>NC_136380.1:84424365-86924365 GCF_965140285.1 Lepidochelys kempii
GGAAATGGAGACACAAAGGGTTGACTCCATGAAGCTGTTTAGGTGCCTAAATCCAGATTTAAGAACCGTAATCCAGTGTTTAGGCACCTAAATCCCCCATTGCAATCCACAACACTCCTGAAGAAGGCTGTAGGCACCTAAACTCACCCAGCACCTAATTTTTTTCAAAATAAAAGTTCTCTTGGCACCTATGTTTCTGCTTCTGGGCACACACAGTGCTGCCTCCCTGTAGGTGTCGGGTTCAATCTCCTGCCTAATGTCCAGAGTTAGTCAAGAACCAGGGTAGGACAGGTGTTCAGGTACCTAACTGGATCCAGTAGGCATTCTCTGAATGCACTTACTGAATTGTGTCTCATTCTAAAGCTGGCTGAAGTAGGAGATGGTGGCAGTGCCCACCTTATAACATTTAGCCCAGTGGTTAGCACACTCGGGAGGTAGGAGACCCAGATTCATTTCCCCCTTTCCTAGCAGAGGTGGAGAAAGGATTTGAGCAGGGATCTCCCACCTCTGAGGAGTATTGTCTAACCATTGAACTGTGGGACATTCTGATGTGGGACTCCCTCAATCTCTCCTGTTTCACTGTGGATATACAAAGAATGGTTGGACCAGAAAGAGTCTGAGAATGATTCTGGGGTCCTGTGGTTAGGGCACTCATCTGTGGGAGACCCAATATTCAGGTTCCCTGCTCCAATGACTTTCATTATTTAATCCCCAGTGAAACAGCTTCAACAGGAGACATTAAGGGACTGTCCCATAGCTCAGTGGTTACACAACTCGCCTCAGAGGTGGGAGATCCAGATCCAGAGGTGGGAGATCCCTGTGAAAATCATTTCTCCTTTCCTGCTAAACACATTCCAGGAGAGTACTCTGACCACTGGGCTACATGTTAAAAGGTGGGCATCACTTCCTCCTTCTCTGATGATTTTGTATGGAGCAAGGCAGGCACCTGACTCATTCCCGCATGAAACTACATCAACACTTAAGGCAGGAGAGGGGTTCCCATTTGTGAACCACTATTAAAGCTAGGTGCCACCCTACAGCCTGGGCTTCGGCATCTATCTCTGAGAAAGGGGTGGGGTTTAGCACACTGGCATCCCCCAGGCTTAGCCAGCTTCCTGCCTAGTGTGCTGGCATATGTGGATTGCATTCTTAGGTAACTCTTTCTCCCACTCATTGTATAGGGAGCCTAGGCACCTAACTTGGCTGTGTGAATCACAGTGTTGTTCCTGTGATTTTTCTACACTCATAAATTGGGAGCAGTGATGCTCAACATTACAGTGCCTAGGTCCTTCATGGATCCCACCCAAATAACTAGCAGAGGGGCAGTATGGTTTAGTGGATTAGGCATAATTATCGGAGTCAGCAAACCTCCATTCTAACCTTGCTTCTGACATTGACTTGGGAAAGTCCTAGGTTAACTTATTTTGCCTCAGTTATGGCACCTGTCCTCATCTCCCCTCTGTGGAGTAAATTATTCAGTGTCTGTATGCTGAAAACAGAGAATGCTATATAAGTATTAGATGCTCCCTGTGGCTTACAAGACTTGGGGGCAATATTGCCAACAGGATAACAAGAATCACTCCTTAGATCCCAGTGCTCTGAACAAGGCTGAAGTTGTTTCCTTATTCATGCTCTACCATTTTTCACTGAACCTCTTAGAGCTGTTAGATAGAAGGTATCAGAGAAATATAAAGGCGTGGATAAGAGATTCTTAATGTTGTAGGCAAAAAATTGGCAAAGCTGAGCAATTTCTCTAAACTAAAATTGGAAGTGTAATGCTGAGGTTCCAGTTAGGAAGGAACAATCAGTTGTACACATACAAAATGGGAAATGACTGCCTAGGAAGGAGTACTGCAGAAAGGGATCTGGGGGTCATAGTGGATCACAAGCTAAATATGAGTCAACAATGTAACACTGTTGCAAAAAAAGCAAACATCATTCGGGGATGCATTAGCAGGAGAGTTATAAGCAAGACTCAAGAAGTAATCCTTCCTCTCTTCTTCACATTGCTTAGGCCTCAATTTGAATATTGTTTCCAGTTCTGGATGCCACATTTCAGGAAAGATGTGGACAAATTGGAAAAGACAAGAGAAGAGGAACAAAAATAATTAAAGGTCTATAACATGACCTGTAAGGGAAGATTGAAAAAATTGGGTTTGTTTAGTCTGGAGCTGAGAAGACTGAGAGGGGACATAACAGTTTTCAAGTATATAAAAGGTTGTTACAAGGAGGAGGCGACCCATACCAGTTCACTCTTTGGCCCCTTGTAGAGTAGGGAGTTTAGTTTCTGTAGCATCTCACTGGAAGCTTTTTTTCATAGCCCTTTAGGTAACACAGAAACATGTGCCCCAGAATCAATTAGGATTTCACATGAGACTCCTTCAGCCTTCCTGGGCAGATAGACACCACTCCCAACAGTAGTACTGAGATACCACAGTGGCCCAGAATTTGCTGACAGACAGCTCGTGGCACTATTCCCTGTACCATTCTGTCCTGTATCAGTTTTAGGCCATGAGCAATCCCATTTCAAATGTGCAGACTTTCCACGTTTCCAGCAGGCCCAATTTTCTGCAGCATTTGTGCTGCTAACTTTCTCCAGGCAGGATGCACCCTGTCTAACCTTCCCAGCAGGTTACTTTCCGAGTCAGTGGTCCTCTGGGAGGAGCAGCACCCTTTAGGACTGTCTGTGGATGTGCCTATCAAATCCTGAGCAGACTGTTGCCTTGTTTCTCTTGACCAAAACTTGCATTTCTCAATCTCAGGACCTTTTGTTGCTGTGGAGTTACCTGCTGTCTTTCGATCTGGAGCTTTCTGACTTTTCCGGTCAGTATTTCCATGGCTTACTGCAGAATTTTAACTGTTGTTGATCATTTCACCCTCATTGCTCTGTCCTGAACTCTGTGGTCTGACATCCTCAGAGCTGCTCCCTTACACTGCTCCAGCTCATGGATCTGCTCCAGTTCACTTGCTAGCATCATGGTTTCATTGGGTATTTGCGGTTTTGCACTCCACAGTTGTATTCAGATGTCTTCTCAGCCTGCATTAGCAACAAAGTGGCCTCATGCCAGACCGTCCTGTATTGCTGTGTCCCATCCTTGGTAGGCTTTTCTGATTCCCATAATCTCTGAACATTTCTCTGGTCTGTCATACCTGGTCTGAAAATGCCACCTGAACACAGGCATCATGTGAGGGGGGCTCAAACTGCTGGTCCCCCATCTCTCTGAGCTTTTTAAGCAGTCTGGCTGCTTACATGCAGACCTGCTGTGACCTGTCTTTCAACAATGTAATGGAATGTTAAACTATATTATGCTGTTCACCGACCAGATGGCGCCGTGTTAACATACCTTACTTAAGTTCACAACAGCCATTCCTGGCAGTATGTTAAAGGGTCTTATAATGAACACATATGGTGTATCTCTCCGAGAAGGAAGTTCTGTAGCCAGTCCATATCTGGTAGAAAAGCCTGACCTGCTTGTAGCAGCCTTGCAACCTACCATGTATAAGGTGTACATGACAAACAGCAGCACCACAAAAATCCGCGTTCTCTCCTTCAGACCATTGATTTGCCTTGCAGCCCATTCAAAATGTCCTATCCAGGCACTCCAATCATTCTCAGCCCCTGTCAAGGCTGATTCCCCACTCTGGCACTTTGAATGTAGAAGGTGGGGGCCCGCAAGGATTCTAAAAATGAATACTGGCCACTCCAGGCTGGTATTAAAATCCCAAGGTCACAGCTTCTATCTGACCTTGGATGGATAGATGCTGCCACCACCCAAATGCAAAACCACTTGGAACCCAGGAAGGCGCACTTGGGAATTCCTTCCTGTGGGGTACCCTCAAAGCCTTTCACCCCACTCTCCTCTGGGAAGAGCTGAGAAAGGAAAAAGAAGAAATCAGCTGTTGCCACCTGCTAACAAAAAAACATATGCACAAACCTCTTAAGACACAAAAATCCAAATCCTGTTCTTAAAAAAGGAAAATGTTATTAAAAACAAAAAGAAAGAAAATACATCTGAAAACTCAGACTATTGCTAGATTTTTAAAAGAGCAATTCCAAAAATTAAGCACCCAAAATAGTTTTCAGGGCGTTCAGCTGAAAGGTTACAAGCAACAAAAGTATCTGGGGTTAGCACAGAGGAATCCACAAGCCATAAGAAATAAATAAAATAAACCTAATCATATCTTCCTACACATTTTCTGATCTACTTACATATTTGGGTTCCAAGTAAGCAATTCTAGGTATGATTCTGATGATTTCCATATCTGGTCTTCAGCTTCTCACAGCATTACTGCTACCCTGTTCCCGTCTTCCCCAGAGAACCACAACACACAGACAAAGGGAAGTTTTTTCCCAGTTTTAAAAAGTTCTAGCCCTCCCATTGGCTCTTTTGGTCAGGTGCCCATTCACTTCCCTTTACCTATGCATGGAGTAAGACTTTTTAACTCTTTACAGGTAAAGCAAGTAGAGAACAGCTACCAAGAGGGATTCTATAGCAGGGGTTCCCAAACTTGGTTCTCAGCTTGTTCAGGGTAAGCCCCCAGCAGACTGGGAGATACTTTGTTTTAGCCATGAACTGTTGAAATGCCAAACCAAAATTTTTAAAAAATCTGCAGGACCTAAAGCTGCATGGGTAGACAGACAGATCATGTGGTAGAAGGCTCTGCAGTAACTCAAAGATTGCTAACTTGACAAATGCCCTTTCAAAAACTGGCAATGATGTACACTCAACAATATTGGCCTGAATCATCAAAGCATTTAACGTGTACAGATTGAACTCAAAGTGAATTCAGGCAGACAGAGTTGGTTTTTAAAAGGCTGGAAATCCCTGGATGAATATTCATGCTAAAAAGTTTTCAACATAACTTTATTTGCCTGCATCTTTGTACATTTTTCTGATGCCTAATTGATTGTCTTGAATTTTCACATGTTCCGCAACCGTTTTCAAAACTCAAAGTAGTGGCAAGTATTTGAAAGAAATGGCTTCATACACTACTTCCGGGTTTCATCCACTACTGCAACCTGGCTTAGGCACTGCAAAGAAAGAACAGCACCTGTGCTACTCCCATTCCTGAATGGTGAACCGGGGCCACTGGGAGCTGCGAGCGGCCTGCCAGGGGCTTACCCTGAACAAGCCGCGAACCAAGTTTGGTAACCCCTGTTCTATAGCTAACTGGCTGGCTGGGTGTCCACAAAAGGGAGCTATCCCCCCTAGGGTGACCAAATGTCCCATTTTTATAGGGACAGTCCCGTTTTTGGGGACTTTTTCTTTTGTAGGCGCCTATTACCCCCTACCCCCTGTCCCTTTTTTCACAGTTGCTATCTGGTCACCCTAATTCCCCTTCTCATTTATCACAGCCCCTTGAAATGGTTCAGGCATAAAATCCCAAGCATTTTGGTCTGTGTCTTTCTGTCCCTGAGGCTCCCTGCAGCATGTCCCTCTTTCTGCTGCTCCCATCTGCTGTTTCTCTTCTTTTACCTGCTACATGCTGGTCCTGTAAGCTGCCACCCGTTCTTTAAATTCCTGAAACAGGGTTACTGTGCTGGTTGAGTCTGTGCATGTGGAGCATCGACAGACCGCCTCTAAATGGCGTGACTCCTCCCAGAGGGAAGGACCCCTGACTCCAACTCAGAAAGCAACTGCCCCTGACAGGTGTGGTGTGTGTGAGGGGGTTGGGTGGGGGTCATGCATCCCGTCGAGGGGAAAGTCAGCAGCACCAGGAGGGAACCTGACCATCTTACAACAGGTGTTACAACAGGTGTTAGACACCTTAGAATCATAGAATATCAGGGTTGGAAGGGACCCCAGAAGGTCATCTAGTCCAACCCCCTGCTCAAAGCAGGACCAATTCCCAGTTAACACCTTGACACCTTGTAATGGTGTCACTTGCACAAGCTCAGTACCAACAGAATGTACATTTATTAGTGAAAGAAGGTATAGCGGCAGCTTCCCATCTGTTGCTGCTAACTTTCCGCAGTCAGGATGCACCCCCATCTAACCTTCCCAGCAGGGATGTGTCAGTGGTCCTTCTCCTTTGGGAGGAGCCACACCCTTTAGGGCTCTTTGTGGATGTGCCACATACAGAAACTCAACAAGCAGAGTAACCCTGTTATAGTAATTCAAAGGACTTGTATTTGTATGGTGGTTATAGCGGTGCATTATTGATGAGTTCACTATGTGCTAGATGCTTTCCAAACATGGAAGAAAGATGGTCCCTCCTCTGAAGACCTCCCAATATAAGGACAGCCAGCCAGCCAGGCAAGTCATTGGAGGTTAGAAAAGGGGAAAAGCAATAGATACATTGTGTACAATTCAATTCACTGTAAGCAGCTCAGCAGAAGTGGGTCTTTAAGAGGGACTGAAATGTGGACTTAAGCAAAAGGCATTGCACAGTAAGCCTCATGATTAACTTGAGATTCATCCAGACATAATATTCCTTATGAACCAACGTACTAAATGAGTTCTGATTTAGGTGTCTTTAGATTAAGAAGACTACCAGCTAAGAAGATTTTCTTAGAAAGATGAGGCAAAAGGGAGGACACTCATGTCCAGAATGTAGTTTTGTTGTCATCTTTATATGACAGCATTAGAGGTTAAAGTAAGGGGGAATGGAGAAAAACATGGTTCCTGCCCCTCTGCCAAAAATAGAGAGAGAGCTCCCACTCCTCTCATTAGATTATGAAAGCAGCAGTCCCACACCTCTGCCCTTCCCACCAGGTTAATGTGAGGAGAGCGCCCCCTTCTGTTTAGATATGGTCAAAACATTCCAAATTATTTTATTTATTTATTTATTTATTTATTTAGGGTACCCCCCCCCAAAAAACAACACAATTTTGTATTTTCCTTCCTCTTTCACTCCTCCTTCAGTCGTAATAGGTGAAAATGCGGGACAAAGCCGGGGGGGGGGGGCAGAACAGACAAAAAACTTGAATATTTTCTGTACAAATACTTGCCCCCTCCTTCCAAAAAGAGTGTAACCCCCTTTTCCTTCATGGGCTACTCAGAACCAAGCAAACTCACTTGTGTGCCCAGGTCCCTGAAGTTGTCCACAGTAAAGGAGATCCTGAGTACTCCAGTGGTGATATTAGATAGGTGGAAATCCTCCATCCACCCCTGTGCTGCAGTCCTTTTACTTGTATAGGAAATGCAAATTGGCAGTGCATCCTCCTGGCTGGGACTGGTACACACTATCTGGCGTGCTTTGGGATCCTCCGAGAATAAACCTGAGCTAATCTAGGCAAGGGGTTTAACTTAAATGTAAACAATATACAGCCAACATACTCTTAGATTAAACACACCTTTATTTAACAATTTAGAAAACCATGATATAACAGATTTAGATTTGTTAAAATGGAACAACCATGTTAAATCAGTAGGGAACATTTCAACAAATCAATAAATAAATGCAATTTACAGTCGTAAATGAAACTTAACCAACTTGCATTTACACTGGGACCATTTACCTCATCTCTAGTTTGCACTCCTTTGAATGTCAGAGTTCTAAACATTTGCTTGTGAGGGTGCGCTAGAAGATCTGGAAGCTGGGGACAGTTGGTCCAGTAAAGCAATCCAGCCAAGACAACAAGGAGCAGAGCAAGTCTAACTCGGGATCATTCCAAGCTGCACAAACTATCTGAAGCTGGGAGGTTTTATTACCAGAAGTCAGTAACTCTGGATCCCGGTTAGACAAGAAGACCATTTCATTTCTTCTCAGACTCGGGGAAACCCCTTACAGTCTCTTCACTATCCCCTTTCCCCTACAAGCTCTTTTCCAAACAACAAAGGTGATGGTTACTCAAGCTGTCTTTGCTGCAGGCCAACCTTAGTCAGCTCTGGGCATAGCAATAGTCTCTGTTCAGACTCCAGTGAAGCCCAGCAGTAGCCTCCATGGCTCCCTGTTTGGTCCAAACCCCAACAGTTTCTCTAGAGCAACTTCTGGCTTTCTAACAGCATCTTAGCAGCAGTTCGTGGCTTGGACAGAGCACCACAAAATAATCTCCACTCCCCTGACCAGGATCTCAGTTCCCCACCAAGATGGAGTCCAATGTATGCTCTCCCTACATTCTGTGGAAATCTCTCTTCCCCAAGTCATCATGAGAGGAGTATCTTCAAGGCTGATTGGCGGCACTCAGGATCTTCACGACTGGAACACTCCCAATTAAGTTCAGAGGCCCCTCTACTACGGAGCACCTACAAGAGAGTTCAATTTTGAAGCCTGTGAAATGAAAATTATTTCCAATTTTGGTAAAAAAAATTTTTTACCAGCTCTGTAGAATATGACTATTCCTCTACTTCATGGTGCTTAGTCAAGTACTTAGAGATCTTTAGCAGAAAGGCCAATTAGTGCAAATTATTACTATTACAATATGTGGATACATTGGAATAATGACAACACAAGAAACTCAAATGCAACACTTGCACAGTATATTACATAGACCCAAAATGTGCCATGGAGTTCACTGGAATGTACTTGTAATTGATTTTTTCCCTGGAGAATGAAAATCTTAGCCACAGAACAAGAACAGCACAAATGGCTGTACTATTTTCCCTGTGCTGTCTTCAGCCTGGTCTTGTGGCCAAGGCCACAAGCTGGGATATCTGAGTTCAAATTCCAGACTGGGCCACAAACGTTCTGAATGGGCAAGTCACTGTAACATATCCGTGCACAGTTCTTGAACTGTAACATGTGGGTAACAATATCTCCCTATCTCACAGGGATGTTGTAAGGATACTGTCAATAATCTTTGCACGGTGCTTAGATATGGTGATGCAGCATTTTGATCTGGAATGCCCACTTCTATGGGCAAGACATTTACAGATCTCTGCAAAGAGTCCAAACACGGAAAGGGTTTGGAAATATCTTGTCCATTTCAGTGTTTGGACTCTTTGCCAACACTTGTAAACATTGAGGTTAGTGGTTATTATGGTATTTCTTAATGTGCCTATATGTAACCTAGGAATTGGATTAGATGACTTATCTCACATAGACCTCTGAAGAACCATTAAATGGCAACATTTGATCACTACCTACCTGAGGTGGATAAGGACTCTTGACCCAGTTGTAAAGGACTGTGTATCCCATTACTAGTCCCTTGGTCCATCAAACACCTCCCTCCTCCATTTCATCTGAACACTAAGAGCCAAATGCAGATCTAATCTAAATAAGTGCAACCCCCATAGCAGAACTGCATGAGAACTGAATTTACTTCAGTGGGGGAGAAAAGAAATAAGAAAAGCAAAAGTTTATCAATAAACAATAATTCAACAAGTAAATGCAGGGCATACATATGAGAATTTTTGCATCATTGACTTCAGAGAATTGAAATTAAAGCATAAAATAGGTTTTATTTGCTTGACACATGGTAAGAGATAAGCCAAACATTTTTGGCAATTGAATGATATGAGAAATACTTTTATTTTGGCCACACTTGTGAAACAGCACAAACGCTGTGGCATTGCCCTCTTCTTTCTTGAGGTTGATGATTCTTATAGCTGTCTCCTGAAACTCATGATCTTACAACAGACTATGACGCAGATTAGTCTCTCTGAGGTCTGCTGATATCCAGTCCATGGTCTCCCCCTTGGTCATCTTTCATCCACAGTCATGGCAAGAACTGTCCTACCAATATAGCTCTCCAGTCTCTGCTGGGCATGCGCGTACCAGTGTAGCCTAGCCTTCCACAACTTGTCTTCAACTGGAGCAAATTGCATTGGCCAGATCATTTTCATGGCTTTGGTTAAAAAAGTGGGGTTATTCAACACTAGGATTTGTGGCGCTCAGGTTCTGAAGATGGATTAAAAACAAATGTTTGCTGGGAGGTCACTGACGAACCATCTAGTCGAGCTGAGGTCATCAGGACAAGCAAGTGGCCCTGATTGGCTAGGAGAACATAAAACCCCTGAAATGTTTGTTTGGGTTATTTGGTTTTGCTTTTCTGTTTAAATAAGTACAGATAATCCCCAAGCCTGTTGTAATTTTAGCTGCAGGGGAGAAGATGTGTTCAACATTTTGAAGTGATTACATTTTGCCAGATAGCACAAACATTTTTATGACATGATTTCCCACATTTGGACTGTAATGCATATCCGGGAATGCCACATTGTGGCGATGTTGTAAATTTGATATTGATGCACAGACATCATGTATATAGAATCCTAAATCAAACTTTTTCACTTGCCAACCTAAAAAAACCCAAGATTATCTCTGCTATCCTTATTGAAAATGTTAATTATCTGTGTGAAGGGGTTGTCTCTCAACTGGCACTTCCCTATGGCTGGGCATGGCATAATAGCTTTCTTCCTGCGGGGTGTCTCTTCCCAGTTGCTGCTCCACCTCTGCAAGTGACCTGCCTCTTCCTTTTCAAGCTCCTCCTCCAACCTTGCAGGTGTGACAGATCAGAGCTGCCTGAGCCCAGGACGGCTCCTTAACCCCTTGTTGTCCAGTGTGGGGTTTGTATATTCCATCACAATCTGCCTATCGAAAAACATGAGCATAATATTCATGTGACATTGTAACACGTATTATGGCAAATTCTTTAAGTAAATGTAATCCATCATTGACTTAATGTATTCTCATCAATGTCTTTCAGATTTCAGAGTTTTTTTAGTAATATTAATAGCATATTTAGGCCTTTTTTTATTCCTATAATGTAGGAAGAGAGAGACTCCATAGTCCGTGTTAAGCAATAGACTAGTTAGTATTTCAGATATTAATTAATTATGGGAGTTGATCTAGGAATTCTAATTCAGGCCCCCTGTCTGGAACAGGCAGGCTGGAAAGAACACTCTTGAAAGGCCCAATAAATGTAGCTACTCATTTAGTTTCTGATGGAGGTACAGATGTTTTCCTCCCATAGGGAGGAAAGAAAAGGAGGAAAGAATAAAGGAGATAATAGTGCATCTTGTCAGCAGATGATTCAAAGGGACATCAGCCTTACAGGGGGACTGCAACAGTGATTCTTTATTATCATGGGAGTGTAGGAGATAATTCCTCTTCTCATACAGGAAGTGGAGGGCTTGGAGTCTAAGCAAAAAGAAAACATAATCTCAGCAACATAAAATGTAGGGTGCAGTTATAGGGAAATACACTAGGGATTGTTATGCAAGCTTTGTTGGAACTAGAACACTCTAATTCTTGTAAATCTGTTGTATGTAAAAGTAATAATGTTTTTTTTTTTTGTGAAAGGACAAAAAAAATCTGACGGAATATTTGGAAACTGTGAAGTAAATGTTGAAACTTTTCTCAGAAAGAGAGAGGCCTGCATTTAAAAAAAAATAATACAATGGACAAAAAGAAAGTCAGGGGGAGGGCAGGGCAACTGTTGGATAAAGATAGACATGAAATAGAAGATGATAATGAAATGATTGAGATACTTGGTAATAGAGCTGGAATAATTTTGAAGAAAAGTGATCTGTGGATCTTTTCATAAATAAAACCTCCAAACCCTATTCATTATGTTTATCTGTTATTTGCAAGTAATCAAGCAACCACTGGCCATGCATAAAAACATCCATAAATCCCAGTAGTTTATTGAGTATTCATCTAAAACTTCATAACATAAATGTGATATTCCTTAATGGGTATTCTACAATATGAAATCATTTTATTCTTCCCAGCAGGGAGAAGAAACAATGCAACATGACTTAGGTGAGCACCCACACAGCACACGTGATTTATAACCCATACTGATTAATCAGAACCAAAAGTTTGACAAACCATAGGATGAAAATCATTCATTCCATAACAAAGCGGCTTTCAACCTTTCCAGACTACTGCACCCCTTTCAGGAGTCTGTTTTGTCTTGCATACCCCAAGTTTCACCTCACTTAAAAACGACATGCTTATCAAAATCAGACATAAAAATACAAAAGTGTCACAGCACATTATTACTGAAAAATTGCGTACACCCTCATTTTTACCATATTATTTTAAAATAAATTGATTGGAATATAAATATTGTGCTTACGTTTCAATGTATAGTATACAGAACAGTATAAACAGGTCACTGACTTTGCTAGTGCTTTTTATATTGCCTTTTGTAAAACTAGGCAAATACCTAGATGAGGTGATGTACCCCGGGAAGATCTCTGCGTATGCATACCCCTTGCCGAGAACCACTGCCATAACATACACATTTGTTGAAAATCAGGATCAGTTTTTGAACTGCTTGCTAGACCCTAAACTAATTACATTCACAATGAATCCTATTTGTAATGATAAGTTAGACCAGCACGACTTAAAAACCAATTGCCAAGTAGTTATTATGAGAGAAGAAAATTGATTGTGGTGAGTTGTAAGTAAGGGAAATGGACAATTCCTTCTCTCCTCTCCACATTTCAGAGGGACCCATGCAATGGACATAGTCTGCTGTAACCCCTAAAGGGTACAGTGGTAGGTGCAGTCTTTCTGCACATGTAGGTGTTCCAGGAGGCAATGCCTCCCAGAACTCCAAGAGACTAGTGTGGCTCTGTATTATCCTTAGCATAGGAAAGCAGGCCTGCTAGAACTCACTCTGTCAGTGGGTCTGAATGTTTGTTGTAAGTTGAATTATCTGTCTCATGCATCTTCCTAAATTAACAAAAGAGTGCCAGTAAATAAAGTCCCAACTTTTCCTTGAACAGGACAGGATTTCAGTTTAGTGGATTATGACTATACAAGGTGCAAAGCAGTGGGAAAACAGAACTAATTCACCATGCTGTATGTGGATAGGAGATTATTCCCTAACCTTGAAGGTGAGCTGCATATGTATTAAGCCTGAGATTTGAATAGTCCTAGTGTACAGAATAGCACTAATTATTAATTGTCATAAAATTATCCAACCCTCTTAAAATGCAAGAAGAGTTCAACTCTATTACCTTATGCAGCTGGGAATTGCTCTGTGACGTATTTCCTTTCCCTTTTTCTCTTCTAAATTTACTTGCCATTAATTTTATAAAATTTAATGGTCTTAGAGAGCTGGTACTGAGAGAGGAACTCATTCGGCCTCGCTCGAATTTTATAGGGAGAGCTGAGCTAAAGAAGTATATCTGTTGTTCAGCAGAGGCTCACTTATGTGTTTCTACAGTCCAGACTCTGAATGGAATAGGCCTCCTGGCATTTGCATGGTGGATTGGATGGCTTGGAACTTGCCAAAATTGAACGCTGGCAAGACCGAAGCTCAGTCAATTGGGTGAGAGAGCTGTAATTTGTCAGTGTTTCAGAAACTGCTAAACATTTCAGCTGGAACATCAGTGTGACTGTATCATGATCAGTGGAACTGGAGTGAGGGCCCATGTTCCTTAGATGGACTATTATTGTAATAGGACACTGGGAGAGATGGGGAGTTAGGTTGGAAGCAACTCAGCCACATGGGTAGTGCACAGGGTTTAATCAAGTTCCACTTAACCTGTATACAGCATCTCTTTGTGAATGAAACAAAGACGTACGTGAGGACTTTATTTCACTATTACCATTTATGCATGGATGCTTCAACTGTGCTACCATCAGAGTGGGCTCTGGAGCTCCACAACATTCGTTTTGATCTTTAGATCCGAGAATATAAAGAGTGAGTGAGTTTTATAGGGTACTGTCCCGTGCAGACAACTGTTTCCTCATTTATTCCTGTCAATTTGTTACTTTTTTAACTGCACACTGTGGGATTACTTGGTGAGTTTGGGTTGTTGTTTTTTTTAGTATATATTAATGCTAGAAAGCAGTTTATGCACACACAGCTCTTTTTAAAACTTGCACAAGTGAGCCAGCAATGACCTTCTACTCTAAAGAATTGCTGGACAGGTGGCCGAAGGCGTCTGCTGTTCTTGCTGGAAATAAGATTAAAAAAAAAAAAATCTCTGTGGGGCTAGTAGAGAAAAAACAGGAATTAGGGGAGGAGTGTTATAAACAAAACCCTAGACTCCCTCCATATGGCTGTGAGCAGATTTCCCTGGGCTTGGCCTTGGGCAGGCCAATCCCCTGCCGTGCAAGTTCACTGGAGTGCAATGGCCTGTTATTAGAGGGTTGTGCTTTCTAACACCTGGGTGATGAATGAACTTTCCAGTTAGTAATTAGACACCTCCTTGCAGGCAGCAGAAGTGAGTCTGTGTGTGTGTGTGCGCGGGCATGCATTGTTTTCAGAAGCGGGGGGGGGTCCTAAAAAGCATTTTAAAAAGAGCTTACATTACAGTGTTTCATGTTAGCTTGCTTCTCTGGAAGGACAGAATTGGGACTAAAGTTAATTTCATATTGGATTTCACAAGGGGACATTCCTGCTGGATTCTCAACTGATTTTTTCCCCCTAAAAACCCAATATCACATTACAGATATTCAAAATAAATGTGTTGTGCAAGCTAATGGGTAATGAGGTACTTAAGAGATCTTCCTGACCCCCCACCCCACCCTCTAGAGTCCAGAGAAGTTAGCATTCATTGACAACTCCAAAGGGATTTATTTAAGCCTAAAATAGGTATTTCTTTGGACTTAATTATAGGAAGTGCTTGAGCTGCTGAATTAAAATGCCAAAAGAGATTCATTTAGTCCAAAGCAAATCCTTTCCTGTTCTCAAATTAAGTCTTTTCAAAATAGTTTGAAAGAAACAAGAAAAAAGAAAAGAGTGAATATTACCTATTTTTGTGGTGGTTATGCCTGCTTTTGAGGTCTGCTTTATCTGTGTACAGTCAAAAACTTCAGTAATAATTCCAAGTGCCTTTACTGATATTTGTTGGTACAGATCACAGCTGATCAGCTTCTGACACTCTTGCTGTTAATAAGCAGTGGGTAATAAACAGTTCAGTATGAGGTATCCACTGTTTGAAAACTACAAGCATTTTATGATTGGTATGTGAGGGGGCTAATTTCTATTTATTTATTTACTTTTCTGTACAAAGCCCTAGAACCAATGGTCAGTGACTTGCTGCTAAACCTCAGTTCTGTCATGGTCTGGTCAACAACTTTGAAGCTGGAAGTTGTGTACCTGAACAGTAATCAGCAGCAGTTTCACTAGATTCAATCAAGCAAGGCTAATTAATGCCAGCCGAGAGTCTGGCCCTGACTCCTTCGGAGATGAGCATTCAAGACAGATGCTGGTAGATTAAGACTCTGACCCTGCAAGCAAATACATGGATCGTCATTAAAGTCAGTGTGACTCCTTGCAAGCAGAAGGGTCTGCTTGTTCAGAGCAGTGTGAAAAATTGGGGCCTAAGAGGGTTTTTTTTGCCTTATGTATGGTTAGTGCATTCAAATAAAATTCCCAGTATTCACTTGAATAATGATTTCTTAAAATCTCTTATGTAGCAATTAGTGATTTTTCCTAGTCTGTTTGTTTCCATTTACAACACAAGTATTTTGCCCTCATCACTCCCTGCTGAGGAAATACCCATGGGAGTAAAATCTGGGGGAGGGGTCAGGGAAAGGGGAAGTTTGTGAGTTCCCCTTTTCTTGGATTGTTCTGTTTGGGGTCAGCCACCAAGTTCTGCCCTGGCTATCTGCAGGAGACTAGAGTTTATGCTTCCTTGATAGCTCCAGAACCTACTCCGCTTTAGCTCCCTGACAGTGTGATTCCTGTGGAACTATAATGAGGAGTCCTTGTGGCACCTTAGAGACTAACACATTTATTTGGGCATAAGCTTTCGTGGGCTAAAACCCACTTCATCAGATGCATGGAGTAAAAAATACAGTGAGCAGTATAAATATTACAGCACATATTTCACTCCATGCATTTGATGAAGTGGGTTTTAGCCCACGAAAGCTTATGCCCAAATAAACGTGTTAGTCTCTAAGGTTCCACAAGGATTCCTTGTTGGTTTTGCTAATACAGACTAACACGGCTACCACTCTGAAACCTATGGAACTATGCTGCCAATCTCATAGGGGGCTCCGTTCTAATGTTGAGGGGAAACGGAGAACCCTTTGCTAGGTTTTCTGCAAGTGGGGACAAGGAAATGATGTATACCCTCTGGGTCTTGGTCCAGGCCCATCTGCAGTTACCTCCAGCCCCTTCTCCAGCCACAGAGGAAGCTACCTCCTTTCCACATGGGAGGACATTTGCATGTAAGGGACCTTCCATGCCAGAAAGTCCAGCCATATATACAATATATTGTATTCTGCCCTTATATAAATATTTTATTCTGCTTTCATGTATGCATGCACAAGTCCTATTCCCTTTGGTGGGAATAGCACATGTGCTGTTCTTTATTTGCAGTGCCTAAGCCAGGTTGCAGTAGTGTATGAAGCCAGGAAGTAGTATATGAAGCCATTTCTTTCAAATATTTGTCACCATTTTGAGTGGTGAAAACTGTTGCTGAACAACATGTGAAAATTCAAGACAATCAATTGGGCATTATAAAAATGTACAAACCTGCAGGCAAATAAAGTTTTGTTGAAAACTTTTTTGCATGAATATTCATCCAGGAATTTCCAGCCTTTTAAAAACCAACTCTGTCTGCCTGATTTCACTTTGAATTCAAGCTGTACACATGAAATGTTTTGAGGAATCGGGCCAATATTCTTGAGTGTACATCATTGCCAGTTTGTGAAAGGGCATTTGTCAAGTTAGCAATCTGCAGAGCCTTCTACCACATGATCTGTCTGTCTACCCAGACAGCTTTAGGTCCTGCTGATTTTTTAAAAAAGAATGGGTTCAGCATTTCAACAGTTCATGGCTAAAACAATGCAAGATTGTGCTTCCTGTGAATTGTACATGACAATGCATCAGCTAATGAAACTTTCTAAAAAGGCATGCTCGCTTGCTCTGTTTCTTTGCTTACAACGAAAACAAATACAAACAACTGCTTGCTAAAACTTTAGCAGTGGTGTCAGGTATTATGGACTTAATGAATAACTAAACATTCCATATGAATATGATTTTGGACAATTAGTTTAAATTGCAATGGAACTTTTACAGTTACTTAAAGACCATAATCACTGTTAGAAATTTGCTATAACTGCTGCAGTTTGTGCAATGCAAAGCATTGGAACAAAATTAGACCTTAAATATATATTATAAAATGGAGTTTCTCACAATACCTAAATTTAGAATAAATAGGATGGATTTTATTTATTTAGAATTTTTTCAGATGATTACGTATTCGTATACTTGAAAAATAATCTCCAACCAGATGGTTTGTGCTAGTATTTGGCTGAATAGAGTATTAGATGAAATACTTCTTTAGATAATGTAATGTACAATATATGGCAGATATACTGCATCCTTTAGGAGAGAAGTACATGCTTTAATCCTGAACACATAATTTCTCAAAAATATACACTGTCTCTCAACTTCTCACATTAAATAATTAAGTTACCCCATTTAAAAATTCTGCAGGGCCTTACTCTCCAAAGGTTTGCACAAGCACATTTCACTACTTGAAAATAGTTTCTGAAGGCAGTTCACGTACAGGGCCCAGTTGTCTTCATTAAGAGCACGACTGGTTTCAAGATGTTGAGGTAGATTTATAAATAAATAGTCACATGCATAAAAACAAAATATAATGTGCAGAGTGATGTGTTGTGTTGTTTGCAGATATATTTATGTTGCATATTATCTGGCACATGTATATAACACATATACACTTTCTGCTGCCCTCTGGTGGATGGAACCTGCACTTGTTAAAGAATATTTGAATTTGTCACCATCCAAGGGCTAGACTTCAAATAGGATATATGCTATGGTACTATAAATATGTAATGACATATGCTTTAGAGCAAATAAAATAAATCTGTGAGGTTCACAACCTTGCACTTCACAAGTTTTCCCCATAAGTACTTTTCACCCTACTCACTATCTTTTATTAGTGCCCTTTCTGCCCTGAAGTGTTTTCTACAACGTACTGTAACCTCTGCAGTGTTCTCTTTCAAATTAGCTATGCTTTCATCATCTGATATTGAACTATTTGTCATAACTGACCTACAATTCATTAGACTAACAAACAAAACAGTGTTATGTACAAAGTACCAGAGACGTGAATGGGTCTTTATTTAATACATATGATCAAATCACATTGAAGTCAAGAGTTTTTGCCATTGACTTCAGTTGGGCCATAATTTTATCCATAGTTTAGACAGTTCCCTGCCCCAAGGAACTTTCAGCCTAAAGAATGCAACCCTGAGAGATTTTGAGACCTCTAAGAATCAGGCCTTGAGTTTGACAAATGCAAAAAACCAACAACTAAAGATGAGGTAACCCTTGCAGTATCATGTATAGAATTGACAGGTATCACATAAACAGAGAGACAGACACAAAGAAAGAAGATAAAGGAAAGAAGAGTGATGCTAAGGGTATAATACTTTACAATTCAATAAAAAGAAAAGGAGTACAAGTACTCCTTTTCTTTTTGCAAATACAGACTAACACGGCTGTTACTCTGAAACCTACAATTCAATATGGAGTTGCCAAATCTTATGTCAGGAGTAGCTTGGAGGAAATATGGATGGTGTGTCTTTTAGTCCATTTCATAGTATACATGGACTACGTAAAATATTCTCTCATTTGTATTCAACATTCTGATTTAAGTCAGGTTGACAGCTCTAGTCATACATTTGCTATTTATTGGCTCTGGTAAAAGCACATTTTGAAAGTGATCTGTCTCCAGTAGTGATTCATTGTTTAATATAGGGGGTCGGCAACCTTCAGCACACAGCCCATCAGGGTAATCCGCTGGCGGGCCGCGACACATTTTGTTTACATTGACCTCCACAGGTACGCCCCCCACATAGCTCCCAGTGGCCGAGAATGGTGAACCATGGCTACTGGGAGCTGCAGGGGGCCGGGCATATGGATGGTCAATGTAAACAAAATGTCTTGCACCCGCAAGCGGATTACCCTGATGGGCCGCATGCTGAAGGTTGCCAACCTCTTATTTAATAGTAGCTATCTCCTAGATTTCAGAACCCTGCCCCACAACTGCTAAGATACAGTTGCTCTGGGGAACCATTTGTAGCTTCGGTGAGAGACAAACTGTTGAGCTGCATTCCCAATATTCATGCATAGACAAGGAGATATAATAGATTTCAGTGGAAAAGGTATCCTTTCTAGGTCTTGTGTCCAAAAAAAAAAAGAAGTTACCATTTACTCAGAGCAGATATATCTGAATTCCTGTTCTTGGGGATATTTTCAGTGTACAATGAATGTTACTAGGCCCATTCTGTGTAATTGGAATGATTTCCAATTATTCTGACTTTTAAACATCCAACATTGAAATGAGTGTGCACTTATGTATTTGTGTTGGTTGTTAAAAGAGTAGAAATCTGGCTTGACTGTAAGGTTTAATTTTTCTAAAGAACAAAATTAATTTTTTCAACTACTCAATCTCTTTGATGAACACTCGACAAGAGTATACATTTTAATTAAAAATTATACACTCCTGGATCTTGAAGAAAAACATCTTAAGATACTTGACAGTGGCCTGAATGCTTTTGAAGTTTCTCAACTCTTTGGGGCAGGGAACATCTTTTTGATCGGGGTTGATAGAAAACCTACCCCACTGGGGTTCCTGGGTGCTATGCTAATACAAATATAGGACCTAGGTAACTCTGCGGGTATGTTAAGTTTATCAAAGCCAAGCACCACCCCAGGCATTCTGAGTTCGAACACAACCCATAGCAGAAATCTGAAGTTAAAAAAAAAACAACAGGCTCCAATCTGCGGCTACCAAAAGGGTTCTTTCTGGGAACAATTTATGGAAGGTTGTGGTGGAGTCTCCATCACACAGAATTTTTAAATAAAGATTGGATGCTTTTCTAAAATATATGTTCCAAGAATTATTTTGCAGAAGTTCTATGGCCTGTGTTATGCAGAAGGTTAGCTTAGATGATCACAATGGTCCCTTCTGGCCTTGGAATCTGTGAAATAATAAATAGTAATACAAATAAATAACATTATTGTTAATTTGTGTTACGGTCATGGATAGAGGCCAGGATCTTGTTGTGTTAGGCACTGAAAAAGGTATAACACAGTTCTTGCCCTGAAGAGATGAAATAAACAAACAATCAAGACAGTCATGGGCTTCAGGAAAAATATGCTAACTGTTTGCTAAATAGCCCACATTAGTTACTTCAGTGTAGCAGGTGGGATGGAACTGTAGGAGGGAAACAGACACATACAGAATCTTAAACTTCAAAATGTGTAGGTAGTGTAGTCAGGCGTGACTACTTCTACTGGAATCAGAAATAATCTGTGGGTGCGATTCTACATTAGAATTATATTAGAATGATCTTCTTCAGGAAAGTTTCAGAGTAGCAGCTGTGTTAGTCTGTATCCGTAAAAAGAAAAGGAGTACTTGTGGCACCTTAGAGACTAACAAATTTATTTGAGCATAAGCTTTCGTGAGCTACAGCCCACTTCATCGGATGCATACAGTGGAAAATATAGTGGGGAGATTTTATATACACAGAGAACATGAAACAATGGGTATTACCATACAGACTGTAACAAGAGTGATCACGAAAGGTGAGCTATTACCAGCAGGAGAGCCTCTGTGTGTGTGTGTGTGTGTGTGTGTGTGTGTGTGGAACCTTTCACTACAAAAGTACCCTCCCGCCCCCCACTCTCCTGCTGGTAATAGCTCACCTTTCCTGATCACTCTTGTTACAGTGTGTATGGTAACACCCATTGTTTCATGTTCTCTGTGTATATAAAATCTCCCCACTATATTTTCCACTGTATGCATCGGATGAAGTGGGCTGTAGCTCACGAAAGCTTATGTTCTCATAAATTTGTTAGTCTCTAAGGTGCCACAAGTACTCCTTTTCTTTCTTCAGGAAGGTTTGTCATATCACTTCCTTCATGTGTTGTTTCCCTGATTCAAATCTTATAAACCTATGAAAGACAATAATTGCATGTACTTCTGTACCTACATCATCCCCTGTTGAGATATTTTTCCCAAAGTTTGTGGGATGCCTGAAATCTTCTGACCAATGATATCATGTGCTAAGTGTTGTTGTTGTGGGTTTGTTTGTCTTTTTGTTTGTTTTCCCACTCATCCCCTGCTCATCATGCCTCATTTCTAGTGGAGTGATGAAATGGGTGGCTTTCTGGGAAATAAAGCATGGATGCAGCCGGCCACTTACAAAGTGACCTACTTGCCCAAACTCTATCCAATTCAAGATAGTGTGAAACAGATTCTCTTTTGGACACCAACTGAGTCACAGTTCAGAGGACCAGATACTGAGTTGGTGTCAATCAGTATAGTTCTACTAAGGCAACAGAGCTATGCCAACATACACCAACAGATATCTGGCCCAGAATGCCTAAATTAAATGCTAATGTTAACTATATTAGAGAGAGAGACATTTTTACAAATTGTACCCAAACCACTTCTAAATCAGTTTAATTTACTATTTGAAGCTTTGCTCTATTTTAATGGGTTATATTACTTTATGCTGACTACATTTAACTTATTTTTTGCACAGAGTGCTTTAACAGAATAAGAAATGGACAGAATCTCTTTGAACTTTGTCTCTATTTTGCTATCTTAGGTATTATATAGTTGCTGTTGGATGGAGGCTCTTAGAAGTCTGGAGAGAGAGGAAGAAATGGATAAAGCAAAACGGGGTAACAGTTCAGGTGTGTGTTAGGAAAGTTTTCTGGTTTTTTTCCCCCCAACTTAAAAAGACTTGCCTAAAGCTATTGAAATGTTTTTGTGATTAATTTATAATCTGAAGCACATTATAAAAATTTGTCGTATTCCAAGAAGGTTAAATTGCTTTGAAACCGTATATGTCAGAATTAATTTTCTCTAGTTTTTTCAAATTAAGAAAATAGAATATATTCGGGAGAGTGCAACAAAGGTTACATAGGAGCGGAGTACCGAGGCTATTAACTTGTTGCTTCTGTTGTGTAGACACTGAACTGTTGATATTGTCCCTGTGTTTCTGTGCTTTCCTGGTCTCGTATTTGAAAATGGAAATTAATGCTGATATTATTTGGGATTAGCGTTGAAATTATTTCTACTTGTGACAGAGGGAGAAGCAGAGAGGCACAAAGAAGGGGAACACCTTGGAAGAATACCATAGCAGCTGCACGCTCTGTAAATAGCATTTAAAATACATTAAAAATCACTTGGCTGATCTTCAATGCACTTTGTAAAATACAGTATGTACTGTTTCAAAAATATGCACTGTAAAGGCCAAATGTGCATCTCAGGGCAGAATTTGACCCTGTTAGGTCAGAATAGATGGACCAAATGCCCTTTTGGAATTTGTCTTTAAAACATGTGTACATGCTATACTATACCAAGTCTAAAAAGTCTGCGTCTTTAATTAAACTGGTCCCTGACAGGCCACTTCAATGGCTATTCAAATTAATTCTGTAATAAATACTAAATCTTTACAAAAATTTGGTTTAATTTTTTAAATATTATTTGGTCTAAAAGAAAATCAGCTCCTGATTGACACACTAAAATACTGCATATATTGCAAAATTTCATACTGTTTTCAAAGTTCATGGAATCTAAGCATATTTGGCATCTCAGTTTTCATTGTGTATTATGACAAATGAAGATGTCCACAACTCTTGAAAATGTATTACACCTGTTCATCACTCCTGATATTTTCACACAATGCAAATATGAACCATTAGAAATAAAATATACATAAATACACAATGGGCTTCTCACAGGATGTACCCAACCTAGTAATAATAGGTCACAGACTGTTTAAGAGGCACCTCAATTCACTGTCTCTCCAAAAGCCTAAGGGGAAAAAGGTGAGCTTGGCAGAATGCTCTGATTGTTAACAAATCTGGGCTCTATTGGACTAAGGAGGGAAGTGAATATGAGAATTCAAGAACCTTTATTAAAAAAAACATACAAAAAAACCTGACACTTGAGCCCTTTCTTAAATAATGGGGTTGTTAACTCAAACAACTTTGTTGCTCACAACTGTGGTGGTATCACACAAGGAGATAAGTATTTTTCAGTTACTCAGGTCCTTATACATTTAAGACCAACGCCTTGAACTCCACCTAGTAAATGTAACATCTGTCAGTGCAGATTATAGGCTATTGTCATACTAGGTTCTCTGTGTGAAGCAGTCAGATGGCACATAACCAAGATTCGCCACCAAATTTGGCTCGCTGGTTGGATCATTAGCTTGCCTTTGCTGGGTACTGATGGGGAGCACAACATGAATGCTGATCCACTGCCCCTCATGCAAGCAACCTACATAGGCTGGTTGATGTAGAGCTGCACAAAGCTATGCGTATTGTTACTGGGACCTTATGGGCAACTCCGTTGCCATGGCTCCCAATTCTTAGCAACATAGCAGTGCCCCATATTCACCATGAAAAGATCTCTGTCACATTGCTGGCTAAGAACGATGAGACAAGTCACCTGCCATTGTACACAGACCTCTTCGACCACCCACCTGGTCACCTGTCTTCTGGCCCTTTATGGTCATTTATGCCACCACAGGACAGTGGAATCTGCTTGGCTCAGCAAGTGGTCACTGACGACGGTCGTTAATCGCTCTCTCATCACTGACCCAACCATCCGTCCACCAGTTCTGATTTGCCAAGGGACCTGTGGTCATCTCTGAACTGGTTTTGAACAAGACAGGGCAACAATGCAGCAAATCTCTTTAAATAGGTTTTTTCTAATGACCCGCAATGCAGCTGCAGTCAACTTCATAGTATGTCGCCTATCATTATTGAGTGCCCACTGACTTATTTCGACAGCAGGCTACCAGCTTTCCACCAGGCTGATGATGGGCCATTAAATGTTGGGCACATTGCGCATATGCTGCTGGTGATGATGTGTGAAGCACTGCTTGATTTTTTTCTAAATGCATAATGCAGCCATGGAGCTTCAATTTCTAGATCAGGGATCAGCAACCTTTGGCACGCAGCCCATCTGGTAAATCCGTTGGCGTCCACAGGTTCGGCCGATCGCAGCTCCCACTGGCTGCGGTTCGCCATTCCAGGCCAATGGGGGCTGCGGGAAGTGGCGTGGGCTGAGGGATGTGCTGGCCGCCACTTCCCGTAGCCCCCATTGGCCTGGAATGGCAAACCGCGGCTAGTGGGAGCTGCGATCAGCCAAACGTGCAGACGCTGCAGGTAAACAAACCGTCCCAGCCTGCCAGTGGATTTCCCTGACAGGCTGCATGCCAAAGGTTGCTGATCCCTGTTCTAGATGCTCTCATAATGAAACCCATATCTAATCTCAAGGCAACTAAAGAGCAAATATGGGGCACTGCTATGTGGTATCACAAGAGGCCACACTGTTATCTCCAGGTGAAGACAGAACAAACCCCTCTTGGAAATATCTGCTACTTCTGAATCCAGAACTACATCTGGATCTAACAAGCCTCCAAAGTTCATAACTAACAGCATAACAATCGTTTACTTGGGGATGTGGACATAAACTCTTTACGGTCTTCTGATTGCTTCTCCTAGGCTACTAACACCATCTCAGTCTTGTCTGACTTGAGTGACTAACAGGCCTCAATTTAATTAAGACTCTGAGTCGACCTTTACTCTGTATAAGCTATGTCAAAGAAGAAAGAAATATAGAATTGAGTGTTAAATAGTATAGTGAATAGGTAAGTTTAATTGATTTGTCAATTATCTTTGTATATTAAAAGACAAAGAATAAAGAGCTGTACAACACTATGTTCTGGGTGAAATCCTAGCCCCACTGAAATCAGGCAAAACTCCTATTAACTTTAAGGGTCAAGGTTTCACCCAATGGCTCCTTCTCCTAATGGCCCAGTATACATGTTGAACAGGAATAGTAACCAGCTAGAATCCTATATGATGCTGCAGAAAGCCCTTGTTGCAAAAGGGCAATTACATAACATTGGGACTTCTGAAAAAGAAAGGTTCTCTTCCATAGACATCTGATTTAATTAAGTAGGTACCCTTATATGTCAATAAATCCTTATTGTCAACTGTAGTAAAGGTAGCTGCTTTTCATGACTCTCCAGGCTGAGATCATCAATGAATGCCACCAATGTTGTTTGTGTATAATCCTTAAACCTCAGTTCAGACTGACTGGAGTCTAGTAAATCTGAGGACTCATGATAGAGTTTAACTATCACAATCTTCTTGACCCCCTTTTCAAAAAAAAATAAAAAATAAAAAAGGAGGTTGCAGACATGTCAATGTCAAGAGATGATGGCCTTAGTTCAAGCTACGAAATACTGCTTTCAAAAGGGCAGAGTGCAAGTCAAAGTGAAGCTGTGAGAACATCATCAGGCTAAAACACAGTGTGCCAGTGTTCACCTTTGCTAGCCATGAAGGACCCCCTCAACACCTTCCTAATCTAGCACAGAGCACATCCATGAAACTTAACGAGCTACAGTGGTTGAAAGTCAAACTGCGAGACTCAGCATTTTCCCCTTTAAGACACTGATGTGCCACTACATCAGTAGATGACATTTCTCCAGATCCAAGCAACTGTGATGCTTTGCCATGTTATGTTGCAGTCAGGGTGCACAAACCTTTATGCTGTGTCTAGATGGAGGCAACCATAAAGCCAGGTTCTAAGCCCCCCAAACCTGGAATAGTTCCATTGCGCAAAGATGTACTTTTAATAGTCAAGCATTTGTTTTAAAAAACAAAACAAAACAGCAAAATAATCTGTTTTTTACCCAGCCATACCTGGTTAGAATGAAAAATAAAAGTGCAAGCATGATGATGACTTAGCACAAATCTCAAGAAATTCACTTAAAAACTAAAAGTACTCTTTATAACCATGCTTTATCGCTAGCTTGTGTACTATACACATCACTTGTGTATTTTGTAAGCAGTTTAACAAGAATCTTTCAATTGCTTTGGATTTTTTAAAATCCAGAATAATGGATGCAAGGTTTCTCAGAAAAAGCCTGCAACATGAAAGATGATATATCAGGAAATGAAAACTTAAATGTCCCCAAGGAA
The DNA here is from genome assembly GCF_965140285.1 of Lepidochelys kempii. NCBI lineage: Eukaryota > Metazoa > Chordata > Testudines > Cheloniidae > Lepidochelys > Lepidochelys kempii. Next base: position 84,450,212 of record NC_136380.1, read on the forward strand.
AACATGCTTCACTGGGGGAATTACAGCAGATGTTTACATTTTTGGCTATCTGTGAGGAAATAACATACGTCTGTTTCATTGATTTGTTTATCAAATACTGACATAGGTTCCTATCCTTGGTGATGGGAAACAAATCAGAATCATAAATACCAGAAACACAAAATAAGAAGATCCCTATTTCAACCCTGAAATTAATCAATGGCCTTTAGCCTTCGTGCAGCAAAGTTTTAATAAGTTATGATTTCATCTGATAAGGGTTGAGTTCTTTCCCCATTGTATAAATACCCTCTCACAGTGAAAATCTAGGAAACATGAAGGAACTCTTCAAGGACCCCTTGACTGAGTTCTTTCCTGACCATTCACTAAGGATGTGGGGTTTTCCCCGCTCATGGATGAACTCCAATGAATCCCCAAGGAGCTACATGAATCCTGGGGATCATCAGGAGGCCAGAACCATCTATATAAAGACCCTGTGCCTCAGCAACAGATCCATACCCTTGTTGCCCAATGAGCAGCATATGGCTCTTAAAATGGAGGTGAAAAGGTTTCAGTGAAAGTCATACAGTCCAAGGGTGCTTAACTTTTCCTGGGGACTATTCCTTGGCCCAGTAGGAGAAAAGTGCATCTCTGAGTTTGCAGCACCCAGAATGAAGCTGCAAACTCCCTGTCCTACAGTCTGCCCAGTCCAACTCCCTGCTTGTGTTTCCTAACCCCAGAGACTGGCCTCCACAGCGGGTGGGGGACAATGCTGCACAGGTGGCTGACCCCTCCCCACCCTTCCACATAAAAGAGTTCAGTGTAAAGAGTCCCCAGTCCCTCCCATGGTTTTTCTCTATTAGAGGCATGCTAGAGCAAGAAAGAGCATAATGCTGCTTTGAAAAATAAACACATGACTGTGTTGTAGATTTAACCTAAGCATTTATCCCATTTTTCTGTCATTCATAACTAAAGGACCACCAGCAAGCTTAGTGCAACCTCTGGCCTTCATTAACCACATTGTAGCTTTCCCTCCTGAAAAGTCTTTCCTTCTCTGTCTTATTCTGTGTCACTTAATGGGTTAAGTACCTCAGAAAATGGGCAGTTTTGAAGCAGTAGATTATCCATTCACTGCTGCTTGTCCCCCGCCCCTCTGTCCCCCACCTTCTGTTCCTTTCTTTGCAATTTCAATGAAAGATGGAGAAGAACAAAAAGATTTGGAGGAAAGTCAAGCTAATCAGATTGAATCCCCTTCAGTTCAGAAATGTAGGAGTTAAGTCTTGTAGCTCAGGCTCTGAGCTGTTCAATAAATTGAGAAGTGTGTGTTGGGGAGAGGATTGAGGGGGAAAATGGGGGAAGGCCAAGGAGAGCATTCTTTATGGTGTTTTGTAGCCTCTGGGAAAGGAAAGCATTGCTCTTTCAGAAAAGTCAGATTAGTGTGCTCCTTCAGGCACCTCATCTGGAGAAACTTTTCCATGGCTGCATTATAATCACTGTCATCTGGAAAAGAAGGGGAATGCTGTTTTTGTAATGAACAGAATGATTAATTTGGAGCTGTCCAGCAGGGCTTAAGTTCATTTACAGTTTCTCATATTGATGCAGCCATTTTTTCCATGCCCACTCCACCGGCCTATTCCTGAAAAAAGACCTGTTTCAATTCTAAGTGCTGACTGAGTTATCTGAGATCTGAATATGACATCAAGGATAAGATTTCCAGATCATCACAAAGGGGGCAGCATATGGCCCTGTGATTTTAGATCCTGACTCAGCTATGTGCTTAAGCACATGCCTAACTTTAAACATGTAAGTAGTCCCATTGAAGTCAGTAGGACTATTCAAGGGGTTAAAGCGAAGCATGTGCTTAAGTACCTTACTGAATTGGGACCTTATTTTTTAAATGTAACTAATACATTTATTAACGAGGTGTTTTCTGGCTATCTGACAAATGGAATGGACCTGATTTCCCTCAGATTTGCAAGGCTTTACACTGATGTAATTCATTGACTTCAATGGAGTTATTCATAACTATACTGGTGTGTGAGGGGAATCAAGCCAAATAAGTTTTTTCTCTAAATTGATCAGAGCCAGATTCTTCTGCCCTTATACCATAATGAGTAGTACCTTGCTCCATCAGTACTCAAATGGAGCTGGTCACAGATTGGATGTAAATAAATTGGTTGAATTAATAAAAGACTATGCTATTGTCACAGAATTAACATCTCCAGTTTTGAAAATATATGTCTTATCTTTGTTTCAAAAAACCAGTGAGGCATATACCAGCATTATTGTAACAGCAGGGGACCATTATCCTCTAACAATATCCTGGGCCACTGGCAGCATCTGTTAAATATGACTTCACCTACTGCTATAGAAAAAGCATTACATTTAACAGTGGACAGGTCATGTGCTTTTGAAGGAGCGAAAAAACATACAGTATAAACTGCAAATCAAAAAATGAAATGTGAAACTCAAAATAAGATAGGGCAAGATTTTACCCAAAATTAGTTTTGTGGGCAAAAATTATATTTAGTTTATAATTTTCACCCCATCCCCCAAAAAGAAAGGTTTCAAAGAAAATTTAAATTGAGTTTCAAATATCTCAGATTTAAACATTTGGAATTCAATTATTTTCCTCTTCTTTGTTTCAAAATCAACTACAGTATTGAGTTACTATGTTTAACTTCATGTTGCTACACATCATCAACATGCAAAAACTTAAAGCAGATTGTACTTACCTGTGTTTTTACGAGTACCTTGATGCTTCAAAATATTGAAACCTATCCAAGTCATAGTGTTCCAAATTTTTTTTTGATCAATGGCTCCATGTCTAGTTGGCAGCTGGTATCAAGTGGAGTGCCCCAAAGGTCGGTCCTCGGGCCAGTTTTGGTTCAATATCTTCATAAATGATCTGGAGGATGGTGTGGATTGCATCCTCAGCAAGTTTGCAGATGACACTAAACTGGGAGGAGAGGTAGATACGCTGGAGGGCAGGGATAGGATACAGAGGGACCTAGACAAATTAGAGGATTGGGCCAAAAGAAATCTGAGGAGGTTCAACAAGGACAAGTGCAGAGTCCTGCACTTAGGACGGAAGAATCCCATGCACTGCTACAGACTAGGGTCCAAATGGCTAGGCAGCAGTTCTGCAGAAAAGGACCTAGGGGTTACAGTGGACGAGAAGCTGGATATGAGTCAACAGTGTGCCCTTGTTGCCAAGAAGGCCAATGGCATTTTGGGATGTATATGTAGGGGCATTGCCAGCAGATCAAGGGACATGATTGTTCCCCTCTATTCGACATTGGTGAGGCCTCATCTGGAGTACTGTGTCCAGTTTTGGGCCCTACACTACAAGAAGGATGTGGAAAAATTGGAAAGAGTCCAGCGGAGGGCAACAAAACTGCTTAGGGGACTGGAACAAATGACTTATGAGGAGAGGCTGCGGGAACTGGGATTGTTTAGTCTGCTGAAGAAAAGAATGAGGGGGGATTTGATAGCTGCTTTCAACTACCTGAAAGGGGGTTCCAAAGAGGATGGATCTAGACTGTTCTCAGTGGTAGCAGATGACAGAACAAGGAGTAATGGTCTCAAGTTGCAGTGGGGGAAGTTTAGGTTGGATATTAGGAAAAACTTTTTCACTAAGAGGGTGGTGAAACACTGGAATGTGTTACCTTAGGGAGGTGGTGGAATCTCCTTCCTTAGAAGTTTTTAAGGTCAGGCTTGACAAAGCCCTGTCTGGGATGATTTAGTTGGGGATTGGTCCTGCTTTGAGCAGGGGGTTGGACTAGATGACATCCTGAGGTCCCTCCCAACCCTGATATTCAATGATTCTATGATTTACAGCACTAGAAACCCTTAGAAAATTAAACTAGTAATAAATATAGGGATAATTGACAGATACACAGTATGCATTCTGTGAAGAGAACTTGGCTACTTCAGCAGGAAACAGTATATAGTATATTTGAATGCTGCGTATCCTAATATGGTTTAATATATGGTCAAAGAGAAACTGCATTTAAAATTAATAGGAACTGGGAAGATATTTGGCAAATGTGGGGAGATAACTTTTAATACTTTTGTAAATATGTACTTTATAGTGGTTTCATTGCAATTTACCTTTTAGCGGGTTTTTAGAAATTCACAAAGCATAGGTAGCAGACTGTCATACACACAATTTTCTAATTTACCTGAGATTTTTAATATTTTCAGTGTAAAGATAGGCTCAGAACATTAGCAGGTTAGTATAAGTGAAAAGTAATATAAGTAATAAAATCTTAGACCTTGATTCTGCAATTGTCTGTATTTAGGCACATCCTTGCACTTGCTCTGAGCCCCATTGAAGTCCAAGTTACACACTTGCACATCTGGAGGATCAGAGCCTTACGTCCTCACAGGACTAATACTCAACCTTTCAGCTTAGGTTCTATTGCAGAGCTCCACTCTTCCCCTCACAGGCTCAAACCTCACCAGCCATCTAAGAATGTAGTAATATTTCTAACTGTGAACTCTTTGGGAACCATAAACAAAGCTGTTTTGACCTTTTCTGAGTTATGCTGTATGAATCTATATTTTCTCCAGTCTTTTGATCAGGAGAGATTTGTACTCAGACAGCACACAAATGGCTGATGTTTGAAATTTCAAATTAGCTTGATTCGTAGATTGAATGGAGACTGAAAAATGTAGCCAAGTTTGAAGAAAATTCGTTCAGTAGTTTCACTTAACCTTAGCAAGGCAGATCTTTTTCTCTCAGATTGTAGACGCATGGTTAAAGCTGTCTGGATTTTAGAGGAGGAATAGCTAGATCAATCAATGAGTAAGTCCCACTGGCTGAAATTTTTGGCTTCACAAGCCCAGTGGGCAAGGGCCAGATTCTGATCTGTTACTCCATGAATAGTCAATGTTAACTTAAATGGGGACTCCTCTACATGTAATATGTCATTTCTCCTCCACTCCGGCCCATACTTTTTGTTTAAAAAGGGTGTGTGTAGGAGGGAAATTAATATTAGACAGAAATATTTTTTGTAGAGAAACAAGTTGATTTAAAAAGGCCATTACCCTGAAAGCTCCCCAGTATTAATGGAGCTTTAAGCTTCCACTAGAGGATATGGCTTAGTGGTCTAAATATCATGTTTGAAAAATTTACTCATTCTGTAGTTGCCAAATTACATCGAGGCAACATTGGCCCAGTTGTTTATCTTCTTGACATATAAACTGAGTTCACTGCAGTTTATCACATGGATTTTTTTCATATCTTGAAAAACTGAAGCTGATTTTCCTGTGTGTGGACACGGATTTTTATAAGGGTTTTATCCAGTATTGTAATAAATTTCTCCCCCATCTGAGCTCTAGACATCAATGTAGTTCTATGGTGCTTTATGTATCAAGTGCTGTGGGATGAAGGGTGCTCACTCAGGATATGTGAGCACTGCAATAAAACACCCATGGCTGGCCCATGTTGTCAGCTGACTTGTGCTCAGGGGGCTCAGGCTGCGTGGCTATAAAATTGCAGTGAAGATGTCTGGGATCGGGCTGGAGTATAGACTTCTGGTATCCTCCCACTCGAGGGGTCCCAGAGCCCTGGTTCTAGCCCGAGCCCAGACATTTACTCTGCAGTTTTATAGCCTTGCAGCTCAAGCCCCACGAGCCTAAGTCAGTTGACACAGGCCAGCCATGAATGTTTATTGCTGGTTATTCATACCCTCAGAGTCCTGTAGGGGAGTGTGTGGGGGGAGTGCTTGGACTCTGTGCAAGCTCTGAGCATAATCATGAAGCAGGTGGCAGTCTCTGCTGTAATGTTTAGCAAGAAAATAGTTAAAAATGTTCACTTCATTTTAACCTTGCTAGCTTCCAAATTTATCACCCCCTTGAGATGAGGGGACAGTCTGCAGATCCCTTACTATAAAAATGCAGAAACCCCTGAGTGAAGATCATGTTTATTGCTTTTCACAGAGCATTTAAGTGAGGTTGAGGGAAAAATAATCCTCCCAACACTGATTTGGAAAGGTTGTATCAACTATTACACTACAACTATTACATAACTACAGATCATGGACTTCAGGAAAGTTTTGAGAGAATATCTCTGGGCCCTTATTCAGTGAGAACTAGACTTGTGGACTCATGTAGCAGGAAATATACTTCCCACTTCACTGTACTGTTACCAGACTTCTCCTTCAGACCCCTTTGTGGCTTACCCACTTTATACAGTTGTGATACAATAGGTTCACTGTATTTAGTACCTCTTTTTCTATGGAAAGGTGGTCAGCATTTGGCTCTGAGAGTTATTGTTTCATTCTGTCTAAAAATTCAGGATATTTTTCTTGTATTTAATTTGATGATAGCCAAAGTTGTTTCGTATGTTGTTTCCAATGTTTTGTAATACCTACCTGATAATACACAATGTTCAGTAATATAAAGAGGAGTTTAAAAATATCAGATTTAAATGCCATTATGTGTTTAACATTTTGAAACAAATTGCTGTGTAGAAGGCTTTGTAGACTTCGAAGCAAATTCAAATTTTTATGAAGCGCAAGTCATGGATCCTTAGTGATAAACCTAGTACCCCCTTTTTTTTAAACAAAGGGTAATTGTATTTCCTTTATTTAACAGCCAGCCAGTAAAAGAGGCCTAGCAGTAGTTGTTTTGCTTGGCGACAGCAATGTTGCAAGAAAATCAGAAAGTTCAGTAATCAACTGAATCAAAGTTAAAAAGATGGTAGCACATGATCATCGTAATATGAAAATGTAACAACTACTCTGTTATATTTACTTAGTGGCTTCTGAAATGTTCTTGATCTGAGAATATGCAAAATGTTTTTATTTAAGTAATGGAACACTCAGTAAACTGAAAAATTGTCAAGTATTGTGCTACCAGAGCTATTTAAAATGTAGCATGCCTATCATATCTGCTAACAAAAGAGATTCACCTTTAGGTCATATAAATCACAGGTTCCTCATGTAGTGGCAATTACCTGTATGTGCTGAGTATTGTTGGTGGGAAATTACTAGGGCTGGTTGCAATTTTTCAGTGTTTTCAAGCTTCTGATGATGATACATTTTCCAGGTTTTGGTTTCAGTTTTTCAGTTTTTGTTTTTTTTGGATTTTGTTGTTGTTTTAATGACTTTTTTTCTAGAGCTAATCCAAATATTTAGAAAATTCAAAATTTCAACAATTTTTTGGAAGAAAATTTCAAAAAGATTGAATTTTTTCACCATATTCTACCATTATTATTATTTATTAATACTATAGTAGTGCCTAGATCTCCCGGATGAAATACAAACACAGTGAAATAAAAGTTGCTTACAATATAAATAGACAAAAGGGGAAACAAGCAGTAATGCACTAGCTGAAAGGTAACACTAGGATTAGAACTCAAGGTTTCATGACTCACAGAGCTGCACCCAGTCCACTACACCATGCAGCCCCATCTGCTCTCTCTGTGGTGTAATTATTATCATCCTATCATCCAGTTGCATCTTCCTGCAGGGCCAAAGCTTCCTTTATCACTGTTCCTGTCTATCATGTGGAAGAACATTGCTGAAACCTCTTCACAATTGCCTCATGTACATTGGAAGAGCTCTGATGGTGTTAACCAAGTTCATCTCATTACCAGCCTTTAAGAATTTGGAGTCTCTGAAACTAGAAAGTATCTGAAATCTTTTAATTTTTGCCCTATCTTTCCCTTGCCCCCAAAACAGAGCCCTTAGCCCAAACCCTTTCTCTCCCATTAGCCATAGCACTTGCACCCTTAACCGGTAGTAGTAATAGTAGCATTGCCTAGAGGGCCTATTGTGCTAAGTACTGTACATTCACATTGTAATGGGGTGTACCTGGCCTGTGTGGCTCCCTTGAGGAGGCCTTGCGGTCCTAAGACACACCACCCCATGAAGTATAATGTGGGAGGAAAGGAGCAGTGAAGGTAGATCCTCCAGGCTTGCATAGACAGGCCTTTCTGGAGCAGCCATCTTTGAAACTACAGAGACCTAGCCTTCCAAGGGCTAGAAGGGTGACTGACAGTCAATCAGAGCCCAGTAGGCTCAGATAAAAGAAGCTGGAAGCCTTTACTAGGATAATACCTGGCTGGGACTAGAGGAGCAGGAAACTGTGCTCCTCTCTGGCCAGAGAAGCCTGGGGGCTAGCCAGGGTTAATCTCTGGTTGCACTTGCATAGCTGGTTTTGCAGGGAGAGAGGCACCTGAGAAACCTGGCCATGAGATAAGAGTGAAGATAAAGGGGCTGAGTGGAAGAGGCTCAGGGAAGAAGTAGCAATTAATTGAAGTGAGCAGTATATGCCTGCTGTGTATAGAGTCCCTGGGCTGAAACCCAGAGTAGTGGGCCTGCGCAGATTCCCTTGCTGGCCACCAGCAAAGTGGCATAAACAGTGAGCAGGGGACAAGCTTAATCTAAGCCCCAAGAAGGTGACAGGGCTTATTTGAAAGCCTGAGCAAAGGGATGAACTTAAAGTGCCAGGGCTGAAGGCCTTGGTGAGGGCAGATAGACTGTTTATTTTGTTGGACTCTTTACTATCCTGGAAGGGATTCATTTTGATTGTATGACCCAGATGAGGACTGAGTCACTGAAGACCTGCCAAGTGAAGTCAATAACTTACAGGGCACCAGGAGAAGGACTGCAGTTCTTCACCCATGTGCAAGGAGGCACTCAAGAGGTGAGTGACCTCCTTACACTCATAATAAGAGATATTCAGAGACATAACAAAGGAATCCCTGAGCTGCTGGGACTGAGGCTACATCTTCACTGCAAAAAATGTGAGGTTTTCATAGTAGGGTAACTAACATGCATGAGCTATCCCACTGTAAAATCCTAGTGGAGACAAGGCACTGTGGTATTTTACCATGAAATAGGATAGGCAAGGTCAACTACGGTCAACGTGCTGACGAATGCTATTGGAAACAACTATGTTAACCTGAACTAAGGTACTTTTTAGTTTGTGCCAGCAGCATCTACATGGGGTAGTTACAGCACACTTTACTGCATACTGCAACTTATACTGCCGTAGTCTACACTGCAGGGCTGTGTACACAGATCCAAAAAGTCTAACACTCTGCTTTTTGTTATGTCCAAAGAGGATCAGTGATTCTTCCCCTTGTGGATGTGCTTTGATAACATGCCTTCAAGAAATTTGCCAGAAGTGAGCTCCCTTAAAATAAATAGCTATCAGATTACATATGGAGCATCCTGTACAAGGCCCAGTATATATGTTAGAGGAAACACAAAAATAAAAGTAGATTATACAGCAAAAGCAGAACTGAAAACTTGGTAAAAATTAAGCTAGTTGGAAAACTATGTATTTTCCATGGAAAACTTTCAAAAGAAATTATAAAATATAAGTTTTTTCCAGTTTTTTTCCACAGAGGTTTTGTTTTTCAGAGATGATTTTGAGTCTCTAAAAGTGGAGGTTTTTTTGGCTATTTATTCCTCCACTACACCCTAGCCTTAAAAAAATTGTTAAAGGGAGGAAATATTTCTGAATTTTTTTTTAAAAGGCTATTTTTCACCAGAAATGTGGTTTTGGGCAAAAACTTCTGATCACCCTTGAGGCTTTCAAAAATGTAGCAGAAAACCTACTTTTTTTAAAAAACAACAACAACCTAGTGTTTAATAAATCTTGCAGTCCCATTCTTTGAGTTGCCATCTAGCCCTCTGTTTCCAGAAATCCTGGCATCTGGAAGTTGGTAGGAAGAAAGAGAAAAACTTCAGTTGCATCATTGGGTCTGGCTTTTTTTTTAATACTTTTTCCTGGGCTCCTCCCCATTTCTGAGGTAATGGATGGCTGTACCTCTCTTTGACTAACACAGTAAAATGGCTTAAAATTACCTCACCTCTTCAGTTTAATGACTGGCAGTAACTGACTAGTCATGTGATGGAATTTCCATGAGAAGTTAAACCTTTGGATCTGGGGAAGCTAATGACAATTGTTCAGACCTTTGTCCCCTCCAACTTCCCTGCCTGAATTCATTTGTTAAGAAATTTCACACTACATTGTTATATAATAGATTCAGCTGTGCCTGGGAAAACCAAAACCCCTTTTCACAACCCACTTGAGTTTAAGTGGCTCATCCCAACTCTTTACTCAATCCAGCCCTCTCATGGCCAAACACAAAGCATAACCCTCTTTTTCCAGTTTCACATGACTTCCCAGTCTCATAATAAAAAGAATTAATTACAGAAAAAAGACCACCCCCTCCTACAAAAAAAATCATATCTTTTCACAATAACTCCTTTCCTTTCCCCTCCCAATTGCCCTTTACACCCTTACTTAACTTTAATTGGGCTACCTTAACTCAAACTACTGAGAAGCTCTGCAGATTGGAAAAGAGTCATCTGAGATACTGTCATAGAAAGATGTACTATCCTTTGGATAATTTAGCAGACTGAATTCAAATAGGCTCTTCTGCAATGTATGGGTTAATGACAACATAGAAGAGGCAGCTGCTGAAGGCAAAATAATTGGCTGAGGATTTAGGGGTTGTTGCTATGTAAGAGTAGTACTTCCTTAACTATAAAGGTATAGTTAAAATACTACAATACTGCTACCTCCAGTAAAAAGAAAAGGAGTACTTGTGGCATCTTAGAGACTAACAAATTTATTTGAGCATAAGCTTTCGTGAGCTACACCTCACTTCATCGGATGCAGCTCACGAAAGCTTATGCTCAGATAAATTTGTTAGTCTTTAAGGTGCCACAAGTACTCCTTTTCTTTTTGCGGATACAGACTAACATGGCTGCTACTCTGCTTCCTCCAGTGTGGATGTCGTTATTCTAGTTTAAGCAACTTTATGATACTGGGTCTTTTTCCTGTATGGAATGGGGAATAAGATACACTGTATAAAACAGCTTTATAACTGTATCCATATTAGGGGTTGTACCAGTGTAAATATTTCAGTAAACAATCACATCTCAAAGTAAAAAAGTTATGCTAGTATTAAATCTGCATGTAGAGCAGGCCTTAAAGACTAATTATGGTTGAAAGACAGGGTCTTCTTTGGGTTATTTTTATTATATACACGGCTTAAAGTCTGCCAGGTCACAGACCTGGGAAATCAAATGTCTAAAAAGCAAACTGGGTGGTTGATGGTAGAGATTTTTTAGTACCATCTGAGGGAAAACCCACTCTGATTGGCTGCTTTCCCCAATTACCTGCCTCCTACAGAAAAGCAGCCAATCATAGCTATCCCAGGAAGTCCCCCTCCTCCCCTCTGGAGCCAACACCATTTTCACAGGAGGGAAGGTGGGGGGATGGAGGAGGAAGAGCACAGCAGCTCAGATTGCCTATGCTCCCTCCTCTTCCTCTCTCCTGTAGTGAGCAATGGGATAGCTCCTAGTTCCTCCCCTCTCCTGCCCTGGAACACCTGGCCTAGGAAGGGAGAAGGAGACCAGACTGCAGCCCACCAGGCCTGGGAGAGGAAGTGAAGAACCCTTATAATCTGCAGGAGGAGCTGATATGAGGTAGGGTTGCCACCTTTCTAATTTCTGGTAACCAGGCCCTGCTCCCTGCCCCACCTCTTCCCCAAGGCCTCACCCATTCTCTAGCTCTTCCCCCACACCTCCTGTTCACTCCTCTCCCCCACTCTCCTCGTTGATCGCTGGATCATCCCAAGGAGCCTGCCTGCACACAGGAGGTGGCACCGATTGAGCAGGGGCTGGAATAGGTTAATGACCTGGAGCCTTCTGCTGCCCTGTGTTAATCAGACTTTTGGTTTGAGTGCCATTTAGGTTTGCCAGGTCCCCGAAAACCAGGCACCTGGACACAGAAACCGAAAACCAGACTGTCTGGCTAAGACCTGGGTGGGTGGCAACCCTAATGTGAGGTGAAGACAGGGGGCAGAAGTGGCTGGTGGGGGCACGATGATTTAAGAGTTGGGAGCAGAGTTAATTGCAGGCAAGGGGGATGGGCAGATGCGGGGGTGATGAAGGGCCTTCCCCACACATGCTTTTTTAGATGGTTTTAAACATTGCTTATATAGTGCTATGGATGTGCAAGGCACTTCACAAGTGAAGACAGGCTGAGAGTCTCAAAGCTGTCTTGGAGATTTAGACATATTCTGTATTAATCTTTGACTGCTTTGAAAAATCTTAATCACAGTCTCTTCTCTGAAGAGTTTACAGTCTACCATAAGACACAAAAGGCGTGATTTTTTTCAGTTGCCTCCCGATGTAGTCATTTACACCTGTGCGAAGTAAAATGCTTCCATTACAATTTCTGTAACCCTCCATGAAAACATGAGTTTTGAGAAGAGACTTAAAGGAGAATGGAAAAGTGTGGCAATTAGCACTGGAATCACCATCGCTCTTTGCTCCGCATAATTAAAGGTGTCTCAGGGTGGATGCATGCTTGTTGCGAATTAATGTGTTATTTTTCTTATGCTACTAAGATTTTTGGAAGGCTATTTGACCAAGTCACATTATTTTTCCTGAATAAGTCATCCCTTCTATATATTCCACTATGTTTGAAACTGGTCATCTAGCCCACTGAGACTCCAATGCTGCAAACATACAGATAAAGCTATTCATGGATGCAGATATTTGCAGGATTAGGGGCTAATACTGTGACTACATCAGCTCACAGTTTTGATTTATTTTTTTTTAATGTGAGACCATGAGGCTATACATACCTCTGAAATCTGGATCAGGTTCTCATATAAATAATGTATCTGTTTAATAAAAGGAAGTGCTACAAAAATAATAAATAAAGCCTTTAGGTTTGAAACAGATATTTGGCATGTTAGGATATCGGAAAAACACCACAAAAAGAAGCAAACTGTACTAAGCTCTCTCAGGGTTCCTCTGTTATTTATTTATATATGAATCAAATATTATTGTAATTCTCCTGGGGGTAATCATTTCCAATGTGCAAATCAGATAACAGTAAATCATCCCACACTGGATATAAAGGCCCTTAAAATAGCAATGTGGATCACATGAAAATGATTTTATTGAAGCCAGTACCCCGTAAAAGCAGTTATATCCTCTATATCCCCTGTTCTTTCCTCTAATTGTATAGGGATCTAAATCCCAAATAACCCTAACTACAGGCTTTTTATAAACTTGTGAACCATTTATAGTTTCTTCTATCTTGGATCTCCCCACCACTCATGGTTCCTCAAAATAAATAGCTGCATTCTTTGATGACTCCCATGACTTCTGATTCAAAGATGCCATATTTTAGATTACCACTTCAGGCCAGATTTGCTTTTTTCCCATTTAGCTTTGGGGGGGGCGGGGGGGGAGGAGGAATGGATAAACTGCATAGGTCTAATAAAAGAAACATTAGCATTATTTTAGTCTATCTGCTTATAAATAATTAAGTTTTCTTATTTAAACTTTTGTCCTCAGGAATGTTGAGCCTAGAAATGAGGTGGAATCCTCATAACAGATGTGTTCTTGGCTCCAACTAGCTATTCACAAAGGAGAAATATATTTTCATTTTAAATGCAGGATATTAGGTTGTTTCTGCATAAGGCACATTTAGAATTTAAGTATTTGCAGGATCCCCTTAAGCTGTATTTTGCCTCACCACTTGTTAGTGGTTGTATTCTCAGTGGAGGAGTACAATAGAAATAAATGAATTCTACAGATAATAATGTTATTGGATACAAAACCAGTTTAAGATTGGGATTCATTTGACTGTCAGAGATGGTTCAATCCAAGTCTGAACCAGTATGTCTTTAATTTAGTTTGTCTGTGACGATAGATTTAAAATACACTTGCAGATGTACCCCGAGTGAAAAGCATTGCATCATACTGAACTATTTAGAGTTTCAGAGTAGCAGCTGTGTTAGTCTGTATCTGCAAAAAGAAAAGGAGTACAAATTTATTTGAGCTATAGCTCACAAAAGCCTATGCTCAAATAAATTTGTTCGTCTCTAAGGTGCCACAAGTGCTCCTTTTATTTAGAGTTTAAAGACATAGGTCCCAAACCTCAGATGCTTTGTGCCCATTTTGCATTTGCATGGGAACATGGCCCTACTGATGGGTTAACCAGCAGTTTGGATGATCGCCCCAGTTGCAGGAGAATCCTGGAATGTTGGAGAGCTAATGTAGTGGCTCATATGCCACCCACCTTCCTGACTGCCATTAAAAGAGCGTGGATAGCAAGCTTCACAGATTTCAGTGGCCATATCTGTCCTTTGGAGTCAACTGGTGTAAAACAGAGCAGCCTTCAGGGTGCTCCAGTTTATTATTGGGATCAGCCCAGAACTGGAGAAATGCAAAGACTGTTTAAATCCATCTTCATATCCCATCCTCCACCTTCTGTGTTGTGCTGTGCATTCTTCAGCTACTATCAGACCAGGGATGTAATTTTCTGTAATACCATTTATCCATTTCATAAACACATTGAACCAAATCCTGAAGGGCTTGCTGGTTCTTCACTCATATGTGCAGGGCATGCTCCCTAGCCTGACAGATTCTGAGAATTTTCAGGGTGGTGTGGCAAGATGCCCAGAGCAGCTCCAGAGCAGTTGGCCATACTGGTGGTCCAGTATTTCGCACCCCTCACTACTCAGGGCTTCATTTCTCTTTAGCAGTCATGCTTTTCAAATGGGCTGGGGAGATCATGAGGACTGTATGTTGCAAAAGAGGCCTGGGTTCATATTTTACTTATTGTGAATGTGGCTTTTCTCATACACAAATATAACAGATTTCTACTTGCATACTGGTTAGGAGTGTTTCCTAGATGTACTTTGAAAATGCAGAAATCTGATGATCTCGTGTATATCTTAACTCTTTGTTTACCAATGATACTTTGGTAGCATGTGAGGATGGTTCACTGAAGTGAGACCTCTGGAAAAGAAAATGATCTTGGAGGCTGCAAGGAGTGAATTGGAGGGTTTGTGGATCGGTGTCTCATAGTGCAGACATCATTGCAGAGGACTGCACTCAATGGCTTCTGAAGTCTTTTCCCAGCCCTTTGTTCTTACATTCAATTTCTTATATTTTCTGAAAGAGGGTGAAAAGTTCCTGATCCACTCTCTCTTTACTAGTCATCATTTTGTGCACTTGTATCATATCCTCTCTTACTTATTTCCCCCAAATATAAACAGTCTCTGTCTCTCTTCATGAGTGTTTTTCCATGCCCATAATCACTGTTATCACACATCTTTGGACCCCCTCTATTTCTCCCATATCCATTTTAAGATACTGTGAACTGAACTGAACATGGTATTCCAGATGAGAGCATACCATTGGTTTATATAATTGAATTGTAATATTGCATGATAATATTTTCTGTATTGTCTATCCCATTCCTTATACCCCTTAATATTTCGTTAGCATTTTTGACCATTGCTGTACTTTTGAGCAGAACTTTTCATCTAACTATCCACAATGATTCCCAAATCTTTTTCCTGAGTTGATGCAGTTAATTTACCAAAAGGTATATGTGAGAGAGATGGGGTATAAACCCCACTTTGTCACCAAAAGGGTTTTTGGAACCTAATTCCTCACTAATGGCACCTGGGGGAGGGTGTTGCCAGGTGAAGGGGGTGGACTTCACTGAGGAGAGGAAAGCTCAGTTGAGAAGTGGAGAGGATGTAGTTAGTTCCCTCTATCTGGGAAAGGACCTGATTGAAGGCTGGAAGGAGAGAGAAACAAGCAGTCACCTCCTAAGATGAGCCTGAAACATGAGGGAAGATCAGGAGCTGCAGAGAGGTGATGGCTAGCCTGAAGCCTTGGGAAGGTGGAAAACTGGGCTCGTCCTAGACTGTATGGGTGGAGTGAGGCACAGGAGCTTGAGAACAGATTCAGGGACATTGCATTATAGTTGAGGCTCATTTGCGAGGGAGGGGGTGGCCAAGTGAGCCTGTTGGGAGCTTAAGATTCAGTTGTCTTTAAATTTCTGTTGAACTTTATGACCCCAGATGAGATGGAAACAAACCATGACCCATTTGGATGGCCAAGTTACAGGAAGAGAGATCACTGCAGGGCCAGACTGGCTGTTTTCAGGAGGAACCAGATGGGAAAAACCTGCTATGCTATGCCATGCCCAGCCATGAGGGTATGCTCTAGCAGTAAGTCCATGACTCTACAAAGTGTTTTCAAATTATTCACTCAAGTGTGCATTACTTTGTATTTGTCAACATTGAACTTCATCTGTTATCATGTTGTCCACATGACCTACCTTGGTTAGGTCCCTCTGAAAAGCCTCAAAGTTGTGACTAACCTAAATAATTTTGTGTCATCTTCTAATTTTGGCATTTCATTGTTTTTATCCCCTTTCCAGATTATTAATTAAAATATTGTACAACACTGGCACCCCACAGTTAATATTAAAATTGATCATTTATTGCTCTGGGTTTTGTTTCCAGTTTCTGATTTGTGATAGTAATCTGCCTCTCCCACCATGACTAAGTTTCTTTAGTAGCCTTTTGTGAGGTATTTTGTCAAAGCCCAAATAAATTATATCAGCTAGTTCTCCCTCATCCACTATTATATTGATTCATTAAAAAATTCTAATAGACTAGTGAGAGAGCATTTTCCTTTGCAGAAGTCATGCTGGTTAGACCCTGCCATACCATACTCTTCTAGGTGTTTTGGAATACTTGGTTTAAGTATTACCCCAATCAATTTACCATCTGGTAGTAAGTGCTTCTGGTGTGTCATGCCATCTCTAGTTTCCTGTCTTTGTCTTGCATTGCTTCATATATTTGGGCCCTTTCAGATTGAGATATCTAACTAGCATCATTGATGAATGTCAGAAGAGCTCTTTGACTTGTATGTTTGTTAATGATGGCTGCAGAACCAAACGATAGTATTTAAAAATAGAGGGTTCAATTCTCTGCTCAGATGGAGAGGAATGGGGAGCCACAGGGAGCTGGTTGTAGCTCCCTGATCCTTGAGTATCCTGGTTGAAATCAGAGCATCAGGGAGCCTAGTCTAACTTCTTCCACTTATGTTAACACTCCATATACCAGTGGAGGATCAAGTATAATGGAGCTTGGTTCCATCAAACTCCCTCCCACCTATAGTCCACCCATGCTCCTCCCCGACATAGGACTGATAGTATGGCTGTCATATATGGCTTCTGAATAGTGGCTTCCAATGCTGCCACCTTCACTTGAATTGATTGTGTGACTGACTGTGTGCTTGTAGCTTCTGAAGTTTCAGTAAAATATTCTCAAAATTTGTAATTCATTTATCTACCTAACATGGTAGGTTAATAAGATGGAATCATTTTACCTGCAAGTCAAGAAGAGACATTGACAGTAGAGTGCTAATTGTATATTAACCTTAGTTATATATGAAGTACTACTTATGCATAAAGAGCCAAGAACTTAAAACCATTAAGAAAAGCAAAAAATAACATAACTGCATACATCCTTCCAATTACAGTAGAGTTACGTGTCCTGACATGCATGAAATTTGGTTAAAAGTTAAAACGGAGTCACTAAGAAGGGGAGGTACTTATCATGACCTATGAAGAGTTCTTGGGTCCAAATGAAATGCCAACACCAATCAGCAGTACATATTTCTACACAGTGTGCCAAATCACTAGTTGGTGTAGCTCTACTGAAGTCAATATGTGTCCACTGACTTCAGTGGAACTATGGCAATTTACACCAGATACGAATCTGACTCACATTGTAACAGAAGCTGACCGAAATGTATGCTAAAAGTGTTATGAGTGATGATCAAATGAAGTGCGCACTCGAGCACACACATACACACTGAGCAAATAGCAGGAGCCACAAAACATCCTTTTATTGCCTTTTAAATGCTGAAGTTTCCAAAAATATATTAAACGTATGCTGCGATACGCAGGTATGGCTTGATCTCTTCCAAACTGAAGCACTCTTAAAATATGTGGAGCACTCTAATAGTTTTCAATCACTCTTACTGGTTATGCCGAGGACCCATATCACTTCCAAATGGAATACTTAAGGGCACTTCAGACTGAAGGTATAGGCAGTTCCTTAGCACAATACATGTTTTTAAACAGTGCTTTATTAATTTTAGAATAATTACACCTTATACAGAGCATGTTCAGAATTTCATCTGCCTTCACAATGGCCTAAAATGTAAAGTGCTACAGAAACATTCACTGTAGATACTCAAAAACCTCTTTTGCAATATTTTAAAATGTTTTTTGTAATTTATAAATCTGTAGTGGAATGCAATAAAATAATAAATCCTTCTTTTCCAGATATAAAATGGTTCTGTTCTTCTTTTAGTTCTCCTTGTACAAGCATACCGTCTGGGAACAGTGTACAAAATGCTTATTTTACGGCTTTTCCGTCAAAAATAAGATAAAATAAACCCTAATGAAATCTGAAGTGAAATAAGATCTCTGTGTGTTTATGTAATTTCATGTAACCACACTGTCTCAAATGTTGTTTTGAATTATATTTTGTAGGGTTGAAGGGGAAAGCATGATCCTGCAAAGACCACAGTTAGTTCCTTCAATATGATCTTTCTTTCATGTTGATGGAAATGAACATATGATTAATATTAAAGATTAGATAGTTCAGTGGACTTGTAATGGTTCAGGATATGGAATCATCCTTTCAGCCCTTAGTGATTGATTCAAATTCTGCCCTGGTCAGCAGTGTTTGGAATTCACCACCATGAATAACATGCTAATTTATGTTAATATGTTAGGAAAATAAGATTTCCATACGAATGTACGATCATTCCTTAGTGCATCAAGAGTGGTATCATGTCTCCAAATATGGCCATTACTTCTGACAAATGTGAAAATCCTACACAAGGCATCCAGTGAATTATGCAATACTATGAATGTAGAGAATTACCACGATCAGTTTACACCCTGAAACATAACATTTGATTTACCCTTATTTTAACATGTATGAAGTGCTGTGGTTATAACACTGTCCTGCCTTTTAAAAATACCACCTGTGGTGGTGAATTCCACAGGTTGAGTATGCAATGTGAAGTTGATGTTATCTGTATACTTTTAATGAACAGCCATCTGCCAAAGAAAACCTACCAGAACCCCTGCTTGGCACACTTTGGGGCATTCTCATCACTGAGCTCAAGTACTTAATAGACACAGTGCTTCTCCCTTGCAGCATGTAGATGAATGGCTTAGGTAAGGAGGGAAAGGGATACAGTGTTTGAAAGATAAGGAGATAGCTGCTAACAATGAAGAGGTGAGTAAAAACTCAACACCATAATGCAGTAGTGACAAATAAGGCTACATCTACACTACAGCCGGGATCGATGCTCTGAGATTGATCTACCGGTGGTAGATTTAGTGGGGCTAGTGAAGACCCGCCAAATCGATAGCATATCGCTCTCCAGTCAACCTCTGTACTCTGCCCCACAACGAGAAGAGTAAGGTAGGTCAATGGGAGAGTTTCTCCCATTGACCCCCCGTGGTGTAGACCCCACGGTAACTTGACCTAAGGTACGTCGACTCCAGCTATGTTATTCATGTAATTGGAATTGCATAGCATAGGTTGATTTACTGTGGTAGTGCAGACATAACCTAAAATAGCATATGTAGCATACCCGACCCTCATGAAGACCTTTTTACTCTCTTAAATTTACATAGGCCATTTCTACACTATGGGCTGTATAGCAGCATAACTGGTGTTATTGGTTTCAGAGTGGTAGCTATGTTAGTCTGTATCCGCAAAAATAACGAGGAGTCCTTGTGGCACCTTAGAGACTAACAAATTTATTTGGGCATAAGCTTTTGTGGATTAGAACCCACTTCATCAGATGCATGGAGTGAAAATACAGGAACAGGTATAAATACATAAAAGGATGTGGGTTGCTTTACCAAGTGTGAGGTCAGTCTAACGAGATAAATCATTTAACAGCAGGATACCAAGGGAGGAAAAATAACTTTTGAAGTGGTAAGAGAGTGGCCCATTACAGTCAGTTGACAAGAAGGTGTGAGTAACAGTAGGGAGAAATTTAGTACTGGGGAAATTAAATTTAGGTTTTGTAATGACCCAACCACTCCCAGTCTCTATAGAGATATGCTGCTGTAGCACTGTGGTGTAGACACTTCCTACAGTGACAGAAAGGGGTTTTCCATCAATGTAGGAACTCCAATTCCCTGAGCAACTCTCAACTCTATTCCTATTCTATCAGTGTAACTGCACCAGTGATTAGGTCAGTGTAGCTATTGTGCACAGGGATGTGGCTTTTTCACTCCCCTGAGCATCATAATTATACCAACCTGACTTTTAAGTGTAGACCAGGCCATCAATTCCCTTACGTCTGTTCTGCCCATGTAGAAGGGGAGCCTAATTGGGTATTATTTAAACATCCAGAAGTTGGAAGTAGGTATAAAGGTTGTAAATTAAAATAGATTGTGATTGGTTTCCATGTATGCCTTTGCTAATCTCTTTGGCCTAGTAAAGCCCCATTAAATAAAGGTAGAGTTGGTGTGAGCAACTCCTGGACAGTCTGAAGCTTTGTCTACACTGGCAAGTGAAAAAAACAATTTTTGTCATGCAGAGGTGTTAAAAAAACACCCTCCCCCTAAAAGACACAAGTTTTGCTGACGACAAGCGCTGGTGCGAACAGTGCTTTTGTCGGCAGAAGAGCTCTCTCCTACCAACAAACAGGGGCTATACTACACGCCTTTTAGCGGCACAGTTGTAACAGCCATGTCATAGTGCGTAGTGTAGACATAGCCTGAATGCATGTGAAGGGGCCTAACTTACACAATTTTCTACATAACTTCTGATTTCAACCTCAAATAACCCCCATCAGAAAACAAAAATAGAATTTGTTGAACTCAAATCTTCTTTACTGTGTGCTCCATTTTAACATCTTACTGTTTCCAAGCTAACCACGGTGGGAATGTGAATGCCTCATGTCTGACAACTCTTCTAACACTATTTTAACTTGCTGTACTAACCAAGGAGCCCAAACCTAAACTATTTACTGTGGTTCTATGGTACTGAGAGTTGGGACTCATCATGAATTTGGATTGAGGAATGGAATCCTGTCTTAAGTGGGTGTTGTCTGGATTTGTTTGTCCACCGTGGTGAGTTCTAGCAACAGCATGTGGAGAGTTGCATATTTTCCATCCATTACTTTGTAATGCTGATCATATAACAAAACAATTCGGAAAACAATCTGTGTTATATACATTTCCTTAAAGCATGAAGGGGGTGTGTGTGCGTGTGCTCAAATTGTTGCCAAAAATGTCAGTTGGATGTGGAATAGAGTTAGAGATTTCATTTATTTTCTCCTTCCCTAATCTGAGTGAAGGGGATCCTCCTCTGAGGTAAATTGGCATACTTGCATTGACTAGGCTGATTTATAGCAACTAAGGAAATAACCCATTATGAATCAGGGCCTGCAGCAAAGCTAATCTCCAGGCAGCTTCATCAGTACAGCTGGCTTGTAGCAGGCTGCCTGATTGGCTGCAGAGGCCAGGAGCTGAGCTCTTAAGATATCTTGTTGGCTTCTGAATGCTCATACCTACCACTGTGCCTGCTCTTGTGTTCCCATTGTTCCTCCTGCTTTGCCTCTATCCTGCCCATGCCCTGAACCCCTCCTTGCCTGCTATCCTGCTTTCCCCAGTTCCTGCCCTCTGCTTTGACTCTTGGCTCTGGCTTCTGACTACAGACTCTGGCCTGACCCTTGGCTCTGGTATCCCATTCCTGCCCTCCAGTGTAATCCTTGACTTTGGCTCCTGACTACTGATGCCTGCTCTAACACTAGGCTATACTGTCTTGTCCTGATCAGCTGACAGGTTAAGAAGTCCTTAAAATTGTGGCCAGGGTTCCTCAGCACTAACATGGACCCTACTAAGGTGCCAATGGAATTGTTGGATGCTGTCTTGAACCTGCAGGTACAAGTAATTACCTCACAATAACAGAATGCAGTCCTGTGGAGCAGATTGCTCTGCTGGCTCCTCCTACTTCACCTTTCCCAGAGATAGATTCCATTGCCAAAAAAATTTTATGGTGATTGGGACAAATTTCAGGGATTCCTGAATCAGTGTAGGCTTCTGTTCCTACTTTGTCCCTGATCATTCCCTACAGATCAGGCCCATGTGAGGCTCATCGTAAGGTTGACTGGGGTGCCTTGGCCTGAGCTTTCCTCTCCTGGAACAGTCCAGCCCCCCTGTTGCAATGATTAGAGGAATTCATTTAACCCATGTCCATCATCTTTGATGACCCCCAACTGTGTGTGGATCTCTGTAGCAACCCTTCAGGACTTACAGAAAGGAGGCAGGTCTGTTGCCAAGTCTTCTGCTGAATTTCTGCCCTTGACTTCTGACACTGGGGGGAATGAGGTGGCACAGCACCACCATTTCTGCCAGGGGTTAAATAAGGATATAATGGATGAGCTTGCATGGATGGAGCCTCCATCCAGTTTGGGTTATCTGATTGACTTGTGCATAATATTTGGTGATTGCCTCATGGAGCAGCACCATGAGTATACCTCAGTTTTCTGGAGGCCACTATTCACTCTGTGCATGACGCCCCAAACTCGCAGATCTTCCCTGGCATCAGAACTTGTACAAGCTAACCAGGTTCATGTGTACTTCTCTGAATCAGAGTAGCACCAGCTCCAGGTGTTTGGCTTGTGCTTATATTATGGGGAACCTGGCCATATTGCCTTGATGTGTCCACCAAAGACTCAGACAGAACCAGGGCAGGGAAATGACAGGTCCCCAGACCTGATGAGTGGGTCTGGGCTGAGCTGGTTGTCTCTTCCTGAGGTAGTTCCTAGCACTCACGGGCTACAGACAGCACAGCAGGACCCTGAGTCAGTTTCCAGTGCAACTCCAAATAAATCTGTTAATTCAACTACTAGTAAGCTCCAAGGTCACCCTAGAGGCCCTAATTGATATGGGAACTTCAGGTAACTTTATGGACTTAAACTTTGCTAAGACCTATGTAGTTCCTACCATATGCAAGGACCCAACAAATCTGGTTGAAACTATTCATAGAATCATAGACTATCAGGGTTGGAAGGGACCTCAGGAGGTCATCTAGTCCAACCCCCTGCTCAAAGCAGGACCAATCTCCAATTTTTGCCACAGATCCTTTAATGGCCCCCTCAAGGATTGAACTCACAATCCTGGGTTTAGCAGGCCATTGCTCAAACCACTGAGCTATGCCTCCCCCCCCCCCCACGGGTCTCTTCTCTTCTTGGGACCTGTAATCCAACAGACCTTGCCAGTAACAGTTATCATCCTCTGGGGCCACCAGTAAATCCTCCAATTTGTGTTAATCTGCCCCCACATGCTTCTGTCATCCTAGGTATGTTCTGGCTTACCACACAACATGCCCTCATTCACTGGCAGAAGGGGACCCTGTACACTAACTCCTGGCATTGCCAGCTACCCTGCCTCCCATGATCTGAGAAACAGACCGGTACATTCTGCAGTTCATGTCATCCACTGGAAGATCCCAATGCTCAGGCAGCAAGACCACCAGGATACTCAGACCCCTTTAATGAGGAGGGAGGGATAGCTCAGTGGTTTGAGCATTGGTCTGCTAAACCCAGGGTTGTGAGTTCAATCCTTGAGGGGGCCATTTAGGGATCTGGGGCAAAAATTGGGGGATTGGTCCTGCTTTGAGCAGGGGGTTGGACTAGATGACCTCCTGAGGTCCCTTCCAACCCTGATATTCTATGATTCTTTGAAGCTCCACCTGCCATAGCCAAGATTTCCCACAATTACCATGTCTTTGGCAGTGTTTTTGACAGCCAGGAAAAGGCGGCTATCCTGTCCCTGCATCAGTCTTACAATTGCCCAATCTATCTCCAGCCTGAAGCTGCTATACAATTTGGTTGGATGTGAGCCCTCTCTGAACCCAAACTTTGGGCTCTTTGTCTGTACTTGCATCCCTTGTGGGCACACTAATCTTTTTTGTCAAGGAGAAAGGTGTCTCTTTATGGAAATGTATAAACGATCAGGCCCTGAACAAGGTGACTGTACAAAACTGCACTGCCCGTATTTTCATAAAGTTAGATATGTGTGAGGCCTGTAACCTGGTGTTTGTTCATGAGGGAGCTCAGTGGAAGAATGCCTTTTGTACTCAATATGGCCATATTGAGTATCTAGTCATGCCTTTTGGCCTATACAATGCTCCAGCAATCTTTCAAAACTTTATGAATGATATAGTCTGAGATATGCTGGATCACTTTGGAGAAAATCAGAATGTAATCAAGGCAGATAATAACAAAGACCCAATTCTTCATGATCAGCATGTGTATAACATTCTTAAAACACTGTCAGAATCATCTACATGCCATGCCAGAGAAATGGGAGTTTGACTGGGAGGTCCTTGAATTTCTTGGATATATCATCTCACCTACGGACTAAAAATGCACCGCTGCAGGGTGATGGCCATCACATATTGGGTGGCACTGAAAGAAGGTTCATAAAATCCAGTGCTTCTTGGGTTTTGCTAATTTTTATAGATAATTTATCCCTGGATTCTCTGCTTTGCTGTAAAAGGGATTCTTGTTTTCATGGTCACCATAAGCACAGAAAACAGAAATTCATCACAGTTTCCACCCTGACAGACTGTTTATGGTGGAGACAGAATCTTCAAACTTTCTTCCAGGGGCAGTCCTTTCCTAACCTGCTGCTGCCAATGATTGACTTAACCCATATGCCTCTTACTCACAAAACTCACTCACACTGCGATAAACTGTGACATTCTGGACAAGGAACTGCTGGCCATTAAAGCAGCCTTTAAAGGCTGGCGGGTGCTAGCTTCCTGGTCCAAGTTCTGACAAATCATAAAAACTTGCAATCCCTAAAAATGGCCAGGCACCTGAACCAGTGGCAGGCATACTGGTTCACACAATTCGAGTTCGGGGTCACCTACTGGCTGGGGACAAGGAACAGAAGGTGGATGCATTGTCACAAAAGGATGAGTACTACAAACCTGCAGAGGAGACTGTCCTTGATTCTCAAGATGTCAAACTTCATTTCTGGCACAATAGCCTCTGACCTGTTATCCTCAATCTGCTCTCAGTTACCTAGCAATCCCTTTGTCAACCAAGCCCATCAAGCCTTAGACCATGAACAGGACCAAGACTTCCACAGTCTTCAAATTCCAGGATGGGATCCTATACCAAATGGGATGCATATATGTGCCCTGAAGGGCTACTCAGCTTTCACTCCTACCACTCTACTACAAAGCTTCCCTAGCAGGCCACTTTGGCCATTCTAAGACTGAAGACGTGTTTTCTGGGAACTTCTGGAGCCCTCTGTCATGTCGTACATAGAGTCCTGTGACCTTTGTGCCCAGACCAACAACACTTTCAAGACTACTGGGCCTCCTCCAGCCTTTACCCACTCCACCTCGGCCTGGGGCTGTCATTTCCATGAATTTTATCATGGAATTACCACCCTCCCAAGGCCACACTACCATTTTAGTGGTGATTGACCACTTACCCAAGAGGGCGCATTTTATTCTAGGTTGAGTGCTTCCCTCTGCTCAGGAGACAGCCCGCCTCTTTGTGAGCAATGCCCTTCATCTCCACCACTTGCCTACAGGCATGGTATCTGACCAAGGATCCCAGTTTATTTCCCACTTCTGGTGAGAATGTCTATGGTCTTTGAGTATTGAGACCCTGACCTCAGCAGCCTATCACACCAGCACCAATGGGCCGGTGGAGCAGGTCAAACAGATCCTTCAACAATACTTTAATTGCTTCATAAACTATCATCAGAATGACTAGCTGTCCCTGATCCTTCATGCCAAGTTTGATGACAATGCCACACCCCTCCACCAAGCAGACTCCCTTCTTTGCTAACTATGGTTTCCATCTTCGTGCTTATACAGAGATCCCCTCTGAATTGTCGATAACTGCTGCTACCAAACTCACGGCACACATCCAGTGGTCCACATCCAGCAAGCACACCAAGAACTCCAGAACAAGTTAAAAATCACTAAGGCAACTTACAATTGGTATGCCGACCAGTCCCTCTAGCCAATACCTGTCTTTGGGTAGGAGATAAGGTGTGGTTGTCTGCCCAGAATATACAATCATCTCGCCTCTGCATGAAACAGGACCATAAGTATTTGTTGCCTTTCCAGATCACAAAACAGATTAATCCAGTTGCATTCAAGTTACAACTACCAGATTCTTTCAAGATTCACCCAGTCTTCCAACTCTCTCTCTCTCTTTTCTTAAACCATTAGTCGATAACTCCTACCCACTCTGTACTACTCCCCCTCCTCTGCCTATAGGTATTAGGGGCCTATAGGTGTTTTGTAGTTTGGCAGATTCTAGACTCTCATCAGGTCTGAGGAAACCTACAATATCTAATTGACTGGGATGAGTACAGCCCAGATGAATATCTATGGGAACCAGCAGAACACAAGATTGTGCCTCGAATCTTCTGCATGCCTTTTACCATACTTTCCCTAAGAAGCCAGGTCCTGAGGCCCCTAGACAGCACGTGTCAGGTATCGGGGCCTCCAGCTAGAGCAAATCTCCAGACGGCATCATCAGTACAGCTGGCCTGCAGCAGGCTGCCTGATTGGCCATGCCACCTGATTGGCTGTAGAGGCCAGTGAGTTAGCTGTTGAGCTAGCAGCAGCTCTCTGGCCTCTTATCACTCGTACCCACCTCTGTGCCTACTCCTGTGCTATCTTGTTCCTCCTATTCTTGCCATGCCCCTCCCTTGAATCCCTCATTGCCTGCTGTTCTGCTTGTTATGGTTCCTGCCCTCTGTTTAACCTTTGGTTCTACCTTCTGACTATGGATATCAGCTTGGCCCTCAGCTCTGGTATCCAGTAACTGCTCTGTGGTTTGAGCTTTGGTTCTGGTTTCTTACTGCTGACTCAACTCTTACCCTAGTCCTTGGGTCCTGACACGTGCTCTGACCACTAGGCTGACATCTACTCCAGCCACTAGCGTAGACCACCCTTGTCCCAGTTGACTGTCACAATATGTAATCTGAAGGAACTTCAGCCCAGTCCAAATCTCTGATTGCAATATACACACAAAGATTTTTTTGTTTCTAATATATAATGCAAATTCCAAACTTTACTCATCTGAAACAGTCCTTTCAAAATCACTTTATTGAAAATTTCCAGAATCTCTGTGATCTGAATTTGGATAATCAAGGCAGTATTGTGCTATATCAGCAGAAGCCCATCACCATGAACACACATACAGAAGATGAATGTGAAGGACCCGGTGAATATAGCATGGCAGAAGCGGGTTTTAGAAAACAGACCCCAAGGAAGAAGTGCGTGAATTGCATAAAAGAAGAGGGTAAACAGGAGGACTTTGGTGACACCTTGGACAGATGAAGATGACAAACACTTGCACAATGATCTGACCTCAGATGATCGGGTTAAAGGAAGAAGATTTTTCATAACTTTGAGGGCATCAGACTGACTCTCTTTCACTAAAACTAAAGGAAGACTGTGTTGGCTGTAAGTTTCAGAAGAAACCTTGTGCTTTTTAATCTGCAATGAGACAATGACTCAGACAGGCAGGTGACTGAAGGACAGACACATTGGATGGATTCAAATGGCAGGCAGCAACTTTTATTAACTACACCTTGTGGAGGGACACTACCTTACCTGCCCCTCAGCTCTCCTATACCAGGCATTTAATTGGTTCCAGTGCAGTTATGGTGTTAACTCAGAGTAGAACCTCCCTGGTTTACCCCACAGACATAGTTCTTCTGTGAAACCTCTGCCCCCCTCTCTCCATAAGGGGAGTGGAGTGGGAGGTCACATGGCTGGGTAGAGGGACCTCTTCCTGCAAAGAGCCAAGCACCTTCCTTCACCCCATCTGAAGACAAGGTCCAACTGCATAATCCTGGATCTCTCTTCCCTCCAGGAACTGGCCCCTTTGCCCATCCTGGATACCAGTCACAAGCCAGTAATCATAATAGCATTATATAAACCTCATATCCTATTGTTTCTAACCTAATTATGCTACTAAGAGGCTGTGAAGAAGGCCAACAAACAAACAAACCCAAAACACTAGACCATATGACAATTTGACCCAATATGAAAAATTTCTTCCTGACCCCTGAAAGCAGGCCGGCAATATCATAAGCAGCACTGATCCTAATCTACCACTAAGGGGAGGGAGGTTAGGATAGCTAACTGGAGAGTGTGAGTTTGAAAAAGTCTGATCTTGGCTTAAATAACCAAAATGAAGCACACAGCAGCCAATCAACTGGATCCATCATCCTTTTCCCAGCCAATTGCCAAATAGAAAACCGAGGCTTGGGGGACAGCTTCCCTCCCTGCCACTCATCCATTTTGAAGTTTGCTAGTTACCTGATGTCCAGTCAAAGGACTTCCCCACTAAATTTTAGTGTCTCTCTATAACAAAGACCTCTCACGACTCTCATAACACCCCACCAGACAAACAAACACACTCTCATATATACTCTACCTCCCAGTCACCAATACTACCATCAATCAGCGGCACTCCCATGGGTACCCGCATGGTCCCACAGTATGCCAATATTTTTATGGCTGACTTAGAACAACGCTTCCTCAGCTCTCGTCCCCTAATGCCCCTACTCTACTTGCGCTATATTGATGACATCTTCATCATCTGGACCCATGGAAAAGAAGCCCTTGAGGAATTCCACCATGATTTCAGCAATTTCCATTCCACCATCAACCTCGGCCTGGACCAGTCCACACAAGAGATCCACTTCTGGACACTACGGTGCTAATAAGCAATGGCCACATAAACCCCACCCTATACTGGAAACCTACTGACCGCTATTCCTACCTACATGCCTCCAGCTTTCACCCAGACCACATCACATGATCCATTGTCTACAGCCAAGCTCTACGATACAACCACATTTGCTCCAACCCCTCAGACAGAGACAAACACCCACAAGATCTCTATCAAGCATTCTTACAATGACAATACCCACCTGCTGAAGTGAAGAAACAGATTGACAGAGCCAGAAGAGTACCCAGAAGTCACCTACTACAGGACAGGCCCAACAAAGAAAATAACAGAACGCCACTAGCCATCACCTTCAGCCCCCAACTAAAACCCCTCCAACGCATCATCAAAGATTTACAACCTATCCTGAAGGACGACCCATCGCTCTCACAAATCTTGGGAGACAGGCCAGTCCTTGCCTACAGACAGCCCCCCAACCCGAAGCAAATACTCACCAGCAACCACACACCACACAACAGAACCACTAACCCAGGAACCTATCCTTGCAACAAAGCCCGTTGCCAACTGTGTCCACATATCTATTCGGGGACACCATCACAGGGCCTAATCACATCAGCCGCACTACCAGGGGCTCGTTCACTTGCACATCTACCAATGTGATGTATGCCATCATGTGCCAGCAATGCCCCTCTGCCATGTACATTGGTCAAACTGGACAGTCTCTACGTAAAAGAATAAATGGACACAAATCAGACATCAAGAATTATAACATTCATAAACCAGTCGGAGAACACTTCAATCTCTCTGGTCACTCGATTTCTGACCTAAAAGTGATAATTCTTCAACAAAAAGACTTCAAAAAGAGACTCCAACGAGAGACTGCTGAATTGGAATTAATTTGCAAATTGGATACAATTAACTTAGGCTTGAATAGAGACGGGGAGTGGTTGAGTCATTACACAAAGTAGAACTATTTCCCCTTGTTTATCCGCCCCCCCCACTGTTCCTCAGACGTTCTTGTTAACTGCTGGAAATGGCCCACCTTTATTATCACTACAAAAGGTTTTCTCCCCGCCCCCCCCCCCCCCACTCTCCTGCTGGTAATAGCTCATCTTAAGTGATCACTCTCCTTACAGTGTGCATGCATGATAAACATCCATTTTTTCATGTTCTGTGTGTATATAAATCTCCTTACTGTATTTTCCACTGAATGTATCCGATGAAGTGAGCTGTAGCTCACGAAAGCTTATGCTCAAATAAATTGGTTAGTCTCTAGGGTGCCACAAGTACTCCTTTTCTTTTTGCTGTATAACCTAGTTACCCCTACCATCATCCTTAAATAAATACATTGAATATAAAGGCCAAGATATATTGAATGTTTTTTCACATTTGAAAAAGAAAACAGAACATATGTTGTCTGTTAATCTATATATATATTTAGCCAATTGATTTCTATAGGCATTTTCCTCTATAGAATCATCAGAGGGCAGAAAAATCCATCCTATGGCACAAGCTGATTTTTTTTTAACTTAAAAGCCAGAACAGTAATGCTTTTCTCTTAAACACACGTGTGTATGCTTCCATAAGATTTCTGTTGAGTAGTAAAGAACTCCTATATAAAGCACAAGAGATTTGAGATCTATTTATATTTGTACACATATAGATTTGAAATAGAAGATGATATTTTATATCCTTCTATTAGAGGCAGAATTATAACTGAAAGCATTAAAATAGTAAAAGCTTAGTAGTGTGCTAAATAAATCCTTTTGCTGAAAGTAGCAGCAAATCAAAAACACACTTGAAAATTTGGCATTCTAACTTAAATGCACACAGTGAGCTATTCAGGTGTTTCTACATTATAAGAGGGAAAGGGGACCCTCTAGTGCACAAATTAAGAATTAGAGATTCAAAACAGAATCCTATCTGAAGCTACATTCACTAAGAATTTTATTTTGTACAGATTATATAATTAAAACAAAGAAAATCTCTTATGTATATTTTTGGCTGAAAAACATTTTTGTTTTTGGTCATAGGCTCAGAGGATCAAGATTCAAAAGTGTTATGATGATAGAAATGAATCCAAACCGTGACACTCTTGTGTACTAACATATGTAAACCATTCTGTCCAATAAAGATTTGCATCAAACTTATAGACATTACTTATAAATCCCAGTGTCAATTGCAATGCCTTGAAAGTTATACAAACCATGAAATCTTTTGTTTGCCATGAAAGTATTTAAATTGAACCATATCTAGAGTGAAATTGATTAAATCCAGGTCTTTTAATGACATTTTAACATGTATGGATATTCTGTTTGCCTTTTAAAAAGGAGCTAAAATAATTCCTCTAAATAGTTTCAAATACTGAATGAGTTAATTTTGAAGGTAGTTTATTTTAAAAACAAAGACCCAACTTTATTCATTGGCTGATGCTCCCTTTTATAACCATTCATATTAATTTCTCATATTCACTGATTTGCTGCTAAAGGTTCGAAGGTTCAATTGGTTTGTCTGAGCCCCCAAGTTTGTCACCCTAATATATTTGTACTTCTTGAGTGTTCTCCCTCCCAATTACCTTTGCCCATATTCTATCTCTTGCTCTCTCCAATCAGCTCCTTCTCCTTTTCTCCAGCCTTATCCTTTCCTACTTTCTGAAAGGCAATCTGATATAGAAGAACTGTACCAGCAACACTTTACTTATCCACTTACTGGCACAGATGACCACACACAACTATCTGCACCCCCAAGTCCATAAGTGAGTGGAGAATTCCAGTTTGATACCATGTTACACTCATGTTGCAGTTAGTCTGTTCAGGCATCAATGATAATGCAAGGTGGTGGGCAGCCACGAAACTGGCCTATCAGTTCAAGCCTCTAGTAGTCTAACTGCTAGGGTCTGATTCTCTTTTCACGGCAGTTTTACACTGATATAACTTGAGTGACATCAAGGGAGTCATTTCTGATTACACCAAGGTAAGTGAGAGGCGAATCAGGTCCCTGGTGTCTATCTGTTTTTATATGCTATTGCAAAGCAGAAAAATCCAGCCCAATCCAGTCTATAGTTAAAGGCATGCAGCTGTATCCTAAATGTTTCTCCAGACTGCTAGGAGAATGTTTCAAGGGGTTTCGTCCATTTTATAAACCACATCATTATAGTGACTTTAAAAATCATCTATAGACTCACACTTGCCATAATGTCAGTGAGCCCAAACTCAGGATCACATTTGAGAGTTTTTTGGCCATTAATAACAATAATGAGGAGTTCAGTCAGAGCTTGAGGCTGTAAAGCAAATTAACAGATGTACGTGACAGAAGGAGACGTTATAGAGGAGACATTTCTTCAAAATCCTTCTCTCTTCCTACCAATATCACCTCATCTTAAGCACGCTGCTCTTCATGCAGGTGCTGACAGGCATTGCATCTGTTTTCTTATCTCTCTCTCTCTCTCTCTCTCTTTCCCTGAGGTCTCTTCTTTTTCTCTCTCCTGTTCCTCCCTTAGGCTTCTGCCCCTTCACCTCTTCCCATCTTCTCAAGGCGTAGCATCACAAGGAATGGACAGTTAGGGGGCAGGTCTTGTTACTGCCACAATACAGTGTTGTGGGGCCACCTGAGAGAGATTCCTCCTTTCTTCAGCACATTCACATGGCCCTTTGACTTCTCCTCATCATCAGACATGCAGAATGGGAGCTGAGAGGAATGAACATGCTGAACAGTCAATAGGGCAAAAAAGAGGAGGGAGGAAGTTTTAGTTACTGGCCTTCTGTCTGGTCAGAAGTTGGGGAAGAGAGCATCAGCAGGCAGAGGAGAAGCACTGAGAAAAATATGCATGGTAGCCAGCCAAGAAAATACAGACATGAGGGAGGTTGGCCAGGGAGTTGGAGATCTTATGGGGAAGCCAGAGCTCCCAGCCAAAAGTCATGATTTAGGCAACTCTGGTAGGAAAAATTGATAGTGAGATACTTAGCACTCATCAGGAGCTCATCAAAGGAAAACTAAGACAGACAGGTGTAAAATGCATAGCCTTGTAAGCCATTTTACAACCATTGTCCAAAGGAAATCAAAACCACATCATTAATGCAAAATTTGAAATTAGTAGCACACACTGGACTGAATTAAAGATACCAGAATAACAAGTTGCACTGGCATAATGCACTGTGTCGGCTCATTCAGTATTGATAAAATCCTCAGCTACTGTAAATTGTTAAAGCTCCATAGACTTAAATGGAGTTATGCCTGTTTACACCAGCTAAAGATCTGGTCCTCAATGTGAAAAATTAATTGCCTGGAAACAGAGGGTACATGGGGTGAACATAGGAGTGGCCATACTGGATCAGACCAAAAGTCCATCAAGCCCAGAATCCTGTCTTCTGATAGTGGCCAATGCCAGGTGCCCTAGAGGGAATGAACAGAACAGGTAATCATCAAATGATTCATCCCCTGTTGCCCGTTCCCAGCTTCTGGCAAACAGAGGCTAGAGACACCATCCCTGCCCATCCTGACTAATAGCCATTGGTGGACTTATCTTCCATGAACTTATTTAGTTCTTTTTTGAACACTGTTATAGTCTTGGCCTTCACAACATCCTCCCATAAAGAGTTTGACAGACTGTGCGTTGTGTGAAAAAATACTTCCTTTTGTTTGTTTTAAACCTGCTGCCTATCAATTACATTTGATATGAGCCCTAGTTCTTGTGTTATGAGGAGTAAATAACACTTCTTTATTTACTTTCTCCACACTAGTCATGATTTTATAGACCTCTATCATATCCCCTCTTAGTTGTCTCTTTTCCAAGTTGAAAAGTCCAAGTCTTATTAATCTCTCCTCATACAGAAGCCATTCCATACCCCTAAGCATTTTTTGGCCCTTTTCTGAAACTTTTTCAATACCAATATATCTTTTTTGAGATGGAGCGACCACATCTGCATGCAGTATTCAAGATGTGGCTGTACCATGGATTTATATAGAGGCAATATGATATTTTCTGTCTTATTATCTATCCCTTTCTTAATGATTCCCAACATTCTGTTTGCTTTTTTGACTGCCGCTGCACATTGAGTGGATGTTTTCAGAGAACTATCCACAATGACTCCAAGATCTCTTTCTTGAGAGGTAACAGCTAATTTAGACCCCATCATTTTATATGTATAGTTGGGATTATGTTTTCCAATGTATATTACTTTGCATTTATCAACATTGAATTTCATCTGCCATTTTGTTGCCCACTCACCCAGTTCTGAGAGATCCTTTTGTAGCTCTTCGCCGTCTGCCTGGGACTTAACTATCTTGAGTAGTTTTGTATCATCTGCAAATTTTGCTACCTCACAGTTTACCCCTTTTTCCACAGTGGTGATGGAAAAGCATGTGATATGAACAACCTAATGTGAAAATTGCATCACATCTTTTAGCAAGAGGTAGTTGTGACAGCTATGACAATTTCATGAAATATCCTAGACAAACCTTATTGAATTAAGTTAAACCTTATTGCATTGCATTCAGTATTTTCGCAGTTCATTCTATTAAAAATGCAAATGTATTATTGTGGGATTGTATATAACTTCTTTAAAACTTTGTTAGCTTCTTGATGGCTAACGTAGACCCTGGGAAGTGTTATGAGCTTCAAAGTACTCTTTGAAACAACATGCTAAACAAACAAAATTAAGTGGGATTCCTAGAAAATACTTGGGAGGAGTGGAATGCAACTTTTCACC
This sequence comes from Lepidochelys kempii, assembly GCF_965140285.1. Lineage (NCBI taxonomy): Eukaryota > Metazoa > Chordata > Testudines > Cheloniidae > Lepidochelys > Lepidochelys kempii. Next base: position 84,484,485 of record NC_136380.1, read on the forward strand.
TTCAGAACCAACCTTTTGAAGCTATGCCCTGAAGAGAAACCCATTGTTTGCTGATGACAGGTTACATGAAGACATGACCAGAGGTCCACATTGGGCAAAAGAGTGACTCACAGATTCATGGACTGCTTGTTCTGAGCCAAAGCTATTACGAATTGGTGATTGCAGAAAAACCCCTTGGTGGGGTTTGAAGGACTGTTAATCTGCCACAGTCCTTGTTGGAATTGGGGTGATCTCTGGTAATCTTATTCTTTTACTGTTTTTAATGTTTTCTCTGAAATTTTTGCACCTTAAAAATGTCGTGCTTGCTTTGAAAGAGCTGTGTGTAACTTAACAGTGGGTAATTACACTATTTATAGCCTCTGAGGAGTAAAGTAAAGCAAGCCTACTCAGGTACTCTGATTTTGCTGGGGTGTTTACAGTGTAGATAGGAAATGCAGCCTGGAAATATCCTGGTCAGGAGAGGGAGAGACAAGAGAGGTGACAGATGGGAAGCCAGAAATCTAAGAGTGGGTGCCTTTGATGGGCCATGGAGGGAAAATACAGGTGAAGTTGCCATGAACTGTGGGAATATTAATTGTCTAGAAAGCACCTGGGTAATATGCATTCCCTGTTACCTGCAGATGATAAAGAAGCAGATAGTGGATATACCACAGCAACAGAGTTTCTGACCAGGATTGGAGCACCTACTACACCAATTGATTTAAACACGTGTTAAAACTTTAAATCCAACATCAGCCTCATCTCATTGTCCTGCAGAAGTGCATATTATAGATATAGGCCTAACCCCAGGAGGACCTAATGAGTGTTCTCCTGCAAAGTGCTAGGAGATTTCAAGTCAATAGAAATTGAGTGTGTTCAGCTCCTTGAAGGGAATAGACTTACAGGAAGAAATATTTTGCTTTGTTTCGTATTGCAGCTGGTAAGTTTACTAATCATAGTAACCTCCTTTGACAGAAAAAATGTAACCATTTTTCATAACAGCTCTTATACACTTCATTATTTGGTGAATTAGCTTTCTAAGGGACAAACAGAGGGTCACAGCAACATGAGCTGTTCTCCAGAGAACACATCTGCTGACCTTCTTAATAACCCCCTTTAATTTGACATCTGCAAACATTCTGGGTCCATTGACTGATTGTATCTTCCATCCTCTCAATATAAAGCAAACAAACAAAAACAAAACCCCATTATTATTCACCTTGAAAGCATCAGCTGAATTTCCTCAAGAATTAAATATAGGAAATGATGGATCTGGCTCCAAAATGTTTTATTAGTCTAATAAAAGTGATTATTTTGCCCAGTAAGTTTTTCCATCTATATATCCATCCCTACTGGTGTTAAATACCACAATTTTAATCTCATAAAAGACAAAGACAGCAAAATGTCTCTTCCATCTTTGGCTTTTTAAAAAGAAATTTAATTTTAATACATATAAACCCAAAGTGTGTGAAATGTTACAAGGAAAAGATATCACAATTATCAAAAGCTTTGCAACAGACTTCTTGTGTGATGTTGGGCCAAATTACTTAACAAGTCTTTGTGTCAGTTTCTTTAACTGTGAAATGTGGATAAATCTTCTCTAACGTTCCAGGAATAAACATCAGTTAGCCTTAGATGAGATATGCTGCACAGCATAAATGTAAAATATTATTAGTGAAATTGTGATCTAAAATGAATTTAAATATTTCTCTTTCTACTCATTATGTACTGCAAGTAAAAATATATCATTTGCAGATGAAGTTTAGAAACTGAATTAAGCCTATGGCGGGGTGTACCAACCCCACACTGGGCCACCGGTGACAGATCAATCATCATGGGCCCAGGGGGAACAGACAGAAGTGGGTCAGGGACAGGTTTGATGGGAAGAGGCAGAAGACATCAGGTTTTGGGGAAACAGGCAGAAGAATCTGTGTCCACTAAAGAACACTCCCCTCCAGAACCTGGAATGGACTCCCATGATGCCCTGAAGAATTGGATTCTACCCTTCCCTCTGCCACAAACCGACACTTTTAAACCTTTTATTTGGCCCCTGTGCAAGTCACCTGAATTTCCAAAGTTGACTTGAATGTGAGCTGCTGGGTATACTGCACCTTTGAAAATTAGGGGATTTTATACAGGAGCTTAACTTTAAACTCCTATTTTTGAAGATTTGGCCTCAAAGATTGGGGTCTTGGACCCAGATCCACAAAGGTACTTAGGCACCTAAATCTCTTTTTCCTGTCTCACTGTGATACACAAAACCCCCTGCTCAATTGTCCCCTAACTCTGTAGGTGTCTAAGTTTTTTCAGTAGAAGTTCCCTATGTGCTGAGGTTTCTGTCTCTGGGCATGAGCATCGCTTCCTCACATGAGGCATCTGGATGCCTGTCTCTGCCAAAATCACAGTGCAAGCCATGAAGCAGGAGAAGATAGGCAGAGGAGTGCCTATCTTACCCATGAGGTACTCAGAGGTTGCCTACTGGATCATGTCCTATTCAAAATCTGGTGAAAGCGGCTGACCTTATAACTTTTAGCCCAGTGGTCAGAGCACTCACATGGAAGACCCAGGTCAAACTCTCACCTCTGATTTAGAGGGAGAAAGGATTTGAACATGGGTCTCTTTCCTTTCAGGCATGTGCTCACTGTACTATAGATCCATCAGCCTGACTTTGATACCTGGGATGCTACTAAAGCAGTGTATAAAACATTCAATTTACAAATTCCTGGAGGCTGAAGGGGTAATTACTAGTAGCCAGCATGGATTTACCAAAAACAAATCATGCCAAACCAGCTTGATTTCCTTCTTTGACAGGATAACTGATTTTGTGGATAAGGGGAATGCAGTGGACATAATATACCTGGACTTCAGCAAGTCCCACATGATAGTCCCACGTGACATTCTGATCAGTAAGCTGGAGAAATTCAGGATTGGTGGAAATACCATTAGGTGGATACATAATTGGTTAACAACCACAAAGAAAGAGTAAGTATTAATGGAATGATGTCAGTTTGGAGAGAGGTCTCAAGTGGGGTTCCACAGGGATCTGATGTGGCTCCGGTGTTGTTTAACATCTTTATTAATGACCTGGATGTAGAGCATACTAATCAAATGTGAAGATGACACAAAACACTTTGGAGGATAGAGTTAAGATTCAGAGGAATCTTGATAAATTGGAAAACTGGGCTATAAACAACAAAATGAAATTCAGCAATGAGAAATGTAAGGTGCTATATACTTAGGGAAGAAAAACCAAATGCACAAATATAGAATGGGCAATAATTGGCTTGGTAGCAACACTACTGAGAAGGATCTGGGAATTGTGGTGAATCACAACCTCAGCATGAGTCAGCAATGCAATGCTGTTGCAAAAAAAGCAAATGCAATTTTAGGTTGCATTAACAGAGGCATAACATGCAATTCACAGGAGGTGATAGTACTGCTCTGCTTGGCGCTGGTTAGACCTCAGCTAGAGTACTGTGCCCAATTTTGGTCACCAATGTATAGAAAGAATGTGGAGAAACTGGAAAGGATCCAGAGGTGAGCGACAAAGATGATCAGTGGGATAGAAGACAAGCCATATGAGCAAAGGCTGAAGGAACTGGAAAAAGAAAAGGAGTACTTATGGCACCTTAGAGACTAACAAATGTATGAGAGCATAAGCTTTCGTGAGCTACAGCTCACTTCATTGGATGCATACAGTGGAAAATATAGTGGGGAGATTTTACATACACAGAGAACATAAGACAATGGGTGTTACCATACAGACTGTACAAGAGTGATAAGGAAAGGTGAGCTATTACCAGTAGGAGACCAGGGCGGGGGGACCTTTTGTAGTGATAATCAAGGTGGGCCATTTCCAGCAGTTGACAAGAACAGTGGGGGGAGGGGGGGAATAAACAAGGGGAAATAGTTTTACTTTGTGTAATGACACATTCACTCCCAGTCTTTATTCAAGCCTAAGTGAATTGTATGTTTAGTTTGGAAAAGAGGAGATTGAGGCGGGACATGATAGCAGTTTTCAGATACTTGAAAGGCTGCCATAAAAAAGATGGAGAAAAATTGTTCTTTTGTCACAGAGGGCAGGACAGGAGGCAATAGATTCAAACTACAGCATAGCAGATTTAGATTACCTCTCAGGAAAAACTTCCTAACTGTAAGAACAGTAGGACAATGGAACAGACTGCCTCGGGAGCTCCTTCACTCCTGAAGATTTTCAAAAGGAGGCTGGATAGCCATCTGTCTTGGATGGTTTAGACACAAAAAATCCTGAATCTTGGCTGGGGGTTAGACTAGATGATCCTTGTGGTCCCTATGATTCTATTATTCTATGATACTGAGCTATCAGACAGTTTGATATGATGCGGGGGAAGAGGGGAGGTTGTCCCTTCCATCTTTCCTGTTGAAGCTGTTCCACTGAATATGAATAACTAAAGAGCTATTGGAGCAGGCAGACTGGATCCTGGCTCTCTCTTGTGAGTGTGCTGCCCAGCAGGCTATACGGTCATTCTTACTCTCTCACACTGGCCCAGTGATTTAGGTAAAGTGGAACAACTTCAACAGAAGCCACTGAGAAAGCCCTGTATGTAGTCCAATTGCTAGGACACACACCTAAGAGGTGGCAGAGCACTGTTCAAATTCCTTTGTCTCATCAGGCGGAGGGGGAACTTGACCCAAGGATCTCCTACATCCCAGAGGGGTACCCTAACCAGTGGGCTAAAAGTTGTGATGGAGGGCCTCCTTCCCAGTGTTTTGAGTGAAGTTGGGGGGCCTACAAGCATGTCTATTGGATCGATCCCTGCAGGCAATTTAGATGGAGCTGCACCCATCTTTCTGGGGTATGTGGATAACAATGAGGCTTAATCAGGAGACACACACCCTGGAGGATTCTCTTCACCTTGAAGTCTTTAAACCATGATTTGAGGACTTCAATAGCTCAGACATAGGTGAGAGGTTTATTGCAGGAGTGGGTGGGTGAGATTTTGTGGCCTGCATTGTGCAGGAGGTTAGCAGTTTGAATGATTGGACATTGGAAATTGTTAATTGTGTAGATGACCTGCCTTTGCGAAATGGGCCAAGTTTTATACAAATGTTCAGTTTTGCTGAAAGAATCAGCATTCCTGTCCTGTAGTAACCAACTACTCTGAATGACCAATTAAGCCATTATATAAAATGGAATAAGATGTTAAACTGTTCTTTCTTTTTCTTGCCATAGGGCAAGTTACTAGTTCCTTACAGCAGCAGAAGTGACTAAGTGAAAAGCAGTGTGCAGGTGACTCTAGTCAAACCTAATCTCATCTAATCAAGCCATATTCTCTCCTTTTTTAAAACAAAAGATTCAAACACAGGAAGTAGTATAAATGAGCATTTTAGTGAATATGAGTGGTGATTAACACTATTTTACCATTTAGAAAATTCAGGAGTTAAGTAACATTCATCCTCCTGGAATGGAAACAAGCCCTCCTTTGTGTTACCGAAAAATAGACTGTGATGGTTTGGATTAAAACTAGGATCTAGTCTGTGGATTTCTTTCACATATCTGTTTCAAGTTGCATTATCTATCTCTTTATCTGCTCTGCTATTATTTTTATCTAGTAAGGGAAATTTACCCTTTCGTGCAATTTGAGCCAGAGTATCCTATAATTCAAGATTTTTGTTTTAAGACTAATTTATAAACTGGTTTGAGGTTTCTTTTTATTCTAAACAAAATTATGCAAATGCTATATCCAGCCAGACTCTCATAGTCTCTGGGCTAAACATCTGTGGAAACGAAACCCTATTCTGAGGAGGTACTTCCTCTTCAGAAGTAGCCATGCAATGATGAATTGGCATTATGGTACATATCCATCCAAACATGCACCATTCCCAGTGGTGGAATTAGAGATTCCACCCAACCGTGTATACTTCAGTGTCCTAGGAGGGTGGTTTATATGAATATAGTAGATGTAAGCCTTCTGAAAATGCTGACTTAATGTATGGTTATTTCTTCAGTGGCTGCAACATGTGTTTCTTGGCCACATGCTTAAAATCTGGTGGCCAAGAACTTATTTATGAATGGAAATGAGTGTCCCTTCTAAATAAAGAATGATTGCTTCTATTTCTTCTGAAAAAAGCAAGCATTGCCTGTCTACCTTTACAATTTAATTTCGAAAGAGCAAATTGCTTTGAGTTCTTGGAATGGCAACAAAAAAACATCAGAGACCTATTAATTTTATTCTGTGATTTCCTACCTTTCAGAATGGCCAAAATATATGACATTGAGTCATTTAAATTTATTCAGATTCTGTAAGCACCAACTTTAGTTAATGAGATAGCATACTTTATGGTGTGCACAAATCTAAATAAATAAATATGCACCTGATATAACTATAGATTTCACTCATGATTATAATGTAATTAGTGACTTAATAGTTTACATAAAAAAATCCCGGAGACATGTTCAAATGTATGGGGAACATACCTGGAGACTCCCATCATACTTGAAAAATGGAAGAATTCTTGTGTGTAACACTGACCATGGGGGAAAAAAAACAAACAACCCCAAAGTGTAAAGTGCAAGATTACTTCTTGGTTCATGTTTTTTGAGCCAGAAACAAAAAAGCAACAACCCCAATACTTGAAACAAAAACATATATCAGAGATCAACAAATGGTGGAAATGCAATGCAATGCAGAAATTACTGACTTGATACACAAATTATGGAACAGTGTAAAACTGCAGAAAGGCTGGGGAAATATACAGCAAATAATGAATGAATTGTTGGAACAAGATGGAAACTCTTCACTGGCCTAGTGATGGTTCTCTTGGACGTATTCCTCCAGAAGATGAATCTACTTCTCACAAACAGAAATTAGTGCACATTATGTTTTTCTTGTACAGTTTTATGTGTCAAGCAACAATGGAAATCAGAAAAGGTCCCAAAGGCACATTAAGGGACTTCATGAGGTTCGTAGTGTGCCACCAGTGAAGAAGTGGCTTATTAGACAACAAATTTTCATCACAAATTGGTATAAAACAGGCTATTTCTTTCACTGTGCCTGATTTTGCAAGGTCCTTCATGACCCTGGAAGTCAGTAGGAACTGAGTGACTAATAGGATTAATGGAGAACAGGAATGGAAGTTCTAGAAGATGCCAACTAGATAGCAAGCAGCAATGGGACACAAGGGGGTAGGCTAAAATAGTGGAAGGGAAAAGACAGTGGGTAAAGGTAGGAAGAAGATGGAGTAGTATCATGGCGCTAGAGAACTATGTGCAATGGAAACAGGAACAGTGGGAGTCAGGGTGGGTAAGGGGAACAGGAACAGAGTAGAAGAGAGGCTGCTAGAGAGGATGGCAAAGGAAAGGAAGCTTGAGTGAGGGGAGGGTTTGTGTAGTCAAAGGGTGAGCCACTAATTTTTTAAAAAAACATAGATTTTTCCTAACACACAACTAAAGTCGTTCTAGGGGAGTAAGGTGTTAAAAGATTTCATGGCATGTGGGAATGGGGTTGTTAGGCCTAGTGTCCTGGTCAAATTCTGGTTTGGAAATTGCCCCAATATTTTAAGTTCAATATGGTACCCTTCTATACTTCCTGCCCTAAGCTACCACATAATATTGCTTTGCACCATCAAACAGCTGCTCTTTAAAAGTGCTCTGTGATCCTTTGTGATGAAAGCTGATGTATAAATATGTATAAGAGTGGGGCAGATTCATCACTTGGATTTTACCCGTACACACTGGGCTGTGAGTCCCCAAGGCAGAAGTTTACCTGGAGAAGCTACAAAGGGCTAGATTCACAAGAGCAGTGTAGGCACTTGACTGTCACTTTGGGCACCTCTCAGTCCAATATTTAGTGATTTTGTGAATGCCAGTGGCACCTAATCAGCTACCCCCTAACTCCATAGATGCCTAAAGATGCCTAAGTTTCCACTGTTAAAATCTGCAAGGCACTTAAATATTGGCATCTGGGCACGTATACTGCTGCCTAAGTCCTGACGCTGCCCAGCAGCTCGGCACACAGCTCAGACCTAAGCCCCAGAATTCCCCTGCCTATTTTACCTTCAAAACTCATTCCAGTAGGTGTGCTCAAAGCATGCCTAAATCTGCACAAAAGATGCTGGAGCCCCCCTTCCATCCATCCATTGGTAAGCACACTTATTCAGGATGTAGGAGACTCAAGTTCAAATTCCTACTCTCTAATCTGCAGTAGAGACTTGAACCTAAGGCTCCCACTTTGAAGGTGGGTGCCCTATTCACTGAGTTATGAAATATTCCTGAGCAGGTCTCTTTCAGTGTTTCCTGTTGGAGCTGTTCCACTATCTATAACTAATTGAATATCAGTTGTCACAGGGGAACTGGAAGCTGGGTCTCCTGGCTCCTAAATGAGTTCCGTAGCCAAAGGAGTATGAAGTCATTCACTTGTACTCTTTCTCACTGGTTCAATGACTAATTAAGTGTTTAAGCACATTCCAGCACCTAAGCCTCCCTTGTGAATCTAGCTCAAGCTGTCCAGAGCTTCTGCTGCAATGGATGTAGCTAGAGCTGGCAAGAGAAGACCAGCTCCATGTGGTACCAGATTCAATTAATCTCCTAAAGAGACTCCATCAACCTGGCTCCAGTGTTGGTTCTTCTAGAATTTGACGTGGCTTCCCTTTGGGGGGGGGGGGGGGGAAGGAGGTACTGAATCCCTTTTGGTGCTGCAGAGTCCATGAGTGCCAGAGAGGGTAATTTCCATACTTTATGCCCATAGAGGTGAATCTAACCCATGTTTATTGTAGTAAACTGCTCTAATCCATCCCTGGATGCAAGGATTTAGAGTTGTACTTCTGGATGTTGCAATAATTTATTTTTTAACATTGAGGCACAGCTTTTTCATGGGCAGTGAACTGGGTAATGAACTGTGATATCACTGTTGAAATCCTCATTAATTAAAACTTAATGCTTTCCTCAGGAGATAAAGCCTATTGGATGATACTAGTCAAAGTAGATTACTCATTTGCCAAGACAAATACTGTCTGGCTATACCTACATTTCTACTTCTGTGACCACTCAGCATGTGTAATAAAATATAGTTATAAACACAGCAATTGAAGGGAGAAAAAGGAGTCATAAAATAATTACCTCCCTTTTGTTTGTGTTCTAGGCCTTTTTACAGCTACTTTCCCACTTGTATTTAGTACCGGCAAATATATGTGACTGCACAGCCAGTATGCTGGTTCTCAGACTCATCACTCCTTTTGAGTGTGTTAATTTTCTTATTTTTCCAGGGAAGTGTATGCCCTGAGATATGTCATCCTGCCAAGAATGCAATAGCAAACTTTACAGTTCTATTGTACCTTTTTTTTTTTTTTTTGCCTAATAGCTCTCTCTGATGCTTGATTCAACCCCAGGTTGATGAGTGTTAACAATGGATTGTTTTGGGGGTTACTGGGTGAAGGTAAAGTTCAGCCAGGTTGCCCTCCACATGACCCCCAGTGACAGTTGTAAATGGGGCAAAAAGCTCTAATAAAGAGCTCTGCTGCACAATGGCCCACTTCACCATTTAGAAAAAAAACAAGGAATGGTCTTTATTAGCCTAAGAGATTGTGCTATTAAGCAGCTTGCAGTTCATATGCTAATGGTTAATTTTAATGGAAGGGTTGTGACATTATTCTGCAGGAAGTTAAAATAACATTTTCACAGCCTTAAGTAATATAAGAAATCATGCCGTAATAAAACACTCTATCGATGTGATATCAGCTGGAAAAGACTGCATTAGAGCAGCGGCTTATTGGAGAAAATGTTGAAAGTTTGAGATTTAATCACTAGCTCTGCAATTTGTATTTATTAGGGGCATTTCCAATAGTGTTTTAACACAAATCATAAAACAGTTTATGGATAAAGTCTGACACAATATAACTGATATTATAGATGAACCACTCAGAATGATAAGAGATAGCACTTACACTTCACACATGTTGAGGGTGTGGCTGCAGGAAAACATGCAAAATGCTCACACCACTCTAACCTGCTGTAAGTAAATGTTTTCTTTCTGCTTCTTAAGCTGGTCTTTATTGGCGAGAATAAATATGTATGCCTAAAGGGCTTACTTGCATCTATTTTTTCTAAACTGGATGCAATTCGGAGACTGAGAGTGACAACGACAAACAAAATATGAGCTAGATCCTCCCCTCCCCCTTTGTTTCTAGCAATGTCAGGTATGGTTTGTTCCTACTTAGGAATGTAAAAAAAATATCATTTGTATGTAACTCTATGAAGAGAAAAATGTGGGAAAAAATGTAATGTGTCTTTAAAAAAAATCAATGTAATCTAATCTTGGATCACAAACCCTAAAATGCCCTAATCATAATTGAAGAATTATTTAATGGCATCCCTACAAGGAAAAGTGAAGGGTCTCTGTACATTGCCAGACCTTAATGTATTTGGATTTCTTGTACATGTGACTTTAACTCTGAATTTTCTGGGTTTGCAATGCTTGTTTTTTTAAAAAATAATTACAGTATCAGTGTGATGTTGTTTTTACCCTTCATTTATTGATACATAGCCTTAAACTTTATTCCATCTTAATGTGTTTTTTGTCTGGGAATATATACAGACATATCTTTCACAGAGCACTCCTATATCAGATGTCTTTCTAAAAGAAATATTCTCTCTCTACCAGAATTGATGGGATTGAAGAAGAAATTACTGAATCATAGTCTATGCCATGTGTTATGGAGGAGGTTGGATTATATGATCATAATGGTCCTTTCTGGCCTTTCAATCCATGCGTCTAGGAAAGAGATGACATAATGATGTTCGATAACCTTTTCAGTATTGTGTCACAAGGCTGGAGTTAACCTATTTTTTAAAAGACACACAGAGAGAAATCTCTTACTATTTTCACATCACAAGTCATGATACCTGCCTATTCATTACAGGATACCTTCCCCACAACTTGAATGTGATGGAGGGAAAGGATCGAGCCAGTGGAAGCCACTGGATTATGTAGTTCAACATCCATCCGGCAGAGGATTCCATAATTCCTAAAATACAGGAAACGGAGTATCATGCTGAGCTCAAAGTTGACTAGGCTCAGGAGAGAGTGAGAGGTTGCAGGAGAAGTAGCAGGTTGGAAGCAACAGCCTGGGAGCTGATTGTTAAGAGAAGGCAAGGCACAGACAGCCTGAGAGCTGGGTAGGGAAATAGCAGATGCAGGCAGGGGCCAGCAGTAGCCACAGCAGCAGAATGCAGTGTGGTGGGCTGCAAGTATGAGGCTTGGGGGGTAACATTACACGCACAGCGGGAGCAATGTGGAGACAACCTCAAAGAACCTAGGTTACCCAGATACCCTGTATGGGATTTAGGGTCTGGGGTAGGAACAGATGGTTTGATCTTTTACAGTAACTCAAAATAACTGTGTCTAAGATATGTGCCTCTTTTAATTCCCAGCAGCCCTACTAAAGCAATCTCCTGTTACTAAAAAAGAAATTGAGTACCATACACACCAAAGCCCCAATCATGCACTGCACTCAGCTCCAGGAATATGTCCATATGCTTTTCAGTGCAGACTTGGGGCCCCACATTTTAAAACAAGGGTTGCTGATAAAAACTGGCAGAGGCAGGCAGGCCCAATATGGAATATTAAGCTGGTCATTTTTATTATGTGCATGTAATCATCCTGCATAAATATTAATATATGCTGGCATAACATAATATTGCTAAACATATTATTAATGCTCAAGACAAATTCTCCAATTATGAAATCTCCATTAATAACTATATCAGGCTGAACAGTGGGATAAGTTTGCTTTGACTTCAGATTTTTTTTTAAATGCCTTTGCAGAATACTTTCCCACTACTCAAACCTTTGAATTGGTCCTTATATGGAGTATCTAGCCCTTTTTAAAAACAAAATAAATGGCAGATAAATGTTACTTTTCCAGGAAAGATTCAGGTCATTTTACTTTTAATTTTAGTAAAATGAATATATCTGTGTGCCAAATAATACTAAGCAACTGCCAGTATAAATTTGTTTTACTTTGTATTGTATGGCATTTGTCAAGGGCTAACGCATATAATTAGGCTGGGCAGAATTCCATTTTTATTTTTTATAATTTTGATGACCAATATCCCAGTTGTCTGTGTTATTCAAGGTACTAGAGCATCTCATTCTCCAGCACATCTCCGCAGAAATGGAGTCAATACTCAGCATTGTGCAAGCAGGCATTCAGAGAGGTTGGAGCAGCTACAATCCAATGCTAGCATGGACAACATTTTTTGAAAATGGTTTTCAGAAAAAAACGGAAGATGGGAGCTGTATTTCTGGACCTGACAGAAGCATGTGACACAGTCAGGCACACAGGGCTCATAGTTAGATTGTCAAGAGCATTTCCAGCATGGGTAGTCAACGTCAGAGTCCTCCTCTTCCACAACAGACATTTCTTAGTGCAGATGGGAGAAAGAGTTAACACATGGAAAAGGTAAATCAACAGTCTACCCCAAGGCTCTCTGCTGCCACTGACACTTTTCAATCTGTACACAAATAACCTCCCACTTACTAAGTCCCACAAGTTCACGCACACAGATGACATTTGCTTAGGCATCCAAGCACAGTCATTCCCAGAACTTGAAGACACCCTAAGCACTGACTTGACTAAGATGGCTGAATATTGTAGACAGTGGTTTTTACAACTAAGTGTGTCCAAGAGAGTTTCAAATGTGTTCCATCTTTATAATGCCAGAGCAGCACAAGAACTGAATATCTTTATTAATGGACATCACTTGAAACATGAATTCCACTCAGTCTACCTCAGAGTAATCCTACTTAGATCTCTCACATATCTTAACCACCTGAGGAACATTGTGGCTAAGATAAGGTTGAGTAACAACCTCCCAAGCAAATTAGCCAGAACGTCATGGGGAACAAATGCTCAAAATCTCTGATCATCTAGTTTAGCCCTCTGTTACTCTACAGCAGAATCCTATGCTCCAGTCTGGCTCCATTCATCTCACATTAAGTTGGCTGACACACAATTACACTCAACCATGTGCATTGTAACTGGGACAATTTGATCCACATCACTACTGTGTCTCCACATGTTAAACATCACTCCTCTACACATGCATCATGAGGCTGCTCCAACCACCCAACAGAGCGCTTGTCATCAAAGCACTTGCCCCTGCCCAGATTTCTCTGTGATATTGATGTGGTATGAAGAATGATCTGCAGCTGACATCAGAAACCAGACTCTTATAACTGAACTGACCATGTATGTACCCAGCTTTGAGTTGCCATGCTGCTCATGTACCCCTCTGAACCTGTTTTGCATAGGTCATGGTCAATGTGCAGCCAGCCTTCATACCTGGGGCCAAAGAATGGTTCCTCCATGTGGCTCTGGCCAAAGACAATATAACTGCCCTCTGACAAGATTTGATGATGGTCTGAGGACTGTGCAGTTTGATGATGAGGCTGCCGCAAACTGGCTTGGCAATCTCTGTATCTGATAAGAAAAATCATTTTGATGGATAATATAAATGTTCATTTTTACTCATTTTTTAATATTTTTATCAATTTTAAATTTTCATAGTTGAGGTAAATTTATGTGGTTGGGAACAGATACTAATTATTTAATGACAATGGATGTTGATTCAAAAAGTTAAAGCTTTAAAACTGTTAAAACCCAAATCGTCAATATCACATGTCAAAACATACAGAGTAAATATCCTTAAATCAAATTCTTAAGTTCTTAAGAAGCATTTTTCTTATTTAGCTGATTTGTAAATTTCAGCGATTATGAATGGAAATATTTTTTGTTGATTTGCATGTGTACAGTGAAATTGACATTTATCAACATTTACTGAGAAAAAATGAATTCTTCCAAGTCTATATATAAGACATCATGATTCAGGAAATGAAATGTGGGACTGGGAGTCAGGATACATACGTTTGTGCTTTGCTCTGCTGCCAGGTTGCAGAGACAGTTAGGCCAACATTTTCAAAAACATGTCAATTAATTTTGGATGCTTCAGGTTTTGAGCGGCTGTTCTGAGACCTCGAGCCTGATTTTCAGAGGTTCTGAGCTTCTGTAACTCCTGTTGACTTCAGATGGAGTTGAGGTGGAAATCAGAAAGTAGGAGTTTCAGGTTGGCCACCCAAAAGTATTGGATGTTTTTGAAAATTTGGTCCTTAATCTTTCTGCCCCAATTTTTCCATCTTTTTTTTCAAGCATCTGCAGAATAGTTTGTGCAGACAAATGCCAGTCTATGAGTTGTTTGTGAACTTCTTGCTGCAACTATCTTTGGCTATTTGCTGTCTATCATTAATGTTGTATGGTTTATTACTGATGGTCACATGTTTCTACTGACTGATCAGATGACTGAAATTTTTCATAGAGGAGAATGGCAAATGACAAATATCAATTAACAATACACTTTTCATAAATATTTTCAGATGAATCATCACTTGAACTAGAATTTGTGACACATTCAGGGGTTCAAGAGAACTGCCGTGAATGATGCTTTAAAACAACAAATGAGATGACCCCATTAATAACACTGGAGTGAATTCACCATATTCATTCATGAATCCTTGTTGGTCCTTTTTTACATGAAACACATACCATGTGTATTTGTAAGAATTTTCAACCCAGTAGAATGAAATATGTAGAGCTGGTAAAAACAATTATAAAAGTTTATGAGAGTTTGAAGATAGCTTCATTCTGCTGGTTTTCAAAATAGCCTGGTTTTTGTGTGAAATTTTCTGGGAAAGTTAATTTTTAACTATTTTATTTTCTATATTTATTCAGCCAAGGAATATAATCAAGACTGCATCCTAAATCATCCCCACCCGACCAAAAAACACGTGGGAAGGGGCTCTGCGAAGGTAATCTCTGAAAGGATCCCCTTGTGGAGATATCCACCCATTGACCTGTTACCAGACCGGGTATTCCATCTGTAGAAAAAGTCACAGGAGCCACTCCAAACCCGGCAGATCTGTGGGAGGCCAGGGCTATCTACATGGAAGCCTTATTCTTCTGTACAGTCTCTGAACTTCACTCAGTATCCCCATCCCTTCCCAGAGAAGCATCTGAGATGGGGGAGATCCATGTACAGATATCCCCTCAGTTTATGGATCTAGGGGAGATATCTGGGCCCAGGTGTCCAAGCGAAACTAAACGACACAACTCAAATTTTAAATAAAGAGGAACGAATGGCCCATGGCTAATCCACAGATCACAAATTGTTTGTAGAAACTGGCAAATAATTTTAAATAACTAATAAGAGAAGGCATAAGCTATTCATGAACAGAAGACAGGCTGAATCTGAAAACATTATTTTCTTATATCTCTCTAGCATCTTTTAATTCACATTATCAAGATATTCTAATTAGAACTGAAACAGGAAGGGTCATATGAGCCCTATGCGATCCAGCCTGACTGGCATTCTTGCCTGAAGTAGAGGAAATGAAATGTCATTACTTTCTATGTATGCAAAAGTACTTTGGAGCCTGAAACCTGATTTATTTTATTCTTCAGGGACCTTTGTTTTCTAACTAATTTTTCCATTAGCAGCTCAGCAGCTTTTGGCAAAACTTTTTCATGTTGTGGGTATATTGATTGCCACTTTACATGAACATTACCCTCATTTCTGTTACCTACTTATAGTGCATTGCTAGGCAACCTTTAGCAAGTTGTAATTCATTTTCTCTATCATGCTTTATGTTGTATAGCACTTTTACTTGCACTTCCTCCTTCTCTTATTACATGCCTATTTTTTGTTTTTATATTCATTCGAGGAGCTTGGCATTGTAAGTGTTTGCACCTCAGACACAGTAGAGTTAAGTTAAACTTATAGGACTAGATCTATGAATGGATTTAGGCACTTAACTACCAGTTTAGGTGCCTAAGTCCAAAATTTAGATCCTAAAATTCCCCACTCAGCTGCTGCCTAACTCTGCTTAAACTCCCTGCATGCATAAGGCCATGTCTACACAGGAATAGAAATGCAATGGCTAGCCTGGATCAGTGGACTGTGGTTCATGGGGCTCAGGCTCTGGGGCTGAAAAATTGCTGTGTAGATGCTCAGGCCGGAACCCGAGCTCTGGGAGCCTGCAAGGGTGGAGGGTCTCAGTGCTGAGGCTCCGGCCTGAGCCTGAATGTTTACAGAACAATTTTTAGCTCTGTGAGCCCGAGTCAGCTGACCTTGGCCAGCCGTGGCTATGTGCAGGTCTTCTATTCCTGTGTAGATACACCCTAAGAGTCCACGGGTACAGGCCCCTGGGATATGTCTACCCTGCAGAGAGGAGTGAGTCTCCCAGCCCGCGTAGATAGACTCCCACTAGCTCTGCTCGAACTAGCGCACACTGTTGATATTGCAGCCCAGGCAGCAGCTTTGGCTTGCCACCCAAGTACCAGCTCACTTGACCCTCTGGGTCTGAGCTCAGCCTGTACAGGAAACCTGTTATGTTATGTCTTCTACCTGTGTGTTGTGTTAGGGTATCGTTTTAAAAATGTGTTCACAATCTCCATTTTGAATTCTGAAAAATCGTTGTTTGGGAGCCATGTTGGTCTCCCTTCTTGTTGGGCTTTTGGCACCCTTTTTCTGTAAGGCAGGAAAAGATCGGTCACATGATCCGGCACAGAGACAAGAGAGTACATAAGCTCCTCTCACAGGCTATAGGGTGCTATCCATCATGGTGGCAGCCCGTGTCTGTATCGGTCATTGATCGCCATAAGCAGTCTCCAAGAGGCATCACGTCAACTCATCCCTACCTACCTGAGATGGAGGGATGCTGGTCCAGCAGCCGATTTGATCCACGTGCCTCCTGTGCATGCTGCCATCACCAGGCACAGTAGAAGGTCCAGGTTGTCCATCACACCAGAACTGGGCAATCGGTCGGACATGACCCTCCCTCCCTGACTAACGTCTCGTCTGTAAAGTATAGATTTCTTGACTGTTAATCCATAACATCTGTGAGGGGTAGAGCGCCTGGGTATCACACCCTTGGTTCCAAACCGAGTGTTCTTTGCTTACCTGTACCTAATAAACTGTCTTTTTCATTCACCTTTAATCATGTTCTGCTTCTGTTTCACTGAGACGATAGGTGACAGACCCTAAATCAGGGATAATCCGAACTTCCATCATTAGCAGGGGTCCTTTAATACCCCCCTTTAATTCCCCTTTTCCCTAACAAGCCAAGCTGCTGCCCATTCTGCAACATCCACACCGCTATTTTTAGCACCCTATATCAAACAGCGCCAGCATGAGTTTGTCTACCTGGGCTGAGAGGCACACTCCCAGCTGTAGCCTAGCCATACTCCTAGTTCCTAAATTTCTGCTGGTGGGTCTTTGCAGTGTTGCTTAAGTCCTGATGTCCAGGTGCCTATCCCCCAGTGGAATCCTCAAACTACATTCCCTACCCATCTCACCTGATGGTAGGAATACTCTGAACACATCTACAGGAACAAGCCTCACACAAAACACAGCTGGTGTTGTTGATGCTGCCACCCTAATAACCTTTAGCTTAGTGGTTACAGCATTCACCCAGGATGTGGGTGCCTAGTTTTGCCTGATGGGGTCCGGAGTCTTGAACTGTTGTGTCTCATATCCCATTTGAGTGCCCTTACTGGGCTATGGAGTCAATAGGTCTCTGATGCAATGGCTGCTTAATTATATATACAAAATGGAACAGATTTAACAGGAGAGACTGAGAGACCACCTGCCCTAGAATACCCTATAGCTTAGCAGTTGGGCACGTATCTGAAAAGTTAGAGACCTGCGTTCAAACCGCTGCTATATATCTGCCTGAACTGGAATTCAAACATGAGTCTCCCACGGCCTGGTTGAGTGCTCTGACCACTAGACTAAAGGTGAAAAGGGGGAAGCACCCCAGTTTCTGACAAGAAATGGGCTTATGCACCTAACTCTAGGAGAGGATTCACAGCTGTTGAATCCCAAGGAGAGGGAAGTGCCTTTTTCCAGCTTGGAGTTAGGTGATTAAGTCCTTTTGCAGGGTGGGGCTTAGGCCACACCTTTCTAGAATTTCCATCTGTCTAATTTAGGCAGCTCCCCACTCAGTGTGCTGGCTTTTGTGGATCCCATTCTAAGGGGTCTATCTCTCCTCATGTATTGAATAGGGAGCCTAATTCAGGGCTGCGGATTTGACTAGATGGCAGAGTACCTAATCATTAGGCATTGAAGTGTTCAGTCTAAGTCTCCCTTTGTGGCTCTAACCAAGAGAGATATTGGCCTTCCAGTTCGTAGATGAGCAGGTTGTGTTACAGAGTGTAACACTGCAGTTTGTCCTTTTAAAGGTGGCCTGAAATCCAGCCAGCTCTGTTCCAAAGCATGAGTCATTTAAGGCCATGATGGGGTGCACCAGGGCCTTTGAGACCCCCTACTGGAGGCCCCACAGTCCTACCACCCCCTGCCCCAGGAAAGGAGCAGTTAAGGTGGGTCCTCGAAGCCTACCTAGAAAGGCTGCAGGGAAGCCTCTAATCAGAGCCCAATAGGCTCAGATAAAAGGAGTCTGAGTAGGTCAGTACCTTCCTGGGACCAGAAGGATGAGGAAGGTCTGGAAGACTGTGACACCTCTCTAGGTGAGGAGGTTTGGGAGAGACCTGCTCAAACATGGAACAGACAGAGAGAACCTGAGGACCGTAACCCTAAGGTAATGGATACAGGCGATGGGGCAGAGTGGGAAGCAGCCTAGGGAATGAAGCAGCACCAGCTATTAAGGGAAGCAGCATGTGGCTGCTGTTTATAGGGGGTCCCTGAATTGGGAACCAGAGTGGTGGGTGGGCTTGGGTCTCCTTAATGACCAGTGGGAAAGTGGCCTCAATCCTGAGAAGGGGCTAAGGCTTGTTTAGAAGCCCAAGCAAAGGACTGGAAGTGAAAGGGCTCAGGCATGGGGCTGAAGCCCCTGGTAAGGGCAGACAGTCCCTCTGGTGAATTCTTGGTTACCACCCCTGGAAGGGACTGAACTTACAGAGTGACCTGGCTGGAGAGGTGGGGCAGTGAGAACTGCTGAGAACAAAGAGTCTCAAGGGAGAAAGCTCTGGGGGAAGTGCTATATAACAGGGCAGGGACAAACTTAAAGCTAGTCCAGAAGGGGCTGAGGACACGGCTAAAGACACCAACTGGGCACAGTGATAGGCTGTGTTGGACCTTTGATACCATTGAAGGGGGTCATCCATTCACCTATTAAGTGAGTGCCTTAGGTGGAGGGCTGAGCTGCTGAAGACTAACCTAGTGAGTCCAACAACCTATGGGGGGGTGTCAGGAGAAAAAATAAATTGCATCACCATACCTAGCTGATAAGAAGCACTCATGAGATGTGAGTGTACCCCATCACAAAGGCCAAGGATTCTGGAAGATATAATTACCCGAGGGTAAGCTGGGTTGTAATGACTGATATGAGAGAAAGCTGGGTTTAAGAGTCTGCTTTTCTCTGAGGGGAAAGAGACTAACCTGTCAGTGATGAGAAAAGACCTAGGGGGGACTGGATCTGTGGAAGACAGTAACTTGGGAGGTTTCTAGGAGTCAGACTTTGGGGTAGGCTACTGAAGAGTGAGCTGTGAAGTTGTCCACAAATGGTTTGGTGGAGGAATGCTGGAGAGAAGGCCCTAAATAGAGACAGGCAGGGATAGTAAGAAGTGGCCCTGAGAAACAGCTGTTTAGGAGCCTGAGAGCAGACAGCCCATACTACAGTGGTCAGGACCAAGGCCTGTAATAAAGGTCACTAAATCCCCACAATAGGGTCACCAGTGGGTGGTATTGAATGGGAAAAGTCATTTTGGAAATCCCTGTGACCCAGGAGTCTATATCCTGTACCAAAGGACAAAATAATATTGAACTAGTTAGCATGGGGAGGGCCAAGAGCAGACCCTGGGAAAAATTACTGAGCCTGGAAAAGACCTGAAATGGACTGAAAGGGCCAAACACTTGTTCAGAGCTGGGAGAGAGCTGGAATGGCTATCCATTCTAGCTGTACTTTATTTTGCCCGGGAAGAAGAGGCTTTATTTGCTTGGCAGGAGAGCCAAACCCAGACCATACTACCAACAGAGAGAAAATTGAGGCACGTGTGATCTGATATAGAACCAGGTAAGCCACTGTTAAATAAGGGGGACTTAATAAATGAGACTTGGTGGTTCTCACTTTGAGCTGAAGCACATAGTGTCTGCATTGGTTCTGTCTGATATAGGTAAGCATGTCTAAAAATCACTGAATTTCAAACTCTCAGTGAATTGTGGTATGCCTTTGGCTTTTTCATGGATGCTATGGGATTTTTACAACTGCCTAAGCAATCACCAGAACAGCGAGGAAGAAGGACTACTAAAATATCAGCATTTCCAGTAGCACACCAACCCCAATGCCAAGAGTTACATTACTGTGCTCCTTGCTGTAGTTCTGAAACAGGTGTGCATGCTAGCTCCACAAGATAGCAACACCCAGTGAGTAATTAGCCAAAAGAGAATAGAATATTGTGCCTTCTAATTCAAGCAGAAGCAGCATCACTGATGTTTTGCAAATATGTTGTTTGCCAAAACACATTTACTCCGGTTGCAATTTGGGGCCTGACCCAGCAGCCACTGAAGTCAATGGGAATCTTGCAGACAACTGTCACCCACATTGCTGAATATGCAACATGCAAATAGAACAAATCTCAGGAGATTTCATGGCTTTGGGGATTGTTAATGCCAATTTATAAAAAATAAGCCTCTAAATTCATGTTTAAAAGCAGATGAGTGCAGTGATTTCAGCAATTCATGTCATCCTCACAGCCTCTTCATAAGCTTTGGATGTCTGATACTTGTAAAATCCTCATTGATCAGTCTATTTTGCTTTTACCAGTAAAGAGGATCTCTTATAAGTTATCAGTCACTTTTTTCCATGTCCTTGGAGATCAGTTGTACTTCATTCTTGATTGCAACTTCTACTGCAATTTTAAGGCAACCTTTCTTATCCAAAGGAAATGTGACCCTCTTCTGTGGTGAGAGAATACAGGCCATAACTTCAGACTATTTTGAGCAACAGTTCACCAAAACTAGCACCATCTCTGAGTAATTGACTGACCATCATTTTACTGACTCTGTAAAGGACACCAATCTTCTAGTATGTTTGAGTTTGTCTGTCATGGCTATTTACATTTCTATTTGATTTTCATTATACTATACTTTTTTCAGTCCCATTTCCTTACATGAGGATTCTTGGAAATAGCAGTATATGTATTTGTGCGGGGTAGAAGTTAAGTTATTTTATAGAATTTGTAAGCAGAGTCTGGATGAGCTCTCCCCTGACATCTAGTGGTGAGCTGTGGAAAAAGATTTCAGAAGCTGATCTTGTTTGCATGGACACACCCACCCTGCCTAGGTGCTCAGCATGATGGGACTGCTTGCCCAAATGATCAATTGTGGCTAGTATTGTATCCCCAGTCTCCTTGTTATTGGGGCAGGAGTAATAAAGGGTTGCTATCCTTGTTGCATGAACTGAGGGCAGCAGAACTGTACCTGGCATACCCCAATGGAGGGACTTACCCTAACTGAACAGCACTTATTAGGCAGGGACATGGGTTCCAAAGCCCAATGAGTTGAGAGAGGGTGAGGAAGATTCTGTTTAAGGGTCCTAGACACCATTTGACCCTTCCTTTCTCCAGGGTATAATAAATGAGCTAATTTAGACTCAATTGAGAGTCTTGTTATATGCTGTAGAGCTGAAATCACCGACACCTAAGTCTAAGCATTAGACCTACTTTGGGACAGTGTCTCTGTTGCAAGAAACTGCCCAGTATGCACCAGCAGCGAGGCTCCCCCATTAACAGCTGAAATCACGGAGACCTGAAAATCACTGAGAGCTGTGTTAAGTGTATGTGTGTGGGCCCCTGAAGACATCTTGGTGAGCGGGCAACTGGTGGAGAGGCCTGGCAAGTGGCTGGCAGGGTGTCTGGCAGAGAGGTGTGGCCAGCCACCAGCTGAGAAGCTGGTGGGGAGGGCCAGAACAGAGCACTGCAGAGGTGTGGCAACTGGCTGTTGGGGAGATGACGGAGTGCCCGAGCAGTGCAACGTGTAAGGTATTCCTTATTCCCACTCCGCCACTGCCTTCCACACAGGGTGGGAGGTAAACTCTGAAATCTGGGGCTGCACTGGCCAAGGACAGAAACAGTGAGTGGGGTACAGAGAAGGGACGGGCACGTTAAATGGATATTTGGATTGCTAGACTTAAGATGCTGAGGGGAAAAGGACACTGCCGAATTTACTTGGGGGTGGGTCTTTTGCTCATGGTTTGTGTTTATGAACACTAGTTGCGGTGTTTTCCCAAATTAATGCTGAGTTAATTCCCTCCTTTTATTAAAAGTATTTGCTACACTCAGACTCTGTGCTTGCGAGAGGGGAAGTATTGCCTCTTAGAGGCGCCCGGGGGTGGTGTGTAATTGTCCCAGGTCACTGGGTGGGGGCTCGAGCTGGTTTTGTGTTGTATTGTTGAAAAGGAACCCCTAGATACTGAACCCAGCCTTTGTTGCTGCCAGCTTCACCTGGCAGAAGGGTTACAAATGCTTGGATTTCCTTTCAAACAAAGAGAATTTCTTTTCCCCAGTAAGGAGAACAATGTCTGTAATCATGATGTTCTTGTCTAAAAGAACAGAACTCTCTAATCCAAGAACTTGGTGGATAACCCATGAAGGGGTGGGGGGGGGGGGAAAGTGTTCAGAATTTAAGGCTACCATACTGCTGAACCTTGGGAATCCCAGCACCTCTAGAGATTGGTTTGACACTGGAGTTGTGTGACTGAGAAGCAGAGGGATGGAGTACTACAAATGAAAGGAAATTAAACCTGAACCTGTGTGTGCAACACAACATGGAGATGCTATGCTATAGCCTGAATGAATGATGCTTTGTTGTGATGTCTTGATGTCTCAATTTTTCAGCATTAACAGTTTCTGTTATGTCCATTGTTTGGTAAGGTGTCAAACACCACAAAAGAAAAACTGTAGTTCCACAGAAAGGCTTATCACTGTCAATAATCTGCAAGGGAGTCTCACAATGTCTTTCTGCTGCAATTTGCCAGCCTGGAATAGCTGGCTCTCCATGGGAAGGTGTGATGTGAAGGAAGGAACTGGTGCTCCATACCACTGGGATAGGTGTGCAACAAGAACATAAAACAGAAAACAAACAAGTAAATAAATACTACTACTAAACAAAAGAGTGAGTAAGAAAAGGCAGAAAAGAATCTGGTGCAAGAAATACTATTGGTTGTTGACTGAGGTAAGCAAACAGTCAAGAAGTTAAAACTGGACACTTCAAGCAAACTCACATAAACACACAGCTCCTAATGACTGTCACTCTCCTCCCTGAACCTGTTTGCATGTGCCCTCCTGTGTTTTGAATAAAGTGTAGCGTTAAATCCTACTGAATCCAACTGGAATTAAACCCTATTGCTGCTGACATCAGCCAAAAAAAGTGTAGCATAATACTTGCATGAGATGTAGATAAATTTTTAATAGTTTACATAAATGTGCATGACTGTGTGCTGAGATGACAACACATGGGGTGGGGAGAGGCAAAAACTGAACTGAATGAGTGGGAATAGTGTGAGATAGAAGTGGCTAAGAGTGGGATGGGGACAGTAATGTATGGGGGGTCCAGGGAAGTGGCTGGTTGACCTCCCTCTCGCCACTTCCCTCTCTCCTATCCTTTTTCTCACTTTCCACCACTTCACTCTACCCCTCCAACCAAACCGTCAGCCTTTCTCGTTAATCTCCCCAACCTATCTACAGTGAAGAACTTGAAGGCTGCATGATAGGCCTTCCTGAGGATGCTTCAGCCAGAATATAGGTAATGGATGTTCCTGAGTCATCAAAGCGTGCAAGGACATGTGACTCGATCATGTTACCCTGAACGGCTCTCTTGTGCCTGTACTTCTCCACAAATTAAGACTGAGTTTTCTCTCCACGTGGAAGAAAGTCACTTATTTAAGGTGTCTAAATATGGATTTTTTTGCCTAACTTTATTCACCTATTGTAGAATTAGCAATTTAGGCCAGAAGTTTCACACTTATACTCTGGAATCTCATTGGCTGCAAAAGGATATGTGGAAGCTAATTATTGTAGTGCTGGTTAATATTCCAGTTATGCTAAATGAGGCAAAAGGATTTCAAGTGTTGCTTCATGTATCAGTACCTCATTATTGAAATAGCAGTATTCAACTGGAATAGTAACACCTGGAAGAATTCCGTTACTTTTTCCTAGATCTTAGAGGCTGTAGCCAAAACCAGCAGAAAAGAGGTTAAGGTAATTAAGTTTTCAATAAGAAATTCTTCTTCTTCTTCTTTCACAGTCCTCCTGCTGTAACACATTGTGACCAGAGTTAATATTCTCCTCAGGGTTTTCTTAAATTTTATTACATTTTCTTCGTTATCCAACATTCGAAATACAGTTACAGGATTTGGACAGGCCTATATTTTATGCATTTTAATATAAGATTTATATATGTTTCATATGCGATCTAGTGCTATTTCTTTAGAAACAAAATAAATATTTGCTGGCACAGTATAGCTCAGTCATGTGATTCAGGAGTCTCTGTAACCCAGAGCCTTGAAATCCTGATGGAAAAAGTAGTGTGTATAGTATAGTATGACAATGACCATGACCAGCACTTCTGCCAGCTCTCATTTCCTCCTTTGTCCTTCAGCTTCTCCCTTTATATTCACCCACCGCAGCCTAATGATGACACAACTCACTGGGATAGAACACCTTTATTCATGACCCGGGACTGGGACAAAGGGGGCCAGGTGGGGGAAGTAGGTCACACAACTTCCTTTCAGCACCTTATCTGTGAAGTTCTGGGGTTCTCTTTTCTTTCGGGATGTTTGTGTGAAATTTCTTACAAAGTTATCTCAACGAAAACAAAACATTAAAAATTGAGGGGAAAATATATTTAAAAAGAGAAACTGCTTAAAAATCTCTAGATTTACACTCCTTGTAAAATAAACTAGATTATGCATTTTAATCTTAATTATGGAGGTAGAAGAGAAAATGAACAGATTGCATCTCCTTTCTGACCTCTCCTGTCCCCAGGACTCTTTTTTTTGTTTGTTTTGTTTTAAGTTCCATCATGTGGGGTAGCTGGGATGTCCAGACATGCCTCCTCTTCCTGTTCATGCATATATCAGGTATTGGAGTCCATTAACACAACAAGGCAAGGAATGATTAGAAGACCTATTTGGGATGAAGGTGTCACAGATCTTTTCAGGGTTCAGAGTGGTAGCCATGTTAGTCTGTAACAGCAGAAAGAATGAGGAGGACTTGTGGCACCTTAGAGACTAACAAATTTATTTGGACATAAGCTTTCGTGGGCTACAGCCCACTTCATGTGATGCATGCAGTGGAAAATACAGTAGGAAGATATATATGGCAACCCCCATTTTCTCATGTTCATATATATATATATATATATATATATGAGAGAGAACACAAACCTGAGAAAACGGGGGTTGCCATACCAACTCTAATGAGACTACTCAATTAAGGTGGGCTATTATCAGGAGAAAAAAAAAACTTTTGTAGTGATTAATCAGGATAACCATTTCAAACAGTTGACAAGAAGATGTGAGTAACAGCAGGGGAAAAATTAGCATGGGGAAATAATTTTTAGTTTGTGTAATGACCCATCCACTCCCAGTCTTTATTCAAGCCTAATTTAATGGTGTCCGGTTTGCAAATTAATTCCAGTTCTGCAGTTTCTCTTTGGAGTCTATTTTTGAAGGTTTTTTTGTTGAAGAATTGCAACTTTTAGGTCTGTAATTGAGTATCCAGGGAGGTTGAAGTGTTCTCCAACTGGTTTTTGAATGTTATAATTCTTGATGTCTAATTTGTGTCCATTTATTTTGCGTAGAGACTGTCTGGTTTGGCCAATGTACATGGCAGAGGGGCATTAGTGGCACATGATGGTATATATCACATTTGTAGATGTGCAGGTGAACAAGCCCCTGATGGTGTGGCTGATGTGATTAGGTCCTTGATGGTGTCCCTTGAACAAATATGTGGATAGAGTTGGCAATGGGCTTTGTTGCAAGGATAGGTTCCTGGGTTAGTGTTTTTGTTGTGTGGTTGCTGGTGAGTATTTGCTTCAGGTTGGGGGGCTGTCTGTAAGCAAGGACTAACCTGTCTCCCAAGACCTGTGAGAGTGAGGGATCATTTTTCAGGATAGGTTGTAAATCTTTGATGTGCTGGAGAGGTTTTAGTTGGGGGCTGAAGGAGATGTTTAGTGGTGTTCTGTTACTGTCTTTGTTGGGCCTGTCCTGTAGTAGGTGACTTCTGGGTACTCTTCTGGCTCTGTCAATCTGTTTCTTCACTTCAGTAGGTGAGTATTGTAGTTGTAAGAATGCTTGATAGAGATCCTGTAGGTGTGTTGTTTCTGTCTGAGGGATTGGAGCAAATGCAGTTGTATCGTGGAGCTTGGCTGTAGACAATGGATCATGTGATGTGGTCTGGATGAAAGCTGGAGGCATGTAGGTAAGTATACCGGTCAGAAGATTTCCAGTATAGGGTGTTTATATGATCATCACTTATTAGCACTGTAGTGTCCAGGAAGTGGATCTCTTGTGTGGACTGGTCCAGGCTGAGGTTGATGGTGGGATGGAAATTCTTGAAATCATGGTGGAATTCCTCAAGGGCTTCTTTTCCATGGGTCCAGATGATGAAGATGTCCTCAGTGTAGTGCAAGTAGAGTGGGGCATTAGGGGACGAGAGCTGAGGAAGTGTTGTTCTAAGTCAGCTATAAAAAAATTGGCATACTGTGGCACCATGCGGGTACCAATAGCAGTGCCGCTGACTTGAAGGTATACATTGTCCCCAAATGTGAAATAGTTGTGTGTGAGGACAAAGTCACAAAGTTCAGCCACCAGGTTTGCTGTGAGATTTTTGGGGATACTGTTCCTGATGACTTTGTGTGGAATGTTGGTGTACAGGGCTTCTACATCCATAGTGGCCAGGATGATGACTTCTGAAAGATCACCAATGGATTGTAGTTTCCTCATCAAGTTAGTGGTGTCTCAAAGATAGCTAGGAGTGCTGGTAGCGTAGGGCCTGAGGAGAGTCTACATAGCCAGACAATTCTGCTGTCAGGGTGCCAACGCCTGAGATGATGTGGTGTCCAGGATTACCAGGTTTATGGATCTTGGGTAGCAGAAAGAATACCCCTGGTCAGTGTTCTAGGGGTGTGTGTGCAGATTTGTTCCTGTGCTTTTTCAGGGAGTTTCTTGAGAAGCTGGTGTAGTTTCTTTTGGTAACCCTCAGTGGGATCAGAGGGTAATGACCTGTAGAATGTGGCATTAGAGAGCTTCCTAGCAGCCTCTCATTCATATTCCTACCTATTCATGATGACAGCATCTCCTTTGTCAGCCTTTTTGATTATCATGTCAGAGTTGTTCCTCGGAAAATATGGTCCTGTGTTCAACCCCTAGAACCAACACTGACTCCTCAGACTTCCCTTCTCACCCATAGTTTGAAACCCACTCCCAGAGGTGTAGGTCTTCTGACCTATCTCTTCAATGAGCCATGTGGTAGGTATAGCATATAATACATTAAGACTTTGCACAGGACTTAAACATAGTATTGGTCTTTAGTAGTATGGGATGCCTACAGATCTATACAAAATGAATGAACTTGCCACTCATTTCCCTCCTCAGTTACCTCATGACTCCAGACCATTCTTTGGACTGGGGTCAGTCATGTGTTACCACAGAGAATCCTTCTGCTCCAGAGATGGCTTGTGTTCTGAAATACGGAGCTTTCTGCCCCAACTCTGCTGCTCTGACTTTGTCCAGTCTGACCCCTTCCCCTCTCCTGAGCAAATTTCCAGTGTGACTTTTCTGTCTCTCTGTCTTTCAGTGATACTTTTTATAACCTCCTACTTTGTCACCTCTCTCTTTTGGTAATATTCCACAATTCCATCACCCTAGTCCCCTTGTAGGCCAGCTAGGTCAAACTAGTTTCCTTACTCAGGCGCCCTCCTTAGCATAACTATTGTTTGGTCAAAAAACAGTTGTTAAAGTTAAGAACTCCCCATTATCCTCCATTTGGTGTATTCCTGCTGTAGGTCCTGTCCACAATGGTGGATTCCACATTTACATAGAACATGTAGAGATGTATTTCCTAATCTACTTCAGTAATGTAGGATTGTGGCCTAACTTTCCTTAGGCATGTCCCTGACCATGAAGATTGCTGATGAGGCCACTGAATGATGTCTTGCTAATTTTCTTGTTTTGGGCAAAGTTCCACCCAAGATCAGACCAGAATTAGTGTATTTGGAGGCCAGGTTTTCTAAACTAAGAATAGCTTAAGTTATAAGCCTTTCCATAGTTCATTCATCTAGCATTCGTAATTGAGGTTGTTAATAACGTTAACAAATTTTGAAAGTTAATACAGTGAGATGCAAAAGACCTTCTTGATCATCCAGTCCATCCCCTTGGCTGTGCAATATTTACCTTTCAAAACATTTTCTAAACTTTTACCTACCCTACATTTTATTGTTGCACACAATAACATTTCTACTACTTTCCTTGATGAGGTAGTCCATTATGTCTCAGTTCTCCTTGGCCAGCAGTTTTGCTAATCATTAACCTAAAATTTTCCTTTTTCAGGCCATATCTTCTAGTGTTATACTCTGGTAACATCATACATTTCTCTCCAATCTTGGTATTTACGCCCTGAAAATGCCTGTGGATGGTTTTTATTACTGGGGTGTCAAGGTTCCTCCCCCACTCTGAACTCTAGGGTACAGATGTGGGGACCTGCATGAAAAACCTCCTAAGCTTATCTTTACCAGCTTAGGTCAAAACTTCCCCAAGGTACAAAATATTCCACCCATTGTCCTTGGACTGGCCGCTACCACCACCAAACTAATACTGGTTACTGGGGAAGAGCTGTTTCTGGGGAAGAGCCGCGTCCTTCCCCCAAAAATACTTCCCAAAACCTTGCACCCCACTTCCTGGACAAGGTTTGGTAAAAAGCCTCACCAATTTGCCTAGGTGACTACAGACCCAGACCCTTGGATCTTAAGAACAATGAACAATCCTCCCAACACTTGCACCCCCCATTTCCTGGGAAATGTTGGATAAAAAGCCTCACCAATTTGCATAGGTGACAACAAACCTTGCACCCCACTTCCTTGACAAGGTTTGGTAAAAAGCCTCACCAATTTGCATAGGTGACCACAGACCCAAACCCTTGAATCTGAGAACAATGAAAAAGCATTCAGTTTCTTA
The DNA here is from genome assembly GCF_965140285.1 of Lepidochelys kempii. NCBI lineage: Eukaryota > Metazoa > Chordata > Testudines > Cheloniidae > Lepidochelys > Lepidochelys kempii. Next base: position 84,513,683 of record NC_136380.1, read on the forward strand.
CAAGAAGACTTTTAATAAAAATAGAAGTAAATAGAAATGAAGAAACCCCCCCTGCAAAATCAGGATGGTAGATGTCTTACAGGGTAATTAGATTCAAAAACATAGAGAACCCCTCTAGGCAAAACCTTAAGTTACAAAAAAGATACACAGACAGAAATAGTTATTCTATTCAGCACAATCCTTTTCTCAGCCATTTAAAGAAATCATAATCTAACACATACCTAGCTAGATTACTTACTAAAAGTTCTAAGACTCCATTCCTGGTCTATCCCCAACAAAGAACAGCATATAGAGAGACACACAGACAGACACAGACCCTTTGTTTCTCTCCCTCCTCCCAGCTTTTGAAAGTATCTTGTCTCCTCATTGGTCATTTTGGTCAGGTGCCAGCGAGGTTACCTTTAGCTTCTTAACCCTTTACAGGTGAGAGGAGCTTTCCCCTGGCCAGGAGGGATTTCAAAGGGGTTTACCCTTCCCTTTATATTTATGACATGGGGTTTAATTTAAATTGCTTAATTTTTTTGAATTAGTGTCTTTATCAGAGTAAATGTTTTCAACCTCAGAAAACTTGGTCAGAATTTACAGCACTTAAATTAGCAACTTTTAAGACACAACAATTGACATGCATTAAAATCTGAAGTGATCTAATAGCTTATCAGGTTCTGTATTCCAGATTGTTGGCACTTCAATCAATATTTTGGTGAACCATAGAAGTAGCATCTGAAAGCAATTGAGGCTTTCTGGTGCTTAAAAATACTTTGTTTTTTAAATACAGCATAGTGACTGAAAATTAATTTGTTTTGGATTTATAAGCACAATTAAGAGTAAAAATGTAAAATTATTTCTAAATTTCACACTTCTTGAAGATAATGAAAGCTGCAAGTAAAGGGGTCTATACTCTTGAAGTGTCCTCCTTACAAGTGCCATTCATATTTAACAGACACACAGACATCAATTTATAAATAGCCATTCAGTTTCAGACACTCACCTCCAATCAGCCAGTGATGGAAGACTCCATTGCACACTTGTTTAATTTTCAAATAGGTATCTTTTTCCTTTCCCCTTGCTTCCACTCCCACCCAGGTGGTCCTTCCAATAAACATCTGCAAAATCACTTCACTGTTCTCCTTCATATCCTTTCTTAAAACTCTCCTTTGCCAATATGCCTTCAAAAAGTCTCAACAATGGGTACCCCACTCTTGTACTGAGACCACTGACCATCATACTGACCAGTGTTGTCTCATAGTTTCCTTATACACCTCAGTCTGTATCCATCTGTTGTCTTTTGTCCTTTATACTTTTTGTTCTGTGTTTAAATAGTGCCTATCACAATGGGTACTGGTCTATAACTAGGGCTTACAGTAATACAAATTAATTTATTTCTAAAGTGATCAAAACCAAGTCTGGTTATGTAAAACTTAGTGTTTTATTTACTTGTTAAAATACAAATTAGAGATGGTTCAGTTTGGGGTTCTGTTTTCTTTGAACCTCTGCTAGCCACCCACAAGTTGTGCAATCCTTTAGAACAGGGATCAGCAACCTTTGGCACGTGGCCCATCAGGGAAATCCGCTGGTGGGCCAGGTTTGTTTACCTGCAGCATCTGCAGGTTTGGCCGATCGCAGCTTCCACTGGCCACGGTTTGCCGTTCTAGGCCAATGGGGGCTGCGGGAAACGCTGGCCAGTACATCCCTCAGGCACCAAGACAGATTTTATAGCTTGCTGGCTGGGTGCTCATAAAAGGGAGCTACCCCTCCCTCCCCCCACATACACTTATCACATCTCCATTGACTTTTCCGCTTTTCTTGTAGGACTTGTCTTCCTTGCTCTCCCACCTTCTGTTACCGCCTGCTGTGACCCCTCTTCATTTTCCAATTCAGTAAACCTGTTCCTGAGCTCTGTTTCTGCCTGGTTCTCATAATCACTTGCTTCCACTGGCCATACTGTCTCTCAAACATTTTATAACTGTTTGGCCATAATGGCAAATATGTGTGCAAAGCTGAACCCACCAAATTAAAATGTGATAACAAATATGCCATGGTTCAAATATCATAACACATTTCGGGGGAGAGAGATTAAATCTTCCTGTGGTTTTGGGGAAAGTTCCTTGAGTTCGGAAAGAGGAGAGCACTTGTAGTAATGCCCAGTCTGAACAAGGTATTTTCAGAAACTTGAGCAGTGTTAAAGTGAGCTGAGTGATTGTGCAGTTAACCAACCTGACTCTCTTGAATGCTTTTCATACTAAGCATCCTAATTACCTGCAAAAATAGCTGTTTTGATATAATCTGGGCAAAGTTCTGGCTGCAGCTGCAGACTCACCTTCTCTAGGTGATATAAAGGGAATATTTTTAAACTAATGCATCTGAAGTATACACAAAGTGGTGCTGCATACAGTATGTTAAATGGAGATACTGTAGGCAGAAAATGTTGACTGAGAAACGAGGTAGTTGGTCCCCTTATGAGCTAGCTGTGACCTAGCACCTGTATCCCAATGCTAGTCAAACACTGATTTACAGGGACAATATGTGTAAAATACCTAGAAGTGTGGTTTCTGCAGTAAGTGCCCCTTAGTGCCGTGTGCCTTGTTTTGTGTGTGGTGTGTGTGGGTTTGTTTTTTTTTTTTTTTTTTTGTACAGTGGATAACACCTGTTGACACATACATGTTGAAGAAAACACAAACAGGCAGAATAAAAGAGTACAGTTTTCTGGCTCTTGTGGCTTCCATAAACAGATGCATTGCAGCTGGAGCCTGGAAAAGTTTTCATGTCCTCAAAAGTTCCACAATAAATGCAGTACAAGTGTGATTCTGTGGCAGAAAAAGACAGAGGAGAATGAATGTTACTCCAATAAGTTCTTCACTTGCCTCAACCAGTGGGCAACTAGACAAAGGGTAAAACCCAACGAAACAAATGAAAAGGTTGGGGGAGGGAGGGCTTCAGGTGGGGCAAAGTGGCAAAGAGTTTGCCTAACTGTGGGGTCACTTTTAAAGGTCACTGTGTTGGGGCATTTGGATGTAGTCCCTACCTCAGCACATCAGTGGATAAAGAGATTTTAAGAGCTCAGTAAAAACCACCTGTGAACATAAGTCTCCTGACAATTCTCATCAGGAATGGATTATACAGGTGTGCCTCTAAGAACCATTTCCTATACAGGCTCGCTGACTTATTCTCCTGAGTGCAGTCATTTCATTCAGAATTTTAGATTATCATTTCTAACTGAACATAGTGAAAGTCTTTATGCTCCACATAGTCCAGTGTGTGTGATCATATCCCAGATTTGTCTACTGAGCTTTCATGTGAGATAAGCTTACAGAGGCCAAACCACATCTAAAGCAAACACTTGCTGAATAGAATTGAATGGCATTACTGTATGAATCCAGATGACATAGTGTGTTGTTTTTTTATTCCCATGGAAACACAGCAGAGTGCTATAGATTTGCTTTTGCTAGGTCACTTAGCCAAGAAGCTGAGAGAGGGATGTGGTCTAAGCACAGGACTGGAATGCTGGAAACCCTGAGTTCTAAATCTAGCTCTGACCCGGAATTCCTCTGATCTTGGGTAAGTCCGTTAGTGCACACTCTTTAGAAGATGAAGCCTTAACAACTTTGCTTCAGTGTCCCTGTCTGTAAAAGTACTTATGTATTGTGTATTAACACAGTGCCTAGAGAAATTGGAGGCCCATGGCGCTAAGCACTGTACAGAATCATCAGGACAGGAACTGTCGCTTAAAAGCTCACAAAGATGGAAGAAAGGAAGCTTTGTTATACCTGTGTTATCAATGGGGAACCAAAGGACAAAAAGTAAAGGACTTATCCAAAGTCATGTAGCAAGTAGGGCTGTCGATTAATCACAGTTAACTCATGCAATTACCTCAAATTTTAACCACTATTAAAAACATTAATCAGTTTTAATTGCACTATTAAACAATAAAATACCAACTGAAATTTATTAAATATAATTTCAATTAGAACTCCAAATACAGAGTGCACAGTGCTCACTTTCTATTTTTTATTACAAATATTTGCACTGTAAAAAGATAAACAAAATAAATAGTACAGTATCTCTCATAAATGTAAACAAACTTGTTTGTCTGAGCGATTGGCTGAACAAGGAGTAGGACAGAGTGGACTTGTAGGCTCTAAAGTTTTACATTGTTTTGTTTTTGAGTGCAGTTATTTTTGTGTACATAATTCTACACTTGTAAGTTCAACTTTCATGATAGAGATTGCACTGCTGTACTTGTATTAGGTGAACTGAAAAATACTATTTCTTTTGTTTTTTTAAAGTGCAATATTTGTAATAAGTTTTAAGTGAGCACTGTACACTTTGTATTTTAAGCTGTAATTGAAATCAAATTTGAAAATGTAGAAAACATCTAAAAATATTTAAATAAATGGTATTCTATTGTTTAACAGTGCGATTAATCACCATTACGTTTTAAAATCGCTTGACAGCCCCAGTATCAAGACTGCAGCAGAGCTAGGAGCTGAATCCAGATGGCTTGAATCACAAGCTGGTGCTTTATCCACAGTGTGGGCAACAACACTTACCATCCTCACACTTACCCTGTGAGGCTTATTTAGTTAGCACAAGACAAGATGAAAAGCGCTAGGTAACTACAGCACTATCTCTGCTGTAGTGTGTTTCAGAGGAACTGAGGCCTTTCTCTTTCTCTCTTCAGAATTAGAGGACATTTCTAAAATTCTGTTTCTTTAAATGAAGGCTTGTTTAGTTCCAATTGTGGACCTGTCAACTGTAACAGTGTCCTTTTTAACCCTCTCCCACTAAGCACAGCTGCTGCCAGATTTGCATATGATAACCTAACATATATCAAATGCCAGTTACTTGCATGCTCCTCTATCATGGTTTGTAGCAGTTAGTCTCTTTCTTAATTCTCTTGCAATCTCCATCAGCTCCTCAAAACACCATCTGCAATGAAGGATGTGTCAATTCATGTGGCTCTCCGAGAATGAGGAGTTAGGAGAAGAAAATCTGCTGCTAATATCTGAATAAGAGAACCACCAGGACATTAGAGAGACTAACAAAAAACAATATTGCTGGATCTTGTCACTTATAGTGAGCATTTCTCTGGAATAGGCATCCCCCCCCCCACATTGGTTTGATTAGTCCAGATCTATTGGCCATCAGAGCATGCTGCAAGACCCATCTATTTACTGTAGGGGACTGCTGTTGAGGTGTGCCTTAGTAGGGTGACCAGATAGCAAGTGTGAAAAATCGGGACGGGGGTGGAGGGTAAAAGGAGCCCATATAAAAAAATGCCCCAAATATCAGGAGTGTCCCTATAAAACAGGGGCATCTGGTCACCCTAGGCCTTAGTGAGAAATCAGATGTGGGGGAGTTGAGTGTTTTGAGGTGGTCTAATTTGGATTTGTAATTTGTGGTGGGGTACTACAGCCTTGATTAGGCACCCTCTTATTTCTTTTATGAGTCTAATAAGACAATTTAACTCTTATCTCACCTGTACATGTCCCTGCTGTTTTATTCACACCATTCTTCTATAGAGAAATAGAAAATCTTAACTCATGATCCCAACCATTCAGTTTGAAAATCCTCATAGAATGCTGTATGATTTGCTTAGTAATTTTTATTGTAGTCAGGTTCTCATACTGCACCCATCACTGTGGAGTCTGAACAGCTGTATGGATGTAATGCTGCAGTTTTCCCCTGAGAGGAGATTGAGTAAAGCCAGAATACAGACTTCAAGATTTGGCCTATATGTTCCTGTTCTGACTCTCTAGTCACATTGGCCTGGATCCACAAAGGTACTTAGGCACCTAATCCCCAGATTTAGGCCCTTAAATCCCTTTTTGGGGTACCACTGCCTGACATGGCTGTTGCCTAATGCCTGACTGACTTGGCACCTCCTTTTTTTTTTCTCCCTCAGTACAAGTTCCCTAATTGCCTATGTCCCTGTCTCTGGCCATGTATACTGGCTCCCTGGGTGCCTATTTCCCACCTGAGCCTCAGAGCAATCCACAAACTGAGACAAGATGGGCATTTATCTTCCTAACTTGTGTGTGGGTGTGCTCTGAGGCTGCCTAACTCCACACACAACAGCCAAGATCTACAGAATGATTTTGTCTTTCTCTGGCCTGATTAGTATTTAATTATTCAATTAAAGTGGAACTATTTAAGTAGGAAGGATTGAGGGAACCCCACATCAGAACGTCCTATAGCCTAATAGGTAGGACACTTACCTGAGAAGTAGCAGATCCCTGTTCTGCAGGCAAACAGAGGACTTGAACCACGGATCTCCTCCATCCCAGCTGAGCACTCTTAACCACTGGGCTAGAAGGGTCTGCCCTCCCATGCCCTCCAGCTGTTTTGTATGGAGTTAGGCAGTGTATGAGTATACCTACAATGAGTTAGGTGGAGGATTATTTATCTTTCCCAACTTTTTGAATCACTAGCAGAGTTAGGTGCTTCCCTGCAGCCCAGACTTAGGCATCTAATTCTATGAATGGGTTAGGACAGGGATTGGCAACCTTTGGCATGTGGCCCGCCAGGGTAAGCCCTCTGGCAGGCTGGGCTGGTTTGTTTACCTGCTGGGTCCGCAGGTTTGGCCGATCGTGGCTCTAACTGGCCGTGGTCCCCCGCTCCAGGCCAATGGGGGCTGTGGGAAGCGGTGTGGGCCAAGGGATGTGCTGGCCGCTGCTTCCCGCAGCCCCCATTGGCCTGGAGCGGCGAACCGCGCCCAGTGGGAGCTGCGATCAGCCGAACCTGTGGAAGCAGCAGGTAAACAAACAGGCCCGGCCCTCCAGGGAGCTTACCCTGGCGGGCCACATGCCAAAGGTTGTCGATCCCTGGGTTAGGATATACCTCCCTAATTGGCATCTCCCATTTGCCCTTTAGTAGGGGATTTAGGTGGCTCCCCTCCTAATGTGCAACTTTGTGGATTCCACTCTTGCTCTAAGAGTCCCTGGGAGGTACATCCAAGAGTTGCAAGATGATCAGGAAGCCTATCCATTGAACAGGATTTTTACCTCTGAATGAATATATCTCTTTAAAAGGTTAAGATTTATACTGGATTATGGAAAATAGATCTTGCCAAACTAACTTGATATCTTTTTGGTTTCAAGTTTGGCTGATGGAGGTAAAAGTGTTTGGTGTAATATATTTATATGTCTGTAAGGCATTTTATACCACATCACATTTTCATTAAAAGCTAGAAAGATATAAAATTAACAGGGCACACATTAAATGGACTAAAACCTGACTAGTGGATAGGTCTCAAATTATAAATGGAGAATGATAGTTGAATGGGTGTGTTTCTAATGGGGTGCATCAAGAATAGCTTCTTGGACCTATGCTATTTAACATTTTTATTAAGGACCTGGAGGAAAACACAAAATCATCACTGATAAACATTGAAGATGACAAAAATAAAATAAAATTGGGGGACTGGTAAATAAAAGGACAGGTTGCTATGTAAGTTGGGCACAAGAGAACAGCTGGCATTTTAATATGATTAAATGTATACATCTTGGAACAAAGAAGGGAGGCCATACTTACACAATGGGGGCCTCTATCCTAGGAAGCAGTAACTCTGAAAAAATTTGGGGGTTGTGGTGCATAATCAGCTGAACATGAGCTCCCAGTGCAATGCTGTAGCCAAAAGGGCTAATGCAATCCTGGTAAGGAGAAACAGGAATCTGAGTAGGAGTAGAGAGATTATTTTACCTCTGTATTTGATGCTGGTGCTAGAATACTGTGCCCATTTGGTGTCCACAATTCAAGAAGCATGTTGATATATTGGAGAGGGTTCAGAGAAGAGCCAATGCAAATGACGGAAGCCTTCAAAAATATGCCATATCTTGAGTGATGGACTCAAGGAGCTCAATCTATTTAGGTTTCAGAGTAGCAGCCATGTTAGTCTGTATCTGCAAAAAGAAAAGGAGTACTTGTGGCACCTTAGAGACTAACATTTATTTGAGCATAAGCTTTCGTGAGCTACAGCTCACTTCATCGGATGCATAAAAGCTTATGCTCAAATAAATGTTAGTCTCTAAGGTGCCACAAGTACTCCTTTTCAATCTATTTAATTTAACAAAGAGAAGATTAAGGGGTGACTTGATTACAATTTATAAGTGCCTACATTGGAAACAAATATTTAATAATGGGGTCTTCAACCTAGCAGAGAAAGGTATAACAATCCAGTGACTGGAAGCTGAAGCTAGACAAATTCAGACTGGAAATAAGGCATAAATTTAACAGTAAAAGCAATTAACCATTTGAACAACGTACCAAAGGTCATGGTGGATTCTCCATCACAGACCATTTTAAAATCAAGATTGGATGTTTTTTTCCTAAAAGCTCTGCTGTAGGAATGATTTTGGGGGAAGTTCTATCGCCTGTTATACAAGAGGGTAGACTAGACTATCAGTCATCCCTTCTGGCCTTGGAATATATGAAAACAGTCATAGGTAGGGCTGTTTTTTATTTAAAAAAAGACTAAATGTGGTTTCTAAACTTTTTTTTTTTAAAAAGTATCTGATTTCTTTGAAAATTTTTGACTCTGCCAGAAAACTGAAAACCCTTAAACCAACATTTTTCAGCTGTTTTTTTGCCAACAGAAAAGTGTTTAGACTGTCAAATTTAGACTGTTTAAGTCACATTTTTTACAAATGATTTTGTTTTGTTTTTTCCACAAAATTTTCCCTGGGTGGGGGGAAGAATCCATATTTTCAGTAGCCTTTGTATCCTGTATAAATTTCCATCGGTACAAGTTGAATGCAAAACCCATGAAAGTGAGGAGAGAACACTGATTTGGTAGCATTTTAAAATCACTTTGTCGAGGTATAAGGCAGTGGAGAATCATTTTCCATCTACAAAAGAGGCATATTTGGAAGCCTGCAGTACATGCTGCCCATACATTAATTTTAATCTATCCTTGTCACATAACGTAAGGATAGGGAGTAGTGCAAGTACTTTTATTTACGTGAGTGTGCATGCCTTGAAGTGAAGAAAAATGAACTGAACTGCTCAGGAATTTACTCTCCAATTGCCCTTTAATGAAAATTCTTTGCATATAGAACCCTACATCTTCACATTACACTTATTAATGCAACTCTAATTAAGATTAATGAGAATCAAGCAATATAATAAATCCTTGTTCACCATTTTAAAAATGTTAGAATTAACTGGGGAAAAACAACCTGTTTAGGGCCAGCTAATGTATGTTTGTTAAAATAAGAACACTGTTATTATGAATCATTATTTCTTTAACCAATCAGGATGCATGTTGTTGAACAGAGTCTCTTCCTTGGACTTAAAAATGCAAACCTCTCCCCTTCCCAAAAAACACACAACCACACTTCTATGTCCTTCTCACCTACATTTTAGTGTCAGACTCAATGTAAAACTTCTCTTGTAGTGGTGCTATTCTTCAGCTTCCCACTAGATGGCACCCATGCTTCAGAATAGAAAATATATTTAATCATTTCCACTGGGCTATGCCTGTGTGGTGACTTGCCACAATAAAAATCCCTCATTTGAGGGCTTGGAGCAGCAAAGAGGAGAGGAGCACACGCTATCAGCGTGTTGATTGAAGCAGCTCTATAAACCATGAAGCTATTAATATCATGCTTAAAGTTATTGAGAGGTGCAGGGTCTGAGTCTGATTCCACACCAGTTTAACACTGATGTTGCTCCACTGAATTCACTGAAGCTATTCATGATTTATGCTGGTGAAAGCAAGATCAGAATTGCCCATGATGCTGCTGTAATTCCTAATGTCATCTTCTGAGTCAAATAATCTAGAATTGACCTGTGCAGCCTTCATGACTTTACCATTACATACAAATGGACGGTGGAGAACCTCCGAAGAAACTCTCCACTTCAATACGCTGATCTGCCACAATATTTCCTAACAGCAGTTCTGAAATTGTGGGTTGGGACCCCAAAGTGGGTCACAACCCCATTTTAATGGGGACACCTGCCCTGGCACTAGAGTTTCTGGGGCCAGGGGCCAAAGCCAAAGCCCAAGCCCCACCACCTGGGGCCGAAGGTGAAATCTGAGCCCCACTGCCCGGGGTGTTGGGGCTCAGGGTTCAACTTCAGCCCTGGGTGGCGGGGCTCAGGTTACAGGTCCCCTCGCCTGGGGCTGAAACCCTTGGGCTTTGGCTTTGGCCCCTCATCCAGGGCAGCGTGGCTCAGGCAGGCTCATGCTTCAGTCCCTGCTCCTGGGGTCATATGGTAATTTTTGCTGTCAGAAAGGTGTCAAAGTGTCATGAAGTTTGAGAACCACTCATTAAATTATGTTCAATTATTTTTGTAACTTTCTTTAGTGTTTAAAGTTCAGAAACAGTACATTTGTTTTAACTTTACATCTATACTGACAGGTTTCAGAGTAACAGCCGTGTTAGTCTGTATTCACAAAAAGAAAAGGAGTACTTGTGGCACCTTAGAGACTAACCAATTTATTTGAGCATGAGCTTTTGTGAGCTACAGCTCACTTCATCGGATGCATACCGTGGAAACTGCGGAAGACATTATATACACACAGAGACCATGAAACAATACCTCCTCCCACCCCACTGTCCTGCTGGTAATAGCTTATCTAAAGTGATCATCAGGTGGGCCATTTCCAGCACAAATCCAGGTTTTCTCACCCTCCACCCCCCCCAACAAATTCACTCTCCTGCTGGTGATAGCCCATCCAAAGTGACAACTCTTTACACAATGTGCATGACAATCAAATAAATTGGTTAGTCTCTAAGGTGCCACAAGTACTCCTTTTCTTTTTACATCTATAGATTCTCATGTCACAATGATACTTTTTCCTCTCTAATATATCTAGCTTTCTTTGAGTACTTTTCTCTCCCCTTAAACTTTATTCTAAGTTACTGTTGCTCAACTCTTCCCCTTTTTAAAGGGGATCAATGCTAGTCACTAAAATAACTACTGCAGTACTGTTAGCACAGTAGTAATTAAGGTAATTTGACTGTGCAATAAGGACCAGTAAAGTTCAATGCTTAGGGCCTCTTCCCCTAGTGATAAGCCTCATCCTCCCCAGCTGGAGAAAGAAGTCCTGACTTCTAGCTTCAGCTCCCTGCCCAATAGGTAACTTGTAGGAGGACCTCTGAGAGTAGAGAAGGAAGCTAGAGGAGAGACTGGAGGTGGGGAGACCACAGGCAGGGAGATGAAGAGAATGGAGAGAGAAAAAAGGAATCGGGGGGAGGGGAGGATACAGGGAAGAGAAGAGGAGAACACTGAGGAATGGGGAAGAGGAAGAAGGTGGGAAGGGAGGTTTCCAAAAAACCTTTTTTTCTGAAAATAGAAACTTATGAACTTGTGGTTCTTTGTTCTTAACTCCAGAAGCCAATGAACATGCAACTAAGGAGTGGCTGCAGAATTAAATGAGGCTGCTTATTCTTTCTGAACACTTCCATTGCCTTCCAGAGTTAGTCATGGGATGGAACTTCCAGTTAAACATGCCTGCTATTATGGACTTTTTTTAAAAGGTGGTTTGGGTATCACAGATGATACCATCCATAATCTTGACACTGTTTACCAGGAGGCTGGACTCAAATGAATAACCATAGGCTACTAGACCACAGGAGGTTACTGTACAGAGGGCACAAGTTTTCTTAAAGTGTGATTCTGCTCTGAAAAGTGACAATCCAAAAATGACAGAGCCTTTATGTTTCATGGATTTCCATATCAAATGTTCTCAGTTTGTCGTAAAGATATTTCCCTGCCTCCCAACTGCCAGACCTGCAAACTCAATCAAAGCTCCAAGTGTCAGGTGGGTGATTTCCTTCTTCTGTCACACCACTTCCAATATCAAGATGGCCAAGGTTATATTAAGCTTCAGTGATACCTACACAACCCTATTGTCAACAATAGTTTTGCATAGCTATAGCCCATTAGAACTTAAACAATTCTGTTGAAGGTTAACAAGAAGGAATGGAATTCATCTGTGTTGGCTCTGCATGGACTCACCTGGGTAAAAAAGCAATGAAAATGTCAAACGGCAATCTTTTCAGAGGAGGGAGTATTTCTTTGTATGTGTTTTTTACAGTGCCTCACAAAATCTGGCCCTGATTCTGATTGGACCCTCTAAGTGTAATTGTAATGTATACTTTTAAAATAAGGAGATATGATGAAATATATAAAGAACAGATGAGGAGTCAGTCATTTTATATATGCACTTCCCATGGCAGAACTAGCCCTTTCCGACAGGAATCTGAAGGATCTCAGAATAGGAAGGGGAAAAGTAGTTGCATTTCCTGACCTCTCTTTTGAGCATGATTTATAATTATGGCCACATGCAAAAGTATCAGCATAACTCCTGGTGCTCACCAGGCATTTCCTATTGTTTTTACTTTGCATCTTAATTTTTTGGAAATGGAAGCATTTCTTTGTTTAAGGCACTTGGCATGATTTTGGCAAGTGGCTGCTATCTTCCACCCGATTTGAACTATAGACATGTGTGGCAAAAGTCAATGTGTGCATCTTACACGTCTTCCCACTCTTCTGTCCAAATGACCTGCAAATTGTACTTGTGCAGAACGCTATCCAAAATAGGACTGTTAGATTTTTATTACAACTGCTGATTACACGCTCTTCCACTCTTGAAATAACAGTTTCCTAAATATGATTTTGATGGTAATGGATTCTAATTTAACCATTTTAAGGAAAAGGACACAGTTTCCCTCTTAGGCTGCTCTACAAAGTCCAGTACATTTGGCTTGCTGCTACCCTTTAAGTGTACTATGCTCTCCAGAATGCTTCTGATTTTATAAGATCAGAAAACCTTTAATGTTCACCATCTTCTCTCATTTTATTACACCAGGTCCATTTCCTAGCATTTTGTCTTCAGTTGCAACTGATCTTGTTAGTTGTTCATTGAATGGTAAAGAAATAGTCTTATTCTCTCTTGAAGGGCCTAAATGCTTCTTGAGTGATTGCAGAATTGATATTCCTGCCTGACTTGTCAGAGAAATTGAAATCCCCATGGTCAGTGCTCCATCTTTTTACAAAGGTCTCCCTACCCACATTTCTTAATCAGCTTTTCACCCTACTTGTGACATTTATATAAATTTCCTGCGAGCATTCTTTATACACTTTAAATTTCATTATCATTCAGTTTGCCTCTTGAGATTACCAGGATTTCTTGCTTTGTTTTGTTTTAACACTTGCACCTCTAGCTAGAAAATGTGTTTAGGTTTTTTGTTTTGGCTTGCGAAATTTGCTGTGCTGGAGGAAATGTCTTTTTGTAACTTAAGGTTTTGCTAGAGGGATTCTCTGTTTTTAAATTTGACTGCCTGTAAGGTGATCTTCCATTCTGATCTTACAGAGTTGTTCTCACCTTTTTTTGTTCTTCTAATAAAGTTCTGTTTTTTTAAGATTGGGTTTTTTGGGTATTAAAAATCCAAGGCTGGCCTGCGCTCATCTTGTTTATACTCAGGCCTCCCCAGGAAAGGGGGTGTAAGGGATTTGGGGGATATTTTTGGGAAATAGGAACTCCAAGTGATCCTTTCCCTGATTTTGTTAAATCACTTGGTGGTGGCAGCGTTTTACCTAATCCAAGGGCAAAGACTTTGTGCCTTGGAGAAGTTTTAACCTAAGGTGGTAGAAATAAGCTTAGGGGGTCTTTCATGTGGGTCCCCACATCTGTACCCTAGAGTTCAGAGTGGGGAAGAAACCCTGGCAGCACCTAAATCCAGGATTTAGGTTCCAATTTGATTCACAAAATTCCCACTGAATCCTGTAGGTTCCTAAACTCACTGCTACCTCACTTTCTGTCTGGGTGCCTATCTCCCACCTACGGCCTGAGCCATCCATGAAGCAAGGGAAGATACCTGTTTGTCCAGGCACCAAATGCAAGTTAGACAATTTTGCAGGCGAGCTCAGAGGCTGCCTGTCAGATCAAGGCCCATTCAAAATCTCGGAGGTGGTGGCGGCGACTGCACCTTGTTAGGATACAGATATTCAGGCCTGTCTGTAAAGGCCTATACTCTAAGAATTTCGGTGTATTTTTATCACTTGGCTAGTTCTAGAGGTATAACAGAGAGAATCAAAATCACTGTCTGCCAGTGTAAGGTCCTTCTCTTACTGTGACAGTCTGAGGCCCTGTGCTTAGGCTAAGGCCTTTGGCTAAGCAACAGAGGCAGCCATAAGCTGGGAAGCGACCGGTCACATCCTCACATCTCAAACTATTCACATTGAAAGAAGGTGCTATTGGGCTGTTAGGAATACAATCCTGTCCTGATAGTGCCTATCGCCTCCAGAGAAAGGGAAGTGCCTAGAAGATGTAAAAGGAAACTTAGTTTGATAGCATCCTGTCTGGCAAGAACTCACTTATCAATAGCTGGGATGTGAACATTTCTGTGTTTGTTCTACCACTGTAGTCCCCATTTCCCCATTGTTTGTCTGTATAATCTCTGTCTGGTTCTGTGATTGTTTCTGTCTGCTGTATAATTAATTTTGCTGGGTGTAAACTAATTAAAATGGTGGGATATAATTGGTTACATAATCATGTTACAATATGTTAGGATTGGTTAGTTAAATTTCAGTAAAATGATTGGTTAAGGTATAGATAAGCAGAACTCAAGTTTTACTATATAGTCTGCAGTCAATCAGGAAGTGGGTGGGTGGGGGAAACTGGAATCATGTTTGGCTAAGGGCAGGAATGGGAACAGAGACACAGGTGTAGGGCTCTGTGGTGTCAGAGCTGGGAAGGGGAACACTAAGGAAAGAAACTGGAATCATGCTTGCTGGAAGTTCACCCCAATAAACATCAACTTGTTTGCACCTTTGGACTTAGGGTATTGTTGCTCTCTGTTCATGCGAGGACCAGGGAAGTAAGTGGGTGAAGGAATAAGCCCCCTAACACACCTACCTTATAACTTTTATCCTAGTGGTTTCAGCACTTACTGGGATTGTTGGAGACCCAGGGTCCAGTCCCTCTGCACCAATGACTCTGTTATTTATACACAGTGGAACAGCTTCGACGGGAGAGACTGAGAGGGCCCCACATCATAAGATCCCATAACTCAGTGGTTAGAGCACTCTCCTGAGAGGTAGGAGCCCCCTGTTTAAATTCTTTCTCCACCTCTGGCAGAGACAGGGGAATTGAACCTTGGTGTCCCACATCCCAAGTGAGTGCTCTAACCACTGGGATAAAAGTTATAAGATGGGCACCACCATCTCCTCCTTCTCCAGTCATTTTTTATGGAGTGAGGCAGGCACCTCACTCATTGTCCCAAAATATGACTTAGGTGCCTAAACTGCCTGACTTCAAGAGAAGGTTCCCATTTGTTGGGTGATAGCCGAGGTAGGCACCTCCCTGCAGCCAGGACTTTAGTGCCTGTCTCTGTGTGAAGGGTGAGGCTTAAGTTACACCCCTCACTTCAACATCTCCCATTAGCTAGTTTATATAGCTCCCCACCTATCATGCTGGTGTTTGTGGATCACAGTCTAAGATTCCTGTCTCTCCCCATTGATTATATAGGGAGCCTACATGCCTAATTCAGGCTTTGTGGATCACAGTGGTGTTCCTGTGATTGTTTAGGTGCCTAAAAGGTAGGTGTTGTGACACTGAGCATTGCAATACTTAAGTCCCTTTTGTGGGTCTGGGCTAAAATCTCTACTTAATAATGTCCTATCTGGCAAAGATGGAGTGAGATGTCTGCCCACATGCAGCACATTGCAGGACTGTGGCTTAATTTTGCCCCTATCCTTATGACAAACATTCATGGATTCCTCACTTTTGGAAGCATGAGCCAATACAGCTTTTGCTATACCTGTTTCCTTCTCAGTGATCAGTGTCACAGATTATGTATGGTTCTGGAAAGAAAGCTACTTAGGATGGGGGAATTGAGAAAAAATGAGGCTACGCTGCAAAATTTTGCATGAAGCTTTTCCCCCTATGAAATATCCTGGATTATCTCCTCTTAGATACACTGCAGGCAAGTATCTGCTATTCATACACCGTGGCAGAACAGGTTTTAGAGTGGTAGCCGTGTTAGTCTGTATGAGCAAAAACAACGAGGAGTCCTTGCAGAACAGACAATGCTATTAAACTTATCAGGGCTTGCTGTCTGTACCAGCTGAAAAACAGTTAGTGCAGCTGTATATAAACACAGCATAGATCGTGCTTCAGTGGGTATATCTATACTGCCAGCATATCCCTCAGCCCACGCAGCTTCCCGCATCTCCCATTGGCTTGGAGCGGTAAACCATGGCCAGTGGGAGCTGAGATCGTCCAAACCTGCAGACGCAGTAAACAAACCTGCCTGAGCTGGCAGGGGACTTACCCTGGTGGGCCACGTGCCAAACATTCCTGATCCCTGCCCTGGGGCTTTGGTTTCAGCCCCAGGCGGTGGGGCTTGGGCTTCGGCCCTAGCCCCAGAAAGTTTAATGCTAGCCCTGGCGACCTCATTAAAATGATGTTGCAACCCACTTCGGGGTCCCGTAAAATAGCTATTACAAAAAACTTTCTAACTATTAGGATAGTTAAACTCTGGAATAGGCTTCCAAAGGAGGTTGTGGAATGTCCATTACTGGAGGTTTTTAAGAACAGGTTGGTCAAATGTTGGTCAGGGATGGTCAAAGTTCATCTGGTGTTGTCTCAGAGCAGGGGACTGGACTTGAGGACCCTTCCAGCCCTACTTCTACATATCTATGATATATGGTTCCAAATTTCAAAGCTTTTTCATAAATGTAATATAATTCCTCTATAGGCAATGGATAATGATAACTAAGAGAATATAGACTGCGTCAAATTCAAGGTCTTTGTCCTTATCTTTAAGCCACTGAATAATTATAGAAGCATAGAATATCAGGGTTGGAAGGGACCTCAGGAGATCATCTAGTCCCTCCCCCTGCTCAAAGCAGGACCCAGGATAAACTGGGCCAAGGATACCCAAAAGCCTGAAGCTCAGAGATGAGGACTGTGGTTGACAATTCTGTTCCAAAGGCACAATGGAGGTTGTCCGTACAGAAGACTGGTACCAAGGCATAGAATGAACTCACAGGACCTGAGAAACACTTCAAACATCACCATATACTATTCCAAGTGTAAGGGGCACTTCTCTGATCTTGCCTTCAAAAATAAACACATAGCACAGCAGACATAAAACAATTCAATTAAATAAAAATTAGGGTTTTCCCTAATTTCCGTGGAAAGAATCTTGATGCCAAATGCTAGTTATACTGCTTAATGCACTTTTGAAGGAGCGCAAATGCCATAGAATCTGAACAGAAGAGCCACTATTGATTGTCTCATTTCCTGTTGGAGTGGCAGACTATAAAATAGTGATCTGAAGTAGGGAAGACACGGCTTAAGAAAAGGACAGAAATATCCAATTATGTTTTCCTATCTAAAACTTCTGACATTTTCTATTTTCTGAAATATGTGTTTTTGATATCATTTAGTCTCTCTGATGTTTACGTCATTTCATAGCTTAAAGCAATAATTAGTTTTTTCTTAATTATCAAAATATATATTTCCTCCTTTCTCATATTCTACATGAAGCATACATTATATATTAGTAGAAATTAACTTGAGTCAATGTTCAAATGTGGACCTGAGCTTCCCCAAAATTTGGGAGTCATTCAGTTCTTTAGGACCCATCCTAAAGCTTAGGATAAAGAAGAAAGGAAGAAACAAATATAATTCCAAAAGCTTCCATTTATCCGTGCAAGGAGGAAAAAGCAGGCAAGTACAATTGAAATAGTTTGAACTTAATGAAACAGGCAGAGTGGATCAAACAAACACATAACTTACAAAAGAAAATAACTTACCCCTGGAAACCTTCCAGCCACAGTTCAAACTCTGACTTTTTAGGGTTAAATATTCAGCACAAGGCATATTACAATTGCCTGGGTCATTCCCTGTGCACTGAGTTAAAAATATACTTCTTTCATTATATCAAATACCAATATTCATGCACCTCTTTCCAAATAAGAAATCTTTCTTTGCTGGGAGCTCATTTGTAGGAAATGAAATCAGAAAAATCTCATATGATATTCATGTTTCTTGGGTAGAAACCATATTTAAGAATATATTTTAAATTATCAATATATAAAAATGGGCAAACACTAAATTCTATTCATTAAAAAATAAACTTTAATGTCCTCTACTGAGAATAGTGCAAGCATATATGCCTATCTATGTTGATCTAATTAGTCCAGTACTGGAACCAAGGACTTCTTGATGCCAACTAGCAGAGGGCACAGGGGAGGCATAAGATTTTACAAGGATCCTCTGTGTTGGATATATGCATAATAATTCACTAAAGCGTTGCAAGTGAGGGCTCTACTGAGAACCAGTAGCCCACTAGTCATCATAATCATTGCAAAATTTATGTACAGACACTATTTAAGGAGCTGTGTCTATATTGGAAATTATGTTATTAAGGAAGATAACTAGGAGGGACACATCTCAGACAGGTTCCTTTTAGGCAGGGGGTATTGTGTATTGTGTACTATGTGCCTCATAATATAGGCCTATTTGTATATTGAGCCAAATGCTAACTAAGTGTGAAATCTACAAGAAAAGAGTATATGGGGAAAACCATCCAACAAACATGAGTCCTGTTTATGAATAAGAATAATGGATTGTTCTGATTTGCCTGGGGGTGCAAACAGACACCTGGGATCTTTCACCTAGGAGATAAGTTGACAGTGGGACTGGTCTTATGAATGCAAGATCACAGCCAAGCCTGAGTGTAAATCACTGGAAGGACTTTGGGTGAGCATTGCTCTATAAGACATGAAATAAATCTAGATTCTAGAATGTCTTATGATTTTATTTTATATGTAACCATTTGTTTCCAATACTTCTACATGCTATCACTTAACTCTTTTTTTCCCTTGTTTTCAGTAGAAATATATCTAAGTGCCATGAGTTAAATGGAACAGTGATCTGAGGTGAAACTGGCCAACTGAGGTGTTCTGTTTCTTTGGAACCAGTGTATCTGTGAATACTTTGATCATCCAGTGGAACAGGGGCTGGACATTCCATGAAAATGCTCAAAGTGCTTGGGGGTTGTAGTTTGCCTAACCTCACTAACCTGTAGAGAGAGAGGCACCTGTTTAGGCCTTCAGGGGAGTGCTTGTAATGCCCGTGGCTATTGAATTGGGAAGCAGATGCCTGGCAGATAGACAAGGCTCCCTAATGCTAAGGCAGGTGGTAACCATGTGCATCACAACCCTGGATACCCTGGGGAAGCATCACAGTTGTAGTCAAAGGTTTCTGTGCTTTAAGAAAAAATAACTTGCTCAATGAGTAAAATGATTTAAAGCTTCTGACACCCTGCCCCAGAACCATAGAAGCAGCCTCTGTTGTTTGGATGTGGTATTTTTAGTTAATATCAATCAAAAAGCCAATTTTATAAGTTTTTTACTCAGACAGGGTCTAATTTTTCTTAAACAAATAAAAAAAAAAGAGAGGAGCAAGATATAAGGATATTGCATACAACAGGTAATGCTGCAAGTGTTTAGTAGCTTTGTACTACAGGATATGATCAGAACATATGGAATACTAATAGTTTTCATGTTGCATAACTCTAGGGTGGCCAGATGTCCCTATTTTTATAGGGACAGTCCTGATATGTAGGGCTTTTTCTTATATAGGTGCCTATTACCCCCCACCGCTGTCCTGATTTGTCACACTTGCTATCTGGTCACCCTACATAACTCTAGTGCCCATGCCTTTATTACATCATATAATTTGTAAGGATGTGGGATGGCATTTTTTGTGTATTAGAGAGAAAGTCACAGTTAATATATAGAGTATATAGAATATGTCAAGGTTCCTTCCCCACTCTGAACTCTAGGGTACAGATGTGGGGACCTGCATGAAAGACCCCCTAAGCTTATTCTTACCAACTTAGGTTAAAAACTTCCCCAAGGTACAAACTTTGCCTTGTCCTTGAACCCTATGCTGCCACCACCAAGCGTGTTAAACAGGGAAAGAGCCCACTTGGAGACTACTTTCCCCCAAAATATCCCCCCAAGCCCTACACCCCCTTCCTGGGGAAGGCTTGATTAAAAATCCTCACCAATTTGTACAGGTGAACACAGACCCAAACCCTTGGATCTTAAAAACAATGAAAAATCAATCTGGTTCTTAAAAGAAGAATTTTAATTAAAAGGTAAGAGAATCACCTCTGTAAAATCAGGATGGTAAATACCTTACAGGTAAGATTCAAAACATAGAGAATCCCTCTAGGCAAAACCTTAAGTTACAAAAAGACACAAAAATAGGAATATACATTCCATTCAGCACAACTTAGTTTACCAGCCACTAAACAAAAGGAAATCTAATGCATTTCTAGGTAGATTACTTACTAATTTTACAGAAGTTTCTGAGACTGCATTCCTGATCTGTTCCCAGCAAAAGCATTACACAGACAGAGCCTTTGTTCCCCCCTCCAGCTTTGAAAGTATCTTGTCTCCTCATTGGTCATTTTGGTCAGGTGCCAGCGAGGTTATCTTAGCTTCTTAACCCTTTACAGGTGAAAGGGTTTTGCCTCTGGCCAGGAGGGATTTTATAGGACTATATACAGAAAGGTGGTTACCCTTCCCTTTATTTTTATGACAGCATAGAATGTGATACATGCTGTGTAGCATGGGGCCATTATTTTCATGCATAACGTTTTTGCATCTTTTCTCATCTTTCTGTAATTACTCAAATTTGCTTGCTCATTAAAATTAATGAATCTAGCTGACATGAATTGTAACTAAATGGGTCAAAAGGAAATGCTTTCATTTTACATAATGAAGTACATGCATTTGTGGAATATGTACATGCATAAAAGCAAACAATAATAGAGCTCAATATTTATTTTACAGTTTCACATCCTTTTTCCCATATTCAAAATGTATCATCCAGCAATCTCAGTGAAAATTATGAATTCCCTTTAAGAGAGGAATTCCCCTTACTCTGGTGTAAATAAGGACTAATTCCATTTAGACTAAGGGAGTTACACCTGTTTTAAAAATGGCATAGTTCAGATGAGAATTAAGCCCTGCTTCTCTGAGCTTAGTCACTTCCTCAGGCAAAAACATTTTCATAATAAACAGCATTCCCCACC
This sequence comes from Lepidochelys kempii, assembly GCF_965140285.1. Taxonomy (NCBI): domain Eukaryota; kingdom Metazoa; phylum Chordata; order Testudines; family Cheloniidae; genus Lepidochelys; species Lepidochelys kempii. Next base: position 84,534,748 of record NC_136380.1, read on the forward strand.
AATTGTGTGTGTGTGTGTGTGTGTCGTTTTTAATTCTACTATCTTTAGTAGGCTAAGAGTTCAGCTTAAGAGTGATATTAGTATGATTCTGCTCACTGAATCAGTTTAACTTTGTAGCTAGGTATGAACAATTGTCTATATTTGAAATGTCTTTAGTTTGTTAGGTGAGACTGATAGGGTGCTCATGGAGATAGTGCTAAGGGAAGCAAATTCATCCTTCTTATACCTCTTTCCATAACAAACCTCGGGGGGTGGGGGGAGAATGACCCTGTTTTCTTACTTCCTATTATCTCTATTCTAAACTCTCTATAAAACTTAAAATATCTAGCATACATAGGCATAGTTTGACTTCTATATTTGCGGGGGCAGCTCCAATCAGGCCAACGGGGCCTTGCGGGGGTCAAATTCAGTGCCTGTCCACAGAGATGCGATTTCAGATTTGGGGGATCGGGCACCAATTTAACCATGATTCCAGGGGCTATGTAGGTAACTGAAAACTCTAGTGTTTTTGCAGATAATAACTTAGAAATATCTGGCAGGAGCATTGTATCTAATTCATACATCAAGAAAGAAAATTTAAATAAATATTAGACACACTGAGCCCTAATACTAACATGTTCTGACATCTTGTGGCAAGTCACTTAGGGGACACTGGTTAGGTTTAAAATTTTAATGTATATTCTTACTCAGTTACTCTTACTAAAGTCAGAAGGGACCATCATGATCATCTAGTCTGACCTCCTGCACGTCGCAGGCCATAGAACCTCACCCACCCACTCCTTCAATAGACCCCTAACCTCTGGCTGAGTTACTGAAGTCCTCAGATCATGATTTAAAGACTTCAAGTTACAGAGAATTCACCATTTACACTAGTTTAAACCTGCATGTGACCCCATGCTACAGAAGAAGGTGAAAAACCTCCAGTGTCTCTGCCAATCTGACCCGGGGAAAATTCCTTCCTGACCCCAAATATGATGATCAGTTAGATCCTGAGCATATGGGTAAGATTCACTAGGCAGATACCTAGGAAATAATTCTGTCACAACTCAGAGCCCTCCACATTTAGTGTCCCGTCTCCAGCCATTGGGGATTTTTGCTACAGGCAATCACTGATGGGCCATACGCTATTGTAAGCAGCCCAGTCACACCATCCCCTCTAGACACTTCTCAAGCTCAGTCTTGAAGCCAGTTGGGTTTTTTGCCCCCACTGCCCCCCTTGGGAGGCTGCTCTAGAACTTAACTCTGATAGTTAAAAACCTTCACCTAATTTCAAGCCTAAACTTGTTGATGTCCAGTTTACATGTATTTGTTCTGGGATCTACACCGATGCTTAACTTATATAACTCTTCTCCTTCCCTGGTATTTATCCCTCTGTTGTGTTTATACAGAGTAATCATATCTCCTCTCAGCCTTCTAGTGGTTAGACTAAACAACCCAAGCTCTTTGAGTCTCTTCTCGTAAAATAGGTTTTCCATTCCTCAGATCATCCTAGTAGCCCTTCTCTGCACCTCTTCTCTTTTGAATTCATCTTTCTTAAACAAGGGAGACAAGAATTCCACACAATACTCCAGATGAGGTATCACCAATGCCTTGTATAATGGTATTTACACATCCCTGTCTCTACTGGAAAGACCTTCCCTGATACATTCTAGGACTGCATTAGCCTTTTTCACAGCCATATCCCATTGACAGCTCATAGTCATCCTGTGATCCAGCTCTTTCTCCTCCATTGTCACTTCCAATGGATAAGTCACCAGCTTATAGAAAAATTCTCACTGTTAGTCCCTAAATGCATGACTTCACACTATTAAATACCATCCCATTTCTATTACTCCAGTTAACAAGGTCATCCAGACCATCTTGTATGGTATTCCAGTCCTCCTTGGCAATACCTCCCAACTTTGTCATCTGCCAATTTTATTAGCGCACTCCCACTTTTTGTGCCAAGGTCAGTAATAAAAATGTTAAATAAGTTTGATCCCAAGACTGATCCCTGAAGAACTCCACTTGTAACCTCCCTCTAGCCTAGCCTGACAGTTCACCTTTCAGTATGACCTGTTGTAGACGTCTGTTTAACCAATTTCTTATGCACCTTTCAGTTCTCGTATTAATCCCCATCTTCAAACACCTTACTAAAATCCAGGTAGATCAGATCTACTGCATTTCCTTTGTTTAAAAAAAAATCAGTTATCTTCTCAAAGAAAGATATTAGTAACCTCAAATACAACAATTGAAACAAATGTAGAAAAATCTACAATTACTTTCTACTATTTAGGCTACTTACTTTTTGCAGTTCACCAAGTTTGGAACAGATCATTTAACTTTAGGAAACATCCTAACAGCCCTTTCCTATCTTAATCACCTGTTAATCAATCTGTTTATAAACAAAAATCTGACTCCCTGCCTGAGGGGTGCAAGCTGGGAGGAGTCTTCTGTCTCCTTTGCAGAACTCCTTACACTGGAAACTCAACCTGCCTTCTGGAGGCTTGCAGTTTCCCTCCCATGCCACCTGCCCCCCATCTCCCAACTCGGTAAGTGACTGTATAAAGTGCAGGCAACAAGAAATAAAGGACAGCATGCATAAGAATATGAGCCAGACTCACAAACTGGATTACAGTCCCTTGATGCCACTTAAATGGTTCAAAAGAGCCAAAATCCAGATTCAAATATCCAGTAGAGAGCACCCTATTAGAGAGTAACTCTCTGCTGACACATATAGGCCACAGCCTGGCCTTGTGTTTTGCATCACATCCACCATCCTGGCACAGGAGGCATTTTAAAGGGAAGGGTGTGGCAGTTTAGAGCTTTGCCATGGTAATACCCCACTAGCTTGGGTTCCCCCGGAACCCTAACTCAGTGGTACAGTGTAAAGCTGCCTAGCCGCAGCTTTATGTTGAATTGAGACTGGGGCTGAATCTGTGAATAAGGTCCTCTTTCTCTACAGTGTTGAGGTTTCCTTGGCACAGGGAAGAATCAATCTCTGGTTTTGTCACCTTATTGAACCTAGAAAACAATCAGCTCACACGGCCCCGTTTGAGCTCCTCACATATATTACTTCTGGGGGAATTCTGTACCACTGGACGGTCAGAGAATTCATGTTATCCACAGATTTCTTTGCTTCCCCGCAGAAAAATGACTTCTGAGGGGAAGCAAAGAGAAGCTGCAAGGATGATCACTTGCCCCTCATTGGCAGCTCGGAGCAGTCAGCAGAGACGTAAATAAGTGAGGATTAAAGGGGGGCATCTGGTCATGTGAAGGGAGACATCAATCACTGCCAGGATGTGGGGCTGGATGTGTGCACATCTGAGTGAGCGAACAAATGAATGAACAAGAGAGACTCTGGCTCACTATTGTGGCATGCCCAGCATGGAGGGGCAAGGCTTCAGGGTGTTTGGAGGCAAACATGAGGCAGGCTCTATTTCCTCAGGCAGAGCATAATAGAGCAGCCTGCCAGCTTAGTTGTTCCCATTGTTCTTAGTGAATTGTTCCCATTATTAGTGAATTCCCCCAGGAGCATAAAACAAGTGCCAGATTGGTGTAAAGGAGACTTGTGGTAAAGGACAGTATGGCCTTATCAATGCTTATGGTGCTTTAGTGATTACAACTGGTCTAAATTTTCGGACTGAAAATTTTTCAAATCAAAATGTGCTCAATGAACTGTTTATTACTGACCTTTCTGTAGATGGTCAGTAGCCAATATAAATTGTGAGTTTGATACCCAAGCCCTCACTTGCTCTTCAGTTGCCTATGATGTAACCCTGAGGATATGGCTGCATATATTTGCTGACTAATAACTAGAAATAAAGGATCAAACCTAGCTACATTACTAGTAGATAAAAGGAGGTTGGGGATTTCCTCCAATGTACCCCACTCCTATTCTCCATACATTGTATTGTAACATTTTTATATATTTACCATAATAATTAAAACTGGTGTGATTATATTGCACTATTTTGACAAATAAAATATGCAGAATTTTGCAGAATTTTAAAATATTGTGTGCAGAATTTTAACTTTTTTGGTATAGAATTCTCTCAGGAGTTTTATTTTATTTCTGTATTTTTTATAAATTAAATAAATAAATAGAGTATTTATGAATAGAACTGGGAGGAAGGGATTTTTTTTTTTTTTTTTTAGATTTTCACAACTTTGTTCCAGAGTGGATAAATAATTAGTCATTTAATCCAGAATATGTGTGAAAATGTAGCTTGCTGGTTAGGGAGAACACGTGGGTTCCAGTCCCTGCTCCATTGAATATTTATGTATGCAAAGTGAAACACCTTCAACAAGAGAGACTGGGACCCACACCACAATACCCTGAAGCCCAATAGTTAAGACACTGTAATGCATCCCAGATTTCCCACATTGCCCATGAGTGCCCTATCCACAAGGCTATAGGGTGTTAGGGTACCACCACCACTGGTTTTGTGAATGGCCTTTTAACATTTCCTTTGCTTTTCATAAAAATCAGTTAAAATGCCCAAAATTAAAACAAAATTAGTTTTGTTTTTGTTGAGAACCAGAAACATTTTCGTTTTGGTCAAACAAAATTTCTCTTTGATTTGGTTTGGCCAGTAAACTGAAAATAAAACGCACAGCTGTAATTAGAGTATCTTTGCTAGAATATACCCAGCTTATTTTTAAATGGTCATAGTAATAGATTTAGAAAATATGTTAATTTCATAAATATTTTTAAGCTAATCTGTTACAGGCTACAAAATACTGCAAGTGAAAAGTTGAATGATGGTTAATATCAGTTATTTTATAAGGTCTCAGATGTTCTGATTCTGCAGTGATCTATCAGATGTAAAAATCTAGATAAACATCTCCCTGACTCTCCTTATGTCTCACATTCTTGTCTGTGGGCATATTTTGTTTTCACTCTATTGTATGCTTATCCCAATATGATGTGACACATGGATCAAAGTCAAGAGACTTGAATAAATAAAACAATCTCTTCCTTTGTCCTTCAGGCATATTTGCACCAAGAAGAATCTTATCTTGTTGTACTGTCTGGTAAATGTTTAGAAAACTCATTTTGACCTGTTCTTGATGTAGAGGTGCAACTGCCAAAGAACAGCGACAATGCAGTGCTCCTGCCCTGCCTTCTCTGTCCTATACAGAGGCTATAATAGAAGCTTCGGATTTGACAATTGACAAGAGGATCTTACAACAACACAGCAAGAAAATTATTTTCAACTCTGATTTCTCCAATTATACGTGTGCATGATTCTCTCAAAGTGGAGGGGTGTGTGTGTGTGTGTAAAATCAATCATTCTTTCAAATATCCTCTAATGGTTTATTTTTTACATGAAGTAAAAGAATCTACAACTTAATTTTGGTTCCCAGTCACTAGTACTATTCCCCCTCCACCACTTCTGAGCTCACTCTCTGTCTAAGATCACCTCTTTTCTCAAACACAATTCATTATAGGCAGAGCAATGTCTAGTTATGATTGCAACAGTCTTTCTAAGGGGTCAGATTCAGATACCTTCAACTCTCAAACTAAACTTGCAGTGTGAAATTTTGTATGGATGTCCTCAGCCAAAGAGTGGTCTGTGTATTTGCTTTTTGTCTGAAAACTTGAGCAAAACTAGGCCAGCCATTATGGAGACTGTGTGTAATCGTGTGTAGGCAAAGAGGGTGGACTCCTGTCGCTATTCAAAGAAAACTGTATTCTTGTTTTGAACAGTTCTAGAATTTTACAAGAGGTGATGGATATTTGAAATCTGTACGAATATTTCTTAGGATGGTGTTTTCAGTGGTCTAATGAATGAGAGACGATTTGTTGGAGGTGTAAAGTTTAAGAACTGTGTGTGTGTTTGGTTTCTACTATGTAATGAAGTAATACTCTGCCAATGTTTCACAGGTATTGCCCATGGCTGCCTGTGAAAAGAAATTGTGCTGATATGCAAAGGTGCATGACTAAGGAGACAGGGCTGCATTACAGCCACTGCCTCATTATGTGCACACTCTACAGGAGAGAGCATTCTGCTGCTGTTTAGCAAATAGTTGCATGATGAAATTACTTGGTACACTCACACACTCTTCAAAAAACTACAGTAAGACCATATGAGGCTTACAAAATTAAACAAATCTAGAAATGCCAAAGTTAAGGAGCTTGTGCAGGATTACCTTTGCTTCCTTATATATTAGCATTAGCATATAATATTTAATTACATGATCATAGACTGCTTTCTTGCAGGTCCCATTCAGACTGGATGGTTACTGAAGCTGGATCAGGTAGCAAATCAGGCTGCTGTCTAGAAGAGTACTGCCTCATCCACTGTTGAATTTCAAAGCTGTGAAATAAATGAAGCAAAATTAAGGAGTAAATGAGGCAAGGTACCTCCTCCCCTGAAGGCTGAATGAAGCTGGGGTCCTGTGGGGAAATAGTCTGCAGTTACATGCTTACATAGTGTATTGTAACTTGAAATTCCAGAATTCAGAGTGCTTTGGTTTGTAACCTTAATATTCTTCTCGAGTAGATAGTTGTGTGAAATAAGTCTTATCTGCTGAAGTTTTTACTTTTTATATCTTTTCTTGTATTTCCTTTTCTTTCTGTACCATGTTCCTTCCTTGCATTATCTGCTAAATAGCTCACAGAGGAAACTGAAACTACTAGGAATCCCTGTGTGTGTACACACACACACACACACACACACACACTGGACAAGGAAAATTGGCGTGAACATCTCCCCTCTGACATGCCCAGTACTCCATGTAGCTCCCTTGCCATCTACCAAAATGGTAGATCTTCTGTGCCTATCAGGTAAATTTTGCCCTGATTGCTGCACATGGTATACTACAGAATAGAATTTGTCCCTATTTCATTTTAGTTTGTCTCTTACAGTTCTCCCCAACTTACACACATAGCCTGTCATCATTTAAAGGACAGATCCAATATTTTACATTTTGACATAGTGATTGTTAGTCTTAAATGATCTTGTTTGACTTCATCTTCATGAGAAACTTCCACTAAGAAAAAAGCCTAGTAGCCATCAGTTTTTTCTTATGTACCTGAAACAAAGTGACTTCCCTCTGGGAAAATCCTCAGAAAGTAATTAGTGATTGTAGCAAATACTAACTGTAGACCTGTGAGCATTTTGCTAATATGATTCTCATCCAGGTACCTGTAGTAATTGTGGTATCTTCCTACGGTGGTACTGCAATCACTGCTGTACAAACATTTGAGTTTTTGCTGGCGTCCAGCAGATTAGTGATGCACAAACAGAAAAACAAATGGCAGCCAATTTGGTTAATGATTCCTTTACAAACATAAACTAAATTGGCAAGAGAAAATAAGTTTTACTGTGAGCTTCTGAGGGGGTATTACAAACAATGGAAAGCAGCATGAGAACATTTAAAACATCTGACTATCCCTTTACATTATGTTCTTCCCACTGATATTGCCTGCATAGCTTTATAGTATTCTTTCATGCCACATTATCTGGTTTCTGTGCTTCCCATAAAAGTATACTGTCTCCTTCTGCTCTTATTTAAAAAGTGAGTAAAGTTACAGTTTTGCTGTTACTGTGACATCCTCAGGGAACTGAAGGCAAATAAGTAACTGTAGCACCAGCACAGAACTGAGATGCTGTATAAGAATAGAGGGAATGAAACTGTCCCAAAGCTGAAATCCACTGTCATAAATGTCCATGATGTGGTATTGGATTGTATTTATATTAGGACCCTGGAGGTGTGGAATTACTGCTGTGGATCTGAAATGAAAACTGCATTATCAAATCATACCTCACAGACGATAACTCTCCTGTTCTTTTATCATCACCTATTTTAGTGTTCTACCAGATATAATCTTTACTAAGCCTTTAGAGGCAGCAGCTGGGATTTCTTACCACACAAGGAATTAGCATTTGCAGCAGGTTCAACATTCCTTTTGGATTTGAACTACCACTTGTGTTTGCAAGAAATACCTCTTGGACTTGAGTATTTATGTACCAGAAACCTAGCCTTACCCATTTGTCCATATTATAGATACCATTGTTTAATCAGTCAGAGAGGAAGGTTGGTCCAGTTGTTAGGGCACTAGCCTGGGATATGGGAGACCTGGGTTTAATCCTTGCACTGCCTTAAACTTTCTATATTACTGTAGACCAGGGATTGGTAACCTTTGGCACGCAGCCCACCAGGGAAATCCACTGGCAGGCCGGGACCATTTGTTTACCTGCAACGTCCGCAGGTTCAGCCAATTGCAGCTCCCCCTGGCTGCGGTTCGCTGTTACAGGTCAATGGGCGCTGCGGGAGGCAGTGTGAGCCGAGGGATGTGCTGGCCGCCGCTTCCCGCAGCCTGCATTGGCCTGGAGTGGTGAATTGCTGCCAGTGGAAGCTGCGATTGACTGAACCTGTGGACACTGCAAGTAAAAAAACGGTCCCGGCCCATCAGCGGATTTCCCTGATGGGCCGCATGCCAAAGGTTGCTGATCCCTGCTGTAGACAACTTACTTAGACTCTCTGTGCCTCAGTTCTTTTACCATAAAATGAGGATAATACTGCCTCACTTCTCAGCTGGCCTGCGAGGACAAATACACTAAAACTATAAGGATCTAAGGGCTTACCTATATGGTGTGTTTAGTGCATACTAGACCATGCACTCTGTCTATGTCGATTACACTGGCACACACTAAAAGTTCCCTGGTGTGTGTTGACATAGTACTGTTTGAAACGGGACTACGTCAACAAATAATAGGGAACTTTTAGTGCGTACCCGCAGAATCCACATGGATAGATAGTGTGATGTGCTGGTGTGCATTAAAATTTACACCCTAGCTGGTGTGCACACCATGTACACAAGCCCTAAGATATGTAAATGTAATCTAGGAAGAAACAAAGTTATTTAGTCTGTTTGTAAAGTACAGGAGGCTCATACTAACCTTGCGCATACTCAGGTCTCAAAAGCAATGGGAATTTACAAACTAATCAGAAACCACTGTAGTGGAGATGGTGTAATAAATTTAATAGAATGGAAAAAAATCTCTTGCACATGAATACTAATCTGACTTATGTGTACAGTAGTTAGTATTTTTTAAGATGGTGGCAAAAGAGGTTCTGGACCAGGTTCTGGCCCCATCTTTATCGTATTGTGAATGTGTCCTTCTATCAGTATTCTTCTGATGGGAAATGGTAAAGTTCAAACACATAAATATACAAGTGCTCGTTTGGCCTTAAATGATATTTAGGCTTAGTCTACACTAGAAAATTATGTTTTAACTACATTGGTAAGAGGTATGAAAACTCCACACCCCTGAGTGGCGTTGTTAAACCGACATAGGTCCCCATTTAGACAGTGCTAGGTCAATGGAAGGTGGTGGATTATCTGCATCAATAGGTAGTGTCTTGTTGGCGTAGGTACTGCCTATACTGAAGCTAGTCTAGTATTGTAAGTGTAGACAAGCCCTTAGAGTTGAGATAGGACCTGGTCTTCAGGTTTGTTTGTAAATGCTGTGCTACTTCTGTAGTGTTATAGAGTCACAAACAGTAACTAAAACTCTTGTGTTATTTTTAATGTTAAACTACAATTTCTTAGTAAAAATGAGTAATTATCTCTAACTTTTTTGAATTGTGCTTTGGTGCCTGGGTCAAATGACTGATGGAACAGCCATTGTGTTATTCAATTACAGGAATTGGGGACTGCTGATGCCCTCGTCCTGCAATTAGATTCATGTGATCATGGAGCCATAACTAAAGTAAATGGGATTCTGCACAGATGTAGGGGTCCACCTAAACAAGTGGCATGACATCCATGCACTACTTTATCACCTGTAACTAAAAGTACCTAACTCTGTTTCAGAAGCTAACAAATATATGGGAAACACTTATGATAAAAAGTGAACAATGGACAGAAAACAGAAAAGGTCTGACTTTTTGTTTTACTTAAACAGACCACCCTAGGAAAAAGCCATTTGTCTGTTGATAATTGTAGCAGCTTAAGAAAAACCCAGTTACCTAGCAATAAGAAGGAAGGAATACCTGTAGAATATGTTTATGTAAATTTCCATGGTTCAGACTGTGTCCCCTAGATCTTCATATGGAGGAGATCCTTAGTGCTTGGATCTTCCCACCCATCATGTGGAAACTGGGTGTTGGCCAACCGGGCAGCACCATGCCTCTCCACAGGTTATGCTTTTCATGCAGGAGCAGGAGATGGAGACTGGGCTAGCCATGGGAAGGCGTGAGTAGGCTGAATGATGGGCAAGGAGAAACAAATTATCCCCCTCTGGCCCCATGGAGAATCTCTGGAAATTACCTTTTGTGTGCGGGGTATCTGTGGCTAGAAGCAGACCAAGGTAATTGTCAGGAAGCAGAGGCTGTTGGGTAGCAAAGCCACTGCACAAGCAGAGAGGTAAAATCCTGGTCCTATTGAAATGAATAAGTTTTTCCATCTACTTCAATAGGGCCAGAATTACTCCTCGGGCCTTCCTCCTGAAATCCGCATGTGTGTGTGTGAATTTTCATACGGTGTTTTCCTTCTCTTCATCCTTTCCTGGAGATTTTACCACAGAAGGAGATGATGTGGCCCTCTGCTTCTCAGCTATTTCCTAATATCACAGCTGAAGAAAATGAAAATGCTGATATCAGTGAAGAGTTATATTCAGTTTGGATAAAAGTGAACAGCTGATACTTTTGGGGTTTGATTCATATTCTATTATTATGTAAGCAGTAATAATGTGCTCAGTGCCATACAATGTAATCATTGCCTTGAATCATACAAGTTCTATGCCATTTAAACAAAATGTCAGCTAGAGTAATGGGTAGAGTTGGAGTTAGCAGTTAGTGATGAATGTGACAAAGGTAGTAAAATGTTCTAGACACTGTGCATAATTGCCTTTTCCAAACACTGTTGTTTCAAGAATTCACCTGTAGCTTTGTTTTCATTTAAACTATTTCCCACAGTGAGAAAAAGAGAGACTTTCATGCTAATGTAGATAAAATTTCCTTGATAACTGTTTCAGAGTAACAGCCGTGTTAGTCTGTATTCGCAAAAAGAAAAGGAGGACTTGTGGCACCTTAGAGACTAACCAATTTATTAGAGCATAAGCTTTCGTGAGCTACAGCTCACTTCTTCAGATGCATATCGTGGAAACTGCAGCAGGCTTTATATATACACAGAGAATATGAAACAATACCTATTCCCACCCCACTGTCCTGCTGGTAATAGCTTATCTAAAGTGATTTCCAGCACAAATCCAGGTTTTCTCACCCTCCACCCCCCCACACAAATTCACTCTCCTGCTGGTGATAGCCCATCCAAAGTGATAACTCTTTACACAATGTGCATGACAATTAAGCTGGGCTATTTCCTGCATAAATCCAGGTTCTCACATCCCCCCCACCCCCATACACACACAAACTCACTCTCCTGCTGGTAATAGCTCATCCAAACTGACCACTCTTCAAGTTAAAATCCAAGTTAAACCAGAACATCTGGGGGGGGGGTAGGAAAAAACAAGAGGAAACAGGCTACCTTGCATAATGACTTAGCCACTCCAAGTCTCTATTTAAGCCTAAATTAATAGTATCCAATTTGCAAATGAATTCCAATTCAGCAGTTTCTCGCTGGAGTCTGGATTTGAAGTTTTTTTGTTTTAAGATAGCGACCTTCATGTCTGTGATCGCGTGACCAGAGAGATTGAAGTGTTCTCCGACTGGTTTATGAATGTTATAATTCTTGACATCTGATTTGTGTCCATTTATTCTTTTACGTAGAGACTGTCCAGTTTGACCAATGTACATGGCAGAGGGGCATTGCTGGCACATGATGGCATATATCACATTGGTGGATGTGCAGGTGAACGAGCCTCTGATAGTGTGGCTGATGTTATTAGGCCCTGTGATGGTGTCCCCTGAATAGATATGTGGGCACAGTTGGAAATGGGCTTTGTTGCAAGGATAAGTTCCTGGGTTAGTGGTTCTGTTGTGTGGTATGTGGTTGTTGGTGAGTATTTGCTTCAGGTTGTATTCCTCAAGGGCTTCTTTTCCATGGTGAATCCATCGGTGATCTTCCTGATAACACCATCCTGGCCACTATGGATGTAGAAGCCCTCTACACCAACATTCCACACAAAGATGGACTACAAGCCGTCAAGAACACTATCCCCGATAATGTCACGGCTAACCTGGTGGCTGAACTTTGTGACTTTGTCCTTACCCATAACTACTTCACATTTGGGGACAATGTATACCTTCAGATCAGCGGCACTGCTATGGGTACCCGCATGGCCCCACAGTATGCCAACATTTTTATGGCTGATTTAGAACAACGCTTCCTCAGCTCTCGTCCCCTAAGCCCCTACTCTACTCTACTTGCGCTATATTGATGACATCTTCATCATCTGGACCCATGGAAAAGAAGCCCTTGAGGAATTCCACCATGATTTCAACAATTTCCATCCCACCACCAACCTCAGCCTGGTCCAGTCCACACAAGAGATCCACTTCCTGGACACTACAGTGCTAATAAACAATGGTCACATAAACACCACCCTATACCGGAAACCTACTGACCGCTATTCCTACCTGCATGCCTCCAGCTTTCACCCTGACCACACCACACGATCCATCGTCTATAGCCAAGCTCTGCGATACAACCGCATTTGCTCCAACCCCTCAGACAGAGACAAACACCTACAAGATCTCTGTCAAGCTTTCTTACAACTACAATACCCACCTGCAGAAGTAAAGAAACAGATTGATAGAGCCAGAAGAGTTCCCAGAAGTTACCTACTACAGGACAGGCCTAACAAAGAAAATAACAGAACGCCACTAGCCGTCACCTTCAGCCCCCAACTAAAACCCCTCCAACGCATTATTAAGGATCTACAACCTATCCTAAAGGATGACCCAACACTCTCACAAATCTTGGGAGACAGGCCAGTCCTTGCCTACAGACAGCCCCGCAACCTGAAGCAAATACTCACCAACAACCACATACCACACAACAGAACCACTAACCCAGGAACTTATCCTTGCAACAAAGCCCGTTGCCAACTGTGCCCACATATCTATTCAGGGGACACCATCACAGGGCCTAATAACATCAGCCACACTATCAGAGGCTCGTTCACCTGCACATCCACCAATGTGATATATGCCATCATGTGCCAGCAATGCCCCTCTGCCATGTACATTGGTCAAACTGGACAGTCTCTACGTAAAAGAATAAATGGACACAAATCAGATGTCAAGAATTATAACATTCATAAACCAGTCGGAGAACACTTCAATCTCTCTGGTCACGCGATCACAGACATGAAGGTCGCTATCTTAAAACAAAAAAACTTCAAATCCAGACTCCAGCGAGAAACTGCTGAATTGGAATTCATTTGCAAATTGGATACTATTAATTTAGGCTTAAATAGAGACTTGGAGTGGCTAAGTCATTATGCAAGGTAGCCTGTTTCCTCTTGTTTTTTCCTACCCCCCCCCCCCCAGATGTTCTGGTTTAACTTGGATTTTAACTTGAAGAGTGGTCAGTTTGGATGAGCTATTACCAGCAGGAGAGTGAGTTTGTGTGTGTATGGGGGTGGGGGGGATGTGAGAACCTGGATTTATGCAGGAAATAGCCCAGCTTAATTGTCATGCACATTGTGTAAAGAGTTATCACTTTGGATGGGCTATCACCAGCAGGAGAGTGAATTTGTGTGGGGGGGTGGAGGGTGAGAAAACCTGGATTTGTGCTGGAAATCACTTTAGATAAGCTATTACCAGCAGGACAGTGGGGTGGGAATAGGTATTGTTTCATATTCTCTGTGTATATATAAAGCCTGCTGCAGTTTCCACGATATGCATCTGAAGAAGTGAGCTGTAGCTCACGAAAGCTTATGCTCTAATAAATTGGTTAGTCTCTAAGGTGCCACAAGTCCTCCTTTTCTTCTTGATAACTGTAAATGCCAAGAATCCTGCAAGCTCCAAATGTGTTCTTGTTTTTCCCTTCTCTTTTTATTACTTGGAAAGAATTGTTTTTGTTCCATTACTGCTTCTGTGCTAATTCTCCCGTGCCCTTATTCTTTTATTATTTAACACAAACACACCGAGATTCTGACTTGGAGTAAGACCTAATGGTTTTGTGTTTAGCCTGGTGCATCCAGAGATAGAACAATGTATTCCTAATTATTTACAAACATTTTTGTTTACAAAGCTAAATACATAGACCCAGTTCCCATTTTCTGCTAAGAACAGATGGTAATTAAAATACTCATTGCCAAAACATTTTTTCCCCTCACAATTTTTTCCCTTTTCTCTAAAGAAAGCTTTGATTTATTAGTAAATAAGTCATATTGGCTACTCTGAATAGGATTCCCTGATCACTTTGAGACTGCATTTAGAACCATAGGGTTTAGTTCACCTAAATAGCCTAAAACCTGTCTCAAATTGCTTTACCATGACCCTGAAAGACAGATGGATTTCACAGGGCTAGTTTTGTTACAGTCCTGTGTGCTTGTGTCACAGTCATAGCATTCTCAAAAGCAGGATTCTGGCTATACTGATCTATCCCTTTGCTAAACCATTCTCTCATTGCCAGCATGTTTCAATGGCCAACATCTGTTATGAATGTCAAGAAAGCAGGAAAAAAGGGGACAAAGAGAGAATACACAGATGGAGATAAATCCTGGGCATTTAGCGAGAGATGAGATCAAATGAGCATATGCTGAACGCTAAATAAATTGAGATGTTTCATTAGTAATACATGATGCAGCAGGCAAGCAGACTTGCTGAAAAGATCTTTGCTCTGCTTAAGGGTGCTGTTAACTGTCAATGTGTGCCTTTTGGTTTGTCTTCACTAAAAAGTTACATCGGCAAAGCTACATCTTGCAGGGGTGTGAAAAATCCACATCCATCAGAGATGTAGTTAAGCTGACCTAACCCCCAGTGTAGACAGCACTAGGTCAATGGAAGAATTCTTCTGTCAAACCTCTTGGGGAAGTGCATTAAATACAGCTATGGGAGAACCCTTCCAGTTGCTGTAGTAAGTGTCTACACTGAAGTGCTACAGCAGTGCAACTGCAGCCGTGCTGCTATAGCATGTTAAGTATAAACATAGCCTTTGACTACAGACAATGGCAGGCCTTGTTGAAGCTGATGGGCCTGCTAGCTGCCTTTCATTCAGCCTCAGTGAGGAAAAATTAAATTCCCCTTTGTTTAGTGATAGTGTAACATGCTTCAAAATGTAGATCCTGTCCTTTGAAGACACAGGGTTCTTTATTACTCCATCAGTACAAACACACCTGTAATGCACAGCAGAGATCTGGTGTCTGTGTGAAACCAGAGATCCAAACTGTCCACCCCCCTTACCACACACTTTGAAATGGCAGAGTATCTAAAAAATATCAGCCCTAGGGAAGATAGTAGGGGGTTGTCCAAAAAGTTCAACCACTGTGCCCTCCCTTTTTGTGTGACTGTGTGTACTCTTCTTTGTGTATGGCTTATATACCCAACTGGCAACACTACATGTTATCCTGACACTTCCAGCCTTACAGGTAAGTCTTCCTTGGTTATGAAGCTTTTATTCGGTTCCAAAATAAACAAATATGTCACTACCTAGGGACCAAGTCTTTTGGTGTCATCCGTTTTATTTTGCATCACAAACTTATTGTGTAATGACTGAGATACTCCTATAGTTCAAATTAACCACCTAAATATGACAGGATCTCTTGGTATCTATACTGTTGCGCCTAAATTCATAGGCGCTAAATATTGTAGTAATTGGTACACAGGAGCTACAGCCTCAGAGGGATTAACCAAATTAATCTGTTGGTTCCTGTGCTGGTACCTTGGGGTCCCAAACTGAGAATACATGAATATACTCCATTCTTTTCTCATCCTGGTAGGTCAGTGACTGTTAGTGTTTGCTGTCCCAGCACTGATTCCTTTAATCCACATCCAGGTGATACTTCAGCACTTCCATCAGAATCAGCAACAGTCTGGGAGCCATTTGCAATAGTGGGACAATACATATTCACATCTGGATTTTGTAAGCTTCTTTTCGGCAGAATGATGTTCAGAGGAATAGAACTTTGTATCTGCTTTGTAAATAAAGAGTATTGCACTCAAGAAATACCTGCTCTATCATCAATTTCTCCTTCTGATGAAAACAACCCAGAAAGGTCCTGAATATTGGCTAACTGCTCAACTCAAAAGGGGTAACCTTATTAAACATGCCCAAGGACCAGTGTTCTATGCAAATATAATCTATGTAGAGGGGGAGTCATTTACTTACCAATTCGGTGCTACAGAATTCTGCTATCTGATTTTAACTATTTGCATAGACCATGAATTCCTATCCTTGCAAGAGGCTACAGCTGGATTTTTCTATAGAAATCCTCTAAATACTAGAAGTGGAAATTGTTGGGATATGTAAGAGTTAAAGCAGAAAACTGGGAAACTGCTGGTGAACAGAAATGGCATTAGGGAGTAAAGGCACGGTCAAGCACTGCTTCAGCACTTGATAGATAAAATGCAGGCATCGTTCTGTGTTGGATAGATTTAGGGCTACCCCTCTCCCCTCCTTTCTCCTTGTTAAGGGCTTAATAAGGGGCAGCTGCCTAAGGAATGTGGGAATCAAAAAAAAATCTTCTCGGGTAAAATAGTGTTATCTCCCTCTCCCTTTCTTTCCCAGCTTTCTTTCACATGCGAGTTTGGGGTCATGGCCCCTTTCTCCCTTCCCTGAAACTGCTGATTCAAGAAGTTCATGACTGCAATTATAGCAAAGAAGTGTATCTTCAAAGGAAAACTTATGGGTAAAATATGCTAATAAGGTAAATAGTCATCAGGGCGGGAATAATTATATTCAGTATAGGGTTATCAATATTCATTGTATGGGCATTGGCATATTACTCCATAAGGGTTTTGGGGGTGTTGTAATAAATGTAAACATTTACATACTAAATGGAGTATGATGTAACTAATCCAGTGCTTACTGGACAATTTGGGTCCAGGGGAACAAGTACAGCAATAAAGAAGCCCATCTACTCAAATCCACCTCTGGGTCAGCCTGTTCTTCTTCCAACAGAAATTATAATAGGATTCACTTTCTTTCTCTCATTAGGAATCCAGTACCAGTCTTTGCCATAAAACAGTTATGCCCACACACAATTAATATTCCCAAATTCCTTTTTGTGACGAAAACTCCAAAGATAAACCATTACAGCATAGCAGTTACAATGTACTCTTGCTAGACTAACATCTCTAACTAGAAATTTATTTTCCTTTAAAATGAAGAATATTACATACAGATGAAATAGCAAATATATAATACCTTACAAAATCAAGACAGGGATTGGGACTTCTGACAATGGGAGATTTTTTGCTTTCATGTAATCTCACCCTGGGTATTATGTTGACAATTTAAATAAAACATTTAGTTGCGCTACATAACCAGTTTTTCAGCACCACACTATTGAACATATACCCTTCAAATAAGAAAGAAAAGAAAACTTGACAATTACTGTAATTGTTAGGCTCACACACTGTCTTTGGTTCAATGATGTAATACAACTCCTGAAGACATTTTCCATGTGCAACTTTTTGCCTTCTCTATTGCTGTTTTGCCTCCATGTTGGGCTGGAGTCCCAACACAAAAAGATATAGAAGGCTGACAATAGAGAACAGTTGACGTTAAGTACCCAGTTGGAAATCTAGTCACTCTAGACAAGACTGGTCCCTGCCCAGACAGACTGGTTTAGCAGCAGGAGGTCACACAGGCAACAAAGTCACCTAACAGGGATTTGTGGTTGTGAGGAAGCTGGCAAAGGTGTCACCTGACACATGGTGCTGAAGGGTTTTAAAAGGGGATGAAGCTGTTTTCGGGGCATTTTTCTCCAGTCCATAAGGGACAAGCAACCCAGCACGTTGCAACCCTCAAGCCAGGCACTCTGAAGCAGAAGCAGAAAGACTCTGGACAACTCAAGGGACTCTGACCTCCAAACCAAAACAATGCCCTGAAGTGGTGAGGATACTGAGGCAAGGAAATGCGTGTAGGGTTTATTGTTTTAGATTTGTACTCACCTGTGCTTTATATGATTAAGTAAAAACATAAATATATTAGACTCTGTGCAAAGTGTGTGAGTGGGTGTTTAACTGTGTCACAACTTCTGTATGCCACTGAAAGAGTTAAACTGTAAACTAGAAGATTCACATCTTTGGAGTGAAGTTCTGGAAGAGGGTGTGTTTAAGTACATGGGAGTCTGAGGAGTCACTGCTGCACCTAGAGGGCTCAGGCAGCTCGACAATGTGTTCCAGCTCTCGGAAAGGAGGGCCAAATAGGACGTCTCTGCATCCAGGATGTGCTTGGGATCCCAGGATTGAGGCAGTGGCTGGACTCTATTCAGTCTCTGGAAGCTTAAATTACCTGTGGATCCAGGGCCACAGAGACTTGGATTCCCCTCACAGCAGTCCTAATGAATGGCTGGAAAGAAGTGCTCACTAAGATCTGTGACAGTTGCTCCATTCACTTCAGCAGAATTCTGCTGATTTACACAAGCTGAGGATCTACCTCCCTGCTCCCCCCACCCACCAATATCTGTTAAAGAAATCAAAAGGTTTGAAATAGAATGTCACATTTGCATATTCTATATTTCAGCAGTGGCGGGTGCTAGTATTTTCTGCACTTGCCACATTATTATTTTTTTTTAAAGTTAAACATTTCAGAGACTCTTTACTTACAGGAACCAGCCATGCTGCTGAAACATAACATTCAGGAGTGGCAACATTCTTGCTTTCAGATAAATATTTTATGTGCAAGTCTGAAGGAAGCCTAAGGCTAAACTGATGATTGTGTCACATAGAGAGAGCAAGAGAGAAGAGTGGCTTAGATTAAACCCAAACTAACATTTTAAAGATTTATTTTTTTTTTTTTAAAGAGACTGGTCTGATTAAAGGGATTGCCACTGGAATACAGAGCTTTTCTTGGTTGGTGTCTGAACTCCAGTTCAGGTCAATTTGTGAACAAATCATATTAACATCTGAGGGATGTTCAGTACTATGAGTTTGATGGTCTCAGTCCACTTTCCAGTGTCCAGATGTCCACATCACAAAACACAGCAGTGGCACTGGAAATAACTGGTATTCAACAGCAGTCTCGGAAGACAGACCAAATGGTGAAACGATATGGACATCTTCTAATCTGTAATGGTGCTATATCCCTCTGTGAGAGCTTCTCTTTCACCAACAGAAGTTAGTCCAATAACAGATATGACCTCACCCACCTTATCCCTCTTATTCTTTATCATTTCTAGTTTGCTAGCAAGGCCTGTGTCTCGGACTGTGTTTGTACAATGCTGGCTTGATCCTGATTGTGTCTACTGCAATACAAATAAAAAGTAAGGCAAGAGCAATACACTGGGATAATCTTATATTCACTAGTGTTTTGTGTTAAGATATCTTAACTAGATTGTGTTAAACATCAGCATGTGTACTGCAAGAATTAATCATTGGCAATTACTTTAGGTGCACAAACACCTCCATGATTTCTCCTGTGCTGCCACGTCTGTGTAGGAAAAACTCTCTGATAAAATGCAAATAGCTTCTATCTTAACTTGCATGATATTTTACCTTAAGACTTGCCTTTGGCATGATACCTACACAATCCAGTCTGCTGATCATGGCTAGGCAGGTGACATGCTTTGACAATTCATCTTCCCATTATTTCCCTTTCTTAATCCCTTCCTCACAAATTTTACCCCTAATTAAAAGTGAAATACATATAATTGACAAAACTCACTAGGTTGTATGTTGTATCCCTATTCCCTAGCCGGTGTGTGTTTCTGTCTTTAGACTGCATAGCCTTCAGGGCAGGGACTGTCTCTTTCCTATGTTTGTATTGCATTCTGCAGAAGACTAATGTGGAACTTTTAAGTGCTCCCTGAATCTAAATGTGTAACAACAATTTCCCCATTAACACTGCATTTTAGTAAACTCTTAATCTCTCCATCAAACAAGTATGGGCAAATGTCATAGGAGATTAAAAAAAAAGTTAATATTAGTTCTAGTAACAGCTAGAAAAACAGAACATGGAACCCCATATAATGGGATCATTATATTTTTCTCCTGTCTGCCTCTATATGGGATCAATCATACAGTCTGAAGTTCTAAGGTCACTGCAGCAACCTAAAGACTAGGTTTCCATATCAACAGCTGTAAATATATCAAACATTTTCACTTGATATAAGATAGCCAAGGGGGCTCTTTAAAATAGATTACTGATGAGGATAAACTTTTGCAAAATTTCACTGCTATTGGAATATTTCCCTTCCCCATCTCACTCATGCTAACTTTCCACTTTCTAAGTAGGATTTTATGAGATTTCTAGAAATCAAATGGTTTTTATAGAGGAGAGGAATGATGTTCAATATTTCATAATAATACAGTGAAAGATAGCTTCATTACAAACCGGCCTTGCAAGTAAACCAATTTTAGATCCATTCTGTTGTATCAATTTTAGGTAGATTCTCTTCATAGTTGTGCCGCTTGACTGCAGCATTTTCTCTGATATAACATAGAAGAACTTTATCTGAAATATTTACAGCATGATTTTCAAAACTCAGTTTGAAAATCAGGCCCCTTTAAGGTGTCCCAGGTTGGGCACCTAAAAATCACTAGTCACTCTTGCAGAATATTGGCCTTATTTTGTACTTTACAGCAGTAGCCTAGAATGTTTACAACTGTTTTGTAAAAAGGTGATGATTTGTAGATCTACACTAGAATTTTAAGCTTATGGAACTTCATTTTATTCAACTTTTCACAAACTCTAGTTTTTTTTTTTATCAGAGAGAGACAGAGAAAGTGCAATCTTTAAATTACTGTGCGGTAATTTTACTGGATAATGAAGAGAAAATTCTTCCTGTTCATTTTATTCTTAATTTGCCTTATGGTGCAGAGCTACTTAGTGTACTATAAGTTATTCTAGTGAGCTAGAAAAAGGGCTTGGCACTGTATTCTACTAATCCATGACCTCTTGTTTAATTGGTGGATGGTTCAGAGTTCCTAGTGTGTATTTCCAACCCACAGAGTTTCAGAGAACAATTTCTTTCAACTAAAAAAATTCCATTTGGGCTTCCATGTCGAACACTATTCATGTCTTGTATTTGGACTTTTAAGATCGCTTACACAGAGAAAGTAGCCTTTAATGGGAATATTAATAGAAAATGGCATTAGTTTTCAACATTCTTGCTATCCTGCATCACTGCTCAAAGCACAATGCCATCTTCCGGAAATATTTTCACATACCAAATGCTTAATGATTTATTTTGTCTCCCTTGGGTTACCAGTTGTTTTACATTTAACCCACTACTGCCTATAAAATATGACACTAATAATTGCACCTTTTCTTGTTCTATATCTTAATCTTTAGAACCGCTCAAATTCTGTAGTGCAATAAACACTTAAGATAGCTAGAAAAAAGAGTGTATGGATTTGCCCTGGACCCATTTTAAATCTATGGATTTCTGGACCCATTCTAAATAGAGTTATTGCACTGCTATGAAATGTGATTACAATTTATATAGTGATTCCTTGATAATCTGGACTAAATCTTTTAAAGTTTTTTTTTTTTTTAAACCAGGCATTTTATTCATAGAGAAATACTATACTGAATACTGAAATACAGAGTACAAAATTCCAAAACAAATGACTTTAACTTAGGTATTTCAGACATTGTATCCACTCAATACAAACCAAGGAAGCAAGGAAATTGATTGTTCACTCAACATCCCAGCTATCCTCCACTCATCAATTCCTCTTCTCAAACCCAACTGCTCCCATTCTACTTCCCACAACCCAAAAGTCTCCACCCTCATCCTGGACACCCTTGAACTCAGAAAATGTTTATTGGATGAATCTATGTATAATGGCTGAGGGTGAAGCTGGCAGTGATGCCAATAGTAAGCTTGTCTAATACTTTGCATTATAAGACCCTATTTTTAGTTGCTTATACCATTACCAGACTTAACTATTTGGGCTGACATTTTTCATGCTAGATGTCTGCCTCAGGAAAGAAGGAAGTTCCAACAAAAGCAGTTAAGCCATTTATTAGGTTGAGCTCATGTTAAGTTTTTTACATTGAAACTTCTACACTTCCATGCGTTGGAGCAGGGTCTTGAAATTTGGTAATAGGTTCACCTTGGTGTCAGAAAGATGTCATCTGCATTTGGACAAATTATAAACCTCTCAAAGTCCTATTTGCCCATGCTTAGGAGTGGGTTCTTAGAATTCGGGAGGAAAAATCACTGAATATTTCACCTCTCCTGAGCATGCCTTTCCAGAGGTTTTTTTGCCATCACACTGAGCATGCTCCACTCTCAAATCTGAGGATGGTCCAGCATGGGACTAAGCAGGCCTTTCGCTGAAATTGCTCCTTCTCACTGCTGTGGGCTGCTGTGGCACTGAGCACCTGAAAAAAGAGTAGGGAGACAGTCTCTCCATTGGTCTCAGCCCCCCCCCCACCCGCCCCTATTGATGTCCAAGTAGCATGGAAGAGGAAGTAGCCTGCAAAAATTTGCCCATAAATGCAAAAAGTGGGGAAGGGACTTCGGGGCAGGATGAGAGATGAAAGTGTGGGAGAGAGGGAATAGGAAATGGGGGATCAGAGGGGGAGCAAACAGGCTAGTGAGAAGAGAGGTATAAAAGCAGGGGGTTGGAGAATGGTCTGTAACCACTAGAGAACACTCTCCTCTTGAAACGTCAGTGGGACTCAGGATTTCTGGGTCCCAACATTCCTCTGCTGTCTGCAAGTATCTGTGCAACCCATGGGCAAAGTGTATGGGATGACCCACATAAAGGATAACAGTTTGCTGCTGACACTTACTGTGTTAGCTGAAGTGGTAGAGGTCTGTGCAGTACATGTAAAGGTTCCAATTCTGCTGATGAGCCATGTGGTTCCACATCCTGGAGTTTATTAGCTCAGTGATCTACTTTAAAAATCTAAATTGCATATATAAAAATTACATTAAAATAATATTGTGGCATTCTATACCTTGGGGGAGCGTCCTGTAGCCCCCATATTCCTCATTGATATATAATTGTGATCTCGCATATAAAACATGTCATGTGTGGTATCAGGGAAAGGTTACGAACTGCTGAAACCCACTGTTCTATCTAAATATGTATATCTTTAGTGCATATGAAGTTATGAGATTGTGTTGTATAGTTGTCACTAAAACATGCTATAAGTTGGGGAATCAGCCAGATATTAGCTCCCCAGAGACAACAGAAAAAAGTAGCCAACGCCGAGGCAAAGTGTCAAACAAAAATCAACACCCATTGTCAACAGCAAGGGAGCTACAATTCAATGACTCACCTGCATAAGGCAACACCAGAGGAATTGCTCAGCTTTCCCTGGGGACTTAGCAATGCCCACCAGACATGCCTGGACTTGTGTTCTCCAAGCACATGGACTAAGGATATAGAACAGAACACAGTGGCCACATGCTTGGCCTTTTCTCCTCTTCCCACTTACGCTGCAAGCAACAAGGACACTCTGAAGACTCCAACAGAGGGGACTGGCCCAGGTTTAAGGACTGTATACTAAGGACTGCAATATCCTGTGGGGTGAGAAACACTGCTTTATCTAGATGTTGCCCAGTCTAATAGAGTTGAGAGTTTAGACTGTATGCTTATATTTTATTTGCTTTTGGTAACTCTGACTTTTTGCCTATCACTTATAAATGCTTAAAATCTATCTTCTGTAGTCAATAAACTTGTTTTACTGTTTATCTTTACAGTGAGTTTACCTGAAGTGTTTGGTAATCTTCTCAGTTTTGCAAAGGCTGGTGTGTATCCACTTTCCATTGGTGAAGTGGCGAACCAATTAATAAATTTTCACTGGTCGTCTGGAGCAGTGCAAGATGGTATTTTCCTGAGGTACAAGGCTGGGAGCTGGGGCGGGATTTGACTGGTGCCTACTCTGTGATTCATGAGTGGCTCTGGGAGCATTCATGCAATCTAGCTGGGTGTGGGGCTCCACAAGCGGTTGTGCTGAGTGGTAACAGCGCCGGTGGGTGGGGGGTTGGGAGGGCTTGCTGCTTGTCACAAGCAAAGCATTGTGAGAGACAGCCCAGGCTGGAGAGTTAAAGAGGCACAGTGGTCCCATGGTCCCAGGTTGCACCCTAGGGATCCCGTCACAAATATTCCTAAGGTTACAAAGTAAAGCACTCCAAAGTTAGAGAATGCTGACCAGTATTGTCTCATTGTTTCCTTGTACTCCCCTTTTGGCTCTATCTGTGTCCTTTGGCTGTGTCTTCTCTTTTACTTAAATTGTAAGCTCTTTGGGGCACAGCAATTGTCTTTGTTCTGTGCTTGTGCAAAACCTACACAACGGAGCCGTGGTCCATAACTGGGACTCCTAGGCACTCTAATAATACAAATAATTAATAATAAAGTTGCCCTACAACCTTAATTTGGTCTCCATGTGCATATGTGTTATGATGCAGTTTTTAGTTACATGATCACATGCTATTTTTCCTCCCTCATTCATTGCATGGGGTGCACAGAGCTCAGGGAATGAATCAGGGCTGCATAGTGAACTGAGGCCGTTGTCTGTAAACTTTCTGCATCATTTATTGCAGAAGTGGGAAGGTGTATGGTAGATGAGACATGGAACTATAGAAACAGAAAGGATGGCCTCATGGTTAAGGCTGTTGAATGCTGCTCTGGAGAACAGGATTCTTTCCCTGCCTCTGTCACAGAGTTTTCATGGGATGCTGGGCAAATCACTTAAGCCAAAGTTTTCACATTGATCTTCATTTTCTGGGTACCTAACTTGAGATAACTGGGACCTGGTTTGCAGAAATGCTAAGCACTCACAAGTACACTCAAAATCAGTGGGAGATCCACATTTAACATATAAAGTACTATACCAATGCTAAATACTTAAAAATCAGACTCCCTGGTGTCTGCAACTGCCCATCCAAAATTAATGATAAATTTTACAATATTGTTCTTAATTTGTCTCTGCCTCAGTTCCCTATACAAAGGGAAAGATACCATTTCACCTTACAACTCTGTTATGAAGATACATACATTAATGTTTGTGAAGCACTCAGATGCTACAGTAATAAGCAGCATAATACCCAAGAGGAAATTAATAATTCTGCATTCAACAGAGGATTAGATGGTGTGTATTAATGTGATACGTGACTACCCACTGAATAATGAGGATAAAAAATAAATGTTAAATAACTATCCATTCAGTGAACATCATCCATCTTGTGCACTGAATGATATAGAAGTCCAGTGGGGGGAAAAATTGTATATGATCATGTAATTAAAGACTGCATTATAATGCATATGCACAAGAGAGGCCAATTAAGGTTGTAGAGGCAACCTTAATACTTGCTTTTCCTAACTCTTGCATGCTTGACTTTGTAACCTTAACATTCACTGAAGGTATTTTTGTATGTGATATTAATATAAGGTTGATGTGGCATTAATACATTGTATTGTGTGTGTGGTTTTGCATTGGTGTGAGTGGATCTCAGTGAGGTCTGGTGTTGGATTGCAAATAATGAATTTTTCTAAAATAAAAATTCCCGTACGGGTGATCTAGGTTAGTGTTTGGTTAAAAATGGATATAAATGGTTATGTAGTAATTACAGAATTGAAATCTGCATATTTGTGTGTGCATTGGTGCATTACATTTATAGTCAGTGTTAAGACTGCCAATTGGTAGTTCAATAGCTTGGAGTGTCTTGGGTCACGTCTACACTACCCACCGGATCGGCGGGTAGTGATCGATCTATCGGGGATCAATTTATTGTGTCTAGTGTAGACGCGATAAATCGATTCCTGATTGCTCTGCTGTCAACTCCAGAACTCCACCAGGGCGAGAAGCGGAAGCGGAGTCAACAGAGGAGCGGCCGCCGTCAATCCTGCGCCGCGAGGACGTGAAATAAGTGATTCTAAGTCGATCTAAGATATGTCTACTTCAGCTATGCTATTCTCGTAGCTGAAGTTGCATATCTTAGATTGATTCCCCCCCCCCATAATGTAGACCAGGCATCGGATGTACTCATGATATGGAAAAGCTAGAAGAACAAAGGGAGTCAAGTATCTCCCAGGTCCCATATAGAGTTCTGGTTCACTGTATCACAGGCTTCCTGATACAAGCTTCTTTCTTCCCCAGGTCCTCCCATATCTCAGATAACTACTTGTCTCTTCAAAGCCCTGCTACCTCTGCCTGCCACACCATACTGCCTGCTCCCAAGTCTACTTCTTTGGTGATTGTGAGGCAGTCTAGCAGCATTTGAAAATGGAAGTAGCTGATAGATCTATGCTATCCCATCATTTACATTTGCATAGCTCAAAAGTTACTTTTAGAGAAAAGGGGGGACTGCTTAAATCTTTCACATTCAAGTGGCCTATGTCAGAGAGCTTATCAGCATGTGTGTCAGTTGGAGTGTGTGGGTGTGGTGGGTTCAGTCACAGAGACCCCCGTGAGGCTGTCACCTGATGTGCTGGAATTACCTCTGAGCTCGTTTTCCACTGCAAGCTTGGGACTCCAGAACCCTGCCTTGTTAAGCCAGACACACTAGTCTGTTGCAACACAGACCCAGGGTCTGAACCACACCCTCAAAGCTGAAGACTTTAACCAAAAACTGCTCAACAAGGCACCTATCTCCAGCACCCCAATACCCAGCTCCCAATGCGATCCATACCACAAATAAATCCATTTTACTCTACATAAAGCTTACACAGGGTAAACTCATAAATTGTCCACCCTCTATAACACTGATAGAGAGATATGCATAGCTGTTTTCTCGCCCAGGTATCAATCACTTACTCTGGATTAATTAATGAACAAAAGTGATTTTATTAAGTATAAAAAGTATGATTTAAGTGGCTTCAAGTAATAACAGACAGAACAAAGTACGTTATCAAGAAAAATAAAACAAAACACGCAAGTCTAAGCCTAATACATTTAAGAAACTGAATACAGGTAAATCTGATCCTCAGAGATGTTCCAATAAGCTTCTTTCACAGACTAGACTCCTTCTTAGTCTGGGCCCAATCCTTTCCCCAGTACAGTTCTTGTTAGTTCCAGCTCAGATAGTAACTAGGGGATTTCTTATGACTGGCAGCCCCGTTTGTTCTGTTCCACCTCCTTTTATAGCTTTGGCACAAGGTGGGAATCTTTTGTCTCTCTGGATCCCCAACTCTCCTTCTACATGGAAAAGCACCAGGTTTAAGATGAATTCCAGTACCAGGTGACATGATCATGTCACTGTAAAACCTCATTCTCCATTCTTTCAGGGCTGTCCTGTGAGTAAACAGAGCCATTCAGAACCAATTTTCCTAGTTAATGGGAGCCATCAAGATTCCAAGCCACCATTTATGGCCACAATTTGCATAGTTACAATAGGACTTCAGAGTAATACTTCATATTTCTAGGTTCAGACAGAAGAATGATACATTCATACAAATAGGATGAAGCCGCTCAGTAGATTATAAGCTTTGTAATGATACCTTACAAGAGACCTTTTGCATAAAGCATATTCCAGTTACATTATATTTATACTCATAAGCATATTTCCATAAACATATGGAATGTAATGTCACAGTGGGAATGAGGATGAGTAATTAGAAGAACCCCAAGAATTATGAAGAAAGCAGGACAAAATGTTAAAGGGGGGCACTTACAAATGTTTTTTTTCCTGTGCAAAAGTTTGTAAATATTTCACTAAAAGCAACTGTGTAGAACATTCTGTTATCCTCTAAAGAGTTATTGTGCAAAATTTGGTAATGAAACTATTTCATTATAGTGGGAAAGAGAGGTATTTTGGTACTGCTTTAAGTGTAAATCTCAGCACAGCCTGAACTATGGGGTTGTTAACCACTCCTCCATAAAAACTAATGTAAAGTTCTCACTGAGTTAGAAAACTAACAATATTACAGGACTTGATTACATTTCAATATATCAAATATTGGTCTGAGAGTTTATTTTAAGTACATCCATAACAAGCTGCCCATTAAAGAAACTTTGGAGGTTCTTCTGCTGATTATAGATTCATAGATTTTAAGGCCAGAATGGCCCACTATGATCATTTTGTCCTACATAACACAGGCCATAGGACTTTCCTGATGAGTGAGTATGACTATTTAGATGTATGATATACTAATCAGCTGACAGGTTGATGAGGCAGTGGTATAATCAGTACCCTACCACTAGGAAATGGAGTCCAGTTTCTGAAATATGTAAAGTAACATTTTACATATGTATACTTATTTAGGACATTGTATGAACTGTGCGTGAGTGTACTGGAATATATTTATCTAGCTTCCCTTTCCTGTTTATTTCTAATTTTTAAATACTTACATGTTTCCTTCGTATAGCCACATGCAAGTGGTAACAATCTTAAATTAAAATTAATAGGCCTTTTTGTTCTCTGTTAATACTGCAATAGTGAATAAAACATATTCTAACTGAACTTTGTTTCCTGCAGCTTTCTCGGTTGTCTCCTCCCAAAGTCACTGATCGCTGGTCTCTCTCAATGCCTTTGTGCACCAAAGATGTTGTGTCTGTCTGCACTTTCCTCTGGATTTCCCAGCCTTTTTGCCTCAGCACTCTTCCTTCAGTTCTGGGGTGATAGCACACATTCTCCATGCTTCAGATCCTAGCTTTATTGCCTCAATGCTGTTTTGGCAATTGACTCAGCACAGTTTTAAAGATGAAGCACTATTCACTTAATACTCCAGAATTTAGGAATGAAATGACCTTGACTTCTCTTTGCACATAGAGGATGCCACCCACCTTTGGTATGTTGGTGAAAGCTGCATTGTCTATGTCCATGTCAGTGGTCCCAGGTTATACAGGAACTTGGGATAGATGCCATCCTTTCCCACTCTTTTCCCCAGTTTTGTAGCTGCAGTGACTTCATTTACTTGTGAACAGTTCAGATCACTGGGACGATGGAGCGCATGTGGACATCACCTGCAAGAGTTGATGCTGGACTTGTCTCTGGCTGTTTTGATGTCCACAACAGTTTAGCAGTGATGGCATTGACTTTCACCTGTGCCTAGGGGCATGTGTGGGATTCGCAGTCCCCAGGTGTCTCAGCAGGTTCCAGGAGTATCTGCTCAAATATGTGAACTACTTCTACACATTCAAGCCACCATGACATAGTCCCATAACATAGGGGAAGTGAGTAAAACATGTTCCTGAACAACATCAAATAAATAATTGAGATCTATTGATATTTGTGAATGATGTAAAGATATTAAATAAACTTTAAGTAAACAAACATCATGTGGGGAAAATGATCAGTGCAACTGCCACTTGAGCTCTGTGTAACAGCTGTGAGTGTCACATGAACTATGTGCTGGTGAACAACTTGTGCAGTATAAACTTTTCTTTAAAGAAAAGGCGGGGGGGAAGCTCTGTAAATGCAGTAAATATTAGACTATCTAAAGAAAAATTTGCAGGCTGGTGTTCCAACATGTTAATGGAGAAAATTAGACATACTATTGGCAAGTCCAAAAGAAGGATCTTCCACCAGTTTCTAGGACCTATATGTCTTTTGTTCAGATGGAACATCAGCTTTATCTTTTGGCATCCTAGCTTCTGTGGGTACTTCTTCCAAGAGACAGGCCTGCACCTGTATTTCTTTCAGGGTGAATCCCACAATTCACCCTAATTTTAGAATGGATCCCCAGGTCAAAACACCCTTATTCACCAACCATGAATCCTCAGCAGGTATGTGATGAGTTATATAAACCCCAAACTGGCATAGAAGATTTTAGGAGAAATTCTGGGTCCCACTCCACTGTACCTGCCTTCGCTGGAGGAGGAGTTGAAAAGAGAGCCAGACAGCTCAATAAGAGGGGAAAATAGCAGATAGGATAGGAAGACGGATCTATCTGGAGAGATCCTGAGTAAGGGTACAGCGGGAGCCCTTGCTTCAGGAAAGGAGGTCTGTAAGGAGGACCTCTCTGTAGGTCCCCCAAGAGGAGGGACTAGCTTGTCTTTAAGGATTAACTTGGATTGTTTGTGAGATTGTGATAACACCCTGGACCGGGGAAGTAAGTGGTAGGAAGTGGCCCAGGGAGTCAGCCTCAGAGCACGGCTGAATGCTCGATATTGCTGCTTCTGTAGCTACCTGGCTTGGAGCCTGATGGAGAGGAAGGGCCCAGGCTCCCCTACCAACCATGATCCTGTTCACAAGGTGACTCTTCCTTTTGTAGAGACATTGGACATATATATTTTGTTGGACTTTGTTACCCTAAGGGGACAGACTTAAGTGGTGACCTGGTCAGAGGACTGAATCACTGCCTATCAGAAGAGGGAAAGCTGCAGGACCAGAATTACAGCTGGTATGGGATGCCAGAAATGGAGGAGAGCTGGGACCAGTGACCTAACCATTAGGTGGAACCACTGATAAGCCCTATCCCATCACAAAGTCCAACAGGCTTTGGTCCATGAAATAGACTTCCCTTCAGGAGCCTGTGATCAGTCTGAAAATGTAGTGACATGATACAACCTCTCCAAAACAAAGTTGTATTTATTTATCAATAGGAATATAATCAACAGAGGAAAGATTAAAACAGAAAAAAAAAAACCCTATCTTACCTAAACCTTAGTCTTTCTTTGCCAGCTTAGGTATTTCCCACTTCTCTCAGGCACCCACACTCCCCAGCAGTGGGGCTGGGAAAGAAAATCTGCACCTCTTTCCTCTGTCTCAGTCCGACCGTCAGTACGTATTTCTCCCCCTGAAGTAACTGAAAGTCTTTTTATGCAATTCAAGCTCTTTTGTCTGTCTCAGGACCCTGAACCTGGTCTGTCTGGTTTATGCAGCTCACCAAGAGGGTCGAAAGTAGACTTCCAGCAGTGGATTTATTGTGTTGTCTGTTATGCACCAGCAGTTGAGTTAGATCATTGTTTGTCTTCCTGGAGCTGTGTAAAACCACCTGAGACTAAGTTAACTCATTGCTCCCATGCAGCAGACAGCATGATAATAATCACAGCTGGATAGCCCTCTGTCTTGGATGGTTTAGCCACAAATCCTGCATCTTGGCAGGGGATTAGCCTAGATGACCCTTGCAGTCTCCTTTAACTCTATGATTCTATATAGATGAAGATAAAAACAATATTTTTAATTAAAAATTCAGATATCTCCTACATTCTTCAGGTACTATAAATATTAAAGTTTTTTTATGATAGCATTAATCAATGGTTTGTAATTTTGTGGAGTTCCTGTACGTACAAGTGCATGAAGAGCAATTAATGAAACAGCTTACATAGCATTATTAGCAGCCAGTAGTCATTAAAAGCATATATACTAATATTCATATATTACTGAGCAGACTTCTGCAGAATACATTATAAATTGCAGAACTCCCCAACAAATTGCTAAGTACATGCAAGCATGCTGATTAAACTACTGACAGCAAAGGATTAAAATCTCCATGAATTGCACATAAAAGCTCAAGAAAAAGTATGTTTAAAGCTGTTAAGATGTAAACTGTGCTATAACACATGCATTAAGATAGAAGTGAGCTTGCAAAGCTTGCAGAGCTTGGACTTGTGTTAAACTCCCCTCCTCCCCCCACATTCATAGTAAATGTACAGTGGGTGCCATTAAAATCTTGATATTTACTGCTGATGGTAATTAAACTTCCTGTGGTATTTGAGGTACTCTTCATTCTAAGCATAGGGGAACTGCAAATGCCTCACTAATGGTAAATCCCACAGTGTGATAAATGTCAAGATTTTCACAGTGCACTGTAATCTTTATGGGCCAGATTCTGGTAGCCTTGCTTGACTTTATTAGCACCTTATTCTGTGAGTTGTTTGATTCATTGACTTCAATGGGACCACTTGTGATAGTAGTTGGTATAAGAATATTGGAATCTGTCCCGTAGAATCTAATTCTGTCATGAGCTGTGTCTGAGTTGTCTGAAGTCACTTCCACTGTAGTCTGCTGGCTTTTTATTCATTTGGCATTTTTCTCCCACTTTTTAACTCTCCAATACAACAAAACCTGAAATGTATATGAATTTAGTGTTTTCAGAATGCTTCTCTACTGAAAATCAAAGTTATTTTCTACTATAATAAAGACCTTGGCATTCCTAGTTTGATGTCACTTAATTCAAAAATCACTGAAAATAACTTCATTGAGGACATATTTCAATTGCTTTTGAAGTCAATGGGGAGACTGCCCTGACTTAAGTAAATGTTGGTCTGCTTCCTAACTGTCCCCCTACTTCATTTTTTTTTATAAACCCAAAGCAGAAGCTAACTACTGGGACGCGGGTTGTAGGGTGGAGTTCCCAACATGAGGCTTATGCTGGTGAAATTCACTCTAGAAGAGCAGACATAGTGCACAACTTCTTATTAATTCCATATAGAAACCTGCAGAAACACAGAGTTAATTGTAAGAATAAATTCATAAGATAGATCCAGCCTTAAGGTTCTTGCAGCACCTCATGTCCTATCCCCTTGTGTGTATGCATTACAATAGGTTCTTTTATCACACAGCAGGTGGATGCAATTCAGCAAATACAATACATAAATGAAATACAGAATATATTAATGCAAAGTTATGGTTGACATTTGACACACACACAAAAGTCAGCAAAGTCAAAGTTATGGTTCCCACAGAAACCGTATCTCATCCCCCTTACATAAACAAATTCCTTAATAGACATAAGCAGTGTGGCTCAGTTATGGTTTCTATGGGAACTGTAACTGAATATAAATTTGCAATTTTTCTGTGTAGAACTCTCAGTAATAAGAAATTGCCTTTATTAATAACTCCATTTTCTTGGACACCAGGATCACATCCATAAAAGTGGCATATGTACTCTGTAAAAGCATAGAGCCCTACAATAATGTTTCCCCCGTACCTGAACTAGTAATTTAAGCTTTTGTAACAGGTAGTCTAGGCTTCCCACTCTATTTTAACAGAAGAGCTTCTGTTCTTAGTCTCCAGAGCCGGCCTTTGTCTGTAGCCCAATGGAGCTTTTGTTGATCCAAATGCCCAGAGGCTCCATTGTTAACAGCATGCACGACTGCATGGCAGGAAATGGACACAGATGGGACAGATACCTAAATGTTTGGAAACTTCTCCATATAATATATATATATCCTGAATTATAAGATGTTCTGTATGTGAACTATATGTGAAACTGAAGGAGTTAGGAGTCTGAGAAATGCATAATACAAAGAAGTCTGAAAAAGACCCTGTGATGCGGAGCCAGCGAGAATTAAGCAACCAGCAGACTGAGTGACCCAAAGTCAACCTTTAAGGATATATTAGAAAAGTATTGAAACAGTAATCAGGGCTATTCCTTGTAGATAGTTAGCAAAGCCATGTTAAATAGTCTAGAGTTCTTGAACCGTAGGCTTGTATTGTTAGAGAACCAGAAGTAGATACTAAGGCTATATCTACAGGGCAGAGTTTTGTCACCAAAAGTTATGCCACTTTAATCAAAGTGCTTTAATTAAGCCACTGTTGCATGTCCACACAATGCTCCTTGTGTTGACAGAATGCTCCCACACTAGCACCTCTTGCATCAACACAGAGAGCAGTGCACTGTGGGTAGCTATCCCACTGTGCAACTGGCCACATGATGTGTTGGGAAGGATTTACAATGTCTCATGAGGCAGGTGCAGCATCACAGGATGCAGGTTTCTCAGTTTCATCATTCCATGGCCATCCTGCTAGATTGTCAGCCACTTTTCAACTGAAGTGTGTGTGTGTGTGTATGGGGGGTGGGAGAGACAGAGGCAGTGTGTGTGTGTTGGGGAAGTGTGTGAGAGAGTGTGGGGGGGAGTGTGTATGCGAGAGAAACAGTGTGTGTGTTGGGGGAGAGTGAGTGTGTCCGCATGTTGTCTCTAAGTTCAGACACGTGTGGGAAGCAACCAGCCCTGAGGCAGGGGGAGGAGGACACCCCTGACATCAGCTCCTGCCTCTCTCCCTGGCTCTGCACAGCACAGCAGTCTCTCTCACACACATATACACACACACATCCGCCCCTGCCTACCTGTGTCTGTGTTCACAGTGCAGGAGAGAGCAGGAGCATTCCACGTTAATGATTTGCTCTTTGTTGCGGGAGCTCAGCGGCATACTCAGTTGTCAGAACTTCCCGGAGCTTCATGCCTGCAGGGCGGATGAATTCCAAAAAGTGAGCAGAGCAGTTACAGCAGGCATTGTGGGATACTGGGGAGGCCAGTTACGCTGATATAACAAATGGCAGCGTCTATACTGATGCTTTGTTGCTTTAGGTTTGCCACAGACAGCTTTATGCTTCTCATCGAGGTGGCTTTATTTTGTCGCCTAAACTGAAGAATTTTGTTGACAAAAGTGGCATTGCAGTGCGTACCCCTCCACTGTTTTGTCTCCAAAAGCTGCCTTTTGGCAACAAAACTCTGTAGTGTAGACAAGGCCTAATTGTATTTCTCTGTATTTACCTATATCTTGTTAGAAGTTTAATAATGGAATCTAATTAGCTTGTAGATGTTAAACTTCTGTTCATGTCTATGATATTTCGTTAATTTATTCTATTGATTCAGAGATCAAAAGGGGATAGTAACATGTAGATGGCACTTGTGGTGTAATGATATTGTCTTTATTTCTCCTTGATGTTTGTAGTAAACTACCAATGAACTGTTTGAACGGTTAATTGCCTTATGCTAATGAATGCAACCAGTTATCATTGTATGCCTAGGAAATCGAGATTTATTTCAAAGCCTGTTGGACTATAACCTATTGAACTGATTCTGGAAGGACTTTTACAAATCAGTAGCTTCACCATCTCGACAAAGAAACTGACCTAAGAACATTAATCATATCTGTATGTATAATGATCTTTTAACCACTATAACTCTCTCCTTTCTTTTCTTCATAAATCTTAGATTTAATGAATAAGAATTGGCTGTAAGTGTCTATTTGCGTGAGATCTGAAATATTCATTGACCTGGTGAATAATGTGTCCGATCTCTTGGGATTGGTGGAACTTTATATATGGTGAATAAGGTTTTAAATAACCCTCACTATGTAGACTTGGCTTTCTGGGTGGGAGTCAAAGGCTGGTTAAAGGGAACTGTATTTTGGCTCCTTGCTAACCAGGAAGGTTTTACAGAAGCTGTTTTGTTACTGACTTGGTGAAACTAATTATAAGAATAAACACTAGTTTGGGGGATTGTCTGCCCTATTCTTTGCCCTGATTGAACATTCTCAGTGTAGACCAGGGGTTCTCAAACTGGGGATCGGGACCTCTCAGGGGATTGTGAGGTTATTACATGGAGGGTCACGAGCTGTCAGCAAACCCCAAACCCCGCTTCGCCTCCAGCATTTTTAATGGTATTAAATATATTAAAAAGTGTTCTTAATTTATAAGTGGGGTCACACTCAGAGTGTTGCTATGTGTAAGGATTCACCAGTACAAAAGTTTGAGAACCACTGGTGTAGCCCCTCCAGTGACCACAGTCACAGACTCAAACATATTTTGCTTTTGAGGCGCGAGGGGACACAGATTAACAATGTATAGAGAATAGCCACGGAAACATGGGGCCTGTAGACACTACCACTTATGTCAGTATAACTTATGTCCCTCAGGGGTGGGAATAAGATCAGGGGTGGGAGTAAGTTACACTGACCTAAGTGCTGGTGTGGACAATGCTATGTTGGCAGGAGAGCTTCCCTTGCTGACATAGCTACTGCCTCTCACCAAGGTGGTTTTATTGTGCCGAGAGGAGAGCTCTCTCCCACTGGTACAGAACGTCTTCCAAAGATGTGTTACAGTAGCACAGCTGCATCAGTGCAGCGGCGCTGTTGTAGCGTTTCTAGTGTAGACTAACACAAAGTGTAGGCTGTTTGCAAGGAAAAGGCTACAGTACGCTTATACAAGAATTCAAATATTAATATAATTGAAAACAAATATTTACTATTCAAAATATCAGGTGACAGTTAAGATTCTTGCTACAGGTTCTCAGTAATCTTTTTTGGGGTTTTTTTGTTTTGTTTTTTTAATTTTTGTGCAGGTGTATAGCAAAATGAACTTTCTCATCTCCCACCCTTATATTTTTGCAATGTTATCTGTTTAAATTGAGACAGGTTTATGGTGCCCATGTCAAAATTTTGCTTTGCCCTTACTTTGACTAAGGTGGAAACTTCAACATGGAACATAAAGTAGTTTTTCAGTTATTGTTAAATGCTGTAATTTGTCCTAGAACCATTTATGACATTATTGCATTCATTAATGTGACTAAGGAAATAAAAAACCATCAAATATTTTTGTAGTTTAATTTTTCTGTTTTTTGTTTGTTTTGGGGAGTATTTAGTTCATTGTGAAACATGGTGGATTCGAGAGACAGAGATGTCGATGTGAACATTTTTTCTGGTTTTCCTTTGTGGATTTTCACTTTGAGTTTTGATTTCAGTGTTGTCCGGGGTAGTTTAAACCAATTCAAAATTAAACTTAGCCTAAACCTCTAAGTTTTGTGTGACTTCCAAACCGTTAAGCAGCCTATCCTCAACAAAAGGTTTGCACAATTTTTAGGAAATCTAGCCTGAGTTTCAGACTTGGATTAAAGATTTTGCACAATTCCAATGTCCATTATTTTAATAAAACAAAATGTTTCATGTATTTTGATAACTAAGGAAACAACACAAAGCCACAGCCATGCAGTGAGGATAACCCCCACCATAGAATTAGCAACTTACTGTTGTTCTTTAATTGCAGCTAAATCATGGTTATAGTCTCTTCCTATTTTAATAATAGAAATGATGTCCCTAGACATACAAAGAGGGAGAGATAATATCTCTTATTGGACTAACTTTTCTCGGTGAGAGACAAACTTTCAAGCTTATACCAAGCTCGTCTTCAGGTCTGGGAAACATAATCAGTGTGTCACAGCTAAATACAAGATGGAACAGATTGTTTAGCATAAGTACTTAACACATATTTAAGAAGACCAAAGTAACCCATTAATACCCATGAAGTCATGGGAAGGAAAGGTAGGGTGTGAAGGAGAGGTATCAGCTGGGGAGTGGGGTTGTTAGTGGGTTATAGATTATTGTAATAAGTCATAAATCCAGTGTCTGTATTCAGTCCATGATTTTTAGTGTTTGGCAAAGTTATGGATTGATAGACATAAACAATTGGCACACATCTAGCTAGACTGTAAAATTACCAGAAATGTATATGATAATAACAACTCATCCATGAAGAATGAACAGAGCAGCAAGAATAAGGGTGTATTTAACTTTCAATAGGCTAATCTGGGAATGGGGTTGGTCTGGAAAAATAAGATAGTAAGAAGTTTTGGATCTTTGCTTCAGATAAGCAAACAAAAGATTTATCCAGACTAGCAAAATTGTGCTGGGTATCTCGTGAGAACAGGTTTTCTCGTGAGCTATGTTTTACACTGGCTACCAGAAAAAAAGCCAACATTTGTTTATCGACACTTACTATATTGGTTGTCTGAGAGACTGATTCTATTTATAGGCATTTGGACGGCACTCATCACTGTAATCTGAGTGTCTAGACATTGAATAGTAAATTACTGCATTATGTTAGACAGCATGGTATGCTAAATATTGGAAAAGCTGACTTTTATGATGATTTTAGTCAGGCCAGATATACAGAGATAAGTCTTTTTTCTGAATTTGGCACTTTTCCCTTTGCTTCCTCGTATGTGGAGCTGTCAAAAGATTAACTGATGGTGGTTGTATATTTGAAACTACAAATAATCTCTTCCTTGTGCATCTTTTTACTGTTGCCTTATTTCTTTACTTTTAACCTTCTATTCACATAATTGTATTTTATGACCTCCCTTTGTCACGGCACTACATTTTCCCTTTTTTTCTAATATATTTTATCTGTTGTTTTCTCTGTTCATCCTAACTTCTTCCAAAGTTCCTCGTAATAAAATAATTCTCCTTTCTCTTTCTGTAAATCCAAATAAATAAAATAAATAATTTTATTCTAGTAATTGTGTTAACCAGACTTCCAGAACAATGGGACATTGAAATTATCCATATAAAATGGTGTATATTTAAGTATGCATTCTTTTGTTAACACCAAAGAACATGCTCCTGCATGGTAAATTGCACAGATGTATGATAGATGTTGTATATAACTTCCAAATAACTAATTATTTGTTTAACATTATAATGTGCTTGTCACTATATAACACAGAACAATAAAGTCAGATTTGACGCAATGTGCTTACAATCTGAAGGCATCCTCCACAGCTTCTAACTACTCCACTGACCCTCTCCAGTGAAAGAAGCATCTCTTAGGTGCTTTATCCCCTCTACCAACCTTCCTGAAAGTACTCCCATTCAGCCTTCAGCATAGACGTTCCATTCCACTACCTCTGACATTGTATCTCCTCTGATGTGACTCCAATGTTCCTTCGCTCTTGGATGAGCACCCCATAACTTGTCTCTTAACTGTTGTCTCCCTGCTATTCCATTTCCCTTTTTACCTCACAATGTATGCCACCCTATAGCCCCCTACCAGTGGTTCCTTTCACTTGCTTTTTGTCTTCTCACTGCTGGATCCGAATCCCTGACTGAATCCCTGCTAGATTCAACTGCTGGAACCCTCATGGACATGAAATCTGGCCTCGGTCATTTCTCAGCTGCTGTAAACCCGATAACTGTCCATAGGTGCTGGAACTAGTGGTGCTGGCGGTATTGCAACACCCCCTGTCTTGAAGTGGAATCTGTTATATCCAGGGTTTACAGTCTGGTTCAATGGCTCTCAGCACCCCGACTATAAAAATTGTTCCAGCACCTGTGTAACTGTCATGTTCCCTGTGCTAGGAACACCCAAATTCATGATTCTAACAGTAAGGGGAATATGACTGCATATTTATTCAGCATCATTTATATATCTATGACCTCAGCCATTTCTGTAACCCAGACTCATAACAGACATTTGACTGGGAATACAAGGACCTCAGAGCCCCAAATGTAGGGTTTGCTCCCTTTGGGACTCTGAGGTCTTGATAAAAACAAGCAAAATGTTGATAATCAAAATCTAAGGTACTTAATTTTTTTCTTTGGCTTATTGCTTAGCTTACTCTAAACAGTACAGTATGGATGTGAAGTGGAAACAATGCAAGACAGACACCACAGTAAAGTGACATGTGCAGGCCACAGCTTCTATTTTAAACTATTACCTAACTGGGTAATTGCCCCATGCAACCTGGCTGGTTTGATACAGTGCAAACCTCATCTGGAAGAATAGCACCAGTGTACTACAAACCTGTGGGAGAGAGCCCCCTCTCAACCCTGCCCAAGGACGCTGACTGGAAGCCAGAGTCATCCTGATCTGCTCTCCCACTCCATACTTGAGGTAGGAGAGCTAAGCTGAACCAGACAGCTCAGTACCAATACCTAAGCACCCAGTGGGTTACAGGGATCTCAATCATATCCATTCCATCCCCCTTTCCACTCTGGAACCTGCCAAAGTTACACAATTGTAACTTAAGCCCAAAACCAAATCTCCTGTATGCCAGATGAAATAACATGTACAGCATTTTGCCATAAGGGAAAAATTTCTTTCAGATACCCAAACTGGTGAGCAACCTAGCCCCTGGCATCCCCAATCACCAGAGATGCAGCACGTAGATTAAGGATGGGGCTGAAACAGGGAGCCCACAATGGCTATTTTGCAACAAGTTATCAGAATATTCAGAATATTTGGGACTCCTGATTGGAGGGCTGGCAATGAGGTTAGCTTTTCTGGTAGAGGAATATTACATTATTGCAGGATTATTCACACCACTTTTTTTGTTTTTTAAAAAAAGCTTACTAATGTTTCCAAAAAAGTGTAAATTGTCTCCCCAATGACTACATATCACCAGAAGCTTTACTTATTCTATCATAATATTATCTTATGTGTGAAACCACTCAGTTTTGCTTCATAATTCTCTCTTCAGGACCATTTGTAGGATCATGCTTTAACACTATGGAACAGTAAGGTGCTGAAGCGGTCCATCATTCAATTGTTAATCATGTATCTGGGCAGGACTATGTCAGAAAGCATAGCAAAGGGATTCAACATTTTAAAATGGCTAGCTATGTTATTTTGAGCATATTGTTAGTCATGAAAAAGTATTTTTTATCATAATCAAATCAACTGAGTAGAATGCATTGTGAAAATCAAAATACATGCTTTTTGGTTTCACACAATTGCTTAGGTAATTTACAGGGATGGTATACAGATTGACAGCAAATTGATACTCAGGCAAATTTGTTTTGCACGACTGCAGTCAAGAAAGTTGCCCTCCGGATGTGTGTTGAATGGAATGATAGCTGATGTAGTCCCTAAAGAAATGAGTGAACCAAAGTTATTTGACAAAATGACTATCCAGACCATGCAACCTTTTCAAATTGTTGTTTGCCTGAATACTAAAATGAGCAATCCTCCCTCTAAATATCATGTAAAGATAATGTAGTATGTCTTCCTGCTCCTTCTGGAGGAAAATGTATCTCTTTGTTTATCAGTGTTGCTCTACATCCTAATTTAGTCATTCCTGAGAGAACTGTGCCTGAAAAAGATACAAGTACTAGGAACTCTTTGTATTAAACAAAGTCAGAACCCTGCAGCAAGTTTTTGAGCCCTTTTTGAGATGATGTAGAGTAGCTAATGACCTTGTATTCACACCCTGTCAACCGTAGGTCGCACCTTAGTGTAAAGTTACTGGACAAAGCTTCATTAAAATATAAACCAGACTCTTGCAAATATGCCTTGAATGAATATTGACATGCAGATCACAGAATGCAGATATATAAAATGTTGTATGTTTTACCTATACAACCTTGAATATTATATGTTACACTCCATTGTGCTAATCACAGCTAAATTTACCAAACGGATCTGCTAAAAGGTGTAAACATATGCTTCTGGAGATAGATCTTACAGTGGGAATCCTATTCTATGTTTAAAGTAAAAGTATATCACTATTTTCATCACCTGTTGGGAACAAAGGAATCATCGTATTGTCCTGTATTAATATATGTCTCCAACAATATCCTATTCAAGATGCTTCAGAAGAAAATGAACCACCAAGATTGTTGTGTGATACTATTGCATTGGGAAAAGAGAGAGGGCAATGGTTTGCCATTCTGAATTCATTTGATTATTAATTTATACCTTAAAGCATGGAGGTTCATAACTCATGTTGATTAGGAATATAATCAGAAGTGCAGGTTCTCTCTTGATAAATGGCTAATTCTGTTTTGAATCTTTCTAAACTGATGCCATACTATATTGCAGTTCCTGAAGTCAATTTTGTGTTTTGTAAAGCTTTGATTATATAACCCATGCAGGTTCCTCTCTAGTGGCTGGCCTACATAAGAAGATAAGAGTGCTTTTGCTAACAGCTAAAAGAATTACTCCTTCGCTTCAAGCAGTAGAGGCTTACCATGCTCAGGGATCTTGGATTCAACCCTCACTTACAGCAAGAATTAAAAGCATGAGTTTCTGCTATTTAGCTAAAGGAGTAGCACTTTCAGCTGATGGCAATAGTAGACTTTTATCTTGTGTAGACCAGTCACTAGAGGGGGACAAAGTGATGCACTCTGTTCATGTAGGTTATGGTTTCCATAGCAGAGAGGCACATCATGGCACAATTCAGTGGAAATAAGAGATGTTTAGATTGGAAAATGTCACAACAGTATGGCACTGCAGCTTATTTTGAAATATAGTGTTGTCTGAGATGAGGAAGCCGACGTTAATGAAGTAGTATTTTAAAAAGAGTGATTATTGTAATCCTCACCCTGTTATACTTGGCAAGCTAATGAGGCTTGCAAATGTATAATTTGTGGCAGATAACTCATTAGCTTTGCCTTTGAATATCACTTCCTGCATTACGGGAAGGGCAAGTTATAAAGTATGCGGGATGAAATATCAGCCAATGAAAGCTTCTTGGCTTTGGAGCATTGGGGGAAAGACCGTGTGGGAGTTCTAAGAGATGGACAACTGGTTGAGGGGCAACTCTCTATTTGAAAATGTTTGTGGGATTAGCTACTTGAATTTTCATTAGAAAAAGTTATTCTAAATCTCTGAAGGGGAACTGAAAGTCTTCCAGAGGAGAATGCCAGCTGTAAGTGTATGTTCTGTAGAATTTTAATTGACTTGTATTACTCAATTAAACTAGAAGAACAGGCAAGTCTATGTTTCTGTGAATTTGCAAAGTGGCTTTGTTTGGAGTACAGTTGCTGTGTAAAACAAAAGGATCAATTTTAAATGAAGAAACTGCTGTGGTAATTTCTTTAACCTTCAGGGTGACTGAACTTTTCAGCCACCCTAAAATGATCAAGAAAATTGAATGATTTTACATTTTATTTTTCCTTCTCTTCAAGCCTATGTGTGATGAGGATTCTTCAGTGAAGGATGTTTTTTTGTAAAGCGGTTGTATCCCATAAGTGCTTCTTCCCCCATAATTTTCCTATTATAATATTTTATACCATTCCATAACCCAAAATCAACTATAGATTTTAGTAAGAATTACTTTTACTTTGGAGCAAGAGAACAATAACATTACAAAACCAAGTAAGGACTCCAGAGGAGACGAGTATCTGCTCTGTAACAGATTGTCTACACTTAAAATGGTAACCTGTCTCTGAAGACAAGAGTTCTTAAGAGATTTAAAGGTGCACTACACTGAAAAAGGCCAAAGTTATAAATACACCACACAATCAAAGGGCAAAGAAGGGAAAATAGTTCAGAGAATTCATTAAACATATTGCCCTAGATTCACTAAAGTATTTAGGCATCTAAGTCTGGGTTTTGGTGCCTAAGTCCCAGTTTTAG
Organism: Lepidochelys kempii; assembly: GCF_965140285.1. Taxonomy (NCBI): domain Eukaryota; kingdom Metazoa; phylum Chordata; order Testudines; family Cheloniidae; genus Lepidochelys; species Lepidochelys kempii. Next base: position 84,577,525 of record NC_136380.1, read on the forward strand.
GCAATCCTGCAATGCACAAAACTCCCATTGAAGACTTTAGATACCTACACTCCTTAAGTAGCAGATCAAATCCCTTCTCTCCCTTAGGTGGAGGGGGGACTTGAACCAGAGGTCTTCCACATACCAGTACTGTAACCACTAAGCTAAATGTTATGAAGGTGCTAGAGAATCTCCTTCTCCTCCATTTTCATCATGCAAAATGGCATGGACTCCTATCTCCAAAGAGTGTTCCTGGCTGAGAATCACTAGCATCTATCTCTATGAGGGGGATGGGTCTTAGCACATAACCCTCTCATCAGCAACTCCCATTGGCAACCTTAGGTTGCCCCCTGCCTGGCATGCTGTCATTTATGAATCACAGTCTGAGGTGCCAATCCCTCCCCATTCATTGTACAGGGAGTCTAGACACCTAACTCAGTCTTTGTGAATCAGTGATTTTTCTAGGTGCCTGAACATAAGGTGTTGTGAAGCTTAGCATCAATGACAGGGATTCTACAACCTCCCTGGGAAGCCTGTTCCAGAACTTAACTACCCTTATAGTTTGAAAACTTTTTTTCATATCTAATCTAAATTTCCCTTGCTGCAGACTTAGCCTATTACTTCTTGTCCTACCTTCAGTGGATGTGGAAAACAACTGATCACAGTCTTCTTTGTAGCAGCCCTTAACATAGTTGAAGACTACCCGGTCCCTCCTCACTCTTCTTTTCTGAAGACTAAACATTCTCAGTTTTTTAACCTTTCCTCTTAGGCCAGGTTTTTGAAAAGTTTATCATTTTTGTTCTCTTCTGGATTCTTTCCAATTTGTTCACATCTTTCTTAAAGCATGGGCACAGAACTGGACACAATACTGCAGCTGAGGTCTCGCCAGTGCTGAGTAGAGTGGGGCAATTACTTTCCATGTATTACATATGACACTCCTGTTAATATACACCAGAATGATATTAACCTTTTTCACTACTGCATTACACTGTTGACACATAATCAGTTTGTGAACCACTATAACCCTAGACTGTTTTCAGCAGTATTATCACTGAGCCAGTTATTCACCACTTTGTAGTTGTCCATTTGATTTTTCCTTCCTAATTGTAGTACTTTGCACTTGCTTTTATTGATCTAACTTTAATTGATCTAATTTAATTGATCTAATTTTATGACTGAGTCTATGACTGAGTCCCCATACAGAGGAAGGGTTGTCTGGGGGTTAGGGTGCTAGCCTAGGACTCAGGGCACCTGGTTTGAGTCTCTCCCCTAGCATAGACTTCTGTGTTAGTTAAAGGACATCCCCTAGCCTCTCTTTGCCGCAGTTCACTATCTGTACAATGGGGATGATAATGATTCCATGGGGGTGTTAGGAAGATAAATACATTAAAGATTGTGCAGTGATCCTACTCTAGGATAATGCAGGCCATATAAATAGTTTGGATTGTTGTTTGAAAATGTGTTTTTTGTATTTTCTTGGTCCACTTCTCCAGCAGAACAATATTAGTAATGAGAAAAGAAAATGAGTGAACTCTTTAAATTCAGCGAAGAGAGAAACCATATGTACAACAGATTTGATTTTAGACATAAATTGCAGGAGTTGAGTTTAAGTGCTGTCCTGGTTGACAAGAATAGTTTAGCTTATAAAGGTAGCTGAGCTATGGGGCTCTTTTGTGATTTTGTATTTTTCAAGTGCTTTGCTAATTTCACACAGATTTTCTTAAGTCAAAACTCAGAGGGGTGTCTTTAATTAGAAGAGCACACTCTTCATTGTTTGCTACCTCATTTTCTGAAATGCATGCATGAAAAAAAAAACCCGGACCACAAACCATCACCAGGATGTCAACAATGAAAACAATAAAATAAACCCAGCTCAGCAGCTGAAAATTGGAAGACTGCTGACAAACATGGCACTTAACTTCCTACGCTTTGCAGTATGACTGAAGTTAACTGCTATGCAAATTTTGTCATGCAATTCCGTTTAGTCTACCAAAACTTGGACAGTTCATAGCAGGTAGCAGCTGGTGAGCATAGTTAAAGCTCTCCAGTACCTGAGAATGTTAAAATTAGCTGGACAATGCATAACTCTACTGATGTGTTTTTTTGCTAGACCCTTATCACACACCCACATTCCTCAGTGAACAACATAATGCTGCTGAGTTTCATGTAAAGCACTTCCGATGGGGTAAAATTTTACCAATGAAACACATTAAAGGTTAATGTATCTTGGAAAAACTGATGCAGAATGAAATACTTGTTCTTACCAGTGATAGGCAAACTACTGTGTATCAGGCAAAATAAGAACTATCTTAAACAGACACTGGTCACAAACAATTGTTCTTATATTCAAGGAAGTTTTATTCTGCCACTACATGTTAGGTGACCCACTGAAAAATACAAGTCCCTCCTTTAACCCACCATCACACATATCTGGAGTAGAACATCTAATGGCAGCTGCTAAGCCATCAGTTGCTCAGCAGATAATTTTGGGGAGTGGTTGGTTGAGGGATGGAGATAACATGTGGCTGTACTTCATGAGCTTCTGGTCTGGAGGTGGGTAGTGGCCACCAGTAGCTTCCCCACAAAGACTTCTTCTGTGGTACAGCTTGATGGTACACATCCCTTCATGCATCTCTTGCTTTCAAAAGGAGGGAAACTAACTGTAGCATATCACAGAATCATAGAATATCGGGGTTGGAAGGGACCTCAGGAGGTCATCTAGGTCAGGGGTCAACAACCTTTCAGAAGTGGTGTGCTGAGTCTTCATTTATTCATTCTAATTTAAGGTTTTGCGTGCCAATAATACATTTTAATGTTTTTAGAAGGTCTCTTTCTATAAGTCTTTAATATATAAATAAACTATTGTTGTATGTAAAGTAAATAAGGTTTTTAAAATGTTTAAGAAGCTTCATTTAAAATTAAATTAAAATGCAGAGCCTCCCGGACCGGTGGCCAGGACCTGGGCAGTGTGAGTGCCACTGAAAATCAGCTTGCGTGCTGCCTTTGGCACGTGTGCCATAGGTTGCCTACCCCTGATCTAGGCCAACCCCCTGCTGAAAGCAGGACCAATCTCCAGCTAAATCATCCCAGCCACGGCTTTGATCTTAAAAACCTCTAAGGAAGGAGATTCTACCACCTCCCTAGGTAATGCATTCCAGTGCTTCACCACCCTCCCAGTGAAAAAGTTTTTCCTAAAATCCAACCTTAACCTCACCCACTGCAACTTGAGACCATTATGCCTTATTCTGTCATCTAGTACCACTGAGAATAGTCTAGATCCATCCTCTTTGGAACCCCTTTCAGGTAGTTGAAAGCAGCTATTAATCCTCCTCCCCCATTCTTCTCTTCTGAGGACTAAATAATCCCAGTTCCCCCAGCCTCTCCTCATAAATTATGTGCTCCAGCCCCCTAATCATTTTTGTCACCCTTTGCTGCACTCTTTCCAATTTTTCCACATCCCAAAACTGGACACAGTACTCTAGAGGAGGCCTCACTAATGCCAGATTGAGAGGAATGAGCATGTCCCTCGATCTGCTGGCAATGCTCCTACTTATACAGCCCAAAATGCCATTAGCCTTTTGGCAACAAGGGCACACTGTTGAGTCATATCCAGCTTCTCACCCACTGTAACCCCTAGTTCCTTTTCTGCAGAACTGCTGCCTAGCCATTCAGTCCCCAGTCTGTAGAAGTGCATGGGATTCTTCCATTCTAAATACAGGACTCTGCACTTGTCCTTGTTGAACCTCATCAATTTCTTTTGGCCCAATCCTATAATTTGTCTAGGTCCCTCTGTATCCTAACCCTACCCTCCAGTGCATCTACGTCTCCTCCCCGTTTAGTGTCATCTGAAAACTTGCTGAGGGTGCAATCCACGCCATCCTCTAGATTGTTAATGAAGATATTGAACAAAACTGGTCCCAGGACCGACCATTGGGGCACTGCTCTTGATACTGGCTGCCGACTAGACATGGAGCCATTGATCACTACCCGTTGAGCCCGATGATCTAGGCAGCTTTCTATCCACCTTATAGGCCATTCAGCCAGCCCATAGTTCTTTAACTTGCTGGCATGAATACTGTGGGAGACCATATCAAAAGCTTTGCTAAAGTCAAGGAACAACACGTCCACCACTTTCCCCTCATCCACAGAGCCAGTTATCTCATCATAGAAGGCAATTACATTAGTCAGGCGTGACTTGCCTGTGGTGAATCCATGCTGGCTGTTCCTGATCACTTTCCTCTCATGCAAGTGCTTCAGAATTGATTCCTTGAGGACCTGCTCCATGATTTTTCCAGGGACTGAGGTGAGGCTGACTGGCCTGTAGTTCCCTGGATCCTCCTCCTTCCCTTTTTTAAAGATGGGCACTACATTAGTCTTTTTCCAGTCATCAGGGATCTCCCCTGATCGCCATGAGTTTTCAAAGATAATGGCCAATGGCTCTGCAATCACATCCACCAACTCCTTCAGCACCCTCGGATGCAGCGCATCCGGCCCCAAGGACTTGTGCTCGTCCAGCTTTTCTAAATAGTCCCGAACCACTTCTTTCTCCACAGAGAGCTGGTTGCCTCTTCCCCATGCTGTGCTGCCCAGTGCAGTAGTGTAGGAGCTGACCTTGTTCGTGAGGACAGAGGTAAAAAGATCATTGAGTACATTAGCTTTTTCCACATCCTCTGTCACTAGGTTGCCTCCCTCATTTAGTAAGGGGCCCATACTTTCCTTGACTTTCTTCTTGTTGCTAACATACCTGAAGAAACCATTCTTGTTACTCTTAATATCCCTTGCTAGCTGCAACTCCAAGTGTGACTTGGCCTTCCTGATTTCGCTCCTGCATGCCTGAGCAATATTTTTATACTCCTCTCTGGTCATTTATCCAATCTTCTACTTCTTGTAAGCTTCTTTTTTGTGTTTAAGATCAGCAAGGATTTCACTGTTAAGCCAAGCTGGTTGCCTGCCATATCTCTTCCGATTCACCAGTTCCTGAAAAATGTTCCCTGCATCACAAGGAGGATGGGGGAAAAGATCGTGTCTCACTGCTGACCATGTTTGTGGGAGAAAGGGAAGAGAGAGATTCTAGAGAGAGTTAGTCATTCACCTGCCTTCCCTGCATGGAAATAAGTGGGTACTCAGGAGTCTAGGTCTATCTATTGGGGATGAATGAAGAGGTTCAGCTATGAAGTTTTGTTATTGGGGGAATGGGTAAGAAGATTTTGGGGAAATGGGGAAGAGGACCTCTCTAAGTGAGGGTGAGTATTTATGGTTTTGGGTGGCTATATGAATTGAACCTGAATTCTGATAGTTTTGAGTGTCTCATATAACTATTTTTTAATTCAGTTGTACTGTTGATACTTTTTCCAGGTCTTTAATATTATTTCGCTGTTAATGATTAGAAACAAAGCAAGAATCATTTAAAAGGGAAACATTAGCAGTATTTTAGCTTGAGTCAAATGTGAGCAGATAAAACACTCAGAGGCAGATCCTCTGCTAGCATAAATTGCCATAACTCCATTGAAACCAATGAATGTCACTCACTACTGCATTATGAGAGAGGCAAATTATACCAGCTGAGGATCTGTTCCTGAATGTACAAACACTCCATAGCGCTATAGGTTGTAAATCCTGGCTTATTCCATCTTTACCTTCAAAAATCAAATATGGTTCTGATATTATCAACAAGTGATGCACCTGGAACAAAATACACATCAAAACATGGAAGAAGTGACAGCTGATATGGGGATCTTTTCTTTAAAACTTTCAAATTTTCAGTTTCAAGTGCTCATGTTTCTGATGCCAATAACATCTGAGAATAAACAAAAAGGGTTCAGATTCAGCCACATGTTTGCAGGATAGAAAGGGTTAAGGTTTAAAATTGCTTTTGAACCTTGCAATGAGAGATGCTGTTTGTTTGAAAGTAGCTGTAGTTGAGTAATAAAGAATCATTAAGTGGCTAATTAGTTAGCCAGCTTTCAAACTAAACAGTAGTAAAAATAAATGATCCAGATTGATGAATATATTACTAATCTTATGTGTACAATTTTAGAACAATTTTTTAAGTAATAAATGGAAAAAGTAACCAATTGGACATAAAAACAATAAGAAAAGTCCATTAAATTACAGCACTTACATTCCCTGTTTTCATACAAGATTAGAGTTTTCTTTGATGGGATGTAACGCTATGCTTCATTATCTGTGTTAGAATTCCCATAAATTCCATTTCTGTTACAAAACAAGATAATGCAAGTGATTGTTTAGAGAGTTGTCAGTATTGTTTACTCACCCTTGTCTCTATCCCTCTTTCAGTCAAGAGAGAGAATTAAAATGCCAACTTAAAATTAGCATTTCATTTTTTTACTCCATGCTTTCAGTGCATCGTGATATGTTTCTTACAAAATCCAAATAGTTTTGGTAAAATGTCTTCATTTTATGTTTTTCACACTTGAAAAAGGAACAATAAATGAAATAAAATTCACTTAAATCTCTTCAAAATCTTTGTCACAGAAGGATTATGAGACATAAACTACATTACAGATTTGTTCCATATACAGTACAATTAAGATACTAGTATAGTACCTAGCGGAATTAAGGCACCATGGCTGGATCCTTTGGTACTTTACCATTGATTTCAGTGAGCGTAGGCATCTAAATACGTTTAAAAATCTGGACCCTTATTATTATTTATTTCTACTATAGAGTCTAGGTGTCCTGGTCATTTGTGCTAGGCACTGTACCTACACCCAATAAAGACAGTCTCTGCCCTAAAGAACATATAGTCTATCATATGATCAGACAACAACAAGTAGATTAAACAAATAGGGGAAGGATAAGAATGAAACAGTCTCACTAGCTTAATAGGAACTAGTGTAAGCACATTCACTGCCTAGCCATTGTCATACCAGACAGTCTGAGAGACTCATCTAAAGGCTAGGAGTGAAATCCTGTCCCCATTAAAGTCAATTGGAGTTTTGTCACTGGTATACAGAGAGCAAGGATTTGACCCTACATTTTTACTTAGTGTTACTCAGTCACAATCCCATTGATATTGGGGCCATCAGAGTTCAATAGGAGCTCTTTATTACCCCTTTCTTCTTCAGTGAAGATTTTCTCATAAGATATGAGAGCGTGCACTGACAAAAACCATAGAAATTCTGTTCGTGCTCCTACTGCTGACAAACCTCTGAACAAAGTTCTTGTTATCCTTTATATTTATATAGCACTCATCATGATATCAGAGATCCTCAGCAGCCATAGTGAAGCTTCCTGAAGAATGTATTATGAAGGTTCCTCACATTCCTAAAATACAAAATCTTGGTAGAATGTCCAGAGGAGGTTGAATATGACCTTTGAAAGGGACCTGATGCTTCAATCTAATGTGTGGCCTGTATGGTACATGAAAGGAAGCTGGCCAAGTTCCCACCCCTGAAGGTTTTTCTTGCAATTTCCTTCATTCCCATGCCTGAGCATAATGAAATTAAGTGGATGTGAATTATAGATGCACTCTGTTTAGCAGAAGCATTGGTTCATTTTAAAAAGTCTTAGTTAACACCTAGTACAAATGAAAGTTAAGGGAACAGAAGCATGTATGGCATGTGATACAAGATGGTACAACACAAGACAGATGACATTTAGGTGCCCCTTTTCAAGGATCTTGGATAGTCCCACACTTGAGCAGAGGACTGTCAAGTGGGACATGATCTAAAACTAAACCATGGATCTTTTATCACCTTTACACACACAATTTCAGTTAAATGAACAGATGAGATTTTTTTTCACATTTAGTTTCAGTCAACTTCAGAATTATACTACTAAGATTGATTAAATTAATTCATATAGCTGAAGTCTGAGATTTCAGACTCCTGTGTCCCAGCTCTTTGACAAAGCAACTCTTTCAAACAGCCTTAGTTTGTCTATCAGTCAGATTTCAGATAGTTTTTTCCCCCAAATGTATCAAGATTAAAGATATGACTCATAAAATACTGTATGCATTTATCCATACTGTACAGTCTCAACAGAATAATTCTTTTGGTAAACCTCTTTGTTCAGTGTATAGTAAGGAAAAAAATCCATCTACCTATAGACATGCTGTCAAGGTTCCCTCCCCACTCTGAACTCTAGGTTACAGATGTGGGGACCTGCATGAAAGACCCCCTAAGCTTATTCTTACCAGCTTAGGTTAAAAGCTGCCACCACCAAAGTACTTGTGGCACCTTAGAGACTAACCAATTTATTTGAGCATAAGCTTTCGTGAGCTATAGCTCACTTCATCGGATGCATTCAGCAAACCCTTGGATCTTAAGAACAATGAAAAAAAGCAATCAGGTTCTTAAAAGAAGAATTTTAATTAAAGAAAAAGTAAAAGAATCACCTCTGTAAAATCAGGATGATAAATACCTTACAGGGTAATCAGATTCAAAACATAGAGAATCCCTCTCGGCAAAACCTTAAGTTACAAAAAGACACAAAACCAGGAATATACATTCCATTCAGCACAACTTATTTTATCAGCCATTTAAACAAAACAGAATCTAACGCATATCTAACTAGATTGCTTACTAACTCTTTACAGGAGTTCTGACCTGCATTCCTGCTCTGGTCCCGGCAAAAGCATTACACAGACAGAGAGGACCCTTTGTTTCCCCCCGCTCCAGCTTTGAAAGTATCTTGTCTCCTCATTGGTCATTTTGGTCAGGTGCCAGCAAGGTTGTCTTAGCTTCTTAACCCTTTACAGGTGAAAGTGTTTTTCCTCTGGCCAGGAGGGATTTAAAGGTATTTACTCTTCCCTTTATATTTATGACACATGCAAATGGAGAGGAAAATGTTATATGTTGGGAATATACTTAAACTATGGGTCACAAGGCAGAACAATTTACTTGCTGATAAGTCACAAGTTATAAATCTAGCATACACTAAGGGCGGGAAAAGAAGCCTACAAGGGATATGTTATGATATTCTAGCTCAAGGAAATATTTGTGAATTAGGACAACAAAATTATATTTAAGAAATAAATCACTGGAATGAAAATTCTCAAAAAGGTGATAGTCTACACAGCACTATTATCCATTAGATCAATATTTTTTAAATGGGCAAGCTGGTGTAAATTTTAGTTAATGGAGCTATGTCCATTTACAGCAGCTAAAGATCTGGAGCACTTACAATATGTTCTACAGAAAATGAATTGATCATACTTTTAAAATTCTTAAAACGCTTCCTAAAAGATGACAGGGAAATAGTGCATTTGCACTGGGCCTAGTACTACAGGACCTGGATCATAATATGGGCCACTAGGTAGTACTGTAATACAAATAATGGTGTTGATTATACATATTATTTAAACAATGTCACTTAAAGGATTGTGGTGTAATAGGAATATCCTAACTAGGGATGGAGATATAATATATGTGTGTTTCCTAATGTTTGGCCTATTACTTTTTAAAAGTGATGGGTATTAAAAGTGTACAGTTATAGGTTAATGACTAAAGCTCACTGTCAACATCACAGTCTCCACTGGGAAGTTGTAAAACTTTGAGGGAATTATTATGGGTAAAATGTAATCATAAATATTGTATATTATGGTGAGAGTAGTGTAACTGCATATTAACCAATCCACATTCTTTTTTTATTTAATATGTAGAATATGCTGAATGTCTGTCTTCTTTTTTAGATTTTGCTTTAATTATTCTAAAATAGAGGAAGAAGAAGTTTTGCTAGATGTTCAAATATAGCTCTGTATTTTCATATTAGAAAAACTAGTCCAATGTGCTACCTGAGAGAGCACAACATTTTCAAGTGCTATGAATATTTCCACTAGAAATGAGCGAACCAGTTTGTAGAAAAGCAAACTAACCCACCAGTCTTTGCCCATTCTTGAGTCAAATCTCTATTAACACTTGAAAATATTTGGTTAACTAATTTTATCAGTCATTTTCATCTTTTTCAGGCCCAGGTTTACAAAAGCGACTAAAGATTTTTGAATGGTTACATATTTGGTGCCTAATTTGAAGAATCTTAAAGGGACTTGACTTTCAGAATACACTGCGCACCTACCCTGAAAAATCAGGCATCTTCATGGAGTCTCAAATGAAGTCCCCAAAACTATGCACCCAAAATCACTAGTCACTAGAGCTGGTCAAAATATATTCTTCAGAGCATTTTTGCAATGAAAAAATGCTTTTGCCTCAAATGCAAATGTTCAGAGAAAGTTTTGTTTAGGTCAATATTTTCCATTTTTTTGGCAAAAGAACACAGGAGAGGGAGAGTGTGATGGGGTAGCCCATGACTTAGGCCAGTAGCATCTAGTAGTTAGCACACCCTGCCACCTGGCTTGGATCTTTAAGAGTTTGGGAGGATCCAAAAGATAAATATACAGATGAAGAATCCTGGGAATGAATCCTGCTCCAGGAAACAATCAGGAGACTGTACCTTTAAGGGCCTGACACCATGCAGAGAGGGCAGGGCAAGGCTCCCCTCTCACCCAACCAACTGGCAAGGGGTTGGGAAAAAGGGAGCAGTATAAAGGCTGCCTCCTCCCTCACAGTAGGGAGCTATTGACAGAGAAGGTTGGCCTGATGGCCCTGCCAGATTGGAAGACTTATTAGGAATGGTGTTCAGCTGAAGGGAGCTGGCAAAGGGCCTTGCAGCTGCCTAACCTAAGGTCAGAGTTCTTATGCACATCCCTACCTCCAGGGAGAGAGCTGAGGGGGAACACCTCTTGGGAGGACAGTAAGATTATTCAAAGGCAAAGAGGCCTGATAGAACCCCAGTCCCAGAAAGGGGGAACCCCTGTTCAAAGGAGAGAGCTACTGACTGCCTTTAGGCAAGGGGCAAAAAGCTGCTAGTTGTACAATCTGTCTGCTGCACTGAGGAATGGGGACTGACTTGCAAGAGACGCCTCCTGAGCTAGTCCCAGGAGAAGCTGTGAGGAGCCACAGAGTCAAGCCAGGGACACTAGAGCCCTAATGCCCTTATGAGGAGGAGGAGAAGTGAAATAAAGGTAGGAGCAGCCCAGGAAGAGATTGAAGGAACCACCTAAAGAGGAACCCTGGTCTAGAAACCAGATGAGAGGGCAAGTCTGGGTTCCCCTACCTCTTCCCAGACCAAAAGGGGGAGCAAGGGTGACAAAGATAAAAGAAGCCAAGAATGGCAAACACCAGACAGTGGCTAGGAGATGGGCATGGAAGCCATTAGACTTTGTTTCCTATTTTGGCAACTTTTCTATTAACCCTGGAATGGGAACGAACTGAATATTGACCTGGTGAGGCTGCACTTGACAGACTGTTGACGACTCCAGAATGACAAAAAGGGGGCACTAGACTGGGAAAATCCCTGCAACACCAAACAAGGAAAGGAGACCCCTGGAGGTGAAAGACTTGATAACAAAGGGAAAGGAAGAGAAAGTAAAGAAGGGAAGTGTCAGGGTTTCTTTCCCACTCTGAACTCTAGGGTACAGATGTGGGGACCCGCATGAAAAACCCCCTAAGCTTATTCTTACCAGCTTAGGTTAAAAACTTCCCCAAGGTACAAACTTTGCCTTGGCCTTGAACAGTATGCTGCCACCACCAAGCTTTTTAAACAAAGAACAGGGAAAGAGACCACTTGGAGATGTCTTCCCCCCGAAATATCCACCCAAGCGCTATACCCCCTTTCCTGGGGAGGCTTGAGAATAATATCATAACTAATTTGTTACAAAATCATCAAAGACCCAAACCCCTGGATCTTGGAACAATGGAAAAATCAGTCAGGTTCTTAAAAGAAGGATTTTATTAAAAAAAAAACCAAAACAAAGGTAAAAATAATCTCTGTAAAATCAGGATGGAAAATACTTTACAGGGTATTCAGATTCAAAACACAGAGGATCCCCCTCTGGGCAGAACCTTAAAGTTACAGAAAACAGGAATAAACCTCCCTCTTAACACAGGGAAAATTCACATAAAACAAAAGATAAACTAATCCGCCTTGCCTGGCTTACCTGGTTGCAATATTGGAGACTTGGATTAGAATGGGTTAGAGAAGATGGATTAGAGAAGATGGATTTCTGTCTGGCCTCTCTTAGTTCCAAGAGAGAACAATCACGTAAACAAAGAGCACAACAAAAGCCTTCCCCCCAAGATTTGAAAGTATCTTGTCCCCTTATTGGTCCTTTGGGTCAGGTGCCAGCCAGGTTAGCTGAGCTTCTTAACCCTTTACAGGTAACAGGATGTTGCCTCTGGCCAGGAGGGATTTTATAGCACTATATACAGAAAGGTGGTTACCCTTCCCTTTATATTTATGACAGGAAGAAAAAAAAGGCCGTGTGTGGATGGGGGGAGGGGATAGAATGGTATTGATTTAATCAAAAAGCTGAAAAAAATCAGTGAAAATTTTCAAATGAAAAGAGAAAAAAATGTTTTGTTCACAGTTGTTTATATAAAATAATTTGCATTTCTGACCAGCTCTACTAGTCATTATTGAAAATCTTGCTGTAAGATGTAATATGTAGGATGTATATTTTAGGTGTTGGGACATGAAAAAATGCCTGTTTGTCTGGAAAGGAAAGAGAACTGACAGGGGAAAAGTTGAGCCAGCAACCTGATCAGGTAAACAACTGGGTCAGCAGTTCAATTAGGTAAACAAGTGAGTCAGCAAACTAATCTTAGTGCTAGGCTGAAAAAAATGTTTATACAATATATACTAATTTTGTAATAATGTATTCAAGGCGAGCACCTGAATGTGCACGTGCGCTTGCATTTAACCCTATGCTGTGCCCAGTTTTGGTGGACTGATCACTCACTAAAGCAGCAAATAAATACTCTTCAGTTTAAGAGTCTGTCTGTGAACCTGTGCATTCTGGGTAGTGGGAAAGAGCTGCTCAAACGCTTGGCCAAATCATACAGTAAATCTGTGACAGAGCTAGGAACAGACCCCAGATCTGAATCCCAGTCCAGTTCCTTAACCATAAGATATCCTTCCTTTTTATTACAAGTATCACTAGCAACCATAATTACCAACAATTTAAAACTTTGTTCCATAAATAGGTCTCCCAGAAGCTGGGTACCTGAAGACTTTGTGGGTTCAAGCTACAGGAGAGTTGTGCGTGTGTTCTAGTGAATTTTAAGTTGTTTTCAAGTGACTATCTTAATTAGCAAGGTTTCTAAATGCTTGGGGTTTGAATTAGCTTCCAGTTTTGTTGCTTACCCAATCCATAGAGCACCCCAGATTCTGTGATCCTTTTTTCCCTAACTGGCCTCTTTATGTTCAATGGGGATAATGGGGAAGTCCAGTGGTTTCCCAGCATCCATCCCCTGGTGTTTTCAGGGGAAGACATCAGTCTTATTCCCCCCACCCACACACACACACATCCTTTTTAAAACCTTCAGGAGGCATATCTGCTCCTCTGTCTTTCTGGAAACTTCAGAGAGTGGGAACAGTTGGAAGGGCCTTCTCCCTTCTTTTCATCCACCAGGAGGGTATTACAAATCTATTTGTGTCTGTGTGAGTGAAGGGCTTCTTCATCTCTTTTTCCATCTCTTTTCCCTATTTTATCTTTCGTGGGTCATTCATGTTTTCTAGGATCCAGAACGATTACAGGGAAATAGATAGACAAGGTAGGTGAAGTAATATATTTTATTGGACCAACTTCTCTTGGTGAGAGAGACAAGTTTTCAGGCTACACAGAATTTTTCTTCAGGTCTGGGTAGGGAAATATATATCAGAAGAAATGAGAATGTTTGGGAAAGAAGATTTTAAAAAAGCAAGGTTATAAGGGAAAATGGACTGAGGGAAGAGAGCAAGGATGGAATCAAGACAATAGAAGTGAAAGTGAGGAAGGAAGTACCATGAACAGCCAAAAGCCTAATACTGTATTGGTCAGTCAGTCACATAAACATTATTATAGCTGGGGCTGCTGGCATATTGTGTCATTTCCTAACTTTTGAGTGTTTAACAAACTTAATACTGCTTTAGAGTGTGTATGTGTGTAATTAAATAAATGTTATCAAACAGGGTAAACATTCACAAAGCTCCAGCATATCTGCATGATATGGTTTTGTTGGGAAGCTAATCCACAATGCTCTAGTTATCTCATGATGCTCTCTTGTTCCTAGATATTACAGATTTCCATGTTTGGAGACATTTTGAGCTAGCATCTTCACATTCTTTCAATGTACTTTTTGTAAGCTCTTTGTGTATTCTGTTTTATTCTAATTTTTTGGAAACTGTCTTCTTTTGTATCAGGTTTGGAAATGAAATGTACTCCAAAAAAGTCCCAATTTCATATGCCCAGGAAGTAAGGAGTTATCATTATGAGTTCACTTCTGTACGTTTTGTTAGCTTAGAGAACACTGCCTATTTTCGATGCCATCAAAAAGAAAGTTTTACCATGCCTATGATAAGTTATTTTTCTGCATATTTTCCACTTGAATAAGCACCTTGTTTTAGATTGTAATCAGCTAGAATCATCCTTTTCTTACTAGCAGGATTAAGGGATGGACATTTGGACCTTTGCAGTTAGGATTTATTATAAACCTCCCTCTTTGTAAGCTTTATTTTCATGAGAAATAAATGGCTTTTGATGGACATGCCCTCATTTTGTTTATAAATTTGAGCTTGGAATAAATATAAGAAAGATAAAACAATTGAATGGCTTGGCTTTTTGACCTTAATGCTGCATTATATGCAAGTGCAATTGTTTACTGCCAAGAGCAAAGAGATGGGAACAGAAAATGTAGTTATCAACTTCAACCAGAAATAGGCAAGAGATTTTCCAACAAAAATCATTCCCTTGTGAGTGAGAAAATATGTAAAATAAGTTCTGAAATGAAAAGCTTCACACACACTTTGTATTTGTAATGTTTGGTCTTTAACAAGAGCAGTAAAATGGCTATTACATATTATTTTTACTCTTTTGTTTATTGGTGTCACCAAACCTAGGGGCTTTTCAATGCATATAAGTATTGTTCAGGTTAACTAAAGCATAACTATGAACCTGATCATTCCCTCAGCTTCTCTGGAGAGTCAGAGACTGCACAGATGAGCAATTGCCTATCACCACTCACTGTAAGGGTCCTGAAAAGAGTCACTTTCCCTTCAACCCCAAATATATTTCTGAGGTGAGACAACATCATGTCATGGCAGTCAACAGTATCACCTCCTGGATCTACCTACAGCAAGATGAGTATAGTTGATCTCCTCCTATCTATGAATGAGAAGCAGTCATCCATGAGATGTAGTAGTGTTTTATCATTTCTGTGTGACCAACTGTCCGGGTACCAGCAACGGAGACACAGGTAAGTAACCGTTTTCATGTTCTCTCCACAGGTACCATTGCGGAGAGTGGACCAGATTATACGTCTCGGGGGAGAAAGCAGAAA
This sequence comes from Lepidochelys kempii, assembly GCF_965140285.1. Lineage (NCBI taxonomy): Eukaryota > Metazoa > Chordata > Testudines > Cheloniidae > Lepidochelys > Lepidochelys kempii. Next base: position 84,592,842 of record NC_136380.1, read on the forward strand.
GAGACTCCGCTGGTTGGAAGGCATGAGATGCTCTGTCCCGAGGTTGAGGGTTCCACGACCACCACTCCCAAGAGAAGGAGGCGGCTGGTGGTGGTCGGGGACTCTCTCCTCAGGGGGACTGAGTCATCTATCTGCCGCCCTGACTGGGAAAACAGAGAAGTCTGCTGCTTGCCAGGGGCTAAGATTCGTGATGTGATGGAGAGACTGCTGAGACTCATCAAGCCCTCGGATCGCTACCCCTTCCTGCTTCTCCGCATGGGCACCAATGATACTGCCAAGAATGACCTCGAGTGGATCACTGCAGACTACGTGGCTCTGGGAAGAAGGATAAAGGAGTTTGAGGCGCAAGTGGTGTTCTTGTCCATCCTCCCCATGGAAGGAAAAGGCCGGGGTAGGGACCGTTGAATCGTGGAAGTCAACGAATGGCTATGCAGGTGGTGTCGGAGAGAAGGCTTTGGATTCTTTGACCATGGGATGGTGTTCCATGAAGGAGGAGTGCTGGGCAGAGACGGGCTCCACCTAACGAAGAGAGGGAAGAGTATCTTTGTGCGCAGGCTGGCTAACCTAGTGAGGAGGGCTTTAAACTAGGTTCACCGGGGGAAGGAGACCAAAGCCCTGAGGTAAGTGGGCAAGCAGGATTCCGGGAGGAAGCACAGGCAGGAACGTCTGTGAAGGGAGGGCTCCTACCTCATACTGAGAATAAGGGGCGATCAGCAGGTTATCTCAGGTGCCTATATACAAATGCACAAAGCCTTGGAAACAAGCAGGGAGAACTGGAGGTCCTGGTGAAGGCAAGGAATTATAACGTGATTGGAATAACTTGGTGGGAAAACTCACATGACTGGAGTACTGTTGTCAAGGTTCCTCCCCCACTCTGAACTCTAGGGTACAGATGTGGGGACCTGCATGAAAAACCTCCTAAGCTTATCTTTACCAGCTTAGGTCAAAACTTCCCCAAGGTACAAAATATTCCACCCGTTGTCCTTGGATTGGCCACTACCACCACCAAACTAATACTGGTTACTGGGGAAGAGCTGTTTGGACGCATCTTTCTCCCCAAAATACTTCCCAAAACCTTGCACCCCACTTCCTGGACAAGGTTTGGTAAAAAGCCTCACCAATTTGCATAGGTGACCACAGACCCAAACCCTTGGATCTGAGAACAATGAAAAAGCATTCAGTTTTCTTACAAGAAGACTTTTAATAAAAATAGAAGTAAATAGAAATAAAGAAATCCTCCCTGTAAAATCAGGATGGTAGATATCTTACAGGGTAATTAGATTCAAAAACATAGAGAACCCCTCTAGGCAAAACCTTAAGTTACAAAAGAGATACACAGACAGAAATAGTTATTCTATTCAGCACAATTCTTTTCTCAGCCATTTAAAGAAATCATAATCTAACACATACCTAGCTAGATTACTTACTAAAAGTTCTAAGACTCCATTCCTGGTCTATCCCCAGCAGAAACCAGTATAAGACAGACACACAGACCCTTTGTTTCTCTCCCTCCTCCCAGCTTTTGAAAGTATCTTGTCTCCTCATTGGTCATTTTGGTCAGGTGCTAGCGAGGTTACCTTTAGCTTCTTAACCCTTTACAGGTGAGAGGAGCTTTCCCCTGGCCAGGAGGGATTTCAAAGGGGTTTACCCTTCCCTTTATATTTATGACAACTGTCATGGATGGACATAAACTGTTCAGGAAGGACAGGCAGGGCAGAAAAGGTGGGGGAGTTGCACTGTATGTAAGAGAGCAGTATGACTGCTCAGAGCTCTGATATGAAACTGCAGAAAAACCTGAGTGTCTCTGGATTAAGTTTAGAAGTGTGAGCTACAAGAGTGATGTAGTGGTGGGAGTCTGCTATAGACCACCGGACCAGGGGAATGAGGTGGATGAGGCTCTCTTCCGGCAACTCACAGAAGCTACTAGATCGCACGCCCTGGTTCTCATGGGCGACTTTAATCATCCTGATATCTGCTGGGAGAGCACTACAGTGGTGCACAGACAATCCAGGAAGTTTTTGGAAAATGTAGGGGACAATTTCCTGGTGCAAGTGCTGGAGGAGCCAACTAAGGGGAGAGCTTTTCTTGACCTGCTGCTCACAAACCGGGAAGAATTAGTAGGGGAAGCAAAAGTGGATGGGAATCTGGGAGGCAGTGAGCATGAGTTGGTCGAGTTCAGGATCCTGACACAGGGAAGAAAGGTAAGCAGCAGAATACGGACCCTGGACTTCAGGAAAGCAGACTTCGACTCCCTCAGGGAACTGATGGGTAGGATCCCCTGGGGGAATAACATGAGGGGGAAAGGAGTCCAGGAGAGCTGGCTGTATTTCAAAGAATCCCTATTGAGGTTACAGGGACAAACCATCTCGATGAGTCGAAAGAATAGTAAATATGGCAGGCGACCAGCTTGGCTTAACAGTGAAATCCTTGTGGATCTTAAACATAAAGAAGAAGCTTACAAGAAGTGGAAGATTGGACAAATGACCAGGGAAGAGTATAAAAATGCTGCTCGGGCATGTAGGAATGAAATCAAGAGAGCCAAATCGCACCTGGAGCTGCAGCTAGCAAGAGATATTAAGAGTAACAAGAAGGGTTTCTTCAGGTATGTTGGCATCAAGAAGAAAGCCAAGGAAAGTGTGGGCCCCTTACTGAATGAGGGAGGTAACCTAGTGACAGAGGATGAGGAAAAGCTAATATACTCAATGCTTCTTTTGCCTCTGTCTTCATGAACAAGGTCAGCTCCCAGACTGCTGCGCTGGGCAACACAGCATGGGGAGGAGGTGAGCAGCCCTCTGTGGAGAAAGAAGTGGTTCGGGACTATTTAGAAAAGCTGGATGTGCACAAGTCCATGGGGCCGGATGCGTTGCATCCAAGAGAGCTAAAGGAGTTGGCGGCTGTGATTGCAGAGCCATTGGCCATTATCTTTGAAAACTCATGGAGATCAGGGGAAGTCCCGGATGACTGGAAAAAGACTAATGTAGTGCCCATCTTTAAAAAAGGGAAGAAGGAGGATCCAGGGAACTACAGGCCAGTCAGCCTCACCTCAGTCCCCGGAAAAATCATGGAGCAGGTCCTCAAGGAATCAATCCTGAAGCACTTAGAGGAGAGGAAAGTGATCAGGAACAGTCAGCATGGATTCACCAAGGGAAGGTCATGCCTGACTAATCTAATCACCTTCTATGATGAGATTACTGGTTCTGTGGATGAAGGGAAAGCAGTGGATATATTGTTTCTTGACTTTAGCAAAGCTTTTGACACGGTCTCCCACAGTATTCTTGTCAGCAAGTTAAAGAAGTATGGGCTGCATGAATGCACTATAAAGTGGGTAGAAAGTTGGCTAGATTGTCGGGCTCAACGGGTAGTGATCAATGGCTCCATGTCTAGATGGGAGCCAGTATCAAGTGGAGTGCCCCAAGGATCGGTCCTGGGGCCGGTTTTGTTCAATATCTTCATAAATAATCTGGAGGATGGTGTGGATTGCACTCTCAGCAAATTTGCGGATGATACTAAACTAGGAGGAGTGGTAGATATGGTGGCAGGTAGGGATAGGATACAGAGGGACCTAGACAAATTGGAGGATTGGGCCAAAAGAAATCTGATGAGGTTCAACAAGGATAAGTGCAGGGTCCTGCACTTAGGACGGAAGAATTCAATGCACCGCTACAGACTAGGGACCGAATGGCTAGGCAGCAGTTCTGCGGAAAAGGACCTAGGGGTGACAGTGGACGAGAAGCTGGATATGAGTCAACAGTGTGCCCTTGTTGCCAAGAAGGCCAATGGCATTTTGGGATGTATAAGTAGGGGCATAGCCAGCAGATCGAGGGACGTGATCATTCCCCTCTATTTAGCATTGGTGTGGCCTCATCTGGAGTACTGTGTCCAGTTTTGGGCCCCACTCTACAAGGAGGATGTGGAAAAATTGGAGAGAGTCCAGCGAAGGGCAACAAAAATGATTAGGGGTCTAGAACACATGACTTATGAGGAGAAGCTGAGGGAACTGGGATTGTTTAGTCTTCAGAAGAGAAGAATGAGGGAGGATTTGATAGCTGCTTTCAACCACCTGAGAGGTGGTTCCAAAGAGGATGGTTCTAGACTATTCTCCGTGGTAGAAGAGTACAGGACAAGGAGTAATGGTCTCAAGTTGCAGTGGGGGAGGTTTAGGTTGGATATTAGGAAAAACTTTTTCACTAGGAGGGTGGTGAAACACTGGAATACGTTACCTAGGGAGGTGGTAGAATCTCCTTCCTTAGAAGTTTTTAAGGTCAGGCTTGACAAAGCCCTAGCTGGGATGATTTAATTGGGGATTGGTCCTGCTTTGATCAGGGGGTTGGACTAGATGACCTCCTGAGGTACCTTCCAACCCTGGTATTCTATGATTCTATGATTCTACAAGGGGTCCAGGATATTGGCAATAGATAGGTGTGAGGGCACTTCTTCACTACTTTCTTGATGTATTTTTCTCCATAAAAGGGAGATTTGACACTGTTTATAATGTCCGGATCTGGAAATGGTTTCTTGAGACCATGGCATTATTTGAGGTGGCTGGTAAGTTTCTTTCTTCAAGACAGGTCTTGATAATCTCCAACAGGCATCCCAAGTGTTCCTGGGCATCTTTGATCAGTGACAAGGGGCATGGGTCTGAATAAAACTTGGCAACTTTTATTTCTTTCAGTACTTTGAGAGTGCTTTGCTCCATGAATATACCACATTTTGTGAGAGGTGTTGAATTTGTCATTGGCTGTGTGTGTGGTAGCTTCTGTCCTCCTGCTGGTAAATAGCAGGTGACCAGTTCATCACATGATATGAGCTGGAGGTTGACAAAGTGACTTATGACCCAGTCTGGTTTGTACTGACAAGATTTAGTTGTTGCAAAGAGAGAAGTAGAAAAATATCTTAACTTCTGCCCTGGCTACCTCTCTGGATTTTAATCTGCATTCAACTGTATTGTCCACCAACAGCTCTCTGGAGTCCTACCTTCCTGCTTTTCATGATGCAAATTGTCAGATAGCCAAAGTGGCTAGTGGGAATATATTGAATGGTAATGTAGCCAAGATAGTGGCCAGCATGTGATCAAAATACCTTGCCAAAGCTTCTAATCCTTAAGTCATGCTCAGGACAAGATCTTTCACTGAGGATATTCTGGATTTTGGCTGGGTCCAAGAGCATTCTATGGCAAACCATGATGACTGTGCCTTACACCCATTTGTATATTTTAGGTTCTGATCTTTTCTTGGAAGAGGTTATATAGAGGTTTGCCCTAGGTGTGTGCTTCTAAGTGTCCTATATCCTCTTGTAGGCCAAGAATGCTGCCTAAAATGTGACTGGCTATGCATGCTTGTCTGCTGGATATCTATATGAGACCCTTATGGGTCAGTGGCTTTATCTGCATGGATATTGTGGTCTCTCCAGAAAGCAAGCTTTGAGGAGCCCACTGTCCTGATGGCCATTATCATCTTCATATTTTTAAGTAGTGAAGAAATCTGCTTGGATGTGTTTTGTGGTTTGCTCTTTTTTTTGTTTGTTTGTTTTCAACATCATCCTTGATTTTTGTCAGTAGAAATACACATAGTCCCAAGAATAGTGTTGTTAGCTAACAAGAGCTGCTCCAAAGTCTGCTTAGGGACCTCAAGTGCCACAGTATAATGAGAGACAGGCAAATGAGTGGGATGGGGGAATACAATGTCACTGGTTAGAACAGCAATGTTTTATTCAGGAAAAATGACTCTAGCTCCAAAGTTTAATGGCAATCGGCAGAGAGAAGCAACTGTTTGCAGGGTACCACACTGGACTTCACATTGACTAATATGATCTATTTCCCTGTGAGTGTGCCATTTCTCTTTGCTTAAGGAAATAGAATATTTTTTTCACAAAGTTAGGTTTGATCCAATCAAGTGACAGATGAAAATCAAGGAATTTAATAATGATGGATGTTTAAGAGAAACCTGTGAAATTTTCTAATACTACAGCGCTGCAAGAAGTCGGACTAGCACAAATCCTTAAATATTTGAGACTGAAAATCTATTCAGGTACAGAGAAATTGTATTTTCCTTTTTATTGTGTGTGGTAATACTTCTTCCAGGTGGATTTTATCATATAAAGCTTGCATATGTATTCTCAGCATTCTTAAGATTCTTGCTTTTAAAAAAAACACCCTTCTTCTCTTTATAGTATCCTGCATGAATGGCATCTCTTGGAAAAATTCTTAGTACTTTTGTAAACACTAGGTTCTTGACAATCAATCAAAGGGCAGTAGGTACTTAATAATCAATAGATAATAATGAACACATATACACTTTATGTTTTAATTAAGGCTGATAACCTTAAGGCACAATAAAGCAATATAAAAATACATTTTTCTTCAAAAGTTTTCATGACTGCATAATCCTTTAAAATCCCCTCCTACAAGGGAAACTACATTTCACTGCAGTCAGTATAAAGCAAGCAACATAATAAAGATATCCTATTAAAATAAATTGTTTCTGAAATAAGCTCAGTTTGATTGTAATAAAAATCTTTGTAATCAGCAGCACATGTTGCTTTAATCTGATGAAGAAACAATGAAGCTTGAAATCAAGATATTTTAATATGCAATTGCAAATTTGATATCCTCTTATTAAAACCAGACAATAATACCAGATGTCTAATACTTTTTGTACCATCAAATGGATTGTTTCCTAGATAAACACAAATAATATGATCTGTATTAGTTTCTAAACTTACCCTCCTCTGGGATGTCTTCAGAAAAAAAAATCCTAGGCAACACAAACCCTGGAGGATTCCAGATCTTGGCTCTGTTGGAGACAGGATAATTCAGAGGAAAATCTGTCCTGTGGCAGAAGCCAATTTAGAGAACGAAACAAACATCCCAAAGGCCAAAAATTAGAAAGCCAGCCCTGAGGTGGAAGGAAAGTACACACATAAAAAATTAGGGTGGTCCTTCTCTTGCATCCTGCAATGGTCTAAGCTTTCTAGGTTTCCTATATACCTGTCACTTCCCCTCTATGCATTCTTTTCTCCTCACCTTGGGTGCGGGTGAAAGGGAGACAATCTCTCCTTAAACTAGAAAAACTAATCTGTGAGATCACAAGGGGAGCAGGGATGGACTTGGTAGCCTATCTACTGATAGATATAAAGCACAATAAGAGTTAAGTCTATCTTATAATGTTACAGGGTGGAACACGGGATATCTCTCACTTTCTTTTCTTTCTCTGTTGTCCATCACCTGTTTGTTACTTTTCTTTAAGGTAACAGATCTGTTCGTGAGCTCAGTCATTTAATCCAACAACACTCCTTTACCTCCCAGACAACTATAGAGGGAAATGATTGGGCTGTTTTCATGAACATCTGTGTTAGAAAAGTGTCCTGCTGCAAAATGTGCGACATCTTCCTGTTTGATGTTTATTCTTCCATGGAAGAACTTGACCCTTCGTTAGGCACCAAAGGAACTCCTTGACCATAATTGTGCAATCAAACAATCTGCATTTTAATAAGGTTAAATGTAAATGTATAGATATAGGAAAAAAGAATGTAGGCCACTTAAAGGATAGGGGACTCTATACTAGGAAGGAGTGACTCTGAAAATGATTTCGGGATCATGGTGGATAATCAGCTGAACATGAGTTCCCAGTGTGCTGCTAATGAAAAGGACTAATGAAATCCTTGGATGCATAAACAGGGGAATCTTGAGTAGGAGTAGAGAGGGTTTTTTATCTCTGTATTGGGCACTGGTGTGATCAACGCTGGAATACTGTGTCCAGTTCTGGTGACTACAACTCAAAAACCATGTTGATAGACTTAAGAGGTTTCCGATAAAAGCCATGAGAATGGTTAAAGGTTTAAAAAATCTGCTTTATAGTGATAGATTGGAGGAGTGCAATCTATTTATTTTATCAAAGAGAAGGTGAAGGGGTGATTTGATCAGTCTTTTAATTACCTGTACAGGTAAAATAAATTTGCTAATAGAGTGCTCTTCATCCTAGCAGGCAAATGTATGTTCAATGGCTGGAAGTTGAAGTTAAACCATTTCAGACTAGAAATAATGTATAGACTTTTAACTGTGAGGATTATTAACCACTGGCACAACTTACCAAGGGTTGTGGTAGATTCTCCATCTCTTGAATTGATTGGATGTTTTGGTAAATCAGAAGCTCCTTTTCAGGGAAGTTCTATGGCCTGTGCTATGCAGGAGGTCAGACTAGGCTGATCATAATGGTTCCTTCTGGCCTTAAAATCTACTAATTAGATAGTCTTGACTCTGTTCCAGTCTTACTCTAGACACAACTATCCTGACCAACAGAATATGCTATAACTTATAAAGGGGTATAGTAAATTTCTTTCTCCTTGCCTCAGTGAAATCAAAGGTGGAAAGAGACATTATGCCTCTCTCTTTTCCTCAGATGGGTTATGTCTGTCCTGCCACTTACTACACAAGACAGCTCATCATTTAAATAATTTTAAACTATTTTTACTTGCAGGCCTTTTCCTAAGACTTTCAATGAGGTGTTTAACTCAAGTGTTACCTGTCTTGTTAAAAAATAATATTTATCTCTTGCTTTTTGTTTAATCTAACTCTTGCAATTTATTGTTGTTGTTGAAATAATGGATCCATGACCAGATTACTTTCCCTAGATAACCGTGAAACTTTCCTATAAGATTGCAGGAGAAGCTAGCACAATAAAGTTTCTCTTCACACTACTGTATCTGGGTCATGCTATCTTTTTTGGGAAGGTTCTTTAGTGAAGTCCACGTCTGCCTAGACACTACAATGGATACATTAGAAACATCTAGCTAGATGAACAGAGAGTCCTGCTCCACTCCCTACCTTTCTAATTTCATATCAATTTCTAACTGACATGTTATTGTACATATAATTAGAACATATAATAAAAGTATAAGAACATAAGAATGGCCATACTGGGTCAGACCAAAAGCCCATCTAGCCCAGTATCCTGTCTTCCGACAGTGGCCAATGACAGGTGCCCCAGAGGGAATGAACAGAACAAGTAATCATCAAGTGATCCATTCCCTGTCACCCATTCCCAGCTTTTGGCAAATAGAGACTAGGGATACCATCCCTGCTCATCCTGGCTAATAGTCATTGATGGACCTATCCTCCATGAATGTATCTAGTTCTTTTTTGAACACTGTTATAGTCTTGGCCATCACAACATCCTCTGGCAAAGAGTTCCACAGGTTGACTGTGCATTGTGTAAAGAAATAGTTCCTTTTGTTTGTTTTAAACCTGATGCCTATTCATTTCATTTGGTGACCCCTAGTTCTAGTGTTATCAGAAGGAGTAAACAACACTTATTTACTTTCTCCATACCAGTCATGATTTTATATCCCCCACCCCCATAGTCCTCTGTTTTCCAAGATGAAAATTCCCAGGCTTATTAATCTCTCCTCAGACGGAAGCTGTTCCATACCCCTGATAATTTTTGTTGCCCTTTTTGTTACCTCAATTTCACTAGAAACCAACCCAGGTTTATACTTATGTTGGTTTTATTAAATCCCGCTATTGGATCAAACAGAAAAGAGATGGACCTTATTCATGCATGCACACATTCGACACATTCATACCCTCATGCACCCACACTCTCATGCAGGTGGAGAGCCAGCAGAGGAAGCCGAGAAGCTGAAGCATTGTAGATCTGGTGTGTCTGCCTGCGGTCATGGATCCGGGTGGCCGAGCAGGTCAAGAAGAAGAAAGCTTGTGAGCATGCCTTCTTCCTTTTATAGTAACTGGACGGCTTCTGTCACGTACACTGAGTTTTCCATCTGTGACCGTCACCAACAAGCATTCCCAGACCTTGTTCTTTTCACGCATACCAGGTTCTTCTTTTCTTTACAGCAACCCATGATTGCCTTCTCAGGGCAGATTACATCAGTCACACCTGTCTCCGGGCTCTATTCTCCTTGCAGTTCCTCTCCGCCCAGTTCCACATACCTCCCTTGTTCACACTACCTTGTCTCCCACACACACACTCCCTTGTTCACACTCTCTCTGATTGTGTGATGGAATATTGCAAAGCTCGGGGGTTATACAAGTGGTAACTGAAAAGGTTACAAAACTTGCAAAAGTTACAAAATTTAAAAGGCTGTGCTAACAATGACTAAAAGTTACAAAGTTTGCAAAAGGTTAAAGAACTTAGTGATCATACTATCAATGACTGAAAAGTTACAAATCTTACAATCACATTCTACTGGATTGAGCGGAGGCTTTACACAACACTTTTCTGAACCTTTTCCAATTCCAATATATCTTTTTTTGAGATGGGGTGACCACATCTGCATGCAGTATTCAAGATGTGGGTGCCATGGATTTATATAGAGGCAATATGATAACAAGATGTCTTATTATTGATCCCTTTCTTAATAAGGCCCAGCATTCTGTTCACTTTTTAGACTGCTGCTGCACATTCAGTGGATGTCTTCAGAGAACTATCCACAATGACTCCAAGATCTCTTTCTTGAGTGGTAACATCTAATTCAGACCCCATCATTTTATATATATAGTTGGGATTATGTTTTCCAATGTGCATTACTTTGCATTTATCAACATTTAATTTAATCTGCCATTTTGTTGCCCAGTCACCTAGTTTTGAGAGATCCTTTTGTAGTTCTTCACAGGCTGCCTGGGACTTAACTATCTTGAGTAGTTTTGTATCATCTGCAAATGTTGACACCTCACTGTTTCCCCCTTTTTCCAGATCATTTATGAATACGTTGAATAGGACTGGGGGATACCACTATTTACCTGTCTCCATTCTGAAAACTGATCATTTATTCCTACCCTTTGTTTCCTAACTTTTAACCAGTTACCAATCCATGAGAGAACCTTCCCTCTTATTCCATGACAGCTTACTTTGCTTAAGAGCCTTTGGTGATGGACCTCATCAAAGGCTTTTTGAAAATCTAAGTACACTATATTCACTGGATCCCCCTTGTCCACATGCTTGTTGACCCCCTCAAAGAATTCTAGTAGATTGGTGAGGAATGATTTCCCTTTACAAAAAACATGTTGAATCTTCCCCAACAAATTATGTTCATCTATGTGCCTGACAATTTTGTCCTTAACTATAGTTTCACCCAGTTTGCCCAGTATTGAAGTCAGCCTTACTGGCCTGTAATTGCTGGGATCGCCTCTCAAGCCTTTTTTAAAAATTGGCATCACATTAGATTTGGTACAGAAGCTGATTTAAATGATAGGTTATGGACTACAGTTATAACAAATATAACAAACACCATCCAGAGCACATGGGGAAATGTACACACTGTTACACTCCTTTGTGGGGTGCACTGCTACTCCTATTGCAGCAGACTGGTGCAAAGTGAGAGGTGAAACCATAGCTCTGCCTCCCCTCCATCACCATTGTGGTGCTGTACATGAGAGAAGGGCGGGGGCAGTCCCTGTTCACCCTTAGGCACAGGGACTGGAATTCTTCCAGACCTTTTTATGCTCCCTATCTCTCCTCTCCCACTGGATACCTACATAAGGACCAGGAAGAATCTGGTGCAAAGGGAGCAGGATCAGGCCCATGGTCATCATGTAGCTGAAGAGTAAGGCCCTACTTAATTTGGGATATTGTGGCTTCCACCACAATTTTGATTGTAATTAGCTTACTTTGCATACTCCACAATTTTGCATACATTTTGAGGTTTGCAACACACATTTTTTTCCTATTAGTACATTTATCCAAGCTGATCGCATCTGGGGATTGGGCTGTCAGTCATGCACATTAATGACTATAAAATAGTTGCAGCAAAATGTCTGGTTATCAAAAAAATTAGTAGGCATAACATAATACTTGAGTATTTATATTTTTCCGGCAATTTTTTCTTAAACAAATAGGCCTTCTCTGGCTTTTCCAAATTACCACAATTAATAAAGGTTCATTATTACTTTTCCATGACTTTTCCATGTCTCGTCCACAGTTATTTGACAATAATCCTTCAATTCAAGTAGAGCCGTACTGAAGAGTCCCTTAGAAACATTTGTAAAGGTCCCTTTATTGTCAACTCATAAAGCAAAACCTCCAAGGTAAACATCTGGTTATCAGAGACATGAAAGGAACAGACGGAAGTACAAGTGATTTAATGACTATAGCATTCAAATCCTGAGCCGAGCACATGATAAATAGGTTCATGTCAGGCTAATTGCACCCCATCATTATATAAAACACTGATGGAAATTGGATCAGAAGGGAGTCAGATGTTGTAAATGAGCAGACACAGAGGTGATGAAATGATTAATGCTAGTTCTAAATAGTACAGGTGTCTGATATTTCAGAAATATCCAGGAAATAAATAGAACATTGATTCTTCCTGATAGGAAGAGGAAAAGTGTGTGGTTGATTCCCTTGTCTACAAATGAAGTCTTGAGTGAACTGTTCCCTTGATTTATTACAGTGGTATCTGGTAGCACTCCTATCTTAAAATGTCTGTCAGTATTTTCAGTATGAACTGTTATTTTCAGGTAGTACTAGTCAGCCAGACCGTGAATAGTAGAATTCTAAAATACTAGTCACTTTGGCTAGGCAGGTGGACAACAGCAATTTTATTTATTTGTTTTATTATTATTTTTATTATTTTTATTTATTATTATTTATTTTATTTATTTATTTTATTTTTATTTATTATTATTTATTTTTTATTATTTATTATTATTTCTGTTGTTTATTAATACTATTATCTCATTTTTGTAGGCTAAATGAACAACTCAAAACCTGTGAACTTTGCACATAGCTTCTCTTTGTAATCATGTGTTCCCCTAATTGTTGCATTTCTGTTCTTTCCTCACTACCTCCACTTGTTTCTTACACCCACTGGTCTGGTCTTAATTCAGGCCCTGATCCCATGAAGACTTATGCATGTGAGTGTCTTTTTAGTCATTTGCAATGTTGGTGTAGCTGTGTTGGTTCCAGGTCTCTGTGCAGGGTGAGGTAATATCTTTTATTGGACCATCTTCTGTTGGTGAAAGACACAAGCTTTCAAACTCCATTGAGCTCTTCAAGTCTCTGACAAATGTTCAAAAAATATTAAACAGCATAGATTTGAGAACTATTAATAGGGATATTTGGGAAATAAAAAATGCAACACTTTTTAATGCCATTGAAATGTTTGAATGGAAGAGCTCTTTGGCAGGACAATAGAAAAGAGTTTTATTTTTACTTTTTTAAAAAAAGTGGGGGGGACTAGCCCTCCTAAATAAGGGTTTGTGTGTAACAAAGAATACATGATACACAGTGGCCTTACCATTACAAATGGATACACTTTAATTGTAAACTGATTTTTCCCCTTTGCCAGTACCAGTATTCCATTTTCTATGTTTCCTCAGCAAAAGGCAATGAGATGACAAGCACCTACAACAAGCCGATGCCTTTCTCACCCTGTCCTCTATGTTTGTAATGTCATCAGCTCTTATAGAAGACACAAGGAAACCTGAACTGTAGCCCTGGCAAAAGATAACTTATTTCCATATACTTTATTAGATGTATCTACCATTGTTAAATCTATGTATGTATTCTTCTAGACATCTTTATCTGGAAAGAAATTCAGTTTGCTTTAATACAGAGTTCTCAGTCAAAGTACAATGTATAATTTCTATTTTTTTCTGACACCTTTCATTAGTGGAAAATACAGAATTTTTTTTAGGCCTGTTGACACTCAACAGCCAATCTATAGTAAAACTGTATTGAGCGTTCAGGTTACAATATTGTTGTCACCCCAGCACAGTTCCATTTATAGTTTAGATCAGGAGTAAAATTTCAAAAGTAAGTAAATGACTTAGGAGCCTAAATCTTATTGAAAGGCAATGGAATTTAGATGCCCAAGTCACTTTTGGAAAATGGAACTTGAGACTAAAGTCGCTTAGGCTGGATGCACAAAAGAAGTTAGACGTGATGGTGAGCATCAAAGCACCTAATTTTTAGGCATCTAGAAAATTCACAGAGACTGAGTTTGGTGCCTTGGTATCCTATACAATAAATGGATAGGTGATAGGTACCTTAAATGGGTAGGTGAGATAGCTGCCTTAAAATGTGATTCACAAAAGTCAGTATTCACAGTAGCAGCCGTGTTAGTCTGCATCCGCAAAAAGAAAAGGAGTACTTGTGGCACCTTAGAGATTAACTAATTTATTTGACCATAAGCTTTCATGAGCTACAGCTCACTTCATTGGATGCATATAGTGGAAAATACAGTGGGGAGATTTATATACACGGAGAACATGAAACAATGGGTGTTACCATACACACTGTAACAAGAGTGATCAGGAAAGGTGAGCTATTACCAGCAGGAGAGCAGGGGGGGAGGGCAGAATGGGGGGGGAGGGGAGACGGATGTTTTGTAGTGATAATCAAGGTGGGCCATTTCCAGCAGTTGACAAGAACAGAGGGGGAGAAATAACCAAGGGGAAATAGTTTTAGTTTGTGTAATGACACATCCGCTCCCAGTGTTTATTCAAGCCTAAGTTAACTGTATCCAGTTTGCAAATTAATTCCAATTCAGCAGTCTCTCTTTGTAGTCTGTTTATTTCCCGAAACAATACAACCGCATTTGCTCCAATCCCTCAGACAGAGACAAACACCTACAGGATCTCTATCAAGCATTGTTCAAACTACAATACCCACCTGCTGAAATTAAAAAGCAGATTGACAGAGCCAGAAGAGTACCCAGAAGTCACCTACTGCAGGACAGGCCCAACAAAGACAGTAACAGAACACCACTAAACATCTTCTTCAGCCCCCAACTAAAACCTCTCCAACGCCTCATCAAAGATTTACAACCTATCCTGAAAAATGATCCCTCACTCTCACAGATCTTGGGAGACAGACCAGTCCTCGCTTACAGACAGCCCCCCAACCTGAAGCAAATACTCTCCAGCCACCACACAACAAAAACACTGACCCAGGAACGTATCCTTGCAACAAAGCCCGATGCCAACTCTGTCCACATATTTATTCAAGTGACACCATCATAGGACCTAATCACATTAGCCACACCATCAGGGGCTCGTTCACCTGCACATCTACCAATGTGATGTATGCCATCATGTGCCAGCAATGCCCCTCTGCCACGTACATTGGCCAAACCAGACAATCTCTATGCAAAAGAATAGATGGACACAAATCTGACATCAGGAATCATAACATTCAAAAACCAGTAGGAGAACACTTCAGCCTCTTTGGCCACTCAGTAAAAGATTTAAGGATGGCAATTTTGCAACAGAAAAGCATAAAAAACAGACTCTAACAAGAAATTGCTGAGCTTGAATTAATATGCAAACTAGATACATTTAACTTGGGTTTGAATAGAGACTGGAAGTGGCTGGGTCATTACACATATTGAATCTATTTCCTTAAGTTAAGTATCCTCACACCTTGTCAACTGTCTAAATGGGCCATCTTGATTATCACTACAAAAGTTTTTTTCTCCTGATGATAATAGCTCATCTTAACTAATTAGCCTCTCACAGTTTGTATTGTAACTTACAACTTATCTGTATGTATGTGTGTATATCTATCTATCTATCTATCTATCTATCTATCTATCTATCTATCTATCTATCTATCTATCTATCTATCTATCTATCTATCTATCTATCCCACATTTCCTGGCAGATTTCACTAGCCTCAGAGGCTCACTGTGACCCTCCATGTAACCCTTCTCTCTCTAGAGACAAAGGTCACAGTCTACTGAGCCATTTTCATCATAAGGCAGCAAGGGAGGTGAGGAGAAGTTATCCTTCCTTGCACAGTCTCTGTTCTCTCCCAGTCTCAGTGATTAATCAGGGAGCAAAGGTGGGGGAGGGGGAGCCCGGGTCTACCCTCTACTCCGGGCTCCAGACCAGGGACACTAATAGTATCAGCTGTGGTAGCTGACCTTTTAGAAACATGACATGTACAATTCCCTGGGCTACTTCCCCCACAGCAGCCCTCACTTCCTCAAGCTCCACTTCACCCTTACCTCAGGGCCTCCTTCCTTCTGCCTGATATGGTATATACTACTCAGTCTCCCCAACAGCACAACTTCCTCCCACAGCTCCTGACATGCACACCCACCTGACTAACTGGGAGGCTTTGAACTAGTTTCAGCCAGCCCCTGACTGGCTTCAGGTGTCCCAATCAACCTAGCGTTCTCCCTGCCTTCTGGAAAGTTCTTAATTGGCCATGGAGCAGTTGCCTTTTCACTTATCCTGGTACCAGGGATTTGTTTATCTATCTCCCACTACTTTTCTATAGCCATCTGGCCTTGCCCCGTCACAATAGCTACTGCACTATCAGAACCTAACATATGTCTGCAAGATGCATCAAAATACAGTATGAATCATTAAGACAATATTCTATTTGTCCTCAAATGAGTTTATCAACACTAAATTTTTGCACCACCTAAACAAAACTGAGCAAAGCAGCAGTTAGCTGCATCTTCGGCTGTAAAGGAGAGAGTCTTAAATTTACTCATTTTTCTGTTCTCCAGTTCTGTGAGATACTAGGCACTGATCTGGGGAAGGAAGGAAAGATTTTAAAATTGACAGGATGTGGATTGGAAAGTTGTGACTTGTAAGGGGCTTTTTCACCCCATCTCGCCAGTTATCTTTATATGTGTTATGGATTAGTCACCCTTTATTAATGACAGAAAGAAACTTAACTGGTGAAGATTACTCTGCCTCCCTGCTCCAATTCTCCTTCCCACCCACACAGTCATATAGTTTCTTTACCTTTGTCAAACACTTTCAGCCCAATAGCCAAACATTATTTCAGAAAAGATCAAGGAGCTACAATCTATAGTTTGGGGCAGATTTTTCTAGCTTCTTCTGTCCCCTTTGCACTGATCAGTGACACAGAGGTAGCAGAAATAATACAGAGGTCTCCTGCTAGGGATTATGTTTGGGTATTTGGATGGCATGGAGAGGGAAGGACTGATGTACATTCCACTGTCACAGAAAAGACAAACTTTTAAAGGATTCAGAACCCTCAAGTCATCCACATTCCTAGTCTATCCAACTGTGCATTTTTATTACTACTACCTTCGTCCTCATCGATTCTCAGACACAGACTTTGTGTGACCTTGGGAAAGTCACTTACTATACCCTGTGTCTCAGATCCCCATCTATAATGGGGATAATACTTTCTTACCTTCTAGGGATGTTGAGGATAACATCTGTAAATAAGGGTGAGGCTTAGATACTAAAGTGTGGAGGACTGTACAAGTACTTTGTATTCTATTTCTAATATTATGAATTTTTAGGTGTTGAGTAGATATTAATTATGAAGATAACTAGGTAAAAATATATGCAGATATTTATAGTAATAAGTGTGGGAAATGGTAGAATTATCCTGATATGTATCGTTGTCATTATTCAATTATTCAAAGTCAATAGTGTTCAAATTTCAGAGTAACAGCCGTGTTAGTCTGTATTCGCAAAAAGAAAAGGAGTATCCGATGAAGTGAGCTGTAGTTCACGAAAGCTCATGCTCAAATAAATTGGTTAGTGTTCAAATTGAATACTGGGGCCTGCATCTGCTTGAGCAGTAGCCCCAAACCCAGGAGGATGCTGCCTGGACTGCTGGACCATTTTGGAACACTTCAACTCCAAAAGGCCCCATGAAGCAGCATATATCCACAGTTAAGGCTTTGTCTACACTTGGGAACTTTAGAGAAACTTTCCAGCTTTGGTTCTTAGTGGGTTTAACTAACTGTGGTAAAAACACTGGTAGTAGCACCAGAAGGAATATTTTTCTAGGACTCCCTAGCATAGACAAGGCTGAAGTGATGCATACAAAATAAACTTTATTTTGGTCTGATGGAGATCTGGACCTCAGCTGAAAAGTCTTGTCTTGATATCTGTGCAAACAAAATGGAAATAGCATGCCAATATTATTTTTACAGGCCATCGGATTAATATTGTCATCTGTGGAGTAAAAAAATAGTCAGTTGGAGTTAGCAGGATCATCCTTGTTATAGCAGCATGTTCATGTCACTGTACTTAAGATGATGTCAGCATTTACATTATAAGTAATTTAAGGGTTTGTAACTCAGTAAGAGGAGAGCGCTAGGCCTGCCACAATTAAATGAACTTTTTCTTCAATGTAACTTACTTTCAAGGATCATGGGAGTATATGACAAAACTTAATGTTATTCGAAGGACATTAGTAAAAAGTTTAGACATTTTGGCTTTTGTCAGGCAATTAAAAATGTTCCTGGAAGTTACTTTGAACAGAGTTCATCTAAATGTAAATATGCTTTGCTGGATTCATTCCAGGTCCAGATACCATAGTGGCGACCAGTATTTGTCAAATAGTGACTAATGATACTCACTAGTGATAGAGAAAGCTGTGCAGCAGGACACCTGTTTGTACCAAGTAATCTGGAAGTGCCGCAGATCCAGGTGGCAGGAGGCAGAAGAGGGGAATTTCATACCTTACTGATCCAGTAAAATAGACTCATAAGGTATCCAATCAGTTTTTCAGTTCTGATTTGCCCAAACAATAATGGCAGAAAAATGACAAAATCTGTGCATGGTCCATTCATTACGTTTCTACGGTTACCGGTTACCGTACTGATCCATTTACTGGGTCAACTGAATGAATATTTTTGGAAATTAAATTCCTTTCCTGAATTTATACATATAGGTAATTTAACTCCCAAATTTAAAGGACACTTGAAACAACCCCACAAAGTAATAAACTTATTTTTAGCCCATCATTTTTCAGTGTTAGAAATATGCAGGGTGGAAAACAAATCCTGAAATGAAGGACATGAACTTCTCTCACAATACCCATTCTATACTCCTCCCCCCAAACACCTCCTTTTTTACTCTGTTCTCACCTATTAACCCTCCTCACCCCCCCGCCCCAACACTTTCCCCCCCTTCTCTTTCCTGACAGACTCTTCAGTGCTTTGTATGACAAGAGTCGTCAGGCAGACCAAGCAGTCTTGCTCTGGCAGGTTCCTCTTATCCAGACTGGACATGTTTACCTGGCTCCAGTGGGGAATGGGGAGGAGAGGAAGTGATGGTGCTGATTAGTAGGAACCAAAAAAGCTCTGAGAACTGAAATGTTTGACCCCATCCTCCAACTGTGCCTTCTGCTTAGAAACACCGGAAATTCAAATTGAGTAACAAACTTTATACTGCTTTTCAAACAGTAAAGAGAAATGCAAGTTAATTTCAATGCTTATTAAAGACACAAGGATAAAAATCAATGTTGTTAAAAAGAGAAGTTATCAAAATCAGCAGGGAAATAAACAATCCTCAAATTTCAAATTTCAAAATTTCAAAATTCCATGGAACAATAATAGAAAAAACTGAGGGCTGCAAAAATATTACAAAAGTAATTGACAATGTCTCTTGAATCAATCAAGCATAATCAAGGGCCAGATTCTGTAACCTTTACAGAGTAGCTTTTGGCACTTAATTTGCACAGGTGTAAATGACTGCACCACGTGCAGGGCAATGGAGAACTTAGTCCACATCACTCTGTAGCTAGAATACATGGATAATGAATTTTAATGAAGTAGTTTCAGCCTTAACTGTGAATTGTTTATGCTTTGGCTGGTTGCAATCTTAAAAACAGTTTTATGGAAAATACAGTGTTAAGGAAAGAGGGGGAGTTTGACCTTTGAGCTCCTGGCCAGTAGGCGATTGGGAAGGTTGGTTGCTTTACTACCCATCATACTACAAATATAATGAATACTATAAATTATAAAACTAAATATACAATTGCATATTTAGTCTGAGTGTAAATGTTTTAAAAGTTGTATGAATATTATATATAACTGTAAAGAATGAAAGTTATTACTACTTAAATAGTTTGCTGACTATTGCCAAACTTAATACAATCACCAAAAGTCTCATTCAGGTTGTATAGAGGGACTAAACAAGCAAGGAAATTTGCAGGAAAGTCTATGGCTCATCCGTTGATTTAAGCACATGGTAGAAGCACAAGAACTTGAGGGATGGAGAGCACTTCAGCCTTAAACGTAGACACGTCTGGGCTGAAAGCACATACGAGGGGCAGCAAGTTTGAAGGGACAGCAGAAAGATAATTAATCTTTGATGGTGAAAACCAAATCAACTATACTTTTCCCATCAAACGAGTATTTTCAGTCAGTATCATTGATATGAATGTCAGCTGCTCTTTTGGAGTCCACTTCATTAATCTGAGTAAGAACTGCACCCTGCTAATAGTCCAAAGCATTTGTAGTCAGAGTTGTCAGACAACGAGTAGTGAGCAAGGTAAGTGTTTTACTAGTTAATTTCTTTCCTGCTTCAAATCAAAACTAGATTTTTCAGAATTTTTTCTAGAAGAAAATGCCCTACTGTAGCCACAAAGGTGGGGAGGATTTGTCTGGGCCAGCAGGGGAAAGAAAACACGGGGGCCCTTAAAAGATTCCTTCACCACATGCCTCCTTTCCTCCTGGTGTGTGGGGGTTCCTCAGTGGCTGATCAGTTGTACAGAAGAATGCAACGTAACATTACTGGTGCCTGTGTACCCAGAAGAGGGCTAATAAGCCCCTCTCCCTACTGAGGTAATCATGCAAGTCATCATTTTGGGGTGAGGAAGGTATTTCCTTCTCACTGCCACATTGGCCTGGGCGGAGTGTGGTTTATATGCCTTCTTCTCAGCAGCCCAGGCACCCAGTGGTAGATTAGTTAGTAAAACTCATTTGGTCACAGCTTGGCAGGTGGACAGTGCAGGTGCTCATTCAGGAGTGGGTGCAGTTCCCTGCTAAACCAGAATTCCAAGTGCAGTAAGAGAAGGCAGCCAAATAAGATGGGGAACAAAGTTGGTTCTAGAGCTAGTTAGGAGTTTTTCTGACAAAACAGTTTTGTTAGAAAATGCTGATTTGTCAGACTTAATGTTTCACTTACATGTCTTGGGTTTGATGAACTTTCATCAGACTACAGGCAGGATTCCAATGGAGTCCTGCCTGATTTCCTGATGGGCGGCTGGGAGTCCAGGCTTCTAGGGTCCCCACCAGTCCCACCCTGCAGAGTGCTTTGGGGCCAGGAATCCCAGGGCTTCTAGGATCCATGGCTCTAAGGCAGCCTCATAAGCCAGGACCTCTAATGCTTCCTGGGAACCCCAGCTGTAGCTTGGGCATGGCTCCCAGCTCCACAGCAGGGAACCTGGAAGTCCTGAGAGCCTTGTCTCAAGCTGGAATTCTCAGAGTTTCCAGGCTTCCTGCTCCATGGCAGACAACCTGGATGTCCTGGAAGGCACAGATTGACATGAGGCTCTCAGGATCCCTGCCATGTAACCAGCTCCCAGCTGGAGTTATCAGGCAGGAAACCTGGCAGTCCTAGAAGCCCTGGAAGCTCTGAAAGCTTCTTGGCTCCCATCTCTATGTCAGGGACTCCCCTCTCTCCAGGGGACCACTCCAGGCTGTCTACAACTCTTCTGGCAAGCAGGAGCAGCCCAGGGAATCCCTGGGACTCAGTGCAGCTAGTTTTCTATTTCATGTTTGGGAAATCAAGCCAAAACAATTTTTTCTCTGAAACACATTTTTTTGGAATTTCCTTTTGGCAAGAAATTTTAATTCCATTTTAATTCTGAAATGGAACAAAACCTTTTTCAAGATTTCAGAATTTCCAGTGTAATGGGAATTGAGTTTTGACCAGCTCTTATGGCGTCTCATAATGTCTGGTACAGTAAGGGGGAAACCCCATCTTCCCGAGCCAGTCAGCCCTCGTCTGAGCAGAGAGCAACAGTTCTGTGACCAGGTTAATCGGGTAGAGGTAGCCCTCCACCACCTGGAACAAATTAAAGTAGGAAGGATGACCTGCACTGGATGAATCATTGCTTAATAAACAGTAATAAATCTATAAGCTAGATAAACTACTTTCCCAGGGCCTTGTCTGCCCTCCTGTACTGTCCAGGATAAGAGTTACACTATAATTACATGCACCAGAGTTAAACTGGTAGGAAACATGTGCAATAATCATGGCATGAGGTAAATCCCAGAAAAGAACATACAGTGGTCATATTTGATCCTTGAAGAAGCCTGAGTGATTGCTATACTATTCCAGGCTTTTTGGGGGCATGTGATTGGAGAAAATTTTGTCTTCCTAAAACAACACTTACAAAAAAATCATTTTCAAACTAGCCTTATTTTCATATTGAAGCACAGCTATCAAGAACTCTTCTTGCTGTGCTGATGTCTTTCCAACCACTATAATATCATCCACATAATGGAATAAAGATTGGCTTTTAAGATTAGTTGATATTAACCTCTAGAAGAACCAAGGGCAGACGTATGCCCATAAGGCACAGGCCATAATCAAAGGCCCCTCCTGTGTCCCCCAGAAAGGGCTGAACTATGTGGATGATCCCCGTGGATCTAAAATTTAAAAAGTGTTAGCCTATCGAGGGGGTAAAGTGTTTGGGGTACTGAAAAAGGTGACAATTCTTAGATTATGCAAGTTCCTTAATAGCTTCCTTTAATATCTCTTCAAGCCACTCTTGGGAAGTGGTTCTCAAACTGTGGTCCATGGAACATTTGCTGTTTGTTTGGGTAACGTCAACAGACCCTGTTTTTTGGGATTGAACTTGGGGTCTCTGGAGCTTAGTGCATAAGCCTCTACTGTGTGAGCTAAAAGCCAACTGGATGTTAGCTAAGGCTGTAGGGATGACTCATTTAACTCTCTCTCTCTCTAAGTGGTCTCGGAGCCAATAGATGGGACAGAACACCACACCCAGAAGGTGTGTGGGTTACATTTGCAGGGAGCTATCCACATAGTGTTAGCATCTCCTCCTTCAGTCCAACTGCTAAACTAAGTTACATTAAGTTAGCTCTTAGTTTTGTATAAGCAGCATCTTGACAATTTTTTTTTATTATAGCATACAAATAAGGTTTTTTTAATGGAACAATAAAATATCCTGCTTAATACTAACATCTCTCCTTGATATTATAGGGACTAGTTTGAATTATATCTGTATAATAAATGTTAACCCTTTTTAGATAGTTGTATTCAGATGTACTACCTCCTCCTCCTGGGACAGCTAATGTAGAGTTAGCAATAGGGCATTGGAGGTGCCTTCATTTCTGGTTTTATTTATCGTTCACTGTGGAGTTTTGATTCATAATGAAAGAGGTGTCCTCCAAGTGACTTGAAAAGTTTCAAGCCTTACCTTCTGTACATGAGCTAGTAATATCAGTCAAGGTTTTAATTCAACACTCTGATCTGATGTATTAAGAAAATGGGCCTTTAATTGCAATGTATCAATTAATTGCCTCAGTTTGTAATTGTGTCAGAAGCAGCAATTTAAGTTAGCCATCCCCCATATCAGGAGAAGTAGCACAGTAATGTTAATTTTCCAAGTATACAGAGTGCTCAAATAATAAAGGTGGTTTGAATATCACCCAGATTAAATAGAGTGATGTTAATCAAAGACTTGAGCTATTCTACACATGTTCCTGATGCAGTCTTTCCTGTTTCAAGAAGAACCTTCCTGTCTTTGTCTGACTTTGAGAGGGTAGCCACTATTTTATAACAGTGATCTCTGCTTTAACCTGACCTTGCTTATTACTGTTGGGTTTTAAGCCTCTAGACAAAGATTAGGAGACCATCCTCCAGAGGCCTGACTATAGCTGTAAAACCAACACAATGAAGCTGACTTTACAAATAATCTAGTATGTTTAGTCACTAGATGGCAGTAACAGCTAGCAGTAAGCCTGCACTGGTCTTCTAGACCTTTTGCACATTAATCATACATACAGAAAATTCCACAAAGTACAAGCTGACAAAGACCTTGCTTTGCCATGATCAATCTTTATTCACCACTAGATTAAAGTGGTTAGATATACTTGATTGCCTCAGGTCCTGGATAAAGCTTATAAATAACTACATATATGTTATCTGCTTAAAGGCTTTTTTTGGTTGGTTGGTGTGCTATCTATTCATTCTTGATTACACTGTTTGACCACCCACTACATCTGTTAGCTTTCCTGTGAAGCTGTAATTTTAATCTTTGGCTGTGTAAATGTTTAAAACATCATTTTATTATTTACGAAGAGAAGGATACAGCTAATAGAGTGCAGTTGAATGAGCACCTCTCTTCTCGGAGAGTTTCATTGCTGAATATCTTTGTGCTATGAACCAAAAGGGCAACGGAATTGTGGTCTATATTTTGCATTGTATTAGAGAATTCAGCTCACGCAATTCTATTCCCCAGTCTACTCTGTTAAAACAATACCTGCCTAGCTACCAAAGATATGCATCTTAGTGTAACTGGTGCAAATATTTTCTGAGCATGCATTCAGTAATAGCATATACTGTTTAAATTTATTTCAAACAGAAAATGAAACTATTTTAGCCCAAACTCTTTAAAAAATTAGCTGCCTGGCTACTGCTTGCTGCTCAGCACTTTTGAAAGTCAAGCCACGTATGCAGGAGCCTACATTTAGGCACTTGTATCACTTTAATTTTTTTTAGTGTTATATGCTCTCAGGGCCTTCGTTAGGGACAAGCTAAGGGTCCAGGAGCCAGATAGCAGGAATCAGGCCAGGTTGGAACACTAGGAGATCAGAATCAAGAGACAAACCAGAGATCAAGAGTCAGTTACTGAGAGCCAGGGTACCAGGAGGTCAGGCAACAGAAGGAGAGAACAGAAACCAGGATGCAGTTCCCAAGGGTCAGGCCAAGTCAGGATACCTGGGAGTCAGGATCAGAAGGCAGAAACAGATAAACACCAGACCAGCAGTCGATAGCAGGTAGGGCTGTCAACCATCAAGGATTTGCCTGGAGCAGTGGTGGGCAACCTGCGGCCCATCAGGGTAATCCTCTGGTGGGCCTCCAGACAGTTTGTTTATATTTGCATGGCTGCCTGCAGCTCCCGGTGGCCACAGTTCACCATGCCCAGCCAATGGGAGCTGCGTGAAGTGGCGTCAAGCACGTGCCTGCGGCCCGCGTAGCTTCCCACAGTGAACCGTAGCCACTGGGAGTTGTGGGCGGCCACGCAAATATAAACAAACTGTCTGGCAGCCCGTCAACCGATTACCCTGATGGGCTGCCTGTGGGCAGCAGGTTGCCCACCACTGGCCTAGAGTCTCCAGGAATTAAAGATTAATCTTTAATTAAAGTTTGTCATGTGATGAAATCTCCAGGAATACATCCAACCAAAATTGGCATCCCTAATGGCAGGGTAAAGCACAGTTTTATGGATAACTTTCTGTTTCCTCCTCTGGATCAAATGGTGCTGTGGCTCAATTAGGAGCCTTGTAACTCTCCCAATCAGGGCATAGGGGTGGGGTTTGTGCCACAGCTGAGCTTCATGGATCTCAATCCCAGCTGCTGGCAGTGGCATTGGAACAATTTTTATAGAGGGGGTGATGAAAACCATTGAACAAAACTGTAAACCCTGTATATGATGGAAACCACTTCAAACCCGGGGGTGATGCCCCACCCACAGCAACTGTAATTCCAGCACCCCTGGCTCGTTGGTGAAGGCTGCTGTCTCTGTCTATCCTGTCTAGGTGTTTATATAGTAAGCATCACCATAATATTTGAGCACCTCATCTGTCTAATTTTACCTGTCAGTAAATGCTTTTGTAAATTATATTTACCCATCTCACATTCACCAAGGCACCATGCAATAATTTTCATAATTATTCTAAGACATTATGATAAAAGAGCTCCCCTCAAAACCACACACACAAAATACAGGCAATCTTATATATAGAAAACAAAAGGAAGAAGAAAAGGTTACAGCTAAGGGGGGAAATTATTTTTAAATTTTTGTTTTAAAAATGCAAAGGTAGAAGATGAAATAGATGTCAGAGGGGAAGTTTTCCACAGCCTAGGCAGAGCCCTCCAGAGCAAAGTTACTGCCAACCTACATTAATGATGGAATCCTTAAAAAAAACAAATGGTGTTAGAACATTAACTCTGATTTATTACAGTGAACATGACAAAGTCTTCATCATCATAGAAAGCTGAACTTTTGAGTATGGTGCAGTGGAAGGAAAGAAAGGAATTTTTGTTGCTTATCTTATTCAAGAATATTGAACAAAGGATTAAAAGTTCATAGGTATTTAATATCACAGAATCTCCAGAGTCTGGTTTTATTGTTTTCTGTTTGTGTTAAGATGTACAGATATCACAGTTCAAATGTAGATTTCAGATTAAATTAACCTGCATAGCCCTATAATGCTAACTGGGGAGTTGGTTGCTTAAAGGAAGTGAATTGAATTTAACATAGCTCCGAGTATACTCACTAGAATAAACTGATCTTCTAAATTGTGTTGAAACCAACTGAAGTGTGTTACACTGGCATCCAAAGAAAGCAACAGGTGGTGATTTAAGATTTCCCAGATGAGGACTACAATCAGTTGATCAAACTGCTCTTGCCATTTACTTTGGGGAAAATACAAACATGCATGGATTGTTCTTTGTGGTCATGCTCCATTGGTGACCTGTTAGATTCAGAAGCTACTGATGTAAGCTGCATAAACTTTACAGGCAGATAACTTTATCCTTTAGCCAAGAACATTCATATTAGTCAAGTATTCTGTTCCTTCTTTGGTGTAGGGCAATTTGCTGTTTAACTATTTAAAAAGAAGAGCTTTTCATATTAATATTTCTCCTTAATTCTAATGTCTCTGCAGTACATGTTTTTCTCTTTTTTTCTAAATGTCCCCTGCTGATCATAGCCCAGACACAGCACAATAAGCTTTAGTAAAAGCTGACATTTATTCATTGCAAGTATTAAACATTTGAGCAGCCTGTAATTTAATCTTCTCCCTTTTTTGTTTTCCTTATCAAGTGATTGGTAGGCTGTGGAAAGCTCTATCTATTTTCTTGATTAATGCACCACAATATTATCTTCGGTTCCCTATCAGTGTGAAGTTTATAAAAACATAGTAGTACTCATGAAATGGACAATATCTCACCTAGAAGACAAGAATGCTAAATACATGTAGTATTTTAGTGCCAAATCAGTTGAAACAAATCTGAAAAGGGGAAACAAAATGCCATTAAGGTATTAGTGGTTTGAGGAGAAGTTCTTATCTGTATGCGCTTTATAATGTTTTATTTGTCTTACACTAGCAGGAAAGCTGGTGGCCTGAATACGTAAAACATCATTTTTACCCCTGCTTATACTTAACTGATGCTCCCAGCTTGAAACTGGTTGGCATAGTGAATAAGGTCAGCAGATCAGGATGATCTTTGTAAGGTCTTGTATTAATAAATAAAACCCACCGAGATCAAAATCTGTGCCACCCGATTCATTTAAAATATAATCAGATAAATTCAGTCTTTACAACATCGCAATTTAAGCCAAGAATTTGGAAGACTGACAAGAGTTCTGTTTTTATTTTGTTAATCTCAGAGATGACTGAGATAAGAATGTGCTTCTATAATACAAGTTTTATGTAGTGTGACAGGGTCAGGCCAGATGGCTACAGGAGAGTAATTTTTTTTTTTAAGCAAAAGATGTTTTTTTATTTGCATAACACACTTACAAAGTAAAAACAGCAGCACAAGCAATGTGTAACACAGCAAACAATCACAATTGTTTTCTCATTAGCTTCAGGGGAGGGAAGTGTTCAAGCTTGCCTGGGCCCAGAGCGGGGGGGCTTCATTGACTCTCGTGGTCTTCCACCCCCTCGAGTTACCTGTCACCACGCCCGAGTGTCACTAACAATTCCCCCCTCTGAAAGCACCCAACAAGAGGGGCAGGCTGTGGGGTGGACAATCCGGGGGGGGGCTCATGCACCCACATGTAAAAGACCCCTCTAAGGTGGTGGTGTCCGCAGCAGCAGTGGCTGGGGCTGGGGTCTCTTACTCTCTCCCCCAATCAAAGGGTCAAACAAAGGGACCCGGATGGGGACACCAAGCAGAGAACCTCAGACAGCGCCCATCACTCCTCAAAAGCATCAAGGGAGTCGGTGGACGCCGCCCAGAGGAACTCCACCCAGATACATGGACAGAGGATCAGAAAACGGCCCCACAGTCACAGGAAACTCCATCAGCCAACCTCCTCTCTCTGGTTTTATAGATGGCCATTTTAGCCAGGGCCAGGAGGAGGTTAACTGGGAGATCCCACGACTTTGTGAGGCCACGGATGGGGAGTGCATAAATAAAAAGGTGAGGGGAAAAATGCAACCAAAAATGTAATAGGAGATTTGTGAGGAGCTGGAAAAGGGGCTGCAGCCTGGCGCTCTCCAAATATACGTGTGCCCCAGGGTTTCCCTCACTCCACAAAAGGGACAAGTATCTAGGACGGAGGTGAACCACGCCAAGTACGTGCCCATGCTCACAGCTCCATGAAGGAGCCGCCAACTGTTGTCCACAACGGGCCTCAGAACCAAGGTGGAATATAGGCTGGCCCACGGGGCTGCTCACCCTCCAAAGGTGGCAGAAGGTCTCGGCACTTTGTGTCGGGGCGGGACACTAGGGTGAGGGCGTGAAGGGTGTGGAGCGCGAGCATGTATAGATGTTTCCTTGGTGCGGTTTGGAAGCGTACCAGCTGCAGTTCATGCAGCCGGCTAGCAGTGAAGGGGTGAGGGGTCAATTGGGTCTGCGGGGCGGGGTCCAATTAAAAGGTCCGGTGGGCCTGGGGTAGAGGGTGGGCGGGGCGTGCCCTCAAGCAGGACCCAGTCAAGGTAAGCTCGAGCAGCGGGCGGCAAAGCGGCCTTCACCTCCTGAAGTACGCACTGGGGGGTTCGAGGTCTGGAGAGCCCCATGCGCCGGGTGAGCATCAGGGATCCAGCCAGTCTCCCCGGTCATAGTCCAGCAGGTCTCCGACTCTCGTAACTTCTGCCAGGATCAAGCTCTCGCGCACCAAGTGGGACTCCACCACCTGCACACGGAGCTGGGGGTTGTGTAGCAGGGGCTCCATGAGGAGATCTACCCCCTCGGTGGCCGCCACGGACCTGGTCATTAAAAACAGTTTCCAAGTCCGGAGGAGGTCCTGGTAGAAGACCGGCAGCCCCGAGAGGTCTTGCGGAAGACCTCCCGGACGGAGATAAAAGAGCTGCCGGTCATATCGGAGCCCTCGGATGCAGCACAGGATGGCATGCGCCAGTGTACTCCATGCCGAACTGCCTGCACCATAGAGGAGTCTCTGTAGGGCCTGGAGGCAGAAGACACGGACCTGAGTGTGTACACACTTCAGGCCCTGTCCTCCTTTCTTCAGCGGTAGATGAAGAACCCCTACAGGGGCCCAGTGCATTCCTGACCAAAAGAACCCCAGAATCGATGTTCAGAGGTTGGTCAGGAAACCTGGGGCCAGGACCAGGGTGTTGAGCCGTTACCAGAGCATGGACAAGACTAGTTGATTAAGCACCAGCGCTCTCCCTCGGAGGGAGAGACATCAGAGTAGTCCCGTCCATTTCCGGAGCCGCTCTATCACCCCTCCCTCTAAATTTTCCCAGTTTTCCAGTGGAGAGGGATGTGTGGCAGAAAGGTAAATGCTGAGGTAGAGCAGCGGACCCGCGCTCCGCCGGATGGTCTGAAGCACGGGTGGGAGGGAGCTTGCCTGCCGCCAGTCTCCTACCTCCAAGCCAGAGCTCTTGACCCAGTTGACCCGGGCTGAGGAAGCTGCTGAATATAGGGCCTGGCAAGCCTCCACCCACGCCAAGTCGCCGGGGACCTGGATCACGAGGAGCACGTCATCGGCGTACTCTGACAGGACCAGCCGCAGCTCCGGATCCCGCAGCACCAACCCTGTCAACCTCTTGTGGAGGAGACAGAGGAAGGGCTCAATTGCCAGAGCGTACAGCTGGCCCAAGAGGGGACACCCCTGCCGTACTCCTCGCCCGAAGCTGACTGATTCGGTCAGGGTCCAGTTGAGCTTAACTAGATGCTCTGCGGAAGTGTACAGCACCCAGAGAAAACCCACAAACTGGGGTCCGAAGCCAAACGCCCACAGAGTGCTCAGGAGGTACCCATGGTCCACCCTATCAAATGCCTTCTCCTGATCTAGGGACAGGAGGGCGAACGACAGACCGTCTCTATGCCCGAGTTCCAAAAGGTCCCGAACCAGAAATAGGTTATCAAAGATACTGCGGTCCAGGACAGTGTAGGTCTGGTCTGGGTGGATCATGTCCGCCAGCGCGGACCCTAGCCACAGCGAGATTGCTTTCACTACGATTTTGTAGTCCGTGCTGAGGGGCAAGATGGGACACCAATTTCGTAAATCGCGGAGGTCCCCGTTCTTCGGCAATAAGGCGAGCACAGCTCGCCTGCACGAAAGAGGGAGGACCCCACTCTGCAGAGACTCGGCCCAGATGGTGACTAGGTCTGGGCCGAGGACGTCCCAAAACATGCGGTGGAACTCCACGGTCAGCCCATCCATGCCTGGAGACTTATTAGTAGGCATACGATGGAGGGCTTCCGAGAACTTGGCCAGAGTGGGAGGCAACTCTAGCCAGTCTCGGTCGCTCGCACTGACCGTAGGGAGCTCCTCCCAAAGCACTCTGCAAGTGCTAGGGTCGGTCGGATCTGGGGAGAAAAGACTTGCGTAGAAGGCTCAGGCCCTTCCGCACATCTCCGCTGGTTCTGTGAGGGGGGTGCCGTCTTCTGCCAGGAGGAAGGTGACATGTTTTTTTGCCCCCCTCCTTTTCTCCAGGACATAGAAGAAGCGGGAGCCGTGATCCATCTCCCGAAGGAGGCGGATGCAGGATCGAACAAAGGCGCCCCGGGCCCGATGGTCCTCGTGGGCCCGGAGCTCCTCCCGCTTCTCCCGGCACACTCCGCAGAGGAGCGGGTCTTCGGGGCTGGTGGCCAGACGCCAATCCAGCTCTAAGATCTCCCGTTCCAACTGCTCTATCGCTGCATTTCTCCATCGGCTGGTGCCCCGGGTGTAGTCGCAGCAGAAGAGCCTGGCACGCACCTTCCCCAGGTCCCACCATCGCCGCGCCGAGGGAAAGGCGCACCGCTGCCCTTGCCAGGCCAGCCAGAATTCCCGGAAGGACGTCACGAAGCCCTCATCCTCCAACAGGCTGTTGTTAAAATGCCAGTAGGCCGGCCCCGGCCTCTCAGCACAGAGGGAGGCTGTCACGGTGGCTAGGTGATGGTCAGAAAATGGAGCCAGCCGAATGCTTGAGGGGTGCGCTCGTGAGAGATGGAAACGTGATAAATAAATGCGGTCCAACCGGGAGTGGCTCAACCGATGGGCTTCCACCTGGACACAGGTGAACATGGAAGTGTCATCCGGGTGGTGGTCACGCCAGATGTCCACTAGGGAGTGATGTTCAACTATCTCCCAGAGGATGTCCGTGGTGGACGGGCTCTGCTCGGTCCCCGAGCGGTCTCGCTTCTCGAGGATGGTATTAAAATCCCCTCCCAGGACCAGGCACTCGTGAGGATCTAAGGTGCTGAGGAAAGCAGACGCCTGCTGATAGAATTGCAGCCGCTCCGGGCCCGATGTCGGGGCATAGACGTTAACAAGGTTAACCACGAGCCCCTCTATATGGACCCGGAGATGCACCAGGCGACCAGGTACGGCCTTGGCGACCCCTAGCACCTCAGGCCGTAGGTCGGGGGAGAACAGGGTTGCCACTCCAGCCTACCGAATCATGGAATGGCTAAAGTAGACCCTGTCCCCCCACTCCAACCGCCAACTGTCTTCGGCGGTCAGATCCGTATGGGTCTCCTGCAGGAAAATCAGAGTACCCTCCCTCCTGAAGGAAGGAGAGCACCTGGGACGTGCGGAGAGCCATCCTACAACCCTGGGTGTTCAACGTTGCAATGGTGAGAAGTGTCATGGGGGGGACCAGGAGGTCTTCTCACTGGCAGGGATGCTCGCATCCCCCAGTGGGCCGCGCAACAGTCCTTGACCCATCCCGTAGGTGAGTAATTGGTCACAGAAGATGCGGACCCGCTAGTAGGCCGTGGCATCCTGGTTCCCCATGGCATCCTTTACCTTCCCCCATGAGGGCCTTTGTGGTCTGGAGGATTGGAAAAAAATCCCCCCATCGCTGGAGAGCAAGCTGTACCTTGTTGCGGGAGCTACAGACATCCTCTAAAAACTTCCACAGCTCTCCTCGCAGCTCATGGGGGGTGGGGGGGTTACGGTTTCCCGTTTGTTCCCTGGCGGGGCCCTTGGTGCAGCCCTGTGGTCCACTAAAACGGACAAGCAGGGTGCGGACCCCTGATGGGGTGCCTGATGGGCTGGAGCTTCTAGGCCCGCCTCAAGCTCTGGGGCGATAGGGGGCGGTGGAGGGAAAATAGCAGCTCCTAATGGGTCAGGGCAGGAGAACACAAAGGCCGCTCCCTGGGGGTCATCAGTTGGGAAAGGGAAGGAGACAGCCCTGGGGGCGGCAATGATATTGCAGGAGGTAAATTGAATAGGGGCAGGGGCAGAGGTGAGGTTCTGGTTTCAGGAGGCAAGCAGCTGGATGGTGGTGCCTCCCGATCAGGCTCAAGGGTTAAGGGGGTGGGGAGGGAGCTCTCAGTGACACTGGAACCACGCTCTGTGGTGGATTATCTTCTGTAGGGCCCCCGCCCGGGAAGGAACTCGATTGCTCTGCACCAACGGGGGGTGCCCCGGTGACTTGTGCCCCAGCCGTGTGGCGCCGGCTGTCACCTGAGCAGTCTTGGTGGTCGTCAGCGAGGTGCCATCAGTGGCTGGGTTGATGGAGGAGTCCAGGGGCTCCTCGGAGGTGGGAGCGGAAGCAACAGTTAAGGGGATGGAGCATGGGGAAAAGAGGGGTGGAGTGAGGTCGCCCATATTGAGATTTGCTGGCAAAAGGTCGTCCTCCCCCTGAACGACCGGGGTCAGATCTAAGGCCTCGATCTCCTCAAACATGGAGGAGAGGTCACTTTCCACTGCCTCGGGATTCTCCCCGCTGGCACCCGCCACGACGGTTGTCTCAGGATTCACGGGGGCTTCAGGTAGCATCAGGACAGAAGGGGCTTCCTCGAGGGTCTCGGAGGGGAGGGTCCCCTGTGGAGGGGAGACACTACCCTCCGGTGCTGCCACGTCTTTCCCAGCTGACACCGGTGGATGGGACGCACTCGTGGGCAAAGCAGAAAGTTCGGCATCGGTGCCCCCCTTCTTGGTCTTCCGGGGGGCCTCCGCCTCGGGTAGATGAGGCGGACCTCAAGCCTTCCACTTGCCTCACTTCCCCTGGACTAGGGCCCAGCCCTCCATGGCATCATCTGGGGGCTGGTTAGCAGGGGTCGTGTCAGGGGGTAAAGGCGATGGCTCAGGGACTTGGTGGGGGGAACGGTGGGGCAGCATAAGGGAGGGAGGATTCTCCCTGGGGCAGGCTTTCTCCCATGCCTGGTGGTATCTCTGCCACACCCTCCTCCATAGGCCCTGCTAGATTGTCAGCAGCGAGGGTGGGGCTCTCCTGCTCGTCTGGGCATTGTAGGGGAGGTGCCCCTTGGGCCTGAGTGGAAGTAGCGGTGGTCCGAAGAGGAGGGGGGGTGTTCGGGTACCGGGCGGCCAGGGGCATTGGCAATGACGGGGCCGATGTCCTGCCAGGTCTCAGGGATCCCAGGTGCCCCTCCTTGCCGGGCTAAGGGGCAGTCCCTCCAGACATGCCCTGACGCCCGGCAGAGGTAGCACCAGGCTTCCCCATGGAAAAGTACGCCCGGTAAGGACCCTTCGAGTGCCACTCTGTCGTGTGCCGCCAATGGCAATAAAGGTTGCACTTGCCGGCGGAAGGAAAAAATGTGACGGAGGGTGGGGTCTTTACAGCTCAATGGGAGAGGGTTGATAACAGAAACAGGTTTCCCCAGGGTGTAGAGGGCGGGTAGCAGGGCACCATTGTGGAGAAAAAGAGGGACAGAGGTCAGGACCAGGTGGACGCCTAGGTCCTCTAGCGGCTCTAGGGGGACAAACACCCCACGCATCGCCAGGCCCCTCTCCACCGCTTTCTGGGTGGCAGCCTCCGATGCTAAGAAGAAGACAACTTTCTCGTACATTTTGGAGGCTGCCACAATGGCCGAGGGCCCCACTACCCTCACCAACGCCCGCATGTAGGTCTCCACGTGGGGCAAGGTGGGCACCAGGAGGCATCAGACACCATGCTTCCTTGTCATGGTGGGAAAGGGGCCCTGCCCACTATTGATGGTGGCAGAGGTGGTGGGCGGGTGAGATGATGAGGCGGCAGACGGGGGGGCTGCCACCACCCGGGCATACATCCTGGGGGCTGAGGGAGGGACATCCGCAGAACTGGTGGAGGGGGCAGTGGGGGAGGATGCCGTGGTTGGTGGCGGGGTCGCAGCAGTGGGGGTGGCCCCTGCCAAGGAGGGCGCTGTGGTTTTAGCGGGGTCCTTCCCCTTCTTCTTGCCCTGGCCTTTCCCGCCAGCTGGAGGGTCTTTCCTAGAGTCTGGGGAGATCGGCATGGCAGAGGTGGAGGGCACCCCGGTGCCCTCCATTGCCAATGCCCTAGCAGGGATGGTGGCAGGTGGTTAACAGGAGTTGGGGTCAGATAGAAAGGGACAAGCTGTGCGGTGGACAATTCGGGGGGGGGCACATAAACCACCGTACACTTGTCCAGAGAGTCCTGTTTGGTTGGCTGGTGCTTCTGGTCCAAGCAGTGGAATCAGGGCGAGCAGCTGAGTCCAGAGGCAGATGTTAGGTAGCCAGCAAAGATGGCAGGCTGGGGGGCAGTGAGGAAGGTCATAGTGTGGGGGTTGGGAGGACACAGATGGATTGGGGGGCAGCTCCATGCCACACCCCCCGTATCCCTACAAACACAATTAAGACACAGTCAAGGCCTCCCCGACACGAGAGCACAGTTCGAAAGTTACTCAGTCTTAGGCCCCCTCCACAGCGATTTGTAGATTCCCCGGGTGGTGTTTCTCTAGTGGACGGCTTTTTTTCTGTCTATTCCGGGTTTTCTTTTTTTCAGCAACAGCATTCCAGAAATGCTGGAGTAAGTGATAAGAATCCTCTCGACTGAAAGCGGGTCCACAGACAAACAGCAAGCGTCTGGGTCTGGGGGCTGGGTCCTTCCACTCCCCACCTCTGGGGAGCGGGCCAGTAGGCTCCCCCTCTCTCGGGGGGGGGTAGCTGAAGTGGCAGCAGCGTCTGAGGGTGGGCGGGCGGGGGGGGTTACAGCCGGCCGGCAGCTGGCCAGCACTCCAGCAACAGCAGGAAAAAAAAAACAAAGACCAAAAAAAAAAAAAGAAAGGGAGGAGAAGGGTGGGGGAGCATCTGGCCCGGTCAGGCAGTGGGGAAGCTGAAAGCAGGGGCAAAAAGCAAGGAAAGCCCAGGCCAGAGGGCAGCAGCAGGAGAGCAGGCTAAGTAGGTCCCTTTTTCCTGGGTAAGGTAACAGGGAAGTTTTTGTTTTTTTTTTTTAAACAGAAAAGAATTTTATTGTGTAACACTTGCAAAGTGTTAAAGTCTTAAAACAAAAAAACTTCAAATCCAGACTCCAGCGAGAAACTGCTGAATTGGAATTCATTTGCAAATTGGATACTATTAATTTAGGCTTAAATAGAGACTGGGAGTGGCTAAGTCATTATGCAAGGTAGCCTGTTTCCTCTTGTTTTTTCCTACCCCCCCCCCCCCAGATGTTCTGGTTTAACTTGGATTTAAACCTGGAGAATGGTCAGTTTAGATGAGCTATTACCAGCAGGAGAGTGAGTTTGTGTGTGTATGGGGGTGGGGGGGATGTGAGAAAACCTTGATCTATGCAGGAAATAGCCCGACTTGATTATGTAAAGAGTTGTCACTTTGGATGGGCTAGCACCAGCAGGAGAGTGAATTTGTGTGGGGGGGTGGAGGGTGAGAAAACCTGGATTTGTGCTGGAAATGGCCCACCTGTTGATCACTTTAGATAAGCTATTACCAGCAGGACAGTGGGGTGGGAGGAGGTATTGTTTCATGATTTCTGTGTGTATATAAAGTCTGCTGCAGTTTCCACGGTAAACATCTGATGAAGTGAGCTGTAGCTCACGAAAGCTCATGCTCAAATAAATTGGTTAGTCTCTAAGGTGCCACAAGTACTCCTTTTCCACTTGCAAAGAGTTACCAAGGAAAACAAAACAAACTATGCAACAAAACAACGCAAACAGAAGGTATAACACAGCAGCTTTCAGGAGGGAGAAGTGTTCAGGCTAGCCTGGGCCCAAAGCGGGGGGGGGCTTCCTCGACACTCGTGGTCTTCCACCCCCTCGAGTTACCTAGTGCCGTGCCCAGTGTCACCGATTATGCCTCTCCTGAGAGTGCCCGGCAAGATGGGCACGGCTGCGGGGTGGGCGGTTTGGGGGTGGGGGGGTAGACATCCATGTATTATAGGACCCCTCCTAGATGGCAGTAATGATGGTATTCACAGCGGCAACAGCTGGGGCTGGCGTCTCTCGCTCTTTCCCTCAATCAAAGGGTCAGACGGAGGGAACCAGACGGGGTCACCAAGCAGAGAACCCCGGACAGCGCCCACCACTCCACGAAGGCATCAAGGGAGTCGGTAGATGCCGCCCAGAGGAACTCCGCCCGGATACGTGAATGTACTGAGGATCGGAAAAAGGCCCTACAATCGCAAGATGCTTCATGGGCCAACCTCCCCTCTCTGGTTTTATAAATGGCTGTTTTAGCCAAGGCTAGGAGGTTAACCAGGAGATCTTGCGATTTTGTGGGGCCACGGATGGGGAGTGTATAGATAAAAAGGTAAGGGGAGAAATGAAGCCAAAAGCGCAATAGAATATTTGTGAGGAGCCAGAAAAGGGGCTGCAATCTAGCACACTCTAGATATACGTGCGGCAGGGTTTCCCTCATATTAGAAAAAGGGCAAGTATCCGGGATGGGGGTAAACCATGTCAAAAACACGCCCGTGCTCACAGCTCCATGAAGGAGCCGCCAACTGATGTCCCCGACGGGCCTTGGGACCAAGGTGGAATACAGGTTGGCCCACCGAGGTTGCTCACCCTCCAAAGGTGGCAGGAGGTCCCGCCACTTTGTATCGGGGCAGGAAACCAGGGTGTGGGTGTGAAGGGTCTGAAGCGTGAGTGTGTATAAATATTTCCGTGGTGCGATTTGAAAACTGACCGGCTGCAGTTCATGCAGCTGGATTGCAGTGAAAGGGTGAGGGGTTTGTTGGGATAAGCAGGGTAGGGGCCCAATGGAAAGGTCCAGCGGGCCTGGGGTAGAGGATGGGCGGGGCGCGCCCTCACGCAAGGCTCGGTTGACATAAGCCTAAGCAGCGGGGGTCAAGGCAGCCTTCACCTCCTGAAGCACGCGCCGGGGAGTACGAGGGCTGGAGAGCCCCATGCGCCGAGCGAGCGTCAGGAGATCCAGCCAGTCTCTCCGGTCGTAGTCCAGGAGGTCTCCGACCCTCGTGACTTCCGCCAGGACCAACCTCTGGCGCACCGAGCGGGACTCCGCCACCTGCACACGGAGCTGGGGGTTGTGTACCAGGGGCTCTGTGAGGAGATCTGCTCCCACGGTGGCCGCCACGGACCTGGGTGCTGAAAACAGTTTCCAGGTCCGGAGGAGGTCCTGGTAGAAGACCGGCAGCCCGGAGAGGTCTCGCGGAAAACCCCTCGGAGAAAGATAAAAGAGCTGCCGGTCGTATCGGAGCCCTTGGAAGCGGTGCAGGAAGGCGTGTGCCAGTATGCTCCACGCCAAACTACCTGCACTATAAAAGAGCCTCTGCAGGGCCTGGAGGCGGAAAACGCGGACCTGAGTGTACAGACACTTCAGGCCCTGCCCTCCTTCCTTCAGGGGTAGATGAAGAACTCCAACAGGGGCCCAGTGCATTCCTGACCAGAAGAACTCTAGAATCAATCTCCAGAGGTGGGTCAGGAAACCCGGGGCCGGGGCCAGGGTGTTGAGCCGGTACCAGAGTGTGGACAGGACTAGTTGGTTAAGCACCAGTGCTCTCCCTCGGAGGGAGAGACATCGGAATAGCCTCGTCCACTTCCGGATCCGCTCTATCACCCCGCCCTCTAAATTTTGCCAGTTCTCTGGTGGGGAAGGGTGCGTGGCGGAAGGGTAAACGCCGAGATAGAGCAGTGGACCCGCACTCCACGGGATGGTCTGAAGTGCGGGTGGGAGGGAGCCTACCTGCCGCCAGCCACCCACCGCCAAGCCAGAGCTCTTGACCCAGTTGACTTGGGTGGAGGAGGCTGCCGAATAGATGGCCTGGCATGCCTCCACTCGCGCCAAGTCACCCGGGTCCTGGACCTCGAGGAGTACGTCATCGGCGTACGCCGACAGGACCAGCCGCAGCTCCGGCTCCCACAGCACCAACCCTGTCATCCTCCTGCGGAGGAGACAGAGGAAAGGCTCGATCGCCAGAGCTTACAACTGGCCCGAGAGGGGGCACCCCTGCCGCACTCCTCGCCCGAAGCTGACCGGTTCAGTCAGGGTCCAGTTGAGCCTAACCAAACACTCCGCGGAGGCATACAGCACCCGGAGAAAACTCACAAACTGAGGTCCGAATCCAAACGCCTGCAGAGTGCT
Organism: Lepidochelys kempii; assembly: GCF_965140285.1. Lineage (NCBI taxonomy): Eukaryota > Metazoa > Chordata > Testudines > Cheloniidae > Lepidochelys > Lepidochelys kempii. The sequence continues at coordinate 84,631,208 of NC_136380.1, forward strand.
CAGGAGGTACCCATGGTCTACTCTATCGAACGCCTTCTCCTGATCAAGAGACAGGAGGGCGAACGACAGACCATCTCTCCGCCCGAGTTCCAAAAGGTCTCGGACTAGAAATAGGTTGTCAAAAATGCTGCAATCCGGGACAGTATAGGTCTGGTCTGGGTGGATCACGTCCGCCATCACGGACCCTAGCCGCAGCGAGATTGCTTTCGCTACGATTTTGTAATCCGTGCTAAGGAGTGAGACAGGAAGCCAGTTTCGTAGATTGGGGAGGTCTATGTCTAAGACACATGCAAAGTATTACACTTAGAAGGGAAAAACTACAAAATGCACAACAAAATGGGGAATGACTGATAGGTAACAGTACTTCAGAAAATGGATATGGAGGTTATAGAGGGTCACTAATTGAATATGAACCAAGAGTGTGATGCAGTTGTGAAAAAGGCAAATATTCTGGGTTTATCTAAGACACAGGAGGTATTTGTTCTGCACTGGTGAAGCCTCAGCTGGAGCACTGTGTGTCCAGTTTTGGGTGTCACACTTTAAGAAAGGTGTGGACAAATTGGAGAAAGTTCAGAGGAAAATAAAAAAAACAATTACAAAATGTTTAGAAAACCTGACCTATGAGGAAAACGTTAAAAAACTGTGCATGTTTAGTTTTTAGAAAAGATTGAAGGGGGACCCGATAAGTCTTCAACAACATTAAGGGCTATCACAAAAAGAACTGTGATCAATTGTTCTCCATGTCCACTGACAGTAGGATAAGAAGTAATGGGTTTAATCTGCAGCAGGAGAGATTTAGGTTAGATGTTAGTGCGGAGATGAAGGAAGAAGAGGACACGCATCAGGGCCCTAATTGTGCCTTGGTGATTGCTACTTCCCACCATCCAACACAGATGTAATGAGGTTGAGTAGTGCCCGTATAAGAGAAATTAAAACTACTAATTATTCCTCAAAAAAGTTTTTTAATGATTTCGAGCTATAAAAGCAACACAGACAAAACAAGAAAAGAAAGATTAAAGTCCAGCACTGAATAAGGATTAATATAAATGGCAAGTTATACTGAAGACAAGCACAAGTACATGTAAAGTTATTCATCAACTACCTACTACTATTCTTAACACTACAGTATTGATACAAACTTGAGATCAATTCAGCTCGAGCAACCAGTCTTCTTTACTCCATAATCGTACCCTGCATTTGTCCAAAAATACGTTACCCTTCAGTCGGCTATTTTCCACACTGGACAGGTACAGACAGTCGAAGTGCATGTTCCTTTGGTTTAGGGGGTGTGGGTCAGGTTTCCTGATCAAAGAGGGGTCTCCTTATGATCAAACACACAGACTTTAGTCCTGTGCCTTTGTACTTTTTATCTTATCTGTCGACCGTGTTTTAAAACAGACCAACCAATCAGGGTGGGCCAAATTCTTAGTGTGGTTACTTTGATATTATAAACTATGAGCGGGTGCATAGTTTATCTTCATGTAGCCAATTATCTCAAACGTGGTTGCTTTAATATTATAAGCTATGCTCGGGTGCATAGTTTATCCTCATCCATATGAGCCAGCCTAAAGTGTTAGCTGGTTGCAGCGCATCCTGACCTCAAGTTTCAGTTTATCTTTGCAGAGCTTGCTTTTCGAAGCTTCTGGAAGTTTGAGGCTTAACACTGACAATACCTTTGTTCATTTTTAGTTTAACAATACTTTTGTTCATATTAATCACACTTAGGATTTTTTTTTCTAACTACAAGGCTAGTTAAGTTCTGGAATAGGCTTCCAAGGGAGGTTGAGGAATCCATGTCATTCGAGATTTTTAAGAACAGGTTAGACCAGCACCTGTCAGAGATGGTTTAAGTATTCTTGTTCTTGCCTGAGCACTGAAACTTACTGAGCTATATTTTAACAGATCCAAAGGCAAATAAATACTGGGCAATTACATTGCAAAATGTGCAAAATCCTTTGAGCTTTCAAAAATCCTTGGTGTAGGCATGCAAAGGCAGATAAGACTAATAGAAGAAAATCATGAAAGGTTTAGGAGTCCCATTTACACATATTAAACCCTCTTCAATATGCAACCATAAAGTAGCTCAGTACAGAAACACCCAAGACTTGTATAAAAGACAATGCTTTATATTTAATCTAAGAGTTTTAAGGAATCCAACAGCAATTCTTTGTAATTAAACTGAAGTACTATACTACCATATAGCCCAATTCTGCAAAGAGTTATGCTACATGTAACATATACTTCACTGATGTGAGCGGTCATAATGAATGGGAATATTCATGTAAGTAAATGTACATGTGCACTACTGAGAAAATATCCAAACAAAACTGAATCTGCTGTGTCCATTTAGATAACCAGACATTTAAAAAGGGGAAAAGAAACCCCAAGGATGTGAAAGTAACCCAGCTGAGATCATAAAAGGCCAGAGCGAAAGCCCACTGAAATAAGTGGAGAAGGCCCATCTCAAGTAAAATAGATGGCTCCAAATGATCACAGCAACAGATAATCCTAAAATAACTTTGAATAAAGTACAAACATTTTCAAAATTGCCTTTAATAAAGTGACATTCTGTAAAGAAACAGAGTTTTTGTTGTCACAGAGCTTGACATGAGAGAAAAGATGTGGATGAACTGCTATACTGTTCAATTTAAAAAAAAAATATTAAATGAAATAGCAGTCCATATACAACATCTGTACTAGAGCTCCATAAACATACTGAATACAGCTAAAAGTGTTTCTTCCTTTTAAGTTGGAGTTCTTAAGTCAAGATCAGAGAAAATTCTGGTATTATTTTAAATATTATTATTCAGTATTTGTATTACAATGGTGCAGGAAGGCCTCACAGGGTCAGACCCCCACTCGATCTGGGATGACAGTTTCTGTCCAGAAAATCTTATTTCATTGGAACTATGTACATAAAGTTGAGCATATGAATGTCTTTTTCTAGGATCACAGATAATAAGAATACACTTAAAGAGGCCACACATATGCATAATTTCATGGTTCCATAATTTCACTTCTTAAAGGGAAATGCTCAAAATATAAAAGTCATGTTGATCTTATTTCCTGTCCCTCCCACATATACTTGTCAACTTTAAGTACATATGGTACTGCAGGCAAGAACAGAGATGTTAATCCTAGTATCCTGAGCAAGTTCCAATATAATTAGTTATATGCCCCCTAACTAAATGACCCCTACAATTTCAAATAGATGTAGTCTTCTTCTTTTCCTATACTCCACTACAGCCTTTGAATGTTAAACCGCTGCCATCTTCCTTCCCCTGAGAAGTCTATAATTAATTAAGAAGTTTGTGAAACTTATGTCATATCATACTCCATATGGTGTATAAAGCATATACCGTACAGCATTCTACTGTGGCTCCATTATTTATATACAAACACACACATGTTCTCCAAATAGCCAGCCATTCTATCTCAGTTAGCCAGCAGTTCTTCCCAATGAATATCAGTTGGCACAAATTGGTGCCTTAAGAACCCCAGCACGGGCTACATATTTAAAATTAAGGTACTTTTTTATTTTAAGCCCAATTTGGAAAATACATACATAAAGATACTCATGTACATCAATATCAAGAGAATATGGGCCTTAGAATGTAGAAAGTCTTGAAAGTCAGGTAATCCTAAATTAAAATGAATCTTATAGGAAAAAGTATCAGGACCATGTTTCCACAAATTACTTTAATTCTACCTCATACACTGTACTTGAATACAGTGAAAACACATGCTTACTACTACTCCAGCCACTGCTAAGGAATCCAGGAGAGGAGCATGAAAATATTTTCTGTATGAGATAAATTTAAATTTCAGCTACTTTTTAATCTGTTAACCTGTCATTGCAGAACAGAAAGTAGACTCCATTGTAACTCATAGAAATTCACTTTTTTGTTCATCCATTGCACACCTTATTAAATCCTTCATTTAAGAAGCAAAGCACTATACCTGATGGCATTTCTGTGTATAGATGTGTGTAATGCATACACACTTATGCAGCCAATGTATGCGGTTGAATTGGAGAAGAAAAGACCAATGCATTTTGGCTATATTACTCTGATTACTCTGTACACATTGCAATGCTCCTTCTGCTGACGAAGCTCTCCTGCTTTGCCGACAAAATAAAACCTACCCTACCACCCTAACAAGTGTCATAGAGCTATTTGCAGCAAAGTGAGATTGACAACATGTCAGTGTCTACACACTGTGCTTGGTTATGTCACTGTAAATGGCATCTAGGATGTGTCCCACAATGCCCACCCTAACTACTCTGATTAGCAGTTTAAATTCTGCTACGCTGAACCCAGGTACACAGGCTTCCGCCCCTCCCCCTTTAAAGATGCAGAAAATTTTGAAATTCCACTTCCTGTTTGGTTGGCATGAAGAGCTCACATCACATCCTTCCAGCTGACCATGGCAGCTCCACACAGCAAACGCTCTCCCACTTGGAGCACACCTGAGTTGTTGCATCTGCTGACGCAGTGGGAACAGGAAGCTGTGCAGTCACCACTCCACTCAGGCCAGTGTTCCTGAAGATGCATGCATCATACACCTTCCATATCACCCCGTGCTGATGTCCGTGAAATGCCCGTGGTGATCCGCAAACTCCTGCAGTACTATAGAGAAGTACCTCTTTCTATTGACGTACTCCGTCACAAGATGGTCCTGAGCCAAAATTGGAATATGCATGCCATCTATCTCCCCACCACAGTTAGGGAATCCCATTGCCACAAAGCTATACAATATTTAATGCACATTGCCAAGAGTCACAGTCTTTCATAGCTGGATACGATTAATGATCCTGCACACTTGCATTAACACTGCCTCAGTGATGGACTTCCTGACTCCAAACTGATTCACAAATGACTGGTAGCAGTCTGGAGTCTCTAGCTTCCACTTTGCAATTGCCACACGCTTCTCCACTGAGAGGCAGCTCTCACTGTGGTGTCCTTGCGATACAGTGCACACAATTCCAGGAAGGTTTCAGAGGAACAGCCGTGTTAGTCTGTATTCGCAAAAAGAAAAGGAGTACTTGTGGCACCTTAGAGACTAACCAATTTATTTGAGCATGAGCTTTCGTGAGCTACAGCTCACTTCATCAGATGTTTACCGTGGACCACGGTAAACATCTGATGAAGTGAGCTGTAGCTCACGAAAGCTCATGCTCAAATAAATTGGTTAGTCTCTAAGGTGCCACAAGTACTCCTTTTCTTTTTGCGAATTCCAGGAAGGTGGCTTTTCACATCCAAAAATTCTGCAGCCACTGCTCATCATCCCTGACCTGCAAAACAATGCGACCCCACCGTTCAGTGCTTGTTTCCCAAATCCAAAAGTGATGGTCCATCGTGTTTCTTTCAATGGAACACAGCAGGTCGAGGCAACTCTGATTTCTGTTCAGACTGGGTGCTCATGATATACTGCATGACCAGCCGCAATGTGTTCATAACAGTGACCACAACAGTAGAGAGCAGTGTAGGATCCATCCTTTCAGACTGAGATGGCAAGCGCACAGTAAACAGGGGCTGCTGAGAAATGTTTTGAAACACAGTTGAAAGCCCTTGGAATGTTGGGATGGAAATAACTGCATTATGGATGATGAGCCCACACCCATGATGCACTGCAATCCACTTCACCTTCCCACATCTCCTAGCTGCAGAAGGTGCAAGTAGCGCAGTGGGATAATTACCCACAGTGCACTGCTTTCACTGTTGATGCTAGAGCACCAACTCTGGAAGTATTCCACTGACAGAAGGAACGTTGTGTGAACATTCACAAGTGATGTAATTATATTGAGTTTTGATTTTTGACTTAAATTGCATTGACAAAACTGTGTAGCGTAGACAAGGCCTTAGTACTATCACTCAATTTCACACATTCATCAGAGTACCAGAACAATAAAAAACATAACCTACCCAACCTAACTTCTTGCGTAATGAGGGCCTCAGCTGTCCTTTCACAAACATTTATTCCAAAAGTGTTGTCAATGCTGCTGGCAACACTATATTTACCCTTGGAGTATTTCCAAAACATGAAGACTACAGAATACCTCTTGTTTCTTAAAATCAACCTGAAACCTTTTTAAAATGTAATCTCCTGTGCAATGAAATGAATAATATGTTAACAGATAGAGGGTCTGAAAATGTAGTCCATGAATTTCATTTTAGCGGTAACAGCCTTTTTGAATTACTGCAAGCAATATTCAACTTAACTCATGCATCTATTTGTTAGAAATGCAGTTTGTGGGTAACATAAATAATATAAATAGCTAAAACAGTTACTTTGATATACAAGCATTGAACTGTCTTGCTTCACTGCACTCAGTTCAACAAGAATATGATTCATAGAACAGTTCTTTAGCAATAGGGCATTTATTTTCCATCAAAAGGCAAAAGTATTGGCTATCTCTGGCTTATATGTTTACTATGTGTTAATATTGATGCCTTTTGAAATTATGGGAGTGCCCAGTAGTGAAGAGTTGATTTCTTAGCTTTAATATACTGTCTTGTTAAAAGAATAAAAAATAAATCACCAAATTTTGGTATTTGCAGGAAACATGATTTTACATTGAACAGGGGAAAGAGAGTAATCCCCGATACAAAATGCATGTTGCTCTCTAGTATTTTCTCTGGAAGGAAGGAAAAAAGAGGATCAGTGAGTCAAAATAAAGAATGGTGAATATTATTTCTGGTTGATTGTAGCTGGCAGATATCATCTCTTCCACACTGATTCATGTTTCCTTGAGACTTGCATTATTTTCCTCACCTCACCCTTAAGAAGAGTAATTTATGAACCTTGAAATGTTCAGAAATGTTACTCACATAGAACACCAAATCTTACATTCTTACCCAAAATCAAGTCATACCTTATTTCTTGTTTAAACTTCCATCAAAGCTAATAGCAGTTTTGGGTGTTTGTTGATTTCCAGGATGAGAATCTTGATTTGTGACTCATGCGGGAAATCTTACCTACAACATCAATTTTCACCATATGACTTTGATCCTGGGCTTTCTTGCAGTAGAGACTACCTAGATCCCCCTACTAACAGAGACTGACAATACTTTGATGGGAATCTACCATCTTCCCTAACACATGCAATAGCCTAATTCTGACCATTAGTAAATAAAACACCTCTGTGCTAGAGACCTTGCAAACTACTACCCAGTGTCTAAACTCCTTTTTCTAAAAAAGACCGAGCCCCTCTGCAAAAAGACTCCAATGTCATCTACTGCAAGTATCATAGATCACTCCATTAGGCTTCTGGCCAAAGTATGGCACAGGTCTAGCATTTGTTGTACTGGTAAATTACCACCTACAGTCCATATATGTGGACATATACATATATACTCATACTGCTTGTATCATGACCAGTAGAACTGGAGTCAGAGTGATCATGTTCCCTGAAGGGACTGTTATTGAGAAGACACCAGTGGAACAGGGAACCTGGGGAGTTAGGCTGGAACTACCATATGGACAGAGCAGTCTACAGGGCTTAAAGTTCCACTTAAACTTAACCTACATTCAGAATCATTCTTTACAAATGAAACACTGCTGGATCTCTTTGCAGAATGGTTATGTTTCACAGCACAAATACAGAGAAGTAGATTAAAAAACAATACTCTTGTGAATGCAAAGAGGCACAGCTTATCCCATGTTGCTTTATGCTGTCTCTCTCCAGCATGCTTTACTACAGAGCCCTCCAGCTTGCAAGCAGGACTTGGAAGTCCTCCCTGCTCTCAGAGTAAGTGTTTGCCATTCCAGCACAGTCCTCAATACACCTTAGGCACCTGATAGCTTTGATCACCAAATACTCCTGTTTTGCCTTCAGGAACTTGCAGAGATGAATGGAAAGTCTGTGAAATGTCTCATGTATTCTTCTCAGATGGAAACTGGAGAGTCATTATGGCAAACTGTTCGTTCACCTCCAAAGTCCTCATCTGTGTAAGTGCCACAAAATTAAATCCTCTTCTCCATATTATTCCATATCTATGTGAAGATATTGGAGAACTGCTTAGATAGCACAGCAGCATGCAGACAAAACCCAAATATGCATCTCCTTCCATCAAATGTAAACAGTGTCATTTCACAGTTCTGTCAAAGCCTAACTGAAAACAAACCACTGGTGGTGGAAAGGTGGGAACTGTTTCACAAAAATTGACATGCTACATTAGTTCTAGTTACTCCATCACAAAATTTCAAAACTGCATGTTTTGACCAGCTCTAAATCCCACCTGGATAAATGGGAGCTAAAGTTAAACCTGGTAACAAGAGAGGGATACAGACCTACTAGAGATTCCAGAAAGGTCAGGGAAGATGAGGTGGATACAAAGGTATGGGAACAAGGGTTTGGCCCCTTGCTGTTCCAGACAGTAATAGTCTCAGCCCTATTTTCCACCTTCTTTAGAGGATTCCCTCCCCTAATCCTGCTTCCAAATCTGATTTATCTGGGAACCCAATTCCCTACTGAATGAGTACGGGTACAGGACATCTGCCACATTGCAACAACATGAACACATTATGACCAATCCAAAAGTTACAATCACTCGCCTCAGGTGCACAGGAACTAGTATGCTTCTGCAACACCCTCCTGTCCAGCTAGTCAGGCAAGGCACTCCACATCTCTCCTCCACAAGCTAAGGCTGTGCACCTGTGAGGAGAAGAATAAAAAGGGGAGAGAGAGGCAATCATTAAAGGGGGCCCAGTCAAAACCTTTCACTTGTAAGGCTGGTGGGGGGCTGGGGGCATTTAAAACTTATCTTGTCATTTTCACCCTGTTATGCTGAAAATTTATTGTTGTATCTGGGATTTGTTTATGAAGCCAACTGCTTTCAAATTAGTTTCTGCATAGGTGACCAGCACAGATGTGAGCAGTATGATTTCAGTTTCCACACCAGCATGCATTTTTCTAGTTTTCCCTTTATCTTAAAATGCTAATTTATGTACAGTAGGGTTTTTTTTAGGTCCAAAACTGTTATGCATCTGGTGCATCTTGGAAAGGTATTGGAAGAGACAGTAGAAAAATTGAATGTTTATTGTTGCTGAGTTTTAGTCATCTTCAATATTATCAAAGGCATATGCACACACAAAACTCCAAATAAATGCATTTAAAGAAAGAAATCAATCTTCAGAGGAAGAAGAAACCCAGACTCTTTAAAGTTTATGAAAAATATTTTCTAGAAAAAGATGATTAACGGTGAAGTTATTTATTTAGGAATGCACTGCAGTCTGAGACTTTGAAGTACAATGTTATTTGACTTGTGGAAAGCTTATTTACCTTACATAAACTAATCTTGTTAATACTATAGGCTTCTTCCATTATGCTACAGTATAATGACTGCAAGGGCATTTGATAAGCATGGAGAACATGAGAATAGAGGGGGTTCTGGCATATGGAGCAAGCAAATCAGGACTGCTTGGTTCCCTTAGTCGCTTTGCTACTGACTCATTGTGGATTTGATCCTGCGAGGTGCTGAGTGCCCTGAACTTTCCACTGATTTCAGTACATTTAGGTGAAGCAACTACTGTAAGACTTTTTGGGATACTGATACAAACAGTAGATGAGCGCAAGTCTAGATCCTGGAAACAAGCACCTCCTGATCTTTAGGAAGTTCAGATTCAGCTTTGACCAAGTATCAGCTTTGACCAAGTATAAGCTCTAGAATACACTGGTGGTCAGCAGATAAATTCCCTCCTCACCAATGTAAGAACAAACTTTATTGTTGACTACTGTAGCACTAACTATATCTAAGCAGGTGGTCAGTAGGAATTAGTTTTATGATACTATGGCTCAGTGTAACTACTCATGCATGTAAAGTTACCCAAGGTGTTTGCTGGAGTAGAAAGTTAGACTGTATCCATCTTTCCCACCCTTTCTATGCTGCTTGTCCTCACAGCACCTAGGACAAAGAGACTATGATCTCATTTAGGGCCTCTAATAATACCTGCTTATACCTGTAATATATAATAGATTATTAACTCTTTGAAGAAATGACTGTGTCCCTATAGTTTGTACAGTGCCTGGTACACTGTAGCCCTGATCCTAATTGGAGTCCCTGGGCTACTGTAATGGAAATAATACAGAACAGCAATAAATGACAAACACAACTCCTTAGCTTTCAGTTTTGAGTACTTCTGCATTTCCTTGTCCCAGATAGGTCTTGAAATGGAAGTGCCAGAAACACTGTTCTCATAGTATTAGATGCCTGGCCAGAAGCAGAATGTATCAGACTTCTGACAGAGTCCCTGTTCTCATTAAATTTCTAGTGCAATGTTACATAATCAAGAGGATCTGTGTAATTCATAAAAGGTTTGGAGGGGCCTTTGAACTCTGAGTGCTTCTTGGAACTGATCCACCAAACCCTTTGAGATTTACCCATCACTACTGATGTTTCTGCAGTTTTGTTCACTGCATGCATTAATAAAGTCAAGTCATTTGTATACAGTCTGTGTGAAAGATTTCCAGCTTTAAAGATATTATATTTCCTTCATGAATTCTGTAGACTGCACACTTTGAAACTTCAGACATTGACTATTCAGCTGGAATTTCCCCTGCATACAATAATAGGAACCCAAGTGGCTGGATTTGATCTACTGCAGACAGGTTTACACAGTCCCATTTTAACATTTTTCATCTCAACTTTTTTTTTTTTTTAAATATGTGAGATGTACCTGAAAGAACTTTGTGGAAAAAAATACACAGAACCTGCATAGGGTAAGTACTTTGATCCTTAAAGTAAAGATCAAATGATCAAACTGACAACGCGTCAATATGTATTTTTTTCAGCTATTTAAAATATTGCACTATATTTCATGTGTTATATCTGCAGATCTAAACACCTGAGTTTTATTCAGCCTTCGCAGTCCTCAAAATGATTCCAGGCTGGTTTGGCCATGCACAGTTTTAAATTCCAAAGCAACGTATGGGTTGTTATGTGGAGCTGTCCCCCACCTTATTTTTGAAGTCCTCTGAGTATTGGCCCCTGGCTTAAAGGTGGAGGGGGGAAAACCCTGCACAATTTCCACAAACATTTTAACCTAGTTGTGTCCATTTTCTGTTGGTGCTTTGCAAATATTGGGTCTAGAAACAGCCGCACCAATTCTTTCTTGCTTCATTTCATAATTTGGGACCTGAAATGCTCTAGCATCCCCTCAAATCATAATTGTGTGGGTTATGTTCACCCAGCACCTTGGGGTGGTGAGGCTGTGGGCTGCTGGACCGCCCTCCCTAGAAGAACTTAATGTAGGGAGCAATGTGAGGGGAAAGTGTTTGAAGCCTGGGCCAGCATCTTCAGACCACTTCTTTGGAGAATCTAGAGTAAGTTTTAGATTCTAGTCTAAACCTATTGTTAATGTTTTCCACAGCTTACACATGATATGTTGGGCCAAACACATAAAGCTGTGAAGAGTTGGTGCTAACAGTAACTCTGGTGATAGAATAAACCGTTTAAACCTCTTCCTCAGACTGATATTGTTTTCTATTGTGGGAGGTCTGACAGGTATGAATCATAGAATCATAGAATCATAGAATCATAGAATATCAGGGTTGGAAGGGACCCCAGAAGGTCATCTAGTCCAACCCCCTGCTCAAAGCAGGACCAATTCCCAGTTAAATCATCCCAGCCAGGGCTTTGTCAAGCCTGACCTTAAAAACCTCTAAGGAAGGAGATTCTACCACCTCCCTAGGTAACGCATTCCAGTGTTTCACCACCCTCTTAGTGAAAAAGTTTTTCCTAATATCCAATCTAAACCTCCCCCACTGCAACTTGAGATAGTCTTTATACCGTTTTTGCTACCCCTTATAACACAATTGGGATTTTAAAAAAACAGCTAGATACAAAAGGCCAAATGAGTACAGTCCTAACAATTTAAAATGCTTTCTGGACTGGAGGCTGAATTATATTTGTAACCCTTCTGCCCATCAGAGTTGGCAGCAACAGGGGCCGGGTTCAATATCTAGGGGATCCATTCCAATAACACAATGCAAACTGGCTCGAGCCCCCACCCAGTGACCTGGGACAAATATATACAACCCCCGCTGGGTGCCTCCAAGAGGCAATACTTCCCCTCTCGCAAGCACATAGTCTGAGTATAGCAAAAAGCCTTTTAATAACAGAGAGAAACAATGTGGTATTATGTTGGGGAAACACCACCAACAGGATTCATAACACAACCCATGAGCAAAAAACCCACCCCAAGCAAATTGGGGCATGCCCCTTTCCCTTTGGTTCTTGAGTTCAGCAACCCCAAATCACCCAAAGTCCCAAAAGTCCAATGACCCAAAAGTCTCTGTCCCTGGTCAGGGCAGCCCTAGAGTTCGAAAGTTTATCTGCGGAGCTTTACCTCCCAACCTGGGTGGAGACGGGACGGGGGTAAGAGGAACCTTACATGATCTGAAGCTGACCGCCCCACAGCTCCATAGGCCTTCGCTTCGCTTCGCTCCGCTCCGCCAGCCGCCCCACGAACTCCTTCGCTCAGCTCCGCTCCCCTCCGTGGCCCACAAGCAGCTCCCGCCGTCCCACAAACTGCTCCACCAGCCGGTCCACAAACTGCTCCGCATCCCACCAGCAGCTCCCGCCGTCCTACAAACTGCTCCACCAGCCTGTCCACAAGGCACTCCAGCCGTCCCACAAACTGCCCCACAATATATCTTCAGGCTCCCCCACTACTTAACACAACACTCAGTGATTTCAGCTCTTAGTCAGTTCAGCTCTTTGTTGAATTCAGCTTGTAGAAGGGGAGCCTCAGTGCTGGTGCACCATTAGACCAAAGTGAGCTCAGCAGCCTGCAACTAGACTCCTAATGGAATCAAAATTAGCTCTGATATTCCACAGTGGAGAGAGGACAAAGTGAAATTAGCATGTAAGGCCCTCACCCAGGGCCCATGCAACCAAGTATTAGTACTTGTCCCCAGCCTCTCTCAATTCACAGAGTTTTAAAACCCATGACCCTTGCCTAGCGAGTGCTACTTAGTTGATGGTGAGTCCCTCCATCATAACAAAAGGCCAAGTACAGTTCCAAGCACAGTTCCCATAATCAGGGTAATAACAATTTATTCTTCCTGCACCAATAACAGAGACACTGGGGATCCCACAGCAGCCAAAGTGACCATTTGGGCAGCTATGGCCTCATTCTAGGCGGGGTGGGTGTGCCTATGCAAATGAGATCGCCCCCTGAAGTTCTTTTCCACAACTTGCCACACCTCACCACCATATGTCAGGGTGGAGCTCATCCTGAATCTGCTTACATATTAAATAACACTGAGCACTTGGAAAGACATTCCCTTCATACAAGACAGATGTGCCAGTGCACTGCAATCAATGGGATTGAATCTGTTCTACTTTGTATCTCTCTCTCTTTGCTACTACGTCTGTAACCCTGTATGTGAGAACGTTGGCAAATGACTGAGGTAGAAATGACATCTAATTTCTAACATAAGAGAAACATGATTTACTCTCCTGTTCGCTTAGCTGCCACAACACCCAATTAACAATGGAGATGTCATCATCATTTTCCCATTAAAAGTAATAGTGGCAAATTGCTAACTTGCTACTCCAACTGGTTTTTGCGGATTGCACTATCATACAAACAGTTCATACATTTCTGGTACATTACTTTTATTTGGCTCTTTCAGAGCTGGAAATAAGAAAGTCGTTGCTACTTTCACCAAAATGCTAAGAATTTAGACTTTGCTTCTAGATAATGTACAATGACATGGACTAAGGCACCATACATGAAATTACTTGCTTTGCAGTGCCTGTGTGCAGTGCCAATTATTTATAATTAAGTTTTCAGTCCTCCTGCCCTGCAGATCATGTAACCAGTCTTAGTGGTAAAAGGAATGAAAGTATTGATTTGTCTTTGGACGCTAAAGTGTTAATAATGGTAATTAGCTTCTGTGCCTCAGTGTCTACTCAGTCCAACTACCATACAAATGTGGCATAATCACATAGGGCCAGATAGACCTGCACTATCCCGGAGCAACTTCACTGCCATCAGTTGGGTTACCCCAGATTAATACTGGTGTAATTAGAAGCAGAATCTGGCCCATAAAAGTAAGGAAATAAAATGGGGAGTCTGATTTTATATTTTATTCAAGTTCAGTGATGAAAAAGAGAAAAACTCTGTCTTCCAATGACATGCTTTTTCCAGCTCTCCTTCCTCACGCTGAATTATGTACTGGCTACATGAACTGTCTTCTTTATATTGTAGAATTTCCTTGAAAGAAGGGTAGTAGGCAACAACAAAAGCAGGAAGGTTTTAGTTTTCCTCTGTGGGGTCAGTTGAATTAAGTCTGGGTCATTTTAAATTCTGTCTTTCCTTTGTTTCTCCCAATATATATTTCAGGGGTTTGTGTGGCCTTCCCTTTTCTTTTCACAAGAAATTGAAAAGGGCACAGGGCTTTTTACACAGTCAGGTTGAAAACCTGAACACTTTTGCCTGAAACCTTTGTTCCTTCCACAATTACAAGTGACATCTGAGAATCCTATAACTTTAAGAAATTAGTGGTGGTGGTAGGGGAAACATATCTCCCCTTTTACTATGCGTTTACTTTGTGTACTTGACAACTCTTACATAGTCAGTGCTGCTTTCTCCCCTGTATAATCAATAAATCAGTTTTCCCTTTGTTATAAAGCTCCTTATAAACTTCAATAGAGAAGCAGGGTTTTTAATGTAGGAATTGAAGAAAAAAAATTCAGGTCCTATTTGGCACAGTTCTGATCTCACTTTTACCCTGGTGTAATGCTAATGGAATTACTCCTCATTTACACCAGCGTATGAGAAAGTGGAATCAGGATTGCATTTTAAAGAATGCTCCACCAGAAACTGTTTTTTTTTTAAACTACCCTATTTCTTAGGAAAATGTGGCCTTTGCAGAGCAAACACAACAGGATTGGAAGAAAATCAAATAAAAGCTATTGAGTGTATTACTGATACTCAGTATATTACTGAACTCAGTGTTGCCTATTCATAGGATATCATTTATAGAGTCATTTTCCAAACACTTGGTGCAGAGGTGTAACTTCCTTGGGGAGGAGGAAAGGAGATTCATTTGCTGTCTATTTACACAGGATTTACTGGTCACTAATTACCAAAACAATCTTTACAGCACATATGTACATGTGCCTGTATGAATAAACACAGCAGGTAGATGGTAGAAAATGTTTATATCAACTGTAAAATTTGAAATGAAAAGTAACAATCCTATGTTTATAGAAATGCTTTTTTAATCAATTCAGTTCGAGCACTCAAGTATCTGTAATATTTCACATTCATTGAGCATAGCAAATCATAGAATCATAGAATCATAGAATATCAGGGTTGGAAGGGACCCCAGAAGGACATCTAGTCCAACCCCCTGCTCGAAGCAGGACCAATTCCCAGTTAAATCATCCCAGCCAGGGCTTTGTCAAGCCTGACTTTAAAAACCTCTAAGGAAGGAGATTCTACCACCTCCCTAGGTAACGCATTCCAGTGTTTCACCACCCTCTTAGTGAAAAAGTTTTTCCTAATATCCAATCTAAACCTCCCCCACTGCAACTTGAAGCTCACTTATATTTTTTAAGTTCATCAAGCTGATGAGCCACAATAAATTCAATGAAGAAAACTAACATTAAAGTACCGATAGGTTTACTCTCTTGAGCTTGAAAGCAGAGCAAACAGTTTGTTGCAACACTTGTACATATCAATATATTTAGTCTTCAGGGAAATTCCCTCTTGCTGTGTTAGAAATGAAATGTCGTCTTGCAATATTCTACAACATACGTCAGCAGCCGGGATCTTCCCAGTGCCCTTCCTGATGTAACCAATTGCAGCAGGAGTGTGCTGGATAGGTTTCAAGGGATGATGTTAAAAATCCATCATTAAATTGAATGGAGGTCTCTAGTGATTTTCCCTGCCCCGATGGAATTCCTACTCTCTGTGCAATAATATTTTATCCTGAGGGCTAATAAAAGTACCCCTGAAGAGTTCATGTTTTTGCTTTTGGAATGGACTAAGTTGCACCAAAGGACTGGTTAAAATAAAAATAATGTGGGAGAATATCCCCAAGTCTCCCTTATATGGTCTTCACTCCACATAGCCATCCTAAAACGTTGGACACTGTCCTATGTTATCAGTATATATATTCAGGGATGAAGTATACATACGTTCAATGTTTGATGTTTACTACATCTGTTTGTTCACTGTTGTACCTCCTTTGTTGATTGAAATAATATTTTCATTTAAATAAAGAAACCAATGAATTGATTCTTCATTTGCTCATCTGTCTTCCACATAGGCACATGAATCTTTGGCATACTCATTTCATGCAAAAGAGAGAATTGCAATTCAGCACTGCACACCAGCAGTCTGTAAAGTAAAAGGAGTTTATAATTGTTGTCATATGTTTTAGATTGAAAGTACTGTGCCTAGTGTTTATAGGTTTTGTCTAGGCTTTAGGCCAATAAACTCTTCATTTACCATGTAAATATCATAAATTCTACAGGTTTAATACAAGCACAACATAGATCTTCATAACAATATTCTTACTCTATTACTGCTCACTAATCTCATACAGCAAATGACTCCAAGAAGGCAAATAACTTACAGTGTTATAAGAATAACCAAACACTTACTGTTAAGTGTCTGATAGTACTGTCATAAGGTGCTGAAGCTGCTATATAGTGACAGAAACAAAATGGTTCCTCTTTTTAGTTTAGACCCCCAGATACAGATGAGAGTATCCTTTCCACTGAAACAATAAGATCATCCTGATTCCACTAATATGTTCCAACTATTGATCTTTCTAATGCCTCTTAATCAAAGTAAGGAATGATATGTTGCTTTTGTTAGGGAAAATTTGCCGCGTAAACATACATGAGTAATACACTCAGTATTAGCTAGCATTAGGCAGCATTTTCAGTTAGTAACTCACTCATTCCTTCATTTATTTGCCCAACATGGAGCTGGAATATCACCTGAGACTCTTTAGAATGCAGGATGTGGTAGGCATAAGAAAAAAAGAAAAACACCAGAGAAGGAAAAGAGAGAGAAGCAGAGAACTTTGTTCCCTTTAATAAATATGTAAGGTACCCAGGTACCACCCTGATGAGTGCAACAAGGAAATCTAGGTGGTTATGATATATGGAATATAAAATTGCAGCAAATGATATGATGTTTGGAATGTATGTGAGGGTAGACTGGAAGCCAGGAAGTACAGATCTCATAGGGTGGGGAGTCAGGGTCTGTAGTGGCACTTTGGAGGGGTGGGGAGCTGGAAGTTGTTGTTTGGTAGAAGACATAGTTTAAAGGCAAGTGGAGCTACTGGAGCCTGGGCTGAAATCAGGTGCAGCCATATATAGGAGGCCAAGGGCATCATGAAATACAAGGCTGGTCTTGGGGCTGGGTTATCAGGATGGGCACCAACATTCAGGGGCACCAAATCATTGTGGGTGCCGACTCCCCATTTAAAAACTTTTTTTTTTTTTTGCTTTTACCTTTTGGGTGGTGGGGGTGTGGGGAGGATGTTGAAAACATTTTCTGCACTGGGCAATAAAACACATAGGACTGGCTCTGATGGCATACAAGGAAGGGAATAAATACCACTGATAGTGCCTCCAACAGAGCAAATTATGCCCAGTTATTGGAGAATTAATTAATTGGCTGATTGACAATAGTAGAATGTATGTATCTGAATATTATCTAACTAGCTCCTTTAATAACAAAGCTTGTCCACATTCCTTCTATAAACACAATTTAAAGTACAAGTGCCGAAGTACACATAAAGTACAAGCACCAAATCCTCAGCTCATGTAAATTAATGTTGCTTCATTGACTTTGGTAGATTTATGCTGATTTATCCTAGCTGAGAATCTGGCTCCATATTTCTCAGTTCAACTTCTCCATAAAACACAGAAAGGGGGGAAATTAAAGAGCCAACCAAGCTATAAAATAATGATCTGTGAATGTGCAGCATTTCTTGCTATAACATGATTTGCAACAAATACCTGATGTTATCAAATAATTTCAAGGGTATCATTTAAAAGCAAAGGAACTTAGTTACATTCTCAGCCAGTATATTTGCCTTTCAACATTCCCATCATAAATAGATTTTCTAACAGAAAGCCTGCAAAGTCCTCATAACAATAGAAGTACAAGCAAGTGTGGCTGCAATAAAACAGCACAGAGCAACTTTACTGTTCCAATATGTGGGCAGTTCGTCATTACAAATATAGCAGCATTTTAAATAACAGGACGCCTGCTTCCTGAACACACTGCAGTTAGAACGAGTGCACAACAAATGTGTTCGTTAAGCTGACTATACTTGCAAGAAGGACGTAAAAAGAGCAGTCAGACAGATGACTTTAGTGCAGCTTGTTTGCTTTGTTTCCTCTTCCTTTCCCTCTTCCCCCTATTTCTGAAGAGAAGTCATTCCTTATTTATAGGCATCTAGTTTATATGCTAAGGCCTGGTCTTTGCTACATAACTTTCTCATGGGAATTTGTGCTCTTCTTATTAAAGTTCATATTGCTTATTCATTGAATTAGATTATATAAACAGCATGCTAGTTGCTGCATATATCCAGTGCTTTGTTTTATTTTATGCTGGCTTTTTTTTTCTAGACATGTGAATGATGTTTTCTGCTAGTTGCATAATAAACTTTATTATCATGAGAATGAAAAACATGTCACAGGCTTTTAAGACCTGTTTAGAGGGTCTGGTTAATCTGACAGGGACAAAGATGAGCGATCCTTTCTCTTTTTCTCTTCCTCTGCCATATTTCCTCACTCTTTAGTGGCTTTTATTATGG
Organism: Lepidochelys kempii; assembly: GCF_965140285.1. Lineage (NCBI taxonomy): Eukaryota > Metazoa > Chordata > Testudines > Cheloniidae > Lepidochelys > Lepidochelys kempii. Next base: position 84,650,004 of record NC_136380.1, read on the forward strand.
ATATTTACCAAGATCTACCTGAGCTGAAGGAGAATATGAAGGAAGAAGTATCTCCCTCTAGAGTTAATAGTAGTGTTATTGCATGAATGGTTCTTTGGGTTAAAAGAAATACTGATGCCAATAAAATTTCCCCTAGTTATTGAACTCAGAGGGTCTGATTCTCCTCTTGCTTACTAATGGTGCAAATCAGGAGTAGCTGCAATGAACTCAAGAGAGTCAAACAGATGTAAAATCAGTGTAAGCATGAGAAGAATCAGGCCTTATGTTTATATAATGCCTAGATTCTAGCTAAAAAGGAACCCAGAAAAACCTGTAAAGGAACCATCTTCTTTTGGTAGCAGGTCCATGGAACTTGTAATTCTTTCACTTAATGAACAAGCAAGTCTCAGGCTGTTGAAAGAATTAAACAGTACCATAGAGTCTCTATGAATCAAACAGTATCATAAAATCTCTATGGCTAGAAATTCCATGACTGAATAAGTCTACAGTATAGCAGTACAAATATGCTACTAGCCTCCTAACCAGGATGGTGATGGTGATTGTGAAATACTCAGGGATATTAGAGAGGCTACAGAAACAGACAATTCAATAATAATAATGGGGGATTTAAACAATCATTGAGATTAGGAACATGTCACCCCAGGAAGGGATGCAGAGTATGATTTTTTTTTTAAAAAAGAGAAAATAGTGTTTTTTTCCAAAATAAAGATTTTTTTTTGAGGAAAGATATTGTTTCATTGAAATTTGCCAGTTTTAAAACAAAACAAACAAACGATGGGGGTGGGAATGTGGAAAACTGACCTTGATTCTGGTGTTTGTACTTTATTTTTTAATTTTTTTTTGCTGAAGCTCCTTTGCTGATAAGGAGATTAATGAGTTTTTATTGGCTGTTGCTAGGGCAATTGTTAGCTTATTAGGAGTTATGTGCTTTGTTTGGAGGAGTTATGTGCTTTGTTTGTTTGTTTGTTTGAAGAATATTGTTAGAAACTGTGCTTAGGAGCAGTTTGAGGAAGCTTTTATTTGGGCAAGGAACTGGCACCTAAACTCCCCATCAACTGGATGGAAGGAGGGGCCCTGGCAGCATGGCTGGTGATAGTTTACTTTGGGTAAATATAATTGTTTGGGATGCTCTGAACCTGCTGCTACAGCGTATATGTGTGTGAGTGCTTGAGACCTAATAAAAATAGTTTTACGTAAAAAGCACTCTTGTTTGTACCAATCATTTCTCAGAGAGAGGAGCTGTGTTCCCAATCATCTATTCCTGACACCACCTGGAGAGAAACAATTAGGTTACTACTGCTTTGGTTTCTGAAAACCCTGGGTAACACTGGGAGCTAGTTGGCTAGGGAAACAGTAGGATTGGACAAGGAACTTGGGGAGGGAGGAGACTGGGGCTAGATGGACAAGGAGACTGGGACCAGGAACCAGTAAGTGTGGGGGACAGAAGCAGGGGGTGGACAGGAGAAACACATCTGATATGAGCTAGAATTCAGGGAGAGAACTGGGACTAGCTGGCAAAGAAACTGGAACAAGAAGACAGGGACAGGTGTGGGAGACCAGGATTGAATGAAGAGTCTAGTGTGGGAGTCTGGTAACATAAGACAGGCAGGGAGAGAGAGAAATTGGACAAGGGAGCTAGGAGTGGGGAACAGATACTGGCTGGACCAGGAGATTGGGGCTGGGATGATAAGCCTGAAGAGTAGAGACTAGGACTGGATAGTCAAATAGAATGGGACTGGGAAAAAGGCATGCAGAAGAAACAGGGCCAGTTTGGCTGGGATGGGGCAGAAGGAGTCAGGCTTGAAGGGGATGACCAGAACAGTCCTTCCCCAGTAGAGCCCTTGCAATAGAACTCAAGATTACCAAGTCTCATCATTCCTCTGCTGTCAGCAAATATCTATGAAACCCACTGGTAAAGTGCATGTGTTTGCTGATATACATCTACTGTTGATATCATTTACTCAGCTCAAATGGCAGACATCTCTGAGGCCTGCTGAGGATCCATGTGAGTGTCAATGTGATGCCTCATAATGGAATTTGCTTTGTTTAGTTTGCTTTTTTAAATCCTATGAAATTAAACATTACAGTGATGAGCTTCACAGAAAAGCCCATGAGGAAACTAATAATTCTGTCTCAAAGCTGGGTTTGAATACTGTGCAGTACATAAGGCCTAGGATACATATTTAACAATGGAGATAAAACAAAATATTTTAATAGCTCATAAATTGAGCACCATGCACTGAATGGGACAGGGGCTCCATGGAAGAAAAGTGATCACGGAATTGATGACTGTATCAATGTATACGTATAAGAGGGCTAAATTAAGGTTGCACAAGCACCTTAATTCTGGCATTTCCTAACTTGTAAGTGCTTGACATTTCGACCCTAATAATGTTCTTTTAATGTGTGTGTGTATGTTTGTGTGTGTGTATGTGCATGCCTATATATACATACTTACTATTGTTGCGGAAGTGTCATATACACAGATGGCAATAGTTAGGGGAGGCTTCTTACATCCACAATATTGCAGACTGAGACTATTCAGAATCATGATATTGGCTTAAAAATAGTACATTTAAGTTCTTTTTATTTGCCTTTTTTTCTTTTGAGACTTTATGTGTTAAGTTTGCAAACTTTTATCTGAAACCATGAGGAGTAGAAGCTACTTTTTTTAAAAAATGTGATTCTCATGTAATCAAGAGTGTCCAAGATCTTGGTAAAAAGAAAAGGAGGACTTGTGGCACCTTAGAGACTAACCAATTTATTTGAGCATAAGCTTTCGTGAGCTACAGCTCACTTCATCGGATGCATGCAGTGGAAAATACAGCGGGGAGACTTTATATACACAGAGAACATGAAACAATGGGTGTTACCATACACACTGTAACACAAGTGATCAGGTAAGGTGAACTATTATCAGCAGGAGTGTTTTCCTTAAAACCCCAAATACTTCAAGACTTACAATCATGTTGCAAAGATTGATAACATTGCACCTACCCCATTGGGCCTCCTAATAAAAGCTGGACAGAAAATGACCCAATGTAAATTCTCCTTATCACACTGTACTGTCTTTTCTATTTCTTCTTGACCTATTCAACCAGGCATCCTGCCCCTTTAAGGGCCAGAAAGACTTGGGCCAGTCAGCCCTGTTCCGTTTGCCCCACCTTGTTACACATGCACTTGGCTGTTGCACTTAAGAGGAAGACAGCCCATCAGAACAGAGAGCTGTGAGAACAGTATAAGGCAGGCAGAGACTCCGGGTAGGAAGGCCTGAAAGTGACTGCTCATTGAAGAGCAGGAACTAGCCCAAAAGAGCCCAGGAGGGGCTTAAGAGAAGTATAAAAACTGAGCCCAGAGGTGAGGAAGAAGAATGCTTGAATTGGAAGAGAGTGGACAGAACCCTTGGGAAGCAGGGGCTGGGCCCAGTTTAGGACTGCGGCAGAGAGTTTGTGGTTTGTTTGTTTTGGACTTGCATACCCTGGAAGGTGCAGACTGTTGTTTGGAGGCCAAGTCAGTGCAGCAAATCCACCTCTATGCTGGAATAGGCTGAAGATTGTTGTGGGGAAATTGTGGCAGAGCACTGCAATGTTGGGTCTCGCTGCAAGGGGTGCTGGGAGAGATTCAATCTTTTAACACTGATAAAGCTTCTCTCACTAATGCCTAACAAAACATACCATGAATCTTCACGGTGGTATTTAAAGGGTGTTCTGTTCCAAAAAATACTACAAGGTGGCTTTTTCTGTACTTGCCAGTATCATGTTCACACAGGAACCAGTACATGGCAGTCTCCTGTTTGATTAAACACCAATCTACAGGAAAACAATCTTCAGCATTGGGGTGAACATTAGGACAAATGTTGGTTTCTTAGAAATTTGGGGAAATCCCATTTTCATATGTAGTTATATTCAGACTCACCATTTATAGACTAATGTAGTGCCTACACAGTACCTCTCTCTTACTTCTAGGGATTGTATCCACCATCTTTGTGGTGTCACCTGATAGTCCTTTGTTAACTTCCTTTTATGTATTAATTTAGATGCCTGCCTCTTCGTATCATTGAACTGCTGGTACAAAAAGCTACTTGGTGTGAGAGAGCTGAATTGACGAACACTTAGCTGAAGGATTTCCCCTTGCATTCTATACTTTAATCATATTTAAACATTTCTTTTATCTGAACACTTCAAAAAGGAGGAATCTAATTCCCCCTCAGTTCATGCAATGGATGAATGTGATAGGTAACACCATCCTAACCCCTAGCAGAAGGGAAGATTGAGACAGGGCAATAATTGGTAGTACTCTGATATGATGGTCATGAGGACCATATAAGTACCTGAATGGTGATCTCATCAGTTTCAAGAGGAAACTTCTTGAGAAAGTACAGCATACTTGAGGGATAGCTGGAATCTTCACGAAAAAGTATTAACATGCTCAGCCAACAATGTACTGTGTTGTCTCTCCTCATGCTTTTGTAATTATACGCTCCTCAGAGCAGGGACTCTGTTTGACACATTTTTTCTTTTGTAAAGCTCCATGGACATTTCTGGAAATATAAAAAGATAATAAGGAATTAATTTCTTATTGTTGTATTCTGTATTTATTAATACTATTAAAAACCTTAATTTCCACTCTTTTAAAGCTTCCATGGTAACAATGTTAGGTACTTGGGAACTAGAAAATGTGTCCTTCAGTGTCAAGGTGGGCTGATGGTTATTGTTCAGATTTGTCATTTGATATCAGTCTCTTTCTTATTATTCATGCAGTCATTTCTATTGAAAGTTCAAGATGATGTTAGCTGGAGATGTAACTGTGATATAGAGGTAATGCACATGTGACTTTTGATCTTTTAAGACAGTATTCTTGTCCATAACCTAAGAATATTCTGTAAAGAGGGGAACATTTTCCTCCCCTTATGTAAATCAAATCAAGTTTTTTTGCCTCTGTTTTCACTAACAAGGTCAGCTCCCAGATTGCTGCGCTGGGCATCACAAAATGGGGAAGAGATGGCCAGCCCTCTGTGGAGATAGAGGTGGTTAGGGACTATTTAGAAAAGCTGGACGTGCACAAGTCCATGGAGCCGGACGAGTTGCATCCGAGAGTGCTGAAGGAATTGGCGGCTGTGATTGCAGAGCCATTGGCCATTATCTTTGAAAACTCGTGGCGAACCGGGGAAGTCCCGGATGACTGGAAAAAGGCTAATGTAGTGCCAATCTTTAAAAAAGGGAAGAAGGAGGATCCTGGGAACTACAGGCCAGTCAGCCTCACCTCAGTCCCTGGAAAAATCATGGAGCAGGTCCTCAAAGAATCAATCCTGAAGCACTTGCATGAGAGGAAAGTGATCAGGAACAGCCAGCATGGATTCACCAAGGGAAGGTCATGCCTGACTAATCTAATCGCCTTTTATGATGAGATTACTGGTTCAGTGGATGAAGGGAAAGCAGTGGATGTATTGTTTCTTGACTTTAGCAAAGCTTTTGACACGGTCTCCCACAGTATTCTTGTCAGCAAGTTAAGGAAGTATGGGCTGGATGAATGCACTATAAGGTGGGTAGAAATCTGGCTAGATTGTTGGGCTCAACGGGTAGTGATCAATGGCTCCATGTCTAGTTGGCAGCCGGTATCAAGTGGAGTGCCCCAAGGGTCGGTCCTGGGGCCGGTTTTGTTCAATATCTTCATAAATGATCTGGAGGATGGTGTGGATTGCACTCTCAGCAAATTTGCAGATGATACTAAACTGGGAGGAGTGGTAGATACGCTGGAGGGGAGGGATAGGATACAGAAGGACCTAGACAAATTGGAGGATTGGGCCAAAAGAAATCTGATGAGGTTCAATAAGGATAAGTGCAGGGTCCTGCACTTAGGATGGAAGAACCCAATGCACAGCTACAGACTAGGGACCGAATGGCTAGGCAGCAGTTCTGCAGAAAAGGACCTAGGGGTGACAGTGGACGAGAAGCTGGATATGAGTCAGCAGTGTGCCCTTGTTGCCAAGAAGGCCAATGGCATTTTGGGATGTATAAGTAGGGGCATAGCGAGCAGATCGAGGGACGTGATCGTTCCCCTCTATTCGACATTGGTGAGGCCTCATCTGGAGTACTGTGTCCAGTTTTGGGCCCCACACTTCAAGAAGGATGTGGATAAATTGGAGAGAGTCCAGCGAAGGGCAACAAAAATGATTAGGGGACTGGAACACATGAGTTATGAGGAGAGGCTGAGGGAGCTGGGATTGTTTAGCCTGCAGAAGAGAAGAATGAGGGGGGATTTGATAGCTGCTTTCAACTACCTGAAAGGGGGTTCCAAAGAGGATGGCTCTAGACTGTTCTCAATGGTAGCAGATGACAGAACGAGGAGTAATGGTCTCAAGTTGCAGTGGGGGAGGTTTAGATTGGATATTAGGAAAAACTTTTTCACTAAGAGGGTGGTGAAACACTGGAATGCGTTACCTAGGGAGGTGGTAGAATCTCCTTCCTTAGAGGTTTTTAAGGTCAGGCTTGACAAAGCCCTGGCTGGGATGATTTAACTGGGAATTGGTCCTGCTTCGAGCAGGGGGTTGGACTAGATGACCTTCTGGGGTCCCTTCCAACCCTGATATTCTATGATTCTATGATTCTAAGTGTTCTTTTTTGTAAGAAACTGCTTTTTGGTCAGAATACCTCTGAAACTCAGGGCTGATGTTTAACATTTACTTTCTGGTTTACAGGATTTTACTGGAGGAGAGGGAAGCGGGGGAAGAAAAGAAACAAAATATTGTAAAACTTAATTTCAGGATGCAGATTCCATGGAGCAAAACACAGATTTATATATTTTTTTTTTCAGAAGCAAAACCAGAACACAAAACAGTAGTGGAATCTCATGCAAATAAACCAGAGAATGGTGAAGTTGAAAACTGTTTCAAACAACACTACTAATATTTACCTCCAAAGGCGTTCTTGTCTCAGACAGGAAAGAAAACCTCTTAGTATTGCTATCTAAATACCAGTGAGCTGACAACTTTTAGCTTTGAAGACTGTGTGCTTTGTGCAGGTCACTATGACCAAAATAATCCTAGGCAATAATTGGCCTTCCCTCTATAGACTAAGAGTTTCTCTGAGTCACAATCAATCAGCCTAAAATATCCTCATGCAGCCCTCAGAGAGGGCTACGGGAAGTATTTGTATGTAGCAGAATATAATGTGAAACTGCTAGGTTCCACTTTTCTCATAATTTAAAATTATAAGTGGAATTAATGTGCATTGAGGGAAGAAAAAATCTTTCTAAGTGGGCTAGTTTTAGTCACTTTCTGTTTAAACAGCCTCAGGCAGAATTTCACCTCAATAACTTGTCTACAACTTAGATTAGCAAGTCCCTCCAGCTTCATTGATCCTTCAGTAGTAATGTTGTTCTGTGAGAATATAATGTATAATGCATTTATCTCTTTCCCTAACCCATAAAAAGAGTGTAGCAGAAAATTGGAGAATGGGAATCATATGGATGCTACTATGGAGAGTTGCATGTAATTCTAGGTTCCAGACACTTCTGCTTCTCCCCCCCCCCGCCCCTTTTCTTTTAATGAATGTTGTTAATCTATGCAAAATGCCAAAAAGGAGGTCAGAACAAAACAAGGAGGAAAAAACGCTCTATTATAAGATTTAGAGCTAGAATTAGCAAATCTACATGGTCCTCACACCCCACAGGCCTGAAATCAATGGAGGAGGTTGATGCTTTTTTAACTCACCCTTGGGAGCAAAATCAGGTTTTACTACATAGGTAAGTGTGACACATGGACAGAAAGGGTTAAGCAACTTGCAGGAAATTACCCAAATTCAACCTTCAAAGACATATGAGAGAAGTATATACATGGTAATTAGGGCTATTCCTTAGAAATAGTTAATATAGCCATGTTAAATGGCCTAAAGCTTTGAAATGCAAACCTGTATTGTTAGAGAATTAGAGGTAATACTAATTGTATGTGTTTACTTATATCTTGTTAGATGTTAACCATGTAAACAGACTGTTTCTGTCTATTACTATAGCTATTGATTCAGAGATCAAAAGGGAATATTAACATTTAGATGAAACGTGGTGTGATTGTGATAATGTTATTGTGTATATTTCATTTTGATGCTTATTGTAAACTGTGTATGAACTGCTTAATGCTTAATGGATAATTACCTTATGTTAATCCATGTAGTTGATTACCAGTGATGCGTAGGAAATAGAAGGTTACTTCAAAAACTCGATTGTTCACCCAAGGACTGCATGGTCAAGAGGTTGCTAGAAAACTATATAAAAAACTCTTGGGACCTGATCCTTTTAATCTCAAATCTGCTTATGCTTTATGAGGGGAAACATTGAGCCTCAAAACTGAGGTCTCCAGTTTCACTTGGATCACCCTGATATTGGACATTGGACTGAACCTACGAACGAATTCTAAAATAACTCTTTGCAATGCTAAAGCTCACCATCTCTACTATGAAACTGACCTATGAACCCTATTTATACCTGTATGTATAATGATCTTTTAACCAATTCTCTCTCTTTCTCTCTCTCTCTCTCTTTACGTTTAAAATAAATTTTAGTTTAGTTAATAAGAATTGGCTGTAAGGGTGTATTTGGGTAAGATCTGAAATATTCATTAATTTGGTGGATAATGTGTCTTAATCCTTTGGAACTGGTAGAATTTTTCATATGAAGAACAAGATTTTCAGTAATCCCCATCATATTTAACTTGGCTGTCTGGGAGGAAGCCTAAGGCTGGGTTGCTTTAAGGGAACTGTGTTTTTTGGCTTCTGGGCAACCTATAAGGTATTATGGAAACTGTTTTGTTTCTGGCTTGGTGGATCTAAGTATTAGGATAACCACCAGTTTGTGAGATTGTCTGCCGCATTCTTTTCAGTTTTCCCTAATTGAGCAATCTCAGTGTGGCTCCCCTGGGACCGTGGTCACAGTAAGAAATTCAAAAAGGCTGGTCAACTATGCTAGCCCTGTTAGGTGGAATTAAGGAATCAGTATACCTGCATACGAGAGTGATTTTTTCTGTTTAAAGAGCTAAGATAGATATCAGAATCTAAAAATGATAATTTATTCAAAATACTAGGTCAAGTGCAAGAGGCTGAAGTCAGGAAAAGTTAAGCTAAGATATGCATACTAGAGCAAGTAGTTAAATGCCTACTGGAAAACCAATAGACACCTTTGAGTGTAAGATGGATACAGTAATATATCATCAGCCTGCGTAATCAGCATAGCTCCATTGACTGCCCGTTTATTCACCAGCTGAGGATGTGGCCAATAGTTCCAGGATCATTGGAGTGCTGAAAGGATAAGAATTAAGTAATGGTGAACAAATGTAAAAGTAACTGGCTTTGATGTTGAATGGTTTCCTAGAACTGAGAATAAGAGTATGTCTATATTGGCAGAGTTACATCACCGGCAGTTGCATCGCCACTCAGAGAGTGCTGAAGGGAAACCACTGTTGTGTGTTCACACTGTCAGCTGCCTGCACAATCGCGTGTTTGCTTTTGTAGCACTTGCAGCGGTATTCAGAGCAGTGCACTCTGGGCAGCTATCCCACAGAGGATCTCTTCCTCTTCTGCCGCTAAGAGTTGTAGGAAGGTGGAGGGCATTGCAGGGCATCCTGGGTCCTGTCCCAATGCCTCATAATGCATTGCTTCACATCCCAGCAATCTCAGTGCTTCCGTCTGCATTTGGCGCCATCTTTCAGTGGTTTGTGTATGATGAGCTCTTCGGTCTGCACTGTTGACTGATATGCGGCTTGCTCTCACTAACATGACACGAGTGGCAGTGGAGTTATTCCTTAAACTATAAAGGCAAGAGAAGTTCAGCATTGATCTCGCCACACATAGTAGCTGTAACAATGCTGGTTCTGGCGGGACCCAACTGAGAGTGTCAATTCAGGACAAATTGCTTAAAACAGGGCAGTCAAGGAATCATAGAATATCAGGGTTGGAAGGGACCTCAGGAGGTCATCTAGTCCAACCCCCTTCTCAAAGCAGGACCAATCCCCAATTAAATCATCCCAGCCAGGGCTTTGTCAAGCCTGACCTTAAAAACTTCTAAGGAAGGAGATTCCACCACCTCCCTAGGTAACATATTCCAGTGTTTCACCACCCTCCTAGTGAAAAAGTTTTTCCTAATATCCAACCTAAACCTCCCCCACTGCAACTTGAGACCATTGCTCCTTGTCCTGTCCTCTTCTACCACTGAGAATAGTCTAGAACCATCCTCTCTGGAACAACCTCTCAGGTAGTTGAAAGCAGCGATCAAATCCCCCCTCATTCTTCTCTTCTGCAGACTAAACAATCCCAGTTCCCTCAGCCTCTCCTCATAAGTCATGTGTTCCAGACCCCTAATCATTTTTGTTGCCCTTCGCTGGACTCTCTCCAATTTATCCACATCTTTCTTGTAGTGTGGGGCCAAAACTGGACACAGTACTCCAGATGAGGCCTCACCAATGTCGAATAGAGGGGGACGATCACGTCCCTCGATCTGCTCGCAATGCCCCTACTTATACATCCCAAAATGCCATTGGCCTTCTTGGCAACAAGGGCACACTGCTGACTCATATCCAGCTTCTCGTCCACTGTCACCCCTAGGTCCTTTTCTGCAGAACTGCTGCCTAGCCATTCGGTCCCTAGTCTGTAGCTGTGCATTGGGTTCTTCCGTCCTAAGTGCAGGACCCTGCACTTATCCTTATTGAACCTCATCAGATTTATTTTGGCCCAATCCTCCAATTTGTCTAGGTCCCTCTGTATCCTATCCCTGCCCTCCAGCGTATCTACCACTCCTCCCAGTTTAGTATCATCAGCAAATTTGCTGAGAGTGCAATCCACACCATCCTCCAGATCATTTATGAAGATATTGAACAAAACCAGCCCAGGACTGACCCCTGGGGCACTCTACTTGACAGTGGCTGCCAACTAGACATGGAGCCATTGGTCACTACCCGTTGAGCCCGACAATCTAGCCAACTTTCTACCCACCTTATAGTGCATTCATCCAGCCCATACTTCTTTAACTTGCTGACAAGAATACTGTGGGAGACAGTGTCAAAAGCTTTGCTAAAGTCAAGAAACAATACATCCCCTTCTTTCCCTTCATCCACAGAACCAGTGATCTCATCATAGAAGGCGATTAGATTAGTCAGGCATGACCTTCCCTTGGTGAATCCATGCTGGCTGTTCCTGATCACTTTCCTCTCCTCTAAGTGCTTCAGGATTGATTCTTTGAGGACCTGCTCCATGATTTTTCCAGGGACTGAGGTGAGGCTGACTGGCCTGTAGTTCCCAGGACCCTCCTTCTTCCCTTTTTTAAAGATTGGCACTACATTAGCCTTTTTCCAGTCATCTGGGACTTCCCCCGTTCGCCACGAGTTTTCAAAGTTAATGGCCAATGGCTCTGCAATCACAGCCGCCAATTCCTTTAGCACTCTTTGATGCAACTCGTCCGGCCCCATGGACTTGTGCATGTCCAGCTTTTCTAAATAGTCCCTAACCACCTCTTTCTCCACACAGGGCTGGCCATCTATTCCCCATGTTGTGATGCCCAGCGCAGCAGTCTGGGAGCTGACCTTGTTCGTGAAGACAGAGGCAAAAAAGCATTGAGTACATTAGCTTTTTCCACATCCTCTGTCACTAAGTTGCCTCCCTCATTCATTACGGGGCCCACACTTTCCTTGGCTTTCTTCTTGTTGCCAACATACCTGAAGAAACCCTTCTTGTTACTCTTGACACAGCCCAAGACTGGGGGTTTTCCACCTCTATGGCAAACCAACCCAGCCAAACAGAGAAGACGTTGGTTTTACCCCACTGGCTAACCACAAGTCACACAAGCAATTCCCTTAGACACTCGTTTCCCAGTATCACCACCAGTTCCACTCGTTATGGGGACAGATGGCTATGAAAATCAAAAAAGGTTCTCTTGATCCCAAAGGACCAAGCCCCAGACCCAGGTCAGTATACAAAGCAGATCTTACCCACAAATTACGCTGTTGCCAATCCTTTAGAATCTAAAATCTAAAGGTTTATTCATAAAAAGGAAAAGATATAGATGAGAGCAAGAATTGGTTAAATGGAATCAATTGCATACAGTAATGGCAAAGTTCCTGGTTCAGGCTTGCAGCAGTGACAGAATAACTGAAGGTTCAAATCAAGTCTCTGGAGAACATCCACAGCTGGGACGGATCTTTCAGTCCTTGGTTCAAAGCTTCAGTATAGCAAAGTCCCTCCAGAGGTAAGAAGCAGGATTGAAGACAAGATGGAGGAGCTGCAACAGCTTTTTATATTCTTTTGCCATGTGGCCTTGCTTTCTTTGTTCCAAAGACAAGCTGTCCATCACATGGCCTGGAAAAACCTCAGAGTTCTGTCCATAGGCAGGTCCCTGCATACCTTGCTGAGTCACCAGGCATGTCTGCCTTCTTTCAATGGGTCAATTGTATAGCTGATGGTCCTTTATGGGCCCTCAAGCAGGTTAGGCAGAGCTGACACCAACTTGTCTGAGGTGTCACCCAGAAGCATAGCACAAGTTTGAACTACAGACAGTATAGAGCCAATATCCATAACTTCAACTACAAAAATGATACACACCTATAGACAGCATAAACACAATCAGCAAACCACAACCCTGTCCTAGACACCTCATTTGACCCCCTTTATATAAGATTTGGTGCCACTGCAGGACCTTGGTTGCAGCAATGATCTATATGGTCCCAGATTATGTCAATAACGTCACAGTAGCTACAACACGATATTGCTTGTGGCATTCACGGAGGTGCTGACCACAGTGGAACACCACCTTTGGGCTCAGAAAACAAGCACTGAGTGGTGGGATCACATCATCATGCACATCTGGGACCCTGAACAGTGGCTGCAAAACTTTTGGATGAGGAAAGCCACATTGATGGGCCTGTGTGATGAGCTTGTCCCAGCCCTACAGTGCAAGGACACAAGAATGAGAGCTGCCCTGTTGTTGGAGAAGCACGTGGCAATTGCACTGTGGAAGCTGGCTACTCCAGACTGCTACCAATCGGTCGCTAACCAGTTCGGAGTGGGAAAGTTGACCGTTGGACTTGTACTGATGGAAATGTGCAGGGCCATTAATCACATCCTGCTCCAAAAGACTGTGACTCTGGGCAATGTGCGTGACATTGTGGATGCCTTTGCACAAATAGACTCCCCTAACTGTGGAGGGGTGACAGATGGCACGCATATTCCAATTCTAGCACCAGACCACTGAGCCACTGAGTACATTAACTGGAATGGGTATTTCTCTATGGTTCTCCAGACGCTTGTGGATCACCATGGGCATTTCACGGACATTAACGCAGGCTGGTCCGGAAAGGTTCATGACGCACGCATCTTTTGGAACATTGGCCCATTCAGGAAGGTGCTAGCAGGGACTTTCTTCCTGGACCAGAAGATCACTGTAGGGGAAGTTGAAATGACCATTGTGATCCTGGGAGACCCTGCCTACCCCTTAATGCTGTGGCTTATGAAGCCATACACAGGGAACCTTGACAGCAGCAAGGAGCAGTTCAATACAGTCTGAGAAAGTGCAGAATGACTGTGGAGTGTGGTTTTGGCCATTTAAAGTCCCACTGGTGCTGCTGGGAAGCTGGACCTGGTAGATTACAATATTCCTATGCTTATAGCCGCATGCTGTGCGCTCCATAATATTTGTGAAGGGAAGGGTGAAAACTTCATTCAGGACTGGACTGCTTAGGCTCAGCGCCTGGGGGCTGAATTTGAACATACAGAGACTAGGGCTATTAGAGGGGTGCTGTGCGGAGCCATAAGGATCAGGGATGCCCTGAGGTAGCAATTTGAAGCTGAACAACACTAATATTTGTTGCTATGCTCAGGAGTGCAGTGCTTGTAATGCTAGGAGGTGACTGTGATTGTTGCAGACAATGCACTATGAAAGTTTAAGAAAATTGCCTGTTGCTTTTCAGGGCTCTTTTTGTGTGAATGGAATAAAGATTGCTTTCAAACCAAAACAATTATTTTATTAAAAATCAACAACCAGAGGAGAGCGACAAACAAAAAAAAACACATCAGCACTGTGGGGGATGAGGGAAGGGAGGGTCCCAGGAGGAGGTGGGGTCCCGGGATGGTTAAATTTTTTTGTATGTCCAGGTATCCTATGCAACCTTGTCCTTTGGAGTACAGTGCAGTGGGTACTGTACTTCAGCAGGGCTAAACTGCAGAGGGACGGGTGTTGAGGGCAGTGGGTAGTGGGAGTCCGCAGGGCTGGACTGTGACGAGGGAGAATTGGAATGCAGTGGGTACAGACTGGAGTCAGAAGGTTGATAAGAGTGTGCTGGCAGTGTCTGGGGGGTGCATGGGAAAGAGTTTTGCGACGGCACCTGCAGGCGAGGGCAGGTGCAGAGCTGCTTGGTTTGCAGTGCTGGTAGCACCTGGAGCGTGTCCGTTTGGCGCTCCATAATGTTTAAGAGCCTCTCCATGGCTTTGTTCTGGCACATCACATTCTCCTTTCAGTCCCTCTTCTCTCTGACCATTGGAGATGTCATGATGCACTCCTTCAATTCTTGTTTTTCAGCTGTGGAGTGCATCATGACAACACACAGAAAGTCCTCTTTAGTTCTTCGTGGCCGTTTTCTAATTCGGTGCAGCCATTCAGATGGTGATAACAAAGAGGGAGGCTGGGCTTCCAAGATCATATCTGTGAAACCAAAATGCAACATTTTACAGAAGCAGTGTGTTGTTTTCAACACACAGACCACTGATTCAGTGATTTAAAACCCAGCCATTATTCACATACCTGTCACTAACTGGCTGACCCCAGGCAAGCATACATGGCCACAAGACCTCCAAAGTGACGAGTAACCGCAGTTGCAGGGGAAATCAGTGTTCCAGGGCTGTACTGTACACTGCACACGTGGCTCTTGAGGAGAGCCAGCACTATAAGGGGAAGCCTTGTAATCATTCCTGTCCCTGCATTTTCCACAGGCTGTGTTCATTATGAAAGATATCTTGCTGCTGAGGTTGAGCAGGGAATGAAGGGATGGTCTTCTCCAAGACTTTAGCTTCTGCACTTGCCCTCATGCGGCTCGACTGTGTGCAGCAATGGTCCCGTCCCCCCTCGTGATGGCAGAGTGGTACGGGAAATTTACCCTTAATGGGGAAAGAAAAAAAGCAGCTCTACCAAAGGACCTGTGGCAGCTGATTGCCCAGTATCTCCATGAGAGTTTTGTGGAGATCTTTGAGGCAGATTCCGGTGAAATGAGGGAGTCAATCCTGTTCCGCTGCTCAGACTAGGCATGTGGTGGTACATGCATCATACAGACACAAGCCTGCTTTCTGCAACCTTCCTGCCCCCAACAACTCTCTTCAGCGATTCCCAAAATCAAAGCCACTTACCAGGGGCCTCCTCTCCTGTTTGCACTCTGCCAAGTTCCAACAGCTGTGACTGGCTAGCCTCCTCCGGGGTAGAGAAGAGCTCCTGTCTGCATGCGTCTCTGACCTCTGAGTCATCCTCTGCCTCTGGTTCCCCTCCCCCTCCACATCCTCGTCCAAGATTTTCTCCTCCTGGCTCGGTCCATTCTTGCCTGGCACACGAGCCACTGAAATATCCACAGTGGCCTTTCAAGTGGAGGTGGGGTCATCACCGAGTATCATGTCCAGCTCTTTGTAGAATTGGCAGCTCGTGGGCACGGCACTAGAGTGGCTGTTTGCCTCCTGCACCTTGTCGTAGGTATTTCGCTGCTCCTTCACTTTGACCATGCACTACAGTGTGTCCTGGTCATGGCCCCTTTCTATCATGCATTGTGAAATCTGTCCATAGGTATCATAATTCCTATGGCTGGAGTGCAGCTGGGACTGGACAGCTTCCTCTCCCCAAATGCTGAGGAGGTCCAGAAGCTCGGCATTGCTCCAAGTGGGGGATCGCCTGGTGCATGGAGCAAGCATGGCCACCTGGAAAGATGCCCTGAGACCACTGCATGTGTCACCGAGTAAACAGGAAAGGGACTTTCAAAATTCAGAATTAATTTAAGGGGTGGGGATGCAACTGCGTGGTTTCTGCGCACTAAGTGGCTTGGCAGTGTGTACACCTCGGGAGTTACATCACAGAAAGATGCTTTACTGCACAGAAACTTGCCAGTGTAGACAAGGCCTTGGATGGTGAACACCCTGTGGTGACTGTAATTGAATTCCCAAGGTTTTAGTATAAGAAATCGTACATGTGAGAATCTAGAAAGATGGTTAATGTTCAGCATAGTGGAAATACAGATTTTTTTGGGAAGCTTTCAAATTTAGGGATAAAGATGCTGACATGGAAGAAACCAAAATTTGAGGGAGGACTTAGGGTTTGCACAAATGGGTAGTAAATGCTATAGATTGGTTTGTAGCTAAACTCTTACTCATGCATGAAGTTTATGGGCAGATAGCCTATGGAATATTGCTGATGGGGCAGATTCTGTAATCAGTTACACTAGTGTAAATCAGGAGCAACTCCACTGATCCTAGTGAATTGCACTAGTGTGTAAAACTGATGTGAGTTTTACACACCAGTGACAGAATCAGGCCTAATTAAATTAGAAATACTTGGATTTTTTGAAAGAGTGAGATGTGGAGCCTTTGCTCAGGAGACAGTAATTCCACCTCAAGGAAATTATAAGAAGACAGAATTCACACCTGTCTACTTCTTTTGGGAAGAGATTTGCTTTTGTGTTCTTGCTTTGGGCTTAATGTTTTGAGAAAACAATTAACCTTTAAGACCATAATTGAATTCACTGACAATTTGTTAGGTGTCTCTTCTATGGAAGGTTTTGTTTTTCTCAGGGGCTATCTGTCCCTTTTTGCTGGTTGTAATGTGCCTAAAGCAGTCTGAATACAAAAGTGAATGTCTTTATAGATTTCAGAGTAACAGCCGTGTTAGTCTGTATTCGCAAAAAGAAAAGGAGTACTTGTGGCACCTTAGAGACTAACCAATTTATTTGAGCATGAGCTTTCGTGAGCTACAGCTCACTTCATCAGATGCATACCGTGGAAACTGCAGAAGACATATACACACAGAGACCATGAAACAATACCTCCTCCCACCCCACTGTCCTGCTGGTAATAGCTTATCTAAAGTGATCATCAAGTTGGGCCATTTCCAGCACAAATCCAGGTTCTCTCACCCCTTCACCCCCCTCCAAAAACCACACACACAAACTCACTCTCCTGCTGGTAATAGCTCATCCAAAGTGACCACTCTCCCTATAATGTGCATGGTAATCAAGGTGGGCCATTTCCAGCACAAGTCCAGGCTTTCTCACTCCCCCACCCCCATACACACACAAACTCACTCTCCTGCTGGTAATAGCTCATCCAAAGTGACCACTCTCCCTACAATGTGCATGTTAATCAAGGTGGGCCATTTCCAGCACAAATCCAGGCTTTCTCACCCCCCTCCCCGCCCCCCGGAACACACACACACGCACAAACTCACTCTCCTGCTGGCAATAGCTCATCCAAACTGACCACTCTCCAAGTTTAAATCCAAGTTTAACCAGAACATCGGGGGGTGGGGGGAGGAAAAAACAAGGGGAAATAGGCTACCTTGCATAATGACTTAGCCACTCCCAGTCTCTATTGAAGCCTAAATTAATAGTATCCAATTTGCAAATGAATTCCAATTCAGCAGTTTCTCGCTGGAGTCTGGATTTGAAGTTTTTTTGTTTTAAGATAGTGACCTTCATGTCTGTGATTGCGTGACCAGAGAGATTGAAGTGTTCTCCGACCGGTTTATGAATGTTATAATTCTTGACATCTGATTTGTGTCCATTTATTCTTTTACGTAGAGACTGTCCAGTTTGACCAATGTAAATGGCAGAGGGGCATTGCTGGCACATGATGGCATATATCACATTGGTGGATGTGCAGGTGAACGAGCCTCTGATAGTGTGGCTGATGTTATTAGGCCCTGTGATGGTGTCCCCTGAATAGATATGTGGGCACAGTTGGCAACGGGCTTTGTTGCAAGGATAGGTTCCTGGGTTAGTGGTTCTGTTGTGTGGTATGTGGTTGCTGCGTATGGGGGTGGGGGGTGAGAAAGCCTGGATTTGTGCTGGAAATGGCCCACCTTGATTACCATGCACATTGTAGGGAAAGTGGTCACTTTGGATAAGCTATTACCAGGAGGAGAGTGAGTTTGTGTGTGTGGTTTTTGGAGGGGGGTGAGGGGGTGAGAGAACCTGGATTTGTGCAGGAAATGGCCCACCTTGATTATCATACACATTGTGAAGAGAGTGGTCACTTTGGATGAGCTATTACCAGCAGGAGAGTGAGTTTGTGTGTGGGGAGGCGGAGGGTGAGAAAACCTGGATTTGTGCTGGAAATGGCCCAACTTGATGATCACTTTAGATAAGCTATTACCAGCAGGACAGTGGGGTGGGAGGAGGTATTGTTTCATGGCCTCTGTGTGTATATAATGTCTTCTGCAGTTTCCACGGTATGCATCCGATGAAGTGAGCTGTAGCTCACGAAAGCTCATGCTCCAATAAATTGGTTAGTCTCTAAGGTGCCACAAGTACTCCTTTTCTTTTTGTCTTTATAGAGACATTGGGCCAGAGTTTCATCTCACATGCACTGTTTTTACACCCGTTTAACTCCCTTGATTTCACTGGAGTTATCCCTTGCTTACACTGATGTTAGGTCTTATTCAGGCCTATGGAAATTAAAGAAATAAAGAAGACTTCTACTTTCTTATCTCCATCAAGGAATGATACTAATGAACCCTTTAAAAATACAGGATTTGATGTGTTGCGCTATTTATGAAACAACAAGAGTGTATTGCATTAATAACACATGAAGCAAGAGCAAAAAAAAAAAAAGCCACTAAGGATATTGGCTTTTCTATACAATATTTCCAACTGCATTAGGGGAACGCTCTTGGGCTAGTGGGGAAAGGTGCCACAAGTACTCCTTTTCTTTTTACCCAGTCCCAGGAGATGTATTTTATTAGCACAAGTATTTACTGGGTTACTTCAGTTGGTATGCAGGTTTATCCACTTTATTGAGCTTTTTTGTAAAGTGCTTACTTAATTAATCTATATTTATATTTAGTTATTTAACATAATCAGATTACTATTGTACCCTTTGCTGTAATGAGCCATTTAAAGGTTTGATTAAAAAAATGCTTTACACTGCTATTCCAACTGTCTTCTTTTTCTTAAGTCATTTGCAGACTCTCCAAAGATGAGGAGATGCCTATCAAACTATCCCAACTTCCAGGGCATGCCGCTTAACACTAGAGGAGATTTTAGGCGAGTTGGTAATCAACTATTCACTAATGTGATTGTCACCAGAGCCATCATTTCTCCCTGTTTCCAGAGCCTGGGCATCCATATCCAATCTTTTCAAGGAGGCTTAATTTTTTAAACAGAGGTTATCAAACAAACATAAAATTGTCTTAACTCAATCCTTGGCCCCAGGCTTCAGGGTCACCCTTCCCAAGGATCTCTGGAACTCCAACTCCTGGCAGTCTCCCAGCCTCTGTCACCTCTGCTCTTCTCCTGGAGCAGCAGCCACAAGGCTGCTTCTTTGAGCCCATGGCCCCTTGCTCCAGGCACCCACCACAGGAGCTAGCTCCACTCCAGTATGGCTTTGTGTTCCCAGGGCTCAGACCGTCTCAGCCTTTCCCACAAGCTGCCTACTAGCAGCCCATTATGAGCCCAAGTGTAGTAGCGTTACCAACTTTATAACTGCACAAAACTGAACACTCTAGCCCAGCCCCCTGCTCACTACATTCCTCCTCCCTCAGTGACTCACTCTCCCACACCCTCACTCACTTTCACTGGGCTGGAGCAGGGGGCTAGGGTGCAGAAGGGGGTGAAGGGTCTACTAGGATGCGGGCTCCGGGCTGGGGCCAGAAATGAGAGGCTCAGGGTGCAGGAGGAGGTAGCAGGTTGAGACAGGGGGTTAGGGTGCAGGGCGCGTGAGGGCTCTGTCTGGGGATGCGGATTCTGGGGTGGGGCCAGGGATGAGAGGTTTGGGTGCAGGAGGGGGCTCTCAGTTTGTGGGAGCTCAGGGCTGGGGCAGTGGATTGGGGCCTCCGGCGGCTCCCGGTCAGTGGCACAGCAGTGTGGGGGGACTAAGACAGGCTAGTCCCTACCTGTCCTGACTTTGTGCTGAGCCCCGGAAGCTGGCAAGTGGCCAGCAGATCTGGCTCCTATGTGGAGGCACAGCAGGTGGCTCTGCACACTGCTCTTGCTGCAGGCACCGCCCCCATAGCTTGCATTGGCTGCGCTTCCTGGTCAATGGGAATGCAGAGCCGGTGCTCGGGGCGGGGGCAGCGCACGGAGCCCCGTGCCACCTCCCTCCCCCGCCTAGGAGCTGGACCTGCTGGATGCTTCCGGGGTGTAGCATGGAGCCAGAACAGGTAGGGAATAGCCTTAGCTCTGTAGCACGGTAGACCAGACTTTTAATTGCCAGGTCAGCAGTGCTGACCGGAGCTGCCAGGGTCCCTATTCGACCGGGTGTTCCAGTCAAAAAATGCACGCTTGGTCATGCTAAGCCAGTCGTGGGCAACCTGCAGCCCGTGGGCTGTGAGACACTTTGTCTACATTAACTGTCCACAGGAATGGCCGCCCGCAGCTCCCAGTGGCGGCGGTTCACCAGTCTCAGCCATTGGGCGCTGCGGAAAGCAGTATGGGCTGGCTGCAGCTCCCATTGGCCAGGAACGGTGAACCGTGGCCTCTGGGAGCTGTGGGCGACCGTGCCTGCCAATGGTCAATGTAAACAAACTGTTGCGTGGCCTGCCAGTGGATTACCCTGATGGGGTGCTTGCAGCCCGTGGGCCACAGGTTGCCCACCACTGCCCTAAGGTGCAGCCCAGCTAAGGGTATGACCAGGTTTTCCCGGACATTTCCTCTTTTTTGATTCTCTTCCCTCTGTCTGGGCAGATCTTTCAAATAATAGGAAATGTCCAGGCTTTTTTCAGAGCAGAAGTTGCAGCTCGGAAAGAGCTGCCTCCATGCCCCGATTGGTCTGTCCGCTGCAGCCACAGCTGCCAGATCCTGCCCAGTCAGGGCCTGGCTCCCAGCCCTGGGGAGGGGCAGAGGCATGGAAGCACTGAATGACGGGCTGGCCCTCATCCCAGGCCTGTGCCAGCTCTTCTGCCACCACAACAAGGAGTGACACTGCCCCTCATCTCGAGAGTGAGGCCCCTGGCAGCCCCTCCCATGCCCTCCAAAAACCTCTTCCCAATACACAAACCCCTCCAACACCCCCCAAAACACCTGCCCAGTACACACACCTCCTCCCGCACCCCTCCAAATATGCCCTCACAGTACACACATACCCCTCCAGCATCTCACCCCTCTTTAATGAACTAGATTGGGTTGATCTGCTCAGGTCTAGGGGAGCTGGGTTTAGACTATTCACAGGGACCAGTTACCCTGTGATAGTGATCTTCAGTAATTTGTTTATGTTGGGTTTTTTAAATAGAGATTTAACAGGGGAACTATGTCTTTGGAACCACTGTCTGAGTCAATTTATGTTATTTATTATTTTTTTTTTGGTTACTATTGTGGATATTAGCTCATGAACAGAGTAATGATCTCCAGAGTACTAAGGGCTTGATTCTCCTCTCCTACTGGTGTAAATCAGAAATAATTCTATTGAATTCAATGGAGTTGAGCTGAGATAAAACCAGTGTGAGTGATGTGAATAAGGCTAATAGCTCCTCTCTTCTTTAGTAAGTTTGACCCCTAGATGAAGAAATAATCAATTCTGGTATAAGTTTTGTGAAGAATTTGAGGAAAGCAGTATAATCCTCCTTTCTCAGGTGTGAAGTGCTACCAGCTGTCAAGTAGAGCATTTAATAGCCTTCTTACTAAATTTCGAGGCAGAACATGAGGGAATTTTTGTCTAGTTCTATTGAGTTAATCACTGAGAACACAATTGGTTTCCTCCTACCTTAGTGTTTGTGGGAAATGTTTGCTTTTTTAATTTTGCTTGGTTTCTTTCAAAACATTTGCTCCATGAGCTGATATGAGGGGATTTAACTACAATACTTTTACCTTGTTGTGGTGGGATGCAGAGAAAATAAAATATGCATTTCAGAAAGTAACAAAAAACGGAAATTAACCTCCCCCAAATGTGTGGTCTAGGAAGTTAGCATTTATGTGCCCAGGACACACTTTCTTTTTTTGTAATAGCTCTCTACCCACTGGATTTAAACATCCACAGCAGAAAGTAAGGGCTAAATCCAGTTGCCCGTACTCATGCTCAGTAGCACATTACTCTGCAAACAGACCTGTTTAAATCTGTAACA
The DNA here is from genome assembly GCF_965140285.1 of Lepidochelys kempii. NCBI lineage: Eukaryota > Metazoa > Chordata > Testudines > Cheloniidae > Lepidochelys > Lepidochelys kempii. The sequence goes on from NC_136380.1 coordinate 84,672,276, forward strand.
AAGTACTAGTCAACATGAGTAAGGGTGTGAAAACCTAACCAAGAGGAAGACTGAGCATAAAATACTGCTTTGTTTTGTCCCTCACCCATCTTTTACTGTAACAAGTCTAGAGACTGTCATTTTTAAAAAAAAAAACCCAGAAAACAAACAAACAAACAAACAAAAAAAAACTTCTGTAAAATGTGGTTTCTTTTATCAATCAGCTCTAAACATATCTTGGTTTATATTCCATGTGAGGGGAACATATGTAGCTCTGGAAAGGAAAGGAATACATAGGATACCCGACTTCTCCATTTCCACCCTGCCTCCCAGCTATAATGGTCAGTGTCCCAGTTTTCCACTTAAAATACACCCGAGTCATTAATGTGAATATTTAGAGCTATCCAAAACAGCCAAAACAGGTTAGTGAGTTGCTTCTGAACAGAATAAAACACTGAAGTGTATGTTTCTCTTATATAATTCACTTCTACCATTAACATATAGCACACATTATGAATGTGCTTAGTATAATTTACAAACATTCCATCATGGCATATTTTGAATAATGAGAATTAATGGGAAAAAAATTGCACCATAGTAATAGAAATTAATCAATGATTCATAAGAAATTTACCCAAAATGAAAAAAAAAAAACTATAGGAAAAATGTTCTTTCTGAATTTTGTGTGGGCGTTAAAGGGAAGAAATATATTATTAGATGAATGTTCCTTCAGAACTTATTAACATAAAATTGAGTGTTTCATTCATGACTGCATGTGCAGGGACTGTAAAAATCTGACCTAACCTCATTGATTTCTGGAGTGGAGGTAGCAAAGCCTTTCTGCAGGACATATTTATAACATAAATGATTCATATGTCCATTCTCCAGTAGAACTATGGAAAGGGGCTGCACTTGAGCTCCTTTATTGAAACCTTAGGGAATTTAGTCTTCCCTTATGAATGTTACTTAGTCTGATTTACTCTTTATTCTTATATGGTTTGCTCAAGACTTTTTAAAACTAGGTTTTGTCTTGTTGCATACAAGTTAGTAAATTTTAAACAACATTTTGAAATACAGAATTTTCATGTCTAAATTCAGTGGTTTTTGTCTAAAACACATATATTGCCAAGCATATCCATGCATTCCAACCATGGGTTATTAATTATGAAATGATACAAGTATTTATAATTGGCAGTGGTATCATGGGGGGAAAACCAGAATTTTGGGGTTAGACTGAGACACAGTATGCATTTTACTTATATTTTTGATTTTTAGAAGCTTGTACACCATTTGATAAATACATGTAATATTGCTACAGTCAAGCTCTTTGACAATGTTTTGACAGACTTAATAAACATTCACTGACATTTGTGAATTATTAATTTTCAGTCCATTGTTTTTCTGCTTCATTATGAGAACCATAAAGTTGCCAAGTCTTCAGCTAATCAAAATTGTACACGCCATTCCATGTGTTTAATTGTAGAAAAGAATCTTTTGTTGCCATGAGTGTCCAGAAGGTATATATTAACTTTATAAAGCTTGCTCAACTGGATACTGGATATATTTATATTGTGTAGATAAAGACAAATGTTTTGTAGACATTTTGGAATTTCTCTGTTAGGCTGATGTATTATAGACTCTGATTATCCTATTTAACTCTCCTAAAGGACAACTTGGAGGTCTTTTGAATAACATTTGTCTGGCTCCAGAATACACTTGGATTAGTCTACTGTTTCTAAGCAGCCTGTCATTCCAACAAAGTGGAAAAGTTGAAAAAATTTCAGTCTCCAGTTAGTGGTATTTTCATTCATTTGCAGATGTCATACAAGAAATCTGACAGCTTATTCTTCCCAGATGACAACATCTTGTTTCACCATTAAATCTTTATCCAAATAACAGCTTACTCAGAAAGGACACTTTTCCCCCTGCAACTGTGTCTTTGGTTAGCTTCTCGATACGTTCAGAATGTCTAACTGTCCATTTTATTGGTTGTCTAGTAGAGAGAACTTTTTCAATTGCCAACATTGCATTCTTTCTATTCTCCTTTTTTTTTTTTTGGAGAAAACTTCATGAGAATCGGTGACAGACATGGCAGGATCACTCGTGACAACAAGCAGGGAGAACAAGTAAAAACCAGACTTTAGAAGTGATGAAGCAGCTCTAGCTTTACCTCTATCAAATCCAGCTGCTCCTTTTGTGTGATCATTGGTTTTATTCACAGCTTACACTACAGGCTCCAAGTTCCTAGCTATCAGCTCTGACTGATCACCATGTCAGGGTCATGCTGCATAATTTATTTGTATTTGCTTGTGTCAAGGTTCCTTCCCCACTCTGAACGCTAGGGTACAAATGTGGGGACATGCATGAAAAACCTCCTAAGCTTCTCTTTACCAGCTTAGGTCAAAACTTCCCCAAGGTACAAAATATTCCACCCATCGTCCTTGGATTGGCTGCTACCACCACCAAACTAATACTGGTTACTGGGGAAGAGCTGTTTGGACGTGTCTTTCCCCCCAAAATACTTCCCAAAACCTTGCACCCCACTTCCTGGACAAGGTTTGGTAAAAAGCCTCACCAATTTGCCTAGGTGACTACAGACCCAGACCCTTGGATCTTAAGAACGATGAACAATCCTCCCAACACTTGCACCCCCCCTTTCCAGGGAAATGTTGGATAAAAATCCTCACCAATTTGCATAGGTGACCACAGACCCAAACCCTTGGATCTGAGAACAATGAAAAAGCATTCAGTTTTCTTACAAGAAGACTTTTAATAGAAATAGAAGTAAATAGAAATAAAGAAATCCCCCCTGTAAAATCAGGATGGTAGATACCTTACAGGGTAATTAGTTTCAAAGCATAGAGAACCCCTCTAGGCAAAACCTTAAGTTACAAAAAAGATACACAGACAGAAATAGTTATTCTATTCAGCACAATTCTTTTCTCAGCCATTTAAAGAAATCATAATCTAACACATACCTAGCTAGATTACTTACTAAAAGTTCTAAGACTCCATTCCTGGTCTATCCCCGACAGAAACCAGCATATAGACAGACAGAGACCCTTTGTTTCTCTCCCTCCTCCCAGCTTTTGAAAGTATCTTGTCTCCTCATTGGTCATTTTGGTCAGGTGCCAGCGAAGTTACCTTTAGCTTCTTAACCCTTTACAGGTCAGAGGATTTTTTTCTCTGGCCAGGAGGGATTTTAAAGGGGTTTACCCTTCCCTTTATATTTATGACAGCTTGTTATATAATTCACCTAATTATTGTCTGTTAATTCAATAATCAGCACCCGTCTCTTATGATCTCTCAATATATTCTGGGGCTTTTTTCACTATTGCAAAAAAATTGCTACCAGGAAGGAATGTTTCTGAGGAGGAATAGTATCCACCAAATTAAGTTAAGTTTTTGACCCCCAAAATCCACATAAATGTTCCTATTCACCACATTTCTGATGGCTGGTGCATCCCTAAACATTCCCAACATAATCTACCCACCCACCCTCCCCCCAACACACAGACACACACACATTTTTATTTATTTATTTTAGTTCTCAGGATAAAAAGTTGTTCTTTGATTGGCCCATTTGCATTTCACATATGCTATTACAAATGATAGCTGATTTGTATTGCTGCTGCTGGTGGTGGATCCATCCATGTTTTTTTAACAGCTCTGTATTTTCAATCTAAGAACTCCACTGTTCTGTAGAATACTCAGCAGTTATTAAATATTATCACTAAGTATTTGTTTCTGTATTTTTTTTTATGTTTCCCATAAAGTAGTAAACATTTTAACTCCTTATTGTGGCAATTTAACTTGGACCTGAATCTGGTGCTCTTTACAAGTTCACATGTAGCATGAATATTTAGTCTGATGAAGTAGCTGGCTCTAGCCAGTATTAAAGCCTCTGATCTAAGGCCTTCCAAAAGACTCCTAACTTCAGTGGGCTTTGGATCAGGCCTTACATGAGTTTGTCACCTATTCTGATAGTTTATTGACAAGTCAACACTAATATACAACCACTAACTATGTATGTGATTGGAACTGTGTTAGGTACCCACTGATTCTTTGTCTTACTATCACTCATTTATCTTGGCAGCTGTGCTTCCAATTAGTAAGGAGGGCGGACCACACACACAAATTGAGGCATGTCAAATCTTTCCCGTCAACTCAGTCCCCAAACTCCTAGAGATGATGGCTATTGCCAAGTGCTGCTGCTTGTTATTTTTACTTGGCCACTCAGACTTCCTTTCCTGTAATGGCAATATTGGATACAAAAATTGCACTGTAGAAAAGTTACCATATTTCCTGCTGCAGAATGACAGCATATCCCAGCAATGTTGCTTCTTTTCATGTCTTGACAGACAAAAAGATAATACACTTATGTCTGCCAATAATTTAAACACTTTCTGCTTTGAATATACATGTTGGGATTCCTGACAATGCAGTATATTCTGACAAGCAAAGCAAAAATAGGAATTTTTGTTCTGTGGGACAAATTGGAACAAAACATGAAAAGAGTGAAACTTTGCACACAACAAAATATTTTGAAAGAAATTACTTGTAACGCATAACATCTTGATTGGATTTTGAGTTTTGGTTTGTTTGAATTGACCCCAAAATGAAGCACTGCAACTTTAAATTGCATGATGTTATGCTGCATCTCAGGAATTGTAGTTTGGGAGCCACATGCCCGCACTCTCTCCAGCCCAGCTACATCTCTCATGATGCACTCGCAGTCATGTGACATTTATTATGCACCTGCAAGTTGGCCAGATGGAAGTCCATTTTGTATCATGGGAGATGTAGTCTGGCCAGGGAGCCCAACCATAGGAGTGAACGAGAGGCCAAACTAAAATTTCTGTGAGGCAGTGCTGCTATCATAAGGAAATGCAATTTAATGTTGAGCTATCTCAACACATTTCAGGTCAGTTCAACAAACCAAAATATTCTAATTTGTTTGGGTCAGTTCTATACAAAATATTTATTTTTTATTTATTTTTCCTGACAGGAATTTGAAAATGTTTGACAAAATTGAAATTCTATTATGGAAAATTTTGATTTTTGCAAAAACTTCATTCTTTGCTGGAAAAAAAAAAACATTTGAAGGATAATGCCCAATCAGCTCTAATTCTGACATTAATTAGTGCACTGTATTCCCATTAATGGTACCCATAATCTCAAGGAGGAAAGAGTGAAAAAGAAACGTCTCTGGTTTAGGGAGTGACCCAAATCAAAACCCTTTAATCATACACCTTCAGACTCTGCAGTGTTTGAATCAAAATCAAAATCATGCACTTTAATCAAATTGATGACAGGCATAATGAATGAGATAAATGATCTATAATTAAAACTGCAGTATTTAAAGTTCTACTTAACTGTAGATACACAGGACCACATCCTACCCTTAACTGACACACAGGATATATACTTAAAGGTTTCAGTGTAACAGTAACCTAATATGGTTTAATTTATCTTTGACAAAAATGTTTAACAAATCCAATGGGTTATTCAAATAATATTAATTCCATTTCAAAAAAGGCAGGCAGGCAATTAAAAAAAATCACACTGGTGTTATAATGTAATAGCACACATTTGTTAAATATAGTAATAATGACTAACCAATAACATAACTGATGTATTCAACTGAACAAAGTATAGCTGTTTGCAAAGGTTGTTTTGATTAAAATCTTACAATACGGTTGTTCAGAATATACATATGCATATTCAAACAAACATTAAACATAAGAGGTTTTGATTATTCATAATCCATGCATTGGACCGAATTCTGATTTCATTAAAGTTGTGTTTAAACTGGAGAAACTTAATCTGGAGTTGCAGAGGTGTAAATGAGACTAGAATCTGGCCCTTATGTGTATATTATACTGTGGTTTTTGTATCTCAATAAATATATGTACTTGCTAATCATTTGGAACTAGAGTCCCCCGGACTCTGAAACTGATCACGTAAGAAGTAGAATTCTTTCTTTCTGCACAGAAGCAGGGATGGAGGTGGATATCAGCCACCCCAACATCATTTTCCTCCTCCATGAGTCAGGTTCTATGTGGGAATGGGTAGGTTGGGTAGGTTGAGGGAGGTCCTTGTGGTGCCTGGTCAGAAGAAGATAATACAATCTGAAGGTCAAGTGAGCCGCTGTGTTACAGGAACTTCTGAGTACTGTGTCTTGAAATTCACAGAGAGCTGAGTGGTGCTGGTGTTGGAGAAGGTGTGGGTGGTAGCCAGGAGCTCAGGGCCTCCCTATAGTAGGGATCTGCCATGTGGAAAGCAGGCCTTGTGGCCTCTTCTGTAGTTGGGGGATGGGAAGAGAGCAAATATAGTTGGGAAATGAATTTCCCTCCTCCTTTACTACTACAGGAGAGGATAATCCAATGCATAATATCAAAAATATAATCTGCCCTGGAACCTTTCTGGTGACCATTTTTTTAGGTGACTATTAATATAGTACATTTTATTTTTTTTCAAAACTGATTATTTTACTGTATATCTCTGGTGCAAAAATTCTGACTATGTACAGAATTTAATAGGGATTAAACAAATTGGATTCTATAAAACTGCAAAGGGCTCAGCTACACAATGAGGTAAAGCACCTTCATGATTTCTAAAGTGCATTAACGTGTTGCAGGTTAATTGCTCTGTATATCCAGCTGGTGCACTCTAAAGTTTCCCTAGTGCACTTTAATATAGTGCCATTTCAAACAGCACTACGTTAAAGCATGCTAAGGTTCCATTAGTGCTCACCAGCAGGGTCTACACAAACCAGTAATATGTATCATGTTAGTGCACTTTAGAAATAACACCCTTGTAATGCACTTTCTTGCTCCATACCCATCCTTTTTGAATCATTCCTCAGAATTCTATAGAATGATCTAAAACATATAGGAAAGTTGTCATTTTATATTAAACTGTGTAGGGTTCTTCTCTGGGAAACCCAATATGTTTTGATGTGTACAGAACTACTTATACTTTCCCTCATGTTATGTGTGTATGTAGATTTCAAACTATAATTGTGTATCAGGCTGTGGAACATAAAACTATTTTAAAATAATCCCTGACGTGAATAGTAAGAAACAATTAATTAGTTCACTATGTTTCAGATACTATGTTTCTAGTATCTAGTTTCTAGTATCTAGTTTTTAGTATCTAGTTCAATATGTTTCAGATACGTTACTCCTTTTATGATGATTGACACAAAAAGTAAATTCTGTGCAGTGCAATTCTTTTCTATGTGGCTGGAAATTGCTAAGTTTCTGTTAAAAAGGATATGCCATCTGGGTGGCAAGTTTAACATATGTACAAGAAAGGCATGCAGTGTCTTTCTTTAAGGTGACATCAGAGTCAAAGTTATCTTCTTGACAATACATCATACATTTGTGTAGTAGCTATAGATCTCAATGCTTTCATAATTTGCAGGTTTATGAGGAAGTAATGGTTCATTATTCTCTACTGATTTGTTTGAAATTTGCTCTGACTTTAGAAAGTGAAACTTTACAAGTTCATAAGTATGTATCCTGCAGATGTATCCTAAATTGAGCTATACTTAGATTTAGTAGGAGGTTAGCAACAACAGAGAAATCAAATACATCTATCATGTTTCCAAAACAACTAAGTTTTTTTTTTTTTTAATTTTGCTAAATTTGCAAACTGGATACAATTAACTTAGGCTTGAATAAAGACTGGGAGTGGATGGGTCATTACACAAGGTAAAACTTGTTCCCCTGCACCCTCACTGTTCCTCAGACGTTCTTGTCAACTGCTGGAAATGGCCCACCTTAATTATCACTAGAAAAGGTTTTCTCCCCCTCCTCTCCCCCACTCTCCTGTGGGTATTAGCTAATCTTAAGTGATCACTCTCCTTACAGTGTGTATGATAACACCCATTGTTTCATGTTCTCTGTGTATATAAATCTCCCCACTGTATTTGCCACTGAATGCATCCGATGAAGTGAGCTGTAGCTCACGAAAGCTTATGCTCAAATAAATTTGTTAGTCTCTATGGTGTCACAAGTACTCCTTTTCTTTTAATGGAATTATGGCAACTTGAACACCTGAAGATCTGCCCCTGTATATCTTTCTGAAAGTTATATGTTCTAAGTTCAACCAGAAGTTATGGTCTTGATGGAATTCTTGAGGAAAATTCTATGACCTGCGTTACATAGGAGATTAGATCATCATGATCCTTTCAGGCCTTAAAATTAGTTAATTAGCAGTAGAGATACTTCAGTGAGTAATATACTTCCATTCAACCAATAATATTGCGGTGTAAGCCAGATCCTGTTCCTGCTGTACCAATGCAGACAAAATTCCCACTAAAATCAATGTGTGTTTGTGTGTGTGTATCTATGAAAGGTCTGGGCTCTTTGTTTAACTCTTCTGGTACCTTGTGCCTTTTTTTTTTCACTGCATGTTAAAAAAATAAAGGCAAAGAGATTTTCAGCTAAGGCTCTATCTACACTTAAAATGCTACAGTAGGACAGCTGCATCTGTGCGGTTGTAGTGCTTTAGTATAGCCACTCACTACAGAAATGGGAGAGACTCTCTCATCACTGTAGTTAATCCACCTTTCCAAGATGCAGAAGCTAAGCTGATAGAAGAATTCAACTGTTGACCTAGCGCTGTCTACAGTGGGGTTAGGTTGGCTTAACTATGTTGCTCAGAGGGGTGTATTTTTCACACCCCTGAGCGAGGTAGCTGTGTCAACTTAACTTTTGAGAATAGACCTGGTCTAAGCCTTTTATAAATCAGGTTTTGTTTGACCCTTTTCTAAGAAAAGTCTATACTAGCTTCTAAAGAAATAAAAGCTTCTTCAGTTATATTTTATTCGCATTAATCTTTGTTGAATCCAAATTGGCATGTCCTTTTCTATTATAGAAATTACTTTGATTAGTTATGCTCCACATACAGTATGCCTAAACTTGCAAAATTCAAACCATGGGTTAAAGAAAGACACAACATATAGTAAAGGAGTACTTGTGGCACCTTAGAGACTAACCAATTTATTTGAGCATAAACTTTCGAGAGCTACAGCTCACTTCACAGTATGCATCTGATGAAGTGAGCTGTAGCTCACGAAAGCTTATGCTCAAACAAATTGGTTAGTCTCTAAGGTGCCACAAGTACTCATTTTCTTTTTGCGAATACAGACTAACACGGCTGTTACTCTGAAATAACATATAGTGTAACAATGCATGTAGCTCAATGTGATAGAAGACCTATAGGCTTGATTATGATTTCACATGCATCAGTTTGACTTCAGTGGTCTTGACTTGCACTGAAGCAACAGCCTATTCTTGTTTTAAAAAGTGTGAGATCAAGAAATGCAAAAATAAATTAATTCAAATAAAATATGCCAATAAGGTAAACCATACTTCCCTTTACCCTCTTTCACAATGCAATAACAAGGGAACAGTCAATGAAATTGGAAAGGTTTCAGGAACACTTTTAAGGCTGATAAAAGCAAATACTTTTAAAACAAGACATAATTAACCTGTGGAAGTAAGTGTCTCAGAATATTGTTGAGCTCAAGAGTTTAGTCAGATACAGAGAATTAGACAATTTGTGTGAATGAGAATATCTATAGTTATCCAAGGGTACGTCTACAGTACGAAATTATTTCAAAATTATTCTATTCAAATTTTCAGAAGCTATTTTATACATTCGGTCTTCTGTGTCCCCACTACAATGCATGAATTCGGCGGAGTGTGTCCACAGTACCAAGGCTAGCATTGAATGTTAAAGCGGTGAACTGTGGGGAGCTATCCCACAGTTCCCGCAGTCCCTGCGGCCCATTGGAATTCTGGGTTAAACTCCCAGTGCACGAAGGGGCAAAAACATTCTCGCGGGTGTTTCTGGATGTGTGTCATCAGTCGCTCCTCCCTTTGTGAAAGGTACGGCAGACAATCATTTTGCACCTTTTTGGCGTGCAGGTGCCATACTGCTTTCAGGAGACAGTGCACCGCTGCTCTCCAGCTACTATGAATCCACCTCTCACTTCCTCTCATCTTCCTATGTAATCTCTACTATCTACTCTTTCTCTTCCTCATCAAACGCTTCCGCTGCCAACTCTGCTCGGCCATCGTGAACCGAGCAGCACAGCTTCTGCCGCCAACTCTTCTCTCCCTCTATTACTGCCCTTCTGAGGTTCTCCATGATGTCTGTACTGGGCTCCCGCCTCCATGAAAGCTACAGAAGACAACCATTTCCTGTTTTTTTCAGCTATCGTGAACCGAACAGCACCTCTTCCGCTGCCACTATGCTCTCCTACGTTTCGCACCCTTTTTGCAGGATTACCCATGCAGGTGCTATAGCCATGGAGCCCGCTCAGGTCTCCGCTGCAGTTTTTACCATTTTAAATACCTCCCACATTATTCATCATTATGTGCAGTACCTGCAAAACCAGGCAAGGAAGCGACGACAATACAATTATGATAGTAATGAGGACATGGACACAGACCTTCCTCGAAGCATGGCATGTGGCGATTGGGAGATCATGGTAGAGTTGGGCCAGGTTCATACCATGGAACGCCAATTCTGGGCCTGGGAAACAAGCACAGACTGGTGGGATCGCATAGTGTTGCAGGTATGGGATGATTCCCAGTGGCTGAGAAACTTTCGTCTGAGTAAGGCCACTTTCATGGAACTTTGTGACTTGCTCTCCCCTGCCCTGGCGTGCAAAGACATAAAAATGAGAGCAGCCCTCACAGTTGAGAAGCAAGTGACTATAGCCCTGTGGAAGCTTGCAACGCCTGACAGCTACAGGTCAGTTGGGAATCAGTTTGGAGTGGGCAAATCTACTATGGGGGCTGCTGGGCTGCAAGTAGCCAGTGCAATCATTGACCAGCTGCTATCAAGGGTAGTGACTTTGGGAAATGTGCAGACCATTGTGGATGGCTTCAGTTCGCTGGGGTTCCCTAACTGCGGCAGGGAGATAGACAGAATACATATCTCTATCTTGGCCCCGGAACACCGGGACAGCCAATACATAAACTGAAAGGGGTACTTTTCCATGGTGCTGCAAGCACTGGTGGATCACAAGGGATGTTTCACCAACATCAACGTGGGATGGCTGGGAAAGGTGCATGATGCTCGCACCTTCAGGAACTCTGGTCTGTTTGAACAGCTGCAGGAAGGAACTTACTTCCCAGACCAGAAAATTACTGTTGGGGATGTTGAAATGCCGGGGGGACCCAGCCTACCCCTTAATGCCATGGCTCATGAAGCCGTACACAGGCACCCTGGACAATAGTAAGGAGCAGTTCAACTGTAGGCTGAGCAAGTGCAGAATGGTGGTAGAATGTGCTTTTGCACATTTGAAAGCATGCTGGAGCAGTTTACTGACTCGGTTAGATCTCAGCACAATCAATATTCCGATTGTAATTGCTGCTTGTTGTGTGCTCCACAATATCTGTGAGAGTAAGGGGGAGACATTTATGGTGGGGTGGGAGGTTGAGGCAACTTGCCTGGTAGCCAGTTTTGCACAGCCAGACAACAGGGCAATTAGAAGAGCACAGCAGGGCGCACTGCACATCAGAGAAGCTTTGAAAGCCAGTTTCATGACTGGCCAGGGTACGGTGTGACAGTTGTGTTTGTTTCTCTTAAAGTTACCCGCCCCCTATATATATGAAAGGAAATAAAGTCACAATTGTTTAATAACCGTTCTTTATTATTTGTTGCACAAAACATTGAGAGAAATCAGAAGCTGTATGGGGGAGGGGGGCATTGGGTTAGGGGGGTGGAGGAGGAGGGAAGGACAAGTCCAGGAACCAAATAAAAATTTAGGATATGACAGCTTTCTGCTGCTTGTGCGATCCTCTAGGGTTGACTGTGTGGGTACATGTAGCCTCCTTCCCCCCCCCCCCCCCCCCCGTGTTCTTGGGCGTCTGGGTGAGGAGGCTATGGAACTTGGGAGGGCTGTTATACAGGGGCTGCAGCGTCAGTCTGTGGTCTTGCTGCCTTTCCTGCCTTAGATCCACCATACAGCGGAGCATGTCAGTTTGCTTCTTCATGAGATTGAACGTAGCATCCTGCCTGCTCTCATCCCCTGAAAAAAAGTAGATAAATTTCAAGTATGGCATCATTATTTAGCTAGTTTTTGTCAAAACTGATTCCCTGGGGCATTTTAATGAGAACAAAATGTGCAGAGAGCCACACACATAAGCTGATGAAAAAGTACTTTAAAATTAGATGCAATTACGGGTAGGTGCTTTTACTTGGAGTAATTTTTCCATTATCTAAATAAATATGAGTCAAGAGGCACTTACAATGCTTTACTTGATAATTTATGCATAAAGGAAGTCTTCATCAGATGACCTTAAAATAACTACTAGAAACTTCTAAGTGTTGAAAATATCTCTGTTGCAAAAGGAACGAGAAAAATAGAAATAACTAGTTTCTGATCAGAAAAATGTTTGGGTGCAATATTTTTACTATTTTCTGTTGACAGGTGACGTCATACTAAATTGCTAGCGCATATATAGGAACATAGGAATTGTTCCAATGGATCCAACCAATGTTCTATGTAGCCCACTATCCTATTTCTGACAGTGGCCAATACTAGCTGCTTCAGAAGAGTGTATGAAATCCCATTGTGCACCATTAGAGGAATAGCCTGTCTACAGGGGAAGTTTATTCCTGACCCAATAAATTAGTGATTTAGCATTTACCCTGCAACTAGGAGGTTTATATACCTAACTTTGTTTAGCCAGTGTAAGGCTTGGTCTACAGTACGCAGTTATTTCGGAATTAGCCGAGTTACTTTGAAATAAAACTGGTTCCGTCCACATGACCAAACCAGTTTTTTGATTTAAAGGGCTCTTTAATCCGATTTCTGTACGCCACTTTGACAAGTGGTGTAGTGCTCAAATCGAGATCGCAGGACAGGCAGGGCAGAAAAGGTGGGGGAGTAGCACTGTATGTAAGGGAGCAGTATGACTGCTCAGAGCTCCGGTACGAAACTGCAGAAAAACCTGAGTGTCTCTGGATTAAGTTTAGAAGTGTGTGCAACAAGAGTGATGTAGTGGTGGGAGTCTGCTATAGACCACCGGACCAGGGGAATGAGGTGGATGAGGCTTTCTTCCGGCAGCTCACGGAAGCTACTAGATCGCATGCCCTGATTCTCATGGGTGACTTTAATTTTCCTGATATCTGCTGGGAGAGCAATACAGCGGTGCATAGACAATCCAGGAAGTTTTTGGAAAGCGTAGGGGACAATTTCCTGGCGCAAGTGCTAGAGGAGCCAACTAGGGGGGGTGCTTTTCTTGACCTGCTGCTCACAAACCGGGTAGAATTAGTGGGGGAAGCAAAAGTGGATGGGAATCTGGGAGGCAGTGACCATGAGTTGGTTGAGTTCAGGATCCTGACGCAGGGAACAAAGGTAAGCAGCAGGATACGGACCCTGGACTTCAGGAAAGCAGACTTCGACTCCCTCAGGGAACGGATGGCCAGGATCCCCTGGGGGACTAACTTGAAGGGGAAAGGAGTCCAGGAGAGCTGGCTGTATTTCAAGGAATCCCTGTTGAGGTTACAGGGACAAACCATCCCGATGAGTCGAAAGAATAGTAAATATGGCAGGCGACCAGCTTGGCTTAATGGTGAAATCCTAGCGGATCTTAAACATAAAAAAGAAGCTTACAAGAAGTGGAAGGTTGGACATATGACCAGGGAAGAGTATAAAAATATTGCTCGGGCATGTAGGAATGTTATCAGGAGGGCCAAATCGCACCTGGAGCTGCAGCTAGCCAGAGATGTCAAGAGTAACAAGAAGGGTTTCTTCAGGTATGTTGGCAACAAGAAGAAAGCCAAGGAATGTGTGGGCCCCTTATTGAATGAGGGAGGCAACCTAGTGACAGAGGATGTGGAAAAAGCTAATGTACTCAATGCTTTTTTTGCCTCTGTTTTCACTAACAAGGTCAGCTCCCAGACTGCTGCGCTGGGCATCACAAAATGCGGAAGAGATGGCCAGCCCTCTGTGGAGATAGAGGCGGTTAGGGACTATTTAGAAAAGCTGGACGTGCACAAGTCCATGGGGCCGGACGAGTTGCATCCGAGAGTGCTGAAGGAATTGGCGGCTGTGATTGCAGAGCCACTGGCCATTATCTTTGAAAACTCGTGGCGAACCGGGGAAGTCCCGGATGACTGGAAAAAGGCTAATGTAGTGCCAATCTTTAAAAAAGGGAAGAAGGAAGATCCTGGGAACTACAGGCCAGTCAGCCTCACCTCAGTCCCTGGAAAAATCATGGAGCAGGTCCTCAAAGAATCAATCCTGAAGCACTTGCATGAGAGGAAAGTGATCAGGAACATCCAGCATGGATTCACCAAGGGAAGGTCATGCCTGACTAATCTAATCGCCTTTTATGATGAGATTACTGGTTCTGTGGATGAAGGGAAAGCAGTGGATGTATTGTTTCTTGACTTTAGCAAAGCTTTTGACACGGTCTCCCATAGTATTCTTGTCAGCAAGTTAAGGAAGTATGGGCTGGATGAATGCACTATAAGGTGGGTAGAAAGCTGGCTAAATTGTCGGGCTCAACGGGTAGTGATCAATGGCTCCATGTCTAGTTGGCAGCCGGTATCAAGTGGAGTGCCCCAAGGGTCGGTCCTGGGGCCGGTTTTATTCAATATCTTCATAAATGATCTGGAGGATGGTGTGGATTGTACTCTCAGCAAATTTGCGGATGATACTAAACTGGGAGGAGTGGTAGATACGCTGGAGGGGAGGGATAGGATACAGAAGGACCTAGACCAATTGGAAGATTGGGCCAAAAGGAATCTGATGAGGTTCAATAAGGATAAGTGCAGGGTCCTGCACTTAGGACGGAAGAACCCAATGCACAGCTACAGACTAGGGACCGAATGGCTAGGCAGCAGTTCTGCGGAAAAGGACCTAGGGGTGACAGTGGACGAGAAGCTGGATATGAGTCAGCAGTGTGCCCTTGTTGCCAAGAAGGCCAATGGCATTTTGGGATGTATAAGTAGGGGCATAGCGAGCAGATCGAGGGACGTGATCGTTCCCCTCTATTCGACATTGGTGAGGCCTCATCTGGAGTACTGTGTCCAGTTTTGGGCCCCACACTTCAAGAAGGATGTGGATAAATTGGAGAGAGTCCAGCGAAGGGCAACAAAAATGATTAGGGGACTGGAACACATGAGTTATGAGGAGAGGCTGAGGGAGCTGGGATTGTTTAGCCTGCAGAAGAGAAGAATGAGGGGGGATTTGATAGCTGCTTTCAACTACCTGAAAGGGGGTTCCAAAGAGGATGGCTCTAGACTGTTCTCAATGGTAGCAGATGACAGAACGAGGAGTAATGGTCTCAAGTTGCAGTGGGGGAGGTTTAGATTGGATATTAGTAAAAACTTTTTCACTAAGAGGGTGGTGAAACACTGGAATGCGTTACCTAGGGAGGTGGTAGAATCTCCTTCCTTAGAGGTTTTTAAGGTCAGGCTTGACAAAGCCCTGGCTGGGATGATTTAACTGGGAATTGGTCCTGCTTTGAGCAGGGGGTTGGACTAGATGACCTTCTGGGGTCCCTTCCAACCCTGATATTCTATGATTCTATGATTCTATGAGTTCCGGGTTACAGGGTCTGTGGACGCAATTTGATGTTATTGGCCTCCGGGAGCTATCCCAGAATGCTCCCTTGTGACTGCTCTGGACAACACTCTCAACTCCGATGCACTAGCCAGGTAGGCAGTAAAAGCTCCGGGAACTTTTGAATTTCCTGTTTGGTCGCCATTAGCACAGGTGACCATCACCACAGTCCACCATCACAGGCGACCATGCAGAGTCCACCATCACTAGCGACCACGGAGTCCTGGATTCGCAGACGATCTCCAGCATGGTCCAAGTTACTGGGAGTTACTGGGAATTACTGGATCTCATTGCATGTTGGGAAGACGAATCTGTTATGGAAGAACTACGTTCCAAAAAAAGAAACACAAATACGTATGCTAAAGTCTCCAGGGCCATGATGGAAAGAGGCTAATCCAGGGACAGAGAGCTGTGTCATACAAAAATCAAGGAGCTCAGGCAAGCGTACCAAAAAGCCAGGGAGGTGAATGGGCGCTCTGGGTCACAGCCCCATACATGCCGCTTCTACCGTGAGCTGCATGCAATTATGAGGGGCGACGCCACCACTACCCCACCACTGTTCATGGACATCTGCAAGGGGGGAGCAGCATGGAACAAGGAGGATGAGTTTTTGGAGGATGAAGAGGAGGAGGAGGAGGACAGGCATCAAGTGGGGAATCCGTTTCCCCCCCCAGCCATGAACTATTCTTAATGCTGGAGCCAATAGCCTTCCCCTACTCCCAAGGCATGCTCCTGGGCCATGACCCTGGAGAAGGCACTTCTGGTGAGTGAGAGCTTGATCAGAGCCACACAGTGGAGGGTGGAGGGAAACCCAGCTGCCCTGGGCTGTTCGCATTTAGTTTAAAGGGCTCATCCCTGCTCAGAGACTCATTGGAGCCACACAGTGTGTCTGTGTGTGTGGGCGGGGAAGAGGGTGTTGTGTGAAGCGATCATCCCAGAGAGCCTACAGGCCCTCCTTTTATATGGCAAACCCACCAGGGATTGCTTGCTATGGGAAAAGGGGCCTGGCAGTTTGAAAGTATTGAAATGAATGCGGAAGAAGCAGAACCCCATGTGCCCCTAGGGCTTACCATGGCTGCCTGCAAGCTGAATTCTGTTGCCCGGCCGCATGTGATGGCATACTCACACCAAAGTGGCAGGCACTTCAGTAGAAAAGGCAAAATGCGACCTTGTACAGAAAGAACATGTGCTGTGTACTACGAATTCCCTGTTTCACTGAGAAAGAGTGTCCCCTTTGTTCTCTAAAATATATCTTTTAAAATACTTCCCTCCCTTTTTCTCCTCCCGCAGCAGGTACAAATGTTTCAACGCGGCCCCTATCTACTCCCTCCCAGAGGTTGGTCCAGATTAGAAGGTGGAAAAAATGAACTCGGGACGACATATTTGCCAAGCTCATACAGTCCTCCTGCACTGATAGGGCCCAGCTGAACGCGTGGAGGCAAACAGTCGCGGAGTCGCATAAAGCATTACATGAATACGAAGAGAGGAGGGATGTGCACGATACTTAATAGGGATACACACTTAATACTTAATAGGGATACACACTTAAACCTATTCAGTCTGTCCACAATAATAATTGTGGTTCGGTAAGAATGTCTAAACAGAAAGGTATTAAGCTTGGCTTGCACTTTATAGTTCTATAAATTAGTGTTATCTAAATATAAAAGTCTCAGAATTAACTTCTGTGCAAAATACAATTTTGCAGATATTAGGCGTCATTACTAATGGTAAAACAAATTGGAAATACTTTGCAAAAGAAATTCTATATCTGCCTTCTATGGAGAGTGTTAGGTTTTGATCCTGAAGATATCTATGCACATGCTTAACTATATTCACAGGAATAGTACCAATGAAGTCAAAGGGACTACTTATTTAACTAAAGTTAAGTACATGTGGAAGTGTTTGTAGGAGTGGGTCCTTAATTCCCCAGGGGCTTCTAACTCCTAAAACACCTTGTGTTTTAGAAGAATGAGAACATTTCCCTTAGCAAAAGTACTGTTATGGGGAAAGGAACCGGACATGAGAAATGTCATGCATCTCATTTTACACTGATGTATTTGGCAGCCCTGTCACACCTTGTGAGAAAAAGTGTTCATCTACACTGAAGTTAAAAATCCACGATTGGCTTGTGCCAGGTGACTCAGACTCATGGGGCTTGAGCTAAGAGGCTGTTTAATTGTGGTAGAGATGTCTGAGTTCAGGCTGGAGCCTAGGCTCTAGGACCTTGAGAGGCGGGAGGACCACAAAGCTTAGGCTGCAACCCAAACACAAACAACTACATCACAATTAAACAGACACTTATCCCAAGCCCAGTGGACCAGCAGCAGGTTTTTAATTGCAGCGTGGACATACTGAAAGCAACTTCCCCCACAAAATATCTTTTGGCAAGGAAAGGGTTCACTGAGCTGGGAGCAGAAGACCATGGGTACTGATCTTACCTCTCCTATTGTGTTTCTGTGTAGTTCATAATGCTTATTACTAACCAAAGCCTTGTGTCCCTGTCCCTAAACACAGGAAACTATTCTAGATTCCAAGGACAGAAAGGACCATTGTGATCATCTAGTCTGACCTCCTGTATAATGCAGGCCCCATAGAACTGCCCCAAAATAATTTCTAGAGCATAGCTTTTAGAAAAATGTCCAATCTTGACTTAAAAACTGTCCATGATGGAGAATCCTCCATGATCCTTCATAAATTGTTCCAAAGATTAATTACCCTCTCCTTAAAAAATTTACACTATATTTCCAGTCTGAATTTGTCAGGCTTCAGCTTCTACCCTTTGGACAATATTATACTTTTCTCTGATAGATTGAAGAGCCCATTATTAAATATATGTTCACATGTAGATACTTATAGACTGTGTTCAAGCCATCTCCGAATCTTCTCTTTGTTAAGCTAAATAATTTGAATTCCTTGAGTCTCTCACTATAAGGCATGTTTCCTAATCCTTTAATCATTTTAGAGGCTCTTCTCAGAACTCTCTCCAATGCACCATCATCCTCCTTCAACTGAGGACACCAGAACTGGACACAGTATTCCAGCAGTAGTCACTCTAATGCCAAATACCAAGGTAAAATAACCAATTTACTCCTGTTTGAGATCCTCCTATTTATGCATCCAAAGATCTCATTAGCCCTTTCGGCCACAGCATTACACTGGAAGTTCATGTTCAGTTTATTATCCACCCTACCCCCAAATCTTGTTTCAGAGTGACGGCTTCCCAGAGAGAGTCCCCCTTCAAGTAAGTTTGGCCTATGTTCTTTTTTCCTAGATGTACACAATTACATTTATCTATATTAAAATGCACATTGTTTTCTCCCAGCTTACCAAGCAGTCCAGATCACTCTGTCAGGGACCTGTGTTCTTTATTATTTACCACTCCTCCAATTTTTGTGTCTTCTGCAAACTTTATCAGTGCTGAGTTTATGACCCAAAACTTCACCTCGAACTCAAAGTGATTTTTTGTGCGTGTTTAGAGAACATTTAGGTAAACTTTTTCCCTTTGTATTGGCTGAGTCTGCCTCTTTGCCACAAGGCACTCTTGCCTAGATCAGTGAGGGATTCCAGGTTGCTGTTAAAGTACCATTATATTGTGTTTGAACTGTGGGAACCTGTCATCTAAGTAAAATTGATCCTGAAATCCTAGGAGTGTATACCAATAAGTAAATATATAGCAAGACAAGACAGCTGATGTGACAAGATGATGAAGATGTTTACTTTTGCTGCTCCCCAGTTTTATTATAAAATCCTTCAAGGTGCTGTTTTTATCACCCAACGCTGGTTTTGCCATTCAAAGTTGCATAGCTCTAGAGAACCAGGCTATTCTAGAACAGCATTTGGGACAGGCGAGGAAGCTCCACAAGTTTCAGCAAGATTGCCGGAGAATCAGAGAAGCTCAGTGAGATTTTAGTGGGGTCTTTAGGGGAGTAAAGGCAGGATGCACATCTTCCCACCTTGAACTAAAGGTTGCTCCACATTTTAAATGAATGTACCAATGTGTCATTGACAGGAGATAGGCTTTTAGCAGTTTCTCTTACCAAGACAGGACTACAATATGGCAAGAGGGATGGCAGCTATCTTCAAATGTGTATTCATTCACTGCATTTTATTTTAGCTATGCGACATTAACAACTTTTACTCTCTGACAAAGTGCCTTTGGATAGATTTAATGTGATAGCTGGGACTGTGTCTCTGAAACAGCACAGAGAACCATTAAAGAATAGGTATGAAGCAGAAGGGACAAAATGTAAGCTGTATATCAGCTATATTCTCTCATTTTTGCAATTTTTATTACATTTTCACATGATGCACAGTACTAGCTTCCCTGTTGTGTTCAAATATCGATCTCAGAGACTATGGGGCCAGCATGAGTGCCGTAAAATTCTTTCTCTGCACTGTATCTGTATGTTAAGATTTTTGTATTGCTGCATATCACTGTACCATCAGGATGCCTTCTACATAAACTGGACAGACATTAACAAACTAATTAATGGATCTCTTTGGCCCTTTCAGATTACAGAAAGCTTTACTTCAAGTAGTCTTTATTTAGTTTGTTTTCCTGATTGGTTGTTTTTTTGATGAGATGGTGGGGGGGTTAGGTAAGCAAGAGTGAGAAGAGGGAATGGTTGATGGTTTGAATGTTATTCTGATAGTGAAGCTTTGATAAATAGGAAGCTTTTACAGTGTTCCCCCAAAATCAGCAGATGCTGGATTTGTCTGATCTGATCTGGAAGCTCATTCCACAGCGCGGGTCCTGTTTACTGAGAGTGTGTTGTCTCCAGATCTAGTGCCCTTCATTCTGGGCTTTGTGATCTTCATTATTCCAGAGGAAAGCACTGTCTTAGCAGCTTGTAGATGAAGATTTGGAGTACATATTTAAAAAACATCTAAGTGATGTAGGCTCCTACATTCCATTTTTTCAAAAGTGTCTTGCTCTTCCAAGAGCCATATTTTTAAAGGTATGTAGAGCTAAAGTTGCAGATAGGCACCTAGTGGGATTTTCAAAAGTGCCTAGATTTCAAGCACCTTGATTTCAATAGGAGTTCAACTTCACTTCTGAAGTTTTACCCATCATCTCTAATGTAACAGGGAGCTGATCCATCCAAATGTAGCATACCAAAATATCACTGACTGCACTGGAACATTTCCTCTGTTGGCACTGCATCTTATCAACATTACTGTGTGTTAATATGTTGTGAAAGTCATGTTTAAAGATAGGCTCAGTAACTGCAGACATAAAACTAAAATATGACATCCCCTAGTGGTCCAAAGAAGGTGTGTTTTGTTTTTAGTAGTGCTGATTGGCAAGTATGGATCACAGCTATTCTGATGTTCAATCATCTCTAATGTGAAACATTTTAATTAGCACTGGCATCTCTGTGGCATATCTAATTAGCACTGTCAGCTGGAAAAGAAAGAGCAAACAGTTTGCACGATGAACTGAAATAAGTTGAAAAGAACAATATTTAGTGTTGCTTTTCTCTGACGGGGCTAAGGGCAGCACCTAAGAAATTCATGTCCATTCAACCCTTTCTTTACAATTTCCCTTTTACCTATTTTGTGGTCATGCCTATTTTAAAAACAAGTAGCTAACACATACAACATAAACCAGTGAACAGCAAATCTGCTGTAACAAGTATTGTCTGGCCTGGCCAGCATACACAGAATCAAGACTAATGCCTTGTCTACACTAAAGGGAAAAGTCGATCTAAGCTATGCAGTTTGAGTTACGTGAATAGTGTAACTCAAATCAAGGTACTTTCGATCTACTTACCACAGGGCCCACACCACACAACGTTGACGGGACTCTCCCATCGACTCCCCTTACTCTTCTCGATCAGGTGGAGTACAGAAGTCAATGGGAGAATGATCGGTGGTTGATTTAGCTGGTTTAGAAGATCCACTAAATCGATTACGGTTGCATCGATCGCCGCAGCATTGATCCTCTGGTAAGTGTAGACACTCCTCAGTTAAGTCTAAAAGGGGACGTTCTGTTGATAAACACAGGCATATTTCTCTCTGTCAATGGGAAACAAAAATAAAGGGAAAATAAACAGTTTGTGGTAAGAAGCACAGGTCTCTAGGGTGATCTTTCCTCCCAAGTGTGTCTATATCTCCTTGTTATGGCTTGGTCTGGGAATTTCCTGGCATTATGATCTCTCAAGACTAGGCAGGACTCAGAGCAAGGGAGAAGACTTCTGCCAGCACTCTAAGCACCCCTAAGTCACTTCCCTTTCCTGTTTATATAATAACCTACAATGCATAATATTGTAAAAATCTGGCAAAACAAATTGTGGATGCCTGTGCCTGCTTGTATTTGTGTTATCCTGCAAAAATATGTTTAACCACTGTGCCTATTCTTTATCATTTACATGGATTTACATTGGTCAATTGGGGAAAATTAGATTGGGGGTTAAAATTACAATGGGTTGGACTATAAGAGTCTGGTAACAGGACAATACTTCAGTTGTCAGCCTAGTAGCAAATGTTTCTGTAAAGGATGCATTGCAATGAGTCACTTCTGATGAAATATGTTTTTAATAAACCTTTGACCTGCATATACCAGTACTAAACAATATGTTTGTCTCAAACATGTTCTACTTGTACATCTATAAAAGACACTACTGAGTCCTTCTAGGTCAAATTTTTAGAAGCCATGAACCAGGAAATGCATATTGAATTACTCATCTGTACAACCAAGTCTGGGAGACAGCCACTGTGGTTATTCATGCTTTTGAATTTGGGAATATCATATTTCATTTAAATATTGTTCCATATTTCTTTGCTGCTTTCCATACAGCATTAGATTGTGTCTCTTAAACACAGCCTAGATTAAGAAGTATAGTCTAGTCATGTAGTCTAACCCCTGCCAGGATTTGTTGTGTCTAAAACATCCTACAGAGATGGGTATCCAGCCTCCTTTTGAAAATCTCCAGTGAAGAAGCTTTCATAACCCCCTGAGGCAGTCTGTTCCATTCTCCTACTGTTCTCACAGTTAGGAAGTTTTTTCCTGAGATTTAATATAAATCTGCTCTGCTGTAGTTTGAACCCATTGCTTTTTGTCCTGCCCTTGTTGGCAGAAAAGAACAAGTTTTCTCCATCTTTTTTTATGACAGCCTTTCAAGTATCTGAAGATCACTATCATGTCTCCCCTCAATCTTCTCTTTTCCAAATTAAACATACCCAGTTCTGTCAGCCTTTGCTCATATGGCTTACATTCCATTCCTTTGATCATCTTTGTCACTAACCTCTGGATCCTTTCCAGTTTCTCCACATCCTTTCTATACATTGGTGACCATATTGGACTCAGTACTCCACCTGAAGCCTAACCAGCGCTGAGTAGAGCAGTATCATCACCTCCCATGACTTGCAAGCTATGCATCTGTTAATTCAACCTAACATAGCATTTGCTTTTTTTGCAACAGCATCACGTTGCTTACTCATGTTGAGGTTGTGATCCACCACAACTCCCAGATCTTTCTCAGCAGTGCTGCTGTCAAGCCAGTCCCCCTCCCCCCATTGTGCATTTGGTTTTTCTTCCTTAAATGTAGCACCTTACATTTGTTGTCTGTAGCCCAGTTTTCCAATTTATCAAAATCCCTCTGAATTTTAGCTCTATCATCCAGAATTTTGTCAATCCTCCCAGCTTTGTGTAATCTGCAGATTTGATCAATATGCTCTCTATACGTATATACAAGTTATTTATAAAGATATTAAACAACACCTATCATAAATATAAAGGGAAGGGTAACAACCTCCTGTATACAGTACTATAAAATTCCTCCTGGCCAGAGGCACAAAATCCTTTTACCTGTTAAGGGTTCAGAAGCTCAGGTAACCTGGCTGGCATCTGACCTACTGGACCAATAAGGGGACAAGATACTTTCAAAACTGGGTGGGGGAGGGGGGAGGGCGGGAAAGGTTTTGGTCTGTCTGTTCTTTGTACTTGCCAGACACAGATCAAGGAAGCAAGCAATCCAACTCCATTAGAATGAGTAAGTACTAGCAAGGGAATGCGTTAGCTTATTTTTGTTTTGGCTTGTGATTTTCTCTGTGCTGCGAGGAAGGTGTATTCCTGGTTTCTTTTTTGTAACTTTAAAGTTTGGCCCAGAGGGAAATCCTCTGTGTTTTTGAATCTGATTGCCCTGTAAGAGTATCTTCCATTCTAATTTTACAGAGGTGCTTCTTTTACCATTTTTCTTTATAATAAAGTTCTGTTTCTTTTAGAATCTGATTGGGGTTTTTTTAGTGTCCTAAAAAAAACCATGGTTGGTCTGTGCTCATCTTGTTTATTCCCAAGCCTCCCCAGGAAAGGGGGTGTGAGGGCTTGGGGGGATATTAGTGGGGAGTAGGAACTCCAAGTGATCCTTTCCCTGAGTTTGTCTAAGTCACTTGGTGGTGGCAGCGTTACCTAATCCAAGGTACAAGGAAGAATTTGTGCCTTGGGGTGTTTTTAACCTAAACTGTTAGAAATAAGCTTAGGGGGTCTTTCATGCGGGTCCCCATGTCTGTTCCCTAGAGTTCAGAGTGGGGAGGGAACCCTGGCAACACCCGACCCAGAACACATCCCTGTGGAACTCCACTCGAGACCTCCTTCCAATCTGACATCATTCCATTAATAGTTACTGTTTGTTTGCAGTTGTTTAACCAATTATGTATTCACTTAATGGCAGTTCTGTTGAGCCCACATTTCTCCAGCTTACTTATCAGAATGTCATGTGGGACTGTGTCAAAAGCCTTGCTGAAGTCCAGGTATATAATGTCCACTACATTCCCACTATACACCAGATCAATTACCCTGTCAAAGAAGGACATCAAGCTGGTTTGGTATGATTTGTTCTTAGCAAATCCAGGCTGGTTGCTAGAGATTACCCCTTCCTTCTACAAGTATTCACAAATTGAATGTTTTATACATTGCTCTTGTAGCTTCTTAGCTATCAAGGTCAAGCTGACTTGTCTATAGCTCCCTGTCTCCTTCTTTTTCCTCCTCTTAAAGATGGGCACTATGTTAGCCCTTCTCCAGTCTTCTGGGACCTCTCCTTTCATCCATGAGTTTGCAAATATTATTGCCAGTGGCTCCAAGATTTCTTCAGCTAATTCCTTCAGTACCCTCTGGCCCCGTTGATTTAAATTCATTCAAATTGGTCAGAAGAGGTCTCACATGTTCTTTACTTATCCCAGTCTGCATCCCTTCCTCTCTATTGCCTATGTCTTTATTGTCAATGTCTTCTACCTGCTGCCCCATTAGGTCACTCTCCATGCCTGGGGATTGGAGGTGTGGGAATGTAGTGGTCCCCCCACTGTCTTGAAAGCAGAGACTGCAGTTCTCTCTCATACTGATACAGGACACACACAAGGAGAGGAGAGATCTTTACTCGCTATGCTTGGCAGACAGAAGTGACCCTTTGTGTGGGCTGCTCAGTGTGGACCCAGTGTAGTGTGCCCTGTTGGCCAATCTGAAAAATATTTCATTTGTAGGCTTGGAAGGGTAGCTTGATGTTGGGAATGTTTATACACCAGGCAATTCAATGGGGGATTCATTTGAGGAAAAACTGTAAGATTTGGCCTCATAATGGGAAAGGAGACTGGAAAGAGCATATCAGTTAATATTTTAGAAACCTTAATGGCAAGCATGGGTTTCATGGGTAGTTCTGAGTTCAGTAGGAAAAAATTTCCATCAGTTCCCTTCTCTACAATGTTTCCTGACACAATAATAGTAATTATTGCTGCCTAAGTGCTAGCACCTTCTAGTATCCTGTTAATAAAATTTCATAGTATATAGACAAGTTTTTGATCTTAATTAGTTGTCCATTAGTTCTATCTGTACTGACAATCTTTGTGCCAAGTTTCTGCACTTTGAAAAAACTGAGATAGTAAACCTTGAAAGGTGGTGTTTATAATGGCAATTGTGACAGGAATGTAAGAAGACAGCAAGGACACTTTGGAGATTTAAATAACATTTCATAGTCACACTTTCCCCCTCTTTAAACCCCTTTGGTTACTAATATTTTAGAAGCTTAAAACTGAAGTCTGCTTGCAAACTGAATTTGTCTTTCTTCTTAGAATCAGCAGACACTGAGATTGTTGTCAGCTAGTGCCAGTTGATTACTTATTCTCTGTGCAACAAACATGAAAGATTCTTTCCTCTACACACCAGCACAAATATATAGAAATCTGTCTGCTTCAGTATGACAAATACAAAATCAGTCATCTATACTCTTCCTTATAGCATTTTATATGCATGCATAATGTGGTTGCATATGTAATCATCTCAGTGACTGGTCAGAGGAGAAAATATCAAAAGCTAGAATGAAGAATAAATGTGGCTTTTGATAGTTAGAGAATGGAGGAGTTAAGACAGTTTGCACCAGTTGAGGATCTGCCCATAGGAGTGTAAGCCAAGATTCAAAGTTGTATTCCTGATTCTCAATGATTAGTGAATCATTGTCTCTTAGGCCAATATTGTCAAACTTAGGTGTCTAAAGTTCAGTATCCACCTAAAAATTGCTTGATATTCAGTTGCTGAGCACCCTTAACTGACACTGAAGTTAATGAAAATATTGATTTTAATAATTCCCACCCCCGTCATCTACTTACTCATCTGTAAAATGGGGATAAGTTCTCAAAAGTGGATCAGGGAAATGACTTTTTCTGAAAAAAATTCTCATTAAATTATTTTCATCAAAACCCTGAAAACTAATTTTTTCTTCAATTTTGAGCAAATTAAATGGAATATTTCTGTTTTTTCAATAACCAAAAATGGAAACGTTTCCAGGTTTTTTTTTTATTAAAAACACAAATATTTCCATAAAAAAGTACATTTTTCATTAAAAAATCTGTATTTAGTAAGACCCCTCTTACCATCAGGAACAACAACAAACCTTTTTCATTGGAAAAAATATTCAATCAGCTCTACTCACAAGACTTTGACCTAGATCATGTAATTTAATGGAGCTGGTCCAAAAAAACCCAAAACAAAACAAAACATTGATGGAACAATTTTATATTCTAAAATTCAGTTCAGTCAAAACTGATACACTTTGAGAAATTGTGTCAGTTTTGTCAAAATTTTGTTTAAGAGAAAATGTTGAGATCCAAAAATGTCAAAACGTCCCATTTCAGCATATTCAGAATGAAACATTTTAACTTTTCCTTTCAAAACAAATTTTCATTATAAACAATTGACATTAGAATGTTTCATTTGACCCAAAACATTTTTTTTTTCAGAATCTTCTTTTGTGGTAAATTTTCAAATTTGAGTTTTGTTCTAAATTGGAGTAAAACAAAATTTTAAATTTCATAATTCTCTCCAAAATGGAATTTCCATTCTCTATACAATTCTACTATTTACATGGCAAAGAGGGTGCCTAGATCCTGGGCCTCTCATTTCTCCTTGATTGGGCTGAGGTTAAGTAATTTGTAATACCATTATGGAATTCTGCATAATACCCTCTACTTGTCCAGCCAGCTTTATTGCCCAGTGGAGAAAAGGCTCTGCATAATCCCTGCATAGTTTCTCCATAGAGGAGCCTCTATGTTGAGGCTTTAATTGCAGTTAGCCTTACAAAACAGTTCAAGTGGGAGGAATCCCTACTTTCTGACACATGTAGCTTTGTAAGTGTCATAAGAAGTTAAGAATGGCTGTACTTGGTCAGACCAAAGGTCCATCTAGCCCACTATCCTGTCTTCCGACAGTGGCCAATGCCAGGTGCCCCAGAGGGAATGAACAGAACAGATAATCATCAAGTGATCCATCTGTTGTCATCTATTCCCAGCATTTCCAGGTCATTTACAACCTGTTGGAAACATAGGCCCTGATTCTCTCTCACTTTCAGAATTCATGCGGTGAATGTACTTTCTCTAGAGTACTCCCCGTGCGCCAGATCCAGAGCTGGTGTAAATCATTATAGTTATGCTGAAGTGAATTTATACCAGCTGAGGCACTGGCCTTTTGATTACAGTGAGAGTGCTCATGGAAAATGGAAATTGTGAGGAAGTGAGGCAGAATCTGGCTCTATGTTTGTAAAATGCTTTGGATTTAAAAATAAATCCTATATATGTAAAGTTTTATTATTAATATTTTCTGTTTTATTTTTTAATTTCTATCCCAATTCTTTCACTTTCCAGGCCTGATTCTCCTCTCTTCTGAACTCACGCTGTTGTAAAACAGATGAATGTGAGAGCCTGGTATAAAATATTTCCCTTGGGTTTATATTAACCTCTTTCTATTGTAAGGTTAATTAGGATTTTTTTTATAAAGTAGTATCACTCCTTGATTAAATATCTCAAATGGTCTTATTTCTACATTATTACTGTATTTTTTTTTAGCAACAGTGAATAGCAAGAGAACAATCAAAATAGTACCATGGAAATTAACAATATGTTACTGCTAGTCACGGAGAGAAACAAAGAGAGCTAATCAGCCAGATGCCTAGTACTTCAGTTAAATTAAATGCTTAAAATAGAATTAATTAGTCAGGAAGGTGGACCTGCTTCATAGTGCAACTACTTGTGACCATTAATATCACCAAGGAGAATAAATGCAAGCTGTAATTTAAAGGAACATTTAACCTCATAGTAATCAACCTACTGTATTTTTAATACCTCATGTTTTAAGGAGGCCCAGTTACACAGTATTATAATAGTATATTACATACAAATCCCTCCCCACCAGTTAAAAGGCATGTCATATAGATCGCAAAAGCAAGCACTCAAAAAATAGGAAATTCAAGACTGCAGTTTGCTCATGCAATCTTATTTCTGCCCTGTTGTGTGTATGCATTATGATACAGTGTTTAATTAAACAATCTCATGCTATTTTTCCACACGATCCTTGTCCCATTCATTTCACTGGATTAATAGTGCTAAGGGAATGAGGCATCTATTCAATATTTCTCTTTATCCTTAATGCCTGGGGCCAAATATCTAGTGTTATTTATTGCGTGCCATCCAAATGCAGCACTCGTCATTAAAGTAGTCATTTCCTCATGCTCTTTCTAGACTCATTACTTCTATTTATGAGTGCCTTACAATCATTAATGAATTTATTTCCACATGAGATGAGAGAATTATTATCCCAGTTTGACATTTGAAAAACTGAGACAATGATGCTGGCCAGAGACCACCTAATGAATACTTGGCAGAGCCAGGCGTAGAGCTCAAGACCACATGACTCCCAGATATGTGTTCATTCTTCCAGACTATACTGCCAGAGTACTCTCAACTCCCATCAATTTCAGTTGCAATTGAGAGTTCTCAGCTCTTCTGCAAATCAGTTCCCAGGTGTCTTAAGTTGGGCACCCTGAAATTGAGAAACACACGTTTAGTGGCCAATTTCTAACATTTTATTTCAGTGATTTGCTCAGAATACCATAGAAAGACTGTTTCAGAGACAGACTTTGCATATATTCCTATAGGTTCATAGAATTCAAGGTCATAGGAACCATTAGATTCACCCAGCTGATTGCCTGTATGTCACATGTCATTGAATTTCACCCACTATCCTTGTCTGAGTCTGTTACAGTTCAGCGCAACTGCACCTGTCTTTCCCCTCAGTGGTCCAGCAAGGGCAGTCACTCTCAGGCTTCCAGATCCCCAGCCATTGCCTTTTGTGTGGAGACCCGCATCTCTCTCCCTTCTGACTGGGGTATTCTCACACAGCACAGTTTCCTTCCTTCACTGTGTAATCTTTAGCAGAGATAGGCTGCCTAAGCAGAACCTGCTTGCTTTCTCTTTAGCACTTCCTGTGCAAGCCTACTTTATTCTTAAGGTAAAAAGTGTTGTAGAAAATGTATTAAAAACAATAAAAGAACCTACGTACACACTAATAGGTTTATTAGAATCCACCCCAACCCTAGCGTGGGTTCTGGCAGGAACAGTCCTTCAAATCAGCACCCAAAGCGATTCCTTGTGGCTACCAATTCATCACAACTTCAGCCCAGAAGAAGCAAGTGCACTAAATATTTTGTCCACTCTTTATGCAGTTCAGGAGTCTTTGATGTGATTTTTCAGGGGCAGGTAACCAGCAGACAATAGGCTTTCCTCCATAGGGCATAGCTTGAAAAGGGAGGATTCAAAGTGAGTCATTCGCATTCCACAGGTACTTCCTAGGAAATCCACTTCACAGGTATTGTTCCAAAAAGTCCTTTGAAGTTCCTAATACCTTTCAGAGATTGCATTAGTCTGTGTCCTAGAGAAGGGACATACATACAATTCCACAACAACACATGCACATTCTATTTTTAATACAATGGACTCCAAAGGTGTTAAAGCTAATTCAATAAAGTTTGTTCAGAATATTGCAGCATAGGGTCAGTCTGTCACAGAGTTCAATAACTTGTGTCTGGCGAAGGCATATCTTCCAGAAGGACATCCAGTCTTGATCTGAAGACAATGAGAGATGGAGAATACATCACATCCCTTGGTAGTTTGTTTCAGTGGTTAATACCCCTCAGTGTTACAAATGTGAGCCCTATTCCTAATTTGAATTTGTCTGGCTTCAGCTTTCAACCATTGGGTTTTGTTATGCCTTTTGATGCTAGATTAAAGAACCCTTTAGTACCCAGTATTTTCTCCCTGTATAGATACTGTAATCATGTGGCTAGGAAGCCGCCTTCTTGATAAAGAGCTCAATGGGTTTTGTTTAGGTCTCCCACTGTAAGGAATTTTCTCCAGCCTTCAAATCTTGTAGCTCTTTTCTGCACCATCTCCAATTTTTCAACATCCTTTTTTATTCTGTGGACACCATAACTGTATGCACCATTCATGTATCAGCCTCACCAATGTCCATAGACAGAGGTGAAGTTACCTCCCTTTAACTCACTACTTCAAGTTTTATTTTTAATCCAAGGATTGCTTTTCGCCACAGCATCACTCTGGGAACCGATGTTAAGTTGCTTTCCACTATGACCCCCAAATCCTTTTCAGAGTCACTGTGTTCCAGGATACAGTCCCCCATTATGTTAATATGGCCTGTATTTCTTGTTCTTAAAGGTAAAACATTTGCATTTGGCTGTATTAAAATGTATTTTATTTGAATAGGCCTGTTTTACTAAGTGATCCAGGTTACTCTGTATGACTGCCCTGTCCTAATTATTTACCACTACACCAATCAATCTTTGGGTCATCCACAAAGTTTGTTAGCAGTGATTTTATATTTACTTCCAGATCATTGATGAAAATGTTGAATAGTGTTGGGCCTAGTCCTGAGCCCTGTGGAACCCCACTAGAAATACACCCATTCAATTATGATTTCCAGCTGATAATTGATTTTTTAGATTTGTCACTTAGCCAGTGCTTAATCCATTTAACATGTACTTTGTTGATATTGTATAATGATAACTTTTTATTCAGGATGACATATAGTACTAATTCAAATGCCTTACAAAAGTCTATATCAGTGGTTCTCAAAGCCAGTCTGCCACTTGTTCAGGGAAAGCCCCTGGCGGGCCGGACCAGTTTGTTTACCTGCCGCATCCACAGGTTCAGCCAATCGTGGCTCCCACTGGCCGTGGTTCGCCGCTCCAGGCCAATGGGGGCTTCAGGAAGCGGCGCGGGCCAAGGGACGTGCTGGCCGCCCTTCCGCAGCCCCCATTGTCCTGGAGTGGCGAACCGCGGCCAATGGGAGCCGCAATTGGCTGAACCTGCGGACGTGGCAGGTGAACAAACTGGTCCAGCCCACAAGGGGCTTTTCCTGAACAAGCGGTGGACGGGCTTTGAGAACCACTGGTCTATATGTATTTAATCTACCTGTACATCTACAGTTACCATTATCTACCAAACTTGTAATCTTATCAAAGTATGAATTCAGGTTTGTTTGACATTACCTATTTTCCATAAAACCATGTTCATTGGCATCAATTATATTCCTAAGCTTTAATTTTTTATTTATTGAATCCCATATCTGCTTTTCCATTATTTTGCCAAGGATTGACATTAAGCTAATTGGCCTGTGGTTATCTAGGTTATCCTGCTTGTCTTTTTGAATATTGGTGTGACATTAGCACTCTTCTAGAATTTTCAAGGTGTTCCAAGATTTATTCAAAATCATCATTAGTTGACCAGAGATCACCTCAACCAGGTGTTTTAGGACTCTTGGGCGCAAGTTATCAGGGCCTACTGATTTAATAGATGTTTTTTTTAACATTGCCCGTAGTAATTAATGGACAGGAATGTATTTCACCATCCTCATATGATACAACTACATTATCCTGCTTCTTTCAGAAAAACATGTGCATACATATACATTTCCAAATACAGAACAGAAATATTTATTGAACACTTCTGCATTTTCCACATCATTAACAATGTTATAAACTCTAGTAATGGGCCACAAGACTGTCCTTTATAGGACAGAATTATGCCATTTGTGCTACAGGTCTAACTGTGAGTTGACAGCGAGAGAAGGTTGTTATTCATATGCTGAATCTTGGGGAGGAATAAAGAGGAGCAGTTGTCAAGGAGAGCCCAACCATCTCTCTCCCTTCTTTTCCAAATACATTTGTTATGGCAGCAGCTGGGCTGTATTCCAAGTGTTCCCAGTGCAGCATTTGGTGGTGGTGGTGATGGCGGCAATGCTGCTTTGGTGGTGGGCTTTGCATTAGCTTAGAATGTTTGTAGTCCGTTATTATTTCTGGAAGGTTGCCAACATTTTTGCTGATGATGCAAGTGGCACAAGGGAAATGACCATTTTAAATAGTTTATAACCCAGCTAAGCCTGAAATGAATTTATTGGGTCAAAGAATAGGCACTAATCTGATCCAAAGGCTTTCTCCCAATGAATTTCAAGTGTTTCCTGTAAAAAAAACAGTGCTGTTAGAGCTTCTCAAAAAAGATTATAAACATATTTTGTAATGGAAATTGTTAGGGAAGCTAACTGCAACAATTACGACAAATGCCCCCTATAATTCTGCTTCCAGCGTGATGAAGACAGTGTAGATTCACAGGGCCAGATACAAAACAGCATACCTTCATTGACTTCAGTGAGGCTACACCAGTTGAGGATCTGGCATGTAGTGTACAGTGTACAATTGTTGGGCAACCTTGATTCTCTCGTGGGACTCAAGAACTTTCTTGGTCATCTGAGTTCCTGCTGTCTGTGTGACCATAGTGTTATCTGTGTTCGATCAGTGCTACCCTGAGGCAGTTCAGACAGGAGCTCTGATCTGTGGTTCTCTGTTGCAAACAGAAATTATGACTGTTCCTGCTGAGAATATCTAGAAGGAATAAAGACTGACTGCTTTGTGTATCTTTGATTTATGCAAGTAAGGAAAAAGACAGTGGTCTAATCACAAAGAGAAAATAAGAGATGGAGAGAGAGAGAGAGAGAGAGAGAGAGAGAGAGAGAGAGAGAGAGAGAGAGAGAGAGAGAGAGATTTAACAGTAAATGTAAAATAACTAAAGGGAAGAGAGAAGAAACCAGAGTGACATAATGAAAATGGTAATGAAGTAAAGCAAAACAAAGGAGAGAAAAATTGAAGCTAAAGAGACAGTCAGAAAAGGTAATGTCTTGGAGAGATGAAAAAAATAATAGAATTTGATTATGTAAAGACCCTAAGCATTTAAATGGTGCTAAATACAAATATTACATCAGAATTAGGATAAAGGAAAATACAGAACCTTAGTCCTGAAAAGAGAGATCCAAATATATTTGCAGCAAAAAATCCAGTAAAAGAAAACAGCAAATATATAATATATTAATTTATATTTCTAAAAAGTTGGATACTGTCAAGATTCCTTCCCCACTCTGAATTCTAGGGTACAGATGTGGGGACATGCATGAAAGACCCCCTAAGCTTATTCTTACCAGCTTAGGTTAAAAACTTCTTCAAGGTATAAACTTTGCCTTGTCCTTGAACCCTATGCTGCCACCACCAAGCATGTTAAACAAAGAACAGGGAAAGAGCCCACTTGGAGACGTCTTCCCCTGAAAATATCCCTCCAACCCCTATACCCGCTTTCCTGGGGAAGGCTTGATAAAAATCCTCACCAATTTGCATAGGTGAACACAGACCCAAACCCTGGGATCTTAAGAACAATGAAAAAGCACTCAGGATCTTAAAAGAAGAATTTTAATGAAAGAAAAAGTAAAAGAATCACCTCTGTATAATCAGGATGGTACATACCTTACAGGGTAATCAGATTCAAAACACAGAGAATCCCTCTAGGCAAAACCTTAAGTTACAAAAAGACACAAAAACAGGAATATACATTCCATTCAGCACAGCTTATTTATCAGCCATTTAAACAAAAGGAAATCTAACACATTTCTAGCTAGATTACTTACTAATAAGTTCTAATACTCCATTCCTGTTCTGTTCCCGACAAAAGCATCACACACACAGACAGACCATTTGTTCCCCCACCCCGGCCTCCAGCTTTGAAAGTAACTTGTCTCCTCATTGGTCATTTTGGTCAGGTGCCAGCTTCTTAACCCTTTATAGGTGAAAGCATTTTTCCTCTGGCCAGGAGGGATTTTATAGTTCTGTATACAGATTTTATAGTTCTGTATATATGTTACCCTTCCCTTTATATTTATGACAGATACAAAATTATTTTGAGCCTGATTCTCGACTCCTTTGCACCATGTGTAAGGATTTATACGTGTCCAGAATGGACAATGGTTTTGAAATGCTACTATCCTGACTTTTGTTGGATACAAAAGTCACTCACTTTGCACAGTTATAAATGATTACACAAGATCGAAGGTGGTGTGTGTATGTTTGTGTGTGTGTGAGTGTGAGAGAGAGAGAGAGAAAGAGAAATATCATCAAAATGGATAGGTGGTCACAAAGGAGAACAAAGTTAATATAGGACTGAAAAAATTACTCTTAGTTCTATTGCTAGCATATTCCTCTCCAATGCATTGTATTGTATATGTTAACTGCTATTAATTCCTGATATGACTTATAATTAGAGATGGCCTTACATTTTTCATCATAGCTACTCAATTAAAAATGAGTTTATCTGACCCAACTAAAAATTTTCACAGAAAATGTTTATATTATTTAGGGGTTTTTATTGAAAAATTTCTAAATGAAGTAATTTTCATCTTGAGAAATTTTATTACCAGTTTTTCAGTTTCTTTCTCTGGCTCTGTCACTGCAAAATAAGAATCCCTCAGGTAGGCTCATGAGTAGGGTTAATTTGTAGGCCCCGTTATTACAACAGCTGATGGAGTCTACATGTAGCAGATGGGGCAGGGCCAAGAATGGACATTTCTGTGACTGAATATAAACTGTTTTAAATTACATAGGTGTCTTTTTTGCCCAGAGGCCCCAGAACTGGGGGAGCAGAAAATGGTCCTCTCAACTGCATCCAGTATAAACTTTGCACAGCTGGAAAGGTAGCCCATGGGCTCTTCTTGAGGCCTGATCCTGCAGCAGTTTTTATTTAGGAAAATACCCATTGATTTCACTTCAGGGCAGGGGACAGCAAGTCACAAAGTTCCATGAAAGTGGCCCTACGCAGACAAAAGTTTCTCAGCCACTGGGAATCATCCCATATCTGCAACACTATGCGGTCCCACCAGTCTGTGCTTGTTTCCTGGGCCCAGAATTGGGGTTCCAATGCATGAACCTGGCCCAACACCACTATGATCTTCCAATCGCCACATGCCGTGCTTCTAGGAATGTCTGTGTCCATGACCTCATCACTATCGTAATCGTGTTGTCGTCACTACCTCGCCCGGTTTTGCAGGTACTGCACATACTGCTGGATAATGCATGAGATATTTACAATGGTCAAAACTGCAGCAGAGATCTGAGTGGGCTCCATGCTTGCCATACTATGGTGCCTGCACAGGTAATCCTGGAAAAAGGGCGCGAAACATAGGAGAGCAGAGTGGCAACGGAAGAGGTGCTGTTCAGTTCACGATAGCTGAAAAAAGGCAGAAATGGTTGTCTTCTGTAGCTTTCACAGAGGGGAAGCCCAGTACAGACAACATGGAGAAGCTCAGAAGTGCAGCAATAGAGGGAGAGCAAAGTTAGCGGTGGAAGCTGTGCTGCTCGGTTCATGATGGCAGAGCAGAGTTGGCAGCAGAAGCGGTCGATGAAGAAGAGAAAGAGTAGATACTTATAGAGATTACATAGAAAGATGAGAGGAAATGTGAGGTAGATTCATAGCACCAGGAGAGAAGCCATACTGCACCATCTGCTGAAAGCCAAAAAGATGTGAAACGATTGTCTGCTGTAGCTTTCATGGAGGGAGGAGCAACTGATGACACACACCCAGAAACACCCATAAGAATGTTTTTGCCCCATCATGCACTGGGAGCTTAACTCAGAATTCCAGTGGGCAGCAGGGACTGCGGAAACTGTGGGATAGCTACCCACAGTGCACCACTCTGACATTCGATGCTAGCCTCAATACTGTGGACACACTCCGCCAAACTCACATGATTTAGTGGGGACACAGATGACCAAGTGTATAAAATAGCTTCCAAAAATTCGAATAGAATAATTTTGAAATAATTTTGTACTGTAGACGTACCCTTAGACTCGTAGAAAATGGTCCAGAAGGTTCATTTATATTTTGAATCTAGATAAAATGGACCACACTTCACTATACCAATTTCTTTCACTTTTTTCTCTAGGGAAGCAGCCTCTCAGTCACCGTAGAATAAATAATATTTGTCCTCTGCTGAGGATGGAACTTGGACATTTCCGTTTGGTTTGCCTAATCATATCCTGTAATCACAGAATCTTCAACTTTTATTTACTTCAACAAAAACAGAGAATATTCAACACCTTGCAGAATCTGGCCCTGTATGAATATCAAGCCACCTCCTTCCTGAAAAGATAAAGCTATCTCTTCCCCTATCACTGAGCAACGCAAAAGTTTTTTTTTATTTCTGTGCATACATTATTCCATATGTTCCAGTGCACTTCTGGAGTCGCTCTCAACGGTGAGTGCCTACCTCAGGACAGACTGTCAGAAAACAGGGCAGACACCCTAAGCTGGTGATGTGTTCTATAATAAATTTTCACCAAGCCAGAGACAAATGTGATCATTATACCAGTCTTACAATGGATTCACACAGATTCCCTTAGATTCTCTAGTCTATCTGGCCACCCAGCCAAATTGGACTTTTTAACAAAAAATCAGTTATACCAAAAATTACACCACATATGCTTCCAGTCCCAAGAAACCAGTCACTTTCTCAAGATGAATTGGTAATATCCATTTTACACCAAAGACAATGCTGGTAGACAGTTCTATAGCAAACTAACTAAAAGTTTATTAGCTAAGAAAAGGAAATGAGAGTTACTGAGAGGTCAGACACATAGATGAACATGATTTGTTGGGGAACAGTCAACATGTTTTTTTGTAAAGGGAAATCATGCCTCACCAGTCTACTAGAATTCATTGAGGGAGTCAATGAGCATGTGGACAAGGGGGATCCAGTAGATACAGTGTATTTAGATTTTCAGAAAGCCTTTGACAAGATCCCTCACCAAAGCCTCTTAAGCAAAGTAAGCAGTCATGGGATAAGAGGGAAGGTTCTCTCATGGATTGGTAACTGGTTAAAAGATAGGAAACAAAGGGTAGGAATAAATGGTTAGTTTTCAGAATGGAGATAGGTAAATAGTGGTGTTTCTGAGGGGTCTGTTCTGGGACTAGTCCTATTCAATGTATTCATAAATGATCTGGAAAAAGGGGTAAACAGTGAAGTGGCAAAATTTGCAGATGATATAAAACTACTCAAGATAGTTAAGTCCCAGACAGACTGTGAAGAGCTAGAAAAGGATGTCTCAGGTGACTGGGCAACATAATAGCAGATGAAATTCAATGTTGATAAATGCAAAGTAATGCACATTTCAAAACATAATCCCAACTATACATATAAAATTATGGGGTCTAAATTAGCTGTTACCACTCAAGAAAGAGGTCTTGGAGTCATTGTGAATAGTTCTCTGAAAACTCAATGTGCAGCGGCTGTCAAAAAAGTTAACCGAATGTTGGGAATCATCAAGAAAGGGATAGATAAGACAAAAATATCATATTGCCTCTGTATAAATCCATGGTATGCCCACATCTTGAATACTGCATGCAGATGTGGTCACCCCACCTCAAAAAAGATTTATTGGACTTGGGAGAGGTTCAGAATTGGGTAACAAAAATTATTAGAGGTATGGAACAGCTGCTATATGAGGAGAGACTAATAAGATTGGGAATTTTCAGCTTGTAAAAGAGACAACTAAGATTGAGGTCTGTAAAATCATGACTGGTGTGAAGAAAGTAAATAAGGAAGTGTTATTTACTCCTTCTCATAACACAAGTACTAGGGGGCACCAAATGAAATCAATAGGCAGCAGGTTTAAAACAAACAAAAGGAAGTGTTTTTTCATACAACGCACAGTCAACCTGTGGAATTCCTTGCCAGAGGATGTTGTGAAGGCCAAGTATATTTCAGGGTTAAAAAAAAACCTAGATAAATTCATGGAGCATAGGTCCATCAATGGCTATTAGCCAGGATGGGCAGGGATCATGTCTCTAGCCTCTGTTTGCCAGAAGCTGGGAATGGGCGACAGGGGATGGATCACTTGACAATTACCTGTTCTGTTCATTTCCTGTGGGTCACCTGACATTGGCCACTGTAGGAAGACAAGATACTGGGCTAGATGGACCTTTGGTCTGACCCAGTATGACCATTCTTATATTCTTAAAGCAGGTAAAATATATGCACAGATGAGTCACAGTTTGTAATCCCAAATGGTGGCAGTGATGCATTTCCCAAAAGTCTTTTCAGGGTTTCGAGATTGTCAATGAGGATCTCTGCTGTGTATCCGATACACTTCCCTGTAAACGTCTAAACAGTCCAGAGATGAAGGATCTTTCCTTGAATCCATTCTTATAGCATCTTCTCACAGAAAACAAGTTGATAATGTCACTACCTGCATGGGCTTTTTCTTTGATGACTGAGTGAGGAATGCATTTTGAGTCATTGGCCTCCAATCATCACACACAATTACCACTTGCTTTGAAATTAACACTTTTTCTGTTAATGTTCTTCATCTGCATTCCATAAGACTTCTTTCTCATTTGATGCGTTATTTAGTTGCTACTACATTATAACAGATAAGTGAAAAAAATGCAAGTAATATCCCAATGGATTTCATGAGGTTAAAACATCAAATACCCTCTTATACGTTTAACAATCACTTTGATGCTAATACAAAAGTGAATAGGTCTGGTGCTCTGGCATGTGCTGACACCTGGTCTGTTAGTATCACAAAGTATTGACACAGTGCCTGGACAGAAATAGTAACATTACCCAAGAAACTCAAAAGAAGACCATAGAAGTAGATCAAAAAGAATCTCTCCTATCCACTTGGAGTGAAACCAGAACTAGAGTTAGAGAATTTTGCTGGTCAGTGGCAAGTATTGTCTGTTAATACTTACTTATTTTAGGAAGGGGACGGGGGGTGAGAAGGTGGAAGGATTAAATGAAATGGAATTTTAAAATCAGAAGCAAAAAAATAAAATAAAAAAAACCCCTGAAATAAGATTTGGCAACATGTTCGAAAATGTAACTAAAGAAACACAAGAAAGAGAGAAAAACAGAATAAATTAAAATATTAAGATGGGGAAGGGTCAGAAATGTAGATTGAATTAAGCAGAGATTTATGTGTAGATCAAATGCACCCACTAACCAGGCTGTAGGGGAGTTTCTGCAGGGGAGGGGGTTTCAAGCTCACTATTTGAAATATATTTGGTATTTTCTGATTCATTGAAAATACCCTAGATTGCGTCATCATAGATACCAGAAATCTCACTGCATTCCAGGGCATCGGCAGCATTGACAGATGATACATTCTGGATATTATAAGTGAGCCAGAAAGTACCAGAAGGATTTCAGAAAAGGAAACAAGAATATTTAAAAAGCTAGCAAAATCTTAGTTCTTTGCTAAATGCTCCTACAACCTGGTTAACAGGTGGGGTATTCCACTCAGAAAATCTGGGTGTAATTCATTCTTCATTTTAGGTCTGCAGTTCACTGTTAAAATAGAGACAAAACTGTGTTCTTCAAACACAAAAATCTTCTCCTGCTCCTCAATAACTGCACAAATCTAAATGCATAAACATGACACATAGCTGTTTAAAATATTGCATTAAAGTAATTTGCTCTTGAAGGAGAGTGTTGAGCAGTTTGCAGTAGAAGAAGGAGTTGATTTCAGTGAATAGAAATTGGAAAGGAGCACAACTACAAAATTACACTTTTAATGACATTTTTAAAAAGGCTTAGTAACCACTACAAATAATACCAAAACTAGAAGCAAAACAAGAATCTACCTTTAGTGTTTGTTTCTATGTTAAAAATGTTGAGTTCTGGAGTCCATGACTGGAATGAGATTTCCAGCACCTCTACAATGTTTATTATTTAGGTGCACTAACCCTTGGGTAATATGGATATTTTGCTACCTGTGTTTGTAGTTACTGGTCCTCAGATAATGATGCTATATTTTGCCATCATTAGTGGAACTATTCTCTTACAAAGTTGATATACATAATGGTTGTGTAGCAGATCAGCAAGTACAAGACATATGTTTGGTGAATAGTCTTAGAAAAATTTATACACAAAATATCTGCATTTCTATAACTACTTGCCTAATTACTGGCAAACAAGAGTAAGCTCCCTCCTCAAGGAGCTAGTGCGGTGAATATTGTACATTAAATTTAATAGACTAATTTTTGCCTTGATATCCAGAGTTTAAACTCATCTGTTAGCTGACACAGTACTGAGTAATTTTCATTTAGGGGTTTAATCTTTACAAACACTTTGTACTTTAGTTTGGGCAGTAGTAGAGCTGTGTTGGACTATGTGCTCTTTGTCTTGCTAACACGAACAGTGCCGTTAACTTCAGTGGTAGTACTTGTGCTGATAAGCTAAGCAGGATTTGGTCCTAACTATATATGCTATTTGCCATGTGCCTCCTGGAGGTACTAACTCATGATACACCATTATGTTCTGTTCAGATAGATGTCATGGGCTTAAACCTCAGAATATGATAAAGGGGCATTTGGGGGTGGCAAAAGTGGCTTTATACTACATTTTCTCAAGCATGGGGTCAGCTGGTACTAACGTGACCCCCTTGTGCAGGTTAGAGCAGCTTTAGGGCTGTTCTAAACTGTACCTAGATTCAATGGCCTTCAAAGGGGCATTCTGCAGTTGAGGATAGCCCATGTGCAATGGGTCTCCAATCAGACCCTTTTCCCATGGAAAAGTGGATGGTGAAGGCCCAGCTTTGTCGGTCCAGGTGCCAGGGGAATTCCTCAGTAATGTTTAAGGTGCTTTATGTAAGTACTGTGTTTAAGCACAGTTTTATAAAAGAAATAACATGGTCAAAGATTAAGAGAAATTCCTGTCTCAGTTGATCAGAGAAACATGTATGGAGGGAGTTTTCCCTAAACTGCTCTCCAGTTGTCTCATAGAACTCTTATAAAGCTTTGCCTGAACCCACTCCTTGAGACTATGGAAAAATGAAATATTTGGATAAGAGATCAGCAAATCTGTGTGTTTGATCTGGGTGATATGATGAAAGCTTAGACCAATATGGGTGCTGAGATTTAAAATAATGATGCTTAAACTTCTGCGTAAAATTCAGTGGTCTAAAAGTCCTAGCCATACTGTGGTTAAAATTCTGCTCTCTACAGCCATGTTTAAGCACAGATGTCACTTAGCCCTGGTCTACACTAGGACTTTAGGTCGAATTTAGCAGCGTTAAATCGATGTAAACCTGCACCTGTCCACACAATGAAGCCCTTTATTTCGACTTAAAGGGCTCTTAAAATCGATTTCCTTACTCCACCCTTGACAAGTGGATTAGCGCTTAAATCGACGTTGCCGGCTCGAATTTGGGGTACTGTGGACACAATTCGATGGTATTGGCCTCCGGGAGCTATCCCAGAGTGCTCCATTGTGACTGCTCTGGACAGCACTCTCAACTCAGATGCACTGGCCAGGTAGACAGGAAAAGAACCGCAAACTTTTGAATCTCATTTCCTGTTTGGCCAGCGTGGCAAGCTGCAGGTGACCATGAAGAGCTCATCAGCACAGGTGACCATGATGGAGTCCCAGAATCGCAAAAGAGCTCCAGCATGGACCG
The DNA here is from genome assembly GCF_965140285.1 of Lepidochelys kempii. NCBI lineage: Eukaryota > Metazoa > Chordata > Testudines > Cheloniidae > Lepidochelys > Lepidochelys kempii. The sequence goes on from NC_136380.1 coordinate 84,713,961, forward strand.
AACGGGAGGTACGGGATCTGATCGCTGTTTGGGGAGAGGAATCCATGCTATCAGAACTCTGTTCCAGTTTTCGAAATGCCAAAACATTTGTCAAAATTTCCCAGGGCATGAAGGACAGAGGCCATAACAGGGACCCGAAGCAGTGCCACGTGAAACTGAAGGAGCTGAGGCAAGCCTACCAGAAAACCAGAGAGGCGAACGGCCGCTCCGGGTCAGAGCCCCAAACATGCCGCTTCTATGATGAGCTGCATGCCATTTTAGGGGGTTCAGCCACCACTACCCCAGCTGTGTTGTTTGACTCCTTCAATGGAGATGGAGGCAATACGGAAGCAGGTTTTGGGGACGAAGAAGATGATGATGATGATGATGAGGTTGTAGATAGCTCACAGCAAGCAAGCGGAGAAACCGCTTTTCCCGACAGCCAGGAACTGTTTCTCACCCTGGACCTGGAGCCAGTACCCCCCGAACCCACTCAAGGCTGCCTCCTGGACCCAGCAGGCGGAGAAGGGACCTCTGGTGAGTGTACCTTTTAAAATACTATACATGGTTTAAAAACAAGCATGTGAAAGGATTACTTTGCCCTGGCATTCGCGGTTCTCCTAGATGTAGTCCTAAAGCCTTTGCAAAAGGTTTCTGGGGAGGGCAGCCTTATTGCGTCCTTCATGGTAGGACACTTTACCACTCCAGGCCTGTAACACGTACTCGGGAATCATTGTACAACAAAGCATTGCAGTGTATGTTTGCTGGCATTCAAACAACATCCGTTCTTTATCTCTCTGTGTTATCCTCAGGAGAGTGAGATATAATTCATGGTCACCTGGTTGAAATAGAGTGCTTTTCTTCAGGGGTCACTCAGAGGAGCCCATTCCTGCTGGGCTGTTTGCCTGTGGCTGAACAGAAATGTTCCCCGCTGTTAGCCACAGGGAGGGGGGAAGGTTGAGGGGGTAGTCACGCGGTGGGGGGAGACAAAATGCGACCTTGTAACGAAAGCACATGTGCTATGTATGTAATGTTAACAGCAAGGTTTACCCTGAAAGAGTGTAGCCACTGTTTTATAAAATGTGTCTTTTTAAATACCGCTGTCCCTTTTTTTTTCTCCACCAGCTGCATGTGTTTCAGTGATCACAGGATCTTCTCCTTCCCAGAGGCTAGTGAAGCTTAGAAAGAAAAAAAAACGCACTCGTGATGAAATGTTCTCCGAGCTCATGCTGTCCTCCCAAACTGACAGAGCAGAGACGAATGTGTGGAGGCAAATAATGTCGGAGTACAGGAAAGCACAAAATGACCGGGAGGAGAGGTGGCGGGCTGAAGAGAGTAAGTGGCGGGCTGAAGAGAGTAAGTGGCGGGCTGAAGAGAGTAAGTGGCGGGCTGAAGACAGGGCTGAAGCTCAAATGTGGCGGCAGCGTGATGAGAGGAGGCAGCATTCAATGCTGAGGCTGCTGCAGGACCAAACCAGTATGCTCCAGTGTATGGTTGAGCTGCAGCAAAGGCAGCTGGAGCACAGACTGCCACTGCAGCCCCTCTGTAACCAACCGCCCTCCTCCCCAAGTTCCATAGCCTCCACACCCAGACGCCCAAGAACGTGGTGGGGGGGCCTCCGGCCAACCAGCCACTCCACCACAGAGGATTGCCCAAAAAAAAGAAGGCTGTCATTCAATAAATTTTAAAGTTGTAAACTTTTAAAGTGCTGTGCTTAAAGTGCTGTGTGGCATTTTCCTTCCCTCCTCCACCACCCCTCCTGGGCTACCTTGGTAGTCATCCCCCTATTTGTGTGATGAATGAATAAAGAATGCATGAATGTGAAGCAACAATGACTTTATTGCCTCTGCAAGCGGTGATTGAAGGGAGGAGGGGCGGGTGGTTAGCTTACAGGGAAGTAGAGTGAACCAAGGGGCGGGGGGTTTCATCAAGGAGAAAGAAAGAGAACTTTCACACCGTAGCCTGGCTAGTCATGAAACTGGTTTTCAAAGCTTCTCTGATGCGTACCGCGCCCTCCTGTGCTCTTCTAACCGCCCTGGTGTCTGGCTGCGCGTAACCAGCAACCAGGCGATTTGCCTCAACCTCCCACCCCACCATAAACGTCTCCCCCTTACTCTCACAGATATTGTGGAGCTCACAGCAAGGAGTAATAACAGTGGGAATATTGGTTTCGCTGAGGTCTAAGTGAGTCAGTAAACTGCGCCAGCGCGCCTTTAAACGTCCAAATGCACATTCTACCACCATTCTGCACTTCCTCAGCCTGTAGTTGAACAGCTCCTGACTACTGTCCAGGCTGCCTGTGTACAGCTTCATGAGCCATGACATTAAGGAGTAGGCTGGGTCCCCAAGGATACATATAGGCATTTCAATGTCCCCAACAGTTATTTTCTGGTCTGGGAATAAAGTCCCTTCCTGCAGCTTTTGAAACAGACCAGAGTTCCTGAAGATGCGAGCATCATGCACCTTTCCTGGCTATCCCACGTTGATGTTGGTGAAACGTCCCTTGTGATCCACCAGAGCTTGCAGCACTATTGAAAAGTACCCCTTGCGGTTTATGTACTCGCCGGCTTGGTGCTCCGTTGCCAAGATAGGGATATGGGTTCCGTCTATGGCCCCACCACAGTTAGGGAATCCCATTGCAGCAAAGCCATCCACTATGACCTGCACATTTCCCAGGATCACTACCCTTGATATCAGCAGATCTTTGATGGCGTGGGCTACTTGCATCACAGCAGCCCCCACAGTAGATTTGCCCACTCCAAATTGATTCCCAACTGACCGGTAGCTGTCTGGCGTTGCAAGCTTCCACAGGGCTATCGCCACTCGCTTCTCAACTGTGAGGGCTGCTCTCATCTTGGTATTCATGCGCCTCAGGGCAGGGGAAAGCAAGTCACAAAGTTCCATGAAAGTGCCCTTACGCATGCGAAAGTTTCGCAGCCACTGGGAATCGTCCCAGATCTGCAACACTATGCGGTCCCACCAGTCTGTGCTTGTTTCTCGAGCCCAGAATCGGCGTTCCACAGCATGAACCTGACCCATTAGCACCATGATGCATGCATTGGCAGGGCCCATGCTTTCAGAGAAATCTGTGTCCATGTCCTGATCACTCACGTGACCGCGCTGACGTCGCCTCCTCGCCCGGTATTGCTTTGCCAGGTTCCGGTGCTGCATATACTGTTGGATAATGTGTGTGGTGTTTAATGTGCTCCTAATTGCCAAAGTGAGCTGAGCGGCCTCCATGCTTGCCTTGGTATGGCGTCCGCACAGAAAAAAGGCGCGGAACAATTGTCTGCCGTTGCTCTGACGGAGGGAGGGGCGACTGATTACACGGCTTACAGGGTTGGCTTCAGGGAGCTAAAATCAACAAAGGGGGTGTCTTTACATCAAGGAGTATTTCAGGCAGGACTTCACGGAGGGTTCCAATAAGAAATGGTGCACCTAAGTTATTGTTCTTATTGGAACAAGGAGGTTAGCCTGGCCTCTGATTGATACATGGCTAGATTTACCTCGCTGCACCTTCTCTGTGAGTGACTGCAGTGTGACCTAGAGGAATGAGTCCCCTAGACAGGGGAGGAGGCAAATGAGTGCAAAACAAATCTGGTCTATTTCTTGTTTTGACCCACTCCATCTATCTTTTACATCTTTGGCTGGCAGCAGACGGTGAAGAAGGACTGCATGCCATCCACATCTCATGGCTGCTCGTCAGAAGATGGTACAGTACGACTGCTAGCCATCCTCATCTCTTGCCTGCCTGGCAGAAGATGGTACAGTACAACTGCTAGCAGTCCATATCGCCTGCCCGTTCACCATAAGACGGTTCAATAGGACTAACTGCAGGACTAAAGAGAATGACCTGGTCAAGTCACTCCAAATTTAGTCCCTGCGCCCATCTCTGCCCAGGCGCTCCCAGCCGACGTGGCCAGGAGCACCTCGGACACGACAAGGACGACTACCAGTCGTATTGCACCGTCTGCTGCCAGAAGGCAATGGGTTGCTGCTACTGTGTAGCAAAGCCGTACCGCGTCTGCCAGCACCCAGGAGACATAGGGTGACGGTTACCTGAGCGGGCTCCATGCTTGCCGTGGTATGGCGTCTGCACAGGTAACTCAGGAAAAAAGGCGTGAAACGATTGTCTGCCCTTGCTTTCATGGAGGGAGGGAGGGAACGGGGGCCTGACGATACGTACCCAGAACCACCCGCGACAATGTTTTAGCCCCATCAGGCATTGGGATCTCAACCCAGAATTCCAATGGGCAGCGGAGACTGCGGGAACTGTGGGATAGCTACCCACAGTGCAACGCTCCGGAAGTTGACTCTAGCCTCGGTACTGTGGAAGCGCTCCGCTGAGTTAATGCACTTAATGCACTTAGAGCATTTTCTGTGGGGACACACACACTCGAATATATAAAACCGATTTCTAAAAAAACGACTTCTATAAATTTGACCTTATTCCGTAGTGTAGACATACCCTAACACACTTTCAGCCAAAATATTTCACTTTGTAAGAGACTTCACTGGATCTGAATAAACCCTAGAAACACTCTATTACTGACTGCAGCACTGAAGTATATGGGTTTTATTGTTTGTTCCCCACCCCCTTTACTAGGAAAACTACTTTTGTTTGGCATGTGATAAAGAGTCGATCCTTTTAAATGCCAAATTAACACAATACCACCAGTACTATGTGCATACTGTATACATTTAAAAGTACTTTAATTCAACATTTTATAAGGTGCATCATTTATTTTGTGAAAGAAGCAATTTACATTGTGCTATTTAGAATTTCAGCAATGCATCCTATTCTATTAACATACTGTGACATTGCACCCCATAATGCTTTATGGGAATATGCTTATGAATATACATATGACATAACTGGAAAATGTTTGATGCTACATATGCCATGTAACATATCTATGTAAAGGTTATGATTCATCCTATTTGTAGGCATATGTCATTGTTGTATTATGAATATTGGCTGTATACTTGTTTGATTTTAAGTAGGTTTTAGTAAGGCATTTGGTCAGCTTCTTTAGAGAGGAATGTGCAAGTTAAGTGCCCAATCAAGAAACACTTAATGGACAATGGATCTTGGAAGGCTCCAATCCACATAAGAAGTCTACTCGAGGTCGTTCAAGGTAGCATGTGAGCAATGACTGCTGCCTGTAAAAACTGAGTCATGCATGGACATGTGACCTGCCCACGTGACTCCAAAACTCCATCTTGGAGCTGGACTTTGCATAAGAGGGAGGAGGGAGTTTTCTTCTTCACCCACAAGAAAAAGTCTATTTAAGCCCCTGGGAGACCCCTCCATTTTGTCTTCAGCTGGCTCAAGAGATAGCCTCTCCACTCTCAAAGGATACCTGAAAGAAATTGGAACAAAGGACAGTAACCACGGGGGGGGGGGGGGTATGAGTGATTGCTGGACCCAGACTAGAAGGAGACTAGTCTGTAAAAGGAAGCTTACTGGAACACCTCTGAGGGTGAGATTTTATCCATATTCAGTTTTCTTACTGTATTAGGCATAGACTTGTGTGTTTTATTTTATTTTGCTTGGTAATTCACTTTGTTTTGTCTGTTACTACTTGGAACCACTTAAGTCCTACTTTCTGTATTTAATAAAATCACTTTTTACTTATTAATTAACCCAGAGTATGTATTAATACCTGGGGTCTGGGGTGCAAACAACTGTGCATATCTCTCTATCAGTGTTATAGAGGGGGAACAATTTATGAGTTTACCCTGCATAAGCTTTATACAGGGTAAAATGGATTTATTTGGTGTTTGGATCCCATTGGGAGTTAGGCATCTGAGTGTTAGAGACAGGAACACTTAAGTTGCTTTCAGTTAAGCTTGCAGTTTGTGCGACATGGTTCAGACCTGGGTCTGGGTTGGCAGCAGACTAGCGGGTCTGGCTCAAACCAGGCAGGGCACTGAACCCCCAAGCTGGCAGGGAAAGTGGGCTCAGGGGTAGTCAACCATCCAAACCGTCACACATATATCATGTATTCTCAAGCCTCTAGTAATGCTTACAAATATTTAGCTATATTAATTGATTTCCAGGTCCTTCAAAACACAGAAATTAATGTTATGCCCATTTCAAAAGCTTCATACTTGTCTGGTTGGGAATGCCACATTTGGTGACAGCCTTATAGATAATTATAGCAATTGTTTCAGGAAGTTTAATTTGTCAGCAAATCAAAGGATGACAGTTTACTTTGTAAGCCACCTCTAGCTGTCAAAAAATATTCCAAAACCACTGGAAACATTTTTCAAAGTACCAAGAGTTTTTTAAACTCTTTTCCTATATTTCAAAAACATATATATACAATATAGTTTTCCAATAATGTTTCTAGTGTGGAAACCAGACCAACAAACCAAAACATTAGGGTGAATTTTTCACCCCCTGCTCTGACGTCTAAATGCCATGTAAAGGGGGGGGGGAAGGTTTTGTTACTGGGGGTTGTAATGAATTGGAGCTATGTCTGTACATCTTTTCAAATTCTGGTTGATACTATGAAGTTGATTTATGAACAACTGCAGCACCATGAGTGCCTATGTGTACGTAGCTCAACTATTGCTAATGGGTTCTCTTGTAGCAGGTACACACTGGACAGATAGAGTGGGGTGCATGCACATGCCTGCATATGTGCTTCGGACTCAACCACCCTGTTCAGGTATAAACACCTGGGAACAATGGGTGAGCTGCATCCTCAGAACAACAGTTTTAATTCTACCCACTGAAGGGAGGGGGCGGAGAGGAAGAAGCAGTGAAAAGCTAGCCAGAAGACAAAACATAAAAAGTCAGAGGAGGTTAATAAAGAGTCGCAGAGAAACAGAAGAAGCCAGACAGGAGGAGGAAGCATTTTGCAGGAGATAGCAAGGTCACCCAGCATGTAGCAATTTCATGGGACAGGAGGGCCTTGCCCACTTTCCTGAGCCCAGGTGGCCCCAAGATTCTGGACAACTCAATAGACTTGGATCCTAGCCCAAAGAATGCCCTGAAGTGGTGAGGAAGTGGAAGCAGGGACATGTTTTTAGGATTAATTGTTTTGTCTGTTCTGCATTTCTTGTGGTTTAAATGAGTACCCATAAAAGAGCAAATGTTTTAGACTCTGTGCAAATAGTGTGAATGGGTGTTAACTGCTTCACAACTGTTATCGGCCTCTGAGAGAGTTAAACAGTACATCAGACAATTCACACATTTGGGTGGAGTTCTAGGAGAGGGCATGTTTAAATACAATGGAATTTGAGTCACCATTGAATCCAGAGGGGTTTGGCAGCTGGACAGCAGGTTCCAGCTCTCAGAATGGGGTGCCAGATAGAAAGTCTGTGCCCTGAGAGTAGGCCTGGGACCCCAGGCTTTGGGCAGTGTCTGGACTCCGTTCAGGCTACAGGAGCTTAAAACACAAGGCAATCCAGAGCAGCAAAGGCTTAGATTCCCCTCACAGGTGTCCTAGCGAGTGGCTGAAAGGGGGCTTTCTCTAGATTTTGTGTTGGGGGAGTGCTTAATTTGTAATGAAAGAAGTGCTGGGCTCAAGCAATTAGGTGCAAGGGCTCAAGCAATTTTTTTACATTCATAACTGATGCAGTTAGCTCAGAGGGCTATGAAATGCCAAGCCTAGAGGTGCTAGGGCTCATCCCCAGCAAGCCCTGGCACAAATTAAGTACTGGTCATATGCTGGGGCCATAGGGGTAGGCTGCAGCAACTAGCACTCAGATTCTTACTGGCAACAGCTCCTCCCCCAGACATCCACACAGATTTAGTTGCAAAGGCATTAACCCTTTATAAATTCTTGAGCAAAATGGGACTAGAGAAGACAAGACAACTGCTGGCATAGAAAGTGACAGTGGCACAAAGCACACAGCTTTGGTATTGGTGGTGATGGTGAATGTACAAGAAGGTTCTTCCATTTACATTCTAATCTATGTGGACTTCAGTAAAGCATCTGACATAGTACCACCTGAGAAACTGTTAGTTACATTGGAGATGACAGCAGTTAGTACAGGAATTGTAAAGTGTGAAAATGCTAAAGGGAAGGTCACATCAGATTGTGCTGAAAGGAGAAATGTTGGGCTGAATAGATGCTACTAGTGGAGTTCCTCAAGTATCTGTCTCTGGATCCAATCTTATTTAATATTTTTATTAATGGCATAAAATGTGCTAATGAAGTTTGCTGATGACACAGGGTTGGGAGGCATCAACACAGAGGATGATCAGAATATTATACGGAAAGAATGGGATGAACAAGAGGACTGGAGGAATAGGAATGGGATGAAAGGTTAGGCACTTAGGGACAAATAAGAAGAATTTCTGCTATAGCTGGAGACTCATCTGTTGTAAGAAGGAGGAGAAAGGCCGGGGTGTATTAGTCAATCTCAGGATGATGATGGGCCTCAAAAGTAATGTGTTTAAAAAAATACAGCAGCACCAGTTCTGGGATGTATTCAGCAAGGTATTTTCATTGTAGCTAGGGAAGTATTAATGTCACTGTATAAGACACTGGCAAGATCTCATTTGGACTATTGTGTACAATTCTTGTCATCCATGTTCAAACTGGAAGAGATGCAGCAAAGGGCTACTAGGATGATCAGGGGAATGGAGAGACTATCTTCTGAGAGGAGACTTACTTGTTTAGCCTAGCAAAAAGAAGACTGAGAGGAGATATGACTGTTTTTTATAGATACATAAGAGGGGGAGGCAAATGTTAGGTAGGGAGAAGAGCTATTTAATCTAAAGGGTAATATTGATAACTAAAAGATAGCAAGAACAAATGGATATAAACTTCCCATCAATACATTTAGACTGGAAATTAGAAGGTTGCTGACCATCAGAGGAATGAAGTTCTGTAACAGCCTTCTAATAGGAGTAGTCGGGGCAAACAACCTAACTAATTTTAAGATGGAGCTTGATGAGTTTCTGAACAAGGGTACATAATGGGTTGCCTCTGACAGCAAAGGACTGGGCTCAATGATGCAGGAATTCCCTTCAAGTCCCATTTCCTATGTTCCTATATTGTTACTTTATGCAAAAATGTCTTTAAAACAACCCAACAAATATAAATACTGAAGTTCTTGAGGTGTGAAGTTTCAAAACTAATTGCCATGGTTGATATGGGGTATTGCTTTCATTTAAGAGCAGGCCCTTTGAGAACATAATCCACATTATTTTGTGGCTGCTGACTTGAGAAGACCTACTATGATTTTCAAGGGGCAGACAGAAGAAATTTGAAGCCCACTGGGATATGATGTATGAGGAGCAGGGATCCTAAAAATCTGTTTGCCATGGAAAAATGTGGAATTTGTGTTTTTTACACAGAATCTTTAGTTATTACATTTTGTGAAAAAATAAAAATATATATTAACTAAAAGATACTAAAAGTACAAGTGTCACTTATTCAATCAGTGCAACCTCCCCTTCTTGAGGTTGATTTTTAAATATATTTTAAATTTACATAGCTAAACATACTCCAATAAAATGCTTCTGGCGCATAGAGATTACTGAACAGCATGTAGGGGTTCATGTTTTAATGTGTCTCAAGTTTTACTTCAGCCTCCAGACTATTAAAGTTATGAAAATATGTCAAAAACTTTAAAAATCACCTCTAAAGATTGTGTTGCTGAGTTTGGCAAGGACAAATTTCACATTGATGGTAATGTGCTGTTCTGTACTGTATGCAGCAAGGCTGTAGATTACATTCAAAGGCAGACAATTGTAGAACACGTGGAAAGCGTTAATCATAGATGGAATGAAAAGAAATGAAAACAAGAGGCTGGAACAGCAGGGCCATCAACAACAGTCAAGAAACAATGCACTGTGTCTGGATCATTCCAGTGTTTTACAACTGCCAAAGGACAGTGTGAAACTGTCACTTCAGATTTCGTTCAAAAGTGTGTACAAGCAGACATGTACAAAAAATGGATTTACCTTTTGTCAGAGATTTTTTGAGCAAGCACATTAAGGGAGGCAGTGCCATTCCAATATCAGATCAATTGTACTCCCATTACTTACCAACTCTTTTTGAAAAGGAAAAACAGCACCTTCTCAATTACCTGAAAGGAAACTGCATTGCCATGATTGCTGATGGAACAACTGACTTCCAATATAGACCCGTTTTCAACATTTTGTTTCAGGTGCTTAAGGTAGATCCTCCTAAGCATTACCACACCACAGCTTGTAAAGACAGTGTCAAGTTAATCATGCCACCATTTCACAAGACTGTATTTCTTGTAGGGTGGAATTCAGCCTCTCACTTGATTGAATATTGAATATTAGCATCTGTAATAGACACTGCAAGCTACATGGCAAAGGCTTGGAATGATGTGCTTTGTAACCTGTGGTCAAACTGTGTATTGTGACAAGGTCAGGCCAGATGGCTACAGGAGAGTGATTCTATTGGGATCCAGGAAGCCTGCCCACTACTAAAGGACCTCCCCCCAGCCTAAGGGGAGTATCCACAGGACCAGGATACCAAGAAAGTACGGGGGCCAACTAAAGATAAAATAGGGACAAGAGTGAGGTCAGAGGGCTAAATGAAGGGAACCTGATGGGGACACCGAGCAGAGAACCCCGGACACTGCTCCTTGAAGATGTCAAGGAGCCAGCGGATGCCGCCCAGAGGAACTCTGCTCAGATGTGTGAGCAGACGGAGGATCAGAAATAGGCCCCATAGTCACAGGAGACCCCATCAGCCAACCTCCTCTCCCTCGTCTTGTAGATGGCCATTTTGGCCAGGGCTAGGAGGAAGTTGACAAGGAGGTCCCGTGACTTTGTGGGGCCATGGACAGGGAGTTTGTAGATGAGAAGGTGAGGGGAAAACTGCAATCAAAAACATAACATGATGTTCAAGAGGAGCTGGAATAGAGGCTACAACCTGGTGCACTCCAGGTAAACCTGCACCAGGGTCTCCCTCATGCCACAGAAGGGGCAGGTGTCCAAGATGGTGGTGAACATGCCAAGTACATGCCTATGCTCACAGCTCCATGAAGGAGCCGCCAGCTGATGTCCCCGGTGGGCCTCGGGACCAGGGTGGAATATAGGCTGATCCACCAGGGCTCCTCACCCTCCACAGGTGGCACTTCATGACGGGGCAGGACGCGAGCATGAGGATGTGAAGGGTGTGTAGCATGAGCATGTACAGATCTTTCCTTGGCTTGGTCTGGAACTGAACTAGCTGCAAGTCATGCAGTCAGCTTGCAGTAAAGGGGTGGGATGGCTGGGTAAGTCCACGGGACAGGGGCCTGATGAAAAGGTCCGGGGGACTGGGGTGGAGGGTGGGCAGGGTGTGCCCTCTCGCAGGACCCAGTAGAGGAAAATCCGAGTAGTGGGCGGTAAAGTGGCCCTCATCTCCTGAAGTACGCTCTGGGAGTACGAGTCCTGGAGAGCCCCATGCACTGAGTGAGCATCAGGGGATCCAGCCAGTCTCCCCAGTCATAGTCCAGGAGGTCTCCGACTCTGGTGACATCTGCCAGGACCAATTTCTGACTCACCGAGGGGGTCTCTGCCTCCTGCACATGAAGCTGGGAGTTGTGTAGCAGGGGGTCCAAAAAGAGATCCACCACCTTGGTGGCCGCCATGGACCTGGTCACCGAGAGCAGTTTCCAGGTCCAGAGGAGGTGCTGGTAGAAGACCGGCAGCACAGAGAGGTCTCGTGGAAGACCTCTTGGATGGAGATAAAGGAACTGCCAGTCGGAGCCCTCAGAAGCGGAGCAGGAAGGCGTGCACCAGTACTCTCCTTGCCGGACCACCTGCACCATAAAGGAGGCTCTGCAAGAGCTGGAGGCAGAAGATGTGGACCTGAGTGTGCAGACATTTCAGGCCCTGTCATCTCTCTTCCAGGGGCAGGTGGAGGACCCCTGCAGAGACCCAGTGCAGTCCTGGCCAGAAGAACTCCAGAATTGACGTCCGGAGGTTGGCCAGGAAGCCTGGAGCTGGGACCAGGTTGTTGAACCGGTGCCAGAGTATGGATAGGACTAGCTGATTGAGCACCAGTGCCCTCCCTCAGAGGAAGAGGCTCCAGAGTAGTCCTGTCCATTTCCGGAGCTGCTCTACTACCCTGCCCTCTAAACCTTGCCAGTTATCTGGTGGAGATGGATGCATGGCAGAAAGGTAAACCCCGAGACAGAGCAGTGGACCCACACTCCACCGGCTGGTCTGAAGCGTGGGTAGGAGGGAGCTCGCCTGCCACCCATCCCCGACCACCAGGCCAGAGCTCTTGACCCAGTTGACCCGGGCAGAGGAGGCTGCCAAGTATATGGCCTGGCAAACCTCCACTCACAAAAAAGTCGCCGGATCCTGGACCACGAGGAGCACGTCGATGGCGTATGCAGACAGGACCAGCCACAGCTCTGGCTCTCACAGCACCAACCCCATCAGCCTCCGGTAGAGGAGACAGAAGAAGGGCTTGATCACCAGAGCATACAGCTGGCCCGAGACGGGGCACCCCTGCTGTACTCCCTGCCGAAAGCTGACCGGCTCAGTTAGGGTCCAGTTGAGCCTGACCAGACACTCCGTGGAGGTGTACAACACCTGAAGAAAACCCACAAACTGGAGTCCAAAGCCAAACACTCACAGAGTGCCCAGGAGATACGTGTGGTCCACTCCGTTGAACACCTTTTCCTGATCCAGGGACAGAAAGGCAAACAACAGACCATCTGTACACCCAAGTTCCAAGAGATTCTGGACCAAACACAGATTATTGAAGATGGTACAGCCCAGGATGGTGTAGGTCTGGTTGGGGTGGACCATGTCCACCAGCACTGACCCCAGCCACAGCAAGATGGCCTTCGCTATGACTTTATAGTGCCTGCTGAGGAGTGAGATGGGACACCAATTCTAAAGATTGCAGGTGCCCCCCTTCTCTGGAAGCAAGGCAAGCACGGCTCGCCTGCACAGCATGGGGAGGACCCCGCTCTCCAAAGACTCGGCCCAGATGGTTACAAGGTCTGAGCCGAGGACTTCCCAGAACTTGCAGTAGAACTCAACAGTCAGCCTGTCCATGCCCAGGGATTTATTGGTGGGCATGTGGTGGAGGGCTTCCAAGAACTCAGCCAGAGTAAGAGGCAGCTCTAGCTGGTCTCCGTCACCTGCACTGACCATTGGGAGTCCGTCCCAGAGCACTCTGCAAGTGTCAGGATTGGGCAGATCTGGGGAGAAAAGGCCTGTGTGGAAGGCCCTGGCCCTCCTGCACATTTCTGCTGGATCCGTGATGGGGGTGATGTCCTCTGCCAGAAGGCAGATGACGTGCTTCCTGGCCCCCCTCCTTTTCTCCAGGGCATAGAATAAGTGGGAGCCTTGATCCATTTCCCGAAGGAGGCAGATGTGGGATCAGACAAAGGCACCTTGGGCTGTAGGTTGGAGGAGAACAGGGTAGCCACTCCAGCCGTACGAACTGTGAGGTAGCTAAAATGGACCCTGTCCCCCCACTCCAGCCGTGAGCTAGCTTTGGCAGCCAGATCTGTATGGGTCTCCTGCAGGAAACCACAGAGTACCCCCCACTCCCGAAGGAAGGAGAGCACCTGGCACCTGCGAAGACCCATCCTATAGCCCCGGGTGTTTAATGTTGCAAATATGATAGGTGCCATGGGGAGGGTTGCGGGGATCCTCACTGGCAGAGACACTCTTGGCCCCCGTTGGGCCATGCAGCAAACCGTGACCCACCCCATAGGCAAGCAAAGAGTCACGGAAGCCACGGACCCGCTGGTAGGCCAAAGTGGCCTGCCTCCTGGTCCTTTTATCCTCCCCCAAGGGGGCCCTCACAGCTCAGAGGATTTGATTAAATTCCCTCATTGTTGGAGAGTGAGCTGCACCTTGTTGCGGGACCCATGGATGTCTTTGAGAAACTCCTGCAGCTCTTCTTCCAGTGTATGGAGGGGCGGGGTCACTGGCCCCTGGCCATCCTCCGTTGGGGCCCCTGACACAGCCCCGTGGCCTACAGAGACAGGCAGGGAGGGGGCAGACCCATGGCGTGGGGGCCTGATGTGCCAGTGCCATGCAGCCTGCCTCAGGCCCCTGGCTCAGTGGAGAGTGGCAGAGGGAGAATAGCAGCCCCTAGGGGCTTAGGACAGGGGAACACAAAGGCTTTTCCCTGGGCGTCTTCCTCTGGGAAGGGGAAGGAGATGGCCTCAGGGGTGGCAGTAGCAGCATGGGAGGTGGAGGGAAGGAGAGTGTGGTCAGCATCAGAGGCAGGGCAGGGGTCAGGAGCAAGGTCAGGGAGAGGGACAGAAGTGGGATCGTGGGCCCCAGTAGCCGAGCCACTGGGGGACGGCACCTCTCGGCTGGGCTCACGGGTCTGTGGAGTGGGAAGGGGGCCCTCAACAATACCAGGCTCACACTCCAAGGCAGGTGTTATGGCCACAGCATCCTTAGGTGGGGAATCATCAGTGGGTGATGAGTGGCCACATCTCCCACCCAAGAAGGAGGTCGGCAGCCCAGCATTAGCAAGAGATACCCCTTGTAACTCAGGTCCCGACTGCATGGCACTGGCCATCACCTCGATTGGCTCAGCGGGCGTTACCAGGCTACCATCTGCAGCCAGGCTGACAGAAGAGTCCATGGGTTCCTTGGAGGTGGGAGTGGAAGCAGCGGTTAGGGTGATGGAGCATGGGAAAAGGAGGGCCGGGGTGAAGTCGCCCAGATCGAGGCCCGCTGGCAGAGGGTCGTCCTCCCCGGGTGACTGTGGTCAGACCCAGGGCTTCCATTTCCTCGAAGATGGAGGGAAAATCACCACCCACCACCCCGGGGATCTCCTCATCGGCACCCGAAGCAACACTCATCTCGGAGCATGCAGGCAGTTCAGGTGGCAAGGAAGCAGGAGGGGCTCCATCGGAGGCCCCCTCGAGGAGGGACTCCGGAGGAGGTGCAGTGATACCCTCCATTGCTGCCATGTCTTCCCCAGCTGGCACTGATGGATGGGGGCAGAAGCTCCGTGTCCGTGGCCCCCTTCATGGTGTTTTGGGAGGCCTCCACATCAGATGGAAGGAGCAGAGCTCGAGCCTTCCGCTTGCCCTGCTTCACCTGTACTAGGACCCAGCCATCCATGGTGTCATCTGTGGGCTGGTTAACAGGGTTGAGTTGGGGGGCAATGGCGATGGCATGGGACTCGAGGAGGTAGCAGTGGGGTGGCATGAGGGAGGGAAGATTCCCCCTAGGGTGGGCCATCTCCCATGCCTGGCGGTAATCCTGCTGCATCCTTCTCCATAGGCCCCACCAGACTGCACGCAGTGAGGCGGGGCTCTCCCGCTTATCTGGGCACGCTGGTGGGGGTGCCCCTAGGGCCCAAGTGGTGAGCAGTGGAAGGAGGAGGGGTGGCTCTGGGTGCCGGACAACCAGGGGCGCTGATGATGATGGGCTGGCCGCCCTGCCGGGGCTTGGGGGTCCTGGACACTCCTTTGTGCTGGGCCAGGAGCAGTCCCTCTGGACGTGTCCCATCACCCGGCAGAGGTAGCACTGGGCCTCCCCCATGCAGTAATGCACCCAGTAGCAGGTCCCCTGGTAGGGGACCAGAAAGAACCCCTTGAATGTCTCTCTGTCACACACTGCCAGTGGCAGTTGAAACTGCACCTGCTGGTGGAATGAGAGGACATGCCAGAGGGCAGGGTCTTTGCAGCCCAGTGGGAGAGGGCTGACAATGGAGGGGGGTTTCCCAGGGCAGAAAGGCAAGGTAGCAGGGCGGCACTGGGAAGGAAGGGAGGGACAGAAGTCAGGACTACTGGGACGCGTAGGTCCTCCAGCAGTTCCAGGGGGATGAACACGTGCCCCACCGCCAGACCCTTCTCTACTGCCTCCTGGGCGGCGGCCTCCGATGCCAGGAAGAAGATGACCTTCCCGTACATTTTGGAGGCTGCCACAATGTCCGCAGGCCCCACCACCCTTGCCAACACCCGCATGTAGGTCTCCACGTTGGGTGAGGAGGCTACCAGGAGGCAATGGACATCGTGCTTCCTGCTCAAGGTGGGGAAGGGGCCCCGGCCACCAGAGATGGTAGCAGAGGCGATGGCCGAGAGAGATGATGTAGTGGCAGGCAGGGGAGCCACCGCCACCTGGGCGTACGCCCTGGGGGCTGGGAGAGGGGCACCCACAGAGCTGGTGGAGAGAGCAGCAGGGAAGGATGCCACGGCCTGTGATGGGACCATGGCAGTTGGAGCAGCGCCTACCATGGAGGGCCTAGTCTTTGTGGCGGAGCCCTTACCCTTCTTTTTGCTCTGGCCTTTCCCGCTGGCTGGAGGAACTCCCCCAGAATCGGAAGAGGCGAGGGACGTGGCAGCAGTGAAGTTCACCCCATTGCCCACTGCTGCCGGTGCCCCATCAGGGGCCGTAGCAGATGGTTTGGCAGCGGCGGTTGAGGTGGTAGCCAGAGGTGGAAATGGGGGGGGGCAAGTGGAGGAGGGGCAGTGGAGTCTGCCCGAGGAGTCCCACCTGCCTTGTCCCCTGCCATAATGAGCAGGAATGGAGGAGAAACACTGGAGGGAGGAGGGGAAAAGGGGAAACAGGTCTACCACTACTCCCCGCTAGGCTGCAGGCAGGGGAGGAGGGCACTGGAGAAGGAAGGGGGGTGGATAAGGGTAACCTATGAAGGGAAAGACTGGGGTGGGGGTCAGTCACCAACTCAAGATGGGATTTCTGACTCATGAGGAGAGGCTGAGGGATCGGGGCTTATTTAGTCTGAAGAAGAGAAGAGTGAGGGGGGATTTGATAGCAGCCTTCAACTTAGTGGGCCTAAAGGCATTAGGGATTTATAGATCAAATCCAACCCCTTCAACTCTAGTTCAGAAGCCAATAGCTAACCAGTGGAGAACAGAGAACAATGGTATCATGTGCTCTGAGGAAGAGTGATTGCTTAGAAAGCAGGTCAAATCCATTCTGTACCAGTTTTCCTATGACTGAATGTTTATTTAAGCTGTAGAGCACATTGTACCAATCAAATTTTGAGATGGCAAAGGAATGAATGAGGATTATAAAACCCTCATCCAAAAGAAACCATCACAACCTGATTTCCAAATGGAAATGGGGAAAAAACAAACCATTCTGGTCACCATTCCTGCATTGACTATCTAATGGCAGCTGGGATCCAACAGTATTCCAAACTGTGTCCTTTAAGAACAAAAGGAAGATAACATCCTTCAAAAAGAGAGGCCGATTTCTCCTTCTCAACATCTTTTAGTTTTCCCCAACCTACCAACATCACATGAATCTCATCTAGATTTAGCTTCAGCTTGCTGGTTCTTGTCCATGTCACAGACACTCAGTAAGGCTTTTGAGAAGACTGCTGAAATAAATGAGACAGATACAGTTTAGTGCCATCAGCACACTACAGCCCGTGTCACCTCAGTAAATTTCCTGATGGCTTGATATACATACTGAAAATGAGGAAGAAGCATGTGGGGGCACCCTTTGTTGTACATCTTGACAGTACCCTCAACCTGTCCAATGCCACCTTCTGGGAATGGTCAACAGGAAGGACTATCAGCAGCCCAGGCTGCTTCTGCTACAGTCTGCAAATGAATCAGTAACAACTCATGACCAATGCTATTGAAGGCAGTAATAACAATAACGTTTTTAAAGTGGGCCCAGTCGTCAGGATAGTTCCATTATACAGTACCTGCTTAAGCACATAGTAAGAGACACCCCTGTCCTGGAGAGCTGACAATCTAAGAAGACCAAAGAAACAAAGAGAGGAGTGGAATGTGCCATATAAGTAAATTGATCAAGGTGATGACATGCACATATCTCATTAGTTCCAGTTCTATTGGTTTTACCCCAAGATAAACAATATATGAAGGTTAGGGGATAGGGTACTGTTACAGCAGTTATTCAAATTTTTATAACTGTCATTTGTGAATAGTTAATGTTACCACTACATAAACGGCTTTCACTATATTTAATATTGACATATTCTGTATAATACCTACAGGAAATATCACAGTATTATGGATTAGTCAAAAAGGAAAAAGGTAAGGATTTGAATTGTGTCCAATTCAGAAAACAACATGGCTTCTCATTAATCTCCTTTACTCTTTTGTTCAGCTGGAATCCAGTCACATTTTCAAGATATTTGTATGTTTGATAGTGATATTTTTGTAATTCACATGAGAAATGAATTGTTTTTTTTCAGGTTTTACACACACACCCTCACATATCCAGCACCCTGTATGTAAATAGTTAAAATATAGGAACTTTGGCCTTGATTCCACACATAAATACATACTGTCCTCTTACAAGTGTTTGCTACAGTAGTGACTGCCCACAGCACCTATCAAAACCTTATGCTGACAGCTAGTTGTTGGTCTTTTAGCTGAGGGAGAAGGGCTTGTGTTTTTGCTGCTGCTGATACTCATTTATTTGACTGTCTGTATATACTGTAGCCCTGGTTCATTACACATACGCATAAACAAGTAACTAATTTGACCTGGTACATGGTAACACAACCTCAGAATAGCTAGGACTGGAATGAATTTTTGGAGTATTTTTTACCACTGTGTTATGTTGCATGGATTACAGATGAATGACTCTTCAATTCAAAATATAAGACTACAGTACAAGGGCACTGTTAGTATGTTTCTCTCTATGGCTCATTGTATCTACTGTACAATTCATCAGTGCATGCTAAATTTCTACTTGTAATTTGCATGAGAAAAGCTTAGTCCTGTCAAGGTCAAATGAAGTTTGAAACAACTCATACTAAGCAGTAAAGCACTGTCTATTCAGACTTAATTAGATGTGCAATAAGAATTAAAGGAGAACCCAGTCTGGGTCCTTTGATTAAATACCCATTTTAATTTTATTCTGAAGAATACAGACAAATGCTATTCTCTCCAGCCATACATCACAGTGTTCTGGGATGTGTACCATGATTTATGCAATTTACATTAGGCATCCCTCTTGCAGTAGTAAACCCCTAGCCACCAGCATGTGGAAACAGATTATTACTTGGAGGTAGGTGTAGATAAGAGGAGTGATAGTCTAAAAAATGTGTAATAACACTGTATTTCAAATTCATATTGTGATTGTCATAATCCATTTATATTAACTCCAAAACTGACTATTACATTATCACTTAATCATTATGGTGATGATTAAGAGCACTTAGAAATACAAAATTCTGAGCTTAATTAAACAATTTTGTGAAATACATACTATGTTTACTTCTCCAAAGAAGAGGAATTAGGTATAATCCTGCTTTCATATTACATGGATTAAGTAAAGGTGAGAGGCTATTAATATGAACGCTGGGTAAAAGATCCTATGCTGAAAAACAAGCTCAGGATTTTAATATTTAGCATTTTATTTTGATAGACTAGAGCAGATTCCATAAGGGGTGAGGAAGTAGGGAGTGTTAAACTCAGATTATTATTAATATTTTCTCAGCCTTTGGTCAATGATACAATTGCATGCCATAGCAGAATAGATGTTTGGTCTCATGCTACAATCCATTACCAATACAGTTATCAGTCTGGACTCCCACTGATATATAAGATGTGTATGCATTCTTTGTGATGAGTGAGCTTTTGAAGTCTTCCCTCTCTAAAGATCTGAGGCTGCCATAACCCTTGTAACTTCACTGTCACTGGGCCACAATATGCTCTCTTCTTCTGAATGTAGCTTTACGCACTGAGATGGACACGACTAGTTCTCATCTAAGCCACACACTCAAAAACAGCATAAATTGTCCAAACTTAACAGGCCAAAATAGAATTCTGTAGTGGGATTTTCAAAAGGGCCTATAGTTGGTGAAACTTCCAGTGACTTCAAAGGGAGGAGAGTTAGGCCAATGCTGAGTGCTTTGAAAATCTCATACATAACTTTGAGTGTGTTTCATGACCTATACCTGCTTACTAACTCTCTTAGCCCACTCATATAAACACTGATTAGGAGGAATAACAGAATAGATCGCTGCACAGTTCTTCAGGAGAGAGCCCTTGGAGCAGAAAAGAAGTTGCCCAACACTACTAAAGTAAGTGACTCCTAGGTATCTGTGCTGGGGCTCACAGACATGTTAACAGCATTGAAGGCAGCTGACAGATCTAAAAGAATAAGAATGCAGGTTTGTTCTTTACCCATTGTCAGGAAGAAATAAACCAATGCAACAAGTGATATTATCATACATAGGGTTGAAACCGGAGTGACTGTGATCCAGCAAGTCTGAGGACTAGAGATATTTCCAGGGTTGTTTTCCTACAACTGTCTCAATAATCCTTTCTCCAAAATGGGAGGAAATTAAACACTTGTTGATAGTTGGAAAAATTGTTTATGTCAAGAGATGGTTTCTAGAGCAATGGCATGCTTGAAAACCCCTGGCAACAAGAGGGAAGCAATGACCATTTCTACTAATAACAGACCCAATGTCTCTGCACTATCCTTTATCAGTCAGAAAGGGCATGGGAAAAAGTGGGAATTATTTGTAATATTTGTATTAAGCCTATGTGTGCCTCAGTTTCCTCTATACTTTGCATGGCTATCCAGTCGGAGGAAAAGGACTAAATTTGCTCTCAGGGAAGGCTGAGAGATATGTATGTGTATGCTTCAACCAGCTGTCTGAGCAGATCTAATAGATCATTAAAAAAATTTGGCTGAGGCTGATTCATACCAATGAAAAATCTGAGATGACAATGGAAAGTCCATTCACCAGGACACTGGCACTGAGCAACCAATAACTCAGAGGGAGGAGGATTTCCCCACCTCTCAGCAGGGAAGCTGAGCACAGACACCAGACCAAGAACAAAGGACTTGGAAGTGTAATGTGTCGGGGGATAAGAGTTGACTTCTGGAAGAAGCTAGGGTGGCTATTCACCTGGGAACTGACTAAGGAAGGAAGTCAGAGAGAGACAGACAGAGAGCCTGAAAATGAAGTTCTCTACAGCTTGACTGATGGATTGATCTGGGTTGACTAGAATGGACTGAGCCTTATCCTTCATTTCTGTGTGATAATTTAAGGACTTCCTAAGATGAGTTCTAGCTGACTAAGAAACCCACTGTTTGGAATACTCTGCTTGAGTGTCACTGTAAATACTGGTTTTAGAGTGGTAGCCGTGAAGTGGGTTTTAGCCCATGAAAGCTTATGCCCAAATATGTTTGTTAGTCTCGAAGGTGCCACAAGTACTCCTTGTTCTTTTTACTGTAAACACTTAGTGAGATGCATTAATCCCCGAAGAATGTATGAGAGTGAAGACTCTACCAGGAGTCTACCTTAAGTGGACTCACTGAACATAGCTCATGGTATGAAGCAGGAGTGCTGAAGTCCCAGAGCTTCAGTCTCAGGAGGCAGTGAGGTTGTGTGTCCCACCCTGAAAGAAGAGTGAGACCCCTTGGGGAGGGGTGACACAGCAAAACAGTGTCTCCAAGAGACTGTTCCAAAGCACTGATCCACTGGGTCTGTGACAGAGGTCTTGAAGGTCTTATACTTAAGCACACATTAACCACATATAATATCACTTAATCCACCTCAGACAGATAACTGAATTGAAATAATTCTTTGAAGTTTATATATTTCAAACCAGATACTTGAATCAATGAATTAATCTGGTCCCCCGACTCATCTTCTTTCCCTATTTCTTTTTTTCTTGATACCAGTATATGTTAACGTACTTGGGGAGAGAGAAAGTTTGAGTTTCTTAATGGATTACACACATCTTTTAATACAGTATTTCCAAGAAAAGACATACAGACGACTTTCTGTTTGTATGAAACAGGCTGGTTCTCATTTGTCCTGTGTGAAAGCTTATCAATTACAGCTAACTGAATTTATGTTTATGGCATATAATCAACTATACAATGTTAGTTTAGTATTCTAGAAGTCTTACACATATTACAGAAAATTACTGATCGTATAATAGGTAAATCAAACAAGATTTTCAAAGTCTGCATTCTGAATCTTGGGCATATCATCAGTTTTTGCTTTCATGGGGTCTAATTGCATTTGTTTCCTTTTGAGCTATAGGTATGGACATAAATAATTTTGAGTTACTGTGAAGGGACACACCCCCATTCTGGTGAGCTCTTCTAAGCTCGTTCAGTACTAACTACGTGCATCTGTAAGACATGCTGTACCGGGAGGTGGGGGATGAAAAAGGGACAACATGCCCCAGGAAGTAGTGGTGAATGGGAAGAAGACTGCTGTGCATTACAAATGGATCAGACAAGAGGAAGACAGTTCTGGGCCTCACTACCCCTGAAATTGCATGGACCAGCTGTAAAGTAGGGTGTCCCAAGAGGAGGTAGACCAAATTAAAAACAGGAGGCCGGCACCACTTGTAGGTATTTGCCTACACTAGATGAACTGTGACATGATAATTCAAACAGTCTGCTGTCACTAACACAATAAACGGTCACTAAATAGTTTGAGGCTCTGAGCAATCACGTTCACTAGTATGGTAGATCCTGTTCATGACTGTGCTCAAAATCAGATTGATAACTTCAGTACCTAGAAAGATAATGAAGTAAATAACTAAACAATTAATTTGCAAATATGTAGAAGATAAGTGATAAGTAACAGTCAACATGGATTTGTCAAGAACAAATCATGTCAAACCAGCCAATAGCTTTCTTTGACAGGATAACAAGCCTTGTGGGTAGGGGGGAAGCAGTAGTTGTGGTATATCTTGACTTTAATGAGGCTTTTGATACTGTCTCAGATGACCGTCTCATAGACAAAGTAGGGAAAACAGCCTAGAAGGAGCTACTCTAAGGTGGGTACATAACCGGTTGAAAAACAGTTCCCAGAAAGTAGTTTACAGTGGTTCACAGTCAAGCTGGAAGGGCATATCAAGTGGGGTCCCACAGGGATCAGTTCTGGGGCTGGTTCTGTTCAATATCTTCATCAATTATTTAGATAATTGCATAGAGAGTATACTTATAAAGTTTGTGGATGATACCAAGCTGGGAAGGCGTTGCAAGTGCTTTGGAGGATAGGATTAAAATTCAAAAGGATCTGGAAAAACTGGAGAAGTCGACTGAAGTAAATAGGATGAAATTCAATAAGGACAAACGCAAAGTACTCCACTTAGGAAGGAACAATCAGTTGCACACATACAAACAAGGAATGATTGCCTAGGAAGGAGTACTTCTGAAAGGGATCTGGGGGTCATAATTCATCACAAGCTAAATATGAGTGAACAGTGTAATACTGTTATGAATAAAGCAATCATCATTCTGGGATGTATTAGCAAGAGTGTTGTAAGCAAGATACAAAAAGTAATTCTTCCATTCTACTCTGAGATGATAAGGCCTCAGCTGGAGTATTGTGTCCAGTTCTGGGTGCCACACTTCAGGAAAGATGTGAACACTTTTCAAGTATATATAAGTTTGTTACAAAGAGGGTAAAAAATTGCTCTTATTAATCTCTGAGGATAGAACAAGAAGCAATGGGCTTAAATTGCAGCAAGGTAGGTTTAGACTGGACATTAGAAAAAAATTCCTAAATGTCAGGATGGTTAAGCACTGGAACAAATTGCTTAGAGAGGTTGTGGAATCTCCATTATTGCATAGGTGCTGTAACTTGGAGTGTTTGGGGCGGAGGGCTGCCCAACCCCCTGGCTTGGTTTCAATTATTTACAAGGTTTACAGTTTGGTTAATGGCTCTCAGCACACCTACTATAAACATTGTTCCAGCACCCCTGCATTTATCTAGTTTGCTCTTGCCAATTGATGATCAGTTGGCAAGAGAGCAAATTTTTTTGCTCAAAAAGTTTTGCCCAAAAAGTCAGGATGTCTTGGGCAGGGCTTAAAAAGGAGACTGTCCCAGCCAAAACGGGACATAGGTCACTTTAACTAGGTAGCAAGAAAAGGAACAAAAGTGAAGGAATGAAAAGGAAAGAGGGAACTGGCTTATTATTTACAATAAGTCAGATTAAAAAAAGTTAAGGGTTTGGTTTATTCATGTTTTAATTTCTATTTATTTTATTTTTGTAAGTATGCTTAGCTGCAGGAGGGAAAGAAGCTAGAGCCAGAGCTGGAATCAGTGACACAAATGTAACTGTAAGAAATGAGGCATTGGGAGATATTTGGAAGAGGGAAGAGATGAAAACCTCTTGGTGTTGGATCATATTAAAGAAGTTCTGTATTAAAATCACAAATGAGTTTGATTCCCCATAGTTTAAATTCCAGGGTATTACTAATTAAGAGGTCTCTTGGTTTTTGGTACTGTTTCTCTCCCTCTGTGTGAAACTTAAAAGCTGCTAATTGTGTTAGTACATTCTAAGACAGAGTCTGTTCTCAAAGCAATTCTTTGTAACAACTACTCACAGAGAGAGACTCACAGTAATACTCTGTAACAACAGAAACAGCACCCAGAGACTCCCCGCCCTTTTGTTGTATTCATCTCACTTTATTAAAAATTGTGATTAAAATAGAGATAGAGGATGTATGTGGATAGAGGCTTGCTGTGGATAATAACTGAATGATCAGGGAGGTGCCAGCCTAAGAATCCAGTGTCCATCAGTTGAAGAAGGCATCAAGTGGAAATAACCAGAGGACCCCGGGAGGGCAGACTGGAATCCACCCAACAGACTCAAGAATGGGAGAACTAAAGAAGAAGATAACATCTGGCAGCACGGAGCCATCAGGAATGTGCCATCTGCTGATTGATTCAGCAACAGCATGATGAAGCAATTCCCACAGACAGGCATAGGAAGAAATTCCTATAAAAATGGACTCTAGAAAGTGAGAACTTTGGGGTCTGATTCTTCAAACCAATTTCTAGGAGCATCAGATGAGCATCTGACAAGCCCCTGCTCCCTCCTCATGTCCAGGCCACCTGGCCAGTGGCTTGGCATGAGCATCTCTAAGGCTGGTAACTATGATAACAACCCTGCAGAACCTCTGTGTGTGTCTGTGTGTGTATGAATGAATGTGTGATTAAATATGAGATTGAATGTTATGTTATAGCTATAACGAACTGCTTACTATGATTCTTTCTGTATTCACAATAAATGTGGCATTTTGCCTTTTCCCCTGTAATAAGATCCTGCTGGTTTTCATTTTATTGGTACAACATTGGTACTCAGGAGGAAAGAAGCTACCATAGAGTAGGAGGAACAACGGAGAGAAGGTGTTAATTTGTGAGTGGGAGAAAGAGGAAAACACCTTGGATATCTTATAAAGAAAAAATAATTCTCACTTATGCTATTGCAAGTTCGGCTGAACCACTGTAGGCCAAACTCTTGTGGTAAGACTCATTTGAACTACCAGGGCAACTAAATCAGCTTTTCAGAAGGGCTAACCAAGGACAGAACTTTCACCGGGGCCAATACTGGCATATTGGAATCAGAGTTACAACTAGTATAAATCTTATTGTAAAATATCCTGCTGTAGCTCTGATCAACAGGAGCATTAAGGGTGGTGGGTTAGCACAGTATAGGGAAAGAGGCTAATGGAAGGTAATGAGAGCTGAGTACAGAAATAAGCAGCGCTATTTAGGTTTTAAGGTGAGTGAGGTTTGTTGTTTACCCATAAATTATAACCACAGCATATTCATTACTGCCAAAAGTATGTTAGGGAGCTTAGTTCAGGAGGGGAAAATGTGCTATTCCACAATAATTTCTTCTTCCTGATTGCATTGTTATTCATATCACTTTGATTCAAATAAATAGATGAATTAGTTACCAATCCAGCTGACATACACACCAGCTGTCAAAGTGCAGACTGTGGCTTATGATGTCAGTTATAGTGTGTCTCTCTGTCAGGGACCATAGATCATAGACCATAGATTGCAAGCTGGACTTTTGGTTCCTTGGCCCTTTTAAGATCTTCCAACAGGTTAATCAAGCCAGTTTTAAACTCCAACTACCCCACTCTCTAAAGATTCACCCAGTGTTTCATGTGTCACCTTTGAAACCTTACATAGAATATAATTTCCCTCGTAGGACCCAGCCACCTCCTCCACCGATTTAAGTTCAGGCCACAAGGAATATGTGGTTCACGAGATCCTGGATTCCAGACATAAACGTGGCAGTTGATCTGGTATCTTATTGATTGGGAGGGGTATGGCCCTGAGGAACGCACCTGGGAGCTAGTGGAAAATGTACATGTAAATGTTCCTTGTGCAGGTGTTCCATAAGAATCACCCCAAAAAATCTGGTCTCACATCATCCTGAGGGCACCCCGGGGTGGTGGTGGGGGGAGGGTGATGTCAGGGACCACAAGTCTTGAATCTGGGTCCACAGGACTCTTATGTGCTAGTAAACTCTATCCTGCTAACAGTCACTGAAACCTGATAGTGGATGCCAGTCCTGGAACCTGATTGGCAGGATGCTGGGGGGTCCTGATTTTTCCATAGCTTCTATGTAAACCAGCCACAGGAACAGGAAGTTGTCCATGCAACTGGGATCCACCCTGCTTTGGACCATATGCCTTCCGGTTCCCCTGGATTGACTTTTTGGTATCCTGACTATTGATCCATTGTTCTGCTCTCAAGTTTGTTTCCTTCCTGTGATCTCCTGGTAACCTGACCATACCTGCCTCCTGATGCTCAACTCTGTTTACCCTCTGGCCTGTCTGGGACTCTGACCTCTTGGTATCTGATCTGGCCTGACTCCTGCTTTGACCACTAGGTCAGGCTGCTCACATCCCAGTCATGACAGTCTCAAGCCTATTTTTCATCCTTTATTATCATACGGGTCTTCCTTGGGATGTTTTTTCTTTTACTTCATTATTTATTTTATTCAGCCCTAAATCAGAAGAGCAGCTCTATTGAAGTCAATGGAACTATTCATATGAGTAAGAGCTGTACAGCTTAGCTCTCTGTTTCCTTCCACATTAATTAAATGGCAGCCTTCCTGAGGCAGTGATAGAATTATCCTATAATACCTGCCTGAAGTAATCAAAGTTAATCAAAATAAAGCATGGAAGTTATGCTGTTTAAAATATAAATTATTTGAGTCCAATAAAACAAAGGATCATATTAGCCAGTGATTAAATTTATAGGGCACTATGTGTGGAAAACTAAATCATACGGGGAAACTCACCATTTGACACATCTATGACCCATTAACATTTGGTGTTCGGTATTGTCAGGGAAAGTACAGGGAAATGAAAATGAGACTAGAAAGATCAAATAAAATCTTATATTCTTACTAGCATAATGCCATTTCAGTCTTGTCCTTTAGTGTCCAAAAATTCAACACATCTCAGTTTTTGAATGATATTAGTTTGGAAAAGGAAGAACTCAGTTCCATGATGGTTCACTTTCACTTATGTAACTTTTCCATCAATAATCTCTCTCTCTTTTACTTCCTCAGTGTTTCTATTCCACATGGTAGGATGTCTGAAATAGATTTTCTTGACACTATTGTGTCAAAATCTTGACCCAGACTTTGTGCTTTCTCTAACAGAGGCAGAAAGGAACCTTCATATTCCACTAGAGAAATTGCCTGTCTATAAATGTATCACCTATGCTTCTGGGCTTTTAACGTTAATGGCTTGAGCTGAATTCAATTGGATTGGGAGCACAGTATTTCAGATCATTACAGGCTGTTTTCAAATTGAAATGCAGTGTCACATTGCCCTGTATTTGGTTCAGTACAGTTGGTTCAGTACTGGTTTATGCATTTCCACGCAAACAAAGTATTAGCAGTGAGAAATATGCTATATGCTTCTCTGGAAGTCTTCACAATAGCAAAAGAGCTATAATTCTTACTTCACATTATTGTAGTTTGGGGCCCTGTTGTGCTAGGAAGTGTACATACTCAAAGAAAGACAGCCTCTGCCCCAGAAAACTTACAATAAAAATAAGATGGGAAAGGAGACAAGGGGCTTGTCTACATGGCATGAAAAAACACGCCAAAAAGACGTGATTTGTCCAGTGTTGGATTATAACTGCTCCATGTAGACATCATTGGTGCTCTCTGAAAGCTCTGGAGAGCTTTGCTGGCACCATCTATGACAGACTGACAATATGTTGCAACATCCTGGACAAACATTACTGAATTAAGTTACACCTTAGTGAATTAGGTTTAGTACCTTTAGGTCCTTTTTATGAAAAATGCTATTGTATATGTGTCATTGTGGAATTATATGTAACTCGTTTAGGAGGAGAGGGAGGCTAATGTAGTTCCTCTGGTTATTAGTCCTTTGAAGCCCCTGGAGAGGTTTACATATATTAGTTCAAACTGAATTCTGTGGGGAGAAACATACAAAGGATTTTTGGACAAACTGTCTGGTTTTAAACTGACTTAGGGCCTTCTTCCTGATCCAATAAATGGACAGGACCCCTGGTCCACAGAGGGCCCTAATCCTTAGGGAAGGATTGGAAGGGCTGGGTTTACTTAGACCCCATAAGACCCTGTGCTTGTTCTGAGTTGAAGCTGTGGTGAACTTGAAATCACAAAGCAACCCCTTAGGTGGGGTATTGAGGGACTACTTCTGCCAGAGCCCATATTAGGGTTGAAATGATCTCTGGTAAGATTATTAGCATGTATGTAGGTTCTTTCATTGTGTTTAATGTATCTTCTCTGTAATGCTGTTTACCTTAAGAGTAAAATAGGCTTGCTTAGAAAGAACTGTGTGACAATTCATTACTATGGGTAGTTGCGCTATTAACTGTCTCAGAAGAGAAAGAAAGCTGGCCTGCTCAGGAGACTTTTTGCTGGAGATAACACAGTGAAGCAGGGAATTGTTCAGCCTGTAAACACCCTGGTAAGAAGGGAGAGATGCCTGTCTCTACCCTGAGAGGTGATTCCAGGGGAGCTGGAAGCCTGAAAATGGGGGCCCTTGCTGGATCATAGGGGGGAATATGGGTGCAGTTACTCTGAACTGTGACACCATGTAGACAATCCCAGGTTCTCAGAAGTGATGTAACTTGCTCAACAATCAGTGTCTGAGCCAGGAGGAGAATCTAGCTTTCCCGACTCCCAGTTCAGTTCCCTATCTCCCAGACTACAGTGCTTCTCCAAATTGTAATATAACCTGTGTTGTTGAATTTCAATCAATGGTTGCATGTAGCAAATGAAAATGGATTGCATCTGGTTTTCTAATAGAATTCAATCTAAATATTGTTCAGGATTGTTAGCTAGGCAGATGGCTGAAGTATTCTGTGAAACTTGCACATATTTGAAACATTAAGATACTTTAAAAACAAAACCTATTTTTTGGTTTGTGATTTCTTGGACTTAGCACTCCAGTAAATATAAATTATCCTATTCTTATGTTCACATGTAAAACACTTCCTTTCTTCCATTAGATCTGTTTTCAACCTTGACTCAGTAATTTAAATAAACATAACAATATTAGTATATTACCTGTTATGCTAGATGGCAGCATTGTGCACAGTTCCATGGATGGTTTTGGAATGACCTAATTCTGTATACTCAGAGGAACGTCAGTGGCTTCAATTAACAATAATATAGACCACGGAAGATTGATTTTATTCTTTCTTCTTCATCATATGTGTGATGGGTTCCCCCGGGGTGCCACCTGGAACTGGGGTACCACTGAGCCCCCCTGACCCGCCATTCTGGTGTTCCTCTCACACTGTGCTGCTGTGACCAGCTGCAAAGCCCTTCAAGATTGCACAGGTAGGGACACACCCAGCTGCAGTTACATGCAGGTTCTCTAACCACCAGCCTAGAACTCCAGAGCTGTACCATCCTGCCCTGGTCAAATGTGGCCAGTATGTGGGTTTAATACCTGGTCTGCCTCTCCCTCAATGTGAAGAGGACTATGCATACCTGTGGTAACCAAGCTGAGATTTTCCCCAGACACCTAAATCAAATGCACACTGGTTTGGATTAAAACATAACATAAAATTATGAACTACAACAGATAGATTTTAAGTGATTATAAGTGATAGCAAACATATCAAAGCAGATTATCTAGTAAATAAACAAAAACACAAACTGATCTTAACAGACTAGATGGATTGGTAGTGGTAGATGGAGGAGTGGTAGATACGCTGGAGGGGAGGGATAGGATACAGAAAGACCTAGACAAATTGGAGGATTGGGCCAAAAGAAATCTGATGAGGTTCAATAAGGATAAGTGAAGGGTCCTGCACTTGGGACGGAAGAACCCAATGCACAGCTACAGACTAGGGACCGAATGGCTAGGCAGCAGTTCTGCGGAAAAGGACCTAGGGGTGACAGTGGACGAGAAGCTGGATATGAGTCAGCAGTGTGCCCTTGTTGCCAAGAAGGCCAATGGCATTTTGGGCTGTATAAGTAGGGGCATAGCGAGCAGATCGAGGGACGTGATCGTTCCCCTCTATTCGACATTGGTGAGGCCTCATCTGGAGTACTGTGTCCAGTTTTGGGCCCCACACTTCAAGAAGGATGTGGATAAATTGGAGAGAGTCCAGCGAAGGGCAACAAAAATGATTAGGGGACGGAACACATGAGTTATGAGGAGAGGCTGAGGGAGCTGGGATTGTTTAGCCTGCAGAAGAGAAGAATGAGGGGGGATTTGATAGCTGCTTTCAACTACCTGAAAGGGGGTTCCAAAGAGGATGGCTCTAGACTGTTCTCAATGGTAGCAGATGACAGAACGAGGAGTAATGGTCTCAAGTTCAGTGGGGGAGGTTTAGATTGGATATTAGTAAAAACTTTTTCACTAAGAGGGTGGTGAAACACTGGAATGCGTTACCTAGGGAGGTGGTAGAATCTCCTTCCTTAGAGGTTTTTAAGGTCAGGCTTGACAAAGCCCTGGCTGGGATGATTTAACTGGGAATTGGTCCTGCTTTGAGCAGGGGGTTGGACTAGATGACCTTCTGGGGTCCCTTCCAACCCTGATATTCTATGATTCTATGATTCTATGATTAGCAAATTCACACCCTGAGCAATAAAAAAGGCTGGCAGATTCTTAAGGCACAAGCTGCCTTTGCATTACAGCTTGGGTTTCCCAGGTTTTCGTACACAGGCTAGAAATCCCTTTAGCCTGGGACCATCTCTTCCCTCAGTTCAGTCTTTGTTCCTCAGGTGTTTCCAGGTGTGTTGTTGTAGGGAGAGTGAGGTGCTATCATGATGTCATTTACCCCTTTTATATCTTCTTCCTACTTGCTGGAAAGTTCTTCTGCTGTGACCTGTGTCAAACAGGCCCCATTGCGTAGTGCTATCTCTGAGAGGTTTCTATTGTACACAGTTCCTGGACTAATCCTTGTGCTTATGTGCATTTCCTCAATAAGCCATTAACATTGTTTGGCCTTTTTATAGTTATACCTGAAAGGCAGCTTGTGAGTGTTTTCATCCGCACATGTTTCAGTAACACATACCTAGCCAAACTTCCTAACTTCACATATGATAATAGCACATACAATCCAATGAGATATTAATGCCTAGCAGATAAAGATTTTTAGACTGATACCTCACAAGGTCTACTTTGTGAAAAACATATCTTAATTATATGATAGTGGTGAATAAGAGGGTGCCAGGATGTCACAATATGTATTAGGCAAAAAACAGAACTTGGCTCAGCCTTGTTCATTGTGTCTCAGAACTTTGGCAAAAAGAATCAAAGGGTTACCAAAAGATTTTCACCAGTCCAGAAATCAGCAAGTGATATCTCAGAACCCAGTTCAGAATTAGATTATATTTTGCTATAGAGACAAAGGACAAGATATTCCTCTGGTCTAGGTAGGGAAGGTATTTGTGGAGCATGGCACCCTCTACTGGTGCAGATGAGTGACTTGCACTAATATTGACCCGCGGTTAATCATGGCAGGAAAACAGAAGCATAAGTTTGCAGGCACAGAGTACCTACCATGGCCAATTTACACCAACCCTTGCCTGACTTCTATTATCCCAACACCCCATATACATCATGTGAACGAAGCAGCTTAAACTCTGTTTTTCAGCAGAAGCAGCATGATAGCCACTTAAGATTTATACACAAGCTTCACTCTACAGGACCTTCGGCACTAAGTAGAAATCCCTTCATTTCAGCCCTGACAAAGACCTAATGATTTATGTTGGAAGTTAGAAGTTGTTTATCTCCCTCACAGAATAAGGGCCCCTGACAGTGCTTCAGAAATATGACTACACACAGAATGCAGCCTGACTAAGTACTTCCCTCAGTTCCAAGATTATATGTGACTCATAAAGACAGACTATGAACATTTTTATTTAGGGGCAAAGTGTCAGTGGAGTGCGATAAGCTCAAATCAGAAACACCAAAGAACAAATTTATCCATGGTGTAACTGTGTTAAGTTCATTGGAATTCCACCAGAGATAAATACAGCCTTAAGTGAGTGGACATACCCAGAGCCATCCCTTGGGTATGGCGAATCGGGCTGACCGCCCCGGCTCCAGGCTTTGGGGGTCCCGCGAGTGGGGAGGTGAGATGGGAGGTGGGTGGGCAAGCAGGGTAATGAGGTGAATGGGGAAGTGAGCGGCAGGTGGGCAGGCAGGTGGGGGGACAAGGAGGACACCCTCTGTCAGAACCTCCCCCACCACCCAGTGCCTCCTGCCCACCGGCGGGCTCTGCCAATCAGCACCTCCCGCTCCCTCCCAGTGCCTACCTCCTGCCATGGATCAGATGTTTCACGTCATCAGGAGGTGCTGGGGGCGGGGGGAGGAGTGA
This sequence comes from Lepidochelys kempii, assembly GCF_965140285.1. Lineage (NCBI taxonomy): Eukaryota > Metazoa > Chordata > Testudines > Cheloniidae > Lepidochelys > Lepidochelys kempii. Next base: position 84,746,441 of record NC_136380.1, read on the forward strand.
GGTGCAGCATGTTTGCGGGAGGGCATATAACGGGGGGTAAGAGGTGGGGTAGGATGGGGGCAGAAATGGATGGGAAGAAGCAGGGTGGGGGTGAGGCCTTGGGGAAAGGGGTGGAATGGGGGCGGGGTCTGGGCAGAGCTGGGGGGGCACCCCCGGCAGATAGGCACCCCGTTTCTAATGTCCTCGGATCCACACCCCATTAGGGGTGGCCCTGGACATACCTAAAGAGAAAGAACTTTCAGTAGCTCATCATAAGAAATATGTAGCTTTCAAATTATAGAGTTTGAGATTAACAAACAAACCAATTTTGAAGTAAATAATGCTAGAGAGCCTGTAGTTCCCTCCATCCCACAGGAATAATCTCTGGTAGACAAAAGGCTTTGTTTAGGTATTCTTTCAAACAAAAACGAGGGAAGAAGGGGAAGTTTTCTTTCCTACTAGAGAAACAGTAGTTTCTGCAGCAAATTAATATAGCTTTTTTTTGTAGTGGAGATATATATATATATATTATTTTAAAATAGCTTTTCAGTTCTATAAGGCCCACATTTGTTCCTAGTAAAACAAAATGAGTGCTGCAGTGAATGGATTCATTGAAACACCTATAAATAAATGTGAAGAAAATGAATATTAAAATATAAAGCAGTTCACATGTCTAATAATTTTCTGCATTTTTTACTTTTAGTTATTTACAGATTAGAGTTTGAAGAAATCTTACTCCTTTCTTGATCCTTCAGGGAAGATAAGTCATAGAATTATAGAAATTGTAGGATTAGAAGGGACCTTGAGAGGTTATCTAGTCCAGTCCCCTGCTCTCATGGTAGGACTATGTATTATCTAGACCAGTGGTGGGCAACCTGCGGCCCATCAGGGTAATCTGCTGGCAGGCCACAAGACAGTTTGTTTACATTTCCACTGCTGCCTGCAGATCCCAGTGGCCACTGTTCTGGAATCTCTCCCATCTTCCATGACTTTTCAAAAATAATTGCTAATGGCTCAAATATCTCCTCAGGCTCAAATATCTCCTATGAGTATTCTGGGATGTATTTCATCAGGCCTTGGTGACTTGAAGACAGCTAACTTGTCTGAGTAATTTTTAACTTGTTCTTTCACTATTTTAATCTCCAATCCTACCTCATTTTCACTGGCATTTGTTAAGTTAGATGTCCAATTGCTACTAAACTTTTTGGTGAAAACTGAAACAATAACGTCATTTCACACTTCTGTAATTTCCATATTTTCTAATACTGTTTTTCTCCCCTTGTTGAGTAACAAACCTACCCTGTTCTTGGTCTTGCTCTTGCTTCTAATGTATTTGCAGAATGTTTTCTTGTTACCCTTTATGTCTTTAGCTAGTTTAATCTGATTTTGTGCCTTGGCCTTTTTAATTTTTTCCTACATACTTCTGTTATTTGTTTATATTCATCCTTTGTAATTTGACATAGTTTCCACTTTTTGTAGGACTCTTTTTTGAGTTTCAGATAAGTGAACATTTCTTGGCTAAGCCAGTGTGGTTTCTTGCCGTACTTCTGATCTTTCCTACACTATGGGATAGTTTGCTCTTGTGCCCTTAATAATGTCTCTTTGAAAAACTAGCAACGCTCTTGAACTGGTTTTTTTCCCTTAGGTTTGCTTCCCATAGGATCTTACCTACTAAATCTATACAACCACAGCCTCTTACCTCTGGAGGAACAAGGTCACAACCTAGCATTATGACACTGTCGCAACATACAGTGGGAGGAACAGCTATGGGCAGTGAGAAAACATTTATATAATAATTACCAAAGTGGTTAGGGAAGAATCAACCTATGATGAATGTGATTAGATCTGGATTTGATTTTTTTCTGGTCTCATATATTGCTTGCAGGTTGCAGACACTGGGAATGTTAGATAGAGTGCACTCAACCCACAGAGGACAGAAGAGTGCAGCAACTGCAGCAACTTCTCTTGACCATCTAGAAGCAATACATATTGTGATGTACAGCCTTGATGGCAGAGGGAAGGGTGGTAAATCAGGGAAAGAGAGGAAAGCTTCAACTCTCTAAACAAACAAAAATAGTGCCAAGGGAAATAACCAAAAATATCTGAAAAGGAATCTGATTTACTATATCAGTTGCTGACAATTGTTCTTACAGTTCTTATATAAGGTTTGTTTGACAAGTGTAAGGATCTGTGTGTGGCCATAACACTATTTTGCTGCTGTTTCAGTTGCCTTTGCTCACGGACTCTGTCCTGCAAGGGTTTTATTTATTTTTTTTTAATTGGCTTCATTAGTACTAATGAAACCATTCTACCTTCCAATGACAATTAGAAAAAACAAGGCAAACAAGCCACAGGAAAGATGGGTGTAGTGGGGATGTCTACATTTTAGTGGAGATGGTATGTTAACTTCTTTCCCAGTGTGAAAGTCCTTTAAGCTGTACCCCCTGCTCCTTGCCAAGTTTGAGTTGATAGGTCTAGTGCAGGGGCACTTAATGAGGACCAAGGGAAAGCCAACTCCCCCACCCCTCCAGAAAATATACAGCTCAGTAGCTGCTACTGCAACAGACTCCTGCTCTGTATTGGCACTGACTGGTGGACCAATATAGAGGTGCTAATTCTGAGAGAGGCTAGGCTTTTGCCCCACTTCTTTTTTTCAGCCTGGGCCAGATGACAATATTTAGGGAGCTTTGACAGAACTGAGTTCTGTGGTCCCTGCTCGAGCTCCCTGAATGTTGCTCTGGTTCTCTTATGTCTGGCAACCCTCTGTGACTGAGGACCATTGGCTCTAGTGAAGATTTCAAGCCCATTCAATTTTGTACCACAGAATGGAAGCCTAGTTACAGTCCTGCTGAATCATTTGGATGCATAAAATAAAGCCCATTATGGTTATCAGTACAGCATGTGCCCAGTGACATTCTTTAACTGATACTAACTACAAAACAAATTATGCCTTTCTCTGTTATGCTTGTGCATGGTCCACCAGGAATTCAAAGAACTGATTGTCTTGCATCTGTTTTTCTTGAAATTTAATGATTCAAAATGGTGTCTATACATAACTAATAACTGCCCTAGTAAAACTATGTTGATCTTTCAGGTGTTTAGAATGACTGTTGCCTTTTGCAGTTCATAAATTGACTAACCGTGAGGCTCTGCACTACAGCCAGACAGTTTCTTTAACTTTAAAATTTCAGTAAAATATTTGAATTTCAAAATGTTAAAATAAATAAAATAACAGGGGGACAATGAAAATAACTTTTCTGTGTTATTTTGCCCCTCACCCAACTGAAGCTGTACTCAGTTTATTTGCAACAGGCTGGCATTCCTCCCTCCTCCCCCCTCCCCCGAAACACCCCACCAAACTTGCAGATGTTAATTCTGCTGGAAAAGCATTAAGTGGGTTCTGCTGAGCTACTGAGGCAGGTGACTCAGTATCTCACCTGGACGTAAGAGTGGCTCTTCGGTACTGTTACAATAGAAGGGTGGTAGTTCCTATGGAACCAAGAGCTTCCTGTCACACCAGCTGGAGGCCTTCCTGTGTCTTTATTGTAAAAGGTTTGTTGTTGTATTGGAAGACCACAATCAAGTCTGACTCTTCCAAAGTAAAAATGGAGTTTGCAACATCAAAGTACATAACAGGGATCTCTTTCCTGAGGAGTGAATACAAGATTGTGACCAAGATTAAATTCCTTTGTTTTGCCTTGCAGAGCTGGGATATGTTCTAAAGCCTGACATTCCACCAAATCTTTTTAATTAATTACAAACAAAAATGGAGTGTGTGTGGAGGGGGGGGGAATTCCATTCTAACAAATTCTATTTAAATAAAGTGAAAATAGTGTTCAATGAATTTGTTAAATTAAATGGAAATGGGGAAAAGTCCCTCATGTTTTACACTTTGCAGAATGAAATCATAGGATTGTGTCCATATAGCTCAGCACTTCATACAATATTAATTTAGAAATCTATTTTTATCTAAGTCAAAATAAAACTTTAGAAAGGAGTTAAATCTCCAAGAGCCAGATACTTCTGCCAATGAAGTCAGCTGCAAAATTCTTATGGATATCAATGGGACTAGGGTCAGGACCTTAGAGTGAAATCAATATGACTGCAGAACAGAATGTTAGAGTTGGACCATGTAGTCAGAGGAGGAAGAGAGGCAGATGAGTTTCCGCAAATAGTATAATGTTGCCCTTATTATCTTTGGGGGAAGTTAAGGAAAAAAGTGAGGTTGAGCAAAAAAAAAAGTCTCCATGGCTCATGGTCTCTGTTCCTCTCTGAGCTGGAGGTCAGCAAGTAAGATCCCTGAACATTACTGTCATGGATGCATCAGCAATGCATAAATACATAATGGTAAAAAAAGACAATGTGTTTGAGACCTGAATTCTATTCCTGCCAACCACTGACTCAGAGAGATATCTATGTATTTGGGCCATCTGTATATTTCTAGTATCTGGGGTAGAAAAGTGGCTACTTGCTCAATGGGCTTGTTTAACTTGTTGATAGTGTGGCCTGAGAAGTTCACAAAAGAGAATGTCCAATGCTTGTGTAGTGGAGGCTGTGGAGTTGGAAGTATTTGTTTTCTTTGTTCATTTGTTTTTTTACCTTTTACACAAAATATGTTTGTGTGTGGGGATTGCATTGAACATAGAGGAGGCAAAAGGAATAGAACTAAACATATCTGGTGTGGTCTCTCTGTTCTTTCCTCATTTTTTTAAGGTCTTGATTTCATCCCATAGCAAAATAAGACTTTTTTTTTATCTCAGAATTTTTTATAGGAATGAAAAATGCTTTCCCACCCAGCTCTAACATTCAGAATATTTATGTAAATGATTACTAGTGAGAATAAATGTTGTACAATTAGGCCCATAGCTTTTAAATCCATTCATAGCTAGGTGGTAGGGTGTGATCACTGGATGATATTAGGGGAGCAGTATTGGGGATGTGGCTTATTGATGTATTATGGCCCATAGGTTTCATGAAATCCTTGCTCTGTTTTAGTTTAATCATCTTCAGGGCAATTGCAAAATTTTGGGGCTACAGGGGACAGGGTTAGTGTAAAATAATACAGCAGAAACGCTCACAATATAGTGTTTGAAGCAAAAAAAAATTACTCTTTGTTAATTGTATTATAATTCAACATGAACACAATATTATGGATTATTTGATGCACACTATTATATTAGTCAATGGTGGCACTTAACTCCCTATTGGCTACATTCTTATTGATCATTTAATAACTAGGTGCTGATAGAGCTAGAAATCTGAGTAAATTTTATTGTAAAAATGATGCTTTAGCAATTTCATGTTCTTTGATCTTATTTAAGTATATTTCATGATGATGCAAAAAGTCCTTATTCATTTATCTTAGACTATAACATCAATGTAGATATAATTAATTCCAAAGCTGTTATGTCTAAAAGATGTGTTGTTCATTCACAGAAGCCAATTTTGCGATTTTCAAATGATGGACAGATATTTTGCTGACAATTTGGGCATCAAAATATGCAGCATAATTTGATCTTTCTGTCAGTGTTCTATTGGAATAGAAACAAGCATTCTAATTTTTCTTTCTTTTTGTGTAATGGACATTATTTTAAATGAAAGTCATACTTCAGTGTTGTATCAGTCACCATCTCTAGAACTCTTTGACAGAGCCTTATCTTAATATATATGCATAAACACATATGCATCTAAATGACCAAAAGAAAAAAATATATCGTTATGTGGATTATGGTGTGCATTGTTCCAATAGAAATAATGTACTGCTTCATTTAGTAAGATAGCTATTTATATCTTTATCACATTCTCTCAAACTCACCACTGATCACTTGATTGCCTTTCTTCCAGCTTCATCTCCCCAGTTTTTATTTTCAAAGTGAAGATATGAGCACTGTACTTGTTATATTGGCTCAGTGTTGCTAATGCAGTATAAGAAGAATCTCTTATATTTATATATCATCTCTTCATTTCAAAGAATCTGGAAGTACTTTACTAATATGTTATGTATATATAATATACATCTGATTGTCCGCTCCATGCCTTCTTAGGTACATGCAATTTAGTGTACTATCTACCCTCCATACATCCTTACTCTTGTCAAAGTGCCATGGGATCTTTAAGGCAGAAATGGTCAACTTCAGTTTTCCATTTCATCCAAAACCAGCACATCCAAAAGAAAGTTCCCAAGGCTGTACAGAGGCATTAATTTAGTAATAACTCAGAGAAGGGAACCACATTCTAAATTGCCTATGTCATGTCCTTCATTGCTCTTTTTTTTTCCTTGGTAGTCTCCCATCCAAACACTGACATGGTCCCAACCCCTCGTAGCTTAACCAGATCACCTGATAACTCAAAGTATACCATTCTTGTTTGATAAGAATAGCCTTTATTTATACATTCCAGAACAAGTCTAAATCTTCAAAACCTAGGATTTTTTTTTCCCAAGCATTTCTCTTTAGAGTCTTTAGTTTGATGTCTTTACAATACTGTAAAGAGCTGCAATGGATGTACAGAATCTGAGTCACTCTAGCCATGTTCTTAGTCTGTGTTGAGAATGATCTTAATTCTGTGCATCATAATGCATTTCTGGTAAATGTAGCTCTGTTATCTTAAGATTTTTACATGTTTGAGCTGTAAGTATGAAACAAAGCCTCCAGGGCACATTGCACAACAATGAATTGTTGATCACATTGAATTGCAGAGCTACAGGTTATGTAAGCAGCCTGTTTGAGCCATTGAGCTTTCTCTTGACTACATTTGCGAGGAAGTGAGAAGAGCCCTCCGTCTCAGTCATCTTTCTCCTGCCCTGTGGAGAGGGGGAGAATATAGTATGTTGCCACTAGATTCCTCCATCACCCCAAAGGACACAGGAGTAAGAATAACATACTACCAGACTCTTGATCCTCTCCAGGGAATGAGGGGCCAGAAGATTGTGCTGTGTTATCTCTCAAACTCTCTCTCTCACACACACATATGCACTACGTGGGAGAAAAGAGTGACTCAGTAGTCTAAAATCCAGGGAAAATGAAAAGCAAAGATGCCCATTGGTTGTTCCTGAGCACAGTGAAAGAATAGAAACCAAGAGACAACAAACCAGCAAGAGAGAAGGACCTAGAAAAATATTCAATCTTCCATTTTGCTGCTAACCAAAATACAAATTTGCATGAAATCTGGACTCTGGGACCTATATGCACATCTCTAGTTTGGAAGGCATTATCTTTAGCCATAGAATCATAGAATCATAGAATATCAGGGTTGGAAGGGACCCCAGAAGGTCATCTAGTCCAACCCCCTGCTCGAAGCAGGACCAATTCCCAGTTAAATCATCCCAGCCAGGGCTTTGTCAAGCCTGACCTTAAAAACCTCTAAGGAAGGAGATTCTACCACCTCCCTAGGTAACACATTCCAGTGTTTCACCACCCTCTTAGTGAAAAAGTTTTTCCTAATATCCAATCTAAACCTCCCCCACTGAACTTGAGACCATTACTCCTCGTTCTGTCATCTGCTACCATTGAGAACAGTTTAGAGCCATCCTCTTTGGAACCCCCTTTCAGGTAGTTGAAAGCAGCTATCAAATCCCCCCTCATTCTTCTCTTCTGCAGGCTAAACAATCCCAGCTCCCTCAGCCTCTCCTCATAACTCATGTGTTCCAGTCCCCTAATCATTTTTGTTGCCCTTCGCTGGACTCTCTCCAATTTATCCACATCCTTCTTGAAGTGTGGGGCCCAAAACTGGACACAGTACTCCAGATGAGGCCTCACCAATGTCGAATAGAGGGGAACGATCACGTCCCTCGATCTGCTCGCTATGCCCCTACTTATACATCCCAAAATGCCATTGGCCTTCTTGGCAACAAGGGCACACTGCTGACTCATATCCAGCTTCTCGTCCACTGTCACCCCTAGGTCCTTTTCCGCAGAACTGCTGCCTAGCCATTCGGTCCCTAGTCTGTAGCTGTGCATTGGGTTCTTCCGTCCTAAGTGCAGGACCCTGCACTTATCCTTATTGAACCTCATCAGATTTCTTTTGGCCCAATCCTCCAATTTGTCTAGGTCCTTCTGTATCCTATCCCTCCCCTCCAGCGTATCTACCACTCCTCCCAGTTTAGTATCATCCGCAAATTTGCTGAGAGTGCAATCCACACCATCCTCCAGATCATTTATGAAGATATTGAACAAAACCGGCGCCAGGACCGACCCGTGGGGTACTCCACTTGATACCGGCTGCCAACTAGATATGGAGCCATTGATCACTACCCATTGAGCCTGACAATCTAGCCAGCTTTCTACCCACCTTATAGTGCATTCATCCAGCCCATACTTCCTTAACTTGCTGACAAAAATACTGTGGGAGACCGTGTCAAAAGCTTTGCTAAAGTCAAGAAACAATACATCCACTGCTTTCCCTTCATCCACAGAACCAGTAATCTCATCATAAAAGGCGATTAGATTAGTCAGGCATGACCTTCCCTTGGTGAATCCATGCTGGCTGTTCCTGATCACTTTCCTCTCATGCAAGTGCTTCAGGATTGATTCTTTGAGGACCTGCTCCATGATTTTTCCAGGGACTTTTCCATCTAGTCTATTATATCTAAAAAGGCAATGGGATTAATCTGGTTGAACCTGATGTATAAATAAATATGTTCAAAATGACACCGGAACTTAGAAAGTGTGTTAAACTTAGGACACTGACAAAAATATTACTGAATGGGATCCATAACGTATGAAGTTAAAACATAAAAGTTGTTGTAGGAAATCATATATACATGGAATCCCTGTAGCACACAGATGTAGTTGGTCTTTATCACACTGTGTCAGGTAAGTTTCTGTTTCATGGAGAACCTATCTGAAAAATAGTTGATTTCATTGAGGTTGAAAGAAAACTCATTAAAAGTAAAAGCAGCAGAGTTTCCTCACTTTTTTATAATTATATTTCTACTATCATTTAAACTACCACTCTGTAGCAAGTCTTTAACTTTAACTTTATTTAGTATGGAGACGTAGTTGAGATAAGTTATAGTGTAGAATCTTGAGTCTCCTCTACTCCTCAATTTAAAAAACAAAACAATCAGCAAAGTAAACATGCCAGAGTCTGTTTTGTATCCCTTCATTCAAGACCCTTAATCTTTCTTCCGTGAAGTGACATCAATCTCCTAGGTATATGCTTACAGCAACTGCCATTAAAAAGACAGCATTTTCCAAGAACTATCACACAGCTGCACTGTATTCCAATAGCCACATGTGTGAAATCACTATATATTAAGTGTTAGAAATGCTGACCTTTTATGATGACCACTGCTTCACATTTACTTTCAATCTGTGTTGTGACTAACTTTGATTATAATTTACCTCTGCAATAAGATGAATTCAATACTCAATCAGATGGATGTTTGCTGTTTTCAAATGATGTGGGTCTGTAGAAATGGATCACAGGGAAAAATAGTTTCTGATAAGCTAATAAAATCTTAAAGAACATTTTGGAGAATTTGAATATCTTCATTGTACTCAGTTCTATATCTTTGTGTTTAAACTAAGAGTCATTTTTGTTTGTTCTCCCAATGTATAGACCTTATGCAGATGAAAGGCACACTGACACCAATAAGTCTTCAGCCTGAAAAGCTACAAAATTAGGACTTATGTATATTATATCTAGTCAAACACTTATCAAGAGATTTTCTGGGTAGTACATCATATGGAAAGTCTGAAATTCCCTTCATTTAAATCAGAACTGTAAATCTTAATCTGCAATTTGTGAGTAACAAGTAGCTGTGCGTCACCACCGTCTAATCAGCTGTAAAATGTAGGAGGATAAAAATTGGAGATGGACAAAAAGCATTTGTCCCACTATGTTCTTAAACATTATGTACTGTGCTAGTAACAATAATGTTGTGTGACAAAATATATCAGCAGATTGACATGCCACTGATGTATGTGTGCTACTGCTATGAATGAGCTGCAAGGAGATAGCAAAAGCAGAGTTTATCTTTCAGCTTAGGCTTTCAGACATCTTGATGGGAACATTTGAAAACTGTCAAATTGTTTTCATGTTTTCCCAACATAACTATATATTGAAATTTGCCCTTGAAGAGCTGAGTATTGTCTAGCTGATTGAGGGCTTTAAGGAATGAAACAGTCTAATTTGCTTCACAAGTTACCTTATGAATATTGTAACTACAGATCTCAAAGTATTGGAAATGATTTAGGTACTTCAGAAAAAAGGCTACCTGATTATCTTCTCGTGCAATGAGCTTGAAAAAGTGTTCCAGTGCTTTGTATCAAATATGCAGTGCAACATGTGAGCCCCGTTTGAATCCCTCCATACTGCACAAGTCAAATGACCAATCATTTAACATAAATTAATGCCAAGTCTTGTTTCTCCAGTATGGCCTGAAACTCTTCAGTTTACACTGAAAAAATAAGAAAAGATCTTGTAGCTTCAGATGGAAGATGGTAATGATGGCTAACCAGTAATGATTAGACCCTGAGGCCAATATGCCTTTTCATGTTTGCGAGGGAAGAGGGAGGGAAAGTAATTTATGCTTTGTGTTCATGCTGAGTGTAAACTGTAGCTAAGATCCACTCTTTAAGGGGTTGTGCTGGTCTTGTTAATTGACAAATAGCATTTTTCAAATATGCTTCTACGAACAATATTCCATTTATACTGAATACAGAAATCGGGTTTCCAAAGGCAGACATAGAATATCAGGGTTGAAAGGCACCTCAGGAGGTCATCTAGTACAACCCCCTGCTCAAAGCAGGACCAATCCCCAATTTTTGGCCCAGATCCCTAAATGACCCCCTCAAGGATTGAACTCACAACCCTGGGTTTAGCAGGCCAATGCTCAAACCAGTGAGCTATCCCTCCCCTCAGACAGAGAACTGGAAGATTCAGATGCCAGCATTTATCACTCAGCAGCTAGAATGGATTCAAACATGCTAATGAACTCTAACGTTCTCCCACAGAGCAGGAGTAAAAAGCTTTTACAAATGACCTTTTTTTAAAAAAACATTAGAGATACAGGGTCTTTCCTTTACAATCTCCTCCCCCTCCCTGATCCCTTCATTCCCAAAGCTACGCTGAAGTCAGTAGAATGCTGGCAGGGTAAGGCACTACACAGTAGGAGTAAGAGTAGCAAAATCTAGCCCTAAATCAATAGGCTTATTATTTGTATTCCAATAGTACCTAGAGGAGTGGACCAAGATTGGCACTCTACAAACATAGAGTAAGAGATGGTCCCTGCCATGAACAAGTTTACAGTCTAAGAGATAGATTGTGACAGTGTGACTGAATGTCAAGATTGTTTGTTTGGACTGGTCTGGGAGGAGCCCAGAAGGGAGATTGTGACAGGGGGAATCACAGCACCTCTCCCTACTGCCCCTGGGAGGGAGTATGCTGTATGCCCAACAATTCACGAGCAGTAGCAACATGGCTGGCTGTGTTCTGGAAACAAGGTCAAGGCTCTGCCCACCTCTGTGAGATATAGAAGCTATACGGAGCCTTAAAACAAGCCTATTAACCCTAGACACACCCACATGGAATTGTTAATGAAAATTGAGGCTAAGAACCTTTTAAAAATTCCCTGTTTCCAGATTTTTCTATATTTTTATTTATCTTTCTTGTCGGTGAAGAACCTAGAACACTTTGATATTATGGGTGAAATTAATGTCAGCACAAGGCTGGTGCATCACACCGAATCCCATTATATCCTTGTTTTAAGGGCTTAGCATGAATTCCTCCCCCCACCCCACTGAAGTAAATAGAAAACTCCCTTTGACTTAAGAATGAAATTCTGCCATAGTGAATTGGGACATTAAGTAGAGTGTGGTCCTTGTGCTGGTTCTCTACAAAGGGTGAATACCACCAAGAATGAATAATCCATCCATCTGAATCCAGAGAGATTGCTCTAATATGAATGTGATTTGTACATGAAGGAAAACATACTTGTTTATACACATAGTTATTAGACTTCTTAATGTAGAAGTAATAATGTTGTTTATTAGTTTTTGCATATAAACAGTTGCTATTTGGTGAAGGTCACTGCACCTTACCTACAATTATATGATTTTGTGTTTGAACTGCATATATTGTGGGAAGCATATGTGGAAAATAGGTCCTACACTATTTAAAAGCAACAACGCTATTTTAAAAAGAAAAATCCTTATTCACTCAGAGGAACTCCTTTGTCTGAGATAAACCCTGGAAATGCATTCCCTAGGTAGTTACCAAACAGAAAACAGTTAACTATTTTTAAATTTGGCTTTACTGTCTTTCTCCTACTCAACTCAATAAGTAGGGTTAGTCAGAGGTGGCCAGATTCAGCTCTCACTTGGGTCAATGGAAAAACTTCCATTGACTTTAGCAGAACTGAGTCAGTCCCATGGATTTCTGCACATTGGGTGATGTTAACCCATCATAGAAGAGCCTCAGAAGCAGGAGAACCATAGAGCAGGGGAATGGCTGTTGTGGAGTGGGTTCATAGGAGAGCGCCACGCATTCACTCATGTGGCAGAGATGGACTGGGTTTAGTATGGAAGAGGGCTGTAGAGGCATAGTGTGGCCAGTGGGTCAATAATTTCACAGATCCAGTGGCCACAAATGCCTAAGTAGGTGTATAGGAGAAATGCCCCTCCTCCCCATTCTGATGATGATGGGCGATCACTCATTACCGAGTATGATCATCTTCCACAGGAGTTATGGATCCTCAGCTGGCTAATGAGGCCAATCTTTGAACCACAAGTTCTATTACAAAGGGGGAAGATGTTTTCAGGCTCAGCAAGAGGCTGTTGACTATGACTGGAGACCACTCTCTCCTTCTTCCTGTGCCTCTTGTCCTCTTCGACTTGTCTGCGAACAAGTCCAAAATGCAGGGGACCATCACATAGGACTTCACTCCATTTTAAGTAATCCTGGGCAAGTGTCTCCCAAGTATCAATGTCAATATTACATTTTTTTAGGTTGCCTTTGGCATCCACCCCATTCTAGCCTAATGATGAATACCCTCACCACTTCATTTGCTAGAGATGAAACCAATAGGTTTCTATAGCAATTACTTTGATAACCTAAGGAATTTAATAGAGAATAATGACCTTTCCATGCTGGAGGTGGGATGAGGAGGGTCCTAGGAAGGACATGCAGAAGGGTTGGTGGGAGAGGTAGGAGGAGAACCAGGAAAGTATAGTCAAAGAAGCCAAGGGAGGACAAGATTTGAAGAAGAACATGGTTAACCATCTCAAAGGCAGCAGAGAGGTCAAGGACGGTAGGAACAGAGTACTGGTTCTGAGCTTTGGTTAGAAAAAAAGGTCATGAGACTTTGGTGATATTGGTTTCAGTGAAGTGCTGTGAGGTGCCCTAGGTCTGAACCCCAGGCACACTGAGTGGGAGACATATCCTCTGTGCTACTAACCTGCAGCAGCTGATGAGGGAACTGCTGCTAATACTCTGCCATCTGAAGCTACACCCACTGACTTGGCATGGTCAGATGACTAACAGCAGACTGCTGATTGGACACCACCAGGTATAAAACTTCATGTCCCTGTTCCTAGTTGCTAGGTCTGTTGCTGCTCAGATCCTGGAGACCAAATCCCTGCTACCATGCCTTGTTCCTGCTTCCTTGACCTGAATCCAGTTGCTGACTTGGCTTTGACCCTTTGTGTGACCATGACCCTGAGTCCAACTGCTCCAATTGCTAGGTCAGACAGCCCTTGTTATGGGCCCTAAAGGTGCATAGGAAGCAGCTATGACAAAGTGCTCCCATTCTTTATCTTCATTATGTGTATGTTAGATCCCTTTGTTCTCTAGGAACCTCTTTCTCATTTGATAAATGCTGTGACCAATTTTTTTCTGGATTTTTTTAATGTATAGTAAGATAAAATTTTCCAGAACCTTTCTCTCTTGTGTCTTTACCACTTATTTGCAATTCTTAATAGAGGAGTGATGTCTATGCTTCCATATAACAGATTATTTGGAGAATAAAGATAGGGGAAGATTTCCTCCTTTACTTTGTTTTTGGATAACATGGTTGCCGGTGCTTGCTTTGTTTGTCTGAATGCAGTCTTCTTGAAATGCTAGTAAAAATCTGCTTTCATTAAGATTCTGCCTCTGCCTGTAATTTCTCTTCTGTTATAGTCCTTGAGGGAAACCATCTGCTTTTTCACTGTTTGTCCTCTTATTCCACTATGGGTCCTATTTCCCTTGACAGTATCCCAGAGCATGCCCTATCTTATCTATTTTCCCTGATCTGTTCCTTCTGGGTCTGACAAAGCTCAGTCTATTCTAACATCCCTTTATCTCCCACACATTGAATTTCACTTACCAGTTTAGCTACTTGTTTCATTAGAATAGCAGTCCTCTTAGCAAATGTTTTGCCTGCTGTTTTCTGTGTGGTTTCAATAGTTTTATACACATCATGTTGTATTCCTCATTTGGCTCTTGTGTTTGCAGTTGTTTTCTCTTGAAAGGAATCTGATTATGAGCTGTGTTTGTAATTGGGTGTGATAGTTCATTACAGTTGCCAAGTAAGTTGATTAGAACCTGTGACCTCCAATTTCTCATTCTATATATTCAAAGCTGCCCCGTCTGAGAAGAGAAAGATTTGTTGCACAATGGACCATGAGGATTTTGCATCAGGTAAGGTGGCTTGGGGTCCCTAAAGAAGCCACTGATTCTTGAGCAAGATCTCAAACTTAGATGCAGAATTCAACCTCAGGGTTCTGTTGTGACTTGAAGGCAGTGGCCTATTCTGGGGCACTGTGGAGCTACACCCCAGGGGAGCTCAGGGAGAAAATCTTCCCCATCTTTATTCTCCAAATAATCTGTTATCTGGATACTTAAATGACTGCATTCACTGTAATATCTAAGCACATCAAGGGCATAGCCACCTCCCCAACTTCCATAGGAGCAGAGGGAGTGTGCTCATAGCTACATCTGGGGAAGCATATTTCCCTTGTGTGCCCAGACAGGTTTGGTGGGGAACCATGGGCCCACCTCCACCCATCCTCCTTTGGTATGTCTTCCACCCTATAGAGCACCAGGAAAGGGCAGTCTGGAGTGTGTGCATGTTTAGATTCTGTGCAGAAATGAAAGGGGTGTGGGTGGAAAGCTTTTTTGCACACTGGCCTGCTCACAGATGATTTGCACCCTCCACAAATTAGTCCTCAAACAGTAAGAAATAATTATTTATGAGTTCAGAACATTTTTCACATGCCCTGCTAGCCCTTCTGCAAAGAGGACAAGCCATTCTAATTGAGATGATGCTATACGCTACAGTCCAACAGTGCCAAAATAAAAAACATAGCAGATACATTTGTGCTTTGATATGACAAAAAATGCCAAATTCTGTTCTATTAAGAAACATGAAAATATGTCCTTAGGATGCATAGAATTGTCTGACTAGTAAACAGCAGTAACACACTACTATTAGTTGTGGAGCAGAATAACACCCAATTCAAAGAAGCTTCAAAGATTAACAGACTTAATCTACATTTGTAATTGGCAAACATTTTCAAATAGCTAAACTTCAAATTAAATCAAAGTTGACTTATTTTTCTATGATTCAGTCATCTTTATGAAGATAAATCTGTGAGTGTGTCTTCTTGGCTAATTATCCTGACAAGGAGTGGTCTGGGAACTGCATCAGATGAACAACATGGCTCATACCCTAACAACTGGCACCTGGAAAGCAGGTGTCTGATCATCGGTTTTCCTTTTGCAGTACCAAAAGTCCACGTTAACTTTGGGTGGGGGAAAAATATATAAGAATATGCTCCACTGCACGTCTTCTGCCTACAGATCCATGTAGTATGCATAGTGTTTGAATTTGCTCCTGTCATGAATATAAAGGGAAGGGTAAACCACTTTAAAATCCCTCCTGGCCAGAGGAAAAATCCTCTCACCTGTAAAGGGTTAAGAAGCTAAAGGTAAACTCGCTGGCACCTGACCAAAATGACCAATGAGAAGACAAGATACTTTCAAAAGCTGGGAGGAGGGAGAGAAACAAAGGTTCTGTGTCTGTCTGTATGCTGCTTTTGCCGGGGATAGAACAGGAATGGAGTCTTAGAACTTTTAGTAAGTAATCTAGCTAGGTATGTGTTAGATTATGATTTCTTTAAATGGCTGAGAAAGGAACTGTGCTGAATAGAATGACTATTCCTGTCTGTGTGTCTTTTTTGTAACCTAAGGTTTTGCCTAGAGGGATTCTCTATGTTTTGAATCTAATTACCCTGTAAGGTACCTACCATCCTGATTTTACAGGGGTGATTCCTTTACTTCTATTTACTTCTATTTTTTATTAAAAGTCTTCTTGTAAGAAAACTGAATGTTTTTTCATTGTTCTCAGATCCAAGGGTTTGGGTCTGTGGTCACCTATGCAAATTGGTGAGGATTTTTACGAAAACCTTTCCCAGGAAGTGGGGCGCAAGGGTTGGGAGGATTTTGGGGGGAAAGACGTGTCCAAACTACATTTCCCAGTAAACCCAGTTAGAGTTTGGTGGTGGCAGTGGAGATCCAGGGACAAAGGATAAAATTAATTTGTACCTTGGGGAAGTTTTAACCTAAGCTGGTGAAAGTAAGCTTAGGAGGTTTTCATGCAGGTCCCCACATCTGTACCCTAGAGTTCAGAGTCGGGGAGGAACCTTGACAGCTCCATTCACATAAGCACTAGCCAAGAAGCATAACAAGACCCCCTCAGAATTTTTCATTTGATTGATTTACATCCTGTCCTCACCTATGCTTCTGATGGGCTGTGGTGCGTGTTTTTAAAATTTTCTGAACATGTGAATGAAATGGTATCACAGTTCAGGATTTCAAACATCCAGTTAATTAGTTACCTGATAAATGGGGATTCAATGAATTAAGAAAAGCACAGGACATTTTGTTTAAAAGGGTACTTAATTATAGTAGAGCACTGAGCTCTGACTTGGGGGCGTCTAAATGTTTCCATTCTAAATAAGCTTTTATCTGATGCTTATTATAGAATCTCAAAATCTTACATTGCAGAAGGAAATTTATTCTCTCTGGTGTCTGTGGGAAGATGATTTTTTTTTTAATGTCTCAATCACATTAATCACACTGAGTAGAAAGAAGATGGGGGAAATATAAACTTTTGACATTCTAAAAAGCAATATACTTTTTTATATCATTTGAGACATATGTGATACAAACCTGAAATTTGGATGGAGTTCACCTGGTGGCAATCTTTTTTTTTATTATCTGTCCAAGTTATAAAGGTTTAAAAATATATTTTCTGTGTGCAGACTCTTTTTCCTTGTACAACAAAAGATTAATTCAGTGGATTTTATCTAATGGTCCTCCCAATTTTCTATTCATAATGCACATGTTTGTACATGAAACTTGAGAGGAATTTCTCATTTAATGTGTAGATGTATGTGGGATTTGTTCTGTAATGGTGCATGTGGAATAAGATAGGGATCATAAAGCATGTGCTGTTTGACAGGTTAATGGACTAGATCAGTGGTGGGCAGCCTGTGGCCCACAGGCCGCACACAGCCCATCAGAATAATCTGCTGGCGGGCCACCAGACAGTTTGTTTACATTTGCATGGCCGCCCACAGCTTCCAGTGGCCATGGTTCACTGTTTCTGGACAATGGGAGCTGCGAGAAGCAGTGTGTGCTGCAGGGACATGCTCTCCGCCACTTCCTGCAGCTCACGCTGGCCAGGAATGGTGAACCATGGCCACTGGGAGCTGCGAGCCGCCGTGCAAATGTAAATGAACTGTCTGGAGACCCTCTAGAGGATTACCTGATGGGCCACATGTGGCCCACAGGCCGCAATTTGCCTATCACTGGACTAGATAAACCCCAGTCAGATCCCGTATGGTAATCCCTATGTATAAGGCATGTATAGTATGAGACATAGGTCATATGGAACAAGGCCTCAGTCAGAGCCAGATTGTCTCTGGCCCCTTCATCCATAGAAGGGCCAGGAACAATTTCATTCTCTGATGCCTTCATGCTTTCCCTTTGGCTCTGTTCATGCTCTGCATTTGCTCAAAGAGTGGACTCCATCTCCACTCTTTGAGCAAAGTGGGAGTAGTAGATTGCACAGTCCCTTCTCAAGCTCCCCTTGAGGTCTTGCCTCACTAAGTATGACTCCTGTGCTGTGCAAAGTGTTCTGCTGCTGTCTAGCAAATAGTTCCATATGGTGGAATGTCTTTGTTTAATAACTTTTAAGAAGGGAGGAAATTCCATACAAAAATGTATGTGAAAAGATGGTTAAACGTCAAAAGTCAGGAAATGCCAAAGGTAAGGTTGCCTGTGCAAGACTCAATATAACCCCTGGTACATACATACTATCAGTGTCTTTAAGTCATAATCACTTGCTATTTTCTCTGAAGGACCTCTGTCTAATAGTGCACAAAATTTAATGGACAATATGTAATTAATGAGGCAGTGATGTGTAGTTAAGGGGCCAGGGATTGATTTTTCCTCACTAGATGCTCGATTTTTGGTGGATGGAAGTGAGGGGGTGACATTTTATTTTCTGTGTAGTCAACTCCCAGTAGCTATTTGCCACTTGGCTTTGCTGGTTCTTCCTGCTCAAACATTAGGCCAGGTTACAAGGAAATTTGTAGGAGCTTTACAAATAACATGTAGTAATTCTTGATTCATCCCTAGAATGTTTGAGCTTTTAGCCATAACTTCCACAAACAATAAGACACAGCAGTCTCCCTAACAATGAAACAACTTAAGGGGCAGTTCTCAAGGAACTAATGCTTAGCTGGAAAGACACTGCAGTTGTAGAGGAGTTTATACTGATTAGACCTGATTCACAATTTTCTAACAAAAATGTTATGAATTGAAAACTGGAAATATTTTATAATAGAATTTTATAATATAATTTTGTATATACCTTTACCACATTTTGACCATCTCTAACACCAAGTTAAATTTAAATTTGAATCATGTTACTGCATTGAATATTCTGTAAGGTATATATACATAAGAACCCTTGTAGAAGAACTTGAAAAGCTCCTTCCTAAGAGTTTCACTAGTTAGAGCACTGTATTTCTAGAAAACTGTATCCCATAGTATAAGAACATTTTAATCAAATAGCTCTTCTCCTACCCCGTGACCCCAAATTAAATTCTACCTTTATTCCTGCCTAACAGGAAGCAAATTAAATTAACTACCTGCCTGAGAAAACTATTGGAGTGCTTGCTTAAGAATATTGCAGCTGCACTGCAACAATAAATCTGAATGCTCAAGAGAGCATGGGGTTGTGAATAATCTAGTCAGAAGAGCTGAGGGCTGATTCACTACTGTGCTACCCAGCTTTACACAGGTATCATTCCATTAAAATAAATGGAGCTACGTTCACATAAAGCTGAAGTAAGAGGATGATGACTCAATCTCTCAATCCTTACTATGTGTCAACTATAATTTTTATAATAACAGTATTAAAACTTTGAACACATGCTATTAAATGGTTCTAGTCTATTCTGTATAGGTTCTTACGTTGCACTCATCACCATAGTATCTGAGTGCCTTCCAGTAAGGCACTAAGCAACATGACTGCACATCTGTCATGTGTGCCATGTTCTCTGATCCTCTGCCCAGTGGAAGAAATGTGTGCAGTGGAATGTTTTGTGATGTGTTTTTCTATGCTTACATTATTTATCATTTTACCAATTTTCCTTCTGTGATTCAGTTCTTTACAAAAAGCCCTGAAGAAGAGACTTGGAATTACAATGGCCATATTAATTTGGTGTTTCTCCCTTTTTATTTTAAATTGTTTAATTTAACTGTACACATTTTATGTTTGAAAAATTAAAGCATCAACATTTTCAGTCATGAAGTTTGGGGAAATACGTATTGTTGTGTCATTGTCGTCTACACAACATTAAGAATATAAGGAAACCACACCACAACATTTGGTGTCCAAATAACTATGTCTACTAACTCTATAAAAACATACTAGGCTTTGCTACATAGATACGCTGCTGTTCTGGTGGCTTCTACAATAGAAGACAGGGAAACCCACTCAAGGAATCCCAAACTAGTTAAAGGGAAACTACCCATTTTTGACACACTGTACCTAAAATTGTGGTCATAAAAAAAATCAGTATTTGTTAGCTGTTACAATAATCTCAAATAACACCACTGGCCATTTTTTAAAATTTATAACAATTATTATCCTGCTGTTTGTAAGTTCTTAAGGGCACAGACTGTGTCTCATTAAGAATGCCCAGTAGTGTACTAGATGTCTCATGATATAAATAAGACTTAGTCTATGCCCGGGAGAATTTACAATCTAATTTAGGATGAGATTGTGACATACCAGAGTACAATCCAGTCTAATGAGTAGCAGTGTCATCCCTGCCCTGTATCCTGCCGTGCCCTTTACAATGCCTTGCTGCTCACAAACAGCCTCCAGCATGTAAGTCACTTCCAGCTATGTCTGTGCTGCAGCCATCCATCCATCCACACCTTGGTTTCTTATCAGCCTTAAAAATTACTACTGAGTGACCCCAACAAACTCCCAGTCACAGATTTTCCCCAGAAATATATTTCCTGTGCTGCCCAACCTGTCCCTGGACAGTATGAATATACTAAGTCCATTATTCCTTTATGGGAATAATATGCACACAACATATTATCCCAAATGGAGTTACCCAGCTACTTCAACTTAAACACACTGGATTAGATAAAAAAAGTTTATTAACTACAGAGACAGAGAGATTTTAAGTGAGTACAAGTAAAGAGGCATAAAAATCAGACATGGTTACAAGAAAAAAGCAAACACTTACTGATGCCTAACTTAACAAGCTACACTAGGTTCAAAGCAAAGTTTTTCTCACAGTATGCTTTTAGCAGTCCTCCTTAGGTCAAGACTCCACCCCAAAATCCCAGTGAATGCTTCCTTTGTCTTTTCAGGTGCAGTGAATGTGATGGCCAGGGAGAGAGAAAGGGGTGCCTTGGGGTGTTTGACCATCCTTTTTATAGTTTCAGTACTCCTCTTCAAAAACATTTAGAGCTGAGAAAAAGGAGCCAAGGAGGCAAGGTGGAAGGATATTCTCTTGTTTTTTTCTCTTGTGTGAGCTTTCATATGTCTGTTCATGCTTCAACCACCATTAGAGAGGATATGTGTCCATGCTGATCACAGGTTCTCCTTGATAAAGATCCAAAGCAGTACGGACTGACACATGTTCATTTTCATCATCTGAATCAGATGTCACCAGCAGAAGGTTGATTTTCTTTTTTTGGTGGTTTGGGTTCTGCAGTTTCCACATCGAAGTGTTGCTCTTTTAAGACTTCTGAAATCATGTGCTACACCTTATCCTCAGATTTTGGAAGGCACTTCAGATTCTTAAACCTTGGTTTGAGTGCTGTAGCTATCTCATATTGATACCTTATTTGTGTTTTGTCAAATCCACAGTGAAAGTGTTCTTAAAGTGAACAACATGTGCTGGGTCATCACCTGAGACTGCTATAACATTAAATATATGGCAGAATGCTGGTAAAACAGAGCAGGGGACATACAATTCTCCCACAAGGAGTTCAGTCAGAAATTTAATTAACACTTTTTTTTTAACAAGAGTCATCAGCACGGAAGCATGTCCTCTGTGGCTGAAGCATGAAGGGACATACAAATGTTTAGCATATTTGGCACGTAAATATCTTGCAGTGTCGGCTACAAAAGTGCCATACAAATGACTGTTCTCACTTTCTGGTGACATTGTAAATAAGAAGAGGGCAGCATTATCTCCTGTAAATGTAAACAAACTTGTTTGTCTTAACAATTGGCTGAACAAGAAGTAGGACTGAGTGGACTTGTAGGCTCTGAAGTTTTACATTGTTTTGTTTATGAGTGCAATTATGTAACAAAAAATCTACATTTGTAAGTTGCACTTTCACGACAAAAAGATTGCACTACAGTATTTGTATGAGGTGAATTGAAAAATACTATTTATTTTGTTTATAATTTTTACAGTGCAAATATTTTTAATTAAAATAACGTACACTTTGATCTCAATTACAACACAGAATACAGTATATATAAAATATAGATGTAGAAAAATATCCAAAATATTTAATACATTTCAATTGGTATTCTATTGTTTAAGAGTATGATTAAAACTGTGATTAATGATGATTAATTTTTTGAGTTAATCACCTGAGTTAACTGTGATTAATTGACAGTCCTAATAAAAAGTTGTTTAGTGTTCTTTCCTCCTGCTCTAGATTCCAAACTTGAAGATCCAGAATTATTCTCCAAATCTACATTTATGAAAGATGTGTCAGTTTATTATGCTAAAATTCAAAGGGTTTTAAGAAAAAAAAATTTAAAACATCAAATAACAAAGTTTTGATTTTAATGTTATATTTTCCTGTTATCAAAACAAGAGGGACTCTGTGTAGTTTAGGTTTCCTGATATTTTTTTGGAAATGGTTAAGCAGTAAGGAAGAATCAAATACAGAGATGAGAAATGATACTTCCAGTAAAGATTACAAAACAAAAGTTGTGGCTTCTGTCTTCTGCTTCAGATATTTGTAAAAATTTTTGATTAAAGCTTTCTAAAAACCACATAATTTCTTTCCTGCTCAATTTTCTTAAAACTGAAAATGCATTAGTTTTCCCTTATAAGTGTTTAATCTTTTCGTAATCAACAGAAAATATGGATTGGCTTGTATTTGCCTCCGAATTCAGTTCCTGTGTGAGGTATTTAAATAATTAAACTCAAATCATAATCTACTACTTTTTCAAGATGCAGATTTCTTCCTTTTTGTCTTTGGGAGCAAAAGATGTAATTTTAATTATACTCTGCATATTTTGACTGATAGGAAGAAGGTAAATGAAGTATTCATAAAAGTGAACTTAATAAAATTCGCAGAGACTTAATGCTGCTTTGCACGCTCAAGAATCATTTAACTTGCTCTTTAAGTCTCTTCAATTTAGCACTTATTTGCAGTACCTTCTATTTCATTTTAAATGTTGGTGACAAATTACTACACTTTCATCTTTTCTTTTAATGGCATACAATCACATTTCTGTGAATCTGAAAAAAAGATTTTGACTTTTCATATACCTTCTAAACTCTTTTAAAAACACCCTATTTACATTTCCACCCTTAGACTCCCTTTTTTTCTGAAAGATACAGCTAAATTTACACAACTGCACACTTTGACATTCTGAGGCTTCAGCAATCTAAATTTACAATTGAAACTGCTCCAATTTGAAAATAAACTAGAAAGAATGACCAATAGATTATATGATTTTGAAATTCTGAATCTGTTCTCACAATGCAAAACATTTTGCTTTTTAAAAAACCTTATTTCTGTTTTATAGTTAAGTTCACAGGGGGGGAAAAACAGCACGTGAAATACACAAGTAGGTAAACAGGTTTTTAATATGGTGTTATATAGAGATAATGCTGCCAATACTTGCTGCAGCATTGTTATGCACAAATAGGTATGAGAGCAAAATATTTGGTGCAGCGCAGTTAAATAAATGTATATTTTTGGGTATTTGCTGCAATATTCACAGAATCAGGGAAATCTAGAGCTGGAAGGGACCTCAAGAGGTCATCTAGTCCAACCCCCTGGGATGAGGAAAGATCAAGTATACTTAAACCATTGCTTACAGGTAGGTGTCTAATCTGGTCTTAAAAACCTCGAATGGTGGGGATTCTCCAACGTTCTCCAACTTCCCTTGGTAACTGATTCCAGTACTTAATTATCCTTATAGTTAGAAAGTTTTTTTCCCAATATCAAATGTATATCTCCCTTGCTGTAGATTAAGCCCATTGTTTCTTGTCCTACCTTCAATGAACATGCAGAACAATTGATCACCATCCTCTTTGTTACAGCTTTTATCATATTTGTAGACTATCAGGTCATTGTTCAGTCATCGCTTCTGAAGGCTAAACATGCCCCATTTTTTTTAACCTTTTCTGTCTTGTTTTCTAAACTTTTTATTAATGTTATTGTTCTCCTCTGGATTCTCTCAAGTTTGTTTACATCTTTCTTAAGGTTTTTTGCTAAAAATTGGAAACAGTACTGCAGCTGAGATCTCACCAATACCAAGTACAGTGGGACAATTACCTCCGATGTCTTACATAAAACTCTTCTGTTGATAGACCCAAGAATACACAGCTTTTTTGCAACTGCAACACATTATTGCCTCATGTTTAGTTTGCAACCTGCTATTATCCCATATGCTTTACAGCAATACTGCTGCCTACCCAGTTATTCACTATTTTTATTTTTGTATTTGACTTTTCCTTTCTAAGTATAGTACTATGCACTTGTCTTCATTGAATTTCATCTTGCTGATTTCAGACCAGTTCTCCAACTTATAAAGGTCCTTTTGAATTCTATTACTGTCCTCTGAAGTGCTTGCAATCCCTCTGAGTCTGGTATTCACATATATTCACATATACTCTCTCCTCCATTATTCAAGTCATTAATGGAAATATTAAAAAGTACCAGATCTCTGCAGGATCCTGCTAAATATATCCTAGACAAATTGGAGGATTGGGCCAAAAGAAATCTGATGAGGTTCAATAAGGATAAGTGCAGGGTCCTGCACTTAGGACGGAAGAACCCAATGCACAGCTACAGACTAGGGACCGAATGGCTAGGCAGCAGTTCTGCGGAAAAGGACCTAGGGGTGACAGTGGACAAGAAGCTGGATATGAGTCAGCAGTGTGCCCTTGTTGCCAAGAAGGCCAATGGCATTTTGGGATGTATAAGTAGGGGCATAGCGAGCAGATCGAGGGACGTGATCGTCCCCCTCTATTCGACATTGGTGAGGCCTCATCTGGAGTACTGTGTCCAGTTTTGGGCCCCACACTACAAGAAGGATGTGGATAAATTGGAAAGAGTCCAGCAAAGGGCAACAAAAATGATTAGGGGTCTGGAACACATGACTTATGAGGAGAGGCTGAGGGAACTGGGATTGTTTAGTCTGCAGAAGAGAAGAATGAGGGGGATTTGATAGCTACTTTCAACTACCTGAGAGGTGGTTCCAGAGAGGATGGTTCTAGACTATTCTCAGTGGTAGAAGAGGACAGGACAAGGAGTAATGGTCTCAAGTTGCAGTGGGGGAGGTTTAGGTTGGATATTAGGAAAAACTTTTTCACTAGGAGAGTGGTGAAACACTGGAATGCATTGCCTAGGGAGGTGGTGGAATCTTCTTCCTTAGAGGTTTTTAAGGTCAGGCTTGACAAAGCCCTGGCTGGGATGATTTAATTGGGGATTGGTCCTGCTTTTGAGCAGGGGGTTGGACTAGATGACCTCCTGAGGTCCCTTCCAACCCTGATATTCTATGATTCTATGAAGGTTAAAAAAAATCTCAGGTATTAAGGTATCCCTGACTTTTCCATAAGGGTTAGCAAGTACTGCCCTCTACTTGAGAGACTTTGTATTAGTGACAATTTTGTTTGCAGAAAATAATTAGTCATTGGTTATAGAGCATTTTATGCCCCTTACTTTAATAATTTAAATTGTTATTGGATGAAAACAAGGTTTTTAGACATCTGGCTATGAGGTGGTAGGCCAATTTGCAACCTTGCGTGCATTTATGTCAATTGGAGATCTATGTGCAAACAATTATGCTAAATGTGTTGAATAAATTGTTTACTGCAAGTAAACAGTCCAATAAGTCAGCTACTGACTATAAGTAAATATATTTAAATAAAAATTCACACCACTTTTCCTGCAATCATTATTGAGAATAACTATTTCCTTACATGAATGTTTGCAGAGAACCAGGAAAAAGGAATTCTTAATATGGTTGAAGTGAATTTCAGGTTTTATTTGAGTGCACAATTATTATTTATGTTAATTGCGGTAGGCCCCAATAGGCCACCATCAGGACCAAGGCCCCATCATTATAGGCAGTGGAAAAAAGCACTCTGTAGAACATGGTTTTACAGTGGACCTTACAGTACAATCTAGTGTAAAACAAAATACAACAAATGAGTGACAAATAATAGGAGAGGTGTGGGAAGAAGGGCAAACAAAATGGGATACACACAATTACTTAGGCTGGTCTCACTTATGCTGGTTTGATATCAGTATACTTTGGTTCAATTCAGTGGAATTAGTCCTGATTTACACAAGTGTAATGAAGATCAGCATAGAATGAGGCTCAGTATGTTTTACTTCCATCATTTTCTTTCCTGCTTTCTCACATTTGTGGAAATTTTTCTCTTGTATGTGCAAAGATGATTTAAACTGGCTAATAGGAAATGTGCACGGACTCCTAAGGGCAGAATTTGGCTCTTGAAGATGAATGATGTGATTTAGACTTAATAGCAGGGCTCAGTGTATACATGTTTGGAAACCACTTATAAAAAAGAAGTATTTTCTTTTTCATGGAAGTTTCTGAAGTCTGTTGGTTTAGAGGAATTGGAGGAACAAACTATTGTTCATATATGAAATGAAACATTGTTATCCTTCATGTGCACAGAAGGTCAAATTATTAAGCCCTGCATCAGTTTTTACTCAGACTTTCGAAGAATTACATTTTCATTGGCTTTAATGACAGTTTTGCTTAAATAAGATTTCACTATTCTGGTTCTTGTTAGGTCAACAGATGCTTTTCCTAAGGGCAAAGACAATGCCCTGAATGCTTTTATCAGAAAGGTTTCAGAGTAGCAGCCGTGTTAGTCTGTATCCGCAAAAAGAAAAGAAGTACATATGGCCCCTTAGAGACTAAATAAATTTGGTCCTGCTTTGAGCAGGGAGTTGGACTAGATGACCTCCTGAGGTCCCTTCCAACCCTGATATTCTATGATTCTATGATTCTATCCTCCCAGTTTGACAGAGAACCATTTGTGACCGGTTGCCGCACCCTTCCATGGTGCCACCTGATGTACCCGGGTCCCACTGACCCTGCCCATTCCACCAGCTAGGGCTCCCTCACAGTGTCCTTCTGCACACATACACACAGGTAGGGACACACCCAGCTGCAAAGGCACACAGATACTGAAATCAGCTCTGTGTGGGAAAACTCAGCTCAGGGATTGCCCACCTCCTTTGGGGTAAAGTTCACACCTCCTTTGAGGTAAAAACCCAAAATCATATTATCTTGCCTTGTATAAAGATCTATAAAGCATAAGCTCATGAAATTTGTTCCCTCCCTCAATGTGAAGAAAGGTATGCACAGCTTTTTGCCCCTCCCCCCAGTTTTGAATTATACAAATTGGTGTTGGAATAAACATAAAACAAGTTTATTAACTACAAAAGCTAGATTTTAAGTGATTATAAGGGATAGCAAACAGAACAAAGTAGATTACTGAGCAAATAAAACAAATGCAATGTCAAGGTTCCTTCCCCACTCTGAACTCCAGGGTACAGATGTGGGGACCTGCATGAAAGACCCCCTAAGCTTATTCTTACCAGCTTAGGTTAAAAACTTCCCCAAGGTACAAGCTTTGCCTTTTCCTTGAACAGTATGCTGCCACCACCAAGTGTTTTAAACAAAGAACAGGCAAAGAGACCACTTGGAGACGTCTTCCGCCCAAATATCTCCCCTCCCAAAGATCTACACCCCCTTTCCTGGGGAAGGCTTGATAATAATCCTCACCAATCGGTACAGGTGAATACAGACCCAAACCACTGGATCTTAAGAACAATGAAAAAGCAATCAGGTTCTTAAAAGAAGAATTTTAATTAAAGAAAAGGTAAAAGAATCACCTCTGTAAGATCAGGATGGTAAATAACTTAAAGGGTAATCAGATTCAAAACATAGAGAATCCCTCTAGGTAAAATCTTTAGTTACAAAAAGACACAAAAACAGGAATATACCTTCCCTCCAGCACAGCTTATTTTCCAAGCCATTAAACAAAAGAAACTCTAAAGCATTTTCTAGCTAGATTACTTCCTAACTTTACAGGAGTTGTAAGGCTTGCATTCCTGATCTGTTCCCGGCAAAAGCACCACACAGACCAAACCCTTTGGCCCCCCACCTCCAGATCTGAAAGAATCTTGTCCCCTCATTGGTCATTTTGGGTCAGATGCCAGCAAGGTTACCTTAGCTTCTTAATCCTTTACAGGTATAAGGGCTTTGCCTCTGGCTAGGAGGGATTTTATAGCACTGTATACAGAAAGGTGTTACCCTTCCCTTTATATTTATGACACACACAAACTAAGTTCTCACCCTAAATGATGTTTTAAGCAGATTGCAGAATTTCTTTGTGGACAGATAGCTCTTGCTTGCAGCTTAAAACTCCAGCTATATCCTTCACAGGACAGACACCATTTCAAGCCTGGGTTCAGTACATCTCTCCTTTCTCTGTTGTCTTTGTTTCTTCAGTGTCTCAAGCAGTTATCTTGGGTAGGGCTTCAGTGAAGAAAGAACCAAGATTAACTCACTCCCCAGCCATAAATAGGATTTGCATATGGTGGGAATCCTTTGTTTCCCAGTTTGACCCGCACCTCCTTTTAATGGAAAAACAGTAGAAGTCCAAGATGGTGTCCAGTATCAGGTGACATGATCACCTGACCCTGCAGTGTCAACGCAGCATCCCAGGAAATTCTCAGGAAGGAGGGAGATTAGCATCTTCAAAGACCTATTGTTCCCCCTAATGGCCCATCCAGGCTGTTTCTATACTGCCTGGTGTGTGTTCCCTAGATGAAAACACAGTTGTAATTGTTATATAGTCGATCTTCCTAACTTTAGATTCAGAAATGATACATGCATGCAAATTAGATAGTCATATTCAGTAAATCATAACCTTTCCAATGATATCTCACATGATCCATCTTGCATGAAATACATCTCAGTTATGCCATATTCATATCATAAGTATATCTCTATGAATCCTATTTCTATGAAGAATATGGAGCGTAATGTCACACCATTGATAATGCCTCTCTGAATATGTTTGTTCAACCGATTGTACACCCACCTTATAGTAATTTCTTCTAGAACATATTTCCCTAGTTTGTTTATGAGAATGTCATGTGGGACTGTGTCAAAAGCCTTACTAAAACAAAGATATGACATACCCCCATACACTAGGCCAGCAATCCTGTCAAAGAAGGGAATTAAGTTGGTTTGGCATGATTTCTTGGTGTTGTCCATTATTAGCTCTCCTTCCTCACTAAGTAGTGGACCTACACTTTCATTTGTCATTCTCCTGATTCTAATGTATAAAACCTCTTGTTGCCTTTTAAATCTCTTGCTAGTTGGAACTCATTTTGTGCCTCAGTCTTTCTAATTTTTGCCCTATATGCTTGTGCTATATTTTTATATTCCTCTTTATCAATTTCCCCATGTTTTCACTATTTTGTTAGATTCCTTTTTTTTGATGTTCAGGTCATTAAAGGGCTCTTGATACAGCCATATTATTCTCTAGCTATTCTTCCTGTTTTTCCTTTGCATTGGGATAGTGTGCTGTTGTGTTTTTAACACCACCTTTTTGAGAAATTGCCCTTTATCCTGAACAACTTTTCCCCTTAGATTTTCTTCCCCTTGAACCTTACCTATCAGTCCTATGAATTTTAGTCTGCTTTTTTTTAAATCTATGTCCTTATTCTAAAGCTTCTTTCTTTCCTTAAAATCTATCATTTCATTATCAGTTTCACACAAGTTGATTCACCACCAATTCCTCCCTCTTAGTCAAAGTAAGTCTAAAATGGCTGCCCTTCCTGATTACTTTCTCCATCTTCTAAAATGAAAAGTTGTTCCAAATACATTCCAAGAAATTGTTAAAGATTTTGTGTTTTTCCATATTACATTTCCAATATTGTTATACATTTATAATATACTTTTACAGGTGTTATACACTAATGTATGCATTGATATTTGAAAAAAAAATTGTTGCAACTTGATAAGAGTGAAGGTTTTATATTTATTCAAAATATAAATTGTCAGTATCATTCTGGAGATTGTACTTCAATTGTATTTGACACTTTTGGGAAATTGTGCCCTTAATCTTTTGGTCTCTCTCTCTTTTATAGATATTTGCCTAGTTCCCATGTATGTTGATAGGCTAAATACCTTAATATTTGTAGAGCACTTCGAGTTCTTCAGATTACTTGCATGTACATATTTTATTTACCTGAGACTAAGATAAATGCTGAATCAGGACCATAAGCAGGTTTCTTTAATTAGTCACCAGGGGAACCTGATAGTGCTCTAATGCAGCAATTCTCAAATGTGGCCACCAGGGTTTTTTTGTGGGGTCACGGCAGCCTCCTGGGCAGTGATGGAGAGGGGCAAAGCTGCGGTCCCTCCCTCCCTGTTGCTTCTGCACCACCTCTGGAGGAACAAGGTGAGTTCTCAATTCACCTGGGGGAAAAGGGGACTCATGTTTCACCCTGGAGTAGTTGGGTGGCAGGCTTCAGCAGCAGGACTTTGGGTGCCGACCCCCTGCTCTGCAGCGGTTGGGCTCCCCACCCCTCCCTTTACTCTGGGGCTCCAGTGCCTCCCCCTCGGACATCCCCATCCACGGCTTAATTTGTCGTGGGGCTTGCTGATAAAAATGATATTAACTACCATACAATTATCACTTATCACAGCCTCCCAGCCTGCTACTAAGTGTGCTGAGAAAAGCGATAACAAATATAAAAATGTCATTTTCCACTTATACATTATTTTTATTATTGAGTCTTAAAAAAAAACCCCTACATAATTTACAATTATTTAGATGTGTATATGTGCATATTTATTTGTTTTTCCTAAAGTTCATTAAGTAGTTAAAGTGTCAGTTTGGCACCACCAAGAGTTGGTGGCCGCACTCTTGAGGCCATCACATTTTTTTGTGTGAGAACCATTGCACTAGTCCATTCTTTTGCCATAAGTGGGGACTTTTCTAGTTCTGATGCAGAGAACCAGTGCAAGAAAAAGAGGACCAGAGAGTTGGAGTATTAGGGATAAAACATCCAAATAAGGAAAATGTACTTGAACACAAGGGCCACTAAGCACTTTTAGAACTTCATTACCACATTCTGCCCTACAATGAACAAGCATAACTCTCATTAAATGTAGTTGGCTTTAGAAGAGGAAGGGAGGATAGACAGTTGGTCCTTAGGCATAAAAGGTCTGCTATGAATGAAAGAAAATGTTCAAGGCATGATCTGGCCATGCTTAATTATTTGACTAGTAGTGGCTTACTCCACAAGCAGTTCTACTGAAATGGCAGTACTTGCAGGGGAATTAAGGATTACAGAATCTGTCCCTAAACATGTTGTAAATTCACAGAGCTACTTGGTGGTTCTTTAATGCTTTGTGCTGTTGGGCAGGGACTAATACTAATCAAAACATAGTTTTAAAACAAATGGAAAATTACTGGTGAAAGTTTGTGTTATAACATAATTTAAAACATACAAATTTAAACAATTTAATTCAAACTAAGAATGTTGTGGAATATTTGTTGAGCAGTGTTTGTGTATGTTCAAAAAATAATTCTGTTCTATTCAGTCTCATCAACAGAGCTAAGTAGAAGCATTTGAGATAAATTGAATACCTGGTAAATCATATTTAGTTACTTGCAATTACTCTTCACATATTATATTATTGGTAACCATTTCCATGCTCTGTAGGGAGTAAACACTTATGGCATAAAAGTCATTTTTAAGAATGCTATAGGGCAGAAGCAAAAACAAGCTCAATACAAATACCACAATTTAAGCCAAGAAGTAACTGCTATTGCTCCTACTTGTCACCCTCTGGACTCATTCTGAAATTCTGGCAGTATCGGGTCTTCAGATATGTAATCACCTCTCACCACACAGACTTAATGATGCAGGACTGGTAATAAAGCATAAAATCATAATGAATTTTTGGGAGATGTTTTTTTAGATGGAAAATTCATTTCAGCATGTAATGTTTCTTCATTTAAACCTGACTATTTAGCATCTGTGGACTATTCTCTGAATAGTTCAACTTTGTCATTTTTGTTGATATACTCAGTGCCATTTGTGATGCTATATGATTGAAGATGACCATTGGTGTCATTGTTGTTACCACTGTTATAGAATTGCAACAAATATGCAAAGTGTATCATGAAAGGTGTCAGTAGAAATGTTAAAATCTGTCAAGTATGATTATCCTGTTAAATGCATGTATCATCACTGTATATGAAGTAATGACTATTGTCTATGTATTTGTATCTCAAAAGTGTTTGTTCTTGGGTTGACACACACAAGGTAGTTTACAACCAGTCTCGCCAGCCCAGACTATTCAAGATTGATAGGTCATTAAGAACAATCAATTCTCCAGATAATTCTTCCTGAGGATGCCTCACATAAAAAAGAACAAATGACCACCCTTGTTATTCAGCAAAACATGTAAGGGCATGGGATATGGATATGTGACCTTGGACTCCATCTTTGTCAGTAACTTTCCATATATAGGGGCTGTGGACTTTGTGTGGGACAGTACATTACTACACAGATGGCAGAGGATAAAAAATACATCTGTAACTCTCCATTTTGATTCTTTTCTGTTCCAGTTCTCTAGAATGTGGATTTCTAACTAAAAGGAGTATTTTAATCAATGGACTGAAGACCTTCCAATCTTTGTATGTTTCCAGAGAGATTTTTTCAAGCCATTCCATCACTGCTACAAACGTTATCTAAGGATTTTGCAATCTTTTGTATGTATATGATCTTTTAACCATTTATAACTCTCTTCTTTTAATTTATTAATAAATCTTTAGTTAGTTTATTAAGGATTGGCTCACAATGTGATATTTGGGTAAGATTTGAAATACATATTGACCTGGGGGTCAGTGTCTGATCCCTTTGGAACTGGTAGAACCTCATATATGGTGAACTGGGTTTTCAGTAACCTCTTTATTAGACCTGTTTGTCTGGATGGAAGCCAAGGGGCTGCAATGCCTAAATGGGACTGTGTTTGGCTTTTAGTTAACCAGTGTGGTGCTACAGAAGCTCCTTTGTTACTGGTTTGGTGAACCTAATTATAGAATAAATCACAAGTTTTGGGGGATTGTCTGCCCTGTTTCTTGCAGTCTGCCCTGAGTGTGGCATTCTAAGTGTGGTTCATTCCTCCATTCAACACAGACTTGACACAGAGAGGTGAAAACTACCAGAATAGGTTTAGATTGGACACAAAGCCCCTAAATGATGTAAAGGTAAGATTTGTTTCATCTTAATTTTAAAAAAAATAAGTCCAATGTGAATCAAATAGCAAAAATAATCCATTTTCACATACCAAATATAAACCTTATTATAATATAGCACATACTTCATAGTCATTTGGTGACACTGCTTATATAAGCTTGTAAGAATTCTTCAGGTATTTATAAAATCTTTGTTTTGGTTACTAGCATGTTAAATGTACAACAATGGATAAAAGTGACTCCCTTCCCAAAAGGTTTTACGAAAATAAAGGGCAAGATTTTCAAAAAGAGGAGCCTAATATTAGCTCCTAAACCTAAAGCCAAGCATCCATGTAATTGGGTTGGATAGAACTTGTGGGTTCTTACCACTTGAAACCAAGTAGGTGCCTGATATGGAATTAATAACCTAGGCTTGTGTTCCTATCTTTGAAAATCTAACTTATATATATTATAAATTATAAATAGTTAATTAACACTTTTGAGTACATATAATACTACATGTAATGATTAAGACTATAAACACTTTTAAGCTTGTTACAAAATATGCAATAGTAAAAATGCTTTTTAAAAATATTACATTCCATTAAAAATAGAAGTAGTCACATTTGATGACCATACCTAGGCATCATATGTTTCCTGATTAAAAATAATTTAGTTTTAACTTAGTTAAGATTGACAACATAACAGTCTCAAAAACTACAAATCTAGAATATTATTGGTAATGCTGGTACCACTTTGTGTGTCATACATTTTCTTAAATAAAAGAAGTAAAAATGTGCATTACGCAATTCACAGATAACCTTAACACAGTTTTCCACAAACATACCACTTCACTTGACAAAAAGACATCCAAAGATTTGAAAAACACTTGCCACTAAAGATGGGACAGTTAACAAAAGTTTGAATGCAATTCTTGCCATCCCTTAATTTCAAGTGGTTCAGATCCAATGTGATGATTTAGCTCAGTCATAAGAAATTAGATGAACTTGGGAAACTTAGATCAGCCCTTCTGGAAAAGTCCTATCCACTTTAATATGTTGGGGGGAAAGGGTGGAGAGAGGCACCCTAATACGGTTCTCTAGATATCAATGACCTGATGATGGACCATGAAGATCAATGAGAATTTTAACACCGATTTCAACAGAGTATGTTTGGACATTTAATCGGATTCTATAGAAATACTATTTTAAAAAACCCAACAAAATATAACAGAGAAGGATAACCACTTTATAGAGTTTTGTTTAAATCTTCTGTACCAGGCATATACATTTCTATTAATTTCCATATGATGGTTCAAAAATATATTCATCTATCATTCTGTATTAAATTCTGTAAGGTTTTCCCATAAGGTAGGATTCAGAACTAATAACCAATGCCTGAATATTCAGGAACATCTGTTTTAAAAGTTTTGGCTTAAGCACAGCTCCTCTTCCAACATGAACATCCACAATATATCTAACAGTAGCTTAAATTGATCAAATCACATAAATTACACACTCTCAAAACTCTCACCCACATGTTCCAGCATGTTTCCAGAAAAAAGTGGCATGTCGGTATTCACAGACTTTTTAGGCCAGGATGACGAATGATCAACTAGTCTGCTCTCCTGCATAACACAGGCCAAATACTTCCAGCAAGTAATTTTTTCCCCAAGTCTACTAGTTCCTGTTGTTAGAACATACCTTATAGAAAAAATATCTGATCTCGATTTGAAGTCCTCAAGTAATGGAGACTCCACAATATCTCTTCTTAAATTGTTCCGTTGGTTAATTACCTTCACTGAAATAAAGTGCATTTTTTTTAACTATCTGAATTTGTCTAGTTTCAATTTCTAGCCTTTGTAACTTGTTTTGTCTGATACGATAAAGAGTCCTCTATTATCTGAAATCTTCTCCCTGTGTAGGAACTAGGGAATATATTATCCCTTAGTCTGTTGTAAATATTTGCTTGACCTGCTGCCTGCTGTAACACACATAGGAAAGTGTCTTTTAATCAGTGTGTATCAAGCTAGTCAAGTGAATCCTCTCTTCAATATAATCCTAACAGCCTCATCTCATCATGCCTCCTGTTGAGCCTGCAAACTGATTACCCCAAGGAATAGCCAGATCCAACTTCTTTGCATATATTTTATTTTATTTTATTTTCTGACCAACTGGGAAACTGACAAATATCAGAGGAAAGATAGGGATGATTTTTCTGTGCTTGATTTACTTTCTGATATGGCAAGCAAAGATGGAATGCCCAGTTGAGAAGATCAAGCTTCAATCAGTACCAGATTGAGTTTTCAAAAGAGTAAACATCATTTCCCACCAGGGCTCAAAGACAAGCATGGAAATACAGTAAGGCTTGCTAGCTATGCAGTATTTCCCAGTCTGCAGGGAAACCCTAATCTAATCTGGATCAAGCTGCTCAATTGAGTTCAGGCTCAGATTCCCTGCAGTAGGCTTTGCTCTCCTCAAATGCAGAACAGGACTGATGTTAATAATACGAAGACTTTAAAACTGTGAGTCATTCCACCATTTACCATTATGTTTTAGAAGCCTATTTTTCCTTACTGAGCATCTCCTATTAAAAATATCTTTTTAGTTCTGCTACTAATATGGTTGCATATGAGAGTGTAATTGCTGGCACTATGTTAGTGTGGATTGGTCAGTATATTGGGCTTTAAAAATTAGCTCTCATATCTCAGTAACTGAACAATATTGTTTAATTATTTAGAGCATGCCAAAACTGTACAAAACGGTGAAAAATAGAACACAATTTCTGCTTTACAAATCTGTGACAGGGTCCCTTAAACGGGATGCCATTAACAGTATCTAACTGGTAGCGGTGGGATAGAGAATACTGCACATGCTTTTCTTCCACTTGACTGACTCATTTTCTTTCATTATGCTTGAGGGAGGCAGGGATTTATCCTGGAATGACAACCAAGCACATGCATCTGGTTACACAGGTTAGAGCTACTCGAGAGTCCAAGTGCTAACCTGAGTTAAATGAGCAACTGCCAAGCGGAGGTCTGGTGCCGCTGAGATTTATCATACAGGTAGCAGTTCTTTTCCAAATGTGGGACCACTACTCAAAACTTTTTTCATTGTGTTTTTCAATGTGTTGTTACATAGTGACTTACAGCTATGTTCATATTGCCACTTTAGACACCTAAATCCCCTAATCAAGCCCAACTGGGATTAAGAAAACACCTCCTCAGTTGCTCCTGAACCTTGTAGGTGCCTAAAATCACTAATTTTTTGCTGTGAAAATTCCCTCAGAACCCCTATGTTTCTGCCTCTGAGCATGCACACTGCCACTCCACAGCAGGGGTCTGCATGCCAAGCCCAGAGTGATGCATGAACTGGGAAAAGATAGGTGTTCCTCTGCCTAAATTGCCTTCAGGGCCCAATCTGGTAAGCATGCTCAGAGCTTTCTTACTGGATTGGGCCCCTATAGATGAGTTTACAGAAATGGGTGTGGGGGGAAGAGGTGGAGGACCTCTCTTTTCACTTCTAGCCCAGTGGCTAGGGTACTCTCCTGGGAGGCTTGAGATTCCCAGTTCAAGTCCCCTCTCCACCTGAGAGAGAGAGCAAGAAAAGAGATATGAACTGCCATCTCTCTAGTAAATGCCCTAACCACTAAGCATTGGGATTTTCTGATGGGGAAGGGGTCCCTGAGTCTCTCCTGTTGAACCTGTTGCTTTGGGGCTAAAGAATAAATAAAAAATAGAGTGGGGGAAGTGGATCCTTGGTCCCGCTCCTCCTCAGTGAGGGTACTAACTATGAAGCTACAGAATCATTCTCATGCTTGCTCTCTGTGGCCCAATAATTCCATTATTATTTAATCCAAAGTGGAACATCTTCAACAGGAGAGAGTGAAAGGGTCCATATCAAACTATCCGATAGCCCAGTGGTTAGCGCACTTGGTAGAGAAGTGGTAGAACCTAGTTTAAATCTTTCTCCGCTCAGGCGGAAGTGTGACTTAAAATGGGGGTCTCCCACAGTTCCAGGTGAGTACCTTAACCACTGGGTTAAAAATGATTATGAAGGTTATCCTCCTCCTCTCCACCCCAGGCTTCTTGCTAAAATGGTATAGGTACCTAAAACCAAGCGAAGGTCTCCAGCTGAGAATCCCAAGCAGAGGGAGGTGCCTCCCTGCAGCCTGGATTTAGGCACTTATCTCTGAAAAAGGGGCCAGGTTTGGCACCTCCCATTGGCTACTTTAGGTAAGGAGCTACCCAATGCACTGGCTTTTTGTGAATCCCATTCTGAAGTGCCTCTTTCCCCCCATTCATTCTATCGAGAGCCTAGCCGCCAAAGTTAGTCTTTGTGAATCCCAATGATTTTCTAGGCACTTAAAAGTTAGACAGGGCAATCCTCACACCTAAGTTCCTTTTTGAATATAGCCCTTTTAGCATACACATCAGGTTCTATGAGTTCTATGATTTAATAATAGTATATTAAACCCTTCCATCCTGAAAACTGGAATATTATGACCAAGGTTCTATGTCCTTAATAATTCAGCAGCTGTAAAATTCAGTTTTTTTCTTTTTTTTTTTTTTTGGTGTGGAAATAGTCTTCCCCATTTCAGCATGGGGACAGTGAATAGGAAATGTGGTCAGCTCAGCAGGGGGATGGGAGAGGTGAGAGCTCATACCCAGATATGCGTGAAACCAGACCCTTGTGCTCAAAGTGCATGTATAAGTGTGCATGGGGAAGGGGCTTCTCAGCCTCCTATTGGCCAGCCTCAGAGGTACAGAGGAGCTAATTGGCTCTCATGCCCCTCCCCTTTAATTTAAAGCTTCACCAGATACCCAGAAGCCACTTGCAGTTAGTGCTACCACTTCTCCCTCTCTGTAATTGAGGTACATTGAGCTGTGTTTCCAGGGTCCAACTGATCACCTGTTTCTAGGATCA
This sequence comes from Lepidochelys kempii, assembly GCF_965140285.1. NCBI lineage: Eukaryota > Metazoa > Chordata > Testudines > Cheloniidae > Lepidochelys > Lepidochelys kempii. The sequence goes on from NC_136380.1 coordinate 84,784,371, forward strand.
AAAAGGAATTTTTGCCCATTGGACCAAATTGTTAAGGGTTCAAAGGGCTGGGTTTTTTGCCTTTATTTCACCATTTTGGAGGCTAAGCTTAGATTAAAAGGAATATGAACAGGAATGTAATACTAGGAGGTAATATATAAATGTTTAGTTCACCTGTACTTGCCATCAGTGTACAGGGCAGCTAAAGGCTGAATTGTCTGGTTAACATGGCAGCATCTGAGCCCCAAAGAAATAATAACAATTAATAATAGTTCACACTTAATAGTTAATAATTAATACAGATGAAAGTTCCTTGAGATAAACAATACTCTCCAAAATATGGAACTAATGTGACATTTGCCTGCCTGTAAAAGGGCACAGGTGAGCCCTTTTATTTTTTTCCACTTTGCATCCACAAACCAGCCTAGACCTCTGCTTTGATGCAATCACGTACTCTTTATTTACAGTACAAGTTCCCACCACTTGTAGCTAAAGGCTTATAGCCTCGGGGACTGCCAGCTCCTGCAGCCAGCAGGGGAGCATGACCTTTAACTCCCTGGCTCCGTTCTTTCCTCAGCTGTTCCATGTTTGCCACTTAGGCCTGGGCTTACTCAGCCAGCCCCAATTCCTTTTCTTGATTGGAGCTGGAATGACATAAGGCTGGCTTAGGGTTTCCTAGCCAGCACCCTGTTACACTGTGCCCAGAGACCCCTTCAGTGTATTTTAAAACCCTTCAATGAAATCTTTCTTCTACTTCTTTTATATTAATTGTCTTAATTATGCTCTTCACAGGGGCTGTGTCATTTTTGTGCATGTTTGTGCTAAGCACTATACTAATGAGGTAACAGTTGCAATACATATGTAATTAATAAATAGTAATGATGCTGCATGAAGTCCTGGAACTGAGACTAGTGGCCCATTGCAGGGAAGCTGAAAGCCGAAATTTCCTCAAGATAAATAATGCAAACAAAGATAGCATCAGAAGCACTTTAATGGTGAGGTTCGGTTGGTTGCTGTGCCATGTAATGAAGTCATTGCCTGCTGTGACTAGATAAATCAAATATTTCTTCACAGTGTGCAGGTAGCCTTATTTAGTCACAGTATAAAGCTCATAACAATGCAATGTCATAATGCCCACTTTTATGCTTCCAACAGTGAATTTCCAAATACACTAAGTGGTAATGCAAATTGAGGATGCTTTAGTAATGAAATGAAAAATCAGTCTGTGGTTGCTGCTGTGTTTTTCAGAGAGACACGTCTGAAAAGTTACAATCTATCAATCTTAATTTTATGCAAGCAAAAAGGTCAAAACATGAATCTTATCAGATGGAATTTGATGTCTTCCTCCTGCGCTCCCAATGACTTTTAATTGTGTCTTCTCAGAAAAGCCCAGGAGTGTTTTTTTTTTAAAAGACTTTTACAGTGTTCATAAACAGGACCTTGAACTGGGAGCAGTGTGACTCCTCTCCACTCCAGTAGTGTTTCATTCACAAACCTGAATTCAGGTTAAGTTGAACAAGTGGAACTTTATTAAATCCTGTGGACTGTTCTGTCCATGTATCTGAGTTGCTTCCAGCATAACTCCCTGGTGTTCTCTGTTTCCACTGGTGTTCTTTCTATAACAGTCTCTCCCAAGAACAGAGACCCTCTGATTCCAATTCCACTGATCATGCTTAGGCTTGGCAGATTTTTTAAAATGTATTTTTAATAATTGGACATAATATCAATGTTTATTTTTAAGCATTTTTTATTTTTATTGATATAAATTTTCACCGTTGTGGGGCAGGGAGGGAGGGTCAGACAACAGGGGTGTCACAATAATTATATAATTACAGTAGAGATTGAGAATCAAAAAGTTAAAGCTTCATAGCAGTTCAAATACAAATTTTCAGCATCACTTGTCAAAATAAGCAATGTAAATATCCTTGAATCAAACTCTAATAAGTTCTCAAGCAGTATGTTTCTTACTTTACCTATCTGTATATTTCAATTATCAATGGAACGGTTTTTTTATATTTGTTTGTGTGTGTATATTTTAATCCATGTTAACCAACATTTACATGATATATCGTCCCAATTTTACAAACATTTTAATATAAATATTAAAACTAAATAATTCACATTTTAACCCCACCCTATGTCCTTTGCTAAGAAGATGCTAGCACAGAACTAAGCTGGAGTTTCATCTACACCAGGATCAGTTGTTCACTGAATCTTTGAGATAATATGGTCTCTCCAATGGGCAACCACACCGAGAGCGACCTATCTCTGTCTCTTTGTAATCTGTCTCAAGTCTAGCAAATTATTTGTTTGTGAAGTCTACTCCCTCCCTCCCTGTTGGTTGGCTTCCAGATGGTTCTCTCTCTCTCTCTTTCTCTCTGTTCTGTGATTATCTCTGCAGGCTCTCCCTGGGTGTTGCATGGGCTGGCTCCTGACTCCTGTTTCTTCAGATCACTTGTTCATCTGGCACAGTCACTTCTTATAACCTAGATGCCACTTTGACCCTCACAACTCCTTTAGTCCACTCCTTCTGATGTCTCTCTAATGGATGGATTCTCAAAGGGTTGCCTGCCTCCAGAACCGGTAGCTCCTTATCATATTCTAGTGCATACTTTCTCTAATTATTGGCCATCTCCTCTCCACAGTATCTCCATCAAGACTGCAAAAGATCTCCCATTACTGGCCCTTTTCCATAGCCTCTTTCATTTCCATCAGCTTTGCTGTTGAAACTGGGAAAAAGTGCAGCATATTAATAGATTCAGTGGCCGGATCCTCTTCCCCTAACTCACTGATGCTGGATGTTCTGCTCAGGGTGTCAGCTAACATCAGAATAATCTGGAAAATATCTGATCGCTAACTGGTAGCACTGGAGGTGCATCAAAATATGTTGCAATTTATTTGGAGAATTAAGGGGTTCTGCCGTGATTGTCTTTAGAGCTTTGTGGTCCAATTGAACAATTACTGGGTGGCCATAGGGTACTAATGAAGTCATTCCACTCCAAATTCCTCAGCTAGAAACTCTTTTTCTAGCAGGCCATACCCGTGTTCAGTCTCTGACAGGCTCTGCTGGCATAAGCAACGGGCTGCTTCTGCAGAAGATCTCACTGGTTCTTTCTCCAGTGCATCACAGTGTCTGTGGCTCTGCTGGCTGTTAGTACTTCAGGACTGGGGCATCCATTACCATTTGTTTCAGTGTATCAAATTCTTGCTTTTGGGGACCTGTCCAGTCCCACTCAATATTCTGCCTTGTGAACTGACTTGTGGTTTCCACTACTGCACCCAGGTGTGGACAGAAGTTGGACAGAAACCTCATCATTCCTGTGAAGTATTGTAATCCTTTCACATCCACTGGAGCTGACATGTCTCTGACTACCTCGATCTTGTTAGCATCCGCTTTCAGTCCCTCTTCTGTGAGTTGATGTTCAATGTATGTCACCTCATGCTGTTTGAGTCACATTTTTTCTGGGTTCAGTTTTATGTCCTTGTCCTTCCATTGCTGTAGAAAAGCTTGCTGTTCTCTGTCATGGTCTCGTTTAGCTCTGTATCATTGCTCCCTTCACCGACAATGAGGATATCATCTGCAATTATTTTCACCCCACGCAGTGCTTCCAGTGCTCGGGTGAGTCTTCTATGGAACACGCTCTGGGGCTGGGCTTATGCCCATCACCATGGGCAGCCATACGGAGAGACCAAATGGTATTGCAAAGGTTGTCAGCATGCTGGACTCTTAATCCAGGTTTATGTGCCACAACCTATTTTTCACATAATAGACCATAAATATTCTGGCTTTGGAAAGTTCTGGCAAGATGTCATCAATTGCAGGCAGTGGAAAGTGGTATCTTTTCAAAATATGGTTCAGTGGTTTTGGGTCTATGCAGATGGTAATTTGCCGGATGGCTTGTTTGCCACCACTATGGTGCTCACCCAAGCTGTGCTAGCCTCTACAGATGCTATGATACCCCTGTTCTTCAGACTTTTAAGCTCCTTGCATATTGCATTGCATAATGCCACTGAACATTTCCTTTGTGATAAGCACACAGATTCCATTGTGGGGTCTAGTTCCAATCGTAGTTTTATTTAAGGTAACTGTTGCTTCATCAGTCTCAGTTTTTCTCCCTCTGGCAGTGGGTCTCTGGAGTAAATCAGTCTTATTCTGGTCGGTTTTAATTCTTCATGGTGGTTTATTTTTCAGTATTTACAAGGTGGGCTTCAGGGTAGACCAGGACGTTCTCTAAAGCAAAAAACAAACATACAAATAAAATCAAGAGAGGGCTGTGGTGCTTATCAGATACTAACACAAACTTCAGTTTGTAACCATTGTTTTTTGGGTTTACTGTGAGGTAAAATTTTCCTACAGGTTGCATTATGCTCTTATTTTACATTATTAGATTGTGCCTGATGTTTGTAATGGTGGTCTTTGAGTCCAATTCACCCCCAGGAATCATAATGAAGGAGATCGGCTATTCAGCTGAAATTGCAAAGGATGTTGCTCTTTTAACAGTGTTGCATGCACAGAGGTTAGTTTTGTTCCTTGTTGCTTTCCTGTCCTGGCAGTGTGAACCTGATACGCTCTCAGACTCAAGGAGAAAATCACGATGTCATCACCATTATCTTATGTGACATACCTATCTTGTACAAGTCTGATCAAATCTTTCTAAGACTTTGCTCTTGAACTGCTAAAATAGTTCAACTTGCCACATTCCTTGCAATGTGGAACACTTCTCCTTTACCTGCCCATGCTGTCTCCCACAGTAAATGCATCTCATGATGGGTATTGCCCATGGCCAACTGCTTCCTTTGCTGTTATCTCATTGAGTGTACTTCTGGGAGCACTGCACCTCCTAAGGCCTTCATCCTTTCTCTCAAGGCTTCTCCTGCATACCCCATGTCTAAGTATCTGTATAATGTGAGATCACCTTCCTAAAGCAGCCTTTCTCACAGGTGGTGATCCCAAGTACCACAGCCCACCTGTCTGAAATTAGGAATGTGTCAAAACCCAAAATTGCATGCAGCAGTCAGTGTGCATAACACAGTAACACTGGGGTCTATCCCCATCCTTTTGGATTAGTTTAGAATGAAAAACCTGCATCTCTCCACAGTTTCCTTCTGCTCTGGGGAGCAGTATTTCCCCAGGCCTCCAAGGACTACTGTGAGACTTGAAGCAATGGTGAGCTCTGGAGTGCTGCAGACCTCTCTGTCTTTTCCCCAATGGTAATTGGGAAATGGTAAGGGCGTTTTGGCTTTTAATACATGGCACAAATCATTACCATATATATCTTGTAAAATCAATATTTTACATGCCTTCATTCAGAATAGAAAATGTATATTTTAAGTGCATTAGCTAATTCATCTATCTATTAGTAATAAAGAGAGGTATTGGGTTGCATAACATTTTGTTTCAAAGAACTTCATATGCATTGTTGCATTCTTAATATTATATACATAATGATCATTAAATCTTTGTTTTGGAGGGGAAAGATCAACAATTTGTGTCCCTCATGAGAAATAGATATTTGAGCCAAAATCCCATGAGGGCAATTGAAAGACTCCCATTGAAATGAGAGGCCTTTGTATCAGGCGCTTGAAGCTCTAGGTGTAATGTGCTATATAATTACTGTTAATGATGGCTGATACTCCAACTGTTATCCTACAATACATAACACTGACTGAAAGCAATTGACTATACTGAAAGATAACAATAAGAAAGCTGCTTTTTTATGGTAGCACAGGCTGTTCTTAGAATCCATTGTAACACAGAAGCAAGGCGCAGCATACAGCATGTCAGGATGGTCAACTTTTTTCATCTTCTCAAGGGACACGCTCAGCAACTGCTGGCTGTTTCACTGGTTCCCCCTGTGACTGGAACTACATATTTCTCATGATTTCTTTTCACCATAGATTCTTTTTGAAAAATGTTGCAAGCCTCAGAGTATACCCAAGAGACTAGATGCTTTTTTTTTTTTTTAAACAAAGAAGGTTCTACTAACACTCTCTTCAGGACATAAAATATTGTATCCAAGAACAAAAAAAAATTCAAAAATTCTATATCTCAAGGTTTGCTGGGACAAATTGCTGCTGCTACATGAGAAGAAGAAGGAACAATGGATTTCTCATTTTTCATTTCTTTATCTTATTTTTTTCTACAAATATGTTTTTCCCTGGAAGATACTGTTCCCATTAAGTGGACAATATTTTATAATTATAACTACATGATACTCTCTTATATTCTTTCACAAGGAAACAAAAAACATGGAGCGAGGAGGAAGGAAAAGCAGAATATCTGAGCTTCACTTTCAGAAAGATCAAAACCGTGAAAGATGTTCAACACCTGCAGCGCCCCGTTCCCCTTCCCTCCACTGGCAAGTAGAGTGTACTAAGCGCTTCAGAGTTTGGTCTAAAAATCACTCAATTTCTTCAGGGTGACTGGATGGCATTGATGGTGAAGAGTCTTGGAGGTTGCTTGGGGGCCTTCAACCCACAGGGTCTGAGAAATATTACATCTAGCCTCACTGATCCTGGAGACTCTGCACCATTCTGATGTCCCCTCACTCCATTAACATTCTGCAAGAGTTTGGCTGCCATATTGCCTGCCATAAGCTGCACCGTAGGCAGAGCAAATGAGGGGAATTTAATAGGGTTTGGAGCTGCACTAACTCCAGTGGGGATATCTGCTGCATTTTGAAGAAAATACATATAATGTCCCCTGCTTACATAGTTAGAGGGGTTGAACCTGGGACCTTTAGTCCTAAAAGTATGCACCTGTACTGCTTGAGCTAAAGGAGTAACTCCATTAGCTGTAGTGGGCTCTTTTCTTCTTATGTGGATTAGCCACAAGAGGTGGACAAAAACCCACATTCAGAAAGTATAGTCTAAGGAGCGATTGTCAAATGTTGACCTGCCCCCTGACTCCCCAAGGCCCTGCTCACTTAGCACCATAAACTCCTCCTCCTGGGGAATATTAGTTCTGGGGCTCAGATTGACATGACCAGAAGCAAGTGGGGGGCTGTGACCCCTCTAAGAATTCTGCCTGCTGCCCTCTAGCAATCAGATAGGATTTCAACTCTGTAGAACTGCCTCAAGAATAGGTTTGACTAGTCAGGTCAAGTTGCGGGGTGGAGTGACCAATCCAGAAAAGAGTCCTTTGATCCCACTAAGAACTCTTCCACCACCCTCTATCAATTGTGAGTTTGAACCTCATAGGACCTCCCCCAGAGTGGGTTTGATCAATTAGGGCAAATTCTTTGGTGGGAAAACCTGTCCAGAAGTGGTTCATGTGACCCCTCTAAGAAGTCCTCCCACTTCCCTCTACCTATTGAAGTGGGTATCACCCCACAGACTAAGGTGCCACAAGTACTCCTTTTCTTTTTGTGAATACAGACTAACACGGCTGTTACTCTGAAACCTATAACTATTTAGTTAATGTCATGTACCTCAAAAATTACAAAATAACTAGGAAAAGATTTTTTTAACAATTTGCTTACAGATTTTTTAGGTGAAATGATGTTCACCATTTTGTTATTAATAATGAAGTGAACCCTGGGATTGTGGCGTGATTTAACAGAACTTTAAAATGTAAAATGTGGAGATATTTTACATCCCGCAACACATTTCACTACATCAACATTTTACCTGCATTTATAAAGAGCTTTAACCAAAGCTTTCACAGAAATATATGTACCAGACCTGTTGATGTTGACCCCCTCAATTTCTCTGAAGTAATGGAAAATGGTTTCTGGAGCCAGTTTTAAAATAAAACTGGTTGTTGCCCCATTTAGAAAAGATGACCAAGTGAAACTATCTAAAACCTTGAAAATATATATATATATATATATATATATATATATATATATATATATATATATATATATATATATATATATATATAAATGAGATATCCATAGTGGATGAAGCCTTAACCTACATACTAATTAAAAGATTACAGAGGTGAGACAGTTACTGGATCTTTTTACTCTGAAGTATTACAGAAAGTTAACCCATCACATTCTGGGGCGCAATCCACACCAGTGAAGAATCGTCTCACGTCTTGCCCTGTAATACCAACTGCCTCATAATGCCTTGCTACTGTGGCTCTCTGCGTAGGATGTCCACAGTAAGCCACAAGTATGCACCCTGTGACTACGTATTAAGTAGCCCTGGCCCAATGCTGGATCCTGCCTGCAATACCACAGACGTCCACAGCCTTGGTTAACAACTGGTAAGGTGACTCCACACTGTCCCCAGCCCCGCATTTTCCCAAAAATCTGTGTTCTGGAATGTCCAGCACTGTTCTGGAACAATCAGAGGAACGTTAAGGGCCATTGCTCCTTTAAAGAATCAATATCCAACAGTTTGTTACTTTAACTTGAGTTACCAATCAGTTCCGTTTAAACACAGCACTGGATTGGTTTACATTAAAAAATAAAACAAGTATATTTAATTCCAAAGAGATAGGTTTTAAGTGAGTACAAGTATAGGATAAAAGTCACAAAAGGTTACAAGAGAAATAAAGATAAAACCCTTTCTAGTTATTAAAAGTTAATGAGTTAGACTTGGTTCAAGGTAAAACCTCACCTCATGTTTCCATCAAGATGGCTGACCAAACTCATAGGTTAAGATCTATACCCCAAAGTCCAAAAGCTGGTATCTTTTTCTTCTTAGGTTAAGGATAGATAACTTTGGTCCTTGTCTTTTATAATTCAATGACTCTTAAATGAATTCATCTGAAGGATACTTCCAGATAAAAGTCTATTTCCAGCTGTGAGGTAGGCAACATGGAATCTGTCTTGAAGGAAGTTTCCTGCTGCTTCTTCTCCTGCTGGATTTGTGTCTGCTAAAATACATTTTTTTTTAGTTCCTGCCCCCTCCTGTGCAATTAAATCAACGTTAGACATGTGATTGTCAATCTCCTTCCCTGCCGTGCTAATGTGAGGTTTGTCTTGTTAGCTTGATGGGTCTGTTTACATGATATGTAAATGTTTTCTCATTGTCTTTCAGAGTACTATGGAAATAACTCCAATAACTTGGCACGCAGTTTTTTGCACCTACATTATGCAACAATATTAATAACCTGTGAGTCATGAGCTTTCCATTGATACCTTTCATGATGTTTACCAAATATTTTTTATAGCATTAAAGAATTGGGGTATACTTGAACGAGCTAATTTTGCTGCAGTTCATTACCAGATATCTGGGTGCCACTTGTCCTTTGCCCTTGGACTCTTCTTAATGTGACATAACCCCAAACAGCACAGGATTGAAAAAAAATATCTCTGAGCCCTGGTCTACACTAGGACTTTAGGTCGAATTTAGCAGCGTTAAATCGATGTAAACCTGCACCCGTCCACACGATGAAGCCCTTTAGTTCGACTTAAAGGGGTCTTAAAATCGATTTCCGTACTCCACCCCTGACAAGTGGATTAGCGCTTAAATCAGCCTTGCCGGCTCGAATTTGGGGTACTGTGGACACAATTTGATGGTATTGGCCTCTGGGAGCTATCCCAGAGTGCTCCATTGTGACCGCTCTGGACAGCACTCTCAACTCAGATGCACTGGCCAGGTAAACAGGAAAAGAACTGCGAACTTTTGAATCTCATTTCCTGTTTGGCCAGCGTGGCAAGATGCAGGTGACCATGCAGAGCTCATCAGCAGAGGTGACCATGATGGAGTCCCAGAATTGCAAAAGAGATCCAGCATGGAATGAACGGGAGGTATGGGATCTGATTGCTGTATGGGGAGAGGAATCCGTGCTATCAGAACTCCGTTCCAGTTTTTGAAATGCCAAAACCTTTATCAAAATCTCCCAGGGCATGAAGGATAGAGGCCATAACAGGGATCTGAAGCAGTGCCGCGTGAAACTTAAGGAGCTGAGGCAAGCCTACCAGAAAACCAGAGGGGCGAACGGCCGCTCCGGGTCAGAGCTCCAAACATGCTGCTTCTATGATGAGCTGCATGCCATTTTAGGGGGTTCAACCACCACTACCCCAGCCGTGTTGTTTGACTCCTTCAATGGAGATGGAGGCAACATGGAAGCAGGTTTTGGGGACGAAGATGATGATGATGAGGAGGAGGTTGTAGATAGCTCACAGCAAGCAAGCAGAGAAACCAGTTTTCCCAACAGCCAGGAACTGTTTCTCACCCTGGACCTGGAGCCAGTACCCCCGAACCCACCCAAGGCTGCCTCCTGGACCCGGCAGGCGGAGAAGGGACCTCCGGTGAGTGTACCTTTTAAAAATACTATACATGGTTTAAAAGCAAGCATGTGAAAGGATTAATTTGCCCTGGCATTCGTGGCTCTCCTGGATGTACTCCCAAAGCCTTTGCAAAAGGTTTCTGGGGAGGGCAGCCTTATTGCGTCCTTCATGGTAGGACACTTTACCACTCCAGGCCAGTAACACGTACTCGGGAATCATTGTACAACAAAGCATTGCAGTGTATGTTTGCTGGCATTCAAACAACATCTTTATCTCTCTGTGTTATCCTCAGGAGAGTGAGATATCATTCATGGTCACCTGGTTGAAATAGGGTGCTTTTCTTCAGGGGACATTCAGAGAAGCCCATTCCTGCTGGGCTGTTTGCCTGTGGCTGAACAGAAATGTTCCCCACTGTTAGCCACGGGGAGGGGGGAGGGTTGAGGGAGTAGCCACGCGGTGGGGGGAGGCAAAATGCGACCTTGTAATGAAAGCACATGTGCTATGTATGTAATGTTAACAGCAAGGTTTACCCTGAAAGAGTGTAGCCACTGTTTTATAAAATGTGTCTTTTTAAATACCGCTGTCCCTTTTCTTTTCTCCACCAGCTGCATGTGTTTCAATGATCACAGGATCTTCTCCTTCCCAGAGGCTAGTGAAGATTAGAAAGAAAAAAAAACGCACTCGTGATGAAATGTTCTCTGAGCTCATGCTGTCCCCCCACACTGACAGAGCACAGAGGAATGCGTGGAGGCAAATAATGTCAGAGTGCAGGAAAGCACAAAATGACCGGGAGGAGCGGTGGCAGGCTGAAGAGAGTAAGTGGTGGGCTGAAGACAGGGCTGAAGCTCAAATGTGGTGGCAGCGTGATGACAGGAGGCAGGATTCAATGCTGAGGCTGCTGGAGGACCAAACCAGTATGCTCCAGTATATGGTTGAGCTGCAGCAAAGGCAGCTGGAGCACAGACTGCCACTACAGCCCCTGTGTAACCAACCGCCCTCCTCCCCAAGTTCCATAGCCTCCACACCCAGACTCCCACGAATGTGGTGGGGGGGCCACCGGCCAACCAGCCACTCCACCACAGAGGATTGCCCAAAAAAAAGAAGGCTGGCATTCAATAAATTTTAAAGTTGTAAACTTTTAAAGTGTTGTGTGGCATTTTCCTTCCCTCCTCCACCACCCCTCCTGGGCTACCTTAGTAGTCATCCCCCTATTTGTGCGTTGAATGAATAAAGAATGCATGAATGTGAAGCAACAATGACTTTATTGCCTCTGCAAGCAATGATTAAAGGGAGGAGGGGAGGGTGGTTAGCTTGCAGGGAAGTAGAGTGAACCAAGGGGCGGGAGGTTTCATCAAGGAGAAACAAAGAGAACTTTCACACCATAGCCTGGCCAGTCATGAAACTGGTTTTCAAAGCTTCTCTGATGCGTACCGTGCCCTCCTGTGCTCTTCTAACCACCCTGGTGTCTGGCTGCGCGTAACCAGCAGCCAGGTGATTTGCCTCAACCTCCCATCCCGCCATAAACATCTCCCTCTTACTCTCACAGATATTGTGGAGCACACAGCAAGCAGTAATAACAGTGGGAATATTGGTTTTGCTGAGGTCTAACCGAGTCAGTAAACTGCGCCAGCGCGCCTTTAAACGTCCAAATGGACATTCTACCACCATTCTGCACTTGCTCAGCCTGTAGTTGAACAGCTCCTGACTACTGTCCAGGCTGCCTGTGTATGGCTTCATGAGCCATGGCATTAAGGGGTAGGCTGAGTCCCCAAGGATACATATAGGCATTTCAATGTCTCCAACAGTTATTTTCTGGTCTGGGAATAAAGTCCCTTCCTGCAGCTTTTGAAAAAGACCAGAGTTCCTGAAGATGCGAGTGTCATGTACCTTTCCTGGCCATCCCACGTTCATGCTGGTGAAACGTCCCTTGTGATCTACCAGGGCTTGCAGCACTATTGAAAATTACCCCTTGCGGTTTATGTACTCACCAGCTTGGTGCTCTGGTGCCAAGATAGGGATCTGGGTTCCGTCTATGGCCCCACCACAGTTAGGGAATCCCATTGCAGCAAAGCCATCCACTATGACCTGCACATTTCCCAGGATCACTACCCTTGATATCAGCAGATCTTTGATTGCGTGGGCTACTTGCATCACAGCAGCCCCAACAGTAGACTTGCCCACTCCAAATTGATTCCCAACTGACCGGTAGCTGTCTGGCGTTGCAAGCTTCCACAGGGCTATCGCCACTCGCTTCTCAACTGTGAGGGCTGCTCTCATCTTGGTATTCATGCGCTTCAGGGCAGGGGAAAGCAAGTCACAAAGTTCCATGAAAGTGCCCTTACGCATGCGAAAGTTTCACAGCCACTGGGAATCGTCCCAGACCTGCAACACTATGCGGTCCCACCAGTCTGTGCTTGTTTCCCGAGCCCAGAATCGGCGTTCCACAGCATGAACCTGCCCCATTAGCACCATGATGCATGCATTGCCAGGGCCCATGCTTTCAGAGAAATCTGTGTCCATGTCCTGATCACTCACGTGACCTCAGTGACGTTGCCTCCTCGCCCGGTATCACTCTGCCAGGTTCTGGTGCTGCATATACTGCTGCATAATGCGTGTGGTGTTTAATGTGCTCCTAATTGCCAAAGTGAGCTGAGCGGCCTCCATGCTTGCCTTGGTATGGCGTCCGCACATAAAAAAGGCGCGGAACGATTGTCTGCCATTGCTCTGATGGAGGGAGGGGCGACTGACGACATGGCTTACAGGGTTGGCTTCAGGGAGCTAAAATCAACAAAGCGGGTGGCTTTACATGAAGGAGCATTTCAGGAAGGACTTCACGGAGGGTTCCAATAAGAAATGGTGCACCTAAGTTATTGTTCTTATTGGAACAAGGAGGTTAGTCTGGCCTCTGATTGATACATGGCTAGATTTACCTTGCTGCACCTTCTCTGTGAGTGACTGCAGTGTGACCTAGAGGAATGAGTCCCCTAGACGCGGGTGGGTGGGGGAAGCAAATGAGTACAAAACAAATCTGGTCTATTTCTTGTTTTGATCCACTCTATCTATCTTTTACATCTTTGACTGGCAGCAGACGGTGCAGAAGGACTGCATGCCATCCACATCTCATGGCTGCCTGGCAGAAGATGATGCAATAGGACTGCTAGCAATCCATATTGCCTGCCTGCTCACCATAAGACAGTTCAATCGGACTGACTGCAGGACTAAAGAGAATGACCTGGTCAAGTCACTCCAAATTTAGTCCCTGTGCCCATGTCTGCCCAGGCGCTCCTGTCCGACGTGGCCAGGAGCACCTCGGACATGACGATGACGGCTACCAGTCATACTGTACCGTCTGCTGCCACAAGGCAAGGGGTTGATGCTGCTGTGTAGCAATGCAGTACCACATCTGCCAGCACCCAGGAGACATAGGGTGACGGTTACCTGAGTGGGCTCCATGCTTGCTGTGGTATGGCGTCTGCACAGGTAACTCAGGAAAAAAGGCGCGAAACGATTGTCTGCCCTTGCTTTCACGGAGGGAGGGAGGGAACGGGGCCTGACGATATGTACCCAGAACCACCCATGACAATCAGGCATTGGGATCTCAACCCAGAATTCCAATGGGCAGTGGAGACTGCGGGAACTGTGGGATAGCTACCCACAGTGCAACACTCTGGAAGTCGACACTTGCCTCGGTACTGTGGAAGCACTCCACCGAGTTAATGCACATAATGCACTTAGAGCATTTTCTGTGGGGACACACACACTCAAATATATAAAACCGATTTCTAAAAAAACGACTTCTATAAATTCGACCTTATTCCATAGTGTAGACATACCCTGAGAAAGGAAAGGGGAGAAAAAAGCAGCTACTGGTGAAAAGCTTGAGGTAGCTGCTAAGTTTAACAGCTTGGTGGAAGCTTCTCAACTTTGTGATTTTTAGACATGAAAGAAAACAATTACCTCTTCAAAGAGAGAAAAAATGAACAATGGTGTTTATATTATTTTGCCTAGCAATGCCAGCTACATTTTTTGACCCCAAAACAGCATGGATTTTACAATACAACTAGTTAAGTCCTTGAATCTCCCTGGGGCCTGGGGCCTGGAAATACAATACCCAAACAGCTGGAACAGTATCAGTGAAGATACCCCTTTTGAAATACCCTTTGGAGTTAAGAAAAGGATTTTCATACTACAACGAGGCTATTACTTGTCCATAGCCACATTACTGAATTATATGAACAATACCATGGCTAGTCATCTGGTACTGCTTGAGGTGGTCATGAACTACAACTCTGTAAGTAGAAAAGTTATGACTTAAATCCTCCGATGTTCCTTATGCACATTCTACTGGCGGGGAGGTACATAATATTTTGAGTTTGGGCCTCAAAAATCCCTTGGGGTCAAAAATTCCTTAGGGTCAAAAATCCCCTTCTTAGCAGACATTACAGGGTGTTCCAACTCTTTGTATCCCTGTTTTACTGCATCCCCATCCGAGGAAGGGACAATCGGGTATGATGAATTACAGATAGGGACATAATACAGTTCATCGGGTATGATGAACTGTATTATGTCCCTATCTGTAAACATCATCAACACCATTACCCTTGACATAAAGACAGAGCAGAACACACACCTCTCATTTAATTTTGGCAAGGTGATCAGCATGCTGCATCTGCACTTCTGGATAGACTGGGGTTTTTAAAAAGCAAAATGTTATGGTGACCCTAAAAAATGATAGGGACCCTAACCTGTACAAAAACTATGACAAAACTCAGACTGGATATGTCCTCTCTGAATATCATGGGGCCCCTGTGATGTATGGGGCTAGCATGGGTGGAATATTCCATAGCCTCTTTCAAAAAAGCAGTGCCATTTTTGAGGAAGGAGCTACAGATTTAAATGTAAAAAATGCACTCGAAACATAGCCAGAGGTGTAGTAAGCCAGGTCTCCCAAGTTGGTCTGGAAAAGATGGGTAATATGGCTTCACAGTAGAGAAGGGGGCTGATGTATATTTAAACGGAGGAAGCTTAAGAGAAAGAGAAATGCATCATACCTGCGATGCACAAGTCCTCCAAAACACTTTAAAAGAAAGGGCCATGCAGGACCAGCCATAGGTGAAAGACCAAAAGGAAGCATGGGAGAAAGAGGAGATGATCTCACCTGGTAAGCTAGAGATTTTAATCAACATGTCTTTTGTTCACTGAGAGTCTGAACAATGTAGCAAATCCAAACTAGATTTATTCGAAATAGCCCCTATGCAGACCAGCATTGAGGAAAAACAAAAACATCAAAGTACAGCCTTTATCAATCATTATGGAGGCTGCTCTGTTTGACTTCATTATAGCGGTGAATGGCATACACTGTATGGATTTAAACTACAAGCTACTGTACCTTTGTTGCAAGATTGTAAAAGAAGATGGGATCACTCTCAATGAGGCCTGGTGAATTACACTCTGGCTTCTGCTTTCAGTCAGTTGGATGTTACGTTGGGACACTGCTTCATAAGCCAAAGCAACCATTGTTACCCTTACAGAGCCTTTGTAGAATTAGTACACAATTACAGAGACGACACCCTCATCACACAATTTTCCTCCAGCCTGTTTTACAAAGACACTCCCAGACAACACAAATTAATGGAGTTGGACAGCGAGAATCAAGAATTTGTGAGGTGGGAAAACCTGATGACCCAGAGCAGGAAGACAGAGCTGTTGGGTCATCTGCACAGTGACATTTTTTTTCAAGAAAAACTTTTGTTGAATGGTGTGGATGTGAAATGTAAACTGAAATTCAGTAAAGATGCCTTCCGCTTAATGGGAAATTAGACCAAAGGCTTTTATATCGGTGTCCCTTTTTGCGAGGAAAGTATGGGTCACCGCAGGCATCCATCTGGGGCATTCACATACTGCTAATGTGAACTACTCTGTGGACAATATGGGAATGAATGTGTTTAGCATGCCCACAGGCAGCAGGGTCAGTAACCGGAAGATCCTGTTCCTGGAGCAGTTACCAGAATGCATGTTCTTGGGTTTGTGAATAATGATGCCTTTAGTGGAAATTACACTAAAAACCCCTTTCACTTTAAACATTACAATATTATTGTGTGGCCTGGTATGTGAATGGTGAGCAGATACCAGCTAAGCCTCTGCAACCAGACTTGGAGGCCAGGAACTGTGGGAAAGAGTACATGAATCTGGTACAGACAGCTGGTAAACACATAAAAAATCATTTTCAGGTATAAGTGTTTCCTTAAGGGTATTTTTCTCTATTTGCTACTGATTTTTGTTCCTTATGAAACAAGACTGCTGCATCTCTATCTTTTTTGGGGTGTTCTCCCCTGGGAGTCTATGCTATAGGCCAGGACTAGATCTTTCAAACTGTCACAGTTGATCTTTTCACAGTTTTCTATGCTTAGGGTAATTCCTTTGACTTTCATATAGGCCTTTCCTCCAGACAGCTTATACGTGTATGTTTTTGGACCTGCTGACAATGTGATGTATTGATCTGAGAGGATGTTGCTTCAGTAGTCCCCTGAATAATTCCCAAGAGGAGAGTTTCAGTCTCCCTCCCTTTTCACAAATATCACCAAGTCTGTGTCATAGAAGAGGCAATGCTTTTGCAACATATCTAGCCAGTAGTATAGTTCTACGCAGGAGTAGTCAACGGTGAAACAAGCTATGAAGATGTTCATATTGCCAGAGACCATGCTGCACTCTTTTGCACGCTTCCAACATGTGCAAGCGGATTCATCATCGATAAACTTACTGGATGAAACCTCATAATTGAGGGAAAATAGGTAGTGAAAGTTCTTCAGGGTCTTTCATGATGCTGGTTCTAGGTAGGTTTGTTCTTTTGCTGAATTTACTCCACAGAGAATTTAAAAACAGTCTAGCAATTTAGCACAAATTAGGCAAATAGCGTTAGCCCCCCCTCCAAAAAAAAAAAAGCACCCATAGGCATCAGATCATCACTCATCACCTCCCATGTGGTCCTGACTACATACCCTTGGGTTTTTTTCAGATAATCAGTTTTGAGCTGTGTCTTGTAATCTTGAAAGTTGTCTCTGTCATAAGGTTCTGCATTTTCCCCCACAATAACAGGTGACATAGCCATGGAAAAAATGCCAGTTAAATTCAAAGTCTGTCTGTCTCCCATCAGTCTAGAAAGTAAGGTCCCACCTGTTATTTCCCATGTAATGCATGCTGTATCTGTGTATTTTCTTTAAGTAGTATACAACAGTCACTCAATAACTGGGGTCAAATATCTCTCTTTCTGTCTGTGATAATTGTCTGGAGGGAGAAGAGCTGACCTGTAAAAACATAAACCTGTGTATATCTATGCAGCCAGATCCCAGTGTTATATACTGAAAAGGATCTATAGACATTTTTATCTCTGAATTTATCAGGATGTTTCTCTTCAATATCTTCCATCTCTGTCATTTGAATGATCTCTTTTCTGTACAATATACAGGCCTGTCTCAAAATGTTGATATCCTGCTGACAATAATATGCGAGTTCTTTTGCAAGTCAAACATCTTATATTGATTGTGTGGATACCAGTCTAGAAATTTTGCTTTCTTCTCAGGCATCATGGTGACAATGCTCCACCCTTGGCATAGGCGCCACATAATTTTGGCTTTTTTAAGAGTTAAAAAATGTGGGAAATACCCTTTATAACCTTAAAACCCCATTGCCTGTGGGAGCTTGTTAAGCTTCATAGGCAGGAAGTTAGAGTCAAAAAATTAAATGCCCAGGGCCCTAACTTTCACATAGATTAGTTTACCACCCTGAGTTTTCACTTCTATGCACATCTTTTCCTCCAGTAACTGTCTAACAATGAAGTACATATCAAACCCTTTGGAACTGTGCACTGTAAATGTGTAGTCCTGGAACTTTTTGTCAATAAACGTCTTAACAAAGGTGGAAAGACACTCATCACCCAGGGTTTTTCAGGCTTTAGGGACATAGCAAAAATATAATTGGGCACATGCAGCCCTGTCTCCTGAGTGCATTCAAATTGTAAAAATATATATATACTTTTCTGATGATTCAGGCTCTCTCATGTTGTTCATGAAACACAGGTGACTCTCTATATCCCTAGAGATCAAACCCTTGCACTGCTTAGAGTACCTCCTTTTGCATTTGTACCCCTGGTCCACATAAGACTGACAGTTTTCACATAAAGCTTGACAGACATTCAACTTCTTCTTTTGATGCCAAGTATACGTGTCTGTCTAAACGCTCTTTGGACATGCAACACAGGGTCAAGGCTTCTGAGTTGCACACCCATATCATTGAATCATAGGACTGGAAGGGACCTCAAGATGTCATCTAGTCCAGTCTCCTGCACTCATGGCAGGACTAAGTATTATCTAGACCATCCCTGACAGGTGTTTGTCTAACCTGCTCTTAAAAATCTCCAGTGCTCTACCAGAGGTGGCACTGATATCTGCAAGCATGGCTGTCACTGGCAGGGTGTGGAAAAACTCACAGTGATTTGTCACACCAAACAACTTTTTCACATCCACAACTGCATACTAATGCTCATCGTGCAGCAGGTTGAAAAAAGTTGTGGGATACATTGGGTCCCCTACTTGGAAAAAAACCCAACCAACCAACCACCCACCCACCCCCATTACTCCTCATAAAGTATTAACTGTATGTTGACTTGTACATGCTGTTCAAACACTTCTCTATCTTGTTTTGATCTGATCTGACCACCCAGTTTCTCATGCAGCTTTCTTGTCCTAATGATTCTGCATCTGCAGGTGTACATGACAGCTAAGAGGCCACCCATAAAACACAGATTAGTACTAGTGGAAGTCAGGTCTACTAAATACTGCCTCTTTTTATAGATGATTACACTGATGAGGATAGAATCTAAAAACTCTACAGCCACCCTCACTAACGTTTTTTTACAATTGTCACAAAGAGGCATATTGTCCCATCAACATGTATCTCTCTACTACTCTGTAACAACTTAGCTGCCTGATTTGAGAAATCTTCAGCAGACAGGTCATCCCTAATTCTTCTTTCAAAACAGGGAATTGCTTAAATTATAGCTGTCTATAAGTAATTGAACAAAATAATCTGGGACTAGCCTACCATTAAAATTACCAAGAACTGTATCCCTCAGTTTATGGTTTCCATAACCAGTCAGTTTGATTTTACTCACTCAAAATTGACAAATTAAAATTCATCACAATACACTGCCTCCCTCAGCCTAGGTAATTCCCATTACTGGGTTTTCACTCACCCCATAAACACAACTGCTAAGGGGTCTGTAGCTCCTCTAGAGGAGCATCAGATGCACATTTATGTAAGTCACCATTTGAGAATCAGCCTCTGAAAGGCCATTGTGTAAGGGCCTATGGATTAGAACCCAGATCTGCAGAGGATAAGCCATCTGACGTTCTCACTGTGCCAAGAGGTCATGCAGAATCAGGAAGTATTGTGGAAAATAGATGTCACAGGAAGTGCCATCCAAGGAAGCAAGAGTGACAGTAACCTGTGGCCCTCTGATTGGCCAAATGCTCTATTTAATCGGGGGTGGGGGTGGACTTGCTCCAGGAAGTTATCTGGGCAACCACACAGACTTTAGCCTGCTATGTCATCTTTAGTCATCTCTGGTCTCTGACTCCAGCCTAACTTTGACCCGGATTCCGGGCTGTTACTTCGTCTAATCTCCAATCTTCAACCCCAACCTAACCCTGACCCACATTCTTACTTACTGCACCCAGTCCTGTGATTCCTCAGACTCCTGCTCAGTGTCTACTGTCTTTGATGTGCAGACCCCAGCCCAGCTCTGACTGGAAGGCCAGACTGCTTATGCTGTGGGTGCCTTCCACACTGCAAGGATCATCAGGAGTAGATGGGAACCCTGCTACAGAGCCTTCTGGGTTATTTCTAAATCAGACTCAGAGCCATCACTTCTCCCTAGGAGAACAGGGCCAGAAACCATATCCTCATTCTCAGTCATGACAGTTTTAGAGCCTCCACTAGGGGGCAACTTTTTGTTTTGTGTTCTCGCCACCTCTTTAGCTTTTTTTTTTTTTTTAAATAAGCAATGAGCCTGGCCCATAATGTTTTGTTAGCAGTCTGTTTATCCCCCCCCAAACCTGCGGATACAAATGCTACCCCCAAGTTTGTTTCCCCTGAACTGTTGTGCACCACAGTTCTTACCTCTAACATCGCCCCCTCTCAAACCCTGTGCAGGCCTTCTTGTATTCAAACCCTCTTTACTCCCCTTTGTCTCTACTGCCTTGATACCCATGTCTTGTCCTGTTTGTTTAGACCTACCTTCTCCTGTTAGAAAAGACTGATTTTTTACAGCAGTCAGCATAGCCTTTGTAACCTTTAACAGTATTTCAGATTCACTCAAAGGGCCTGTACTGAGCGGTAGAACATCCATTATCAATTTTTGCTTCCAGTTTTCAAAACCTTTACAACAGATATTAATAAGCTACTTAATGTCCTTTAAGAGAAATTGTTTCAACAACATTATCACAGAGTGTAGCCTTCCCTGCACCATGTGTACTTTCAGTCTTTGATTTTTTTTAATACTTACAACCCCTAAAACACATGATCTGGGTTTATGAATCTTTGGTTTTGCTCTTAGTTTTCTCAGGGCTTGATGTGGTGTTGACCACTGAGGAACTGGAGCTGTATTTGCATTGTTGCTTTTTACCAGCATCTTTTGTTTTGTACTTTGTCTTGACATATCTGAGCTTTGGGCTGTCCTGATGCTTTGTCTTTGCCATTCTGCTGTTTTGTGCTGGAATGGTTGTTAAAGATTTCAGAACAGATTCTCATTTTTTTGTTAGTTCTGTAGGTAGTGTCTCTGTAGCTCTGACTAGAGCATCATCAGGAAAGTTGCACAGGCCTGATTAAGAAAACCAATGTTCCAGTTTAGCATCAAATGAACATTTGACAAAATTCGCACACACACACGAAACACCTTTAATTGTATAATCTCTCTTTCTCTCCAATCCTACCCATCCCTATGTATTTACTTAAAACTGAAATTGGTTAAACGACCACATGAATAATCAAAATATATTTACTGGGTTTCAACCGACTATCAGTTGTTGATGCTGGAGAATTTTCCTTTTCAGTTGTCTTGCTTTTTTTCTTTTGAGCTTATTCACACTCTTGTCTAAGGGTATCTCTGGTTTTGACTGTACTGTGTGGGATATCCTAATTACAAAAACACATGAAATCGTCTTGTAACATTTTAAAATAAAATACTAACTAGGGGTTTTGTATTGTTTTTGCTGTTTAAAAGTCATGTAAAAGTCATTGCTTTGCAAAATCCATTTCAGGCTGTAAAACAATCACTCACACACAACTCCATCCATTCAGGTTTGATTTATTTTCTCCAAAACATAGACAGACATTTTTAATACCAGCTTGTTTCCCCATGCACACATTAGCAAAAGCATGCAAACAATTCCACACATCTAAACAAACCACAAAACCCCAGCATTTTAAGCATCCAAAAATCACAGTTTGCAACAAAATACTTTTAAAAACCCACATCCCTATGTACCCCCCTTTCCTGAGGAGACATATTTTCCCATAGAAAAATAAGACACGTGGCATATGTCCCTGAATCACAATATAAGCATCAAAAATTTTGCAACACATACACACATTTAAAAGCAAGTTTCAGAACTGTCTATATTGCAGTGTGAGCTGTTTAGTGTGGAAACAGCAACTTCAAGCTGTATTTCACACAGACAAGGTAAAATCCCATTTTACTGTGGTTGTGTTTAGTACTATTTAACACACACAAGGTTTTAAAAAGGTTGTATAGGGGTTTATACATTTGGGGAATACTACTAACTAAAATTTTGCTTGTTCTTTAAGGCACAAATACATGTGCCGGAAAACAGAATAACCACGTGACTGCCTCCCTTTCCCTGCAGTGGAAGGTACATTTTTGAAACTTGCTTTTAATGACTTCAATTTGCTAGAAAACTGACCCATGGCATTCTACAGACTCCTGATGCTTTATTTAAGCTGACCACTAGTGTTCTACAAACTCTTAAGGTTTTATTTAATGTCATATTAATCAGAGCTCACCACTACCCCCATCTGTGGGTTAACACCCACCAAACCGAATTACTGATAACATTCTATCAGGGTTAATGATATTAGGTCCTGGTGGGGGTTGGAAAAGTTAAGGAGACCTTGGTTGGATAATCACATCTAGACCTACACTTCTGGAATCGCTGAAGGCAATGGAGTCACCCGGCCATTTCAATAGAGGGTGGTTCAACAGGGTTGAGTAAGCTCTATTGCACTCAAGCATATATATAGCTATCATCCTCTTCATGCTCAGTGTCCTCCTGAACAATTTGTCGTTACTGAGCAAAACCAAGATGGGCCTGTGTCATAAATATAAAGGGAAGGGTAACCACCTTTCTGTATACAGTGCTACAAAATCCCTCCTGGTCAGAGGCAACATCCTGTTCCCTGTAAAGGGTTAAGAAGCTCAGCTAACCTGGCTGGCACCTGACCCAAAGGACCAATAAGGGGACAAAATACTTTCAAATCTTGGGGGCACGAAGGCTTTTGTTTTGTGCTCTTTGTTTACATGTTTGTTCTCTCTTGGGACTGAGAGAGGCAAGACAGAAATCCATCTTCTCCAACCCATCCTAATCCAAGTCTCCAATATTGCAACGAGTATAGGTAAGCCAGGCAAGGCGGATTAGTTTATCTTTTGTTTTATGTGAATTTTCCCTGTGTTAAGAGGGAGGTTTATTCCTGTTTTCTGTAACTTTAAGGTTTTGCCCAGAGGGGGATCCTCTGTGTTTTGAATCTGAATACCCTGTAAAGTAATTTCCATCCTGATTTTACAGAGATGATTTTTACCTTTCTTTTCCTTTTTTAATAAAATCCTTCTTTTAAGAACCTGACTGATTTTTCCATTGTTCCAAGATCCAGGGGTTTGGGTCTTTGATGATTTTGTAACCAATTGGTTAGGATATTATTCTCAAGCATCCCCAGGAAAGGGGGTGTGTAGGGCTTGGGGGGATATTTTGGGGGAAGACGTCTCCAAGTGGTCTCTTTCCCTGTTCTTTGTTTAAAATGCTTGGTGGTGGCAGCATACTGGTCAAGGCCAAGGCAAAAAGTTTGTACCTTGGGGAAGTTTTTAACCTAAGCTGGTAAGAATAAGCTTAGGGGGTCTTTCATGCAGGTCGCCACATCTGTACCCTAAAGTTCAGAGTGGGGAAGGAACCCTGACAGCCTGATTTATCTTCGATCTCTGATGCAGTGCTGTCCAGCGCTCCCGGGTCCTCTAGAAAGGTGTTGTTGAGCTGTTGAGAGATTTTCAGAAAAGACAGCTACAAGTCCCCTGTTTTTAAATGTACACAGATGCAGGTCAGTTTCTACCCTATTACACCTCATCCTTGACTGCTACTTTTTATAATCTATTTACCTAATCAATGTTTTCTCCATTCACCTTGTCTTTTGGCAACTCCAATGAGCCCTGGTTGCCTTCTGCCATGGGGCTGGAAAATGGGTATCCATGCTTGTCAGTCTGCTTCATGAGTGCTTATGCCTATCATATATGTTAACAACTGAGCCAAAGGGCTTCCCTTGGTCTCTCCCTCCTCCTCAGAACTGTTGCCTGGAAAGAAAGTGCTACATCAGCAACCAAGCACCCTTGGAGGTAAAACAAATTCCAAGGTGGTGGTGAAACAGGCCATGTTTCTTCTCAGGATTTCCATGATTTCTGAAAAACATACTCTTGAAACAAGACAGCCTATTCTACACAGTGATGGTCCTTCTGGGGGTAGTGCTGCCGAATGGCCAACCATTGAGCTCCAGAGATTGGGGGTTCCAGCCTAGATCCTTGTGCTATACCTATTCTGTTTGGTACACATTTCCCTTCTGAGAAGGCCAACGGGAGCCACTTCCAACTGGTAGAGAGTGGAGGGAACACACAATGCTTTTATGGACGAATCATCAGACCCTGATACTTTACCTGATTGGTCAAACCTGCTTTTAGGAGGGTATCCTATGGAGCTGAAACACTCTGAGGGGTCACATGCCACCCTTGCTTCTGGTTATATGTCTATCTCTAGCCGAGAAGAAATAACCTGGAGGGAGGGGATTAGATGGACAGGAGTGTGGAGGCTTAGGGTCAATGTTTGATTGATGATAGATCCTTAGACTAGTAGACAGCGTGGGTTACATCTTTTGCCTGGGAACACTCATGCTAAGATTTGGGCTGAATAGAGTTCAAGCCTCACTTTGGTGCACTGCTTTTGTAATGAGCCCCACTGGGCATACAGCAGGATTTGAACCCGGGGCCAACAGTCTTAAAAGCATGAGCTCTTATTGATTGAGCTAAAGGAGCACCTCTATTACTGGGTACCTACAGTCTTAACTTCTTTGTGGTTTAACTACTAGCAGGAGGCAAAGATGCACACTCTCCTGGTGAAGAGCTATAAATAGTAATAGCACCCCACTCCACCCCATTAACTCATTCCTACCCAGAATTCTGCAGTGCTCATGTTAAGTGGCTTCTCCAAAATCCCAAATAGGGTGGGAGAATGCTGTGGTGCTGTCACCTCGCCATCCATTCCTCCCTCTAGTCTGTTCTGTTGTATTAAGATGTCTGTTATTTACATGATATAAGGGGAGCATGGGGGCAGATCATACTACATTTTTGACTAGTAGGGAAGTCAGAGCTTCCTGCTTGCTTTCCTTAAATATCAGATGGTCAACAGTCCCAGTTTAGATTTTGAAATGGAGTAAATTGAAAGTAACCATAGATCAACTTCTACTGAAAGTCCACTGAGGCTCATAGGAGACACGAGTGGGGAAGAAAAGGACCATGGATTCCACATATGCTTTATTATTATCACTGTTTATATAGAATTCTTCTAAATACCTATAGATACAAAATGAGAAAGACTGTGAATTAGGCCTTGTCAACACTACGGGGGTAAGTCAACTTAAGTTATGCAACTCCAGCTATGTGAATAACGTAGCTGGAGTTGATTTAGCTTAGGTCGACTTACTGCGGTGTCTACACCACACTCAGTCAACAGCAGATGCTCTCCCATCAACTTCCCTTACTCTTCTTGTTCTGGTGGAGTACCGGAGTCGATGGGAGAACAATCTGTGTTCAATTTAGTGGGTCTTCATTAGACCCACTAAATCGACCTCTGGTACATTGATCGCCACAGCATCGATCCCCACTAAGTGTAGACATGCTCCTAGTTCCAAAGAGCAGTGGAAGAGAAAATACAACCAATATATTTCTGCACAAAAGAGTGGTTAAAGCCGTGAAGGCATAAATCTGGCTATTAAAGGCATATAAACGGATACTCACCTTCTTGTAACTGTTGTTCTTCAAGATGTGCTGTTCATGTCGATTCCAATCAGGTGTGTGCGCGCCGCGCCCATGACAGCTGGAAGATTTTCCACTAGCAATATCCATAGGGTCGACCTGAGTGTCCCCTGGAGTTGCACCCTCATGGCACTTGATATAGGGCCCTGCCGACCCGCCACCGCCTCAGTTCCTTTTTATTGCCTGTGATGGCTAGCTGGAACTCCCCACTGCTCTTGCCTTTGCAAGTGTCGTTTTTGTATAAGTAATTAGTGTATGTAGTAGTAGAGTAGTTCTTTATAGTCTGTGTAGATAGTTTTCATAAGTTTCCTTTGTGGGTACCCCCCACAATGTTCCCCCGTCACTGGGGTATGCCTCGGTCCCTGCGCTTTAATGGCACATAACTGCTATTTCCAAAAAGGCAAAATATAAATTAGTAACTACAAAGGCTAATAATTATACTCACTCCTTTTTGCATTTATCTATGGGTTGATAGTCACTATATAGAGAGAGATAAAAAGGTTTTATAATTAGGGAAAAGAGATTCAGGAAATAAAAGATAAATATTTATCAGAACACCAATTGAGTCAGTAAGTTCAAAAAAGAAATCCATGCAATTAAAGCATCAGAGATTAAAGAGGTCTTAGATATAAACTCATTTTGGAATAAGTGAACTAAACTGAGTAACATAAAAACTGATATTGATTTAGCCATATACTGTGACAAAATAGGAAGTGATCCTTTTTATCAAATATTCAGAACAATTTAAACCGAATGAAACAAAAATATAAACTTTATACAATTTTAAAATATTAGGCTCCCGTTAATTGAGGAAAAAAATTAAAAACTCAAATATGAACAGAGGGGACATATGCGACATTCAGTGAAATACGATCATGTAATGTATAACAAACTAAATTGCAGGATACTATAGTAATTTTTAATTTTTCAACCTGGTCATACAGTAGAACCTCAGTTATGAATACGTCAGGAATGGAGGTTGTTCAGAACTCTGAAATGTTTGTAAATCTGAAAAAAAATATTATGGTTGTTCTTTCAGAAGTTTACAATTGAACATTGATTAAATACAGCTTTGAAACTTTACTATGCAGAAGAAAAATGTTGCGTTTAACCATCTTAATTTAAATGAAACAAGCACAGAAAGTTTCCTTACTTTGCAAATATCTTTTTTTTAAGCTTTCCATTTATATTTCTAGTAGTTTATGTTTAATACAGTACTGCACTGTACAGTATTTGCTTTTTTTTATTTTGTCTCTGCTGCCTGATTGTGCGCTTCTGGTTCCAAATGTGATGTGTGATTGACTGGTCAATTTGTAACTCTGGTGTTTGTAACTGAGGTTCTACTGTATTTCTAA
This sequence comes from Lepidochelys kempii, assembly GCF_965140285.1. Classification (NCBI taxonomy): domain Eukaryota; kingdom Metazoa; phylum Chordata; order Testudines; family Cheloniidae; genus Lepidochelys; species Lepidochelys kempii. Next base: position 84,811,256 of record NC_136380.1, read on the forward strand.
TATATGGTCAGAAATACCCATTATGTCAGTGTCAAGAAATGCTCATTTACTTAATCCAAATAACTGCAACACTATGTGGATAAGTAACAATACTGTCATGCCATTTTGTTGTATTATAAAAGAGTATTCCAAAGTTCATTAATGAGAGTGTCATTCCTTACAAATGTCACATTGAATTTCTTCTCAACCCCAGCTGAATATTACATGGTTATTGTCTTTCACATCCTCTGAATCATTTTTGTACTTATGCATAACAAACATAGGGAAAATATTCTCCTGCTTTCCCTAAGAACATTTATCCCTATTTGGGCCTGGATCTGCTTAAAGGAAAGCATTCATGGGGGATTAAAAGCATGTAAAATTCAAACAACTTGGAAATGTAATAGCTCAAATTGAGTTGACAAATGAAAGATGGATTTTACTTTGCTTTGATATTCATAAATATCTGTATCACTTCACCAAACATTCAAGGAGATTCTTTATTTCTTATTAACAGTTAAGCTGTTCTGAATTTCTTCTTTATAGTGACTGTTAATTAATTAGTATTTTTTATATTTGTGTGCAGCATTGGCCAAAGGCACCTGTCAATATTTGGGCTTCATTGTACTAAGTGCCATAAAAAACATAGGTCCTTATCCTCAAAACACTTATACACGTACTTTACTTTACCACTCTGACTATTCCCATAGAAATCAATGGGATTACTCAGGGAACATAAGAATGGCCATACTGTGTCAGACCAAAGGTCCATCTAGCCCAGTATCCTGTCTTCCGACAGTGGCCAATTCTAGGTGACCCAGAGGGAATGAACAGAACGGGTAATCAGGTCATCCATCCCCTGGCACCTGTTTCCACTTTCTGGCAAACAAAAGTAGGGACACCATCCCTGCCCATCCTGGCTAATAGCCATGAATGGACCTATCCTCCATGAATTTATCTAGTTCTTTTTTTAACCCTGTTATAATCTTGGCCTTCCCAACATCCTCTGGCAAGGAGTTCCACAGGTTGATTGTGCATTGTGTGAAAAAAACTTCCTTTTGTTTGTTTTAAACTTGCTGCTGATTAATTTCATTTTGTGGCCCCTAGTTCTTGTGTTATGAGATGGAGTAAATAACACTTCCTTATTTACTTTCTCCACACCAGTCATGATTTTATAGACCTCTATCGTATCCCCCATTAGTCATCTCTTCTCCAAGCTGAAAAGTCTCAGTCTTATTACTCTCTTCTCATATGGCAGCCATTCTACACCCCTAATCATTTGTTGCCCTTTTCTGAACCTGTTCAAAGTCCAATATATCTTTTTTGAGATGGAACGACCATATCTGCATGCAGTATTCAAGATGTGGGCGTACCATGGATTTATATAGAGGCAATACGATATTTGCTGTCTTATTATCTATCTCTTTCTTAATGATTCCCAACATTCTGTTCACTTTTTGACTGCAGCTGCACATTGAGTGTATGTTTTCAGAGAACTATCCACAATGACTCCAAGATCTCTTTCTTGAGTGGTAACAGCTAATTTAGACAACATCATTGTATATATACAGTTGGGATTATGTTTTCCAGTGTGCATTACTTTGCATTTATCAACATTGAGTTTCATTGCATTTTGGTGCCCAGTCACTCTATTTTGAGAGATCCTTTTGTAACTCTTGGCAGTCTGCCTGGGACTTAAATATCTTGAGTAGTTTTGTATCATCTGTAAATTTTGCCACTTCACTGTTTACCCCTTTTTCCACATAATTTATGAATATGTTGAATAGGACTGGGCCCTGTATAGACCCCTGGGGGTCACCACTATTTACTTTTCCCCATTCTGAAAACTGACCATTTATTCCTACCCTTTTTTCCCCTATCTTTTAACCAGTTACCAATCCCTGAGAGAACCTTCCCTCTTATCCCATGACTGCTTTGTTTTCTTAAGAGCTTTTGGTGAGGGACCTTGTCAAAGGCTTTCTGAAAAATCTAAATACACTGTATTCACTAGATCCCCTTGTCCGCATGCTTGTTGACCCCCTCAAAGAATCCTAGTAGATTGGTAAGGCATGATTTCCCTTTACAAAAAACGTGTTTACTATTCTCCAACAAATTATGTTCATCTTTGTGTCTGACAATAATTATTGAGAATAGTTTCAACCAGTTTGCCTGGTACTGAAGTCAGGTTTACCAACCTGTAATTGCCGGAGACTCCTCTGGAGCCCTTTTTAAAAATTGGCATCATATTAGCTATCATCCATTCATTTTGTACAGAAGCTGATTTAAATGATAGGTTATAGACTTCAGTTAGTAGCCCTGCAATTTCACATTTGAGTTCCTTCAGAACTCTTGAGTGAATACCATCTGGTCCTGGTGACTTATTGCTGTTTAGTTTATCAATTTGTTCCAAAAACCTCCTCTACTGAGATCTCAATCTGGGACAGTTCCTCAAATTTTTCACCTAAAAAGAATGGCTCAGGTTTGGGAATCTCCCTCACATCCTCAGCCGTGAAGACCGATGCAAATAATTCATTTAGTTTCTCCCCAACGGCATCATCATCCTTAAGTACTCCTTTAGCATCTCGATCATCCAGTGGCCCGGCTGGTTGTTTAGCAGGCTTCCTGCTTCTGATGTACTTACAGTTTTTTGCTATCACTTAGAGTCTTTGGCTAGCTGTTCTTCAGATTCTTTTTTGGCCTTCCTAATTATATTTTTAACACTTCACTTGCCAGAGTTTATGCTCCTTTCTATTTTCCTCATTAGGATTTAACTTCCACTTTTTAAAGGATGCCTTTTTGCCTCTCACTGCTTCTTTTACTTTGTTGTTTATCCACAGTGGCTCCTTTTTGGTTGTCTTACTAGGTTTTTTTAATTTGGAGTATACATTTAAGTTGAGCCTCTATTATGGTGTCTTTAAAAAGTTTCCATGCAGCTTGCAGGGATTTTACTTTTGGCGCTGTACCTTTTAATTTCTGTTTAACTAACCTCCTTATTTTTGTGTAGTTACCCTTTCTGAAATTAATTGCTACAGTGTTGGCCTTCTGTGGTGTTTTCCCCGCCACAGGGATGTTAAATGTAATTATATTATGGTCACTATTACCAATCGGTCTAGCTATATTCATCTCTTGGACCTGATCCTGTGCTCCACTTTGGACTAAATCAAGAATTGCCTCTCATCTTGTGGGTTTCAGGACTAGCTGCTCCAATAAGCAGTCATTTAAGGTGTTGAGAAACTATCTCCGCACCCCTTCCTGAGGTGATATATACCTGGTCAATATGGGCATAGTTGAAATCCCCCATTATTATTGAGCTTTTTATTTTAATAGCCTCTCTAATCTCCCTGAGTATTTCACAATCACTATCACCATCCTGGTCAGGTGGTCTGTAATATATCTCTACTGGTATATTCTTATTATTCAAGCATGGAATTACTACCCATAGAGATTCTATGGTACAGTTTGGTTCATATAAGATATTTACTTCATTTGATTCTACACTATTCTATGGTAATGTAATTAAGACCATTGTGATGGGGCAAGGCCAGATGGCTATAGGAAAGTAGTGAGGAATAGGTAGGTTAACCCCCAAGCTAAACAAATCCCGATTACCATGGTAACCAAATGGCAGTTGCTCCAGCTTAATCAAGACTCTGGGGGCCAATTAAGATCCTTCTAGAAAGGAGTGGAGATAGCTTGGTTGATTGGGACACCTGAAGCCAATCAAGGGCTGGCTGGAACTAGTTAAAAGCAACCTAGTTAGTTAGTTAGGTGTGCATGTCAGGAGCTGTAGGAGGAAGCTGTGCTGCTGGAGAAACCTGGCAGGACAAACCCCATCAGGCACAAGGAAGGAGGCCCTGAGGTAAGAGTGAAGTAGATGTTGAGAAAGTGGGGGCTGCTGTGGGGAAGTAGCCCAGGGAATTGTATTTGTCCTGTTTCAAAAATTCATCTACCAATATCTGCTACTATTAGGCTCCCTGGGCTGAAGCCCAGAGTAGAGGGTGGGCCTGGGCTCTCTCCCCCTCCCCCACTCTCCACAATTAATCACAGAGGCTGTGAGAAAACAGAGACTGTGTGAGGGAGGGTTGCTTCTTTTCCCCTCCATTTCTGGCTTGTGATGAAAAAATGGCTCAGTAGGCTGTGCCCTTGTCTCTAGAGAGAGAAGGGCTATGTGGAGATTCACAGCAAGCCTCTGAGGCTACCATAATCCGCTTGGAAGTTCAGAACCCACTGTGACAAGGTTGGAGGTTTGTTACACCATACATAAATATTTGCAGGATTATGGCCAAGAAAGATACCCCAAGAAGATTAAATCTATGGCCCTGATCCTGCAATGAGCTCCATGCACAAAGATTTGTATACCTGGGTGGAGCCCAGTGATATCAGCTGGGATTTGTGTGGGTGAAAAGGATGAATCCATTGTAATTGGCCAATGTTTCATCTTGCTTCTACTTGGCGTATGCTGAATGTACAGAAAGTAATCAGGGATTCCATTGATTTGTAGAAAGGAACAAGCAAAGGTGTGAGCCAGCCAAGCAGACAAGGAAAGACTGAGAGAATAGCTTGCAATTGCCTTTAGTACAACATTTTCATATATAACATCAGAAAGTAAAAATACCAAACAAAATCCAGGACCTGATTCTTCTATCTTACCAGTTTTACACTTATCTAATGCCACTGACTTCAATAGAGTTACTTCTGATTTACATGAGATCAAACTTATGCCAGTGGTATTTAATACATCACAGAAGTACAACAGCACAGCACAGCTCATAAACTGCAGGTAAAATGCTGAGTCCACTCCCTCCCAATCAGATTCCATATGACCTTCACGACTCCAATTTTGGAAGAAGTAAAAATCTATAGGGCTAAATTAAGTTATGGTCTAAACAGGTTCAACACCATTGATTTCAATATCTAGTGTTTGTACATGTATATATGAAGGATGAATTTGATCTGGACAGAGCTTTCCCAGGGGCCAGACCAAGACTCCCACAGGAATTTAGGGCTGTCACAAATCTCACCACCTTCCACTCCAAGTGCACTTTTAATTTAAAAAAAAAATCCAAAAATAAAAGATTCCCCCTGGGGAGAAGATGAGAAAAAAAACAACAACAGACAGATGTTAGACCCATTGGATAATGCACTACTGGAAGGTGTTCAGATACTATGGTAATAAGCATGGTATAATAACCTATAGAGAATAGACTAGAACAGAATTATAGTATTTTGGGATGGAATTCAACTCTATATAGAAAGTCAGCACAAGACCTATGCACAACTTAAGTTCTAGTTAAATCCTCAAAAATACGGTTTAAGAGGGATTTGAATGATACACATACACCTGTGTGCAAGAATCAGACACTTTGTTCAAGGATCATTTTTACCCATGGTGATGCCTCTAGTTTGCTGTGTCACTTGTCTTCCCTACTGAAGAGACTTCAATTTCTTCATTGCTTTGCCACTTGTGAACTGAAGTGTCTTCTCACTCACAAAGCTAAATGTCAAATCATAAATTTCCATATAGTTCATATGAACATATCATAATGTTCCATATATGAACATTTCAGCCGAATGTTTATCATAACATTTTCTACCTTATTTTCTGATTGAAAAGAAAACTTAATGAGAACTGTCTTGTACATAGATTGCAATGACTGTTTAATACATTTTCATTTATTCTTATGTCAATTTCCAATGCTCTTTTTTTCTTGCTCCTATAAAAACAAATTGGCTCTGGGGATTTCAACAATTTTGACAAATCAAAACAAGAGAGAATTTATTCTCTGTCATGTTGAAGCTGTCATGTTGAAGTCTGCACAAAGAAGTTCTGATTATGAAATGTGAAAGACAAACCCAGAGAGACCTGGTCTGTTTATTTTCCTGCTCTTTCACCTGTCTTCATACAAAAAATATTAAGCACCAGATGTAGAAATAAGCGCTTAAATCAAAAAATTTGGCTGATCTCTATGCATGACTAGATTCTGTCCCTGATGTTCTCAGCTGTTTTTGAACTTTGCAGATCCAGCTATTGGACTAGTTTGCAAATCAGAAAAAAAAAACCATGAGCAGTGTTACTTCACTCTTTTCACTATTGTAACCACGGTTAAATCATTAGAACTATACTGGCCTAAAGATGGAGAAAGATGGTGGTGAATCAAGGTCCATTGTGTTATACAGGTATTTTGGCTATACATTTGATTTTCAGGCTACCTATGAGTGAGTAGAAGTCAGAGCACAGGTGTGTGCTTGGAAATTCGAGGTTTTCACTGACTTTCGTTATACAGCAGATACTTCAGTGTTTTCAGCATAAAATAATGTATACAGGGAAGGATGTTCTCTAGTGCTTAAGGCAAGTAGCTGAAAGTCAGGACACCTGGGCTGTTTTTCCAGCTACGCTGTACCTCAGTTTACCCATCTGTAAAATACTTCCTTACTTCCCAGAGCTGCTCCACCTTGTACTGAACATTTAAGCACTTTGAAATCCTTTGGTGAAAATTGATAAATAAATGTGAACTGTGTATTATACATTAAGTTGCATATAATCCAGAAATAAAACATACTTGATATTTATATAATTCATGATTATGTAGTAGAACTGCAATGGTTAATTTATCACATTTGTGTATTAAGTGTCATGCAGGGACAAAACTACAGTATCCCTCTTAGAGTGGCCCCTAGAAGTTAGGAATGTCAGATTGAGGGGTGAGAGAGACCAATATGTCCAAAGGTGTGGCCTGGTGTACACTCATGAGATGTAGGATTAAGGGGGAAAATTTGTGTTATTTCCTATGAATATTAAGTTTCACTCAGTTTTGCTGTGAATGCACAGAGCTAAATCAAAGAAAGCTATAAAGGGATTGTTACAGAACTGAGAAAGAAAGATAAATCAATCATTCAGATACAACAGTTCCAGGTACGCACCTTCAAAGCAGCTAGAAGAACAATGTGGCCCTTACTTGAAGGAGCTACTTCTAAGCCCCAGCAAAGATAACAGGTTTTTTTTTTTGCCAAGGCTGGAATTCTAAAAGACCAGAAGACACTGTCTGTTTAAAAAGGTGCCCCTGGCAGAAAGGGAAGAGGTTTATTTGGATCTGCTGGGAAAGGCAGGCCAAGATGTGTCAGTGAAAAAGCTGACAGGCTGGAAGGACTCACTCAGACAGAAGAAGAAAGCTGTAAGCAGTATAAATGGTTCTCATAGCTCAGAGATGGAGACTGAGGCAGACCTGCCTGAGCTATGGATAGAGAGTCAATGGGACTTAGGCTCCAAAGTTCCTAAATCACTTTTGAAAACACTCAGGCTCTTAAATCACTCTAGATGCTTTTGAAAATTTTACCTTTTTTTAAATTAAAAGAAATGGACCAATATGTACACCCTTTGCAATCCCTTTGTCTAAAAGTATAAGACATGACAGAATTTAGCCCAGTTTATTTTGTCTGTCTACCTTAGGGTCTTCCGTAATACCCAATCACTATAGTACTTCTGTCTTGAAACAAGTTACTTCCCCTCATTTTCTGTGTATCATTGTATGCAAGCAGTAAAAGGTACTTCTAAAAACGACATTAAAAACTCATGAACAGCTGATGAAATTTGTTCACATAATAAACAAAACCTTGAATAATTCATCACCATTTGTGAATGATACAAATAAACTTCTGGCTATATTAGCTTTCCTGCAGTAATTGTGTTATATTAAAATGAGCCTACTGATGAAACAATGTTATTCAGCAATGAATATATGGATAAAAATGGAGGTGGAGACACATATAATTATGATATCCTAAGGCACCGCATACTAATGTCAACTTCAATTTTCTTTTTCAGAAGTAAAGATTTAAAATTAGCATGGCTATTATTGCTAGGGAGAGTGAATTTACTACATTTTCAATAGGAAAAACACTAAACTATAACCCTGAATCATTTGTTCAAAAATTGTTAGAGGTTATTGACTTTCTTCTCAGTTTTGAATTTTCCACAAATCACTTGAAACAAGTGTGCTCAACATTTATGAAGAGTGCAAAAAAACTTTGGATAGAAAAGAGTTTTTACTTAATAAAACTTAATTTGAGCCACATTAATGTTAGTGGATTAACTGTCAAATGTATCAGCAAATTGTAAAAGTGGGCGGCAAATGTATTAAGAGTAAAGCTGATGCAATCAGCAGAAGGAGACTCATGTTAGCACTTATCAAAAGTAAAGCTAGCAGATTATAAAATGATGGATGGGCTTTAGGAATCCATCTGTTTGTCTGCATGAAATAAGGAATTAGAACAGTGTTAGACAAGTTTAAAGTGAGTGTGTGTCATCCATTTTATTTGAATAGCTTTGGGGTAGACTGGAAGATTGTAAAAATATGCCCTATAATAATCTAAATTAAGTGTACAGATTAATATCCAACATAACACAAGTTTTTACTCTATGAACTATAAGAATTTTCCTGTCTGAATTATAAAATTAAATTAATTTAACAGTAGCTGGTTACTTAATTACACAATGAGTATTGAGGAGAGTGAGAGTCAATACACAGTGCTCTATTTATGGCCATATAAATAGTGATTCTATCTTGCAGGGTTTATTAATTAAAATTGTTCAGGGCTCATTTCTGGCAATTTGAGTTTCATGTATCTGTCCAAAAGTTGGGGATGTCTTTGAATACAGTAATGTGTAATGCATGTTACATGCACTATTCATTTCAGCATTATATACTGTAGCAATAGATCTCTTAGTAATGTTTCTTAATGCACTTTAACATAGTACTGTTTCAAACAGCACTACAATAAGGCAGATTAGGGAATGTTTAGTGTGCACCAGCAGGATCTACACAGACCAATTAATGTACAACATGTTTGTGTGCTTTAGAAATCACACCAAAGTAAGTGCAGTACTGATGCATGTAGACAAGCCCTTATATAGAAGTAACCATTTCTAGTGTTCTTCTAGTGGTTACTGGATAAACAACTTTTTTTAAAAGAAATTCTCTTATCAGTGGTTTTATCTAGGTTTATCAGTTAAAACCTAAAATAAGAAGCCCTACACATAAATGAAATACGCAGAGCTGAATCACTTTCTTGGCTCTGCCTGCAGAAGACCCTGCACGCAGAAACCTCCAAGGTTGGTCCGGAAAGGGGAGATGCCTGTCACTCTTCTCTCTTGAGATCCCACAGAGGGCTCTTGGGCGTCTTAAGACTCAGGGCATGTCTACACTACAGATATGTTACAATCACACAGCTAGCACTGTAGTTGTACTATTGTAGCACCGAAACATACACACTTGCTACAGTGACAAAAGGGGTTTTCCATTGCTGTAGTTAATACACACACACACACACCCCCGAAGTGGTAGCTAGATTGCTGGAAGAATTATTCCATTGACTTATCGGTGTCTATACCGGGGATAAAGTTGGCTTAACTATGTCTCTCAGGGGTGTGGATATTTTTTAGGAGGCCTGATACTGAATTTGAATGGCCTTTATGCTAAGGCCCCTTTACAACACTTTGGCAGTATAAAAGGGGCATTAAAGTGCACTAATTAAGTCTTTTACTCTTCAAGAACATTGCAAAGTAGCCTTTTTGTAAATTGGAACCAGACCCACAAAGACTAGGTTCCTGTGCTGAAATTTAGACTAAACTCAGCCTTAATAGACACAGGATGATTCCTGAAGGCTACAAACCGAACTAAAGAAGTTTCAGTGTTTAGGCCAACTGTCATTTCATTGGCTTCAAAATGAAACATTTTTTTCAGGTCTCTTTCTAAATTTTGAATTGAATTTTTTTAAAAATTTGAAATTGTTGAAATTTCAAAATGCCTAATTGCCTCTCCCTGTCCTACCTCTCCAATTTTTTGACCCAGACAATTCCAATTATACTTAGATTTCTTCACCATCATATCTCATTGGCTTAATTTTAGGCCCCTCCATCATACCCCACAAGATAGCAATTTTCCTTAAAACATATGAAGTTATGTCCGCATAGTTTCTCTTGATCTTGTTAATAAAATCATCATGTTTGAGCCTGCTAAGCTGTTTCCTGTTGACCACTTTTCTTTCCTCTTCATACCTTCCCCCACCGCTATATTCAACAATGACATTTGAACACCACTTTGAAAGCTAAGCCTTGTTTTCCTTCATGTTTGGGCCAGAAACAGCACTTCCACTTTTTTTAGGTGCAATTATTTTCTAACACAATCTGCATCATTTAGACATCTAGTAATGAATTAGAGGGCAAACTCAAGTACTGAAAAGTTTAAATACCAATGGACCTCACCCTGAGCTTGTGTAAATCAGCATAGCTCCAATGAACTTAAAGAACCTAGAACTGATTTTTACTGGCTAAGTCTCTGGCCCATATGGTGCATCCTCAAATTAGAGTGGTCAGAAGCTTTTGGTGCAAAAAAATAAGCCACTGCTAATCAGCCCCCATGTATATTCCTGGGTTTTTTTTTTTAATGTCTCTTAATTAACCAAAGTTATCTTCCATGCTAGACTCACAGTAACCATTTTAGACTGCATTGAAGATAACCCTCTGATCCATTTGCTGCCCACATGCTGACACACAAAGCATTCATCTTCATGTTTGTTTTTTCTCTTTATGTACATCATTTGTACAGCAGAAGACATTGAATCAACTTATCTGTTGCCAAGTATCTTTGATTAGCATTGAGGTTAAATCTATCAGAAACAGGAAGCTACTATGTATCACTGTTAACTTGTGTGTTTGTGTCCTTTGCAAACTTTGTTTCTGCAATTATTTGTAAGATTAAAGAAGCCAGTAGGCCAGTAAGATTGGAAGTTATACCACCACTGTATCCACACCTTACACACTACTGTAATAATCTTTGTAAAAAATATGCCTTGTGAGGTAGCTTTTTAAAAATTAATGACTACCTGGTCAATAATATCTGATGAAATGTGTGTAGCAACATTAGATGAAAAGTTATGAATTCGTTCTGAATCATGTTGGTAGCACATGTTCAAAACCATGTAGCCCCAATTAGGCAGGACTGAACAAGCATGTCTTAAACAAAGAAATGTGTGTTTACTTCAATGTGTATATATATGTTTTAAACAGAGTCCACAGATGGCGAGAGGGTGAAGACAGGAGACAAGGACAATCTGCATTTCAGCAAACAGAGGTGAGAAGAAACAGCATGCAGCTTCTTTCACTCGCAGACACTGTCACATACTTTACTGTTTGAATGAAACTTAACTGAGGGTAAATTTCAGGAAAATGCATTTCAAAGGGTGATAACTATAATAGTGAGGGGCAAAACCACCCCAAGTTATCTCTCTCTCTATCCATCTCTCTCTTTTCCACTAAGAAGATAAAAGGAACAGCCTATAGACTTTGGGAGCAGATTCTGACCTGAAATTTGGTCAACCATGTTCCTGGAAATTTGTGGTAAGAATTTCATCTTGAACCAAGTCTAGTTAGGTTTAGAAATTGTTATCTTTATTTCTCTTGTAACCTTTCTGACTTTAATGCCATGTACTTGTACTCACTTATAATCTCCTTGTAATCAAATAAACTTGTCTGATTCTATAACCAAAACTAATACAGTCTTGTGACCTGTGTGGGTAACTCCATTTGGGGTAGCAAACTGTTGTATATTGATCCCCTTGCAGAACCAACAGATCTAATATATCTGGACTGTCCAGGAAAGGGCTGGACAGTGCTGGACATCCATTTTTGGAGGGTAAAATCCAGGACTGGGAGTGTGTTGTGGTCCCCCTGCAAGTGGTAGCCAAGGCTGGTGAAAGCCAGAGTGAGACTGACGTATGGCTGGGAGGCTGCAGCTATACACAGAGGCTCAGGGTGTGACCTGCATGCGGACAGCTGTTTGTGAGCAGCAGTGTCAAGGTTCCTCCCCCACTCTGAACTCTAGGGTACAGATGTGGGGACCTGCATGAAAAACCTCCTAAGCTTATCTTTACCAGCTTAGGTCAAAACTTCCCCAAGGTACAAAATATTACCCCCGTTATCCTTGGACTGGCTGCTACCACCACCAAACTAATACTGGTTACTGGGGAAGAGCTGTTTGGACGCGTCCTTCCCCCCAAAATACTTCCCAAAACCTTGCACCCCACTTCCTGGACAAGGTTTGGTAAAAAGCCTCACCAATCTGCCTAGTTGACTACAGACCCAGTCCCTTGGATCTTAAGAACAATGAACAATCCTCCCAACACTTGAACCCCCCCTTTCCTGGGAAATGTTGGATAAAAAGCCTCACCAATTTTCATAGGTGACCACAGACCCAAACCCTTGGATCTGAGAACAATGAAAAAGCATTCAGTGTTTTACAAGAAGACTTTTAATAAAAAATAGAAGTAAATAGAAATAAAGAAATCCCCCCTGTAAAATCAGGATGGTAGATATCTTACAGGGTAATTAGATTAAAAAACAGAGAACCCCTCTAGGCAAAACCTTAAGTTACAAAAAAGATACACAGACAGAAATAGTTATTCTATTCAGCACAATTCTTTTCTCAGCCATTTAAAGAAATCATAATCTAACACATACCTAGCTAGATTACTTACTAAAAGTTCTAAGGCTCCATTCCTGGTCTATCCCTGGCAGAAACCAGCATACAGACAGACACAGACCCTTTGTTTTTCTCCCTCCTCCCAGCTTTTGAAAGTATCTTGTCTCCTCATTGGTCATTTTGGTCAGGTGCCAGCGAGGTTACCTTTAGCTTCTTAACCCTTTACAGGTGAGAGGAGCTTTCCCCTGGCCAGGAGGGATTTCAAAGGGGTTTACCCTTCCCTTTCTATTTATGACAAGCAGTAACACATGTAACTGGTGGAAGCTACAGCAGCAAAGCATTGGGGTACCCACATCTGCAGGGCAGGGGTGACACAGCTTCTCACTGATCTAGATTGCACCCCAGAACATCAACCATATTACCTTTTCCAAGAAGAAAAGCTAAATATGTATAATCATTTCAGAGGATAATAAAATCAGTTTGAGATAAAAGGTAAAGTGGTCATTTGTTGACAGCCAGGTATCTAAAACAATACTACAAGAAGTCAAAAGAAAGTAAAGAAAAAAAATAGTACCACATGGAGCCTTATTTAAATAATAAAATGAGGACTAGTTTAATACACAATTGAGAGAATGCCGTCTGTGTGTGATTTTTATGTACCCATTTATGACCTGTCTTTCTGGAATGCTAATCACATCTTGTTATATTAATATTGCAAAAGTCTCAGAAGGAATTAAAAATTAACAATGTGGTTATAAATTTGTTACAAATGGTAAACATATTACTGAATTTTAGACATAAATCAATTCAAATCTTTATTACATGAGCCCTATTTCCAATTATATATGTCTCCTTTTTTCCATTAATCCTGTTGTCTTAAATGCCCAGATAAATGAATTTAATAATGGCTATATAATGAAAAATTTCCATCTCTAGTTGTTAACCAAAGAGCACCAAATCAACATACCAAATGTTTATGATGCCCCAGAGTTATGATAGCAATTTGATGTTCTAGATGAAACTTTATTTTAATTGACAAAACTTTCCTACACGTTATTGATAATTAGTGAGCTCTACATTTGGAATACAAAATATTTTTAGTACAGCACAGAATGGAAATTAAAGGCCTATTTTCCTATTGCTTCACTGAGGATTCATGAGTAATTCTGATGAGTAACACATATAACATGCATATGCTGCTTTCTACAGTATAATCATAAGAAGCTTCCACAGATTTCAGTAGGAGTTCTGTGCATGAAGTGAGTGCATCATATGGCCTCTGTGGGTGTGTGCGCGCATATATATATATGTATTCTTTAGAATGTGTGTGTGTGTGTGTGTATATACGCACACACACATTCTAAAGAATAATGTAGTATTTCCTTACTTCACTACATGTTATGTATCTTATGGAGATAATTTTGTTCTTAGTTGTTACCCAGGGTTTTGCTAATCACTTGCACCTAATGAGCTGCACCACTCAGTGGTTAGTACAGGTTCCTCCTGTTATGAAGAAATTTCTAATCCTTAAAGTGTCTTGAGATTACCCCCAAAATTTCCATTTCCTACATGGCATAAGAGGAGGGGCATGTTGCGGCTGGAAGGAAGGAAGAAAGATATGTCTGGGGAGGTGAGGAGTATGGGAGAGTAAGGTTCCACTTTGCCTGATTTTCTGCTGCTGTTAGATACATGAGCAAATTTACAGCAAAGGTATAAGTTAAAGCCCAGTATAGCACATTTGATTAAGAGTGTTTGCCATTATTATTCGTATTGTCATGGTGCCTAGGAGCTCCAACCATAGACTAGTACCCCATTGTCCATTTCCCATGTTTTCAATTTTGAGGAGCTGTTAGATTCTCAGTTGATTTTAGATGATCATATTATAGCAGTGACCAAGACAGCACTTTTCTATCTGAACCTAGCCAGAAGTTTACCTCTGTTCCTCTCTGATGTGAACCGTGATGCTGTTAGCCAGGCCTTGAAACCATTTGCCAAATGACCTTGTGACAAATGACCAGGTGCAGAATTCCACTGCACATTTGTTGCATGGTACAGTTACCCATGAGCACACGACATCTGTCAGGAATGAGGACTTTCAGCTGTGCCTGCTTAGTATCTGGGCAGCCTATGAGTGCAGACGAGCCACAGCAGGGCCCCCTGATTGACCATTCCACCTGATTGGCAGAGGAAGTGAGCAAGCCAGCTCTAAACCCAATAGCAACAATAGGTCTGTGGCGTTGAATTCTTATTCCTACACCTGTGACTGCTTCTGTGCCAGCCTTGCTCCCTGAGTCTGGATCTGACCCCTTGACTCTGGTGACTGGTTTCTGGACTTCCACACTGACCACTAGGCCTGGCTCCTGCTTGAAACACTAGGAGTGACCACCCGTGTCCTAATTCATGATGACACCCATGCTCTGATAAGGGTTGGGTGCCAGCTGGTGTCTCGGAGTTTTAATCTATAAATCTTGCTAGTTTTAATCTATAAATTGCTTTAATCTATAAATCTTGCTAGTTTTAATCTATAAATTGCTTAATGGCTTGGGAACTGCCTGTTTAACAGACTCCATCTCTGATTACGACTACTGTAGCTGTGATTTGCTTCAGCTAATGGAGATGGTGCAGGGCATTCTCCAAGAGACCTCTTGGATCTCAGATTTGCTCCCCTATTCTTCAGTGTACCTTAAAAGTCATCGGACTCAGGCTGATTCTTAGGGCTTCAGCAAGCAGTGAACAACTGGATGGGATGAGATTTTTCTGGTATAATTTGTTGTTTTGAGACACCAGTTGGTTAATTTAACTTTTTTGGTAGGGTTTGGAGGGCTTAGTGGAAGGAGGATGGTGTGATGTTATTGGGTGGTTGTTTTTTATAAAATAATTGTTAGGGAACATGGAGCTGATTATCACATAACCAGGACATGTGCAGTCTGGTGGTCAGAGCCTAGGGTCAGAACCAGAGTCAGAGGCCAGATACCAGAGCCAAGGGGGCAGAAGTCACAAATCAGAGCCAAGGGGGCAGAACCAGGTTACCTGGAGTAAAGCAAAGAAGGGGCTATTGCAGCCAGGGGCAAATGCTTTGAGCAGCTGTTGAACTGCTGGTGGGTTGAAGAGCTGATTTGCTGACTCTTCCCATCAATCAGGTATTGCAACCCATCAGGCAGCTTACTACAGGTCATCTGCACTTGTTTAGTTGCCCAGAGACCTTATTTCTGCCCTTATTCCTGTCATTAATAATAGCATGATTAGTGTAGATATGTAGGTGTCTATGGCCCCCTTCCCCTCACTGTCAAACTCTGAGAGAGGCCATGCCCCTTTGCTGTCACATCCCTGGAATAACAGTCTAAGACAAGGGGAAGTTAGCAGTCTCAGGGCTTGATCCTTCTAGCGGGGTAGAGAAGTGAGTGGTTCAGGGGCCCAAGCACTCAGGCAGGGTAGGGCACCAAACAGTCTAAAGTCCAACCCTCAGGCAGGGTACAGCCAGGTATAGTCTGGGAACCTCAGACAGGGCGGGGTACCAGCAGTCTAGGACTCCAGCTTTCAGCCAAGAGTGAGAATACAACAGAGTTTAGGGGGCTCAGAAAGGGCTGAACATCCAGCAAAGTCTAGCATCCTAGTTCAGTGGACAGTAGACGCCAACAGGCCTCCTGGCCAAAGGTAGGAAGGCTGCCATCCTGGGGGTGGAGTGGCAGAGGGGACACAGGCCCATCCAACTCCACTGCATCCCAACCCAGGGCCCTAACAGTGACAGAGTGGTCTGCCACTGGGTCAGCAGGGATCCAGGCACAACATGCTGACCAGAACTCAGGCAACAAGCCAGCCAGACTGTAGCTGGCTGTTCCTGAGCTACTTCCTACCCTCCACTCAGGGTGTACCTTTGGGATTGTCCTCCATCTCCCCTGCGTACACTGCAAGCAGTAATCCCACCTGCTCCTCCACATCAGGCCTGTCTGGTAGCTCGGGCAGTTCAGATAAATCCTCAGGACAGCAGAAGTCCTCAGTGGACTTCTGAAGACCCAGTGGACCCAGCTCCAGGAGCAGGGTGGAAGCATCTACCTTCCTCAACAACTTTAGCTCAATTGAGCTACAGGACATGTCTTTTATACTTCCTGTTCCTGTCCTGCCTTCTGCTTCCAGCATGGTGGGCATGGCTTTCCTGGTTCCGCTCATCAGGGGGCATCTGGCCCTCTCTCACTGTCAGTCTCCAAGGGAGGCCATTTCTCTTTCCTACAATTAGAAAGAGAGAGGCTCAATTTGTCAGTAATCTACTTATTTTTTCACTCAGCAATAGTGGAAATCCATGCTATCCGTGTTTGTCACTCAGTTATTTCTATATCATGTGCTGAGTTTGAAAGTAAAAAGATTTTATTTCCCAGTTGTCAACCCTAAGAATTCAACATGAGCTCTGAAAGTCAAGCTGGGTTCTTTCTCACGCATCACCACCTCTAAGAAACATCTTGAAGGCCAAATTATACCCTCAGTGACACTTGTGAAGCAATGTTGCCTTCAGTGGGATTTGTAGGTTGTACTGTTTAAAACTTAATAAACAACTCTTGATGAATAATACTCAGTTTACTCATTCTTAATTATCTTGGTTCTACAGGATTAACATGATCAAACTTAAGTGTGTGTGTGTATGTATTTGTTTGTGTGTGTATAAAATGCTGCGTATATGTCTAACATACTTCTGAATACACATAGGAAGCAGAAACATTCAGTGAGAAACTACTATTTTTACACAATCACTTTTCTGAGCAGATCAACTTATGAACTTCTTTTACTCAGCCAGCAACAGTCATAAACTAATGTTATTATTGAAACAAAAACAATTAGTATAATATACTTCTGACAGAAATCAACTATCTGGTTGTACCCATAAGCCTGAAGGAATTTTTACTCCACCTATCAACTTATGTTATAATGCATATGTATAAAAATGGCATAACATAAAATAGTGCTGAAGGGAGCCCCATTTGCCAATACTCAGCGTGAACAAGCCTATTAACTCATGAGCTCAATGACATTCATTTGTCCTTTCGAATCATCATAGTGAATCATTACCATAATGGGCCACATACCGGAGGTTGCCGACTCCTGCCTTAGATAGCTTTCCATAAAATGGCATTAGAAATTATCCAAAGTTCCAATCCTGTAAATACTTATATGACTGCTTAACTTTACATATATGAATAGTCCCACTGTATCAACCAAAAATGTCTAGAATCCTGGCCCGCTGCAGGAAACAAGTGGATAAAATGGTCTATAAACTCATAGATTCTTTCTTTCTTCCTTTCACATGATAGTGATAAGTATATTAAAAATAGAGATAATTTCAAGATAAAACCATATAACTAACAGAACTAAATGAATAAATGCTAGCATAGAAAAAATATCTCTAAATCTGTATCAGCTGGAGTTTAACATTTTGACTAACCTGTTCCCAAAAGTCAGTTTGTTTCAAACAGAGTATGTCAGTGGGAAAGCAATCGTAAAGCACTGATATGATGCATTTATAAAAGTACTAAAGAGTTTAAACTGCAGGTTTGAGGAAGCTTATAAAGAATTGAGTTCCAAAATGCTGTACTGTGTCAAGTCATATTGAATTATGTCAGTATTGTCATACCGCATTACACCATTAATGCAAATAGGAACAATAGGAAAAAAACCAACATAGCATGAAGTAATGTGACATGTAAGGTAAAAATAGATATTCCTTGTTTGCCTTTTAGCCCCCTTTACCACTACCCCTTCACCAAGGAGCTTTGTGTTTTCACTGAAGTGTAGTTCTTACTTTGTTTCATTCTATTACGGCATGAAGCTTTAGGGTAAGACATTGTAGTAAGCTTTTCAAAGGATAATGAATATTGTAAAGTCCCCAAATCTCCTAGAAATACTACTGTATTTTACAGTAATTGCTGTCAACACCGACACCATTGTTGTCAAATGTTTACTTGCAGTTTGGACCATTACTATAAAGAAGAGACAGTGATATACATCTGTAATTTGGATGTCTATTAGCTGATATGTATATTTGTTATGCATATGGCACACAAAACTAACACAAGTTGTAGCATGTAAACAACCACAGTATAAATACAGGTAGTCTTCAATGCATACCTTTGCTGCAGATCTTCTATGTGAGGTTTACGCTGAAAGATGGCTTCCCAGAAAAGGAGGTATGGATGCCTCCTTTTCATGTTGTGCTGCTTTGCCTCTAATATACTGTCAAAGCGTGGCTAGCTGAGCTCACAAATATTTTTAATCTGAACCTTCAGAGTAGTCAAATCATTAGCTATACTTCATTAACAAGTCCCATACCAGCATTCCCCTTGATGACTCAAATTTAGACTGGCTGGAAAATTAGGAGACCGAGAGAATGTCTCAGGTATGAAGAATAAATTGATCATACCATACAATATATATTAGAAAAGGAGAAACACGCCAAAAATAAAAAGAATTTGCATTATAGCCTCAGAGTTTCTGTTGCTTCCTTTCTTCTTATGATACATATCTTCCACCTGTTGATGGAGAAGCCCTGGGGATAAAATCCTGCCCCTGCTGAAGTCAGTAGGAGTTTTACCATTCACTTTACTGGGGCCAAGTTTTCTCCCAAGATGACTGACAGCACTTGATTATGGCAGAAGTCTTGTACTAATGGCTCACTATCTGGAGAAACACTGACTGAACCAATGATCAGTCCACAAGTGGCTTCAGTAAGCAGGCTGCTTTTGCACACCATATTCAGTGTGTCTGCAAACATAGTGATATGTAGTAATATGGATAATAAAATACATAGACTTTTAGTGCAAGGTTCCTGAGTCTGTTTTACAGACCTTGATTAATGAAGGTAATGTGAGTTGCGAATGGGGGAACTGACATATCTGCTAGTTTTTGAGCAATTTGGGTCTGAACTGAACTAGAAGCAGTTTAATGTGCAGATAAACCAAAACCACCACTTATATTGGAATAGCGACATCAAAGCAAAAGCAGAGTGCCCCACAGTAATACGTTTTTGTTTGAGAAGACTGATGCAGATTTCCACTCACCCTCTTCACTAACTTTTATATTAAAAAAAGCCACTACTTTTCTGGCATAAATTTGCTTTTAAGAGAGATATGAAACAGTTTGATAAATATGCATGCTCTTTCAAAGCCAGCCCAAACTATATCATAAATGTGACATATAGTCAGAGACTAAACTGCATGGGTTCTTGTGTCAGTTTCAAGTCAGAATAAATAAGGGAGAAGAAATTTGCCAAGTCTTTTGAAATGATAAAGAAGAAGGCAGAAATAGCAATCTTCAAAGCCAGGAAGAGAAAGTGTTTTCCATGTATCCAGAAGCAATGTTGTTACAAGATTAATAGAAATTCTCCAAGAAGATGAAAAAATATAGGATGCAGTATTAAAAACTTAAATAATTTAAAAGAAAAAGAAATCAAGAGTACAGAAACTAGTACATGACAGATTCAAATCTGATTTTAATTTTCATGTAATTATTGGGGCCATCAAACATGGGAGAAATATTATAGTGTAAGGCACACTAACCTGTGTAACTTCTTGAAAAGGGAATTTAGAGAGAGGTGGATGAGAATGCAGTCTTTTTAGATTCACCTTTAAAGTGTTAAAGGGCAAAGCCATAAGAAACTCAAAAACCTAGATGAGACAAAGATCTAGTGGCAGGTGGTGATGGGAGGATGAAATATTTGGAAGAAATGCCTTTAACATAGCAGCTTTACTTTAACCCTTCTGGGCATTTGCAGTGCGTCTGTGCTATTAGAAGACCCATGTATCTAAAAATACTGCATTAATTTTCTATTTAAGATGAAAGTTTCTGGAGTTCTGAGCTATGTCACAGTTACTTGCCAGTACCCTTTCAAGGACTTTCTCTTCTGTTCAGCTCCACAGAGACTCTCACAGGCAAGAGTCATGCTGAAAAGGGCAGAAGGGCATCAAACTAGTACAGGAAATGGGGGAAGAATGGTCAAATAGTCATTTCTATATCAGTGAAAGCATACCATGCACTTGTCTTTTCCAGAACATTCAAAAACAAAGTTTAAGGGGTGCAACAAAATGCATTAAAGGTACCATGACAAGTCTGCGGTCATTTTTAAGACAAATCCACAGAAGCATCTGGCCTAAAGTTTACTGATATCAATGACTTCCCCTCGCCTCCTGTTAGACAATAGTGCCTTGGCTATGTAAGGTTATTATATTACTTAGGAGGCAGAACAGTGCTGGGGAGGAGGAAGACATTCACTGCCCAACTATTAGTGGCCAGAGGCATTGTGCCCTTTTTAGGTATAATATTCCTAGAGGTGCTGGAATGAGTACAGTTAATAGGGGTACTTGGTAAAGTCATTAATTAGATTTTCGACATAGAACCATAGAAGTGTAGGACTGGAAGGGACCTCAAAAGATCATCTAGTCCAGTCCCTCCATATTCAAGGCAGGACTAAGTAATAATTAGACCATTCCTGACAGGTGTTTGTCTAACTTGTTCTTAAAAACCTCCATAGCACCTCTAGGCAATTTGTTCAGTATGGCAGTTAGGAAGTTTTCCTAATATCCAGCCTAACCTCTCTTGCTGCAATTTAAGGCCATTGCTTCTTGTCCTATCCTGAGAGGTTAACCAGAGCAATTTGTCACCTTCCTCCTTGTAAAAACCTTTTATGTACTTGAACTCTTACCATGTCCCCTCTCAGTCTTTTCTTCTCCACACTACAGAAGCCCACTTTTTTCAATCTTTCCTCATAAGTAATGGTTTCTGGCCTTTAATCATTTTTGTTGCTCTTCTCTGGATTTTCTGCAATTTGTCCACATCTTTCTTGAAATATGGTGCCCAGAACTGGACCTGAGGCTTTATCCGCACAGAGTAGAGTGGAAAACTTACTTCTCATGTCTTGCTTACAACACACCTGCTAATACATCCCGGAATGACATTTGCTTTTTTTGCAACAGTGTTACAATTATGACTCATATTTAGCTTCTGATCCACTATAACCCTCAGATCCCTTTCCACAGAACTCCTTCTTAGGCAGTCATTTCCCATTTTGTATGTGTGCAATTGATTGTTCCTTCTTAAATGGATGATTTTGCATTTTTCCATACTGAATATCATCATATTTACTTCAGACTATTTCTCAAGTTTTTCCAGATCATTTTGAATTTTAATCCTATCCTCCAAAGTACTTGCAACCCCTCTGAGCTTGGTACCTCTGCAAACTTCATAAGTGTACTCTCTATGCCATTATATAAGTCATTGATGAAGATATTGAACAGAACCAGACAGAGGACCGATCCCTGCAGGACCTCACTCAATATGCCCTTCCAGGTTCACTGTGAACCCCTGATAAGTGCTCTCTACTGATTACCGATAACTATTACATGCCTTTTTCCCTTCTCAAAGTGGCATCCATTGTTTAATTGTATACTGTAAAGCTAAATGGTTCTGCTATGCACCCTATCAAAGCTTATTGCTGTTCGACTGCTATCTTGTGTGTTGTGTAAGAGACTGAATATATGTATAATGGCTAAAAGGAGTCCTGGAGGATTCATGGAGTGATCGCAGAGAGGTTTGGGTCATCTTTACCCTGTTGGTCCTCAGCTTAGCCACTTTCTGGAGACATTGTCCCTGACCTTTATATACTTCTCCTGGATCTGCCTCAGCAAGTGATGATATGGTGAATCTTCATTTGCATAAAGACTGAATTTTTCCAAATATTCCTTCTGTGCATTTATGAGGCTCTAAGTTAACAGCAAAAAATGTATCTGATTCATAATTTAAGGCAGAGTAGCATCATCATAGGAAATGAAAGTTCAATATGTAAGCCCACTGGGCCACTGAAATCAGATGATCTCCCTTCCTTGCTCTAAACAGAATATACACTCTGTATATAGTCTAAACCTGTCTTCTTTAGGAATGTTTTAAGGTTAACTGAAATAACATGATCAAAATATAAACATAAGCCTAAACTTTATCCCCAGTCTTTGGCTGTTCCTACTAGACCTCAGTTCCTACCTCCAGTTCCCTCTACTTCAGAGAGATACTCCAGCCTCTCTTTTATTCTGTAGCTAATTGGGCAGGCTTTTTCTCAGCAGGAAAATCCTCTGCATCCTTACACTGGGTCCTAGAACATGCACCCTAATACAACCACTACACATATGTTCTAAGTTCCCTTCACAAATAATAGCATTTGAGACACCTTCTGAATTTCTTTATCTAGAATGGTGTGAAAATGTGGGTTTTTTTATTAAGAATTAAAAAAAAAACAGTTTAGCAAGTACTACTGAAAAACACTAAAACTTTCTAACAGTAGAAACTTCGTAAAAATTTTGTCAGCAAAACCATTTCTGTATAATGCCACTAAATTATTTAAAATTACAACACTAAGGTTGGCAAAATTGTCTGGTGGCTAATAAACCACTCCACACTATCCTTCACCTCATTGAAATGACAACTGCAAGTAATTTATGTTGATGTTTTCCACAGACAGTACTGGAAGCTTGAAAACTGGGAACAGAAATAAAAGAAACTGCAACCCATACAGTTTCCCAGAAATTAGAAGGTGGGAGAGGAGCTTTGATTCTACCAACTTGGAAGTGATAGCTGTATTTTTATTTTTTAAAATGCATAATCATTTCTGTAGCAAAGCCATAACTGATATTGCCATCATTGTTTTGATGATGCCATCTCTATAACACTTAATGGGCCAAACTTCTCAGAATTCAATTGAATAGTCAGGATGTTATGGTGTCTTAAGTTCAACAGCACAACAGTCAGATTTCCAGCTTTAATGCACACCTGAATCAGACACGATATTCAAAATCCAAATGGATACTTCAAAACAAATCATGTATTTAATATAAATTTCTGAAACTTCACATGAAGTCATTTTGCTTTTTGGTCAGAATATGCCACACTGTGTCATGTCACAACCTGTCAAGAGTGATGTGAGCGCAGCGCAATGTGACAAACCAATAAGACATACTGAAAGAAGAACAATATTTTTTAGACTCTTTGCCAATCATTGAAATAACAGACATCTTCTCTGAGAAGTATACATCTAATGGAGAAGTGGCTAATTTTAGTAGTATCTATGCCTACTTGATAATGTCAGTGTCTAACTCCTATATTTAGGTCTCTGTATATTCTGTACCAGAGTAGAACGATATTTTCTGACAAGGGTTCCTCATTTGTGGGTGTACCAGAAAGAAATTCTGCAGCACAGTGAAAATTCCCTAGCCTTGTTGACTGCAGAATCTTCCTAGAACATGTGCTTTTAGGGGAAAATAATCTCAAATCTCAGCCCAAGTAATTGGGTTGAGTACTGGGGGCTTTGCCTCACAAAGCTGTGGAGCAGGAATGGACCTCCTGTGTCGAGGCTGCTGCAGCCAAATGTTGGAACAGTCTCCGTGCTCTTAGCAATCCCATCCTCTGTGGGGAAGACAAGGATCTGAATAACAACAAATCCTGTGTTTAGCCACACAAAAGTTGAATGGGCTATAAATCAGGAGAGAATTTGGCCCTTGACATACTTTATTGGCTGAACTGGTTTAGCTTAACAGTCAGGGTAATTAACCATTGGAACAATTTACCAAGGGTTGTGGTGGATACTCCATCACTGGCATTTTTAAAATCATGATTGGATATATATATATATATATATATATATATATTCTAGTTAAAAAGGAATTATTATGGAAGTACAGTAAATCAGACTAAGTGCTCACAATGGTCCTGTCAAGGTTCCTTCCCCACTCTGAAATCTAGGGTACAGATGTGGGGACCTGCATGAAAACCTCCTAAGCTTACTTTTACCATCTTAGGTTAAAACTTCCCCAAGGTACAAACTATTTTACCTTTTGCCCTTGGACTTATCGCTGCCATCACCAAACATCTAACAGGGATATAATTTGGAAAGAGTCCGTTTGGAAACGTCTTTCCCCCCAAAATCCTCCCAAACGTTACATTTCCTTTCCTGGGGAAGGTTTGATAAAAATCCTCACCAATTTGCATAGGTAACCACAGACCCAAACACTTGGATCTTAAGAACAATAAAAAAGCATTCAGTTTCTTAAAAGAAGAATTTTAATAGAAGAAAAAGTAAAAAGAATCACCTCTGTAAAATCAGAATGGTAAATACCTTACAGGGTAATTAGATTCAAAACATAGAGAATCCCTCTAGGCAAAACCTTAAGTTACAAAAAGAAACAAAAACAGGAATATCCATTCCATTCATCACAGCTTATTCTCTCAGCCATTTAAAGAAATCAGAATCTAACTCATATCTAGCTAGATTACTTACTAAGTTCTAAGACTCCATTCCTGTTCTGTCCCTGGCAAAGGCATCACACAGACAGACACAGACCCTTTGTTTTTCTCCCTCCTTCCAGCTTTTGAAAGTATCTTGTCTCCTCATTGGTCATTTTGGGCAGGTGCAGTGAGGTTATCCAGCTTCTTAACCCTTTACAAGTGAAAGGGTTTTTCCTCTGGCCAGGAGGGATTTTAAAGGTGTTTACCCTTCCCTTTATTTTATGACAGGTCCCTTCTGATCTTGGAATCTATGAGTATATAAAAAAAATATTTCCCTATCCCAGAGCTAATTTGACTGGTTACCTAGGAAAGGATGACTGAACAAATGAATTGTGAAACAAAAGTAGAAACCGTACCCCCGCCCCACTACTGCCTCAGAAGAAACAACCCTCTTTACAAATCATTAGTTTTCTTTGCGCGTTCTCATGC
The DNA here is from genome assembly GCF_965140285.1 of Lepidochelys kempii. Lineage (NCBI taxonomy): Eukaryota > Metazoa > Chordata > Testudines > Cheloniidae > Lepidochelys > Lepidochelys kempii. The sequence continues at coordinate 84,836,449 of NC_136380.1, forward strand.
TGTGCTTGGGGGGATTATCAGGACATTTAAAAGCTAAACAAGGAGTTAACTATAATTAGGGGTTTATCCTTTCTGATAAAAGAAAAGCAGTACTTGTGGCAAATTTATTTAGTCTCTAAGGGGCCACAAGTACTTCTTTTCTTTTTGCGGATACAGACTAACACGGCTGCTACTCTGAAACCTTTCTGATAAAAGCATTCAGGGCATTGTCTTTGTCCTTAGGAAAAGCATCTGTTGACCTAACAAGAACCAGAATAGTGAAATCTTATTTAAGCAAAACTGTCATTAAAGCCAATGAAAATGTAATTCTTCGAAAGTCTGAGTAAAAACTGATGCAGGGCTTAATAATTTGACCTTCTGTGCACATGAAGGATAACAATGTTTCATTTCATATATGAACAATAGTTTGTTCCTCCAATTCCTCTAAACCAACAGACTTCAGAAACTTCCATGAAAAAGAAAATACTTCTTTTTTATAAGTGGTCTCCAAATATGTACACACTGAGCTCTGCTATTAAGTCTAAATCACATCATTCAAGAGCCAAATTCTGCCCTTAGGAGTCCGTGCACATTTCCTATTAGCCAGTTTAAATCATCTTTGCACATACAAGAGCAAAATTTCCACAAATGTGAGAAAGCAGGAAAGAAAATGATGGAAGTAAAACATACTAAGCCTCATTCTATGCTGATCTTCATTACACTTGTGTAAATCAGGACTAATTCCACTGAATTGAACCAAAGTATACTGATGTCAAACCAGTATAAGTGAGACCAGCCTAAGTAATTGTGTGTATCCCATTTTGTTTGCCCTTCTTCCCACACCTCTCCTATTATTTGTCACTCATTTGTTGTATTTTGTTTTACACTAGATTGTACTGTAAGGTCCTCTGTAAAACCATGTTCTACAGAGTACTTTTTTCCACTGCCTATAATGATGGGGCCTTGGTCCTGATGGTGGCCTCTTGGGGTCTACTGCAATTAACATAAATAATAATTGTGCACTCAAATAAAACCTGAAATTCACTTCAACCATATTAAGAATTCCTTTTTCCTGGTTCTCTGCAAACATTCATGTAAGCAAATAGTTATTCTCAATAATGATTGCAGGAAAAGTGGTGTGAATTTTTATATAAATATATTTACTTATAGTCAGTAGCTGACTTATTGGACTGTTTACTTGCAGGTTTCAGAGTAACAGCCGTGTTAGTCTGTATTCGCAAAAAGAAAAGGAGTACTTGTGGCACCTTAGAGACTAACCAATTTATTAGAGCATAAGCTTTCGTGAGCTACAGCTCACTTCATCAGATGCATATCGTGGAAACTGCAGCAGACTTTATATATACACAGAGAATATGAAACAATACCTCCTCCCACCCCACTGTCCTGCTGGTAATAGCTTATCTAAAGTGATCATCAGGTGGGCCATTTCCAGCACAAATCCAGGTTTTCTCACCCTCCACCCCCCCACACAAATTCACTCTCCTGCTGGTGATAGCCCAGTAAATTGCAGTAAACAATTTATTCAACACATTTAGCATAATTGTTTGCACATAGGTCTCCAATTGACATAAATGCACGCAAGGTTGCAAATTGGCCTACCACCTCATAGCCAGATGTCTAAAAACCTTGTTTTCATCCAATAACAATTTAAATTATTAAAGTAAGGGGCATAAAATGCTCTATAACCAATGACTAATTATTTTCTGCAAACAAAATTGTCACTAATACAAGTCTCTCAAGTAGAGGGCAGTACTTGCTAACCCTTATGGAAAAGTCAGGGATACCTTAATACCTGAGATTTTTTTTAACCTTCATAGAATCATAGAATCATAGAATATCAGGGTTGGAAGGGACCTCAGGAGGTCATCTAGTCCAACCCCCTGCTCAAAAGCAGGACCAATCCCCAATTAAATCATCCCAGCCAAGGCTTTGTCAAGCCTGACCTTAAAAACTTCTAAAGAAGGAGATTCCACCACCTTCCTAGGCAATGCATTCCAGTGTTTCACCACTCTCCTAGTGAAAAAGTTTTTCCTAATATCCAACCTAAACCTCCCCCACTGCAACTTGAGACCATTACTCCTTGTCCTGTCCTCTTCTACCACTGAGAATAGTCTAGAACCATCCTCTCTGGAACTACCTCTCAGGTAGTTGAAAGCAGCTATCAAATCCCCCCTCATTCTTCTCTTCTGCAGACTAAACAATCCCAGTTCCCTCAGCCTCTCCTCATAAGTCATGTGTTCCAGATCCCTAATAATTTTTGTTGCCCTTTGCTGGACTCTTTCCAATTTATCCACATACTTCTTGTAGTGTGGGGCCCAAAACTGGACACAGTACTCCAGATGAGGCCTCACCAATGTCGAATAGAGGGGGACGATCACGTCCCTCGATCTGCTCGCTATGCCCCTACTTATACATCCCAAAATGCCATTGGTCTTCTTGGCAACAAGGGCACACTGCTGACTCATATCCAGCTTCTTGTCCACTGTCACCCCTAGGTCCTTTTCTGCAGAACTGTTGCCTAGCCATTCGGTCCCTAGTCTGTAGCTGTGCATTGGGTTCTTCCGACCTAAGAGCAGGACCCTGCACTTATCCTTATTGAACCTCATCAGATTTCTTTTGGCCCAATCCTCCAATTTGTCTAGGTCCCTCTGTATCCTATCCCTGCCCTCCAGCATATCTACCACTCCTCCCAGTTTAGTATCATCCGCAAATTTGCTGAGAGTGCAATCCACATCATCCTCCACATCATTTATGAAGATATTGAACAAAACCGGCCCCAGGACCAACCCCTGGGGCACTCCACTTGACACCAGCTGCCAACTAGACATGGAGCCATTGATCACTACCCGTTGAGCCCGACAATCTAGCCAACTTTCTACCCACCTTATAGTGCATTCATCCAGCCCATACTTCTTTCACTTGCTGACAAGAATACTGTGGGAGACCGTGTCAAAAGCTTTGCTAAAGTCAAGAAACAATACATCCACTGCTTTCCCTTCATCCACAGAACCAGTAATCTCATCATAGAAGGTGATTAGATTAGTCAGGCATGACCTTCCCTTGAATCCATGCTGACTGTTCCTGATCACTTTCCTCTCATATAAGTGCTTCAGGATTGATTCTTTGAGGACCTGCTCCATGATTTTTCCGGGGACTGAAGTGAGGCTGACTGGCCTGTAGTTCCCAGGATCCTCCTTCTTCTCTTTTTTAAAGATTGGCACTACATTAGCCTTTTTCCAGTCATCCGGGACTTTCCCCGTTCACCACGAGTTTTCAAAGATAATGGCCAATGGCTCTGCAATCACAGCCGCCAGTTCCTTTAGCACTCTCGGATGCAACTCGTCCGGCCCCATGGACTTGTGCACGCCCAGCTTTTCTAAATAGTCCCTAACCACCTCTTTCTCCACAGAGGGCTGGCCATCTATTCCCCATGTTGTGATGCCCAGCACAGCAGTCTGGGAGCTGACCTTGTTCGTTAAGACAGAGGCAAAAAAAGCATTGAGTACATTAGCTTTTTCCACATCCTCTGTCACTAGGTTGCCTCCCTCATTCATTAAGGGGCCCACACTTTCCTTGGCTTTCTTCTTGTTGCCAACATACCTGAAGAAACCCTTCTTGTTACTCTTAACATCTCTCGCTATCTGCAGCTCCAGGTGAGATTTGGCCCTCCTGATTTAATTCCTACATGCCTGAGCAATATTTTTATACTCTTCCCTGGTCATATGTCCAACCTTCCACTTCTTGTAATCTTCTTTTTTATGTTTAAGATCTGATAGGATTTCACCGTTAAGCCAACCTTCCTGAAGAAGGTTAGTAGATAATGCTGTTGCCCAGTTATGTCAACCTAGTTATGTTAGCTCCTGGCAGGGAAAGGTGGGGGCGAAAAGCCCCGGACAGCTTCCCCCACCCCAGGCAGGAAACAGCTAGGGGAGAAGCCCTGGGCAGCTTCTCCCTGTTCCCGGTGGGGAACAGGGAGCTGAGGGGAGGGGCAGCCCTCCAGGAACCCAGGAGCCTGTGGGGCAGCCAGGATCCTGGCAGGGAGCTGCCAGCAGAACTGAAAGACTGGGCTCTCAGTTCCTCACACTGCCCCTCTGAGGTCAGAGGAAACACTCCTGGTGAGGATGCACACCACCAACCCAAGGAGGGTAGTGTGGACATGCACCACCACAGTAATTACTGCAGTGGCTGTACATTGACCTAATAGGTCGACTTAGGGTATGTTTTCACTACCCAATGGATCGGCGGGCAGTGATCAATCCAGCGGGGATCGATTTATCGCGTCTAGTATAGACATGATAAATTGACCCCCTGAGCGCTCTCCCATCAACTCCCATGAGAGGCGCAGGCTGAGTTGACAGGGGAGCAGCAGCAGATGACTCACCGACTCACCGTGAAGACACCACGGTAAGTCAATCTAAGTATGTCAACTTCAGCTACGTTATTCATCGATCCATCTCCCCCTCTCCCCACAGTGTAGACCAGGGCTTAGAGTAATATCTACAGAATCCTTCTGGTTTAATCTCTATTATATTCCCTAGGACTTTCCGTAGGGGAATACTCTCATTTACTCTTTGCCCTGGTCTACACTAGGGGGCAGGATCGATCTAAGTTATGCAACTTCAGCTACATGAGTAATGTAGCTGAAGTTGACATACTTAGATAGACTTACCGTGGTGTTTCCACCGTGGTGAGTCAACTGCTGCCACTCCCCTATCAACTGTGCCTGCGCCTCTCGCGGCAGTGGAGTACAGGAATCAATGGGAGAGTGCTCGGGGATCGATTTATTGTTTCTAGACTAGACACGAGAAATGGATCCCTGCTGGATCGATCGCTGCCCGCCAATCTGGCGGGTAGTGTAGACATACCCTGAATTCCTGTAAAAGTGATACTCTCATTTGAATGGTATAAGGAAGATTTTTAATGATAAAATTGATTTTTCCTCTTACTACTCAGTTTATTTTAAATAATTGCAGAAGCAAATAAAACAAATGTACTTGCACTGTAAATATCACTATATATTCTGACATTCATAACATCAAAATCTAATGCCAGTATTACTTTAATGTCTAATTTCCAACTCATTTATATGTTAGATCTCACTGCTTACTTAATTTCGACCTGATATGGATGAGGTATATTTAATCCATTATGTTTTTATTCAAATATGCAAAAGACCATTAACTTTCAGACCTTCTAATTCATTATTACTGGGAAATATTCAGGGAACCCTACACAAATATGATACATTGTGTAATCTTAGGAAACACTGTCAGATTATGGCAAAGAAAATGATGGGGGAAGCAGTGTTTCTTTTTGCATTTACTTGCTTGCATCTCGTACAGTGCATTTCATTCTGCTCACCAGAAAATTCAACACTAAAGCCCTTTAGCACATTGATTTATTCTAAACATTTTAATAAAAATGATGGTGCTCTTGCTAGCACTCAGTTCCTCCTCTTTTCCCAAGTACTTTATTAATTTAACAAGTTGACCTTACAGCATTAAAAATACTGCTTTACGGGGAAACAAAGACACTCTCTCCATAGTTGTCATTTATTATAAAACTAATGCAGTTGCTGTCCTTTACAATAAGCTAATGTAGTACAATCTGTCATACCGTGACCATGAAAAATCATATGTGCACTGCAGAATTAATTCCTGTCTCAGGCAGACAGGTGGAAGAAAGCATGTTTTGTAAAGGGAAAGTCGTTAAATTTTTTAGAAAATAAATATTGTAAATGTGTACAATAGCTCTAGTGTGCACTTTCAGATGCAACAATAAAGGAGTATGCTCTAGAGCAGGAGTTCCCAAACTTGGTTCGCGGCTTGTTCAGGATAAGCTCCTGGCAGGCCGTGAGGTGCTTTGTTTACCTGAGCGTCCGCAGGTACGGCTGCTCACAGCTCCCAGTGGCCAATGTGAGCTGCGGGAAGTGGTGGCCAGTCTGCGGGTACTGGCTGCAGGCTCCAAAGATGCCAGAATGTGGGAACACACTACTTAAGGTGGGTTTCAGACACAGGGTCTGTGCCTGAAGACATAGGGTTAAGGACAGTGACCAGATACCACCCAGGCCCAGGGGGACTTAGAAAAACATAAGGCCAGGATTTTGGACAATTTACAACAGATTGCTGTCCATCCAGAAAAGAGGATGTTATAACACTCCACACCTCTGAAAATCAGGGCACTCTTATTTATGTATCTGTGTTGGGCATGCAGACCCACACAGACACAGAAAGGGTTAAAGGAAACTGAGAACTCCTTTAACTTCATCTGATACATTGGGCGAGGTCACAGTCAGGCTGAGGGAGGAACTTAAATGATAGTGCAGGGCAGTCAGTGGGGAAAGGATGGGCAGAAGACTTTTCCTAGGAGCAGTAATTTCCCAACTCTTCCCCCCCACCCCACACCCGCAAACTCCCTACACACCATGTTCCCCCCAGTGGTCAACTAGTTACATCGTGCTGCCAATTTAGTCATTTTCTATCCCTCCCCCACCCCATAAATTCTAACTCCCCCTCTAATTTCAGTTCCAAACACTACTGCCTGAAACGGGAGGCTGGAAAAGGAAAGGGAAAAAGAGGGATAGCTGCAGAAGCCAGGAGATTAGCCTCTGTGATGGGGTAGTCTGCCCCTTGAGGGTAGCACTGCCTCCCGGTCAGTCCACCCCAGCTCTTTAACAGTTGAAAGGTCTGATTATATACAAGGAGCTGGGAGAGAGTGACTGGTCCAAGGACTAAGAAGAGTTTGGGAGGAACCGCTGGTACTTTTCTTTGAGGACCAGGAGCATTGCAGACAGAGAGGCAAGGATCCCCTCTCTCTCAACCAACTGAGGATGAGCTGGGAGAAGGGGATCATCACAAATGCTGCCTTCTCCCTCACAGCAGGACAGATGCCTGTAGACACTGCAGGCAATAAGAAGGCCCTTGCAGGACCCTGAGTTACCAGAGAGAAGATGCCAGCAGGAGAAGGCTGCCAAACACTCTGATTCTGAAGATTAAGTAGGGCCAGCTGAGGGAGACAAATTGCAACCCAGCATCAGGAGGAAAGCTTGGAACTCCTGGTAATAAGAGGTGTAATAATTGCTTGAACTATTCTAGCTCCAGGAGGAGTTCTGGATCTCCTGCTGCAAGGACAGACAGAAAAAGTTAGAGATAACCCTTTGAAGACAGGGAACAGCATCTGGAGGGCAGATTTCAAAGGAACCCTGAAAGCTTGTGGTGCTATTGTTTTGTTGTTGTTATACATCCTTTTGTAGAGGTTTTGTAATAAACAAGCCCCAAAGAGAGTATTATTAAGTCAAATCCCTGAAATGGAAATATTGGCCTCCTGAAAAGGGAAACTGAGGCAGGAAATACATGCAGCAGCACACTAACTCAACAGGGTGTGCGACAGGGCAGGCATGCCCTATGACAGTGCTCTGCTCAGGGGCATGACTTGAGGGAAGGCCAGAGAAAGTAAAGAGGAGGAGGAGAAGCTGAAACCTCAAATGCCAGAGGGTTAAGAGAGATCCAGTGGTATTTATGGTTTGGACTCCATTTTTTATATGTGTGTACGTATCTCTCTTTTTTGTTTTTGTTTTATTTTTCTGTTTGTTTGTTTTTTTGGTTGTTTTTTTTTTTTTTACGGGGCAGATGTAAGAGCAGTCCCAGAAAAGGAAAAATACATTTTAGGGCTTACTATATTTGCTTCAATGCTGGTGAAGGACACTATTTCAATTGTACAAGACCCCATTGGTCTGGAAAGGATGGAACTTTAAAGGAATCTGGCAGGAGGGCTGGATCCTCAATTCAGGAGACTGTTGAAAAAAGCTGGAAGGGGACTCTCAGGGGTGGTAATACTGCTCTAGTTTCCAAATGTGGTTATAGGTTCCTAACGTCAGGAATGTGAGCTTGGAAAAGGTTGGTCTTTTCCTCTTTGTGCCTCTCCTTGTCCATCTATAAATGAGGATAAACATGTGCCTACGTATATGAATTTTTTGGGAAATTAGTAAATGTTGATAAAGCACTTTAGGAATCTCAGATGAAAGGTGCTATGTAAGTACAAAGTACTACAAATAAAACAACTTTTCTATTTTACATTTCCATATCTCCCTGTTTCTAGAAGAATCCCAAAGTGCTGTAAAAAAGTACTATGTAAAGTCATCACCTCTCCCACCACTAAATTGCACATTCTTCTGAACTGAAATTAAGTAACTGTTTTACAACTGAAAGCAGCACTGTGAAAATGTTATTAGCTTCAGCTAACTTGCATGGTAGCTACCAACACCTTCTGTACTATTGACTCTCTTACTGGCCAGGGAAAAGTAAATGTTAAAATTAGTCATAGATGTGGTACAAGGGAAAGGTGAAATACAAGTATTATAAAACAATCAAATACAAAAAATAAAGTTAGCAACTATTTTACAGGAATAAGCTTTGTTCAGGAGCAATTTATACCTAAAATATATCTTTTATTACAGATCTAAAAAAGTCTTCATGTCAAAATTGCTAGTGCTGCGATAACTTGATTTTCTGTTGTTAGGGTCAGATGCGGCTCGGGATCCTTGTGTTCAGCTCCCACTCAGGTCAAAGTTATGTGCATGGAATGACTATAGAATATGACCTTTACGATATGTTAAAATAACCCTCCATTCTTTGTGGAGCATCCAGGCTGCATGAGCACTTCGGCATTCTGCAAAAGCAGAATAATAAATAGAAGGGAAACTGTGAAATTGAGCAGGTGTCTTCCACTTGTGGCTGGATAATTTGGTATATTAGGTATTCTGAGCAGGCTTTGCAGAGTTATTTTGTTGGATTCAACTTAGAGGGAGAGAAATTCTACCAGGTTTTAGTGACTAAGAAAGTTTTTTCTGGAAAATTGTCTCCTATTTTTGTAGTTAAATGAATGCACATCATGTCTATGGCCTCTGTCTCTATCCTTTTCTCCCAGCATGATTCTTGCAACAGATTTGCCCTGCAGCACTTATTACTCATAGTAGTTTTCTCTTACTCTCTGGTAATTTGCTTAGTGTAATGAATTCCACCTACACTTTACCACCATTTTCTTCTCTACATAATGTGTGTCACAGGAATATTGGTCTCAAACTGATCTAATCCCAGCATGATAAGGCCATAAAATGAAAAGATATGTAGGGTGATAGTGTAATATTTTAACCATCTATCTTCCAAATGATTTAAGCAAAGCTTTCAAATCGTAAAAATGTTCCAGATTAGAAAGCCTAAAATGTTAAAACCAAAGAAGTAACACTAAAATATTACACAATGACACTCTGTTTAATTTTACTCCTGCAGTACAGCCAGGGGGAAATACTGGAGTCAGGATGATTGCTGAAAGGATGTTCTAGAGAGACGACATTAGGAGAATTTCTTAGCAAAAAGCCCTCCCAGGTTTGTGCCATGTTGGAAGTCACTGAAGAGAAATAGAGGCTAAGATTAAGTTTAAAAAAAAAAAACATTTGCAATGCAGACGCCCCTCTTTCCAGTGCAGTAAGTGGGCAATGCTATTGTGGTGGAGGTCAGCAGAACAGAACCCTTCCTTCCCAAGCCCTGGAATAGAAATTGAATCACTATGTAGCTACATTAGCATCATGTCTGCTGTGGACCGCATGTCTACTGCACCCTCCCTTCTCCATTTACAGAGATGAGATGCTGGCTGGAGTGTCCATGCAGATACAGAGCCTTCTGCCTTATTCCATTCCCATCTGCAGCAGTAGGGAAAGGTATTTGCTCAGATGTGCTCCACAGCACACAGAGCTGCACTCCAAAAATGAGCTGTGCCTTTGTGTAGTTGAAGTGTACCAGTTCTGCAGGGTTCAGGATCTTCCAAGCCCATGGAAGTGGGTGGAGGAGTTAAAGGGGTGGAGATGTGTTCATAAGCTCTATTTAGCTGCACTGGACATATCATGTCTTACCTAAATTAAAATGCTACCATTTTGCCCCATCCCTCTCATATTAAGACTGATGTACTGAACCGAATATTTCCATACTGAAGACCAGAAGAAAATTACCTCCAAACTTCCTTTTCAATCACTTAATAATGTAGGACTAAAGCAGTTAATGAAGTTAAACTTGAATGTAATATTCACCAAATCTGAAATAAGGGCATATTTAATGCAGTAATTATGAACACCCTACAGAAGAACCTTGAATATTCTATGATCTCAAAAATTCTGCTCCCAAAATAGCTAACCTGTACAATCTTTTAGCACTCAATAAAGCGGATGAAGCCCTTTCAGTATGTCTACTATCTAGTCAATTAATTACAGCAACACCTTCTGCGATTCTTTCTAAAGATCACTTGACTGGAAGGTACTTATAAAAAAAATCTGAGAATGATTGTAAGTGCTTCTGAATGTAAAAGATTAATAGCACTGGCATGAGTTAACCATGATATGGGAACTTTCTGTACAACTTTTCCCCATACAGTTCTGTTAGAGAACTGCACTTCCGATATGCAAGACATCTGCTGTTGACAAATGAGTGCTAATTGTGAAAAGGAATTGCAATATACACAATTAGGGTCTAAGCTAAAACCTTTTAATTTATTTTTAACCTAAACAAAGATGTGAACCAGCAACTCTGAGGTAAAGAAACATTTTTTTCTTACCTGTAAATAGAACTAGTTGAAAAGTATTCAACAAATTTGGACATTTTATACAAACACATTTTTCTCTCGTTATCTTGCCTTCCTTCCTACCAACTCATTTGACTGTTTATTGACCTTTTGTGAATAATGTATATTGTGTAAATCTAAGGGATGAAATACTCACCCTATTGATGTCAATGGGAGTTTTCCATTAACTTCTTTGGGCCCAGGATTTCATCCTAGATCATGAGTACTGAGGAAAGAACTATTTTGTGTGTTGCTTGTACAGTCATTATATAATGGGGTCCTAATCCCTGTTTCAGTACAGCAATGCAAAATACTAATTAAAATTCTGACCAGTTCCATATAAAGGGACACTTATTCAGTTCCACTTTTATTTTAGGAAAAAAATCTTCTCAAGAAACCTGATTTTTAGGAGCTTTCTGCCATTGAAAATGATGAAAATGGCTTTCAGGATTGCAGGCCTGAGAAATACAAAACTGAATCTCAACCTGAGTCCCAGTTTGGCCCCAAACCTCAGTCTGTAATATGTTTCAGAATGCTGCATCAATAGCTCACATCAAGTGATAAATGGCTCACTAACATGGTTAGACTACAACTTTAAAAAGAAGAAAGGGATAAACTACAGTGCCCTGTGTGATGTTGCACTCCATATGATTTTATGAAAATATGCGAAGTGTGAATATAATGTAACTGTAAGATGCTTCATGCAAAAGGTCTCTTGTAAGGTATCATTACGAAGTTTATAATCTATTGAGTGTGGTCATCTGATTTGTATAAATGTATCACTCTTGTATCTGAAACTAGAAATATGAAATATAACTCTGAGGTCCTATTGTAATTATGCAAAGTGTGGGCCATTAATGGTGGTTTGGAATTTTGATGGCTCCCATTAATCAGGACAATTGACTGTAAATGGCTCTGTTTACTTGTAAGTCTTCCTGTATACCTGTGTGCTGGCAGGTGGGTAATGAAGTCTTACAGTGACATGTGATCATGTCACCTGAACTGGAATCCATCTTTAAACTGGTGCTTTTCCATTTAGAATGAGGCGTGGGAACCCAGAGAGAGATAAAGGATTCCCGCCTTGTGCAAAAGATATATAAGGGGGTGAACAGAACAAAATGGGCTGCAGTCATGAGAAATCCCCTAGCTACCGCCTGAGCTAGAACAAAGACTGTATCAGGGGAAAGGATTGTGCCCAGATTAGGAAGGAGTCCAGTCTGTGAAAGAAGCTTATTAAAACATCTCTGAGGGTGAGATTTTATCTGTATTCAGTTTTCTTACTGTATTACGCTTAGACTCGCATGTTTTATTTTATTTTGCTTGGTAATTCACTTTGTTCTGTCTGTTATTACTTGCAACCACTTAAATCCTACTTTTTGTATTTAATAAAATCACTTTTAACTTATTAATTAACCCAGAGTATGTATTAATACCTGGGGGGGGGAGGGAGGAAGGGGAGGGAGAGAGGGAAACATCTGTGCATACCTCTCTATCAATGTTATAGAGGGCAAACAATTTGAGTTTACCCTGTATAAGCTTTATACAGGGTAAAACAGATTTATTTGGGGTTTGGACCCCATTGGGAGTTGGGTATCTGAGCGCTGGAGACAGGAGCAGTTCTTAAGCTGTTTTTAGGTAAGCCTGCAGCTTGTGGGGGATGTGTTTCAGACTTGAATGTGTGTTTGCAGCAGGCAAGCGTGACTCGCTCAAACCAGACAAGGGACTAAAGTCCCAAGCTGGCAGGGAAAACAGGCTCAGAAGTAGTCTAGGCACATCAGGTGGCAATCCCAAAGGGGCTTTCTGTAATCCAACCTGTCACACCCTGGTCTTGATCTGATTCACAAAAGGATTTGCAATACATTTTTGTATTCCCACTCAGCATGAAATCCAGAAATCCCCAGAAAGTATTTGACTCTCCAGTACATCCTGGATGTATGCAATGACACTGGCCTACTATTATTTTGGTGTGTCAAATTCTCCTGTTGCTTTTTTACAAATAGATCTTTTTAATGAAAATGTTATGTACAGTGACTTTCTGAGTCATCCAGGATCTTTGCTCTCCAATCAGACTTCACAATATATTAGACTGAGGTGGGGTTGGGGTGAAATTAGATAGACATTGTGTCCCTATCCATCTCCTCCACTGAGGTTTCAATAGCTAGGCAAGCTTTATTTTGTAGCTGAAGATAATGTATTTAATAGCTCACCTAGGGCTTTCCACTCATTTACCATTGTTGTGTCAGTATGCTGAAATGTGTTCAACTGAATTACAATAGAAGCTTTGGGAACTGACTAATAATAGAATTAATCTCTGGGAAAAATACTGCTGTATTCACTTTATTTTATTTTGATATGTAGAATTTCAAACATGTTCAAAGAACACTTTGCTGGACATGAGCCATTTTCAGTAGTAAATATTAATTCTTCACAGGTCACGGTTGCAGATCCATTACAATAGTCTTACTCCAGCTTTCAGCTTCTTGGAGTCAATACCCAGACTTCCCAATCAGGAAGGATGGGAGTCACCACATCTCTGAAGACCTAGATAGCTTGAAACGCATCCTGCAGCTGCAGGAACAGGCCTCCTGCTCAGAGCAACAGAAACCCTCCAAAAGAACCAACAATGATTCTAATTGTTACTGAAGGGAGAGAGGAGGGGAGGGAGGGAGAGTTTCTAAGTTTTGCCTGGAGGGAGGCTCTGCAGCCAATCTAAGAACTCTCTGCATTTTAAGTATAAGCAAATGTATGACAAGGTTTGCCCAATGGAGAGCAAGTGGCAGGAAATTTGAAGAGCTGGATTGATGCTGTCAGAAGACTGAATCTTCTGCAGAGAGATCCGGTCTGGTTTACAGCTTAGAATTACAAGCAACTCAGAACAAAGATTGACATTCCAACCTATTGAAACATCAGAATATGAAGCCTGTAATGTATCATCTGCTTCAAAATGGGGTAATTGATATCCCAGAAAACTTCAATTTCTTCTCCATCTTCTTCCTAGTGCCCAAGTTCCAAAGACAGAGGAACTCTCAACTGGAAGTTCTTGAACAGATTTTATCAAAAAAATCACAGTTCAGGATAGACACCCTAGCATCAATTTTCCATTACTAACTCATTTGAAGAACACCTATCTACACAATATTATGCAACGCTCCCAGAGGAGATATCAGCATCACACGCAACAGTGATACCAATATAACCCTTTATTCCTGGACCTACCTGCCTTTCTAAGGTATCTTCCGAAGTACTAGGTAATTTTTTTTTTTTTTTTTTTGTGAAGCAGAGAAGCATTCCTGTATACACATGCCAAAACAGCCTGCTCATCAGTGCACTTTTCCCGGACAATGTCCACAAAATAATCGTCTTACAATGCAGATTTTTCCCCTAGAACAACATGTTTTTTTGTCAACATAAGCAACATACAAATGTCAGGCTGTCAGTATTATTTCTGGGTATAATCACAGATGATCAACTTGTACAGGAGTTCATTACTATCAGAGGACAGGATCCAGAAAGCCAGTGGTCAGAAGGCACAATGTTGTTCATTCTACAGTCATTTCTCAGGGTTCTGATGTCTGGATAAAAATGAAGATCTCTAGCAACAACATTCTGTTATGAGTGAGACTCCATATGACTTTATCCATAAATTTCTTGAGCTTGTAGGACCCATTATTTCTGTCCTCCCTTCTACCCTTGCCAGGAGGTATTTGGGATAAGAGAGGATTGATGAGGAAAATATATGCCATTTTCAACAGTAGGGAATCTCATGGAAGGAAAAATTCCATTCAAGGATAATGGAAGAACAGACCTCCAACATGGTATGAGTTGGATCAAAAAAGTAAATCAGGCCCTAAAGGCTATAGCTCCAATTCTGATCAGCCAAAATGCATCAGGGATGTCTTACAACAATGGCTTTTATCGACAAGGAAGGACATACCAGATCCTTAGCCTGGTTATGAACTTCTAATCTACTCTGTTGTAGATTTGTAGGTTTGAATTTGTTTTTTTATAAAGATAAATCTCTCCTGTATATTCAAGTACAACACATAAAGAAGAAATAAAATATTATTGTGGCCAGTTATCAAAGCAAAGGAAAAATCCAGGACAGTGGAGTCTACAGCCTAAAGTCTTGAAGTGGAGAGTCAGCCCTGGACAGTGGAGAGTCAGTCACTGGCTTGTCAATGGACATATCTGCATCCATCTGAAGAAATTAAAAGTCCAAAGTTACAACTCTGCATTTTCTTCCAGGGCCAAAAAGCATGGCTATCTTTTTCTGTCCCAACATAACAGGAAAACAGCAAGAAGGCAAGAGTTAGCTGTGGCGGCCCCACATTTTCAAGAGAAATTGTGGGTCTCGTATCCTATCCAGGTGGCTACCACCACTTGGTTATGTTACCTATACAAAAAGGATCTGCTCCCAAGGACAAAATTCTGCACCCAAGCCCAGAAAACTGAATCTAACTACACAATATGCAAGAAATCAATTAAAATAGGATATTCAGATGTGAATTATAACACACGTTTAGCCTTGAAAATATTTTACAAATAGGGGATCCTCAAGGTCCTAGGCTATATGTACCATAGTGTTAAGTTATTGACTGGATCCATTCCAGTCAATGCAAAGACACACATGCATTTGTTTGTTACGTGCTCATTCAGAGCCATGGAATCCTAGCAAAAGGGTTATGGTTATGCGGGAGGCTTAAATTGTCACTCTCCTCCATTTTCTTTGAGGACACAATATATATTTCCTTGGGGTGGAATTCAAAGTTGAGGGCACAATGATTTTGGGGTGGAATTTAAAGTTGCTGTGTGTCCTGAAATATTTATATGAATTTTCTGCCCTCACATCCGCCATTCAACCTGTGCATTAAACTTCAAGGAATTTACTTCCAGAGCTTTTTGAAGAGCTACCTCTAGCTGGCTGGGCCTTCTGGGGTATGGCTACTTCCAGCCTGCCTGTTTGAAAAATCTTATTGCTTATGATTTATTTTATTGTGATGAAATAGGAAAATTTATCTTCATTTATTCAAAAAACTTCCTTTGTTCTAGTGGGAAAGTCCACAGATCTATTCCAGTGGACATTTTCTTGCTTGCAGCTTATTGGGGGAGGGCAGTAAACAAGCCATTTGCTCTCAAACAGAGACGCCTCCGCTGGCTTGGGCATGTGTGCCAAATGAATGATGGATACATCCTCTATGGAGAATTGGCATCTGGGAAAAGACTCAAAGGATGCCCAAAATTGCATTTCAAGGATGTGTGCAAACGAGACCTCAGAGAAATGACATGGATGTGGACAAATGGGAAGATCACACTCAAGAGTGCAGCCTTTGGAAACAAGAGCTTAACAAAAGTCTCCAGGGTTACAAGGGTAAGCAGTCCATCTTAGCAGAGGAGAAAAGAACTCCCAGAAGGCAGAGCTCAAAGGGTCCAAATGTTACCTTTAAATGTGACAGATGCAGTGGAGATTGTCTCTCTCGAGTGAGTCACTTCAGCCATGGCCATGGCTGCCATAAAACCAACTGAGTAAATTCTTTATCCCTCAGGAGCACATACCCGTGGTCTTTCAAGACTGTAGGATGCCTTCTAAATATAAACACAGCTATGTAATATGAGATGGTATCTGTTTTACAGTTAATTTTTCATTGCATCTTCAAAAACAAAGTATTGAGAGGGTAATCACAAATTAGGAAAACAGAATATCCTTCCAGACATGTTATTAATCAACACGTCCTCTAAACACCTGCAGGAAATATATAGAAAAATTGCCTTTGCATAACTATACACTGTGCATCAGCATGCCCTTAAACCCGTGCTTAACTTCTTTGCTGAATGGGGGTGAGGGCCTTAAGTACATGCTTAGGCATTTTGCTAAACTGGAACCTAAGACTGTAAGTTTGTATTTGAGGAACAGAGACCATGTGCAAACTCCTCTGATTTCAATGGCACTACATCAAGTAGTAGCCACAGAGAATTTAGCCCTAAGCTTTTGTCCACTAGGCACCATCCCCATTTATGGTGTTGTATAAATAATAAACAAAAATACCCAGAATTTATTGGTAGAGTTCAGTGTTGTTACCATGCCAATATGTGAAAATTCCCTTTTGAATAGTTCATGTTTTTCTTTCTCGTACAGTGTAGCATGAGCCAGATTCAGGAATAAAGTTGGGGCAAAACAGATGTCAGGAAGCTTTCCAGACACTTAGAACAACTTATTTTATTCACAGATATTCAAGTAATCAAGTTGTTAGAATACATTTTAATTTACAGTCATTTCCCAACTGAAGGGCTGGGAGGGCTTCTTTGTCTGCAGGGTGGCTGGGAAGCAGCTTCTCTTTCTGGCTCTGCAGGTCTGACTATAATACCTGGTGCAAGTGTCCTTTTTATGGGGGAGGGGATTGTTTAGTGGAGTAAGAAGATCCTCTCTGTGCTGCCCTCTTCAGGCTTCAAAATGGAAGAAGTAATCCAGTCCCCTGGTGGTTACCTAACCTCCAGTGCTCTTACAGAGGTGACATATGGAGGTAGAATGATATTGGGTTTGGGAATGGGGAGTATTTCAAATATCAAATCATTTTTCATAGAAGTGTCTTTTTAAAAAAATATTTGATGGGGAAGGAGTATGCTTTGAAATGGGTTTTGGAGTAGGGTTGCCATCCCTCCCTGTTGGAATGGGGAATCTACTGGAATTGGCAATAATCTCCAGGTGACTACTGAACGCAATTCGAGAGATTTTAATAGGATATTTTAAGAAAATAAATTAATATAATGAATGCACATAATTCATACAGAAGTTAATTCATTGTTAAAACATAAGGGTGTCATCTGATTGCGTTTTTCTTTCCTTTGGCAGTGTAATGACATAATACATAATGTAAACCAGTAGTACTACCATAACTGATGTCTACCTATGCTCATGAATGTTGCCTCTTTTGTAACTGCATTTCCCCGCCCAGCGCTAGAAACATTACAATTAGCTATTTAGCTAGCAGTTCAAACCCAAAACCCAAAACATGAATGATGGTGGTGAGAGGCATTCAAACAGTGGCACAATGAAAAAGAAAAAGTATTTTTAGTGTTTTAACAATGAATGGTGCAAAGAAAATGTATTCAAAAATTGGTTTCACAAAATCAACATGGTTACAGCAGAATGCATTCTATGTCGGCAGCTTTAATGTAAAAACATAACATTTAATTATAATTAATTAAGTACTTAAGTATGCAGGTTTAAACTTTAAAGCTATTCATTGTTGTTGCTCTGTAGCTAGCTTAATATTGT
The DNA here is from genome assembly GCF_965140285.1 of Lepidochelys kempii. NCBI lineage: Eukaryota > Metazoa > Chordata > Testudines > Cheloniidae > Lepidochelys > Lepidochelys kempii. The sequence goes on from NC_136380.1 coordinate 84,854,330, forward strand.
GAATGGGTTGAACAGTACAATTAATGACATTACATCATGTTGGGGAAAAAAAATCTCTCCGAATAGCTTCCCCAAAATAACTCCTATTTTGGAGTCTGATTTGGGTGGAGAGAAGAATGAAAAACCTTGTTGGAGAAGAAAAAGGTAAAAATGAAATACTAATGCTGGGAGAAAGAAGGGAAATAGAATGAAATGACATGGTCCTTCGATTTCCCCCTTGGTCCCCTTTCTTTCTCTGTAACTCACTGCACATCTATGCACATCTATTTAAATAAATAACTAATTTTGGGGGGTCAGTTTATGCAAGCCAGCAATCTCCTGGTTTTCATTTAAAGAACTTTGGCAGGTCTGACAGTGAAACTGTTTGTTTTGTTTTTTTTAAATCAGATAACCCCCTTAAGATCATTTGAAAAAAATAACCATAACTATTTTGGGCTAGATTGAGACATTGTTCTTTAGTCCATATTAAGAGGCAGCTTTCATTTACACTGCCTGGGAGCAGTACAGGGAAAGAATTGTGACTCAATCACAGTTGCTTCTCTTGTGGTTCATCTTCTACTGGCCCATGCCAGGATCAAGCCCCAATGTGTATATATTTCTTCCTTCTTTTAATCCTTTGAAATAGTCTTTTTTGCATGGGTGCATGCGCGTCCGTGAGCACACACTAACTATATATGGATATATAAAAGTGCTAACTATTCATGATATGTATTTTAAAAGTGCTAACCGCTTGTTCTTTATTATATTCCTTAAAATCCTGGCTGAATTCCATTTGGTCCTCATTCTGTTTATTTCCTCCAGTATGTTTAATTTGAGCCCTTTTTGCTGTTAACTGCAAATGTCTGTCTGCCAGTTTCTTGAACAAATGCTTTATTCTTCCACATTTAAATTAGTATTATAATCTCTTGTGAAAACCATAGCAAGGGAATTGTTTCATTCCTCCACAAACATTTATGTTGTAGAAAATATTGCCAAGAATTTTAAAAGGCAATTTTGCTCACATGGATTCCAGCAATAATATCTTACTTAAGGAAATTGAAAACTTCAGAAGATATGTCAAAACACAAATGTTTCCTAATCAGAGTCATGAATGTCTTTAAAAACCTTTGTACTTCCAAAACATTCAGCTTTTAGATTGTCAACAGAATCCAGCCATGGGCAATGAAAACAGAATGTCTTATTGAATTAATCAGTTTTATTGATTTCTGGAAAACTTTCTAATCCCATTTTGCATTTTGTCTAATCAGTGTAAGTCTTCAAAAATGAATTCATTATACTTTGTCTTTGTTATATTGGCAGCAGTATTTTACTCCTGGTATTCTTTAATTCCAAGATCAATACATTCTTTGTTTCTTCACACACTATCAGCTATGCTATAATTAAAGTCTTTATACATAGATGTATGTTATGTTTATTAAAGATAGACTGTTTAAAATAAATAAGGGCCAGATTCTGCCACTGTTACTATGTGACAAAATACATTGAAACCAATGTAAGGTACTGGTCAACGTGAGTAAAGATGTCAGAATGGTGCACAAAATATTAATTTAACAAGTATTTAAATGTATTTCTTCCTTTAATATTCCAGTACATCTCATCTTCCTATGACTGCCTTAGGCTCAGTCCTGACATCTCTTTTGCACGTGAGTAACTTTCCTCATGTGAGCTGTCCTACTAAACTGAATATTTGCAGGAAAAAAGCCTATGTTTTTATTGTATACAGTGGGAGTACATGGTTGGCACTTAGGAAATAATAACTATAACCTTTTTGACTGATTCTTTCACTTGAAATGCCCTTCTTGAGCTGATCTGCCAGGCCACCACACCATTCACTCCCCAATTCAGCAAAACACTTTAAACGTGTGTTGAAGTCCAGTCCTACTCAACAAAGCACTTTATGCATGCATGTAACTTTCAGCATTTGCTGAAGTACAGCCCCTATTCTGGACTGTACTTAAGCACATGCTTCACTTTAAGCCTGTGCTGAAATATAAAGACATGATGAAGTGCTTTGCTGAACAGGAGCATCATATCCCTCCTGAAAATCCTCTTAAATTGCAAATATATAGAAATGAGTAACTTATAGGGTGAGCTAGTAATGAGTAGAGCTGGACAAAACTCAGAACTTCCAGTTCATGGGAAACTTGGACACTTTTGAAACTTCGGTTTGAGTCCAATCATTTTTGCTTTTTCCTGAGTCCTTTTTAACATTTTCCAAGAGCTGGGACTTTAAAAAAAATATTTTGGAAGGTGTTTCCTAAAGCAAAATATGCTCTTGGGACCTGAGTAGCTGCTGAATGATAACAAGCAATGATTAAATTGACAAGAACCATGTCAATTTCAGTCACTAGTTTCCAGGGCCCACTGTCATAAGAGTCAGAAATGGTTACAAGAAAAATAAAGATAAAACAGTTACTATTGCTTAACTTAAGAAATTGTATTAGATTCAGGCAAAATTTCTCACCACATGCTTCCAGAAAAGTTACTGACCAAACTCTTCAGGTCAGGACCCCCAGAGTCCAATGGCTGTTTTCCTTTGTCATCTTAGGTGCAATGCCAGAGACAGAAAGGGAGAGAGGTGGGGTGTCTTGCAGTGTTTGCCCCTCCTTTTTATAGTTTTGGTTCCACTCTTGGAAAAAAAATTCCAGCTGGGAACTAAGAGACAAAGAGTCTATGTGGAAGGATGCTCTAAGCTGGCTTTTTCACCTGATTGAGCTTTCTTTGTTTCCCCTTCCTGCTTGAGGACTCTGTTTACTGCTTAAATGCAAATTAAGGCAAGCACACATTCCTTTGCTTAGGACAGACCTATTTGATAACTTCTGCTGGGGCAATGTTGTGGGGTTTGGAACATGTGTTAATAACTTCTTACAGGGTAATCTTATAACTTCACATAGTGTTTCCACACATTTTATCAGAACAATATTGACCAGCAAATTATGAGTTTTTAAATAATACCTTATAAGGTATATCTTGTAGAAAGATTATTACAGTAGTGTGCAGGGTGTGAATACAGAGATGTATTCCATCACAGTAGTGAAATCAACATTTACTAATAATAATCTAATCCTTACAACTTTAAGTATAACATGATCCTTAATATATCAGTGCATACTAATTTTCCCATATGCGACACTGACTGAGGAAGCCTGGCTTCTTTCTCTTTCCCCAGCTTCCCTGAGAAGCTCAAGAAGCTCCTTTGCCAAGTGGTACCCCCTGAGGTCAGGATAGGCCACTGGGGCAATATGCTGGGTTTGCGATGGGGAGAGGAGCTGTCAGAGGGCGCTCAGCCAGGTCTCTCTGCTTGACTTCTGAAGAAGTGGTCTGCTCCAGCTTGTCCCGGTCCAGTGCATGGTTGTTGCTGCTTTCTCTATGGCATGAATTCCCACCTTAGATTAGAATGTTCATGTTCAATTATAATTTCAACACGCTGTCAAAATTCTGCCGACAATGCAAGCAGGATTGAAATGGTGATTATCAAAGGTTGTATCTCAGACAAACCTGAAACTGACTTCATGAAAAACAAAACAAAAAAACCCCACAACAAACTATACTGGGCCTAAGCTTTTCACCCTGCCGCTTTTTTAAGGCCTGTTGAAAATAATGGAGGTGGCAGAGCATCTGAGACAGGTTTTTTTTTAAAAAATCGTTTATAATGTTAAGGAAACTCAACATATGGGCCATTATTAGAGCTAGTTGGTGCTTTGATAAAAAAATCCAGTTAGTTGAAACCAAAATGTTTTACATAAATGGTTCAGGTTCAATGAACTACCTGAATCACAGGCAGGGTTCCAGCAGAAATGTCTGGCTTCCGGCCAGCTCACCTGGCGGGCTAGTGGTAGCTCATTTGGTGGTGTACTCACTTACAATCTCTCTCTTTGTAGTTAATAAACTTGTTTTATTGTTTTATCTAAGCCAGTGTGTTTAAAGTGAAGTGTCTGGGTTACTCGATTTAAGATAATAAGGTGGTATATTATCCCCTTAAAGGAATAATGGACTGACAATATTTGTTCTGTCCAGGAACGGGTTATGCAGTATAGGACATACATTTCTGAGGGAAGATCTGGGACTGGGGGTGTGTTGGGGTCACTGTGCAGTATAATCAAGGCTGGTAAGAACCAGGGTGCAGTTACAAATAGCCTTCCAGGATGCAAGATAGACCCCAAGTGTCTGTGAGCCTCAATCTGGATTGCTCCCTGGTATGTCACAACCATACACACAACTGACAAGAATATTTCCATTAAAAATAATCACAATTTACTGATAAGCAAAGTAAGAAAATTGCTGCTTGAGAACTTATTAGAATTAGATTTAAAGATATTTACATTATGTATTTTGACAGGTCAGTTTGATGATGTGTGTGTTTAAGGGCTTTAACTTTTGAGATTAGATGAAACCAGAGTCTGACTCCCCTTGGGAATTGCTGCAGAACCTTATTAAATAATAGAGCTTTTCTACCACCGCAACTTTAACTCTCAGTCTATACTCATACCCCACCACATAAAAAAAAATCCAACCACCAAAATGCCAGGGAGAGCTTTCTATAACTCAAAGGGAGAAGAGCCAGAGTATCCAAGAAACCCACTGAGAACTTTGGCAATAGCAATCTGAGTTACAATTAAGATGTTCAAATACTATGATTAAAGGGGCAGTACAAAAATGTTGATAGTCTTCCCACTGACTACTGTGTGACTACTCAGGTAACTTGAGCATGTACATAAGTGTTTGTAGTTTGGTGGCCTTAGGCTACAGCTCACCACTTTATAAGAAAGTGCCTTTACCTGGTGCTAATTACTTTAGCTGCACAAGTCACATAGCTCCCAGTTCAATCATTAGGCAAATAACAAGTACCTTGGGGACAGAAGTACCTCTTAATAAAGCCAAAACTACATGGCTGATGGAAACAATGTTACCATGAGGGTAGATTGCAACTTAAAAAAGAATTTTTAACAAGAAGCTGAAAGGCTCAGTAATCTGAAGAGTGTGTGTTTTGGGGGGGTATTTTCTTTCTTTCTTTCCTTTTGTACAGAGAATATAATAACTTTGATATTAATGAACTATGGTATTTGATTTGCATAGTTATTGAGCCATTGCTTTTGGAATTTTGTTAACCTATAAATATAAACTGAGTGCTGGATAGCTGTTTTATTTAATAACTCTTAATTAGAAGCAGAAACATTTTGTTAGACTATAATAAATCACAAGAAAATATTAATAGAATTCTGAGCTGTAGGTCTGCTACATTAAATAGTCATAATTTTTAATGATCATTGTTTTTATTATTTTTATAAATTTATCATTTTAATTATTTATTATTTAATTATTATTTTAAATTATTATCCCTTTTATTATTTTTAACATCCCTCAGCCCACGATGCTTCCAGGAGCCCCCACTGGCCTGGAACGGTGAACTGCAGGCAGTGGGAGCTGTGATCTGCGGAACCTGCAGACGCTGCAGACGCTGCAGGTAAAAAAACCATCCCGGCCCACCAGTGGATTTCCCTGATGGGCCACGTGCCAAAGGTTGCCAATCCCTGGTCTAGAGTCTGGAGCAGAAGCAGGCACACAATCTGAATTGTAGCTCAGACAACGCCCCATGATGGCTTTCTGTTTTAAACACTAGCCTCATCCAATCAATGGGCTGTGAGGGGTTACCATTCAGGCTCCGTGGGCAGTACTTGCTGCTGAGCCTAGCTTCACAAAGTCCTCTCAGGGAAAGCTAGCTAAGCTTCCAGGGGCAGTGTGGAAGCATCAGTGACACAGAATCTCCCAGGTTCTAGAACTGTAGGGTCTTACAGTAGTGTTACTAGCTGATCCATATGTGATTTCTCCTGTCTGGACCCTGCTTGCTCTTGAATCTACCATTTCTTTATTCTTTCTAGAATAGAACATAGAAATATCTTACTTGGGATAGACAGCAGTTGAATGCCCCAACAGTTTTTACACTGACTGAGGTCTCCTTTCTTTGGCAGCTTCACTATATGATAGTTTTTTTCTGCTTGTCTGGTATTTTTTCTTCTTTCCATATCTTTTGAAAGGGGCCTATCAAAATGTTTAATATGTTTGTCAAGTCTGCCTTGAGAACCTCTGTTGGCATATCCACTAAGCCTATGCCTTTCCACTTTTTAATTAATTGATTGCCCTCTCTGTTTCCACTCTGGTGATAGGTCCTAGTCGTAGGTGCTGACTCCATGTGTGCTCTGGGGCTGAAGCACCCATGAAAAAAAATAGCGAGTGCTCAGTCCAAGTCAGACTGTACCTCATCATGGTGGAGGGGGTATAACATCTGAAGTAGGAGATTGCTCGTTGGAGCTATGCTATCAGCAATGAAGGCGTGTTTGAAATATCACTTTAGGCATTACACAAGGTGGCCAGATCCAATGTGAACCCTGAAAATGATGGATAACACAGGCAGCGAAGATGCAGGAAAGCAGCTGCACCTAGCTACCAGAGGTGAAGGAAGTCACTAAGAAAGACTCAACAGCTTGGGTCGCACAACATGAAGCCAGTACTGGTAGACCAGGAAAAGGGTTGCCTTACTGCACCTCCATCTCATCCCAGTGAGATAAGGTATTCCCCGGGATAATAGTTTGCTCTTGTTGTTTTGACCATGAATAACCTAGTACTCAGCACCAGCGTTGAAGCCACTGCCTCACTTTCAGCTGTAGATACCTTGTCGGTGACATCTCCCCTTGGTGCAAACATGATGGGTTCATGCCAAAGCCTCCCTAGGGATGTGTGTCTTCTGATGTTGGCCGGCATGTCTGCAGTACATTGTGACAATGAATCCAATTGTGTCTGGGAACTCTGACGGGCCACCAAAATTGCAACTAGGAATGTTGCAACTCTTCACAGGCATGGTCATCAGGTTGCTGTCTCATGCAAAATGGACTATCTTGGTATATGAATCACAGGACTAACCGAAGCAAGGCTGATGAGGTGGAAGATTCTTTACTTCTGTATTCTGGCGGTCCCAACCATTTATATGGGGTAGCACTGCTACCGCGAGGTAAAGCCAAGTCGTCCCTGATAACCTGGACACCTGTGTCTCCTTGTGTACTTACTGCACATCTTAAACATTGTCACGGTTACCTCACTGTCATAGTAGTCTATGCACTGACAGAGGAATCTGCTGACTCAGTTAAAGATCATTTCTATGGCCAATTGGAACATCTAGTATGCACAGTCCTTCCACATAATAATCTCATGATACTGGGTGACTTAAATACAGTTACTGGCTCCCTGCAAACTGCATTTGAACAGATCATTAGTCATCATGGTTCAGGCACACCCAATGATAACTCTCGCCACTTGCTTACATTCTGTGCCTCCCAGAATCTTTCCATTCTTGTGTCATGGTTCAAGCGGCAATGCATACACTGGATGTCATGGATCTCTCATGATGGCGTCACTCAGAAAAAGCTGGACCACATCGTTACACATGAGAGGCATCTCTTCACCTCCTGTAGAGTATATCGTGTTGCAGAATGTGCAGTGAACACAGATCACCATCTAGAAGTTGCCCATATGGTGTTGATGCTCCAAAGAGCAGGTAAGCCCTCTGTAATGATGAAGAAGTTTGATATCAACACACTCCATGTGGCAGGTTTAGCTAACAGGTTTTGTATTGATGTCAGCAACAGATTCTCAGCTTTAGCTAATCTACCAGATGATGTGGAGGTTGCCTGATCCCTGTTCACTTCTACCCTCAGCCAGTCTGCTGAGCAGACAATTGGCTATAGGTATCCAGCACGCCGACCCTGAGAGGCTTTCTAGATAATTAAATTGAAGGCGACAGCCCGCCAGCATGGTGATAAGTGCACTCGTAATCAGCTGAAGTGAAAATTTTAACACCCCGGCACTCCACGATCGTGAGGCATATTATAACCAAGTGGCGGATGTCGTCGACTTTGGCTTAGCCATTGGCAACTTGGAGCCAGCATTCCACATCATTCGCAGCCTCAGCAGTCAAGAGGTAGTTATTACAAATGGCATCCTGAATGACAACCAAGGCCATCCATGTAAATCGGATGATGACATTCTCTCATGCTGGTTGGAACATTATCAGAGCGTCCTGAACCATCCTCCAACTGCTGCTTGTTCAGAGCTGGATGATCTGGCAGTCACTGTGGTTCCAGATACAGACATTTGTACTGATGCACCAACATTGGATGAAGTGAAGTGTGCCATCTCTAAACTGAAAAACAGACGTGCAGCTGGTACTGATGGCATTCCCTCAGAGCTGCTAATTTATGCTATTGATCCTGTAGCAGAATCACTTCTGGCAATCTTTCATCTGGTGTGCAGAACTGGAACCCTGCCAACCCCCTGGAAGGATGGTATTGTGATCTCACTCTATAAAGGCAAGGAACCAAGCAGTGAATGCAAAAGTTACAGGCCAATGCTAGGGAAGGTGTTTGCACATGTTTTGCTGGCATGACTGGAGCCTTTGCTACATTTGAAGTGTCGTCCCCAACAGTCAGGCTTTACAAGGAACAGGTCCACTTTAGATGCCATTTTGGCCCTTGCTTTTTGTCGGAGATACATCACAAGTTCAGGAAGCCCGTGCATGTAGCGTATGTTGAACTTAAAGCTGCATTTGATTCAGTAGGCCGTGTCCCATTATGGAAGACCTTAAAGGGCATAGGTGTCCCTACCACTCTGTGGACTTGATTAGAGAGCTGCATAATGGAAACACTGCCTGTGTTCACCTGGGGAATCGGATGTCAGCACCTTTTAAATCAGTATCTGGTGTTACGCAGGGTTGTGTTCTGGCCCCTGCACTCTTTTGTTGGGCAATAGATTCCATAAAGCAGCATTCCATCAGGTCCATAGGCATTGCGACTGGTGATCTCTCACTCACAGACCTTGACTATGCTGATGACATTGTTCTTTTAGTACAGAGCCCTGACAGGTTTCATGAGGCACTCCAGCATATGGAGCAGGAGTCAGCTAAGATTGGTCTCCATGTTTCATGGTCAAAGACAAAACTGCAAAATCTAGGACCAGGTCCACTTGCGACTCCATCTCTTTGAACAACGAAACCATCAAATCAGTTTCCAGCTTTTGCTATCTGGGTTCTTTAAGTAACATCTCCTCCAATTCTTACACCGAGGTTCTCCATCAGATTGGTATTGCAGCATCTGCCATGGGTCATTTACAATGGATCAACATAATTTTAGTATGACAACCAAGTATAGGATTTATCTGAGCTATATCCTTCCCATATTTATGTACAACTGTGAAACATAGACACTACACCTCTCAGACTGGACAAAGATTGAGGCTTTCCACACGAAATTTCAACATCATATATTGGGCATAAAGTGGAATGACTTAATCTGTAATGCAGCTGTTTATGGTCAATCGGGCAGAGTACTGTGGCCATTGTCCACAGGCAGCGCCTTACACGTCTTGGACATGTCACAAGAATGCCATAGGACATTCCAGCGAACACTGTTCTCTGGGTGGCTTGTAACATCTGGGATAAAATTCCATCAACTGAGGGGTGGAGGCAGCCCAGAGGCACACCCCCTATTACATGGATTCAGCAAGTCAGTTCCCATGTTGGACGTTTAGGCCGTCAAGACTTTGCAGTTGCGCAGGAGTGGACCAAATGGAGAACAATGGCTACGGCCAACCATCTGGCTAAACACTGAAGAATAAGCACCCACTGGGCTGATCAGCTGTTGGCGGGCAGGGATCAACTGTGGTGTGGGTGCCTCTGGAGATGAGTTGTTTGGTACGGGTAACCTGTGCACAGTTGCGATCAGCTGTTTGGCGGGCAGCCTCAGATCAGCTGTTTCCTGTGCCTCTGTGCTCTGGCAAGGGCTGAGTGAGTCTCACCCCCAAAAATGCCTTAGGGTTGGGGGAGGGGGCCCTGGTGTTCTGGGCTATCTTCAGCAATGCAGCCAGCCCCTGCTCACCTGGGGCCACCCCGCCCCTCTTGGGCTGGTGGCCATAGCTTCCACTTGTACAGTTGCTCCCTCTCAACCAGGCTCAACTCCAGCCACAGCTGGCATCAGGTGACCCAGGGAAGCCAGCTAGGGTAAGGCTAGGGGTAAGTGCAGTGGCGGTTTAGGGGAAGGAGCAGCCCTAGACCCCAGCAGGAGCTGTGCTGATCAGGTGGGGAGGGGAAGAGAAGACGCACTGGGTTGTGGGGTAGGGAAAGAGAAGCCCTGGACCCCAGCAGGAGACACACTGGAGCAGGGGAGGGGGCGAGGAGAAATCCCGGACCCCGGCCATGCTGAGCAGGGGGGAGGAGCTCCAGACCCCAGCAGAAGATACATGGCATAAGCTCCAGCTCGAGAGCCCCAGCCGCCCTAGTGGCAGAAGCTGCAGGGCTGAAGCCCCAACCCCCCTCTGTGCGGAAGCCCCTTTCTCTCCCATCCCCCCTGTACGGAGCTGGCTCTCACTCTCAGACTGTGGAGAAATTCAGCCCAAATGACCCACCTTGGTGTCTCCATTTCCCCCATTATCACACCGCCATGCACGGATTTAGCCTAGGAGGCAGGGTCAGTATTAGCCCTATTTGTCAGGTGGAATCTAGGGCATCCAGAGGTGAAGTGACTTTCCCAAGGCTAAGCACGGAGTCTGTGGCAGAGAAAAGAATCAAACCCAGAACACCTGAGCCCCAGAGTTGTGTCTTAACCACTAGGCAACCCTTCCTACCCCTCTGCCCGCTTTGGGTGGAGCGGGCACTAGACAGAGCCACCAGGAAGTGAAGAGCAGAGAGATGGGAAAAGGGACACGGATTGGAAGCAGGAAGGGGGGCAAGGACTCAGAGAAGAAACAAGAGAGAGGGAAAGGCGCAGGGAGAGCTATAGGAAGGGAGAGGAGAAAGAGGAAGGGAGAGGGGAAACACGCCCTACTTGTTTGTTCCTCCCATTCACCTTCTTCCCACAGCCATCAGTGGCTCTCAGCTCCCAAACAGGCCCTCCACAGGTCTGAAGCACAGAGTGAACGTAATGTCTTTAAACTGGGGTGTTAGTGGAGACAGCTCATAGCTGAGTGTAATGATTTTAATATACTGTAATTCATGATAATGTAATTATGTAGTTCATTACTATTTCAATAATGATTAAATTGTTAAGATACCAATGATAGACATACATTCAATAACTAGAACATGAAAAAAGTGTATAAATATGCTGAAAATTGCCAGTTGTGAGGTGGGGGAGGGCTGAGTCCCCCCATACATACACACCTTGCCCTAAGGCAGGAGGTGGCAGAAAGGAATGAGCAGTGGGCAGGAGGTACTTACGGGAAGGGACCATGGGGAAGGGGGCAGAGCGGGGGCAAGAAGAGGTGGAGTGGCATAGGGCCTTGTGGGAGGGGGTGGAGCTGGGATGGGGCACCCACTGGCAAAACCAAAAGTCAGTACCTATGGCTAGTTCAATATCCAGATCTTCTCCTTCCTCTATAACTAGGAGATTGGCCTCTGGCTTACATTCAGTAGCTGACTAAAAGTACTGCCTCCATATATTTAATTATTCTGATTTCTTCTTTGTTAAATTGCCCTTGTTATCCTGAATTGTTCTCCTAGAAAAAAAAATAGGTTAACAGCCCTGCCTATGATATAATTTAAAAGAAAACATCCAACTGTGAGAACTAGAACATTTTCAAAAGAGTGCGTAATGTATCTGCTTTACTTTTCAGTATTTTTGATAATAGAATCTTATGACATACAATACAAAACACTCTTAAAATAATACTATGAGGAATCCAATTAACCTTAATGTAATCTGTATGGCCACATGTCATTGAAAATATATGTGTGTTCAGTTTGAGCCTAATCCAGTGTCCACTGAAATCAATGGAAGTCTTTCCATTGTATTAAATTGGCACTGGATCAAGATATCTGCTCACAAATAAAACACTAACCTTTGAAACACTGTTGATTGATCCAAACTTGATTGAATTGTGCAGTTTGCTGATATACCAGTCCATCAGGACTGGTGGCTACTTTAATAAACAAACAAAGAAACAAAAAACCATCCCACCTTCTCCAATTTAGATTGGTGCTTCACATGGATTTTATCTTGGATATGATCCACTGAAACTAATGATCTGAACAGTGTAAAAACTTGCTTCATGTAGCAGAAAAAAAAAAAAAAGAAAAAGAAAAAAGAAAGAAAAAAATAGGTACAGATAAATATTTTCCTTGTGATATATTGCAACAAAGGATCACATATCTTAAATAAGACTTTCAATACAATGAAATTGTTTAATTACAGATGTAACTGTCAATTAAGTCTGTTTTAACTTTATACACATGAATAAAGTGACAAATATGTATAAGTGTTTGTAGGAGGAGGACTTATATATGTAACTCTATTGCCCTCAAGTCAATGGCTCACAGGAGATGATAGTGTTATTACGGCTGTTACTGGGGATTTTCCTTTAGCTCCTTCAGTTTGGTTTGTTTTTCTTGCCATCTTGCAAGCCAAAGCCCTGATCCAGCAAACACTAATGCACTGTTCCATGAAGCTAATGGGATTTCACACAGGGAAAACCATGCACATAAATAATCATTTGCAGGATCAGGGGCTAAAAAACTTATGAGAAATACTGCAAGTGAAAAAGGGGAGGTTAGTAATTATATTGGGTAACAAGTTAATATTGAATTTACATTTCCACATGGATAATATGTGTTTATTTGTAATGAGCAAATTTATATTTGCATTTCCAAATTTTCACAATTGCTCTGCTGGACGAAATTAAAGTATTCTTTTAATACTTGAATTTGTGGACATTTCCAATTTTATTGGGTTTTTAGTCTAGGAATTAATTGAATGAAACAAATAATTACTTCTCTACACACCATATAGCCTTCTTATGCATATATGTGAATAGCAAATGGCTAGTTTATATATAATGTATATAATTGTACATTTGTAAGTTCAAATTTCATGATAAAGAGCTTGCACTATAGTACTTGTATTATGTGAATTGAAAAATACTATTTCTTTTGGTTTTTTACAGTGCAAATATTTGTCATAAAAATAAATATACAGTGAGCACTGTATATTTTGTAATTGAAATCACTATTGGAAAATGTAGAAAATATCCAAAATATTTAAATAAATGGTATTCTATTGTTTAACAGCTCAATTAATTGTGATTACATTTTTTAATCACATGATTCATTATGATTTTTTAAATTGCTTGACAGCCCTATTAATAACAAAGCCCAGTGTATATTGGTATGTCTCTTCAAACTGAAAATTGCACCTTCCAGCTCTAATGTAGATACACACATAATCTACTACATTGGTGTTGCAGTTTGGTAATATGCTTTCCTGGAACCTGGACATTCCCCAGCCTCAGGTTCAAGAAGCAGCCTTGTACAGTCCTCATGTTCTTATATGAAGCTTAAAGTAAAATATTATAAATAACTTAAGGTTTTAGCCCATCAGATAATTCAGCTGTTAACTGTTTGAACAATGCATTCTAACCCCAATAATTTGGCACCTACAAAGTTTTATGTTGGTGAGTTATTTGCTGGATTCTTCCATGTTACTGTTGGACAGAGGAAGATGATTATTTATTATTAATTTTAATTTCAATCAATACAATCAATTTCTTTTGTTAGTCATTATGGTACTTCAAAATAAATTTACACCATGCCCTGCAGGTATTTTTCTGGCAGTTCACACAAGGTAAACCCTCTCACCAAATTTACATGATGTCATAAATATAAAGGGAAGGGTAAACCCCTTTGAAATCCCTCCTGGCCAGGGGGAAGCTCCTCTCACCTGTAAAGGGTTAAGAAGCTAAAGGTAACCTCGCTGGCACCTGACCAAAATGACCAATGAGGAGACAAGATACTTTCAAAAGCTGGGAGGAGGGAGAGAAACAAAGGGTCTGTGTCTGTCTGTAGTCGTCTTGGCCAGGGACAGAACAGGAATGGAGTCTTAGAACTGTTAGTAAGTAATCTAGCTAGGTATGTGTTAGATTATGATTTCTTTAAATGGCTGAGAAAAGAATTGTGCTGAATAGAATAACTATTTCTGTCTGTGTATCTTTTTTGTAACTTAAGGTTTTGCCTAGAGGGGTTCTCTATGTTTTTGAATCTAATTACCCTGTAAGATATCTACCATCCTGATTTTACAGGGCGGATTTCTTTATTTCTATTTACTTCTATTTTTTATTAAAAGTCTTCTTGTAAAACACTGAATGCTTTTTCATTGTTTTCAGATCCAAGGGTTTGGGTCTGTGGTCACCTATGCAAATTGGTGAGGCTTTTTATCCAACATTTCCCAGGAAAGGGGGAGTGCAAGTGTTGGGAGGATTGTTCATTGTTCTTAAGATCCAAGGGTCTGGGTCTGTAGCCACGTAGGCAAATTGGTGAGGCTTTTTACCAAACCTTGTCCAGGAAGTGGGGTGCAAGGTTTTGGGAAATATTTTGGGGGGAAGGACGCGTCCAAACAGCTCTTCCCCAGTAACCAGTATTAGTTTGGTGGTGGTAGCGGCCAGTCCAAGGATAACGGGGGTAATATTTCGTACCTTGGGGAAGTTTTGACCTAAGCTGGTAAAGATAAGCTTAGGAGGTTTTTCATGCAGGTCCCCACATCTGTACCCTAGAGTTCAGAGTGGGGGAGGAACCGTGACATGGTGGCACAGTGGTGGGATTAACCTGAAATCATTTTGAGATCCAGTTGAGATTTTTTGAACAAGAAATACAGATTTTAAAAAGGAATTTTTAGGAAGTCCAGGAAGCAGCTTTGAAACTGAAAGCAGCTTGGTTTCTCTCTGCTTTGTGGCCAAGCAGAGACAAAAGGGGATTATCTTGTGAATTGCAGGTTTTCTTTGCCTGGAGGCAGGGTACTTAACTCCTGCAGGGAAATTCACAGTCTTCCAACCCAGAGGTTTTTTTTTTCTTTTCTTCCTAAAAGTAAATAGGGGGTGTGTGCTCTACCCATTTGCCTGGAGACAAAAGTGGCAGGGTTTTTTTTAGGATTTTGATTTTTTTGTTTTGTTTTACAAGGAGCACAGGTTTGAAAAGATTTTTTTTTTCTTTGGGCTGGGTAAGCAGGTTTCCAAGTAGTTGGAGGTTTTTTGCTTTAATTTGGGCCCAGAGCAGAGACAAGGGAATTGTCTTTTTCTGTAGGCTGACAATCACTATCAGAGAATAGGTATTCTATTCCAGCACAGCAAAATTTTACAGCCAAGTTTTGTTTGTTTATTTCTAAACCTCGGGTGTAAAGTTAGTTAAAAACAGAGAGATTAGAATGGCCAAATCCTCGGCTCGACTACAGCTGGAATTAGCCAAATTTCAGGCTGAGGAAAAACAAAGGGAACATGAAAGACAGATAGAACTCATGCGGCTGGAGAAGGAGGTACAGGAGGCTGCCCACAAGAGGGAAATGGAGGCAAGGAAGCATGTGGAGGAGATGGAGAGGATAAAGGCCCAGCAGAATATACCAACAAACCCTAGCAATCCTTCTCCAGGTACCACTTCCCATCCCAGAAAGTTCCCCACCTACAAGGCAGGTGATGATACTGAGGCCTTCTTAGAAAACTTCGAAAGGGCCTGCCTTGGGTACAACATTTCTACTGACCAATACATGGTAGAGCTGAGGCCGCAGCTCAGTGGACCCTTAGCTGAGGTGGCAGCTGAAATGCCTAAAGAACATATGAACAAGTATGAACTGTTTAAATCCAAGGCGAGAGTCAGAATGGGGATAACACCCGAGCAGTCTCGTCGGAGGTTCCGAGCCCTAAGGTGGAAACCAGACATGTCATTTACCCGACATGCCTACCACATTGTGAAACATTGGGATGCCTGGATATCAGGAGCAAGTGTTGAATCTCCAGTAAATTTGCCCTTCCTAATGCAAATGGAACAATTCTTAGAGGGTGTTCCTGAGGAAATAGAAAGATACATCCTAGATGGGAAACCCAAAACTGTAATCGAGGCAGGAGAGATTGGAGCCAGATGGGTGGAGGTGGCAGAGAAGAAGAAAACTGGTCGCAGTTGGAGCGGAGACCAGAAGGGACCACCCCAGACCACACCCTATTACCGAGGGCCGCCCAAAGCCCCACCTACCTCCCAAAGAACCCTCCAGACCCCTTATCGTCCCACCACCCCGTTCTCCAGCAACCCACCTCGCCCTGGTGACCCGTCAGCTGGACGATGTTTTAAATGTAACGAGCTGGGGCATGTAAAGGCCAACTGCCCCAAGAACCCCAACAGATTACAGTTCATTGCACCGGAATCACACCAGAGGTCCACAGGCCCAGATACCTCCCAGATACCCTTGGAGCGGAGGGAAACTGTGAGTGTGGGAGGGAAGAAGGTCACCGCGTGGAGGGACACCGGAGCACAAGTGTCAGCTATCCATGCTTCCTTAGTGGACCCCAATTTAATCAACCCAGAGATCCAAGTGACGATTCAACCCTTCAAGTCCAACTCTTTCAATTTGCCTACAGCCAAGTTGCCTGTCCAGTACAAGGGCTGGTCAGGAATGTGGACTTTTGCAGTCTATGATGATTATCCCATCCCCATGCTGTTGGGGGAAGACTTGGCCAATCATGTGAAGCAGGCCAAGAGGGTGGGAACGGTCACCCGCAGCCAGGCTAAACAAGCCGTGAGGCCTAGCTCTGTTCCGGAAACTTCTATCAGGACCCAGTCAGAGGTGATGGACCCGGACCCCAGGCCAATGTCTGCAACAGCAGTAGTGGATCCAGTCCCAGAGACCCAGACAGAACCAGTCCCAGAACCGGAACCAGCCAAACAACCAACACCAGACCCCATGCCAGCACTGAATCCAGTACTTGCAACCTCAACACCAGAGGGCCCCACCGAACCTGAACTGGCAGCAGCCGATAACCCTACACAAGAGGCTCAGCCGGAGCCTGAATCCCAACATAGTGCACCAGCGGAGAGCGGTTCACAGTCAACAGAAACAGCTCCATCCCCTATATCGCTTCCAGAGGGACCAAGCCTATGTCCCCAATCCAATGAGGAACTGATGTCTCCAGCATCAAGGGAACAGTTCCAGACCAAACAGGAAGCAGATGAAAGCCTCCAGAGAGCTTGGACGGCGGCACGGAGCAACCCACCGCCTCTCAACTCTTCTAATCGATCCAGATTTGTTGTAGAAAGAGGACTTTTATACAAGGAAACTCTTTCTGGGGGACACCAGGAAGACTGGCATCCTCAGAGACAGTTGGTAGTTCCAACTAAATACCGGGCCAAGCTCTTGAGCTTAGCCCATGATCACCCTAGTGGCCATGCTGGGGTGAACAGGACCAAAGACCGTTTGGGGGGGTCATTCCACTGGGAGGGAATGGGCAAGGATGTTTCTACCTATGTCCAGTCTTGTGAGGTGTGCCAAAGAGTGGGAAAACCCCAAGACCAGGTCAAAGCTCCTCTCCAGCCACTCCCCATCATTGAAGTTCCATTTCAGCGAGTAGCTGTGGATATTCTGGGTCCTTTTCCGAAAAAGACACCCAGGGGAAAGCAGTACATACTGACTTTCATAGATTTTGCCACCCGATGGCCGGAAGCAGTAGCTCTAAGCAACACCAGGGCTAAAAGTGTGTGCCAGGCACTAGCAGACATTTTTGCCAGGGTAGGTTGGCCCTCTGACATCCTCACAGATGCAGGGACTAATTTCCTGGCAGGAACTATGAAAAACCTTTGGGAAGCTCATGGGGTAAATCACTTGGTTGCCACTCCTTACCATCATCAAACAAATGGCATGGTGGAGAAGTTTAATGGAACTTTGGGGGCCATGATACGTAAATTCGTAAATGAGCACTCCAATGATTGGGACCTAGTATTGCAGCAGTTGCTCTTTGCCTACAGAGCTGTACCACATCCCAGTTTAGGGTTTTCCCCATTTGAACTTGTATATGGCCGTGAGGTTAAGGGGCCATTGCAGTTGGTGAAGCAGCAATGGGAGGGATTTACACCTTCTCCAGGAACTAACATTCTGGACTTTGTAACCAACCTACAAAACAGCCTCCGAACCTCTTTAGCCCTTGCTAGAGAAAACTTACAGGATGCTCAAAAAGAGCAAAAAGCCTGGTATGATAAACATGCCAGAGAGCGTTCCTTCAAAGTAGGAGACCAGGTCATGGTCTTAAAGGCGCTCCAGGCCCATAAAATGGAAGCATCGTGGGAAGGGCCATTCGTGGTCCAGGAGCGCCTGGGAGCTGTTAATTATCTCATAGCATTCCCCACCTCCAACCGAAAGCCTAAGGTGTATCATATTAATTCTCTAAAGCCCTTTTATTCCAGAGAATTAAAGGTTTGTCAGTTTACAGCCCAGGGAGGAGACGACGCTGAGTGGCCTGAAGGTGTCTATTACGAAGGGAAATGTGCTGGTGGTGTGGAAGAGGTGAACCTCTCCATGACCCTTGGGCGTATGCAGCGACAGCAGATCCAGGAGCTGTGCACTAGCTACGCGCCAACGTTCTCAGCCACCCCAGGACTGACTGAACGGGCATACCACTCCATTGACACAGGTAATGCTCACCCAATTAGGGTCCACCCTTACCGGGTGTCTCCTCAAGCTAAAACTGCTATAGAACGGGAGATTCAGGATATGTTACAGATGGGTGTAATCCACCCCTCTGAAAGTGCATGGGCATCTCCAGTGGTTCTAGTTCCCAAACCAGATGGGGAAATACGTTTTTGCGTGGACTACCGTAAGCTAAATGCTGTAACTCGCCCAGACAACTATCCAATGCCACGCACTGATGAACTATTAGAGAAACTGGGACGGGCCCAGTTCATCTCTACCTTGGACTTAACCAAGGGGTACTGGCAGGTACCGCTAGATGAATCTGCCAAGGAAAGGTCAGCCTTCATCACACATCTCGGGCTGTATGAATTTAATGTACTCCCTTTCGGGCTGCGAAATGCACCCGCCACTTTCCAAAGACTTGTAGATGGTCTCCTAGCGGGATTAGGAGAATATGCAGTCGCCTACCTTGACGATGTGGCCATATTTTCGGATTCCTGGGCAGACCACCTGGAACATCTACAAAAAGTCCTTGAGCGCATAAGGGAGGCAGGACTAACTGTTAAGGCTAAGAAGTGTCAAATAGGCCTAAACAGAGTGACTTACCTTGGACACCAGGTGGGTCAAGGAACTATCAGCCCCCTACAGGCCAAAGTGGATGCTATCCAAAAGTGGCCTGTCCCAAAGTCAAAGAAACAGGTTCAATCCTTCTTAGGCTTGGCCGGTTATTACAGACGATTTGTACCGCACTACAGCCAAATCGCTGCCCCACTGACAGACCTAACCAAAAAGAAACAGCCAAATGCTGTTCAGTGGACCGGAAAGTGTCAGAAGGCCTTTAACAAGCTTAAAGCGACACTCATGTCTGACCCTGTACTAAGGGCCCCAGACTTTGACAAACCGTTCCTAGTAACCACAGATGCATCCGAGCGTGGTGTGGGAGCAGTTTTAATGCAGAAAGGACCTGATCAAGAATTCCACCCTGTAGTGTTTCTCAGCAAAAAACTGTCTGAGAGGGAAAGCAACTGGTCAGTCACTGAAAAAGAATGTTATGCCATTGTCTACGCTCTGGAAAAGCTACGCCCATATGTTTGGGGACGACGTTTCCACCTGCAAACCGACCATGCTGCACTAAAGTGGCTTCACACCGTCAAAGAAACTAAGAAAAAACTTCTTCGGTGGAGTTTAGCTCTCCAAGATTTTGATTTCGACATCCAACACATCTCAGGAGCTTCTAACAAAGTGGCTGATGCACTCTCCCGTGAAAGTTTCCCAGAATCAACTGGTTAAAATCGTCCTTGAGATGTGGAAAATATTGTTAGTCTTTATGTACTTAGTAGTATATTTAGAGATGCATGTGTCTTATTAACTCTGTTTTTCCTAGAGCTCCAGGAAGAAATCCCAGCCAGTGTTTCACCCTAGCTGAGATTTGGGGGGCGTGTCATAAATATAAAGGGAAGGGTAAACCCCTTTGAAATCCCTCCTGGCCAGGGGAAAGCTCCTCTCACCTGTAAAGGGTTAAGAAGCTAAAGGTAACCTCGCTGGCACCTGACCAAAATGACCAATGAGGAGACAAGATACTTTCAAAAGCTGGGAGGAGGGAGAGAAACAAAGGGTCTGTGTCTGTCTGTAGTCGTCTTGGCCAGGGACAGAACAGGAATGGAGTCTTAGAACTGTTAGTAAGTAATCTAGCTAGGTATGTGTTAGATTATGATTTCTTTAAATGGCTGAGAAAAGAATTGTGCTGAATAGAATAACTATTTCTGTCTGTGTATCTTTTTTGTAACTTAAGGTTTTGCCTAGAGGGGTTCTCTATGTTTTTGAATCTAATTACCCTGTAAGATATCTACCATCCTGATTTTACAGGGGGGATTTCTTTATTTCTATTTACTTCTATTTTTTATTAAAAGTCTTCTTGTAAGAAAACTGAATGCTTTTTCATTGTTCTCAGATCCAAGGGTTTGGGTCTGTGGTCACCTATGCAAATTGGTGAGGCTTTTTATCCAACATTTCCCAGGAAAGGGGGGGTGCAAGTGTTGGGAGGATTGTTCATTGTTCTTAAGATCCAAGGGTCTGGGTCTGTAGTCACCTAGGCAAATTGGTGAGGCTTTTTACCAAACCTTGTCCAGGAAGTGGGGTGCAAGGTTTTGGGAAGTATTTTGGGGGGAAGGACGCGTCCAAACAGCTCTTCCCCAGTAACCAGTATTAGTTTGGTGGTGGTAGCGGCCAGTCCAAGGATAACGGGGGTAATATTTTGTACCTTGGGGAAGTTTTGACCTAAGCTGGTAAAGATAAGCTTAGGAGGTTTTTCATGCAGGTCCCCACATCTGTACCCTAGAGTTCAGAGTGGGGGAGGAACCGTGACAGACGCTAGATATGGAGAGACAAGGTGGGTGATGTAATCTTTTTTATTGGGCCAACTTCTGTTGGTGAAACAGACCAACTTTTAAGCTACACAGAGCTCTTCTCTAGATCTGGAAAAGGTAATCAGAGTTTGTCATAAACATACAGCGAAGGGTAGCATAAAATCCCTCCTTTACCTGTAAGGGATTAAGAAACTCAAATAACCTGGTTCGCACCTGACCAAAAGGACCAATAAGTGAAGAAGATACTTTCAAATCTGTGGGGGAAGGTTGTTTTTTTTGTGCTCTCTTTGTTGTGCTCTCTCAGGACAGAGAGAGGGACCAGGCAGGGAAAAAAAAAAAACCTCTCCTAAAACCCTACCTGATATAAGCATCTAAGTTTACAAAAATTGTAAGTAAAGCAAAGAAATGTGCTAGATTATCTTTTGTTTTAGCTTGTGACTTTTCCCTGTGCTAAGAGGGAGGTTTATTCCTGTTTTTTTTTAAACTTTGAAGTTTTGCCAAGAGGGGAATCCTCTGTCTTTTAAATTTTATTACCCTGTAAAATTACCTTCCATCCTGATTTTACAGAGGTGCTACTTTTGTTTTTACTTTTTTCTTTATAATTAAGTTCTTCTTTTAAGAACCTGATGGGTTTTTAGTGTCCTAAAAACCCAAGGGTCTGGTCCGTGCTCACTTGGTTAACCTATTGGTGGGTATATTATTCTCAAGCCTCCTCAGGAAAGTGGGTAAAGGGGTTTGGGGGGATATTTTGGGGAAACAGGAATTCCAAGTGGTCCTTTTCCTGAATCTTTGTCTAACTCACTTGGTGGTGGCAGCAATACCATCCAAGGACAAAGAAGCTTTGTGCCTTGGGGAAGTTTTTAACCTAAGCTGGTAGAAATAAGTTTAGGGTGTCTTTCATGCCGGTCCCCACATCTCTACCCCAGAGTTCAGAGTGGGGTGGAAACCCTGACAGGGTGTCACAGCTAAATACAAGGTGGAACAGATTGTTTAGCATAAGGGTAAACACATGTTGCAGGAGATCATTTAAGATGAAGTGGACAGTTAACACCTCTGCAGTAATAGGACAAAGGAGGGTTATTTATTTAGATTGTTGTAATAAGTCAAGTCCATATCTCTGACTCTGTGATTTTTAGAGTCTAGCAGAGTTATGAATTTAAGTTCACAGGCTCTGTTTTTGAAGGTATTATGCAAGTTTCCTATGAGGATGAGAACTGACAGGTCAGATATGGAGTGATCACATTGTGAAAAGTGTTTGCCCATGGGTTGTTTTTGTCTTTTAACATTTTTTTGTATTAGTGCATTAGAGAATTTAGTGATTGTCTGGATTCACTTACATGTTATTGGGACATTTACTGCACTGGATGAGGTACAACACATATTGTGATAGGACTCATGGATTGTGTAGGCCTCATAGATCTTGAAAGGTGTGTTGTGGGCTGTATTGGTCATCCTCAAATACAACGAGGAGTCCGGTGGCACCTTAAAGACTAACAGATTTATTTGGGTATAAGCTTTCGCGGGTAAAAAGCCCACTTCTTCAGATGCATGGAGTGAAAATTACAAACACAGGCATAAATATATATTGGCACATGAAGAGAAGGGAGTTACCTTACAAATGGAGAACCAATGCTGAAGGCCAATTAGGTCAGGGTGGATGTGGTCCACTCCCAATAACTGATGAGAAGGTGTCAATACCAAGACAGGGAAAATTGCTTTTGTAGTGAGCCAACTAGTTCTCTGATTTATTTTACACTAGATGAAATTCATACATCTGCATATTCATCACTTAATTTCCCACTTAGTCCTGAAAAGTACTGCTTAAGTGATGCATAGGCTTCGAGGGAGACATCTGCAAAGGACTGAAGTTTACTACCTGTGATGAACTTCTTAACAGAGATTATCCCATGAATGATCTTATACCCACACCAACAATGTAGCATCTATAGTGCTTCATTACATGAAAAAATATATTTGGATATTTATGCTCTTTTGTCTCCTGTTACCATTGTTGCTATCCTGCAGATCAGTTGAAGCATACCAGCATGCTTTGCTAACACATTTCTGTTACTCTCAAATTAATTTGTTTTTTCTCTTAAAAATAATTGATATTGAAGTTGATGTTTGTATAGAAAAGCACTCCCGTCAGTGAAACAAGAAAGAATATACACTGTGTGTCAAGAAATTGTAGGTTACAAACTGTGTGTTCTCCAAGATCCCCTGCAAAATGTCCATGAGAAAACCATGGCCTTAGCGCTCTTCTTCAATGATGGTTTTCTGTATTAGAAACATTTAGGGTTTTTTTTTTAATTGTATATAATAATTGTAAATCATTTCATGCCTTTTGTACTTATTAGGGACCAGACCCACACAAAAAAGGAAGGGGGCATATGGTACCCCCTTGATTCCTTATGTGGGCTACCTGCATCATGAATCACTGCTTAAGGGAGAGGGCAGCCTTCAGTGGGCCTCTACCCAATTTCCAATGCAGGTCGGTGAAGGGTGAGCAGGCAGGATAAGGGGGTGGGTGGAACTTTGATTTTGGCCTTCCAAGGTACTAACAAGAGCAGCTTAGTTTGTGCAGAGGGAGAAGTAAACTATGTGAGGTATAGAGTTACAGATTTCTTCCTCTCTAGAGCAAAGGAGAACCAGGTAATGAACTGTGACTCGCAATCACAATGCTGTCTCTGGTCTGCTCTTGGGACAACACAATTATATATTAGTCCTCATTCAAGATTCTGGTAACTTCACAGCCCAATGTTATATGCCCCATAGTTGTGCTTTTTGCAATCCTTACTTCAAGGCTTGACTCCAATAGGAGATTCTGGCTTAGCCAGTCCCCACTTTTGGAGTCACCCTGCAGGGCTGCTGTTGCTACATGAGACTATATGATAAGAGGGAACATGCCAAGGAGGCATCACAATATAAATACCTGATCTTGTTCCAATGTCTTATGCAGAAAGTTACTGAGTGGAACAAGTCAAGGAAGGGAAGATAACTTTGTCCAGAAAAATGTGGAGGGGTAGGGATAGAGAATTTGAAGGAGGAAGAGGGAAAACAGAAATAAATACACAAAAATTGCTGGTTGTTGCTATTACCCTTAAATCTCTACAAACAACATAGGGTTATTTTTTGCAGCTGAAAAGATATAATAATCAACCTACCTCTGAACTATAGTACCTGTACCAATATATTTCCATACACAAGTTCATATGAGATCAAACATACCCACCTGTTCAGTACCATTGAAAGTTATGTCACATTTTGTAGCCATACTCAAAAGAGCATAGATCTATAATTTAATAGATGGCCTAAGCATAAGTCCTTGATGGGGTCTAAATTAGCCGTTACCACTCAAGAAACATTTTTTTTGAGTTATCATGGATAGTTCTCTGAAAACATCTGCTGAATGTGCAGTGGCAGTCAAAAAATCTAACAATGTTAGGAACCATTGGGAAAGGGATAGATAATAAGACATAAAATATCATAATGCCACTATATAAATCTATGGTACACCCACACCTTGTACATGGCATACCATTCTGGTTGCCCATCTCAGAAAAAAATATATATTAGCTCTGGAAAAGGTAGAGAGAAGGAAAACAAAAATTATTAGGGGTCTGGAACTACTTCCATATGAGGAGAGATTAGAAAGCCCGGGATTGCTCAGCTTAGAAAAGAGATGATTAAGGGGTAATATGATAGAGATCTATAAAATCTGGAATGGTGTGGAGAAAGTGAATAAGGAAGTATTATTTAGCACTTCACATAACACAAGAACTGGGGGCACCCAATAAAATTAATAGGCAGCAGGTTTAAAACAAACAAAAGGATGGTCTTCTTCACACAACATACAGTCAACCTGTGGAACTCATTGCCAGGAGATGGTGTGAAGGCTGAAAGTAGAACTGGATTAAAAAAAGAATTGGATAAATTCATGGAGGACAGGTCCATCGATGACTATTAGCCAAGATGGTCAGGGATGAAACCCCATACTCTGGGTGTCTGTAAACCTCCGACTGCCAGAAGCTGGGACTGGATGATGGGAAGGGTCACTCTGTTCATTCCCTGTGAAGCAGCTAGCACTGGCCACCATGGGAAGACATGATACTGGGCAAGGTGAAACATTGAACTGACCCAATATGGCCATTCTTATCTTCTTACATTCTTACTTATATAACTGTAAAATACCTGCCTGACTTTCCAGTGATTGAAAAATACCTTTTTAGAAGCAATTCAAACCATTTAATAAGTTGAGTTTAATACTAACTTCTGGAACTGCAACAAGGCTTGCATAGGGAATTTGCTAACAACAAGCCACAGTGAAGTAAGGTGAGGCCAAGTTCCCTACTAGAATCCCACAGGTATATGAATATATTTTAAGTACTTTCACTCATAGCTGACTCTGTTTTGTGGCAAAGAGCAAACCCATGTTCAACATCAGCATTCTGTTGTCATTTCCTTTCTCTCCCCCCACTTCACATGTGGTGTTTTCTCAGGAGGAAACAACTTGTTCTTTTTTCTCATGAATTTCCACTATGGGTTTAAAAATACAATAGCACTAACAGAGTATTGAATATTATACAGTACATTATGTGAATGATGAATAAGAGGTACTAATACAGTATTCCACTCAACCATGACATCCCATAGAAAAGAATAGCACTTTCAGAAATCACTACACCTTCATTTCTTAAAATTCTACAAACTTTAAAGAGGATTCTTTTTGTATATATACAGCTGTTTTTATTGTTTCTTATTGTTAATCTACAGAATGGTAACAATTAAAATGACTCAAAAAGCAGTTAGTAAGATAATCACCTTTGCTCATCATTCTGAGCAAACCACCTTCTCTTGGAATCTCTCCACTGGCTCGCCATTTTCCACCAAAATAAATTCAAATTTTTGCCTTCTCCATCAAGGCCTTTCACAGTTCTGAATGCACTGAAGTCCACCAATTCACTCTAATTGACTTTTGTAGCCTGCATGGGCTGTCCATCCATAGTAAATTACAAAGACCCTATTCAGTTTTATTAGCAGGGAGTGTTGTGCTGGCTTTCCACACTACAAGCAATTTTTAAAATTGTGAATAAATTTAGATTTGCAACTGAACAAATTATATTTCCAAACACAGAGATATGTGGTCCCTGCCTTGAAAAGTATAGTATTATTGCAAAGTGTCTGCATCATAACATCAGAAAATCAGTTTGTGTAAATAACCCTTTTATTTTTCCATGAACATTCCAGAATTGCAAATTTACCAGCAAGAACAGTTGAAAAGAGAATTTTTAACTACAATCTGTAGATATTTATCAAAAACAAATTGTGAATTTTCAGATGAGAAATTAACAATGGTCAAATAAAACTGGTGAGTCAGATATGTCAGATTTGTTTCTCTTCCTGGATTGGGTGACATACTTGTATGCAAATAACCAACACAAAGTGAAATAAAATGAATAATATAGGATCAGGTCCTCAGCTTGGCATAAATTAGTTTCATTAAAATCATTCACTAAAATAACCTGAGGATCTAGCTCGACGGTTCAACATGTGTGCTGTTTTGATTAGTAACATAAGTTACAGTGCAGATAGAAAACTGAACATCAGTTTTAACTTTCACAGTCCGAACAATTTGCAGATCAAGAACTTTTCTCTAGAACAAAGTATGGATAATTCTAAATAGACAATGCTTTGAGCAGGTTGTGATTTGTTCATAAACAATTTGTTAGCAAGAATACAAAGATGATTTTTTTTTCTAAAATAAACTATTCTTTTCTAATTATTCATTCAGATCCATGCTTTAGAATATGACATGTTTTTGTGGGACTGCAACTCACTCCATATCACTTTTGACTGTACATCAAAAATAACTGGCTAGCTGTGAAAACTGAAAGCTTTTTATGTAGCCATATGCTAAAAAAGTAGCAGAACACACTGGGAAAAAAAATAAGCACTCTTAATATGATCCAAATTTAACAACTCTTTTCCTAACTAAAAGTAGCCCACTTGTAAGAAAAACTAGAATTCTCTTCAATGTGTCTGTTTGCAGGAAGCTTAGAATGAGGCACAACAGTACTGTTATAACAAAACCAGTGACAAGACCCATTATGATACACAATTAAAGATAGCCTGCTGTGATTTTCAATGGCCCAATATTCAAAACAACACAATCTATGTCCCATCATGTGCTGGGGGTGAAATGCAAAAAAAAAAAAAAAAAAACCAACAGTGACACCAATAGTGTGAAATGCCTGAGGAGTGAAGAGATGATAGTATAACATAATTTTAGAAATTATATCAGATCCAAGAAAAGTGATGCTCTTTAAAAAAAAAAGTTAGAAAAGGAACAGCACAGCTCTCTAGCTGCCATCTATAAAAGCATCCATAAAAAATAGCTGTTAATAGCTAGACCTTCTCCCACGGAAGTCAATGGCATTGTCCAATCAAATCCTTAAACCAGTGTGGAGAATGCCCAGAAGGCCAACCAGGGCATAGGGACTGATGTCTTAATGGTTTTTAAGAGACTCAGCTGTAATTTATATATATATATATATATATATATGTTGAGCATGCTTACTGAAATTACTAAATAGAAAATTAACTAGAGTTACAAATCTTAGCACACTTCAGTGTATTTTGTCAAAAGTCAGTATTTGGCTGCTTAGTAGTTAATGTTTTAAGGAGTACTAAACTAAGCCCAACCACAAAGCTGTCATGGCTTTTGTTTTTTGTATGAATGACCTCATATAATGGTGGATCCTCACCTCAAGAGGGCCCCTTTATGTCACAGTGCAATGTAGCAGGGGTTTTAATCTCCATCACCCCTGCAGACCATCTGTTTTTGCATACCACTCAGCTCTCTAGCTCAGATGCAGCTAATTCCTTCCTGGGTAACAAAATGTCAAACAGGAGTCCAATGTCTCAAAGAGTCAGCCTATCCTGGGCCCTGTGTTCACCCCTTTCCCGGAGCTCCACTGCCATCCCCCAGCTCTGGTATCAAGTACTGTCCCAACCAGCGTAAGTCATCTTAGGCTTCTAGCCTCTGACAGTCACTGACATTTCAGCCCTTCACAGATGCAAGCCTGCCTGATTACTCCCTGGGGCTTCTTCCCCAAACTTTTTCTTCTGATGCTTTATGGCAAATCAGACTCACCTGATGAGTCTATAACTGCTGCCTATATAGTTCTCATACGTTCATGCCACTACACTTTTACCCTGCTCAAGGTCCTTAAAAAAATGTAGTATAGCATTTCCTGATACCCTCACTAAACAAACCCCTTATCATAGAATCATAGGACTGGAAGGGACCTCGAGAGGTCATTTATTCCAGTCCCCTGCACTTGTGGCAGGACTAATTATTTAGATGATTCCTGACAGGTGTTTGTCTAACCTGCTCTTAAAAATCTCCAATGATGGAGATTTCATACCCACCCTAGGCAATTTATTCCACTGTTTAACCATCCTGACAGTTAGGAAGTTTACCCCAATGTCCAACCTAAATTTCCCTTGCTGCAATTTAAGCCCCTTGCTTCTTGTCCTATCCTCAGAGGTTAAGAAAAGCAATTTTTATTCCTCCTCTTTGTAACAACCTTTTTCATACTTGAAAACAGTTTCATGTCCCCTCTCAGTCTTCTCTTTTCCAGACTAAAAAAAACAATTTTTTCAATCTTCCCTCATAGGTCATGTTTTCTAGACCTTTAATCATATTTGTTGGACTCTCTCCAATTTGTCCACATTCTTCCTAAAATGTGGATCCCAGAACTGGACACAATACTCCAGCTGAGCCCTAATTAGAGTGGAGCAGAGTGGAAGAATTACTTCTTATGTCTTGCTTGCAACACTCCTGGCTAATACATCCCAGAATGATGTTCACATTTTTTGCAACAGCGTTACAGTGTTGACTCATATTTAGCTTGTGGTCCACAATGATCCCCAGCTCACTTCCCTTATAGTATATTCTGTTGCGTAAAAGCATCTAAATTGTTCACAAAGAGCCTTTCTGTCCCAGAACTACTCCCTGCATTCCCATATCAGGTAATCAACTGTTTCTCTAATCCAGGGATCGGCAACCTTTGGCACGTGACCCATCAGGGAAATCTGCTGGTGGGCCAGGATAAGTTTGTTTACCCGTAATGTCCACAGGTTCAGCCGATTGCAGCTTCCACTAGCTGCGGTTCACTGTTCCAGGCCAATGGGGGATGCAGGAAGCAGAGTGGGCCGAAGGATGTGCTGGCCACCACTTCCCGCAGCCCCCATTGGCATGGAACAGCGAACCACGGCGAGTGGGAGCTGCGATCGGCTGAACCTGCGAACGCTGTAGGTAAACGAACCATCCCGGCCCACTAGTGGATTTCCCCGACAGGCCACATGCCAAAGGTTGCCGATCCCTGCTGTAATCTTACATGTGTTACATAACCCATTTTAATGTCTATTCTCTCCAGCAGCTTTTGGCTTTCTAGCTGGCCAAGTCAAGAGCTCCACAGAGCAATCTCATCTCCCCTGACAAGGAGACCAGTGACATAGTCTGAGCTCCTGAGTCAGAACAGCAGCTTGGACACAGCTCAGACAAGATTCCAAACAACTCAACAGCTACTCTTTTCTTGAGCCCCCAGAAAATGGAGCCCACTGCATGCTGCTTCTGCCTCCCAAAATGAGGCTCCCCTCACCACTGAAAGCAGAAGTTTTTCTCTTCCCCAAGGCATCATGGGAGTTGTAGTATCCAAGGCTGAATTTCAGTACTCAGGATCTTCCCAATGGTTACACCCCTAATTACATTCAGAGGCCCCTCTGAAAGAGGGTGCCTAAAATACTTTTCCTGTTCTAGTTCTGTTTTTGTCCAGACTAATTCCTGTTCCTATTTCTCTGCTTCTAACATGATTCTCTGTTCGGAGGCCTTAACTTCTCATCATGCTTCTGCAATTGCACCTCAAGGACTTGAAAGTGACTTAAAGCTTCTTGTTTGGTCTCATCAGCCAGCACTATACATTCTGCTAAGTCCCTCTGATCATTTCCTGCCCCTTTAGTAGGGCTAATTTACCCCAATTCCCATTCCTTGGCTAGGGTTGACATGTCTATAGCCATTTTGGGCAACATCCCGTTTTATAGTAAGGTGGAAAAACCTTGTCAATCTCTGCCTACAATCACAGTCCAGGAAGATGCCAGGTGAGTCCAGCCCTGTTGGCTCTATACTTCCATTTTCACCCCACTGTCGGTTATGTGCAGGTCTCGCCATGCACACATGAAATGTGTACTTGCAAGTGTCTGTCCATCTTTACTAACTGGAACTGCTCCCCTGGATTAACATCTGCCCGCAGCCAGAGTTGACCAGGACCTTTATTACCTGGTCCCCTAGTCTAACAGGTGCTATATGTGGTGGGGTTTGACCCTGATTACGTGAGCATCCTAAGCCACAAACTCTGCTGTCATAGCACCTCTGATACCACAACTGATAAGGGCAAAGTCCCTTTTTATATGGCCAAGCTGAACACAGCAAAAACAGACCATATCAGGTCCCTGATCACTCCTGGTGATCCTTCATGGGCTTGTGTTATCTGCTGGGCTGTTGACAGCTCCTCTTGTCTCTAAGATGTAGGTGTGTATAGAAATTTCTCTCCTCATACCTCTCTCCTTTGAGCTCTGGAGCTTGAGGCCCTCCGCCATCCTGTCTCCCTCAGTACAAGTAACCTTAACTCAGGCCCTCAGCTTCCAGATAGGCCACTATCTTCTCTACAGACTCTTTGATAGAGCAAGGACAAAATGTTCAGGCCTATATTCAGTCTCCAGCTTGCAAAACCCATAGAAACTGTTCTAAAAAAAAAGCACAAGAACAAATCTGCATAGACACACCCATAGAATCCCAACCTGGGGTATTCTATCTGCTACCCAAGATCCATAAACCTGGAAATCCTGGACACCCCATCACCTCAGGCATTGGCACCCTGACAGCAGGATTGTCTGGCTATGTAGACTCCCTCCTCAGGCCCTACACTACCAGCACTCCCAGCTAGCTTCGAGACACCACTGACTTCCTGAGGAAACTACAATCCATCGGTGATCTTCCTGAAAACATCATCCTGGCCACTATGGATGTAGAAGCCCTCTACACCAACATTCCACACAAAGATGGACTACAAGCCACCAGGAACACTATCCCTGATAATGTCACGGCAAACCTGGTGGCTGAACTTTGACTTTGTCCTCACCCATAACTATTTCACATCTGGGGACAATGTATACCTTCAAATCAGCGGCACTGCTATGGGTACCCGCATGGCCACACAGTATGCCAACATTTTTATGGCTGACTTAGAACAACGCTTCCTCAGCTCTCGTCCCCTACGCCCCTACTCTACTTACGCAATATTGATGACATCTTCATCATCTGTACCCATGGAAAAGAAGCCTTGAGGAATTCCACCATGATTTCAACAATTTCCATCCAACCATCAACCTCAGCCTGGTCCAGTCCACACAAGAGATCCATTTCCTGGACACTAGAGTGCTAATAAGCGAAGGTCACATAAACACCACCCTATACCGGAAACCTACTGACTGCTATTCCTACCTACATGCCTCCAGCTTTCACCCAGACCACACCACACAATCCATTGTCTACAGCCAAGCTCTATGATACAACCGCATTTGCTCCAACCCCTCAGACAGAGACAAACACCTACAAGATCTCTATCAAGCATTCTCACAACTACAATACCCACCTGCTGAAGTGAAGAAACAGATTGACAGAGCCAGAAGAGTACCCAGAAGTCACCTACTACAGGACAGGCCCAACAAAGAAAATTACACAATGCCACTAGCCGTCACCTTCAGCCCCCAACTAAAACCTCTCCAATGCATTACCAAGGATCTACAACCTATCCTGAAGGACGACCCAACACTCTCACCAATCTTGGGAGACAGCCCCCCCCTTGCCTACAGACAGCCCCCCAATCTGAGCAAATACTCACCAGCAATCACACACCACACAACAAAACCACTAACCCAGAAACCTATCCTTGCAAGAAAGCCCGTTGCCAACTGTGTCCACGTATCTATTCAGGGGACACCATCATAAGGCCTAATCACATCAGTCACACTATCAGAGGCTCATTCACTTGCACATCTGCCAATGTGATATGCCATCATGTGCCAGCAATGCCCCTCTGCCATCTACATTGGGCAAACTGGACAGGCTCTACGTAAAAGAACAAATGGACACAAATCAGATGTCAAGAATTATAACATTCATAAACCAGTCGGAGAACACTTCAATCTCTCTGGTCACTCGATTTCTGATCTCAAAGTGACTATCCTTCAACAAAAAAAACTTTGAAAAGAGACTCCAACGAGAGACTGCTGAATTGGAATTAATTTGCAAATTGGATACAATTAACTTAGGCTTGAATTAGAGATTGGGAGTGGTTGAGTCATTATACTAAGTAAAACTATTTCCCCTTGTTTATTCCTCCTCCTCACTGTTCCTCAGATGTTCTTGTTAACTCCTGGAAATGTGCTGGAAATGGCCCACCTTGATTATCACTTCAAACGGTTTTCTCTCCCCCCACCCACTCTCCTGCTGGTAATAGCTCATCTTAAGTGATCACTCTCCTTACAATGTATATTTTTTATGGTCTGTGTGTATATAAAATCTCCTCACTGTACTTTCCACTTTATGCATCCAATGAAGTGAGCTGTAGCTCATGAAAGCTTATGCTCAAATAAATTGGTTAGTCTCTAAGGTGCCACAAGTACTCCTTTTCTTTTTGCGAATACAGACTAACATGGCTGCTACTCTGAAACCTGTTCTACAACTATCAAGTCTAGTATTTTATCCAACGAGTTCATTTCAGGATGCAAAAAAAAATGTGTTGCCAGGCCCAAGGGGCATTAGTCCACTATCCTAGGATGCCCTTCCCAAAGAAAAGGCTCTACTCTAAAGCAGTATCTGTAGACCTCTGGAGTTAGTCTCCTTTACAATATAAGACTTCACTTGCTTGTCTGAAAGAGGGTGGTATTTGGCTTGTGCTAGTCCAAAGGAAAACAGGGCCACCTGAGCTAACTAAACCATCTCAGCTAACCTGTTCCTGCTGTTGCCACCCATTTAAACATGTGTAAAAATGCCTCTGGAACATCTCGGGAAGGGGGTGGGGGTCTAATTTTGACAGAACTCATACTTGCATACTAGGTCTCTACTTGCCCAGAGCCTCCCTTCTGTTGAGGCCCCATCTCTCAGAGCACTGTTGGACGCTTGCTGCTTCTTTTCCCCTTGTAAATGTTGGAACAACATATAGGTCCACTCTGGCTGTGCCACCTGCATGTGGACCACTTCCTCCATTTAGCCAGCTTAAAAAAGACACACACGCACAAAAACCCAAACCCCTCAATCTGTTTCTCTCACTACTCACTTCCTAGAGTGGATCACAATCAATCTCATGTCTGGTATCAGGGATACTGGTGAGTTCTCACCTCTCAGTAGTATTCCTGTGTGCTAGATCATGATACTGTAGGGGTGTTGGAGTCAGAACTCCCTGCAGGCCATCTCTCTTTGCATGCCAGTCAGCCCTCCAGCTGAGAAACAACTAGTTCTAAACCCTTTCTCATGTAATAAAATGTCCAACTATAGTCCAAAGTCCCCAGAAGTCAGCTATTCTCTGGGTCCTGAGCTTAACCTTTTCCTGGGGTTCCACTGCCATTCGCCAGCTTTGGTATTAATCACTGTCCCACCCCTTTCTTGAGGCCTCTGATACCTCAGCCCTTCAGGAAAGCCTACCTGTAGCTTGTCCCCACAGACAGAACTCTCTCAGCCTATTTACAAAATCCATGTGTCTGAGTTATCACCTGATCCTTGTTTTAGTCCTGACCTCTCTGGCTGATAAGTAACTATCTAATTACTACCCAGGTGAGGTGAATGTGCCTAACTCATCTTTAACTCTTTCTCACCCATGATGAGGGTGTACTCTATCACACCCCACTAATTTCAAAGAGAACTCTTTTTGTTATTGTCATAAATATAAAGGGAAGATTTATATTTATATATATAAAGGGAAGATTTTATATTTATAAAAAATATAAATATAAAATCCCTCCTGGCCAGAGGAAAAATCCTCTCACCTGCAAAGGGTTAAGAAGCTAAAGGCACCTGACCAAAATGACCAATGAGGAGACAAGATACTTTCAAAAGCTGGGAGGAGGGAGAGAAACAAAGGGTCTGTATCTGTCTATATGCTGCTTTTGCCAGGGATAGACCAGGAATAGAGTCTTAGAACTTTTAGTAAGTAATCTAGCTAGGTATGTGTTAGATTATGATTTCTTTAAATGGCTGAGAAAAGAATTGTGCTGAATAGAATGACTATTTCTGTCTGTGTGTCTTTTTTTAACTTAAGGTTTTGCCTAGAGGGATTCTCTATGTTTTGAATCTAATTACCCTGTAAGGTATCTACCATTCTGATTTTACAGAGGTGATTTCTTTACTTCTATTTCTATTAAAAGTCTTCTTGTAAGAAAACTGAATGCTTTTTCATTGTTCTCAGATCCACAGGTTTGGGTCTGTGGTCTCCTATGCAAATTGGTGAGGAGTTTTACTAAACCTTTCCCAGGAAGTGGGGTACAAGGGTTGGGAGGATTTTGGGGGGAAAGACATGTCCAAACTATGTTTCCCAGTAAACCTAGTTAAAGTTTGGTGGTGGCAGTGGTTATTCCAAGGACAAAGGATAAAATTAATTTGTACCTTGGGGAAGTTTTAACCTAAGCTGCTAAAAGTAAGCTTAGGAGGTTTTCATGCAGGTCACCACATCTGTACCCTAGAGTTCAGAGTGGGGGAGGAACCTTGACAGTTGTATGTTTAAATCTTTATTAATAGTCATACAACCTGACTGTTTATGGCTACTAGGAAGTCTGGGTTAGGGTAAATATTTCATTACCTGTCAATTCTAGGGGTTATGGCCTTATATTTCCTCAAGTGATAAAAAAACCCAAGAGAAGATACATGAAAATCAGGAAGAATCATTTTAAACTGGACATCCAGATAAAGGTAGCAAATTAATTGAAACTAATGTGTGCATTTCTGTATATCATTGAGTGGCCTTCAGTCATCGCTTCTCAATTAATTAGGAGTAGCTTATTAAATTTCTGAGCAGTGGTTGTCATTTCAGTAAATGTCCAAGAGATTTAACAATGAGATAACAGAGTATTACAAAGCCAAATACATAGGATTAAGTATACCTCCATAGAAATATTCTCTCAATTTGATAATGAATCATTGATCATTACTCTTTGAGTACAGTTTTTCATATGGTTGTGTACCCACCTTATAGTAATTTCATTTAGACCATAATTCCCTAGTTTGCTTATGAGAATGTCATGTAGTACTGTATCAAAAGTCTTACTAATTCCAGCTGTGACCTCCCCCAATCTAGTAGGCTAGTTACCATATCAAAGAAGTAAACTAGGTTGGTTTGACCTTATTTATTCTTAACAAATACGTGTTAGCTGTTATTTATCAACATATTATCCTCTAGGTTTCAACAAAATGTTTAATAACTCATTTCAGTATTTTTCTGGGTATTGCTAGTAGGCTGGCTGCTCTATAATTCTCTGTGTCCTCTTTGTTTCTCCTCTTTGATGTTAGGTACTATGTTTCCCCTTCCTCAGTCTTTTTGGACCTCATTCATCCTCCATGAGTTATTGAAGATAAACCATAATGGTTCAGATAAAGTGAAGTAAAAGTACATAATTCTGCAAGGGTGTGATTATCATATCTGAAGCAGCTTCCCTGAATGGGTAAGTGCTATCGTTAAGTCACCTGCTTCAAATGCAGATTTTTTAAATTTTCTACAGGAAAATTAAACTTTATGTCTAACATGTCAAAAAGTTGATGTAGAAGAGCATTTAATTTACCTCAAATACAGTCCTAATCAGCCATTATGAAAACTTCCTTAGTCCAAGCAGTTTAATAACTCTGTAACAATTTCCAAATGGGTTTACATTTTAGTCTTAGCTCTGACTTAATACATTGAGAATAATCTGGTAGTTCACCTTGGAGACAAGGATGTGACAGAATCACTTTCATGAAATAGTTTCTAAAACCTGCAGATTTTTAATAATCATTTATAATGATGATTTTACTAATATGATGGACATAAATATATTTGACAAATATGAATTATGGATATTAAATGAAAGAGAATGACATTGTTCTTTATATTGATACTAACTG
This sequence comes from Lepidochelys kempii, assembly GCF_965140285.1. NCBI lineage: Eukaryota > Metazoa > Chordata > Testudines > Cheloniidae > Lepidochelys > Lepidochelys kempii. Next base: position 84,890,380 of record NC_136380.1, read on the forward strand.
ATGATCACAGTGGAAATAAATATGGATTTCCAGTTACCCACTGAACCTCTGTAACTGATACAAACAAGATTTATTAACAATTAATTAACAATTGATTAAGAGCAATTTCATACTCTAATGTAAGAATCATAGCCACAGTTTGTGACCCAATTATATTAAATATTATAGAGTACTGTACTATAAATTAGTTAAATCAATTTACTGGAACTTGTGATGATTTTATTTTCAAGTATTTGTCTCGGCAGCTTCAGGAACATTCTTAGTCATGTCTAAGTAAAATCATATTGTTCCCATGTGAAAGTGCTTACAATAATGTGGCAAAACAGAAATATTGTGTTACTCAAGACTTACATTTTCATAACACAATTGAAAGCTGAAATCAATCAAGTTCCACCAGGATAAAACTAGACTAATGTAGTGGTGCATCAAGCCTTTAATCTCTGAATCATAAATGTGCCCAAAAGCAATTAAAATCTCTGTAACATTAAAATAAAGAATGAAAGTTGAGAGAGAAAAAGTGAATTACAGATATGGGGTGGGGGGGAGATGTTTTCATATGAGATTAGAAAATGGTGCCAGTGAGTCTTTGATATATAGGATGCTTATTCCAGACAGCAGGAGTCTCAGGGTTTGTGAACTAAGTGGGTCAATATTCTTCCTATTAGACTCCCAGCCTTCAGCAGGACCAACAAGTGATTGTGAACAGCCCAGCCAGGGCCCCATTTCCCATGAACAGTGCTAGGGGAACATAAGAACGGCCATACTGGGTCAGATAGAAGGTTCATCTAGGCCAGTATCCTGTCTTTCAAGAGTGGCCAATGCCAGGTGCCCCAGAGGGAATGAATAGAACAGGTAATCATCAAGTGATCCATTCCCTGTTGCTTATTCCCAGCTTCTGGCAAACAGGCTAGGGACACCATCCTGGCTTTTCTAATTTTAATTTTTTTTAATTTCTAAACTTCTCTAGTGTTTGTAAACCATTATAGAATATAACATGTAACCTGCCAGAGTGTGTGATCATGCTTTTGTAATGTAATCCAGAGGAAGAGGTGTCATAAAAAGCAAGTGTTCTTCAGTCCAGTTTATCCTGGAGTAGATGGGGTCCTAGGTCTTAGGGCCACTTATGGCATTCTATTAACACTTTTTTACTAACAGCTGTGCTTGATGTTTCATCAAAAGCAGCTGCTGGTTTTAGCAAGGGAGTGCTTCAGTCACTGATCAAATAGCCAGGCCCCTCAGTCCACCATCTCAGAGAGGCCACAGTTCCGAGAGTGAAAGAAAGTGTTTTTCACCTACCGAGAGTAACTCTTGTTCTCTGAGGGCTTCTTAAAACTCAGAAGTACTATTAGTTTGCCTTAAATCAGTTTAAAGAACTTTTTAGTTAAACTGGTGTTAAACTTTGTTTGGACACTCTTATATCACTATAACTCTGTAAATTGTAAGCACAAAACATACCTGTTTAAGCCATGGATTAAATGGAAATAAGAATATCAAAGCACAAAGTTGCATGGATTTAATTGAACTCAGTTTAAAATAACACTTTTAGCTAAATTGGTCTAAACCATGCTTAAGTGTGTTGCCTCCACAGAGTCATTTTCATCCTTCCACTTTCCTCTGTTTGGAAACTGGTTCCAAACCAGGCTACAGGAGCAAGAGAGGAAGTGAACAATCTTTGCAGGGGATGGAGTATTTTTACACTCAGTCTATGAAGCATAGAGCTAAATTGAATTGTGTGCACCTCCAAGTTGATAATTACTATTACAATTATGTGGCTATGTAGCTAGGCATGTGGCTTCTACTATGTGGCTTGTGGAGACAACACACTCAGAGAACAAGAGTTATTAAGTGACCCCCTTTTTACAAAAAAAGAAAAGAAACAAAGAAAAAGAAATAAACAACAAAAAAGAGAAAGAAAATAGATAAAATTGGTACAGGGAACAGTTTTGTGTCTGTAACGCATCCAACACACTTTACATGCTGTATTATCAATGTTTGCTTCATTGATAACCTTTGTATGGAAAAACTAAATGTACAAATACAACTTGCTAAATAAGGATTGTAAATTGTAATAATGGAGTCAGGAATTAGGGTTTTTTTTTTTTTATTATGGGAATACAACTACAACTCTAAAAAGAGAAATTTAATCAACAGGCTGGGATGAATTATGCTTGCTTTGTTGAACTAACAAGAATCAAGAGTATAAATTAGTGGGAGCAGGGGGAGAAACCAAAGGAGGGTGGAACACATTTAGAAATTAGGAGACAATCTGAGACTGACCTCTAATATGGTGGCTTTAAGATGGCAAACCTGATTTAGTATTTTCTCCATTGTGGCTCTTGCAGAGTTGATGTACCCTTACATTTCCATGCAGAAAAGCTATTTAGTACGTATTGCACTATGTTATTGTTGTTACCCTTTGAGAGTTTGTTTTTGACTGCTGTCTTAGAACATTGTATGATCATGAATTCAGTGTTACATTTCTGAAAAACCTTTAGCTGTTTCCTGATGTGCTTCTGAGGCATTTAACAAGGTTTTTGTAGCCTTTCAGGTTTAATGAATTTATGAAAGTTGTAGCAATATGGGTTTCCAATCATATCCCTTGAGAAGCACAAGGAATTGAGGTGGTTAAGGGCTACTGGGCTGCAGTCAACTATTACAGTATAAAAATAATAGCATTTGCTCACTGAAGAAAGCAGCAAGGGGATACAGAACCCAGTTTTCAGCTGAGCAAAGAAATATTGACTCCTTAACAGTAAATATTAGACACCGTACTCAGCGAATAGGTCAGACTTCAAATAACTTACTAAAACTCATATAAATTAACCATCTGAGACTAGTCCTTCCCTGTAGCATTTCAAGATTTTATACTGCATATAGATAGTTTGATAATCCTGCCTCTTTCGATTCCTTTTTCAAGTCACAATTTGTCCTTTTGAAACCTGTAAAATGTTATTTAAAAAGTTAAACCATATGCTGTCTAGTGACCGATATCTAATTTTAAATTGAGGCTTCCCATACCTGAGAATTATTGTAAATGAATGTAATTAGTAAAACTGCAGGAACTTCAAAAATATTTCAGGATCATGAATTAAATTCATGATCATTGGAGAGAAGATCTAAAAATGAAAAGCTCAATCTGTACAGCATGTTCAATTTGTTCATGGCTTTAATGTTTTTTATCGTTGATGAGCTGGATGGGGCTTGTTATCTTTTTGTTAAAAACTAATTTGGGGTGCTTCTAAAGAAAATTCTCAGCTTCATGTAAAATAACATAAATCTCTAATCTGTTTCCTTATAATGTGCTTTTAAATGGAGACAAAAGCTATAAGAGATCACAACACTTCCTAAAATGGCCATTTAAAAAACAAAACAAACAAACAAAAAAACCAAAAAACAGGCAGATCCTTTCTTAACTGAGGCTGGCCTTAATTTAGAAGCTTTACTTTCTCCCTTTGACTTTTCTATTTTTAAGGGGGTTTTAAACTCTTGAAAGATGAATTTGTTTTAAACAAGGCAATTCTCTTTCAGTGTCGCACCAATTATCATTAAAAAAACAATAGTACTAACAAAATGGGAAGGCTAACTGGGTGCCTGGTTTAAGGAAGAAAGAAAGGCACTCAAGCTAAATGTCAGGAATCCCCTGCTTCACAGTGTGATGTGATACCTAGTTCATTAATGTTTGTACAGCAGCTGGTATCCTTTGGTGGAATCCTCCCATGCCTTAGTCACTGCTTAGGTCAAAACAAGACTTCAGTGTCCCTCCCTATCTTGGGCTGCTCTTAACATGTTTTCTCTGTTATTAAGTCCTATAAGTTTTCCCTCTCTGAGTACTGTTGCAGCAGGGATTCTTTCGGTTAGCCCTTTGTGTTTGTTCTTCCAGCTGCCTAATAGCACACTTGCTATGGCAGATGCTCTGGCTTCATACTTAACATGTGTCTCAGATATTTCTATCTGTGTTTTTCTGGATAGATTTAGAGATAAGGGGTTGTTGAACTCTCTGATGAATCCTGGCATTTATTATAAATTCATTTAATTTAATACCTAGTATTTTTCTAGGGCATTTGCTTGTGAAGGCATTTAAACACCTATCTATACCTTTGGTGGATTTCCAGCTATCCTATCCATATGTTAATGTGGAAATAAAATTTGAGTTGAAAATTCATAGTTTGGTCTTTTGCCTTCTAAAGTAATGCTTTAGTTTGGAGCTGGGGTTCTCTCATTAGATTGTTTTTTACATAAATTATTATTAACTCTATCTTTTTCATGGTGCTGCAGTCTTTCAGTCTTTGCTTGTATGCTAATTGAGATATCCCTTAGAAGACCTATGTAATCAGCAAAATCTAGACCTGTTAGTGTACTTTTATTGAACCATATCATGCCTTTATTATACCCATCTGCACTTTTTCACCTAACAAGGTCAATGGCACTGCCAAACAGGAGAGGTGAGAGAATTAATCCTTGTCGGACACTAGTTTCATTCAAGTCTGCATATATTTTACCTGTATATGCTACACCTGGTTGGGATACAATAATATTTCAAGGTGTTCCAAAGTCAATTGTGATGAAGGCTGTCAAATGCTTTCTTAAAATCTATGAAGTTTATGATAAATAGTTTTCGTTGTTTGATTATTATTGTATGACTGAAAATCTAGTTGATATGTGATCATCTGAGTCAAAAATCAGTCTGCTCTTCCCTTAGTTTTGCCTTGGCCACTTCCTTTATTCTACTTATGATGATACTTTGCAACTCCCTGAAAGAAGTGTAGCACCCTGCTAGTTGTTGCAATTGCCTGGGTCACCTTTTCTGGGTATTTTACTATTCTGGAGGTTTTCCCTGGTTTCATACTTTACTGAAAAGTTTGGTGATTTTATCCATGATCTTATCATAAGCTGTCAGCATTTCCTCATGAATTTGTCTTTATTTATTTATTTATTATTATTACCATGATGGTCCTCATCACAATAATTAAGAGACTGTTCTGATAAGAATTTTTAATAGGATTTTTATGTATATTTTATTTCCATAACATTCAGTGGAGCACAAATACCTATGTTTTACATTCTATCATGGCATTCCCTAAAATAGAAACACAAGATTATACATTTCATCCACCTAGGAAGGAGAAAGGAGGAGCTTTCATCTGCCTTTCTCAGAATACACAACTTTAGTAGGTGAGGTGAGGGTGTCCTTTGAAATAAACCGCATCCAACTCCCTTGGGAAGGTAAATATAAACTAACTATTTCCTGAATATTTACTGTGGTATCCTTGAGTTATGCTGGAGCTAGCTAGCTTGTGACACAAATCAATGTGTCAGAAACTTGGATAAGCATACTAACATTTGGATGCATAACCACAGGTTATCTGAACCTCTTTGTTTGGAAATCTTAAACAAAACATTCTGTCCCTTAAAAATACCTTTCTGCCTTTTGGCCAGGTCAAATCAACTTTCTTTCAGTGTGACTGGAAAGGGACAATTCAGAAGAGTAAATTTATCTAGCAGAAAAGTTAATTGAACTCTTATACACTTAAAAGTGCTTGTAACTTGGTTCAGGCTCAAGGAGAAAAATAATTTGGAATTGTAGTAATAAGAGCTAGTTTAATAGTCAAAGCTAAGTGTGAAATACCCAGGGTCTTTGGGGCCATGAGTCTGAAACTTAACCGCACTTTTTTCTAAGAAAAGAAACTGAGTTCCAAGCAGTTTACTACACAGAGATTTTTCTGGTGAAACCTTAAAAGGTCCTACTTCTTTATTTGACGTTAAGACTCAGATTTGCAATAGGAAATAAATTCAGGACCATAAGAATTGAACCCAGGTTCAATGGATTAACCACAAATACAACTTTCTTCACCAGAATTTTACACAATATTCTTCATGCCAATTGGTTGGAACTACTTAAGGTACCTGAATTTCAGTGATGCTGTATCACTATAATCAGTAAAGCAGTTTGAGAAGATTTTTGATATAAATGAAAATGTTGTTGCCCTGACTTCTCTACACACTTTGTTTCTTCTGTAAATTAAGCTATTCTATACAGGATCAGGGATGGCACCTTTCATCATTTTATCTCCAATAGTTATCTTTTCATGGTAGACTGATCCCAGAACAATATGGGAGTCTAAAATTGTCATTCACTACCAACAGGAGTCCAAACCAAACTCGAATAACTCAATTAAAGTGCTCTTCTGACAAAAGTTTCTAATTCCTTTCTCTTAAGCCTGAACCAAACCAGAAGCACTTTTGAGTCTGTAAGAGTTAATTTTTCAGCTTTATAGATTCACTCTTCTCAATTCTCAATTTCCAGCCACACTGAAAGAAAATTTATTTGACCTGGCCAAAAGGCAGAAAGGTACAGATACACTAAAGGGACAGAACACTATTTTTGCTTTTGTTTGTTTGTTGTTTTTTTAAAGATGTCCAGGTGCAAGAAACACTACAATATTGTATAGTAATGCATCTTAGGGACTGCAGCTCAGAATAATCATACTTTGTTGTTCTGGGTCATTACTGTAGACCACAGTAGCTTTTTTGAAATAAGAACAATATATAGAAAGAACATAAGAATGGCCATATTGGGTCAGACAAAAGGTCCATCTAGCCTAGTATCCTGTCTTCTGCCAGTGGCCAATGCCAGGTGCCCCAGAAGGAATGAACAGAAAAGGTAATCATCAAGCCATCCCCTGTCACCCATTCCCAATTTATGGCAAACAGAGGCTAGGGACACCATTCCTGCCCATCCTGACTAATAGCCATTGATGGATCTATCCTCCATGAATTTATCTAGTTCTTTTTTTAACCCTGTTATAGTCTTGGTCTTCACAACATCCTCTGTCAAACAGTTCCACAAAGAGTGACTATGCATTGTGTGAATACTTCTTTTTGTTTTTTTTTTAAACCTGATGCCTATTAATTTCATTTGGTGATCCCTAGTTCTTGTGTTATGAGAAGGAATAATAACGCTTCCTTATTTACTTTCTCCACACCAATCATGATTTTATAGTCCTCTATCATATCCCCCCCATAGTTGTCTCTTTTCTAAACTGAAAAGTCCTGATCCTATTAATCTCTCCTCATACGGAAGCTGCTCCCTAATAATTTTTGTTTCCCTTTTCTGAACTTTTTCCAATTCCAATATATATTTTTTTGAGATGGAGTGACTGCAACCGCATGCAGTGGTCAAGATATGGGTGTACCATGGATTTATAAAGAGGCAATATGATATTTTCTGTCCTATTATCTATCCCTTACTTAATGATTCCCAACATTCTGTTAGCTTTTTTTGACTGCCGCTGCACATCGAGTGGATATTTTCAGCGAACTATCCACAATGACTCCAAGATCTCCCTCTTGAGTGGTAACAGACCCCGTCGTTTCATATGTATAATTGGGATTATGTTTTCCAACGTGCATAACTTTGCATTTATCAACACTGAATTTCATCTGCCATTTTGTTCTCCAGGCACCCAGTTTTATGTGATATTTTTGTAGCTTTTCGCAGTCTGCCTGGGACTTAACTATCTTGAGTAGTTTTGTATCATTTGCAAATTTTCCCACCTCATTGTTTACCCTTTTTCCCAGATCATTTATGAATGTGTTGAATAGGACTTGTCCCAGGTACACATTCCTGAGGGACACCACTAGTTAGCTCTTTCCATTCTGAAAACTGACCATATATTCCTACCGTTTCTTTCCCATCCTGTAACCTGGTACTAATCCATGAGAGGATCTTCCCTCTTATCTCATGACAACTTACTTTGCTTAAGATACTTTGATTAAGGACCTTGTCAAAGGCTTTCTGAAAATCTAAGTACCCTATATCCACTGAATCCCCCTTCTCCAATTGCTTGTTGACCCCCTCAATGAATTCTAATAGATTGGTGAGACATGCTTTCCCTTTAGAAAAACCATGCTGACTTTCCCCAACAAATTTTATGTTCATCTATATGTCTTACAGTACTGCAGGGTTTAGATTTATTAGTAGAAAGTACACATATGGAACAGGCTGAGAAATTTTTTACAACTACAATTTTAAGGAAAATACAAGTAATTTGTCAGCTACTTAAATTTATGGCAGAAATAAAAAGAGTAATGTATGGAGCTCCCCTAGGCATGACTGAGGATGAAATTAAAAGGGGTATAGGTGAGGACCAAGGCCTGTTTGTTAAGTGACTGATCAGCAGGAGAGGGGAAGAACACAAAATAGCCAATGCTGTTTGAATAATATTTAAAGGTGCAGCGCTACGGATAGGGTTCACATCAGATATCAACTTTTCTCAGTTAAACCATATATCCCAGCCCGTTTATGACATTATAAATATCAAAGGTTTGGGCATGTGGTGACTGCAAGGGGAAAATGAGATGTGGTAAATGTGGAGGAGAACATGAGAACTATATGGAAGGAACAGAACTAAAATGCAGCAGTTGTGGGGATAAGCAGTGCAGCATACTGGGGGCTTGTGGCAGCAGAATGAACTAGAGAGAGAGTTTTAATTTTCTGTATCTATAAAATATCCTCTGCAGAAGCTACCAAAAGATATTCACAGCAGAATGTGGAGAAGGAGGAAACTGCCACTGAGGGAAAAGAGCTACTGTTACAACAACACGCACTTCAGGACAGAAAAGATAATATAAGGGGAATTGATGAAGATATACTGGTTGTAGGCAAAGAGACGTGTATAGCATTTATGATAGAAGTGAGTAATTGCACTTTACAGACAGGGAAGAACACTGAAAGAGTAAAAATTATAACAAAAGCAGCAGAAAAGTATTTACATACAGGCAATCTTTCTATAGATAGCATCCATGCATTTTAAATTAAGGTAATAATGCAGTTTAAACAACATGGTTCTAGCAGATTTTTTTGGTGGAACACATCTAGTTTAACAACATGTGGTCAGGAATTAAAGAAAATTGTTTTTGAAATGGAAAACAAACCTATGTATACAAGAAACAGCGTTAGTGAATTTATATTTAGACTCTCAGGATATAATGTAATCAGATGTGACAGAGAAATAACAAGAGGAGGATGGACTGGTATATTTATAAATAGAGCCGTGCACGGATACAACATTTGTATCCACATCCAATCTACTATCTGCAAGCATGGTCCATGGATGTAATGCAGATATCTGCAGATTTGCAGGGCTCTATTTACAAAATAAGGTCTTAGTTACATTGGTATACATGTATACAACTTAATTTTTGAGTATTCTGCTGTTGAGATTCCTCTGTGGAATAATAGCACTTCTATACAAATCTATAATTACAACCTATGTGAAAAAGTAGATAATCTAGAATTGGAAGCGTTAGTGAAGGCTGTCAAAGACCTGTATATATTTGTGAAGACTTTAATAGCCACAATGAATGACGGGGAAGCATGAACACTGATTATAATGCCAAATGCCTGCAACGGTTCATAGACATGCAAAACCTGGTATTGCTCAATACTGGAGCCTAGTACATTTAATTCAGTGGATGGAATCTTTTCATGTTTAGATCTGGGAATTGCAACAGGCAACATAGCAAGCAAATACATCTGGGAAATCTATAAAGAAGATGGAATGGGAAGTGATCGCTTCCCATTCTGTGCTAATTACGTGTCAAGGCAATTTTGAAAACACTGAAGGAATTCCTACCTAGAGCATTTGAAAAGTAAATTGGGGACTCTTTAAGAGTAAATGCACTGAGTATCTAAGTACCATCTGTACAAGAGATAATCTAGAGGAATTTCTTGATAATATACTAAAAGGATTTATAGTAGCAGCCAACCTAGCTATATGTAAGACATTGAATTGTCACAAACTCAGAAATCCAGTTCCCTGGTGGAATGAAGGTTGTAAAGCAGCAATTAAAGAAAGAAAGAAAAGGCATAGTAACAAGAAAAAAGTACAATAAATAGCACTTAATGAACTATAAAAGAAGTAAAGCAGTGGCACAAAGAATTATTAGAAAGGCAAGTAAAGAGTTGGAGAAAATATTGTGTGAAAATGAACAAAGATGCCAAGATTTCAGAGAAACATAAACAAGTCAAAATGAATGGGACATAGAGTAAAAACAAGTTTATATCTGGTCTTATAGTGAGTGATAAAATTGAAAGTTCTAACTTAAGAAAAAGTGAACATTTTTTGCAAAAGAGTTCCAAAGTGAGCAGTGATACAATCAAAGTAAAGACTTTGGAGAACAAAAGAGAATGTTTGCTGAAGAAAATTGTGAGCTCTTATATGGCTAGGTAGAATACAAACATGCTGTAGTGAATGAAAATTTCAGCATACAGGAACTCAAAAAAGTTATAGACAAAAGTAAAAATACAGCCCCAAGTAAAGATTGCATATGTAATGCAAAGATTAAGCATTTACTAGAAGGGACTTTAAGAGTTTAATTGAAATTACATAGTATTCCTTTCCCCCATATATTATCAGCATAATGAAAGCAAGCAGTGGTTATACTGATAGGAAAACCTGGCAAACTATGCACAAGGCCTGATGCATATAGACATATTGCCCTCACATTGTGTGTGGGCAAAATTATGGAAAGAATGATAAATGAGATATTAATCTCATACCCATGGTCTTTAGAGACTGAAGGATACCTACTACTTGGAAAATAATGAAATTATAAACTGTGGTTTCAGGAAAGGAAGATGCACTGTTGATCATATTGTAAGATTAGAAACAGAAATACAAAAAAACATGAGGAACAGAGTTTATGATAACTCTCTTTTTGGATGCTGAAAAAGCTTATGCCATGCTATGGAGGGAAGGCTTTCTGAATAAACTAGCCACAATTGAGATAAGAGGAAGAATGTTCTGGTGGATAAGACCCATCAGCCCAACCCTGTTTAACATTATGATTAATGAGCTCCTGGAGAATATACAGGCAGGAATAGGTATTACTCTATTTACAGATGACTGGGCCATATGGGCCAAACAAAGAAGACTTAAAATGGCTTTGGGGAGAACCAATGAAGCACTCAGAAGGATTTCAGAATGGGGAGGTACTTGGGGATTTGAGTAGTATTAAAATTATATTTTGAGACCTATCAGTTAGTGAGGTTTAAACCAATTTACTGTGTGCCATGTTAATTTTATATTCTAGTTTTTTAATCAAAATGTTTTGTGGTACCAAGTCAAACTCAGTACAGAGTTCCAAGTATATTACATCAACACTGTTACCTTTATCAACCAAACTTGTAACCTCATAAAAAAAACAACCATATCTACATAGTTTGATAGGATTTATTTCCCATAAACCTACATTAAATCTACATAAATTACTTTACCCTCATTTAATTATTTATTAATCAAGTCCCATATCAGCCACTCCATTATCATCTTGTCCGAGACTGATGTTAGGCTGATAGGCCTATAATTACCTGTGCCTTTCTGTTTACCCTTTTTATATATTAGCACAACATTAGCTTTCTTCCAGTCTTCCGGAACTTCCCCAGGGTTCCAAGACATATTGAATATCAAATTTAATGGTCCAGCAAGCAAATCATCCAGCTCTTTTAAAATTCTGGGCTACAAGTTATCTGAACCTACTGATTTTAAAATGTCTATCTTTAGTAGCTGCTGTTTAACATTCTCCAGCCATATTGGTGGAATGGAAAGAGTGCTATCAGCACCAAATTATGAGGCTATATCATCTGTTTTTTTTCTTCCAGGTACAGAACAGAATTTTGATTATTGATTAAACACTTCTGCCTTTTCTGCATTATTATTGATAATACTACCATTTCCATCTAGCTACGGACCAATATCTTTGTCTGGATTATTTTTGTTCCTAATATATTTTTAAAAACTCATTATTATCCTTAACTCTACTGGCCATAAATTTCTCCTTGTGTCCCCTCGCTTCCATTATCAATTTCCTACAGTTTCTAACTTTGATTTATATTCATTACTACCAACTTCCCCTTTCTTCCATTTTTTATATTATTATTGATTACCCTTCTTTTACAGAGGGGAACTGAAGCTCAGAGAAAATAAGTTCCAGACATCTTGTTGCATATTCAGAAATAGAATCTAGGACTCCTGAAGCCCAGTCCAGTGGCCGAAATAAAAGAACATACTTCCTTTCCTGGATATGAACTGAAGGGTTTGTAATGAGGGGAGGTGACTGAAGTGAAGGGGTTCACAACTATTCAAGTCATACATGAACTTGAACCTCCTTATGACTTAGCTAGAGTTGGTTTGTTGCCAGTTTTGTGGATCACTTTTGTGTGTGTTTGGTAATCCACGAAAAATTCAACCCTGCAGAGTGCATGCAACCTTAGTAAACATTGTTGAAGGTACGTTTTAGAGCTGGCTGAAAGACAACAATTCTCTTTCACAAAGGAAGTCTGAAATTTCAAAATGTACTTATGTTCCAATGGAGAATGAAAAACAGACCTTGCAACTCCTTTTTATGCAAAAAACATGAGACAGCTTGGTTTGTGTCACCCCAGAATAGTCAAGTGGTTAGGGCATTCACCGGGGATATAGGAGACTCAAGTCCTAGCTTTGCCTGACTGGGTGTAAGGATCTGAACTTGCATTTCCTTTGTTCCCCCCGAGAGTGCCCTAAATATGTGGCTATCCTGGGGGAGGTGTGTGTCTCTGTCTTTCCCTCAAATTCCCTCCTTGACATGAGAAACTTTCCTGAGTAAATTTTCACTGAAACACGTACATTTATCTGAAATATTTTGGTTTTGAAAAAGAGACTTTTTCTTTGACCAACTCTAGTATTTCATTCAGGATATTAGATAAGTCCAATTAACCAAGAAATGTTCTGTAACAAACTGCCAGTTGTAGTATGGAGATGTAAGGAAGCAGATATCCTAAAGCTCCTTCAGTCTGATAATGAATGATTTTACCATTAAGCTTCCATGAAGTATACATGTCAGAACAGGTAACACCAGCATTGCTTTTTTTAAAATACATCATTTACTCTGAGGATGTCTGGGAAACATGGCCAGTGGGTTACTATAGGATACATAGTTAATGTAATATTAATCAGTATTTTCCCTGTTCTCATCAGATATGTCATGAAGTTACAAAATAAACATTTTACAATGTATGTCAAATTAGATTCCTGCAAAATTAAGGTTGCCAGGAATCTGTTAAAGGTCTGGTTGGCAGTGCAGTGGGACTAAGGCAGACTCCCTGCCTTACCTGGCTCCGCATAGCTCCCAGAAGCAGATGGCATGTTCCTGCGGCTCCTGGGTGCAGGTGTGATGAGGGAAGTTCCATGAGCTGCCCCCATCCCAAGCGTCGCCTCTGCAGCTCCCAATGGCCAGGAACCACGGCCAATGAAAGCTGCGGGATGGCACCTGTGGGCATGCACAGTGCACACCATGCAGAGCTGCCTTGCCATGCCTCCGCCTAAGGCCTGACTTAGCCCCACTGCACTGCCAACCGGGAGCTGCCTTGAGGTAAGCAACACCTGGTCAGAGCACAGGTGCCCCAAATTGGAACCCCCTCCTGCACCCTAACTCCCTCCCAGAGCCCACATCCCCACCTGCACACCAACCCCCAGCCCTTAGCCCCCTCCCGTACCCAAACTCCATCCCGGAGCCTGCAACCCAAACTCCCTCCTGCAATCCAACCCCCTGCCCCAGCCTTGAGACCCCTCCCAGAGCCAACACCACACACGCCCTCCTGCACCCCAATCTCCTGCCCCAGCCCAATGAAATTGAGTGAGGGTGTGGGAGAGCAAACAGAGGAAGGAGTGAGTGGGGGAGGAGCCTCAAAAAAGGGGTGGGACAGGGTGGGACCTCTGGGAAGAGGCAGGGAAGGAGGTGGGGCAAGGATGTTAGGTTTTGTGTAATTAGAAAGTTGGCAATCCTGTGCAAAATCCACACAGAGCAAGAACAAAATAACCCTTCATCCCACCTCTGGCACAAAAAGAGTAGGTGAGGAGGAGGAGGAACAAATTTGTAATAATAGAATACCCATCATCAGTATAGTACATCTATAAAGAGATCTTACATTTTACTGGGGAAGAGGGTAGCTGAAGTGTTGCAACTGAACTAAGGTCACACAACAGCATGACAGTGCCAGGAATAAAACCCACAGCTCCAAACTCCCAGGCCAGTGCCCAGGCTGCTGGATCACACTGTATCCCAACTAACCATAATATGTAAATAATAAAGGAGGTGAGATATATCTGAGGCCATTTACCAACACCTCCACATGTTTAGTGTCAAGAAGTGAAATTAAAGTCACTGGTGTTGAAAGCAAGAATGCTACCAGTCATACTTGCCTTGGTTCAAGTCAGGCTATAGTCCTGTTCTTTTACAATGAAATTTGTTTGTGCTCTAAACAGCAGTAAATCACCAACCAGTAGTATCTAATAACTATATTAAAAGAGACTCTAAATCTGTCAGCTGTCACCACTTTAAAAGTTGTTTTCACTCTTAAACCAGACTAGGCCATGCCTCATCTGGGAAACTAATCTGCTAGAGCCACGGTCCAATCTGAAATAAATTTCCTTGAACATCAGGGGAAACTCTTGCTCTACATTTGCAAATCAGTAACAAAATAAAACTGACACACAGTCCATATTGTAAGGTAGTTTCTGATAGTTCATAAGGACTATTGAACTTCACATGCCACTTTTTTGAAAGCTTAAGGAACAGCTATTCAAAAAGCTGTCAATCTGCTTTTTTTGTCACAAGCATACTCCATTATCCTCTCTGAAAGGAAGAAGAAATTAAGGTGGCATTGAAGATCAATGTTAATCATGAAATGGAAAACTTAAGACGGGGAAAGTACATATTATTGTTGGTAAATGAAATAATTTCTTTAAACAATCACTGCATAATTGTATGTACTGATTACACTAATTTGCTAAGTATTTGAAAGTAATTTACTAATTTGAAAGTATTTTTTTTACAGAAACTGATACTGAAAGTACCTTTTTTGACAAATATTTAATAATTAATTTAAAAAGGAACTTTTAAAAATCTTTAATAGGATTAGCAATTTCAGATGATAAAGATTTTCTCATATTGACAGAGTAAAGCTATGTTTTCTTCCTAACCAGGTTCCACTGAACTTTCTTTCTTAATATTCAAATAAATGATGCTTTCACAGCTTGGAGGATGGTTTCATACTAAAGATTGTCTATGCAGCATTTCCATTAAAAATAAAGGGTACTATTTTATTGTGTTCTTTAATGGTCTTCATACTGTAATAACTTGGGTTTCTGCTTTGGATTTCTGCAATAGGTTTAAAATGTTATAGTACCTAATGAATCAATCATATTGCAGAAAGACTGAAACATTATAAAAGTAAAGCATATCTAACAGCCACATTCTATAATGTGCCTTAACTCTCAGCAAAATTAAATGGTAAGGCAAGGGTTATGGTAGATTTCAGGTTATTTGTGTGATTATCTGAGAATTATTTTTCAAATATGCATATTCTTTTGTGTCAAGTTACTGGAGTGTACTATCACACAAAGTCCCTCTGTAAGGGCTGTGAAGCACAAGAGAAAACAGACTGTTTCTTGAAAGTACATTTTACTTGGTTATTGTTTGGAGAGAAAAATCTGACATTCTAGTTGAATATATTTTTAAAAAAATACTACTAATATACTGTATTAACTACTGACTTAATTCTTTTAACTAATGCAAAAATAACAGCTAATTTGTAATTTTTACAAAAGAAGAGTATATACAATAGGGTTCATTAACAACTCAGGTTCTTAATTTACTAACTTTTAAACATTCTCAAATTTTTAAAAAAATAGCATTTTGTAAGACCTATTTTAGCAGATGTTTTGAAACAATGAATCTATTTCTTGACAGAGACATTTTGTGAGGTACATACAGAAAGCATCATGTTGGGATCCATCAAATATGTTTTTGACAACATAGCATAATTAAATGAAAACAGAAAAAAAGGTGGTGGAGCCCCAGAAAGGGAATATGTTTTGCAAAAGAAAAAAAAGTGAGATAGTGAGGAACAAATGGCAAATAGGGTAAACTCTCATGTTCTTGTATACAAGAATGGCAGGTGGGCTGCTTTAGAAGATCTTTATGAATCACCAATGTGTTAGTATTACTGCTAAAGGCAGATGGATGAAAATGCCAAGCAGATGTACAGAAGGTCAGCAGCAAAGGTGCTAGGAGAGAGAGAATGAAATGTTCTTGCTAACATTTTTATAGTAATCTGTCTTTGTGATAAAACTACAAAAAAGTTGGTTTCTTCAGTTGACTAGGGACAAAAGCCTGAGTAAAATGCTGTTGTGAGGCATAAAGATAATCTGATTATATATTGCCTTTTCCACTTTTGCGGTGTCCCCGTTTTTGTCTGCTTTGTGGAGTAATTGGCACAGATTGGGACTAGAAAAGGGCAAGCATGGTATTCAAATTTAGACAATTATTGTACTGGTGTGAGTTGATACAGTGTGCATAGCTTTTGAATAATTAATAGAGTTAGACTTTTAAAAGACTTCAGTTGGTGTATATTTACAACAACATTAATTGCAGTGCTTTTATGTAGGGCAATTTCACTTCTTGCTGTAACATCCTGTTTTACTTCTCAACTCTATATTTTTGTGGCCAATGAAAATTTAAAGGCCATCGAAATTTGGATCCTACATTTAGACATATTAATCCATATTTAGGCACCTAAATAAGTGGCCTGATTTTCAAAGGTATTGAGCACCTGCATCGAGGAATCCAATACATAATTTACATGTGTAATTGCTACAGTTATGCATGTACAAGTATGAGCATTTAATCCAAGCTTTCCATTTAATCATTTTATTAACAATACAAAATTATCTTCTATCTCCAGACCAGAACTTATGATGGGCCCAGAAGCTTTGTAACACTATGGCACCACAGAGTAGTCATACTCCCAGCAGATCGCAGTTTGAGGTTTCCCACACCTAAGAGAATCCCTGGTGAGTCCTACACCACCTCCACCCAGCACAGGGTGTTCCAACAATCTCTGATTTCAGAATGTCCCCCATGGAGGCTGTTTGCAGCCAGCATTAAGAAGAGCAGTCCTGAGGCTGCTTTACTTTATATCTAGGACTGGCCTGGTGTGGCCTCAGTAGCAGGATGCCAAATTGCATTGCCTCCCCAACCCAAGTCAGATGCAACCCAGATTCTGGGCTTTAGATGTAAAACCATGGTGGCTTAAACTCTGTGTACAAGCTTATGACTTTAATTTTTTTCTTCAGCAACAAGGGAACACCTTTGATATGATTATTAGGCCTTGACTTGTCCAGTGCAAATGGAAAGTAATCCTATCAAAGCTATTTAATGGGCAGACTAGTGTTTAACCCAAAGTGATGTTTTGATCAAACAGTAGGGTGGTACAAATTCCCATATTTGAAGTCAGAAAGGAATTTTGTCCATTGCAAACTGGCATTGTCTTTAGACAGGGATGGAGTAGCAGGTTGGGTCACCTGCTACTGGAGTGTTGAGCCATAGCCACCAGTTTGAAATGGGGAAATCTTCTCATTTCAGTTTTATGATGTTGGCCTTTATTTATAGAATTGGTTGGTGGTGGACTGAGATCAAACTTCTGTGTCATAGTTATGTAATAAAAATGAAATGGAGGAAGTTCAACACACATTTTTTTTAAATTATTGACACCCATCAAAATTGACAGGAGTCACTTGTGGTCAAATTATGTCAGTGAAGGTCCCTTATCCTCAGGGAAAGGAATGATAATGGGGGATTGATGTTTTGTTTTGATGGTATTAAGCAAAGACTGAAATCCTTCTATATCTCATGGACTCAGATTTTTAAGGCCAGAAGTCAGATCTCCTGCACATTGCAGGCCACAGAATCTCACATATCCTTCTCCTGCAACAGGACCATAACCTTTGGTTGAGTTTCTGAAGTCCTCAAATCTTGATTTAAAGACTTCAAGTTACAGAGAATCCACCATTTGCTCCAATGAAAATGAGCAAGTTACCTGTGCCCCATACTGCAGAGGAAGACAAAAAACAAACAGGGTCTCTGCTAATCTGATTGGCGGAAAAATCGTTCTTGACCCAAAATATGGTGACCAGTTAGAAGCTGAGCATGTGGTCAAGACCCACTAGCTAGATACCTAAAAATTAATTATTTGTAGTAGCTCAGAACCCTCTCCATACAGTGTCCCATCCCCAGCCATTGGAGATATTTGCTAATAGATGTCATGGATGTGCCATATACCATGTAGGTAAACTCATCATACCATCCTGTCCATAAATATATCAAGCTCAGTCTTGAAACAAATTAGTTTATCACTACTCCTCTTCGAAGGCTGTTCCAGAATTTTGTTCCTCTGATGGTTAGAAAACTTGATCTAATTTTAAACCTCAACTTGTTAATGGCCTGTTTATATCTATTTGTGCTGGTTCTAATATTGCCCTTTTAGTAAAATAACTCCTCTCCCTCTCTGGTGTTTATCAGTCTGATGTATTTATAAAGAACAATCACATCTCCCTTGAGCCTTAATTTTGTTGTGGTAAACAAGTCAAGCTCCTTATGTTTCCACTTGTAAATTAGGTTCTCCACTTCAATCTTCCTGGATATTCTATAACAGATTTTAAAGTAGCTATACTTGAACAAAAAAACTTCAGAAACAGACTTCGAAGAGAAACTGCAGAACTAAAATTTGTTTGCAAATTTAACACCATTAATTTGGGCTTGAATAGGGACTGGGAGTGGCTGGCTCATTACAAAAGCAGTTTTGCCTCTCCTGGAATTGACACCACCTCATCAATTATTGGGAGTGGACTACATCCACCCTGATCAAATTGGCCCTGTCAACACTGGTTCTCCACTTGTGAAGTAACTCCCTTCTCTTCATGTGTCAGTATATAATGCCTGCATCTGTAATTTTCACTCCATGCATCTGAAGAAGTGGTTTTTCACTCATGAAAGCTTATGCCCAAATAAATCTGTTAGTCTTTAAGGTGCCACCGGATTCCTTGTTGTTTTTGTGGATACAGACTAACATGGCTACCCCCTGATACTTGACATCCTAGGATTGCATTTGGTTTTTCATATCTGCCTCACATAGAATGACCATGAGCTGTCCATGGTCAACCCAGGTCTTTCTCCTGCTCCGTTCCAACTGATGCGTCCCCAGCATATACCAAAATTTCTTATTGTTAGTCCCTAAGTGCATGATCTTGCACTATTAAATTTCATCTCATTTCTATTATTCCAATTGTCAAGATTGCCCATATCTTGTATGATATTACAGTCCTCCTCCACATTGGCAATACTTCCCAATTTTGTGTCATCCATAATTTTTATTAGTACATTCCCACTTTGTGCCAAGGTCATTAATGAAAATGATAAATAAGAGTGGGTGCAAGACTGATCCCTGAGGAACTCCACTAGTAACCTCCCTCCAGCCTGACAGTTCACCTTTCAGCATGACCTGTTGTAGTCTTCCCTTTGGTGGGTTCCTTACCAGATCCTGGGTCTTCTTTCAAAGAAAGGGCTTGTGTAGGACTTGCACACTAGGGAATTATATCCCCTACAGAGAGGGCAATGATGATATCCCAGAGCCCTTAAAGTATTTGGATATATACAGGGATAAACTTTGTTGAGTAAATGTTAAAGATAATTTAATTGATAAAAATCACAGTCTGTGCTCTTTTCATTGCAAATATCTGAATTATCTTTACTCTTAGTCAATAGCACAGAGGTATAGGCAAAATTACATTGCACTTCACACTTCTTGGCATATGTACCTATACTCTCATCTGGGACTGTATTTGGGATGGCTAGCCCTTTTCCCCACTCATGCCACAATGGCCACACTTCTATTTTTAGTGTGCTAGCTTGATCAGAGCTAGTGTGGTTTTCATAAATTGTATAGACAATTGCTTGAGCAGACTTTTCTTCTTGAATATGAAATATATTCAAGAGACCAAATAACTAATGTTAGTCATGTTTATTGCTAAAAGGCAATAATAGTATAATACAGGGAGAAAGATTCACTATACAACCAGTTTCCAATAAGCTCAGAGAGCTTTGTGGTATTGTTAAATTCACCTTACATAGAAGGTGTGCTCCCAAAGTTACACGTTTCAGCTAGAAATATCTATAGGATGATTTTAAAAGTTAAAACACTTTTCACATAACTCTAAAATTCAACCCACCAGTTCATCCCAGTTTCTTAACTTGTTGTTCTCTTTCTTCCTTGTCTTTGTATTGGATACTAGTATTCAGGTACTCATCCATGAAGGTACCGCCCAAGCTTGTACTGGAGCAGAACACAAATGCATTTTACTTTGACAAGTTTATTTTTCACTGCCAAAGCTAACTTTATCTTTGCAAAGCATTATGGGATATATAGCATAAGTGAACAGAAGTATTAAAAGGCATAGGAAAATTCAGGGGATGTAACTGGTAGAAATAAATATACACCATAACATTATATGGGATGTGTGTGTTTGTACTATATACATACTATTAATAATTATGGCTGTCAATCGCAGTTAACTCATGAGATTAACTAAAAAAATTTTAATTGTGATTAATCACACTGAACAATACAATACCAATTGAAATGTGTTAAATAGTTTGGATGTTTTGCTATATTTTCAGATATACTGATTTCAATTACAACACAGGATACAAAGTGTATAGAGCTCACCTTATATTTTTATTACAAATATTTGCACTGTAAAATGATAAACAAAATAGTATTTCAATTCACCTAATACAAGTACTGTAATGCAATCTCTTTATCATGAAAGTGTAACTTACAAATGTAGGGTTTTTTGTTACATGACTGTACTCAAAAAACACAATATAAAACTTTAGAGCCTATAAGTCCACACAGTCCTACTTCTTGTTCAGCCAATCACTAAGACAAACAAGTTTGTTTATATTTATGGGAAATAATGCTGCCAACTTCTTAATTACAGTGTCACCTGAAAGTAAGAACAGGCATTCACATGGCACTGTTCTAGCTGGCACTGCAAGATATTTACATGCCAGATGCACTAAAGATTCATATGCCTCTTCATGCTTCAGCCATTGTTCCAGATGACATGCTTCCATGTTGATGATGCTCGTTTAAAAATGTATTAATTAAATTTGTGACTGAACTCCTTGGGAGAGAATTGTATGTCCACTGCTCTGTTTTACCTGCATTCTTCCATATATATTATATTTCATAGCAGTATCAGATGATGACTCAGCACGTTGTTCATTTTAAGAACACTCATTCAAATTTGACAAAATGCAAAGCTACCAATGTGAGTTTTCTAAAGATAGCTATAGCACTTGACCCAAGGTTTAAGAATCTGAAGGGCCTTCCAAAACCTGATCAGGATGAGGAGTGGAGCATGCTTTAAGAAGTCTTAAAAGAGCACCAGTCTGATGCAGAACCTACAGAACCCAAACCACCAAAAAAAAAAAATCTACCTTCTGCTGGTGGCATCTGACTCAGATGATGAAAATGAACATACGTCAGTCGGCTCTGCTTTGGATCATTATTGAGCAGAACCCATCATCAGCATGGATGCATGTCATCTAGAATCATGGATGAAGCATGAAGGGACATATAAATCTTTAGCACATCTGGCATGTAAAAAAGATCTTGTGACAGTGGTGTCATAAAAATAAAGGGAAGTGTAACCACCTTTCTGTATACAGTGCTATAAAATCCCTCCTGGCAAGAGGCAAAACCCTTTCACCTGTAAAGGGTTAAGAAGCTAAGAGAACTAAGCTAAGATGTGCTGAATGGAATGTATATTCCTCTTTTTGTGTCTTTTTGTAACTTAAGGTTTTGCCTGGAGGGATTCTCTATGTTTTGAATCTGATTACCCTGTAAGGTATTTATCATCCTGATTTTACAGACTCTCTTTTAAAAACCTGATTGCTTTTTCATTGTTAAGATCCAAGGGTTTGGGTCTGTGTTCACCTGTACAATTGGTGAGGATTTTTATCAAGCCTTCCCCAGGAAAGGGGGTGTAGGGCTTGGGGGGGGGTATATTTTGGGGGAAAGACGTCTCCAAATGGGCTCTTTCCCTGCTCTTTGATTAACACGCTTGGTGGTGACAGCATAGGGTTCAAGGACAAGGCAAAGTTTGTACCTTGGGAGTTTTTAACCTAAGCTGGTAAGAATAAGCTTAAGGGGTCTTTCATGCAAGTCCGCACAACTGTACCCTAGAGTTCAGAGTGGGGAAGGAACCTTGACAGCTGGCTACAACAGTGCCATGCAAATGCCTGTTCTCACTTTCAGGTGACATTGTAACCAAGAAGCAAATGTAAACAAACTTGTTTGTCTGAGTGATTGGCTGAACAAGAAGTAGGACTGACTGGACTTGCAGGCTCTAAAGCTTTACATTGTTTTATTTTTGAATGTAGGTGTTTTTTGTATATAATTGTACATTTGTAAGTTCAAATTTCATGATAAAGAGCTTGCACTATAGTACTTGTATTATGTGAATTGAAAAATACTATTTCTTTTGGTTTTTTACAGTGCAAATATTTGTCATAAAAATAAATATACAGTGAGCACTGTATATTTTGTAATTGAAATCACTATTGGAAAATGTAGAAAACATCCAAAATATTTAAATAAATGGTATTCTATTGTTTAACAGCTCAATAAATTGTGATTACATTTTTTAATCACATGATTCATTATGATTTTTTAAATTGCTTGACAGCCCTATTAATAACAAAGCCCAGTGTATATTGGTATGTCTCTTCAAACTGAAAATTGCACCTTCCAGCTCTAATGTAGATACACACATAATCTACTACATTGGTGTTGCAGTTTGGTAATATGCTTTCCTGGAACCTGGACATTCCCCAGCCTCAGGTTCAAGAAGCAGCCTTGTACAGTCCTCATGTTCTTATATGAAGCTTAAAGTAAAATATTATAAATAACTTAAGGTTTTAGCCCATCAGATAATTCAGCTGTTAACTGTTTGAACAATGCATTCTAACCCCAATAATTTGGCACCTACAAAGTTTTATGTTGGTGAGTTATTTGCTGGATTCTTCCATGTTACTGTTGGACAGAGGAAGATGATTATTTATTATTAATTTTAATTTCAATCA
Organism: Lepidochelys kempii; assembly: GCF_965140285.1. Classification (NCBI taxonomy): domain Eukaryota; kingdom Metazoa; phylum Chordata; order Testudines; family Cheloniidae; genus Lepidochelys; species Lepidochelys kempii. The sequence continues at coordinate 84,913,405 of NC_136380.1, forward strand.
ATACAATCAATTTCTTTTGTTAGTCATTATGGTACTTCAAAATAAATTTACACCATGCCCTGCAGGTATTTTTCTGGCAGTTCACACAAGGTAAACCCTCTCACCAAATTTACATGATGTCATAAATATAAAGGGAAGGGTAAATCCCTTTGAAATCCCTCCTGGCCAGGGGAAAGCTCCTCTCACCTGTAAAGGGTTAAGAAGCTAAAGGTAACCTCGCTGGCACCTGACCAAAATGACCAATGAGGAGACAAGATACTTTCAAAAGCTGGGAGGAGGGAGAGAAACAAAGAGTCTGTGTCTGTCTGTAGTCGTCTTGGCCAGGGACAGAACAGGAATGGAGTCTTAGAACTGTTAGTAAGTAATCTAGCTAGGTATCTGTTAGATTATGATTTCTTTAAATGGCTGAGAAAAGAATTGTGCTGAATAGAATAACTATTTCTGTCTGTGTATCTTTTTTGTAACTTAAGGTTTTGCCTAGAGGGGTTCTCTATGTTTTTTGAATCTAATTACCCTGTAAGATATCTACCATCCTGATTTTACAGGGGGGATTTCTTTATTTCTATTTACTTCTATTTTTTATTAAAAGTCTTCTTGTAAAACACTGAATGCTTTTTCATTGTTTTCAGATCCAAGGGTTTGGGTCTGTGGTCACCTATGCAAATTGGTGAGGCTTTTTATCCAACATTTCCCAGGAAAGGGGGAGTGCAAGTGTTGGGAGGATTGTTCATTGTTCTTAAGATCCAAGGGTCTGGGTCTGTAGCCACGTAGGCAAATTGGTGAGGCTTTTTACCAAACCTTGTCCAGGAAGTGGGGTGCAAGGTTTTGGGAAATATTTTGGGGGGAAGGACGCGTCCAAACAGCTCTTCCCCAGTAACCAGTATTAGTTTGGTGGTGGTAGCGGCCAGTCCAAGGATAACGGGGGTAATATTTCGTACCTTGGGGAAGTTTTGACCTAAGCTGGTAAAGATAAGCTTAGGAGGTTTTTCATGCAGGTCCCCACATCTGTACCCTAGAGTTCAGAGTGGGGGAGGAACCGTGACATGGTGGCACAGTGGTGGGATTAACCTGAAATCATTTTGAGATCCAGTTGAGATTTTTTGAACTAGAAATACAGATTTTAAAAAGGAATTTTTAGGAAGTCCAGGAAGCAGCTTTGAAACTGGAAGCAGCTGGGTTTCTCTCTGCTTTGTGGCCAAGCAGAGACAAAAGGGGATTATCTTGTGAATTGCAGGTTTTCTTTGCCTGGAGGCAGGGTACTTAACTCCTGCAGGGAAATTCACAGTCTTCCAACCCAGAGGTTGTTTTTTTTCTTTTCTTCCTAAAAGTAAATAGGGGGTGTGTGCTCTACCCATTTGCCTGCAGACAAAAGTGGCAGGGTTTTTTTTAGGATTTTGATTTTTGTTTTTGTTTTACAAGGAGAACAGGTTTGAAAAGAATTTTTTTTTTCTTTGGGCTGGGTAAGCAGGTTTCCAAGTAGTTGGAGGTTTTTTGCTTTAATTTGGGCCCAGAGCAGAGACAAGGGAATTGTCTTTTTCTGTAGGCTGACAATCACTATCAGAGAATAGGTATTCTATTCCAGCACAGCAAAATTTTACAGCCAAGTTTTGTTTGTTTATTTCTAAACCTCGGGTGTAAAGTTAGTTAAAAACAGAGAGGTTAGAATGGCCAAATCCTCGGCTCGACTACAGCTGGAATTAGCCAAATTTCAGGCTGAGGAAAAACAAAGGGAACATGAAAGACAGATAGAACTCATGCGGCTGGAGAAGGAGGTACAGGAGGCTGCCCACAAGAGGGAAATGGAGGCAAGGAAGCATGTGGAGGAGATGGAGAGGATAAAGGCCCAGCAGAATATACCAACAAACCCTAGCAATCCTTCTCCAGGTACCACTTCCCATCCCGGAAAGTTCCCCACCTACAAGGCAGGTGATGATACTGAGGCCTTCTTAGAAAACTTCGAAAGGGCCTGCCTTGGGTACAACATCTCTACTGACCAATACATGGTAGAGCTGAGGCCGCAGCTCAGTGGACCCTTAGCTGAGGTGGCAGCTGAAATGCCTAAAGAACATATGAACAAGTATGAACTGTTTAAATCCAAGGCGAGAGTCAGAATAGGGATAACACCCGAGCAGTCTCGTCGGAGGTTCCGAGCCCTAAGGTGGAAACCAGACATGTCATTTACCCGACATGCCTACCACATTGTGAAACATTGGGATGCCTGGATATCAGGAGCAAGTGTTGAATCTCCAGTAAATTTGCCCTTCCTAATGCAAATGGAACAATTCTTAGAGGGTGTTCCTGAGGAAATACAAAGATACATCCTAGATGGGAAACCCAAAACTGTAATCGAGGCAGGAGAGATTGGAGCCAGATGGGTGGAGGTGGCAGAGAAGAAGAAAACTGGTCGCAGTTGGAGCGGAGACCAGAAGGGACCACCCCAGACCACACCCTATTACCGGGGGCCGCCCAAAGCCCCACCTACCTCCCAAAGAACCCTCCAGACCCCTTATCGTCCCACCACCCCGTTCTCCAGCAACCCACCTCGCCCCGGTGACCCGTCAGCTGGACGATGTTTTAAATGTAACGAGCTGGGGCATGTAAAGGCCAACTGCCCCAAGAACCCCAACAGATTACAGTTCATTGCACCGGAATCACACCAGAGGTCCACAGGCCCAGATACCTCCCAGATACCCTTGGAGCGGAGGGAAACTGTGAGTGTGGGCGGAAAGAAGGTCACCGCGTGGAGGGACACCGGAGCACAAGTGTCAGCTATCCATGCTTCCTTAGTGGACCCCAATTTAATCAACCCAGAGATCCAAGTAACGATTCAACCCTTCAAGTCCAACTCTTTCAATTTGCCTACAGCCAAGTTGCCTGTCCAGTACAAGGGCTGGTCAGGAATGTGGACTTTTGCAGTCTATGATGATTATCCCATCCCCATGCTGTTGTGGGAAGACTTGGCCAATCACGTGAAGCAGGCCAAGAGGGTGGGAACGGTCACCCGCAGCCAGGCTAAACAAGCCGTGAGGCCTAGCTCTGTTCCGGAAACTTCTATCAGGACCCGGTCAGAGGTGATGGACCCGGACCCCAGGCCAATGTCTGCAACAGCAGTAGTGGATCCAGTCCCAGAGACCCAGACAGAACCAGTCTCAGAACCGGAACCAGCCAAACAACCAACACCAGACCCCGTGCCAGCACTGAATCCAGTACTTGCAACCTCAACACCAGAGGGCCCCACCGAACCTGAACTGGCAGCAGCCGATAACCCTACACAAGAGGCTCAGCCGGAGCCTGAATCCCAACATAGTGCACCAGCGGAGAGCGGTTCACAGTCAACAGAAACAGCTCCATCCCCTATATCGCTTCCAGAGGGACCAAGCCTAGGTCCACAATCCCATGAGGAACTGATGTCTCCAGCATCAAGGGAACAGTTCCAGACCGAAAAGGAAGCAGATGAAAGCCTCCAGAGAGCTTGGACGGCGGCACGGAGCAACCCACCACCTCTCAGCTCTTCTAATCGATCCAGGTTTGTTATAGAAAGAGGACTTTTATACAAGGAAACTCTTTCTGGTGGACACCAGGAAGACTGGCATCCTCAGAGACAGTTGGTAGTTCCAACTAAATACCGGGCCAAGCTCTTGAGCTTAGCCCATGATCACCCTAGTGGCCATGCTGGGGTGAACAGGACCAAAGACCGTTTGGGGGGATCATTCCACTGGGAGGGAATGGGCAAGGATGTTTCTACCTATGTCCAGTCTTGTGAGGTGTGCCAAAGAGTGGGAAAACCCCAAGACCAGGTCAAAGCCCCTCTCCAGCCACTCCCCATCATTGAAGTTCCATTTCAGCGAGTAGCTGTGGATATTCTGGGTCCTTTTCCGAAAAAGACACCCAGAGGAAAGCAGTACATACTGACTTTCATGGATTTGGCCACCCGATGGCCGGAAGCAGTAGCTCTAAGCAACACCAGGGCTAAAAGTGTGTGCCAGGCACTAGCAAACATTTTTGCCAGGGTAGGTTGGCCCTCCGACATCCTCACAGATGCAGGGACTAATTTCCTGGCAGGAACTATGAAAAACCTTTGGGAAGCTCATGGGGTAAATCACTTGGTTGCCACTCCTTACCATCATCAAACAAATGGCATGGTGGAGAAGTTTAATGGAACTTTGGGGGCCATGATACGTAAATTCGTAAATGAGCACTCCAATGATTGGGACCTAGTATTGCAGCAGTTGCACTTTGCCTACAGAGCTGTACCACATCCCAGTTTAGGGTTTTCCCCATTTGAACTTGTATATGGCCGTGAGGTTAAGGGGCCATTGCAGTTGGTGAAGCAGCAATGGGAGGGATTTACACCTTCTCCAGGAACTAACATTCTGGACTTTGTAACCAACCTACAAAACAGCCTCCGAACCTCTTTAGCCCTTGCTAGAGAAAACTTACAGGATGCTCAAAAAGAGCAAAAAGCCTGGTATGATAAACATGCCAGAGAGCGTTCCTTCAAAGTAGGAGACCAGGTCATGGTCTTAAAGGCGCTCCAGGCCCATAAAATGGAAGCATCGTGGGAAGGGCCATTCGTGGTCCAGGAGCGCCTGGGAGCTGTTAATTATCTCATAGCATTCCCCACCTCCAACCGAAAGCCTAAGGTGTATCATATTAATTCTCTAAAGCCCTTTTATTCCAGAGAATTAAAGGTTTGTCAGTTTACAGCCCAGGGAGAAGACGACGCTGAGTGGCCTGAAGGTGTCTATTACGAAGGGAAATGTGCTGGTGGTGTGGAAGAGGTGAACCTCTCCATGACCCTTGGGCGTATGCAGCGACAGCAGATCCAGGAGCTGTGCACTAGCTACGCGCCAACGTTCTCAGCCACCCCAGGACTGACTGAACGGGCATACCACTCCATTGACACAGGTAATGCTCACCCAATTAGGGTCCACCCTTACTGGGTGTCTCCTCAAGCTAAAACTGCTATAGAACGGGAGATCCAGGATATGTTACAGATGGGTGTAATCCGCCCCTCTGAAAGTGCATGGGCATCTCCAGTGGTTCTAGTTCCCAAACCAGATGGGGAAATACGTTTTTTCGTGGACTACCGTAAGCTAAATGCTGTAACTCGCCCAGACAACTATCCAATGCCACGCACTGATGAACTATTAGAGAAACTGGGACGGGCCCAGTTCATCTCTACCTTGGACTTATCCAAGGGGTACTGGCAGGTACCGCTAGATGAATCTGCCAAGGAAAGGTCAGCCTTCATCACACATCTCGGGCTGTATGAATTTAATGTACTCCCTTTCGGGCTGCGAAATGCACCCGCCACTTTCCAAAGACTTGTAGATGGTCTCCTAGCGGGATTAGGAGAATATGCAGTCGCCTACCTTGACGACGTGGCCATATTTTCGGATTCCTGGGCAGACCACCTGGAACATCTACAAAAAGTCCTTGAGCGCATAAGGGAGGCAGGACTAACTGTTAAGGCTAAGAAGTGTCAAATAGGCCTAAACAGAGTGACTTACCTTGAACACCAGGTGGGTCAAGGAACTATCAGCCCCCTACAGGCCAAAGTGGATGCTATCCAAAAGTGGCCTGTCCCAAAGTCAAAGAAACAGGTTCAATCCTTCTTAGGCTTGGCCGGTTATTACAGACTATTTGTACCGCACTACAGCCAAATCGCTGCCCCACTGACAGACCTAACCAAAAAGAAACAGCCAAATGCTGTTCAGTGGACCGGAAAGTGTCAGAAGGCCTTTAACAAGCTTAAAGCGACACTCATGTCTGACCCTGTACTAAGGGCCCCAGACTTTGACAAACCGTTCCTAGTAACCACAGATGCATCCGAGCGTGGTGTGGGAGCAGTTTTAATGCAGAAAGGACCTGATCAAGAATTCCACCCTGTAGTGTTTCTCAGCAAAAAACTGTCTGAGAGGGAAAGCAACTGGTCAGTCACTGAAAAAGAAGGTTATGCCATTGTCTACGCTCTGGAAAAGCTACGCCCATATGTTTGGGGACGGCGTTTCCACCTGCAAACCGACCATGCTGCACTAAAGTGGCTTCACACCGTCAAAGAAACTAACAAAAAACTTCTTCGGTGGAGTTTAGCTCTCCAAGATTTTGATTTCGACATCCAACACATCTCAGGAGCTTCTAACAAAGTGGCTGATGCACTCTCCCGTGAAAGTTTCCCAGAATCAACTGGTTAAAATCGTCCTTGAGATGTGGAAAATATTGTTAGTCTTTATGTACTTGGTAGTATATTTAGAGATGCATGTGTCTTATTAACTCTGTTTCCTAGAGCTCCAGGAAGAAATCCCAGCCAGTGTTTCACCCTAGCTGAGATTTGGGGGGCGTGTCATAAATATAAAGGGAAGGGTAAACCCCTTTGAAATCCCTCCTGGCCAGGGGAAAGCTCCTCTCACCTGTAAAGGGTTAAGAAGCTAAAGGTAACCTTGCTGGCACCTGACCAAAATGACCAATGAGGAGACAAGATACTTTCAAAAGCTGGGAGGAGGGAGAGAAACAAAGAGTCTGTGTCTGTCTGTAGTCGTCTTGGCCAGGGACAGAACAGGAATGGAGTCTTAGAACTGTTAGTAAGTAATCTAGCTAGGTATCTGTTAGATTATGATTTCTTTAAATGGCTGAGAAAAGAATTGTGCTGAATAGAATAACTATTTCTGTCTGTGTATCTTTTTTGTAACTTAAGGTTTTGCCTAGAGGGGTTCTCTATGTTTTTGAATCTAATTACCCTGTAAGATATCTACCATCCTGATTTTACAGGGGGGATTTCTTTATTTCTATTTACTTCTATTTTTTATTAAAAGTCTTCTTGTAAAACACTGAATGCTTTTTCATTGTTTTCAGATCCAAGGGTTTGGGTCTGTGGTCACCTATGCAAATTGGTGAGGCTTTTTATCCAACATTTCCCAGGAAAGGGGGAGTGCAAGTGTTGGGAGGATTGTTCATTGTTCTTAAGATCCAAGGGTCTGGGTCTGTAGCCACATAGGCAAATTGGTGAGGCTTTTTACCAAACCTTGTCCAGGAAGTGGGGTGCAAGGTTTTGGGAAATATTTTGGGGGGAAGGACGCGTCCAAACAGCTCTTCCCCAGTAACCAGTATTAGTTTGGTGGTGGTAGCGGCCAGTCCAAGGATAACGGGGGTAATATTTCGTACCTTGGGGAAGTTTTGACCTAAGCTGCTAAAGATAAGCTTAGGAGGTTTTTCATGCAGGTCCCCACATCTGTACCCTAGAGTTCAGAGTGGGGGAGGAACCGTGACACATGACATCTCATATTACAAAAGGAGGCCCCCGCAAGGCATCATATACATTTATAAAAGTGATTCTTAATCCCAAAGATGTTGTAAATATGAACATTTTCTTTAGCATACGAGTCGGTTTCCTTTGTAAATCAGAGTTCTCCTAATCAAGTATATGCTGTCAGTGACCAGCTGCTGTTAATAAAAAGTGACAGGTTTCAGAGTAACAGCCGTGTTAGTCTGTATTAACAAAAAGAAAAGGAGTACTTGTGGCACCTTAGAGACTAACCAATTTATTTGAGCATGAGCTTTCGTGAGCTACAGCTAGCTCACGAAAGCTCATGCTCAAATAAATTGGTTAGTCTCTAAGGTGCCACAAGTACTCCTTTTCTTTTTGTTAATAAGTGACATTCCTATCAAATAATTACTTCGCAGCAATGTCACTTCGGGCTTTGGTCTCATCAGATTTTGCAAGTAACATGGGGCGAGGATTGAGTCAAAATCTGGGTGGGAGACCTCCAAATCCAGTGTGCTGTAAGAAGTTGTACTAATAATTCAGTGGATGACATTATTTCTAATGGAGTAGTGAATCTTTATTTTATATGAGCTAATCTACCCATCTGTGATGGGGTGGACTAAACCAAGAGGACCTCTTTTAGAGGCCTCAGGCTCCTGCCACACCCCATTCCAGAGAGGAGCAGAAGAGAAGTCCTTCAAGGACCCTAGAGTGGCTGCGGGGAAGCAGCCAATCAGGGGCCAGGCGGAGTAGAGACAGACTCAATCTGCTCTTGGCTGGCTGAAACAGCAGCAAGACCACGGACAGCTCAGTGCTGGCAGGGACTGGGGGAACTAAGAAGGTGCTTATGTCTGGCTGCTGGGAGTGAGTAATCACTGAGCCCAGGGAGAGCTGCAGGAAGACAGGGTCTCCAGGGAGGAAGCCTTGGGAGTATGGCTCCATACCAGGGTCAGGAGAAGGTAAAAACTGTATACCTGGAAGGGGGTTGTTCTGTTCTATCTGATGACCATGTGAGAGACTCGGCCATAGGGCTGAATCACTGAAGACTCATTGAAGAAACCACCGACCAAGGGAGGTGCTTGCGAGAGGAGGGTGCCAACCTATTGTACAAACTGAGTGATTGCAGGTATGCACTTGACCAAGGCGGCACTCATGACAGGTGGGTGTCACCCCATTACACCATCTGGGGGGAATTTTTTAAAAACAAACCTGGAATTTCCATTCATGTTGATGCACTTAACAGTTTCACATCGTAATAATGTTTTATAAGGGAAATCATTCGTTCTTATTTTCTTCCTTCCTCTTAAAACACCACCTCACCTCCCAGTCATTACCTGGGGCCATTTACTGAGGGAGAACCAATGAACTTGTGATTAATTCTCTGGAACGAATGGGATTCAGGAGGTATAGATCCACTTCCTAACTTTACCACAGACAGAAAATTTGTATTCCTTAACCCCTGAGGAAAGAACAAGGAGCAATGGGCTTAAATTGCAGCAAGGGCAGTTTAGCTTGGGCATTAGAAAAAAACTTCCTAGCTGTCAAGGTGGTTAAGCGCTGAAATAAGTTCACTACTCACCAGCAGGGACTATTTCTTCCTGACGAAATCATCCATATCCATCTGTTTGTGTTCCTGAAGAAAGGATATGTAATGCACTCACATGTCCACTATAGTTAGCTTCCAAACCATAAAATAGTTCCAACTACTATAAATTTAATGGTTTCAGAGTAACAGCCGTGTTAGTCTGTATTTGCAAAAAGAAGAGTACTTGTGGCACCTTAGATAAACCAATTTATTTGAGCATAAGCTTTTGTGAGCTACAGCTCACTTCATCGGATGCATACTGTGGAAAATACAGACGATGTTTTATACACACAAACCATGAAAAAATGGGTGATCATCACTACAAAAGGTTTTCTCTCCCCCCACCACACTCTCCTGCTGGTAATAGCTTGTGTAAAGTGATCACTCTCCTTACAATGTGTATGATAATCAAGGTGGGCCATTTCCAGCACAAATCCAGGGTTTAACAAGAACCTCTAAGGGCGGGGTAGGAAAAAACAAGGGGAAGTAGGTTACCTTGCATAATGACTTAGCAACTCCCAGTCTCTATTCAAGCCTAAGTTAATTGTATCCAATTTGCAAATAAATTCCAATTCAGCAGTCTCTTGCTGGAGTCTGGATTTGAAGTTTTTCTGTTGTAATATTGCAAATTTCATGTCTGTAATCGCGTGACCAGAGAGAGTGAAGTGTTCTCCGACTGGTTTATGAATGTTATAATTCTTGACATTTGATTTGTGTCCATTTATTCTTTTACGTAGAGACTGTCCAGTTTAACCAATGTACATAGCAGAGGGGCATTGCTGGCACATGATGGCATATAATCACATTGGTAGATGTGCAGGTGAACGAGCCTCTGATAGTGTGGCTGATGTGATTAGGCCCTGTGATGGTGTGCCCTGAATAGGTATGTGGGCACAGTTGGCAACGGGCTTAGTTGCAAGGATAGGTTCCTGGGTTCATGGTTCTGTTGTGTGGTATGTGGTTGCTGGTGAGTATTTGCTTCAGGTTGGGGCGCTGTCTGTAGGCAAGGACTGGCCTGTCTCCCAAGATTTGTGAGTGTTGGGTCATCCTTCAGGATAGGTTGTAGATCCTTGATGATGCGTTGGAGGGGTTTTAGTTGGGGGCTGAAGGTGACAGCTAGTGGCGTTCTGTTATTTTCTTTGTTGGGCCTGTCCTGTAGTAGGTGACTTCTGGGAACTCTTCTGGCTCTGTCAATCTGTTTCTTCACTACCGCAGGTGGGTATTGTAGTTGTAAGAATGCTTGATAGAGATATTGTAGGTGTTTGTCTCTGTCTGAGGGGTTGGAGCAAATGCAGTTGTATCGCAGAGCTTGGCTGTAGACAATGGATTGTGTGGTGTGGTCAGGGTGAAAGCTGGAGGCATGTAGGTAGGAATAGCAGTCAGTAGGTTTCTGGTATAGGGTGGTGCTTATGTGACCATCACTTATTAGCACTGTAGTGTCCAGAAAGTGGATCTCTTGTGTGGACTGGACCAGGCTGAGGTTGATGGTGGGATGGAAATTGTTGAAATCATGGTGGAATTCCTCAAGGGCTTCTTTTCCATGGGTACAGATGATAAAGATATCATCAATATTGTGCAAGTAGAATAGGGGCGTTAGGGGACGAGAGCTGAGGAAGCGTTGTTCTAAGTCAGCCATAAAAATGTTGGCATACTGTGGGGCCATGCGGGTACTCATAGCAGTGCCGCTGATTTGAAGGTATACATTGTCCCCAAATGTAAAATAGTTATGGGTAAGGACAAAGTCACAAAGTTCAGCCACCAGGTTAGCCGTGACATTATCGGGAATAGTGTTCTTGATGGCTTGTAGTCCATCTTTGTGTGGAATGTTGGTGTAGAGGTCTTCTACAGCCATAGTGGCCAGGATGGTGTTACCAGGAAGATCACCGATGGATTGTAGTTTCCTCAGGAAGTCAGTGGTGTCTCGAAGGTAGCTGGGAGTGCTGGTAGTGTAGGGCCTGAGGAGGGAGTCTACATAGCCAGACAATCCTGCTGTCAGGGTACCAATGCCTGAGATGATGGGGCACCCAGGATTTCCAGGTTTATGGATCTTGGATAGTAGACAGAATATCCCAGGTCGGGGTTCCAGGGGTGTGTCTGTGCGGATTTGATCTTATGCTTTTTCAGGGAGTTTCTTGAGCAAATGCTGTAATTTCTTTTGGTAACTCTCAGTGGGATCAGAGGGTAATGGCTTGTAGAAAGTGGTGTTAGAGAGCTGCCGAGCAGCCTCTTGTTCATATCCCGACCTATTCATGATGACAACAGCACCTCCTTTGTCAGCCTTTTTGATTATGTCAGAGTTGTTTCTCAGGCTGTGGATGGCATTGTGTTCTGCACAGCTGAGGTTGTGGGGCAAGTGATGCTGCTTTTCCACAATTTCAGCCCGTGCACGTCAGCGGAAGCACTCTATGTAGAAGTCCAGTCTGCTGTCTCGACCTTCATGAGGAGTCCACCTAGAATCCTTCTTTTTGTAGTGTTGGTAGGGAGGTCTCTGTGGATTAGTATGTTGTTCAGAGGTGTGTTGGAAATATTTCTTGAGTCGGAGACGTCAAAAATAGGTTTCTAGGTCACCACAGAACTGTATCATGTTCGTGGGGTGGAGGGGCAGAAGGAGAGGCCCCGAGATAGGACAGCTGCTTCTGCTGAGTTAAGAGTATAGTTGGATAGGTTAACAATATTGCTGGGTGGGTTGAGGGAACCATTGCTGTGGCCCCTTGTGGCATGTAGTAGTTTAGAAAGTTTAGTGTCCTTTCTTTTGTAGAGAAGCAAAGTGTGTGTTGTAAATAGCTTGTCTAGTTTTAGTAAAGTTCAGCCACGAGGAAGTTTGTGTGGAAGGTTGTTTTTTATGAGAGTATCCATTTTTGAGAGTTCATTCTTTCTTTCCCTGTTTGCTGTAGAGGATGTTGATCAAGTGATTCTGCAGTTTCTTTGAGAGCGTGTGGCACAAGCTGTTAGCATAGACTGTGTGGAATGTAGATTGTAATGGATTTTTTACCTTCAGTTCTTTTGGTACGATGTCCATCTGTTTGAATTTGGAAAGGAAGATGATGTCTGTCTGTATCTGTACAAGTTTTTTCATTTAGTTGATAGATTTCCACTCCATACGGCTAAATGCAGTGTCTTGCATAATGACAGGTTTCAGAGTAACAGCCATGTTAGTCTGTATTCGCAAAAAGAAAAGGAGTACTTGTGGCACATTAGAGACTAACCAATTTGACCATAAGCTTTCGTGAGCTACAGCTCACTTCATCTGATGATGGCCCACCTTGATCATCATACACATTGTCAGGAGAGTGATCACTTTAGATAAGCTATTACCAACAGGAGAGTGGGTTTGTTGTTGCAGGGGGGGGACCTGGATTTGTGCTGGAAATGGCCCACCTTGATATCAAACACATTGTAAGGAGAGTGATCACTTTACATAACTTATTACCAGCAGGAGAGTGGGGTACGGGGAAAGAAAACCTTTTGTAGTGATAATCACCCATTTTTTCATGGTTTGTGTGTATAAAACATTGTCTGTATTTTCCACAGTATGCATCCGATGAAGTGAGCTGCAGCTCACGAAAGTTTATACTCAGATAAATTGGTTAGTCTCTAAGGTGCCACAAGTACTCCTTTTCTTTTTATAATTTTACTCTCCTCTATATTCATTACTGAGTGGATATTATACACACCTGTGAGTCTCAGCCTTCTGCATAGTAACAGGGTGACAGACTAAAATCCTGTGTAAGAATGCAGGTCTTTTCTTTTAAGTTATTCTAGGGCCTGATGCTAAAACCCTCCATTAATATTCAAAATAATAACTGAGTCATGTTGGCAGATGAATCCAGTTGCTGTAACCAGGATATAAGAAGAGTGAAAAGTACTCTTTGGAGCAGAAGATATTAGAGAGTTAGGAAAGATGAGATCTTAAAAGGCAAACCTAGGAACAGTCAAACTTTTGGCTGGGGGGGGGAGAACGGGGAACGAATGTTGTATTGTTGTCTCTGACATTCCAGTGAAGCTTAATTCTAAAAAAAGAAGAGGAGTGAGTTTGGACATGAGCTTAGAATCTGCACGTCCTCTTGAGGAGGGGGTAAACATGCAGGTCATTCACATATTGCATCTCTTGAAATAATATTCAGGAAAAAGAGCAAAATCAAATAAACTCTGAAAGAACCACATTTTCTTCTTACCTTTGAAGCTACAGTGGACTCTAACACTGTAGACATGTCCATAGCACAATATAGATCTCTTTTTTGGGGTAGTCTAATGATTTTTTTTTTGTCCTATAGGGTGAACTAGTATCTATTTGTTTTCTTTTGTTTGGGCTCTGGTATAATTAAACATTTCAGAATGAATGCTATAGTGAAAGGCTTTGATTATGATGGGAGCACTCTGACCTTAGATTCACAAACACATCTGCTATTGACTTCCCTGGGAATTGTGTGTGTATCTAAGAGGGATATTAGGCTCAATATTAGTATAGATAGTCCATGAAACATCTGGGTTCCTGGACTATCTATAATGAGTTTTTTTTATTTAATATGAAATGTTAGCAAAAAAGTTCATCAGGATTTATTCAACAGATGATAATTTTTTGAAAGTACGCTAAAGTTGATATTAAAGGTAACTGACAATGGGGCAGTTTCCTAAAAATATTTAGGGGCGTGTGGCACTCAGTATCTGAAAGCAGCACCCTGGAACCTCCATATTCATCACATCATATAATTATGATGTGTTTTGTACAAAGTGTGCCTTGTGAGGTATCATTTTAGAAGTCTTGATCTGTTGAACATTAATATCCTGCTGAATTGTATGTGCTATTATTGTATGTGAGTTATGAGGTTTTGCTATGTGTATGTTACTGAAATATATTGTGAGTCTGGGAACACTCACAATCAGCCTTTTAGGTGAAACAATGGAATAGCCAGACAGCAGTTAATGGCTCATCCACACCCATCAAGGAAAGAACCCACTATCGCAGGAACTGTATACAACGGAGACTTCTCAGAGAGAACACATAGACAAGGGAGACTGCTTAACCAATGGGAGCAGACCCTCATGTCACAAGCATAGATCTGTTTATTGAGGATCTGTAACCTGCTTGTACTATCTGTCATGGTGAGACACTGCTTGATTCAAATCCTATTTAGTTTGTATAACTCAGACTTCTTTTTATTTCTTAGGTAACCAACTTTGATCTTTGTGTGCTACTTACAATCACTTAAAATCTATCTTTCTGTAGTTATTAAATCTGTTTTATATTTTACCTAAAACAGCGTGTTTTGATTGAAGTGCTTGGGAAATCTCAGCTCAGTTTACAAAGGCTAGTGTGTGTGCTCTCCAAATCGAGGGAGGGACACACTGGGTAATGAACTTACACTGGTTAGGCTTCTGACCAGGGCAAGGTGGTACAATTCTGTGTTCAAGTCTGGGGAGCTGTGGGGAATTGGTTGGAGCCTCTCTATTGTTGGTTCATGAGAGTTTGGCAAAGCATTCATGTAACTCATCCTGCCTGTGGATGTTTGTGTAACTGCAGTACTTGCCAGAGGTTTGTGGCTTAACAGCAGCATCACAGCATGTGAAGGTCAGTGGGACGGAGGGATCGGTGGTCCCACAGTTCAGGTTGCACTCTGGGAACTCCGTCAGAGGGGTAGAGCCACAAAGGGATTTAGGAGTCTACCTCCCATTTTAGGTAGCTAAGTCCAAAATGTAATTTCTTAAAACCCCTTGTTCAGCTGCCACTTAGCCCTTTAGGCATCTAAAGTCTCACAGCACCAAAGTCCCTGCTGACAGCCCACTAAAAGCCCCCCTGTGAGAATGTACACAGCTGCATAAGTCCTGATACTCAGTGCCTAGCTCAGTCCTAAGCCATGGAGGGATCCTCAAATGAGATATTTTCCTCTCTCTTGCCTGAGGGCCCAATCCGGAATGCAGGCTCAGTTTGCCAATGAGCATGCATACTGGATTGGGCCTGTTGCCGTAACTGGGCCTACAAATTTACCCTGACTGTTAGCTCAGCTGTAACAAGTAAGTGAAAAATCATAAGATGTTACAATAACCTATAACAAATGTTAATGGAAAAAGAAAGGGGGGAAAAAGACTGAATTAGTCCAAACAAAAAGGCCAATTGATGTAACTCAAGAACATTAAGATCTTGGTTTATGAGAAAAATGTGGAACTGAAAATTTGTAAACCAAGATTCATGTCAGAAACTAAGTGTAATTGGTGGACAAAATAATGTGGGTAGAAGAACCAATCTCCTCTACTCCCCTTTTCTCATCTTTTAATCATCCAGTGTCACTGTAGCCTGCTTTTTCTTCCCAAAAGGGGAAGTGAGCTTCAGCATCAGCACTGCCACCCCCCCCTTCTCCTGGTACCCCAGTCCTTCTTCATCCTAAACCTGGCAGATGTTCTGACCAAAACAGGGCAGAGACAGGGGGTCAAGATGACATTGCCACTTCTACTGGTTCTGGCTAAATCCTGAATACCACCTGGCATGTGAGTCTCTCTCTCTCTCTTTGCCTCCTCCCCCACCATATGTTCTTTTCCTTCCCTAACTTATTTCTTTTCTTTCCTATCCTCCTTTTGCCTTCTATGAAAGAGTATGCCTTGACAAGCTAAGTTTATATATTTTGCAACACTGCCATATGAACCTGGGATCAGAAAGTGTCAGCTAAAACCAATGTCCTAAACAGCCCAATGATGCTAGAGGTTTGATGGCTCTCAGAGTGGCTGTTAAGGCCACAAGTGACTGTTAAGGCCATGTGCTATCCCCATGTTTTTCTAGCAGTGTGGTTCTATGTGAGACTCAGTGTCAGACAGAAGCTGCATTTTCTATCTTTGCTGTTTTCTTTCCCCTTTGTGTATGTTTTGCCTTGTTTTGTTTTCTAGGAAATGGGATTGGACTTTTACAACAGCAGCTCCAGTTCATCTCAATTAACGTCTTCTCTCTTCCCCCAACAAGAACAGTTACAATTAAGAAAATCTAGAAGACTGTCAGAGGTGGGGGGGGGGGAAGAGATCCTTCTTTAAAACACCTCTCTACACAGAGAAAGGGAATGAGGGATGTTTTTTAAAAGGAAAGCCTCATTTAATACTTATATCTCAAATGCTTTAAATGTTTTTCCTTTTTCTGTATCTTTAATAAAAGTTTAAGGCTGTTTAATGGTGTTTGCCATGCTATTAAGCCGGCTGAGGTCTTTGTATCCAAACTTTATTTGAAACTGTTCTGTGTTCTTTAAGGTGCCACAAGTCCTCCTTTTCTTTTTGTGGATACAGACTAACCCGGCTGCTACTCTGAAACCTGTTCTGTGTTGGACAGTGGCAGGGTCAAGTTAACCCCTTTTGACTCCTTGGACCCATTTATTGCATCTAAATTAATAAAAGAGATCCTGTATAAAACACAGCTGCTGGCGGTGGTGCTGCCCTCTCGTTTTATCCAATGGACCAGTGGATAGAGCGCTCATCAGGAAGACCTGGGTTAAAGTCCCTGCTCTGAATCAGGCAGAGTAGGAATTTTTCACCTGAGTCTCCTACATGCTGGGTGAGTTCTCTAACCATGGGGCTATTTTGTGGAGGGGCAGCACCACCTTTCCTCATTTTTACCCCTTAAAAAGGGCTGACCTAGTTTAAGTACCTAACTCCAGGAGAGAGCTCACAGCTGTTAATTGCAAGTAGAGATATATGCCTCCATCTGACCTGGAGATAGGCACCTCACATCCTCTGGAGGGCCAGAGCTTATACTATACCCTGCTTCCCAGCATTCCCTCTTGGGTTTTAGGTGCCTAGAAAATCACTATCAGTGCCTGAGCTTGGCACTTAGACTCCTAGGCCTTGTCTATACTAGAGGGGAAATTCGATCTAAGCTACGCAATTTGAGTTGCGTGAATAGCATAACACAAATTGATGTAGATCTAATTACTGCCGGGTCCACACAATGCAGTGTCGATGGGATGTAGAAGTAGGATTTTATGTTTGTATAATTTAGAATGAAGAATAATATGGCATGTATTAAATGTATTGATGTATGATTTGACCATATCCTCCCAGCCACCCTTTTTAAATAGCAGAAAGGAATGGCCTAATGTGTTGTCTGTTTCTGTGTCTGGCTGATTTCAAGGCAGTAACAGACCTTTTAGGGTCACCACTTTCTCGTAGGTTTAGCATTTTAAAATAAGTAAAAGAATGCAATGATTTTCTGTCGCATTGCAACTTGATGTTCTTGTTCATATGGTCTGCGTAAATCGGTTCTGTTTTGTGTGTGAATGAGGAATGTGTGTGTTAGAAGATAAATGTGAAGCCATCACCAAACCAGATGTTCTAGGGAGAAAGAGGACAGACGCAAGGGCACCAGGAGATTACAACATGCCCATATTGAAATGTCAGAGGGTAGATTGATGACTCTAAAGATGAGACAGGTACCTACCAATAGGGACAAGATAGCTGTGATCAAAACCAGCATGGGGGAACTCCCTGAGATACTTGATGAAAGAACAAGATAAAGGATGAGAAGGACAATTTAAGAAAACAAGCGCTTGTCTAACAATTGATTATAGCATGACGGTGCAAAACTCATTGGTCTCAATGAAGGAAAAATCACTATATAAACAGGGTGCCTTGCCATGAAACTCTGCCAAGACTTCCCCAGAGCATTGTGTTGCGACCGACAGAACCTGGCTCCTCCCTACCCGTGATCAATTTAGCTGGCCACTAGATTGATCCGGGTGCTGGACTGGTAACTATAACATTGACAGGCAGTGTGTGTGTGAGATTGAATGCATATGCTAATTGTATTTCCAATAAATGTGGCATATTGCCTTTTCCCCTGAAAAAGAACCTGCGTGCTTCTTCTAAGCATAACAGGGAGATGCTCTCCCACTGACTCCCCCTACTCTTCTTGATCTGGAGGAGTACAGGAGTCAATGGGAGAGTGATCTACAGTCAATTTAATGGGTCTTCACTAGACCCATTAAGTCGATCGCTGATGTATCTATCATCGCTCATTTATTCCCCTGGTAAGTGTAAACAAGCCTTGTAAAATGAATGCAGGGGGAGAGAGGCTCTTACACTGTGATTCACAAAAGCTGGCTGGGAGCTGCCTAAGCTAGTCAATGGGAGATGCTGATGAGAGCTATGTATCCTCAACCCTACCCCTCTTTTGTAGTTAGGCATGTAAGTCCAGTCTACAGGGAGGCACCTATCTCCTAGTGATTTACAGTCAGGAACCTTCTTTGGAGTTAGGTACCAACACCATTTTAGCAAGAAGCAGAGATGCAGAGGGAGGGGGTGAGGATGATTACAAGGAGGAGGACCTCCCTGAACTTTTAGCCCATTGCTTAGTCATTGGAACAGGGGGATGGGATTCTGGGTGCCCTACATCCTGGGAGAGTGCTGTTACTTTGTAACTGGGTGGTTATTCTCATGCTTTCACTTGCTCTCTCCAGCCCTAGTGACTCTTTAATTATTTGTCCAGACTGCAACAGCTTCAGCAGGAGAGCTAGAGGGAGCCGCTTCCCACATCAGAATGTCCCAGAGCCAGGGGGTTAGGATATTCACCTGAGCAGTAGCATGCCTGTTCAAACCCTTTCTCCTTCCGAGGTGGAGGAGGGACTTGAACCACATCCCAGGGTGGCTGTCTTCTTTTGTTTGGCCAGGGCTAAATGCTTAACGCCCATGGAAATCAATGGGTGTTCACTACATACGCACCTTTAAAAATCCTACTAGGTGCCCATCTACCCCTTCAGGGACTTAAAGTTCTTTAAGAATCTCCCCAATGTCCCTTTAAATTAGTTTTCCAAAGTTATAAAAAGACTACAATGACTGACTATTAATTACCATTATGAATGATAACAAATAGTCATTTTTCCAGAGAAAGTGAATGAGAATGTCTCTATAGCCTGGTATTAGGGCACTCTCCAATGCTATAGGAGACCCAAATTCAAGTCCTTGCTCCAATGGACTTTATAAAAAGTGGAACAGCTCAACTGGGGAGATTGAGAGCCCCACCTTAGAATATCCCATAGCCCAGTGGCTCAGACACTTTTCTGTAACATTGGAGACTCAAGTTCAAATCCCTTCTTCACATCAGGCAGAGGGGAAAACTGAACCTGGGTCTCCCACAGTTCAGGGGAGTGCTTAACCATTAGGCAAAAAAGGAGGCTGGTGGTATTGCCATCAGCTCCTTCTTATGCTATTTTATTAAATCAAAAATCAGCTATTCAACCATTTCTATTTGTGTATTTTATTTTCAGAATTTTTCTGAGATTTCAATTACGTAGTTAAGAATAATATGACAAATCTTGCAATCCTTTACCATAATGTCTACAATAAATCAGATGTGTCAAGTTTAAAATTGTGACCAGCAACATGCTAAGAGGCTTGTCAGAATTCAGTCTCTTAACATCTAAAGCAAGAGGTCCCCAAACTGTGCGGTGCACCCACCTACGGGGATGTGGAGAAATGTTTTTTGTGGGGTGGGTCTGGGCCAGCCTCCACAAGGGATAAGGAGGGATTGTCATCCAATCCCATTCTGCTCCCACCTCCGCTCTGGTTCTGCTCCTAGCCTCAGCCCCTGGCCACAGCTCTGTTCCCAGCCCCAGCTGCAGCTGGGGGTGGGTGGGGAGAGAAGGATCACAGACAGAGGTAAGGAGAGGGTGTGGCCCTGAAGAGTTTCGGGACCACTGATCTAAGGCAATACTGCAAAACACAAAGATATTCAAGTTAATTCCTGAAAGAAACCCTTTGCAACTTTTACTTCTTCCCAAAATGAAAAATGTTTTCTTAAGAGATGTATTAAATTAAATCCCCCCTATACAGGACAGAGTATCTTATGAACATAGCATACTTCTATAACACAATGGAAAGAATATTTTCAGATTTGAGGCAGGCCAATAGAACTCAGAGATTTTCTTTATCAATAACAGTTGTTGATACTCAGTTCTTAACCAATAGTAGTGAAGACTTTTTTTTTCATCTGAATAATGCACACACATAAGTGCTCAACATATTTCAAAAGGAGCCTACTTATTTGGGTGCTGAAATAAGGATTTAGGACTCTAATTTTAGTCTCCAATTTTTTAAAAATATTGGCCCATATCTAGAATAGAATATGTATGATAAAATCTTGTCATATTTCCATCCTCAAAAAAAATCAGTCAGACCAGTCATGGGCCCCTTAGAAATACCTAAAACAGAGAGAAACTCAAATAAGCTACCTTAATTTAACACAGAATGTGAATATATGGTGGATTTAGAAGTACTATACTGCACTCCAATCTAAAATGTTTTTAATATAGATATAATTGCTAGAATAGTTTGCTCTGAGATAGCACCACTCCCACCCTCACCTTCTCCCAAAACAGTCTACTCTCAATGGTTACATGCATATGCTTCAGATTTTGAATAGTAAAGCTCCATTTACACCAGCTGAGACACTGACCCTGGACATTTATTTCTGCATTATTTAATTGATTTTAAAAGTATGTATTTGCTTTATGTGGAAGCTGTCACATTAAAACTTTGTCCTTGGATTTAAATATACACCCAAAAATGGTGAAATGTGGAAAATTGCTTTTAATCTGCAAATGTATGACTTGATTACACAGTTACCTAGATTTTAATAACAAACCTGTATTGAATGTCTGGTTTAGACATGAAAGATTAATTGCAAGCAGAGGGTATAAATATTTAAAGGCACAGAAGGAATACAGGATTAAACCAATCTTTCTGACTACAAGTAAATTGCCTGTTAAATATTATAAGATACTGAAATTCAGGTGGAGTTTATAGGGCACACATGGTCAGAAGAGGGAGCTCTTGAACTATTAGTCATTGTCCTTGGAAATCAGGCTGTAAGCAGAGTAAACCTACATTACTTTGCAAATTATAATTAAATCTGTGACTGTTTGAAAGAAGCTCAGTGAGGTGGTATATCTAATGTGTGAATGGTGCTTTTTAATATATATTATAAAAACATGACTGGAAGGAATATGGGTTGCAAAAGAAAAAACAGTTAACAAAATGGCACTAGTTTTCCCTTTATAAACATTTTCCCTCTGGTATTAATCACAACAAATGAGATGTGTAAATTCTAAACTGGTAGAAGCTTTCAAAATGTTTAATTCTATGACTTTCTAAGAGATTGGTGAGAATGTTTACTTAAAATTTAATCTATCCCCATCTATAGACCCAAGTAGAAAATATTAGTAAAAAGCCATAATATACAAATTGAGCCAAGACTTCAAACACTCCAATACTCATCCCTCACTCCTAGAGCATGCAAGGCCAGCCTGGTTTATCTGTAGGCAAGATGGACTAAAGAATGCCCTGCCTCCTCCCTGCCCCCAGAGAGGTTGAGGATCTGAGGGTAGGGAGCAATTTGTGTCCTGTCCCAGCGGGGTGGGAGACCCTGGGGGTAGGGTTGGAGAGCAAGCAGCTCCTGTTCTGGCTCCCTGCTCAAGCCCGTTGACTCTTGCCTCAGCATGCAGGTGATGCCTTACCCCCGTTCTGGCCTTGGGGTGGGGAGGGATAGCTCAGTGGTTTGAGCATTGGCCTGCTAAACCCAGGGTTGTGAGTTCAATCCTTGAGAGGGCCATTTAGGGATCTGGTGCAAAAATTGGGGCTTGATCCTGCTTTGAGCAGGGGGTTGGACTAGATGACCTCCTGAGGTCCCTTCCAACCATGATATTCTATGATTCTTTAAAAAAAAAAACATTTTCTGGTTGGTGGGGGTCTTCCTTGAGCTGGGGTCCCTGTGCAAGTGCACCTTGGTTAATCCAGTCTGTGATAGATCAAGGGAGAGGAAGCGCACTTCTGAATTGGGATTCCTCAACAAAGCCACCCATTGTCACTGATTACTTCCTGCTAGCTCATAAACCTTAATGGATCACAACTGCAGCAGTAGCACCCAAGGAGAGACAGAGATAAACAGGACATAAATTTAGAGTTTTTCCAAAAATTTTCTTTAATACTTAAAATCATTTTCAGGTCTATAGTCCTAACCACCAGTGGTCTCCATTTACCCACAGGACAAGTACATCATAGACCTTAATCCTGCATGCTTTCCTCACACTGCTCTACCAGTCTCAAAATGACAGTCTTTAGACTATCTCAGGGCACCACTGTGTGTGCAGTGCCCTCTGGGAGTATGCGGAGCACCCTGCACAGAAGCATTCAACCCTTGTAGAAGGGACAAGCCCTTGGACAGGTGTAGAAGAGCACATGGATTTACAATGCAGCAGAGGGAACTTCTGTCCTGGGTCCCTTCTCCAAATTGCTAAGGTGAGACACCATGGGACACAACTTCTGCTATGTATTGTCTCCATCAATTGTCTGCCTGTGTTGAGAGTCACAGTGCTTGTGGTGCAGTCGCCAGTTCCCTGCTTTGTCCCTCTCAGTGTGGATGCCTCCATGCTTACGGCAACCATGAAGAGTCACTGTGAACATGTGTGGAACAATTGAAACTCCAACAGATTCCTGTTTTGGCCTTTTTAATTGGCGGTGCAAGCACAGAAGTAGGGATGATCAGTTAGATTTTCCAACCTCCATACAGGATAAAATAGACTCAGACTCTACTAAAATACGATTTAGAGATCTGTCAAAATACAACAGCATGTACAAATGGAACAAAATCTTGTCTTCAGCAGCCACTTGAGCATCACATTTTTTAAAAAGAAAAGGAGTACTTGTGGCACCTTAGAGACTAACCAATTTGAGCATAAGCTTTCGTGAGCTACAGCTCATTTCATTGGATGCATACTGTGGAAAGAGCCACAGTATGCATCCAATGAAGTGAGCTGTAGCTCACGAAAGTTTATGCTCAAATAAATTGGTTAGTCTCTAAGGTGACACAAGTACTCCTTTCTTTTTTGCAAATACAGACTAACACGGCTGTTACTCTGAAACCTGACATTTTTAAAAATATGCTTAAATGAGCAAATGGTGTTCAGTAACTGATCTCCAGTTTCAGTCTTTGTGAATCACCAAAGAGCTTTGCTAAATGGAAGCATTCAGTAAATTGCTAAGATGATGTTTTATATTTTCACAGGTTTATTAAAAATGGCATTCCAAAGAGAACACAGAGTGAGAGGGAGGCTTTTGCTTTCATCACAGACCCGACGCATATACCTCTCTGTGTTAAAGCGTGCATAATTAACTGAACAAACTGTTTACCTTGAACCAGCAGAGCTACTCCTAAGATTTTTCTAGAGATTATATTTTTAATATAATAATTTAATCTCAGCAAACAAAATGTGATGTTAGATCGAATGCTGTTTCATTTAGAATGACAAATTTGGAACATCATGTTGATTCTGCTGATAAATCTTAGAAAGGTTTTCATGCTGGAGTCAGAATCACAAGCTGAAAGCATGAAATCATTGAGTACTATTATATTGCCTTTAACAACAGAGACAACTTAGTACTGGAAAAAATCATTTTAGGTGCTTTTGATGGCAATAAATGGAACTGAGCTAACTTATCAGGTTTATGGTTTTCTGAATGTATGTACTTACATCCCTATTTGTATTTCTAAACATTTTCACACTTCCATCAATTCTTTAAATATACCTGTTGCTGCTTCAAGCTAGACTGCCATTGTTTTTTCTTCAGGAAGAACAAAAGAGCACAAATGAATCATGAATTTAAGGGAAATACTCTTTAAAATGTCACGTTTACTCTGTATGTTTCCTAATAAAATAACAAAGGTGGCAATTTTGAAGGAACAATTATCTTGATTTAAGCTCAGAATCTGAGAGCTGAGGTTTCTGTCTTCTGTTTTGTTTTATGGCTATGATTAGGCCAAAGATTTCTTGTAATCCAAATTACACATAAATTACAGTTTATCTATAAAAGTATAAGTGGAAGTATGAAAAGAGTTAATTCTACCTGAAGACTGATTATACCATTTTCTAATTTTAATATTTCTTATCGATCAATTTCACTGACCTATAATACAGGTAGTGATCAATGGCTCCATGTCTAGTTGGCAGCCGGTATCAAGTGGAGTGCCCCAAGGGTTGGTCCTCGGGCCGGTTTTGTTCAATATCTTCATAAATGATCTGGAGGATGGTGTGGATTGCACCCTCAGCAAGTTTGCAGATGACACTAAACTGGGAGGAGAGGTAGATACGCTGGCGGGTAGGGATAGGATACAAAGGGACCTAGATAAATTGGAGGATTGGGACAAAAGAAATCTGATGAGGTTCAACAAGGACAAGTGCAGAGTCCTGCACTGAGGACGGAAGAATCCCATGCACCACTACAGACTAGGGACCGAATGGCTCAGCAGAAGTTCTGCAGAAAAGAACCTAGGGGTTACAGTGGACGAGAAGCTGGATATGAGTCAATAGTGTGTCGTTGTTGCCAAGAAAGCCAATGGCATTTTGGGATGTATATATAGGGGCATTGCCAGCAGATAGAGGGATGTGATCGTTCCTCTCTATTTGAGATTGGTTAGGCCTCAGCTGGAATACTGTGTCCAGTTTTGGGCCCCACACTACAAGAAGGATGTGTAAAAAATGGAAAGAGTCCAGAGGAGGGCAACAAAAATTATTAGGGGACTGGAACACATGATTTATGAGGAAAGGCTGAGGGAACTGGGATTGTTTAGTCTGTGGAAGAGAAGAATGAGTGGGGATTTGATAGCTGATTTCAACTACCTGAAAGGGGGTTCCAAAGAGGATGGCTCTAGACTGTTCTCAGTGGTAGCTGATGACAGAACAAGGAGTAATGGTCTCAAGTTGCAGTGGGGGAGGTTTAGGTTGGATATCAGGAAAACTTTCACTAGGAGGGTGGTGAAACACTGGAATGCGTTATCTAGGGAGGTGGTGGAATCTCCTTCCTTAGATATTTTTAAGGTCAGGCTTGACAAAGCCCTGGCTGGGATGATTTAGTTGGGGATTGGTCCTGCTTTGAGCAGGGGCTTGGACTAGATGACCTCCTGAGGTCCCTTCCAACCCTGATATTCTATGAAATTTATAAAATACATACTTGTGTATTACATGCAGGTGTGAAAAGATGCAACCAAAGAAAACCATCATGATTATATATATCAAAACCATATAAATGAAAACATAGCAGAAAAAGTCTCAAAAATACAGGAGATGAAATCTTGACTACATTTTAGTCATTATGACTTTTGGCATTGACTTTAGTGAGACCAAGATTTCACAGAGGGTATTCATAAGTCTTAGGGGAAAAAGTAGTAATTAGTTCCTTTTCATCATTTCAGCCATAAATAAAAGGGAGATACAAGAGAAAATTACCATTGTTCCAACATTTTGACATGAGAGCTCATAATTATCAAGAGTACTACTGTAAAAACTTACATTTATTTCCAAACAAAGAAAAACAGTGCATTCAGTCATATTCAGATACGATTAAATCCTCAGTAGCGTCTGTGTTTTCCTTCTTCTAGACACATGCCCTCCTTTTTTTGTAACTAGGATGATAAAAAAACCCTTAACCTGAACATAATCATTAAAAAAAGAAACCCTTTGCTTATTTAACTAGTCAGAGTTCCATTACAGATGTGTGGAATTCTATAACTTGAAAGTCACATCTTACTAAGAAGAAAAACCTCCCAAATGTCGTCTTTGAATCACTGTATTAACATCAAAACCAATTTTGGTTCAGATCATCCCCTCAGCCAGTTGGGAATTACCAGTGGGAAGAGATCTACCCCTCCCCTTGTGAATGGGGAAGGATGAACCACCCCCATGGCATGAGCTTGGGCTCAAAGAAAGCCATCTCTGGGCTTAGGGTTCTCCTGAATAGAGGAATGGCCCTAGGAAGAAGATAGCCATCTGTGAGAACCTTTATGTGTCCCACAAAGTAGAATTGAATGTCAGCTAGCGAGGGGATCTCTTTCCAGGCATGGCAGGACCTATCAAAGCCATCAGTGTCCAAAGATCAGAGTGGCCATCATTTTATCTTTTAATCTCTGTATGTAATTATACTCTTTGGCTAGTAAACATTCATACACCTTCATGTTAGGATAATAGTTATTCTAGCCTTTTTTTTAAGTGTGGGGGGAAGAGAAAAGTTACTCGTAATTATTTATTTTTTTAAAAGTAAGAGAGTGTGTGTGAGTGAGAGACCAACCTATGGGTAGACTTGAGTTCATGTCATTGCCCTTCTCCAGTGCCTAGTAATAAAAACCCAACTCCCATGGAAAAGCACCTGGAGATCCAGAGTTCAGTCTCTAAGGATTTTCAGCAAAGATTGCTCAGGGTCAGCTTCCTCACCTTTAAGTCCCCAAAAGAACAAACTTAATTAAGTACCAACTTTATATAATCTTATGATAAAGAAAACAATAAATAACTTGATTTTTACAACATACTATGGCCATTTTCCTCTTCTATTGAAATTACTGTTAGCCAGTCAGCTAACTGATTAACCAACCACACAGTTAAGTATATTGATTGCTTAAAAAAAAACCTGTTACAATACAAAACAGAGAATAGCAACATATAAATGAGTCTTTACCCATTATCACATTTAAAGAAACGTTGGTGAGTCATACTAGTTGAGACAATTTAACTAAAACAGTTTGGCTAAGAATCAAACATTCAAAGTCCACAATTAAAATAAAAGAAATTAACTTTTCCTCCCAATTTCCCCTTTGTATAATTAATACTGTCCATGCTTCCCTGTTGGAGGGTTAACAATATCATCACTACCCTGCTGCAAAGTGCTTTAGAGTTAGGGCAAACAGCCTGATTTCAGCTCCTGGGCTCAGCATCTCCCACTCAAACAGGTCACATGGCCTTTTGCAAAGCAGCTGCCTTGACTGCTTGCCCTCATGGAGTCTGATCCCAGCAACAGGGAACCTATTGGAGCATACCCAAAATGACCACACCCATTCTAGAAACTTCTGTATGTTGAGTGCTCAATCTGCCTAGCCAGAGTGACCCAGAGTCAACTCACTTCTACCTAGCCTCCCACCATAGATCTTTTAAAGAGATATTGCCTTATTAGATATGTGGATTCCATCGTATCCAGATTTCCAATGTTTCGAGGAGTTTCTGTATATGGTGCTCTCATGTCAGTGTATACTTTGAAGCTATTATTTTAGTCTTTATTTTCTAGGAGTTATTATTCCATAGTTCATGATTTCTGCAAACGTATAAATACATTGGAAAAAATGGCAATTAGTGAAGTATATTGTCCTGTATAATAGTTTATACAGCATGAGTACCTGAGTACATGGAATTATAAATTTTGACATTAAATAAGATGAAACTCAAAATATATTGAAATTCTATGGATCAAAAAGTTTCCTATTTAAAGGGTCTTGAGGAGCAAGGGGGGACAAGGGTGAGGATTTATGTATAAAACTTTAAAAGATAAGGCTGCAATTTAGCTGTAGATGAAGTATATTTACAGTTAATGGTCAGAGTTTTATAGACTGGTTATAATGAACTGTTCACTACTCTGATAAATTTAATACTTCTGCATTCAGTTTTTATTGTTTCTTTTGGTGCTTCTAGAAACACTTAGGTGCTGATATACTCCTTTGCTACAAAGGACCAAATTATGCTTTCAGTTACACCTGTTCAATGCCTTTGACTGTATTTCTGGACTTCAGTGAGATTGCTTCGTCAATAGGTGACAAAGAATGTCAGAGGTAGAAAGCACAGGATGAATTTTTTTAGTACATGACATTCATGGATTCAGGACTGTAGTGGGTTAGCAGTGGCCCCCTCCCTCTCTGGGTCAGTGGGAGACCACTCTGCCTCACTACACTGCAGGGTGTTCCTCATGGCTAGGGGATTAACTGAGTCACTCTTAGCCTGCAGCTTCAATTGGCAGTCTGGGCAGAGCAATAGGCAGTTAGGGTCTGTCATAAATATAAAGGGAAGGGTAAACCACTTTAAAATCCCTCCTGGCCAGAGGAAAAATCCTTTCACCTGTAAAGGGTTAAGAAGCTAGGATAACCTCGTTGACCAAAATGACCAATGAGGAGACAAGATACTTTTAAAAGCTGGGAGGAGGGAGAAAAACAAAGGGTCTGTGTCTGTCCATGTGATGCTTTTGCCGGGGACAGAACAGGAATGGAGTCTTAGAATTTAGTAAGTAATCTAGCTAGATATGCATTAGATTATGATTTCTTTAAATGGCTGAGAAATTAAGTTGTGTTGAATAGAATGAATATTCCTGTCTGTGTGTCTTTTTGTAACTTAAGGTTTTCCCTAGAGGGATTCTCTATGTTTTGAATCTAATTACCCTGTAAGGTATTTAACACCCTGATTTTACAGAGGTGATTCTTTTACTGTTTCTTCTATTAAAATGTTTCTTTTCAAGAACTGAATGCTTTTTTTCATTGTTCTAAGATCCAAGGGTTTGGGTCTGGTCACCTATGGAAATTGGCGAGGATTTTTACCAAACCCTTTTCCAGGAAGTGGGGTGCAAGGGTTGGGAGGATTGGGGGGTGGGGGGAAGACCTTTCCAAACAACGTTTTCCCAATAAACCCAGATAAACATTTGGTGGTGGCAGTGGAAGTCCAAGGGCAAAGGGTAAAATAGTTTGTACCTTGGGGAAGTTTTAACCTCAGCTGGTAAAAGTAAGCTTAGGAGGTTTTCATGCAGGTCCCCACATCTGTACCCTAGAGTTCAGAGTGGGGAAGGAACCTTGACAGGGTCTCTAGCCCGCAATCAGATCAGTGAAGGGTCTATGGATCAGACTTGTATTCCAGGCCGAGCAGCAAACAGTCAATAAGTCAAGCCCTTAGTCTCAGTAAGGCGGTACAGAGCCTAGGTTCTCGGGCCTACACTCAGGGCCAAGCGGCAAACAAATAGTTCAGATCCCAGGCCCTTAGTCAGGGCAGAACAACAAGTTCTCCGGGCTCAGGCCAGGATAGAGCACCTAAACACAGTCTCGGGGAGCTCACACAGGAGTAGAGTCCAGTGTCCTCACTCGGCAGACTGTATATGGTTGCAGGACCTCTGAGGGGGAGTATTGCCACCCCAGGGGTGGAGTTGCAGGGTGGACACAGGCCCACCCAACTCCACCACATCCCAGTCCAGGACCCTGCCACTGGCTCAGTGGGGATCCTCCTGCAACACACTGACCTTGTAGCAGGCCAGCTCTCAACCAGACAGTTCTCAAGTTCCCCTGGACTACTTCCCATCTCCCCCTTGGGGCGTACCTGGGTCTGCAGGCGTTCCTCTGGGTTGTCCATGTAGAAGACCAGCAGCAGCCCAGGGAACTCCTCCTCAGCTTTGTCAATGCATGGCTCTGGCAGTGTCGGCCAGTCCTCAGCACTGCAGGGGTCCACGGCAGTATCCCAGTTCAGGAGCAGGTAATAGTTGCCTCACTCCTTCAGTGGCTGCAGCCCAACTGAGCTTGCAGACCTGCCTTTTGTACTTCCTACCCCACCCACTGACTTCCGGTGGGAGGGGTGAGCACGGCCTACCTCCACCCACCAGGGCTCTGCAAGTGGCCCCTCCACTTCTGGGTCAGTGAGAGGCTACTCTGACTCACTACAAGGAGTCTTTTTTTCTTTTGTCTGGTCTGCTTTTGTCCAGTTACACATTCTTTCAGCATCTGTTCCCGCATTGATTACATTCAATGTAAACTCCATTGATTTCAAATATGTCTGACTAGTCTATGTATTTCTAGTATGTGTGTACATTCTGTGTGTGTGTGTGTGTGTGTGTGTACAGACATACACGTAGACTATATGTTTAGTGGAACATTATATTTGTTGTACAGCAGAGACTCAATTCTGTATACATTATGTATTGGATATAATGCATTTTATTCTCTACAGAATATATATAGTATATAATATATACAGAACTGAACTGCTACTCTACAAGGAAAATATAATCTATAACAATCTCTATCTGTTAAAAACCAAAGGCTATATATTAGCTTCTACACTCTGGCTTGTGGAGAAGACTGTCTATGTCCATTTATATGGATCCTATCACAATAGTAGCTAAGTACCACCAAACATATGAAGAGATACCCCAACTCTCCTTCCCATAAAATTATGCCACAGACTTCCTCATACTGTTAAGCTCAAACTATGGGTTTAGGAGATATGTGAAAAAGAAATAAAGAAAACTAAAAAAAATTAATCATGGGAAATCAAAATAAAGCCAGTCATAATTCCCCCACTTGTGGATCTGGAATTGTATGGGGAAAAAGACAAGGAAAAAAAACAGATTAAGACCAATGAAATTTCTGCATTTATTTATGAAAAATGGGGCCAGTTTTGCCAAGTCTCTACAAATGGATAAAAAGATGACAGCATAGATAGCAGGAGAACCATTCTGATTGCTGAACTAATGCGGATAATGTTGGCACTAACCTGGGTAAGAGATGTGTAAAAGGCTGTAGCTGTAATTTTATCTGATTCCCTGTCGGACAAAATGACAAGGAGAACACGGACTTCGGAAAGCAGAATGACATAAGTGAAATAATGTACCTAACTTTGGAAATAATGCAAGCAGCTACCTATGTAAACAGTAGCATGGGTCCTGGTGTGTTCATAATATCGGAAATGAGATGGCTGAAAAAGCAGCAAAACATACTCCTAAACCTGAGGAGGTGGATATTAAGATACCCTTAACTAGGCAAGAATTCAAATGTGTGTTGGTCACAAATGAGCTTCTGAAGAAATGGCAATAACTATGGACCAAGGAAACAAAAAGACAAAGGTTCTATCATGTGTGCTCAAAAATCAAAGATAATACTATACTTCTCAGTCCTGACAGAAAAATTGAAATAGTCATTTTTAGAATGTTAACAGGTCATTGTGCCTTAGATGAACTTAGAGTTAAACTTATTAATAAGATGTAAAGACAGATTGTGTAATGTTTCCTTAAGGATCCTAGTCTGGATTCCTTGCTGTGTTTCCTTAAGGATCCTAGTCTGGGAGAAAGGATATTAAAATAAATTAAGTTTCAGAGTAGCAGCTGTGTTAGTCTGTAGCCGCAAAAAGAACAGGAGGACTTGTGGCACCTTAGAGACTAACACATTTATTAGATCATAAGCTTTCGCGGAGAGTGGCAGTCATAGCTTCTGCACTAAAAAGCAAACAAAGATAAAGACAAAGAAGGGGGACGGATGCAGGGAAGAGAGGAAGGAATTCTGCAGTCACTCTTGGGAACTAGAGAGTAGGGAAACTAGTAGAGTCAAAGAAGAAGCCCAAGGAGGTGTTGGCCCTGGGATCACTATATAAAAAAGTCTGGTAGGAGGCCAGGATAGATACACACCCACAACCAGAGTGGAGTAATCTCTGCTGGGGAGCCCTAACAACAGGGCCGTCCCCGGACTTCCAGGGAGAGAGTCCTGGGAGATGTTTATACTGAAGAACTGTATAAAAGAAGCTTAAGAGGGATGACAGGTCAAGCCCCAGGATGGCATAATTGGGTTAAGTTGTGGTTTTGGTTTGAGGGGGATTCTAGGGAAGAGTCCTGGGAGTCACGCTCCTGAGAAATGGGTGAACAAAAAGAGGTTGTGGGGAGAAGGTTTGGTAGAAGGTTCTGTTAGGAAGAAGTCAAGGCAAGGAACCAGGGTCTGGGGGAGGGCTCAGAAGAGACACTGGAGGGTTGGGATAGGATACAGAGGCACCTAGACAAATTAGAGGATTGGGCCAGAAAAAATCTGTTGAGGTTCAACAAGAACAAGTGCCGTCTTGGAATCCAGAAATCTAAAAGAATATCAAATGATGTGACCATTCTGATTGCTGAACTAATGCGGATAATGTTGGCACTAACCTGGATAAGAGATGTGTAAAAGGCTGTAGCTGTAATTTTATCTGATTCCCTGTCAGACAAAATGACAAGGAGAACTGAGTAAGTGGTGGTGCAGCTACATGCCTCCTGGTAAAGAATTGTGTCTCAGTAATGTCACAACTGTGATTCTGTCATAATTCTTCCCCTGACCCTTCTCCTTGCTCCTGGAGACAGAGTGTATTGCCACTACAACTGGTCAAAATATCTTGTTTGAAAACTGTTTTGGGGGGCTTTTTTTTTAAAACACAGTTGCTTCTAGAAATATTTCAGTGAAAAACTTGATTTTTCAGTTTATAATTTGTCAGTTTTCCCCCTCCCTGTTTCCGCACTGTAATTAAATGCTAATCTACATTATACAGCCACTAAATTGCAACTAGTTTAGCCACTAGGTTGCACTGTGTATAACCTAGTTTATTTAACTAACCTCAGCCATACCATGCAGAACATTAAAGGATCTCACAATGAATACAGCAGGTGTGTATCTCTCTGAGAAGTCAGCTCTGTAGCCAGTCCATATCTGGTACAGCAGTCTAACTTGCAAGTAGCAGCCTTGCAACCTACAAAAAGTACATGACCCCCACCCCTCCTCCATATTAATTCAGGGACAAAATTGAAAAAAGAAAGAATTGAGAAAATGAAAAAAAATCAAACATACTTGCCATTTTTTTAAGCAGCTCTGCTTTATGCCGCCCTTTACAGGGCACAGCATGCTTCTCTCCTCCCACCTGGCACCTAGCCAGCTGTGCTGTCCAGTGTGTTATGGGGATAGAGACAAAGATACATCTCCCGAAAGCAGTTAATTCCCCAGCTGGAATTGTGAATGGCTACTCAAACTCTGTTAAGCAGTCATGAATTTCAAAAAAGACATTAGGAAATAACCGTATACTTTCCAAGACACAGTATCCCCACCCCAAGTGTTAAAAAATCATGAGTCAGGTGTTGAGGCAAGAATCAGACTTTGAGGTTTTGAACAAGTTTAATACTCCTCTGCTGAAGGTGTGTGAGACACTTCAGGATAATATGAAGTCATTAAAAGTAGTACTTTGATAGTACGGGTGCAACATTTCCATTTGTCTAGTTTTAACTGTCCATTTTATTATGTGCTAAACTTAAACTGCAATACACCATTCACCAAAAAGGACCCCAACTCTCTCCAAACTCTGCCTATCAGAGGAAATCCCAAGCTGTAGAAGAATTAACACATTGGTCTTCACAATGTATTTTCATAATTCAAAACAGCAATGTGCCATATTGACATTTAAAGTGTATCTGATGTTTGTTAAAATAATTTGTTATAAAACTATGCCTACAAAGAAATGTTGATGAGAACACACCGCAAAATGAAAGACAAACACAGGACTGGATTTCAGCAGCAGGCTGCAACTTTTTAAATTTAGCATTCCTCCTCATTGTTATCTGCCCACCCCCTCTCACATACCACGTATTTCACTGGGTCCAGTGTGGGGCTACAGGGCTCCCACTCGATATCCAAAATCACTGTAGCCAACTAGCTCATTTTATCATCCATCATGATTATAGTATGTAATATTGTGGTCAATTCATATGCTATTTCATATATAATCAATGTATACTAAATAGATTTAAGTTACTAGGCCATAGGCTTCAGAATGCTTGACATGAGTGGGTGACCAAAGAAGGTCACAAGATTACCTATTGGCACATCTTCTGCAGTAATGTTACAAAAATAAATTAGATTGCAATACACTGCAAGGTATTGTTATGATCAGGTGTCACATGATCTTCAACATCATAGAAGATCCTGTCCTGACTGTAGGGTACATGTTGTACGTAGATGCTAATGAGAATAAGAGGAACTAAGAACAACCTATGAAAAATGGGGCACCCCAATATTCATAGATTGTTGAAGAAGAGATAAGGAAAAGAGGGTTGAAACCCTCAAGCATATTCATAGAGTGTTAGGTGTGGCCAGAAAAACAAAATAAAAGCGGTTCTCTGGATGGGTAAAAGTGGGAAGACCCACAAGGGAAGACTCCCTCCCTCCAGGAAACCCCAGCAGGAACCACCCTTCTATCGATGCTCGCCTATTGAGAGGTCCATCAGATCCTAGAATATCTTTGAGGTTGTAAGTAAGAGTACTTAGTCACTGTGTGAGTTTTTAAAGGATTTATATATGCATGGGTAATTGTAACTTTACTTATTTTTTTATAGAAACTTCTAGTACAGATAAGACTTTGTACTTTCGATTATGTCTGTGGTCAGCATCCTTGGACTTTGTGTGTTCCTAAAGTTTCTAAATTTGAGACAAACACCAGAGGTAATGTTCACTCTGTTGAGCTTGAAATTGTAGCAACAGGAGTTGGACCTTCAGTAGTTTAATTACTAAATTCAATTTAAATAAATAAAAAGGCTATATCACAGTACACACTCTTTAGCCTTTCCCTAGGACTCAACTCATTTCTGAATCCTCTCATCCTGCGCCTCAGGAAGGGGAAAGAAAGTATCAATGGGAACCCCCAGTCTGTGAAGACTTCTGGTCTCCCCTTTTCATTAGGCAAAATGTGCGCCAGCCAAATCGCAGGTCTCATTTACATATGGGAGCTGGCCCTTTTAGCCATTAATCATGCTGGACACTGACCAAAAGTTTGATGAGTGAAACATTCCAATATTCTTCCTAGCATACAAATGCCTATTCTTCCCACTTTTAACTGAAACTGGTCTCCACTGCTGTGACGAAGGCAAAAAGGGCCTCTGAACCCCTGAGAGTTTGGCTCAATGGGGGAAAAAAATCCTTCCTGATACCAAAATAGGCAATCTGTAAGACCCACAGCAACCTGGAATCACAGCTCAATATACCTCAACTACAGGATGAGAAGGCGGGGCAAAAATAGAAGTAAGATGGCTCCCAGACAGATGGTGTTGCTTTAAATTGATGTGGGGGAGCTATGAAAGCCAATCAGATCCCCTCATGTCCCCAAACTGGCTGATTGGAGGCACACATTTCTACATCCACTTGAGTAACAAGGAGAGACTAGGATCCAGCACTTCTATACAGGAGCTCTCCCTTTACTCTTCCAGGAGTTGGCCATCCCCCGGCTGGTCTGACCAAATATTTACCACCCTCTGCCATTGAGATGGGGAGGGATATTTTATTGTACTTCACGTGTATGAACACTGAGTGTGCTCATAAATCCCAATCCTCCAAACATTTAATCATAAAAGTAACTTTACTTGTGCAAGTAATTTCTTACTGACTTCACTGAAATTGCTCAGATGTATGGCCTTCCAGTAACTAATTTGGGTAACAGCAAGCACAGAAATCAGAGGTGGCCTGCAAATGTACTATGAATGCTGTCTTGTAATCACTTGAAAAAGTCTTGTTACATTTTAGTATCAAAATGTTAACCTAGAGAGATCCATTTAAAAGATTACAGCATGTTTAGGAAGATAATTATATGGCTTTCCTGCCCAGAGACTATCAGAAAGGCAGAGATAAAGAGTGAGAGAGAGTAGAAATATTTAATTCAGCTTTCTCTGAACAAGCACAAAAGAAGGGACTCAACTATAGTATCACAGAACAAGTATTTGCCCAACCATTAATTAACTATGTTTACAATGGGGGCATGCTTACAACCAAGGAACTGTGATGGTAAGTACCCAAACTGGAGTCAAAGAGAATTCTTGCTTTACCGTGATAACACAGACATTGAAATTGACCAGCTGGAGCAGACTTGCCTCCTCCCGTATGCCCATCTTTCCCTGATGAGAAAGCTTCTGTCAAAGTAGGCGCCTGTCCAATCGCTCAGCGTGTCTTGTCTATCACCATGATGAATCAACATTTCATTCTGTAACAGGCTTGCAGTGAGAAATAGTTATTTAGCTGCTTGCATCTTTAATGTAGAATGATATGCACAATCATTTAGCATAAAATTAGATTTTAATTAGTTTGCTTAGTGAGCTTCAAAACAAAATTCTACTATTTCATATAATATCACCCACACTTGCAAATATTAAATACCTATCATCAAGAACAACTGGGAGCCAAACATATTGAAAGAACAGTTTCTGCATTTGGTGTTCACACGACCCATTTTTGCCAATAGAAAAATATCACTAAATTTCTAATGTATGCATATCACATAATGTTAGATACTTAAATGGAACATTTTTCCTCCATTGGTAGGAATCAAATTTTCATTTTATTTTTCTGTGTGGCTGTTATGATTTCTGTATTTGAAAGTAGCACTCTCAATTATGGAACCTGATTTTTTTATCTACACACATACATACACATTCCCCAAAGTATTCCTAATGTAGGTTGCTTCTGCAGTTGCAGCAGGAGGCAAGTCATTAATTTACTACATGCTTGTCTTGTGATTATCATATGAAAACATTTATTTCTCGCCCTCAACTTTAGCAATTAACATGAAATCCTAAACTGCCCAAATCCCAATATCCAAACAGCCTTTCCAATGCACATAGACAGTGATAATGACCATTTAGTCATTCTTTAGCCAAGAAGCTTTAATTTAGCCCTTGTTTGTTTCTCACAATATAATTTTCCCAGCCCAGCACTGGAACTAATTTTGTTGCTCTTTTCTTTATTCTTTCCAATTGTTCATATGTGTTAGAGCACTGGATTCCAATGTGGGATGTGTCAGTAGTGTGATCTCACCAGAGGAATTACATTTTTGTCTGGTTCTTTCAGACTCTTCTCTTTCAAATTGTGACCCTGGATTCAATTACTCAGGTACCTGCATTTTTCTGAGAGTCATTGTTGTACTTAACTGCCCATGGAGAGCTGAAATAAACTGCCTTCCGTACCTGACCAGTGTGTTCCTGAATTGCGGGGAGGGGATCTGTGAATGGAGAATACTATATCTGTTGCCTCCTCGTGGGGTTTCTTGAGTGCTGTGGTACAGCAGTCATTTCTAGATGTCTGTTAGCATGTTTTACATGCTACCCTATAGACTCAAGCTCCTCGTAGGCCTCACTGCCTCTGACCGCCAATCACCTGCAAAGGTCATTGGACATCCTACCTCCCTACCCCATCCCAAACCAGCCATCTTCCTAACTACCAGAAATTTCCTCCTCCTGGGGACCTATAACCCTGCACTGCAAAAGGAAGAAGAGCAGTAAATTCACCATCCAGCTCTATGCAGACAGAAGACTGTTCACAAAGTTCATTACAGTGAGACACAGAAGGGAACTGTATAGAAAGTACCTGTATAGTCTATGCCCTGCTTCTAGAATAATCTTTCATTAACCTGGCCTGGAAAACCTCCAGCAGGAGCCATACCTTCTGCCATCACATGGCCTCTTTGATTCTCAAGACTAAGCTGGGAAAATATTTTGTCACCTAAATGGACTTTCATGTTGACTGTGTTTGCAATCCTTATTATTCACATTTGAATGAATGTGCAATATATATAAATAAAACTTTGCTTGCACTAATGAGTGTTCACAGGAAGGAAACTTGAAGCCTGTAGCTGAGGTTTGTTTAATCAAAAACATTCAGTTCAGGGGGAAGGAGGACATGAGTTACTGTGATGGTGGGTATCAACCCTGCACTGGTGAGGTGAGGATTAAGGAACTGCGCTTGGCACTGGAGGCCCCGCCCCCTCACCTGACAGAGGAGGTGAGCTATAGGATAGAGCAGCCTCCTACCAAGAAGCCACTGGGACTCTGACCTGCCGGGAACAAGCCTTATAGCCAAGTCACAGGAAACCCTTCAACCACAAGAGCTGAGGGTTACAACTTGCTCTCACGAGGGGAAGGGGCTCTGGAGATGAACCTGGGAGGAAGCCAGGAGGGATCCCAAGATAGAGCTGTGACACCAGCTGAGGTACAGACACAAGAATAGGAAGTGACACAGGGAATGCAAGTAAGTGTACCAGATCCTAAAGCCTGTATATGGACTACTGTTTTGAAGTGCCCTGGGTTGAAATTTGGTGGACCAGGGTGTTTCCCTACCCCACTCCCTTGACTGTAGTCACTCTGCTGAATGGCCCATGACTCTTGCCATTGGGTACACTATTGGGGACTGTAGCTGCTCTGCAGAACGGCCTGTGACACTCACCATTGGGTGATACAGTCCACAATAGTGTCACTAGTGGTACTGCCAGCCTGGGGCACACAGGAATCCCCTCAGTTACACAGCTGGAATACCAAATCATAAATATTGAATATCTAAAGTGATAGTTAATGAGCAATTCACAAAAAACGCTTGTCAAATAACAGTAATAGCAATTTCCCCCCCCCACCCCAACTGCAGTCTGGTCACAGAAAACATACAAGAATTTAGTTCACAAAAAAGTAGTTGAGTATTTGTCCAGCTGTGCACTGTACTTACTGACAATAATTGCAGGAGGGCTAAACTTGCTCCAAAACATCCATCTTCCATTTAAAATGGTGGTTAAACCACTTCCTGTCAAAATGTATTCCATTCTAATTCCTAATATATTTCTGAGTCTATTCATACACTAAAAATTGGTACTGTTTTGTACACAAAAGAGCGGCAATTGTAAAATTACATGAAATAGCAATATCTCTTAGAAAGTAACACATACTTTACTAATACCAGAGTTAAAATTCTTTTAACCTTACAGCAAACTCAAGAACAAATTCATTTATTGGATTCCAAACAAACATTTACAAGCTGAATTTACTTTAAGCTAAAGGACAGTCAGAGAATGGGAAAGGAAACTTTTTGGAATTCAGTCTTTATGACTTACATCATTAAATAGCCAAAGGCCTTGGGTAAGTACAATCCTAGTAGGCAAAACTGTGTTTCAGAATATTATTGGTTTATCCTGAGATGTGCAGATTTTCCCAAGGTTTGTAGTATAGCTCTTTTCAGATTAGAGTATGCATGCCAAAGTAAGCAGAGGTTAATGACAGAAGGAAAAGATTTCCCATAAAATATTAGGGCTCATTAAATCTTTCTGAATTAGTGTGGTCACCATTATGCAGTAAATATTTCCTGACAGTTACCACAGAGGAGTATCTGAGATTGCAGAATACAGGGAAATATTACTGATCTCCTATGTGATAACTGGCTATTAATATTGACTGCATAATGGTGACCACTGTAAATTAAACATATACAATTTCACTTTATATCTTCCCACTATCGTCTACTTCTGCTCCCTTATACCTTTAATTCATCACTGATGTTGAAACTATAGGCCAATATATCAAAATTTAGCAACCTTATATTTTCCTACAAACTTCACACTTGCATACATGCCAAGTGGGTAACAGCACTGAAGTGCCCTTTTATGTGTTAATATATAGGACACGCAAGCATGGAGTTGGACACAGTTTTGAAGTTCAGGATCCCTGTATTTACCTGTTCTAGTATTACAACAACATGGATCTAATGTTGTCTTGAGACCTGGGGTTGCAGTTTTCATGCAACCCCAGTGTCTTCCATGGGAGTTATGCCTGTGTATCCCAAGGTAGAATTTTTCTAAATTTAAAAGCAGAGGTTGGGCTTAAATATTTTTTATGTGCATACAGTTTCCATTTTCCATTAATTTATATTGCTCCATGTTGCTTGTGTAGCAGAAAGTTATGTGCATTGTATCACTCCTAACGCTGGTTTGATATATAGTAACAGCTACAAGCCACATCATGCATATGCAAGGGGGAGGGAAGGAGGAGAGGAAGTATACATTGTCTCAAAATAAATGCCTTGTTTAACAAACTTATTATGGTAAAAGTAGGTATTTGAACTTCATCGACTCTTCACTTATGCTAGTAGACTGTCACTTATGCAAATACCTTGTAATGGTGCAAGTTAGAAGGTAAGTACCTTCTGCTAAGTGTTAAAGAACCAACCTCCTATTGTTCTCATCTGTATCTGATCTAAGAACAGGTGCAAGAAATCTGTATGTGAGTCATGCTCCCATGGTACACATAGTTTGAATGTATGAACTGGTAGCTTTCCTGAGCTGCTAAATAGCTTTTTATTGCATGTAATTTGGCAGGGAGCATTTTATCATGTAGGTGTGTCACATCATATCACTCTGTACAATATAATACTCCAGGGAAAGAAGCTGATATGAAACACTACTTTGCTTCCAAAAATAAGCATTACATTCTAAAAACCAGATTTCTAAACTGAGGTGTGCATTCTTCATCCACACCTAGAAAAACATGTTCTAGTCCATGCAAGCATCACTGCCATAGTGCCTGGACACACACTGGAGATCAGAATTGAGCTCTATATATTTGTCAAAGGAACCCCCATCATGCCACATGGTGACTTTTTCAGCTAAAATTACTAAAAAAGGAAATGGGCACAGTAGAAAGTAAAGTATACAGATTTTGAGTGGAGGTAAAGTTGTTGTTAGTGTATGAATCATTTCACATTCACTGAGCAGATTCCTTTTAAAATGAAACACAGCAAGTGTGTATGCTTTTATAGGATATGCTTTCATTCATAATAGTATAATTTTTAAATTACAGAAAAAGTTGGATGACATAATTAGAAAACATTGATGCAGCACTGGCCAGGTAGCATTGTTTGCTCATCAGTACTCTGAAGCACATTTATCTTGCTACATTGGATAAGCCAAATCATTATGTTCTCAGAATATTGAGAAATAAAGATAACTGAAAATCATGGTCTGAATCTTATTCCCATTGAGTTCAATAGTTGTGCATTTTTACAAAGAAATCTATTTTAAATTGGTATAAGTCCATTACTAGACAGAGTCCGTTTAAAATAGAAATGGTAGAGTTGTCAATGCTGTAAAGGTAAAATACTCAATAAATATTTCTCTTCTACATTTGGGAAATATCCAGTTATTGTCTTATCCTATGATTACAACATATTCCAACAGTAACTTAGGATATTAAACAATATATTTTTAAGGCTATTAAGGCTAGAAATCACTTAATCAACAGGTCCCAAAAACTTGTATCCAAGAATTTAAAAGAACTGGCCAAGGATCTGAGCCTTTAATGTTGTTTTCTAATAGGCCTTGAAAAATGGAAAGTTATAGACAACTGGAAAAAAAAGCTAATGTTGTGCCAATATTTAAAAAGGTTAAACCAATTGCCATCCTATTTCCATTCCAGAGAGGTTTGAG
Source organism: Lepidochelys kempii (assembly GCF_965140285.1). NCBI lineage: Eukaryota > Metazoa > Chordata > Testudines > Cheloniidae > Lepidochelys > Lepidochelys kempii. The sequence continues at coordinate 84,954,062 of NC_136380.1, forward strand.
GCAGGGCTTTTCCCTTTCTCCTATTCTGTTTGATTTAGCTCTAGACCCTTTAGCCATTCACATCTAAGCAATCAACTTATTTATAGTATCAGGGTGGGCCAAACGGAGCACAAAATAGTGCTCTATGCTGATGATTCTCTTGTATTTGTATCTCAGCCTGAAATTCCATCCCTAACCTTCTAACCACTATTCATAAGTTTGGACACCTCTCAGGATATACAATTAATTGGAGTAAATCAGAAGTCTCAGACAGTAACAAATATGCCCACAGAGGCCTTTTCTCAAATTGGGACTTTCAATGAAAATTCTCTTACATGAAATATCTTGGCATACTGATTCCTACTAACATTCAGGACACCCTAACATAAATATAGAACCAAATATTGCCAACATGGCTAATAGTTTGGAGAGATGGAGTTTATTAACCCTCAGTTCATGGGGTAAAATTAATATGCTGAAAATGAATATCTTTCCCAGAATTTTGTATGTACTGAGGGCATCTCCCTATTTCAATTCCTCAAACTTATTTTATGCAATTCAATAATATTTTCAGAATGTTCCTTTGAGGCACAGATAAGAAACCTAGACTGGGTGTGAACAAATTACAGCTCCCCCTATCTGTGGCAGGATTTCATTTTCCCAACTTGGAAAATATTCGTCTCTCTTTTTTGTTTAGCCATATACCTTGGTGGCTATTAGGTATGACCACATAGACACCCACCTTGGATTCAGATTGAATGAGAATTGGTATAACCTCTCCCCCATTAAGGCACTGTAGGATTGAGTGATTATAGATTTCATGGTTCTAGAACTCCCGCAATAACTACTGTCAAGCCACATTTGACCAACCTTGCCTCTAAGTTCTGCTTCCATCCATTCTTCCATGTAGAGGCAGTCCTGTGGCATAATCATATTCTCAAAATTGGTGGCAAAGTCTTAATGTGGGGGGACTGGATATAAAGAGGAATTATGACTGTGTCACAGCTAATTGACAATGATAAATGTAAACTGTAGATCTTCAGCAACAATTTGACTTGCTCTTCTCCAATACATGGAAATAACTCCACTTAGAGCATTTACTTATGATTGTATTTGGACTGGATGCAGTAGGAGATCCAGAATTATTATTATTTTGGAGGAATCTTCCTAGATTTACTCATCCAGACATATCACTTTATGGTCTTTTTTTCTTCTTTTTTTGGCCCAAAAAACTCTGCCAAAGATTGATAATTTGAAAGGTTCTTGGACTAGAGATTTGGATACACAGCTATCTTCAACCCAATGGAATACAATTGTATCTAATGTTAAAAAAGCAACTATAGAACTGAGAATATGGCTTATTTGACAAAAGATACTTTTTCAAATATGCTGGTCCCCACACAGATCAATGGTAATAAGCCTCATAAATGCTGACCACTGTTGGACATGTATCTCCCTTGGTGCTACATTAGCTCATATGGTTTAGGAGTGCCTCTGTATCAAGAATTTCTGGTAGGAGGTCATCAAAAGACTAATTTGATATAGGACGCTAAGTTGCAGCCCTCCCACATAAGTGGGTTTTTTGGGTATATTCCTGATACCTGCACATTACCTGGTAACAAGGTGGAATAATTCCAACATGCAACTTTGGTTGCAAAAAAAAAAAAATTAATTCCGCAAAAAATGGAAATTTGATCCCCACCAAATATGTATGCCTGGCTCTGTGATACGGCTTATCTCACAGCTAGCAAATGACTGGCATTCTGTCCAATAAGTTCAAAGCTAGTTGTGCTGACTTTTTAAAGGTTTATGATTTAATATAGATCAAGAAAATAGATGTGTTACTTCTCCTCTCCTCTCTTTATCCTAGCCCTATTAACTTATTTTGTGTATTATGGTGGATCTGATATTTTGATATACTTGTAAAAATAAAATGATCATTAAAAAAGGGAAACAGGAATACCCAAGCAATTATAGGCCTGTCAGTCTTATGTCGATCGTGAGCAAAATAATGGAATGGCTGATACAGAACTTGATTGATAAAGAGTTAAAGAAAGGTAATATAACTAATGCCAATCAATATGGGGTTATGGAAAATATAGGCTGCCAAACTAATGAGTTGCTTTTTTTGTTGGTGGTGGGGTTTTTTTTTTTTAGATTACAAGTTTGGTTGATAAAGGTAGTGTTGCTATAATAAATTTCTCTTAAGCATTTTTCTTGGTTCCATAGAAAAATCTAGTTTAAAAAGACCAGTACAAAATCAGCATGGCATACAATGAATGGATTAAAAACTGGTTAACCGGTAGGTCTTTAAATGTAATTGTAAATGAGGAATAATCAAGCGAGTGTGCGACTAGTAGGATCCCGCAGACAGCAGTTCAAGGCCCTGAACTATATAATGTTCATTATTAATGACCTGGAAGAAACTGATAAATCATTAAAGTGTGCAGATGTCCCAGAGATGAAGAGGATGACAGGTCACTGAGAGAATGTTCTGGGTGCAAGGAAATAATATGCATTTCAGTACAACCATATTAAGGTCATACATCTAGGAACAAAGAATGTAGGCCATCTTTACAGGATGCAGGAGTCTATCCTGAGAAGCAGAGACTTTGAAAAATATTTATTGGAAAAATGACTTTGTCAGGGGGAGAGTCACGGTGGATAATTAGCTGAACGCAAGCTCCCAATATGACATTGTGACAAAAAGGGCTAATGCAATACTTGGATGTTGTGAAGAAGTGTACTATCACTTTAAGGGACTAGCTGGAGAATACATCCAGGACAGTCTGGGAGTAATCAAGGAGGCCCTACCTCACCCTGGCTCTAGGCTATTTACACAGGAATCAGCTGGGCTCAGAGTGAGAGTAGATATAGAAGGAAGTAGTTCCCTGAGAGAATCTGTAAAACCAGAGATGCCTAGGATAGGGGCCTGTCAAGATCCCTTCCCCACTCTGAACTCTACGGTACAGATGTGAGGACCTGCATGAAAAAAACCCTAAGCTTATTTTTACCAGCTTAGGTTAAAACTTCCCCAAGGTACAAACTATTTTACCTTTTGTCTCTGGACTTTTTTGCTGCCACCACCAAACATCTAACAAATATAACAGGGAAAGAGCCCACTTGGAAACGTCTTTCCTCCCAAATCCCCCCAAGCCCTACACCCCCTTTCCCGGGGAAGGCTTGATAAAAATACTTACCAATTTGCATAGGTGACCACAGACCCAAACCCTTTGATCTTAAGAACAATGAAAAAGCAATCAGGTTCTTAAAAGAAGAATTTTAATTGAAGAAAAAAGTAAAAGAATCACCTCTGTAAAATCAGGATGGTAAATACCTTACAGGGTAATCAGATTCAAAACAGAGAATCCCTCTAGGCTAAACCTTAAGTTACAAAAAGACACAAAAACAGGAATATACATTCCATTCAGCACAAATTATTTTATCAGCCATTTAAACAAAACAGAATCTAACACACATCTAACTAGATTGCTTACTGACTTTTTACAAAAAAAGAAAAGGAGTACTTGTGGCACCTTAGAGACTAACCAATTTATTTGAGCATGAGCTTTCGTGAGCTACAGCTCACTTCATCGGATGCATACCGTGGAAACTGCAGCAGACTTTATATACACACAGAGAATATGAAACAATACCTCCTCCCACCCCACTGTCCTGCTGGTAATAGCTTATTCATCGGATGCATACCGTGGAAACTGCAGCAGACTTTATATACACACAGAGAATATGAAACAATACCTCCTCCCACCCCACTGTCCTGCTGGTAATAGCTTATTCACTTTAGATAAGCTATTACCAGCAGGACAGTGGGGTGGGAGGAGGTATTGTTTCATATTCTCTGTGTGTATATAAAGTCTGCTGCAGTTTCCACGGTATGCATCCGATGAAGTGAGCTGTAGCTCACGAAAGCTCATGCTCAAATAAATTGGTTAGTCTCTAAGGTGCCACAAGTACTCCTTTTCTTTTTGCGAATACAGACTAACACGGCTGTTACTCTGAAACCTGACTTTTTACAGGAGTTCTGACCTGCATTCCTGCCCCAATCCCAGCAAAAACAACACACAGACAGAGGGAACCCTTTGTTTTCCCCCCTCCTCCAGCTTTGAAAGTATCTTGTCTCCTCATTGGTCATTTTGGTCAGGTGCCAGCGAGGTTGTCTTAGCTTATTAACCATTTACAGGTGAAAGGGGTTTTCCTCTGTCCAGGAGGGATTTAAAGGTGTTTACCCTTCCCTTTATATTTATGAGAGGGCCTAGAAGCCATCAAAGTTTCAAGAGGGTGGTGATCTGTCTTTGTCAAACACAGACTCCAGAAGACCAGCCTAACCACGCTCAAAGACTTTGCCTTGTGCACTTAAAGTTTAGGAGCTCTGCATCAGGGTCCTGAGGTAAGGACCTCATGAACAATTTATTGTAATTGTTCCTGTCCTGAAATATTAGCATGTCCCCTCTTAATATCTTGATAGTTTGTGTTGTCTTTTTTCTTGCACATCTCCATAAAGAGAACTTAATGATGCACAGTTAAGGAAATAAGTCAGGGCACAACTGCAGTGCCACACTGAGCCAAAAGTGGGTTCACAGGGATGGACCATATCCTTATACAGCTGTATAAATGCGGGACTCTTGAGTAGAAGTAGAACTTATTTTACCCGTGTATTTGTCACTGATGTAACCACTACAGGAATACTGTCTCCAGTTCTGGTGCCCACACTTCAAGAAGGATGTTGATATATTAGAGAGGATTTAGAGAAGAGTTGCAAGAATGATTACAGGACTGGAAAAGATGATTTACAATGAAAGATTCAGAGGTCAATCTAGTTAGCTTAACAAAGAGAAGGTTAAGGAGTGATTTGAAGAGTCTGTAAGTGATTTGATCAGTCTATCTATATCAGTTCCTACAAGGGGAACAGATATAGATAGGTTTTCAATCTAGCTGACAAAGGTATAATGTGATCCAATGGCTGGAAGTTGAAGCAAGACAAATTCATACTAGAAATAAGGTGTACATTTTTAACAGTGAGGGTAATTAACTATTTGAACAACTTATCAAGGGTTCTAATGGATTCTCCATCACTGAACATTTTGAAATCAAGATATCATCTAGTTAAACCATACCTATTGTACTTGGAGCCAGAAACCAATGGCCTGTGTTACACGGGAGATCAGACAAGATAATTTCAATTTCTAGACTTAAACAAATATGAATCTATAAAATACATATTTATACCTACTATAAAGCAATTGAAGCAGCATGTATTATTTTTACCATTTGGGAAGGACAAGGATAGACTTTGGAAAACCAGCCTCAAGCCAGTTAAAATAAAAGATAGACATTTCAATGCTAAATAAGTGTGTCTTCATGTGAAGGTAAGGGACAATCCTTAGCTAGTTTAAAAGGAATATCACTATTGAAATCAAAGGAACTAGGCTGGTTTACATGAGCTAAGAACATGGGCCTATTCATTTAATGGTACAGTGGAATCTTTACCGAGAACACTTTGGAGAATATGGATTTGAATGAATATTTTTACTCCTCTCATTTTCAGATAGCAGTTGTTTCATTCAGAGAGTGAAGCTGAATTTAGGTTATATGAACAAGTAGAACTTTATTAAACCCTGTGCACCACTCTTTCCATATGGCTGAATTACTTCCAATCTAACTCTGTGTTCCCTATTCTCCTGGTGTCCCACCAATAACAGTTGTTTCACGGCCCTCTGATTCTGGTTCCACTAGGCATGATACTGCACTTACAGAGAAAATATCAGAGGAATAAGAGGAGCTTCACAGATAACCTGTTTTATTTGATTTGGTGGTTTTTCTTGTGTTCCCTTTTTAACAATTTAGTTCAAGATAAAACTATTGCCCTGTTTGGGGTATGTTACTTATTGGGAATCTATCTAATAACTAGCTGGGAGCACTCCACCTCACAGATGGCTCTGATGCAGATCAGAGGGCCCACTGGGAAAGAGGTACTGTGATGAGATGGTGAGACAATTTGAAAGCTCCTGCACCATAGTCTCCCGTGTTCAGTCTCAGTCTCAGGTCTTATGAGCAAATGTGATGTCCCTCAAGATGGAGGATAAATAGGTTGCAACCTTAAATCCAATTCAAGAGTGTTCTGTGGAACATAGTAGGCAAGGCCCTGATGGTGTAGCCTCTCTAGGTAGAGTGAGGTGAAGGAAGTCCCCTGAAGTTACTAGTGTCCTGCCCGTGCCCATAGGCAGGGAACCACTCCAAGCCTGTTCCTATGGGTAACTCCAGGGGAGGTGAGAGTTATGTTACTTCTTGTCCTTCTGAAATAATGTAGGGTGAGGCACGGCCCTATTTTACCCTACTTCTTCCGCTAACCCCATTACAAAGGATTAGACACAACTCTTTGGAGCTGAAGGTTAAATGTTATGGGTCAGATCCTAAGTGGATAAAAAAATGGCATAGTTTCACTGCAATCAAAGTAAAGTGATGCAATTTTATACCAGTGGACTGTCTGGCATTATGGAGAGGAACCTGAGTTGCATTGGGAAAGAGATTGAGGGTTCTCAAAGACAGCATAGTAAAAATCACTCTGTGTGCAACTGAAATGGGGTGTTAAAAAACTGTTCTTTTTGAGCCTGTCTAAAAATACAGACTCAAGCAATAAATTACTCCTGCACCTAGCTTCCAGCATGTCTCTCATCTAAAGGAAGTTATTCAGGTCTACATGTGCTAACTGCTCAGTGCATTGATAGCACAGTATTTTGAAAGAAAAAAAGTTAAGATTTTGTTTTGGGGCAGGTCACATAAGGAGATAAACAACCTTTGAATCTATGTATTGATCCACATACTCTTTTATAACTATACATCAAATGTAAATTATGACAATATGTATCATTGACAAAATATTTGTGGTATAAGTATAAATTTGTATCACCTCTTGGAGATGAAAGCATCTCTCTAAATATCGCTTTTCACTTTGGTTTCACAATGTTAGAGGTGCCAGCTTTTTTAGGCTTAAAAATTAGTTGAAGTAGGGGTGGAAGGGGTTCCTACTTTAGAACTGAAGTTCAGAGATGGATGTAAAATGTAGGGCCACTGTGCTCAAACCTTACTCATCCTTTATTTCCCTCTTCTATCACTTTTCCAATGTTTGTCCTTCCCATCCCACCCTCTTATTTCTGAGTGGATAGTTATTAACTCTCATCAGCACATGCTAAGAAGTTTCAACTAGCAGGATTTTTGAAAGAAAAACATGGGTGAGAAGCGAAGATAAGGAGTGGAAGGAACAGAGGGAGACTAATTTTTTTTTAAATCACTTCTATCAAGTTCTTTTCCTTTAAGAACAATCTGCAGTAAACACTTTCAATGTTCTGTTTAACAGGGACCTCATTAATATCCACAGCAAGCCTCACTGTTCTAAATTAAGTGGGAGCTATGGGGTAGTGGCTACCCACCAGTGATCTAATCATTCAGTATCAGCACAATGCATTGTCACTATGGGAATTCAGTTCTAGTCCCTTTGCTGGGTCTTTCACTGAGCCAGTGGGGTCACGTACTGCTGTAAAGGCGGCATGCTCAGGTCTTGGGAGAAGGATATCATCGTGTCACTATACACTTTTGGCCAAAGTGTAGTAGTGCAAAGCTGAAGAAAGACCCTGAGCCAACACTCTTCAACAGAAGGGAGATGTAGCAATATGGATCTATGGAGGGAGCAAGTGAAAGAGGGAAAATTCTGAAGGACATTCTTACCACACCCGACCCTCCCGAACTGAATACTGAAATTTCTTTCCCCTAGAGTAAGAATGTTTGCTCAAACACGTAAGATTTAGCCTTAGGGAACACACAGACACAAAAAAATGACTTTTGGAGTACAATGGGAAATATGCATAGTTTATCTTACACACACAAACCTAAAAATAACACAAAACCAATGAGTCTATCTACACAGCACAGATGGATAAGCCTGGCAGAAAGTTAATACCAACAGAGATAGCAAGACACTGATGTAGGCAAAACTATCATCACAGCATACTATTCACAGTATGCTTGCTGCAAAAGGAAAGCAAGCAGCACTGTTTGCTTGCAAGCTATCAGAACACAGCTGAAATAGGGGAAGAAAACAAAAACCCAAACCTAGAATAATGTGTATATATAACTTGCCTCCCAGAAGAGCTCAGAAAATGTAGGCAAAACACAGTAAAGTTGCTAAAGCTTTGAGTCGAAACTTGTATATATGCAAGGAAAGAAACAGGGAAGCTGTTGAAAAGTCAAATGAACAGTTCCGGCACCATACAGTGTTTGTAATCTTCAGGCTGCCGTGATGACAGGACAAAGTGACAATTATGACGTCCCTGTAAGCAATGAGAGCCAGACTATAAGACAGTGGTGCCTTCCGAAATCTGAGAGGAACAAGGTGTGGAGCATGCTTTCAGAAGTCTCAAAAGAGCAACATTTCTTTTTGCGGAAACTACAAAACCCAAACGATCAAAAAAGAAAATCAAACTTCTGCTGGTGGCATCTGACTCAGATGATAAAAATGAACATATGTCGGTCCGCTCTGCTTTGGATCATTATCGAGCAGAACCTGTCATCAGCGTGGACACATGTCCTCTGGAATGGTGGTTAAAGAATGAAGGGACATATGAAACTTTAGCACATCTGGCACATAAATATCTTGAGACGCCGGTTGCAACAGTGCCATGCAAACAGTGCCATTCTCACTTTCAAACAAGAAGCAGGCAGCATTATCTCCTGCAAATGTAAACACACTTGTTTGTCTGAGCAATTGGCTGAAGTAGGACCAAGGGGATTTGTAGGCTGCAAAGTTTTACATTGTTTTATTTTTGAATGCCGTTATTTTTTTTGTATATAATTCTACATTTGTAAGTCCAACTTTCATGATAAAGAGCTTGCACTACAGGACTTGTATTTGGTGAATTGAAATATACTATTTCTTTTGTTTTTTACAGTGCAAATATTTGTAATAAAAAATATAAAGATAGCACTGTACACGTTATATTCTGTGTTGTAACTGAAATCAATGTATTTGAAAATGTAGAAAACATCCAAAAATGTTTAAATAAATGGTATTCTATTATGAACAGTGTAATTCGTCACACAATTAGGTTTTTTTAATCACTTGACAGCCCTACATAAAACTGATTCTCTCTTTTTCTTAAAAGAAAAAATGTCGTGAATAGCAGGCCCGCTGGAAATCTCTGTAAGATCAAATGCAAACACACTGCCGGATTCAAAAAAAGATAGTTTTATCACCATTAATGACTTGAACAGCGACAAATGTTAAGACTGCCATCTGAGGGTAACCAAATGTTATGCTTCAGGGCTTAAACTGATTGCACAGATTTTCAGCGGGTGTAAACCAATATCTTCTCTGACTTCCAAGGAGTTAATTGACTTCCATCGCCCTAGGATCTCATCCAGCAACTACAGCGATGGCCAAGAAAGTAGCCTTACCTCATATACAGCCATCTCCATCGCCGTGGTGTCATAGGTGCTGGAAGTAGATGTGCTGGGTGGGGCTGCTGCACCCCCTACTTGCAGTAGTTTCCATTATCTACAGGATTTACAGTTTGGTCCAATGGCGCTACACATCCCCACTATACAAATTATTCCAGCATCCCTGCGTGGTATATTAGGGGGTCTTTTTCCTTCCCCTTGAAGAATCAGGTATTGGCCACTGGCAGACACCCTGTATTGACCTCCATGGACGAGTGACCACAATAAATATGGAAAATCCATTCCTCTCCTGTTTTCAAAATCAAAAAATTAAAAATATCAAAAAACATATTCTTTGAATACTCAAGACTATAATGTACAAAAATAAATATAAAGTCATAGCTAACTCCTCTCAGCTCAAGCTATATCCATTTATTTGCAAACAGAGGCTTGTAATTCTAATGAATTTCAGATTGTCATTGTAACAAAATAGTAGCTTCTCCCCAGCCCCCCCCCCCAAAGTACCCACTGCTACACACACTTTCTTTTAAACAGTTTTACTGTCATAATGTAAAAAACCAGAAAGCAGTACCTCCACCCACCCTGGGCTACAATTCCTGGCTAATTTTTCCTATCAGGTGATGATTCCAGGGGACTCTAGCATTCATGTTTTAGAGTTATCCTTTCAGGGTTTCACTGAGTCTCCTCCTCGAGGATTCTGGCAGTTTGCCGCTCCTGTTTCTTGTAGCTTCCTAGCTCTGATTTACCAGGTCTTCCCTCCCTCCCCCAGTGCCCAGGTGCCCTCTTTTAAAGCCAAATCTGGGTCAGCTAGTATGACCTCCTAGCTTGAGAGCCAGAACTGGGACATCCCAGGTGCTATTTTTATCACTCTAGCTCAAGCCCTGTTAGTACAAGTCTCTTCAGCTGGGCTGAGAGGCTTGCTCCCACCAGCAGTGTAGATACACCCTACAAAACGGTCAGTGTCACCCTGTGGCAATCATATATGAATGTAAAACATAAAGAGCTACAGGTCAAACACCAGTTAATTTCAAACTGATTGTACAATATGAAAAACATAAGGTTAAAATTGAGTCTTGTTCATAAGATGGCAAGCAAATGAAAGAAATTATTCTCCAGGTGTAATTTAAAAAAAAACATCAGAATGGTTGGTTAGTTATTATTCAGTGGAAAAGGTCCTTATTGATGTAATAAGTCAATATAAACATGTTACTTTTTTGGATTACAAGGCTTTAATTAAATAAGATTAATAGAAAACTAAATCCAAAGTTTTTTTTTTTTTTTAATATATATAAGACAACTTCCAGTTAACAAACAGCCTACAAAATCAAGTCCTCTATTGCTGTAAAGGGAAGAAAATACAAACATGTTACTGTCCACATTATAGAACTTAAATGCAAAAAAAATCTGTTAATATACACAGATTCCACTGCCAGAAGGGACTATTGTGATCTTCTTATCTGATCTCCAGTATAACACAGGCCATAGAATTTCACAGAAATAATTCATGTTTGAACTAGAGCATATCTTTTTTAAAAAATATCCCATTTGATTTAAAAAATATCAGTGATGGAGAATCCACCACGGTTGCCTGGTTCTTTAGTGTTTATTGATTATTATTTATTTCCAATTGATTACTAATTAAAGAGTTGAGGGATTGTAGGTGTCTGCCATGAATTTTCATACAATTCCCCAGCCTCTCTTGGTCACGTCTAACTTCCTCATTTTGTACAACCTCCTCCCTTAAGCACACTATTCCCAGTTCTCCAAAACTCAGGGTCACTGTAGGGCTGCTTAGTTATGTCAAAGTTCATAGGCCTCAAAGCCTTATGCCAGCTGCTAAAGCTAATGCCTTACAGGATAGAGGCCTGTAAGTTATTTGCCTTACTGCTGAGTAAAATAAAATGCTAAAGCTAGCTCTATGGGCTACATCAGAAACCTTGGTAAATTGTTCCCATGGTTAATTACCCTCACTGTTAATTCATGCCTTACTTCCACTCTGAACTTGTTTAGCTTCAACTTCCAACCATTGGATATTGTTATACCTATATCTGTGACATTGGAGAGCTCCCTGTCAAATATTTTTTTTTCCCCTGCGTAGGCATTTAGACTCTGATCTAGTCGCCCCTTAGCCTTTATTTTGTGAACCTAACTAGACTGAGCTCCATCAGTCTTATTATAAGTAAGCTTTGAAGGATTAGATTTGTATTGGTAAATGTCAGTTTATCAGCATCCTTCTTGAATTGTGAACTCCCAGACTGGACACAATATTCCAACAGTGCCAAATACAAAGGTCAAATTGGTCATCTCACTGAGTTAAAGTTACCCACATGCCTAAGTATTTACATAATTGGAGTCTTAAATAAAAATAATTTCATTCAAATTATGGCAAAAGCAAATAAAGTAACATCCTCATTCAAATCATTCAACTCTTCTTCAACAGCCTCAGTTTTTGCCTTTTCCTTGATTTGGTTATTCTCAAACCCCACTGATGCCTCATCCTCATAGAAGAAACACTTCTCCAGCTTCCTTAACAAGGAATCTGGAAGTGTAAAAATTGAAACAGAATAGTTTGGTGAAGAAAATTATTAAAGCATAACAATATTTTTTTCTTTCTAAGGTAGATAGGTGATGAATATGGATTTGTTTGGCATTATCAGAGCCAAGATATTTTACACCTCTTTTTCCCTCAGGAACATGTGGAGACAGATGATGCAGTCCCGGGGAAAAGCAGCAACAGCGGGAGATGGGCTCTAAAACCATTCTTTGTGGTGGGTGGAGCTTGGGTACCATTATAGCTTATTGGAAAACAGAATTTCTGTTTTGTGGAAAATTCTAACGTTTCAAAATTTGTCCCAGAATGAAAAAGCAACTTTCTGTGAGATGGAAATTCTGAAATTTTGAATCAGAAGCATCAATATGTTTGATTTCAATAATGTTGAATGATACCATTTTGATAGTGTGGAAACTCTGTAGTATAACATATTAGCTAATATACATTAAATATTATTTTAGTGTAACATATGTATTATATTTTAAAATAGGTCAAAATGAATTAAAACAATAGATTTTAAATGAAAACCTTTACATTATCAAAACTAAACATTTTCACATTAATGAAATGTTTGTACATTATCAAAAGAGAAAGTCTAAATGACTGTCTCCCATTGAAAATATAATCAAAATCTTCACATTCCTATCAATCATTTTTATTTTGATGAAACTGCTTTTTCCAGTGAAACTGTTTAGTCAGAAAATATCCAACCAGACCAGCTCTAGGTAGCATTGTCCTACTGGGTAACGTTGATTAGTGGTAAATTCTATCTTTATGTAAAACTAATTGAACTATTAATTGCAGCTGACAAATTGCCACTAGATGTAATAATCAAAGTTCTCTATGAGATTTTTGGGTTCAGAGGGGCTCACTTCTTAATTGGGGAATTATTCCTCCCTATTTTTTCCTTAATTCTTTATTAGGTTTTGGCTGTTGCACTCTGAGCTTTCACACAGGAGAAGAATAAATTAGCAGTCGCCTTTAGGACCTAAATTTATACAAAGAGTGTTTACACCATGTTCTTAAAGGAAAAGCAATCTATCTTTTCTGAAGCCAGGCTATGTGCAAGTGTGACTAATCACTTCCTCAAGAGTTGCACTTCTTGTGAGGGTAGACTTGCATTAAATTGTCACTGTAAAACTTATTGTTCTAGCTGAGCTGACAATAGAAAGAATGCTAAGGAGAGAAAAAGGGCCATGGGCCTATGTGGACAATGAGTTATGTGCAGGGTTTTTTTAATAAATATCATATCCCCCGAAGGTTATTTATTTAATATTAACCTGCCTCTCTGTCAGGAGTTCAATATAAGGAATCTGTTAAGCAAGAAACCTATGGAAATGAAACAATGGCAAAAATAAGATACTTGGGGTAAGCAGCTGCAAAGGAATTAAGATAAAAATGGAGCTCCCTATTAATGACCAAATCTGGGTCCATCTGGGCTGGTAGGTTTACTCTTTCCATGGCTGATGGCCAATGATTAAAGGGGGATCCTAAACCTTTAAAATGCTGCCCAGGGGGAGAAGAGAGTAGGTTATGAGCAGATTGAGGATTCCACCCAAACTGACTAAGACCTTGTGTACACTTGGGATGGAGCATACTGTACATGTAGTTACATATGACAGTGAAAAGCTCTGGCAGGGGAAAGCAGCAGGGAAAGTCTTCAGCAGAAGGGAGCTGCCAGAACCTTTCCCTGTTGCCTCTCCACTGGCAGAGCCTTTCACTGTAATGGGGAAAGGTTTCAGTCATGGAGAGGCAGTAGGACATTACACTACTAAAAATATCAGTGTAGACATGAGAGGTCCTGCTTGGGCATGTAGAGAGCTCAAGTGGAGTATATATATTTGGGGGGGAGGGATAGCTCAGTGGTTTGAGCATTGGCCTGCTAAACCCAGGGCTGTGAATTTAATCCTTGAGGGGGCCATTTAGGGATCTGGGGCAAAAATTGGGGATTAGTCCTGCTTTGAGCAGGGGGTTGGACTAGATGACCTCCTGAGGTCCCTCCCAACCCTGATATTCTATGATATACCCTGGGGGGTTCAGGCATGTGGGTGCTCTAATCTACTCTCTTAACCATTGCCTCACCATCTGCACTGCTATTTATACCTGCACTAGCTGGGCATGTGATGTCTACTCTACGTGTGGCCATACATGTAGACATACCATAAGACAGACAAAGACAGAGAGCAGCATTCTGAAAGCAGGACAGGCTGGCTCACCTAAGCTACGAATAGTGAGATTAAGCTTGGGTAAGGAAATACATGTCTAGGCCTTTTGTGGTGTGTGTGTGTGTGTGTGTGTGTGTGTGTGTGCGTGTGTGTGTGCGTGTGTGTGTGTGTTTTCCCACTTGCACTCGAAAAGTGATGTACCTTTTGGATGGAAGAATAAATAATGTGTTCTTTTTGAGTCAGCTTAATTAACTGCAGGCGCAGGCTCCCAGAGAAAAAGGGCTGCAGTTGCTATATGCATTTGGAACTTCTGGGTTGACCTGGTTGGTTAACAGAAGGATTGCAGTTCAGTTAGGAATAGTCGGACCACGTGGTTCCATCCAGAGAGAATGAAACCTATCCACAAAGGGAGAGCAGTCAAGAGGGACTATATGGAGTCTATAGCTTGCTCTGTGACTGTGACAGCATATACAATTTTCCCCCTATTTGAATATATGTGTAGTGATTCCACTAACAGGAATATTACCAAAAGTTTGTAAATCAAGAATCGACTGTGACTGACAACACCATCGACTCCACCCATCAGCACCCAATCTGGAAAACTCTTGGTAACCCACCAACACCTGAGGAGCTCTGAAAAGTCAGATAGGTCAGATAGGATAGGGATAACTGGTGAAGACTTGTCAGAGAGGGAACGTCCACTTTGGAGGAAAGTCGTCTTGCCCTGGTCTCAGAAAAAACACCAGAAAAAAAAGGAAAGACAACAGGGATGGGCAGCAATCGTGGCCCAACCCTGTCATCCAATATCACCTGCATTGTCTGCCAACAAGCCTACGACTTAAGAATCAGACTCCTCAATCGCCAAAGGACCCATGAACAATAAAACCTGTGAAAGAGATCATCCTCGACCTCAAGGGATCGCCGATAAGTGTCTTTGTGCAGAAAATCATGCAGTTTGGTTTTAATGGGTTCATCAAATATTCTTTAAGAGTTCATTAAAAAATGATTTTCAAACCTGAAAAGCACACACATACTTTGAAGTCATTTTAAACTTTGAATAATCTCCTTTCAGATGTGCAAAATTAATGTAAACCTTTAGTTCCAGCCTCAGTTTTCACTCAGTCCCTACTCAGGTAAAACTCCAGGGCCTTATGAGGGTGATAAAGATGGCCACCTGATTTCAGCTGTGTTGGATGGTTGAAATTAATCAGAGGATATCTTTTCTCCTCCCTGATTAGCTGAGCAAGCATTTTAGGCATGAGATATGACTTGGAAACTTAATCTCCATGAACATTTGTGCCAGTAAATACCAGTAAAGATTATCACAGCTCATATTTATCCATATAGAGATGTAAGGAATAGTAAGTAACCCTCCCCAAACTTTACTCTCCGATTTGGCTGAGTACTCTACTTGGATTTCAGCTTGAGGTCAAAGAAAATGGAGTGTTTGCCTAATAACTCCTGCCATAAAATTGGGTGGCAAGTGAGAGGCTCTAATCCCCATTACTCAAGGCCATGTAGGTTGAGGAGAGAGTAAGCTACACCTTGAAAGGGGTGAAGTAAAGGATAGAAGAATGTCTCTGAGTCACAGTTCCTCCCTGCACTACTTCTGGGGGTGATGTAGCATCTGCACCAACCCTTACCTTGTTCTGAGTCTAGCAGATGAACCTAGTTCTAAGTGTGTGCTATGCATTTGTTTATTCTTTAGTTCTGAGTTAACAGACATGCTCTTGGAACTTGCATGGCAAACAAACACCATTTCTTTCCATCCCCTTCCTCGTGTTTGTTTAAGGATCCATAAGAGCAAACTTCTGAAAGGAGAGAGTAGAAGCTCAGTTTCTTTCATATTCCAAGACACTGGCATTGTACATAATTAATCTTATATTGTAGTGTGTGCTATGCATGTGTGGATGCATGTCTGTAAGCATGTGACATGGAGTGTAAATGGTATTAAGTAGAACTGGGCAGGAAATGTTTTTTCTTGACCTGTGAGAATTGAGATTTTTTAAAAACATCCTGTTCCAAATTGGGACAAAACTATCTTTCCAATTGGCAGGCAGCATTCCACTGGAAACCCACCTGGTTTCTGTTCAGAGTTTGGTTGAAATTGACAGTCCCGTGGAGCATTTTGATATTGGCAAATTCTTCTCTGCTAAAAAAAAAAAAAAGGTTTGTAAAAATTGTTCTAACCAGCTCCCCAAATATTTGCTCTTAAAAAAATATTGCTGGTCATGCAACTGCATTTTTGAACCAGTGACAGTTCATCTATTATACCTCTACCGCTTAAAATTTCAAATGTTACTTGGCCCCTTTGTGGGAGGATTCAATGGGCAGCATCTCTCTTAGGTTGAACATAAACTTTACAGTGACTGCTGTAATGTTTAATGTTTACGAGCTTAGCTTGCCATAAATCTACACTGATACAACAAATTGCTTATGCTCTTGTATCAATTTTGAAATGAACAGTTTTGTCTTCATTTAGCATTGTATTTAACAAAATAGTCATCGCTGATGGACATTCTTTGTCCTTCTACAATGAATTCTTCCTTTTTTCATCTATATCTATGACACCCTATGTTTTCTTGCCCTGCATTTTACACGTCTGTTCTTAAAGCACATAATAGAAAAATGAGGAATTTTTATCTTTATTTTTTTTAGCTTTGCTGGCCTCATGAATGCAATGTACTTTTCATATACAGTTTCACCCACAATTTTTAATATACTGGCATTTCCACTTTGCCACAAAGTGGAAATGTGTCCCTGTTATTTAAAAGTGTCTTGTGACTTTTTTTTTTTTTTTTTTAGGGAATATTTCTACACACTCCTAAAAATTCTTCTCTCAAACAATACAGACATGTTCCAATGTGATCTGACTCTTTCCCACATACAGTTCCTTCCCATGGTGGGTAATGAAATTAGTGCTCATGAAAGATGTCAGACTTATAACTGTGGCCAGTGACCCCGAAGAAGGCATTGGGACAGATATTCTGCTTGTATAAATTGGCATTGTTCTATTGGCTTAATTGCTCTGGCCTATTAAACCTGTCTTTCATCTCTTGCTTATGCATTCTGATGATCTTGACTTATTGAATTTTTATCTTTGAGTCATATTATTATGATATGATGATGACCATAGATGGCTTTTCACATGCTGCATTTGAGGTATCTAGTGCACTTCTGGAATTGATTGTATCCAGGGAGATGCATGTTGCATCAGTGTTTTGTAGGATTGTTTAGGCTAAGAAATACATAGAAGTTAGGTTTGGGGCCTAAGTTAGCCTAAGTGTAGAGGAGTATCGGAAATTGAAGTTGCAAATGTGAGAAAGTTAGAGATAAGTTGGAGACAGTAAGATGGGAGATTTCAAGTTAGCAAGGACATGACCCAGGATTATGTTACTGCTATGTTTTGGTTATAACTGGTTTGAGCAAGATTTTAATAATTGTTTTGATAATTTTGGAAGGTTTTCTTAAAATGCTACCTATAGGGATAATATGGGAGGGATATTGGTGCAGATGTTAATTTAAATAATGCGTAATGTAAAGAACCAATAAGGAGGCAATGGAACTAATGTTAATTAGTTTTGTAATGGATTACAAAGTAATAGCCTTGAACGATTGCAGGAGAAGTAAAATAAACATCAAAAGAGTAGTTAGGTTCCAGGATGATAAGGCTGTATCACTCTCAGTGGACTGATCACCCACTGATCCATTATTTCATCCTTGAGTATAAGTGGTAATTGCATGCCTGTTTTCTTAACTTATCATTTCCCTTTAAATAAAATGTGGTTTTATCATTCAAAATGTTGCCTAATGGTCCTCTACTAAATAAATTTTCTGTAACCGACCTAGAGGCTTGAACCTGAAAACTAAATTGGGTTCTATTGTACCCTTATCTTTAACAATTTAATATTAATTTATTTGAGAACATTTCAACATATAGTTATGAAAAGTTACAGTTTCATTATCTAAGTGATTTCTTGTTTATAGGAGTGGTGATGAGGTCAGTGCATTTACACTAGCTGCTTGTTACCTTCCAGGTCATGCCCCTTACAGCCTTTAAGCCATATTTGCTGCAGGAAAGAATGAAGGTCCCGCCCCCACTCTGATCAAGTGGCCATTGAGTTATATATGGCAGCCTGTGAGTTGCTCTTTCATTTGAGATAAACTTCACAAAGGAACAATTTGCTGTTGTGGAGGAGATTAATAGATATGGAAATCTTGAGGCAACTGCAGAAGCTCTCATTTGCCTGTAATGCATTTGGGCTAGCACATGACTTCTGCTGGTAGCTTTATTATGTTATAGTTGGGGAAACACACCCTCAACCTCATAGCCACATCACTGAGAGATTAGAGAGGATTTAGGTGTTTGGATACCAATTTGAACAAATATAATGGGATCTCACTGTGGCATTCTGTGTCCCTTTCAGGTAACAAGCTTCCAGCATTCTACTAATGCCTGCTGTGCCCAGAGGTACCTGGAGTAATGGGTGACAACATCTCACTAAGGCAGTTGTTTTCAAGTGATCACTTCCATATCGGTAATTGTAGGCCTAAAAGCTAAGAAGAGCAAACATCCCCCCACATATAAAACCTTGCCTCTAGGTATAAAGAAAAGGAGTACTTGTGGCACCTTAGAGACTAACCAATTTATTTGAGCATGAGCTTTCGTGAGCTACAGCTCACTTCATCGGATGCATGCCATGGAAACTGCAGCAGACTTTATATATACACAGAGAATATGAAAAAATACCTCCTCCCACCCCACTGTCCAGCTGGTAATAGCTTATCTAAAGTGATCAGTGGGGTGGGAGGAGGTATTTTTTCATATTCTCTGTGTATATATAAAGTCTGCTGCAGTTTCCACGGCATGCATCCGATGAAGTGAGCTGTAGCTCACGAAAGCTCATGCTCAAATAAATTGGTTAGTCTCTAAGGTGCCACAAGTACTCCTTTTCTTTTTGCGAATACAGACTAACACGGCTGTTACTCTGAAGCCTCTAGGTATGTGAGAATAAGTCATTCTTCATGCCCATTTAATTATTAGCCTTTCTGTTAAAGCTCTCAGTGAGTCTTATCTGTGGTAGTTTTTTTGTAATTACTGGAAATGACATTTAGACCAGTGCCTCTCAACTTTCCCAGACCACTGTAGCCCTTTCAGGAGTCTGATTTGTCTTGTGTACCCCCAGGTTTCACCTTATTTAAAAACTACTTCCTTACAAACTACTTGTATTTTGTAAAAATACAAAAGTGTCACAGCACACTATTACTGAAATATTGCTTACTTTATCATTTTTAACCTATAATTATAAAATAAATCAGTTGCAATATAAATATTGTACTTACATTTCAGAGTATATTATATAGAGCAGTATAAACACGTCTTCTGTATGACATTTTAGTTTGTACTGACTTCGTTAGTGCTTTTTCTGTAGCCTGTTGTAAAAACTAGGCAAATATCTAGTGAGTTGATGTACCCCTGGAAGACTTCTGCATACACTCAGGGGTACACATACCCCTGGTTGAAAACCACTGATTTAGACCACCAACTTTTCACATACAATTATTACAACTTTTAAACAATGACCTAGATTGAATTTGAACCAGCAATCTAGAAATCAAAGCCTTTGTCCCATTTGCAATGCTCAGAGTCACCCAGACTCCCTAAATTTACATATTTTATCACAAAATCATTCATATTGTCAACACAATGAAGGTAATTAATTTAGAAGTGCTGATGAATGTTCATGAATAGTTCATCAAATATTCTTTAGGAGTTCATTAAAGAATGACTTTCAAACCTGAAAAGTGCACACATACTTTGAGACTGAAAGCAAAATCCCTTCCACTTTCACTTGCTTTTCCTATTCTTTTCTTTTCTTGCCACTTCTAATAATTATTGAACATATTTATTTTAAACAAGTATTTCCTGTTTTAGTCTCCCTTCTTTTGCTCATTATATGCTGTATTTGTGACATATTCAGGGGAAAGTTGAGGAAGTTACAAATACAGATGTATGATTTCCCCTACATGATCAAGTAGAAAGGACACAAGTAGAGCTGGCTGAAAAACCTTGATGAAACCATTTTCTACTGGAAAATGCAGTTCCATTGAAATCTAAATGTAAATTGTGTCAATTTCACCAACATTTTCTTTCAGAGAAAGGGTGGGGGGGGGGGGATTCTGACAATATCAAAACATCCTTTGCCTTTTTGAAAAAAAAGTTTAAACTTTTCCTTTCAAAATGTCTTTTTTAGGGCCGTCAAGCTATTAAAAAAATTAATCACAATTAATCGTGCGATGAATAGCGCTGTTAAACAACAATAGAATACCATTTATTTTAAATATTTTTGGATGTTTACTACATTTTCAAATATATTAATTTCAATTACCACACAGAATTCAACGTGTACAGTGCTGACTTTATATTTATTTTTATTACAAATATTTGCACTGTAAAAAACAAAAAAAAAGTATTTTTCAATTCAGCTCATACAAGTACTGTAGTGCAATCTCTTTATCATGAAAGTTGAACTTACAAATGGGGCTGGATTTTGTTTATACTGCACCACCCAGAAACAATGCACAAAGAAATAATGTTTCTTTCCTTGCTCTCACCTTGCTCCAGGAGTAAACTAGTTTGCTACTACTAGCCCTTACAACTAGTAGTGGAGGGGTTGTAATCTGCTACTGGCCATTATCAATAGCAGGTGACTCCCCCAGAAGTGCTGACTCAGCCAATGCCAAGGTTCTGCTTTCTGCCAACTCCTCTTCCACTTGATCAGTGTGGGAGTAGGATGTATGCAGTAAATCCTGAGCCCTATATATTTTGACTAGTGTCCAGGGAGACCTCATAAAGTTGGGGGTAAGGACAGGGTCTCACTTCCCATTATGCTTCTGCATGGCAACAAAAGCTGGGTGATGGTTTAGCTTAGAAAGAAGGGGAGCACTCTAGATCCCACAAAACAAATGAAGATAAATAGGTACATTGTTTTGTAGAGAAAAAAAACCCACACAACATGAGGAGTGAAAATGATATTCTGTTGAGCAACTGACAGAATGAATGACTGGCCATGACAGGAAGAGGAACTGCAGTGAGAAGATTGTTTTATTAAAAAGAAAATCCATGTTTTGTTTAAAGAGCTTGATGAAGTGATTGATTTTGTGCCAGTGGAGCTAGAGAGTCTGATTTAAGGACATGGATTGACTCGGAATGGAGGAGGCAAAGTTATGGCCACTTCCTTTTAAAAATGAAGATTGTAAACAGGGATTGTAACTGAGCAGCTAGGACAGGCAAAATGGGAATGATGGAGAAACAGACTGGATAGATGGTTAGAGGTAGAAAGAGGATTTTTAAAATGTTTCTCAAATCCATTATTTGAAAGGAATCTCTTCCTCTCTGGAAGATCCTGCAAGATCCATTGCGTTTTGAGGTCCATTCCTTAGGGTGGACAGGAAACTCTTCTTTCCAAGGGAGTAATGCAGAGGGAAGTCTGTGAGGGAAACTCACAGTTTCCCATCCTCTGTGTTTTTTACACCCATATAGGGACAATCTGGCCCCTGGACATTGCAAATTAATGTAATGTTAGGAAGTTAGAAATGAGTAGATGTCAATGATCTTTTAACAGAGAGAGACAATCCCTTTCAGCTAGTAGTGGATATGGAGTTATCATGAGTATTTCTCAGAGACAGAAGAAATATCAAAGATTTCAAAGTTGCTTTTCACTGCCATTTTAAAAATATGCTGTGGGGTGAAGAGAAATACTGTGTATGCAGGCAGCGATGCAATTTTTTTTTTAAAAAAATAAAGGCAGCTTAGGTTTTTTTCAATAAAATGTTCATTCTTAATGTACAGAATATTTGGGTCAGTCTTACTTCTTACTGGAAACAGATGGAATCCATAGAAAATCTTTACTGATAATTACAGTCTTTCAGCACTATTCATACACTGCTACTGAATAATCAGACAGTTCTGAGGTTTGTAATGTTCATGAAGATTTATTAATGCTTATCAGAATTCTGACTCACCACCTTTCATGAACTATATTGTATTCATAAATTGTCCCTCTTTATTCTGATTATGAACATAGAAGTTTGGGGATTTATCTAGGATATAAAAACATTCCCAACTACTGTATTGTATAAAAATGGTAAGCAAGAACTAAATGTTTAAAAACAATGACACTGTGTGATTTTCTTTTTCTTTTTTTTAAAGCTGGCAAATACAGGTGGGAATGAAAGGCTGATAACTTTTGAGGTTAACTATAAAGGAGAAAGTCCCGTAGAACTCATTAATATTTATGAATATTCTTGATGCAGTTTGATGCATATGCATTAAATTTAGAATATGAATAATTTAAATTATATTTGGGAGAGGTGCTGCGTTTTACAAGTCAATAATTGGTTCCCAGGTGGATAAACTGTGATGCTGAAAGCTGAATAGTTTATCCCAACATGGCAACTGAATTATTGCTGAAGAAAATAAAGTTCCCTCTATTATGTCTGTTATTGTACAAATGAAATAACTTGCTGTTAAGAACATAAGAATGGCCATACTGGGTCAGACCAAAGGTCCATCTAGCCCAGTATCCTGACTTCTGATAGTGTCCAAAGCCAGGTGCTCTAGAGGAAATGAACAGAACAGGTAATCAGCAAGTGATCCATTCCTTGTCACCCAGCTTTGGGCAAACAGAAGCTAGGGACACCATCCCTGGCCATCCTGACCAATAGCCATTTATGGACCTTCTGTCCATGAATTTATCTAATTCTTTTTTGAACCCTGTTATAGTCTTGGCCTTCACAACATCCTCTGGCAAAGAGTTCCACAGGTTGACTATGTGTTGTGTGAAAAAATACTTCCTTTTGTTTGTTTTAAACCTGCTGCCTATTAATTTCATTTGGTGCCCCCTAGTTCTTGTGTTATGAGAAGGAGGAAATAACACTTCCTTATTTACTTTCTCCACATCAGTCATGATATTATAGACCTCAATCATATCCCCCCTTAGTCCTCTCTTTTCCAAGCTGAAAAGTCTCAGTCTTATTAACCTCTCCTCATATGGAAGCAATTCTATACACCTAATCATTTTTGTTGCCTTTTTCTGAACATTTTCCAATTCCAAAATATGTTTTTTTTAGATGGGGCGACTACACAGCACGCAGTGTTCAAGATGTGGGCGTATCATGGATTTATATAGAGGCAATATGATATTTTCTGTCTTATTATCTATCCCTTTCTTAATGATTCCCAATATTCTGGTCACTTTTTTGACTGCCGTTGCACATTCTTTCTAATACTCTTGTAACAAAAACTATCTTGTACTATCAATAATTTATTTTTATCCATAATAAAAATAAGTGTTTAATATTAGCATAGAGAAAAATTGGTAGACAGAAATGTATATTTAACCTAGAGAATTCCCTAACGTATGACACCTGAAAGGCTTAGATTATCATATTTTAATGTATTTTTTGGATTTACATGCAGTTACATCATACCCTCTAGATTCCCTTGACATTAAAGAATACAGTAAAAAAAACCAGCAGGACATTGCACTTCCTCCCTTCTCCTGAAACCAATCACTTCTCAGTCTTCAGTTGTCTCAGTCATGCCTAAATACCACTTACTAATGCTATCCATATAAATGGATAATGAAAACCTCTGCAGTTACATTATACTGGATAATTCTATTTCCCCTAAGGGATGTTGTAACTTGGGTACCTCTTGGCACTGACTGACATAGGGCACAGGGTTGCATAAAAGTAGAGCCCTGTGTGTATACAAAATTTGTATGTGCATCCGATTCGTGATCTGCAAAAATGGTCTGCGGATATGTGCATCTGCATCTTCATCAGATAAAATTATTCTATATATTATTCCCAAAGTCTGTGACTTGGGATTGGTCAACAGAAGGTGATAAACATCTCTTGCCTGAAAATCTTGTTTATCTACTTGTCTGGCTACATGTAAGTTAAGTATTGCATGGCTTCCAATGGCTGTCCATTTACAGTCTGAGCCAAATGCAAATGAAGGGACTGTGAAATCTTCAGGAGAGGAAATTTACAGAAAGAAATAAAACAGCAGGAGGGAGTCCAATTTTCCCGTGAAGATAATGTATGTTTTGGACTATAACTGTGGGGATACAGACACAGTAAAAAGCCTTCACCTAGGAAGAAAGCTGACAGTGGGTTTGCTCATAAAAAAAGGATAACAGCAAAGTCTGAAAAATGCTGGAAAGACTTTGGGGGTGAGCTAAACTTTGTTTGATAAGAGGGTATTTTGTTAATTAAGTCTAAGTTCTAGAATGCACATTTGACTTTGAAAAGGGGCATTTTAAGCAACCAGACAGATGTCCAGGCCACTGCCGATTCTTGAGATGGACTATCAATTATTCTGCTTGTTTCATTTAGCCATTTAATAGGCCTTTTCAGGAACTTAGCATAACTAAGACAAGCTGAGAAGGGTAGGCAGCTATCATATGAAATGCACTTGACTCAAAACCCTCTCTGATATGCTGGGGTAAACATCTTTGGAAAAAAAGGAAGTCTGGCTATATCTTAGGATTGTCATTATGGGGAAATACAACTGCCAGACTAATGGCTCAAACCTCTTGCTTAACAATGTTTTTTTTAGTGACATGTTTTTTTGTAATTCCTGCTTTTGCCTAATGGTTGATTTTGTTTGGTCAGCTATGTAACAGTTTTGATTGACCTGTCTTTGTAACTTTTGGGTTGTAAGAGGGGAATTGTCGGTCTGGGTCAAGTGGATCGCTTTGTGGACA
Source organism: Lepidochelys kempii (assembly GCF_965140285.1). NCBI lineage: Eukaryota > Metazoa > Chordata > Testudines > Cheloniidae > Lepidochelys > Lepidochelys kempii. The sequence continues at coordinate 84,979,003 of NC_136380.1, forward strand.
CATTGGAAAGATCTCCAGCCACAGATCGAAGGCTGGCCATCAGAAATCTGCTGCTGAATCACCTGAAGACTGCTCCAGACTTGTGGGATAACTAATTGTTTGAGGTACTCTGTAACCGATTGTGTTTGTATGTGCTTGAGACTAAATAAAACAGAGACTTTGAGTAAAGGCATTCTGATGAGAGTGCTGGAGACTAATAAAGTGCTGGCTTTACGTGAAAGCACTTGGTTTTGATGTGTTTTTCTCAGCTATATAGAAGACAGAGGCATTAGCCTAAAATATGCAGATCGAGTCTAGGAAGAAAATTCCCCTATGGACAGTTTTTATCTATAGTTGTCTTTTATGGCATTTCTTGCACCTTCCACTGAAGCAAGTGCTTGAGTCAGACACAGGATGCTGGACTAGTCTGAACTGGGATGGCAAAAAAAAAAAAAAAGTATGAGGCCCTAGATGGGTAGGTGCAAAATTCAGCCCCAAGCCTAGGACCCAAGTGTAGGGCTGCTTATTAGCACGCCTTCCCCCTGTTTTTAGCTGCTATTTCTGGATATGTAAAAATATGATTCCCGTGGCCCACATCTAATGCAGCTTTCTTTGCTAGCTTATACGAACCAGTGTGGATAACCCTTTCCTCAAGCAGCCACTAAATGGTTATTCCACCTGCAATCTCCCTACACTGCATTTGTATTGGATTCTCTGAATGATTAAATGAATTTCACCCTAAAAAGGCAGGGGTTCTGCAGAAATAATAATTGGTGGTTATGTTATTAAAGGCAATCATAATGCATATGAACATTAGTGAACATGCAACTTTAGCACTGATGTTTCTTCACTTTTCAGAGCTTCATTTTGAAGTCTTAATGCTCTCTTTTGTATCGAATATATTATCCAAGTCAGTGAGGTAAATCCACTGTGAACTAAAGTCCCTGCACACATCTGCCCCCACGTTTTCTCTTCTCTTATTTCTTAACATGCATCTCCTCTCTTGCACAACAAATCCAGACTCACCTCTCCCTTCATGTTTTCTTTCAGCTTACATTTTATGCCTCCAACTCCCCCTATCCCCGTGTACAAAGTCTCCTCCCTATTTCCTCTAAAATCTCACATCTAAATTCACTGCTACCATACTTCCACAAAAGCTGACCCACATCACTAAAAATACTGTTACTCAACCATTAACAAATAAAGCAAGTCTCTAAAATGGGATCTCCAGGTCTTCTTTTTACATTTTGTGTTGTTCCTTTCTATGTAGCTGGCTGTGAGAGGGTCAGTGCTTTCTTGTGGGTCTTGTTAAACCCAGTTGCATACTCAGCACTGGAGCTGGGCAAATAACTGATGTTTCTAGTTTGCTGGCAGTTCTGAAAAATTTAAAAATAATGGTTCAGGTCAAACCAAAACTGAATTTTTTGGTGAAGCAAGAAATGTCAGACAATTTCATTTTGAGTATGTTTAACCTTTTTGATGAAAGCAAGAAAATGAAGTTAATGAAAACAGGTAGTTCTGGTGCCCCCCTCCCCGCCTCTAACCAATGGCCACATGGTTAGGGCACCTGAGCTTCAGGTTTGAATGCCTATTCTAGAGTAGGAGCTTGAACCTAGGTGAGTGCCCTGATCACCAGGCTCCTAGCTATTCTGCTGTACCTCTCTTTCAGTCTCACCTATTGAAGCTATTCCACTTTGTATAAAATATTTGGATAGTCACTGGGCCAGAAAGACAGTATGAGAGTTAATCTATAACCTGGGGGTTAGGGCACTCATGTGGAATGGGGTGGATACCTGGGTTTCACTCCCTGCTTCAATAACATTTGTAACCCTTTTGGAGATGATGTTCCTGAAATACCACACTATGCCTCTAGGGGATTCGCCCCTGGATTACAGCAGCAATGATGGCACAGATATAACCTTTATTTCACTGCCCTTCTCCAGTGCCTAAAAACCCAAACTCCCATAGAAAAGTACATATACACTCAGAATTCAATCACTGAGGATTTTCAGCAAAGATTGCACAGGGTCAGCCTTCCCACAGCCACATCCAAAAAGAACAAAAGGAATGAATTTAAGAATTAAGTACCAATTTATAGAATATGATGATAAAACATAACGAACAACTTTTTTACAACATAACCTAGATACTTTATAATCCGCATGTATTATCTTCAGTTATACATAGGCATAAATGAAGAAAAAATATATATCTAAACAGGTCACTCCCACAGAAACACAGTGAGATGTAACTCAGAGTTCCCAAAAGCTTAGGCTGAATTACAGTCTTCTATCACCAAAAGCTATATAGTCTGCTGAGTCAAAAGCACTGTAACAATATCTTCTTTCCTCTTGCTTGTAGAAACCTCCAACTGGAATCCATGCAGACTCTTCCTCCTCCTCTGCTGAAATCACTCAGTTAGCTAGTCAGCTAACTAATTAACCAACCACTCAGTTTAAAAAAGAAACCTGTTACAAGAAAAATGCAAAAATGAGAATAGCAAAGTATAAATGACTCTTTCCTTATCACCACATTCAAATAAGAGAAAAAAATGATTAATGTTACTAGTTGAGACAATGTTACTTAAACATTTTCGTTAAAATCAAACATTCAAAGTATACAATTAAAATAAAAGAAATGAGTTTTCCCTACCAATTTCCCCTTTCTGTAATTAACACTGCCAGGGCTTCCGTACTTGAAAGTTAACAATATCACTAATGTGCTGCAAAATGCTTCAGTTAGGAAAAAACAACCTGCTGACTGCTCCTGTGGTTCAGCTTCTCCCAACCCACACAGGTCACATGGCCTTTTGCAAAGCAGCTTTTCTGACTACTTGCCCTCATGGAGTATGAATCGAGCTACAGGAAACCTGGCTCAGGACTCAGTTTCCCAGGCTGGCTAGGGTCCTGGGCAAAGGTAGAACTGGCTAGCAATACTACAAGAATCAATCATAAGCAGTGCATTCAGAGACAAACGGTTTGGTGTTGGCTGTGTTTTGGAGTATATCAGGGAGAGAAACATTGCAGCCGGGCAGGACCCTTCAACCCTCCACATTCTTACCCAAGGGGAGACTGAGTTCTTTTTGAATTTCTGGGACATTGAACACTGTCAGCTCAGCACAGACCAGAAACTCAGAAGCTCAGGAGAGTCAAAGTCATGCTACCAAGAGCCAGCCTAACTGCGCATTGGGATTCAGACCAAACAGCCACATGGACCATCTTACCATCCTTGGTGTGGATACTTTGTAAGATCACCCTGGTATATTGATTTTGTTTTAAGCCATCCACTGACATCAGTCATGCACAACCCATCAAAGACTGAGTCTAAAACTCACTAATTGCATAGGCAGGTGCTGGGAGAGAGCACAGAATGGTTTGTATGGACTGTACTTTTAGGAGGGGTAGAGTTTATGAATTGTTGTTTTTGCCTTTTATTATCCTGATCCCTTTTTCCATTGTCCCCAGAGCTCTCTATACGTGTCAAAGCCATAGTTACTGTTTTATTACTCTGGGAATTGTGAGAACTATTTTATTATTTGTATTCTGAGTGGTACTTCTCTGTAACAGATTGTTTGTGAAATGTTTTCCCAAGAGACAGGCCCTTTGTTTTCTCTTAAATGTGGGGGGAGGGGAGGCTTCCTTTGGGATGAGGGGGAGGTTCCGGGGGGGGGTTCCTTGGGTGGAGGCACCAGGTGTCAGGTGCCATTATAAAATGTACCCAGGACCCATAACCCTGAAGAGAGAAGGCTGAAGACACCTCAGGGCTGGGTTACACATTGAATAAGTTATACAAAATAGAATAGTTTCTACAAGAGAGACTGAGAGACCCACAGCATCATACCCAATAGGCTGGTAGTTAGGGCACTTATCTTGGAGGGGGATTCAATTAGATTCAAGTCCCTGCACCAGAATGGGGAGTCAAACAAGGTAAGCATCCTAACCACTCAGCTATAGGGTAGAAGGGTGAGATGGCAGCTCCTCCTCCCCGTCAGTTTCATGAATGGCACTTAAATTCTGTGTAAATCTAGCCTGAAAAATCTACAAATATTTTGTTTTGGTAATGTCAATTATTCCTTTTGACCTTGTTTGTTTGTTTTCAGTTGAAGCAATTCACCAAAATCAACATTTTTCAGTGGGATAAAAAATGTTCTGGGCAAAACACTTCACTCAGCTCTACTCAGCACTGAACAAATGATGACATAATATACCATAATAAGACATACAAAATATAGACAGGCATCAGGAGCCTTTATGCTTCTTTGAATGGCTCATTCTGTTATTCTAAATCTTTCAGGAAAATGAACATCCCCATTATTGTCAATGAGAAGATGGTTCAGCTTGAAAGAGAAGCTGCAATACCAGAATGACTCATGTTTAAATTCTGCAATCTTTTCTTAAAGAATTTTTGTAAGTTTTTTTTTAATCTTAAAACATCTGTCTTTTTGTCTAATGGAGAAATCTTATTTTTATCAAGAGACAGTTTATAATTCCATTTCCAGTCTCCTAATAAAATGTCTATCTCGTGAAGAAACAAAATGAAAATATTTCCTGGTATTTTTGTCTAAGTAAATTTACATTGAACAATGGGTTTTTGATTGAGGTGTGTATATTTCCCTGGAGAGGTGGTTGAAAAAATTAATTTCCCCCTATAATGAAGGTGCTAAAGGCTATTTATAGTCCTTCCTAAAGCACTCATCACTATAGTGCAGGCCTGATCCAAACTCATTTAAGTCAATGAATGTCTGGTCAACTCATAAGTGGTAGTATGCTTCTCCCTACTGCTCCCTTATGAGGTAGGAACAATTTACTACCCACTTTTCAGACAGGAAACTAAATCACATGGATGTTTAGTGATTTGGCTGAGGTCACATGAGATAGGAGACTAATTGTGTTCCATGACCAGTCCTGATTCCCTTTCCTGTGCCTTGTCAATGAGACCATGTTCTGTCTCAAATCAGATCTAATTAAAACTTTTCACTGTCTCTAAGTTTGATTTCTCTTTTAACCATGAAAATCTTCTATACTCATCAAATTTTCTGATGTTTACTATCTTTTTATATAGTTATATATATATATATATATATATAGTTATAGAAGTCCACATAAGATAGTAAGTTCTAGTGTGAGGGGGGAAATCCACTAGTGCTATAGCTGCACTACTGCTTGTGGTTTTAACAGTGTCATCAAATTTGAGTTCAAAAATATCTTACAAAAGCTAAAGTGTTTTGAGCTGATAATATGCTACATAATCTTCCTTCAAAGAGCTACATTATTTATAATGTAAAACTAGAAACGGTGTTCCTGTTTCAATATTTATAACCAGAGATCAATGAGACATACAATGCGGTACTATTACTTGCTGAAACCTCTACTACGTGTAAATCCTGATTAGACTAATTTTAACCAAAGAAAAAAACCTCAGAAATTACTTTACAAATAAATAATTGCCATAAATGCCCAGTCTTCTCAAGATTCCATAGAATATCCAGGAGATGCCAAAGATTTGTAATCCCTAAAATGATCATCTCAATCCTTTTAAAAGTAATTTTAAAACAATACTCAGCCCTGCCTTATCAGAAATAATATTTCAATGCTGTATTTTCAGATCCAATCCTACAGTGCATTTGTTGTCCTCAGCCCACATTGATGTCAGCAGGAGTGGAGGGCTCAGCACCTCGCAGAACAACGGCTCTGGTTTGCAAGCAATAGAGCATGATAGGCAAAATAACCAAGATCCTAGACATTGAGGTGTCTAGCTGGAGAATTAGTGTGTGGCAAGCTGGGGTGTAAGTCTATAGCACATGAACGTGTTGTTCATCGTCTGGTTGGATGCCGTTACCATACATTAAAAGTTTTATAATGCTGTGCTAAAGAATGCTCATCTTCAAAATGGATTCAAATAAGTAAATGTTTCATTTTCATCATCTTCTGGTGTGGTCTTCTGAGAGGTCTCTGTTTCTCCTGATTGGACCTCCTAAGTTTGTTCTCAGTCAGGTCAGTTCCTGGATTCTCACTGCCAATTAAGTCTATCAGCCCTTCCATTTTAAAACTTGCAATTTCCTCCTCAGCTGTTTTCTTCGTGGTATCCTGGTGCAGGGTTCTCACTCCTTTGCTATCCCAGGCCCTTCTACCTCCCCTTCCATCTCTGTACTGCTCCCACCTCTGTCTCTGCTCAGCCTGGGGTTTGTAGACCCCATTACACTCATGCTTTTATAAATAAAATATTCTAGAGTTCAGAAATGTTTGACTTTTAAAACTGAAGTTAAGAGCACACAGGAAATCTAAGAAACCATTAAAAACCATTTGCTATTTGAATGTATGAACTAAAAAACATAGAAAAATCACCTTTGAATCCCAGGAAGCTGATAAAAAACATTTGTGTTATACAATTAAATTCTGTATTATTCAAAAACTCTGTCACTGAACTATGTCAATATCAGACATTAAAATTGCTATGCTCTTGCAGAATGAAATGAAATTTGACTTAATAAACCAGGTATTCCATAGTGCTTGACAACAGTTAAAAAGAAATTGGTGGCTCAGGAGGGAGTAGGTTGCTGGTGAATTAATGCATTCACCTCTGGAAACTTGAGTGCATGTTCTTACCTTATTCCTGTTGTGCATAATTTCTGAACATCAGATTTCAGCATATAATCAGTTTCTAATCAAAAGAGATCCAAAAACCCTTGGTGCTGAGCAGCAGGTCAAGGCTGAGTAGCATTTCTAGGGCTCTGTAGGATAGAGTAGTTTGATCAGCACCCGCACCTGCCCAGGAAAACTCAATTCTATTTCCACATCTTTCAGACTCTTTTCTCAGGGCATGTTTATTGATTCAGACACAAATTCAGAAAACAGGCTACACAGGCCTTTCCCTTTGCAACTCTCTCTCCTCCACTGGAAGAGGGACACATCCATTCCTTTAACTCCTTGCTGAATCACATGACAGGCAGGTAACTGATCCCTTTCCTGGCTGTTCTAACCTGTCAGAGGTAGTTTCAATATTACTTGCATTATTCCAGTTTTTAACTTGTTCTATGAGTTCTTAACTAACATGAGAGCTAAATTCAGCTAAGGGTCCAACTGAAAATTTTTTATACATCCCAAACTCTTAGACTTCAGTGGAAATCAACCTTTATGATTTCAGTCAGAAATCATCTGCAAAAGGTTTGTTCTCATGGCAGTAAAACCCCCATTGGGCCAACCGTGAGGAATCATTATCTGCATTGTCACTGAAGTCTTTCAAGACAGTACACTTGGATGAGTCCCACAGCTGAGTTGTCACATATTCAGTTCATTGAGAAAGTTTGAGGTGTAGCAGAGTGGGCTATGAATTATGACCGTTCTCACTTTACTCCTGTCACAAGTCATGCAGGAAGTGAACACAGTCAAAGGAACCAGCTAAGAGACAAACAGAATTTGTCACGTTTCAGAGTAACAGCTGTGTTAGTCTGTATCGCAAAAAGAAAAGGAGTACTTGTGGCACCTTAGAGACTAACCAATTTATTTGAGCATAAGCTTTCGTGAGCTACAGCTCACTTCATCGGATGCTCAAATAAATTGGTTAGTCTCTAAGGTGCCATATGAATTTGACACCTCTTTGATCCTCCTATGGCCTATGGAGGTCCAAGTGCACTGACATATGATTATTGTGCGAAGGAAGCTCCTGGTGTATCAGTTGCAATCCCAGAATTTCTATCCATGGTCAAATTATAAATGATAACTTTATTAGCAACTGACCTTGAATTCAGCTTCAGGAACTGAAGAACAGTTTCCTTGTTGCATAATGCCCTATGGAGGAATGGCTCCAATGTTTCCTTTGTGTTGGATGACAGTATGCTGGAAAGGGAATACATATTATCCAAGAAAGAATGAGGAAATTAATGTTAGGTTTCAGAGTAACAGCCGTGTTAGTCTGTATTCGCAAAAAGAAAAGGAGTACTTGTGGCACCTTAGAGACTAACCAATTTATTTGAGCATGAGCTTTCGTGAGCTACAACTCACTTATATTCTGTCTTGGCCGGGGATAGACCAGGAATGGAGTCTTAGAACTTTTAGTAAGTAATCTAGCTAGGTATGTGTTAGATTATGATTTCTTTAAATGGCTGAGAAAAGAACTGTGCTGAATAGAATAACTATTTCTGTCTGTGTACCTTTTTTGTAACTTAAGGTTTTGCCTAGAGGGGTTCTCTATGTTTTGAATCTAATTACCCTGTAAGGTATCTACCATCCTGATTTTACAGAGGGGATTTCTTTATTTCTATTTACTTCTATTTTTATTAAAAGTCTTCTTGTAAGAAAACTGAATGCTTTTTCATTGTTCTCAGATCCAAGGGTTTGGGTCTGTGGTCACCTATGCAAATTGGTGAGGCTTTTTATCCAACATTTCCCTGGAAAGGGGGGGTGCAAGTGTTGGGAGGATTGTTCATTGTTCTAGTGAGCTGTAGCTCACGAAAGCTCATGATCAAATAAATTGGTTAGTCTCTAAGGTGCCACAAGTACTACTTTTCTTTTTGCGAAATTAATGTTTATTCTTCTCAAAGAAGATGTCTTCAGTTACTACATTATACTCTATAGGTTCACAAAGAGAAGATTTAATCCCATATATTCAGGTAGCTCCATCTCCTCCAGGACTTTTCTGCAAAAGTTGATTATCATGTAGTGAAAACAATGCATCATAAGAATTAATATCACTCCTCTACAGGAAATTGGGCAGACCCTGTGCTTAGAAACTGGCAAGCTTATATTTTTGATTAAATATGAACTTGTTTCCTTCCCTATAAAATCAATAAAGTAACAATCCCCATTTCTTTTCATTTTCTTCAATGAAAACCGTCTCAAAGGAAGACTGCCTCAGAGGAAGACCAGGAACTAATGAGCAGCAAGCCTTTTTCTTAATCACTGTGTCTTTAGGGTCCTATTTAGTCTTTGGAGGCTCTTAAGCTGTTTTGTTCTTTAAATTAAAGTTATTTTCTTGTACAGCATTTTGATTTTTGCTCTCCCTGTAGGAGGTTTCTATAGGGATAAGTTGCTTTATTTGTTAATGACCTTTACTCTTTTGCTTTTGAAGTCTCAATTTGATAGAGGACCTATTTCTTGTCATTATTTATGGTTTTTTTTTTTTTTTTTTTTTTACTGTTTGACACCTGGAGGATAAATCAATGTCAAATACTGACACTGTTGATTGTTTATGAGCAATTGGAAAGACTTGGAAAAACACACACATTGGGGGCCTCATCCTGTTCCCTTGGAAGTCATTGGTAAACTTCCTTTAACTTCAGTTGGGGGAGGGGATAGAGCGACTGCATTCTGCCCCCAGTCAGGCCTGGGAGAAAAATGTGTGTGGAGAGAAACCCAGCCGACACTACCAGTCAGGCTTTGGTGAAGGTAAAAAGACTCACTCGCTCTCAGTTGCCTGTGCCACGCCAGTTAGTATAGGGATGTAGTGAAGAAACCTCTAGCTCCCCCACCCTCTATGCCATGCCTGGCATAAAGACTTCCACCTACCCTCCCTCCCCAAGATTTGGGGGTGAAAGAGCTGAAGTAATTGCTGACTGGTACTTCCTGCAGGCCTGGGGGGAAGATATGAAGAACTTCCATATCCTTCCCTGCAACCCTTCTCAATCTAAACAAGCAGTTGCAGGAAAATAAAGTGGCAGAGCAGTAGGATTACTCCTTCTTTTACAGGAGGGGAAAGAGAGTAAAAAGAGCTTGGCTGGAGATGCCAGCTTCTCTTAAAGATGCAGTTGTACAGCTGCCTGGGAAATAGTTTCCCCATCCTGTGAAAATTTTTCCAGACCACAAAAAAAAAAAAAAAAAAGAATATCTGTCTCAAATTAGGATTAAAAAGTCAATCTCAAACTTTCATGAACCAAAAATCTGAAAAAAAAAATCATCAATTGATTAAATCAAAACATTTTGGTTCAGTAATTTCTAAATTTTTCATTTAGATTTCAACCATCTTTTATTCTTTTAAATGTGTAACTATAATTAGCTTACAATTCAAACCAAAAAGTCATTTTGTACTAGGAAATTAGGTTGTTGTTTTTTTCATTTTGAAAATGTCTAAGTGAACTGTTTAGGCAATTCTGACATTTTTTCAAGTAAAAAAAAATCAAAATCAACCATTTCATGTAAAAAGTTCAGTTTTGACAATTTAGCATTTTCTGATTGGGGAGGGAGAAGCTTCGTCAAAATTTCCTGATCTGTTCTAAACAATTAATAAACCCTTGCTAAAGAGTTTCCTCATTATACTTCAAATCTCTTTTCACCTTCCCTCAAATCTTCCTTTTTCAGGGTAGTGTTATTAAGAAGCTCATGGTGAAGCAATTCCAGAAATATCTGCAGTCCTCAGATCTCTTTAACCCAAGATAATTTGCTTTTAGGACTGGATATTTAATGTACACTGTGTTAGTTATTTTGAGTGATTTTCTTCTTTGAGTGATGGATTAAATTCAGTTACCCATGCTGACTGTCATCTAATAAATTTTGATAAAGTTCACCATAAATAGTTGACCTATCTGCAGACACTAGCAGGACAGTTGTGCTAGATCTTGAATTATTCACCGTTTTTTCTTTCTTTCTGATGGATGCCAGAGGGCAATATTAAATTATTGTCCATCTGAAGTATGTTTCCTCATGGTATACTTCTGTTACTCCTGTTCAAAATGTGTACAGAACCATTAAGAAGGTTAGTGAGTTGGTATGGTCTGAAGTGTTCTTGATATGTGGATCACACCAAGCTCACTACATCCATTTTATCTGACCATTCTACTATTTATGTGAAACTACCTAATGCTGGAGAGATTGGGCACTGTGGAGAACTATTTGATTGACACTCACCATAGATAAATCTGGGAGAGGCTGTATAGCTGCTGTTCGCTACTTAGGTTTGCATCCTAGGGTCTTTGTGCATTCCTATCTTGCCGTGTTTGCTAAATGTGGATTGTTTTAACATAATTATTTTATTGGGAGGACAGGGAAGCTTGCACCTTTTCATTCAGCTGAAGACTGGACCACAGCTATATATGTAATATTACTGGGAGTTACCAACTGAGACCATTACAGATAACCTTATAAGTTCTGAACGGTTGAATATATAGACAGATCTTGGAGAATGTTATCTTAGTTGTGATCCAGTTCTTTTGGGAACCTGAACATATTAGCAATGCAAGTTTGATTACTGCCTAAATCTGTCTGACTGAAATCCTTTTTTCAAATGCAGAACTGCTGCTTACACATAGAGCAATTCAGGAATTGCATCTAGTGCAGAATAAGTTTTAATGAAGTATCTGTGTTCCATTATCTGCACTGGTTATTAAGTGATTTACAGATGGACTTCAAGGTATTGGATTTGTTTTATTATACAAAACCCAAAGTGGTTTGTTCCCATTCTCCATCTCAGTTATGAATAGCTGAAGCTGATCACATATCTCTTAACAGAAATTAGACATGAAGTGAGAGGAAATAGACTCTTTCATGAACTACTAAAAGTAAAACTTCAGACCAAACACTATTCAATATGATGCAATCAACAGCAGTTTTACAAACAGATAATATAAAGGCACACTGTCATAAATTTGAGAGTTCTAAATTGTTGATTTGTTTCATTTGATGGAATACTGTTAATTTCCTTCATACCATTTTAATAGTAGTCCCCTCCTCCCCAAACACTTACATGATTTTTGAAGTCCTGGCTGACATGAACCTTTCAGAACCCATAATAACTACATAATTGTGCAAAAAGAACAGGAGTACTTGTGGCACCTTAGCGACTAACAAATGTATTTGAGCATAAGCCTTCATGGGCTACAGCCCACTTCATTGGATGCATGCAGTGGAAAAAAAAACAGTAGGACAATTTTATATACACAGAGAACATGAAGCAATGGGTGTTACTGTGCACACTGTAAGGAAAGTGATCAGTTAAGGTGAGCTATTACCAGCAGGAGAGAAAAAAACGCACACACAAAAAAAAACCTTTTGTAGTGATAATCAAGATGGGCCATTGCTAGCAGTTGACAAGAATGTGTGAGGAACAGTGGGGTGTGGCGGGGGGGAAATAAACATGGGGAAATAGTTTTACCTTGTGTAATGACACATCCACTCCCAGTCTTTATTCAAGCCTAATTTAATGGTGTCCAGTTTGCAAATTAATTCCAATTCAGCAGTATCTCATTGGAGTCTGTTTTTGAAGTTTTTTTCTTGTAATATTGCGACTTTTAGGTCTGTAATCGAGTGACCAAACAGATTGAAGTGTTCTCCAACTGGTTTTTGAATGTTATAATTCTTGACTTCTGATTTGTGTCCATTTATTCTTTTACGTAGAGACTGTCTGGTTTGGCCAATGTACATGGCAGAGGGGCATTGCTGGCACATGATGGCATATATCACATGTGTAGATGTGCAGGTGAATGAGCCTCTGATAGTGTGGACACAGTTGGCAACGGGCTTTGTTGCAAGGACAGGTTCCTGGGTTAGTGGTTCTGTTGTGTGGTGTGTGGTTGCTGGTGAGTATTTGCTTCAGGTTGGGGGGCTGTCTGTAAGCAAGGACTGGCCTGTCTCCCAAGATCTGTGAGAGTGATGGGTCGTCCTTCAGGATAGGTTGTACATCCTTGATGATGCGCTGGAGAGGTTTTAGTTGGGGGCTGAAAGTGACGGCTACTGGCATTCTGCAACTTTCTTTGTTAGGCCTGTCTTGTAATCGATGACTTCTGGGTACTCTTCTGGCTCTGTCAATCTGTTTCTTCACTTCAGCAGGTGGGTATTGTAGCTGTAAGAATGCTTGATAGAGATCTTGTAGGTGTTTGTCTCTGTCTGAGGGGTTGGAGCAAATACGGTTGTGTCTTAGAGCTTGGCTGTAGACAATGCATCGTGTGGTGTGGTCTGGATGAAAGCTGGAGGCATGTAGGTAAGTATAGCAGTCAGTAGGTTTCCGGTATAGGGTGGTGTTTATGTGACCATCGCTTATTAGCACTGTAGTGTCCAGGAAGTGGATCTCTTGTGTGGACTGGTCCAGGATGAGGTTGATGGTGGGATGGAAGTTGTTGAAATCATGGTGGAATTCCCCCCTACTGTTCCTCACACATTCTTGTCAACTGCTGGAAATGGCCCATCTTGATTATCACTACAAAATGTTTTTGTTTTTGTTTTATTTTGTTTTTCTCTCCTGCTGGTAATAGCTCACCTTAACTGATCACTCTCATTATAGTGTGCATGGTAACACCCATTGTTTCATGTTCTCTGTGCATATAAAATTGTCCTACTGTATTTTCCACTGCATGCATCCGATGAAGTGGGCTGTAGCCCACGAAATCTTATGCTCAAATAAATTTGTTAGTCTCAAAGGTGCCACAAGTACTCCTGTTCTTTTTGCAGATGCAGACTAACACGGCTGCTACTCTGAAACCTGTCATTATAATAATTGTGAAAACCTGTTCTGTGTGTCCTTAAATAGTGCTCTTGAATTCTCCCACATTGCTGCTGCCTCAGGGGTGGTTGGGTTGCTCATTGATGCACAGAGGAGAGTCTCTGGATTCAAAAGGTAATTGGGTAGGTTGTCACACACAAAAATCAACCACCTGCAAATACAGTCATGCTAGAACAGGAACAAGCAGCAGGTATTGTAGTTGTAGAGCTTGTTTTTGTAAGATAAATTTTAGTACTTGTAAAAGGTACCTGGTTACAGTTACTATTGCTGTCTGTCTTGTATTAAAAACCAAACCAAACTACAGTAGCAGCATTGCAAGCTTACCAGCCAGCTTACCTTGCTAGTGGACTTTTTCTTTGACCAGGAGAGATGATTGGAGAATGTTACTGGGGAATGTAATTTGATCTCTTTGTACAAGCAGCAGTTCAATTAACACCAACTGTTGTATGGGCACAGATGCATTAAGTAATGGACTAGAGCAGCAGCTCCTGTCACAGAGACACCAACATGCCAGGAAGTATAATAAGTTTGGGTCATGCATCCAATTACCAGTTCATTAAACAATCCAGCCCCCTTAACAAAAGAGTGGTTTTTCATTCTATAGAAGTAAACCTCTTCCTACATTCATCGAGAGCCACATTGTGCCTGGGTCTACCCAAAAATGCAGACAGAATATTGAGAATAAGGAAACTTCCTTACTCTTGCTAAGGGCTGGTACTGGTGCAGTCATGTGCTCAAGGGAGGACTGGACACAGGCACATATCACCACAAAGTGAGAAGGCGGAAGAGGAGGAGGCATGGCTGTGTCCAGTGTCTTCTTGGCTGTGTCTTCTTATCTCCTGGCAGGATGGGGACTCTATCCTGGGAATCAGGGACTCTGAAAAAGATTTTGGGGATTGTGGTGAATAATCAGCTTAACAGGAGCTTCTAGTGTGACGCTGTGGCCAAAAGAGCTAATGCAATCCTTGGTTCCATAAACACGGGAATCTCAAGTAGGAGTAGAGAGGGTACTTTACCTCTGTGTTTGGCACTGGTGCGATCACTGCTGGAATACTGTGTCCAGTTCTGATGTCCACAATTCAAGAAGGGTGTGGGTAAATTGGAGAGGATTCTGAGAACAGTCATGAAAATCATTAAAGGATTAAAAAAACTGGCCTTATAGTGAAAGACTCAAGGAGCTCAATCTATTGTGCATTACAAAGAGAAAGTTAGATGGTGACTTGATTATGGACTAAGTACCTACATGGGGAAGAAATATTTAATAATGGGCTATTCAATCTAGCAGAGAAAGTTATAACATGATCCAATAGCTGGATGTTGAAGCTAGACAAATTCAAACTGAAAATAAGGCACACATTTTTAAGAGTAAAAAGAAAAGGAGTACTTGTGGCACCTTAGAGACTAACCAATTTATTTGAGCATAAGCTTTCGTGAGCTACAGCTAGCTCACGAAAGCTTATGCTCAAATAAATTGGTTAGTCTCTAAGGTGCCACAAGTACTCCTTTTCTTTTTGCGAATACAGACTAACACAGCTGTTACTCTGAAACCTGTCATTTTTAAGAGTGTGAGTTATTTACCTTTGGACTATTTACCAAGGATCATGGTGGATTCTCCATTACTGACAATTTTAAAATCAAGAAAGGATTTTTTTTCTAAAAACAGTGCTCTAGGAATTATTTCAAGAAAGTCCTCTTGCCTGTGTTATACAGGCGGTCAGGCTAGATGATCAGAATGATCCCCTTCTGGCCTTGGAATCTAGGAATCATACCAACCAGCCCACAAAGCTCAGTGGACATGCAGGAGGGGAGGGAAGGCTGCCTCATCTCAAAGGATGTACCTTTTGAATTTCTCCTTAAGCTCTCCTTAGGAAGGTGCAGCTTCCTGCCAGTCCCAGTGTGGGTCTGTGCCTTTTAAGGCACAGTTTGTCCCTTTAGAGTAAATTCATAGGGTTAATTCTGTTTCAATGTTCCTTCTTCAACATTAGTCCCCTTCCAATTGAGCATACATTGTTTTCTATGTGGACAGTAGAATTCAATGGTAAGCACTTCCCAATTAAAACAAACCAACCAACTGACCCATAGAACTTACATTTGACTGTTTTCTTCACTCTGAATGGCTGTCCAGTTGTCTTAGGTATTATAGGAGTGATTCATAATGTAGTGGGAGAAATGCTTCTTGACTGCTGCACAACCCTTTAAACTTACAAAATCTACATATTATAAAGATACTTGACCTTCTCTGAAGGCTTGCTCTTTAATATTTGAAAATCCAGACATCACAATTACTGAAAGCATGACTCTCACTTAACAGTGTTATCTCTTTCCTGTCACACGGCTGCACACACTACACAGGAACTAAACATTTATTCAGCAATGATTTTTTAAAAGACTTGCAGCACAGTAGCAATGACAGAAGGGCTATAGTTTTACTAGGTAGTAATAATTCAGCTCCCTAACTAAGATTATGGCCTGTGGCCTCATAATTTGTCCTCTCAGGTGAGAGATTGCAGGCTTTCAGAACAGTGTAATGGTTCTATGTGATGATGTATACAAACCCCATTCTGGGACTTAGGTTGCCAGGTGTCCGGTTTTTAACTGGAATGCACGGTCAGCTGTTAAAAGTCTGGTTGGCAGTGCAGCAGGACTAAGTCAGGCTCCGTGTGGCTCCCAGAAGCAGCAGTATAGGCTCCCTCCTATACATAGGGGCCAGAGGAGGGAAACCAATTGAAGCTGCAGGGGCAGCACCTGCGGATGCGGCAGCACGGAGAGCCACCTGGCTGTGTCTTCGTGTAGGAACCAGAGAAGGGACATGCTGCTGTTTCTGGGAGCTGCCTGAGGTAAGTGCCACCTCGAGCCTGCATCCCTCACCCCTCCCGTGCCCCAAACCCCTGCCCCAGCCCTGATCTGCCTCCCGCCCTACAAACCCCTCAGTCCAAGCCTGGAGTCCCCTGCTGTACCCCAAATCTCTCATCCCTGGCCCCACATCAAAGCCTGCACCCCCAGTTGGAGCCCTCAGAGACCCCCGCACCCCAACTCTCTGCCCCCTCCTGCACCCTGAACCCCTCATTCCTGGCCCCACCTCATAACCAACACCCCCAGCCCAGAGCCTGTACCCCTCCCATACCCCAACCCCCTAATTCAGCCCGGACCCCCTCCCATACTCCAAACCCCTCCACTCCACCCCCAGCCTGGAGCCCCCTCCTGCACCCTGAACTCCTCATTTCTGGCACCATCCCAAAGCCTGCACCCCAGCTGGAGCCCTCACCTCCTCCCACACTCCAGCCCAGTGAAAATGAGTGAGTGAGGGTGGGGCAGGCGAATGACAGAGGGAGTGGGGATGGAGTGAGCAGGGGTGGGGCCTTGGAGAAGGGGCCGGTGGTCAGAGCAGGCGGCAGAGTAAAGGGGTTTGGTTTTGTGTGAGTAGAAAGTTGGCAACCCTATCTGGGACAGAAGGGACTAAAGGATAGTTCTGGGCCTAGGTAGCCCAGCCCCACCAACCCTGCAGAGCTTGCTCCATCTGGAGACAGGGTTGAAAAGGTAGCAACCAGCTCAGAAGACTGAAGAGGAGTACAGACTTATCCTGAATGCTCCTGCCAAAAGGGGCTAGAGGTACCTCCCTGAAGTACAAGAACTATATTCTGAGCCTGGTTGGAGCTGACAATTTGGTTACTTCTTGTTTTTATTTTTCCTCATATGGGACTAGAAGCAGAGGGAAGCAGTGGTAGGAAGTGACACACTGGTCGTCAAACAGTGCTGACACTATTAAGGCCCTGGGTTGGGGCCTGGTGGAGTCGGTGGGCCAGTGCTCTCCTACTACTGCTCCAAGACTGAGTGGATGCTAACCACTAGGCCTCCCAGCCTCTGAGGACCCTATTACATCCTATCAATATCAAGAATATCAATAGTGATCATTATGCTTCACCTGAACTGTCTTCCTGCATTCTTATTTCATTTGCAAGACACATTAAAGGTAAGGTGCATTAAATTTCTTCCTTACACAATCTTGTCTCAAAACCACTGGGAAAGGCTTTGGTAAAACAATGCACAGTAAGATAAAACCTCACTTTTGTATATATAATGCAGCATTTCTACACCCATATAAGTAGATATACTAGTTGTTAGATTCAATGTGCACTGACAATGAGCTGCATTCTTCTGTAGTCTGTCCATAGTTTGGTTAAACCAATGGCATTTGGCTTCATTCCGGTCAAGTAGAATCTACATTCCTTACATTAATTCATTTGAATTATGATAGGTGACATTAAAATTTGATCAGTGAATGTGAGTGATTGCAACATAAAACTGATGATAAAAAAAAAGAAGCAAACCTTGCTACATTGGTTTACACTTTCAATATGAAAGCAGTGTCTCTGGCTGTAAGCAAGTGTTATTGCTAATGATATTGTGTATGCTACTATGGACATTCCACCAGGGGACAGCTGCACAAATCTTGCTAGGGACAGAAAATTGCACATGTTTCCGTCCATGTCTGTGGCAGCTAAAACCTCCTTCCCTTATGCTTTGGTTACGCTAAGGCCGCTGCATGACCAATTGATGGCCTGCTGACTTGACTAATTTTAGCAATAAGCAATAGTGGTCTCAGGCACTTTATTGGTTTGCCAAAATCTCCCCATACAGGGTAGGTACTATTTTACAGATGGGGAACTAAGTTACAGAGAGACTTTGTGATTTGCACAGTGTCACACAGGAAGTCTATGACAGGGTAGGGAATGGAATCTGGGTCTCCTGATTGTCTTTCCTCTATAAAGGACTGCAATACACATGGCTCTTGTTCAAAAATTACTATTCTCTGTTTGAACACACTGGAACTGGAATGTCCCACAACTTTAATGACATGGCCACTCACATTTCAGAGCTTTCGACATTTGGGTAGATCAGATTCTTCAGTTAATCATATTGAAAAGCTCATGGAAACTTTTGTTTTAAAAATATCTTGGTTACAATTAGTAAAATATCAAAAATAATTTTTTAAATATTTTAATGAACATGAGATGGCAATAAGTTGAAATAGGAAACCATAAGGAAATACTTGTATTTAAAAGTCTATTGTATTTCTTAAAATGGTCTACTAAGCAAGACTGAGACAAACTTTTAGATGTATTAAAGAAACAAGTACCATTCTGTAGTACTGTGGAGATAAGAGGTGTATACTGAACATCTGACTGAATGTTTTACTCCTGTTAAAAAGATAATGTACTCATATGGTGTGATCCTGCTCCCACTGCAGTCAATGACAAACTCCATTTGAGTCCAGTGGAGCATTATAAGGCATTATACAACAGAACTTATATGAAGTCATGGTACAGTACATACTATACACACTTGCTGAAACTCATTAAGCAAAAATATACATTAGCTCAGGAGAATTCCATTAAAATCAGCATACACAAGGAGTTGAGTTTGAAAATACATATATTTTGAGCTATTCTTTTATAAAAGGCCTGAGGGAGTTAACAGTCTTTGACATTCTGTGAGGGAGTGTAAATGCCTAAAGCTGTAAGATTGGCTTTTATGAAACTTCCAGTTCTCAACGAGGCCCTTGGCTAGTAAAAAAGGTAATAATGCACAGCATATTCTGATAAAGGGCTGTTGATTGTTTCTCCTAGGGGCTCCCTTTCCCAACTGGGTTCTATTGACCTTAGTCAAGATGAGCCCTTAAAATCCCAGAAGCAGATCTGAAATGTTACATACAGATTATTTTTAGGAGCATTCTTGACAAAATATGCAATTTGTTAAGCATACTCTAATGTCATAATCTTAATTTACATCTGTAACAGATGGTAATTATTGTGCCTAGAGGAAAATAAAAGGAAGAGATGTTGATCTGGTGAAAGACATGATTAGTGAAGACTCACTAGAGGCTGAGACACAAGAGCCAAGAAAAGCAAGTTTTCTGTTTCTTTTTTTATTATTATTCTCCTTGTATTTGAAAAGTGGCTGGCTTCCTCTGACTCCATCAGTCATTTTGATCTTATATTTCAATTGACAGGAAAATTTAGCATACATTATACAAGATTGTATGTTACCCTCCACTGTAAAGATAAGAAGAACAAATTTTCCTAAGTTAGAACCAAACTGTACTGTGGGAAAGAGCTGTGCAAGGCATTCTTCTCCTCAGACATCATAGGGGCCTCTCACAAGCATAAGTCTCTGTAGTTCTCAGCGTGGACTCAGGGACAGAGAGGAGCTCCTGAGAACTCCTGGGGCTGTATTACTTTCTTGTGAAGCTCCCTCTGTAATAAGAAATCATCCTTTAAATGGGGGTTGCTGGGGCAGCCAAAATGTGATTGTTCCTGGTGGGAGTTATATCATCATGTAGTTAGAAGTACTTGCCAGAGATACAGAACTGACATGGAGACTCTTTCTCTCTGTGGGTGGCTCTGGCTCCATGCAGATCCATGGGAATCTTCCAAGTTTGTAGGTTCCTGATTCCACAGAGGTGCATAATCTCCCCCCACCCAATGATGGAATGTGGAAATCCATAAGGGGATACTTAGAGATCATTTAGCTCTTATTCCCTTCTTTTCCTAGTGGCTAAAGTAAATTAAACTATGATAGAAGTTCACTACTATTAATGGTTGTACGTTCATGGGTATTGATTATGGCTGGTTGAAAATCTTGCATCGGAACTGTTTTGTGATGGAAAATTGGGGTTTCAATTAAACAATTATTTTTAAAAAATTGATAGAAGTGTCTGCTTTCCATGGGAAATTTGGTAAAAACTGAACCAAAAGTGTTATCTCTTTGGCTGAAAAAACAAACAAACAAGAAATTGATTTGAAAATGAGCCATTGTGCCATCTGGGAGCTGTAGTTTAATTGTGTCATGCCACCATTCTCCTCTGTAGCCTAGGCTCCTCAGCCAGACTACATCCCCCATGATGCACTGTGGTAGCTCAGCAAGACAGGGGACTTGTTGCATTATGGGAGATGTAGTTTGGCTATGAAGCACCATAGCAACATTTCTAAATCAATATTTTCAGTTTGGGGACAATATTTTTTGGTGGCAAAAAACAAACGCTGAATTCTTGATCTTTTGCCCAAAAGAAATTAAAGGTTTCTAGAAAAATCAAGCTCACTTTCTGACCATCTCTAGTGTTGATATCATGTAGTGAAGTGACACCAAATCATTTTGTGTGATGGTATATGGCACCGGAGAGACAAAAGGAGCAAGGGAATGAATATACCTAAAAGGAGTCCATGCCCACAAATAGGCACAAAGTCAGCCAAACAAATTGTATGTGCACACATGGATCATACAGCTGTGTAGTGGGACAATGATTGTGGTCCCAACTGTCTTTCTCACTCTGGAGAGCCAGGAAAGCAGAGGGAACTGATTGGGTTTTTCTGTTGCTCATGGATTCTAGCTAGCTAAAAGAAAGCTGGAGGCAAGATCTCCGGTCTTCCTTGGAAGGGAGGGAACTACCTCATTCCCTTTTTGTCTTTCTGGAGAATCCAGCAAGGGGACAGAATTTCTGATACAAGAAAGTAGGCTGATGCGGGACTCCCAGCTAGATAATCAATTTTCTTCCATTGAGAGCTGCTGTTTTTTCACCTACTGAAGATGGGGAAGGCTTGGGTACCCTATAAACCTCCCAACCAAGTACCAGCTTCCTTCTGCTGCTCTGACTTAATATTATTTTGCCTGATGAGTCCTCATTTCAGCAGACAGTGAAAGGGTTGGGGGGAGGTCTACAAATACCATACAGAGAGATTGGATCTCAGAAAAATAGTCAGTCAACATTTACTAACATTTACTCTGCTATGTATATCAAAACAATAAATTAATTTCCTAAACTTAGTATTGGAGAATTGCTGTTTCTCAAAATCTTCTCTTCTTTGAGCATTGGTAGATGCTGACTTTTTAGGAGCAAACACTGTGCAATAACAATGCATAAATAAGAATGGTTCAATCTGTGTATGCTCTGTGTTCTTATTGTTTTGGAATGCAAACAGATCTGTGAATTTTTCTTCTAAGTGGAAGAGCTCCATCAATAAAATATATTTTCCTGTTTAAATGTTATACTTATTAGGGGGAATATGCTACTGGCAGAGAACCCTCTACTTCTTCTAACTCATTTTGTAAAACTGATATAACAGGTTTCCTTTTTCCAAAGCACAAACTATTGATTTCTGCATATGTATCTCTAAAACTTCAAACAATCTGTGCCTTTTTTGTGTATGTGCTTTTTTTTTCAATGGTGAAGATTTCTGAAGATAAAGAAAGGTACTTCAGTATTTAACTGTGAAACTGTATGTTTTGATACAGTATTCAGACAATAATGGAGATACTAATTTCAGGTTAATATTATTACCTTTGTTTTTAATTATTGCCATGTTCTCTGAAATATTGTAGGCACCTCATTTATGACCTGCTCCTATTCTAAAGAGCCTATCAATTACATTTGAGATGATACACAAAGTGAGGTTATAAAACATAAAAAGAAAAGAGATGGGGAATGGAAGTACAGGACTACACAAAACGTTTTTCAGTAGTGTAAACCCAATAATGCATAGAGCTACAGTCACTATCATGTACGTATGAATTTGCAGTCCCCTGTATCTTTTCTACTTGAGTACATGGAGATTGAGGAAATATACAGTGATAGGATGTTGGGGTATGTTTCTATTGTTTCTATGCCTTATATATTTTGTGGAAACAGTTAGTTTCAACTCCAATTCTGCAATATTTGCTTACACAGAATTACACTTTATGTCACATATAATTCATTGAACTCAAACATATTCTATTTATTCTATTTTATTTAGATCCTTATGCTGCACCCCTCAACAGTGCATGTGGCATTTGTAAGAGACAGAGTAATTTCTGGTTTTTACACAATAGAAGGCCAAGGAATTCTCAATAGAAAACAACTGATTTCTATGAAACTTCAGTGTGGACTACGGTACTGTGTAATGTAAGGGTGATAGAATGGGGCCCTGATGTATGATTTTTCATGATTATATCATGCCAGCACAGACATCTCTCACAAATAACCTTTTTTTGGTAATAAAATTAATAACTTTCATTTTTATGTGAGAGATGAAACACATCACACCATCAAACGGCCCTATGTTACTTCACTAATTCAATATCGAAATGCTTGCCTATACAGAAAAGATTTGATAAGATATTGAAAGATGAATGAAAAAGCAACTTCTATTTTCATTTAGATTTATCTTGTTTGGAAAGTATGTGTGAAAGGTTTTCCCTAAGTTGGACTTGTAAACAGTTGTTCAGCAGAGAAAGAAAAAGAAATCTTACTTCTTAAGTTAACTACTGTGGCATGTTTTAAAAAAGTGCAGCCTGCAGGTTAGATCCTGAGCTGGTATAGCTCTACTAAAATGAAACTACTCCCGTTTGCACAAATTGAGGATCTGGTCCTATATGCTCTCTGAAGTGGCATTAATTTGTCATTAGAAACAAACATATTATTATATTATGGAAAACAATGTGCCTCCTGTTAGGAGGGACTTCAGAGACATTAATTTACTGGATTTCTTCCATTTTCTATTAAAAACAGCTTTAAAAGAAGGGTAATATCCACCACGCTCCAGAGGCCAAGGGACAAGATCCTGTGGACTTCAATGGGAACTACATCAGGTCCCATTTCTCTGAAGAACCACGCATTATCATTACTAAAAATGCTACTTCCAGAAGTATATGATTTTGGTATGGTAAAGGACATGGCAGACGCATACCTAAATATTCCATTATAGAGGTACTGGAATCTTCCCAGTTACACCTATAATAGCTAACCTTAGTCCTTAACATATGCAAGTACACAATGCCCTATTGTAAGTTATACAGACTGGACACCCCCACATAATATATTGCAGGTAGGTCTAGATTCTGTTATTGTCTGAAGCAATTATTTGCTAGCTTATTGATCCACTCTGACAAGTAATTCAGAAAAGCCCTTATAAATGATTTTCTTTTCTCCAATGCAAAGCTGTCATGTAAGAAATATTACAGCCAATGACAGTGAAACAGTTTGGAGATGATTAGTTCAATTTATGCTGTAAACAGGCAATCAGTCATAGATCCCAAGAGAGAGAACTATTAACAAAGTTGCATTTGAAACTGGAAGAGAATACTTGGTTAGAGCACGTCAGAAATTGTATTTACTAGTCTACAGTTACAAATAATATAACCATTTGGGTCAGTTGAACATATTTACATACTCCTTTCTAATCTTTACAGATGTTTTGGGTCCTCCTGAGTGCTACATTACAACATAATCCCTGTAATATAGAAATGCTATTGTAATTTTTCAATTAGGAGGAATATTAAAACATTCTGTCATTTAACAGGTAACCAAACAAATAAACAAAGGCTGCTACTTGTACTCTTGGTCTTGTATTAGCATTAACATGAAAACATTCCCCTGATTGCAGATCAGTGAAAACTTGCCATGTTTTTAATCAGCCAGACAATTTAAGTATTGGATTTTCACTCAATTAACTTTGTCTTAGATCAGTGTGACTTTTTATGCCTGGGTGGCTTAAGAATTATTCTCTTCGGTGATGACTATGGATTTTTTCTGTAATGCTTAAATCAGTGACTCAGTGTGTGCTGTATGCATACTAAGACACAGTTATTAGCATAAGAGAAATTGCAGTTCTTCAAGTACACATGGCACAGAAACTCAAACACAAGAACTAAAACTGAAAGATCATTAAAGTCCACTAAAATAAATATTATTTACTGTAAGCCTCTTCAGTTTACTAAGTTTTATTTAAGATAATGCACTGAGTGCACTAATAGTCTATTATAGCTGTGTAAAACTTGCATGTTTATAATGTTATAAATAGCACAATACTAGAGAGATTTTTCTATAGAGATTATTAATAGTTGTCCTGATTCTGTTACTCATACTCCTGTTAACTACTACTTTGGTACACAATCAGTGTCATCAGTTTGAAGTGTCATCAAATTGGATTACACCATGATAAAATAGATATCATGGAAGGGAGCATCAGGCCCTTTGTGTACTAAGTTAGTATTTAATGGGTGAAATCCTGGCCACACTAAAGTCAGAAGGAGACTTTATTGAGTTAAACAGGGTCATGTTTTTAACAGGATATCTGTATGTAAGGGTGGAAGAATTGAGACCAGTGAGGTTAGTTAGTTATAGACTACACATGTTACACTAGACAGAAGTTACTTATAGTTTTATAAATAACAACAAACAAAAGTCAACGCTGATAAATAAGACAAACACTAGCCAATGGGGTCTCCTATAGAAAATTATGAGGTTTCTTGCATCTTTTTCTGAAGCTTCTATTATTGTCCACAATCAGAGACAAGAGATTGTAGTATATGAATCAGTAATCACGGCAATTCCTATGTAAGCATGTTTAAAACATTTAATAACTTTGTTTCCCTTTGAGGTTTGTAGTGCATATTTATTTATTTATTTATTTATTTATTGGAGGGGAAGATAGTTGTTCAAGGCACATTTAATAAAAGAAACATGTATTTTTAGCCAAATAGAAGCCAGTGAGTTACTAAGTGTTGTATT
This sequence comes from Lepidochelys kempii, assembly GCF_965140285.1. Classification (NCBI taxonomy): domain Eukaryota; kingdom Metazoa; phylum Chordata; order Testudines; family Cheloniidae; genus Lepidochelys; species Lepidochelys kempii. The sequence continues at coordinate 85,003,952 of NC_136380.1, forward strand.
TGAAATGATTGTCCTGCTTCTAAACCCACCTAGGAATCGATTGAATACGTAAATAAACCCGCAATAATCACTGAATTGATATGAGATTGTGATCCAGTGCTAGCTGTAGCACCCTGATCACGGACATTACTGCAGCCCAGAAAAGCCCAGCCCAGCTATGAGCAAATATACACTTTCTGTTGGGGGATTATGAACACCTGGGTGGTAACTGCAGCACCAATGATATAATTAGCAGTAATTGGGAGGATATAATGGGGAGGAAGGAATATACAGTAGGATATAATGGGGAGGAAGGAATATACAGTAGGAGGGAAAGCTGTGCAGAGAAGACAAAAGGTGAAGAATTTTCTCCCTGCATTATATCTGTGTCATGGGCTGCAGAATACCGGTGTCATGATCAGTTTGGTGGAGACCTGAGGAATAAAGTTATATGCGGAGGAAGGGAAACAGCCTCAGTATGTTTGTCACTGAGGGACCATGGAAACAGACTAGGCAGCCAGGAATACTGGGGAGCTGAAGAATCACCATGACAGAGAGAAACCAAAAAATATTACTGGTTTTCAAGAACCATTTTTATATTATCACTGAATATACATTACACATCACTTTTGTTTATGCCCTCTATTTATGTAACCTGGATCAAAATGAAATTAGATGATGTAAAATAGGATTATTCACCCAATTTGTTGTTGCTGAGATAGCTAACATTTTCTAATGAGTTAAGCAATTAGTTAGTTGCAAAAGTTTCCCAATGATCATCTCAGTGCAGCTTGCCAAATGAGACCATTCAGGCAGTAACCATTAAGAACAGAATATAGAACCTAAAGCATACCACACAGAAAAAAAGATTGAATCATTAGTAATAAATTCTCCCTCTCCTGCCCACAGGATACCCTCTGAAGACTCTCTGTAACACTGTGAATAGTAGCTGATATTTGCAACAACCATTTGCCACTTAGATTTCAGATGAATTACATAAAACGATGAGAGCTTCATGCACAACAAGAATTGCATTAGAAGTGTCTTTTTTTTCCCTTCTGAATTTTCTCTTTGAAGATCTTGGAATCTATGTTGCTTGGGAGCATTGCTAATATTTCTGTGTATGTTTTACCTTTGTATTTTGAAACCCAGTAAACTATATCTAATTTGCATTTTAATTTGATGTTATCATGATTAAAACCAGAATTCATGAATTGCACCTGTGTACCCACTCCTAGTAGCATTTAACATTATTTTGCACTGAAAATTCATCATGGTAATTTTGCAAAATGTGCAAAATACATTGGTGCTTCATATATTATAGAATACACCATATCCACACAAAATAACTCATTCTCTTTAAATTACCTGACATTATTTATAAAGTTTTGCAAAGTGTTGTATATGATTAATTATTTTTCATAAGCATAATGAAATGATCTACATTACAAACCTGCATATTGTCTCCAATACTTCCCATTCACAGTGCCAGTTATCAAATTAAATTAAATTAAACATGACAGTTCTACAAAAAAGCCGACTGCACACACGCACACAAGAATAATAAATCAGTATGATAGAGCACGCAAGTATGCATTTGATTTTCGGGGGGAGGGACTATATATTTCCTTTTGTTGTACAGTGTGTACTGTTTGTGTCCTTACCCTGTCAAAATTTACAGCAGCTGCTATTTCTTCTCATTGCCAGATTGTCTACTGCCTTGCACCTTGTGCACTTTGTACACCAATGCCAAGTATATGGGAAATGATACCTTTCTGTTCTGACAGGTGTTATGCATACTTTGCTCAAGTGTCAATGACTGCACAGTTTGCAACATAGTGGTGAATCAGGTGTTTGATATACACTCAAATTCAAGATACAAAATCTGCAACAATCAACTCTTGTCTTTGTGCATTTCCATCTATGTTCATCTATTGAATCTATCTGTCAATGTCCTAACAGAATATAGATAAACCACACTTGTGAATGAACAGAAATCATGTCTTGGGTATGTGGATGGAGTATGGTTTCATCATACATTGCTTCCTTCCTTCCGTAGAAAATTAGTTTTGCCATCTAGATGGGTCCTGCTCTAATCAGAACTGGGAGGATGGTAGAATAGAGGTTCCATTTTAATCTTTTCTTGCAATCTTTTTCTCTTTTTCATCATTGAATATATTTCAAGCAATTTTTTAAAAAAAAACCCTATAATAATTTCTAACATGAAAGTTGTAGGGTCAAGAAATTCTTTCCCTCATTTGTTAGAATTTTTTAAAGAAGTTTCATAGTAAGCTGTATTTACCTTGTCTTTCCATGTTTTCTAGCACTGTGAATTATGGTAGTTTTGAAGATTTTGATTTCAGGAGGATGTCGTACCACTTGATGCTTATGCAAAATAAAAGAATAAGTGAAGTAGAAGTAACTAAGCTGCATCTTTCACTGGCATCTGAGAAACTGATAAAGGTATATAAAACTGGTAGTGATTTTCAAAATGTTTTCTGTGCATCCAGAGTGGTCCACCAACCCCCGGTTGTCCACGGAATGAAACATATGGAGAATGATGGGATTAGAAAGGGAGATGATTCTATGGTAAAGGATCTTGCTCTTATGCCTTGCACCAGAGGATGAAAAAAGTTGCAGAACTAACATGGTATTGTGTCCAAAGGTAGTGCTGTGGCATATAATGTGATTTGGTGATCAAATTAGTCATAAGGTCCAACAGGCAACATATTCACTAGCCCATTTCTAGAGAATTCCCTTATCCCCACTCTCCTAGAAGTGGAGAAATTGACTCAGCACATTTTATTTTAAATCAAGTTTTCTAGGTGCTTTACAAATGTAAAAGAAGATTTGGTCTTCTTTATAACTGTCCTGAAGTGTTTACAGTCTAAAAGCTTGTTATGTTCTACATAACTAAGCACCTTTGGCTCTTTATGCAGGGTCAACAATTTTCAAGAACATCACTCTTACAGAGAGTTGGCTAGATCTCTTTTAGGTGGTCTATGTCAACAGTGGGTTTAAGTATTGTATCTTAAATAAAATCTATATGAGCTTATAAAATCTAAACGTGAGGGTAAAATTGTGGTCTTAATGAAGTCAATGGGAGTTTGCCATTGACTTGGATGGAGACAGGATTTCACCATTATTAGTTCTTGCCTCGGATGATCAGCAGGGACATGCAGGTGACTTAAAAATGCAGTCACATATGCTATCACAAAAATTTTCTTCTGGAATTTATCTAAAAATCATCAAAGAACACACTAATGATGATAGAGAGCTGATGATCCACAATTTCAAGTCCTATGCAGTCTTGCTAAATCTTTTTATTTTTCCCTGTAGCAGCAGTAACAATCTCTGCATCCCTTCACCAGTCATGATGTTGGTGTAGAGCAGTAGTTTTCAACCTGTGGGCCATACACCCCTGCAGTTCTGCAGACTATGTCTAAGATTTCCAAAGGGGTCTGCAACTCCATTCTAAATTTTTTAGTAGCCTGCAAATGAAAAAAAGGTTGAAAAACCACTGTTATAGAGGCAGCAAAAAGCTAGAGTCAAATTCTGGCCACTATAAAACTCCCATTAACTTCAGCAAGGCCAAAATTTCACCCTTAGTCCTTTCAGTAGCTATAAACCTTTGCAATTAATCCTGGATTGATCCAGTCCAAATGAATTATCATATACTCTATTCAGTCTTCTTTTTGATGGCTACAGCTGACATTTCATCTTCCATGAACTGCTTACAAGTCTTAATAAGACATGGTATTGACCAAAATATCCCTACTCTTCTTCCATGAATAGCTCATATTCTCTTCACTAGCTAATTATTTTTCATTGGGAAAGGAAGGTCAGTGGGAGCAATTGAGCTTCAACTCCTTTAATTCTCCTTCAGATCTTCTGTGACTTTGCCTTTCCACTTTCTTTCTCTTAATCTTTACAGGCAGCAGCCCATTTGCTCAATCATTTTGTCCTTGAAAGCCATATAATATTGGAGACCTGCTAACCACAATAAATAAATAAATAAATAAATTTAAAAAAAAAAAAGAAAGAAAAAGAAAAAACCCAGCAGCCTTGGCTTAAAATACTTCTCTTCTTTAGTATTTTGAAGTAAAGCTTTTATCTCCAAAGTGATTGATATTGGGAATCTGATATTCATGATTAGTGATGGAGAGGAAAATGGAGGGAAAAATCTTCCTTCCAACACACTAACAAATACTTTTTCACTGTCCCTTTTTATTAAGGGTGCCTTGAATTCCTGATAAACTGTTAATCATTTCTACAATTAACCATAGATACAGTGTTTGCCACAAAATCACTACAGCTTTTACCTCTTTCACATTATATAGTAGTAATGGTATTCTCTATTGGTAAAATAAGAATACCACAGTAACATTAATTAATTCATTACAAATGGTAAAGATTGTAAAGAATGAACCCTGTATACTCTTAAAAAGAGCATATGGTTTAAAAAAGAGTGAGACCACATTAAAATACCAACAGTGTTAAATTGAGTGGAGAATAGCAGTCCAAGTAACTATTTCTAGCTGATTTCAGATGACAGGATTGGTGCGCCTAAGTGGAAATGAAAGAAATAAATTCAGAATAGATTTTAAGAAGTACTTTTTCACCTGAAGAATAATAAATGTGCAGAAGTGCCTAGCACACGTGGAGTTAGAAATGCCAGCATCATTCAAGGAATAATAATCCCACTCTGAGAAATAAAATATATAAGTAATGTGCATTGAGGGGCCATGAACTTTTCTGTCTTTCTAATGTTTCTCCTGTTTTTATACATTCCCATCACCATACTATTTTCATTCCTGCCACATTTGTGATTTAAAGAAGATAAATTAGGTGATGGATGGGAGGTGTTCTCTTGGAAAAAATGTCCAATCAATGTGCATCCAATGGAAAATTTCACTGTGGGTTGATGCTTCTTGCTTCCTGTTGAGGCCAGGAATCTAATTTTTGGGGGAGAGTGGAGGGAAAATCAGCTTTACTGTGCAGTTTATTTCTGCTGTTAAAACATTTTAAAACAACTTTCTGGTGAGTTTAGACTCGAAATTAGGTGAAGCTTTCTAACCAGCAGAGGAGTGAAGTTCTGGAACAACCTTCCAAGGGGAAGAGTGGGGGCAAAAAACCTAACTGGCTTCAAGACTGAGCTTAATAAATTTATGGTTGGTATGGTATGACTGGACTGCCCACAATGGCATGTGGCCCATCAATGACTGCCAGTAGCAAAAATCCCCAACTGCTGGAGACAGGACACTAGTTGAGGAAAGCTCTGAGTTACTACAGAGAATTCTTTCCCAGGTATCTGCCTAGTGAATCTTGCCCATATCCTCAAGGTGTAACTGATCATCACATTTGGGGTCAGGAAGGAATTTTTCTCCAGGTCAGGTTGGCAGAGAACCTTGGGGGTTTTCATTTTCCTCTGCAATGCAGGGGAACAGGTCACTTGCAGGTTTAAACTAGTGTAAATGGTCAATTCTCTGTAACTTGAAGTCTTTAAACCATGATTTGAGGATTTCAGTAACTCAGCCAGAGGATAGGGTCAGCGAGTGGGTGATATTCTGTGCAATGTGCAGGAGGTCAGACTCTATGATCACAATGGTCCTTTCTGACCTTAAAGTCTATGAGAAAAAAATGCATTTGATGTCAATGTCTGGACAGTTTAAGTGCCAAACTGAAGTATGTCAGTGTTCCACTATACCCTTGATACATGTGCATAATTCCTACTGTAACTAATAATGTCAAGTATACATATTAAAAAGGGAACTTTTTAGGGTCTAACATCCTACTGTATATTATCAGATATATTGTAATGCTTCCAAGTCGTTCTTTTTGAACAGCTTTGCTCTGATTTAATACAACCTAACTTTATATACTGCCAAATTATTTTAATACAACAAATTTGTAAACAGCATTATGTTATAGCTAGGGTGGTAGGCACAGTTAATGCTACATGAAGGTTTCATTATAATTTTCTATCTTAATTGAATTCAACTTTTGAATTACCTTGTGGAATTTTCCATTCTTAGGGCCAGATTCTGAGCTCTAGGTATGTCTCTTTTGTCCTGCTCCAGCAATTCAAAGGGAATACAGAGCTTTCCTAAAAGGGCAACTGATAATTCCCCTGATATAGGGAGAATCCTGGGGTGATGTGACTTGAGGCTTGTCTCCACTTACCAGGGGATCAACACAGAGTGATCGATCCACTGGGGGTTGGTTTAGCAGGTCTAGTGAAGATCCATTAAATCGACCGCCGATTGCTCTCCCATTGACTCCGATACTCCATCGGAATGAGAAGCATAAGGCAAGTCGAAGGGAGAGTTTCTCCCATTGACACAGTGCAGTGTAGACACTGCAATATGTCAACCTAAAATACATTGTCTCCAGCTGGCGTTGCGTAACTTAGGTCGACTTAGCCCCGTAGTGTTGACCTGTCCTTGGTGTCCCTCACTTGTTATAGGGACCATCTGTTGGTGTACCCGAGGGGCAGAGCCACAGTGTGATGCACACTAGTGATCCCTGGCAGTGGTGGTGGAGCAGTTCATAAGAGACTGTGCTCTGCTTCAGACTACAGAGTTTCAGGGGATTTTTTGGCTCCCACACTGATTCCAGGATCAAGGGAGTGGGAAGATGTTTTTTGTGCAGACATTTAAATGGCAAGAATAGCTGGCTATTTTCAAAATTTTTCCTCAGTAAAGATAAAAAATAGTCCAGTCTACTGCTTTGCTGGTGACATTTATAAGGTAAATATGCAGACACCTACCCTAGCTCACTGATGTTGGCCAGTGCCTAGAAGAAACAAAGTGTACTACTGAGAGTTACATGTCTACAGTGTTAAGCATCACCGCTACATAAATAAATAAATAAATAAATCATGTCTACTAGCTCTCAAGCTTTTACCTCTGTATATGCGCTCATACAGTCATATTGTTATCTCATAACATTTCCTATTGGTCCTACTCCAAGGAACACTGCTGGACCTGCTGCCCTGCCTTCTTTCCCAGTCATTGCTGCATAAAGGATAAGAAAGAGTAGCATTAACATTGTAGAAAAGAACAATGCAGCAGGAGAGCTCAGCGGCAAGCTTTGCATAAATAGTTCTAAATAGCGTCCTCCCCATCTATAATTGGGCCTGTGTCTCTGACTAGTGGGTCAAATGCGTGCAGGAATTGCTCCTGAATATACAGTACAGGCCAGGCCAGGCCCCAAGTAGATGCTAGATACTATAGGTTGAATGCCAACAGCATATCTCTTCTGTTTAAAAGCTGATGGTGACTACTGCGTTCCACTCACCTACATAGATGTTACTATTGGTTCCATTCTGATAACTTTCAGTGCTGCTCTGAAGTTTAAAGAAATCTGCCTGAACCATTTCGGTTGGAAAATCAGGCTACAAATCTCATGACTATGGACATTTTCAGGAGATTTTTAATACTTGCTGGTTTCAACCAGGTCAGGGGGAATATCTCAGAATAGTTGTTGTTCTGGTACTCAGGTGCTTTCTCATTTTGATTTTTTGCAAAAATCAAAAAGAAAAAAAGATATTTTACTTTTCTAAGGTTCTGATTCATAAAACTTTTGGAATTTGGCTGAATGATTGGATTGCTATTATTTTATCTACATTAATTTTCTTATCCTCCATGTCAGTGACATTATACTGGAAAAAACAAACAAACAAAACCCCCACTTCAGGTCTTTTGTAACACCAGGTAAATTAATTTTGTCTTTGCAAGTAGGATAGTCACAGCTGTCTAGTGATGAATCCTAAATAGCATCTTTGAAAACCTTTCTAAAATGTGCATATCTCTCCACACACATTTCTCCTGTGAAATATACATCTATGTATATTTTATAACTGTATTTTATAAATTAAATCAACTTCAGAGCAGCAGTAATCATTCTTCAAAACTGATGAGAATATAGGGTTTGCATTCCCCAGATTCAGTACAGTTGCCGTAACCTAGTATGAGAGGGAATGATACCTGGAATCACTTTTGAAAGAAATTGCTTAACTGAAGCAAATAGCCAGTTACAGTTCTGCAACTACGAAGAGAATAAAAAAAGAAAAGCAGAAGAAAATATCTAGTGGCCAAAGTGAATAGCTGATTACAGACCATTGAAATTCAAGACAGTATCTTGGTCAACTGAAGTGAATACCCTTCCTTTTGAAGATGCAATTCCTGTTTTCTAATTCTTGGTTAGTTAGGAAACAGTTGTAATTTTAAACAATTATTATTTGGCGACTGGAAAGGGGGGAGCTCAGTAGGCCTGATTTTGTTCTCATTTACAAAACTGTACCTGATGAGTAACTCTGTAGGTAGTCAATGGTGTAAAACTAGTGTAAGTAAGAAGAAAATTGAGCCCAGTATCTGTCCAGACAGGGAAATTCTAAACCCAACAACAGATAAGGTTGAAAATTCAGAGATAGAAAAATATCCCATAAACTGAAATCTGGTAAAATGTAAACCCAATCACTTATGGTAGCTAAAGAACCTTTGGCACTTTTCTAAAGAGTAAAGACATTCACCTCCATATTCTGCCTAAATTACAATTTGAGTATTCTTAATTTAGAATCATAGAATCATAGAATATCAGGGTTGGAAGGGACCTCAGGAGGTCATCTAGTCCAACCCCCTGTTCAAAGCAGGACCTAATCCTCAATTAAATCATCCCAGCCAGGGCTTTGTCGAGCTTGACCTTAAAAACCTCTAAGGAAGGAGATTCAACCACCTCCCTAGGTAACCAGTGCTTCACCACCCCCCTAGTGAAAAAGTTTTTCCTAATATCCAACCTAAACCTCCCCCACTGCAACTTGAGACCACTGCTCCCTGTTCTGTCATCTGCCACCACTGAGAACAGCCGAGCTCCATCCTCTTTGGAACCCCCTTTCAGGTAGTTGAAAGCAGCTATCAAATCCCCACTCATTCTTCTCTTCTGCAAACTAAGCAATCCCAGTTCCCTCAGCCTCTCCTCATAAGTCATGTGTTCCAGCCCCCTACTCATTTTTGTTGCCCTCCGCTGGACTCTTTCTAATTTTTTCACTTCCTTCTTGTAGCATGGGGCCCAAAACTGGACACAGTACTCCAGATGAGGCCTCACCAATGCCGAATAGAGGGGAATGATCACATCCCTCGATCTGCTGGCAATGCTCCTACTTATACAGCCCAAAATGCCATCAGCCTTCTTGGCAACAAGGGCATACTGTTGACTCATATCCAGATTCTCGTCCACCATAACCCCAGGTCCTTTTCTCCTTTTAGCTTCCTTTTCTCAGGAGTGATGCTCATAGAATTGTAGGACTGGAAGGGACCTCGAGAGGTCTTCTAGTCCAGTCCCCTGCACTCATACTAGGACTAAGTATTATCTAGACCAGGGATCGGCAACTTTTGGCATGCAGCCTACCAGGGAAGCCCCCTGGCGGGCTAGGCCAGTTTGTTTACCTGCCACATCTGCAGGTTTGGCCGATCGCAGCTCCCACTGGACGCGGTTCACCGCTCCAGGCCAATGGGAGCTGTGGGAAGTGGTGGCCAGCACATCCCTCGGCCCGTGCCGCTTCCCGCAGCCCCCATTGGAATAAGGGGAACTAGTAGCGCAACAGAAACAGGTGACAAATAGATGGGAACCAGGTTGTCTAGGACCTTGAAGGGGAGGACCAAGGACCAAATTACTAAAAATACTTAGATACCTAAAGATGCAGATATTCATCTAAGAGCTCTTGGAAACCCCATTGATATTAATAGGAATTATTGCCCAAATCATCACAGGTATTTAGGGGACCTACCTCCCATTGAGTTAGGCATCTAAATATCTTTGGTTATCTAGTCCTTTGTGCCAAGACAACGTTGAAAATCCCACTCTGCACCCATCTGTATCTCTAGGTGCTTAAACACCTTTAAAAATATAAACCTGATCCAACAGTCAGGGAAGCAGATTCCAGTGAGGGGATTCCAGCAGCGGAAAACTTGGTCAAGACAGCAGCCAAGGTAGATTATTTTCGTGACAGCATTTTGGACATACTAAACAGGGACAAGTTGGCTCTTTGGGAAATCAGAGAGGAGACAGCTGCAGTATAGATATAAGCAAGATATAGCCTGATTAGGCCAAGGGATTTTGGAAGTGGAGGTGGAAAGGAGTGGCTTCTAACACTCTTTTGTTCATAAATATCCCATTGTTCTGTTTATGTTGTCAAATCCCTTGAAGAAATGGAGAAGCAGTCTATTTTATCAGTCTACTCCCCATTTTACCCAGCCTTCACCTCTGCCTGACTCCCTGATGAATAATTCAGCAATATACAACTTCCTGAATGCACTAAAAGATGAGTCCACCTCTTCTCCATCTTGATATTTGTTCAGCTGACCTCCCATTTGAAGTTAATATCTCATATTGGGATCATAATCGTTCACTTGCTATATAGGAGCATACTGTTACCACAGGTATCACTGACTACCCACTTTCTTTTGAGGAGGAAAATTTTGGTGGAGTATAAAGGTCTTGAAACTCACTTTTCTTTTTCGTTGTCTATTCCTTTTGAAGGGCGTATGCCTTTTCAGCAAAGATTCTGTGAACCCAGAAATTAGCATGCTTCATCCTCAAGCTCCTTCTTACCATATTCCACAATCTGATATTCTAGCTTCATTTAAAAGTTGAGTGAGATTTTGAACCTGGTCAGTTTAAAGAACATTGACTTTGAAAAAAACAATGCCCCCCTCAGAAAATTAGAGTATTATACTCTGACTCCTCTCGCCAGAGTTTACAAAAATCAATATTTACTTTCATTTCTGAGATTTTTTTCAACCTTTACAAGTCGAAACTCTGCAGGAGTGGCTGTCTCCAAAATTGCTCAAGTGGACTGTTCCTCAGGATGGGATGGGATGGGAAATCCACTGGCGGGCCAGGACAGTTTGTTTACCTGCAGCGTCCGCAGGTTACCAATCCCTGCCCTGCCGAGAGCTCAAGGCATGGCCAGGTCAATTTAAGCACCACCACCCTTTCAGAACAGAGTAAAAAAAGCCAGGAACACCTTCAGGAGCTTAAATACAGTCTGGAAATCATCAAAATACAACACCAAAACCAAACTCAAGATGTATCAGAGCTGCATACTTTCAATACTACTTTGTAGTGCAGAATGCTGGGGAATGAGAAAGTAGGACTTGTCCAAACTGTCATCATTCCATATAACCTGCCTCAGAAAAATCCTCCATATCTTTTGGCCCAGAACAATCTCAAACCAAGATTTATTGACACAGTGCAGTCAAGAGGATATGAGCACCATCATTATCAGCAGCCACTGGAGATGGATTGGCCATGTGCTTCAGATAGAAAATGATATCACCAGAGTAGCAATAAGATGGACACCTGAAGGCAAATGAAAATGAGGCCGCCTGAAAACAACATGGTGAAGAGCTGTGGAAGCTGAGCTGAAAAACCTAGGGCACAGCTAGGGACCCATTGAAAGGCTTGCCAGAAATAGACAGGAGTGGAGAACTTCATCATTTCCCAAAATGCAAGAGATGTAATGGATGTTAACTAACTAGCCATCTCCCTTCTGAGGGCTTGGGACATAGGGTACCTACCCTTACCCATGGGACTCAGGGCTCTATGGGTCTGCGGGACCTTTTCCCAGTGAAAGAATCTTAAAGAGCTGTGCTCTAAACATCTATTTATTAGCAACACACAGAGAATACATACACCAAGCAAATATCTTATGCTCACCGCTGCCAGTATACAGACAAATTTCACCCAATGGCCAGTCAGGATCCACTTGTCCAGGGTTCCCAGCGATGCCTCTGCATGTCACGGTCATGCAGAGGGGTAAGAATTCTAGCAGCTTTTGATGTTGAACTGCATTCGGTGATCGTTACCAAAGATTTTTGTTTTTCATTTATATTATATAGGTAAAAACTACCTACCTCCTTCAAATTTACTAAATCTATCACATTATCCTACACCCCTAAATAACAAAAAATTAACCAAACACATGCTGACACCTATGTATTCTCCTTCCAAATTTTTTTTTAATATATATATTTGATTGTTCATGCCCAAATTGTAACTTATTTGTACATATGGTCAGCAAACATTCCCTGGTCAGAGCTTATCTTACAGTTTGCTTATCTCTCTGTATCCACCATAAAATTTCCCAGCGCCTGCGTGTCTCTACTTTACAATCCTTGGTGATAATAACTCTTGTTAGGGACATTTGTGAGGTGGGGGTGCTTTATCAGCAGCAGAACATTCTTTTTTTTTTTTTTTTCAATTTTAGTGGCAGGCACAGTTGCTTTTATTCTCCCTGCACGTTTTCCGTAGTTGGAAGGAGAAGCAGGAACAGCCTGGGCAGCTGCTGCAGCTGCTCACACCCAACTCAGAAAGATGGAGGAATGGTCTGAAAGAGCTGGGCAGCAAGAATGTGTCTCATGAGGTTTAAGCTCTCTGAACATCCTGGTCCTGCTACCAAGTTGCCTGCTACCTATCTCCCCACCTTAAAGCATACCTACGTACCTGAGTGAGTGCAAGTGAGGTACAGAGGCTGCGATTTAAAAATAGGGCTTCTCCAGCTGATAGGGAGAGGAAGGGGTTCAATAGACATTGGAAGAAATAGGCCCTAATGCAGGAAAGCACTTAAGCAGATGCTTAACTTTAAGCATGAAAGTAGTCCCATTGACTTTAGTAGGACTACCCACCTGTTTAAAGTTAAGCATGTGTTTAATTGTGTTGCTGGACAGGGGCCTTAATGGGGATCTGGCCAACTCACTATATCAGCAGTTAAATTATGTGTTATAGTCAGCCTAGATTCTTGGAAGTGGTAACTTTCTAATGTGAGTGTAATATGTATGTGCATATATATTAAATTGCATACCACTATACATACTACATTTTCACTCTTTAGATAATGATCATCCATGTCGTTGTGCATCCCCTCTATTTTTGAAAAGGTGTATACCGTTTGTGTAAGGGAAAGCCTGCTGAGCTCTTAAAGTGCTCTATTTAGTTGCTGCAACAAGGAAGATGAGGTAATATCTTTTTTTTATTGATATTATTACTATTAATATATTTTATTTTCACAAAGCAATCACTCCATGTCTGACCTATCAGTCCTCATCCTCAAAAGAAATCTGCACACACCACTTTAAAAAGATGAGCCTCAGAACTTAAATTCATAACTCTGCTAGACACTAAAAATCATGGACTAGACAAACACTGGATGTATGGCTTATTACAACAACCTGTAAGCCAGGAACCCCCACTTTCAGTCTTATGACTGAAGAGGCATTAATGGGCCTCTCTACCTTGGCTAAACAATCTGTTCCACCTTGTATTTAGCTGTGAAGCTCAGAATACCTTTCTAGTCCTGAAGAAGAGCTGTGTGGCTAGAAAGCTTGTCTCTCTCACCAAGAAAAGTTGGACCAATAAAAGATATTATCTCACCCACCCGGTCTCTCAAATATCCTGGGAAGGACATGGCTACAACTACACTATTTTGTTGCTGATATTTTTACTTTTGCTGACAGTATTTTATACACAGGGGTACTTTTCAATATCTTGTTATGACTGTGTTTTATCCTCTTTCTGTGCCCTCTCTCCTCTAAAGGGTTCTTTTCTAATGTAATAGCTTTTCCTCCTCATTTCTAGCTATTTATTTTCTTTGTTTATGTCTTTTCATGGCTTAGTGCTGATGAGATGTAAGCTCATAAATATGCTAACTACAAATACCTGGGGATATTAAAGACTATCTCGTAAACTTCAGTTCTTTGAACTCAGATCTTCTGCAGCTATAAATTTCACAATGCGGCACTCATCTTTGAAAAAAAAAACAGCAGCTACCTCATTAATGTTAATACTGTTTAAAAAGTTAATAATTAGAAGCAGATGCAACTACATTTTTAATGTCCAAACTTGTGCTGCCTTCATAACGATCAATAGTAACACAACATGTATTTTGTTATATTTTCATTTTAATATGTCTCTATAATCAGCTGCTCTTCCAGTAGACAAAAAAGGTGGGATTAATCTCTAATATATGTGATTTATCAGAGGAACACATGACTTCCTCTTGCTGTCTTTTTTTGGGGGGGGGTCCCCCAATATCCAAGGAAATCTTTCAGGTTTGGCCTACTGCCAAACATTCCCTTGCAAACATACCCTTTCTATTGTCTCAATAACTTGTTTCTATTGTCTCAATAACTTAGGGTCATTACATAGCCCTCATTACTATAGTATTTGAGCATTTGACAATATTTTAGTGTATTTATCTTCACAGAACCCCTGTGAAATGAAGGAACTGAGGCACAGACTTGCCTAAGGTCACACAAGAACTCTGGTGGTGAAGGGCATTGGACTGGGTCTCCCCAGTGCTAGGCTATCACCCTGGGACATCTGTCCCCTTTATCCAGCACTAGCTGGTGAATGTAGGGTTCATTCACCCTGAGTCCACTGTGTTTTCTGATAGTTGTATGGGATGATATCACAAGGTGATGCACAACTGATGTACCAGATATTTCACTGGTAAGCAATATTTTTGTACTTGAGTTCACTCTCAAGATTTAGCAGAAAGAGCACTTTGAGCTCTCAGCCTCTGCTTATATCAATGCCTGCTGAAAAGCTTGTTTCTAATGTGTATATTTTCTGGGGTGCTGCTGCTGAAAACATACCAGCTGCCAAGTTGCCCTGTGTGGTCCCCGCACTACTGTTATCTAACACGTGGTTTTGTAGAGCACTTTGGCATATACGGAGTATGAAATCCCCCACACGTCTTCTGTTTCCTTCCCCATCCCCGTGCCCCCGGCCACTCAGAAGTCTTCCAAGCCCTGTTTTAGAGCTCTGAGGATTCCCCAATTTTTACCTCTCAAAGGCCCTCTGTCATGGTGAACTTTCCACCTGTGTGTCCCAGAAGCTCAGGACTGCAAGTCGGATCTCTGAATGTCAAATTGTTGCCTATGAACACTGGTCTGGGCTCTTTAAAAAATATACTTTCAAACTGGAGGCTGGTGTTGGGGTTTGTGGTGTTAGGAATCAAAGGAAAAAAAACCTACTTCCTTCCTTCTTCTTTCTTTACCAGCATCCTTGCAAGTAGAGCTGGCCAAAACTCAGGGGGTTCGGTTCAGGAAACATTTCAGTATTTCTGAATTTGCTTTTGTTCCGATTCAGCAGGGACAGTGGAAACTCTGAGAGCCCCTGCCCAAGTGGGAAGCCTAGTAACCCTGAGAACTCCAGCTGGGGCTCAGAGGTGTAGCAGGCTCCCTGCCATGGAATGGGAGGGGCTATTAGCCCACAGAGACCCAGCTTCAGCTGGGACTCTGAAGGCTGGCAGGGTCTCTGTTGCAGAGCTGTTGACCTTGGAACACCAGGGACTATGTTTTGGTAAAAGGTTTTGTTGAATCTGCAGTACATTTGGTGAAAAGTTGTGCTCCAGCGAATCAGCATTTTCCAATTAAGCTTACTTTTGTCAGAAAATTTTCAGCCAGCCCTCCTCACAAGAACTTCCTTGTAGTGAGGAGGAGCTGGGTGAAGTTCATTGGAGAGCCTCACACTGATGGGCCAGAAAGTAACAACCAAATAATGCAAGGAACACAATCCCTAAATAGTCTTTCCAAATGTTTATATCATACTGGATCAGTCCCTATTCATCCTGGGTCCTATCCTCAGCTGATGTAAATTGACATAGCCTCATTAGATTCAGTGGAGCTACACACATTTATACCAGCCAAGAATGTGGCTCCAGATTTGTGTGTGCTTGGCTTGCCTTCAGGATACTAAAAGGAAAAGCCTAATAGCTCCTGAGTATATTAGAGTCACAATTTATCCTAATTAGTTACTGTGAAGTCCATATCCACAAATCCCTGATATGAGAGTCAGTTTATTCAAACTGAATGATGACCTGTACAAGAGTAGTACACACTGTACAATATTTAAAATTAAAGGTATTAAAACTCTTATTAGTGGGGATAAACCTCTTTAATATATATGACTCCATCACAGAAAATGATTAATAATTTTATATATTTTTAAATATTAAATGGCACTTTGCACTGATTAATAACATTTCAGTGTACCCAGGGCTGTCCTTAGGCATACCCAGCACATGTGAAAATTTGGAGCACCCCTGGGACTTGACCTGGTCTACACTGCGGGGGGGGGGGATTGATCTAAGATACGCAACTTCAGCTACGAGAATAACGTAGCCAAAGTCGACATATCTTACATTGACTTAGAATCACTTACTTCACGTCCTCGTGGCGCGGGATCGATGGCCGCCGCTCCCCCATCAACTCTGCTTCCACCTCTCACTGTGGTGGAGTTCCGGAGTCAACGGCAGAGCGATCGGGGATCGATTTATCACTTCTACACTAGATGCGATAAATCAATCCCCGATAGATCGATCACTACCCACGTAGATGTACCCTAAGTGTCCACCCTCCTGCCTCTTCCTATCCCTGTTCTGATCGTCCCGCCACAACTGGCTGCTGCAGCCTGGTGAGTATTCCTCTAGAGGGGATCTAATACTTAAAAGTGAAAAAGCCTTCCAGCCTGCTAGACCTATTAGCACAACACTGAAACTGTTAAAGAGCCATTCAACAGGCATTTACCAACCCCCAGGTACATACTGTCAGTTTCTAAATTTACTGACAAAAACAGTTTGTGCATTACTGTGATAAGAAAAGGAGTACTTGTGGCACCTTAGAGATTAACAAATTTATTTGAGCATAAGCTTTTGTGAGCTACAGCTCACTTCATCGGCTGCATTCAGTGGAAAATACAGTGGGGAGATTTATATAAATCTGTGTATATATATCTTCCCACTGTATTTTCCCCTTAATGCATCTGATGAAGTGAGCTGTAGCTCACGAAAGCTTATGCTCAAATAAATGTGTTAGTCTCTAAGGTGCCGCAAGTACTCCTTTTCTTTTTGTGAATACAGACTAACACGGCTGCTACTCTGAAACCTGTCATTACTGTGATATTTAGTCAGAACATGTTAGTCTACAGGACCCTAGTTTAAAATTTGCTTTAAAGTATTTCATTATTGTGTTGCCGAAGATTATAAAATCCCATATCTAAAAAATCCTTGCATAGATTTTTAGATGCACAATCTGAGTATTCATTGTTAGCCTTAAATGCTTAGATCTTCAGACATACAGGTTTTTTTTAAATAAATCCTTCAAAAGACCACCCTTATCTAAAATACACATGCAATCTCCGGCAGCCATCAGGTATAGGGGCACCAGTTTAATAATACTGCATAGGGCCCCATAAATCCTAAGGATGGCCCTGCGTGTACCCAGTTAAATTAACAACTTGTAAAAGAAGAAAGAGCTGTAAAAACAATGTGTACCACAAAAAGCCACAGTTTGTATCTCCACATTTGTACTCTGTTGGTAACAGGTGGAGGATAAATAGGTCATAATGGGAGAAAAAGAGACCTGTTATATTTGGACCCAGCAGAAAAAGGAGCTACAGACACAGAGGAGCTCATTGAAGCACAGCTAGCTGCCACGGAGACTTTTATTGTTCAGACTGAAAAACTAAAAGCAACATGAAACTGAGGAGGTGAAGAGTGCTGTTAGGGGGCTTATTCCTTCACCCACTTACTTCCCTGGTCCTTCTCGCATGAACAGAGAGCAACAATACCCGAAGTCCAAAGGTGCAAACAATTCGATGTTTATTGGGGTGAACTTCCAGCAAGCATGATTCCAGTTTCCTTCCTTAGTATCCTCCTTCCCAGCTCTGACACCACAGAGCCTTACACCTGTGTCCCTGTTCCCATTCCTGCCCTTAGCAAAACATGATTCCAACTTCCTTACTCCCATTCCCTGTTCCCATCTCCCCCTTTAGCAAAACATGATTCCAATTTTCTTACCCCCATTCCCTGTTCCCATCTCACACACCCACATGCCCACCCCCACCCACACCCAGTCACTTCCTCATTGACTACAGATTATATAGTAAAACTTGAGTTCTGCTTAGCTATACCTTAACCAATCATTTTCCTGAAATTTAACTAACCAATCCTAACATATTGTAACATGATTATGTAACCAATTATATCCCACCACCTCAATTAGTTTACACCCAGCAAAATTAATTATACAGCAGACAGGAACAATCACAGAACCAGACAGAGATTATACAGACAAACAACAGCAAAGTGGGAACTATAATGACAAAACAATACAGAAGTGAGGATTTCACATCCCAGCTATTGATAAGTGAGTTCTTGCCAGACAGGATGCTATCAAACTAAGTTTCCTTTTACATTTTCTAGGCACTTCCCTTTCTCTGGAGGTGATAGGAATACAATCCTGTCCTGATAGTGCCTAACAGCCCAATAGCACCTTATTTCAATGTGACTAGTTTGGAATGTGAGGATGTGACCGATCGCTTCCCAGCTTATGGCTGCCTCTGCTGCTTAGCCAAAGGCCTTAGCCTAAGAACAGGGCCTCAGACTGTCACAGTAAGAGAAGGCCCTTACACCAGCAGACAGTGATTTTGATTCTTTCTTTTATACCTCTATCACTAGCCAAGTGATAAGAATACACCTAAATTCTTAGAGTATAGGCCTTTACAGACAGGCCTGAATATCTATATCCTAACAAGTGCTCAAACATTTAAAGAGACAGGGCATCAAATTCCTCCAGCCTACTTAAAGAAAAAAACTAAAACTTGACATACACGCATATTATCACTTACATGACTAACGTAAAACACTATATAACCTGAAAGTTTCAGGTGGACTACTGCAGAGTCTCAAATTGCAAGGGATTATTCTGCCCTGAAATAGCACCTCACTAACTAAACAATGTAAGTCTGAGTGCACCACTGGTTTGTCATTCTCTTGAGATAATGTAATGATGACAGTGCAGCAGTGTCCCAACAACAGAAACAGTCAGTGGTAAGGAGTCAACTGGATCTGGTATCAGCAAGTCATTGAAATTAGGAGTTGTAACAAAAGGAGGTTTGATCAGAGGATCAGAAAGTGCTACTGGACATTCCTGGACTCCGGCACTAGTCGAGGCTGCAACTGGTCCATATTTTGTTTCCAAAAATAGCATTGGATATTTTTACCACAGATGAAACAGGTCCCATGCATTTTACAAGTTCTGCAAGTACCCATTTCACTCCACAGCCATAGTCAGAAGTTCTCACTAAGTGTCCCAGTTGAAAAGAATTATTGTCAGGGTTCCCTCCCCACTCTGAACTCTGGGGTACATATGTGGGGACCTGCATGAAAGACCCTCTAAGCTTATTTCTTAGCTTAAGTTAAAAACTTCCCCAAGGCACAAATTCCTTCTTGTCCTTGGATGGTATTGCTGCCACCACCAAGTGAGTTAGACAGAGGTTCAGGAAAAGGACCACTTGGAATTCCTGTGTTCCCCAAAATATCCCCCAAGCCCCTTCACCCGCTTTCCTGGGGAGGCTTGAGAATAATATACCAACCAGATAGGTAAACAAGGTGAGCACAGACCAGACCCTTGGGTTTTTAGGACACTGAAGAACAATCAGGTTCTTAAAAGAAGAACTTTACTATAAAGAAAAAAGTAAAAGTAGCACCTCTGTAAAATCAGGATGGAAGGTAATTTTACAGGGTAATAAGATTTAAAACACAGAGGATTCCCCTCTAGGCAAAAGTTTAAAGTTACAAAACACAGAAATAAACCTCCCTCTTAGCAAGCTAAAACAAAAGATAATCTAACACATTTCCTTGCTTTACTTACAATTTTTGTAATCTTAGATGCTTCTATCAGGTAGGGTTTTAGGAGAGGTTTTTTTTATCCTGCCTGGTCCCTCCCTCTGTCCCGAGAGAGCACAACAAAAGAGCACAAACAAAACCTCCCCCCGCAGATTTGAAAGTATCTTCTTCTCTTATTGGTCCTTTTGGTCAGGTGCCAACCAGGTTATTTGAGCATTTTAACCCCTTACAGGTAAAGGAGGTATTTTATGCTACCCTTAGGTGCATGTTTATGACACTTATGGTTCTCATGTCATCAATCACTTTGCATAGTTTGGGATTTGGCTACATGTGAGGCAATATCATGAGTATGTGGCAGGTCCCAACAGGTATGCAAAGTTCACTTCAAGAAAAGAGTAACAGGTGATTCCTGGGAAGTAGCATGAGGTGTGTTCCTGTAGACAAGCAAGAAAGTGTGCAATTTCTGTTGATTTAAGATAGACTTGTTAGCTTGTAAGGCATGCTTAAGTACTTGTACAAAACATTCTGCTAGTTCATTTGTAGTTTGTAGTTGTTGACGGTATGGAGCAAAGTATATGTGCAGAATTAATTTTGAAAGTAGGAACTTCAGAACAGAACTGAGGTCCATTGTCACTCACCAACTGTAAGAGAAAACCAAATTGGCTAAACAGGTTACAAAGATGTCCAGTGGTCTTGGTAGTTGCAGTAGAAGTTGTTCTGTAAACTTCTGGCCATTTAGAGTGGACATCAACTCTGCACAAAAATATATAAACTTCTATGGTCCAGCAAAGTTCACATGACTATGTGTCCAAGGAGTCTAAAGCCATGACCAAGAGTGTAGACAAGCTGGGCCAGGATCATGCTAAATTTGCTGACACGTAGTACAGCACTTCACCTTCCTCTCAATACCATTCTTGATTCCTGGCCACCAGACATGACTCCAGTCTATGGTCTTCATCTTTAGAATGCAAAAATGTTCTTCATGAAGAACTTCTAGAATCTGAGATTGAAGTGATTTGGTAATGATCACTGACATTCCCCATAAGATGTAGTTGTGATTCACTGATAACTCATGTTGACATGACATGAATTTTGTAAACTTAGGATTCTTTTGATCCAATGCTATACCTTGTGATACCATTCCCTTCACAAAAGAGAAAGCACATCATCCTTAGGGGTTTCTTTGTTGATGTCTGTGCTATTAATGGATAACTTATCCATCAAGCTGAGATAAAATGTTTTGTCTGAAGTTGTTTTGGGAAGACAGGAGCTTGTGAATGGCAGGAGTGGCAGCTGAATCCTTTTATGGAATTGAATAGTATAGGAATGAGCTGAACATATCAATGCCTATCATTGCATATAAGCAGCAGCGAATGACAGAATTCCCTGTTCTTAAACTGAAACTAATGTGGGATGATTCAACAGCAAGGAAAAATGTCTACCACATGGATAAGTATGGAATGTCAGAATTCTGAAGATAATACTGAGAGCTTCTCACTCTATTTGTGCATAGTTCTTCACAGGAATAGAGAGTGTTCATGATGCAAATGCATTTTTTTTCTCCATGCCATTAGGAAAAAAGGTGGGAAAAGGTACACACAGGCTATATAGTGAAGCATCACAAGCCAATTGCTGTGGTAGTGAAGCATTAAAGCCTGTAAGAACTCTGGCTGATGTCAAATGTCTTTGCTTTCTTAAATGCACATTCACACTCTTTAGTCCATTTCCATTTTTCTTTGCTTGTAAATTCACGTAAAGGTTCCAGTATTGTTGCCAGATTAGGCAGAAATTTACCATAGGTGTTAAGCATTCCTAAGAATGAATATAAAAGCGTGACATGTTCTCTGGCGGTGGCACTTCAAGAACCGCCATATTTTTTCCTGGTGATTTTCTTAAGCTCATGGAATCAGTTACATGACCAAGGTATTCAAGTGAAAGTTTAAAAAACTCACATTTTCTTGATATACTCTTAATCCTGCATCTTCATAATGTTATAAAACAGCGTCCAAATTTTGAAGTTGATCCTCTTGGTTCTTTCCTGTAAAAGGCTGTCATCCAAATAGCATTAATCTACATTCAGAACTGGATCCCATTCATGACTTTCTGGAACACGGCAGGTGCCAACGTGATACTGAAAGGAAACCTGTTGTAATAAAATAAACCTTTTTGTGTGTTGATTTGGCATCTCAAAAATATCTCACAATCTTTATTTGTAGGTATGTATTGAGCAAATGCAATTTATTGAAACACTGTCTCCACTATAAGTAGCAAACAAATCTTCAATCCGAGGTAGTGGATAATGGTAGTAGATAAGTAGTGGTCACCACATAAAACTGGATTCAGTGTCACTTTGAAATCTCCACAAATTCAGATGGAGCCATCCTTCTTGATCACTGGTATGATGGGTGTTTGAAACTAGTGGCAGAGCTCCAATGTTCACTAAACAGTCCAAATCAGTTTCCATCAGAGGCTTCAGAAGTAAAGCACAACTGTGGGCATGCAATCATTCATCTGACTGTCAGACTGATCAGCGAGCTTCACTGATATGTTGCTCATCTGTCTCAGCTTTTTTGAAAAAAACTTTGATGCATCTGTCCAGTATTTCTTGTAGATTTCAAGGTGTTTTCATGATCCTTTTGATCTCAGTCCAATTTACCTTGAGCTTCTCAAACCAAGATCTGCCAAATAATGATGGATACTTCCCTTCAATCAAATACAAGGATAAAAATAACTGTATGTCCACATAATTGAACTTTCATCTGGAGTATCCCTTTTGGGACTAACTTACTCCGGTATAAAACTTCAAAACCATGAAGGTTTCTTCCAGAGGAAATTGTGACAGAGTCTGGTGATAGGTAGATGTAGAATTCAGTGAAATGGCAAGTGCAGTATCAAGCTCTGTTCTTACAAAGACTCCTTCAATCAAGGAACCTCATGCCATTTCTTACTCTGGCTTCTGCTAATACGTGTAGAGATAGATCTTGCTCAGTGTCACTAGAGCTTTTCTTTTTTTCCCACATTATTCTGACTTCCAGCCTTTGTTAGATTCAGTCTTAATGGGTATCTCCTTGGATGGACAGTTCCTGCGTATTGCTGGTTGTTGAACAGTGCTACTGGTGATGTGTCCTTTCTTTTGACATTTTCTGCAAATAAGTTGATGTGCCCAGCAGTCCTTCTCAGTTTGTGCACAACAGCCACACACAAATTTCCCTAGGTCTTCTGCCTCACCAATTCAGGAGATGAACTTTTTGTTCATATTAAATTCTAGGCATCCTTCTCTGTGGATTCCATTTCAATTGCTACGTCAACAGCCTTTTTGAATATAACCACTTATACCGCAATAACTTTTTCTAGATCTAGTCATTGCATAATCCAGAGACAAATTCGTCATGCAGGGCATCCTTTAAATTTTGTCCAAACTAACAATGCTCTCGCTACTTCTATATAGCAACAACTAGCCTTGCTGCTGATTCTCCACTTCTCTGATGTCATTGATGAAACTGATATTATTCTCCTATCATTCATAGGGTAGGAGAAAAACGTTCCTCCATTGCTACAGTAGTTGTACAATAATTTCAGACACAGTTGGAGACAATAAGTCCTTCAGCAGTCCATGTGCCTTCAGACCCATAACTGTCATCAAGGTTGAACTCATTCATTTGGAATGGTGTTTCAGGTCACAAATTGTTCCAAACGTTTGAGCTATACTGCCCATTATTTGCGGTTGTCATCGAATTCACCAATATTGCCCACAAAAAACTGCCATTTCTCTGCTCTCCTGTTGGACTTCACCATCTTCTCTGTCACAGGGAAACTGTCTTTTTTGTTACAGCACTTGACCTGCCTCTTCTGGCTGAGTGCCAACACTGGAGACTGGAGAATTCTTCCTTTGGCTGGCTGTACTTGGGCTCCCTCTCCTCACTATAGACCCACAGTACAGGCTAAACTGTTTCTCTGTCTGCCTGGATGGGGTCCCATCACAGTTTTGTTTGCAATAGCTCTGGGCATCAGCCCCCTCTCTATCTGGTCTATTCATGCTGTCCCAGCAGCAAAAGCAGTAGTCTGTCACCTTGTACATCTAGGTGAAGGTCATCCTTTTTTATAGTATTTGCTTACTCTTTCTTCTTATTCAGGAAGAGGCAGCACTGGACACCATTGGGGTGTATAAATCCCTAGTCACCAAATGATATATTTGGACCCAGCAGAGAAGGTGATACAGACATGAGGAGCTCCTTTAAGTACAGCTAGCTGCTGTGGCAATTTTTATTGTTCTGGCTGCAAAACTGAAACCAAAACACAACTGAGATTTTTTTTCACTGGGTTGGGGGAGTGTTCAAATATTTAAAGTGACAGGACATCCCATTGACTTAGAACTAAGGCACACAGCTTGCAATCCAGCCCTCCATGGCTGCTACGCCAGGCTATTGCACAGTATATTAGAACAGTGTGCCTCCTCATAAACAGAAAACACTAGGCTTGCCTCAAAAGTGCCAACCACCCCTGCTTGAGTCAAGGTGGAATCCATTAAAGATGGTTAGGAATTTTCCAACAATGTTTTTTCAATGGAAAATTCCGATTTGTCCAAACCAGAACTTTTTATGAGAAAGGGTCAGTTTTGAAAAATCTCCATTTGAATTTAACAAAAAAATCAAAATTGTCAAAATGTACCATTTCCTGCCTAACTTTAAAATCCATTTCCCTAGTATGCAGGATGCTCAATTCACCTCTACGGCTACTATGACCCAGTCCCACACTACCGCAACATAAGGTTTTGGAACATATAAACCTGTGTTTGAGCAATAAGAAAAAATGGTTCTGTATAGTTGTTCCAGCCTAACTACATCTTACAAAACAAGTGCTTTGGAGGAAAAGATTGCCTTGGGACTGTTTTCATCAGAGATGCTCAGTGAAAGACTTTGTTCTGTATTTCAGGCAAGCTGTGCCTTTCTATCACATTATTTCCTTGCCCATTAAGAAAGAATCCAGTGCTGGACTAATAGCTTTAGAACTCAAACATGTAAGATTCCACAACAAAACAATTCTTGAAAGGATTTTTTTACATACTGAGGGGGAAAACAGGACTTTTTTCCTCTAAAACCAGCAAGTTGCTTAGCAACTGAAAAACCCTGCAACATTTTTAAAAGTCTAGCAAAGTCTCTATAAATCAAGTTAATCCCTGATGTAACTCTGCTGAAGACAACTGAACAACACAAAGGAATAAACTGGCCATCACAAACTGATTTCAATGGAATTACATGGATGTAACTAAGTGCAGATTTTTGCTGAATATTTTCTAGGAAATACCACTCAAATTAACCACACTGACCCACATTATGGCAAAGAATGAGGTTCAATTGATATGCTTTGACAACTATGTTAGCATTGAAACGTAAAAATTGTAACCCTAGCTGAACTCCCAAATGGGATAAAACTACCCATATCTAGAGTGGATTATGGGAGGGAAGGTGTCTACTATGGAACCATTATTCCCTTTCTCATCCATATGGGTGAGGGGTAGGCAGGCAGGAGTGGGAAGTGGGCAAAGCTTTGGCTCCATCCGCAAACATGCTACCCACAGCAAGTAGTCTATCCCAGGTCGGGAGATTGTAAATGTCTCATGTCTGAGAAACAACTACTACCCACCATATCAAACTAATATATTAAATAACTAATTCATCCTCATGTTTTTGAATATCCTAAAAGACCTAGGTACACTATATAGAATCTGATTCCCTCTGGCCTTGTGTAGTAATTTAAACTTGTCCAAGTAGGTATAAAATATTACCAGATCAGAAAGGTGGAAATGAGAAGTTTCAAGGCCGTGGAGAATCAGGCCCAGTAATGTTCTCTCAGTATGTCTGTAAGATATATTGGAGTTACCTAATATATACCACAAACTGTACAAGTACTTTAAATTAGAAAAGACAAAATCTTTTTTTTCTGGAAGTGCAAGTACCTCAGCTAATGGAAAATCCATTCTTCAAATTCATCCAAAAAAAAGCTGGCATCCTCATCCATTCTTCAAATTCATCCAAAAAAAAAGCTGGCATCCTCATTGCCTAATGCTTGGAGTTGAATGATTCTTAGTTGTTGATGGACTTAGTGGAAGGGACTTGTCTATAGAATTTTGAAATAAAGTCTCTAGAGATATCATTTTATGAACTGAACTGTAAGAACATCTCAGATAGTAAGTTTTGAGTTTGCCCTATTATGGAGCGATGATAGTTAATGTTGCAGACCGGTACGCCATAAGTACTGTATTTAGCCTCACTATGACTTTGGCTCACAAAACTGGTTTGGCCTGAAAATTGCTGGGTTCATTCTGAAAGCTAAACACTTTAAAAAAATAAAAGAAAATTGCACAAAGAGTTTGAGTTGTAGGTCATAAAAAGTATTCTAATTTGCATCTAAAATTTCTTTGTGGCCTTCTAACTCAAAAGCAGTTAATTTCTACCCTTTCACATTTTCCTGTGGCTTCTAGCTCTCCACCTATTCCAGGGGAAAAGGGAAACTCTGACAGCACAACCTGAAAGCTGGGGAATGGGGTTGAGGTGCCTAACTTACAGAGATGGGGAGTTGGGAGGGGTTCCAGCACTGGTGCTGAGAACAGCTGTGGAAAGGTGGAAAGCTCCACCAGGTGGAAACAATTAAGGAAGGAATCATGACCTGCACTGTATTATCATTGCCAAATTAGTTTCCAGATGAGTTAAGTTCATAAAGTTGTGCCTTAACTAAACCCCATTCCTTATATCTTTTTTCCCCTATGTGTTCTGGACAATGGCTTCTCTTTCCCTAACCAGGATCCAGAGAAAACTGGAAATCCATTTCCATTCCCAGCACACCACAGTGAGAAAGGTGTGTGGGAAGACAAGTGTTTTCCCCCTACACAACACCATATGCTGTGTGTGTATATACACACACACACACACACTTTTGATTAGCAGGCTGTGGGCCTCCTTTTTTATACATTTATGTCCTTGTTACCATTCTCTTCCTTTCATTTCACATCCCATAACAGATGATGATGGAAAGTCAGTTCACTGTTTTTTTTCAATACCTTTAAAGACATAAAGCCAGCTAATTTGGTGAGTTCCCCCTGTTATTTTGATTTGTTTTAGCCACTGATTGTTAGTTAATGAGAATTAATAGAATTGTAGTCCATCATGCCACTTTTATTCTAATATTCCTGTGCTATGACCATAAGAAAAAGAAAAGATTTAAAATATTCCCTCTGGTATATTGCAGTTGCAGCTTCTTATCAGATCTGTATTTATAGTTACTGTATTTCTTTTTTACCAAATCAACGAAGTGATAATTTAATGTGAGTGGCAACTTGATCACCTTCACAGGGAGTTAAAAGCTGGAGCATTTGAGTAATTACCTGGTATTTCTGCGTGTATAACAGTGATTGAATGGTCACATTCCAAGGGGTAATACAGACCAGTGAGACGTTGTGTCATCAACTGCCCACAACCTTGTGAGCCTCACAATGCTTTGCTCTTGTATCTCCAAATCAGGGACTCTCACAAATAGCCTAAAAAGATGCAGGTCACACCCTAAGCATTTGTGAATAGCTGTCTGGTCCAGCAACTGTGATCCCAGCAGTCTGTCAGCAACACTTCAGTCACAGTCTGGCTTCCACCAGCCTTGGTTGCTAATTGCAGGGTGACCCCACACACTCCCAGTGCTATTTTTTTCCCCAAAACATGCATTCTGCACTGTCCAGCTCTTACTGAAGGGTTCCAAACTGGTCTTTAGTGGGGAAGCAGAAATCTGGGTTGTAATCTCAGTTCCGGCAGGCAGAATGAAAAATGTCTTTCTCTCCTGCACCAAAAGGAAGTTCAGTCTTCATTCAATGACCATTCTTCATCAACCTTGCCCTCAGTAGCATTGCTATTATAGTCCCAAATCATGTGGTGGCTATTAAAATTACCTACGTATATAGCCAGGTGATAAAGTTGTGGTAGTGGTAGAAAATGCCAATCTGTATTCAGTGGTTTTAACACATTAACTACTATTATGTTCCCAATTCTTATTGTGATGGTAAATGTTCCGGAATTACTCCTGGCATCCAGCATGCCATAATTCTTAGTGCCCTGTTTGATGCATGTGGCAAGTGAGTGTTTCGGATAATGGAGGGAAGAGATGAGATTGTAGCTGGCAATCCAGCTACATGATTGCTGAGTGTCATCTTTCATATGGGTTCCTTGCAGGGCAACGACTTTGATCATTGTCCACACAATAAGAGCTAGGTGGTCACTTTTAGATCAGGACACACCTTTAACGATCAACTGGGAAATTCATAGAGCTGGGCCTGTGGTTCTCTGACAGTGACTGTGGAAGGAGTCACTTTTTGTAGAGGAGTTATTTCCATTGTTTTCAATCTGGGACTTGGCTGAGAGATGTTTGAATGCCAATTCCATGACATTGCTTGTGCCTTAACATGTCATAGAGCATTTTGATCATTTCACCTGGATCATCCAAAGAACCAAAAGAAAAAAAAAACAACATTGCTGGTGGCTATTGTAAAAGATACACACCATGTTGAAATCCAGAAACAGAGAGGCTGCTAAAGGAGTACTAAACATCAGGTTACCCAAAAACTGCAACATTCCCACTAGAGTCACTGAATTTAGTGTTCTGTCAAAGGTAAATTGAGATGGTGAAGTTCGTGACTTTACTCACTCCAGAAGAAAAACTCGTCTATTATTGTGTCAGCTTGGGACTAAAAACCCAGTGAAACATCAAAACACTGAACCCTCAGCTGATTCAATCACAAGAACACATCTTATGATTTCAAAAGCACTAGCAGACAAGTCTATTAAATACAAAGTGTTCAAGATAAGACAGATGAGACATGATCCCACCCTGAAATATCTTGATATGACATTAGTATACAGTCTTACTAACAGCACTTGAGAAATATCTATGACAAAATAAAGAAGCTTGTAAATCTCATCTAGAAATTGACAGGAATGACCAGCTCCAGGCAAATTGAACCAAGCTCATCCTCACTGCTCCAGCATGGCCGAGACATTGCTGATTTTCAGCTTCTCAGACCTCCTTGCTCTGTCAGTTCAGTCTCCCATACTACTTCCTCTCCATCCCGACCTGTTCACTCAGAACCCAGCCACACCCTCCATCCTGTGATCAGCTCCCTGCATCTTATGGCGTGGCTGCTGCATGGCGGAATGAAGTGGAAGAACAGTGCTCAGTGGCGGTCAAAAATGTCATATTCAACAGGTAGGAAGTCCTCCACTAGGGCGGCCTACTTAGCTGAGTGGAAGAAGTTTTTGGTGTGGTCCTTGGCCTGTGACACTCAACCGACAGGGGCTTCCATCCAGGACATCGTGGAGTCCTTGCTACATCTTCAGAAATCGGGTCTTGCAGTCAGTTCACTCCATGGAGGAACAAGCAATGTTGATAGTGTTCCTCAGTGACATACTGGGCATTTGCAGGGTTGCCATGTAGTCATCCATCCATACATTTACAGACCATTATACTATTATCGCATCCTCCAATGCAGATGCAGGCCTCAGAAGGGCAGTCCTGCAATCTCTATTTCAGTAGACTCTGAGCTCCGCATCTGGATTGGGATACTGTTTGTGAGTCACCTAAATAGAATACGTCTGCATCTACTCAAAAAAGTAGAAATGGTTACTTACCGTAACTGTGGTTCTTCTAGATGTGATGCAGATGTTTATTCTACAATTCACCCTCCATTCCCTGGGCATCAGAGAGTTTCCTCTCATGAGCTTTTGGTGCTAAGGAACTGAGAGGGGTTTGGGCAACACTGCCTCATGTAGCCAGGGGAGAGGCCACAGCCACAAAGTGCAAGTGCTGGCCCTCTATGGGTACTGCTAAGAAAAAGTTTCCAGCTCTAGAATCCTGGGTGCACGTACACCTAAGTGAAATACACAGCTGAATCACATCTTGAAGAACAATTACCCTAAGTAACCATTTCACATCACTTCTCAACTCTCAGTTTAACACTGTCATGTGGATTTTATAGGCACAGTAAAAATAATGCCTCAGATGGGTTTTCCCCTATTGCCACATATTCTCCCACCCCAAATCCACTGTGACATGAGAATACTTTCCCTTCATATTTGTGGGATGAAGGATCTTCCAATACGTGAGGACCTAAATGACATACAAAGATTCCAACTCAAATACCTTTGGGGCTTGCAGTGCAAGAGCTTGAGGGCTTGGGGTTCACCCCCAAAGATCAATGGCTAGCAATGCCACTTTCCTAAACACCTCATTGAGGATCCAGTCGAAGAATTCAGTGGCTTTTCACTCCCTCAGAAAATGTGGTCCTATTTGATGCACCTACCGTCCTTCTCCATAAATGGGAACTTTAGCCAAAGCCTATGTGTGTCTGAAGAAATTGACTTCAAACTATGGAACACGTCATACATCAGTATCCTAAATGATCATATTCTGGTGGTATCTCTGCCATCAATTTTGCATCACCTATGGAATTAATTGGATTGCCAATCTATACTTGGACATCTAACATTGCTCTTTCTGAGTCCATACAAAAGAAATACCATAATATTTGACAATACCCATTTATTTTCTGAATGAGTCAATATATTTAAGTAGACATTTCCAGTGTTTCAGTTTAGATTACAAATACATTTTTCTTATATGATTAAAAATTCTAGCTATAAGATAATCAAAAGTAATTTTGTAGCTGCTATTTTTCCAAAGTTATTTAACCAATAGTTAATCCTTTCTCTGTTCCTTTATTGTACTACAATAATTAATTGTTACACTAACTAATTATGTATTTTGTACAAATAATTCTAGTATTGTGTGTTCTGACAAAATGTTTTCCCACAAACTAAAAAAGAAAAATAAATACAGACATCTAATTTTGTAAGCAGAATGTGTATATTGGAGTAATCAGCGTCTCTTTAAACTTTTCAGTGAGGAATACTAAAATCTTGAGATATTAGGGATTACATGTAAGCATCTGAATATGAGAAAAGAAGCTGGTTAAAATGCAATTGTTAACTGGAGACTGAAATATGAATTCATTGCAATTCATGTGGTAAATCTTCTCTCCATACAATTAAAAAGAGCATTATTGCTGCATCAAATATCTAACAAACATAAACAGCATTTTACAAAGAAGCTTTCCAATTGAGAATTCCATTTTTTTCCTTTTTATTAACAAAGCACATAATGTTCTGTAATTATCCAATGCCTGTTTTAGGTTTCTGCCTTTGCACAATTCATTTTTAATATCTGGAGCAATATTCAAATTGGCTTCAGCCTGTATATTTTAAATTTTCCCATGACACTATTTCAAAATGTTATCTTGCTGAAAATAGGGTGGGATGTTTTTTTTTTTTTGAGGGGGGGATTGGAGTGGAGATAGACATTGGTAAATTAAGGTGTAAATCATAAACACATATGATTGATTTATCAACTCAATAGACCCTAAGCCTCAGCTAGGATACATCAGCAAAATACCTTTATGTAGGGTGGAGTAAGTCTTGGCCAAGGCAAATAACTCCCCCCCCCCGCACCATGCTAGAGTCTCTTTCCCCGCCTATAATTATTCATCTGAATTGCTAATAACCTCAGCAACCATTTTTCCATTCAATGCTTTCTTATAACTATAATCCCCAAGAAGCTTACCTTCGTTCCTGTTCTCTCTATGCTAGTAAGTCAAGGAGAGGTGCACTGTCCCTGGGAATAAGGGGAGCCAAGTGCAGACTCAGAGACTGCTAGAGAAACAAGAGGGAGCAAGGCTATTTCAAGGAATAGGGGCCCTGGTTGGTTAGGAGAGGACAGTAAGAATACCTGAATGGCCATCGATATGCCTTTTCTCAGGAGGAGCAGAGTCTGAGAGAAAGGAGGGATTAGAGTCAAATGATTGATAATAAAAGCACAGGAAGAAGAGCTAGCCTGACTGATAAGAAAGGTCCTCAGTGAGATGCCCTACCCAGGGAAGAGGGAAGAAGCCATTTTGGAGGAGTATGGAGCCAGCCACTGAAAGGGAAGGACTTGCTCTTTGGTGAGCTCATGAGTTGCAGGGTGCATGAAAGTTTCCCCCTGAGAACTAGCTTTGGGTACCTGGAAGCAAGATCCCTCAGCTTGATCCTTTCCCTGATCAAGCTAACTCCCAGTTTAAAAAGTTTTGTTGGGAAAACTTCCTACTCAGCCAGTGTGAGTTAGTCCTTCAGCTCCCTATATAAATCAGTTACCAAGTGGCAAGTGCTATGTTGGCTGTTAGTTCAGGTTGCCCACTTGCTGTGATTGTATCTGAGTGCTAGGATAGGAAGTTAGAGTTAGGATTTTTAGGATAGTTATTACAATCTGCATCTGATCTCTGCATCCCTTCATGATCTGGGGACATCTTGGGAACAGAAGGAGACTGAGTCCTGCATGAAGAGAACCCCTGCCAACTGCGATTGTCAAATCCTCTGCATTTGCAGAAATTCATATCTGCACCTGAGGCTCATTTATGGACTTGTGAGTGCACCATCTTAAAGGCATATAGTCAGGAAAATTGTTTGTGAGACTCCCTATTCTCTGAACTGTGTCTTTAAGCCAAGAGGGTAAGGGCTAAGGGATTTTATTAATTGCTGCCTATTAAACCTATTGAGGGACTTACAGTCGTATCCCCCATGTGAGTTGCTTATTGCTGCTACAGAAGATATAATTGTGATAGGTGCCTCCAGGGCACCTACAAAGTTTGCATACCAACCTCTTACTATATCAGGTCACGTGACTAGGGAAATGAATGGGCATCGATGACCCTGTGTTTTATTCTGTTGTTATATTTACTTCCTCTGTAATACAATTACTCTATTAAATATATTGTGTGTGTTTGTGATATTTCTTGGGAGCCCACCACTATGAGGCAAGTAAGTAGGGGTTATCCTATGGTTAGAATTTCCCTTCCAAGCTGCCTGGTAACCCTTCCAGGAAGGAGTGATGGGGGTGGAGGTACTGCCAAGTAAATTAATATGAGAAGGAAATAAGGAAATTACTCCCTGATGAGCTGCAGGTGGAATCCAGATGAAGCCTGTCTTGTCCATCAAAACCCATAAGGAAACTGGCATTAAAGTAGGTAATCGGGTGGAAAAGGGTGCTACATAATAATAGCAAACATTAGAGGAGCTGGCCAATCAAGGCCACTAAGGATTGAGGGCATGAGGGATTTCTAACCCCATTTTATAGATTTTTCTTCTTATCCAGCCATTCTATTTATACTACTATGAGGAATTGTGGGCTTTTAGCTTCTCTCTATGTGAGAAATATTTTTGCATCCAAGCCACACTATTTTAAGTGTATCCAGAGTATATAGTGATAGGCAGCATGTTAATGCTTTTAATAATAAAATACATTTTGAACATCATAGGGATAAAACTTGGCAGAAATCAAAAAGGGCATTTTTGAGTTTTCTGAGCATGAACAAAAATTTTCATCTATTTCTTGGGCGGGTTGTTCCCTCCCCCCACCTCACCACCCCCCGTTGATCTTTTTGCTATTGCACAAATTCTCCAATGAAGTGTGGTGTTTTGCTGAATTAGTAAAACATCTGAAGGTTGAATATGCCATGTATGACTATTGTGCCCATATTTTTATATGTACAGGTGGAAATAAACACTCACATTCATCTTATTGATTATGTTCAAATGAATGTATGACATGTTTATTCAAATGTGAGATATTACTGTGAGAATATATGCATTTGTTTTTGGGCACCTCCATGTGAATTTCAGGCCATACACTGAGTTATAATATGTAGGGCCATACTATGAATTCCTGGCCTGCTTGAATCAAGTTAGGGTTTCAGGGCAGGAATACGGAACTGGGCTTCTAAATTACATCTACATTAAGATCATTCTTATTCACTTTTGGCAGCAATGCATTACCAACTATGTAAGCTCTAGTTTAGACTTGCACATGTCATCAAACTTTGCTTTGGGTAGGTAAGAAACTTTTGAGTGTAAACAAGGTGGTAGTCTGTTTTTCAATATGATGTCATTATTTTCTCTTTTATATATTTGAAATAAATGTTTTCAAACTCCCTACAATATATATATTTTCATGCATCTTTTCTTGTTTAAAAAAATTATTATTAGAAATATCTAAGGACGTTGAAAGACAAGTACATTAATACACCACTGTAACTGAGATGCGACATATACATACATCAGGAAATTCCACATTTTTGGAGCCACTGATTTCAATTATATTATGCTAATTTATACTAGCTGAAGATCTGGTTCATGGTTCTTCAGCATCCATAATTCAATCATATTGCTCTGTTGTATACAACAACAGATTATACTACAGAAAGATTTTCACAGACTTCTGAGCATGGGACTAGGAGCCAGGAATTCACAAATATAATTCCATCTCATGCAATGATTACCACCATGCCTTGAGCACATCTGTCATAAATATTAAGGGAAGGGTAAACACCTTTAAATCCCTCCTGGCCAGAGGAAAAACCCTTTCTCCTGTAAAGGGTTAAGAAGCTAAAATAACCTCGCTGGTACCTGACCAAAATGACCAATGAGGAGACAAGATACTTTCAAAGCGGGGGGAGAAACAAAGGTTTTCTCTGTCTGTGTGATGCTTTTTCCGGGACCAGAGCAGGAATGCAGGTCGGAACTCCTGTAAAGAGTTAGTAAGTAATCTAGTTAGATATGCATTAGATTCTGTTTTGTTTTTAAATGGCTCATAAAATAGGTTTGCTGAATGGAATGTATATTCCTGTTTTTGTGTCTTTTTGTAACTTAAGGTTTTGCCTAGAGGGATTCTCTATGTTTTGAATCTGATTAATCTGTAAGGTATTTACCATCCTGATTTTACAGACTTTTTCTCTTTTAAGAACCTGATTGCTTTTTCATTGTTCTTAAGATCCAAGGGTTTGGGTCTGTGTTCACCTATGCAAATTGGTGAGGATTTTTATCAAGCCTTCCCCTGGAAAGGGGATATAGTGCTTGGGAGGATTTTGCGGGGGACAAGTATCCAAGTGGGCACTTCCCCTCTTCTTTGTGTAACACTTTGGTGGTGGCAGCTTTTAACCTAAGCTGGTAAGAATAAGTGTAGGGGGTCTTTCATGCAGGTCCCCACATCTGTACCCTAGAGTTCAGAGTGGGGAAGGAACCTTGACAAAATCACTTAGGGATTTTTTTTAAAATGGCCTATCATTTTAGGTGTCTCACTTTTGGGATGTCCCGCTTGAGACACCTGGGCCTTAATTTTCAGATGTTTATCATCTGCACCTCCCGTTGACTCCAACTGGAATTGTGAGTGCTTTGTAACTCTGTGAATCAGGTCTTAGAAATCTTATATTGTGCACCTAAAACAAAGGGACCTAAAATAGAATCTGCTTTTGAAAATGTGGGCCTTAACCTTTCTGGCACGTTTTCTTGATAGGTTAAATGTGGACAATAATTCCTACCTCAAGGTCTATTAGTAACTGAGTATCAGTTAACTGAGTCGGCCAAGCCCATTTATCTTCCTCACATACAAAGTCCCACTGAACTTTTGTGAGCAAGGCAAGCATCCATCGGTCAAGTGTCTATTATGCACTTTGGAAATTGAAAATGCAATGCAGGACTGATCCAAAACCCTTTGAAGACAATGTGAGTCTTTCCAATGACTTCAGTGGGGTTCGGATTATGATCTTTGAAGTTAAATATTACAACATGCAAAAAGGAAAAAAGAAAAAAAAAAGATATTACCCTTGCCCAGGGAACAATAAACCAGTGCCTTCATTTTGGTACATTGTAAAATCCTAATTATAAAATTAAAATAGTATATTGCTTCTGATAAATATTTAATTTAGTCATTTTATTTGTCCATATTGTTTTTCCTCTCTCATTAATAGTAAAACTACAAAAAAAATTAAAAAGATTTCCATGTACTTTTTTTGCTTTGCAAATTATGGCCTTATTTCTTCTCCTCCTCCTGATGAATTTAATCAAATGAGAAATGGGCAACATTGAGTAATTTACAGCCAAAACCATGAGTGAAATTGATTATGCTAGCAGTCATATAACTTGCATTAATATCTCTTGTCTTCCCTGCAAGTTCATCAAATGAACAATTCCCCCATAAACAAATGGAGATGGTTTATATACCTTTCAACAGCAGATATTCAGTTTTACATCCTTCTTAAATCAAGTAGTTCTACTAATTAAATATATTACACGTAGTTCTGAACTACATGTCACATCCCAAGGAGCCTGATTCTCAGTTACACTAAGAACGCGTTACACTACTCTGACAGCTGTAGTGAAGGGGCCATAAAGTGAGCTACACCGGCACCCAAGAACATCCACTGCACAGGGGCCTCCCTGCTCAGTGTAAACTGATGTAAGAATTGCCAGCCCCAGTAGAGGGGTGAATCAGAGGTGGGGCAGGAGCCTGGTTAGATTTATTGCACCATAGCTACTCTCTGCTTCCCAAAGCCAACAGAGGTCAGGGAAGCAGAACATAAATTGAGCAGACTTCCAGCTTGGGTTTTACAGTGGGGGGTTGTGCAGCCACAGATCACAAGTGCAAGAATGCAGTAACTAATAATCAGCCCCCTAGTCCTTTTTTGTGTGGGATTGTTTCTTAAATTGTGACACAATTGAAGACAAAATCAAAAGTGTACCACCTAACTTAAACAGCCTACCCTTAGCCCTGGTCTACACTAGGACTTTAGGTCAAATTTAGCAGCGTTGAATCGATGTAAACCTGCACCCGTCCACACGATGAAGCCCTTTATTTCGACGTAAAGGGCTCTTAAAATCGATTTCCTTACTCCACCCCTGACAAGTGGATTAGCGCTTAAATCGGCCTTGCTAGGTCGAATTTGGGGTACTGTGGACACAATTCAACGGTATTGGCCTCCGGCAGCTATCCCAGAGTGCTCCATTGTGACCGCTCTGGACAGCACTCTCAACTCAGATGCACTGGCCAGGTAGACAGGAAAAGAACTGCAAACTTTTGAATCTCATTTCCTGTTTGGCCAGCATGGCAAGCTGCAGGTGACCATGCAGAGCTCATCAGCAGAGGTGACCATGATGGAGTCCCAGAATCACAAAAGAGCTCCAGCATGGACTGAATGGGAGGTATGGGATCTGATCGCTTGTATGGGGAGAGGAATCCGTGCTATCAGAACTCCGTTCCAGTTTTCGAAATGCCAAAACCTTTGTCAAAATCTCCCAGGGCATGAAGGACAGAGGCCATAACAGGGACCCGAACCAGTGCCGTGTGAAACTTAAGGAGCTGAGGCAAGACTACCAGAAAACCAGAGAGGCGAATGGCCGCTCCGGGTCAGAGCCCCAAACATGCCGCTTCTATGATGAGCTGCATGCCATTTTAGGGGGTTCAGCCACCACTACCCCAGCCGTGTTGTTTGACTCCTTCAACGGAGATGGAGGCAACATGGAAGCAGGTTTTGGGGACAAAGAAGATGATGATGATGATGATGAGGTTGTAGATAGCTCACAGCAAGCAAGCGGAGAAACCAGTTTTCCCGACAGCCAGGAACTGTTTCTCACCCTGGACCTGGATCCAGTACCCCCTGAACCCACCCAAGGCTGCCTCCTGGACCTGGCAGGCGGAGAAGGGACCTCGGGTGAGTGTACCTTATAAATACTATACATGGTTTAAAAGCAAGCATGTGAAAGGATTAATTTGCCCTGGCATTTGCGGCTCTCCTGGATGTACTCCCAAAGCCTTTGCAAAAGGTTTCTGGGGAGGGCAGCCTTATTGCATCCTTCATGGTAGGACACTTTACCACTCCAGGCCAGTAACACGTACTCGGGAATCATTGTACAACAAAGCATTGCAGTGTATGTTTGCTGGCGTTCAAACAACATCGGTTCTTTAGCTCTCTGTGTTATCCTCAGGAGAGTGAGATATCATTCATGGTCACCTGGCTGAAATAGGGTGCTTTTCTTCAGGGGACATTCAGAGGAGCCCATTCCTGCTGGGCTGTTTGCCTGTGGCTGAACAGAAATGTTCCCCGCTGTTAGCCACAGGGAGGGGGGAGGGTTGAGGGGGTAGCCACGCAGTGGGGGAAGGCAAAATGCGACCTTCTAATGAAAGCACATGTGCTATGTATGTAATGTTAACAGCAAGGTTTACCCTGAAAGAGTGTAGCCACTGTTTTATAAAATGTGTCTTTTTAAATACCGCTGTCCCTTTTTTTTTCCTCCACCACCTGCATGTGTTTCAATGATCACAGGATCTTCTCCTTCCCAGAGGCTAGTGAAGATTAGAAAGAAA
The DNA here is from genome assembly GCF_965140285.1 of Lepidochelys kempii. Taxonomy (NCBI): domain Eukaryota; kingdom Metazoa; phylum Chordata; order Testudines; family Cheloniidae; genus Lepidochelys; species Lepidochelys kempii. The sequence continues at coordinate 85,041,882 of NC_136380.1, forward strand.
AAAAACCCCACACTCGTGATGAAATGTTCTCTGAGCTCATGCTGTCCTCCCACACTGACAGAGCACAGACGAATGCATGGAGGCAAATAATGTCAGAGTGCAGGAAAGCACAAAATGACCGGGAGGAGAGGTGGTGGGCTGAAGAGAGTAAGTGGCGGGCTGAAGAGAGGGCTGAAGCTCAAATGTGGTGGCAGCATGATGAGAGGAGGCAGGATTCAATGCTGAGGCTGCTGGAGGACCAAACCAGTATGCTTCAGTGTATGGTTGAGCTGCAGCAAAGGCAGCTGGAGCACAGACTGCCACTACAGCCCCTGTGTAACCAACCGCCCTCCTCCCCAAGTTCCATAGCCTCCACACCCAGATGCCCAAGAATGTGGTGGGGGGGCCACCAGCCAACCAGCCACTCCTCCACAGAGGATTGCCCCAAAAAAAGAAGGCTAGCATTCAATAAATTTTAAAGTTGTAAACTTTTAAAGTGCTGTGTGGCATTTTCCTTCCCTCCTCCACCACCCCTCCTGAGCTACCTTGGTAGTCATCCCCCTATGTGTGTGATGAATGAATAAAGAATGCATGAATGTGAAGCAACAATGACTTTATTGCCTCTTCAAGCAATGATCGAAGGGAGGAGGGGAGGGTAGTTAGCTTACAGGGAAGTAGAGTGAACCAAGGGGCGGGGGGTTTCATCAAGGAGAAACAAAGAGAACGTTCACATCGTAGCCTGGCCAGTCATGAAACTGGTTTTCAAAGCTTCTCTGATGCGTACCGCGCCCTCCTGTGCTCTTCTAACCACCCTGGTGTCTGGCTGCGCGTAACCAGCAGCCAGGCGATTTGCCTCAACCTCCCACCCCACCATAAACGTCTCCCCCTTACTCTCACAGATATTGTGGAGCATACAGCAAGCAGTAATAACAGTGGGAATATTGGTTTTGCTGAGGTCTAACCGAGTCAGTAAACTGCGCCAGTGTGCCTTTAAACGTCCAAATGCACATTCTACCACCATTCTGCACTTGCTCAACCTGTAGTTGAACAGCTCCTGACTACTGTCCAGGCCGCCTGTGTACGGCTTCATGAGCCATGGCATTAAGAGGTAGGCTGGGTCCCCAAGGATACATATAGGCATTTCAACATCCCCAACAGTTATTTTCTGGTCTGGGAATAAAGTCCCTTCCTGCAGCTTTTGAAACAGACCAGAGTTCCTGAAGATGCGAGCGTCATGTACCTTTCCCGGCCATCCCATGTTGATGTTGGTGAAACATCCCTTGTGATCCACCAGAGCTTGCAGCACTATTGAAAAGTACCCCTTGCAGTTTATGTACTAGCCAGCTTGGTGCTCCGGTGCCAAGATAGGGATATGGATTCCGTCTATGGCCCCACCACAGTTAGGGAATCCCACTGCAGCAAAGCCATCCACTATGACCTGCACATTTCCCAGGGTCACTACCCTTGATATCAACAGATCTTTGATTGCATGGGCTACTTGCATCACAGCAGCCCCCACAGTAGATTTGCCCACTCCAAATTGATTACCGACTGACCGGTAGCTATCTGGCGTTGCAAGCTTCCACAGGACTGTCGCCACTCGCTTCTCAACCATGAGGGCTGCTCTCATCTTGGTATTCATGCGCTTCAGGGCAGGGGAAAGCAAGTCACAAAGTTCCATGAAAGTGCCCTTACGCATGCGAAAGTTTCGCAGCCACTGGGAATCGTCCCAGACCTGCAACACTATGCATTCCCACCAGTCTGTGCTTGTTTCTCGAGCCCAGAATCGGCGTTCCACAGCATGAACCTGCCCCATTAGCACCATTATGCATGCATTGGCAGGGCCCATGCTTTCAGAGAAATCTGTGTCCATGTCCTGATCACTCACGTGACCGCGCTGACGTCGCCTCCTCCCAAGGTATCGCTCTGCGAGGTTCTGGTGCTGCATATACTGCTGGATAATGCGTGTGGTGTTTAATGTGCTCCTAATTGCCAAAGTGAGCTGAACGGCCTCCATGCTTGCCTTGGTATGGCATCCGCACTGAAAAAAGGCGCGGAACGATTGTCTGCCATTGCTCTGACGGAGGGAGGGACGACTGACAACACTGCTTACAGGGTTGGTTTCAGGGAGCTAAAATCAACAAAGGGGGTGGCTTTACATCAAGGAGTATTTCAGGCAGGACTTCACGGAGGGTTCCAATAAGAAATGGTGTACCTAAGTTATTGTTCTTATTGGAACAAGGAGGTTAGTCTGGCCTCTGATTGATACATGGCTAGATTTATCTCGCTGCACCTTCCCTGTGAGTGACTACAGTGTAACCTAGAGGAATGAGTCCCCTAGACAGGGGAGGGGGGGAAGCAAATGAGTGCAAAACAAATCTGGTCTATTTCTTGTTTTGATCCACTCCATCTATCTTTTACATCTTTGGCTGGCAGCAGACGGTGCAGAAGGACTGCATGTCATGCACATCTCATGGCTGCCCGGTAGAAGATGGTACAGTATGACTGCTAGCAATCCATATCGCCTGCCTGCTCACCGTAAGACGGTTCAATAGGACTGACTGCAGGACTAAAGAGAATGACCTGGTCAAGTCACTCCAAATTTAGTCCCTGCACCCATGTCTGTCCAGGCGCTCCCGGCCGACGTGGCCAGGAGCACCTCGGACATGACGAAGACGGCTACCAGTCGTATTGCACCATCTGCTGCCACAAGGCAATGGGTTGCTGCTACCGTGTAGCAATGCAGTACCACGTCTGCCAGCACCCAGGAGACATACGGTGACGGTTACCTGAGTGGGCTCCATGCTTGCCGTGGTATGGTGTCTGCACAGGTAACTCAGGAAAAAGGTGCAAAACAATTGTCTGCCCTTGCTTTCACGGAGGGAGGGAGGGAATGGGGGCCTGACAATATGTACCCAGAACCACCCGCGACAATTTTTTAGCCCCATCAGGCATTGGGATCTCAACCCAGAATTCCAGTGGGCAGCGGAGACTGCGGGAACTGTGGGATAGCCACCCACAGTGCAACGGTCAAGAAGTTGACTCTAACGTCGGTACTGTGGAAGCGCTCCGCCGAGTTAATGCACTTAATGCACTTAGAGCATTTTCTGTGGGGACACACACACTCGAATATATAAAACCTATTTCTAAAAAAAACGACTTCTATAAATTCGACCTAATTCCGTAGTGTAGACATACCCTTAGATATCATGTGTGCCATGTTTGGCTGATTGCTCCTCTGAAGTCTCCTGTCACAGAGCAAATGGAAATAGATTCTTTGTGTAACACTGAGGAAACATTGCTTGGAGGTTTTCAGAGCAGCTGTATTTTTCTCTTGACATCAGATTCTCAGTGATTCATTCTCATGTTCCTTTTGATTTGGAGGGATTGTACTTTATCCCTTATAAATGCTGACACACTTTTGGTTCCATCAATGATTGTTTAATTTGTGTAAGACAGATGGGCCTGTATTTACTAATGATAATATTCACTGCAGTACAATTTAAATTAAACAGCCTGTTAATTGGAGGGTACTAATGATGTCCAAAATTAATTTAGCAGATCTAAATAGTGACAATATTGGGTCTTATCTAGCACATTGGACTGAATTATAGGTTGTAAAAAAGAACAATAGAGGTGTATTGCTTCATCACACTGTGATAGAAGATATCCCTAGCATGGCATGAAGGTTCAGATGTGGACGCTGTATGCTGCTGCAGCAGTGTAAAAAAGCCTTTAGGGAGCAATGCGGGCCAGAACTGAATTCCCTATTATGAAGGCTTTGTTACTCCTCAGGCATTTGTTCCAAAAAAATTAAAAAATCTGCATCAAAAAATTTTAAATTCTGCCCACAATATTTAAAATTCTGCAAATGTTATTTGTCAAAGAAATGTGGAGGCTCCAGCATGGCACGGGGGAGCGCTGGTCACTGGCTGCACAGAGGTGGGAGATCACTGTGCAGCTCCCCCCACCCCTTCTGGAACACAGACTCAGCTGGGAGGCTGCACCCAACCTTGACACAGCACAAGGACCAAGCCTGCCCCAGAAACACCTCAGAGCCCTGCCCCTCTCTTCCAGGTGCACTAGGTGTGAGCAGGCAAGCTCAGCAATGCAGGATCCATGTGTGGAGGGGCTTAGTTTGGGGGTCCAGGTGTTGGTTGAGAGGGCTCTGTGTGGGGCAACTCAGTGGGAGATCTGAGTGTGAGGGGATCTGGATACACAGGGGCTTGTTAGGGGATTCTGAGTGCAATTGTAATAGGATTCTGCCAGGGGGTCCAGGTGAAGATGGTCGGGGCTCAGGGGGGTCTGGGCATTGGGGGCTCAGTTGGGAGGTTCAGATGCTGGGCGAGTGGGGCTCAGTGGAGTGGGGATCCATGTACAGCTGGCTGGGGCTCAGTAGGGTGGGGTCCGGGTGGCTTGTCGGGATGGTCCAGGTGCAGGGGGAGTGGGAGCAGCTCCCTATACAGTGATTCCTCCTCCTGCAGCTGAGGAGTGATGGGTGCAGGAAACACAGGAGTGAAGGGTGGGGAGTTTGCAGAGCTTCCTACAGGGGAGAAATCTGGGGGTGGGTCTGACCTAGCCCCAGATGCCGTGCAGGGGAAGAGAAAGTCTTGTCCTCCCCAGCCCAGCTGGGACAAGCAGCCGAGCCCAGCTCAGGGTGGGAGCCATCCTCTGGGTCTTCCCCAATCCTGTCCCACAATGATTTACCTCTCTGCCGGCTGCCCTGGGCACCTGAAACATACTGCCTGGGAGGGTCACATGACCGCTCTTGTGGCTTCCTTTTGATTCCCCCATCAGAAAGTCATTTTTCTGTAAGGAAGCAAAGAAATATGCGGGGGACATACATTTTGCTCATCTACTGTGGTGCAGAATTCCCCCAGGAGTACTTTGTGCAGGGTGATATACAGTGCCCTATCTGCACCTCCCGCCCTTCCCAGCAAGCCCTTGTATAGAGTACGGGGCAGGAATGGGGGTAGGAGGGAAACGTGGCTGGGGGGTCTGTAGTACTGTGCACTGCAGAGATTCAAGGTGGTGTCACATAGGCACTCAGCTATCATAGTGATGTGCAAAGTGTGAGAACTTAATAAAAGATACTGGAATAAATTGTGTAGCCCAATATAGAGTGTGTTACAGGCATCTTGTCAAAAGCATAACATGTACACTTGTTGTCTTTTTGTTGAGCAGCAGCAGATTTTGGTGGCCATGTAGGTCTCTTTCCCATTGCAGTAGAAACTGCTGCTGCAGAGCTAAGGAATTAAATAAGGAAATTATTTACAAAGTATTAAAAAATCATTTGTACCTGCAACATATGTAATAGCCAACTTCACACAGTCAACTTCCTCTTTCAGAAACCTCAGTGCAGGCCCCACTTCCCAATCACCAAGAGGCAGCTGTCTTGGTCTCTGTCTCTCTCTCAGCCTGCTATTTAACACACACTGTTTTCTTTTCCTGCCTTTACCGCTGGAAGCCTCCTAGCACAAAACTGCTCCCCACTGGCCAAACAATACCTAGCAAACCACTGTGCCCTGGTCATTCAAATTTCTGTGCAGCCTTGCATTTCCCTTTGGTTTGGGCAGAGAGATATGCCTGGGTTTTGGGGTTGGAGACTGCTTTTATTTCAGTCACTTCTTTACATTCATCCTGAGTGAAAGGAGGTGGTTACACCCAACCTGTAATAACAAGGTTTAACTCAACCCACAACAATACTTTCAGGTTTATATTTTAGATTATGGCCCCAAATCCAGCTCCCTTATCTTTGAATGTGGAGATTCTTCAGAGAGTGGAACGTGTGCTGTTCCCCTGTCAAAGAAGGTGTAGAATTCCAGGGGGCTATATATTTACAGTGCGGCTTGGAATTCAGCTGTACAGGGTTCTCCTGTGCATTAGATGAAGGTGGAGCAGGGCATGGACAGGTCTATGGAAAGATGGGAAATGGTGATGAGGTACAGGAAAAATATGGAAGGAGGTTACAAAAGAAATTGATGGTACAGACACTTTATAGCCTGGCAAAGGGAGGATATCTCCTCTTCTGGTTCCCCCCATCCCACCCTACCCCATGTAATTTCCCTGCTACTTGGGTGAGGTGCTAGATTTAGGATTTCTCCAATTTAAATAACAAAACAAGAATGAAAGTAAAGTCTCAGAGAGAGAGAGAAAGAGCGTGAGAGAGTGCACAATGTGTCTTTCTTCTAAGAAGGTCTGCATTGAACTGAACATAAAATAGTGGCCTGTGTGTGCAGATAATAGAATCCTTAGACATTTAATGGTGCTGGACACAGAATGTAATGGTGTAATAGTTGTGTATTGGAAGCCAGAGAAGGGAAGAAAAAGGGAGAACAGGGAATCAAAAATATGAAATACGCTGCATGGTGTGGACTAATTGGACCGTCTGGAGAGGACATAAATAGCATAGCAGAAACTGAGATATGAGATCACAAGCATGTGAACCAAGATCTTTGCTGGAGCAAGAGAAAGGTGCAGATCCATAAAATATTTAGAAAGTGATCTCTGCATGTTTTGACAATGTAAAGAATGTTGGTGGAGACAGACATTTTTTGGTCAAAGAACATGTCTGGCTTTCTAGCGACAACTGGGAGTATAGCTGGTGTCAAGAAAGTGGGCTTTGGAAAAATAAAAATATATATCTTAAAACTCGTAATTCCTGTTGACAGGAAGGTAAAAGTGTCATTAATATTAATAATTGCAAAGGAAAGAAGCAGTATTTTATACAATTGTATTAGTAATAATGACAATAAAATGTAAAGTAATGTATATCTGTCATTGGGTATTAGAGAGAAAATAACTCTCCTTGAAGAAAAGTAGATTATCATTCAAAAAGCAAACCTGGAGGACTCCAAAAATCACACTAAAATTGTCATTCAGAAAAAAAAAACACCCTTTGATCTTTCAGAATATTCACTTAGCAGGACCACTCTAGACTGTCAAGCTGAGTTAGACACAAGTTTGAAGGGTAGCTGACAGCAGATGAAATGAAGATGTTTTAAGTGACAAGAAGAAATGTTCTGTTCTTGCCCTTGTTAACCACAGTTTGAGATTACTGACAAAATAAGAATGTCTTCATAATTCCAAAAAGAACATGATAAAACATCCATTGACCAATCAAATGTATGTTTTTCAATTCTCAGCAAATGGCCACAATGGTGATACAATGCTTAAACTAGAAGGTGTCAAGATAACAGTGATTTTCTTACCACAGTCAATTTGGGTAACTCTGTCAAAATAAATAATGTTAAGTAGATTGATTTGAAATACAGCCTTACAGCAAATATATAAAAGGTCATGGAATACTGAAAAATGGTGAAAGCATGATCTTATACCAATTTTTTTTCTTCAACCTGGCATTTAACAAAATAATGTTTAATTTGTAAAACAAAGTGAACAAAGCTCCAACAACAGAACACTCATCTAGGGTGCTAGGCACTCTTGACATTTTTTTAAAGTAAACCAATAAATAAAGAGACATCAATTTCCGTAAGGAAAAATAACCTAGAAACAGCATTGCTATAGAAAAATGCAAGTAAACCATCTACATGTGAGTGTGTGCACACACACACACAGACCCCATCATAGTGACATGCCCCCAGTACTCCGCTTTACCAAATGCTTATCTCTTTTTGGCCTCCCCTATGCCACATCTACACAGTCCTTGCCACTCTCTAAGCCTCTCTGATGCTACACCATATAGTTATTTGCAGGAGGACACAACATTTGCATTGAGAAAAGGAGTGCTAGTGGCACCTTAGAGACTAACCAATTTATTTGAGCATAAGCTTTCGTGAGCTACAGCTCGCTTCATAGGATGCATTCAGTAGAAAAAATGCATCCGATGAAGTGAGCTGTAGCTCACGAAAGCTTATGCTCAAATAAATTGGTTAGTCTCTAAGGTGCCACTAGTACTCCTTTTCTTTTTGCGAATACAGACTAACATGGCTGTTACTCTGAAACTTTTGCATTGGTTTCATTACATACACCAGAAGTTACAAATGGAGAGAAATCACAAATTGCTGCAGACTATGTTATTCTTTTAGAAACGTTTCCCTTGCTCTTTGAGTAAGAAACGCTCTTTTGCTGTCAGAAGGGTCCATTAAAAACTACTTTCTACTAAACTTTTCATATTGATTAATGGGTAATAAATTGTTCAGTTTAGTTTATTGGATCAGTTCAAGTATTCTTCATCTTCCTTTAATATAATCCATCATTATTCTGACCAGGTATTTTAAACCTCTTCACTCACCTCTGACCTGTTCTTTTACATATGTTTTGTATTTACATTTTATTTTTAAGCTCGTTTTAAAGGATGGTTGAATGTAGGGAGATTGCGTTTGAGAAAATGACAGACTGAGCAGTCTGATTTTAGCCAATCAAATTGAAGATAGGTGAGGGAAAGTATCTGTAAGTTTTCTCTATATATCACAGCTTCCCGTTCTCTGTGCATCATAGATGCCAGCCCTTGCCAGCAGTCCTCCACTGACTAGTGTTGTTGTGCGAAAGCAACTGAAAAGCAATATGAGACCACTCAGCTCTGGGCCGCCCTTGCTTCCACTCAGTCAGAAGATCAATTACTACACCACTTGCAGCTACTAATTCCACACCATCTCAGCTTGTCTCTCTGCCCTGAGTAGATCATCCTGTGGAAGCAGGCTCACAATAAATCTGGTTTTCTGTGATCCCAAGGTGCCTGGCATTTTTGTACCCCTCCATATAATGTGATGTTTTCGTGTCTGTGTATGCATCTGCATGGGATTAGACAACGAGGGACCTGATGAGGCTTTAGCCCCACCTTCCAAAAAATTAGCAGTTGCATTAATAATAATAATTAATAATTAATAATAATTAATAATAATTAATTAATAGCAGTTGCATTTGCTCCAACCCCTCAGACAGAGACAAACACCTACAAGATCTCTATGAAGCTTTCTTACAACTACAATACCCACCTGCGGAAGTGAAGAAACAGATTGATAGAGCCAGAAGAGTTCCCAGAAGTCACCTACTACAGGACAGGCCCAACAAAGAAAATAACAGAATGCCACTAGCCGTCACCTTCAGCCCCCAACTAAAACCCCTCCAATGCATTATTAAGGATCTACAACCTATCCTGAAGGATGACCCAACACTTTCACAAATCTTGGGAGACAGGCCAGTCCTTGCCTACAGACAGCCCCGCAACCTGAAGCAAATACTCACCAACAACCATATACCACACGACAGAACCACTAGCCCAGGAACCTATCCTTGCAACAAAGCCCGTTGCCAACTGTGCCCACATATCTATTCAGGGGACACCATCACAGGGCCTAATAACATCAGCCACACTATCAGAGGCTCGTTCACCTGCACATCCACCAATGTGATATATGCCATCATGTGCCAGCAATGCCCCTCTGCCATGTACATTGGTCAAACTGGACAGTCTCTACGTAAAAGAATAAATGGACACAAATCAGATGTCAAGAATTATAACATTCATAAACCAGTCGGAGAACACTTCAATCTCTCTGGTCACGCAATCACCGACATGAAGGTCACTATCTTACAACAAAAAAAACTTCAAATCCAGAATCCAGCGAGAAACTGCTGAATTGGAATTCATTTGCAAATTGGATACTATTAATTTAGGCTTAAATAGAGACTGGGAGTGGCTAAGTCATTATGCAAGGTAGCCTATTTCCCCTTGCTTTTTCCCACCCCCACCCCCCCTCCCCCCCAAACGTTCTGGTTAAACTTGGATTTAAACTTGGAGAGTGGTCAGTTTGGATGAGCTATTGCCAGCAGGAGAGTGAGTTTATGTGTGTGTGTGTGTTCCCCCTGGGGGCGGGGGGTGAGAAACCCTGGATCTGTGCTGGAAATGACCCACCTTGATTACCATGAACATTGTAGGGAGACTGGTCACTTTGGATAAGCTATTACCAGCAGGAGAGTGAGTTTGTGTGTGTGGTTTTTGGAGGGGGGTGAGGGAGTGAGAGAACCTGGCTTTGTGCTGGAAATGACCTATCTTGATTATCATACACATTGTGAAGAGAGTGGTCACTTTGGATGGGCTATTACCAGCAGGAGAGTGAGTTTGTATGTGGGGGGGGAGGGTGAGAAAACCTGGATTTGTGCTGGAAATGGCCCAACTTGATGATCACTTTAGATAAGCTATTACCAGCAGGACAGTGGGGTGGGAGGAGGTATTGTTTCATGATCTCTGTGTGTATATAAAGTCTGCTGCAGTTTCCACGGTATGCATCCCATGAAGTGAGCTGTAGCTCACGAAAGCTCATGCTCAAATAAATTGGTTAGTCTCTAAGGTGCCACAAGTACTCCTTTTCTTTTTGCAAAGACAGACTAACACGGCTGTTACTCTGAAACCTAATAAATAAAGGATACTCAGTTTGGAATAGATGGCAGTCCCTCTTCTCCCCCCCACCCCTAAAAAATAAATTGTCAATGCCCCCGATCTGAGCATGTGTTGTGTGATACCTGCATAGAGATACATGCACAAATACACAATATGTTGGAGATGGAAGAAGCCAGAGACATAAATACACTGATTCCACCTGCAGCACAGACAGTGCCAGGAGTGCATTGACACCGAGTAGGAGAAAGGGGGCATAGTAGAAACAGTAGCAGTATAAAAAAAAACCTTAAGCCTTGTTGAGTTTCTGATTTGAGTAATTTTATCTAATTTTATGTCAGTAATTTGATGTGGATAGTTTAAGTCAATAGGCCAAATCTTCAGCCAGCTTAAATCAACTGTCATTGAAGTCAGTGCTGCTACATGACTTTACATCAGCTGAAGATCTGACGTGCCAGGACTAGTCATGTGCAGGATCAGGTCTTCCTATCTTTTTATAGCTCAGAAAGTGTTCATACCTGTGTCATGTGGATCAGCATAAGGATTGTTTTTAGAATATCTACTGTGACTTTTCATGTATCCAGATATTTGTACAGATATTTACAAAGTGAAAAGATATTGATTTTCATGTACATTTATTCAATTGGAATTATCCATATATTGCCATTTTTAACATTCATAATAAGCTTTATTAATTGAACTTCTCTAGGTATGTAAATGGTGTAATTATTGTTACCTAGAAATCCAAACACACCTTAACAAAGTTAGAAATGTTTTTTTAATCATAGATCAATTCTGCTTTAAATTTTTTGAAAGATTTTTAAAAATATCTATTAGTGGTTTAGTAATGAGTTTAAAGTTATCCATAGCATATTAAAACCATAATAGTGGTGCTTTAAAATATATATTTGTAACAGACATATGTGCTATATATAAATAATTCAATGTTTTATTTTCTGCTACTTATGTTACAGTTTTGTTGAAATTCAGGTGGGGTGGGGAGTGGCCACCTGGAGCCCAGAACTGCTCCTTAACCCCTTTTATTCCAGTGTGGGGTTTATATGCCCCATCAGAACAGCCCTGAAAGTTTTGTTTTAGAGGAGTCAAGGTGCATCAAATGTGAGCTGAGTGGCACTAGATGTATCAGCAACAATTAACCAGGTCCATCTATTCAGAAGTACAGTCACAGATACTAAGGGGTCCCATTTAAATAAACATTACACAATGAAAGGAATTTTCTCTCACTCCAGAAAAAATTGTCCATAAATCCATTATGTTTTAATGGTCTACTACCAGTCCTGTATCATTAAGCTGTGTGGTGAGAGGTGATTGCATATTTGAAGCTGCCAGTTTCAGAATGACAATATTAAGATATTAGTTGACTTGTGTTATAGTACTATTTGACTTTTTTGCCTCTGCCCTGTAAAAAAAAAAAAAAAGTATGTCACCAATGTCTATTCCCTACAGCATATAAAATTAGTTATCAACAATATAATATTTGGAGAGCAATTGGAAATTAGTAAACATGCTTTCCAATGATTCAGTTTATCTATGATGTGTCTGCTTAATTTGAACACTGACTAATCTAAATTGAATAGAAGCATATTTAATTCTGAATCTTGCCAAAGTTTGTCCAATTAGCCTTCCACAAAATCCTCTAGGCCTGATCCTGGAAACACTTACACTCATGAGTGAAATTTTACACTTCAGTTAGTTTTTTGCAAAATTAGGTGCAACGTTATTCAGAATTACATGTAAACAAAGTTTTACTGGACATAAACATGTATTGGTATCTTTGTAACCCTTTCCCTCTCATTCCCAGCAGTCCCAAAGATACTCAATTTCACCATGTTACCCAAGCTCTACTGTTAACACCATACAGTTAAGATCCCTGTTCAATTAAGGTCTTGGCTCTTCAGAATTTTAATGGAGAGTCCCAGGAAATAAAAATCCAGAAAATTCACAAGGTACTGTAATGAAATGTATTCATTCATAAATAGAGAAACAAGGTGGGTGAGATAATATCTTTTATCAGATCAACTTCTGTTGGTGAGAAAGACAAGCTTTCGAGCCACTCAGAACTCTTCTTCAGGTCAGCTCTGTGTGGCTCGAAAGCTCACCTCTCTCACCACAAAAGATGGCTTAATAAATATATATTGTCTCACCCACCTTGTCTCTCTATTATCCTGGGACCAACATGGCTACAACTACATAAATGTCATATTTAGTTAGCTTAACCCTATTGATTTTCTGCGGCAATGTGTTACTTCAGAATAGATTATATTGTTAAGCTACATGGGATATAGGTCTCCCTCTTACTGCAGTGGAGAGTCAACTTTTGGAATGGAGTGACATCGAGCAAAATAATCCACTATAAAAGTGGCTGGAATTAACCCAAGCCAAGGTGAAGCTGAATGAAAGGAATCTATATGGTATGGCTCAGTGGACAGTTAATTGTTCTTGGTGAAGCTGAGTGTCTGCTAATCTTTTATTTCTTCCCAAAGGAATTGCCCACGAACATGAGTGGACAATAAGGTGAAAAAGGTGCAGCAGGCACAGAAATGGGTCACTATGAGATCTGTTCAGATACCTGCTTCACAAAGGAAACTTGAACACTGTGTAGCTGCAGCCCAACAGACTTAAAAATCACATAGGCAGTTCATATCAAATCCTGGCCCAAGCATCCTGTGGAATATTATTTGTTGGGTGCTATGGGTGGCAATGAGAAAATATCAATTTTGGAGGATAAGTAAAGGTACCTCTGATGAGCAGCAGGTGAAGCTTCCCCAGGGGAGGTTAGTTTACTGTCCTGCCTCTTCTGCCTGAGGCCTTGCCTCTTCCACCAGCAGCCCTACCTGCAGTCCCGGCCCTGATCTGCCCAGGCCCCACCGCCACTCAGCCCCATCCCCACTCACCGCATTCCTCCTCTTCCCCCCCCCCCCGCCCATGAGGCCTCTACCACCCACCGCTCACCTATCCCTCCTCTTATTCCCCTTCCCCTGCGAGGCCTCTGCCATTTGTCACATCCCTCATCTCTTCCACCCCTTCTCCACCACCTTCTCCGCGAGGCTTCCACCGCCCACCACTCTCTGCATCCCTCTTCTTCTCCACCTCCGCACCTGCAGGGACATGGTGGATGGGGGGGCATTGTGGGGAAAGGAGGCGGAGGAGAAGAGGGATTCAATGAGTGGTGGTGACCTCTGGAGAAGACGGGGTGAAGTGAAGCAGAGGAGGTAGCGGCAGGTGGTGGAGACCTCAGGGAAGGAGCGGAGTAGGGATGGGAAGAGGCGGAGTGCAGGCGGGGCCACCACTGCCCAGGTGTCTGGGGACAGGGGCAGCGGCAGCTGTGCCAGGGGAGGTTTAGCTTTCCCTGGCCTATTATACCTACCGCCTATGGTGCCACTATAATGCTACCAGTTTATCAGTATGCTCACAGTAGATGTGATGATTTAACATTTATATTGGTGTTACTTCATGGAGACAGCCCTTCTCTTTCCACGGAAATCTAATTGAACTTTTGGGTCTCACAGATTTTTTGATGGTGAGTACTATACACTTAACGATTTCCACCATTTCTTCATGATGTTACCTCCCGTTGCCTCTTTTCAGACAATCACCTTTTAGGAATATTTCGTGAGAAAGATAGTATCACTTGGTTAAATCTCTTGCAAAGTTTTCAGATAAAGTATTTCAACTGTTAGACATGTTCCAGTGCTGTAGCTGAGCATGGCTCTAGAAATAATAGAGGAGGAGGAGGAATGGAAAAAAATATTTTTGGGCAGAGACTGTCATGATTCAGAGATGAAAGTCAAAAGATATGACATGGGAGGTTTCAAATACTCCAGAAGCAACACATTCCAGAAGTCAATCTCACCTCTAAGAATGGACTAAATTTAACTCCCATTCAAGTTAATAGGAATCTTTTCATTAACTTGAATCGGAATGGTATCAAGTAGTACACTAAAGACAGAAGGAGGAGGCAGTGTTGCAATGAATGGATGGGCATAATCCCTGTAGAAGATGGTCGGACAGTTTGGCAACCTTATAATGAACCAATCATTTTGTCATCAACTCTTTTTGTGGAGACAGTATCATCGTGTGTGTGGTAACAATTGTTCTATGTCTCATTTCCTTTGTCTGGCTTCTTCATTTGCACTGTAAGCTCTTCAGACCAGGGATACTCTCCTACTATGTTTGTTCACATGTTTCCTAGCACAATGGGGGCCTGCTCTTGATTTGTTTTCATTCCTTCTCTTTAAAATGCTCTAAATGCTTCTGCAATACAAATAATCTTAGCAATGTCTCATCATTCCCTAGTTCACCCCTAGGCCGTTGCTCCCTTAATCTTCTCCTCCTATTCTTATCTTCATTACTTTTCTTGCTGCTGTTTCTGACATTTCTCTTCCTGTTTGCCAAGCATCCTTTAAATGTGTGCTCAAAGCCCACCTTTTTTCTTTGCTTTTGACTGCTTTTGTCGTCTCAGTCTGTAGTCTCTATACATTAACTTTTAAAATGTCCTCACTAGATAACCAGACTGACTTCCATCCCTCCTTTCCCTTGGCCCCTCCTTTTTCATCTTCATTTTGTACATTGTAAGTTACAAATTCTACACTGGAGGTAGAAACATTGAGTGAAATTCTATGCTGCACCTCTAAGAGGAACAGGAATTACATCCAAGGGAGAGTGGGAGCTCACGTGGCTGTAAGCCTCCCTTGTGCCATCCTGGTCCTTGACTGCTATGGGGGCTGGAATGGCCCCTGGCTCAATTTAGAGTCTAAGTTATAGCAGCTGCCCTTTATTTCCCTATGAATATCACTGAGGTTTAGAATTTCAGTAGCATTGCATCCTATGTCCCCCTGCCTGACATGCTTCTCCCTCTGTCATATGGGTGACCTCATATACTAAGGCTTGCAAGGGAGTCCAGTCTTCACCTGCCAGAAATGGGGCTTTTAGAAACCCATTGCAACACTCTGGCCCTTTTATCTGAAGTAAAGAGGCCAGAGGGAGAGTGTGAATCTCATCCCATGTCTTTTTATATTACCATGACTGTCTATACAAAGTTATGCATTCGTATAAATAAATAAATACATACACAGCTACATACTAATAAGTATTAATAATAGTGGTCTTCTAAATTCCTTATCACTATTAAGCACTTATATGTGCATTTTATAATTATGATGCAGAAGAAATAGTATGAAAGGGGTATACTGTACTGGATAGTATAAGTTGTGGCACAAGGTGACTATAACTGGTGACTCTAAAGCCTCTGTGAAGTTATTCTTTCCAAATATGGGTGTTGCTCTTCAAAATCATGTAAAATGGTTTTCAATAAATATATTTTGTAGTAAAATATAAATGCATATCTAATTGTATATGTTGCTTACTTGGTGTACTTAAAGTATCTCATTCTCCTTATATTATTTATTCATTCATTCATTTGATCCTGTTATTGTAACGGGTCACAGTGGAAGAGGATTGTGCTTTATAAATTAATAATAAAAACAATTAAGCTGCATTTTGTTTGTTTGGATTTCATGCCCACTCAACTGAATGTTTGTTGCCTAATGTAAACACATTGAAGAGCAGTAGGGCAGCAACTGGCTTAATCATTTCTATGTTAGGAACATGTTGTGTTTCCTTATCTCCATTTCATGCATATATACTATAACCAATAGAGTGTAATAGGTTTTAATATGTACATTTTGTTTTCATTTACATTCTTATAGGAAAACCCACATGTACTAATTATTGACATTATGTTTACAATATTCTCCCTCTTTGCTAATACATAGAATTCTTGGGTCACTAAATAGTTAGTGTGAAGTTATTCACTAAGGGCTAATAAATACATGTGCAGCTCCCGGGGGATTTCCCCCCAAAGGTCAGAGTTAGTGTCTACTAGCTTTAAACAGCTAAAAGTGAAATAAAAGCATCCAAAGATTTGTACTTAGGAATTCACCCTGTGTAGGCGGAACCTTCACCAGTACAAAGCTTATAGAGGCGGTAATATAGACTTTTCTAGCTGACCCAGCAGGTCTATGTTTATCCATTGTAAGGTGCCCTTCAAAAGGTTAAATCGTACAAGGGAGGCCTTTGGGACCCATTTCTAGCCAGTCTATTGACATTTGGGGCATGAAGCACAATAGTCCTGCACCTTTCAGTGGAAGCCTGACCAGTAGAACTTTGTGGTCACACTGTTGAGTGTCTTCTCTCTCTTCAAGTGGCACTGCACGATACTTAATGGGCCAATTGGAGCACACCCCTGTAAAGAGGCTAGCCGGGGCTCGACCGTCTCTGGGGTAACAGTGAGCCAGGTACTCAGGCCCTCCAGCAGGGACTGAACAATGGCCGTATATAGAAATAAGCCCAGGCCCTGGGTCAGGGCGGGGCAACAGTGAGTCAGGTGCTCAGGCCCTCCGGCAGGGGCTGAGTGGTAGCAAACCGTAGCAATAAACCCAGGCCCCCAAAGGACCTGGAAGAGGGGGAGACTGCCACCCATGAGTTGGGTGGCAAGGGAGACGCAGGCCCTCCCACTCCACTGCGCCCCAGCTGGGGCCCTCACAGTTGCAGAAGACCCGCTGCTGTGTCAGTGGGGATCCTGGCCGCGACACACGGTCATGGGCTCTGGCAGTGCTACAGCCAGACTAGGGTTGGCTGCCCCCGGGCTACTTCCTGACTCCCCCTCTTGTGGTACCTGGGTCCAGGTGGTGTCCTCCGGGGCGTACAGCACCAGGGATTCCTCGGGGTAGTGGGCAAGCAGCAGGCCCAGAAACTCCTCTGGGTAGCGGGTGCAGGGCAAGTCAGGCCAGTCCTGTGATGCATCTTGAGCTGCGGGGGCTTCCCAGTCACTGGCTAGGCTGGAGGCTTCTGGCCTCACCGGCAACTGACCCTCCAGTGAGATCTGAGGGCAAGCCTTTATAGTTCCGGGTCGCCACCTGACCCTCTGAGGGGCAGTCTCAGAGCTCCCTAGGTCTGCCTATTCCGGCACCCGGATGGGCTCGTTGCTCTCCGGGGTGTCAGAGAGCCACACCGCCTCACTACACCCCCTTTGGAACTTCCTTGTTGCATTCTTACCTTCCAAATCTTAGTATCCTTCATCTCCTGATACTCCCTTTCCCCTACTAGTTCAAAGTGGGGCCACTGTTTCAGCTGCTGAGGTTCTAACACGTTGTTGTCTATACAGGTGAGCAATTCATAAACCTGAATCAGGGTTGGGTCATTCCTTTGCTCTTCCAAAAAGTCTACTTTGCTAGACAGCAGGTCCAGGTTGAGAGGAAATAGCAGACCCCTACTGCTCTGATTCAATTCAGATGAAAGTTCATTAACTCATGAGGATGGTCCTTCTCCTGGAATTCAGCCACTAACATATCCCTTTCCTTGTGGATCCCCCCTTTCAGCCACCACAGCCATCTCCGGTCTTCCTGGATCTTCCAGTCCCAGTTGTACTTACTCTATAGATGTGCTGCATAATCCCTGACAAATTCCCTGAAAAACTTCCATTTGCATCCAGATATGACCAGATAGGCTAGGTCTTTGGCAAATCTAGCTTGCACTCTCTCAATGTCATGTTGCACAGTCAAGTACACCTCTCTTATCAGATAGGATTGTAGGTTCCTGTCGATACTGTAAACAGTGTGCATGCTTCTTCCTTCTAAAAGCATTTTACCTCTATCCACCATCAGTTGCACTTGTCCCTGAATGGGGAGTGTAAACTCCATAACTGTCAGTGGGAGCTGGCCACCAGACTCCTTTAGGCCCCTCTTGAAGATAGCAATCCCTCTTTCTTTTAGAAACATACTTCATCATACTATAGATGTAAGCAAAGTCAGGATGAGCTCTACCCTGATATCTGGTGATGAGTTGTGGAAAAGGACTTCAGGGTCTGATCTTGTTTGCATGGGCACACCCACCTCGGCTAGCATGATGGGACTGCTTGCCCAAATGGTCACTTTGGCTGCTGTGGGATCCCCAGTCTCTTTGTTATTGGGGCAGGAGTAATAAAGTGGTGTTATTCCTGGTTATGTGAATCAGGGACAGTAGAAGTGTACTTGACATTTTATGATGGAGGGACTCAACCTCAACTAAGTAGCACTCGCTAGGCAAGGGACATGGGTTCCAAAGCTCAGTGAACTGAGAGAGGCTGGGGATAGGTATGTGTATCAGGTAGTGTGGGTACTTTCTGATGGCCCCAAACACGATTTTGACCCCTCCTCTCTCCACTAATAAGAGAGCTACTTTTGACTCCATTACGAGTCTTGTTACATGCAGCAGAGCTGAAATCACTGATAAATAGCTATAAGCATTAGACCTACCCTGTGCTAGTGGTTCTGAGTGTGCCAGCACTGGGCCCACCTACTAACAGATGAGAGCTGAAGTTACTAAGAGCTGAAATCACTTAGATCTGTGTTAACTGTGGCGGGGTTGAAGACATAGTGGTGAGCGGCTGGCGGAGCAGTGCGGCTAGCAGGGCAGCTGGCGGGGCGGAGCGGTGATGCTGGTGGCGAAGACTGAAGCAGAGCCCCACGGAGAGGTGGGGCAATCGGCTGTTGACCTGAGCAGTGGAGTTTGTAAGATGCCCCCATACCTCCCCCACTTCCACCCAGGCTGGAAGGTAAACTCTGCATATGGACTTCTGAACTCTGGGGTTTGCACTGACCAAGGACAGAAACTGTGGGTGGGGCGACTGTTGGGTTGCTGGGCTTAAGATCCTGAGGGGAAAAGGACACTCCCAACCTTACTTGGGGGTGGGTCTTTTGCTCATGGTTTGTGTTATGAATCCTGTTTGTGGTGTTTCCCCAACATAATGCTGCATCGTTTCCCTCCTTTATTAAAAGGCTTTTGCTACACTCAGACTCTGTGCTTGCGAGAGGGGAAGTATTGCCTCTTAGGCACCCAGGGGGGTGTTATGTAATTGTCCCAGATCACTGGGCGGGGGCTCAAGCCAGATTTGCATTGTGTTATTGAAATGGAACCCCTAGATACTGAACCCGGCCCTTGTTGCTGCCAACTCTGATGGGCAGAAGGTTACATATATGGTGAATAGACCAATATTATTTTCTAAAGTCATTTTTAGATATGATTTTTAAGATAGACACCTACAATTTTGCGCACCAATTATGTGTATGTAAATACCACAAATAGGGATGTAAATCAAATATTTATATGACTATATAAACATATGTCCAATTATGCATCCACCTGGCCATGTGCAGGTAGAATAATAGCTGATTTCTATGCACAATCCTAGCAATTCCATGTGAAATACTCATATTCATCTTCCAAAATCAATTCCTTTGTCGCTCATTTTTCATTTCATATTTGAAGGTTCATCTGAGGTCCCAACTGGATTTTGTGTAGATTTGTAATCTTCAGTATTCATGTTGCTGCATATTAGTTGTTTTACTCTGCATAAATCACTTTAACCTTTTTAAAGGTCTACCCTGGGGGTAAATGCAGAGACCTGGCTATCTAAATGAGAAGAGGAAAAATAAGCAGACTGATTGATTTATTATTTATTTACTCTGAATTCCATCATAGCAATGTATGGATAGAGACAAGGAGCACAGTTGCCAACTTTCACACAGTAAATAAGCACCTCGACTTTCACAATAAGCCAAAACAAAAAAACAAAAAAAAGCTAATCCCATTTAAAACAAGGCCCAAACAAGCCAATCCTGAAGAACCACAAAACTCTATGTGATTAGATACTCCAGTGTGCAGTCTGGGACTGTGGTGGACCCTCTGTGCACCCCTGACTCTCTTTCCCACTTTCCCCTGCTTGCTGGGAGCCAATCAAAAAAAAAAAAAAGAAGAAGCAACAAGGTACAAGCCAAACAAGCTACATGGCAAAAACTAGCCAACAAGTAACTCACAAGCCAATTAAGCCAAAAACAAGCCCAATTTATGTGTTATTTTCATGGGTTTGGCATATCTGACAAGGAGATGAGTAATGAAAGAAACAATTTTACACAATTGGGGACAAATCCAAAACATACTTAAATCAATGGACATTGATTTCATCCATCACTGGATCAGGTTCCTAGTCTCTGAGAAAACAATGGAGGAAGCAAATTCCATAAGTGATGACTGCCTATTGAATAGGCTGTATTCACAATTCCCAGATGTACAAATCTAGGGAGGGAAGGAAATGAGGAAGGAGTTCAGGATGGAAAGACTGAATTTGAGGTGGCACACCTGGTGCAAGAATAAGGCAGAAATAGAACAAGTACCAGTAGTTGTCTGAGTGCCAGGCTGGAATTTGGTCAAAGCATGTGGTATCACAGCTTGTCCCCCAAGGGAGCAGGGTTGGGAGTCGAGGAGTAGGAATTGAGGAGTCTGTAGTCTACTCCTCTTTGAAGAAGCGGTAAAGAGTATTTATGAATATGATGTTCCTTGGCCTACCTTAACCCTCAACCTTCTATGTTACTGATACCACTTCTGGCCTCCCAATCATGCACTACAATGGGGACTCAACAGAGGCAATATTTTTCACTTTTCAGTTTCTAGTTCTTGCACTTCTCAGTTTCCTGTAACCAGTCCTTCATTTCCCCTTCAGCAGAAGTCTGGATGCCTTATTCTCAAGGCTATTATTTATCATCAGCTTTGGCAGGGGTTATGATCATTGCCTCAGATTCTCCATTAATTGCAGTTGCTAATTATAGTCTGCTTTTATGTGATTTTGCATCACTATGAAACATTAAAGTTGCGGC
This sequence comes from Lepidochelys kempii, assembly GCF_965140285.1. NCBI lineage: Eukaryota > Metazoa > Chordata > Testudines > Cheloniidae > Lepidochelys > Lepidochelys kempii. The sequence continues at coordinate 85,062,933 of NC_136380.1, forward strand.
ATGAAATAATATAGGGAAGGAGATTTACAGTTAAGAGTGAAATGTGCCAGATACCCTACACTGGCACAAAGGTGTAGAGTCCTAACTGCATTCTTCATGCAACACACAGGTGCCTAGGTGCTGAAGGACATAAGGTACATTTAACCCTTGACTTAATGTCTTTGCTATCTTGTGTGCCAGCCACAAAGTTAATTCTGTTTAACATACAGTAACTGGGTGAATAGAATTATACCTGTGAAATTACTAAAACAATTGATCCATGAAATATCTAAATCTGCTTTTTACATGCAGTGAGAATCCATACTTCCTTAAATCTGAGTGCAAATGAAGTCCATTTAGCATATCAAGACTGATTTGTTCTTACTGTGTTATTCTCATGCAGATATTTTTTTCAGTGCCCCCTGTGTTTTTGCTTCAGAAACTGGACAAGGTAAAACTATTCCAGCCATGTGTTATTCTCTGAGTGTATGGTGGGCCTTGCTGATTTTTTTGTTGGCAAGATTTTCTATCCAGTTGTAGCCTACCCTGATACAATCCTCAGCTGGTGGATAACTTCCTTCTTCTCCAATGTGAGGCCATTATTCTATTTGATTTATTGGATATTGTAGGAATAGACAACATGCTTGTTGAGCAGGTTTGTACTTTCCTCTTGAGAGATGACAGAGTACTGTTGAGTACTGTTGTTCTTCCCCTAAGGACTTCCACATTCACAATCATGTGCCTTCCCTCTTGTTCAATGGTCATGTAAGACTCCTCTTCTCATTTTTATCAACATCTCCTTTTCAGTGAACCTAGCTACTGTGGTGTCTTTGCTTGTCCTTTGCCTGATAAATAGGGATGTGTATGAAATTAAACTGGCTTAGTCTCAACCCAGATAAGAAACACATGATGCTGGTAAGTAAGCCATCTGAAGGATTGGACTGGACTGTGAACTCTCATTCTGTTGGAAGTCTATGTCTGTCCATTTCCAATTCAGTTTGCAGTCTCATCAGCATGCTGAAGCCACCATAGGCTACAGCCCTTCTTTTCTGATGGAGACCTCACTACCATGACCCATGCCTTTGTAATATCAAGACTAATGTGCATTCAAGATGATATGCGAGTTGTGGCTACTATTATATGAGAAAACTTATGTTGGTACAGAATTTAGTGGTCTGCACTGGTTTTCTTACTGCTTCAAAGTGAAGTTCAAGATGGCCATGATAATTTGCAAAATTGGACTCAGGGGGCCCAATTTTCCAAGAGATTGTCCAAATTTAGGGAGAGAGGCAAAGTGGGTAAGGAAATATATTTCACTGGACTAACTTCTGTTGGTGAGAAGTTGTTCCAATAAAATATATTACCTCACCCACCTAGACTCGCTAATAATCTGGGACGGACATGACTACAAAATCACTGCATATAAGTATGAACGCAAGAGTTATGATCTTCTGGGTTATCCTCATTGCTATTTTATGTTACCTGGTGTTAAGAGCTGATGTAAAGAGCAGCCAGAGGAACCCATTTGCAGTTCACAACAAGAAGTTCATAGAATTATAGAATATCAGGGCTGGAAGGAACCTCAGGAGGTCATCTAATGCAACCCTCTGTTCAAAACAGGACCAATCCCCAACTAAATCATATCAGACAGGGCTTTGTCAAGCCTGACCTTAAAAACTTCTAAGGAAGAAGATTCCACCACCTCCCTAGGTAACGCATTCCAGTGCTTCACCACCCTTCTAGTGAACAAGTTTTTCCTAATATCCAACCCAAACCTCCCCCACTGCAACTTGAGAACATTACTCCTTGTTCTGTCATCTGCTACCACTGAGAACAGCCTAGATCCATCCTCTTTGGAACCCCCCTTCAGTTAGTTGAAATTCAGTTAGCCTCTCCTCATAACTCATGTGTTCCAGTCCCCTACTTATTTTTGTTGCCCTCTGCTGGATTCTTTGCAATGTTTTCAGACCCTTCTTATAGTGTGGGGCCCAAAACTGGACACAGTACTCTAGATGAGGCCTCACCAATGCTGAATAGAGAGGAATGATCACTTCTGTCGATCCGCTGGCAATGCTCCTACTTATACAGCCCAAAATGCCATTAGCATTCTTGGCAACAAGGGCACACTGTTGGCTCATATCCAGCTTCTCGTCCACTGTAACCCCTAGGTCCTTTTCTGCAGAACTGCTGCCTAGCCATTCGGTCCCAAGTCTGAAGCAGTGCATGGGATTCTTCAATCCAAAGTGCAGGACTCTGCACTTGTCCTTGTTGAACCTAATCTGATTTCTTTTGGCCCAATCTTCTAATTTGTCTAGGTCCCTCCGTATCCTATCCCTACCCTCCAGTATATCTACTAGTCCTCCCAGTATAGTGTCATCTGCAAACTTGCTGAGGGTGCAATCCACACCATCCTCTAGATCATTAATGAAGATATTGACCAAAACCAGGACCGACTCTTGCGGCACTCCGCTTGATAAAGGCTGCCAACTAGACATGGAGCCATTGATCACTATCCATTGAGCCTGATGATCTAGCCAGCTTTCTATCCACCTTATAGTCCATTTATCCTTTAGCATCCTTGGATGCAGCACATCGGGTCCCATGGCCTTGTGCTCGTCCAGCTTTTCTAAATAGTCCCAAACCACTTCTTTCTCCACAGAGGGCTGGTCACCTCCTCCCCATACTGTGCTGCCCAATGCAGTAGTCTGGGAGCTGACCTTGTTCGTGAAGACAGAGGCAAAAAAAAATATTGAGTTCATTAGCTTTTTCTACATCATATGTCACTAGGTTGCCTCCCCCATTCGGTAAGGGGCCCATGCTTTACCTGTTGTATTAGTTGTATTAGTCCCAGAAAGTTCAGGAGCTAGGCTACATATTGCTGAGTGCCATCTACTGCCACTTTATCTACTAATTACATATGCACATATACAGAGATGTAGAGCATTCCTATAAAATTTCCTTTCCTGTAATAGAAACTGAATAATTTCACTTAATAACTTCAAAATTTCAATGCTCTTCCATTTGTAGGACAAGCAACTGAGTAGCCTCAGTGAAGATTGTCTAGAACCTGTTCCCCCTAAAGATCCAATGGAGCCTGAGTCTGACGTGCTCTGGGATACAACATGAGACTTTTCTGTTCACTCAGCTTGTTCACTCTAGATCAGTGTAGAGCAAGAATATGCATGTTATTATAAAGATTTATTTTAGACTTCCATTATAAGAATTTGTTGTTTTTTAATTAGTGGCACTCTGCCTCTCTCTATGCTCTCCCCCCACCAAACAGCACTTCCTCCCCTCAGGACAAAGATTTAAAGGGGCTGTGCTCTCTAAACCCCAAAGTGGTTATATTTGTTTGCTTTTCTCTGTAGCATTAGATATTGGCCACAGCCGGAGAGGGGACACCAGACAGTGTGGATCAGTGCTCTGAGGTGGTACAGAGAAACCATTTTCTTATATGCCTGGCTGGCTGGTGTGTCTTGCTGAATCATAGAATATCAGGGTTGGAAGGGACCTCAAGAGGTCATCTAGTTCAACCCCCTGCTCAAAGCAGGACCAATCCCCAATTAAATCATCCCAGACAGGGCTTTTTCAAGACTGACCTTAAAAACTTCTATGGAAGGAGATTCCACCACCTCCCTAGGTAACGCATTCCAGTGTTTCACCACCCTCCTAGTGAAAAAGTTTTTCCTAATATCCAAACTAAATCTCCCCCACTGCAACTTGAGACCATTACTCCTTGTTCTGTCATCAGCTACCACTGAGAACAGTCTAGAGCCATCCTCTTTGGAACCCCCTTTCAGGTAGTTGAAAGCAGCTATCAAATCCCCCCTCATTCTTCTCTTCCGCAGACTAAACAATCCCTGTTCCCTCAGCCTCTCCTCATAACTCATGTGTTCCAGTCCCCTAACCATTTTTGTTGCCCTCCTCTGGACTCTTTCCAATTTTTCCACATCCTTCTTGTAGTGTGGGGCCCAAAACTGGACACAGTACTCTAGATGAGGCCTCACCAGTGTCAAATAGAGGGGAACGATCACGTCCCTCGATCTGCTGACAATGCCCTACTTATACATCCCAAAATGCCATTGGCCTTCTTGGCAACAAGGGCACACTGTTGACTCATATCCAGCTTCTCGTCCACTGTAATCCCTAGGTCCTTTTCCGCAGAACTGCTGTCTATCCATTCGGTCCCTAGTCTGTAGCGGTGCATTGGACTCTTCTGTCCTAAGTGCAGGACTCTGCACTTGTCCTTGTTGAACCTCATCAGATTTCTTTTGGCCCAATCCTCCAATTTGTCTAGGTCCCTCTGTATCCTATCCCTACCCTCCAGCATATCCACCTCTCCTCCCAGTTTAGTGTCATCTGCAAACTTGCTGAGGGTGCAATCCACACCATCCTCCAGATCATTTATGAAGATATTGAACAAAACCGGCCCCAGGACCGACCCTTGGGGCACTCCACTTGATACCGGCTGCCAACTAGACATGGAGCCATTGATCGCTACCCGTTGAGCTTGACAATCTAGCCAGCTTTCTATCCACCTTAGAGTCCATTCATCCAGCCCATACTTCTTTAACTTGCTGGCAAGAATACTGTGGGAGACAGTGTCAAAAGCTTTGCTAAAGTCAAGGAACAACATGTCCACTGCTTTCTCTTCATCCACAGAACCAGTTATCTCATCATAGAAGGCAATTAGATTAGTCAGGCATGACTTGCCCTTGGTGAATCCATGCTGACTGTTTCTGATCACTTTCCTTTCCTCAGAGTGCTTCAAAATTGATTCCTTGAGGACCTGCTCCATGATTTTTCCAGGGACTAAGGTGAGGCTGACTGGCCTGTAGTTTCCAGGATCCTCCTTCTTCCCTTTTTTAAAGATGGGCACTACATTAGTCTTTTTCCAGTCGTCCGGGACTTCCCCCGATCGCCATGAGTTTTCAAAGATAATGGCCAATGGCTCTGCCATCAAATCCGCCAACTCCTTTAGCACTCTCGGATGCAACGCATCCGGCCCCATGGACCTGTGCATGTCCAGCTTTTCTAAATAGTCCCGAACCACTTCTTTCTCAAATGCTCAAGGTCATACTAATCATGAGTTTTGAGGAGGAATTTCCCCCCTGATCAGATTGGCAGTAATGTTGGAGGATTTTTGTTTTCTCTGCAGCATGGAGTGTAGACCACCTTCTCGGATCATCTGGGCATATCCCACCTAACCAGTTTCCTGCAATTGCAGAGACTTCAAGTAATGATGGTACCTCATTCTCTCCAGTTCTCTTCCCGTGGGACATAACAGTTTATTCACCTGACAAGTAAAATTCTGTAGTCTAACTGGTGATATTGGCCTCAACACAAGGTTTCTGACTTAGGTTGGACTAGATAATTTAATTGTACCTCCTGGCCTTAAACTGTTTGAAATCTTTGAAAAAAAAATTGTGCTAACTCTTATTTGGTGTGTCAGTCATTTGGTCTGTTGTTTAGATGTTTTAAGAACCCACAACTGCTATTAGATTAAATTGTAGCTGTGGCTGCTCAGTATTTCTCAAGATGAAGCCATTGTCTTTATTTGGTCATGCCAGGTTTCCTTAATAGTGAATGACAGGAAGTAAGCTTGTTAATTATAGTATTAAGGCTGCTGATAGGGCACTTTAAATGAGGAATCTTCAGCTCTAGAATGGCTCTCTCCCTTGGTGTAGCCTGAATTTTTTGACCTTCAGAATCATTTATTTTCCCAGGCTTTCCTGGAAACCATAGTTGATTGAGTGGGAGAAGCTCTGGATGGGAGACTTATAACTTGTCTAAATTAAAGACATGTTTTAAATATATATCAGTAATTTTAATATAGCTTTTAAATCTTCAGTGGTTTTCATAAACAGGTTTTGAAGATATGTTATTTTGTAATATAGGGTATACAGGAAAGACTGATTACATCGATTGCATATTTGTCAAAACATATTTTTTGTTTGTCCTCCTCCCCTTCTGCCCAAGATTCCTCAATTAATTAACACTGTGGTATACAGATAACTGAATTCAATATAGATGGATAAATTGTATATAGCCTGATCACAGGATAGATAAAATATCTGGAAAGAAAGCTCATTGGTAGATTGCCCAATAGCTCTTTGAGGTCATATGAAGTAAAAATAATTCTTGCTCATGAAATATGCACACTACCCACAGACAACCCACAGGAAACATATCTTTTACATTTCATCCTGTCGTTCAGTGACAATTTTTACCCAATCTGCGTAAACAGATTAAGTTCTGACCACAATCATCAAGGTTTACTGCTCAAGAGAAGTGGACCTAAAGTTTGCTCCAAGTCCCTTAGGCTATATCACCCACAACAAAATCATATTAATCTAGACTTGATTCATTTAGCTTAATTCATTTAGAAGTTGTTCCAAAGCCCTTTAGGATCTTTCTATTAACTTCAATGGGTTTTGGATCAACTCCTTAACTATTTCACTGATGGTGACCCAAGAATAGAGGAGCTACACTGATTTCCACCAGCTGATTATCTAGCCCTAGTTATCTTTCTTAATAAGTTAATAGTGGACTAAATTATTGTCTTCTGAAGAAAGCTATATCTTCTTTTAAATTAATAAAAGCTTGTCCCATGCTGGTAACAATATAGTGAGAGGTCTACAATTTGAAGAAAGATCAAAAGAATAATTAGGTGATTGATTTATTTTTCAACAGCTGGAGTGCAGCCAAAAGTAATAGACTTGAAGTACCAACGTATGATCTTCTTCTGGGGGAGGAAGGGGGACGAAATAAAACTATCTAGCTTAGGTTAACATGTTGCTAATACACAGATAATTTCCGTTAAACTACTCCTATTGCAGTGTGTAGGTTAAATCCTGATTTTGGGGTCCAGGGGAATGAGGTAGCAGCTCTTCCGGTTGACCAACATGTACATTCCTGGAGATTTAAAGCAAAAACAAACAAAAAAAAGTAGTAATTAGTATTTAAAAGTAGCAATTGTTTATAGTTTTACCCTTGCATTTCTGTGAACTGGGATTGGCATACATCTGTGAGGGGAGGGTGTCATTAATCACGTCTATTATGTTAGGCCTCTCCCTGAACTCCGTTCTGGCATCTGTTTCAGGGAGTTAACTTTGAGGCCCTTTTCAGTGCTTCATGTGTCTATAACCCAATTACAGCTCACCATCTGGAGTCATGCTGACTCCACTCATCGACTTGAAACACACAAGGTTGTCTGTCTACCCCAGCTTTCTCTTAGCCATGTATTGTTCATTGTTAGCTAGGCCTCAGACCAAGCTGTGGAATTCAGGCCTATGTGAAAAGTCCGAGCAGAGACTGTGGTTAGATCTTATATACACATTAATGGATTTTGGCCCTTCATAAACCCTAGTCTGTGTATCCTGTTTTGAGAATATAGTCACAGATTGCATTTCCCACAAGGCCTAAGAACAATTTATTCCTCTTCTTCTCTGAGCCTATGGTTGGTCAAAATGTGAGCAGGAAGCATTTTGTTTTTTGTGCAAATCAACCACAATGCTGTGAAATGACAGTTTGTTTGCATCTGAGCGTTCCATGAAAAATGATTTTGTTAAGGAAGCAATCCAGAGCAGCTGTGTTCACTGGTTTCCTAGTCACTACTTGAGGTGCAAAATATTTGCAGCCCACTTATAAATTATTCCTAGATGCACTCATTTGGTCATTCTATTGCAAGGGCTTTTGCTTGGTCCCACCCCTCTTACATTCTTCTCATCAAACACGTTTGTATGAGAAATGGTCTCAGAAGATGCAATTGGTACCAGTTGCACTTCTACACATTGTTTGTTTTTTTCTTTTTTGGATGGTGCAGTAGTTGGATTTAAAAGTTCTTGGAAAGATTTTTTAGGTATTTAGTCGCCTAAAGATGCAGACAGATGCATAATGAGATTTTCAAAAGCCTGTGGGAGCTAGGTCCCCAAAAGAGACCACCACAAAATTAGACGTCATGGGAATTTACGTGCCTACATGTAGAGCCTTGTGCAGATACAAAATGTGTATCCATGGAGGCAGATATCCAAGGATATGAAGCGGGTATCTGTGGAGCTGCAGGGCTCTCCCATGAACTGCAGGGACAAAAGCACCAGCAAGTCGGACTACCACTTGCATGAGCCAGCATCCAGCCTGGGCAGCTGTTCCCCTGTGGCTGTACCTCCTGCAACCTTACCCAATGGGGCAAGCTCCAGACTCACCAGCAGCTGTCCCTGGTCATGCTAGTGTGTGCAAGCAGCTCACGTGCTCCTGGACAGCGCACACACTCTTGGACACTGTGGTCTGTGTCTCCTCTCTGGGAGTGTGCAAGCAGCACATTACTGGAATCAGGGGCAGCTGCTGGTGAGCCTGGTGCATGCCCCTGTGGGCAGGACTGGGAGCAGTAAAGCCGCACCAGAAGAGCTTCCCATGTTGGGCACTGGCTCCTGAGAATGGCGGCTTGACATGCTGCTGCTTTCTCTGCTGCAGTTCCTGGTAGAGCCCTGACGCTCCGCGGTTCTCTACTTTATATCCATGGATATAAATTTTGTATCCACAGAGGGCTCTACCTACAGAGGTAGACGACCACTAAGCAGAGATTTTGAGGATCTGAATTTTGGATTTAAGTGTCTAATGTGGCAGTCAGGTATCTAAATCTATTTTTGGCTCTATCCCTTAAGCTTTTCTGAAAATCCCACTACGCACCTATCTGCATCTTTAGGAACCTAAATATCTTTTCAACTACTTTCTGGTTTAATCTGGTTTATCCATTTAAATAATTCATTTTTACAAACCCCCGGGAAATGTAATTTCTGCCATTATGTCACTGATAAACAAGAAGGTATACAGTAGCTCAGGCTAATACATAAGTCAAGGAATGGAAATGTGAGGCACATTGGTTTAAAGAAGAATACAGGAAGGCTTTCTTATGGTAGGTTGGTTGGCCTGGATAGGGTCTGAGAGTAGGCCTCAAAAAGACAGCAGTTTAAGTCTTGCCACAGACATCCTGTCTGATTTTTAGACAAGTCATTTAATCTACATTGTGCCTCACTTCCTCATCTATAAAATAGGATAAACCTTCCCAATCCCAAAGGGCTGTTGTAAGGATAAGACCCATTATTGTGAGATGCTCAGGTGCTATGGTATTGACAGATTGGATAGATTTATGGAAATAAATCAATTAAAACATGAATTAAATAGATTCCACATCCTTTGAAAAGCTCCTTGATAATTATTCTATTTGGAATAAGCCACCACTTTAAAACAAAGCATAGTTTTGTTGCCTGAGGGCAGAAAGCCCATTTCATAGAGCTCTCGAAGGGCTTTCTTGGTCAGCTGCTCTCTGGATAGTGATGTCTGACTGCCTTACTCAAGAGGCAACTTTGAAAAAAGTATGTCTCTTTAAATAATCAGATTGATTCATTCATTCAGAGCATGAAATGATTCAATCTTAAGGGAAGCCACAATACTTCTGAGACTTCAGGATATATCATAAGTAACCCATTCATTACATTACAGAAACAAGTGTCAGATTTGCATACTAAGTAACCAATCAACAAGTACTACAGAAAGGGCACTTCATGCTAAGGGGGAAATAGACATATTTAGCATATAGAAGACTTCCTGTACATTTAGCTTTATAATGTCATGCTTGAGATAACATTACGGATAACAAAAAATAGAATACTAGGTCTCGGTAGAACAGAGGAATATTTGGAAATAAAATGTTAGTCTTTTCTAAAAAAATGAGGGGCAATTGAAATTGGACCTGTGTTTAATGGCTCGGAAATAATGTTAATAAGTTAACTCCCAACTTGACCACATCAGTCTCAAAGTCAAAAGTTCCTCCAAGCCAACGGGCTGAGGTTAAGGCACCTCAGTTTCATAGCCAACATTACACAAAGGAGTGCTGTAGCCAGCACCATGTCTAATTACCCTTGACTGAAGTAACCCAATAGATCAGGGACCCATTTTGCAATTGGGTGGGCTGGAGATGACCTCAGTGAGCTCAAGCAAGACCCAAACCCCTCACTTTCAGCATTGTAGTCAAGCGTCCAAACCACTCACGCCACCCTATTGTCTGCCTCAGTTAATTTAACTAGAAGATTACTTAAACTGTATCTAATGCCTGATGTTCCTAACAAATATTAATGGCCTGATTTTGTATAATAAGAGCAGAATGAAGCTAGTCTGGGCAGTCTATGAGTATAACAAACCATGTAGATTTAACTGATGGGAGGGAAATGAGATAGAGAGGCATACACAACTTAATGTGGTTAGATCTGAATCCTTATCGTGTTGTCAGATGGTGCTTAGGGCACAAAAAAGTCTCCATCATTCTTGTCTACCATGCTGTTTGAGAGACTAGGTGGGTGAGGTTATATCTTTTATAATATCCAGGGACCGACATGGCTACAACTACAAGGAATATATCAAGCTGTTTGTCAGAATGGCTATCTTGTTATGTCTCCATAACTTAATATTTTATGAGTCTAGGTTGTTGACCTATCACTCAGCCCTGAAGCTGAAGAACCAGGAACTGCTTTTTTCTCTGATCCCTACCATTTGACCTTCCCAGCTTGGGTGGCCCTACCCAGCGTCAAACTCCCACTGGCAGAGCTCTCAGGCCAAATAAGCCTTTGCACCATGTCAAGGACAAGGTGCACTTCTCAGGGGAGAAAAGTCACAGAATAGTTTTCAAAACTAGTTAATTGAAAATGTATTTTCAAAGGCAATTTGATAGTGGAAATTATTAGAAAAAGAGGTAAACAATACTGATCTGATTTCTTTTCTCTCACCAATATAAACCATACTTAACACCACTGAAGTCATGGAGGTACTGTAGTGTCAAACCAGTGTAAATCAGAGTAGAATCAGGCCCACAAATTCTACATTATTTTTTTTGACTATTTACCCTAAAAGAGACCTTTTAAACATATAAGGATGACCTTAATGCTATTATTATTATTATTATTATTATTATTATTTATTATTTATTAAGTATTAATAAATAATAAATAAAATGGCCACCATTTCATCTTAATCTTGGAGTAGCTGCTTTGTAAAAGAAACAGTCAAATATATTTTTGCTCTGTTATTTCTATGCATTTGTTCCAAGCATGAAAATTAAAAACAGAGAATTTAACTACTGAGATCTTCATCCAGCTCCTGTTGAAGTCAATGGTAAAACTCTTATGATTTCAAAGACAGAAGACAGGTTCCTGGGGTGGAGAGGGGGTGGGGGAGAAGGTGACTGCTATTTACTACTATTTCAGTGAACTAAGCTATCTGAAAGACAAAAGAAGAAACTACCGGGTTTTCTTTGAAAAAAAACAAATCCAAGAGTTAAGTCTGGGAACAGTTAACTCAATAATGTAGAGAAAATCTCCCCATTTCATGAAAATGTTATTAAGGACTCTTATTTACTAAATTTATCAATAATTGAAAATGAAGAAAAAAGGTTTTTTGAGTAGCTTGGCTTCTTTGTTTGAGAAATTGATTGTAACTTTGCTGAATAAGAATAATATAAGGTTTGATAACATGTTGTCTTTTTAAATAATTGAAATTAATGCTATATTAGGAACAACATTTGATTAGTTCTTTGTTTCATATGTAATCTGGGCTAATTTAGGATGACAGACACCTTTTCTTTTCATTACCTTGTCTGACTTCCCCACTGCTGTTAAAACTGAGATGTTACTGATAAAATTTAATTGAAGTATTTTATTGTTTCTTTTCCTTGTTCCTTGAACAAATGTTTATCAATAGTATGTTCTTATTTTTTATTGTATTAAAGTATCTGAAAATTCTTAATAACATAATTTAAAAATAATCACAGGAAAATAAGAATTAGAAAAGTTAGGAAAGTGCTTGCTCTCTCTCTCTCTCTCTCTCTTTCTGACTCTCGCTCTTGCTCTCTCAAAATAAAAAAAAACATGAAAAATACAGAAATATTAAATAAAAAAGGAGCTGGAATTCCTAATCATGGGATTTGTGTAACAACAAAAAACTATTCAGTGCAAACTAAAAGAAGAAATTCAAAAGCTTAGCATAAACTTAAGAGGAAAAAGTAGACAGGATTCAAGAGAATCAAGTCAGAAAAGAATAAAAAATCTTAGCATAGAAAAGAAGAAAATTATATTTATCTTTAATGCACATGGACATTATAATAAAATACACATGAACTATGCAGCAAGATGTTCCATTATGTTGAAATGAAGGAACTGTAGAATTTTGTAAGGCACTATAATCAAGTTAGAAGTATTTAATGAAACTACAAGTGGAGGAAATTAAATTGTCCTGAAGTATTTTATTGAAAATGTCAAGCATTCACTACACAGAATGGGGATAGGCAAAACATTTGGCATAGATGAAAGCGCCATTGACATAGGAAATAAGTGGGATAATCAATAGAATTGTCAAAATGTTTTTGCTTGTCTTCATGAAATAAAAGTTCCATCTAGGGTGACCAGATTGCAAGAGTAAAATATCAGGACACATTGGGTGAGCAGGCGGCGGGGCGGCCGGGGGGGGGGGGGGGGGGGGGCGAATAGAGACAAGGTGCACAGCCCCGACCAGAGCCATGAGAGGGGGCCTATACTGGTGGGCCCATGCTGTGCCACACAGGTCCCCTGCCCAGCGCCCCCCCACAACCCTTCCACCACAGATGCACAGTGATGTGCACACACACCCCTGCCCAGTGCCCCCCTGCCCACAACCCCACCACCGCTACCCAGCACCCCACACAGAACCCCCCACTCGCTAGTTTCCCAATACACACAGATTTCCCCTCCCTCCCTTCTTCCCTTCCAGTGCCCTTCCCCACAGCCCCCCACCACAACTACACAATGCCCCACACAGACCCCCAGTGCCCAGTGCCCTGACACACACAGACCTACCCCACTGCCCAGCACCCCAAAACCACACAAACCTCCCCCACTGCCCAGTGCCTTCCAGAGACCTCCCAGACACTCACCATCACACCCTGCTCCCTTCCCTGGCCGCACTCACCAGCTCACTCCTTCACTCACTGGGAGGTCTCTGGCTTCTCGGGTTAGAGCAGCGAGGGGAGTCTCCAGACTCTCCACGTGCTGTGCCCGACACGAGCGTGAGCTCCATGGCTCCCACTGGCTGGGAAAAGCACCAATGGGAGCTGTCAGAGCCGCTGAGTGGGGCTTGCAGGCGCCGGCAGCACGCAGAGCCCCCCCACCCTAAGAGCCAGAGGGACCTGCCAGGGGGCGAGGTGGGGAGTCCTGGTGATGCTTGGAGCAGCTCCCATCCTGGGAAGCATCCGGCAGGCAGGTCCCTCTGGGTCCTAGGGTTATGGGTTGGGTCGGGCCTAGGGTGGCCAGATGAAATGGACAAAATATCAGGAGACAGGGGGGAAAAAAAACACTGCCGGAGTGTTCAAAGCTGCAATTTCGGAACAAATGGCATCCCAACCGTGCATCGGTTGGGACGTGGGACAAAGAACTAAAAATCAGGACAGTCCTGATTTTATCGGGATGTCTGGTCACCCTCCTCAGGTCGGGTGGGGGGGTGGAGGGCTCTCCTGCTGGCAGGTGGGCACCGGGAGCTGCCCCAGGAAGCAGTGAGCGGTGGTGCCGTGGCTGCAGTCTGGATGGGGACAAAGGGCTTCCCAAGCGATGTAAGGTCGGGACGTAGGACAAATCTTCTAAAATTGGGACTGGTCACCCTAATTCCATCTAAATGGCAAAAAATGTTCATGTCCCACTCTAAATACAGTATATTTAAAAGAGAAAAAAAAATCTGAATACCAAATTCTGTTCCAAATCTATACTAATGGTCAAGATTATTTTGTTAAGTAGAGACACTGCACATGCAAATATGTGTTTGCAATAGCATGCTTATATTTGCATATGAAATTATGGGGTTTGACTGAGGTGTGCTGAGCTTTTAAAGCAGGTTTATAGCCCAGCACTACACAGTTCCTGGCCTCTGTCCTGCATAGAGGTATTCTGGGAGTTGTAGGTACCACAGCAAGGAATGCTGGGATGGGAGACTCTATTTTAGTAGATCCCTCTCATCAGTGTGCAGGATACTTGAGAGGGACAAAGCCCCACTGTGGGCATTTCTGCAAAGAAAGCGACCAGGGAAGGGGCTGGAAAGCTCTAGGTTTCTCCAGTCCATGGGCCCAGATAAGAATTTAGGTGGGGGCTTTGGAAATGGTTTAACAAAATAGTGAGTTAGCTAGGTAATGTGCACTGTGAAGGATCTGGCTGCAAAGCCAGATATAGACACATCCCCAAAAAGGAAGCAAAAAGGACTGTGCCAGAGAAAATTACTGAGGGCAATAACTGAGAAAATGGCTGCAGTCTTGTAGCAAGAAAGTAAATCCTCTGGCACTTTGTGACTTACATTGTATGTTTGCATGTCAAATGACAATTTGTACTGGAATGGCCAATTGCAAACACATTTATAGCAAATGCCTCTTCTTTTATACATAGGGCTGGTCTACATGTGAAAGTTCTACAGGAGTAAGCTAAGATGTAAATTTAAACCAATATAGTTCTGCGAGTATAACTCTCAGTATGGACATTCTGATTCCAGTATAAGAGGGCATTTTTGTTATTTAGCTTATATTGCTTTGGAAGGGATTTACGTTAAGCACCTCTCCCTTATCCCCCACCTCACCCCACCCGAAAAACACTCCACTTATGTTCTGGAATTATTGGTGCTGCACTGTTGAAATCAATGAGAGATTTACCATTGATTGCAATTGGAGGAGGATCTGTTGACCAATGAGGAAGTAAAAGCATCTGTTGCTTTAAGAGTATAGAATGTATGTAGGGATTAAATTTATGGTACTGATCATTTAGGCTAACATATCCAATCCATATAATCAATCATGAACATGGATTGGGAGATGTCCATTTAGCTGAGTGTCCTTATGTTTGCTTGTAAAAAAGATAGAGGTCAATATCTCTTTCATAGGATCTTCATTTTGACTTTTTGTTCTTTCTGGTTTGGTAATCCTTAGTACAAAGTAGATAGCATGCATCCATGACATGCTTACTGTAGAGGAGCCCTGGAGAATACCTGAAAAGATTTCCCTTTCTGGGAATCTCTTAAAGATCAGATTACAAAAGCAATATAAAGCTACAAGATGCAGTCAATTCCTTCGAGTCTGTGGACCAAAGAAGATGTTTCCCATGAGGCTGAACTCTTTAAAAAAAAACAAACAAACAACCCCTCAGGTGACATATAATCCTTTGATCCTGGAGAAATGAAATAAATTTAAATATTGAGCTGAAGCTCTCATTGCATAGAAAACCTCATAATATACAGTGTATTGTTTAATTAAGTAGCTAGAAGCATAAACATATTAGTTTCTCAAATTAAAAACAAAATAGAATTTGCTTCTCCTTTTGTTTTTGCCTCTTGTATGTTCTTTCTGCAAATGTTCCAGCACATGACTTTGTCAAGAAAGTTTTTGGAACCAGCTAATTTTAAATAAAACTTGAAGAATATTCATTGAAATGAATCTTAAACTAATAAAAGTGAATATTTGCACTAGAAATCTGATCCTGTGAGTAATATTACATACAATCAGGGAACAGAATTATATTGAGTGACTAATGAGTATAGCTCAAATTTGAAAATAAAATCCTTCCAATAAACTGCTCACCCTCAATTGATGGACCAAGAATTAGTCACAGAAATTATTCAGAAAACAATTTAAAATAACACATTATTTTAAGTAAATTGTATATATCTTGCCTGATCTTCCCACCTGTTCTTTGATAGGTCTTGCACTGGGGAGAGAAGGTAACCAGTCTGATAAATCATTGCTGCCAACCCCACATTATTAGAGATTTTTTTTCATCCTACAATACCCAAGATTTAACCATGTCCCCCTCCAGAGGACCAATGTGGGGTTTAGCTACCACCTGGTATATTTTCCAAAGAACTAGAAGTGAGTCTACCAGCTCCAGCAAGGCCTGGATGTCAGACGACCTTGTTTTCCTGAAGATATATGATGATTGGTAAAACTATCTGTACAATTTATGAATTCTTTGTGAGATTATAAACTCTGTGTGTGTGTGTGTGTGTGTGTGTGTGACTGCAAACTCCATTTTGGATGCAGAAGCTAATTTTCTCTGTTTTGCTGTTGTCTCCATATTGGACTGAAATTCCAAGGCATGGTAACATAAGGCTGACGGTGAATGGTCTTTAATTGGGATAGTCCTCTATTGCAATGTCATTGCTCTCGACCATAGACTAGTTCCTACCATGAGAAATTGGTTTAGTAGGAAAGAGGTTGCCTTTGTAATCAAGTCACCTGGCAGGGATTTGTGCTTACATGGGGGTTGCTGGTAAGGGTGCCATCTGCTAAACTGTGGGGGAGGGGCAGATCTTTCTGGAGCTTTTAGCCATTTTGGTTCTAAATCAAAAAGAGAGAAAAAATCAACCCAGCATAAAGGAGACCCTGTATCAAGCAGGGGGCGATCCCTGATTTCCTGACCTATATGGCCTCAGGAACTCCCAGGGAAAGAGGTCAGACTGGTCAAGAGCAAAGGAAACAAGTGGGGCCCCTGGACAATCAAGATACAAAAGGATCACTTAAAGACGATAAAGTAATCACAGAGAAACTAAATTAATTCTTTGCTTCAGTCTTCATGGCTGAGGATGTTAGGAAGATTCCCAAACCTGAGCCGTCTTTTGTAGGTGACAAATCTGAGGAATTGTCACAGATTGAAGCGTCACTAGAGGAGGCTTTGGAATTAATTGAGAAACTTAACAGTAACAAGTCACCAGGATCAGATGGTATTCACCCAAGAGTTCTGAAAGAACTCAAATGTGAAATTGCGGAACTATTAACTATGGTTTGTAACCTGTCCTTTAAATCAGCTACTGTACCCAATGACTGGAAGATAGCTAATGTAATGCCAATATTTAAGAAGGGCTCTAGAGGTGATCCTGGCAATTACAGACTGGTAAGTCTAACATCAGTACCAGGCAAATTAGTTGAAACAATAGTAAAGAATAAAATTGTCAGACACAAGAAGAACATAAATTGTTGCACAAAAGTCAACAGATTTCTGTAAAGGGAGATCATGTCTTACTAATCTATTAAAGTTCTTTGAGGGGGTCAACAACATGTGGACAAGGGGGATCCAGTGGACATAGAATCATAGAATCATAGAATATCAGGGTTGGAAGGACCTCAGGAGATCATCTAGTCCAACCCCCTGCTCAAAGCAGGACCAATCCCCAATTAAATCATCCCAGACAGGGCTTTGTCAAGCCTGACCTTAAAAACTTCTAAGGAAGGAGATTCTACCACCTTCCTAGATAACGCATTCCAGTGTTTCACCACCCTCCTAGTGAAAAAGTTTTTCCTAATATCCAACCTAAACCTCCCCCACTGCAACCTGAGACCATTACTCCTTGTGCTGTCCTCTTCTAACACTGAGAATAGTCTAGAACCATCCTCTCTGGAACCACCTCTCAGGTAGCTGAAAGCAGCTATCAAATCCCCCCTCATTCTTCTCTTCTGCAGACTAAACAATCTCAGTTCCCTCATCCTCTCCTCATAAGTCATGTGTTCCAGACCCCTAATTATTTTTGTTGCCCTTCGCTGGACTCTCTCCAATTTATCCACATCCTTCTTGTAGTGTGGGGCCCAAAACTGGACACAGTACTCCAGATAAGGCCTCACCAATGCTGAATAGAGGGGGACAATCACGTCCCTCGATCTGCTCGCTATGCCCCTACTTATACATCCCAAAATGCCATTGGCCTTCTTGGCAACAAGGGCACACTGCTGACTCATATCCAGCTTCTCATCCACTGTCACCCCTAGGTCCTTTTCCGCAGAACTGCTGCCTAGCCATTCGGTTCCTAGTCCAGTGCATTGGGTTCTTCCGTCCTAAGTGCAGGACCCTGCACTTATCCTTATTGAACTTCATCAGATTTCTTTTGGCCCAATCCTCCAATTTGTCCAGGTCCCTCTGTATCCTATCCCTGCCCTCCAGCATATCTACCACTCCTCCCAGTTTAGTATCATCCGCAAATTTGCTGAGAGTGCAATCCACACCATCCTCCAGATCATTTATGAAGATATTGAACAAAACCGGCCCCAGGACCGACCCGTGGGGCACTCCACTTGACACCGGCTGCCAACTAGACATGGAGCCATTGATCACTACCCGTTGAGCCCGACAATCTAGCCAACTTTCTACCCACCTTATAGTGCATTCATCCAGCCCATACTTCTTTAACTTGCTGACAAGAATACTGTGGGAGACCGTGTCAAAAGCTTTGCTAAAGTCAAGAAACAATACATCCACTGCTTTCCCTTCATCCACAGAACCAGTAATCTCATCATAGAAGGCGATTAGATTAGTCAGGCATGACCTTCCCTTGGTGAATCCATGCTGACTGTTTCTGATCACTTTCCTTTCCTCAGAGTGCTTCAAAATTGATTCCTTGAGAACCTGCTCCATGATTTTTCCAGGGACTAAGGTGAGGCTGACTGGCCTGTAGTTTCCAGGATCCTCCTTCTTCCCTTTTTTAAAGATGGGCACTACATTAGCCTTTTTCCAGTCATCTGGGACTTCCCCCGTTCGCCACGAGTTTTCAAAGATAATGTCCAATGACTCTGCAATCACAGCCGCCAATTCCTTTAGCACTCTCGGATGCAACTCGTCCGGCCCCATGGACTTGTGCACGTCCAGCTTTTCTAAATAGTCCCTAACCACCTCTTTCTCCACAGAGGGCTGGCCATCTACTTCCCATGCTGTGATGCCCAGCGCAGCAGTCTGGGGGCTGACCTTGTTCGTGAAGACCGAGGCAAAAAAAGCATTGAGTACATTAGCTTTTTCCACATCCTCTGACACGAGGTTGCCTCCCTCATCCAGTAAGGGGTCCACACTTTCCCTGGCTTTCTTCTTGTTGCCAACATACCTGAAGAAATCCTTCTTGTTACTCTTGACATCTCTTGCTAGCTGCAGCTCCAGGTGCGATTTGGCCCTCCTGATTTCATTCCTACATGCCCGAGCAATATTTTTACACTCTTCCCTGGTTATATGTCCGACCTTCCACTTCTTGTAAGCTTCTTTTTTATGTTTAAGATCCGCTAGGATTTTACCGTTAAGCCAAGCTGGTCACCTGCCATATTTACTATTCTTTCGACACATTGGGATGGTTTGTCCCTGTAACCTCAACAGGGATTCCTTGAAATACAGCCAGCTCTCCTGGACTCCTTTCCCCTTCATGTTAGTTCCCCAGGGGATCCTACCCATCCGTTCCCTGAGGGAGTCAAAGTCTGCTTTCCTGAAGTCCAGGGTCCATATCCTGCTGCTTACCTTTCTTCCCTGTGTCAGGATCTTGAACTCAACCAACTCATGGTCACTGCCTCCCAAATTCCCTTCCACTTTTGCTTCCCCCACTAATTCTTCAAGGTTTGTGAGCAGCAGGTCAAGAAAAGCCCCCCCCCCCATTTGGCTCCTCTAACACTTGCACCAGGAAATTGTCCCCTATTTTTTCCAAAAACTTCCTGGATTGTCTATGCACTGCTGTATTACTCTCCCAGCAGATATCAGGAAAATTAAAGTCACCCATGAGAACCAGGGCGTGCGATCTAGTAGCTTCTGTGAGTTGTCGGAAGAAAGCCTCATCCACCTCATCCCCCTGCTCCGGTGGTCTATAGCAGACTCCCACCACTACATCACTCTTGTTGCTCACACTTCTAAACTTAATCCAGAGACACTCAGGTTTTTCTGCAGATTCGTACCATAGCTCTGAGCAGTCATACTGCTCCCTTACATACAGTGCTACTTCCCCACCTTTTCTGCCCTGCCTGTCCTTCCTGAACAGTTTATAACCATCCATGACAGTACTCCAGTCATGTGAGTTAGCCCACCAAGTCTCTGTTATTCCAATCACATCATAATTCCTTGACATCACCAGGACCTCCAGTTCTCCCTGCTTGTTTCCAAGGCTTTGTGCATTTGTATATACATAGTGTACTTTGATTTCCAGAAAGCGTTTGACAAGGTCCCTCACCAAAGGCTCTTATGTAAATTAAGTTGTCATGGGATAAGAGGGAATATCCTTTGATGGATTGAGAACTGGTTAAAAGACAGGGAACAAAGGGTAGGAATCAATGGTAAATTTTCAGAATGGAGAGGGGTAACTAGTGCTGTTCTCCAAGGGTCAGTCCTAGGACCAATCCTATTCAATTTATTCATAAATGATCTGGAGAAAGGGGTAAACAGTGAGTTGGCAAAGTTTGCAGATAATACTAAACTGCTCAGATAGTTAAGACCAAAGCAGACTGTGAAGAACTTCAAAAAGATCTCACAAAACTAAGTGATTGGGCAACAAAATGGCAATGAAATTTAATATGGATAAATCTAAAGTAATGCACATTGGAAAAAATAACGCCAATTACACATACAATGTGATGGGGGCTAATTTAGCTACAACTAATCAGGAGAAAGATCTTGGAGTCATCATGGACAGTTCTCTGAAGACATCCACGCAGTTTGCAGTGGCAGTCAAAAAAGCTAACAGGATGTTAGGAATCATTAAAAAAGGGTTAGAGAATAAGACAGAGAATATCTTATTGCCCTTATATAAATCCATGGTACACCCACTTCTTGAGTACTGCTTACAGATGTGGTCCCCTCATCTCAAAAAGATATACTAGCATTAGAAAAGGTTCAGAAAAGGGAAACTAAAATGATTAGGGGTTTGGAATGGGTCCCATATGAGGAGAGATTAAAGAGGCTAGGACTTTTCAGCTTGGAAAAGAGGAGACTAAGGGGGGATATGATAGAGGTATATAAACTCATGGGTGGTGTGGAGGAAGTGAATAAGGAAAAGTTATTTACTTGTTCCCATAATATAAGAACTAGGGGCCACCAAGTGAAATTAATGGGTAGCAGGTTTAAAACAAATAAAAGGAAGTTCTTCACTCAGCGCACAGTCAACCTGTGAAACTCCTTGCCTGAGGAGGTTGTGAAGGCTAGGACTATAACAACGTCTAAAAGAGAACTGGATAAATTCATGGAGGTTAAGTCCATTAATGGCTATTAGCCAGGATGGCTAAGGAATAGTGTCCCTAGCCTCTGTTTGCCAGAGGGTGGAGATGGATGGCATGAGAGAGATCACTTGATCATTACCTGTTAGGTTCACTCCCTCTGGGGCAGCTGGTATTGGCTACTGTTGGTAGACAGGTTACTGAGCTGGATGGACCTTTGGTCTGACCCAGTATGGCCATTCTTATGTTTAATAATTTGTTCTAGTACCTTTTTAGGTATCAAAGTTAAGGTGAGTTGTCTATCATTCCATTGTCTTCTTTGTTCCCCTTTTTTAAAGATAGGTACTATGTTTGTCCTTCTCCAGTCCTCTGGGACCTCACCCATCCCCCATGTGTTATCAAAGATAATCATTAATGTTTTGGAGAATGCTTCATATAGCTCTGTTAGTACCTGTGACGGTATAAGGGATACCATTCCTCTGGGGTCAGAAGCTGCTATCTAGCTGGCTGATTAGCTTCACCTGCTGCACCTGAGAAAGAGCTGTAACTTAATTAGCTGACCCCTATAAAGGAGGTTGAGAAATGCAGGAGGGAACTGTAACACCTTCTAGAAAGCTGAGAGGCTAGGCACAGTTCTGAAAAATGGACTACTCCTGGAGTTACTGCAGAGAGGAATTGATCCAGAAACCAAATGGACAGAAGAGAGACTGTAGAGTCCTTTATGGCTGAGGCTGTGAGGTAAGATCCAGGAAATTTGGTTACTAGAGTTACTGGCATGAGGGACAGACTTATGGAATGGACTACTTAGCCTGCACAGACTTTTGAGGGAAGTTTTTGTAAGGTTTTGATTTTGCTTGTTAAGAAGGCTTAAATTAAACCTAACTATTAACTAAACCTCATGTAAACCACTTTCCTGGATCCCTTGAGAAAGCTCAGACAGAATTAACCCATGGAATAAGCTGACTCACCAAGAGCAAAGCTGTGTCTGTTAGGAGGAAAGAGCTATAAGATAGGTCCCCATCCTTTTACAGTATCTGAGTGTGAATTTCATCAGGCCTGATAACTTAGATGTATTCATTTAAACATTCTTTAGCCTGTTTTTTTTCTTTATTTTGTCTTCCATTTCTTCTCTCTTGTTGTAAATATTAATTAAGTATCTTGTCACAACTAATCATTTTGTTTCAGTGTTCATTTTAATAGGTATTAAACACTTCTGTCGTCTTGATGTTCATTATTAGCTCTAAGTAATGTGCATATACTTTCCTTTGTATTTCTTTTGCTCTTAAAAGTCAAGAAGAGGTTCTATAAGTACCTTAGGTTCCTTGCTAGTGCCTTTTCAATTTTCAGGTCATATTACAAATTAGAGAGGGTTCAGAAAATAGACAAAAGAACGAATAAAGGATTGGAAGACATGTCATACAGTGACAGACTAAAGGAGCTCAATCTGCTTAATTAAATCAAGAGAAAGTTAAAGGGTGACTTGATCATACTCTATAAGTACTTACTAGGGGTAATGGAAATTTGATGATAGATGGATTTTTTCAGTCTAATATACAAAGGTAAAACAAGATCCAATGGCTGAAAGTTAAAGCTATGGAAATTCAGTCTAGAAATAAGGTGTACACATTTAACAGAAAAGGTAATTAACCACTGGAACAATTTACCCAGTGTTCTGATGGAGTCTTCATTATTAGCCTCCATTATTCAGAGGGAGGGATAGCTCAGCGGTTTGAGCATTGGCCTGCTAAACCCAGGGTTGTGAGTTCAATCCTTGAGGGGGCCATTTGGAATCTGGGGCAAAAATTGGGGATTGGTCCTGCTTTGAGCAGGGGATTGGACTAGATGACCCCCTGAGGTCCCTTCCAACCCTGATATTCTATGATTAGTCACATTTAAATCAAGATTGGATTTTTTTTTTCTCAAAAACATGCTCTAGTTCAAACAGAAATTAATTCAGGGAATTTGCATGGCTGGTGTTAAACAAGAGGTCAGACTAGATGATCAGAATGGTCCTTTCTGACTTTATAATCTATGAAACACTGTAATTATGTGACTATTCAGGAGTTAATGCCACTGAACTACAACACTGAGTGAAATGATTTGTGACTCTTTTGACGGTTCTAAATTATTTTTACTACCTAGTCATCATCTTAATCTCATAAGTGGGTCATGAAACCTGACCACTCTTAAAAGATGACTTCTTCCTGATAAGAACATAATCTGCCACCTGTTTCTCTACTTTCATATTAAGATATTTGCACAGAAGAAAGTGAACATTTGTCTTATCTCTGAAAAGATAACTTAAAGATAAAAATTCTTGCTTTAATGAAGGTTTAAATATTTCTAGTAAAAGGGTTCCTAATTTAGTTGGAGGTTAAAATGGAGTACTCCAGTGCAGTCATTTGTCTAGAATCTTTTTTTTTTTTTTCATATATTGCAAGATGTTATTATGTCTCCCGGAGTAACTGCTCTGTGGGTGTTTCAAGTATTCTGAGTGGTAGACTCCAATGCATCATTAATTGAAGAAAATATAATGTTCTTTTCTTCCACTTCCACAAAAGATCACAAACAGCAAGAAGGTAACAGAGTCATGAACAAAAAAAGCAGCATGTGTCTATAAAAGAACAAAATCTGCTCAGCAAACTTGACATTTATTGACAGAACTAGATTTTCTTTTTGATTAAAGGAATAAGAGTGTTTGATGTGGTTCTCAAACCAAAAAAAGAAAATTATAGTTGTGTACACTGCATTTCAAATTTTTTTGCCTGTCATTAACATTGCTGCAGGTTCCCCTATACTAAAGATAATACACTAAGATTGTCCATGTGCAAAAGCAAATTGTGAAAAAAAAAATTGCAGTCTCTGTAGGGGTTTGTATGTCTTAACGTTCCACTCACCTCCTATTCTATCAAAGCATTTTATTTTAGAGTCTAAAGCAGGGGTTATCAAACTTTTTTTTTCCCTGGGACCCACTTTGAAAATATTTCAGGCTGTGATGACTCTCCCTCCAAAGTGACCCCCCCCCATATAATGCCACCCTTCTGCACTGCTGCTGGGGGCAGTACTACCTTCAGAGCTGGTGCCTATCCAGCGGCTGCTGCTCTCTGGCAGTCCGGCTACGTAACTCTGAAGGGCTCAGGCTGTCAGCCCCACGCTTGACTGACTGCTCATAACCCCCCAGTAATAACCTCACAATTGCCTCAGGAGTCACAAACCCCAATTTGAGAACACCAGTCTAAGAAGGGAGAATCATAGTGAGGTGGAGGATAGAGTTTTCTGTTCTCTCAATTTTTACATATATGCCAGGAACAGAGAAAGGGATTCAGCTAGAAGTGCCCTGTTAAATGCAGAGGAGAGATATGGCAGTTACTGAACATTTTCATTGGCTTACTTGAAGTTATCAGAGATAGCTGCAGCTGCTGCTATCCCTCCTGTGGGCAGGCACTGTATTGTTCTCAGACATGAGCCAATCAGCCCTCTGATAGGGGGAGAGGAATGTTAGATATAAGCACTGGAAGTTTTCAGTGGACTTAATTGAACGACAATGATGCAAGACTTGGGACTGAAAAGATGTAACATTTTTGTCTAAAGGTGAGGTCTGTTACAGCCTTTACCTAGCAGTGAAGTATTTATAAGAGGTATGACCCACTGCTGTGTGTCTTCTGGACCAAGAGGAAGGACCAGGAGAGAGCTTTTACAAATTAGACGCTATGGAACATGTGGAACTCACATTTAGTTAGTGGCTAGCTATTTTGAATCGGGATTCTAACTCAGTTAATAAGAGAATGAACCAAGGTTGAGTTCAGTGAAATGCAAATCCTTTATTTGACTCAGTTGGGCTTACAGAGAAAAGACAAAAGCCCTATACAATGAGGTTCCTATAGAAATTCAGGGGTTAAATATTCCATGTCCTAATGTCTGAAACCTGTTGTAATTTAGGCTATACATTTCTGGAGAAGAAGTCAACAATTATCAAAGAACTGAGTTCTGCTCACAAGAATTCACTGGCCAACCTTTCTACTTACTGGCATGGCTGAAGTGTTTGGATATGGCTAGATATATTGCTGCTATTATGCAATCTCTAAAGAAAAGAGGTGACATATATTGAACTTCAGGCAACAATAGAGACGGATAAACTAGATTTCAAACTTTTTGGGAGAGGGACCATCTTTTTGTTCTGAGTCTATACAATTCTTAACTTAATGGGGTCTTGGTACTTAACTGGGGCTCTTAGCTACTGAAATACAAATGTATAATATTTCCAAAGAAAGCTGGAAGAAAGAATGAGTAGGGGTGTGTGTGTGTGTGTGTGTGTGTGTGTGTGTGTGTGTGTGTGTGTGTGTGTGTGTGTGTGTGCAAAAATAAGTATTACTGGTAAGTCAATTATATAGATGTTAAATCGTATTTCTGTTCCACTAACTTTCATTTATAAGCAGCAGGGTGTGTGACAGTCTGCATAGCAAGAACACATTGGTAGACATTTTAAACAAAAGCTACTAGGTAATAAGTTATTTAAGAGTATTTCAAACACTATTCAAAGTATTTGTTTTCTTTGTAATACATATAAATGTTTGTATATCAAACAATTATGTGGTACTTCTTGCTCAGAAGGTGCATGAGAGCTGTTAATGGGATGTAAATACAGTAGCCCTGGATGTGATATTGTAATGCTTCTGAGAAGACAGAGTTCTGGTCTATGCTTCAGCAATGAGTTAAGATAAAGTGAAGGAAGGCAAGAGCAGCAAGAGTTGTACATAATTCACCCCATTTTCCCTAGTAACAAATGTTCAACATCAACACCTCTTCCAGATGCAAATATCTTAATCATTAACTTTTATATAAATGGGAATTTACAAAGCTTAATTCTAAACCTGCAGATAGAAAATATCATAATACTAGTAATATAGGTGAACTCTGCAACTGCATATGAAGATCAACAACAATGTTTTGACACATAGTTAATTATTTTGACTCATTACATTAACTCCCCGTGGAAGAAAAAGGCCTGGGTAGAGACCGTCGAATCGTGGAAGTCAATGAATGGCTACACAGGTGGTGTCAGAGAGAAGGCTTTGAATTCTTTGACCATGGGATGGTGTTCCAAGAAGGAGTGCTAGCCAGAGACGGGCTCCACCTATCGAAGAGAGAGAAGAACATCTTCGCAAGCAGGCTGGCTAACTTAGTGAGGAGGGCTTTAAACTAGGTTCACCGGGGGAAGGAGACCAAAGCCCTGAGGTAAGTGGGATACCGGGAGGAAGCACAAGCAGGAGTGCGCGAGAGGGCAGGGCTCCTGCCTCCTACTGAGAAAGAGGGACGATCAGCGAGTTATCTCAAGTGCGTATACACAAATGCAAGAAGCCTGGAAAACGAGCAGGGAGAACTGGAAATCCTGGAACAGTCAAGGAATTATTATGTGATTGGAATAATAGAGACTTGGTGGGATAAATCACAAGACTGGAGAACTGTCATGGATGGATATAAACTGGTCAGGAAGGACAGGCAGGGCAGAAAAGGTGGGGGAGTTGCACTGTATGTAAAGGAGCAGTATGACTCCTCAGAGCTCAAGTATGAAACTGCAGAAAAACCTGAGAGTCTCTGGATTAAGTTTAGAAGTGTGCGCAACAAGGGTGATGATGTGGTGGGAGTCTGCTATAGACCACCAGACCAGGGGGATGAGGTGGACGAGGCTTTCTTCCGGCAACTAATGGAAGTTACTAGATCGCAGGCCCTGGTTCTCATGGGAGACTTTGATCATAGAATCATAGAATATCAGGGTTGGAAGGGACCCCAGAAGATCATCTAGTCCAACCCCCTGCTCGAAGCAGGACCAATTCCCAGTTAATCATCCCAGCCAGGGTTTTGTCAAGCCTGACCTTAAACCTCTAAGGAAGGAGATTCTACCACCTCCCTAGGTAACGCATTCCAGTGTTTCACCACCCTCTTAGTGAAAAAGTTTTTCCTAATATCCAATCTAAACCTCCCCCACTGCAACTTGAGACCATTACTCCTCGTTCTGTCATCTGCTACGATTGAGAACAGTCTAGAGCCATCCTCTTTGGAACCCCCTTCCAGGTAGTTGAAAGCAGCTATCAAATCCCGCCTTATTCTTCTCTTCTGCAGGCTAAACAATCCCAGCTCCCTCAGCCTCTCCTCATAAGTCATGTGTTCTAGACCCCTAATCATTTTTGTTGCCCTTCGCTGGACTCTCTCCAATTTATCCACATCCTTCTTGAAGTGTGGGGCCCAAAACTGGACAGAGTACTCCAGATGAGGCCTCACCAATGTCGAATAGAGGGGAACGATCACATCCCTCGATCTGCTCGCTATGCCCCTACTTGTACATCCCAAAATGCCATTGGCCTTCTTGGCAACAAGGGCACACTGCTGACTCATATTGAGCTTCTCGTCCACTGTCACCCCTAGGTCTTTTTCCGCAGAACGGCTGCCTAGCCATTCGGTCCCTAGTCTGTAGCTATGCATTGGGTTCTTTCGTCCTAAGTGCAGGACCCTGCACTTATCCTTATTGAACCTCATCAGATTTCTTTTGGCCCAATCCTCCAATTTGTCTAGGTCCTTCTGTATCCTATCCCTCCCCTCCAGTGTATCTACCACTCCTCCCAGTTTAGTATCATCCACAAATTTGCTGAGAGTGCAATCCACACCATCCTCCAGATCATTTATGAAGATATTGAACAAAACCGGCCCCAGGACCGACCCGTGGGGCACTCCACTCGATACTGGCTGCCAACTAGACATGGAGCCATTGATCACTACCCGTTGAGCCCGACAATCTAGCCAGCTTTCTACCCACCTTATAGTGCATTCATCCAGCCCATACTTCCTTAACTTGCTGACAAGAATACTGTGGGAGACCGTGTCAAAAGCTTTGCTAAAGTCAAGAAACAATACATCCACTGCTTTCCCTTCATCCACAGAACCAGTAATCTCATCATAGAAGGCGATTAGATTAGTCAGGCATGACCTTCCCTTGGTGAATCCATGCTGGCTGTTCCTGATCACTTTCCTCTCATGCAAGTGCTTCAGGATTGATTCTTTGAGGACCTGCTCCATGATTTTTGCCAGGGACTGAGGTGAGGCTGACTGGCCTGTAGTTCCCTGAATCCTCCTTCTTCCCTTTTTTAAAGATTGGCACTACATTAGCCTTTTTCCAGTCATCCGGGACTTCCCCGGTTCGCCACGAGTTTTCAAAGATAATAGACAATGGCTCTGCAATCACAGCCGCCAATTCCTTTAGCACTCTCGGATGCAACTCGTCCGGCCCCATGGACTTGTGCACGTCCAGCTTTTCTAAATAGTCCCTAACCACCTCTATCTCCACAGAGGGCTGGCCATCTCTTCCCCATTTTGTGATGCCCAGCGCAGCAGTCTGGGAGCTGACCTTGTTAGTGAAAACAGAGGCAAAAAAAGCACTGAGTACATTAGCTTTTTCCACATCCTCTGTCACTAGGTTGCCTCCCTCATTCAGTAAGGGGCCCACACTTTCCTTGACTTTCTTCTTGTTGCCAACATACCTGAAGAAACCCTTCTTGTTACTCTTGACATCTCTGGCTAGCTGCAGCTCCAGGTGCGATTTGGCCTTCCTGATTTCACTCCTGCATGCCCGAGCAATATTTTTATACTCTTCCCTGGTCATATGTCCAACCTTTCACTTCTTGTAAGCTTCTTTTTTATGTTTAAGATCTGTAAGATCTATTTTATGTTTAAGATCACCCTGATATCTTCTGGGAGAGCAATACAGCGGTGCACAGACAATCCAGGAAGTCTTTGGAAAGTGTAGGGGACAATTTCCTGGTGCAAGTGCTGGAGGAACCAACTCAGGACAGAGCTCTTCTTGACCTGCTGCTCACAAACCGGGAAGAATTAGTAAGGGAAGCTAAAGTGGATGGGAACCTGGGAGGCAGTGACCATGAGATGGTAGAGTTCAGGATCCTGACACAGGGAGGAAAGGAAAGCAGCAGAATACAGACCCTGGACTTCAGAAAAGCAGACTTTGACTCCTTCAGGGAACTGATGGGCAGGATCCTCTGAGAGAATAACATGAGGGGGAAAGGAGTCCAGGAGAGCCGGTTGTATTTTAAAGAATCCTTATTGAGGTTACAGGGACAAACCATCCCGATGTGTAGAAAGAATAGTAAATATAGCAGGCGACCAGCTTGGCTTAACAGTGAAATCCTTGCTGATCTTAAACACAAAAAAGAAGCTTACAAGAAGTGGAAGATTGGACAAATGACCAGGGAAGAGTATAAAAATATTGCTCGGGCATGCAGAAGTGAAATCAGGAAGGCCAAATCACACCTGGAGTTGCAGCTAGCAAGAGATGTCAAGAGTAACAAGAAGGGTTTCTTCAGGTATGTTGGCAACAAGAAGAAAGCCAAGGAAAGTGTGGGCCCATTACTGAATGAAGGAGGCAACCTAGTGACAGAGGATGTGGAAAAAGCTAATGTACTCAATGCTTTTTTTGCCTCTGTCTTCACGAACAAGGTCAGCTCCCGAACTACTGCTCTAGGCAGCACAGCGTGGGGAGGAGGTGACCATCCCTCTGTGGAGAAAGAAGTGGTTCAGGACTATTTAGAAAAGCTGGACGAGCACAAGTCCATGGGACCGGATGCACTGCATCTGAGAGTACTAAAGGATTTGGTGGATGTGATTGCAGATCCATTGGCCATTATCTTTGAATACTCGTGGCGATTGGGGGAAGTCCCGGACAACTGGAAAAAGGCTAATGTAGTGCCCATCTTTAAAAAAGGGAAGAAGGAGGATCCTGGGAACTACAGGCCAGTCAGCCTCATCTCAGTCCCTGGAAAAATGGAACAGGTCCTCAAGGAATCAATTCTGAAGCACTTAGAGGAGAGGAAAGTGATTAGGAACAGTCAGCATGGATTCACCAAAGGCAAGTCATGCCTGACTAGTCTAATTGCCTTCTATGATGAGATAACTGGCTCTGTGGATGAGGGGAAAGTGATGGACGTGTTGTTCCTTGACTTTAGCAAAGCTTTTGACAAGGTCTCCCACAGTATTCTTGCCAGCATGTTAAAGAAGTATGGGCTGGGCGAATGGATTATAAGGTGGATAGAAAGCTGGCTAGATCATCAGGCTTAACGGGTAGTGATCAATGGCTCCATGTCTAGTTGGCAGCCGGTGTCAAGTGGAGTGCCCCAAGGGTTGGTCCTCGGGCTGGTTTTGTTCAGTATCTTCATAAATGATCTGGAGGATGGTGTGGATTGCACCCTCAGCAAGTTTGCTGATGACACTAAACTGGGAGGAGAGGTAGATACGCTGGAGGGTAGGGATAGGATACAGAGGGCCCTAGACAAATTAGAGAATTGGGCCAAAAGAAATCTGATGAGGTTCAGTAAGGACAGGTGCAGAGTCCTGCACCTAGGACGGAAGAATCTCATGCACCGCTACAGACTAAGGACCAAATGGCTCGGCAGCAGTTCGGCAGAAAAGGACCTGGGGTTACAGTGGACGAGAAGCTGGAATTCTATGATTCTATGATTCTAACTTTGGTGGTTGAGTTAAGACAGGCTTTCTCCTATAAAGCATGTGTGAAGATTAAAAGCATTGGGCCTAACAGATCACTTTGAAGGTGTTTTTGTTTTTCTCTGATATACCACAAGTGCATGAATGTAAGTATTGTTAGTTAGATGTAATGTCTCTCTGTGATGCAAAAAAGTAATGTTCATCTTTGTCATTCTGGTACACTTCCACCTGGTGAAAATATTAATTCAATTAGAGAAGATGGGGATTGACACAAGAATATAAAGTTGGGTAAGAAACTGGTTAAAAAGTAGATTACAATGGTTCATACTGAAAGGCAAACTGTTAGGCTGGTGGGATGTTACTTGTGGAGTTCCACAGGGATTGTTCTTGGGACCAGTCTTTTATTAACATTCTCATTAATGGCCTTCCCACAAAAAGTGGGAAAGTGCCAATAAAATTTGTGAGTGACACAAAGGTGGGAGGTATTACCAATATGGAGGAGGACTTGAATATTATAGAAGATTTGGATGACATTAAACTGGAGAAATAGAAATGGGATTAAATTTAATAGTGCAAGGTCATGCACTTGGGGACTAACAACAAAAAATATTTATTGTAAATTGAAGATTTACCAGTTGGAAGTGACGGAGGAGAGAGACCTTTTTCACCAATGGTACAAGGCTGTGAAAAAGGCTTTTTCAGTCCTAAAATGCATTAGGTAAGGTATTCCCAGTAGAGATAGGCAAGCATTATCATTTGTACAAAGTACTGGTGAGACTTTATCTGCAATTCTGTGTACAATCTGGTTTCCCATCTTTAAGAAAGATGAATTAAAACTGAAACAGATGCACAGAAGGGCAGAGAGGAGATATGGTTGATCTCTATAAATACATCAGATAGATAAATACTTGGAAAAGAGGAGTTATTTAAGTGCAAATCTTGGTGTGATGCTGGCAGACCAGGTGCCAACTCATGCCAAGGCCCCTAAGCCTCAATTGAACACCAACAAAAGCATAGCTGGAAACCCATCTGGCTCACTCTTTTTACTATTGTTAAAATGGGTATTAAGTTTATGAAAATGTGTTTAAGGTTTAGACATTATGAAATGCTTGTAAATTTTGCATGCACTAATCTCATTATGATATCTGTATCCCATGTTATAAGGTAATATTTAAGCATTTGCTCTGAAATTGTAAATGCCCACAGTCAGGAGACAAGCACTACCAAGAGTGAAATATTTCAGAGTAGCAGCCATGTTAGTCTGTATTCACAAAAAGAAAAGGAGTATTTGTGGCACCTTAGAGACTAACCAATTTATTTGAGCATAACCTGTAGCTCACAAAAGCTTATGCTCAAATAAATTGGTTAGTCTCTAAGGTGCCAAAAGTACTCCTTTTCTTCAAGTGTGAAATACTACCTTACCACAGGAGGTGTTAACTTCTACCCAACAAAAGAAGGTCCATAGACATCAGAGAAACCATTATGGAACATCAGAGGACAAAAGGCTTTGAGTGCTCCCCACACTTATGAAGAATAGATATGCAACAGGACTTGTCCCATCATCTTGAACTGGGGGAAGGGAATAAAAGTCTCTGACAGGAAGTAACTTCATGTCTATGCTGGCCTTTGGGAAAGCATAAGCAAGGGATCCACAGCTGCTTAGCCTGGGTTAGCCCTAAAGGACATATAGAGCTTGCATGTTTCAGCAGCTTCTATTACTGCTACAAACGTAAGACAGTAACTCATTTGTGTTTGTTTACTTGGTTTAACCTTGTAAATTTTCTTTTTCTTAGTTAATAAATATTTGACTTATTTTAGGATTGGCTACAGGCATGGTCTTTGGTATAAGAACAAAAGTGCAATTGACCAGGGGTAAGTGACTGGTTCTCTGGGAGTGGGAGTAACTAAATATTGTTGTGACCTTCTTTGGAAGGGACCATCTATCAAAAAGGCAAGCTTGCCTGGGTGGCAAGATACATCGGAGTACCCAATGGGACTGTCTGACTCTATGGTTAGACTGTTATAGTGCTTGAGGAAGTCACACTTGATTTGTGGAATCTAAATATAGAACTCCCAGTCAGCTTGGTGTTTGTACCCTGCTTCTTAACTGTCTGCCCTGAGGTTGGTACTCATGTTCTTGATCCACTTCAGATAGTCTGACAGTTGACACAAGAACAAATTGCTATAAACTGGCCATCAGCAAGTTTAGGATTGAAATTAGATAAAGGTTTCTAATCGTCAGAGGAATGAAGTTATTGAACCCCTTTCCAAAGGGAAGAGTGAGGGGGTTTTGCCCCAACTTGTTTCAAGACTAAGCTTAGTACATTTGAGGGGAGCAATGATGAGGTTGCACAAAATGGCATATGACCCATCAGCATCTAATACTAAATGTCTCCGATTGATGGATATGGGATACTAGATGGGGAAAGGCTCTGAGTTATTACAGATATTTTTTCCCCAGGTGTATGGCTGGTGGGTCTCACCCATATGTCAATTTCAGATTTAAATATGATTGGACACTGCTTTTTTTTATTTTAAAGATTTAAGAATGTCCTTCATAATCTGTCTTAAGAGAGCAAAGAGGCTTATCAGGCAGCTGATAAGTTTCTGTTAGCTTGTTTTTAACAGATTGAACATAACAAAGTTGTACTCAACTATGCTACCAGCTATTTAAAATAGCACCTATGCTAAAATCAACTCTTTAATTGCATCAAACACTCTTGTCTGTGCTCTTCATTAGCATATTTGTTCTGCTTGTCTATGAAATGTCAAATGCTGAAGTGGCTTGTCTTTATTAATTACATTCCTTAATTTTCATTAGTTTTCTTTCCACTTAGCACCTCTTGTAGGCAAGGTAGAATGGGCTAAATATTAGTGTTGTTTACACACTGTTTTTTGTGACAATAGCAAAAATAACATTTCAGTTGTTTCTTATTTTCAGTTAAAAAACATAGACTTATACAATGCTAATTTTTTCAATGTTTATATATATATATTATCCTAACTACTTTTGAGCTTTAAAACACCCAGATGAAATATGCTACCAGTGACTGATCTGGACTCATTTTTAGAATTGTGAAACATGCCAATGACAGGGAATATACTTGAATATACTCCGACTGGAAAAAAAAATAAGGTGATTAGAGCTGCTTGAATAATATTAATTAACTTATTTAATGAATTTTGTGTGATTTTAAAAAAATCAACTTTTCTCCCATTATTCACCCAGCTTATACATCTAGGTGAAGAGACTGTGAATATGCATTCATCAAAAGTTGCATCTGATATATTTTTAAATACAATATTCTGTTCCGTTCACTGCTCAGAAGTATCAGAGGGGTAGCCGTGTTAGTCTGGATCTATAAAAGCTGCAAAGAGTCGTGTGGCACCTTATATACTAACAGACATATTGGAGCATAAGCTTTTTTACTTCATCTGTTAGTGTGTAAGCTGCCACAGGATTCTTTGCCACTTGTTCAGAAGTAGGTTCACTTAAACCCAAGCCCATGTTGTGGAGCATCACTTAACTGATGATCAGTTCTTTTCTCCCTCCTTTTGGAACCACGTTATTTCTAAAATAGTTAAGTATGAGAGGTTTTTATTTTACAATAAGAGAATCTAAATGTCTACCTTATAGGAAGCAGCAATGGCTGTTCCAGAATCAGGCTGGTTCACTTCTTAATAAGCCCAATTCCCCCTTCCCCAATCACAAATTTCCCCAGAAAGAAACAATTATTTCTGAAATTTTGCATCATGTGCATCATCCCAGGGTAGGGTTCTGCTGCAAAACCTGGAAAGAATCAGAGGAATTTCAAAGTTATGGTCTCAAGTTTCTCCATTACATAGATTCATAGATTCATAGATATTTAGGTCAGAAGGGACCATTATGATCATCTAGTCTGACCTCCTGCACAATGCAGGCCACAGAATTTCACCCACCACTCCTAAAAAAGACCTCACACCTATATCTGTGCTATTGAAGTCCTCAAATTGTAGTTTGAAGACCTCAAGGAGCAGAGAATCCTCCAGCAAGTGACCCGTGCCCCATGCTACAGAGGAAGGCGAAAAACCTCCAGGGCCTTCCAATCTGCCCTGGAGGAAAATTCCTTCCCGACCCCAAATATGGCGATCAGCTAAACCCTGAGCATATGGGCAAGATTCATCAGCCAGATACTACAGAAAATTCTTTCCCGGGTAACTTGGATCTTACCCCATCTAAAAACCCATCACAGGCCATTGGGCCTATTTACCATGAATATTTAATTACCAAAACCATGTTATCCCATCATACCATCTCCTCCATAAACTTATCGAGTTTAATCTTAAAGCAAGATAGATCTTTTGCCCCCACTACTTCCCTCGGAAGGCTATTCCAAAACTTCACTCCTCTGATGGTTAGAAACCTTCGTCTAATTTCTAATCTAAATTTCCTAGTGGCCAGTTTATATCCATTTGTTCTTGTGTCCACATTGGTATTGAGTTTAAATAATTCCTCTCCCTCTCTGGTATTTATC
The DNA here is from genome assembly GCF_965140285.1 of Lepidochelys kempii. Classification (NCBI taxonomy): domain Eukaryota; kingdom Metazoa; phylum Chordata; order Testudines; family Cheloniidae; genus Lepidochelys; species Lepidochelys kempii. The sequence continues at coordinate 85,097,922 of NC_136380.1, forward strand.
CCTCTGATATATTTATAGAGAGCAATCATATCTCCCCTCAACCTTCTTTTAGTTAGGCTAAACAAGCCAAGCTCCCTGAGTCTCCTTTCATAAGACAAGTTTTCCATTCCTCGGATCATCCTAGTAGCCCTTCTCTGTACCTGTTCCAGTTTGAATTCATCCTTCTTAAACATGGGAGACCAGAACTGAACACAGTATTCCAGGTGAGGTCTCACCAGTGCCTTATATAACGGTACTAAAACCTCCTTATCCCTACTGGAAATACCTCTCCTGATGCATCCCAAGACGACATTAGCTTTTTTCACAGCCATATCACATTGGCAGCTCATAGTCAACCTATGATCAACCAATACTCCAAGGTCCTTTTCCTCCTCCGTTACTTCTAGTTGATGCGTCCCTAGCTTATAACTAAAATTCTTGTTATTACAATGAGCCTTGTGTCCTAACTTACACCAGTACAAGGTGGGCGTAAAGTCATTATCATGCTGTTTTACACAGTCTTTGCCCTGCTCTACATGACTGCAAATGGTGCAGGGCAACAGAAAATCAGGCCTCTGATGTTGAGAAAATGTACCTGAAATTTAATTTTAAAATGGTGTAACTCTTTTGAGACATCTTCAAAATGGTTTGGTCTAGGAACTCCAAATTTACTTTGTCATCCTTGCCCAAAAGTGACTTTTAATAAAATGCTTTTTTGGGGAAGTAAAGGGACATCAAACAAAAATCCAGTTTATGATACTTATCCATTAAGACAGGCAGAAAAGGGATTAACTACAGCTTCAGTAAAGCAGGGGTATAAAAATAGAATCATTGGAATGCTGAGGGAAAGGCACTGAGCAGAAAGAAGAAAAGGAAATGCATGCAGACTTAAGAGGGCAAATTAAGTTTGGGTAAGTGACTGAGTATTTAAGGATTATGTGGCTATAGGGAACAGGCTGGATCTGTTAAATGTTCACTTCCAGACAAATTCATGTTTGGTTTTTATAAACATTACATTGGTTACACAAATGAGAGATTGTTTTAGGGAGTTAGCTGGATTCCAAAAAAGCATGCTTTCACCCTTTAACTTTTTCCTTAATTAAAATAAAACTCAGATTTTTGTGGATTTTGTGCAAAATGCTTTTTTAAGTAAATGTTACCCTTTTGATTAGTTCCATACAGTTAGTGAAGTAACGGGAGCATAAATTGGATCACACTCAATCCACATTCCTTGTGGATTGTACCTCCACTCTGCAGATGGGCTAAACATTATTTAAATTTGGTTCATATATAAGTTCTTTTTATTGTCATTAAGAAAAATCTCCTATTAATGCAGATATTCCTTTTGATATCGTAAATAATGTAGAAGTATGATAGAAAGATGAGATCCCAAACAACAAAGAGAACCACAATTTTATAGATGGTAACAATAGGGATCTCTTTTCTGAGTGGTGGAGTGGTTTATTTTGATATAGGTCTGGTACACATACAATGATGATTCTAGTATTTCTATTTGAGATGGAAATAGTCTGCTTCAGCTGTTTAAAAAACAAACAAATGGACCCCTTTTGTCTTGTGAGATGTAAATCAATGCACACACAAAGGAAAGGGTCCTACAATATTTTATTAGCAGATGGTTCTGTTTCACACTGTATGACTATCATGTTCCGCACTGCACAAGTCTAGGGATCTCAGTTTGCAGCTGAACGATAACCTTAAAGAGACAATATTCTTACACTGTAAGCACAGAAATTTATACAGGCAGAAGTAACCTTAGACTATTGCAGTGTTTCCCAAACTTGGGACGCCGCTTGTTCAGGGAAAGCCCCTGGTGGGCCGGGCCGGTTTGTTTACCTGCCGCGTCCTCAGGTTTGGCCAATCGTAACTCTCACTGGCCACGGTTCGCTGTGCCCAGCAAATGGGGGCTGCGGGAAGCGGTGGCCAGTACGTCTCTAGGGCCGCGTCACTTCCCGCAGTAAGCAAACTGGCTTGACCTGCCAGGGGCTTTCCCTGAACAAGCAGGGTCCCAAGTTTGGGAAACACTGGACTATTGGGAAGGTCAGCAAAGTGATTCTTTGGGATGCCTTCCAAACTTGTTATATTAAGTGTTCAGGCAAGCACCTTCCTCCTTTGTTTGGGAGAAATGAAGCACAGTTGATTATGCTGGGACCTATGTACAGTTGCCAGTATTTTAAACAACAAATAAGGTCCAAATCTCCAGTTAAGCCAGAGATCTAGAGTTCCCATACTGACAAGTGTGGTGTACATTATGGTGAAATTTCTCAAACTCAAATGCTTCACGGATCACAAGTTATAGTGGAAAAAGCTGAAGTACTCTTTGTTGTTTTGGTTTTTTTTGTCTCTGTCTTCACAGACAAGGTCAGCTTCCAGACTGCTGCACTGGGAAGCACGGTATGGGGAGGAGGTGAGCAGCCCTCAGTGGTGAAGGAACAGGTTAAGGACGATTGAGAAAAGCTGGACATGCACAAGTCCATGGGTCTGGATGCAATGCATCTGAGGGTGGTGAGGGAGTTGGCTATTGTGATTGCAGAGCCATTAGCCATTATTTCTGAAAATTCTTGGTGATCGCGGGAGGTCCCAGACAATTGGAAAAAGGCAAATATAGTGCTCATATTTACAAAAAATGGAAGGAGAATCTGTGGAACTACAGACAAATCAGCACCACCTCAGTCTCCGGAAATATTCTGGAGCAGGTCCTCCAGTAATCCATTTTGAAGCACTTAGAGAAGAAGAAGCTGACCAGGAACAGTCAACATGGATTCACCAAGGGTAAGTCATGCCTGTGTTGGATCATATTAAAGACATTCTGTATTAAAATCACAAATGAGTTTGATTCCCCATAGTTTGGGATTTGGCATTTAACCCTTAAAAGGTACCTCAATGCTTTACAAAATTTAAAATGTTTTTAAGTTGTGGCTGCAGCAGGGCAGTCAAAATCAGGAGAATAGAAAAAAAATCTGGATTCTTTTTGTTTGTTTGTTTGTTTTTTGTAACAAAATAGCAGATGAGAGCTGTAGTAAAAAAATAAATATGAAATTAAAAAAGACAGTGCCCCTCTGAAGCAACAGCAGGGGTGAGGTGCACAAAACAAAAAGAAGCAATGTTAGAAACACAGAGTCTTAAAATGGCTCTGAGTAATCAGACTGTCACTTTGATAAAGGTACATGAAAACTCTGTAAGCAAAAAGAAATAGTTATACCTTATGTAAAAATGCATATGGATAATAGAAGTTAAACTATGGAAGGAATGTGCATTTGCCCCAGAACATGTGCAGGGTATATTGTAGAAGGGGCAATATAAATGCGGACATACCATGTTACTTAATTAAAATGCTATTCGTGCTCCAAAGGGAGCCATAATAGGTTGGGTTTTCTTTTTCAGATTGCTGTGTGTTTTGGAAGCAGAAGTTAAAAAAAGTAATCAAAACTCTGGTGAAAGTTGATTGTGTCCCTTTTAAGATAGTCTCTGAGCTGCTAATGGCTCCAAAAGCAGGAAGCATCTGTGAACATGCAAATTACCTAAGTGATAAAGGAAGAAAAGAACTAGCAGCACAAAGGAGCTGCAGATAAAGGACACACCCAATCAGCAAACAAATTGCCTAAATAAAAGGCATGGGATAACAAGATAATTTTAATAAATTTGATAATAAGTACCCCTGTAACAATGTATAGTGTGTATGATTTTTGGAAAAATCCTTTAAGGTCATATGGTAATGATGCTTCTCAGCAATTACCTGTAAATAAACTTAAAGCTTAACACAGCAGGAAAAACATTATAAACTTGGTCTCCTGTATAAGAAGGAAAACTGAGGTATCCCACCTCAGGGATTTAATGACTAAACAGTGGGATAATTTCCTCATAACCCTTAAAAGATAGAAGCCATTGAAACCTGGCCTGCCTATAGAACAAAAACAGGAAAATATGGGGGGAATTCCTCTGTTTTGCCTGCAATCAGCAAGGGTATTTGTAAAAGAAATATTTTAAGCAATAATCTGCCACCCCAAAAAGGGGTAGAAACATGTTCTTTTGTCTTTCAGAAAATCAGGAAAAGCTGATGCCAGCTGAAGAGCAACCCAATACCATGAATCTACTGTCACAATAGAAACTGTGTTTTGTGTTCTATGTTTTGTCTTGTCTTGTTGCTAGCACTGTTGTGTGTTTAAAAAAAATACTGCAGACCTGCAGATAATTAAAAATAAATTAAGCGCTCTGTCCCAGCTACAGGACAGCCTGAAACAAAAACAAATACATGCCAATGTAGACTTGGTCCAAATTGGTCTGGGTAACCTAAAAGCCCGATGGAATCTTTGGCAATGGCTTAATATTACCACATGGCTTATGCATAAGAAAAAAAAATTAGAAATAGGAAACTACACAGCCATAGCTATGGGATTCACTGAAATGCAGATACTTGCCCTAGCAACTTTGGAACACAATGTTCTGGGTCATATTGGGAAATATTAAGTGTTTGATGCATTTGTTAAAACAAAGAAAGAGATCATTGTTTGACACTTATCAATATGAATGGATGCAATACATTTTCCAGTATTGTAAAACCAGACTTGTTAGTGGGAGAAATTGTTGTCAAAATTGCACACCAACTGTCCCTGGAGGAAAAGGTATTGAAGGTTAGCCCACTCCCCATATTACACATGGGATCCTTCTGGCTACCCTGGACCTCGAGTCAGTGGGCTGGGGAGGGAAGGAAGCTATTAGACACTAGAGGTTGTACAGAATGGAGTCCTAAAATGTGGGTGTGCCTCACCTTGCCTGTTGCCCCAGAACCTTGTAGTAAAGATACATTACTAGGATCGTGTATGTGGGATGAATTGGAATCACAAACTCAAATTGCACAGTACCTTCTCTTGAATAGGCTACATAGAAAGTGACACTGATGATTATAAATCTTATTGTCAAAAGGGGGATTATGTTGGATCATATTAAAGAAGTTCTGTATGAAAATCACAAATGAGTTTGATTCCCCATAGTTTAAATTCCAGGGTATTACTAATTAAGAGGTCTCTTGGTTTTTGGTACTGTTTCTCTCCTCTATGTGTGAAACTTGCAAGCTGCTAATTGTCTTAGTACATTCTAAGACAGAGCCTGTTCTCAAAGCAATTCTTTGTAACAACTACTCACACAGAGAGAGACTCAAAGCAATACTCTGTAACAACACAAACAGCACCCAGAGACTCCCCACCCTTTTGTTATATTCATCTCGCTTTGTTAACAATTGTGATTAAAATAGAGATAGAGGATGTATGTGGATGGATGCTGGTGTGGATAATAACTGAATGATCAGGGTGGTGCCAGCCTAAGAATCCAGTGTCCATCGGCTGAAGAAGGTGTCAGGTGGCAATAACCAGAGGACCACCGAAGGGCAGACTGGAATCCACCCAACAGCCTCAAGGATGGGAGAACCAAAGAAGAAGATAACATCTGGCAGCACGGAGCTGTCAGGAATGTGCCATCTGCTGATGAAGCAATTCCCATAGACTGGCATAGGAAGAAATTCCGATAAAAATGGACTCTAGAAAATGAGAACTTTGGGGTCTGATTCTGCAAACCAACTTCCAGGAGCATCAGATGAGCATCTGACAAGGCCGTGATCCCTCCTCATGTCCAGGCCACCTGGCCAGTGGCTTGGCCTGAGCAACTCTAAAGCTGGTAACTATGATAACAACCTTGCAGAACGTGTGTGTGTGTGTGTGTGTATGAATGAATGTGTGAATAAATATGAAATTGAATGGAATGTTATAGCTATAACTAACTGCTTACTATGAGTCTTTCTGTATTCACAATAAATCTGGCATTTTGCCTTTTCCCCTTTAAGATCCTGCTTTTTTTATTTTATTGGTATAATACCTGACCAACCTGATTGCCTTCTATGATGAGATAGATAGATCTGTGGATGAGGGGAAAGCAGTGGACGTGTTATTCCTTGACTTTGGCAAAGCTTTTGATACAGTCTCCCACAGTATTCTTGCCAGCAAGTTAAAGAAGTATGGATTGGATGAATGGACTATAAGGTGTAGGGAACTGTCTAGATCATTGTGTTTGATGGATAGTGATCAAAGGCTTGATGTCGAGTTGGCAGCCAGTATGAAGCAGAGGGGTTGGTTCTGAGGCCAGTTTAGTTCAACATCTTCATTAATGATCTGGATGATGGGATGGATTGCACCCTCAGCAAGTTCACAGATGACACTAACCTGGGGGGAGAGGTAGATATACTGGATGGTAGGGATAGGGTTCAGAGTGACCCAGATAAATTGGAGGATTGGGCCAAAAAAAATCTGATTAAGTTCAACAAGGACAAATGCAGAGTCCTGCACTTATGATGAAAGAATCCCATGCACCGCTACAGTCTGGGGACCTACTGGCTAAGAGGCAGTTCTGCAGAAAAGGACCTGGGGAGTACAGTGGATGAGAAGCTGGATATGAGTCAACAGTGCGCCCTGTTGCCAGGAAGGCTAATGGCATATTGGGATGCATTAGTAGGAGCGCTGCCAGAAGATTGAGAGCAGTGATTATTCCCCTCTTTTCAGTACTAGTGAGGCCACATCTGGAGTACTGCATCCAGTTTTGGTCCCCCACACTGCAGAAAGGATGTGGACAAATTAGAGAGAGTCCAGCAGGGGGCAACAGAAATGATTAGAGGGCTGGGGCACATGATTTATGAGGAGAGGCTGAGGGAACTGGGGTTATTTAGTCTGCAGAAGAGAAGAGTGAGGGGGGATTTGATAGCAGCCTTCAGCTACCTGAAGGGGGGTTCCAAAGAGGATGGAGCTAGGATGTTTTCAGTGGTGGCAGATGACAGAACAAGGAGCAATGATCTCAAGTTGCAGTGGGGGAGGGCTAGGTTGGATATTAGGAACAACTAATTCATTAGGAGGCTTGTGAAGCACTGGAATGGGTTACATAGGGAGGTGGTGGAATCTCCATCCTGAGAGGTTTTTTTAAGACCTGGCTTAACAAAACCCTGACTGGGATTCTTTAGTTGGTGATGGTTCTGCTTTGAGCAGGGGGTTGGATTAGGTGACCTCCTGAAGTCTCTTCCAACCCTAATCTTCTTTGATTCTACAGTTGAGGCTTGGTAGGGTGGGGATCCATGTGCAGGTGGCTCATCAGGATGGTGCAGGGGGAATGAGGCTAATCGGGGGGGGGGAGGGGTTCTGGTTGTGGAGGGGGGGTTGGCAGGAGGGTCTGAGTATGAGAGGTCTGGATGCACAGGGGTTGGGTGGATGGGGGAGAGGCTCCCTGTAGAGTGATCCCTGCCCCTGCAGCTGAGGAGTGATGGGCTCAGGAAGCACACAAGGTGGCTGGGGAGGGGAGGTTGCAGAGATTCCTACAACCAGGATGGAAATCTGGGCATAGGTCTGAAACAGCCTTGGATGCCATGCAGAGAAAGAGGAAATCCTGTCCTCCCCAGCCAGGACTAGGAACTGAGGCTGGCGCAAGGTAGGGGCCACTAGTCAGATGTTCTCCAGTCCTGCCCTCTGCTCCACAGTGATTTACCTCTCTGCCAGCAGCCCTGGGCACCCAAATCATACTGCTGGGGATGGTCGCATGACTGCTCTTGTGAATTCCCTTTGCTTCCCAGTCAGAAAGTCATTTTTTCTGTGGAGAAGCAAAGTAATCTGCAGGAAACATACATTCTGTGCCTGTGCAGTGGTGCAGAATTCCCCCAGGAGTACTACGTACACTCCTATTCCCAATAAGGGCTACATTGGCCAGTTAACAGAGCTGGTGGTTGAGCTGCAGGCAGGTATGTCTGAGTAGACTTGTGGTCCTGGCATAACTGGCTTCAGCCCAGGTAACACCAACTATCCCTTCAAATTATTCTGTGATTACCCCCAAAATCAAGAAACCCCTGACTATAAAGACCAGCCCATAATGAAAAATCATTATGACAAAGGTCCAGCGCTACAGATGAGTTCACATTTTCAAGGCCATCTCTGCTAGAGGCTTACTTGTTAATGTAAATTGACCCTTTTTTACATTTATAGGGTCAATATACCAATTACTATTTTCTTCTGGGGCCAGCAAGGATAGAATCATAGAGAATCATAGGGTTGGAAGGGACCCCAGAAGGTCATCTAGTCCAACCCCCTGCTCGAAGCAGGACCAATTCCCAGTTAATCATCCCAGCCAGGGCTTTGTCAAGCCTGACCTTAAAAACCTCTAAGGAAGGAGATTCTACCACCTCCCTAGGTAACGCATTCCAGTGTTTCACCACCCTCCTAGTGAAAAAGTTTTTCCTAATATCCAATCTAAACCTCCCCCACTGCAACTTGAGACCATTACTCCTCGTTCTGTCATCTGCTACGATTGAGAACAGTCTAGAGCTATCCTCTTTGGAACCCCCTTTCAGGTAGTTGAAAGCAGCTATCAAATCCCCCCTCATTCTTCTCTTCTGCAGACTAAACAATCCCAGCTCCCTCAGCCTCTCCTCATAAGTCATGTGTTCTAGACCCCTAATCATTTTTGTTGCCCTTCGCTGGACTCTCTCCAATTTATCCACATCCTTCTTGAAGTATGGGGCCCAAAACTGGACACAGTACTCCAGATGAGGCCTCACCAATGTCGAATAGAGGGGAACAATCATGTCCCTCGATCTGCTTGTTATGCCCCTACTTATACATCCCAAAATGCCACTGGCCTTCTTGGCAACAAGGGCACACTGCTGACTCATATCCAGCTTCTCATCCACTGTCACCCCTAGGTCCTTTTCCGCAGAACTGCTGCCTAGCCATTCGGCCCCTAGTCTGTAGCGGTGCATTGGATTCTTCCGTCCTAAGTGCAGGACCCTGCACTTATCCTTATTGAACCTCATCAGATTTCTTTTGGCCCAATCCTCCAATTTGTCTAGGTCCTTCTGTATTCTATCCCTCCCCTCCAGCGTATCTACCACTCCTCCCAGTTTAGTATCATCCGCAAATTTGCTGAGAGTGCAATCTACACCATCCTCCAGATCATTTATGAAGATATTGAACAAAACCGGCCCTAGGACCGACCCCTGGGGCACTCCATTTGACACTGGCTGCCAACTAGACATGGAGCCATTGATCACTACCCGTTGAGCCCAACAATTTAGCCAGCTTTCTACCCACCTTATAGTGCATTCATCCAGCCCATACTTCTTTAACTTGCTGACAAGAATACTGTGGGAGACTGTGTCAAAAGCTTTGCTAAAGTCAAGAAACAATACATCCACTGCTTTCCCTTCATCCACAGAACCAGTAATCTCATCATAAAAGGCGATTAGATTAGTCAGGCATGACTTTCCCTTGGTGAATCCAAGCTGGCTGTTCACTTTCCTCTCATGCAAGTGCTTCAGGATTGATTCTTTGAGGACCTACTCCATGATTTTTCCAGGGACTGAGGTGAGGCTGACTGGCCTGTAGTTCCCAGGATCCTCCTTCTTCCCTTTTTTAAAGATTGGCACTACATTAGCCTTTTTCCAGTCATCCGGGACTTCCCCCGTTCGCCACGAGTTTTCAAAGATAATGGCCAATGACTCTGCAATCACAGCCGCCAATTCCTTCAGCACTCTCGGATGCAACTCGTCCGGCCCCAGGGACTTGTGCACGTCCAGCTTTTCCAAATAGTCCCTAACCACCTCTATCTCCACAGAGGGCTGGCCATCTCTTCCCCATTTTGTGATGCCCAGCGCAGCAGTCTGGGAGCTGACCTTGTTAGTGAAGACAGAGGCAAAAAAAGCATTGAGTACATTAGCTTTTTCCACATCCTCTGTCACTAGGTTGCCTCCCTCATCCAGTAAGGGGCCCACACTTTCCTTGGCTTTCTTCTTGTTGCCAACATACCTGAAGAAACCCTTCTTGTTACTCTTGACATCTCTTGCTAGCTGCAGCTCCAGGTGCGATTTGGCCCTCCTGATATCATTCCTACATGCCCGAGCAATATTTTTATACTCTTCCCTGGTCATATGTCCAACCTTCCACTTCTTGTAAGCTTCTTTTTTATGTTTAAGATGTTTAAGATGGTTCTGTATGTAGGGTAACACGGAGTAACAATAGATCAAGGATGTGAGAGTAGATTTGTACACTTCAGATATGCTACTAAAATAGCCCTTATGTAATTAAAATGTCTGTGGTGTGAAGAATATTTTTTCTCTTGCATTGAGAAAATAAGACAGAGTATTTTTTTAAAAAAAACAAGACGGTTTTGTAAAGGCTTTGGAGAGAAAAACTGATCATTAGAAATTATATCCTGGTCAGGAGGAATATTCTACAAACAAACTCTGCAGCAACTGGATGAATTGTTTGTGATCACAAACCATTTAATTCCAACTCCATCCAAATAGCAATTTCCTGATATGTACATATCAGTATATATATCTCAAAAGTACCAGTCTTCACATTATTATAAACAACAATTTTGGAGCGGAGGGAAAAGGGTGTGTTGCCCTCATAGTCACCTTTACTGCTTTCAAAATAGCATGATGCTGCTCCTCCCCCCCAGCCCCTTTCTGTCTCTCCATACCCTCTGGTGTCCTGTATAAAAAGGTTTGTACATGTTTTGTACAGTTGTGCATTGAGAAAAGGATGAAAGATTGCCAAACTCAGTGCTGCAGCTCATAGAGGATTAGAAAGAGTTCCTACACAAGATCAAAATACAATGTTAAAGGTGCTCAGCACAAATAAGGGAATGAAAAATGGTACAGGAAGACTCCAGGTCTGTGAAGTCAGTTTTATCAGCTGGGTATATTTTACTTTCCCAGTCTGTAAAACAGTGTAGTGAAATCAAACAAGAACAGTGCCTTATGGAGAGGAGCAGTAATTGCCCTTATCTCTATTCTACAAAGTAACCAAAAAGTTGTAGTAATTATAAGCCCCATGTCTCTGAACATGGAAGTCTTCATGATTTGCATAAGACTCAGACCAGTAGGTTTAATTGCATACCCCTCAACTTGAAAGATGCAGATGAAGTCGACCCTGTGATAGCAGACACTGTTAATAGATAGTTGCATGTCTTTATTGGTGCTTGGGGTTTTGCCCATGTTGCAGGCCCTGATATTAATGTTCCTTGAAGTGGAGGTGTTCTGAGGACAGGCATCTTCAAATTCCCTATTGGGAATGGGTACAGTATGGGGACTTGCTATAGGTTAAGAGGAGAAACTGTAGGGATCATATGATCATAATATTAAGTAAGTCAAATATTATCCAAGATGGGATTTTAGTTGTTTCTATGCTGGGATTTCAGCAGCCAGAATCAGGAAGCTGCAGTTTTCTACTGGACATATTTTAAGACCTGGGGGAGTGGGGGCAGGGGCAGGGCGCAGGGGAAAAAGCAGGGGAGGAGATGAGGAGTCTCATATCGGGCTATTTGAAGAAAATGTACCTTGTGTCCCATACAAACCTGATGATATCTTGCTTCTACTATTGTGGATTCTTACTTTCAGAAATGCTAAGTCATCAAACTGAACCATCCTAAATTATTCTCTCTCTCTCTCATTGGACTTTTGTTTCACAATTATACCTTGACAGGCTGAGCTAAAGTACTTTAAGACTGTACTTTCAGCCAACAAATGGATCAGTGCCGGCATAGACTTTGACCCTGAGTTCAGTCTATATCTAATGCTCACATCTAAATCTTCTGAGCTCTCTTCTGTCTCTATCCTTTCAACTAAGCTAGAGCTTTTTTTTATACCATCCTCCTTTATTTCACCCCTGAACAATCATTACTCACTTCCATGTAATGAAGCTTGATACCTGACAGGCATATAAAAATGCAATATCCTTGAGGAGTTTACAAGCTAAGGCCCTAATCCTACAAACTCTTATCCATGTGCTTAACTATAGACATCTGGATAGTCCCATTGAAATCAACTGGATGCTGAAATATGTCAAGTTAAACACATGTTTGCAAGATCAAGGCCTTCATGGTCCCAATAACATAATAAAAGTGACACCATAGCATATGTGGCTATGGAAGGAGATTGGAAGTGAGACAGAATAAAAATATCATAATACTGGTACTCCCCCATTCCATACAGAGAACAACATGTAAACATGAGTTTGTCACACACTTCTTATTACATGCTATCTTTGTGTAGATAAATACATACTCTAGCTGTGGAAAACTGCACACATTTAAGAACATACATAAACTTGATTTATTGAATTTAATTTTTTTAGGAAGAACGTGTGTATAGTTTATAACTTTTATTAGCTACAATAGTTTAAAATCAATAACAGGCAATCTACATATATTTTAAATATATTTAACCAATAAAATAGGTATACAGCTTTCCTCACAAGAGTATTGTGGTGGTTAATATTTGCAAAAGCATTTTGAGATCCATGGAAGATGGGAGCTACTGTACATGGGGGTGGAAAATTAATGTCTCTCCAGAAAATGCAACACCTCTTTTAGAGACTGTTTAAAAACAAAACCAAACCCTAAACATATAATTGCAAAATGGAACTTCACAACACATCTGAGGTAAGTAGGGGCTTCAAACCTCCAATTTACCTGCAGATGTTCCTAGATAATTTTTATAATAAGCTAATCTTTAGCTTCAACTAAATATAGGAGAGAAGGCAAAGTAGATACACTGCTATCTAAGGGCTACATTGTGCCTGTAAATACAACCTGAGGAAATGGTACAGTATCGGAATATTGCTCTTGGAAAGTGAGAAACGTGATTCAGAGACACCCTAAGAGGAGTAATTCCTTCTAGGGGTTCCCTGATGAACTTGGGAATGTGACATGTATGATTACTTTATGAAAGAGCTTGGTTCTACACCCCACACTGCCTACTAAGCCATACATCCAGCTATCTCTGCCTTCTACCTGCTCATTCTCCTCTTACTGGCTCTCTAACACACACTTGGGAATGCAGTCTGATCAACCCTAGGATTCAGAGTATCCATGTGAGGGAAGAGGTCTTTATTTTTGTCTGCATTGCTGCATTAGGTGTAGACACAAGCTAGCCTTATTCTGTTCAGATAAGCAAAATAGCCCATTTTATAGAAGGAAGTATATTGTTGAAAGGAAGAAGCAAAATGGAAAATGTTATCTTAGGAACCATGATATGCAACTTTCACATTGCGGGGGAATAATTCTAATTTCTTTAGTGATAATGTACATAATAGATGAGCTTCTCAATGGATTTCCTCTGGACTCATCCCTGCAGTCCTGTGAAACTCCTATAGAATCTGACCTCATGGGCCAGCTCCTCAGCAGTTGATGCAACTCCATGGGAATACCCTAAGATTCTACTAAAGAACTTCCCTGTGCTAGCATTTACATTTCTCACCCCAAAAATGAATTTACAAAGTTCCACACACAAAATAACCTTCTTGTAAAATTCTCATTTCGGGAGAAAAAACAGCATAGCAACTAATGAGGTAGGTGAAATCATTTTAATGACTTTAAAATCCTTGCTAAGGATTAGATCCTGCATCCACAGAAGTGGGTGGTAAGACTCTCATTGACTTCAATGGAAACAGGAGTGTAAAATTAGCTGAACATAGAAATCTTGCCTGACAGCAGAGACATAAATTTGTAATAGAAATTTCATATTCTGCATATACCTCTTCTATCGAGAGAAGGAAGAATGCACAGTCAAAAGAACACTCACTTGGATACAGATCTCATAATTGTCTGCATTCTGACCAGTTTAAAGAACTATTTACACATACTTCAGTCAGTTCTCTGCAAACTTCAAACCTTTGAATTGCAAAATTATCAATTAAACAGTATCAAAATGATGACGGGCAAGCATTAGGAAAGTGAAAACTACTACTAGTGTCAAACCCAGCAAATGATACTTCTGCTAGGACATATTCCCAGTAGAAGCTGGGGACATCCTTTATGTTTAAAAACTCAAAGCACACACAGGACTATTGCAGCATAACCTCTGGATAACTATATAGTGATCTTGTTTAGTGTTTAGTGGATTTTTTAATGACATTACTATGAAATGCATTAATTTAGCTCTATATCAGTAAGAGTTTTCATATAATGTTGCATTCCTTTTCTCTGAATCATAGCTACTTACTGTTAAAATTAGATTTTAGGTACAGTGCAAACCTTTTAATTGATGGATTAAAAGTATTAAAGTAGAAAAAAATAGACCAGAAACATAAAGGGCCATGCTGTGTTTTTGTCTTACCTGCCGAGTACAAGAATAAAGCCATTTATATCCTGTTCAGCCAAAAAGAAGACTTACATAGACCTTGGACCTCAATCAGAAACTTCCTCTGTCTTCCAGATACTTCCTCTTGTTAGTAAGTGGACAGGGAAGGAACAAAGCAGAGTAGGTGGAACCTTGGATCCAGTCTGCTACTGGTTGGCCAGAGCAAGCTGATAAGGCATTTGGGATGAAGTAAACAGCACTCTTTCAAGGGCTGCAAGTAATATATTTCCTATTCTCCCTGCACACACACCTTTATCCTCCCACACCAGTGAAGCTGGGAGGAATTGAGGAAGGAATGTCTGTTTATGCACCAACCGTTGCTCAAGGCAGTGCCTAAAGGTACATCTGGTGCAAAATACAGCCTCAGTAAATCCACCTCCCTACAAATAATTTAAAACCAGATTTTGTCATCCTTACTCCTGTTGAGTAGTGGCTTATTTTTAAATAGTCTTGCTGATTTAAATGGGCTACTCATGGAGTAAGTCTTATTCATACTGAGTAGTACCTATTTTTTGAAATCCATGATATAGCAATGATTAACATATTGTATTGTACAATAACTCTTCTCTTGACTCTTTCAGGGTTCTTAACCATATAACCCATAATTGGTGCCAGGGTTGCTGGGCTCTGTACCATATAACCCATAATGTATAGTAGGCTTTCCTCAGCCTACCCCGGGACTCAGCTATCCCTTCCCTGCAACCCTTTGCATGGGGGACAGAGGGTATAGCAGAATGGGAACCTCATCCCACAAGGTCTGACTTCAGCCTGCGAAGTCCACAATGTTTAACCCTATCACATAAGACTAAGGCTCATCACCAAAATCACAGGTCTTTTATCTCTGGGAACCATTCATTTTATTCTCTTAACCACACTGTAAACTAGTCGTGAGTTGCAACGAGCAAGCAACACCACCCTAGTATCTGCAATGGGCTAAATCCTGGGAGCTGGGGACTGTTGACCAATCAGCACCTCTCTCCCCGTACTGGCCAATAGGTGCCAGAGACTCCTAAGGAGGAGACACCTACTGTCCCTTGGCAAGTGCCTCCCTCCCTTTCACTGAGGTGGCCACATCAATTTTCTCCATCCGTTGATGCAGCTGAACAGAAACTATATACAAACAGAGCCTGCATGAGCTCTCCCAGACATCTAGTGGTGACGTGTGAAAAAGGACTTCAGGAGCTGCTCTTGTTTGCATGGACACACCCACCCTGCCTGGGTGCTCAGCATGATGGGATTGCTTGCCCAAATGATCACTTATGGCTGGTGTTGGATCCCCAGTCTCCTTGTTATTGGGGCAGGAGTAATAAAGAAGGTAATAAAGAGTAATAAAGGGTGGTTATCCTGAAACCACTGAGAGCTGTGTTAAGTGGGGGGCCCTGAAGACATCTTGGTGAGTGGCCAGCTGTGCGCCTGGTAAAGAGGCATGGCCAGCAGGGCAGCTGTCAGAGAGAGCAAGAGCAGAGCCCCACAGAGAGTCCCAGCAATAAGCTGTTGGAGTGACAAGGAATTGCCCAAGCACACTGGAGTGTTTAAGGTGCCTCTTTACCCCCCACCCCACTTCTGGGACTGCACTGGCCAAGGACAGCAACTGTGAGTGGAGTGCAAAGAAGGGATGGGCATGTTAAAGGGACGTTTGGGTTGCTGGACTTAAGAATCTGAGGGGAAAAGGACACTGCCCAACTTACTTAGGGGTGGGTCTTTTCCTCCTGGTTTGCGTTTATGAACCCTAGTTCTGTTGTTTTCCCAATTTAATGCTGAGTTAATTCCCTGCTTTTTTTTACACTCAGACTCAGACTCTGTGCTTGCGAGAGGGGAAGTATTGCCTCTTAGAGGCATCCAGGGAGTGGTGCATAATTGTAGCAGGTCACTGGGTGGGGGCACCAGCTGGTTTTGTGTTGTATTGTTGAAAAGGAACCCCGAGATACTGAACCCAGCCCTTGTTGCTGCTGGCTTCACCTGTCAGAAGGGTTACATATATGTATTTACACTATGCACATAGTTTGTATTAATACTTTGAAAAAGATTAATGTAATCAACAAAATCAATAGAAACTTACACAATTGTAGTATCATTCTCAGAACTCCAGCAGTATAACTTTTTGTTGAGCTTCTCCAGCTGAACTAGTCCCCTCACAGTTTCTCTCACATATACTTCTTCTAATGCCCTTTTACCCTGCAGTGGTTGTGCTGTCCACCAAAAACATTGAACCTACCACCAGTCAGTTTGTCATAAATATAAAGGGAAGGGTAAACCCCTTTGAAATCCCTCCTGGCCAGGGGAAAGCTCCTCTCACCTGTAAAGGGTTAAGAAGCTAAAGGTAACCTCGCTGGCACCTGACCAAAATGACAAGATACTTTCAAAAGCTGGGAGGAGGGAGAGAAACAAAGGGTCTGTGTATCTGTCTTATGCTGGGTTTTCTGCCGGGGATAGACCAGGAATGGAGTCTTAGAACTTTTAGTAAGTAATCTAGCTAGGTATGTGTTAGATTATGATTTCTTTAAATGGCTGAGAAAAGAATTGTGCTGAATAGAATAACTATTTCTGTCTCTGTATCTTTTTTGTAACTTAAGGTTTTGCCTAGAGGGGTTCTCTATGTTTTTTAAATCTAATTACCCTGTAAGATATCTATCATCCTGATTTTACAGGGGGGATTTCTTTATTTCTATTTACTTCTACTTTTATTAAAAGTCTTCTTGTATGAAAACTGAATGCTTTTTCATTGTTCTCAGATCCAAGGGTTTGGGTCTGTGGTCACCTATGCAAATTGGTGAGGCTTTTTATCCAACATTTCCCAGGAAAGGGGGGGTGCAAGTGTTGGGAGGATTGTTCATTGTTCTTAAGATCCAAGGGTCTGGGTCTGTAGTCACCTAGGCAAATTGGTGAGGCTTTTTACCAAACCTTGTCCAGGAAGTGGGGTGCAAGGTTTTGGGAAGTATTTTGGGGGGAAAGACGCGTCCAAACAGCTCTTCCCCAGTAACCAGTATTAGTTTGGTGGTGGTAGCGGCTGATCCAAGGACAACGGGTGGAATATTTTGTACCTTGGGGAAGTTTTGACCTAAGCTGGTAAAGATAAGCTTAGGAGGTTTTTCATGCAGGTCCCCACATCTGTACCCTAGAGTTCAGAGTGGGGGAGGAACCTTGACATGTGGAGTTTTTAATTAAAATTACACAGCTCCACAAGGCAGTGCCAATCTGTTTTAACTAAAAGGGAACAGCTTAGAAACAAAGAACAGCACAACAAGGACACTGGATTTCAGAAATTTGGATTTCAGCCAACTCAGAGATATAGCAAGCAAGGTCCCATGGAATGACTAGTTAGGAAGAAAAGGAGTCAAGGGTGGCTGACAATTCTTAAAAGATGTAATACTAGAGGCTCAAAATCAAGCTATTTTGATGCAGAGGAAAGATAAGAAGAGCCATAAGAGGCCAATGTGGCTGCAAAAGGATACATACAGGAAATGGAAGGAGGGACATGTCACCAAGGAGAGAGCTGGCTGTATTTTAAAGAATCCTTATTGAGGTTACAGGGACAAACTATCCTGATGTGTAGAAAGAATAGTAAATATGGCAGGTGACCAGCATGACTTAACAGTGAAATCCTTGCTGATCTTAAACACAAAAAAGAAGCTTACAAGAAGTGGAAGATTGGACAAATGACCAGGGAGGAGTATAAAGATATTTCTCAGGCATGCAGGAGTGAAATCAGGAAGGCCAAATCACACTTAGGCCTTGTCTACACTACAAAATTAGGTTGAATTTATAGAAGTCGGTTTAGTAGAAAGTGTTTTTATACAGTTGATTGTGTGTGTCCCCACACAAATGCTCTAAGTGCATTTAGTCAGCGGAGTGTGTCCACAGTACCGAGGCAATTGTCGACTTCTGGAGCGTTGCACTATGGGTAGCTATCGCACAGTTCCTGAAGTCTCCGCTGCCCATTTGAATTCTGGGTAGAAATCCCAATGCCTGATGGGGCTAAAACATTGTCGCGGGTGGTTCTGGGTACATATCGTCAGGCCCCCCTTTCTCTCCCTCCCTCCGTGAAAGCAATGGCAGACAATCGTTTTGCACCTTTTTTCCTGGGTTACCTGTGCAGATGCCATACCACAGCAAGCATGGAGCCCGCTCAGCTAACCGTCACCATATGTCTCCTGGGCGCTGGCAGACGTGGTACTGCATTGCCACACAGCAGCAGTTTATTGCCTTTTGGCAGCAGACAGTGCAGTATGACTGGTAGCCATCGTTTACCTAGTCCAGGGTGCTCTTTTAACTGACCTTGATGAGGTCAGGGGCACCTGGGCAAACATGGGAGTGACTCAGCCAGGTCATTTCCCTTTTAAGTTTCGTCTCATGGCGATTCAGTCCTACCGGCAGTGCACTGTCTTTTAATCAGCAGCCAGGAGAAGATGATGGACAGCAGTCATACTGCACCGTCTTCTGCTGAGCACCCAGGAGATGACGATGGCTAGTGGTCATACTGCGCAGTCTGCTGCCAGCAAGATGTATAAAGGTAGATGAAGTGGATCAAAACAAGAAATAGATCAGATTTGTTTTGTATTCATTTTCTCCTCCCTCCCTCCATGAAATCAATGGCCTGCTAAACCCAGTTATGTGTTCTACCCTTGAGATTTTGAGTTCTATCCTTGAGGTTTTGAGTTCTATCCTTGAGGGGGCCATTCTATTTCTCGCAAAACCACCCCCTTTGTTGATTTTAATTCCCTGTAAGCCAACCCTGTAATCCATGTTGTCAGTCACCCCTCCCTCCGTCAGAACAACGGCAAACAATCGTTTCACGCCCTTTTCCCTGGATTGCCTGAGCAGGAGCATATGCAAGGGCACAGCAAGCATGGAGCCCGTTCAGCTCACCACAGCAGTTATGACCATTGTAAACACCTTGTGCATTATTGTGCAATGTATGCAGAACCAACACCTGAAAAACCAGGTGAGGAGGCGATGGGAGCACGGTGATGAGGACATGAACACACTTTTCTCTAAAACCGCGTTCCCCTGCAATTTGGAGATCATGGTGTTAATGGGGCAGGCTCATGCCATGGAACTCTGATTCTGGGCCCGGGAAACAAGCACAGCGTGGTGGGACCGCATAGTGTTGCAGGTCTGGGATGATTCCCAGTGGCTCCGGAACTTTCGCATGCATAAGGGAACTCTGGTGTGTTTAAACGGCTGCAGGAAGGGATTTACTTCCCAGAGCAGAAAATAACTTTTGGGGATGTTGAAATGCCTATAGAAAAGGAGTACTTGTGGCACCTTAGAGACTAACCAATTTATTTGAGCATGAGCTTTCGTGAGCTACAGCTCACTTCATCGGATGCATACCATGGAAACTGCAGCAGACTTTATATATACACAGTATAAAGTCTGCTGCAGTTTCCATGGTATGCATCCGATGAAGTGAGCTGTAGCTCACGAAAGCTCATGCTCAAATAAATTGGTTAGTCTCTAAGGTGCCACAAGTACTCCTTTTCTTTTTGCGAATACAGACTAACACGGCTGTTACTCTGAAATGCCTATAGTTATCCTTGGGGACCTAGCCCACCCTTAATGCCCTGGCTCATGAAGCCATACACAGGCAGCCTGGACAGTAGTCAGGATCTGTTCAGCTATAGGCTGAGCAAGTGCAGAATGGTGGTAGAATGTGCATTAGGACATTTAAAGGGTTTCTGGCACAGTTTACTGACTCGCTCAGACCTCAGTGAAACCAGTATTCCCATTGTTATTGCTGCTTGCTGTGTGCTCCATAATCTCTGTAAGAGTAAGGAGGAGATGTTTATGGCAGGGTGGGAGATTGATGCAAATTGCCTGGCCGCTGAATACATGCAGCCAGACACCAGGGCGGTTAGTAGAGCACAGCAGGAAGTGGTGCACATCAGAGAAGCTTTGAAAACCAGTTTCATGACTGGACAGGGTACTGTGTGACACTTCTGTTTGTTTCTTCTTGATGAAAACCCGCCCCCTGGGTTGTCTCTAAATTCCCTGTAAGTCACCCACCCTCCCCACTTTGATCACAGCTTGCTTTCAAAGGAAATAAAGTCACTATCATTTAAAAAACATGTATTCTTTATTAATTGATTATAAAAATAGGGAGATAACTCACTAGGTAGCCTGGGTGGGGTGTGGGAGGAGGGTAGGAGGGAAGGAAAAGGCCACTTTAAAACTTGTTGAATGTCAGCATTCTGTTGCTTGGGCTGTCCACTGGGATGGAGTGGTTGGGTGCCCGGAGCCTCCCACCCCCGCGTTCTTGGGTGTCTGGGAGAGGAGGCTATGGAACTTGGGGAAGATGGAGGGTGGTTAAGCAGGGATTGCAGCGGCAGTCTGTGATCCTGCCGTTCACGAACCTCCACCAGACGCCAAAACATGTCCGTTGGATCCTGCAGTAGCCCCAGCATTGCCTAATGCCTCCTCTGATCTTCCTGCCGCCACCTCTCCTCACATTCATTGGTCACTGTCCTGTATTCTGCTATTGTATCCCTCCTCACAGCTCTGTCAGTGCCGGACGACTGCATGAGCTCAGAGAACATTTCATCGCTCATGCGGTTTTTTTCGCCGCCTTATCTGAGTTAGCCTTTGGGACGGAGGAGGGAGGCTTGAAACATTTGCAGCTGCTGGAGGAAAAAAAAAGGAGTGAAGTATTTAAAAAATACATTTTACAGAACAATGGCTATGCTCTTTCACGATGAACAACACTATTCACATTACATAGCACATGTGATTTTGGTACAAGGTCGCATTTTGCATCCTATATTGAGTGCCTGCTGCATTTTGCATATTATATTGAGTGCCTGCAAGCCGAAGTCTGTTGCCCGGCCCTGCGTGTGTGATCTCTAACACACGCAGGGCCGGGCAACAGAATTCGGCTTGCAGGCAGCCATGGTAAGCCATAGTATTTCGGCTTCTGCAATCTTCATAACAGCAGCCCCCTCCTTTCCTATACCAAGCAAAGCCCATTGAGTTGGTCATTTAGTGCTGCAGTTTTCTTGTTAACGTGCAGCAGAAGAAACCAAACTACCCCTCTCCCCCCATCCAATTATCTGGGATGATCGCTTTTCCCCTCCCCACCACTGCCTGGCTGGTATCAGGGAAGATCCCTGCTAGCCAAATGCTAACAGCTCAGCGCCAATGCCCCCCCATCCCCCTGCCCACACACATGGCTAACTGCAGGGAGGATTTCTTTTCAGCCACAGGCAAACAGTCCAGTAGGAATGGGTACCTCTGAATGTCCCCTTAATTAAATTCCCCTATTTCAACCAGGTTACCATGAATGATATCACTCTCCTGAGGATAACACAGAGAGATAAAGAACAGATGTTGCTTGAATGCCAGCAAATACTGGGACCATATGCTGCCAGGCTTTGTCATGCAATGATACCAGATTAGTTGCTACTAGCCAGGCGTGGTAAAGTGTCCTACCATGGAGGACGGAATCAGGCTGCTCTCCCCAGAAATCTTCTGCAAAGGCTTTTAGAGTACCTCCAGGAGAGCTTCATGGAGATGTCCCTGGAGGATTTCCGCTCCATCCCCAGACACGTTAACAGACTTTTCCAGTAGCAGTACTGGCCACGAATACATGCCAAGTCCTCAGGGCTACTTAATCATTAGAAAATGCTTGCTTTTATAACATGTATTTTATTTAAAAAGGTACACTCACCAGAGGTCCCTTCTCTGGCTTCGTTGGGTTGGGAGGGTATTTCAGTCAGGGTGATAAAAAGATTCTGACTGTCGGGGAGAAGGGTATGCTGTGTGCTCTCCTCAAGCTCTTCCTCTGAATCATCATCTTCCCTATCTGCAAAATCCTCAGCCATGGTGGAGAGTACCCCATCATCGGAGTCCACGGACAGGGGTGGGGTAGTGGTGGCGGCCCCCCCTAGAATTGCATGCAGCTCAGCGTAGAAACAGCATGTCTGGGGCTCTCCCGCAGCGTCCGTTTGATTCTTTGGTTTTCTGGTATGCTTGTCTGAGCTCCTTAAGTTTCACGCTGCACTGTGTTGCATCCCTGATGTAGCCTCTGTCCCTCATGGCCTCTGAGATTTTTTGAAATGTTTTGACATTCCGTCCTTTGGAACGTAGTTCTGATAGCATGGATTCCTCTCCCCAAACAGTGATCAGATCCAGTAGCTCCCATTAGGTCCATGCTGGAGCTCTTTTTCGATTCTGGGACTGCATGGTCGCCTGTGCTGATGAGCTCGCCTGGCCAAACAGGAAATGAGATTCAAAAGTTCCCAGGGCTTTTCCTGTATACCTGGACAGTGCATCTGAGTTCAGAGCGCTGTCCAGAGCCGTCAAAATGGTGCACTGTGGGATAGCTCCCGGAGGCCAATATCTTCGAATTGCATCCACACGAACCCTAATTCAAAATGGCGATGTCGATATCAGCACTAATCCCCTTGTTGGGGAGGAGTACAGAAATTGATTTTAAGAGCTCTTTGTGTTGAAAAAATGGCTTTGTTGTGTGGACAGGTGCAGGGTTAATTCAGATTTAACGCTGCTAAATCCGACATAAACTCGTAGAGTAGACCAGGCCTTAGAGTTGCAGGTAGCAAGAGATGTTAAGAGTAGCAAGAAGGGCTTTTTCAGGAATGTTAGCAACAAGAAGAAAGTTAAGGAAAGTATGGGCCCATTACTGAATGAGGGAGGCAACCTAGTGACAGGATGTGGAAAAAACTAATGTACTCATTGCTATTTTTGCCTCTGTCTTCACGAACAAGGTCAACTCCCAGACTACTGCACTGGGCAGCACAGCATGGGGAGGAGGTGACCAGCCCTCTGTGGAGAAAGAAGTGGTTCGGGACTATTTAGAAAAGCTGGACGAGCACAAGTCCATGGGGCCAGATGTGCTGCATCTGAGAGTGCTAAAGAAGTTGGCAGATGTGATTGCAGAGCCATTGGCCATTATCTTTGAAAACTCATGGCGATCGGGGGAGGTCCCGGATGAATGGAAAAAGGTTAATGTAGTGCCCATCTTTAAAAAAGGGAAGGAGGAGGATCCTGGAAACTACAGGCCAGTCAGCCTCACCTCAGTCCCTGGAAAAATCATGGAGCAGGTCCTCAAGGAATCAATTCTGAAACACTTAGAGGAGAGGAAAGTGATCAGGAAGAGTCAGCATGGATTCACCAAGGGCAAGTCATGCCTGACTAATCTAATTGCCTTCTAAGATGAGATAACTGGCTCTGTGGATGAGGGGAAAGCAGTGGATGTGTTATTTTTTGACTTTAGCAAAGCTTTTGACAAGGTCTCCCACAGTATTTTTGCCAGCAAGTTAAGGTATGAGCTGGATGAATGGACTATAAGGTGGATAGAAAGCTGACTAGATCATCAGGCTCAACGGGTAATGATCAATGGCTCCATGTCTAGTTGGCAGCCAGTATCAAGTGGAGTGCCCCAAGGGTCGGTCCTGGGGCCATTTTTGTTCAATATCTTCATTAATGATCTGGGGGATGGCGTGGATTGCACCCTCAGCAAGTTTGCAGATGACTCTAAACTGGGAGGAGAGGTAGAAATACTGGAGGGTAGGGATAGGATATGGAGGGATCCACACAAATTAGAAGATTGGGCCAAAAGAAATCTGATCAGGTTCAGCAAGGACCAGTTCAAAGTACTGCACTTAGGATGGAAGAATCCCATGCACTACTACAGACTAGGGTCCGAATGGCTAGGCAGCAGTTCTGCAGAAAAGGACCTAGGGGTTGCAGTGGATGATAAGTTGGATATGAGTCAACAGTGTGCCCTTGTTGCAAAGTAGGCCAATGGCATTTTGGGCTGTATAAGTAGGGGCATTGCCAGCAGATCGAGGGATGTGATTGTTCCCCTCTATTCGACATTGGTGAGGCCTCATCTGGAGTACTGTGTCCAGTTTTGAGCCCCACACTACAAGAAGGGTGTGAAAAAATTGGAAAGCATCCAGCAGAGGGCAACAAAAATTATTAGGGGACTGGAACACATGACTTATGAGGAGAGGCTGAGGGAACTGGGATTGTTTAGTCTGCGGAAGAGAAGAATGAGGGGGGATTTGATAGCTGCTTTCAACTACCTGAAAGGGGGTTCCAAAGAGGATGGATCTAGACTGTTCTCAGTGGTAGCAGATGACAGAACAAGGAGTAATGGTCTCAAGTTGCGGTGGGTGAGGTTAAGGTTAGATATTAGGAAAAACTTTTTCATAGGAGAGTGGTGAAGTACTGGAATGGGTTACCTAGGGAGGTGGTGGAATCTCCTTCCTTTGAGGTTTTTAAGGTCAGGCTTGACAAAGCCCTGGCTAGAATGATTTAGTTGGGGATTAGTCCTGCTTTGAGCAGGGGGTTGGACTAGATGACCTCCTGAGGTCCCTTCCAACCCTGATTTTCTATGATTCTATGATAAGGAAGTATACATGGGAAGTATACATGGGAATAGCATGAGTATGTGGGGACAATATCAAGAAAGACAAGGGAAAGAATGAGTTATAGCTGGCACGGAATGTTAGAGTCAATAATAAGGGGTTCTTCAAATATGTCAGAGAAAAAAGAAAGATCAGGGATGGTGTGTGTCTACTTCTCAAGGGAGAAGGTGAGTTGGCAATGGAAGATGATAGGAAGACAGAGCTGCTCAATGCCTACTTTGCATCAGTCTTCTCACAGAAAATAGCATGTGACCAGAAGACTAGAGCAATGTATAAAATATTCAATGTGCAAATACCTCGTGGATGAAGGGATAATCACTAGCAGCCAGCATGAATTTACTAAGAACAAATCATGCCAAACCAGCTTGATTTCCTTCTTTGATAGGGTAAGCAGTTTGGTGGATAGGAGGAACGCAATGGACACAATATACCTGGACTTCCGCAAGGCTTTTGATACAGTCTCACATGATTTTCTGATAGGTAAGCTGGAGGAATGCTAACTGGGCAGAACTACCATTAAGTGGATCATAATTGGTTAACCAACCACAGACAAAGAGTAACTAGTAATGGAATGATGACAGATTGGAGGGAGGCCTCAAGTAGAGTCCCATAGGGAGGGGTTCTGGATCTTGTTTAACATCTTTATTAATGACCTGAATGTAGGAATAAAAATCATATTGATCAAATTTGTAGATGACACCAAGCTAGAAGGGTTGCCAACACTTTGGAGGATAAAGCTAAAATTCAGAGGGAACTTGATAAATTGGAGAACTGGGCTATAGACAATAAAATGAAATTTGACAAAGACAGATGAACAACTTCCATTAAGAAGAAAGCTTTCCTTTGAGGCAATAAGCAAGAACATGTGATTGTCTAATTCTGAAGCATCGAGCTAATAAACTCAATTAGTGAAAAGATGTGGGTATTTTGATTATAAGCTATTCTAATCAGAGTGAATTGAAATTTGTTTTATTCTGAATCAAAACAGTGAACAACGTAAGTTTTCCTTTAAACAAAACTTTCAAAAACATTTTGTTGTCAGACAATCAAAATATTCCATTTTCAGAAAGTTGAAATGATTTTTTAACTGACTTTAAAAATTAAAATACAAAAAGTCTAATATGATATCACATTTTGATAAAAAGTTACTTCCAAAGAAACCAAAACTGTCAGTTGTGGGGTGCCATGCCCCCTTCACCTGAATCTCCAACCTCTCTAGCCTCCCATCCAGCCTTTCCTCATGCAGCCCCAAGCCCTTCTCCTATATGCATCCCCAGTATCCCTCTTCTCTTAGGCAGCTTGCACATGTCTAATTCTCCCCTCCCAAAAATAATTTGATTAAATTTCCACAAAATAAAACTGCCACTTGTGATTCACAGTGTAGCAACCTCTAGCCATCCAGTTCAAACCCCTTTTTCTCTGAAGTGGGGGCTTGTGTTTATCTAATCCTTAGATATGTTAATTGAAGGGTGAGTTCACAGCCATCAAGAGGTTTGTGATTCATCCTGTCATCAATTCCTCTCAGTTTGATGTTGACACAGCAGCAAAATGAGGACAGACGCATGCATGGAATTAAGTGGTGGGCCACAACTTTTATGAAATCTTTAGCACCAAGGAGGGGCATTATGTGCCCCTCGCCCATATTCTCCCATGCCAGGCATTTAATTGGTTCCAGTGTGGAGATTATAGGGCTCCTTACCATACAGCCTGGGATAGGCTTTCCTCAGCCTATCTCCCCCCCCCCCGCCCCTATAATCAGTGCTCTCTGAGACCTAGCCCCCCATGAGGAGGACAAAGGATACAGCAGGGTGAGCAACTCGTCCAGCCAGGGACACAAGGTCTGGCCTGGGCCTGAAAAGTCAAATCCCAGGTCTTTTACCTCTGGGAACCATTCATTTTGTTCTCTTAATCACACTGGAAACAGGCTGTGAGTTGCTAGGAGTAAGCAGCACCACCCCAGTACCTCACTTAGGTACCACGCACATCCCTACATAACCCTTTCTGGCTTGCATGACCTGCTAGGAAGGCAAAAACTACTGGTCCTCTGCCAGTATGACCCAGGGGAGAAAAAAATTCCTTCCTGATCCTCTAAAGATGTGATTGACTAGTCCCACAGTGTCTGTTAGGCTGGGTTCCCATTCTTAGTTGGGTGGGTAGCATAGACTGCTGGAACAGAGGTGAAAGAATCTCCACATGGGTCTTGCACTGGGCTAAATCCTGGGAGCTGGGGAATGCTAGCCAATCAGCACCCCTCTGCCCTAGTTGATCAACGGGTGCCAGAAACTTTAACTGGAGGAGCTACCTAATGTTCCTTTGCAAGTGCCTCCCTCCCTTGGTACTGGGACTGTACCCCTTTCACTGCTAGCCCCATCAATTTCCCCTACCTGTTGTTGCAGGTGAATGGCATTTACCAGTACAAGGCAGCAGAAGGAAACTGGGGGTGTGGGGGCTGTAGCTCTGGAACCCCACAGTCAAAATGAACCCAAATTTGGATTACTAATGCTACACTGTGCCCCCTGAGGCACAGCAAATATCAAAGCAATCTGATCAACTATTTGGATTTTAGAGCACTTAAGTCTTAAGCACGTAAAATGGTGGGAATGGGAACCCTTTATCTGTTTTTCTGTATCGACACATGCATATTGTAAAAAGTACACTTTCTTAAATACCATTCTTTGGGTGTCACAAAGACTTCAATGGGGCTCTGCTCTGCCAGGGATAAAACTTGGGTGAAAGACAATTTTTACCCACATCACATCAATAGTTTCATCTCTAGCTCTGGGAAAACAACAACAGCAACAGAAGCCAAGAAATGTCTTATGACTATTTTGGTGTGTGGTGTGTGGAATGATATCTCTGGAACTCTAGGCTCAAATTACTTCAAATTTGGGTCATTAACCCTATCCTGCAGCCTTCTGATACATACCAAATTTCAAGGAAATTTAACTAAGCATGGGGATTTTGCAGGATCTAGAATTGTCCATCTTTGTAAAGATGTCATGATGCCACTTTGACTATAATTGCACTCCTGCACCACTGTGGTGAAGAAACTGCCTGGACCTTGTGGGGTCCAAATAACTATTTAAAACATATAACATACAAGGCCTATCTACATGCACGCTACTGCTCTGGCAGGATTCTTGTGTCTTCGGAAATCTAGAAGACAATGAGGGCCACTAGAGAGTTCATAAACTATATTATATTTGTAGGAAGTGTGTGTATGTGTGTGTGTACACTTAGGTGTGTACTTATCTGTAATTATCACTATGATACACAAATAAAGAGGTTAAAAATGAAATTCACTGTTTACATTAATTACAATTATTTTATTTTTTAATTATAGTGAGACTCCCCAAGGAGTCTGATAATATCAGATTTGGGATAGTGGAAAAAACTCTGCTTTGCTTCATCTCTCATAATGCCCTAAAGATGTGGTGTTATCTAAGGATAATTCATGCACTGTTGCATCTTAATTGCTTAAATATTGGATGCTCATTCTTGTCTTCAGAAGTCATTACTATGTATAAATCTGGAGTAGATATGCCAATGTTTAATTTAACTTTTATTTAATTTGTTATAAAATGTGACATTAACCCACTAACCTATAATGATCCTGTGTTTTAGCAGATTCTAGTTTAGTAAACAAAAAGTTGGGCACAGGAGAATTCATTTTGTTATGAGCTAAACAGTACTGATTTATTTCAGAACCAGATCATTTTAACATGCTTTCAAAAATGTTCCTGAATGTGGGTGGGTTCTTGCTACACTTGGGATCACACTGTGGTGGTAGGTGGGACCAACAATGATTTACTGGCCCAGAGATTGTCTACTTTGGATGTATAAGGCAAGGGCCTTTACAGAACTTCTGGGTTTTAAGTCTGAATCTCTACTGTTTGGTTCCTCTCTCTTCCCATCCATCAAGATAGCTGGAAGCCATTCCAACTGCCTGCTGTTGGCCAGACATATTTAAGATGCCTTGCAGGAGAACCAGGACTGATAATGAGGGTGCTGGTGGCACAGTTGGGTTACAGGCTGGAGGCAGGCATGGATTTTACTTGTCTCAAGCCACTGAGACTCTTCTTCATGCCATCTGGCAGGTTGTTGCAGATATATGAAGGATAGGGTTTCAGAGCTCAAAGGACAGCATATGTGGATAGTTTGATGGCCATCTTCCCTGTAACTCCTGTCTTGCTGCAGTCCTTGGGAGTTCACTTTCCTACCCCCCATTCCTCCTGAATCAATACTTAGACTGGTATCTGCTGAGACCCATATGGAATGACAGCAACCATGATAGTAAAGAAAGAATCTGGAAGAGGCAGTATACTGTCCACTTTGTTCAGTTCTTTAATTTCTATTCTTCCAAAACATCTGCTTTCCCAGATGATGGGTGATTGCCCTCCCTCATCTACACATGTGCCCCAGTACAGGTGTTGAGACATCGATTGTCTTGCGGTTTTGGAAATCTGACCCTGTGTAGTTTTTGGTCTGTCCTGTCCTCGGCACCAGCACACCAACCCACTGTACCTTTCCTTTTCATGGCTCAGAAAGACTAATGGTCCTGACCTACCATATAAGTCACATTAGTAAAATTACTGGCCACCTTCTTGTAAAGAGGATACAGATTGATGTGGATTTATTAATATATTATTAATATTACTTGTGTTCATGATACCGGACTTGCCAGTGGTCTTGGCCTAACTTAAACCCAAACCTCTAAATTCTGGAATCTCATCCCTGCTGAAATGTGCCCATATCCTAAAATAACAAAAAGAAGAGCAGCTTTGTTTTTATGTCATCATGGATTATCATTTTTCCTTTTCAGTCATGGATCTCAACATTATGCCTAGAAGACAAATATGCTATTTCATCCCAGAGCTGAAATACCTCACACAGCGATTAAGGGAATAAGAACAAAGAAATAGATATTTTGATCTTGGTAATACTTGTATGCAAAAGAGCAGCAGAGTCACAAACAACATATTCTAACAAATGCTGCAGCATCATGTGAGAAACATGCCTTATAAGGCCCACATGTTTCAACTCCATGCACTTAAACGTAAATCTTTCTAAAACATATGCTATACCTCAATCAGAAGTTATGGCCTTGATGCAGGAATTACTGGATGAAATTCTATGCTACATTTTTTTATGCAGGAGATTAGTCTAGACCAGTGGTTCCCAAACTTGGTTTGTGGCTTCTTCAGGATAAGCCCCCGGTGGGCCACGAGACACTTTGTTTACCTGAGCTTCTGCAGGTATGGCCGCTCATAGCTCCCAGTGGCCATGGTTCGCCGTTCCCAGCCAATGGGAGCTGCGGGAAGTGGTGGTCTGGCCCGTGCCACTTCCCGCAGCTCCCGTTGGCCGGGAACGGCAAACCATGGACACTGGGAACTGGGAGCGGTCGTACCTGTGGACCCTCAGATAAACAAAGTGTCTCACGGCCTGCCAGGGGCTTACCCTTAACAAGCAGCAAACCAAGTTTGGGAACCACTGGTCTAGATGATTGTAATGACCCCTTTTTGCCTTAATCAATGAATCTAGATAATTTGTCATCACCATTGGTAGGTAATATGACTCTTATTTGGACCTAAGTTTAATTAGATGCGCCCATTCAGCTTGTAATAAGTCTCACAGGACAGAGAGAGGAACTGAAAAAGTACAGATACTTCTAGGGGCCCTTACCTCAGCGACCATCCGCTGTTGTTTCAAAGATTATTTTTCTCAATAAAGAACATTTTAAAAAGCCTCGGGCTCATTATTACTAGCTATCAGATTGTTAAATGAGACAAGAGCTGTGCCAATAACTTAATTTTTTTTTTTTGGTTTGCTGGCAGTTTTGAAAATGAAAAACAATGTGTTTTGAGTCCACCAGAATTTCTGGTGAGCCAAAATCCAAAAACCAAAAAAGGTCAAACGCAGCATTTCATTTAAATTTTGGGGACCTGGAAAAAAAAGGAAACTTAGAAATGAAGGTCTAGATATATGGGGGGACTTAGGTGTCCTTCAGAAAATTGAAGAAGAGGTGGTGGTGCTCTCATTATGCCCTAGCCACAGGGCTATTGAATACTCACCTGGAATGTGGGACACCTGGGTTCAAATCAGGGACTTTAATCTTGGTCTCCCATATCCCAGATGAGTTCCCCATTACTAGGCTATTGGCTATTCCGAGTAGGTGGCTTTCACTCTCTGCTGTTGAAGCTGTTACATTTTGTATAAATAATTCAATATTCATAGGACCAGAGAGTGAGACATATTATAGGCTGGTGGTTAGGGCTCTCACCTGGAAGGGGAGGGGAGATGGAGGAAACACCTCTGTTGATTTATTTCATTAGACTAACCTCACATTTGGTAAAGCAACCCCCACCTTTCATGTATTTATACCTGCTCCTATATTTTCACTCCATGCATCTGATGAAGTGGATTCTAACCCACGAAAACTTATGCCCAAATAAATGTCTTAGTCTGTAAGGTGCCACAAGGACTCCTATTTATTTTAATTAATATTTAGTTATTTATACAAGTTGGAACAGCTTTAAGAGAAGAGATGGAGATTTAGATGACTGAATGGTATTTTTCATCTTCTCTGATTTTCAATTATATGAAAACTGTGCTGGGCCTACTCTCCTGACTCAAGATCATGCTCGTGGAGTGGGGAGCAAATTCCCTAATTCAGCACTTCGTAGATGGAAAATAATGGTGTTCCCAAATAAAATTGTTCCTATATTCAATAGCTGAAAAATGAGACTGTAGAACTCCAGTGGAAATACTAATGTCAACTGCATTTGGCCTCATGAATGTTTGTTACTGTATGCGCTCGCATTGCCAAAAAGTTATTAAAAAATAAATCAGAAGCTTGTATAGTAGGTACTGACTCTAAATTACATACCACACTACAGAAACAGAATTAACAGGACACCTTGTGAAATTAAGTTGTTATACAATAAGGAGTGAACAATAGAAAAGGCAGCATTTGGGCACCTCAAAACAAATTTATTTTCTATCTCTGGTAATTACAAGATAAACCTGTTCATGCTGTTTGTTTGCTTTTTAATGTCTGTGTTTTAAAAAATCTGCATAATATTTTACTAGCTAGTTATTTAGTTTCAATTACTGTATCCAATCCAAATAATCAGAATGTTTGTGAATGCTGAAATACAAATTTGAGTGTGAAACAATTTTATCATATTTGCTTTTTGATTGTCATGGATTCCAAATGTCACTCAAATAATGCCACTTTTAGTACAAATTTGTGTATACAAATGTGGATTTTTATGCATGCAGAGGGAAGTGCTTGTGTAGTGGTATAATTTCCTTTCTCCCACTACTTTCATTTTCTGATCTACTTGGGGCAGGCACTGTCTTTTTCTGCATCTGCATCTCCATTATGGTAGCAACTGTACAATCTCAGAAGAGGACTCTAGGTGTTACTGTAATATAAATATCAAAATCTGGTGTAAATATTTTAAATGAATAAAAATCAGGTTTGGAAATCAACTAAACAGTGGAATTGATGTTAATTAGAATTTAATAGTATTCTTGGCTGAAGAAGGACAACTGGATTTGATCCTTAGAAATTGCCATAGTTAATAGTCCATTATATGGTTAATGTTTAGCTTAATAAAACATCCTGTCTTATTTTTTCTGAATATAAATTACTTGTAGCTAACTCATTTTACCAAAAAAGATACAAAATTGATTACATTTCATGGTAAGCCACTAGAGAGCATACATGCATAAGCAGCAAATAATTCTTCATCCTCCTATGGTATACTTTATTTTAATAATACATAACGAATGCCTCTGAAATAATAATAATAATAATAATAATAATAATACAAAATAAGGCAACGTCTTGACACCTTTGTTCAGTATTAGATTAAAAACTGCATATGCGAGTATGTCTAATAAAAAATTCACCTCCTTCCTCCTTTCTCCACTTACACATTTCTTATATGCTAATGGGGAGGTCAAGATAGGTGGAAGAAAGTTTGATATTTTTCTGTTGGAAGTCCTATTATAGTTAAAGTAGTCAACTGAACCTTATTAAAAATATATTGTTGGAACAATTTCAAAGAGAATATGAATGCACATTCCTAATCTTAGAAGGACATAAACCAAATTGTCCCTTCATCAAGCTAAGATCAGATGGAAAATTTATGTTGCTTAAAACGTAGCCACATTAGCTATGTAATTTCTATTTCATAGGATTGGCATTTTGTCTTCTAAGAAAATGTACCTACCGTGTGGTATGAGTGTATGTGTCCCCTGTTTTGTATAATGTAAACAATATATCATCTGCTGCCTTGTGTTATATCACTCAATATGATTTAAGATAAACCCTGACCCTGCAATTAGTTCTGTGAAGGCAGAGCCCTGCGTCTGTTCAGGTTGTCACTGACACAAAGGATAGCTCATTTCCAGGGTATTGCAGGATCAGGGCTAAAATTTGAATGGATACCTTACAAAATACAATTGCATGTTATGTGATATGTGTGATATGAAGACAGGAACAAATTTCCTCTGGGAAAAAAAATTAAATATGTATCTCTTTTGAAAAAAAAGTATAAGAAAAATAGACATTAGTAGCTTTGCAACTATTAATTGCTGAATCTAGGAGCTGCTCAAACTTTCCTTCTCTCAGAAACCACAATGTAGGAGGGGTTCAGAAGAAATGGTGGCAATTCTAGCCATTATCAGTACATCTCAGCCTGGAAATAAAGTGTAAATTTTTAACAGTGAGGGTAATTAATCATTGGAATAACATACCAAGGGTTGCGGTAGATTCTCAGTCACTGGCAATATTTAGATCAAGATTCTGTGCTTTTAGAAAAGATATACTCTAGTTTCAACAGGAATTAATCCAGGGAAGTCATGGCATGTTTTATACAAGAGGTCAGATTAGCTGATCAATGGTCAGATCTGGCCTTGGAATCTATGAATCTGTAGTTCTTGGGCAGACAGGAGAATGCTCATTATTAATATTTTATGATAGTACCAGTATGTGCCAGACTTTTTAAAAAGATAATAATCAAGAAACATGATTCTTGTTCAGTGTAATAGACATGTACTGTGTTGGAGAAAACAAAGGAACAGAATCAGAGTTGGCTGACATTTTTTCATCAAAACATATATATAATTTTTTTTAGAAAAAAATGGCTTTTCAACCAACAGTAAAACTTTTCCAGAAAATGTTCCCATTCCTGTTCCTTTGATCAGAATTGTCTTGCTTCCTGGGACTTGCGTATCAGTTCTCCTTAATGAAGCCATCATTGCTTTAGTACAGTGGTTCCCAAATTTGTTCTGCCGCTTGTGCAGGAAAATTTCCTGGCGGGCCGTGCCGCTGTGTTTACCTTCCGCATCTGCAGGTTCGGCCATTCGCGGCTCCCATTGA
This sequence comes from Lepidochelys kempii, assembly GCF_965140285.1. Lineage (NCBI taxonomy): Eukaryota > Metazoa > Chordata > Testudines > Cheloniidae > Lepidochelys > Lepidochelys kempii. Next base: position 85,131,865 of record NC_136380.1, read on the forward strand.
CTGTGGTTCACTGCTCCAGGCCAATGGGAGCTTCTGGAAGCGGCACGGGCTGAGGGACATACTGGCCGCCGCTTCCAGCAGCTCCCATTGTCCTGGAACAGCGAACCGCAGCCACTGGGAGCCGCAATCGGCTGAACCTGTGGACACGGCAGGTAAACAAACCAGCCCAACCTGCCAGGGGCTTTCCCTGCACCAGCGGTGGAACAAGTTTGGGAACCACTGCTTTAGAAGTACCTCTTCAGTGCTCCCATTTCCTCCAGAGCTTGTCCAGTGTGTTAGATAACTACCAAAATCCTCTTTAATGTTACCCTGCCATACTTGTTTAAAGTCTACTCCACAGCTCTGCTGTGCTTCTCTTTTTGTTTTGCCCTTAGAAGACAAAATTCCTATCTGCCAACGGTTTCACACCTTTGCTTTTCACTCCAAGCCTTAAACTGGTTCATACCACAGGACATGAAAGGCTCAGGGGAAACTTAAGGGACTCACAGATACACTTGAAGCTTCAGCTGGAGCTCAGTGGTTTGAGCATTGGCCTGCTAAACCCAGAGTTGTGAGTTCAATCCTCGAGAGGGCCATTTAGGGATTTGGGGCAAAAACTGGGGCTTGGTCCTGCTTTGAGCAGGGGGTTGGACTAGATGACCTCCTGAGGTCCCTTCCAATCCTGATATTCTATGATTCTATATCAAAGTGGTCCTTTACCAATCTTCAAAGGATGCTAGCAATTTACATGAATGCCCTGGATACCTTAAATACCATAGAGTCTACACAGTGAGAACAATTTGACCAAAACCACAACAGAAAGGAAATTCAGGATACAATCTAAGCACTGTCATCTTTTCAGTTTTGTCTTTCAGGAGAGTCAAAGCCTTACCACATTGTTTGACCTCTGCAATTGATTTTTTAAAATATTTCTTGACGTTTGCATATACATTGAATTACAATGTATGTAGGCAAATAGAAATGTACAATGGCTTTTAAATGTGATTTCCCCCTCTTCCCTAGTTTCACCATTATGGTTATACAAATGCAGGTTTTATTAATGTGACTAGTGATAAATAATTTGACAGTTCAAAGACAACGGTAATGTAAATTATGTATATTTATGTATATTTACTAATCAAAAGGTATGTTGTAAAAGCATTTAGGATTTGACAGGCTACATTAAGAGCATGGAAATTAGCATCCACCTAGTAGCAGTATGGTGAATTAAGTAGTTATTGAGGCACCCTGTTGTGCCCAAGCACTGAAAATCAGCTTTGCTCACAATTTTTCTTTATTAGCTATTGTAAAAATAACCCTTGCATTGTTTTTAAAAGTTCTATTTTCTGTAGCTACAGGAAGTGTGCTATTAAGATGCCATTGTTAGCTAAGCTCCCTAGGCTATAAAATGCCCCATGTTGTTCCAAACTCTGCTAACCGTCAAAGTTGGAAAATAATCTTGAATCAACATCTAGCTACATTTCCTTTAGCACTGGTTCGTTCCCCTTTCTACCCCAAGAATTTTTTCTTTTGTTCTGTTTCTGCCATCATGTCATTACAAACACAATCATAACTATATTAGCTTACATTTAAAATGTCACTTATTCAACATTTTCACAAAATTCTTAATTATATTATCATTTCAACTTAAAATGATAGTTTTGTTTGTCAACTGAAAAGAAAAGTTTTTATTTTCAAATTGGTACAAAATTTCCCATGGGAAAAGCAACAACAAAATATTTTAAACAATTTTCATTTGAACTTTCTCTTGAATGGGGGGGAAATACCAGTTTTCCAACCAGTTACCAGCATTACTGATCAGTCACTGTGAACAAACATTTGTTGAGGGACTTGGGAATTTTAATCAAAGTATGGTATAGGACACTTTTACTCGAAACTTACAGAATCTTTGGTCTGCTTGCTAGTATTTCATTCACAAAACAGTCAACTCTAGCCTGTACAGAAACAATTGGTATAGGAGAGTAATATATATATTTTGTTTGTTTGTTTTTTTTCTAAGACCAGAAGGGAACATTGTGATCATCTAGACTGACCTCCTGCATGACACAGAAAACAAGATTTCCCTGTATGAATTCCAGCTTCTAGTCCAAAAGCTGTACTTGAACTAAAACATCTTTTAGCAAAAAAAAAAAATACAATTTTGATTTTAAAATGTTCAGCAATGGAGAAGCCACCACAATCCTTGGTGAGTTGTTTCAGTGATTAACTGAACTATTTGTTAAAAAATGGCACCTTTTTCTGTTCTTACTTTGTCTATCTTCAACTTCCAGCTATTTGATCTTGTTATATCTTTTATCCACTAGACTGAAGAGTCCTCTGTTATCAATTTTCAGTACTGCTATGAAACTATTGCCTCTGTTGCTGATGGTTTGTGTAAGCTCCATGTACCTACCAAGGAATAGAACCATTATAGCTGTATTGAGAGTCTATGTGAAACTTATGAATTCTGTCTGTTATGAAATTGCTGTATCATTGGATGTCTTGGCATACTTGGAGTCAATCATGTGCTGTCAAGGCTGTGTCGTGTATCCCCCTAACTAGGAACAAAGGATGGTTCTTAAAGCTTGGTGGATCCCATTCAAGTGGGAGACTAGGATGTCTGAAGCTTAGGAAAAAAAGTCCAACCATCTTAGTCTGCAGGGGAGGACATTTGGAAAATCTTCAAACAGGAGAACTAAAGTCAAATGTTAATGCTGGGTCTTAAGTACCACAGGGCATGAAAGGCTCAGGGGAAACTTAGGGGACTCACAGATAAACTTGAAGCTTGAGCTGGAGAGAGGAGGATGCTTTTGTATCAAAGAGGTCCTTTTTCACTCCATGCTCAGCTAAGGAAGAAGGAAAGTGGCTGGATGAGGGCTAGTACTTTCCCATGGGGTCTGGGTGGGTTTGTACTTGTGGCGGCCATCCTGTGCCGCTGCTGATTGCTACCCGTACTGCTGTGGCTACACTATTTGTGGCATGCTATCTCTCAGAGCTTGTGTGAGGGTACCTATTTGAGCTAGGAATTGTACCCCTAGCTCCAAGTGCAGATGTAGCCAAAGGATGATGGGTTTTTGGAAGCCTTATAAAATCAGTGTATGTTTATTTTCACTACCATGCATCCCTGAAGAGAACTGTAAACCCAGACCCTCCACAAGATTGGTGCTGAGGTGAAAAAAAGATGCTATGTGCTTAGGACCTTTGAAAATCAAGCTGAAGTGTGGAAGGCTCTTCCCTTGCTAACATATAGTTAGTATTTTCGAATTTACCTGATTCATGGTAATCGTATCAGCCATTACTTCTCTAATGACTTCCACAAAATACTGCTAACCTTTGATCCCCATGGAGATGCACAATCTCTCCCAGTGCTGTCCCTTAATTACAGGGGACGCACACTAAGATGGAGCAGATCACTTCTCCAGGTGTGGCAGCTTTTGCCAGTGGAGAAGGGGGAGCAAAGCTATGAAACTAAAGAGGACAGGGGCTGCTATTTTGAACAGCTTTTGTGTTGCCATGCATTAATGAGTGGGATTCCTTGAATGCCCTGAATGACCAGAAAAGGGTCTGTTATGACAGTTCTACAAAAATCAAGAAAGACACTCAAGTTTTGGGTTTTTTTTATTTCTGACCTGTGAAGCATATGGGGGGGGGGGGGACTCTCTGCATCTGAACCACAACCAAAATACTGATAACAAGCATTTAAGAAACACATAGCCAAACACAGGCTCAAAAATCTATTGACAAATATGCTGAACCTGTTTATGTCTCATCTTATAAATATTGCTAGAAAGCACAAAGGATATGAAAAGTTAATGACTAACTGTTTTATGCTGTGGAAATTATAATAATTGTGTGCTGTTCCTCTGCTTTGACTACAGTAAATATCAAATTGCCAAAATATGTAAATGAAATGGCTAATAAATACATGAGACCTTGAGGTGAGGGAAAAATAAAGAGGGAAGATTGGCTCAAGAAATGGAAGAGTCATACACATCCTTAATGCTTTTTGACTAGAGAAGTTTATTGTAATTTAGAAGAAAAGTTCTTTTTTTTATTTTTGTTGGACTTTATTTTTGTTAGACCCTAAAGAGTAAGTAGATATAACCTTTTTTGGTAGTGATTTTGCTTTGAGATATTTAAGTTTGTATTTTTAATGTCAGGAAGACCTGACAACTTGTATCAGATAAGAAGAAAAATACATTTCAAAATTACTTTTATTTTCCGAATACTTGAAAGGATCTTGGTATATTTGTTCAAAAACATTTATCCCTTTGTTTCTGTTATGGTTTCTTTAAATTTGGACTCATGTGAAATCTGACCATTGAACAGTTATATACTGTGAAGAGCATAGCTTTAGCCTACTGAACAAAGCAAAATGTACTCTTAAAAAACAACAACAAGAATTATGAAACTCTTCCAAACATATATACAACCTACAAAAATACTCTGCCTTTTCTAAATCTGAGTTTACCTGGTCCTTTGAAGCTATGTAAATAGATATATCTTGCAGTAATTTTTCCACTATAGTTGTTCTCTATTAATTAACATACACCAAAATGACAAAGATTCTATTCTACAGATTGAAAGTTGGAACCAATTCCATAACATTTTCGGTAACAATCACTTAGTATTCGATAGGAGTATGAGTATTTTGGACAAAAGTAGGTAACTGAGCTGGTTGGAACATTTTTGATTATAAGATTATCTTTGTTGAAATATGCTGTTTCATCAAATCCAAAACATTTAGCAGTGACATAGTTATTTCAATTAAGTTATCAATTGGAAGATTTCTGAGGTCCCAGGGGGACTGGCCAATCACTTTCAGAGAGATTCAAGTCAAAATCCTGACCTTTTCAATCTGAACTGACACTCCTCTACAATTCAATTTTTCAAAAATAGGCAGAAGGTTTTGTTTTCATTCCAATGCAGAACAAAAACAAATTTCAAAACCTTAAAATCAGTCACAAAATGGAATTGTCATTCTCCAGACACTTCCAGTTGGTCACAGAGCTATGTATTTTTGCTACTATCTAATTTTGATATGCACTTTTTGGCTTAATTTCTGTAACTATCATTGTTAGATCTGCAACAGGGGCCTCCCTACGGGATGGGGGAGAAGGCAGATACTGGACACAGTTTTGGTATATAATACTCTAAGTACCCTTTATTGCTAACAACATAAACCTCTTTCATTCCACATTCACACCTCTTTCATACTGCACCAGAGATTAGAACAAAGACTCAATGGCCAGTTGAGTTCTGCTTCCCATCAGAAGGTGTGGGAAGCCTGCGCTCTACCCCTCTTCAAAATCAGGGCTCTGGATCGATTTCTGACTCCAAATGGCAAATGTGTGAAGCCTCCATTTATAATCCACTTTGTGATGGCATTAGTCTTTTGTCTCTGTTGTCTGGGCATTTCACCCACAATTCAGATCCAGGCAGACGGCCATGATCCAAGGTGTTCCAATTCTTATACATTTTTTATAGAGGTCCAGCTGGTGTTGTTTCCTTATTTGCTGATTCTTCATATATTTCCCAGGGACATAACAAAGTTGTTTTGTAGAAATAGTCCTTGACCGCTTGAAACTTAAGTTGTTGCTTCACTTGCCAACTTGCAGTGTATGTACTTATGTCAAACAGACTCCATCCACATTAGGTCTTGATGGCCTATAACTTATTACATGGATATATGGTTTTATATTCATGTAATAAGTTATATATATATTGTGACAAAGCTCTGTCCTTGCCTCCGTGGGTCCCGCGTTTCCTGGCGGATCTTGCTAGCCTCAGAGGCTCACTGTGACACTCCACATAACGCTTCTCTCTCTAGAGACAAGGGTCACAGTCTACTGAGCCATTTTCATCATAAGCCAGTGAGGGAGGTGAGGAGAAGTTATCATTCCTTGCACAGTCTCTGTTGTCTCCCAGTCTCAGTGATTAATCAGGGGACAAAGCGGGGGAGGGCATGTGGTGGGGGGGAGCCCGGGCCCACCCTCTACTCTGGGCTCCAGCCCAAAGATCTAATAGTATCAGCTATGGTAGCTGACATTTTAGAAACAGGACATGTACAATTCCCTGGGCTACTTCCCTCACAGCAGCCCTCACTTCCTCAAGCTCCACTTCACCCTTACTTCAGGGCCTCCTTCCTTATGCCTGATATGGTGTGTACTACTCAGTCTCTCCAACAGCACAACTTCCTCCCACAGCTCCTGACATGCACACCCACCTGACTAACTGGGAGGCTTTTAACTAGTTTCAGCCAGCCCCTGATTGGCTTCAGGTGTCCCAATCAACCTAGCATTCTCCCTGCCTTCTGGAACGTTCTTAATTAGCCCCAGATGTCTTAATTGACCTGGAACAGCTGCCATTTCACTTATCCTGGTACCAGGGATTTGTTTAGCCTGGAGCTAATATATCTATCTCCCACTACTTTTCTATAGCCATCTGGCTTTGCCCCGTCACAATATATATACATATCCCAACATTTCCCCCCTTTGATACCTGATTAATACCATTAATTATTGTATCACTTTATAATTTTGGAAGCAATTCAACTTTATATATCACTTGCTTCAGAATTTTTTATTGTTTTCTTATTTGACAATATAGACATAGCATAGTAAAGGTTAACAAAATCATTAGTGCAAATAATATCACAATAGAATGTAGCGTTACATTTAGAAGAGTTGTGACACTAGGAGACCATCCTTTAAAAACCATCATACCAATGAGAAATTGCCAGTTCTTCTCCTTCTTTCCCCAATTTTAATATTTGAGCATTGTGGACCAGAATGTTTACTTTGCCCAGCTGAGCAGATTTAGGTATGTCTCTTGCATATTGCCTTATTTTTTTCACTTTCATCAATCATTTTTTCCCGTTGTTCCCAATGTATCCCCAAATCAAAGGCCCAGTCCACATCTTTTGATTCCAAAACAATTTCCTTTTTAAAAAAATAGAAGACCTCAATAAATAATTCCATCAATAATGACCTCTGTTACATTACAGTTACATGACTCAATTGGGTCTTTTTCTGACATACTTCCCCAAAATATATGTTTTTTAATGGTTGCCACACAAATACACCCATTGCCAAATCAAACACTCTTGTGCCATTAGAGGCTAAATATTCCATGGTACATTGTCCATTTGAATGGTCCAAATGACATCCCTCTACAGACCAAGTTAGCTGTAGGCACACCCATTTATTTTGCTCCCACTCCTCACAATGTTTTGTTAATTCTACTAATTTATAACCTCTTTCTTCTTGAATGAAGTGGGTCCAACTTATTTATATTTGCCATAATTCTTCACTAATAATTTTTGGCAACACCCAGACCATTGCTGCTTTTCTCTGCTTCCCTGGGTAGTGTCACATCATTCTGCCTTTCCACTCTCAGAGTGGCTTGATTCCAATTAAACTCCATATATTTCTTCCATCTTGCAATTAGTTGGTTCCATATACAAGGATCTTTGAACCCTTCAAAAGGCCATTGCCCATTACTTTACAGATTGACCATTCTTTCTATATATTATATCCCATAAGTTTGCATCTGTACACATCGTATTGCTAGTACAGTTTTATTGTTAATTTCAGACACACCAAACAGATTTACATGTTGAGATGTTTCCAAGGCTTGAGTTTGTTTCAACTGGAGCTCCATACTTCTTATTCCTTTCTCCAAAAATGCACCAAATTTTTGCACTACAAATTTTACCTAAGGTTGACATTTTCTCTTGTAATGTCTTTCAATATTAAATGGGTTTAAAACTCCAGTTCCAGCAACAATATAGTCCCCTTTGTCCCCCCATTGTTGTCGCCATGCTCGTAATACACGTAAGGTATATGGCATACACTCTGGATGCACTTATGTTTATTTGCATTCCTTGCAACCAAATTGTTTGGTCCACAATAGTTGGGGACTCAATTACTTCTCCCCTTCTATATGGGTGCTCATCTGCCGTGATTCTTGGTGCAATTTTGTTTACTGGTATTTGATTAATAAACATAAAAAACCCGACCATATCCCCCAAAATATATTCACTCATTAATTTTTTGGAAGCAACTCAATTTTATCATTATGGAAGAATGCACCATTATACCATACTCCCATAATTTGAGAGCCATTGATTCATTCCATCCCACATGAATATTAGTCAATTCTTGTTCATGAATCACATCTAGGGTGGCTACATCAAATCCCAAACTCCAAGAGGTACAATTCAGAGTACTCATATTCAGATTATTTTCATCATAACTAAATCTAAACATTAGCCAACCTTCTCCCCTCAATATATACAAATATTTCCATTAGTCTTCCAAATATTTTGGTTTTACATCTTCCCATGTCAAATTTTCCACCATATTTCACATTTTACCTCAAAAGGTTTTTCTTCAAATTTGGTCCTGTTTTTCCCATTTTGTCCCACAAGTAGTTAAATGTATTGTCCCCTTTAATCCATACCTCCGTCCGAGAGGTGCTCCCATATGTATATCCATATACCTTTAAATTTCCCCAAATATTCATAAAACATAAAAGCCAAAAATCACATAATCACACTCTTCAGAGTGACATAGATTTTTCCATTTCTCCTGAATTATTAGGATCCTTGATATTGAAGCCATTGCCATCATTCCATAGGAATAATGTCTGATGCTTCTGGCTGTATTATTTTAAACACTTACACTGACCTCTTCTATCTTTGCTCGAACTCCGGTATTTTTTTTTCATCCTAAAATATAACGCACACAACACAATTCTTTTACTAAGCAAAGAATGCAAAGCCAAGCAAGCATAAGCAGTTAGCCAATTACAAAAATCCCAGCACCATATTCACACTCAAAATCCAAGGTCTGTTTAGGATGATTTCTGATGCAATTGGGCATTCCTTCCCCTCTGTAAAATAAACTAAAAAGAAAAAGAAAGGGACATTATTTAATCTTCAGGCCATAACTTTAATTGAGATATATGGACCCACTTTCCCTATTCTCCCAGGTTAATCTGCATTATAGCATGTGAAATTTTATTCATGATGTAAAATAGTCCAACCCATCTAGACTCCAGGACAGGGGTGGGAAAACTTTTTGGCATGAGGGTCACATTAGGGTGGGGAGATTGCTTGCAGGGCCATGAATGTAGGGCTGGGGCAGGAACTTGGGCTGCGGGAGGGAGTGTGGGGTGTGGGAGGGGATGAGGTGTGCAGGAAGGGGCTAAGGGCAAGGAGTTGGGGCACAGGAGGGGTGTGGGATGTACAAGGGGGCTCAGGGAAGGGGGTTGGGGTGCAGGAGAGGGTGCACAATGCGGGAGGGGGCTCAGTGCAGTGGTGCATGGAGGGGTGTGGAGTGCAGGAGGGGGCTCACAGCAGGGGGTTGGGGTGCAGGAGGGGTGTGGGGTGCATCAGGGGATTCAGGGCAGGGGGTTGGGGTGCAAGAGGGGTGCAAGGTGCAGCAGGGAAATCAGAGCAGGGGATTGGGTTTCAGGGTGCAGAAGGTGTTTGGTGCCACTTACCTGGAGCAGCTCTGGGGTGGCAGAAGCAAGCAGCAGGGCCAGGGAAGGCTCCCTGCCTGCCTGCCCCAGTGGGGGAGGAACCTTGACAGGGTGGCAGAGTGGTGGGATTAACCTGAAATCATTTTGAGATCAATTTGAGATTTTTTGAACTAGAAATACAGATTTTAAAAAGGAATTTTTTTTTCCTTTGGGGCTGCTGGAAAAGAGGTCCAGAAAGCAGCTGCAACTGAAAGCAGCTTGTTTTTTCTCTGCTTTGAAGCCAGAGAAGAGACAAAAGGGGATTATCTTTGTGAATTGCAGGTTTTCTTTGCCCGGAGGCAAGGTACTTAACTCCTGCAGGGAAATTCACAGTCTTCCAAACCAGAAGGTTTTTTTTTTTTTTCCCCTAAAAGTAAATGTGGGGGGGGGGGGTGTTCTACCCATTTGCCTGGAGACAAAAGTGGCAGAGGCTTTTTTTTTAGGATTTTGATTTTTTTTTACAAGGAGCACAAGTTTGAAAAGGATTTTTTTTTTCTCCTTTGGGCTGCTGGTAAGCAGGTTTCCAAGTAGTTGGAGGTTTTTTGCTTTGATCTGGGGAAAGAGCAGAGACAAGGGAATTGTCTTTTTCTGTAGGTTGATAATCACTATCAGAGAATAGGTATTCTATTCCAGCACAGCAAAATTTTACAGCCAAGTTTTGTTTGTTTATTTCTAAACCTCGGGTGTAAAGTTAGTTAAAAAACAGAGAGGTTAGGATGACAAAATCCACGGATCGACAAAAGCTGGAATTAGCCAGATTTCAGGCTAAGGAAAAACAAAGGGAACATGAAAGACAGATAGAACTCATGCGGCTGAAGAAGGAGGAGAAGGAAGAAGAGAGGAAGCATGTGGAAGAAGAGAGGAAGCATGTGGAGGAGGAAAGGGAAAAAGAGAGGAAGCATGCACTGGAGATGGAGAAGGTAAATGCTCAGCAGAATATACCAACAAACCCTAGCAATCCTTCTCCAGGTACCACTCCCCATCCCAGAAAGTTCCTCACCTACAAGGCAGGCGATGATACCGAGGCCTTCCTAGAAAACTTCGAAAGGGCCTGCCTTGGGTACAACATCTCTACTGACCAATACATGGTAGAGCTGAGGCCGCAGCTCAGTGGACCCTTAGCTGAGGTGGCAGCTGAAATGCCTAAAGAACACATGAACAAGTATGAACTGTTTAAATACAAGGCGAGAGTCAGAATGGGGATAACACCCGAGCAGTCTCGTCAGAGGTTCAGAGCCCTACGGTGGAAGCTAGACGTGTCATTTACCCGACATGCCTACCACATTGTGAAACATTGGGATGCCTGGATATCAGGAGCAAGTGTTGAATCTCCAGTAAATTTGCCCTTCCTAATGCAAATGGAACAATTCTTAGAGGGTGTTCCTGAGGAAATACAAAGATATTTCCTAGATGGGAAGCCCAAAACTGTAATCGAGGCAGGAGAGATTGGAGCCAGATGGGTGGAGGTGGCAGAGAAAAAGAAAATTGGTCACGCAGTTGGAGCGGAGAGCAGAAGGGTCAACCCCAGACCACACCCTATTACCGGGGGCTGCCCAAAGCCCCACCTACCTCCCAAAGAACCCTCCAGACCCCTTATCGTTCCACTACCCCGTTCTCCAGCAACCCACCTCGCCCCAATGAGCCGTCAGCTGGACGATGTTTTAAATGTAACTAACTGGGGCATGAAAAGGGCAACTGCCCCAAGAACCCCAACAGATTACAGTTCATTGCACCGGTATCACACCAGAGGTCCGCAGGCCCAGATACCTCCCAGATACCCTTGGAGCGGGGGGAAACTGTGAGTGTGGGCGGGAAGAAGGTCACCGCATGGAGGGACACCAGAGCACAAGTGTCAGCTATCCATGCTTCCTTAGTGGACCCCAGTTTAATCAACCCAGAGATCCAAGTGACGATTCAACCCTTCAAGTCCAACTCTTTCAATTTGCATACAGCCAAGTTGCCTGTCCAGTACCAGGGCTGGTCAGGAACGTGGATTTTTGCAGTCTATGATGATTATCCCATCCCCATGCTGTTGGGGGAAGACTTGGCCAATCATGTGAAGCGGGCCAAGAGGGTGGGAATGTCACCCGTAGCCAGGCTAAAAAAGCAGTGAAGCCTAGCTCTGTTCCAGAAACTTCTATCAGAACCAGTCAGAGGTGATGGACTCAGACCCCAGGCCAATGTCTGCAACAGCAGTAGTGGATCCAGTCCCAGAGACCCAGATGGAACCAATCCCAGAACAGGAACCAGCTGAACAACCAACACCAGACCCATTGCCAGCACTGAATCCAGTACTTGCAACCTCAACACCAGAGGGCCCCACCGAACCTGAACCGGCAGCAGCCTATAATCCTACACAAGAGGCTCAGCCGGAGCCTGAATCCCAACATAGTGTCCAAGCGGAGAGCGGTTCACAGTCAACGGAAACAGCCCCATCCCCTATATCACTTCCAGAGGGACCAAGCATAGGTCCACAATCCAATGAGGAACTGATGTCTCCAGCATCAAGGGAACAGTTCCAGACTGAACAGGAAGCAGATGAAAGCCTCCAGAGAGCTTGGACGGCGGCACGGAGCAACCCACCACCTCTCAGCTCTTCTAATTGATCCAGGTTTGTTGTAGAAAGAGGACTTTTATACAAGGAAACTCTTTCTGGTGGACACCGGGAAGACTGGCATCCTCAGATACAGTTGGTAGTTCCAACTAAATACCGGGCCAAGCTCTCAAGCTTAGCCCACGATCACCCTAGTGGCCATGCTGGGGTGAACAGGACCAAAGACTGTTTGGGGGGGTCATTCCACTGGGAGGGAATGGGCAAGGATGTTTCTACCTATGTCCGGTCTTGTGAAGTATGCCAAAGAGTGGGAAAACCCCAAGACCAGGTCAAAGCCCCTCTCTAGCCACTTCCCATCATTGAAGTTCCATTTCAGAGAGTAGCTGTGGATATTCTGGGTCCTTTTCCGAAAAAGACACCCAGAGGAAAGCAGTACATACTGATTTTCATGGATTTTGCCACCCGATGGCCGGAAGCAGTAGCTCTAAGCAACACCAGGGCTAAAAGTGTGTGCCAGGCACTAGCAGACATTTTTGCCAGGGTAGGTTGGCCCTCCGACATCCTCACAGATGCAGGGACTAATTTCCTGGCAGGAACGATGGAAAACCTTTGGGAAGCTCATGGGGTAAATCACTTGGTTGCCACTCCTTACCACCATCAAACAAATGGCATGGTGGAGAAGTTTAATGGAACTTTGGGGGCCATGATTCGTAAATTCGTAAATGAGCACTCCAATGATTGGGACCTAGTGTTGCAACAGTTGCTCTTTGCCTACAGAGCTGTACCACACCCCAGTTTAGGGTTTTCCCCATTTGAACTTGTATATGGCCATGAAGTTAAGGGGCCATTACAGTTGGTGAAGCAGCAATGGGAGGGATTTACACCTTCTCCAGGAACTAACATTCTGGACTTTGTAACCAATCTACAAAACACCCTCTGAACCTCTTTAGCCCTTGCTAGAGAAAACTTACAGAATGCTCAAAAAGAGCAAAAAGCCTGGTATGATAAACATGCCAGAGAGCGTTCCTTTAAAGTAGGGGACCAGGTCATGGTCTTAAAGGCGTTCCAGGCCCATAAAATGGAAGCATCGTGGGAAGGGCCATTCACGGTCCAGGAACGCCTGGGAGCTGTTAATTATCTCATAGCATTCCCCACCTCCAACCGAAAGCCTAAGGTGTACCATATTAATTCTCTAAAGCCCTTTTATTCCAGAGAATTAAAGGTTTCAGAGTAACAGCCATGTTAGCCTGTATTCGCAAAAAGAAAAGGAGTACTTGTGGCACCTTAGAGACTAACCAATTTATTTGAGCATAAGCTTTCGTGAGCTACAGCTCACTTCATCGGATGCATACTGTGGAAACTGAAGAAGACATTATATACACATAGACCATGAAACAATACCTCCTCCCACCCCACTCTCCTGCTGGTAATAGCCCATCCAAAGTGACCACTCTCCCTACAATGTGCATGATAATCAAGGTGGGCCATTTCCAGCACAAATCGAGGTTTTCTCACCCCCCTCCAAAAACCACACACACAAACTCACTCTCCTGCTGGTAATAACTTATTCAAAGTGACCACTCTCCCTACAATGTGCATGATAATCAAGGTGGGCCACTTCCAGCACAAATCCAGGTTTTCTCACTCCCCCACCCCCATACACACAAACTCACTCTCTTGCTGGTAACAGCCCATCCAAAGCGACCACTCTCCCCACAATGTGCACGATAATCAAGGTAGGCCATTTCCAGCATAAATCCAAGTTTAACCAGAACGTCGGGGGGGGGGGGGGGAGGGAGGGAGGAAAAAACAAGGGGAAATAGGCTACCTTGCATAATGACTTAGCTACTCCCAGCCTCTATTTAAGCCTAAATTAATAGTATCCAATTTGCAAATGAACTCCAATTCAGCAGTTTCTCGCTGCAGTCTGGATTTGAAGTTTTGTGTTGTAAGATAGCGACCTTCATGTCTGTAATTGCGTGACCAGAGAGATTGAAGTGTTCTCCAACTGGTTTCTGAATGTTATAATTCTTGACATATGATTTGTGTCCATTTATTCTTTTACGTAGAGACTGTCCAGTTTGACCAATGTACATGGCAGAGGGGCATTGCTGGCACATGATGGCATATATCACATTGGTGGATGTGCAGGTGAACGAGCCTCTGATAGTGTGGCTGATGTTATTAGGCCCTGTGACGGTGTCCCCTGAATAGATATGTGGGCACAGTTGGCAACGGGCTTTGTTGCAAGGATAGATTCCTGGGTTAGTGGTTCTGTTGTGTGGTATGTGTTTGTTGGTGAGTATTTGCTTCAGGTTGGGGGGGCTGTCTGTAGGCAAGGACTGGCCTGTCTCCCAAGATTTGTGAGAGTGTTGGGTCATCCTTCAGGATAGGTTTTAGATCCTTAATAATGCGTTGGAGGGGTTTTAGTTGGGGGCTGAAGGTGACGGCTAGTGGCATTCTGTTATTTTCTTTGTTAGGCCTGTCCTGTAGTAGGTGACTTCTGGGAACTCTTCTGGCTCTATCAATCTGTCTCTTCACTTCCACAGGTGGGTATTGTAGTTGTAAGAATGCTTGATAGCCTATTTCCCCTTGTTTTTTCCTACCCCCCCCCTGACGTTCTAGTTAAACTTGGATTTATGCTTGAAATGGCCCACCTTGATTATCATACACATTGTAAGGAGAGTGGTCAGTTTGGATGAGCTATTACCAGCAGAAGAGTGAGTTTGTGTGTGTATGGGGGTGGGGGGGTGAGAAAACCTGGATTTGTGCTGGAAATGGCACACCTTGATTATCATGCACATTGTAGGGAGAGTGGTCACTTTGGATAAGCTATTACCAGCAGGAGAGTCAGTTTGTGTGTGTGTTTTTTTTTTGGGGGGGGGGTGAGAAAACCTTGATTTGTGCTGGAAATGGCCCACCTTGATTATCATACACATTGTAAAGAGAGTGGTCACTTTGGATGGGCTATTACCAGCAGGAGAGTGAGTTTGTGTGCGGGGGGGCGGAGGGTGAGAAAACCTGGTTTTGTGCTGGAAATGGCCTAACTTGATTATCATACACATTGTAAGGAGAGTGATCACTTTAGATAAGCTATTACCAGCAGGAGAGTGGGGTGGGAGGAGGTTTTGTTTCATGGTCTCTGTGTATATAATGTCTTCTGCAGTTTCCACAGTATGCATCCGATGAAGTGAGCTGTAGCTCACGAAAGCTTATGCTCAAATAAATTGGTTAGTCTCTAAGGTGCCACAAGTACTCCTTTTCTTTTTTAGAGAATTAAATGTTTGTCAGTTTACAGCCCAGGAAGGAGACGACGATGAGTGGCCTGAAGGAGTCTACTACGAAGGGAAAAGTGCTGGTGGTGTGAAAGAGGTGAACCTCTCCATGACCCTTGGGCGTATGCAGCGACAGAAGATCCAGGAGCTGTGCACTAGGTATGCGCCAACGTTCTCAGCCACCCCAGGACTGACTGAGTGGGCATACCACTCCATTGACACAGGTAATGCTCACCCAGTTAGAGTCCAACCTTACCGGGTGTCTCCTCAAGCTAAAACTGCTATAGAATGGGAGATCCAGGATATGTTACAGATGGGTGTAATCCGCCCCTCTGGAAGTTCATGGGCATCTCCAGTGGTTCCAGTTCCCAAACCAGATGGGGAAATACGTTTTTGCGTGGACTACCGTAAGCTAAATGCTGTAACTCGCCCAGACAACTATCCAATGCCATGCACAGATGAACTATTAGAGAAACTGGGACGGGCCCAGTTCATCTCTACCTTGGACTTAACCAAGGGGTACCGGCAGGTACCGCTAGATGAATCTGCCAAGGAAAGGTCAGACTTCACCACACGTCTCGGGCTGTATGAATGTAATATACTCCCTTTCGGGCTGCGAAATGCACCCGCCACCTTCCAAAGACTTGTAGGTGGTCCCCTAGCGGGATTAGGAGAATATGCAGTCGCCTACCTTGACGATGTGGCCATATTTTCGGATTCTTGGGCAGACCACCTGGAACATCTACAAAAAGTCCTTGAGCACATAAGGGAGGCAGGACTAACTGTTAAGGCTAAGAAGTGTCAAATAGGCCTAAACAGAGTGACTTACCTTGGACACCAGGTGGGTCAAGGAACTATCAGCCCCCTACAGGCCAAAGTGGATGCTATCCAAAAGTGGCCTGTCCCAAAGTCAAAGAAACAGGTTCAATCCTTCTTAGGCTTGGCCGGTTATTACAGACAATTTGTACCGCAATACAGCCAAATCGCCGCCCCACTGACAGACCTAACCAAAAAGAAACAACCAAATGCCGTTCAGTGGACCAAAAAGTGTCAGAAGGCCTTTAACAAGCTTAAAGCAACACTCATGTCTGACCCTGTACTAAGGGCCCCAGACTTTGACAAACCATTCCTAGTAACCACAGATGTGTCCGAGCGTGGTGTGTGAGCAGTTTTAATGCAGAAAGGACCTGATCAAGAATTCCACCCTGTAGTGTTTCTCAGCAAAAAACTGTCTGAGAGGGAAAGCAACTGGTCAGTCAGTGAAAAAGAATGTTACGCCATTGTCTACGCTCTGGAAAAGCTACGCCCATATGTTTGGGGACGGCGTTTCCATCTTGAAACCGACCATGCTGCACTGAAGTGGCTTCACACCGTCAAAGAAAATAACAAAAAACTTCTTTGGTGGAGTTTAGCTCTCCAAGATTTTTATTTCGACATCCAACACATCTCAGGAGCTTCTAACAAAGTGGCTGATGCACTCTCCCGTGAAAGTTTCCCAGAATCAACTGGTTAAAATTGTCCTTGAGATGTGGAAAATATTGTTAGTCTTTAAGTACTTGGTGGTATATTTAGAGATGCATGTGTCTTATTAACTCTGTTTTTCCTAGAGCTCCAGGAAGAAATCCCAGCCAGTGTTTCACCCTAGCTGAGATTTGGGGGGACGTGTCATAAATGTAAAGGAAATGGTAAACCCCTTTAAAATCTCTCCTGGCCAGAGGAAAAATCCTCTCACCTGTAAAGGGTTAAGAAGCTAAAGGTAACCTCGCTGCACCTGACCAAA
This sequence comes from Lepidochelys kempii, assembly GCF_965140285.1. Classification (NCBI taxonomy): domain Eukaryota; kingdom Metazoa; phylum Chordata; order Testudines; family Cheloniidae; genus Lepidochelys; species Lepidochelys kempii. Next base: position 85,148,978 of record NC_136380.1, read on the forward strand.
ATGACCAATGAGGAGACAAGATACCTTCAAAAGCTGGGAGAAGGGAGAGAAACAAAGGGTCTGTGTCTGTCGGTATGCTGCTTTGCCAGGGATAAAACAGGAATGGAGTCTTAGAACTTTAGTAAGTAATCTAGCTAGGTATGTGTTAGATTATGATTTCTTTAAATGGCTGAGAAAAGAATTGTGCTGAATAGAATGACTATTTCTGTCTGTGTGTCTTTTTTGTAACTTAAGGTTTTGCCTAGAGGGATTCTCTATGTTTTGAATCTAATTACCCTGTAAGGTACCTACCATCCTGATTTTACAGGGGTGATTCGTTTACTCATATTTACTTCTATTTCAATTAAAAGTCTTCTTGTAAGAAAACTGAATGCTTTTTCATTCTTCTCAGATCCAATGGTTTGGGTCTGTGGTCACCTATGCAAATTGGTGAGGATTTTTACCAAACCTTTCCCAGGAAGTGGGGTGCAAGGGTTGGGAGGATTTTGGGGGAAAAGACGTGTCCAAACTACGTTTCCCAGTAAACCCAGTTAGAGTTTGGTTGTGGCAGTTGTTATTCCAAGGACAAAGGATAAAATTAATTTGTACCTTGGGGAAGTTTTAACCTAAGCTGGTAAAAGTAAGCTTAAGAGGTTTTCATGCAGGTCCCCACATCTGTACCCTAGAGTTCAGAGTGGGGGAGGAACCTTGAGAGAAGGAGATTCTACCACCTCCCTAGGTAAAGCATTCCAGAGTTTCACCACCCTCCTAGTAAAAAAGTTTTTCCTAATATCCAACCTAAACCTCCCCCACTGCAACTTGAGACCCTTACTCCTTGTCCTGTCCTCTTCTACCACTGAGAAGAGTCTAGAACCATCCTCTTTGGAACCACCTCTCAGGTAGTTGAAAGCAGCTATCAAATCCCCCCTCATTCTTCTCTTCTGCAGACTAAACAATCCCAGTTCCCCAGCCTCTCCTCATAAGTCATGTGTTCCAGACCCCTAATAATTTTTGTTGCCCTTCGCTGGACTCTCTCCAATTTATCCACAGCCTTCTTGTAGTGCGGGGCCCAAAACTGGACACAGTACTCCAGATGAGGCCTCACCAATGTCGAATAGAGGGGAACGATCACGTCCCTTGATCTGCTCGCTATGCCCCTACTTATACATCCCAAAATGCCATTGGCCTTCTTGGCAACAAGGGCACACTGTCCCTGCAGCCCCTGGGGGACAGGGCGCAGAGGACTCTGTTCGCCTGTGGGTACCTCCCCTGAAGCTCCCATTGGCCGCGGTTCCCTGTTCCGAGCCAATGGGAGCCTCAGGGGAGATACCCACAGGCAAGAGCAGCACGCGGAGCCCTCTGTCCCCCTTCTTGTCCCTCATGGTCTGCAGGGATGTGGTGCTGGCCACTTCCCGGAGCAGCGTGGAGCCCATGGCACCGTGGGGGTGGCAAATCTGCAGGCCAGATTGAAAGCCCTGAGGGACCGGATCCAGCCCGCAGGCCATAGTTCGTCCACCCCTGCTCCAGGACACGATTTTTCTATGTTAATTTCAAATACATTACTCTATCCCCAATTTTCCATAATTTACTGTCATGAGCCACACAAGAATCCACATAGTCTCTTGCTTTTTCAATGGTATCAGACACTTTAAACTCCATTTTCTTAAGTTCTGTCTGTAACTCCCTTACCCATTGAGTAACTGACACCTCCTCCTCTTCTTCTCCTGGATATAATAAATATCATAGGTCTTCCAAAGAGAATTTGATCATTCTGTGTCCTATGTTTTCTGCCCCCATTCTGGAATTGTGCATTTGATGGATAAATACACCCACCCCCTAAAGACTCTGGACTGGCAGGAGGAAGGGGAGGAGAGGAAGGGGGAGGGGCTCTATTGTCCCACACCTCCAATTCTGCATCATATTAAAACTCCTCAGTATCACTGCCAAAGTTATGCACAACTTCACTCCGGCCTACATCTCCATCTCCTCCTCCTCTTTCATTCTTCTGCGCTCCCTCAAGTAGGCATGGGCAATCTCTGACAACAATGGGCCTGAAACATCTCTGCAGGCCTTTACCAGCCAGGAAAGATATGGATCTCATGTACAATTTAAAAGTCAGCGTTCCTAGCCCCTCCAGTTCTTCAGAGAATGACATTGGTCAAAATTCAAGCTAAGAAGATAGGATTTGTTCCCTCAAATATGTAGTCTGCTTCCACATTTCTACAAAATGTACAAAATCAGAGTTTCCTTTGTAAAATAGGAAAATGTTTTCTCACAATGAGAGGTCAAAAGAAGTAAGAAATTATATTAACCCATGCTGCCCTCAACCTGAAAAAAAATTGCTGACTGCGGGTGCTATAGTGGCTGCAAACATTTTTTCTTTGTCTCTGTCAGAACCATAACATATAACTTTAAAATACCTTTTTCATAATCCATCTGGTTCAAGTTAAGATTTCAGTCACTAGTGCACCTGCCATCCTCCTTTTCTACTTTAGCTTTCACATGACCAGTGATAACTGAAGAGACCTGTGATGCCAAAACCTGACAAGAGGGCTCCTAGGGGAGGCTTTATTGGCAGTTGGCAATAACAGTAGTGTAATATTCAAGCAATCAACAGTGATTTGTTAGAGGAACAATCTTATTCCTCTGAGCCCTTTGGAATCTCTGGTTCCATTAGTTTCCAAGGAGGGCTCATCAAAACAAGCTCATTGCCCCAACAGTAACTTCATTATACAATAATATTAAGAGGCTTTTTCACAAGGGATTGTGCAAAGCAATGGCCATTTGCTTCCTCCGTTATTTCACAGGTCAAGGATTTGTAAGAATGCATAGCCATTTTTGAGTCTCACTTCTGTAACCCTTAGTCAAATTGGTGAACAATTATTCAGCAGAGTAGTCCCACTGATTTCAGTAGGGCTACTCTCAAAGACACTACTATCCAAGAGCAAAGTGGCAAATCCAGGCTTTTAAGAAATATCAGTATATTAAATCTATAATAGAGTCAGAAAATAAAACTTCATAGGGAAATGAGATATCATTAATATTCCAATTTAAATAATCTATTTTCTAACTCCTAAAGGCTTTTTGGGAAAAAGGAGACTAACTATGTTAAGTGTAAAATGCTTAAAAATGTGATTAACATAAAATTAAGTAGTTTATTCATAACTTCATATGTAAGGAGCCAAAAGAGTATAACCATACCTCACTGATTTTTTGGTCTACCATTAGCCACTGCCAGGGACACTAGTAATGTCAGTAAATCATGTCCAGTAATTGAACAATCTATTAAATGAAATTTGTACAGCAAATATGGCTTTTAATACTATTTTTAAACTTTCTTTCATGTAACACTTTAATATATTCAAAGTAATAAGAACCGACAAAAGAATACTTTTTAAAGTAAAGTCCGAGTCCTATCATTCTCAGACGTATGATGGTGGTTCTGTAGGCAAGAATTCTAATGTAACTTAAAGGGCTGCATATTGTCATCCTTACAGATAAACTTTCTGGATCAGCTTGTGAAGTTCTTACATGGGTAAGCAGGTACTCACAGGAGCAGTCCCAGCTTCAGTGAAACTATCATGAAAAACCACTCACCAGTGTGACTTAGGAGTTTGCCATCTGACCCTTTCAAAAGGGGTATTCTCAGTCTTTTCTCTTGCAGTGTATGTTTTTATTAAACATACCATTTTCTTATTTTCTTGGTTCACAAATCACAGAAACTCGTTCTACAGTTAATGTACAGCAAGTTATTGAACCAATGTTTTGTTTAATGCTTTTTAACAAAGCACTTCCACTAAACGTAAGAGAAGTGGTGACTATTATCGTTACCATCATTTTAATCAATTATCTAAGTTGTTCCTTCAGTAGTAAAGGGTATGAATTTCATATTTTAATGAAGAGATTTTATCTGTGGATAAACTTGTACTCTGGATATCTATTTATGTTTTAAACTGAAGAGTTTATCCTAGACATTCTCTAAGTACTCTTGTAGAGAAAATTACACTTTTTATCAAAACCTTAGATTAAGAGGTTTAGAATGATATGCAAATAAGACAGAAGCACAAGTAACTTGCTCTCATGTAGGAGGATGTCTTAACACAGCATGACACACGCTGCAAATAAACTGGCATTCACAGTTATGGCCTGGATGCACAAAAGGATGCTGCTTGGAATTCTCAGCTGTAAACCCTCTCTTGGTGTTAGGGGCCTACATTGTTATCAAGAAGCGGGGGAGAAAGAGAAGATGCTCTCTCATAACTTCTATCCCAGTGGTTAGGGTACTTACCCAGTATGTGGGAGACATTTGGTTCAAGTCCTCACTCCTCCTGAGGGGGAAGGGATTTGAACAGGGATGTGCCACCACGCAGGTGAGTGCTCTAATCATTGGGGTTTGGGATATTCTGATTCTCTACAGTGAAAAAGCTTCACCATTGGATAAAGAACTAGAATAATTGGAGTAGGGGGAGTGGATCGTGGGTCTTCCACATCCTGGGTGAGTGCTCTAGTCACCAGGCTAGATTAATTCTCGTGCTTGTATTTTTGTGTGCATGTATATACATGCTCTCTCTCTCTCTCTCACTCACTCAGAGTTATTTGGGCCTGAGAGAGAGCACAAGCATGCTGTTGTTGTAGCCGGGTGTTTAGAGTATTCACCTAGAAAGCTAGAGAACCAGAATCCACTTTCCCTGCTCCCAAGGACTTTATCGAGAGTAAAACACTTTCAACAGGAGACAATGAGGAAGCCTATCTGTCAGAATGTCACAGTCCAGTGATTAGAGTGCTTACCTGAAAGGTGACAGATCCCTCATCAAATCCCTTTTTTCCCCTCTGGTGAAGAGGAAATTGAACTGGAGGTCTCCTCATCAGGGATGTGGTACCCTAACCGCTGGGCTAAAACTTGAGAGAAGTCCTTCTCCAGCTGTTTTGTACAAACTTTCCTGAGGGGCCTGATCCAGTACGTGTGCTCCAAGTATGCCTACTGGATCAGGTGCCTTCCCTGCAACTCTGGTGCCTTAAATTCTCTGCTATTCTGGCTCACAGCCTGCATGCTGGCAGCCTACAGACACGCTCGCACTGAATGTCAGTGTGTTAAGCAGCTCTGCCTCAGCATCTGATTCCAGCAGCCTGCTTGTTACATCCCAGCCACACACTGATATACACCAGTTTTGGTTACACCTGGCAGGATGAGCCCAGCACCCTCAGTGCCAAATTTTCCCAAAACTCTGTGTTCTGCAATGTCCAGCCCTTTCGTGGAAGTCCTATTCAGAAGAAGAATAAGGTTTGTTTGGCCCTTTAAAGCAGACGTTCTCATTTTTAGGTGGCCTCAGAGTGTGGCCACTAACTGTTCCTGGTGACCAATCTGATAATTTTTCCTAAAATACTTGATTAATTAGAAAACAAACAAACAAAACCCCCACAAATAAATATCCACTATATACCCTTCCAAATTATTGTAACTTATGTAGCAGGAAGGGGGTCGGAAGTACAGTTCTCCTTTCAGCACACTCAGACCTTGCTCCTATTCTTTTGTTGGAGTGAGTCACGGAGCAGGAGCCCCTCACCCTGCTGGGAAGCTGCCAAACCCTGCAGCAGCCCAGAGCCATTGAGTTGCTGCAGTAGCTACAGCAACTGTCAACAGCAAGGGGGGCCCCAGGTGGGGAAAATGCTGACGCATCTCTCTGTCGCTGCCTCTGAGGCCCTTCACCAAGAGCCCACCTCAGGGAAGGTGGGGCAGGAATACACTGGCCACCTCTGGAGTACTATGCTCCCCATACCCCAGCCATACACGGCAGCCACCTTAACTGACAAGCTGTCTCCAGAACCATGCACACTGACCCGACATGTCTCCAGAGATGCTGTCTGGAGCCCCTGAGGAGGCTGTGCAGTCCAGGACAATGAATCTCGCTGCCTTTGGTAACAGATACTTAGGAGCAACAGCTGGGTGCTGCAGGGAGAGGCCACTGCTTTGCCCTCCTCAATATCCACCCATGCTTTGGAGGCTGTCATGGCTGAAAAAAATCTTCTGGTGGCGACATTTGAGAAATGCTGCTTTAAAGAGAAAAAAGTACAGCTTATCACTTTAACCGGAATTAACTATCACCACAGCACTGGATTGATTTAGATGAAAAATAAAACAAGTTTATTAACAAAAGAAGAAAGGATTTTAAGTAATATCAAGTATAAAAGATAGAGTTAGAAATGGTTACAAACAATTAAGTGAAAAACAAGGTAAGACTTAAAACAAGCTACAGTCTTTGTTCAAGGTAGTTTCCTTACCAATCTATCTTCCAACAAGATCACTGACCATCTTTCTGGTCAGGATCTTCCACAAAGTCCAAAATACTCAATTCCTTTGAAAGATAACTTGTGTCTTTTCCCCTCTCTTGTATAGTCCACTGAACCTTTGATATGGATCCTTCTGACGGATAACCCCCAAAGTTCATTGAAACTGTGAGGAAGGTGACATGAAGTCATCTGGTGAAGGAAGTTTCAAGATGGTTTCTTCCCCCACTAGTGTTTGATAAAATGCAAATTGATCTATTTCTTGCAGTCTCCTCCCATTGTCATGATGATGAGTGGTTGTCTCTTCTCTTTGTTGGCTTGATGGTCCTGTTATTTGTAAATTGCATTCTCATTGTCTCCTTAATGTACGTTGGAAGTACCTTCAAGGTGCCAGAACCACATTCCTTTGTCAAGGGTGGGGCACCTCAGCCCTGACTGGCAGACAGAGATTGATACTATAATTTCCAATATATTTGTAACTTTGCATATATCCTCCATACATATACCACACAATATTAATTATCAGTATATTATCTTTCTATTATCCATCTATCTTACATGTTTTAGATACTCGTTATAAATTTAGTGAGTTGGGATACACTCAGCTGGTCAGGCCAGCTGAAACAGTCTACCAGATACCAGTCAGCCTCTTGCATTGGGATGCTGTTAGGGTCAGAGGGAGTTAAATATCTATCTTTCCCTGGTTTGTGACTCACTCTGGATCTTAGACACGAGATAGGTGCCTAAAAGGAGGCAGCAGTGTTCATGCCCAGAGGCAAACGCACGGTTACCTACAAAACTTGTTTACTGCAAAAACTTAGGTGATGAGTGAGTTTACGTGCCATCAGAACTCAGCAGGAGTTTCCTGCATTGCAGTGGTCCCAAAACTGGGACTTACACACTTAAACCATGGATTTAAGTGCCTAATTCCTTGTGTTCATTCAGGACTATATCTTTTGTTAGGGAACTTTATTGTAGAATATAATTAGGCACCTTGGAATTCAGACACATTAGCCTAGTCTCAAGGATGGGCCCAGGAAGTAAACCAATAACTAAAAAGCACCCGGTCTACAGATCACACCCTATGATTAAATAATATTCTCTCTCACATGGCTAATGGAAACATCTGTTAAAAACTGTTTGTCTCCTTTATTTGGATATCAAGGAATCTACAGATCTGTCAGTAGGTATCAGGTTCTAAGTCCTTCCTATCTGAGTTTCCTCCCTGAAGGTCTTTCTTATATCACATTTGTATAGAAGATGATGCTTCTGTTGCATCTTGATGAATTAAAATAGAAATATGGAAGCCATCTTTATCACAGATGATAGTGCTAATTAGTATTTGTTTTTTGTCTTGTCTGGAAGGCTTATTATTTCATTGAAGGCCACAATTTGTTTCACATTCCTACTATTTTTGTCAGAATACATGACAGATTTCAGAGGGAATGATGTCACATAAGCAAGTTATTGTGGAGGAAAGCTTTTAATTCAATTACATACATGCCAGCTACTTGAGATACTGTGAAATTTTAGGTTGTGCCAAACTCTCTGAAAGAGTGAGTGTTGGCAGAGGAATTGCTAACTAGCTAGAACTTACATAATATACATTTACTATATGTAGTAATAGGTACAACAAAAAGTTGCACCATGACATTGCACCATAAGCCCAAATTAGCTCCTTTGATGATGAGTAAACCTCAAAGTTTATATGACCGTTATTAACCTTAATAATCTTAGGAATTGATTCTGCACATTTACACTGAGTAGTCCATTGAATTCAATGTATACTACTCAATGGGATCATTAATGTAACCGGTTTCAGAGTAGCAGCCGTGTTAGTCTGTATTCACAAATAGAAAAGGAGTACTTGTGGAACCTTAGGGACTAACAAATTTACTTGAGCATAAGCTTTTGTGAGCTACAGCTCACTTCATCAGATGCATTCAGTGGAAAATACAGTGAGGAGATTTATATACATAGAGAACATGAAATAATGGGTGTTACCAAACACACTGTAACGAGAATGATCACTTAAGGTGAGCTATTACCAGCAGGAGAGCGGCGGGGAAAAACCTTTTGTAGTGATAATCAAGGTGGGCCATTTCCAGCAGTTGACAAGAACGTCTGAGGAACTGTGGAGTGTGGAGGGGAGGAATAAACATGGGGAAATAGTTTACTTTGTGTAATGACCCATCCACTCCCAGTCTCTATTCAAGCCTAAGTTAATTGTATCCAGTTTGCAAATTAATTCCAATTCAGCAGTCTCTCATTGGAGTCTGTTTTTGAATTTTTTTTGTTGAAGAATTGCAACTTCTAGGTCTGTAAGCGAGTGATCAAAGAGATTGAAGTGTTCTCCAACTGGTTTTTGAATATTATAATTCTTGACATCTGATTTGTGTCCATTTATTCTTTTACGTAGAGACTGTCCAGTTTGACCAATGTACATGGCAGAGGGGGCATTGCTGGCACATGATGGTATATATCACATTGGTAGATGTGCAGGTGAACGAGCCTCTGATGGTGTGGCTGAAGTGATTAGGCCCTATGATGGTGTCCCCTGAATAGATATGTGGACACAGTTGGCAACGGGCTTTGTTGCGAGTATAGGTTCCTGGGTTAGTGGTTCTGTTGTGTGGTGTGTGGTTGCTGATGAGTATTTGCTTCAGGTTGGGGGGCTGTCAGTAAGCAAGGACTGGCCTGTCTCCCACGATCTGTGAGAGTGATGGGTCATCCTTCAGGATAGGTTGTAGATCCTTGATGATGCGTTGGAGAGGTTTAAGTTGGGGGCTGAAGGTGATGGCTAGTGGCGTTCTGTTATTTTGTTTGTTGGGCCTGTTCTGTAGTAGGTGACTTCTGGGTACTCTTCTGGCTCTGTCAATCTGTTTCTTCACTTCAGCAGGTGGGCATTGTCATTGTAAGAATGCTTGATAGAGATCTTGTGGGTGTTTGTCTCTGTCTGAGGGGTTGGAGCAAATGCAGTTGTATGTAGAGCTTGGCTGTAGTCAATGGATCGTGTGATGTGGTGAAATGAAAGCTGGAGGCATGTAGGTAAGTATAGCGGTCAGTAGGTTTCCAGTATAGGGTGGTGTTAATGTGACCATCGCTTATTAGTACTGTAGTGTCCAGGAAGTGGATCTCTTGTGTGGACTGGTGCAGGCTGAGGTTGATGGTAGGGTGGAAATTGTTGAAATCATGGTGGAATTCTTCAAGGGCTTCTTTTCCATGGGTCCAGATAATGAAGATGTCATCAATGTAACACAAGTAGAGTAGAGGCATTAGGGGACGAAAGCTGAGGAAGCGTTGTTCTAAGTCAGCCATAAAAATTTTCGCATACTGGGGGGCCATTCAGGTACCCATAGCAGTGTCACTTATTTGAAGGTATACATTGTCCCTATATGTGAAATAGTTATGGGTGAGGACAAAGTCACAAAGTTCAGCCACCAGGTTTGCCATGACATTATCGGGGATACTGTTCCTGATGGCTTGTAGTCCATCCTTGTGTGGAATATTGGTTAGAGGGCTTCTACATCCATAGTGGCCAGGATGGTGTTTTCAGGAATATCACCGATGGATTGTAGTTTCCTCAGGAAGTCAGTGGTATCTCGAAGACAGCTGGGAGTGCTGGTAGCATGGGGCCTGAGGAGGGAGTCTACATAGCCAGTGGGATCACCAGGAAAGGTGAATCATGGCAACTGGGAGCTGCGATCGGCCGTACTTGCGGATGCTTAGGTAAACAAAGAGTCTTGCGGCCCACCAAGGGCTTACCCTGAACAAGCCGTGAATCAAGTTTGGGAACCCCTAAACTAGAGGGTAGAAGTTCAGCCAGTGCAAAGTGGTATAGTTTCATCAAAATTAAATTACACCAAGTAAGAATTTTGCCCCTTGTGTATATTCATAGTACATTGTATACACTTAAAACATCTCCAGAAAAATTAGTATGAGTTTTTAAAATTTACATTAAAACCATTTTATAATACTGAAATCTAATAAAAATATACCTTCAATTAGTTTGGATATTCTATGTAATTATTTTCAATGTCATCTTTCTATTATATCTTTAAATATTTCCAAACATCTCTGAGTACTGAAGGTATCATTACAGTATTTTCATCACAAAGGTATGGTTATGTGACAGTTGCAACTTTAACAAAAGACTCAGTAATTCTGGCAGGAGATTTATTTCTCCAGGATCAGACAGAACAGAGGCCATATCTCTAAAGAGGTATTACCAAGCATCATTTCAAACATTATCTTCCAAAACATGTTGGAAGGGTGATACTAGGGTAGTGTGATGAACTGTAGAAAAGTAACTCTATAGAACTGTGAACTCTTCTGGACAGGCACTGTTTCCCTATGTCTTTGTAAAACACTTAGCACAAGATCTGGGTCTTTGGCTGTTTGCTGCAGTACAAATATATTATACAATCAAAATATGCAAAATTTGTTCTGGCATCCTTATACTGCTTCTATTCTTATGACAAAATAAATTGTGGCAAGTCTGAAACCCATGCTGTCACATCTGTTCTGAAGTGTGATCTGGAAGCAGAGTAAGAGGATGCTATAGACAGATTAAGATGCAGTAAGTAGTGATACTAGCAAACATTTGCTCCAACTAAAACCTCTCCAACACATCATCAAGGATCTACAACCTATCCTGAAGGACGATCCCTTACTCTCACAGACCTTGGGAGACAGGCCAGTCCTTGCTTACAGACAGTCCCCCAACCTGAAACAAATAATCAACAGCAACTACACACCACACAACAAAAACACCAATCCGGGACCAAACCCTGCTACAAAGCCCGTTGCCAACTGTGTCCACATATCTATTCAGGGGACACCATCATAGGACCTAACCACATCAGCCACACCATCAAGGGCTTGTTCACCTGCACATCTGCCAATGTGATATATGCCATCATTGCCAGCAATGCCCCTCTGCCATGTACATTGGCCAAATCGGACAGTCTCTACGTAAAAGAATATATGGACACAAATCTGATATCAGGAATCATAACATTCAAAATCCAGTAGGAGAACACTTCAATCTCTCTGGTCACTAAATAACAGACCTAAAAGTGGCAATTCTTCAACAACAAAACTTCAAAAACAGACTCCAATGTGAAGCTGCAAAACTAGAATTAATTTGCAAACTGGATACGATCAGATTAGGCCTGAATAGAGATTGGGAGTGGGTGGGTCATTACAAAACCTAAATTTAACTTCCCCAATACTAATTTCTCCCGACTGTTACTCACACCTTCTTGTCAACTGTCTGTAATGGGCCACTCTCTTAGCACTTCAAAAGTTATTTTTCCTCCCTGGTATCCTGCTTTTAATTGATTTATCTCATTAGACTGACCTCACACTTGGTAAAGGAACCCCCCATCCTTTCATGCATTTATACCTACTCCTGTATTTTCAGTCCATGCATCCGATTAAGTGGGTTCTAGTCCACAAAAGCTTATGCCCAAATACATTTGTTAGTCTCTAAGGTGCCACAAGGACTCCTCGTTGTTTTTGCTGATACAGACTAACACAGCTTCACTCTGAAACATACATTGAATTAGTTTAGGTTGCAAAAGTTGATAGTAGCTGCTATAATATGCAAGCTTTATATGTCCTATAATGCTAACCCAAGCTAACACTGGGGACCCCTTGCTTATGTTTAGCAACCTTTGCCCCTCAGAGTTCAAGCAACAGAGGAATTCAATTTCTCCATAACAGGGATCTTTATTCCCTTCCACCAGCAATCAAGCTGTGATGTGATGAGGGCTTATGCACATATGCTATTCAGGGTTGTGGGGAAGCAACCAACAAAGTGTTTTGTTCACTGATGTTCCACAATTTCTTGTCTGGTGTCTATGGGCCTTCCTGTGCTCAGGTGAAGATAACATCTCTTGAGGCAAACTAGTGTTTCACACTTGGCAATGCATCTACCCTGTCTGTGGGGGTTTACAGTTTTAGAAAACATTTTTTACAGTTAGAACAAACAATTAAATATTATCTTATAACACAGGATTCAGACATTAAAATTAAGATGAATACATGCAGCATCCTACAATAATATTTCATAAAGTCTAAACACATTTTATAACTCTAATATCTATTTCAACAATACTAACACACAGGCGAGCCAGACTGGTTTCCATTTATGCATTGGCCAGTATGCAGTGAGGCCAGGGGCCTTGGCATGAGCTGGCACCTGGTTTGCCAGTGTCACAATTATCACTTAATATCCTCAGTCATAAAATCTGAGAAAATGAAAGAGATTCAGGATCACTGTCAAATGTTGCAGCCAAATTATTTGGTGTTCTGAATTCCAGCTGTGTTGGGTTCATATTTTCAATGTGTGATTAACTCCTCTCTATTCTAGTAAATTTGATATACTTTTACTGCCCTTTTCAAAAGCATCATTTGCTCCCCAGTCAGGTTTTCCTGAACTCAGTGCTGTCCCGCCTGTTTCATTAAGATCAGTGACATGAATGGTATATTGTTAAGCTGATTTTTGGCTCTCATTTTGTAGAGACATGGTCACCTTTAATCTTCTTATGGTAGAAAATTCACCAGAATATGTAGAACTTGCCAAAGATGCAGAATTTTGGTAACAGTCGGGTAGATTGATGTATAGTCTCAGACTGTACTGTGAAGAAATGGGAAACTTCAGGTTTGTTTTTTATGAAAGCATTTGTGTAACTCAGTTTTCCCTCCATCTTATATTGTTACCTATCCCCTATGATGGGGGAGATGGGAGACTGGATGTGTGGAAATGTCAGACACTAATATTAAGATGGCACATAGGATACTCATAGACTACTATCAATAAGTAGTATATGTACCTTGGTGTCTTGGCTCACTAGGTACCCTCACTCAATTGATTAACTGACATAAGACTATAATGAAGGGTATGTCTACACTGCAATAAGACACCTGCAGATGGCCCAGGTCAGCTGACTTGTGCTCATGAGGCTAGGGCTCTGGGGCTATAAAATGGCAGGGTAGAAGTTTGTGCATGAGTCTGGGCTTTAAGACCTTCCACCATTTTTGGGGTTCTCAACCCTGGGATCCAGCCTGAGCCCAAATGTCTACACTGCAATTTTATAGCCCCACAGCCTGAGCCCCAACAGCCCGAGTCAACTGACCTGGGCCATCGGCAGGTGTCTTATTGCAATGTAAATGTACCCCCAGGGACAAAACCCTGCTTGAAAGGTTTGAATGACTGGAACCTGTCAGGGTCTCTGTGTGGAAGATGGTTGATCCTTGGTAAGCTTAGCATATATGTAGGCTGTTCATTGCTTTATGCTACGTCCTAAAATAAATATACTGTGCTATGGGAAAGCTGACTGGTTACTGGTAATCCTGTCATAGCTTCTGGAAGAAAACAGAACTGCAGACATTGGGCTAAAGTCAGACCTGCTGGAATAAGTGCAGTGAATTGCAGGCAAATTGCAGTCTAAGTCCCACAACTGGATGAAGAGGCATGAGAGTCCCTGTGCTAAGAGAGGTGATGGTTAGAGGCCAGAAACTTGAGGCAGTGGGGGCCTCAAGGATGTCATAAAGGGCTCAAAGGTGCAGTTACCCTGGAACTGTGACATAAATCCTTGGTCAACATCTTCTGAAATAAAAAAACATGATAAAAATGGCTATCCTGTGGATTTTTATGTTCAGTTATCTACAGTTTCCCTCACAGTTATCAAATCAAGAATGTAATCATTCCTAGGAGCCCAGAGAATCTTTGTGAAAGTTATCACAATGCTAAAATTCCAAATAATGATGTCCCAGTCTAATTTTAAAGTCCCCAGGCACAAGTGGTTCACAGCCCGTGACTCCTGAAGTTATGTGGGGTACCTACATTTTGTTATATTTTTAATTGACATACCTATTCTGACAAATATTAAAAATAAAACAAGTATCTAGGAGTTGTTAATCTCCCAGCCAGAAAAAAAAAGAGCCACAGTGAAACTAACTCTAAACACAATTCAATTCTTCTACTAAAATCAGCACTTATCATGTCTCCCTTCACAAGAACTCACCAGGCAGACCTAGGTTCAAGTCCTTGCTGTGCCTAATTCAGAGCAGAGACTTACATGTGGGTCTCCTACATCCTAGGTGAGTGCCCTAACCAGCAGGCTATTCTGGAATAGTGCACTCATTGCATTTCAAAAGTTCCCACTTTTGTTCTGCATCAGCTCAAAAATCTTTGAAATCTCAACTTTTTGTGAAACAGAATTCTTGTTTTTCAACCAGCACTAACCAAAAGCCTGCATAGAGATGAGCTTTGCAGTATGCCTTGAAGGTCAACATATTCCAGGCTATTCAGATCAAGTGAAGAAGACCTTTCTGAAGATTAACAGCCCTCCCACAAACTATGGTGAACACCTTGTTGGACGTAGGGATAACATTTGTGCCACACATACGGTCTATATATGCTGTGGTTCATAGTAAGCAGTACCTTTTTGACCTCTCTCTACTGTTTCTCTAGGCATCCCTCTCAAGCATTAGGCCTGATGGAAGTCCATGAATCAATCACCTGTGTTTAGACTGAGTCTCTTGGTTACACTACTCCTGATCACCAACCATGTTTCCTCAGTAGCATGCAAAATACAAATATCTCCCATGTTCTTCACAATATTGACTGCTTACTATGTGGAATGCAAGAAGAAGGCATACAGGAGCCATGTGAATCCTTCCTGTGCATACTGCTGAGCTACTTTCAGTCTCTCTCACCCTCCCAGGTGCTCATGATCCTTCTTTGTCTACCTGATGAATTCTTATACATTTGGAATATGCATGACACCTCACAGGGTCAATACTGTCATATAGTCATTTCTGTCTGGGAACTAATGAGCTATGTTGAAAATCTAGCCATCCCAGGAGATCAGTTGGAGCTGTAGCACAGAATGGAATTCACCCTGCAAGGTGAACATGGAGGTATTGGAAGGCACCAAGATTGTATATTATGTGTTATATCATGTCTTACAGCTTTGGTTGTGGCCTCTGAGCTGCATTGTAAATGACTTTATATTAAGAGGTTGTTTTAATACTGTGTACTATGGCTCTTGGATGTCAAAATTAATCATATACAGTCAACAAGGACAGACTTTTCTGTCAAACTGATATTTTCTATTGGCTCTAATGGCTTTTATATCCTGTCAGTGTTTGTCATAACTCTTGGTTATTTTTCATTTAGTGCACTGTAACCCAAGTGAGGCTTACAGCAGGCTACAAACAATATTAATAAAAAGTTATTTTCTCATACTGGCTATTGTAAAAGCTACTCACAAATTACATATCCAGCTGCTGTTTCAAAAAAATCTGTGTGGGCTAGCACTCTGCATTGTGTTCAGCTCTCTAGACAGATGTTTAGTTCCTGTGCAGTCTCATTATGAAGTTGATTAGTGCTTTTCTCCATTGCAGGCTAAAAGAAGTCAATGAAAATTACCAATGGCTGGAAGAGAGACACAAAGGTAATTTAGTCACTTAAAAATAAAGATCCTGCAAGATGTTTAAAGGTCCAGCTGATGTGACTACAGGCTGTCAGTTACTGAATGTTTTAAACTGAAAGCAGTTCCTTGAATATGATGTTCCTATGCGCCCAGTTCTGTGCCTTTTGAGGAAATAGAACATCATTTTTTTTCGGGCTGTGAGTGTACATTTAGTACTTTTGTATACTGCTGGCATGAAAATTATGATTGTCTTTTTGCAGGTATTATGATGGTGCCCTAGAACTACATAGTTAAGAGACCTGCACTTACCACAGGAGCAAATCTCTCATTTTTATACTCTAAAGATTAAATCTAGTCTCCAAATTTAATATTCTTACTGTTCTTTGACTCATTTAATTTTCTATTTATATATTTAGTTGTCTAGCAAAAGAAACCTTTTCAAAATGAGCTCTTTTTGAAATTTCCTCTAAAAATATAATGTCAGGGTAGTGATGGGGATTCTTTAGCTTAAATAATCACTGAAACAAAGTCCAGATGTCTCACACACATTTACTCTGCAATGTCTGACATAGGCCACCATTTTAATTATAAATGCCAACACAAGCAGTTATTTTGATTATTTATTCAGAATCTAATTTATCACTGCAAGGAAAAGCCAATAGTCAAGTTCAACCTTCCCCGACCCAGCTACCATTCCCCAATTCACCTTGGATTGTCCCTTGAAATGTGTTAACTGCTTATATTAAACAATCTGTTCCATCTTATATTTAGCTGTGACTCTCTGAATAAGCTTTCCAAGACCTGAAGAAGAGCTCTGTGTAGCTCAAAAGCTTATCTCTCTCACCAACAGAAGTTGGTCCAATAAAAGATATTACCTCACCCACCTTGTATCTCTAAAGTCAACCTTTGTCAGTCTGACATTGTTAACCTACTTCCTTGAGTCTGCAGCCTTGTTCAACATGGGAAACTTTGGAATCCAGGGAGTCAGGCTTTGTAATAGGTGGGCATGGGAAAAGATCTGATAGTTTATTGCAAGGGAAGGAAGTGCATCTCAAATCAATGGTAGGCAGCAGTACTATGAGGTGGGACTTAAGAGGGTGAAGGTATGCGATGCTGTTCCGGGAAGGTGAACTGCTGTGAAGCAATGGGATCTGCCTGCCTGAGAAGGGGAAGAGAAACCAACTCACCAGCCTTGTGAAGAGGGGTTTAAACTAGGTTCAAAGGGTTCAGGTGCAAAATACTCACAGGTAGGTGACCTTAACAGAGTTGTATGTGGGGGGAGGGGAGAATGGAAGATTATAATAGGGACATAGGAGCAATCAGCTGGAAAACAGTGGGAGAATCTGCTCAACATCGTATAGTTCTATACACAAATTCAAGGAGTATTGGGAAGAAACCGGTTGAGTCTTAATATAAAGGCTAAATTATCACTTAACTGGCATCATAGAGACTTCGGGAGATAAATCTTGTGACTGGAATATTAATATAGAGGAGTATGTCTAGTTCAGGAAGGACAGGCAAGGAAAAAAGGAGATGTTTCATTATCTGTCAATATATACACCGTGCAGGGCTGGCCTTACCATGAGCTGAACTGAGGCGGCCGCCTCAGGTGCTAGACTGTTGGGGGCGGGGGGTCTCCACTAGGACCCAGAGTGTAGAAAATTGTGTCTGCTGCTGGTGCATATGTATTCTCTCTGCTCTAGATGTACAGAGATGGTGCAGTGCTGTGCTGGAGGAAGGAGGGCACAAGAGACATAACAGGCAGGCAGGAGAAAAGGTGAGAGGGAATAACAGAAAGAAGCAGGAGCCTCTTATGTACCTCTCTCACCCCCCCAGGAGCCTGGAGTGGTTAACACCAGCTTCTCAGGGAGCTTCCTGTTTCCTGCTGCTTCCCTGAACCGGTGAGCCTTCTGGCCCCAGTGAGGATGTGAGTGGTGAGGAGATGCCTGATCTTCCAGTTAGTCAGAGTGCATGTGACCTGGCAGCTACTGCAGCATCCATATCTCCATCTCAAATGGATGTAACAATGCCCATACCTGAAGAAAAGAGTAGATCAGAGAAGAGTGTGGTGGAAGTGCAAGAAACAGCTGCTGCTGAGTTTAGTTCCTTAAGTCTAGATGATCCATTACTGTGGACCCACTTAAGCAATAGCCTGAGGGACTTCCTTGTACTGCATGGGCCACAGCAAGTGAAAAACTGAATGTTTCCTAAAGATAATGAAAATAGAAGTTTCCATCCAACACATTACTGTTGTGAAACTCCAATAGTGACAAAGTGGAGAGACCATGGCTTATGTACTCAAAAACCCAGAAAGCTATATACTGTTTTTGTTGCAAACTCTTCCAGTCTAATGTTCCAGCCACATTGGGTTCTACAGGAACAAAGGACTGGAAAAATCTGACTAGAAATCTGGCATGCCATGAGAAGGCAGCGAATCACCAGAGAGCATTCCATAGATGGAAAGAGCTTGAGATGAGACTACGGTTAAAGGCCACCATAGATGATCAGCATCAAGAGGAGATTGCATCAGAGTCTCTTTACTGGCAAAATGTTCTGAAAAGGCTCACTGCCATTGTGAGATTGCTTGCTACCCAAAACCTAGCACTGTGTAGATCAGATCAGCTGTATGTGCCAAACAATGGAAACTTTCTTAAAATTGTGGAGCTGATGGCTGAGTTTGCTGCTGTATTCCAGGAG
The DNA here is from genome assembly GCF_965140285.1 of Lepidochelys kempii. NCBI lineage: Eukaryota > Metazoa > Chordata > Testudines > Cheloniidae > Lepidochelys > Lepidochelys kempii. Next base: position 85,167,385 of record NC_136380.1, read on the forward strand.
CATCTAAGACAAGTCACCACCCAAGAAATGTACACACACCACTACCTTGGAAAAACAATTCAGAATGAGATCATACAGTTACTGGTAACAAAAGTCAAACAGAAGATTTGGCAGATCTGAAGTCAGCAAGACATTAGTCTGTTATTCTGGACTGCACACCTGACATCAGCCATACAGAACAAACGACTTTAATGGTGCATTTTGTAACAACAACAGAACCTAGTGAAAATGTCCCTGCAATGGTGACTGTCAGAGAGCATTTTCTAGAATGTATTGACATTGATGATACTATAGTAGCTGGTATGACAAATGTGCTTCTTAAAAAGCTGGAAGATACGGGAATTGTGATAGCTGGCATGAGAGGTCAGGGCTACGATAATGGTGCCAACATGAGAGGAAAGAACAGAGGAGTGCAGACACAAATCCGAGAGTTAAATCCTCGAGCTTTTTTTGTCCCATGCAGTTCTCATTCATTCAACTTGGTGGTCAGTGACACAGCATTAGCTTCTAGTGAGGCTGCTGAATTTTTTAATGCAATACAAAGCATCTATGTATTTTTCTCTGCATCAACTCATCGATGGCAAATTTTGAAGCAACATCTGGGAACATCCTCTCTGACACTGAAACCACTGAGTGTCACATGATGGGAAAGCCAAGTGGAGGTGATAAAGCCTATCCAACACCAAATTGGGAAGATAGATGATGCCATAGTTGCTGTTATGGAGGATAATGCTATGACAGGAACTGTTCATGGGAGAACAGTGGTGGAGGGAAATGGAATCACCAGAAACATACATAACTTTACATTTCTGTGTGGCTTAGTGTTGTGGCATGACATACTGTTTGAAATAAATGTTGTAAGCAAGAGGCTCCAGGGTGTTGACCTTGATATATATGGAACAATGGAACAACTGTACAAAGCAAAGTCATACCTACAATCTTACCTGTCAGATGAGGGATTTCAAAACGTTCTGAAGAGTGCACAGAAGTTAGCAGAGGAACTTCACACTGAAGCTATTTTCACACTGAAGCTATTTTCATATTTTCATTATGAGGCATGGGATAAGAGACCCCAAACAACAATTCAAACTTGAATTCTTTAACCAGGTGCTAGATTGTGCAATACAGTCAGTTGAAGAACATTTCATGCAGCTCAAGGAACAGAGCAGTATATTTGGGATGTTGTTTGATATTCCAAAACTCCTCACTATACCTGAAGAAGACCTACACCAGCAATGCAGAGCACTAGAGACAGTGTTGACACATGATGACATGCACGATATTGATGCGAGTGATTTAGGTGATGAACTGAAAGCCCTTTCAAGATACATTTCAGCAGGATCAACTCCAAAGACTGTTCTGGAATAGATGTGCATAAATAAGATAACCACCCTCTTTCCAAATGCTTTAGTTGCTCTGCACATGCTTCTAACACTTCCTGTAACAGTTGCCAGTGGAGAACGCAGCTTCTCCAAGCTGAAGTTAATAAAAACACATCTACGCTTCCCCAATGACAAAGGAGAGCCTGGTCAGCCTTGCAACCATCTCAATAGAGCATGAGCTGGCCCACACTGTGGACCTTCAGGAAGCAGTTGAAATCTTTTCAACCAAGAAGTCACGGAAAGCACCACTTTGATTATTCAAACAGATAGAATGCCAGTGTTTACTATGCAGATAAGAAAAGTTACATTTTCTGTTCAGGCGTTTGAAAGTTAAGTGTTACTTAACATTTTTGAACAAGGCATTTTAAGTTTGATTCTCCTTTATTGGGGTAGGAAGCAGAGCAGTACCATGAGAAGAGTAGAACAGGAAGAAGGCAGAATTGAGACCTTTCAAAGCCCAAATGAGGGGGTATGGGGGCATCATTTGAGCTCCCCGCCTCAGGTGCCAAAATGTTGTGGGCTGGCCCTGTATACACACACTGCAAATAGCTAATATGCTGAGGGTGTATTATCAGGAGTGTTGTATGTAAGACATGGGAGATAATTGTCCCACACTACTCAGCACATGTGATGCCTCAGCTAGCGTACTGTGTTCAGTTTTGGGCATCACACTTTAGGAAAGATGTGGACAAACTGAAGAGAGTCCAGAGGAGAACAATAAAAATGACGAGAGGTTTAGAAAACCTAACCTATTAGAAAAGGTTAAAAAGAACTGGGCATATTTAGTCTTGAGAAAAGAAGCCTGAGTGGGGCTAAGTCTTCAAATATGTTAAAAGCTGTTATAAAGAGGACTGTGATCAGTTGTTCTCCATGTTCACTAAAGGTCGGACATGTAATGGGCTTAATCTGCAGCAAGAAAAATTAGGTTAGGTAGTAGGGAAATTTTTTCTAACTGGAAGGATAGTTAGGCATTGATATTGGTTTCCAAGGGAGATTGTGGAGGTTTAAGAACAGGTTAGACAAACACCACTCAGGGGTGGTCTAGGTATATTGTGTCATGCCTCAGCACAGGAGGCTGGACTAGATGACCTCTTGTGGTCCCTTGTGGCCCTACACTTCTCTGATTATATGTGGGGGTGAATGGAGAGAATGTGGGTGGGCAGTATGAGTGGATCAGAGGGTCTTCATATAGATTGAGGAGGATTTAGGGGAGGAAGGGAGGAATTAAGTAGAAATGGGGAGGGAGCCTGGAGGGGGACATGGTAGTATGCATGGGTTCAGGAGCAGGGGAGTGAGCCTACTCCCTTCGCTCTGAGGCATTGGCATTAAAATGGCTCTCTGAGCAGCAGCAGATGGGAGCTGTGTGTGTTTGCCCCAGACCACTGGTACATTTTCGGCAGAGTTGTGTAAATTACAGATTTTTCAATGAAATGACAATACCAGAAAATTCAAGGGAAAATTTGTTTTGGACTGAAGCAAGAATAACTTTTGAAAAAAAAAATGTTTGGTGAATCAAAACCCAGCAAATGTTTTGAGTTGAATAAAATATTTTATTTTGACATTTTCAAGATGAAACTTTTCAATTTTGACTCTTTAAAAAGGTTTTTGACTTTTTTTTAAAATAAAATAAAGGAGAGGTACAAACAAAATCCATTTGAAACTGAAAAGGCAAACTAGTTTGTTTAGAAAATATCAAAAAACAAAACTTTGATATTTTAGTGGATATTTTTAATGAAACAATTTGCCAAAATTCACACAAATTCCTTTTGTGTCACCAAATATGCCTTTTTCACTGTGGGAGAGAAGTTTGGGCTGAAAATCTTTGCCCAGGTCTAGTTATGGACTTCCCACTTCCTCGGGCTTTGATGTGCACAGGAAATGAGGCACCAACATTGAAGTTTCCCTTCAAGTGCTCCTGGCTTGGTACATGCTGGCCTGGTGGTTCTACTATCAACCCTCCCTGCATATCCTTCTAGATAATTCATAAGCACAAAGGCCTCCTTCTGTGACAAGGCCCTCCCTGCACAAGCTGCATTGTTTCCCTATATTCCCTGTCTAAAACACTGTTCTCCTATGCCACAATCCTTTTCCCTCACCCTCTCAAAAAAATTCTCCATAGTACCAGTGACCAACTAGTCCTCTCTGGCTTGTTCTGGAGCAGATGACAGACCTGTACCACTCTCCCTTCTACTTAAGCCCTGTGCTCCCTGGCACTTATTTTTCAGTCCCACACCTCATCCTCATCCTTCCCAGACTAGTAGCTTCCTTTACTCTTACCATCCAGTCCGCACCTACGGTACATTCTTTCTCACCTATACTCAGCATCTCTCAGAATTTTCCCTCACACTTAACTCTATACGCTTAGCACACACTCTCTCCTACCAACTCCGGCCCCTCTCTTTTCATTTGTTGGACCCTACTATACCACCCATATTCTGTGGGGAGAGACATTTAACACACTGCTCTCTCAAGGGAAGGGGAGTGCCTGGAAAAGGTGGTTAAAGGTGGATACCTGCCCATATATTTTTCCCCTAATTGTAAAAGACCTTTTTATTTCCTATGGCTAAAACTAATTCATTAGTAGTAGTCTATCATAGATACTTATATCACCCCCATCACTGTAGTATCCAAACACCTCACAATCTTTAACATATTTATCCTCAAAACATCCATGTGCAGTTGGAACTATTCTCTCTATTTTACACATGGGGAGTTGAGGCACAGAAAGGCTAAGGGACTTGTCCAGAGTCACACAGGAAATCTGTGGCAGAGAAATGAATCAGGTCCTAAGACCAAGCCTAGTGTCCTAACTACTGGACCATCTTGCCTCTGTCCCTATATCAGTCCTTATATTTTCCCTTTGAACTTTGACTCTGAGTATGCTTTTGATTGCCTTCTTCCTCTTTCATTTCAAGTATAGGTGTTTGGTCCCCCCACTCCACACAGGGACAATACTACAGAAAGCCAAACTAGTGATTCTTTGTTTTCAGTGAATTATAGTAATTGTATTCTGAAAGACACCACACTAAAGGTATATTTTGGGTTACAACAGCTAAAAAAAGCTTTAATGAAATATTCACTGGTGTATGTAAAACACTAAGATAACAAAAAAAAAAGATTTAGAAGTGAATAGCTGCACATGCACAGCAATGATAATGCTGTTTTCCATGAGGCAATAATTCAATTTTCATATTGGTTTAAACTTCAGAGCTCATTAGAATGACAATACTTTCTCTTTATTGTTCCGGAACCATTGCTAATCTTTAAGTGAACCATATAATATACAATACAAATAAAAATATATATTTTTTATTAGGTTTCAAGATTTTTTTGGTTCTTTGACAAGTATATATAGTGGAAATATTATATTGTATGTAAAGGAATGAAAGAATTACAAGTCGTGCAAAGCTAAAAGGGAAAATGAGAGGTAAATATTTTGATTTTTGAATGCTAATGAAAAATAGTAATTTGGATTCTTCATATTTCTGAGTCTCCTATTATAGGCAGTATTGGTAGCATTGCCTGTTACTAAGGTTGCCAGTAACTTCCCATCATAAGACTCTTGTCTCATTTGCTTATAACTTTGCCAAACCTCAACTGTTTTGGGCTGAAGTTTTCCCAACTGAAGTCTGCCTCGGGTTCAATTTTGCGAGGGTGGGGGAAGGGGAGAAATGCCAAATTTCAGGTAAAGAGGGCTCAGCCATTTCTGAGAAAAAGTCTAGGGAAAATACAAAGTTTAATTCATGGGGTTTTTTACAAAAAAATCTGGCAATCTTTATTCTGAGACGCTCAAAACGCTCCTATGCTTCAGAAATTTAGCAGTTGCGTGGCCATTGTGTCAGGGCAGTGCCTTTTGCTTTCCCCAGGAAAATTTGTTCAAATTTGTCCTGTTTAAGCTTATGTAAAATCAGATTTCCATGTTCTCTTTAGAGACTTGCTAGAGCTCCACACCTAAATTCCCCTTAGTTTCCATGCATACTGGGCAAACTCCAGCCCAGTTCTGAACAAGACTTTCCTTGCAATTGCAGCTCTGGGCTGGGCACTAGACCTGAAAGGACAGGGGCACAGTTTCTTCTTTCTGTCCTCTAAATGTCCAGGCAGCATGGAGGAGGAAGCTGCTTTATTCAAATGCAGAGGGGAAAAGAGACTGTCCTGGAGACATAGCCAATGGGAGCCTGGAACTGGACCCTAGTTGGGGGAGGAAAACTGGGACAGAATTGGGGAGGTGGACGCTGAGACTGGGGATGGCTGGGTTAGGTGACTGGGAATGGAGGCATGGAAGAGGAGTCTGAGACTGGTTGGGCAAGGAGACTGGGACTGGAAGCTGGGGAGAGAAGAGGCAGGGAGTGGGACTGACATCAGATGAGGAACCAAGGGTGAAGAATGGGACTAGACAAGGAATTATGATGAGGGAGTTACAGCAAGTACCCTGGGGCAGGAGACTGCAACTAAGCCCTGGTCTACACTAGGACTTTAGGTCGAATTTAGCAACGTTAAATTGATTTAAACCTGCACCCGTCCACACAGTGAAGCCCTTTATTTCGACTTAAAGGGCTCTTAAAATCGATTTCCTTACTCCACCCCTGACAAGTGGATTAGCGCTTAAATCGACGTTCCCAGCTCGAATTTGGGGTACTGTGGACACAATTCGATGGTATTGGCCTCCGGGAGCTATCCCAGAGTGCTCCATTCTGACCGCTCTGGACAGCACTCTCAACTCAGATGCACTGGCCAGGTAGACAGGAAAAGAACCGCGAACTTTTGAATCTCATTTCCTGTTTGGCCAGCGTGGCAAGCTGCAGGTGACCATGCAGAGCTCATCAGCACAGGTGACCATGATGGAGTCCCAGAATCGCAAAAGAGCTCCAGCATGGACCGAACGGGAGGTACGGGATCTGATCGCTGTTTGGGGAGAGGAATCCGTGCTATCAGAACTCCGTTCCAGTTTTCGAAATGCCAAAACCTTTGTGAAAATCTCCCAGGGCATGAAGGACAGAGGCCATAACAGGGACCCGAAGCAGTGCCGCGTGAAACTGAAGGAGCTGAGGCAAGCCTACCAGAAAACCAGAGAGGCGAACAGCCGCTCTGGGTCAGAGCCCCAAACATGCCGCTTCTATGATGAGCTGCATGCCATTTTAGGGGGTTCAGCCACCACTACCCCAGCCGTGTTGTTTGACTCCTTCAATGGAGATGGAGGCAATACGGAAGCAGGTTTTGGGGACGAAGAAGATGAGGAGGAGGAGGAGGTTGTAGATAGCTCACAGCAAGCAAGCGGAGAAACCGGTTTTCCCGACAGCCAGAAACTGTTTCTCACCCTAGACCTGGAGCCAGTACCCCCCGAACCCACCCAAGGCTGCCTCCTGGACCCAGCAGGCGGAGAAGGGACCTCTGGTGAGTGTACCTTTTAAAATGCTATACATGGTTTAAAAGCAAGCATGTGAAAGGATTACTTTGCCCTGGCATTTGCTGTTCTCCTAGATGTAGTCCTAAAGCCTTTGCAAAAGGTTTCTGGGGAGGGCAGCCTTATTTCGTCCTTCATGGTAGGACACTTTATCACTCCAGGCCAGTAACACATACTCGGGAATCACTGTAGAACAAAGCATTGCAGTGTATGTTTGCTGGCATTCAACCAAAATCCGTTCTTTCTCTCTCTGTGTTATCCTCAGGAGAGTGAGATATAATTCATGGTCACCTGGTTGAAATAGGGTGCTTTTCTTCAGGGACACTCAGTATAGCCCATTCCTGCTGGGCTGTTTGCCTGTGGCTGAACAGAAATGTTCCCCGCTGTTAGCCACAGGGAGGGGGGAAGGTTGAGGGGGTAGTCACGCGGTGGAAGGAGGCAAAATGCGACCTTGTAACAAAAGCACATATGCTATGTATGTAATGTTAACAGCAAGGTTTACCCTGAAAGAGTGTAGCGACTGTTTTATAAAATGTGTCTTTTTAAATACCGCTGTCCCTTTTTTTTTCTCCACCAGCTGGATGTGTTTCAATGATCACAGGATCTTCTCCTTCCCAGAGGCTAGTGAAGCTTAGAAAGAAAAAAAAACGCACTCGAGATGAAATGTTCTCCGAGCTAATGCTGTCCTCCCACACTGACAGAGCACAGACGAATGCTTGGAGGCAAATAATGTCAGAGTGCAGGAAAGCACAAAATGACCGGGAGGAGAGGTGGAGGGCTGAAGAGAGTAAGTGGCGGGCTGAAGACAGGGCTGAAGCTCAAATGTGGCGGCAGCGTGATGAGAGGAGGCAGGATTCAATGCTGAGGCTGCTGCAGGACCAAACCAGAATGCTCAGTGTATGGTTGAGCTGCAGCAAAGGCAGCTGGAGCACAGACTGCCACTGCTGCCCCTCTGTAACCAACCGCCCTCCTCCCCAAGTTCCATAGCCTCCACACCCAGACGCCCAAGAACGCGGTGGGGGGGCCTCCGGCCAACCAGCCACTCCACAACAGAGGATTGCCCAAAAAAAAGAAGGCTGTCATTCAATACATTTTAAAGTTGTAAACTTTTAAAGTGCTGTGCTTAAAGTGCTGTGTGGCATTTTCCTTCCCTCCTCCACCACCCCTCCTGGGATACCTTGGTAGTCATCTCCCTATTTGTGTGATGAATGAATAACGAATGCATGACTGTGAAGCAGCAATGACTTTATTGCCTCTGCAAGCGGTGATTAAAGGGAGGAGGGGAGGGTGGTTAGCTTACAGGGAAGTAGAGTGAACCAAGGGGCGGGGGGTTTCATCAAGGAGAAACAAACAGAACTTTCACACTGTAGCCTGGCCAGTCATGAAACTGGTTTTCAAAGCTTCTCTGATGCGTACCGCGCCCTCCTGAGCTCTTCTAACCGCCCTGGTGTCTGGCTGCGCGTAACCAGCAGCCAGGCGATTTGCCTCAATCTCCCACCCCGCCATAAACGTCTCCCCCTTACTCTCACAGATATTGTGGAGCACACAGCAAGCAGTAATAACAGTGGGAATATTGGTTTCACTGAGGTCTAAGCGAGTCAGTAAACTGCGCCAGCGCGCCTTTAAACGTCCAAATGCACATTCTACCACCATTCTGCACTTGCTCAGCCTGTAGTTGAACAGCTCCTGACCACTGTCCAGGCTGCCTGTGTACGGCTTCATGAGCCATGGCATTAAGGGGTAGGCTGGGTCCCCAAGGATACATATAGGCATTTCAACATCCCCAACAGTTATTTTCTGGTCTGGGAAGAAAGTCCCTTCCTGCAGCTTTTGAAACAGACCAGAGTTCCTGAAGATGCGAGCGTCATGCACCTTTCCCGGCCATCCCACGTTGATGTTGGTGAAACGTCCCTTGTGATCCACCAGAGCTTGCAGCACTATCGAAAAGTACCCCTTGCGGTTTATGTACTCGCCGGCTTGGTGCTCTGGTGCCAAGATAGGGATATGGGTTCCGTCTATAGCCCCACCACAGTTAGGGAATCCCATTGCAGCAAAGCCATCCACTATGACCTGCACATTTCCCAGGGTCACTACCCTTGATATCAGCAGATCTTTGATTGCGTGAGCTACTTGCATCACAGCAGCCCCCACAGTAGATTTGCCCACTCCAAATTGATTCCCAACTGACCGGTAGCTGTCTGGCGTTGCAAGCTTCCACAGGGCTATCGCCACTCGCTTCTCAACTGTGAGGGCTGCTCTCATCCTGGTATTCATGCGCTTCAGGGCAGGGGAAAGCAAGTCACAAAGTTCCATGAAAGTGCCCTTACGCATGCGAAAGTTTCGCAGCCACTGGGAATCGTCCCAGACCTGCAACACTATGCAGTCCCACCAGTCTGTGCTTGTTTCCCGAGCCCAGAATCGGCGTTCCACAGCATGAACCTGCCCCATTAGCACCATGATGCATGCATTGGCAGGGCCCATGCTTTCAGAGAAATCTGTGTCCATGTCCTGATCACTCACGGGACCACGCTGACGTCGCCTCCTCACCCGGTATCGCGTTGCCATGTTCTGGTGCTGCATATACTGCTGGATAATGCGTGTGGTGGTTGATGTGCTCCTAATTGCCAAAATGAGCTCAGCGGCCTCCATGCTTGCCTTGGTATGGCGTCCGCACAGAAAGAAGGCGCGGAACGATTGTCTGCCGTTGCTCTGACGGAGGGAGGGGCGACTGACGACACGGCTTACAGGGTTGGCTTCAGGGAGCTAAAATCAACAAAGGGTGAGCCTGTACATCAAGGAGTATTTCAGGCAGGACTGCACGGAGGGTTCCAATAAGAAATGGTGCACCAAAGTTATCGTTGTTATTGGAACAAGGAGGTTAGCCTGGCCTCTGATTGATACATGGCTAGATTAACCTCGCTGCGCCTTCTCTGTGACTGACTGCAGTGTGATCTAGACAGGGGAGGAGCAAAATGAGTCCAAAACAAATCTGGTCTATTTCTTGTTCTGACCCACTCCATCTATCCTTTACATCTTTGGCTGGCAGCAGACAAAAAAGGCGCGAAATGATTGTCTGCCCTTGCTTTCACGGGGGGAGGGAGGGTGGGAACGGGGTCCTGACGATATGTACCCAGAACCACCCGCAACAATGTTTTAGCCCCATCAGGCATTGGGATATCAACCCAGAATTCCAATGGGCAGCAGAGACTGCAGGAACTGTGGGATAGCTACCCACAGTGCAATGCTCCAGAAGTCGACGCTTGCCTCGGTACTGTGGAAGCGCTCCGCCGAGTTAATGCACTTAATGCACTTAGAGCATTTTCTGTGGGGACACACACACTCGAATATATAAAACCGATTTAAAAAAAAACGACTTCTATATATTCGACCTAATTTCGTAGTGTAGACATACCCTAAGAGTCTGTTGGGATAGAGGATGTAGGTTTTAGTAGTGTGGGGGGGCATGAATCATCAAACAAGAGATCTGGAAGGCAAAACTGCGACTAGCTGGGCAAAGAGACTGGGTACAAAAACCTGAGGTGATGGGAGGGAGAAGTAGGAACGGCTGGGCAAAGAGACTAAGGCTACATCTACACTTCAGCTGGGATCAACACTCTGAGATTGATCCATCGGCGGTTGATTTAGCGGATCTAGTGAAGACCCACCAAATCGACAGCAGATCGCTTTCTAGTCGACCCCTGTACTCTACGCCCAATGAGAAGAGTAAGGTAAGTTGACAGGAGAAACTCTCCCCCATGGTATAGACCCCGCAATAACTTGACCTAAGGTACGTTGACTCCAGCTACGTTATTCATGTAGCTGGAGCTGCGTAGCATAGGTCTACTTAGTGTAACCCTATCTTCAGACTGGAAATGTGGGAGACACTGGATGGGGACTCTGGAGTGGGAAACTAGGACTGGCTGGGCAAGAAGAATTGGATGAGGAACCTGAGACTGGAGATTGGGACTGTGGTAGGCAAGGACATATGGAGTGGGACAAGGAGTTAAGGGTGGGGAAGAGGTGGAATATAATAATTCTATTTGGAAAGATGCTGGGTTCCTAATAAGCAGTTCAGTTCACTGTAGCACATGTAGAAAACAACAACACTTACTAGAAAGGATTGAACACATTTTTAAGTTCAACTAGTGGACTAAATATCCATCTTTTCTGAATATCTGAATAATATTGTACAATGCATTTAAATACACAATGGGAAATATCAGTCTATTCTACTTAACTCACAATAGTAACTAGGTAAATTATAAATTGTATTAAAAGTGATCTGCATGCTTCAGAAACACTTTCAAACAGATGAAATGCAGTGATGCATTTGTTTTTGGGCTAGGAACAATGCTTTTGCATCACACTTAAGATAAATGAGAAATAAATCATCACACAAACTTCTGGGTTTGACCCTATCATAAACCTGAATTGCAGAGGCTACACTTCACATCACATTACATTCATGAAGTGGTGAATGCTGTTGGGTTATATCCAGTGCCTGTCAAGATATGAACTCTCCGTAACCATAACATGCACCAGATAATTCACAATGTGATGGAAACTGAGGAGTGTTTGACATCATCACAAAGATTTGATGAGAAGTGGGCACTGATGAAAACATTCTCTTCTCTAACCCTTCTGCCAGTGCGTGCCACTGCACATGTTTAATCACAAAAAGAAGTTCAACTGAAGCTTCCCCTCCACCATTTTCCAAGTTATTTATAAAGACTAAACCTAAAGCCTCCTTGGATTTCCAGTCCAACAGTGCTCATATTTCATGCTTTATCAACATTACGTGAAGTAGATCACACTCCATTGGTGTCAATGGCTAGGTATCCATTTATGTCAGCAATGAATTTGACCCTACCCATGTAACAGTTTTTTCACATGCTTTAGTATTTTACACTGCTTCAGTGTTTGTATTATCATAAAGAGATATGCAAAATAAGAGAAAATACAGTAATATCAATATGAATTCGATGCTACAGCTCTTGGGGAAACCATTCAACACATAAATGACTTTTGCTATAAAGTGGCATTCAGCTATAAAGATCATCTTTCAGTGTCGTCAGAAGGCTGTACTCCACAAAAATACACTAACCTTCAAGTACAAAATGATCTATGGAAAACTGTTGATTCTTAGTGATACTACCTCATTCACAACAGATGGGGAAATCTTGGGGGTAAAGTAAAAGAGCAGAGCACTAGGAATGCATCCTGTGCAGTAGTGTTGGTAGAATAAGGAGAGTTTCTTTGCATTTTGCTTTTTTGGAATAAATTACTTCCCCTTGTCATTCCCAAATCTCTCAGAAAGAGGAAGTGGGCTGCAGGCACACAAGATGAGTTAGGAACTGTGGTACAACCTGTGGAAGGGGTGGGACCAAGGGGAAAGTGTTGGCCTGGGACTTCCTTGGTGGTTTCTGCTTTCATAGCAGGTTATGTTCCCCTCTTCCTTCCCCCACCCCCACAGTGATGGGTGTGGTATCAAATATTTAGACATAATGGAATGTTTACTAGGTGGATAGCAGGTGGCCCAGGAAAATATATTTATAGTAACTTGTTTGAAATAAATGCGGTGATGTTTCATACTTGTTTGAAGTGCCAAGTTCTAACATTGCAATTAAGCTAATTGGTTTTTGGGTTTAAAGTGTAGGTGCTGGGTGGTGTTATAATACAGGTGTTATTAAACAAGAGATCACGATCTGATGGTCCCTTCTGGCCTTAAACTCTGATTTCAATTCAAACCATGCTGAAGTTCCTTGGCTCATTAATTATTGATTTTTAAGTAGAATATTCCATTCCACTAAGTACTTCAGCAAAAACTTGGGACCAATATATTGAGGCTGGCTGCATCTTCCAAAATACCCAGGGTATAATCTGAACATGGGGAGGCAGTAAAACTTTAATGCAGAATATTATGTCCTCCAAGTTCGGAATAATTTCAGCCCTAATGACTTTTCCCTTGCACAATGAGAGCTGTTCCCCTCTCACTTTGTGCTCTTAGTCTAAGACTAATTGGTCTAGCCTTTTCAGAAAGATATCTTTACTGGGAAAAGAGGAGGATAGGCAATCTATTACGTTCTTGCCACATTTGGCAGCTTTGTGACTGTTTCCATCCTGCGGCTGTAATAAAAGTAGTCAAGGAACCATTGCTTTGTACTATCAAAATAAGTTTTCAAGGCCCTGAATCCAGCAAAGCACTTAAGAACATGGCTTACATTCAGCACAAGTCGTGTCCCATTGACTTCAGTAGGATTATTCATGTGCTTAAATTTAAGCTTAAATGCTTTGATGGATCAGGACCTTAGATGTAGAGGTGATGAATATTATATATTTCCATGTCTTTTTTTTAATCTGTTAAATATTAGATTTTTTGATAAAATATCTTAAATTCCCTAATTCCATTAATATTACTGTGGAGTGTCAGTTCCAGTGCTCAGCATCTGACAAATTTTACCAATGTGGAATATACTGTACCTAGATCCCTCTTTCTTTCTTTTTACTGTTTTAGCTTATTTACAAAGTGGAGCTTTTTAGTTATTATTTTTAACTAGCTGCAGGGTATATATAGCTCTGCAGAGTGGTCATCTCATGAGTTGTAAGCAGATTCTAACATACAGAACCGTAATGACATCATGTCAAGGGGGTTGAAAATGAGACGGAAAGAATGAGAGAGGATTTACTACCAAGATAGGTTTGCTTCTAGTGAGCTAAATGTTTCCTTTGTTCTGAACCTTTTGTTGAAAAGCTAGAGAAGTGCTATTTCACATACTGCACACATAATTAGTGGCAGTAATTGAATAAGTGAGCTATGGTTTCCCTAAATTGTTTTAAGAATTATAAACTCCTTCACTTCCCCCACACCCCCCCGCATCTCCCAAATCATAGCGGAAGATTATCTAGCTTGTACTGTTTAAACAGCATTATGTTTACATCTGTATAACTTTAGGGCACTTCTTGCTCAATAAGCTTGTGTGTCCTTTACAAAGCTGTTAGATATAAAACCACATCCATGAAAAAATGGTAACGTTGGAGGTTGTTCTTTGTGACATATTTTGCTAGAGCAAGTTATTTGGAATAATGGTACAGAAGGTTGTGGCAGCCAGGGCCAGCTCTACAGTTTTTGCCGCCCCAGGCAGTGAAAAAAAGAAGCTGCCATCGGCAGATTTGCCGCCGCAGCCGGAGGAACCGCAGCCCCTTTCTACCTGCCGCCCCAAGCACCTGCTTGGAATGCTGGGGCCTGGAGCCGGCCCTGGTGGCAGCAAAAATCCTCCATTTAGCTACATGATGCAGATATTAAATGTGATTAAGGGCAGGACTGGCTGAGAGGAACTCGGCAAAAAGGGGGTTAAATGGAGAGCAAGGAAGGTGAAGAAAATAAACAAGGGGATGAAAACAGAAGTAATTTCCGTTAGAAGGCACAAAGGAATAGATGGAAGCTGACTGTTAGAAGGACCTGCAAAGGTCAAGGGAGACCTATAATGCAATTCAAGAAAAGAATAATATAGGCTCTTTAGCATCTTAATAAGGTCATAAGAGAGAATGAAGAAAAACTCAGTACATTTAATTGTTTCTTTTTTCCTGCATTGATCCAGAATTACAAAGCCAGCTCCATGCCACTTAGAAATACTCTCAGAACCAGTTGTGCATGTGCAGTCAGAAAAGAAAAAACAATTTACTTTGTATTTCTCCACCTATGGAGGGAGAGTTTATATAATTCATCCTCAAATATTGTATTATTCAAGTCATGTGACAAATTGTTTGTAGTATAAAATTATTTTTTAAAATGTTTCCGAGCAGCATATTAGGAAATTCACTTTGGGAAACCTCCTTGGAGCCCAAAAACCACCTACTAGGGAATAAACAAGGGAGGAGCAAGAAAAACTGAGCTCCAGAATATCATAAATACTATAATACATACATAAATACATAAATACACCCTGGTAATTGGGTGGCTAGGTTAGGAAGCAATTTGTAACTATCTTGCATTAACATCTTCATCCACCGACAGCTTGCCACATTAAATGGCATACCTCTATTTGTTGGTCAAGGGTATGCCCATTCTGGTAAATGTATGTTGTAAAGTCAAAGTGGCACTGTTTTGGGAAGCAAAGACTTGAGTACCAAAATATCCATCAGATCTGTAAGTTAACATGCTAGATCATGTGAGCTACTTACCTGTATATTTGGTGGACACAAATCAAGGGATCAGTGAGGTGCAGAACAGATTACCTACTAGAAAAGAGGCTACTTTGAATCCCTGAATGTTGTTTATTTGCCTTATACATGTTCTAGAATAATGAAGATTATAACTTCATAAATGTTCTACTTCAGTTTGGCTACATATGCAGCAATGGATACTTATCCATATTTCCATCAAACTACAGTATTTGAACTGATTTTGTGCTGGAAATAAGGCCGGAACAGGGTTTAGTGCATTATTTTTGTACTTCCTGGTTTTTGTCAGGCCATATATCCTATCAGAACAACTTTTCTGATGGCATTCTGACACTCTACTGTTTCTTGAGTCAGCCACTATCCAGAACTGCAGAGATACACAGAGGAGTTACAGAGTAACAGCCGTGTTAGTCTGTATTCGCAAAAAGAAAAGGAGTTCTTGTGGCACCTTAGAGACTAACCAATTTATTTGAGCATAAGCTTTTGTGAGCTACAGCTCACTTCATCAGATGCATTCCACAGTATGCATCCAATGAAGTGAGCTGTAGCTCACGAAAGCTTATGCTCAAATAATTTGGTTAGTCTCTAAGGTGCCACAAGTACTCCTTTTCTTTTTATAGAGGAGTTAATTTGTTCCAAGATGGAACTCACACCTAGGTAGGAGCCAGTTTGGAGGGGGAGAATGGCATTTAATTTTGCACAAGCACCCCAACAAATGCAGTATGTTTTGGTTTTGCACCGAGGGACATGAGGTCCCACTAACTAAGCAAGGAATTCAACAGTTTAGGGATTTGGTGGGTTCAAGGAGGGCAATTCCTGTCCTTTGCCCCAAAATTCAATCTATAAACACCCTCTGACAATCTATGAAAGGTCCTGTCTTGGGAGATCCACCAACTCTATGCCTAAAGGTTGGTGTTCTTAGAGGACGGCCAAATATTTTACATCCTTCTTGTATATACAATTCCTTAGAAAGGCTGGGGAGCTCATTCCCTCTTCCTAAAGCCTTAGGAAGCAAAGCAGACATCTTGCCCTTTTGCTGGCAGCAGATGGTGATGTGATCCATTAGCCATTCATCTAGAACTTTTGTTTTAGCAGCAATCTGGGATTCCCCAATACTTGAACTCCAGAATACCATGACATTCTGAAATTCCAGAATATCTTGTATTCAAACAGCACTGGACTTTCAGATGTGGAAACTTGCAATGATGGCTGGAGCACAAATAACATGAAAGTACCAAGGCTCAGATCCAAAAAAATGCTGAGGTGTTTCAATGCTGAACTTTTAGATACCTAGTTAACCAGAAAATCCACAAACCCTGGGTGAGGTGCCTAAGCTCCATACACAATTCATGGGGAGAGATAGGAACCTAAGAATGGGACCCACGAAAGCCAGCATGCTAGGGAAAGGGCTGTCAAAACTAGCCAATAGCAGTTCTGTGGTGATGTGTGTCCCCAGACCCACCCTTCTCACAGAGTTAGGTGCCTGCATTTGGGCTGGAGCGGGGAACCTGTCACTGCTTGGGATCCAGAGCCAGAAACCCTTCCTTGGAATCAGAAACCTAAGCTGTTTTTTGCAAGAATAGCAGTAATACACACCTAACTTTCTATGGGGGTGGAAGGAAGAGTAAGGGTAGGAGGCAGTGGCTCACATCAGAATAGCCCCTATTCTAGTGGTTAAGGTACTCATGTACCCTGAATACCATGTTCAAATCAAATGCTGAATTGAAGCAGCATCTCCCACATCCTAGGTGAGAACTCTAACCATTGTTATAAGGAAGGCTACTTCCTCCTCCTGGGTGTTTTGTGTGGAGTTAGGTGTGTTCTGAGCACACTTCCCACACTGGGATCTGCAGATGGGTGGGGGAAGACCTATCTGCTCCTGGTTTGAGTATCATACTGGAGCTTAAGCATATGAGAGGCACCTGGGTGCCTGCCTAAGGAAGCAGTATGTATGCCTACAAGCAGAAACATAGGTGTATAGGGACTTTAACCATGAAAATATAGGTACCTATAAATTTTAGGTACCTACAGGGTTAGAAGTCTAACCAGGCTTTTGAGGATCTCAGTGGCTCCCACATTTTGGACTCAGCCATACAGGGCCTTTTGTGAATTTGAAAGTGGTAGGAAGGGCTTCATTAGAAATGAGAACCAGTAGCCTAATCAAACTCTTGCTGTCTTGATAAAAGGGGTTCTTATTCACTTACAAAGAGAACCTACCGTGGAAACAAGGAGAAGGCTACTTCATCCCCAAAGAAAGCATACATGCTTTGTTTGTTTGTTTTTTGGAGGGGAAAAAAAGGAAGGATAGTGGACCATGGAGTCAGGGAGAAACTAAACTTTTCTTGAACCTCCATGGTATGAAAGCGAAGGGTTCTGTTTTTCTCAGATCAGTTCTCATCCTTGTATTTAATGTTCTTTTCGGACTGACATTAATTGAAGCACCCACAGTATATATCCACTTACAGCTGAACTGCAGTTCTGTAGAATCATAATAAACCATTCAGTATGACTGAACTCCATCTGTGCTTAGAGATGCCCTGACTACAGAAGGTATAACTGAGATTTTACAGATAAGAGGCAGTCAGACGGGGAGAAAGAAAACAATAACCTTTATAGTGTCAATCTATTGAAGAACTATGGTACATAAAGACTTATTGGCCTCTTAGTGATTATTCCAAGGATTTGTGCATTGTTTCGCAAATCAAAATACTAGACTGTGATAAATTTTTACTATATTGTTCATAAAGGACTGAACACTTTTCCAGTGAATTCATAAAGATCTCTTTTTCTGGTTATGTTATGTCCATAAATCACAGTTGAGATTTTTAGAATACTGTGTTTGAAGGGTTATTTGGGATCACCCAAACCTTTTGTAGTGCTAATGATTAGCTTTTCAGGGTTAATTTGTGATTTCATGACCACTGTGGCAACCATAGCAACTAGAGAAACTTCAGTGGAAGAAAGAGCTAGCTGGGTTTGAATTGGTGACTTAGAACTGGAATATTTTATACCTCATTATCAATCTCAATGAGACATTTAGTTCCCCTACTCCAGGAATTAGTAAATAGAGGCATTATCCCACCCTTTATGTTGATACTGTTAATCCAAATCCCCATATTTTTGGACTATTTTGAAAGGAATGTTAATCTATGCAGTACACATTCTTTTTAATAAAGAGATTAACTCACAGTGGCAGAGGTGATTTTATTGGGTAATTTAAATAATTCTTTTGTTTTGAAGTACTTTGGAAAAGCAACTTAATGGAAGCAGTCTAGACCATATAGCTTATGCACTGCAGAAAAGATTATACAAAAGTCATAGCCTCTGGGGAACAAAATGGATCTTATTGCTTGTAGTTTAGTCTTGAAAGCTGACTTTCCATCATTGAGAAAATGGAATATACAGTAATGTGTTGATATATCTCCTGTACTGTCATTATCAAATGAGTGAAGCTATATCTGATAGTATTCTCTCTTCACTTTACCTATTTTACTTGTACCAAGTATCTAATATATTTAATTCTTTAAAGTTTCCACTCATTACCTATAGGTAACATATTCTATGTCTGACATTTTATAATGTGTGCACTCTTTGTAGAAGCTGATGGGAATCCGGGCAGAGTTTTGTTTTATTGAAAATGGCATTGGCTGATCGGACAAGGTGGGGTGTGTGTGTGTGTGTGTGTGTCAATTTCTGAGTAGGAATTCAGCTGGCATCTTTTTTCACTTTCAAAAGGAAGGGGAACTTGTTCGGCCAAACTCTTCTTGATTGATGGAAGATGTTTTCTCATCACTATAGCATGACTACAGCGCCTATAATCTCTCCCACAGCCGCACATTTATGTTTCTCTTATGTTGCAAAGAGGCTGGAGAGCCATGCTACTCAGAACCATGAAGTTAGTTAATGATAAAAGTGTCCTCCTTTAGATACACTGCTTCCATTGAACTGGGCTATTAGATGTAAGCCCTTCCCGCTTTTTGTGGTAGACATTCTTAAAGAAGAACCCATGTGATTACATTGTATTGGAGGGAGAGGGAAAGAATTTGAGGAGCCTGAACAGGTAATGTGCAAACCCGGCACATGATAGTTAAATCCTTTGGGTTCCCTGTGTTTCCTTTGGGTAGAAGGAAGTGGAGAGCAGGGAGGGTCAAGGGTCTGGTTAAGTCTGGTGCATATGTCACCATACTGCACTGGATTCACTGGCTATTGTCCCCTGGTTAGGAGACATGCAGCAGCTGGAGTTGCAGCTACTGAACAACTCTACAGCTGCTGTAGTGGCTTGGGGAGCATTCTGTGAAAGGATTTGCCATAGTGCACAGCCTGGCTGTTCACATTTCGGTTTGGTTTCAGGGTATATCCATGCTTCACTAACAGACCCGCGGCTGGCCTGGGTCAGCTGACTCAGGCGCTCAGGGCTATACAATTGCAGTGAAGCCTGAGACAAACTGTCTATACTGCAATTTTATAGCCCCATAGCCTGAGCCCCATGCACCTGAGTCAGCTGAACTGGGCCAGGTGTGGGTGGTTTACTGCAGTGAGGACAACCCTTAGCTTTTGTTGGTCACAGGAGCAACAGAAAGCTGAGCAAACCATTCTCAAAATATTTTCAGCTATAACATTTGTGCAATTAGCTGCCTCATCATCTCTTCACTCTCTAGCCCCTAATACAAAAATGCACCTGCGCAGATCCCTTTGCAAATATAGATGAGCTCTTAGAAATTAGTGCACTCTTTAACATAAGTGTTGCTTAACCCAAACTCGTCTGCATTTGCTGTTGTCTGCTAATAGTCTCTTTATTTTTGCAAAATCGTATGAAGCTTCCAGAAGCTGATTATGCTGAACAATTAAATTGGTTTTGAGCCTTACAGCTTTATTGACATCAGTAGTCTTTGAGTTGCTGCCTAAAGAGTGGTCTGCTTTGGTTAAAGCTCAATAAATATTGCAGCTATGGATAGCTATTGTAACCCTTCTGCCCATCAGAGTTGGCAGCAACAAGGGCCGGGTTCAGTATCTAGGAGTTCCATTCCAATAACACAATGCAAACTGGCTCGAGCCCCCACTCAGTGACCTGGGACAAATATATACCACCCCCGCTGGGCACCTCCAAGAGGCAATACTTCCCCTCTCGCAAGCACATAGTCTGAGTGTAGCAAAAGCCTTTTAATAACGGAGAGAAACAATGTGCCATTATGTTGGGGGAACACCACCAACAGGATTCATAACACAACCCATGAGCAAAAACCCATCCCAAGCAAATTGGGCCATGTCCTTCCCCTTTGGTTCTTGAGTCTAGCAACCCAAAAGTCACCCAAAGTCCCAAAAGTCCAACAACCCAAAAGTCTCTGTCCCTGGTCAGTGCAGCCCCAGAGTTCGAAAATTTATCTGCAGAGTTTTACCTCCCAACCTGAGTGGAGGTGGGAGGGTTAAAGGGCACCTTATGTGGTCCAAAGCTGATTGCCCCACCTCTCCATGGGGCTCCGCTCCGCTCCACCAGTCGTCCCACAAATTGCTCTGCTCTGCCAGCCCCCTCCCCCCCCGTGATCTGCTCCAGCCATCCCACAAACCACTCCACCAGCCACTCCACTCTGCCAGCTGTCCCATGAGCCACTCCAGCTGTCCTGCAAACTGCTCTGCAATATATCTTCAGGCTCCCCCACTACTTAACACAACACTCAATGATTTCAGCTCTTAGTAATTTTAGCTCTTTTGTTATTTCAGCTTGTAGTAGGGGAGCCTTAGTGCTAGTGAACATTGGCCCAAAGTGAATTCAGCTCAGTAGCCTGAGTCTAGTAACTAGACTCCTAATAGAATCAAAATTAGCTCTGACACTCCAGTGGAGGGAGAAGGCAGTGCAATTAGCATGCATAGCCCTCACCAGGGACCTATACTACCAGGTATTAATACTTGTCCCCAGTATCTCTCAATTAACTTTGTTTTGGAACCCATGTCCCTTGCCTAGCGAGTGCTACTTAGTTGATGGCAAGTCCCTCCATCATAACAAAAGGCCAAGTACAGTTCCACTGTCCTTGATTCCCATAATCAGGATAATAACAATTTATTCTTCCTGCCCCAATAAGAGAGAAACTGGGTATCCCACAGCAGCCAAAGTGACCATTTGGGCAGCTACGAGTTCATGCTAGGTGTGGGGGGGTGCCTATGCAAATGAGATCAGCCCCTGACGTTCTTTTCCACAACTCACCGCCAGACGTCAGGGTGGAGCTCATCCTGACTCTGCTTACACTATGAATAAGCATTGAACAATCCTTCACTCAGCCATGACAAGGGTTAATGATATTACAAGGAGCATTCTCCAACAGTGAAAAGATTTCCCCTTTGGAAGGTTGGGGGCAAGACAAAAAATCTTCTTGTTCCAAGTTGAGGTTTTTTTCAGTTGTCCAGCCATCTGGTTTTCAAGAAAGTGTTGGGGGAAAGTATGGCATATGGAAACTGTTTTAAAATTGCAAGCTGTCACTTCGATGTTTACGGTTTCCTGGTCTTCCTTGTGAAGCAGGGAGCTCCATACAGAAGCATGTGGTCAGTCAGTGTGCAGCAAGTCACCCTGGAACAAGGTGGGTTGAGTTGTGGCTCTCTGCTTTAGAAACATAAGAATATGAGAACGGCCATGCTGAGTCAGACCAAAGGTCCATTTAGCCCAGTATCCTGTCTCCTGATAGTGGCCAATGCCAGGTGCCCTAGAGGGAATGAACAGAATAGGTAATCATCAAGTGACTAATCCACTGTCACCCATCCTCAGCTTCTGCTAAAGGAAGCAGCCTGCTTTGTGTCTTTCTTTTTGGGTTCTTGAATATTACCATTCTGAATTCTAAAAAAATTAAGTACCATTTTGCTGCAACATTCCAGTATGAAAACAAAGTTTGTTTTGAAATTTACAGCTTGTCTGATTATATTACCATTTGCCTAAAGAAATAAGCAATTTGACAATTGATTTTAAAATATATAGCTTTGCATATTATGACATATCTTTTAACAAGTCAGTGAGAGAGAAAAATGAGAATTTAAATTCAGTTCTCTGAATCTGAAGAACAATTTTACTGCTTTAGAAAATTACCATTAAAAATCATACAAAGGTAATAAAAATAAAATGTAAAGTTATCAAAGCATTATGATTGAAAAAATATAATTGACATTAAAGTCAGCCAAAGTGCATCGTAAAAACATCTATAAACAACATCAGTTATATATGGAAACTATTATTGGTCTTACTTTACTCAATATGAATATATCTACTCACATTAATACATCTCTTTTCTTATAACCAGTTCTTCTTTCTTTCCCCTCACTCCCTTTTCTTTCCTGTGCATAGTGATGAATTTCACCTAGAATGAAAAGAGCCTGCACAAAACTAGAGGTGTGTAGGAAGTGTTTTTTTCTGTTCAAGATTTTGAAATTTTTTTCCTGTCTCAAATTGGGATGAAAAGGCAAACTCACATGTTTGTAGTGAACTACAGTCTTTCCCCTATGTATTTCAAGACAGGGCTGGACAAATAATTAACACTTTTGACAAATATATGCTAAATCATAAAAATGAATCCAATAAACTGTGTTTATTCTTTTTTGCATGCACTCTGAATACTCTGAACAATTTTACTGGCAGGAATGTTCACCAAAACAGTAACTAGAACATATTTTCAAGCTAGACGAATTCAGACTAGAAATAAGGTACAATTTTTTTTTTTTTTTTTTTTTTTTGCAGTGAGGGTAAGTAACGTCAATGGTTAATTATTGAGGGATGTAGTGGAACTTCCTCCAATGGAAGTCTTTAAATCCAGATTGGCTATCTTTCTAAAAGAAATGCTATATCTCAATCAGAAGTTAGGGGCCTGATGCAGGAATTACTGGGTGAAGTTCTGTAGCAGGACTTATGGAGGAGGTCAGGCGAGCTGATTTTAATTGTTATTCCTGGCTTTAAAGTCAATATATATTAATGGAAGCAAACTTTTTAATTAATCAGATTCACATGCAAAACCTAATTCTAAGAGTTATGTTCCTCCAATAAGAGAACAACCATATAACCTGTGTGTCCAATCAAGACTAGCCAACACAGTTCAAATTTCAAATACTGAATAAATGCAATGAGCTGCTCATGAACAATCTACAAACCAAGTGTTATTGGTCAGTTTTTCAGTGACTAATTTTAAATAACCAATAAAGTCATAAACTCCTTATGGACAACTTGTAAACAGTAAAGGAGAGATACATTTGTCAAATGAATTGTTCATTCAGCGTTGTGTTATCCATTATGCAGTCACAGTGCAGTTTAAAAAAATCACAGAAACATTAATTATACATAGAATCATAGAATCATAGAATCATAGAATATCAGGGTTGGAAGGGACCCCAGAAGGTCATCTAGTCCAACCCCCTGCTCAAAGCAGGACCAATTCCCAGTTAAATCATCCCAGCCAGGGCTTTGTCAAGCCTGACCTTAAAAACCTCTAAGGAAGGAGATTCTACCACCTCCCTAGGTAACGCATTCCAGTGTTTCACCACCCTCTTAGTGAAAAAGTTTTTCCTAATATCCAATCTAAACCTCCCCCACTGCAACTTGAGACCATTACTCCTCGTTCTGTCATCTGCTACCATTGAGAACAGTCTAGAGCCATCCTCTTTGGAACCCCCTTTCAGGTAGTTGAAAGCAGCTATCAAATCCCCCCTCATTCTTCTCTTCTGCAGGCTAAACAATCCCAGCTCCCTCAGCCTCTCCTCATAACTCATGTGTTCCAGTCCCCTAATCATTTTTGTTGCCCTTCGCTGGACTCTCTCCAATTTATCCACATCCTTCTTGAAGTGTGGGGCCCAAAACTGGACACAGTACTCCAGATGAGGCCTCACCAATGTCGAATAGAGGGGAACGATCACGTCCCTCGATCTGCTCGCTATGCCCCTACTTATACATCCCAAAATGCCATTGGCCTTCTTGGCAACAAGGGCACACTGCTGACTCATATCCAGCTTCTCGTCCACTGTCACCCCTAGGTCCTTTTCCGCAGAACTGCTGCCTAGCCATTCGGTCCCTAGTCTGTAGCTGTGCATTGGGTTCTTCCGTCCTAAGTGCAGGACCCTGCACTTATCCTTATTGAACCTCATCAGATTCCTTTTGGCCCAATCTTCCAATTGGTCTAGGTCCTTCTGTATCCTATCCCTCCCCTCCAGCGTATCTACCACTCCTCCCAGTTTAGTATCATCTGCAAATTTGCTGAGAGTGCAATCCACACCATCCTCCAGATCATTTATGAAGATATTGAATAAAACCAGCCCCAGGACCGACCCTTGGGGCACTCCACTTGATACCGGCTGCCAACTAGACATGGAGCCATTGATCACTACCCGTTGAGCCCGACAATCTAGCCAGCTTTCTACCCACCTTATAGTGCATTCATCCAGCTCATACTTCCTTAACTTGGTGACAAGAATACTATGGGAGACCGTGTCAAAAGCTTTGCTAAAGTCAAGAAACAATACATCCACTGCTTTCCCTTCATCCACAGAACCAGTAATCTCATCATAAAAGGTGATTAGATTAGTCAGGCATGACCTTCCCTTGGTGAATCCATGCTGGCTGTTCCTGATTACTTTCCTCTCATGCAAGTGCTTCAGGATTGATTCTTTGAGGACCTGCTCCATGATTTTTCCAGGAACTGAGGTGAGGCTGACTGGCCTGTAGTTCCCAGGATCTTCCTTCTTCCCTTTTTTAAAGATTGGCACTACATTAGCCTTTTTCCAGTCATCCGGGACTTCCCCGGTTCGCCACGAGTTTTCAAAGATAATGGCCAGTGGCTCTGCAATCACAGCCGCCAATTCCTTCAGCACTCTCGGATGCAACTCGTCCGGCCCCATGGACTTGTGCATGTCCAGCTTTTCTAAATAGTCCCTAACCGCCTCTATCTCCACAGAGGGCTGGCCATCTCTTCCGCATTTTGTGATGCCCAGCGCAGCAGTCTGAGAGCTGACCTTGTTAGTGAAAACAGAGGCAAAAAAAGCATTGAGTACATTAGCTTTTTCCACATCCTCTGTCACTAGGTTGCCTCCCTCATTCAGTAAGGGGCCCACACATTCCTTGGCTTTCTTCTTGTTGCCAACATACCTGAAGAAACCCTTCTTGTTACTCTTGACATCTCTGGCTAGCTGCAGCTCCAGGTGCGATTTGGCCCTCCTGATAACATTCCTACATGCCCGAGCAATATTTTTATACTCTTCCCTGGTCATATGTCCAACCTTCCACTTCTTGTAAGCTTCTTTTTTATGTTTAAGATCCGCTAGGATTTCACCATTAAGCCAAGTTGGTCGCCTGCCATATTTACTATTCTTTCGACTCATCGGGATGGTTTGTCCCTGTAACCTCAACAGGGATTCCTTGAAATACAGCCAGCTCTCCTGGACTCCTTTCCCCTTCAAGTTAGTCCCCCAGGGGATCCTGGCCATCCGTTCCCTGAGGGAGTCGAAGTCTGCTTTCCTGAAGTCCAAGGTCCGTATCCTGCTGCTTACCTTTGTTCCCTGCGTCA
Source organism: Lepidochelys kempii (assembly GCF_965140285.1). Classification (NCBI taxonomy): domain Eukaryota; kingdom Metazoa; phylum Chordata; order Testudines; family Cheloniidae; genus Lepidochelys; species Lepidochelys kempii. The sequence goes on from NC_136380.1 coordinate 85,192,872, forward strand.
GGATCCTGAACTCAACCAACTCATGGTCACTGCCTCCCAGATTCCCATCCACTTTTGCTTCCCCCACTAATTCTACCCGGTTTGTGAGCAGCAGGTCAAGAAAAGCACCCCCCCTAGTTGGCTCCTCTAGCACTTGCGCCAGGAAATTGTCCCCTACGCTTTCCAAAAACTTCCTGGATTGTCTATGCACCGCTGTATTGCTCTCCCAGCAGATATCAGGAAAATTAAAGTCACCCATGAGAATCAGGGCATGCGATCTAGTAGCTTCCGTGAGCTGCCGGAAGAAAGCCTCATCCACCTCATCCCCCTGGTCCGGTGGTCTATAGCAGACTCCCACCACTACATCACTCTTGTTGCACACACTTCTAAACTTAATCCAGAGACACTCAGGTTTTTCTGCAGTTTCGTACCGGAGCTCTGAGCAGTCATACTGCTCCCTTACATACAGTGCTACTCCCCCACCTTTTCTGCCCTGCCTGTCCTTCCTGAACAGTTTATAACCATCCATGACAGTACTCCAGTCATACGAGTTATCCCACCAAGTCTCTGTTATTCCGATCACGTCATAGTTCCTTGACATCACCAGGACCTCCAGTTCTCCCTGCTTGTTTCCAAGGCTTTGTGCATTTGTATATAAGCACATACTGTAATTCTACCTCACACCGGAATTCAGCTGTAAAGATTTTAAAATTATTCCTGTTTGTCTTACGGTTTGAGATGAAACCACAACCAATTGTTTCAAGTTCTCCATGGATTTGCTTTATGAATAAAAAGTTTTTTAGTACTTCTATACAGAGAGAGAATTTGTCCTGGCTGGGAATTGTACAATAATCACCAATAAATCTGCAGAGCAACCTTTCTCTATAAAATATTTTCCATCTGCCACTTGACATGATGTGCAAGTGATGCTCTCGTTCATTGTTCTTTATGCTAAATGTTTCAATGTAAATTGATCCCTGTGGAGAAATCTCATGTTGTCAGTAATTATAAAATCTGGGCAAAAGTTTTAAAAAGAAATTAAATTGAATTTTATTTTGAGTCACCAGAGTTGTGAAAAAATATAGTTTCCTATAAAATAAATTGCAGAAAATTCTTTGCAGCTGACCAGTTTCATACTACAGAATATATTTCACACTTTAAAAAAATCTCATGGAAAAGTGACTTTCTTCTCAAATATTGTACATGAGTTTTCATTTCAATAATTTGATTATGATCACAATTGTGTTGCTGATCTGAGTCACTGTTAACAGAAATCAATCAGGAAGGGACCTCGAGAGGTCATCTAGTCCAATCCCCTGGACTCAGGGCAGATTAAATATTGTCTGGCTACACCGAAAGAAGGACAGGAATCATTTGATATGGGTTTAATCAGGCTGCAACTTTATTATTAGATGTCTGGGACTACCCAGCAGATAAAAGTGTGCAATGCAGGCAACTCCATGTTTATTCCATAATTACCTGAGGGGCTTCTGCCAGCTCCCACTTCTTCCATCCTGGTACCCCCAGCCAATCTATTGCTGGGACTTTACCATCCACCCAACCTCATAGGAGGTTTAAGGTGGGCTATAAGAAAGGGGGGTTGGCTCTTTGCCATACCAATCATAGGAGTCCCCAACCCCTCCTTCCCATTCCTTCCTTTAACAAACACCTTCTTTTAAGTCCTTTTCCAAGCCATTTATCCAGTCACTGTATTCCTTCCCTATGGAGTATCTGCACTGGACATCCACCATAAGGAGGCATCAGCAATTAGCTTAGCTGCCTCCTCCCCAAACCTTGTTGAGTCCCCAGACATCTCCCAATGCCCTCTTTTATATCAATCAAAAACATGTTAGCACCTAAGTCTGGCAGGTAAACCCCATTCTCCCAAGATAACTCTGGTGCCCCATACACTATGCCAGAATGAGAAATTGCCACCCCCTCCTATGGTTAAAGGAATTTGGACACCTTCCTGTTCACATACCTCCTTGCCTTGTCCACCCTGAGGTGGGGGGACTCATAGCTCCCCAATAGACCCTGTGTTGAAGTATGTCTGACCATACAATTGTAATTCCTGGAAAAAAAATCAGGGATCAGCCTCAAGACTCCCTTGCTCTGAGCATTAATTGGACCCCTTTACACATTTCTAAATCGTTTTCCCTAAGATCCACTGGTGGCTGCTGACAGGCCCCTACAGCATACAGCAGTGGTATCAGCTGATCCCATTACATGCCCCTTTTCCCATACCAACTCAGTATTGCTTCACTGCTGAACCTCCACTGTGAATCCTCAGGCAACCTGGCCACATGCCTATGTGCCAAAAAGACAATATTTTGCCTGCAGATCCACACAACCATGGCTGTTAATCCAACAAGTGGAATGAGATTAACACCAATTAATGCTGACTGCCCACCTGAGGTCTCACATGCATTCGGTATGCTTCTGAAGGCCAACACGCAATTGCTTGAATTGTCTCCGCTCCCATACCTAATTATGCTGCTGCTGTTGCCGCCCCAATTCTGAGTGATTGGGAACCAAACCTTGTCAGGCCCCCAACCTCATCAGTTCCCATCTCAACACAGTAACGAATTGATATGTTGTGAGAGGACTCCTGTAACTGTGCATAGAAAGGGGGCTTTTTCCCCCACCCCCAGCTGTATGATTGCTCTCTATAAATATATCAGAGGGATAAATACCGGAGAGGGAGAGGAATTATTCAAGCTCAGTAGCAATGTGGACCCAAGAACAAATGGATATAAACTGGTCATTGGGAAGTTTAGACTTGAAATTAGACGAAGGTTTCTAACCATCAGAGGAGTGAACTTTTGGAATAGACTTCTAAGGGAAGCAGTGGGGGCAAAAGGCCTATCTGGCTTTAAGATTAAACTCAATAAGTTTATGGAGGAGATGGTATGATGGGATAACATTATTTTGGTAATTAATTGATCTTTAAATATTCATGGCAAATAGGCCCAATGGCCTGTGATGGGATGTTAGATGGGGTGGGATCTGAGTTACTACAGAAAATTCTTTCCTGGGTATCTGGCTGGTGAATCTTACCCATATGCTCAGGGTTTAGCTGATCACCATATTTGCAGTCAAGAAGGAATTTTCCTGCAGGGCAGATTGGAAGAGGCCCTGGAGGTTTTTTGCCTTTCTCTGTAGCATGGGGCACGGGTCACTTGCTGGAGGATTCCCTGCTCCTTGAAGTCTTTAAACCACGATTTGAGGACTTCAATAGCTCAGACATAGGTGAGAAGTTTTTCGCAGGAGTGGGTGGGTGAGATTCTGTGGCCTGCATTGTGCAGGAGGTCGGACTAGATGATCATAATGGTCCCTTCTGACCTTAATATCTATGAATCTATGAACCTATATAGGTCCCCAAGGCTGCACAGGGCAGACCTCAGGCTCTCTGTCCTCCCATAGGATAACAGATTCACCCTGGCCTGCTTGATCCATCTTTGACCCACTCAAGAGTAATATCACTGAATGTTTATTCTATTGTACATCACACCATTCCAAAGTCCTTCCCACAGAGTCCCTAATGGACCCTGGTACTAGCTTGCTGATCTTGCAAGCAAAAAAAAAAAAAAGCTATCAAGAATGCTGCCCTGAACAAGCCACACCTTGTCTTCTACATCTATGACATACGTCGCCAAGGATCTGCACTGCATGAGATCATTGAGCATATAAATTATGATGGGATTATATGAACCCTCCCTGGGACCACTGGTATGTGATCACCCTGCCAAAAACCTTCAAACTAAAAAAAACCCAAAAACGCTTCAAGGATCTGGATAACCATTTACCCTACTGACGATTGCAATGGCAGAAAGGTGATTCGAGATTGTAGAGGATGCCAGTTGACAGGTTGTCAGTGACAGCATGTATCACAGCATCTGCTCCTCTGTAATGGGCCATATTGTAGATCGACCTCCCTGATCCTGAAATTGCATGAAATCTTTATAACTCCTTTCATAGCTCTGCCATGTGCATGGAGCAACTGATCTCCGCACCACACTGACGACCATCCGGCTCCAAGGCTCTATAGCGCTAGCAGCATCTGCCTCGGTTCCCAGTTGGCTCCTTGTTTCAGCTCCAGAAATCTGTGCATCTGAAAATGAGACAAGGCATCTGTTATGCCATTATCAATGCCAGAAAGGTGATGAAGAAATTTATTTTTCCTGGAGCCTTCCTGGGGCCAAGCCTCAGGGGAAAAAACAAGAACCCTGAGAGAGAAAGAGAAAACAGGCAGCTCTCTAAAACAGCAACCCCCAACTCATCCCACCTTGCCTATAAGATGGCTCTGTCCAGTATAACTCTGTTCAGATACATTGCTACAGTGGCCTTTAGTCTGAAAGCAGGATCTGGAAATCCTGCCCTACCCCTATTCTTAAAGTAATAGTTTCCAATTTCAATACAGCTTTCAGTAAATGACATTCATAAAGTCAGAGGTTCAACCCCCTCAGGCCTCAATTCCTTGCCTTCTAATCCACCTAAATCCAACAAGCTCCAGACTCTCCATTCCTTAGACTTGATCCTGAGAGGTGCTGATCAGAACTGGTGCATAGGAATTACCATACAACATCCTGATATTAAAAGGGCTAAGATGAAATTTGAACAGCAAACATCAAAAGATTTGAAAGAAAAAAATATTCCAATAAATTATTTAAGTAGATCAGTATCCGGAAGGACTGTAAGAGAATCTGTAGGTTCACTAGATCACTAGGAATAAAGGGAACAATTTATGAGGATGGGGATGTTGCTGAAAAGCTAAATGATTTCATTGCTTCGTCTTCATGACATGACATTAGGGAGCTATCAATCTTGTACCCATTTTTTTTCAAGTAACAATGATGAGGTATTGCCACTGAAGTTTCCCTCTGAGGACTAGTAGTGTTTAACATACTACTTTATGATCTGGAAAGGAGGGTGAGCAATAAGTCGGCAAAATGTGCAAATGACACAAAATTAGGTTAGTCAGGACAAGGGAAAACTGCGAGGAACTTCAAAAGGGACCTCTAACAAAGCTAGATGAGTGGGCAGATTAAATTTGAATGTTGACAAATTGAAGGTAATGCATTTTGTAGAATGCTACTTGTACACCTTGTTGGGTTCTAAATTTGAAATGAAATCACCAAAGAAAAAGTCCTAAGCACCATTGTGGAAAGTTGAATGAAGAGCTATGCTCATTATGTATTTCCAATTAAAACCAAACCCAAAACATAATGTTAGAACGTATCAGGAAGGGGATGGAGAATACTGAAAATATGCTATCCTGTAATGCAGTGTTTCCCAAACTTGGGATGCCACTTGTTCAGGGAAAACCCCTGGCGGGCTGGGCTGGTTCGTTTACCTGCCGCGTCCGCAGGTTCGACCGATTGTGGCTCCCACTGGCCGCAGTTCACCACTGCAGGCCAATGGGGGCTGCAGGAAGCGGCGCGGGCCGAGGGGCATACCGGCTGCCACTTCCTGCAGCCCCCATTGGTCTACAACAGTGAACCGAGGCCAGTGGGAGCCGTGATTGGCCAAACCTGTGGATGCAGCAGGTAAACAAACTGGCCCAGCCTGCCAGTGGCTTTCCCTGAACAAGCAGCGTCCCAAGTTTGGGAAACACTGATGTAACTGAATGATACAACCTCCTCATGTATACTGTCCAGTTCTGGTCATCCTATCTCAAATGAGATGGAGCAGAAATGGAAAAGGTTCAAAGCTGAGCAACAAGAATTATTAGAGGCCTGGAAAAACTTCTATAGAAAGAGTGAAAATACTGGAATTGTTCAGCATAAAGAGGAGACAAATAATAGGGATCATAAGAAACATATACACATTAGTTTATAGTATAGAGAAGGTAGATTAGGCATCTCTGTTTACAAAGGGTCAGTCAATAAGACTGAAAGGCAGCAAATTTAAAAGGGATAGAAGGAAATACTTTTTCACACCATGCACAATTAGCTTGTGGACGTATTGACCTAAGATGTTATTGAGGTGAAGTGTTTACCAGGCTTCCAGAAAAGCTTATATATTTATATGCAAAAAAACAACATCCAGAGTTACTATAAGAATGACTTATTTAAACAAATATTTTTGGAAGCTATAACACAGGGATATAAACCCCCATGTTGCAGGGTTCAGCCACCTTCTAAATTTGGAGGTTAGGAAACAACTTTCTCTGTGGATAGGTTATTCTATAATTACCTGCTACATGGTTCTTGCACCTTACTCTGAAGCTTCCAATACTATTGACTGCCTGAGACAGGATACTGGTCTAACTGGATTATGACTATGATCCAGTATGGCCATTCCTATGTTCTTGTCTGGACCCCTTTGCTTTTTCTTTACAGGTTTCTGCCTTTGATCCAACAGCTTTCCATCTGCCTAGGCTTCCTCCATAAAAATACCACAATTGTATCTACAGACATCACTACTCATCTACACTGATTCAGATATTTTTAACACTATTCACTGTCAAGAACTTGATTTACAAAATACCCTTTTCTCCTGGGAAATGTTTTTTTTTAAAAAATGTTTAAGTTAGTTTGAAATCCCTCTGAAACACGTTCCTGCCACCCTACTATAAAATACATTGGCACTGTAATACTGTCTGAGCTAAATCTTCATATTTTTTTCACAGTCTCACACATTCTTTATAAAAATATTTTTGACTCCAAAAAGTGGTGGTATAGAAAATGTGGGTTGTACATTGCAGCAATTTTCTTCTTTTTATTTTCTTCCTTTAGGTACTCAGACCTGCAAAAAATAAATATATAAGCAAGTCCTCTCCCAGTCCCAATTTTGAATGATTTATTGAACTTCTGAACGTATTTTATATCTTCTCCAGGTCATTGGGTAGCAGTCTACTTTATCTCCATAAGTTTAGTGTTTAGGGTATATTTGTGGTGCTGGTACTTGGAATAAATTGAAGTACGGATTCTTTAGAATTATGCATAAAAATTAAAATGAAAACAATCTGAGAAGATGCCAGGCAAACGAAGATTAATGCTCTGTGAAGGTCTTTTGTATAGGAGTTAAGGTTTATGATTTGTACCATAAGAAAAGTGCATCTATAAGACATTAACATGCAAAAGTCTAGATTTATGTAAACCAGAATATGAACTGTCAGGGAAGGAATTATAAATGGATCACTAGAATGAACAAGTAGGGTATACATTAGTGCATAATATATTGCCTGGATAGCTATATCACTGATTAGTAAAGGTTGGTTGCAATATTTTCATCGACATAGTTTTGATACCTTCTTAAATTTATTTGCTAAAATATACTTTAGTGTTCAATTTGAAATATACCATTTCATCCTTAAACAGCAGCTAGTAGGAGCTTATTCACTGACCTGACCTATGGTCTGTAACAATAAATCTGACAGAGAACCTGAGTAATGTTTATCAGCAAAGATGGAGTTAGAATTCAACCATGACTGTAAAAGTATGAGGCATAGTAGGAGGACTTGTTCTGTTGTCACTTGTATTTTACATTTACATTTCACTTTTCATCATGGAAAAGTCAAAGGTTTATCAGGCTACATAATGTGGAGGCATTTCCCCCACTACATATGGGGTGATATTTACCCTGTGCAAAAGGTCCTGCACAAGGCCTATGCACCACATAAGCCATATTGTATACACCTTAAGTGGGATTGAAGTAGTGCAGAGATTTTTTGTGGTACTAGGCCCAGAAGTGCATTTGACCTAAGGTACTGTGAGGCTTAGTACATTAATACTGAAGCACTTAAAGTCTCACATACGAAGTATTAATATTCTGAATCTCTTCGGTGTTGATTGTAGATACAGCGATGAAGAGGCTGTTTCATTGCAGAGTGCTCAGCATAGTTGATTTGGTAACACTGGGGGAAGACACTAAGTGTTTGAGTGTTTGGCTTGTGCCACTGAGGTATATGTTCCTGGTTATGAGTTATGGGCCTGACCCAAAGCCTTCTGAAATCTTTAACTTCAACAGGATTGGGACCAGGCTCTGTGAAAGGAAACCATCACCAGCAGTGCCCCGCCTACTGGCAAGAGAGGGGTGTGGCTGGTGGTTTCTCTTTTTTCTGCAACTCTGTCCTGTGGGGTTAATCCCTTCTTTTGTGGCTCAACCCTCCAGCCAGGTCACACATTCTAATCCATCCCTTTAGGGGTATGGAAAGAAAAGTCCAATAATGAAGAAGTCTTTTAGTGCTTGAAAGGGTTTCAGGAATTTCTCCTTAGCTCCAAGATTCGGAGTCTGGACCCTGGTTCAGGGTCTTCCCCCGCTGGATTCCCCACTGAGGAGGCACACTCTTATTATTAGTTGTCCTGTCTTCATGATTTGATAGGGCCCGCTCTTTGCACTGGGCTACAGTCCAGAGCCAAAGGTGAGCAGCTACATTCTACACTTTGGGATGCTAAATAGCTGCCTCCCTGGATCACTTCCTACCTGAGTTCTCCTTCTCTGCCAACCCCAGGATAAATTAAAGAACTGAAATGAAAATAAAGTTGCTGAGCTTCCCAAAGTAACCAGTCTCTCCTTTGCAGGCCTGGTCAGGTCTTAGGCAACAAGAGCTCCTGGACTATGCCATGTCCCTAGAGCTCAGAGGAGAGATCTGTTCCCCTCCATTGCTTGCCTATTTGTGAGCAGTTCTGCTTCTCCTTTTAAGCACCTCCTCCAGCTAGTGCAGGCTTTGTAGGTGCAGATGGGCAGGGCATCTTGGGACCAGAGCTGCTCTTTAACCCCTTGTTCTCCACTGTGGGATTTGTATACTCCACCACAAGTCCACAAAGAGGAAAATTCATCTTGGCCTTCAACAAGAAACAGATTTGGGACCAGGAGATTTCATATCAGTTCCATATAGGAAAATGCTTTCATTCTTATTTCTGCTTAGTTTGCAGGTTGCTTCCAGTAACTTCAGCTTCTATTGTCCACTTATTTGATTGCTCTCTCCAGTGGAATCAGATTCCTATTAATGTAAAAACATAGCATGTCAAAATAACAGTGTTATGGAATTTGCATGTAAAGCACAAAATACATTTTCCATTTGAATGAAAATTTACCCCAGTTCATTAGTCTGTTTTGCTTTGCATGGGAAAAGCTTTTTCTGCAAAAGGGGGGAAATGTATTTAATAAAAAGCACCATGATTGGAACTGTGGGAACCTTCATACATTTTTATCATAGATGACAGAAGACCATCCCTACACACTTGTAGGATTGTTCACTACTATAATCTCAAGTGCTAAAACAAAACATTGAGGGAAAAACTGTTAGCCTTTTCAGTAGAGGTTAATGTAGATGCTATAAGAGGCATCACAGCTATTAAATGTCAAACTGAGAATGTTTACTCTGACTTATGTGAATTATTACAATGATTTCATCTTTAAGGGTTGGTGAGGGCTAATATATAGGACAATCTCAATGCACAATTCATCCATGGATACAGTTATGCTACAAAGTAAATATAACAATATATTTTAAATAATTAAATATACAAAGATGTATATACAATATGAATGGCCAGTTGTTTGGGATCTCCAGCATCCCTACAAGACAAGTTGCAAGTACAGTTGGGTGATTTTTTTTGTGTGTGCAAATACTTCCCTTTGCCAAAAAAATTAACAACTCACAAATCTGGGTTGATTTCAGCTAATTATGTTGGTATTTTTTAAAAATGGAAATGTGAAAACATTGACTTTTTTACACACAGATGTTTTATTCTGGAATTTCCCTTCATTTTATTTAAAAACAATAAACATTTTTAAAACTTCAAAATCAAAACAAAACATTTTGTTTCAGGTCAAATGAATCTTTCAAAACCTTTTTTTTTTTTACTTTTTCATTTTGCCATAAACTTTTTTCTTGGCCTGGAGCAACATAGCTTGGTTTACCTAAGTCTCAGACATACAACAGGCCTTTCAATTTTTTTGTGGCCTGAGCACCATAAAAACCATAATTCGTTGGCCTAACCCCCAGAGAAGGATTCTTCTGTCAACTTACCTGTCATCTCTGAGAAGGTGATTACCTACATTGACCGAAAAAAAAACCCTTCTGTTGATGTAGGAACTGTCTATGGTACAGGTTTTCAGCGGCACAGATGCATCGCCATAGCTATGCTGCTGTAGTGTAGACATACCCTAAACCTCAGGCTGTCATGCTGTTGTATCTGATCCCTCCACTTTTGTTTCAAACAACTTTTAGCTGTGAATCTTTATATCAAAATAATTATCTAGTTGGGTATGGTACTTAGTGTATATTATTTAATGGTAATTAAAGGAAGGATTAACTGACATTTGATTGACAGTCTAATATTTAGCCATTAACTAAATTTGGTAATTGCTCATAAAGCAATAAATTAACATAAGTCTGGATCCTACAAACACTTATTATGTGTGTACAGTTAAGAACATGCTGGAGTTGATTGCTGGCTCAGCACGATAGTTAAGATTTTGTTCTTTGGGTTCCAAAAGGCTTTGCTTCAACACCAGAAAAAGCACTGGATGGAAAAATCAGTGGATGTAACTAACCAGGCAGACTTTCATGAGGGCTCAGCTTCTGCTTAGTGTAGGACTCGGCTGTTTGCTGAGTTCTCAAAGCTAAAAACATTTTTGTCAAGGTTGTAATTGAGTTAGGGGAACCTAGCAGAGTGTCCCACTCCAGAGCTCCCTCAAAAGGGGCACATCCACTGGTTGTCGTGTACTAGGCCAGTGATCCGCTGCATAAAGTTGAAGTCTTTCGATGTTTGATGGCAAACAGTATGTGATTTTTTTCTTTGTTTGTTTCCCATAGAAAGTCATGTAAAAAGCAAATGACTACCTTTGCAGCATTGCTAGAGTATGTTAACAGTATTTTCTTTTAGCAAACAACGCATCAGGCTTGCTCGGCGTGCATTTTAAAAATTGCTTAGTACAAATACTGAGGGAAATTTAGCTGAAAACTGATTTGAAAAAAATCAGTGTCAGCAATGCAGTGATAACTTCTGCTGCGTTGTCAGGACTGTTAAGCCATGCTCATATTAAAACAACACAAGTGTACTCCAGTGTCTGTTTAAAATGAATGAAATAATTATCTGAAAGCTGACCCAACCAGTAAGGTAGAATATGCCTTACTTTCAACATTGCATTGCCGTTGTGCATGGATGATGAGCCGACCTTTACTCATACAGATCTTGATTCAAAGGCCACAGAAGTCAATAAGTGTCTCTCTAGTCATCAGCACTATACTGTGAAATTCACCCTTGTGCAAAGGGCCTTGACACAAGGTTGTGAATTACTTAGCTATCATAGGGGGACATAGCCATGGAAGTACTTCCTCCACAAATAGGGTGCTCTGGGAGAAAAAAAATACCTCTAAAACTGATCCAACAAAGCACTTAAGCACATTACATGACTTTAAATACATGAGCGGTCCTGCTGAAGTCAATTAAGACCATCAGTAAGATTAGTCATATGAGTAAAGTAAAGCTTGCGCTTAAGTGCTTTGCTGGATTCAGATCCAAGTGCTCCCCATGGGCCAGTGCAGCTCCACGCTACCCTCAATATAGGATTGTGACTTAAAAGCACAATTGAGCCCCGTCACAGAATGCCCTCTCAACTGCCCAGGATATTGCATTGACTAGCCTGTTTGTCACCCTGCTCTCAAACATGTTCAGGCTGTTTCACCATGTGTACCTTTTATTCCTTCCCTCTTACACACATAGCCTAACACAGTCCTATTGTAGCATGATCTTTCTGCACTACTTATCTTCTGAGCCCCCACCCTTGTTTCCTCTTCCTTCCATTTATATCCTCCCACTTATATCATTTGTCCAGTAATTACCACCTAGGTGCTCATAGTACTCCAACAGAAAGTATTTAATCACTCACAGCTGAGCCTCCAGCCCTCTTCCTGCTGCAGCAATGTCAGTGGTCAGGGTGCTGCTGCTAGTCACATAACTCTCCTCTATTTCAACTGAAACCCTTTCTTGCCTCCTGGGAGGTCTTCTTCACTGTTCAAGCCATATCCTTTTTGTGGATTTGGGGTTCTACTGGGGCTTCTCATGTCCTTTCAGACTGGTTTTCCATGAGTCACTGGTGAGGATCTCCTGCCTTCCACCCACTAAAAGTGCACTTTGAAGGAAGAGGTTTCCCCACCACCTTTTCTTGACCTATATATATCATTGTACCAATCACACCCCTCTGATCTCAACACTGGTTTCTTTTGCCACTAGCTTGTACACACCAGAGTAAGTTGTCCCTCCAGAATCTCAATTCCTTGATCTCTGTTCTCCTCTGTTTTCTCTTGTTGCTGACTCAGGACTATCAGGGTAAGTTCATCCAGAAGGCATCATTACCAGGACTCTACATCCCCACTTCAACATGCCCTTTACCTCTGACCATGCCTGTAGCTTTTTCCTTTTGGGAGTCAGCTGAGCTTCCTTCTCCTCTAAGTGTCCCTGATTTTTAGTACTCCCTGATCTATTGCCCCCCTTGAGTTTTTCTCCCCCCACCAAGTCTCCAGTGTCTTAGTTCTTTCTGGGCTTGTTAACCTATGTCTAGGGTGCTTTTTCACTTCTCCTTGAGGACTACCTGGAAGATCTACATTTGTGATTTCTTTATTCAGACTCCATTCATGGGGTTTTCCCTACCATATTTTGCCCTTCTTACTTAGGGGAAACTAAGTCTGGTCCATTCCTATCATGAGCACATAGGGTAGTGACTTTAATACACCTACTCTCTGCCACGTAAATCTTCCTCCCACCTCCAATGGGATGAATGCCACAGGGTAAATATACTTTTTCCACATGCACACAGTAGGATGGCTATCATCATCCCTCTTTGTTACCACTGTGGTTTAATCAAGGTGATCACTACTAGGGTACACGCAGCTTCCGAGTCTACCATGCCCCTTGCGGTTCTCCGACTTATTCTGATGGGAACTGTCTTTATCCCAGACCCACTTCCTGCAATTCATTATTATTATCTTAGCAGGTCTGACTTGGTTCAGCACCTGCAGTCCTGTTCTCTCAGGAGCAATGTCAGGGTTAATCAGTGACCTGCTCGCCTTCATTTAAAGCAAACTGTTATTTATTCAGAACAAAGGTTCTTTCTGAAATGCTTATGTTAAAATTCTAAACAGCTTACATGCAGGTCTGAGTTTACCAGGCAGTCATCCATGTCCCACGTGGAGACCTTGAAAAGAACAAAGTACTTCAAACTCTTCCCACTGGGTCTGTCTCTCTTGGTTAGAGTATCACACCGGTGTGAGTGATGCCCCTTTTTTATGTCAGGTTGGTTCTTTTACAAAGTTCTTAGTTCTACCCAGAATATGAAATTTTCCCTGGGATTAAGTGGGGGAGGCTTCTCCAGACTTGTTGCCTGCCAAGGAATCTGCAATAATTGCTGCCCACACCAGTGATTTTAGTTCCTCCAGGAAATTCCTGTAACCCCTCTTCCAACAGGAGTTAAATGCAAACCCATACAGGTACATATAACATGTATAAAGTTGAAACAATAATTACAAAGATATTTCATGTGTCTGTAACACACCACAGCATGTATCTGAATATTTTGAGTTGTGTTTGTTAGTTTCAGTTGTGGGGACACAGGTCACATGATATGGACAAGTGTAAGAAAGTCAGGGGTGAAATCCTGGTCCCAGTCAAGTCAATGGCAGGTTTGCTATTGACTTCAGTGGAGCCAGCATTTCATCCTAGGTGTCCTGTGCAAATACTTGTGTTTATAAGTTAAGATTTTGCTTTCTAACAATATCATTTTTTCTTAAATCACTCTTTCCAAATATTCTTGCTAAAAATCATACTCCCTTAGAATATCTGTAGATGGTAAGTAGCAACGGAGCATAAAATCACCTGAGATCCATCTATTCTTTATTCAGGTGAGTATTTGTGAATTTTTAAAGGTATTCAGACAGTTAAGAGTTATGCACATGAGTGATGCGAACTGCCCTCAGAGGTTGATGAAGAGATCTCCTTTACATTCAGTGGCCCAAACGTTTCCTTTTTTCCTGTTAGCAAATGAAATGTGATAAAAAAGTTATTATGGTGTAGCACACTTAAATGAATTCACACTCCAAAACGAAATGTATAAGAAGCATATTACCTCATGGGAATAAATTAATAAACTTAGAATAAACTTCCTAAAACAGTAAACTTCTACTGGGAAACATTCTAAAACATTTAGTAAGTATAGCTGAGGCCTCTCTCCATGTGTTAATTATTAACTGTCTGAGTGGAAAGAGGTCTTAGAGGGAATCCCCAACAATAAGTATATCTGCAAAACTATCTGTTTTCTGGGTGACAAATCAATTTTCCCCAAACAGCATAGCACTTTGAAACAAATGCTTGTTGAAGAAAAAAATACATTAAAAGTCTAATCAATTATTAAAAGTAAATTATCCATACAGTTTCAGGGAGTAACATGAAGGTTGTTGTTACAGTCTAATGTTGCATATGCAAAGTAACTGCCAAGATGTATCTGCTGAGAACAATATAGTTTTATAGTCTTGGGTACTAAGCTTACATCTGTAAAAACAACTAACCAAAACAAGCACTAAAATCCTACTCAGACAATGTTTCTTTATGACTGCATTATAGCAAAGGCGAGTAATTGAGCACATTGGATGAAGAATCATTTTCCTTTCACAGGTAGCATCTGTTTCAGCTGATGAGAGTTTCTGCTTTTCCTTCTCTATTTTTTAGGTCTGTTGGATAATGAGAATAAAAAGAGCCAGCTGTTTATATTTACTTCAAAATTCATGATGACTGAGTCATTTATATCATGTAGAGATAATGAAAGATAAAGAATAGTGTAGGGATCAGAAAATGACAAGCCAGATGAGAATATCAATTTAGTCTGGTTCTTTATGTAAATCAGAATCTCAACAGAGAACAATATGTAGCTTTACTACTGAGCTGTACAATTTAGTTTTTATTTTTCATTAAAAGTGTGTTGCTCCATTCATTAGCAGGTTACAGAAACAATGAAGAGACAGAAATATATAGTGCAGGACAAAAAAGTGTGAAAATAAAAATGTGGCCTCCAAAATGGCTGAAAGAAAAGACACCAAAGATTTTCTTGCAGTTATAGAAACTACTTTTCTATTAATTTTACCAGAGAAAGGTGTTTTCATTGAAGGAATAGATTAAATGATGTAATGGCACTGCTGCTATAGGAAAGAGACAAAGATAAATATAAATAATTTACACACTATATTTTTGTGACCCATGTTACCTGAGCAGCCATGAATGCAATAGCTTATATTAATAGCAAATGTCACAATTAAACTTTGTGTAACCTTTCTGCCAGTCAGAATTGGCAGCAACAATGCCAGGTTCAGTATCTCGGTGTTCCTTTTCAATAATACAACACAAAACCACCTTGAGCCCCCATCCAGTGACCTGAGACAATTATACACAACCCCCTGGGCGCCTCTAAGAGGCAATAGTTCCCCTCTTGCAAGCGCAGAGTCTGAGTGTAGCAAAAAAACTTTTAATAAAAGGAGGGAAATAATGCAACATTAATTTGGGGAAACATCACAAACAGGGTTTATAAACATAAACCATGATCAAAAGACCCACTACCAAGTAAGTTGGGCAGTGTCCTTTTCCCCTCAGGTTCTTAAGTCCAGCAACCCAAAAGTCCCTTTAAAGTGCCTGTCCCTTCTCTGCACCCCACTCACAGTTGCTGTCCTTGGCCAGTGCAGCCCCAGAGTTCAGAGGTGCATCTGCAGAGTTCATCTTCCACCATGGGTAAGGAGGCACCTTACTCATTCTGCTGCTTGGGCACTCACTCACCACCCTTCTCTGCGGGGCTCTGCTCTGGTACTCTCCACCAGCTGTCCTGCTGGCCACTCACCACGCCTCTCCACCAGCTGCCCTGCTGGCCACTTGCCACACCTCCCTGCCAGCCACCCTGCTGGCCATACCACCAGGTACAAGGATCTATCCCCATCCTCTCACAAGTCACTGGGCTTTGGAATCCATGTTCCCTGCTTAGCGAGTGCCGTTTAGTGGAGGGCGAGTCCCTCAACTGGGAAATGCCAAGTACAGTTCTACTGCCCTTGATTCACACAAAAAGGATAACAATCCTTTATTACTCCTGCCCCAATAACAAGGAGACTGGGGATCCCACAGGAATCAGAAGTGACCATTTGGGCAAGCAATCCATCATGTTGAGTGCCTAGGCAGGGTGGGTGTGCCCATGCAAACGAGATCAGCTCCTGAAGTCCTTTTCCACAGCTCACCACTAGATGTCAGGGGAAAGCTCATTTAGACTCTGCTTACATCTGTATTATTCTTCACAGTACCTAAAGGAATATGACCAAAGTTCTGGTTCAAACTTAAGACAAATGCTTAGAGAATACACATGTTTTAAACTTCTCAAGCAAGAATGCAAGATCCAAAGACAAGTGGAATTGCAGTCTTAACAAGATTAATTGATTAGTTATAAATCCCATGTAATGACATGACTACTAAATTCCCCTGCAACAAATCTGAGAAGGATTTTGCCATTAATGAACTGCTGCGTTTGTGGTATAATATCTGGGATAATGTTTGCTAATGGGTAAAGTTCATTTCATACAATATATGGTATGCTTCTAAAACAATATATTAAAGGACAAATTTACCTACAAGGTCATGTGATCACTTAAACCTGATGTTAAGAGGTCTTCAGAATTCAGTTCTCTGTAAACATACTTTATAGAAATGGAGGCACATTTATACCTGTTTTGTTGTAAACATTGTCATATAAAGCATAGGGGATTTTTGACTCTTCCCTTTATCCTACATTTTTATGATTGGATCTTCTCTCCATGAATTAATTCTGGTTTTGTTTGAGAGAAAAGGTTCCCTTTGTTTGAGAGAAAAGCTTCCCGCAGCTTTTCCCTATTGGACGGGAATGTCGAACCATTGCCACTGGAAGCTGTGGGCGGCCGTGCCTACAGATGGTCAATGTAAACAAGCTGTCTCGCAGCCCACCAGTGGATTACCCTGATGGGCCACGTGCGGCCCGTGGTTTGCAGGTTGCCCATCACTGGTGCTGAGGGATTGTTTTTACAAAAAGGGAATTGTTTTTACACTGTGTAAAAATGTGTGATCTGGCACTGCGTCCTTTTGCAGTGGTGTTGTAGGATAGTTATTCATTATTTATTTACAATAATTGGGACCAGATAAAGGGTTTGCTGAACAGTACACTCACTGTTCTAACTTGTATTATCTCAGTTATGTTCCATTTACTGTATAAAATAATTTGTAGTTTCATCCAGGGAAAAACAAGCCAACAATTTGCTTTTGTTTAATTTCATTTTAGTTTACACAACCTCATTAAGAATGTAAAAATTATACTTTTAGAAAGCACATTTCATTTTAGAGCATTGCCCACAGTTTACAATATTACTTAAATCTATTTATGTGGACCACATCTACATTTCCCAATTCTTCTGCTAGCAAACACTTTAAAAAAGCAAATTAAACAGTTAATGTACTCATCTCTGAAGAGATGTTGCACAATTAGCACAGTAGATCTTTAATGAAATGATTTTCAGTTATTATAAATGATGTATTTGTTCTTAAGTATTCAATTAAATTGCACTCATTGTGATTAATATCTCTGAACTTATCTTTTTTTAAGTAGAAAAACAAATAAATCATTCACAAGACAACTTTGGTTAATAAGAATTTGGGAAAGAATCTTAAGTCAAATTCAATCTGTTGCACAGCAAACTATTAGGGATGGAAGAGTGAGTTCAAATAAATTACAAGACCAGAATTTATGGGCTCAAAACTTACAGTCAGAATCAACCATCTGAAAGGCCTAAAGATATCTGTTTGAATGTTCCTTCTTTACACTGTAAACTAGGGAAAGTAAATCATAACTACTACCTTGGAGCATCTGCATCATTGAAAAATCAACACAGTAACACATAAAGTGTTGGGGTAGAAAGATAGATGACCAATATCTTGGCCAAAATTGAAGGCTTCAGATTGGAAGCTTAAGATCCAAACCTGTTTCTAGATGAGATCCAAAACTAGAAGGGACCCTTTTCCAGATATGGTTTGGATGTGTCAAAACACCCTCTCTAAAAAATAAACAAAAAACATCTTGTGAGATTTCAATGTCATCAAATGTGAACCCAAATACTAGCCTGCAAGTTTTTAAAAAAAGAAAAAAAAAAGGCAGGATCCATATCTGAACCCCTAGCTCCTTCTCCATATTTACTATAAGCAGTATACAAGAACTGCCATACTGGGTCAGAGCATTGCCCATCTCACCCGGTATCCTGTCTCCACAGTGGCCTGTACCAGAGCTTCAGGGGGAGTGTATAGAACATGGCAATCATGGAGTGATCCACCCTTGTCTTCCACTCCCAGCTTTTGGTAGTCAGATTTAAGCATGAGCATGACCATCTTATTTACAAGATATTGATGGACCAATCCTTCATGAATTGACCACCTAAGCTACTATCAATTGATGGACCAATCCTTCAATTTTTTGAACCCAGTTATACTTTTGGCCTTCACAACATCCCAAATCAATAAGTTCTACAGCTTAGTTGTGTGCTGTGTGAAAAAGTACTTCCTCCTGTTTGTATTAAACCTACTGCATATTGATTTCATCAGGTGATGCCTTTTTTTATTATATGAAAGGGTAAATGACACCTTTTTCACACTACTTATGCTTTTTAGACCTCAATCATATCCCTCCTGAGTAGTTTCTTTTCTAAGCTGAACAGCCCTACATTTTATTGTATCTCCTCATTTGGAAACCCATACACTTAACCATCCTTATTGAACCATTTGTATTCTACTATATCCTGGACAGAACTGGACACAGTATTCAAGGTGTGGGTGTACTATGGATTTTTATTTTAACATTATGATATTTTTTCTCTTATTATGTTATCCTTTTCCTAATAGTTCCTAGCATACTCTTTGCCTTTTTGACCACTGCTGTGCTTTGAGCACATGTTTTCAGAGAACTGTTTGTGGTCACTCCAAGATCTCTTCCATTAGTGGTAATAGTGAATGTAGAACCAATCTTTGTATGTGTACATTAGAGATTCTTTTTTTCCAATCTGCATTACATTGCATTTATCAATGTTGAATTTCATCTGCCATTTTGCTGCACAGTCATCTGGTTTTGCAGAATCCCTCTAACTCCTTACAATCTGCTGTGGATTTAACAATCTTGAATAATTTTGTACCATCTGCAAACCTTGCCACCTCATATTTAACCTCTGTATTCAGACTGGTTCATGAACCTTCAGAACTCTTGGGTGAATACCATCTGGAGTTGGTGACTTATTACTTTTTAATGTATCAATTTGTTCGAAAAACTCTTCCATCAACACATCAATTTGGGACTGTAATTCAGATTTTCTGTACCAAAGGAATAGCTCTGATATGGATCTCTCTGCCACTTCCTCTGCAATGAATAGCGATGCAAATAATTAAATTAGTTTATCTACAATGACCTTGTCTTCCTTGAGTGCTCCGTTAATATCTTTATCATGTATAGGCCCCTCTGTCTATTTGGCTGGCTTCTGATATATTTAAATAAATTTTAACTGTTAGTTTTTGCATCTTTAGCAAGTTGCTTCTCAAAATCTTTCTTGGCCTGCCTTAACATACTTTTATATTGTTATTGCCAGAGTTTGTGCTCCATCCTATCTTCCTCATTAGGATTTGATTTCCAAATTTTAAAGGATGCCTTTTTTACCTGTAATGGCCTCCATTACTGTGCTATTTATTTATGATGGAATTATTTTGGTCTTCCTACCTTTTTTGATTTGGGGTTTACATTTAGTTTGAACCTCTATTATGGTCTTTTTAAGTAGTCTTCCTGCTGCTTTCAGGCTTTTTACCCTTCCAGCTGTTCTTTTTAATTTCTTTCTAACATCTTCATTCTTTCATAAGTCCCCTTTTTAAAGTTAAATGTTACTCTGATGGATTTTTCTGGTATCTCCTTCTCATGAGAATGCAACATTTAATTACATTATGGTCCCCATTACCAAGTGGTTCAGCAATAGATACACAAATGAAAGAGCGTGTGAGAGAGAGTGTCAAGACTCAGGAAGAAAAAAGACAAAGAGAAATTGAGGATGCAAATGAAAGCAAGATTCTTAGAATAAAGGGGTCTCTAGGATGGGGAGAGCTGTGGAAAGGGAGAAGCAGGGAGTTCTGAAGGGGAGAAAATACACCTCAATCCTGCAAACATTTCATGTGATTAATGGGACTAGTTATGGGCATAGAGCTCAACTGATGGTAGAGTGCTCTTATATCTAGCAAACAAAGGCATAACAATGGCAAGAGGTTGATCCTAGACAAATTCAGACTACAAATAAAGTGCAAGTTTTTAACAAAGATAGTGATTAAAAATTGGAAAAAAAGAAGAGATATGGTGGATTCTCTATCACTTGTAGTCTTTAAATCAAGATTAGATGTCTTTTCTAAAAGATATGCTCTAGTTCAATGACAAGTTATTGGGCTTGATGCAGGAATTACTAACAAAAATCTTTTCTATGGCCTTTGTTCTGCAGGAGGTCAGATTAGATGCCCAGAAATGTCAGTCCTGGCTTTAAACATCTATAGTTTCCCTCATGTGTGAAAACTTCTATTTTCATTTGGGATTTTGAAGCAAATACAAAATACTGTTGCCTTTCTCCATCTGCGACAGCCTGAGGTACCCCTCTGCCCACCTTGAAATTCTAGATTCATACACTGTAAGGTCAGACGGGACCATTATGATCATTACTCTTACCTCCTGCAGAACACAGGGCATAGAATTTCAGCCAGCAATTCCTATGTCGAGCCAATAAATTGTGGCTGAGCTAATGCAATAGGGAAAAATATCTTTACTCCATCCATCAGAGCCAACCACCCACTCTCAAAAGCTTCAGTTAATTTCAGAGAAGGAGAACAAAGATAATACCCAGTGCCTCAAACCTGATCCTCTCAGATGCCGAGAGGCGTTAACTCCCATTAGCTGAAAAGGGGTTGTTGCTTCTTAATAACCTTGCATGAGAACTGAGAACTCTGCAGCACTAGGCCTAGCAAGAGCAGGAGCAGCAGATGCAATGTTTTTAATACAGCTAATTTGTGTCATATTTAGGCCCCAATTTAGCATAGCATTTAAATACACTCTTAAGCCCCATTAAAGTCAATGGGAGCTAAACACATGTTTAAGTGCTTTGCTGAACTGGGACCCTAGTGACATTTTTGCAAACACTGTACAGGCTGCAACATTTATTACACAGTTTAAAAATCTCAATCTGCATAGATCACACACTGCTTATTAATAAGGTGGATGTCATAAATCAAAATTACATCCTTGATTGTGTCACTTAATATAAAATATTTCTACACATTTAAATAATACTGATTGTTTCAAACCCTTATACAAAAAAAAAGTGTCACATTTAAGAAAAAATAATGAAAATTACTGAAACACTAATAAACAAACTGACACAAAAATTAGCCCTGTTTTCCCTGCCATGTCATTTTTATGAGGAATGGTCAATGATTCGAATCCATTCCAATCTGCTAATTAATCAGAATCTAAAAATGCTTAAGTAAAGGATTAACAGCCAATGATATAGTAACCCAAACAGGAAAATACTGCAATTTAAAACAGACCTTTCTTACAAATACAAATATATGAAACTTGCTAAGTCTCATTAAGATTTGCCAGGTTGAATCTGGGGAATTGGAGCTAAAACAAAAGAAGGAGGAGGAAGAGGTGAGTGAGGGGATCCATTCTTCCTGAGAGCCAGGAGTTATTTGTAAACCCGGAGCAGTTCAGCCGGTCGCAGGACAGCATTGTGACTGAGCATGACGATGGGGAAGGCACTTCTGGTGAGTATGAAATTCCAATCAAACTGTAGGGGTTACATGTGCTTATATTTTATGTTTAATATGAAGAAAAAGTGAGGTGGGGTGGGTATCTGATTCCCAGGGGCTTCTCCAGTTATGCAGAGAGTGCCCCCTGGAAAAGATTTTTATGCGCACAGATTGGAGATCTCCAGGAAACTTTCATGGAGGTACGCTGCAACCCTTTCCAGAAGGTTTCTTGGGTGGGCTGCCTTATTTCTTCCACCACACTAGAACACTTTCTCATGCTACTCCAGTATTAATTCTGCTGGCATCATTGCAATACATAGCATAGCAGCAGAAGGACCAAGTCTACACCTTGCAGCATCTGCTTGAAGCTTGCAGCATCTGCTCCCTTGCCACCTGTGTTACCCGAAGCAGACTGAAATCGCATAGGTTCACGTAGGAGAGAAGGTGTAAGTTTTCATTCCAAGTGCTCATACCACAAACAATAGAGAAAGCGACCCCCACCCATGGTGATTTCTGGGTCCCTAAATCTCAGTTTCCCTAATATGCCAGTGGTTTGGATGGCGGGGATCGGCATTGACCTAAGAATCTGCAAGCCCAGGGAGACTGCTACCAGCAACATGAAGGTAAGGGGTGGGTCGGTTTCCGCTCATGACCGCAACCCACCCCCATACTCCCAGAGCTATCTTGGACATAGACCACACTTTGGGAGGCTCAACACCAGTCCCCGGTCTCCACACACTGTCCACATTGCTAAGGGGTGGGGGCATTGTCCACCTGTGCTCCCAGTGTGGGTTGCCCACAAGCTGAAGCACAAGGCCTGTTGCCTATGCCCCTGGCCTATACTCACCAAGGTTGGAACAACAAAACAGTTCATTGAATAGCTAGGGATACTGATTATGTTCTGGCTTGCACTTCATTGGAATAAGGGGAGCGATTTTTAAATAGTAACTTTATACTAGACCAATGGTTCTCAAACTGTGGGTGGGTCATGACCCCATTTTAATGGTGTCTCCAGGGCTGCCTTAGACTTCCTGGGGCTGAAGGCTGAAGCCAAAGCCCAAGCCCCACTGTCCAAGGTTGAAGCTGAAGCCTGAGGGTTTCAGCCCTGTGTGTTGGGACTCAGGTTACCTTGGTCATCAGCTTCTCTCCCCTACCCCGGAGTTGTGGGGCTTGAGCAGGTTCAGGATTCGGTCCTCTTTCCTGGGGTCATGTACTAATTTTTATTGTCAGAAGGGGGTCATGGTGCAATGAAGTTTGAGAACCCTGGGTATGCACTGACAATAGTTACCTTGTGCTTTGCATACCTTACAGTGGAAAGCCTGGCCCTAAGCTCATCCTCTAAACTGGTGCAGAGGCTTTCCCTGATTCGCAGATGAAAAAAGAGAATGTATGGTGACATGTTCAACAGGCTAATGAATGCCTCTAGGACAGCTGACATGGAGCTAAGAGCCTGGAGGATTTCACTGTCTGAAAAACTGGACATGGACATGGAGCAATGTTCCCTCTAATTTTTCCATCCATGTGCAGAATAAATTTTGTTATGTGCACTGAGGTATGTGTGGATGTGCTCCACAAGTAGAAACAAAAAAACTAGATATAATAATATAATATATATATTTAAAGTTACTATAGGGATAATTACTCCAGCTAGGACAGGTTAGGCATTTTCTACTCAAATAATTAAATTTATGTATAAGAGAGAAATAAAAATTATGAAATGCACAGAGCAGTCAAAAAACTAAAATAACACACTTTGAAAGAATAAAATTACAGAGAAATATATGTATGTTGCAGGAAGTACCAAGAAATAACAACAACAATAATACAAGTATGTGTTGGGAGGTGAGTGTGAAAGACTGTGTGTGTGCGTGAAAGAGAGAGACAGACAGACAGTGTGTGTGCTGGCTGCTGGGGAAGTTTCTGAGAGATGCTGTGAGCTGTCTATTTAAGGCACTTATTGAAATCTCTCCTGCTCCTCCTGAGCCAGTTCCCCCTTCCCTGCTCTGCAAAGATGGGGTACATGGGCAAGGGGGGAGGGGAGAGACAGAATGTGTGTGTATGTGTGAGAAAGAGAGAGAGAGAGAGAGAAAGAGAGACAGATACAGAGACAGAGACTCTGTGTGCTACCTACTGGGGAACTCTCAGAGACCAAGCACTGTCTCTTTAAGGCACTCACTCACCACTCAGAAGTCATGTTCAGACCTCAGAGCTGCTGTGACTCCTAAGTCCTGCCCCCTTTCCCCTGCTTTGTGGAGATGGGGTAGATGGGTATGAAGCAAGCGGGGGGAGGAGGAAAACCATGACATCAGCACTCCCCTCCCCCACTCTGCACAGCCAGCAGGAGGGTCCTGGGAGAAGCTGCAGGAGCAAGGTGTCTGTAAAGCAGCGGGGGGAGGGGCACCTGAACACATGCTGCTGGATGTGCACAGCTCTGCTAATCAAGTGTGTGGCACTTGAATCATTCCTGGGTGGCTGCCTGACCATGCAGCTTAGAGTGAGAGGAGGAGAGCAGCCCAGAAGCATCAGTGTGACACACAGGATGAGATGCTGTAGATTATGAAGGACCAATCAAACATGTGGAGGTATCTGGTTGAGTTTAAAGAGAAACAGCTTAAGGCCAGATCCCCTCTGCAGCCCCTGCAGAATGGCTTGCAAACATCGCCATATTTCCAATCCTCCTCCCACAAATGTTCCAGGGGGTGGAGAGGGCGGGTGCAGGGGAGAAACTGAGGAGGAAACTCATGGAGATGCAGAGCCCCTTGCTGGGCTTTTTTTATTGTCCTGGTATCCGGCTGCTCGAAATTAGCTGTCAGCCTATCTGCCTCCATACTTCACCCCTGCAGAAACTTCTCTCCCTTTGTCTCACAGATCTTATGGAGCACACAGCAGGCAGTGATAACAATGGGGATATTTGTTTCACTGAGGTCTAACCTAATAAGCAAACTGCGCCAGTGACCCTTTCAGTGTCCAAAGTCACATTCCACCACCATTTGGCACTTGCTCAGCCTATTGTTGAACTGCTCCTTACTGCTGTCCAGGTGGCCGGTGAACAACTTCATGAGCTATGGGAGAAAATGGTAGCTGGGTCTCTGAGGATCACTACAGGCATTTCAACATCATCAATCGTTATTATGTGATCCAGAAAGAAAGTTCCAGATTGCAGTTTTCTGAACAGACCTGTGTTCCTGAAGATGTACATGTCATGTACCTTTCCTGACCATTCCATGTTCAAGTTGGTGAAACACCTCCTGTGATCCACGAGTGCTTGCAACACCATAGAAAAGTATCCTTTTTGGTTTATGCACTCTCTGTCAAACTGGTCTGGTGCCAAGATAAGGATATGAGTGCCATCTATTGCCCCTCCACATGTAAGGAACCTCATCATGTCAAAACTATCCAGTATGTCCTGCACATTGCCCAGAGTCACTACCCTTCTTGGAAGAAGTTGATTAATGGCCCTGCATACTTGGATTACAACAGCTCCCAACTCCAAATTGATTCCCCACTGACCGGTAGCAGACCTGCACTGCAAGCTTCCACACAGCGTTCAGCATTTGCTTTTCCACAGTCAAAGCAGGTTTCATTTTAGTGTTGTTGTGCTTCAGGGCTGGGAAAAGCTCTGCACAAAGTTCCTAGAAAGTGGCCTTCTGCATTCAAAAGTTCTACAGCCACTGCTCGTCATCCCATACCTGCATAATGATGCAGTCCCACCAGTCAGTGCTCGTTTTCCAGGACCAGAAACGGTGCTCCACTATGTTCAGCTGCTGCCCGACTGTCACCAGAAACCAGGAACTTTTTTGTTCTATGGCTTGCAGCAGGGTTGCTTCAAGGACATTGTAACATTGCAATCTGCACAGTGGATCCTGTCTTGACTATGGAAATACTGCAGGATAAGACACGAGATGTTTGTAATGCTCACAACAAGATCACATACCTGAGCAGGATACATGCTTCTCAGACTATGGCATTCAAACGGCTAAACCAGCCTTTTGAAAAAAAGCACGAAAAAGTATGGTTTGTTTGCCATTGATATCGGGGAGGAAGGGAAGGAGGGAGGGAGTAAATTGCATCAAGGTAGGTTGAAGCCATGTTCCCATTCCATTCCCCCCGCAACAATGTTTGTGTCCCATGAGGCATTGCAAGCCCTTCCTAAAACCTTCTCCAGCTAGTTGCACTGTGTGATAACTACACACAGTGCACTGCTCTGTGCATCAGTGCAAGTTCTGCTAGTGAGGAGGCACTCCACCAACGCAATGAGTGTGGTATGGATAAGCCCAATTGACTTAATTACTGCAGCAGCTGATGGCAACTTAAAGTAAGTCGATTTAACTTTGTAGTGCAGACACGTCCTAATTAAAATCTAATCCTATCTAGAATGCTTAATGGATACTTTCGAACACTGTTTCTCTCATAGGACCCAATCCGGCAAAGTGGCTTGTGCCCTCAGCTCCTGTTGACTTTAATGGAAGTTAAGTTGAAGGTATTTAGCAGCTTGCAGGATCAGGCTCTTACTTACTTTTGTGTGATAGGTGGGGTTGTTTTTAAATTCTGTCTTTCCTTTGTACAAAGCAGCAATGCTTGAAAAGGAAAGCAGCAAAAGATGAGTTAGAGGTGATATGTGGTGCAGTGGCTGTAAGGACAGTCTGTGTATTTACAATATGTCACTTCTTTTTTTGTGCCACCATTTGTTTTTGTTGTAGAAATTCAGACAGCTGGCAGAGTTCTTATGCTATAGGGACCAGGGTGGTGTATTAAATAAACCCTAGTGGCAAACATCTGGGGAGACAGATATGGGAGGGGGGACATTAGTGTTTCAACTTTTCTTTTATTTAATTTCTGTGCACAGTTGTTTATTTGTGAAAACTAGATGTGCATGTGTCAAAGTACCAGTTTCACTGCCTCCTGAGATTGTTTCAAAGCCCTAGAAAATATCTGCAGAATGTCCAGTTTTGCTGAACAGTGTCTAGCAACTGAATTGGGAAATATTCCCAAGTCAATACTCAAACTTGATTTATATTCTTCTCAATGCTAACAGAAAAGAAGCATCAAGTGATGAGAACAGTCACAGGGGTGTTAAAATAAAAGTGGCTGTGACGCTCTGTACCTCAGGGGAACACCCTACACCCCCATGTTCATCTTTATAAAATGGCTGTGTGGTATCCAATGAAAAGTTTGTCATGGCGGGTGTCTTTGGAAGGCTCATGATGCACTGAACATACTTGTTATAGTAATGTTATAAGTTGTAATTTCATGTATATAGTTATGATGATGAAAATGTGTCGCCATGGCTTAAAACAAGCCCAGGCCCAAGAGCAGAGGGGCAGTTCACACCTTATCAGGGCACGTGTGGGACAAACCCAGCCCAGCCTCACAGGAACAAAGGACATTTGGCCTAGGCAGCTGCAAAGGATCTTTTGGTCTTTTGAGTGATTCACCCCTCACCCCCTTTCCTTTGGTCAGTTTGGGACTAAGATGAAGTAATGCTCATCTGAAGGGGAGAGAGGGGGCAAAGCCAAGAGGGAAGAAAGAACATGATAAAAGGGAGAGATGTTTGTCATGCTCTTCCTCTCTCTTCCACCTACATCTACAGATACCCACCACCACCAAACGACTGAAGCACTGATCAGAGGGGAGAGCCTGGCTGAAGGGCAACCAGCCAGTTTGTGGTGAGAAGCATCTAAGTTTATAAGGGCACTGAAAGTGTTAAGATCAACTTAGAATGTGTTTTGCTTTTATTTCATTTGACCAAATCCGACTTGCTGTGCTTTGACTTAGAATCACTTAAAATCTATTTTTGTAGTTAATAATTTGTTTGTTTATTCCACCTGAAGCAGTGCATTTCGGTTGAAGAGTGTCAGAGACTCCCCTTGGGATAACAAGCCTGGTACATATAAATTTCTTTGTTAAACTGATGAACTCATATAAGCTTTCAGCGTCCAGTGGGCATTACTGGACATTTCAACACAGAGTTTCCTAGGGTTGTGTCTGGGACTGGAGATATTGGCTAGTGTCATTCAGTTGCACAATCCAAGGAGCAGCTTACATGCCAGAGGCTGTGCGTGAACAGCCCAGGAGTGGGGGTTCTCACAGCACAGCAGGGTAAGGCTGACTCCCAGAGTCAAGGACTGGAGTAACCTAGCAGATCACCGGTCCAGATAATACCAGGAGAACATCACAGTGTCTTTGTGTGTTTCTTAGGCCATGTCTACACTTACAAGCTTCCAGTGGCATAGCTGTACCAATACAGCTGTGCTGCAGTTAGCTGGTTCATATAGCTGCCTGATGGGAGAAAGCACTCCCAAGGGCAGAAAACCAGCTCAATGAGTAGGCAATAGCAATGTCAGTGGGAGAGTGACATAGTGCTGTGCAAACAAACACTTATGCTGGAAAAATGCTATGTTGCTTAGTTGGTGTGTTTTTAACGCCTCTGAGCCACAAAAGTTTTGCTGACATAAGTGCTATTGTAGACACAGCCTTCCTATACTATATACCTTTCTCCAAACAGACCATGAAGATGTGACAGAACTGCCTCTTAGCACCTGCCATAATCCTTCTGGGTATCAAAAATTCACTCCAGACCAAAAGTCATTGACATTTGGTGCTCTCTGTGAAATGGTCTCATTTCCAAGTGAATACAATAACTTGATGTAACAATCAGAACCGCTGGCAATCTCAGCAAGGATGGCAAGCATGGGACAGGGGTTAGTCATAGAGCATGAGTTTTTCTTTTTCTCTAAGATATGGCTCCTCCTTCTTGGGGTGGAGTAGAATGACAACATCATGGAATCTTTCCCCTCTACTGCCAACACTGGTTATGTTTACAGTTTGTAACAGAGTGCTGAGCGACAACAACCATGTCTACACTAAATCATTTACAGCAACACACTTGCACTGATGCAGCTGCGCAGATGTAGCACTTCTGGTGAAGACATTCTAAGACAGGAGAGAGCACTCCCGTTGGCTTAATAACTCCTTGTTTCTTGGGAGGTGATAGCTATTTCAGTGGGAGAAGCTCTCCTGCCAACATAGTGTGTCCACATTGGCACTTAGGTCAGTATAACTTATGTCGCTCAGGGAGGTGGATTATTCACTTCCTTGAGCAACATAAGCTAGATCAAAATAATTAGTAGTGTAGACATAGCCTGAGCCAGCTCTCTGGTCACTGCAGCTCCAATTTAACACCGCAGAACAGACCTTGTTAAGAAGAGTTGTGACTAACTGGTGAGTGGAGGAGAGCTGAAAGGCTAATTAAGCTATTAGGCAGAGACTACAAAAAGGCACAGGAAGGAATGGGAGGGAAAGCAGATAAATAAAGAGAGAGTGTGTGTGTGAGGGAGTCAATGCTTTCTTGCTCACTTGTTCTTTCTGCTTGCCCCAGGAGCTGAGGGCCCCCTACGACTGTAGGAGTAAGGCTGTATAATGTACAAGGGTGGTGGGAACTTATGCTGTAAATAAACTGCACCAGGTGTTTTACCAACATAAAGGTCTCTGAGCTGTTTATGGGCTTGAGAAGAGGCAGGAGTGAGTGGGCCCTGCCACACAGTTAAATCAAGACATTTGGTTTTAGGGCTGTATGACATTACTGACATAACCTATAACTGTATAGATCATTGTTGCAACCACTGTTATATATTTGAAGCAAATATTGTAGAAAGGTTGTCGTGTAAGGTGTCTATGGAAAGGTTATCATTTGCTCATTATGATTATGCTATCTGTATGGGTGTATCATTTTTGAAGTTGAAGTTATGAATATTGGCTATGTACTTGTATATCAATGTGTTTTAATTCTACGTAGCCTAAGTGAAGCATTTGGTCATCTTCTTGAGAAGGGACTATTCTCAGTAAGTGCCCAATCAAGAAACACTTAACTGACAATGGACTTTGGGAAATGCCAATCCACATCTGAACTTTCCTGGGAACATTCAAACTAGCATGTAAACAATGGTGTCAGCCTGTAAAGAACTGAGTCATACATGGACATGTGACTTGCCCATGTGACTCCAAACTCCATCTTGCGGTGGCGATCTTCCAGAGGGCAGGGAATATAAAAGGCTGCTGCCTCATCTCCATTTTGTCTTCAATCCTGCTTCTTACTTCTGGAGGAACCTTACTGCAAACTGAAGTTCTGAACAAAGGACTGAATGACCCATCCCAACTGTGGATGTACTCCAGAGACCTGATTTGAACCTGCAGTTTATTCCATTACTTCTACAAGCCTGAACCAAGAACTTTGCCTTTACTGTATATAATTGATTCAATTTAACCAATTTTAGCTCTCATCTATATCTTCTTTCTTTTATGAATAAACCTTTAGATTTTATATTCTAAAGGTTTGGCAACAGCATTATTTGTGGGTAAGATCTGATTTGTACACTGACCTTGGTCTGGGGCTTGGGCTTGGGAGAACCTTTTCTTCTTTTACTGGGGTATTGGTTTTCATAAACATTCATCCCCATAACGAGTGGCATTGGTGATGATACTAGGAAACTGGGGTGGCTAAGGGAATTGCTTGTGTGACTTATGGTTAGCCAGTGGGATAAAACCAAAGTCCTCTCTGTTTGGCTGGTTTGTTGTGCCTTGGTAATCAAGGGCACTCAACTTTGGGCTGTAACTGCCCTGCTCTAAGCAATTTGTCCTGAATTGGTTCTCTCAGAAGTGTCCCACCAAAGGCAGCCTTGTTACAGGTTGTCAATACTTTTCATGTACACCATGGGACTTATTTACTGCTGTTGAAGTCAATATTAAAACTCATATGCACTTCAGTGAAGTTGGATCCGCCCTTATAGGATATGTCTACACTGCCTGCAGCAGGAAGCATCCTGATCCAGTTTAAGCCTCCTGATCCAGTTTGATCGGTTCGGACTGGCAGGGCTTGTGCTAGCTCTCTAAAAACAGCCGTGTAGACAATGCTTTGAAGTTGTAGCTTGGGCTGGAGCTTGGTGGAGCTTGGTGGGCTGGAGCTGGTGCTCCGAGGTGCACCCTCCTCCCTAGGCCTCGGAGCCCAAGCTGCAACTTCAAAGCGCTGTCTGCACATCTGTTTTTAGAGCACTAGTGCAAGCTGAGCTAGCCCACGTCTGTTGACCATGCTGGGAGGCTCCCTGCTATGGGTTGTGTAGATGTGCCTATAGTTACTTCTAAAAAATACATAATGCCATAACTTACCTTTTGAGAACAGTTCCACAATCCAAAAACAAAATAAAATACAGCTAGCTTTATCCTTATGAAATACAATCTGATAATATAAAGGGGGTCAGGGAGGCAGACTGTTGGAGAAGGAGCACTTCCAGTTGTTGAAAACAGAAAGCAAGAGCCTCCGCTGGTGTATATGGAAATAACATTCTCTAAGTCAATTGAGCTATGCTAATTTATAAAACTGAGGCTCTGGCCTACAAAACTGTAAAGAATCTTTCTATATTTATATACAATATAAGAAAGGCATGAAAGGGAAAGATGTAGTGCTTCATAGTTGTGTGTTTTGAATATTGAAAGTTGAAATGTGTATAAATATGTAATGTTCTGTTGGACTTTAAACTGTCTGGGATACATGTAATAAATTTGAACTTAGTCTTAAAGACATGAAGAGCACTGGAACTGTTAGGGATTTAAATGTGAAAGACATTGAGAAGTAGATTGCATACTCATGACAGTACATTGCTAAATGCTAATAAGGTGTTTGGAAGGTCTAAATTAGAGTGGGTATATGCTGGCTCTTCTTCCAATGTTTAGATGGACAATAAAAAGTAACCAAGACACCAGGACATTAGATCATGTGCTTAATCATATTTGCTTGATAATTAATTGCTTCTGTTCACCTGAAACATTTTTTTAAATAAATAACAAGAAACAAAAAGTTACTGGCAGCAATTACTCTGGAATTCCACGAAGGACTCACAAGTACTGCTCAGCTGTTCTGTGACAATATAACAGTATATCAACAAAACAGCTGCTGCTCTCAGACAAAAATAGAACAATTATACTAAAATTCTATTTTTGAGAGAAAGACATGAAAAAATCTACATGAGGAACAGTTTGTTGGAGAGGTAATTTATTGAATAAGGGCATGCACAATTGTTGCATTAGGAAGGAGAAAGGGAAAATGAAAAGGCCCCAATCTGTTAAAAGGGGGCACTCATAGTAGGAGTCTTACAGATCAACTATACACATAATGTAAACTTTGGTGAACCAAGGCAGCTACTAATCAATGAGGCACGTGCAACTGAGCAGAGCTACTTCCAGACAAGTGTCTCTGTATTCTTTTAACTTTTATTTTGTGCTTAGTAACTTCTATCATGGGCTGATTCTGAGCTTGGACAGTAGCTCATAATGTAGAAATATGAAACAGGAAGTAATGGAGAAAGCTGTTGAATTGCAGTGTATTTAATGTCTGAGGATAATAAAGTTAAGATATTTTTTTCTGTTGTAATACTACGATACTGTAGTCTCTTTTCCACATATGCAGGAGCACCCAATCTGCTTTGTCTACTCCTTTAAAATTATAATCAATAATGGGTCCAAGCTGCAAAATCCAGATCCATATTTCAAGGTTGGAACATTTGGACCCTAGGAATTTAGTTAAAGGATGGTCTGTTTTAACACAATTGTAATGTGGAATTACTTTATCAAACACATTTTGGTCAAGATTTTAAAAAAAATGATGGGATTCTAAGTGCTTCTGTTTTTGGCACATAACTTGGGGCACCCTAAGGAGGTTTTCATAATATATCTGTCAAAGCAAATACAAAAATAATAGCCATGAAATACCAGATTATCAGCGAGTGATTCCCAAATCACAAGTGTATATTCTCAGGTATTTGCAAAAACTACCAGACTAAGCACATGACCTCTTGCCAAAGGAGTAAGGAGATGTCCAGGATCACACCACCAGTGTGTGCTGTTCATACTCATGCCCTAGTGACAAATGGCCAGTCCTTCCAATACGGAGGAAGGATGTTCTTGTAATTTGCTTTCAGGACAGTGAGTCAGGAGATTTGCATTCTTTCCCCAGTGCTGCCACAAAATCTGTGTGACTTTAAACAAGTGAATTACTCCCTCTCTGTGCCTTGATTTCCTCATCTGTAAAAGCTCTCATTTCCTCATCAAGCTCTCATCCCTTTCACCATAACATCCAAAAAGTAACATCCCTCCCAAAAAGTAAAGCTAATGAAACACCTTCCCTATATTTTCTTCCTATTTGCCTGATTGTGAAGGGTAAAAATCTTGACTAGTTAGTGGAGTTTTGTTTTACATAAGTGTGTGTGAAAATTATTACATGCAGTGCTGTGGAGCCATGTTGGTTCCAGGATAGTAAAGAGACAAGGTGGATGAGGTAATATCTTTTATTAGACCAACATCTGTTGATGAGAGACAAACTTTCACACTTACACAGGCCTCTTCTTCAGGTCTGTGTAAATATGAAAGCTTGTCTCTCTCACTCTCACCAACAGAAGTTGGACCAATTACAAATATTACATCACCCACCTTGTTTCTGTGTAACTTATTGTTGAACTGAAGAAATATGTGTTTTCTTTTGGTTCTCAATTCACTGAGACAAACCATGGTTATTTTCTTATCACTCACAGTTCAATTGTCCAGGTCCCTGTCCTGTGAAAATTATCTCATAAGCCTCCTCTACCAGTCAACACTACCATGGTTTCAATACAAGAGACTTCTTGGGGGGACAGAGTCACAGGGGAAGAGGCAATGTGTCAGCTACCCAAGACTTATCTCAAGGAGGGCTTTGAATAGGATTTTGTATTCCTTCAGAAGTTACTTATTGCCTGTCGTGTTTTTTTCCCCTCTCTTTCTTCCTCCCCTTCACTGGTTTCCTCTTTCTCCAGCAAGGCTTCTATTTGTGCTGACCAACTATAGAGAACTAGTACCATATTCACACACTTAGCACTTTGCCATATTTAGCTGAACTGATAGATTTAAGCTGATAGATTTGTTACAACCCAATGGTCCCCTCCCTCAGGTCCCCTGGGGAGGCAGATCAGAACTATATGTTGCTAACGCTGTTGCAGGCATTGAAAGGTATTTCAGGAAGGGTTAAAGGTGTAAGTGTGGAGTGAAAGGTTCCTTTGCAGGTTGCAAAAGGTCGAAGAGGGAGGGAAAGAAAAAATAACAGGTTAACTCGACGCTTCAGCTAGCTCAGTCCGAAGATAAGAGGCTGACTCCAGCCAAGGCCACTGAACACAACCGACTCTCAGCTACCTGCCAAAAAAGACAGGAGCCTAGATTCCAACCCCTATTAGCCATGAGAAATGAGAACTACACTGAGCAGGACTGTAAAAATTGCAAAAAACTAGAGAGACGGCAAAGGCCAGCAAGGGGAAAAACAAAGTCTCGCATCCCTGAAGCTGGTGTGTTTTGGAAAAGCTGAGAAAGCTGCAAAAAAATGGTTTGGGCTGGAACAAAGGTCCCTGAACAAAAAGTCCCCAGAAGAACCCAGGACTTAAAACCCTCCCGGGAGCTAAAGCAAGTTGGAGATCAACAGTGGACAGCTTGTGCACAAGACAGAACTCTCGTCCACCCTTCCCCACATCTTCTCCTGATGTTATACCCAGGCTTGGCCAGCCTCGGGTCGTGCATGTGTGAGTATGAAAGTGGGTTAAGGCTGGGGCATTAATGCTTTCTTTCTTTCTCTAAGTGACATGGGGGCATTTCCAGCACTCACCACTGTTATTTTATTATTTTATTAATAAAGCTTTAAAACTTAGACCCTTGGTGTGCTCCTTCATCTCCTTCCCTAATGATCCTCAGCCTGATCACCTGACACCTCAGGCAGATGGATAATAAAAATCTGTCACAAATTTGCCACAGACTCCATCAGAAGTAACCAAAACAGGGACTTCTGCACTGTGTGGGAGGAGATATAATGGGGCCTTCTAGAGGCCATCCCTGTCACTGGCATCCTATGGATCCAGAACTGTGCAGATCCTTTCCCCCCCACACACACACACTCTGGGGGCACTATGATACAGATGCTCCCTAGCCTAGGGAGAAGACTGCAGATAGGAGCCAGCCACAGACTCCATTTGGAAGAAGCAATTTCAGAAGCTGCTAAAAAGAGGGACTTCTGGACATTCAGACTACTTTCTATAGTTTTGCCTGGACTTTCTCTGCCCTGTGGTGATTGGCTGTCCTTGTCAAGCCCCTTCACAATATCTTTGCCTGAGATTTACTCCACAGCTGCCCCTCTTACCCTCTTCTACCCTGCCCTGTCCTCCTCACCCCTTTCTCATCACTTTTGCTTTCCATTTTTTTGACCTCTCCCAACAAACCTGAAAGTATGGCAATTTCATGCCATTAGCTGTTACCACATTGATCACTCTGCTGGTGTTAGAACCCCTCCTCCACTCTGTGTTTGTCTTGTCCATTTCGATTGTGAGCTCTTTGGGAAAGGGACAGTGCCTGGCTCAATGGGGCCCCTATTTTGGTTGGTCCTTAAACACTGCCATAATAAACATGATTAACTTTTTTTTTTTGGCTGAGTTGAGAGCTGCAGATGAGTATGAGAAACATCTCTAGGGATGGGTAAGAGAAATCATTCAGGGAAAAATTACAACCAGCCTGAACACACTGCATGGGGCTGATTTTATCAGCAATGTCAGAATGATATATTCTGGGATGACTTTAGTGAACCAAGAAGCAATGGAGTAAAAATAAATTTATGAAATGCAAGTTTAAACATATTTATGTTCTGAGTGATCTCAACATTTGCCAGTCATTGCATGTGTCTGTGTGTGTGTTGTGTGTGTGTGTGTACTTATAAAATAATAATATATGGACTCAATTCTACTTTCACTGTAGCTTTGCAGTTCTCCTTTCAATAAATTTTTCTGGATTTTTTTTTTAAGAGAGAGACTCTGTTGTTCTGAATTTTGAAAGCACAATAAATTATGTGCAATCAACAAAGCTGTTATATGACACTGTCAAATATACAACTAATGAAACTGTAATCACCAGGCCTTATCATTCTAGTTGATGTTCTAATTTAATAATAGTTTCAAATCCTCAAGAGCCTTCTTAAATGTATTTATCATGCATTTGCCATTACCTAATCCAAAATAATTGTCTAAAGTTGATTCTCTAAATTATACTAATAGCATCTTGAAAAGGTCTACATTTTCAATAGGTTCATGGTAATGTAAACATATACATCACATTAATATGTATATGCTGTAGTATATCCTATTAACAAGGATTCTGTAGAATTGCAATTTAGTGCTATAGGTGTTCCCTGCCATGACCAGGCCATAGATCCAATTTGTTTCTCACCTCCCGAAGGCAAGGAATTTATCCAATCTGAGTCATTGGATTTTCACCTCCTGTTTCATTTTGGATAGATTCTCATCCATTATATGCCTCCTTACTCTCGTAATGTGCTCACTTTTCAGGATTGGATTGATTCTGCAGATTTAAGGTCTTGATTCTACACCCATTAAATCAAAGGCAAAGCTCCCATTGACTTTATTGTTCCAGGATAGGCTCTAAATACAGGAATTCCTAGTTGATATAGTCTATTCATTCTTTTAGGGCTCAATTCTGCCAAATGCTGAATGTTCTGGCTCTAGTTCAGCAAAGTACTTAAGCATGTTCGGAACTCTTGGTTAAAGTTAAGCACATGCTAAACTGCTTTCCTTGAGTGGGGCCAGAGTGCTTAGCACCTTGCATGAACAACTCTATCATCGGGTTTCAGATACCAACCCCATATGTGCAGCTCCCTACATTAAAACATTTGTTTTGTTCTGTTAGAAGTGGAGCAAGATGAGGTTATCTTTGCAAGGGTGTAGCAACAGCATTTGCAGTTTTCCTGTGCCCCCTGGAAACATTGTGCTTGCTTCTGGCACAATATTTCCAGGAGCTCCCATTAAAAGTTAGAAAAATCAGTTAATTTTAATTCACAGCCTTTTCTTCTCCTTACTGCAGTTCACTTTCTCATCTGCTCCTTTAATTACCCTTCCAATAATTCACCACTTTAATTTCTATGGATAAAATTACATAATTTAAATAATGAGCAACATGATCATTGTATAGATTTTGGGTTTTTCAGTAATAACTAAGCTGATATCTCATGCTTTCTGTGATGTAGTGGATCGCACTTTTGCACTGCCGTGTTTTCCTGTGCAATTTAGTTATCTAATGAAAGCTCTGTGACTCTAACTAATGTCAAGATCAAGAAAAAGAGAAGAAATAAAAACAAGTGAAGCTAGACCAGGCAATATTTTGTCTTGCCTAATTTTTGTTTCCACTTGTCAGGAATTCTGGAGATTAACCCTGCCACAACAATGCATAGTAAAGCAGGTTATTAATCTGTATTAGAATCTGTATTAGAATCTGTATGCACAAAACCCCTTTGGCAACTGTATATGTGATAAGAAAAGGAGTACATGTGGCACCTTAGAGACTAACAAATTTATTTGAGCATAAGTTTTCATGAGCTACAGCTCACTTCATCGGATGCATTCAGTGGAAATACAGTGGGGAGATTTTATATACGCAGAGAATATGGAAGAGTGGGTGTTACCATACACACTGTAAGGAAAGTCACCCACTGTTCCATGTTCTCTGTGTATATAAAATCTCCCCACTGTATTTTCCTCTGCATGCATCCGATGAAGTGAGCTGTAGTTCACGAAAGCTTATGCTCAAATAAATTTGTTAGTCTCTAAGGTGCCACAAGTCCTCCTTTTCTTTTTGTGGATACAGACTAACACGGCTGCTACTCTGAAACCTGTAATGTGATGTAAGGGTGGGATTCACAAGGGGGACTCAGGTGCCTAAATTGAATATTTTAGGTGCTACTGGCATGCACAAAAACCCTGCTTAGCTGCTGACTAACACTGTATATGCCTAAGTTCCCTGGGTGCCTAAATTTCCACTGTTAAAGTCCCCAAGGCACTAACATTTCACTGTCTGGGTATGCATGAAGCTGCCTAAATCCTAACACTGCCTAACAACTCAGTACTTAACTCCATCCTAAACCCTTTGTAGCTTGCCTTTGGGGTCTGATCTAGTAGGTGTGTTCAGAGAATATCTAAACCCACACAAAACAGCCAGAGGAGGAAGTGGTGGTGTCCTTAACTTTTAGCTCAGTGGTTACAGCACTCCCTCTGGACATGGATCCCTCTGTCTCTTGTGGAGCAGAGATATGAACTTGGATCTCCTCCCTCCTAGGAGAGTATATTAACTTATCGGGTGCTCTGTTGAAGCTGTTTAACTTTATATAAATTAAATATCCATTGGGCCAGAGTGACTGTATAGCTTGGCAGTTAGAGGACTGAGGTGTGAGACCCAGGTTCCAGTCATCCTGCTCTAATTACAATATATTTATACAAGGGAGGCCAAAATACCACATAGTCCAATGCTCTAGATGCTTTCCTAGGAATATGGAGACCCAAATGGAGTCCCTCCTTTCAGATGTTGTCATGGTATCCTCTCGCACTGAGGATATCCCTGTGGAAGAGGAGACCCCAGTTATTAAGAAGAGACAGATAACTATAATGGGGGTTCAATTATTAGAAATACAGATAGTTGCATTGGTGATGATCAAGAGAACTGAGTGGTGAATAGCATGTTGGATGTAAAAGTTGCAGACCTCTTGAGACATCTAGATAGACTTAGGTGCAGTGTTGGGGAGGAGGCAGTGGTCATGATACATGTAGGTACGAATGACATAGGGAAAGGCAGGAGAGGGTCCTGGAGGCCAAATTGAGGTTACTCGGTAAGAGATTGAAGCTTAGGTTGTCCATGATAGCAGTCTCTGAAATCCTTCCAGTTCCACGTGAAGGGCCAGTTAGGCAGAACTGCAGGGTATCAATGTGTGGATGAGATGATGATGTTGAGAGGAGAGATTTAGGGTCTTTTTGTAACTTAAGGTTTTGACTAGAGGGATTCTCTATGTTTTGAATCTGATTACCCTGTAAGGTATTTACCATCCTGATTTTACAGAGGTGATTCTTTTACTTTTTTTTCAATTAAAATTCTTCTTTTAACAACCTGATTGCTTTTTCATTGTTCTTAAGATCCAAGGGTTTGGGTCTGTGTTCACCTATGCAAATTGGTGAGGATTTTTATCAAGCCTTCCCCAGGAAAGGGGGTGTAAGGCTTAGGGGGATTTCTGGGGGAAAGACTTTCTAAGTGGGCTCTTTCCCAGTTATATTTGTTAGAAGCTTGGTGCTGGCAGCAATAAAGTCCAGGGACAAAAGGTAAAATAGTTTGTACCTTGGTGAAGTTTTAACCTAAGCTGGTAAAAATAAGCTGGGGGGGGGGTTCATGCAGGTCCCCACATCTGTACCCTAGAGTTCAGAGTGGGGAAGGAACCTTGACAGTGTCCATCTTGATATACTTTTTCAGTTTCTTTGATCTGGGTACATTTCATCTTCCTTTATTGAATGTATTTACATAGGCAATCCCTGAGAAGGGGATGTACCATCATGGTGTGTTTTTTTTTTCAAAATCATTCACAACTGTAATAATTAATCTCCTATAAACAGGTCAGGGTTCCTATTTTTTCCTGCCTCTCATATTTATCCAAACATTCTTTTGAAAGTTTATGCCCAGAATAATTATATCTCAGCTCAAATTAGCATTCTTGAACCTTTAAGGTGATTGTCTACTCTTTGATTAAATCATTGTGGCATGCTAACTAACCTCTGTTCAAATGTTTATTGTCCCTGGTTTAGGGTCTTACCTTGAAGAGACATGATTGCTATTTTCCAGTAATTCTATATTAACATGATTTTACTCCATGTTACAGATGAATTATTAATAGTTTAAAGTTGATACACCTACCAATAAAATGTTAAAATAAAACCTATTAATTGTACCAACTATAATTAAATGATTCACCTCTATAAATATAAAATAGATAGAAATGGCCAGAAGACATTGACAATCATCAGGAAAGGTGAATAGAGTATATTGCCAAACAAATATACACTGAAATAAAGTAACCAGTACAATTACATTTTTCCACATTATGCATTTCTAAAATATTTTTGTTTAGTAACATTATTAGAGCTACTACACACTGAGAACGATACAAATTCATTTAATGGTTCAATATAGACCGATTTTAAACTACTAGAGTAGATCAGTTAAAGTACTTCATTTTGGAATACTAGAGTTGTCCTAAAAATAAATTATTCCCATAATTTTATACCATTCTAAATTGAAAGCTCAAGATCCTGATAATTTTCAGACCTCAGTATTTATGGTAGGGAAAGAAAAGGAAAACGAGCACTCAGAATAGCAGTAATTTGTTCTGCTTTGCACAAATCCACTTTTGGATTTGCATTCTTGAATGAACTCAGATATCTATGCAAAGTCTGAAGTTATTTGCACTTATTCAAACTTTAAAAAGGAGAAATCAAACAAGGTGAAGCCAAAAAGAGGGCAAAAGAGGAGATAAAAGTGCA
Organism: Lepidochelys kempii; assembly: GCF_965140285.1. Taxonomy (NCBI): domain Eukaryota; kingdom Metazoa; phylum Chordata; order Testudines; family Cheloniidae; genus Lepidochelys; species Lepidochelys kempii. Next base: position 85,233,085 of record NC_136380.1, read on the forward strand.
GGCGATATTATATGGTGTTGAGCTGTGCAAAATTTCCACTATGAAACTCAAAACCATAAGAATGCAGTGATCCAGACAGAGCCAGTGAAAACTGAAAGACTTAAATACAGCTGAGGAGACATCACAAAGGGGGAAAAGGAGAGAGAAACCCAAGTGGGAGTGGACTGGGGAAAGGACTGCAAACAAGATTGGTCCCCGACTTTCAAAAGTGCTAATCGCTCAGCAGCTCCACTGAAATCAATGGGAACTGCAAGCTGATCTACATTTTTTTTTTAAATCAGGCCACTTACTTAAGCATCTAAATATGGATTTAAGACACCCACTAATTTTAGACACCCATTTTTGAAAATCTTGGCCTGCAAATATTATTTAGCTCCATCACTGGTCAACAAGGAAACTGGAGAGGGCCATGATTGAGAGGGGCTTGGGAGATGAGTGTCCTGCAGAGCATAAGGAAGTTGAGGTTGTGATTCCCTAGAAAAGCAAGGACAAGAAGGGAACAAGGCTGCCTCCTTTCCAATGAGTCAAATTGATATCCAACTCTTATTGTACTCTTCTCTTCTACCAAGCCATGTCTTTTAAAACAAATTGTATCCTTATGGCCATTGACACATGAAATGTAACAATCAGCTGAGCTGTTAAGTTATTCTCTCTTCTAGTTTCTCCTGGATGCCCTTTCATCCATGGCTGAACTCTATTCCCACTCCCACACACTACTGCACTGAAAGAAACCTGTCACTTTTCCCTCCTTCAGCCCAGTTCTTGTCTAGGTCCCAGATCCTCAAAAGGGAGTTAGGCACCTAAATATTGTTGAGGATCTTGGGTCTAGGCATATATGCTGAGTTTCTAATGTGCCAGGGAATGCTCCCCCTGGCTCCACCCCAGGCCCTGCCCCCACTCCACCCTTCCCCCAAGACCCCACCCCAGCTCTGCCTCTTCCCGCTCTGCCCTCACCCAATCTTTTCCCACCCCATTTCACTCCCTCCCCCAAGTGCTCCCAGCCCTTACTCCTTCCCCCTCCCCCTCACGCAGTGGAACAGCTGATCACGGTGGGTAGGAGGCACTGGAGGGCGGGGAAGGCACTGATAGGGTGGCTGCTGGAGCCAGGGCTGGAGCACCCACAGAATTGGTGCCTATGGGTCTAGGTGATTTTTCCATGCATCCAACAGGCTGAAATACCTTCTGAGAGAGAACTTCTTAGTGTGTGCCCTTTCTTTACTACTGTTTTAGAGGTTGTATGTTTAACTTTTCTGAAATAGTCTGTGAGATTCCCTGAACATTCAGAAGGCCAGATTCTGAACTGGTGTAAAATGGTATAAATCTATAGACGTCAAGGAAGTGACACCCACTTACACCAGCTAAGAGTCCACCCCCCCGCCATGTTGCAAGTGGTCTGTCTAATTAAAAAAAGATTTATTTAAGAATAAAGTGAGAATCATATTAAAACAAAATGAATGTTCTGAATAACATATCTAGTTCAACACCCACATCTAGATAGGTCCCATGAGGTTGAGTTGCAGTGAACAAAAAAGGATTTTGTAGTTCCAGCAATCCTTTCTCACCTCTACTCTCTTAACCATGTAGCTCATCAATCAGACACTTTTTCCTTTAAGTCTCTTGAGTTTTCTGTACCCCCTGCATCCTAATCCTTTATAGTGTATAACCATTTTTAATATTAAAGGTGTGACAAAATTAATTACCATATCAAGCATGTAGGTTATATCAGCATTTCAGCAATGTAGAGTTTGATCTAGTGAATTATCTGGGGGAAGTGAAATAGTCTCTGTTCTCCATAAAATAGCTATTGTTCCCTGTATCTGCTTACATCCCCACTCCCTGTCTAACTCCAGATAGATTTCCCACTTTCCCGTTTCAGAACCTAATATTTCAAATCCCACTTTGAACTTGCCTGAACTTTTGTCAGCGAAAGAGTTGAGGTGACAGGATCTGGGTTTGCAAATCAATTGTTCCTGGCTGGAGGCAATAGTTAAAGCCAACCTCAGGCTGTCTTCAAAGGAACAGGATTTACATTTATTGTGTAGCTTCTTCTTACGGGTAGTTCTACTCAAAGCACATATGAAATGTTGGACAATTAAATCCAGTGTGCCACAAAAAATGCTCAAATTCCTTTGTAAAAGAGCTCAGGAGTAAGGGTTGTCTGAGTGTTACATCTCTATAGAAAAATCAGAATCATGCTAATTGAATACGGTTGCCTTCAGCAACTTTCACCAGTAATACTCTGCATTCTTCTTTGAACCAATTATTATTGGCTGAAGGCAAGGGGGTGTTGGAAATGGTTGATCAAATACATTTATTGAACAAAATATGGCCTCATTTCTCGATTAATCAACTTAACAGTTAGCATTTGACCAGCTTTTGTATAAAGTGAGAACAAAAAGACAAGCTAATTCTTATTTCCAGCTCTAAAACTATGGACTCTAAATATAAACAAGAAAATAGGTCCATGAATCAGGGAAATAACTGTACATGTATTTAGGATGGAAAACTAATGTGCAAGAAAAAAAATCAAAAGAACTCTTACTGTATAATATTTATTAGTTCTTATCTAAACTTCTTTCTGAAAAGAGTATTACCAAAAGACTCTTATGCCTCCAAGTGTCTACTCAGAAGATGCTCACTGTTCGCTCCTTCCTTCTCAAAGCAAAAAATAACTAAATAAATAAAAAATAGGCCTGGTGCTGTGCTCTCAGTACAGCCCTGTTAATCTCACCCACAGATAGTATCTGAGAGAAGATGCCTTAGCTTTTGATTCCCACCATTTCCCAAGACTGTTGAGGTAGTCAAAGACTCCTTCCACTACCAGTTAAGCACAGTTTCTGCAAAAACTCTTTGGTCAAACTGTGTAGCTTTGGTGTTCAACTCTAATTGGAGGTCTAGGGCTCTCCCATTTATGAAGAGCTGCAATTAGGATTTGCAGTTACATTCTTTTGGTGATATCTTTCCATGAGTCTACTGCACATGGCTGACATCATCCCCAGTGATATGCAGCCTCACTCTTTTCCCTTTTGTTGGAAGCTATGTAATGATCAGAGACAGCCACTGCTTTTCCACCTTGGCTAGGATGCTCATTCTGCCTGCAAAGCTGAGGCAACATCTTGGTGATTAAGAATTTTTTTAAAAAATGGAAAGTGGTAACTGGGAGTCAGAGAGGACTCAACTAGCTTGGAAGTGGATATATTAGAATAATTGATCTATATGTGAAGCTTCCAAACCCCAGAGTATTATAGAAGTACTACCAGAGAAATTCTCCAGCCTCCATTTTGTGAGTCTAAACTCTATTCTGAATAAGCAGGAGTCACTCCACTCCAAGATGGAAATTGTAGATATTGAGCATGCTAGGTGCTGAAAAAGGGTGAAAAGTGTTGTTAATTGGCAGAAAGCTCAGGAACACTAAAATTGCATCTTGGCAAAAGGCCAAGTGGATGAAAGGCCAGTTGAGGTAAACAACTAGCTCAAGATCCTGCCTTAGCAAAAAGCCAAGTGTGTGAAAAGGCCGGCAGAATCATAACTCTGAGGTAAACAGCAACTGTGAGCATTTGCAAAGTGTTGTCATATATACAAGAATGAGGTAATGTTTAGTAGCAAAACATGCCCAGACAAAGACCTGGGAGCTGATAGCACTGTGTAACAGTCAGATGCTCAGGACCAGAGTTAGCAATCAGGAGAGGATGGACAAAGAGATTAAAAGACTGCAAGAAAAACTGATGAAAAAGAAGTTAGAAGCTGCTAAGAGACCTGACCGCAGAAGATTGGAGTGGAGGTAAATGACCAGAGCTGACCAAGAAGCAAGCAGAAATAGCAGTAGCAAATAGAAGCAGTAGTCAGATACAGAGATTAAAGAGTAAAACCAAAGTATTTATAAAGTAAGTCTTCTAGTTTTTTAATGATAATATAGCATAAATATAGGGTAGGGTAGTGTATAGTATTTGTGTGTGTGTGTGTGTGAATAAGAATGCATAAATTCTGTTTTTAATTGCAATTTACCTATGTAAAATTTAGGGCATATTTAAGAATTTCTATCAGCAATCTATAGAGGACTGACCATCTGTTATAGAGCACATTGCTTAGAGTCATTTAATGTATGTATGCTTAGAGTTATGTATACTGTTGTAGTTTAAAGGTTCTTTAGCTTTCAGTAAGGGATTTGTGAAACGGACTTATGCCTCATTTAGGATTTTAGATTACATTTCACTAGGGATTGTTGCTTACATTAATAAAAGATACTTTGTTTTGGAAAGCATGCTACCTATGTCAATCACTTTATCAGAAGGTATATCCATGACCTTCAAGGATTTTCTGACCTACTCTGGAGTCCAATACCCAAGGCAGAGCCGATTAAGGGAGAACAGGCAGTTTATTCTAGGGGTGCCCTAAAGCCTAAATTTCAGGGTAACAGAAGTACCTAGATTATGACACAGTACTGATTGATCCATGATACAGTCTCATTTGTGTAATGAGCCTAAAGATTGACCAACTCCTTGGGATTGTGATTTCCCCCCTGTCAAAACCATACAGCTAAGGGTAGCCTAGAATTCCTCCTTACCTGTAAGGGGTTAAGAAGCTCAAGTAACCTTGTACAGTTAAGGGTAGCCTAGAATTCCTCCTTACCTGTAAGGGGCTAAAAAGCTCAAATAACCTGGTTGGCACCTGACCAAAAGGACCAATGGGGAAAGAAGATACTTTCAAATATTGGGAGGAGGGGGAGGACAGCTTTGTTTTTGTGTGTTCTCTTGGGAAGCAGAGAAGCATCAGGTCAGAAAACTTCTTCTCCTATAAACCATCCTAAAAGTCTCTCATATTACAAAAATTGTAAGTAAAAGCCAGGCAAGGCATGTTAGATTATCTTTTGTTCTGCTTGTGATTTTTTCCTTTGCTGGAGGGAGGTTTATTCCTGTTTTTTGTAACTTTGAAACTAAGCCTAGAGGAAGTTCTGCTGTGTTTCTGAATCTTTTGTTACCCTGTAAAGTTATTTTCCATCCTGATTTTACAGAGGTGATTTTTACATTTTTTTTAAAATAAAATCCTTCTTTTAAGAACCTGACTGATTTCTCTATTATCCTAAGACCCAGGGGTTTGGGTCTGTGATCACTTTGTAACCAATTGGTTAGGATATTATTCTCAAGCCTCCCCAGGAAAGGGGGTGTAAAGGCTTGGGGGGATATTTTGGGGGCATAGGAACTCCAAGTGGTCCTTTCCCTGGTTCTTTGTTAAATCACTTGGTGGTGGCAGCATACCCTCCAAAGGCAAATAATTTTAACCTAAGCTGGTAGAAATAAGCTTACGGGGTCTTTCATGCAGGTCCCCACATCTGTACCCTAGAGTTCAGAGTGGGGAGGGAACCCTAACACCCCCCATTCTCCGATAGTGAGTCCAGTTTGCTCTCTAACCATATGCAGAGGTTATGCAGTTCTGCGGCCATGCTTTCCCACCCCCAGACTCTTGACGAAATATGCACCTCTGAAAGTATACTTTTTGCTTCTGTCTCTGTGTCTTACATTGGTTGCCTAGTACCCTAGTACCCTCAATCCCCCTGTGTCCGCACACAAAGGCCGCTATATGTCACCAATTTAAGAGTACAATACAACATATTAGTAAGAATAGATGAAAAATATTAGCAAGTAACTAGTGAGACTGAAAAACCCTGGTCACCCTTGAGGTCAAATCCCTAATGTATCCCCCAATTTGGCTTCCATTTCTGAGCACATTTTTGTCTATTATTACTGAACAAATGAATTTGGCACAAGTGATACTGTATGCAAAGTGTATGTGCAAAAGATTGCATATATGCAAAATTTTACATACACAATCAGAGTTTGAACCTTTTAGACAAGTGGTGGGCAGCCTGCGGGCCACATGCAGCTCGTCAGGGTAATCCACTGGCGGGCCACCAGATAGTTTGTTTACATCTGCACGGCTGCCCGCAGCTCCCAGTGGCTGCGGTTCACCATTGCCGGCCAATGAGAGCTGCAGGAAATGGTGCGGTCCACAGGGACCTGCTGGCCGCTGCTTCCCGCAGCTCCCATTGGCCGGCAACAGTGAACCATGGCCACTGGGAGCTGGGGAGGCTGTGCAAACATAAACAAACTGTCTGGCGGCCTGCCAGCAGATTACCCTGACAGGCCACAGGTTTCCCATGACTGTTTTAGACTTTCCCTCCCCTCCTCCCCCCACAAGTTTAGATATAATATTTTAAAATTGATGTTCCAACCAATTTAAAATAAATCTTACCCATGCCTGTCCTAGAAATCCTACTATGAAACATCTAAAATGTGTTCAGTAACACTCTAATACAAAAATATCAAAAGGCAAGAAATAAGGGCACTGTGTTAAACTTGTTAGTTTAGATTTTTTGAGAGCAAAGAGAATTTAGTCTGAGGCCACTCCAGTTAGCACATGTAAATGGTTGAACTATTACATTGTTATTGGTTGGGTGATTGAGTCACATGGCTGAAAATAATGGAAGTAGCACCCAAAAACACTGGCAAATGGAAATGCTGAGAAGCTGAATCATGTAACCAGAGGGTTTTAAAATCCAGGGATTGAGGCTTTAATTGATGGAACTGTGTGTGTCTCTTTGTGTGAAAGACAAGTTGAGTACATACAAGAAACTGAGAGAAACTCAGGGAAAGAGAGAAAAAAAAGCCAAGCAGAAGTCTGGAGCATGAAGTGTGTGGCTGACTGACTATATCCTCTAATATCCTGAACAAACATTACAGAATTAAGTTAAACCTTATTGAATTATGGTTAATAGCTTTAGGGCACATGGTATTAAACACGTAATTGTGTATGTGGTGGTGTGTCTTTTCATGTACCTTTTCTAGTAAGAAGGGGGGATGCTAGTGAACTTCTTCTGTTGTTATCCTTTGAAGCCACCATCCGGGAAGATATGCATATGCTGGTTCAAACTGGATTCTCCAACAGAGACCAACAGAAAAATAAAAGACTTTTGGACAAAAGCCTGAATTTAAAATGACTCAGGTCCTTCTTCCTGATCCAGTTAATGGACAGGACCCCTAGTCTATGGAGAGCCCAAATCCTTAGAGGAAGATATGAAGGACTTAGTCTACTGAGGCCCCATAAGACTGTGTGCTTGTTCTGAGCTGAAGCTCTGATGAACTTGTAACGACGAAGAAGCCCCTATGGAAGGGTGATGCCTGATAAGCTTATTAGGATGTGTTCCTAATAATGTTCTTTTAATATTCCTAATAATTTTTTTTCACTGTGAGGTTTTTTACCTAAAATAAAGTAGGCTTGCTTAGAAAGAGCTGTATGGTCACTTATATCTGTAGCAATCACTCTGTTATGTGTCACTGAAGAGAAAGCAAGGAAGTCTGTATAGTCAGATGGTTTTGCTGGGAAATATCCAGTGAGGGCAGGGAACTGTGCAGTCATGGAATACCCTTGTCAGAATAGAGAAAGATGCAGTTGCCCACCCAGAAAGACAACAGCTGAGGAGCTGGAAGCTGAGGTATTGCCCTTGCTGAACCACTGAGTTTGTGCAGTTGCCCTGCTCTGTGACAGTACGGCCCTGGGAGAAGCCAAGAGAGAATTCTGGGTTGGGATGCTGGCTGAGAGAAGCTTGGGTCTATAAGCAAAAAAACCTACTCCTTTTTTTTCTCCTTTTTTGTGCATGTGTGATTCTCCTAAATTTGGAGAAGTGGGACGTTGTATGTTCCTTTTAAAAATACCTGAGTGTATCAAAGAAAGCACCAGTTCCCATTTCTCCTTCATCAGTTTCTGCTCCCAAATAGAACTTCTGCAGGACCCCAAACTTTGACTAGCTGCTTTGGCCAAAAAGGGACAACAATATTTTAAGATAGGATAACGATTACTGATTGACTGCTAAGAGAGCAAAGGGATCAGTAAAAGAGCTGGCACACTGTAAAGAAGACTGCTCTATTGTTCATCAAAGTTTCCTATGACTAAGCAGTTATTTCAAAACAAAACAAAAATCTCGCAGTCCAGCACATTCTGGTGTCTCATCCATCATAGCAGACACTTTTCTGATTTGATTGAAATGTTTTTTTTATTTAAACACTGCATTGATCGCAGCAGCTTGCTGATGACTGCCTGGACAAGCCTGGGCGAGCAGATATCTTATCCAGTTATGGCAATTATAGGCAAGAAGAGGCCATCCACTTGCAAACCCTATATTGTACAATGTAGGAAGCATAAATAGTATCAGGGTATCAGTAGATTTTTTGTGGAAATTTCTGTCATAGATACAACATATTTTTCTGAATGTTATATAGCTTTTAGCTTGCACTTCCATCTAGTCCAGCAATTTATTATGTATCTGTACTACTAATGTATAATTTAATTTGACTTATAAAACAGATAAAACATTTTGATTTTGTATTTATACTACCTTATACATTTCTTGGGTAAGGGTTAATGGCTTCCTCCATGTACTGGACACCCCTAAGTATATTTTCAGTATTCAATATATAATAGATGATGACAATCTTAAGGAATGATGCAAGTTTGTATTTAATAGGAGGAGGGAATATTTTCTAGAGATGTGTGAATAATTTTAGAAGCTCAGAATTTTAACAAAACTCACAATTATTTAGGTCCATATTCATAGCTTTGTAAGGCCATAAGGTATCCTCATGATTATCTAGCTTGACTCCTACAAACAGGCCATAGATTTCATCCAGTGCATCCTTCATCTAGACCAACAACTGGTAGTTAAACTAGAGCATATCTTTTAGATCTGTATCTCCTTTCGTTTCTCTGAATCTTCACAAGTCGCCAATTGTGTTGAAATTCATCTATGACCCTTTTTAGGTCTCACCCTCTCCGCTGGGCAGGTGGCTCATCTATCACACAAGTTTGAGAAAGTTGAAGGAAAATATATTCCTAGGTCCCCCTTACCTGAGAGACTCCCAACAATGCAAGATTTAAATAAGAACAGCTGGACAGAATTCACCTTCTGGATAAACTGCAGAGCAGGAGGGGCTCATCTGGGCCTTGGCTTGGCCACTTTTAAATAGACAGGGCCCATTGTAACTACAGGCAAACTACAAGCAAACTAGGCAGCTGCCTAGGATGACTAGGGTTGCCAACTTTCTACTCACACAAAACTGAACACCCTTGACTCACTGCCTGCCCCTCCCTTCCTCTGAGCCCCTGCCCCCTGCTCACTCCTTTCACCCTCCCTCTGTCACTCTCTCTCCCCACACTCATTCACTCGCTCATTTTCACCAGGTTGGCTCAGAGGATTGGGGTGCGGGTGAGGGTGACGGTTCTGATTAGGGATGCAGGCTCCAGGGTGGGGCCAGAAATGAGGAGCTCAGGATGTGGAAGGGGGCTCTGGGCTGGGAGGTGGAGCCACGTGGTTAAGAGTATGGGAGGGGGCTCTGGGCTGAGGCAGGGGTTTGGGGTATGGAAGGGTGTATGGCCTCTGAGCTGGCGGTGTGGGTTCTGGGTTGGGGCCAGAAATGAGGGCTTCAGGATGCAAGAGGGGGCTGCAGGCTCAGGCTGAGAGGTTCAGAGTGTGGAAGGGGCTCCTGGCTGGGTCAGGGGGTTGGGGTGAAGGTGTGTGTGTGATGACTCCAACTGGGGGTGAAGGCTCTGGGGTGTGGCTGGGGATGAGGGGTTTGGTGTGTAGGAGGGTGCTCCAGGCTGCTATTGAGGGGTTTGGAGGGCGGGAGGGGGATCAGGGTTGGGGGAGGAGTGGAAGGGTGCGGGGCAGGCTCTGGGTGGTGATTACCTCAGGCAGCTCCTGGAATCAGCAGCATGTCCCACTCCAGCTCCTGCATGGAGGCACAGCCAGGCAGCTCTGTGTGCTACCCCATCCACAGGTGCCACCTCGCAGCTTCCATTGTCCACGGTTCCTGGCCAATGGGAACTGTGGAGCTGGCGCTTGGGATGGGGGCAGCGTGCAGAGCCCCTGGCTGTCCCTATGCCTAGGAGCCATAGTAGGGACATGCCGCTGCTTCTGGGAGCTGTGCGGAGTGATGGCAGGCAGGGAGCCTGCATTAGTCCCACCGTGCTGCTGACCAGACTTTTAACGGCCCAGTCAGCAGTGCTGACCAGAGCTGCCAGTGTCCCTTTTCAACTGGGCATTCCAGTCGAAAACCAGACACCTGGCAACCCTAAGGATGACAGATTCAGCCAAGGGTGGAAGGGGTGGCCAGGCCAAAGCAGAGAGATTCTGTGACCCCATGCACCAGGTCACAATGCCACTCACTCAAATTTGTCAGTTCCAAACCCACACTTGTGCCATACCCACTGAACCATGAGAAGGCTCGCCATGTCTTCCTGCCTGGAAAGTCTGATGCACCTCCCCAGGATACTGCAACCTCCCAGTGGACAACCCCTTCTCTAGGGCATAGGAGGGGGTTATCTGAAGGTTATTGTATGGAACAAACCTTTGTTCCCCACAGCCCCATTTGATAATTTCTGTCTTGAATGGAATGTCACCAAAGAGCAAGATACTTAGGAGCCAGGGGGAAGGAATTTGGCACACAGGTGATTTTACTAGTTGTCAGGGAAATGGAAGAATGGGGATGAATAAATGATTAAAGATAACATTGAACACTGAGGAAAGTGAAAGATGTGCAGAAGGTGGAAAAGAGTTAGCGGGAAAATTGAATAGAGGCCAGAAAAGATTCAGACATATTCAGAGAAGCTTCAGATCTGTATGCAGTGCAGATAATAGTCAGTGGGTGTATTTGAAATGAACCTTTTGAAGTTTGCCCATCATTAACATTTACACAGAAGATCTTCTAGGCACTTAAGATATGTTTAGAAAAGATGAATCAGAAATTCTAGTCACTGCATTTTAAGGCAGTATGTCTATGTTAGTAGTAGGAGCTAATGCATATTTTAGTTTGTTTGTTTTTTTTTTATTATGAGATTTTATAACACTTAGGGGTAAATTATCAGCCTTTTTTTTTTTTTTTTGGTCACTAAAGTGTGCCTAAGAGATTAAATGAGTTTTTTATTTCAGTTTTTGTACCTTCCTCATCTAGCAGCTCATTAGAAAGATTGGTGTACATTTCAGCTTGCTGGTTATTCTGCATCTGATTCTGCATCATGTAGTACCTTCCTTTCCTAAACCAAAATACGTTTTAAACTGTGTTAGTTGAAAAACAGGTGCATAAAATGTAAACTGGAAAGTGCATGGGTCCTTTACCTAATGCTTGTCTCTCCTTTTCCTTTCAGCTGGTCTGAGGGCAGCAAGCTGCTCTCAGCTCTCCATTTACAAGTATTTTGTAAATGTAAAGCTGTACAGTAATTCTATCTCTCCCTCTCACTCACACCCATGACTTAATACAAAATCATTTGTTTTAATATTACAAAATAATTTTAGAAATTATTCTATGCCCATTACAATCACTATAAACAGAGTTATCAGAATCAGACAAAGAAACACCACCACAACAAATCCCAGCAGACTAGCAGATATCTGGAAAGTTCTTAAAAAAAAAACCCAAAGCAAACCTAAATAACATATATTGCATATCATGTGGCTCAAATAAATCCTGCAGTAGGCTAATGGTGTAGGGGTAAATCCCATGGCATCTATACAACATATTGAGAATAGTCATACTATGTTAAATCCATAGTAATCGTATATTTTTATTTGGAGATTGTTATTAAACTGTCTGGAAAATACATCATTAACCTATCGTTAATTAATGATTAGGTAAAACATTAGCCCAGGGGTGACCGGTTTGTCTGCTTATACTGAATATCAAGTTTGTTCCTGCCTCAAGTCTTTCTTGCTTTTAGATTATAAAGAGTTCTTTAACTAAGTCTGAGAAAATTGTTAAGCTTCATTATTACATATTAATGACTTTATTCTACATTTGATCTTTGTACAAAATAATTGGAGGTCTATGTGTAGAATTGTAATGATCTTGGATGGATGTAAATATAGTGAAGGAAGAGTTGGCATTTCATGTTTAAGGGAAGAGAACAAAAGGGAGAAAGGAAAAATGGAGTGAAATAAAATGCAGCAACACAACCATGTTGAGGAGTATTAGGTAACTGGCAGGATAATTTTACTGGCTTAGAGGAAGAGAAGCTGAGAATGTAAACAAAGCGGTCTTGATATGGCCATATTGTAGTGCTTGGGACTTTAAGGACTCAGCTTCCCAGAAAGCGATTTGGGGTGGGGCACTGTGAAGCTCTTGTTGTTCTGCACAACCGACTGGAACAAAATACAGAAAAAGCAGGTCTTAGCACTTAGCACTCCTTAAACACTAAGATCCTCCACCTGCCCAGGAGGGTACACCCGAAGGGACAGAAACAGAGGCTGGGAGCTGTTCTTTGGTACCTCAGCCCCCAACCCATGGAAAGTGGAGAGTTTGGGGCTCCACACAGCAGCCTGAGTTCCCTGGGCAGCTTTTACCACAGCCCACCTCTGGCTTCTAGCAGCATGGTCTCAGGGGGAAGAGGAGGAGCAGTGGCAGGGTAACGGAGTGGGTGGGGCTCCTGCATGTGTCCTGCTTTTGCCTTTTGAAAAAGTGGTCACCCTGCTCCCAACTTAAGCCAACTTAGGCAGCTCCCTGCCTAGCGTGCTTCCTTTTATGGATCCTATTCTTAGGCACCTATCTCTCCCTTTGCATTGTATAGGGAGCCTAGGTGCCTAACTCAGGCTTTGTGGATTCTATTGGGTGGTTAGGTGTCTACAAGGTAGGCATTGAAGCACTCATTGGCTATGTCTCTTTGTGGATTTGGGACTGAGTAATCACTGAACACCGCACAGAGAGCACAGTGGACTGTAGAGTGCAAATAGGAGCCTTCCTCTAGACAGCTAGATTCACAGCAGATTTGAGTTCCAGAGCAAACAAACTAGAGGAGTTCATGCTTAGAAACGGTCAAATATACAGCAAAGAAACTTGTATTCTGTGTTCTGTTTTTAACAATGCAGGTAGCAGTCCTGTGCTATTAGAATATATACTAAATGTATCCACAGCCTTCAGATATTGTATGCTGGTTCAGTTGGCAAGCTTCATTTCATCTCAATTAAACAAGAGGAATCAGGAAATCCCCTACCAAAGCATAAACAAGTTAAAATTAACCCTGCAGAGTTCCAGGGTCTTCTACCCATGCAGTTTCTTGTGTCATCCCTCTGGAGACAGCACACAAATTGGCTGTAATTCAATCCATAGAGCAGAAGGCAGAAATTTCTTGCCACAAACAAACACAGCCCCAGGACATTTTATTCTCTTCAATACAGGATTTATGGCTCCCTTAAGCCACAGTAGAAATGCTATTAAGGGAGGAAAAAGGCCTGAGAAGATTGTTATATAGACATCTGTACTTGGTGGTGAGCAATTTAGGAATTCAAAAGCTAAGACCTAAATCATTGTTGCCTCTGTGGATGCACTGGTGGCAGGAGACAATATTGCAAGTCCTTTCCTCCTCACACTCCCCTGCAAGAGATAGACACAGTTTCATAGGCATATATATTTTAAGCCCAGAAGGGACGTTTAGTATGATCATTTAGTCTAACCTCCTGCATAACGCAGGCCTTCTAAGACTTCCTTTAATTAATTGCAGCTTCAAGTCCAATAGCTGTACTTTAACTAGAGCATAACTACAGACTTTGACTACAAGTGTTATGACCTATGGAAATCAAGATGTGCTGCTGAAACAGCCTTCCCCAGAGAAAAGTGTCTGGATATAGTGTGGGAATGGCCAGAGGCTTGCCTTTTCTACATGTGAAGCAAATACCACTGCTTCTTGTAACCCCTCAATATCCTGGAGACAACTTGCTTTGCAGAGGCGTGATGTCCACGGGCACTACAACTTGAGTGTTCCATATCCTCATCACCCTATGTAGCTTTGCTTTTAACAGTAATAATTTGGCCGTAACCTTTAAAATAATTAAGATTAAGATGGACAGATCAATGCTTTCAGATTCAGAAATGGACAGTTTTAAGAGGTCCATCAAAGTAGTTGTATACAGACTCAATCAGTTACAGACTGCCAGTAAGAAACAGTCTACTTTTTGGACTGTAAAGTTGCCATCTATGTAACACGGGAACCTCTTATGTTTTGGCTGTATTTGTATAATAGATGTTTGGATAGTAAAATGCCTCATGGGTACAATGTGTGCCTTAAGAATGGGTACATGATTTTCATCCTCACCATTCCCCTCCTGTCCATATTGGTCTGGGCATGGCCATTTCTCTGTTGGTTTTTATTTATTGTAACCTTATTCAAAATTTATTAACCATACTGTCCGTTTGTGGCTCCCTAGAAATGTAAAGTTTGTTGACATTTAGTCTCACCCATTCACTTTCTGCCTCTTCTGCACAGATCAAGGCAACCCATCATTAGTCTGTTCAGTTATTTATGTTCCTGGACAGGAAAAAAAACAAACAGCATGCAAAGATATTTTTCACAGTTTGCTACATTGTTTGCATCACAGCCTTAGATACAAATTAATTGAACAGCCCTCATAAAGCATATGGGTATATCTATGGGAAGAGAAATAAAGTTTTCACAATATTTGAACTGATTTTTGTGAGTTCACAAAACAAAAGTGAAGCCTGCAAAAACATAACAGTGGTTTCCTATTGCTGTTTTAATAGGTGGTATTTTAATTAATTACTGTCTTGGAGGTATCTATATTTTTTCCACTATATCAGTCTTGTGTTTCTCCATTTAGTAAACATTTCCCTGTGTTATGAAGGGATCTGAAATTCACATGCCAGATTTTTGTCTTAAAAGATCAATTTCTATTAATTCTTCTCATGCCAATCATTTTGTTTTATGCCTTACTTATCTTCAACAATTGGTGGAACAACAGTTAGCTACTACTTTAGAGCCAGCAGAGGGCACAAAAACCATTCTTGTTGTTTTTTGCCAGACAAAAAAATAAATAGTTTCTGTAAGTTCTCTGCCAATGAGCCGGTGTCTTTTAAAAACTGCATTATTTAAAATTCTGACTCTTATCATTCTTAAAGTAGGTCAGATATCGTTTTGATCCTGAAAATATTGAACGTGTCTCTTTAACTGCAATTTTAAAACTTGATCCTGCAAAAACATACAAACTTGGGTAATTTGCCTTCAAAGGCTAAATTATTATGTTGCTGTATTTGTGTGATTTGACCAATTAAATTACCAGAGTTTTGGGGTTTGTGGGATCAGGCCTCTAAACAAGATTTATACATAATCCAATTTTCAGAGGTTCTATCACCTTTCTATTTGGTTGGTAGGCTGCTGGTTGGCTGAAGGGCTGTATTTTTTAATGAGCGACCAATTTGGGCTAATAGATAAATTACCCTTCAATCACTTAGTAACCAATTAGTTGGCTATACAGAGAAACCATTTTCATTTGTGTCTTTTAAGAAGGACAGGCAAGTACCTTGACCCCAAAGTCAATGGTAATAATGTTGGAAAATGTAAAGAGTGAGTGTTGTTTTATTTATTTTATTTTATTTTATTTACTTGAGTCAGTTTGCTTTTCATTTTTTTCTCCAATGGAAATAGCTTCTTAGGCTTTGATGTTTTCCTGTTAAAGTTATTCTGGCATGAGAGCCCTGGTTTAACTCAGTGAGTAGTTCTCAAATGAAAATTTTACAATTTAACCTTAAACCACTTAGAATTTTAAAATGACGATGGTTCTCTTATTGTTTTCCTTTCCCCTATTTTCATTTCTTGCTTTGGAACAAGCCTTTATTGCCCTCTTGCATTATAGGATAACATAGGCTGCAGACAGATTCTGTTGTGTTGGTTTTTCTGAAGCTGCTTTGTAACATCTTGAGCACTTTCTTTGTCCTTCTTTAGCAAATTATGGTCCTGATCCTAAGAGCTGCTGACTTCCTAAGAAGTTGTAGGTGCTTGGCAGTTCTCAAAATCAGGGCTTAATAATATTTTTATCTTTGTTAATTTTGTCATACTTAATGTTCCTGATAGCGTTATGGCAAAGATATACTAAGATTACTTGGTTAGTGGGTGTAGGTCTCATGTGTGTGATCAACAATTTATGGCCATTGAAAATGTAAAGGGAGCCAGTAACAGACAAGTTCTCAAATATGGATGAGCTCTCAAATTAATGCTCAATCCTATAACTGACCAATCAAACTCAATTCCTGAGCTGTGTGCTGGGTCAATGGCAGGATCAAGGTTTTCACATCCATGAAAGGCTTGGTGGGGTTTTTTGCACAAAAAGGGTAAATAGCACATGCAAGTACCCTTCTAACTGCACAATAACATTGTTGTAGTTTGCATCAGACTTGTGCAACATGGATAGCTTTCCATGGATTTGATGTGAGAGCAGTTGGAAATCAGTGATTTTTTGACTCTGGTTTGCTATGAGATGTTGATCTTATTTGAACTCAGAACACAAAGTGAAATGGGTTGGACTGAATAAAATATTTGTACCATGTCTCTAAAGCAAAACCATTTGATTTCATACTGTTTAAGTCCATAACATCCTAATGCTGTTTGCTGCTACTCTTGCTGCATTGAAGAAGAAAGATGCTGCGGGTGCCATTCCTTTGTAAAAGGAAAGACTTGAGATTTACTTTTAGCCTCCACTGACACAACTGCACCTCCATTCTATATGCCTTATGTTTTTAAATTATTATGGAAGCAGGAGGCAAAGTCAAAAGAACCTGCTATGTGACTTTTTGGGTCAGGCACCAGGCCTGGGCATGCTAACACCCCTCCTTCACATGCTTTAATAAAACCAAATGGGAATTACAGCTTGAAGAAGATGCTGCTACAGAAGCTGATCTGTTACTCCCAACATTGTTGTTGCTACTTAACTGTCTTCTTAGCTCTGACTACTGCCTTCTAATATGCTTCCAGCAGCTTTTTGCTTAAAGGAGGAAACAGTATTTAAACAAACAGAAAAGCATTCACTGTCTCCCACCTCCACCCCAACTTGCCTTCCCACAGCAAAATAATGAAAATAAGATTCAGAAATATTTCTCCCTCAATAGAAAATCATACTTATGAATAAGTGTGAATTGTAGGGGCCTTAATGATTAACTACAATCTTTTCAATACCATTTCTATGGGGCTTTTTTGCACTGCAGATGCCCTCTGCACTGTGAACTTGAGCACTTGCTGATTGTACATTGTCAGTAAAACTCTGCCTTTGAAATCTTTCTCAGCATGTGGAACTGACCCTTTAACTTCCTACGCCCACCCTCTGCTGTGATGTGTGGCTCTGATTTCAATCGTATTCACTGTCCAAGCCTGCTTTAAGCTGAGAGTGAAAATAGGGGACTTTATATTTAAATAAATATTTTTAAAAATACGACCATTACAGGAAAAAACAAACAAATAAATTGGATTTTGCTGTTTATATTTTCTAACTAATATATTCTTAAAATCCATTTTTTTAAACTAAGTGCAAAAATGTAAATGAAGCTTCTAGATCTCTTTGCCCTTGCAACTTTAATTATCAAGGTAAATATAAAATGTATGTGTAATTACTTTTAGATAAGGCTGTTTTTTTTTAAATTGTTTTAGAGCATAGTTGATTAATTCAAGTGGTATTTTAGTTGGAGGAAATGGGGGAAGGGGTATTTTTCCTAAGAATGATATATTTAATTTTTTACCAACATTAGAAACAAAAAATTTGTTGTATGGCAGGAGTGCATTAGGGCCAGGGGGAGAAATAGTTGACATTCACAAGTAAATGGGAGAGTGCTTCAAAATACCGGCCCTCTTTCTCTTCAGATAAGCGTCCACACTTTGGTGCTTATCCAAACTATGTAAAGGTAGTATGCAA
Source organism: Lepidochelys kempii (assembly GCF_965140285.1). Taxonomy (NCBI): domain Eukaryota; kingdom Metazoa; phylum Chordata; order Testudines; family Cheloniidae; genus Lepidochelys; species Lepidochelys kempii. The sequence goes on from NC_136380.1 coordinate 85,250,816, forward strand.
AAGTAGGTTGGTTATCTCATGAGGACAGATGTTCTCGTGAGATTTCTTTTATTTATTATGTTATTGATTGTTTGAATTATGGTACCAACTAGAGGCCTTAGTTAACATCTAGGGCCCGTGTCTTCTCGATGCTGTACAAATGTGTCATAAGAAACTGGCCCTGCCCCCAAAAACATAAAAAATCAAAATAGAGTCCGAGAAAGGAAATCCTATTAATCCTGATTTTACACATTTACCTTTGTAGATCTGGGCTACGGAGATTAAGGTTTGGATCCACAAAGGGACTTGGGTGCCTAAATTAGTGCAAAAACAATGGGATCCACAAATCTTGAGCTGGCTGCCTAGGCTCCCTATACAGTGCAGGGAGAGAGAGAGGGGTGCCTAAGAATGGGATCCACAAAAGCCAGCACACTTGGTGGGGAGCTGCCAATGAGAGGGGTATGTTCTAAATCCCACCCCCATCACAGACTTAGGAGCCTAAGTCTGGGCTGCAGGGAGGCACCTATTTCTGTCTCCGATCCACAACCAGGAACCGCTCTCTTAAAGTCAGGCAGCTTAGGCACCTCAACTGTTTCTTGTGAGAGAAAGTTAAGCTATTCATCTGAAAGGGAACCCCTATTCAAATCCCTTTTCCTCAGGCAGAAGGAAGAATTGAATGGTGTCTCCCACATCCTGGGTGAATACACAGGCTAAAAGTTATAAGGATGTATTTCCTCTGGCATTTCGTGTGATGTTAGGTGTGCTTAGAGCATGCCTACTGGGTCAGTCACTGCAGACAAAATAAGCGGAGGTGCACCACTCTCTGGTTTGTGGATCACACTAGGACTTTGGTGGGAGATGGGCGTTTGGACACCTGAAGTTAGGCAGCAGTGTGCATGCCCAGAAGCAGAAACAAAGGCAGTTACAGGCAGCAGCAGAGTGGAGGGGTTGTGGATTGTAGTGGTGCTTAAAACTAGGGTTTAGATGCCTGTGGTCCTTTGTGCATCAGGGCCAGAAAGCCCAGTTCAATGGGTGAAAGTTTAACTGTTGTATTTACAAAAAGAAAAAGAGTACTTGTGGCACCCTAGAGACTAACAAATTTATTTGAGCATAAGCTTTTGTGAGCTACAGCTCACTTCATCAGATGCCTGAAGTAAGCATGGGACTGCGCTTTTTCTTTGTGTTTGTTCTGGGGAGCTGTGTGGTTTGTTGTATCATTTTAATTCCACTTTTAGAGAATTGTAAAAGTCATTTTAGGCTATATCCATTTTTTGCAAATACCAGAGTTGTTTTTTCCACTGACTTCAATGCACTTTGGATCAAGTCATGATTCTTGAGTGCTCTGTCCAGTATTGGTTTAAATGTTTCAAGCATTGGTATTTTTGCCACTTTGCTCAGGATGCTGAACCATAGTCTAATTATAGAACTCATTAGTTCTGCATTTGCTTTTTTCAAACCCTTTGGTATTCCTTTTATATCAATAATGCTTGCAGCATAATTGCCAGTGGTTCAATGAGTTTATTAGTTAATTCCCTTAAGACTGTGGGATTCATATCATACTGATCTGCTTATATATATAGGTTCAGATTTTCCAAATATTCCTTTCCTGCTTTTATCAACAGCCATGTTGACAAAATCTTAATTAATTCCTAATTGTCCATACCACTCTTGTTTTGATCTATTCATTTATTAATGGATTTACATTTTTGCTGTTTTATTTTCTTTTTTCTGATAGTACTTATTATTTGTATGACTATTGTGCCTGGGAGTCCCAGACATGGACCAGTACTCTGTTGTACAAGGCACCATACAAAACACACAGCAAGATAACAGTCCCTGCCCAAATGAGCATACGATCTAAGTATAAAACAAGAAACAACAGATGGATATTAGTAGACAGAGGAGTTCAAGTGAATAGTGAGACAATATAAATCAATCAGGGTGCAATCCACACAGGTCCTTTGGCACCTATACCCTGTTTTTAGGCACAACTTGCAAGCTACAAAACTTTCACTCTGCTGCCACCTAACCCTGTAGGTGCCTAAAATCACTCAGTACCTAAATGTTTGCCTCTGGGCACATGCTCTGCTACTTTATTCTAGGCACCTGTTCCCTGCCTAGAGCAAGAGCAATTCACAAACTGGGGAATAGAGGCATTTGGCCACCTAAGTCATGTGCAGTGGCCAAGCCAGTGGGCATGCTCACAGGTTCCTACCAGCCTGAGCCTCTCACATGAAGCAGAAAGGTGGAGGAAGGAGGCACACCCTTAGCATCTTTTAGCGTAGTAGTTAGGGTACTCACCGAGGATGTGGGAAATACCTTGGTCAACTGCCCCCTCTGTCTGATGAGGAGATGGGATTTGAACAGGGATCTCTTGGGTATCTTTCCTAACCATTGGACTATGAAATATTCTGATGTGGGCTTTTTTTTCAATCCCTCCTACTGAAGTTGTTCCACTTCAATTCAATAATTAAATATTAATTGGGCCAGTGAAAGATAATGACTCTAGAATAGCCTAGTGAACTCACCTGAGAGGTGGCAGACCCCTTTCCAAGTATGGAGAACTTGAATCTGGGGTCTCCTATATCCTGGACAAGTAACCTACCCACTAGGATAAATATTACAAAGGAACTCCACCTCTTCTCCCCCCCAAAAAAAACTTTTGTAGAGTTAGGTCACCTCTGAGTACACCTACCACATCGAGCTATGCATATGGCTTAGGCAGTCAAATGCCTATCCTTCCCCAGTTTGTGGATCTCTAGCAGAGCTAAGAGCCTCCTTGAAGCCCAGACTGAGGCACCTATTTCTATGACAGGGGTGGGTCTTAGCGCACACCTCTTTGATCAGCATCTCCTGTTGGTTAGCTTAGGTGGCTCCCTGCCTAGTGTACTGGCTTTGTAGATTGCATTCTAAGGCACCTATCTCTCCCTAGTCATTGTATGTGGAACCTAAGTGCCTGTCTCAGGCTTTGTAAGTTTCAGTGTTGTTTCTGTGATTTTCTTGGTGCCTAAAATTTAATCACCATGATTCTCAGCATTGCAGTTCCTAAGTCCCTGTGTGGACCTGCCCAACAGCCTACCTGTTGTCTATTTTTTTGTAGGTATCGTAGTAAAAGAGATTTTCAAGCAGGTATTTGAAGGGAGATACTGAGGTAGCTTTGTGGATATTTACAGGAAATTGCTCCTGCGGATGTGAGGCTGCATGGGACAAAGGATGAAGGTACATACTAAATTTTCAAATAAATGGGAAGTAGCTATATCTGTAAAAACACCCTTCAGATATTTCTTAACTATTTTGGGTATGTCTACGCAGCCCACAGAAGCGAGTCTACCCGCCCGGAGCTGAGCTAGCAGGGCTCATGCTAACATGCTAAAAACAGCTGTGTAGACAGTGCTCTGGGGTTGTGACTTGGGCTGAAGCTCAGTCCCTGAAGCCGAGGGATGGGTTTTGCTACCCACGCTCCAGCTCAAACTGCAACTTCAAAGTGCTGCCTAGACAGCTATTTGTAGAGTGAGTTCCACCAAACCCCATGAGTGAACTTGGGCTGGGACGCTTGCCTCCATGGGCTGTGTAGACAAACCCTTTAGCAAGTGTTAATTTAGAGATAGGATGTGATCATGGGTGTCATAAATATAAAGGGAAGGGTAAACCCCTTTAAAATCCTTCCTGGCCAGAGGAAAAATCCTCTCACCTGTAAAGGGTTAATAAGCTAAAGGTAACCTCGCTGGCACCTGACCAAAATGACCAATGAGGAGACAAGATACTTTCAAAATCTGGGAGGAGGGAGAGAAACAAAGGGTCTGGGTCTGTCTATACGCTGCTTTTGCTGGGGATAGACCAGGAATGGAGTCTTAGAACTTTAGTAAGTAATCTAGCTAGGTATGTGTTAGATTATGATTTCTTTTAATGGCTGAGAAAAGAATTGTGCTGAATAGAATGACTATTTCTGTATGTGTGTCTTTTTTGCAACTTAAGATTTTGCCTAGAGGGATTCTCTATGTTTTGAATCTAATTACCCTGTAAGGTACTTACCATCCTGATTTTACAGGGGTGATTCCTTTACTTCTATTTACTTCTATTTCTATTAAAAGTCTTCTTGTAAGAAAACTGAATGTTTTTTCATTGTTCTCAGATCCAAGGGTTTGGTCTGTGGTCACCTATGCAAATTGGTGAAGATTTTTACCAAACCTTTCCCAGGAAGTGGGGTGCAAGGATTGGGAGGATTTTGGGGGGTAAGACGTGTCCAAACTACGTTTCCCAGTAAACCCAGTTAGAGTTTGGTGGTGGCAGTGGATATTCCAAGGACAAAGGATAAACTTAATTTGTACCTTGGGGAAGTTTTAACCTAAGCTGGGAAAAGTAAGCTTACGAGGTTTTCATGCAGGTCCCCACATCTGTACCCTAGAGTTCAGAGTGGTGGAGGAACCTTGACAATAGGTAATGATTCTGTTAAGTGGTGGATAGATAAGAACAAATGAATATTTTAATAACAGATTTCTTTAACCAAAGTGGGCCTTAGTTTCTCATAAACAATGAGACAGCTGCAGCATCCTCCAAAGTCGTTAATTGGAGTGGATATAGCAGTAGCACCTTCCCAGTTTATCATTGGCCAGACTCTGCCAACCTTAATCAATGCAACTACTCAAAGTGATTAAAGTTTGCAAAATTTTTCCTAATGGGATTATAACCATAACTAATCTGTGGCCTTTAAAAGTTTTTTCTGTACTTAGTTATACAGGACATAGTTGTTGGTTTATAATCAACAGTATTTCTAGGGCAGCATGTAGTTGCATTGCCTGAGGAGCAGATTGGGTAGTCCTGGCACAGTCAAGGAACTATGATGAGTTTGGAATAACAGAGGCTTGGTGGGGTAATTCACATGACTGGGGCACTGTCATGGATGGGTGTAAACTGTTCAGGGAGGACAGGCAGGGCAGAAAAGGTGGAGGAGTTGCACTGTATGAAAGAGAACAGTCTGATTGCTCAGAGCTCCAGCATGAAACTAGAGAGTATATGGGTTAAGTGTACAGGTGAGAGCAACAAGGGTGATGTCTGTAGACCACCAGACTGGGAGGATGAGGTAGACGATGCTTTCTTTAGAAAACTAACAGAAGTTTCCAGATCACAGGCCCTGGTTCTCATGCGGGACTTTAATCACCCTGATATCTGCTGGGAAAACAATACAGCAGTGCACAGACAATCCAGGAAGTTTTTGGAGAGTGTTGGGGACAACTTCCTGGTGCAAGTGCTGGAGGAACCAACCAGGGTCCGTGCTCCTCTTGACCTGCTGCTCACAAACAGAGAAGGATTGGTAGGGGAAGGAGAAGTGGGTGGCAACCTGGGCAGCAGTGACCATGAGATGGTCGAGTTCAGGATCCTGACAAAAGGAAGAAGGGAGGGTAGCAGAGTATGGACCCTTGACTTCAGAAAAGCAGACTTTGACTCCCTCAGGGAACTGCTGGGCAGGATCCTCTGGGAGGCTAATATGAGGGGGGAAAGCCTTATTGACAGGGTAGGAACAAACCATCTTGATGTGCAGAAAGAATAGCAAATATGGGAGATGACCAATTTGACTTAACAGTGAAATCTTCGGTGAGCTTGAATACAAAAAGGAAGCTTACAAGAAGTGGAAACTTAGACATATGACTAGGGAGGAGTATAAAAATATTGCTTCAGCATGCAGGGGTGTAATCAGGAAGGCCAAAGCACAACTGGAGTTGCAGCTAGCAAGGGATGTGAAGGGTAACAAAAAGGGTTTCTATAGGTATGTTAGCAACGAGAAGAAGGTCAGGGAAAGTGTGGGACCCTTACTGAATGAGGGAGGCAACCTAGTGACAGATGATGTGGAAAAAGCTGGAGTACTCAATGCATTTTTTGCCTCAGTCTTCACAGACAAGGTCAACGCCCAGACTGCTGCACTAGACAGCACAGTATGGGGAGGAGGAGAGCAGCCATTGGTGGTGAAAGGAGAGGTTAAGGACTATTTAGACAATCTGGACATGCACAAATCCTTGAGGCTGGATACAATGCATCCAAGAGTTCTGAGGGAGTTGGCTGATGTGATTGAAGAGCCAATGGCCATTATGTTTGAAAACTTGTGGCAATCGGGGGAGGTCCCGGATGGTTGGAAACAGGCAAATATAGTGCCCATCTTTAAAAAAAAGGGAAGAAGGAGAATCCAGGGAACCACAGACCACTCAGCCTCACCTCAGTCCCTGGAAAAATCATGGAGCAGGTCCTCAAGGCAAGCATTCTGAAGCACTTGAGGGAGAGAAAGCTGATCAGGAACAGTCAACATGGATTCACCAAGGGCAAGTCATGCCTAATCAACCTGATTGCCTTCTATGATGAGATAACTGGCTCTGAGGATATGGGGAAAGCAATGGGTGTGATATACCTGAACTTTAGAAAAGCTTTTGATACGATCTCCCACAGTATTCTTGCCAGCAAGTTACAGAAGTATGGGCTGGACGAATGGACTATAAGGGTAGATAAAAAACTGGCTACATTGTTGGGCTCAATGGGTAGTGGTAAATGGCTCGAAGTCTAGCTGTCATCCGGTATCAAGCTGAGTGCCCCAGAGGTCGGTCCTGGGACCAGTTTTGTTTAATATCTTCATTAGTAATCTGGATGAAAGGATGGATTGCACCCTCAGCAAGTTCGTAGATGACACTAAGCTGGGGGAAGAGGTAGATACACTGGAGGGTAGAGACAGAGTATAGAATGACATAGATAAATTGGAGGATTGGGCCAAAAGAAATCAGATGAGTTTCAACAAGGACAAGTGCAGAGTCCTGCACTTATGATGGAAGAATCTCAGGTACTGCTACAGGTTGGGGACCAATCAGCTAAGTGGTAGTTCTGCAGAAAAGAGCCTGGGGATTACAGTGGACTAGAAGCTGGATATGAGTCAACAGTGTGCCCTTGTTGCCACGAAGGCTAATGTCATACTGGGCTGCATTAGTAGGAGCATTGCCAGTAGATCGGCGAAGTGATTATTCCCCTCTATTTGGCACTTGTGAGGTGACATCTGCAGTATTGCATTCAGTTTTGGGCCCCCCACTACAGAAGGGATGTGGACAAATTGGAGAGAGTCCAGCAGAGGGCAACAAAAATGATTATGAGACTGGGGCACATGATTTATGAGGAGAGGCTGAGGGAACTGGGCTTATTTAGTGTGCAGAAGAGAAGAGGGAGGGGGGATTTGATACTACCTAAAAGGGGGGTTCCAAAGAGGATGGAGCTAGACTGTTCTCAGTGGTGGAAGATGACGAAACAAGGAACAATAGTCTCAACTTGCAGTGGGGGAGGTCGAGGCTGGATATTAGGAAAAAAAAATATTTCACTAGGAGGGTGGTGAAGCACTGGAATGGGTTACCTTGGGAGGTGGTGGTATCTCCATCCTTAGAGGTTTTTAAGGCCAGGCTTGACAAAGCCCTGGCTGGGAAGATTTAATTGGGGTTGATCCTGCTTTGAGCAGGGGGTTGGATTGGAAGACCTCCTGAGGTCTCTTTCAACTCTAATCTTCTATGATTCTATGAAGCAAATTGTGAATCAGTCATACTCTGCCTCCTGGTGTACCCTTTATTTTGTGCCATGGGTATGTGCGGAGAAAGTATCCAGGTCAGCCCTATATCTGGCACAATGAATGCCAAGGCTCCAACTATTCCCCACCCCACATTATACAGTAGTATAATGGCCCTGGGAGGACTGCTCTCCCCACTGCACTGCTGTCCATGGCATGAGGAATTACCTTACTCCCGTATGCAGAATGGGGCATAATTTGGTCCAAATGAAGACACACAAGTGGCATGTAATTCTAATATCTTCCTTTCAACAACAACAAAAATTGCAGTAACACTGCCTTTCAAACGTCTCTCTGTACATGTAACAGTAACAAAGGTTTGGGTTTAGCCTGATGATATAGTTTGGGGTCCCTTCTAGAAAAAGAATCATTTTCCATTTTCAGGAATTACTACCTTCTTCTAAAAAAGAAAAGGAGTACTTGTGGCACCTTAGAGACTAACCAATTTATTTGAGCATAAGCTTTCGTGAGCTACAGCTCACTTTTTTTTTAGCTCACAAAAGCTTATGCTCAAATAAATTGGTTAGTCTCTAAGGTGCCACAAGTACACCTTTTCTTTTTGCAAATACAGACTAACACGGCTGTTACTCTGAAACCTACCTTCTTCTATGATTTCTCTTAAAATAGTGAATCCAAACTGAAACATGCAGGGAGACGTGTGTGAGCACGCACACATCTACATCACATGAGCAGTTCTAATGCATTGGACCCCTTCTGCTGCAGAAGGTTGTGGTACTAGAGACCCAGATGACACAAACTCTGATATTATGGATTAGTTTATCATGAGAAAGCAAATAATAATCTGTTTTGTGGACCATAATTATCATAATTACTTCTCTCTCCCTCCCTCCCTCCCTCCCTCACTCTAGAGATTTTGGACTATGTCAATGGATTTATGAGATGATGATTATAAGGAAGAAGCAAAGCAACCTGGACACAATAATAAACATGAAGTTTGATCAGAACTCAAACAAAACATGAGACCAGAAAAAGTTTAGTTGATATTTTCTGCTTATCATTCCATTGGTGTGATATCTATCTGTCCATCTTAGCGATTACTAGAGCAGTTACCATATTATCTAAGTGCCAAATGTATCTCTGCATTTTCTGGCTCTAGGTGACAGCAGGAATGTGAAAATACCACAAAAATACTATCATCATTTCATTCCCTGGCTAATTTTGTAGATCCAAGAAGGGTTCAATTTAGATGTGGTTCAGACTTTTGACTGCTTCCCCCTAACTAAATTGTTGTACTGTCTTGAGTTCACCTACCAGTAAAAACTGAACATACTTCAGATACCTATTAACAGCGGATTTTTTTTTTTGTCTCTGCAGTGTACTTTTAGTCAACCATTTAAAATAAGGACAAAAGTATAATATTTAAACAGGAGGCTTCCAATGGTAATGTTCTTTAGATTTATTGTGGTCTGCTGTCACTGAAATCAGTATTTTGAACAATGAAGGGTTCCCCCCCGCATTTCTGTGCCAAGAACCTTGCCACGTAGGGACTGTTAGATGACAATATGGCATTAATAAGAGAAGACACCTAATTTTTGAAATTTTGCCCCACCATAGCAAGCAAAGAAACCTGTTTTAAAGTTCTGGATTCCCATCGGGGCACCTGGTGGTCAGAAGAATCTTCTTGTCAAGTCCATGGAATGCAATTGGACAATACTTTCCCTTAAATTAGTGATTTATATATTTCAGTACTTGGAGGGTAAATTATAATTTTACTTTAATAAAAACTGTTATTCTTCACTTAATAGTGCTTTAAAAAACAAAAACAAAAAACCCCAGCCATTTTGGAAAAAAAAGTGATCCTTTTATTATTAATGTAGGCTTTGAAGTGTCAGATCTCAAGGCCTGAATGACAGCTTTTTGATCTTAAAAGCCGTGTACGGGAAGAGCTTCACTTTTGTGTACCGATATAGTTGCAGATAATTGCAGGTAGTCTGAATAAAGGCTTAAGGCAACAAGAGTTTACATAAATGGTTTCTATCTCAGCATAACGATCAACCGCCTGATGGGATTAATTTAGGAGGGATTGCAGAGAAGTATTTAATAAGTGAAAAGAGGCTGGTTAAGAGTTAGCCAGGATTCTATCTATTGGTTAAGAAGAAGTGATAGAATAGGATATAGAACAAAACCAGCCCATTCAGGGCTTAATAAAAGGATAAAAAAGTACATCTGAGGAAAAGAGAAAAAGAAGAAAGGCAAAGACAAATATTTTTGCTCTTTAATAATAAATATTGTCTTGACACATTTTTTTTAAAGTCATTAATAGGAGTGGTAAGAAGAGCAAGGTTTAATGCAAGTTTTACTGAAGCTGCCAAGGGAACAGTAATAAAAATCACATTACATTACAAACAGTGCTACACTGCAGTTTCAAAGTCTTCAGAAGAATGATCACAGATGCCAAAAGGAAATGGCCATCATCACGGAAGATATATTTCTAGAATCTGATCTGGCTGCCTTTGAAGCTAATAGAAAAGGAGTACTTGTGGCACCTTAGAGACTAACCAATTTATTTGAGCATGAGCTTTCGTGAGCTACAGCTGTAGCTCACGAAAGCTCATGCTCAAATAAATTGGTTAGTCTCTAAGGTGCCACAAGTACTCCTTTTCTTTTTGCGAATACAGACTAACATGGCTGTTACTCTGAAACCTGTCATTTTGAAGCTAATGGCAGCCTTTCCATTGATTCCAATGGGAGCTGGACAGGGTCCTTAATTTTTCTACTGCAAAATAAAAAGAAAAGATTTATATTTTCACAAATTATTAAAATAACTGGGCTAAGAAAAGATAAATATGCCATTTTCCCAGATAGATCATAAAACATTTATGTCAAATGGAGCTTGGCGATTTATTTTTTTCAGATAGTATATTTCAGCCATCCAAAATATTTTTCAGGTAGCAGCCTCTCTTTTAATACTTAGCCTAGTGGCTAGAGCACTAACCTGGGATGTGGAAGACCAACATTCAATTCCCCCTTCTGCCTGACATAGGAAACTTGGGTTTCCTATCTCCCAGGTCAGTGTCCATCCTGCCAGGCTATAGAGTGATTCTCACCTGCTTTTCTTAGCCCAGTGATAGTCACTGTCAGTATATGTTACCATGAAGCTGTGAATCCAAGCCTCCCACACCTTGGGTAAGTCCTGTGATCACTAGGCTACAGGGTATATGTGGGGGCAGCATCATTACCACGTCCCCCTTAGGTTTTTTTTTTTTGAGAGGAAGGGATGACCTCGCTTAGATGGCTAATCCCAGGAGAGGGTGGATGGAGGAGAATCCCAAATGGAGGGAAGTGTCTCCCAACAGTCCAGATTTAGGCGCCTACCTCCCTTTGAGGGAAGGGCTTAGGTCCCACCCATCTGCTTGACATTTCCTATTCTCTAGTTTAGGTGTCTGCCTGCTCAATATGCTAGCTTTTGTGGATCCATTCTTAGGGACATAACTTTCCCCATGTATTGTATACGGAGCCTGGGCACCAAACTTGGCATTGGGGATTCCAGAAGGTGGCAGGGCACCTAGAAATTAGATGCTGCAATGCTCAGCGGAGCAACACCTAAATAATTCTGTGAATCTGGCCCTAGGTGCTCAATGTGGTAGCTCCTGTTACATCATAAGCATCTCCTATGCCATGCAGGAACAGTGCCCTGTTCTTGCAGGGCTTACAGATGTCTCATGACAACTACCTTCCGATACTGTGTCACTCTTCAGCTACACAGATGCCTGCTCTGTTCAGGAGCTATGCAGCAGGGCAAAGCAGCTGCTTGGTGAAGATCTTAGCCTCACCACAGTAGAATCCTGGCTGCCTGGTTGTTGAGTATTGTCAACCCCAAGGTTTCAAAAACCATAAGACTGGCTTAAAAATCATGAGATTTACCTCTTATATAGCTACATAAAGGTATATGTATTTTTTCTTTGCCGTCTTGGTTCCGAGCCTTTAGGATGTACTCAGGTCATATTTTCACATTTTTCTAAGCAACCATGAGGGCTAGAAACTTATTTTTAAATGAAATCTGAGATTTTTCACATGACTCCACAAGATGTCATAAAGAAAGAGGTCAAATATCATAAGATTCAAGATAAAATTCTGAGGGTGCTGGGTAACATCCTCCCATACCCTCTCTAAGCTTTTCTCTCTGAGTCAGTTCTCCCGCCCTGTCTATCTCCTTGCATGAGACAAAAAGTCAAAATTGCTCATCCTGTTTGCTTCCACTGGAAGGCAATGGATTCCCTCTCATAGCCCTCTACTTTATATTCTCTTCAGGACAGCAGTATATAAAGAGAGGTAGGAAGCAAATTGAACTACACAGGTTGTGGGGGAACTGTAGACAAACATTCAGCGAAGGGGAGAAAGCAGTAAAGGCAAACTAAGGAAAAGAAGATAGGAAAATGGCCCTCTGAGTGTAATTACACAATATGGCATCTTGTCAAAAAGCTAAATTTTTGAGGCATTTGTTTATAATACATTAGACATGACGCCTTGAGGATATCAGACATACATAGGTCCCCGCCCGGTAAACACCACAGTGGATCTACTTGCAAGATTGTATTTACTCATGTGTTTGATAGATCAATCCCATATCTGCTCTGCTTCACTTAAATGGAGTTTTGCAGTGAACAAATGCCAAAATCAATGAACTTGTCAGGGGAAAAAATGAAATAATCACTTTTTTACCTTAGAAAAAAATAATTGTAGACATTCATTAAAATGTTGGCACTCATTAAATTGGATAGTGGCCTTAATATCCAGTCCTGAATTTTGGAAGCTGTAATGTTCTGTGATATAAATATATATCTATTGCATTACAAAAACCTACATCAAAATAATGTTAAGGTTGCAAATTCAAGCACTCATAATTGAGGAAATGCCAGAATTAGTTGCCTGTCATTCAGTCTCTTTGTGCATATGCATTAAGATAGTCTTCACTTACAAGGTCACATACAATTTTTTTCAGAGGACCCCAGCCTCATTCAGCCCACAGGATTGATGGTGTTCTCTTAACAGCCAGCTATTCAACATTGTGTTTTCTCCTCACTGTTCAATACATGGATCCATGCCTTATTCACTGCACATTATTCAAACCTTTCTCTGAAGACAGAATTATTAATTCCCTGCTTGGCATCTCTATGGAGCTCACTACAGCATCTGAGTGCTTAAGAAACACTTATGGTTTTATCTTCAAATACCCCTGTGACATGGTATTATTTCCATTTTATACATAGGAAACTGAGTCACAGACATTAATGTAAAAATGTCCATTATTTTAGATGCCCCAGTTGAGATTCCCATTGTCTAATTTTTCAAAGTACTTCACATTTCATAGGACTTTATTGGTTCAGAGGACACTTATTATTAATTTCAATTGCAGCTCAGGGTGCTCAGCACATGCATGTCAGACCACAGGTGTCTCTAGTTGGGCACCCAGAAAATGAGGAACACAAAATTAGTGTGAAAACTTTCATTTAAGTGATTTTCCTAACATCCAATAGGACCTCTGTGGCAGAGACAGAGATAGAATCCTGTTCTCCAGGGCAGTATTCAGCTCCCTTAACCAAGAGACTGTCCTTTCTCTTCCTGTAGTCCCCGCTTCATTCGCTATCTACCTTTTAGCTTCTGAAACAAAAGAAGTGCAGGGCTCTTGCAGACAACAGCTTTATTCACTACACAGCTCTGATCGATTCTTTAAGCACTGTCCATCCCGTGTACTGAATGAGGCAGGGGATCTATGGAAAAAATAGAATGTGATCATGTAATTAAAAACAATATAAAATGAATATGCACAAAGGGGGAAAATTAAAAGTTTTAATGAGGAAACTTAATTCTGGCATTTCCTTTTGAGTCCTTGACTGCAACATTAACATTCTTTCAAGTTTTTTTAACATAATTTCCTAGATTTTTTTAAGCAAACTGAAAAAAGGGAAATGGGATCATGTAGAACAGAAGTCCCCAAAATGTGGTTCATGTCCCCTGAAGGGGAACAGAGGAACTCTCGGGGGGGGGGGGGCACGGCAGGGCCAGGGCCACCCTCTATAGAGGGCGGGGAGGGAATGCCACCTAGCCCTGCTCTGCCAGTAGGTCTACTCCATCCCCAACCCCAGTCTTGGCCCCCGAACATGGCCTGACCGCAGCTTCTGCTCCTGCCCCCTGACTTGCTCCCATCCTCAGTCCCATTCCCACCCCCAGCTGCAGCCTCAGCCTCAGCACCCTTACCCCTGTCCACGACCCCCTGGAGACATGTCCCTGCTCTGGCCCTGCCTCCTGGGGAGAGGGGGGCACAGGCATGAAAATTTTGGGGACCACTGATGTAGAAGAATATTGACTGTAACATCGTTCATCATCAAGGCTGGCACCTTTAGGTCTTCCAGACAGACCTCTGCCCCTTGAACTAAATGAGTAATTGATAAGAGTAGGTGGTTGTGAGGCAGACACTAGAGGAAGCTGAGGCATGCATTTTGCCTGAGTCCACAGCTATTTGCTCAGATGAGAGGAATACTGAAGTCATTGAATCAGGGGTTTTGTTTCAGTTTCTGAAGGGACTGGAAGTGGCTACAGACCCTTCTGCCCTTAGGCTCTCTAGACTGTCCTTGTCCCTGTCTTCTTCTCTGCTCCCCTCCCCTCCCCTCCCCTTGCCCCAGTCTCCTTCTCTCTGCCCCCTACTCCAGCTCTGTGTTCAAGCTCCAGCTCTCTCCCACTCACACATTCTTCCCCCAGTCCTGGCTTCTCAGTCTCTAGGCTGGAATGCAGAGGAGTTTCTCCTTCTCATTGGGCCCAGGAAGCACCCAGGGGAGTGTTAAGAGCCCAGAAAAGGAAGTCACCCTGCTCTCAATTCCTGTATCTAGTGCAACGGCAGCTCTGGCAGCCAGGAAGAGCAATTGCAGGGAAAGGTCTACTTAGCTCCTGTAGCTGACACACTCTATTTAGCCTCTACTGAGCATGAAAAAAGGAGGCTTTCTGAGGCTTGTGACTTAGCCAAATGTAGGCGGATTTTAATAGACAATAAAAAGACACATCTCTGACCATAGGATGACCCACCTTACCAAATTTCAAGTCTCAACCCCAATACATGGAGATGCAAGAACTTCTCAACAAACCAGATATAAGACATTTTTAACATGGACAAAACAACTTATTTTTTCCCTAGCCTCCCTCTAAGAAAAGATGGAGCCATTTGTGATTAAACTTAAATAATGATAATAATGAATAATATTCAGCTTGAGGCAGACACTGAGCATGAACAATTTCAGGCCAACTGGTTAAAATTTGGCAAAGTTATAAGCAACTTAAAATAGAGTCTTATAATGGGAAATGTTGGGCAACCTTAACATAGGTTTCACCACCTATACTCTAATAATTTAAGAGTAGTTTTTTTGAAAAATTACTATTTACTTTTCCCTATATCTGATTTGGCTGAAATTCTTTTCAAGTTATACATTTTTATTTAAGATTAAAGGAATTGAAATTGAATGGGCGTAAATATAAAATGTTCTGTAATACTTATTTAACCAGTTTAATATTTATTTTTTACTGTATGATATTGAAATACAAACCAGTCCAATTTAATGCTTAGAATTATGAGACAGCTGAAGTTCCTGCCCCAAATCCTAACTGTTTTATGGAAGTAGACCCACTAAAGTTAATAAGGCAAGCAGAATATGCCCCAGTTGTATGTCAGTGTGACAATGACAACTTGCATGTGTTGGAGAACATTATGGTTTCTAAGGGTGAACTCAGCTGATCAGTCTTTTTTCTTCCTTTGTAAATGCATAGGAGAATTTAAAATATTAACTAGATATGTGTTAAGTATTCACAATGAAACCTGAAATCCTGCAAAATATCCCTGTTTAGGGCTGTGAATTTGGGCCTCTGAGCAAATTTGCCATAAAGTTTACTAACGTGCACAAAACCATTGAGTAAACCTGGGCTAGATTATGATGGTCATAGAATCCTAGAAAGGGCTCAGTGGGACCTTGAGAGGTCACTTACTCCAATCCCTTGTGCTGAGGCAGGGCCAACTATATCTAGACCATGCCTGACTGGTGTTTGTCCAACCTGTTCTTAAAAATCTCCAATGACAGGGATTCCACAAACTCTGTTGAAAGCTTTTTTCAATCCTTAACTAGCCTTATATCTAATATCTAACCTAAATCTTCATTGCTGCAGATTAAGCTGATTACTCCTTGGCCTTTCTTCAGTGGACATGGAGAACAATTGATCACTGCCCTCTTTTTGTAACATTCTTCAAATATGTTAAGGGTTGTTATTAGGAACTCTCTCAGTCATCATTTCTGAAGACTAAACATGACCAGTGTTTTAAGCTTCCTTCATAGGTCCGGTTTTCTAAACCTTTTGCCATTTTTGGTGCTCTCCTCTAGCCACATCTTTCCTGAAGTGTGGTGCCCAGAATTGGACACTACTCCAGCTGAGGCCTCATTATTGCTGGACAATTACCTGCCATGTCTTACATGCAATGTTCCTGTTCATACACCCCAGAATGATATCAGCCTTTGTCACAACTGTTTCACATTGTTTACTCATATTCAGTTGGTGATCCACTATGACCCCACATCCTTTTCAGCAGTACTACTGCCTAGCCAACTACACACATGCATTTCAACTGAAGTGAGATAGAATTCAGTTTTACATGGTTTCTAACACAAAATTCAGTTAACCTCAGTGGTTTCAAATGAGCTTCACAGTGGCATGTTGTACAAACCTGAACCCCAAAGCAAAACTGAAGGAGATGTAAACCCCAGCAGATTGAAACCCCTGTGTAGGAAATCAACTGCCTTTGAAATAGTTGTAGAGTGAGTAGGGGAAATAATTTAATGCTATCATTAGTGTCTAGCTGCTGTAATTCCAATATTTTTCTTTTAATTTTACAAATACCATCCGCTCCTCACCAGACTTCCCTTGTTAATTGCTACCTCAGGTTAAATTCCTAATGATAGTTGTAAGTTCCACTAGTATATTTGCCAAAATACGTTGTTTCTTTTAACATATCGTTCATTTATTCAGTGTGATTATCACTTTGTAAATATATTAGAGTCCTATTGTCAACAGTCATTAAGATCATTCTGACTTTATTCACATTTTATTTGTGCAATGCAATTGAGGCTTTTCCATAAAATTGAAAGAAATATTTTCTTTCATGTGTACATATAGGATACCGTATGTGTGGGGGATACATTGTGTCTCTATTGCAAAGTCCTTTTTTATGGATGTGTGTGGAGATGCAACACCCCAGCAGGAACTGCAAGACATTGGCCCCAATCTCAGAAGTATTTAGGCACCTAACTCCCATTGATTTTAATGGGAGTTAGGTGCTGAAATACCTTTGAGGCTCTGAGCCATTGTGTCTGAGGGAGGTACAAATACTCCACAAGGTTTTAGGAAATAGGTGGTATGTTGGAGTTGATTAGCCCCTGCTATATCTGTTCACATGGGACATCACAGTTAGAAATGTGACAGCTCCCTCTATATGGATTTCCTTTGGGGAAGCTAGCATCTTGGACAGTTCCCGAGAGCAAGGTATGGGATTGTTTCTGGACACTTCTCATAGGGGCAGTGTCTACATGCAAGGCCTGATACACAGGGAATTGGCACAGTATTTACATATGGTCCAGAACATCTCACTTACAGTTACATTAAAGGCTGAGTTCAAAAAAGACCAGTCTACAATATAAACATGCTATATCTGTTTTTTTTTTTTGTTGTTGTTGTTAACCGTCACGCTGTCTGAAGTGTGACTGTCAGTTCGGACTGTCGGAAAGAAGGCAGATAACCCAAACTGTTGGTGCATTCTATAATTAAAAACAGTAACAAATGTGGACTCCTGGATCACTATACCAGTCTCACCACAGAGTCACAGACAGTCCCTTAGATTCTCCACCTATTTTTCCACCCAGAAAAACTGCACTTTGTGATAATGGTCACTTAAATCAAAAACCACACCACATCAGGTTGCTCCCAGTCCCAAAAGACCAGTTACTTACCCCAGATCAATTGGTACTCCAAATCCTACGCCAAAGAAAACATGGACAGTCAATTCTATAGTAAATTAACTAAAGATTTATTAGCTAAGGAAAAAGAATGAGAGTTATTGAGGGGTTAAAGCAGGTAACATACATGTATAGGTGAATCACAGTTTGTAATTCCAATTGGTAGCCATAATATAATAAACTGCCAGTGTCCCAAAAGTCTTTTCAGGGTCCCCTGTAGGAGTCCAATTAGTCCAAAGTTTCCTTGAATCCATGTTTAAAACTTCTGACAGAAAACACACTGACAGTGTCTTTACCCACATGGGCTTTTCCTTTGATGACGGTGAGTGAGGAATGCATTCAGAGACTTTGACCTTTGACTTTGGTCATTACACACAATAGCCACTTGCTTTGAAATTAGCTTTTTTCTGTTAAAGTTCTTCATTTGCATTTCACAAGGCTACCTTTTTGTCTGATGAGTTATTTAGTTACAGGTGTATTTACAATGTAAATGTTTTCAATTATAGTATAACAGGACACATAAGTAAAAATAATGCATGTAACATCCCATTAGTTTTCATGAAGTTTAAACACCAAATACACTCTTATACATTCAACAATTACTGTGATCTAAACTAATTCACAAGAGAATTGACCTGAATACACTCTGGCATGACCTAGTCTGCCAGTGTCACAGACACAAAGTCATATTAGATGTGGATTAACCATTTAGATAGTCAATGGATAAGTACACTGTCTGCCATTGAAAACTCACCATTTACACTGGCTGGGAACCTGTCTGATTTTTCAGATACTAAAATAAGTGTATCACCATTTCAAATATGTTACTTGCTCTGAGCACCAGGAAGCCAGCTATATAAGTCAGTATATTCATACCAAAGCTCAGATTTTCCATGGCTCTTATTTATGAAAAAAAAATCTATAGAACTGAACAGCTATTAAACCTGTAAGATTCTAAAGAAACTAGATTACTAGGGTCATTTAAAAAAAATCGATAAAAATTAAATATATGTGCATCCCCACTATATGTTTTTTGTCCCATCCTGAAGAGTTGTATAGTCAAACTACAACTTTCATTACATTCTGTAAGACTTTTTTCCATAAGACAGTGGTCTTGTGAAAGCTGCTGGATACCAAATAGTATTTCCTCAACAGTGACAGTTAAATGCTATAGAACATAAATATCAATTTGAATATTAATGCCCCCTTGTGTCCCGGCCCTGTATTCAGAAGCTGCATCTGGCCCAGGGTCAGACATAAATTTCCAGAATATGGATCCAGATGGGGATAACATAATCTGAGAATGAGGTAGAACATCCCACCAGTTTGTCATTCTCCCACTGAAATTATTTATTCCTGCTGAAATGCTCAGCTACCAAAACAATGAAGTGATCTTTGATGCAATTGTAGGGAAATTAGGCTTTCAAGAAATGCTGGAACCAACCAGAATGAGTTTTTGAGGCTCAGATTTCTTCAAGTAATTGGAATTTATAAGAAGATCAAAGCCTGGATGAATGTTTTTCTTTGTTCATCTATGGGATGATGAAAAGAATTGGGCTGCAGTTTGCCTGCATTTGATATGGGTACTGATGCCTGTAACTATAATGGGGCCAAGTGTGCAACCCTTCCTCACAGTGGTAAACATATGTGCATGCCAATGTTTCAGTTTAATTCAGTGGGACTACATGTATTCATATGTGCTCACTGACATGAGCAAGACTGACACAGATAGTTCTTATGGAGTTAAAATGCTTTTAATAGGCTCTAGCATCCGTGTTATTTGCTTTAAAATTCCTTGAGGTTGTAGCGCAAGGTTGTCATGATAGGGCATCACTGACCATAGCTTCACCCAATAAGTTGTTAGGAGTAGCTGCCACATCACAAGATGTGTACACAGCAGAGGAGCTAAGCACAGGAACTGATTTATAAAACACCTGAGAACACCTCATCCGTTTGGCTATGCCTCTGCTTCCTGATAGGATCTCATTGCGCACTAAGTGGTTTCCCTACTCTCAAACCTCCTCCAAGTTAAGTAGAGTATTTATTTTTTTAAGGAGGAAATCATGGCACTGTGACTCTAGTGTGGGACTGGAAGTCAGGAATCCCAGATTCCATTTTCTGCTCTGCTTCAGATTCTTTCCATGAGTTTGGATGGGTCATTAGACTCAACATTTTCAAAACTGGTGCCTGATGTTAAGCACCTCAGTTTACGTACAGGTCCCAAAATGGATGGCCTGGTTTTCAGAGGTGCTAAATCAGTCCGTGGCTCAATTGCTCCATCTATAATACTGAGTTAATACTACTTACTTGGCTCCCAGGTGTAAAGTGAGAATAAATTGGTTAACTATTTCAAATCATGTTGATATCCTGCACTAGAACATGCTATAGAAGAGCTAAACATTAATGTTAAGGTACACAGGCAAACAGCAACTTTAATACTGTGCATCAAAGAGACTAATTTATTTGTGATCAAAATCAGAACAATATTGTCTAATTCAGAGACATTCAGAGAAGCCAATCACTTTATTAGAGGTACTCAGGAATGCATGTCACCTTGAGTTCTCCAGGAATTACAGTGGCTATAGTTCAGTAAGCATCTCATCATAAAACCATTCATTCTGATATTTTAGTCACTATTAATGATGCATGAAAAGCACCTCCAACCTGCTACGACAGCTCAATACTGTTCCAATTAAAGTAAATGGGAATCTTGACTTCAAAGGGACCAAGATGAAGCTCTCTGTAGAATTTTCTTGAAAGACAGATTTTTATTGGCTGCAATCTCATTCATTCTCTCATGTCATTGTTAATAACCAGGCTTGAGCATACTTTACCCCAAAAAATTTCCAAAACATATGTTGCTAGGCCGTCCTTTGCCCTCCAGAAAAGTATTGGATCCAAGCTCTGGACTGTCATGTTCCACCACACCAATTTGGAATGGTGTATGAATGCTGACAGGGGTTTGAGAACTGCAGAAATGGACTACATGGCATGTGTGCGATACAAAGCATACTGAGATCTGTTTAGACAGTGCTAAATCCTCAGCCACACCAAGGTTGGATTGGAATTATGTTCCACATGAATGGAGTCGGTAGGATTGAAAGGCCCACAGAGATCTAATGCCTGTAATTACATTGTGTGTGAGCATCAAGGGAGGAAGATGCTTTTGAAGCTGTGCCTTTTGTTCAGGCTTGACAATCATGCTTGAATGCTTGCCAGTCTAGAGCTTATTGGGAAGGTGATTGTATTAGTTAGGGGTGTGATCCTCATCAAACTGCAAATCCGTGCAGCTCCATTGACTTTAATAGAGTTACTATTTACAACACCTGAAGACCTAAGCTGAAATTTTTGAACTATCAGTTGTACTTGCTGCTGCTGTGATGTGAGAACCAGGTGTTAGTGAGGAATCCAAGAGTACGCTTAGACTGTGGACTGAGATCCTAAAATGTGCCTGCTACAGATATGAACTGAGGCCTGGTCTAGCTATAGTTTTCGTACCACTATAACTATTTCAGCTAGAGAAGTGTTTTTGTTTTTCTTTACCAGCATAGTTATATCATTAAAATCCCTAGTATGGACAAAGTAGCACCAGTATAAAGATGACTTATTATCACTGTAGCATATTTCCTCTCCTTTATGAGAACAAGTTATGCTGTTTATAAAGATGTTTATAGCCAGCATAACTGCACCCACGGTAGGGAGTGTTGTACTGCTTGAAATATAAAGGTGGAGTTAAAGCAGTACAACTCATGTGTGTAGACAAGCCCTGAGACCAATCTGCTTGGCTGATATATGGCCCCAAAGTGTAGTTCATAAATTGTGTTCTGACCATGCAGACTTCATTAAGCACATGGAAACAGCTGTTCATACTAAATAATTCCCTTTAATCCTTCCAAATAAGTAAAAAACAACAACAACAAACCCCCAAATACCAAAACTATCCTATTAAAACAAATGTATTGTGACAAAATTCCTCCGCTACCTTGGTGTGTCTTGCGCTTATTGACGGATTTGCTCGCTTTGGAGATACACAGCAGCTCTCAGTTTGGTTGTTTTTGTGAACCCATAGTCCAGGTTAACTTCACCTGTGTCTGACCAGGAGTTGGGAGGTTTGGGGGGAACTCGGGCCCGCCCTCTACTCCGGTTCCAGCCCAGGACCCTGTGGAATGCAGCTGTCTAGAGTGCCTCCTGGAACAGCTGTGAGACGGCTACAACTCACTGGGCTACTTCCCCATGGCCTCCTCCCAACACCTTCTTTAACCTTACCATAGGACCTTCTTCCTGGTGTCTGATAATGCTTGTAATCCTCAGTCCTCCAACAATACGCGTTCTCACTTTCAGCTCCTAGCACCTCTTGCTCCCAGCTCCTCACACGCCCACCACAAACTGAAGTGAGCTCCTTTTTAAACCTAGGTGCCCTGATTAGCTTGCCTTAATTGATTCTAGCAGCTTCTTGATTGGCTGCAGGTGTTCTAATCAGCCTGTCTGTCTTAATTGTTTCCAGAAGGTTCCTGATTGTTCTGGAACCTTCCCTGTTACCTTATCCAGGGAAAAGGGACCTACTTAACCTCGGGCTAATATATCTGCCTTTTATCACTCTCCTGTGTCAATTTCTGTAGCCATCTGGCCCAACCCTGTCACAGTATAGTTTCTAGTATTAGGGGGCTTATTCCTTCACCCACTTACTTCCCTGGTCCTTCTCGCATGAACAGAGAGCAACAATACCCGAAGTCCAAAGGTGCAAACAATTCAATGTTTATTGGGGTGAACTTCCAGCAAGCATGATTCCAGTTTCCTTCCTTAGTATCCTCCTTCCCAGCTCTGACACCACAGAGCCTTACACCTGTGTCCCTGTTCCCATTCCTGCCCTTAGCCAAACATTATTCCAATTTTCTTACCCCCATTCCCTGTTCCCACCTCCCCCACCCACACCCACTCCCTCCCACCCACACCCACTCACTTCCTCATTGACTACAGATTATATAGTAAAACTTGAGTTCTGCTTAGCTATACCTTAACCAATCATTTTCCTGAAATTTAACTAACCAATCCTAACATATTGTAACATGATTATGTAACCAATTATATCCCACCACCTTAATTAGTTTACACCCAGCAAATTTAATTATACAGCAGACAGGAACAATCACAGAACCAGACAGAGATTATACAGACAAACAATAGCAAAGTGGGAACTATAATGACAAAACAATACAGAAGTGAGGATTTCACATCCCAGCTATTGATAAGTGAGTTCTTGCCAGACAGGATGCTATCAAACTAAGTTTCCTTTTACATCTTCTAGGCACTTCCCTTTCTCTGGAGGTGATAGGAATAAAATCCTGTCCTGATAGTGCCTAACAGCCCAATAGCACCTTATTTCAATGTGACTAGTTTGGAATGTGAGGATGTGACTGTTCACTTCCTAGCTTATGGCTGCCTCTGCTGCTTAGCCAAAGGCCTTAGCCTAAGAACAGGGCCTCAAACTGTCACAGTAAGAGAAGGCCCTTACACCAGCAGACAGTGATTTTGATTCTTTCTTTTATACCTCTAGAACTAGCCAAGTGATAAGAAAAGACCTTAATTCTTAAAGTACAGGCCTTTGCAGACAGGCCTGAATATCTATATCCTAACATCTAGCCTGAGACATTTTATGATGGTTGAAAAGACATCAGGAAAATATTCCATAACTGAAAGTCCCTGCTATTCCTGTTTTCTAAACATCTTGTAAAATTCACTGCATACTTTGCAGAAAAATGCTACCCTGTTCTAAGATCTCAGATGTGAAATTTCTGGTAGATGTGTTCAATTTTGGCAAAGACAGGGTTTAGGAAATGACTATACATGCAGTAGTTATAAAGCGGATGGCAGTGCCTGACTTTGTATAGATGTTCACAAGGTTTGATGCCAACACAACACTGAGGGTGATAGGTATGTGTAGAACCCATGGATCTTGAAAGGTGTGTTGTTCAAGGTGTTGATCATTGTAGCAGTGGAGATACGAGAGCAGGTTTTGCAGCTTTTCTTCTGGAAAGGTCTATTGCCACCTTGAGTTGGTGTGTCCTTGCTTGTGGAGAGCTTAATTCTAGCAAGGGGCTTTTCATGGGCCACCTTGAAGAAAAAATTCTGGACAAATGCATCTCAAAACCAATGATATGACTGAGATACATCAATTATATGTTCATCCTCTGGACAAATGACTTAAATTCCCTCATAGATTTCCACCACAACTTCAACAACAACAACCCGTTGATTAAACTCTCTCTGTAATACACCCACAGGCCTGGACACCACAATCAGCTTCAGTAATGGAATACTATAGACAAGAAACCCATGGATAAGCACACCTGCCTTCATAGATCCAGTTGCCACACCAAACACACCAAGCAATCTACTCCAGGATATATGCCTTAACACACTCAAAAATGCCTTTAATTAACAAGTTTCAGAGTAGCAGCCCTGTTAGTCTGTATCCGCAAAAAAACCAGGAGTACTTGTGGCACCTTAGAGACTAACAAATTTCTTAGAGCATAAGCTTTCATGCGCTACAGCCCACTTCATCGGATGCATTGAATTGAATATATAGTAAGAATATATATATATATATATATATATATATATATATATATATATATATATATATATATATGCGCAGAGAATGTGGAATTTACCATACAAACTGTAAGAGGCTAATTAATTAAGATGAGCTATTAGCAGCAGCAGAAAAAAAGAAAAACTTTTGTAGTGATAATCAAGATGGCCCATTTAGACAGTTGACAAGAAGGTGTGAGGATACTTAACTTAAGGAAATAGATTCAATATGTGTAATGACCCAGCCACTCCCAGTCTCTGTTCAAACCCAAGTTAATGGTATCTAGTTTGCATATTAATTCAAGCTCAGCAGTTTCTCATTGAAGTCTGTTTTTGAAGCTTTTCTGTTGCAGAATTGCCACCCTTAAGTCTTTTACTGAGTGGCCAGAGAGGTTGAAGTGTTCTCCTACCGGTTTTTGAATGTTATGATTCCTGATGACAGATTTGTGTCAGAAAAGCTTCAAAAACAGACTCCAGTGAGAAATGTGGGGAAGATATGCAACAGTCTTTGTTTACAGAGCTGAGATTTTCCCATGCACTTCACCCAGAATACACTGGTTAAGATAAAACATAAAATGAGTTTATTAACTACAGAAAGATAGATTATAAATGTTAGCAAACAGATCAAAGCAGATTACCCAGCAAATAAACAAAACCGCAAATTAAGCCTAATATATAAATAGATAGGATTTGAATTAGCAATATCTCACCCTGACTGATGATACAAGCAGGCTTACAGATTCTTCAGGTACAAGCTGCACCTGTTTTGCAGCTTGGGTCCCCCTCCCCCATTCCAAGACCTTTGTCTTCCAGAGATTCTTTCAGGTGTTGAATTGTGTGGGAGTGAAGACATATCATGATGTCATTCCCCACCTTGTATAGCTTCTCCATATGGCGGGAACCCTTTGTTACAAGCTAAGTGCCCAGCTTAGGTTGTGGAAAAGTACACATACCAAAATGGAGTTTTATATTATGTGAGCTGGTCACATGCCCTTGCATGCCTTGTTTAGTCATAGCAGACATTACTCAGAGGCTGGCTGAAACTTTCCCAGATGAGGACAAACCTTTTCCATGGTCCATTCTTTTTGCTGATGGGCCATTAGCACTGTCTAACTTCTTCACGGTTGTACCTGAAAGGCTAGCTGTGGGTGTTTTCAACGTCATAACATCTTTCAGTAAAACATACATAGCAAAACTTTATAACTTCACATACAATGATAACACATGCAATTCAACAGGATATTAATGCTCAACAGATCAAGACTTCTAGAATGATACCTTACAAAGCATAATTTGTACAAGATACCACATAATTATATCATACTCATACCATAATCATATTACTACGGTGAATGTGGGGTGCAGAGTGTTACAATCCCATCCAGGGCACTAAATGCCCCAATAACAGGAATGTAGGTGAAACCAGACAATCACTACACTTTCAAATGAACTCATACAGGAAAATAATAAAAGCATCCTTGGGTGAATACTTTTCACAAAGTGATCAATCTATATCTGACCTCTCAGTCCTCATCCTTAAAGAAAACCTGCACAATAATTTCAAAAGATGAGCCTGGAAGCTTAAATTCATAATTTTCTAGACACTAAAGGTCATGATATTAATAAAAACACGGGATTTATGGTTTATTATAACAATCTGTAACCCTCTAATCCCCCTTTTTGTCCTAAAACTGCAGGGCCTTGAATGGTCCTTTAGAATATGTTCTAAGCTATCTGTTCAATTTTATATTTAGCTGTGGCACTGCAAATACCTTTCCAAGAACTGAAGAAAAGCTTTGTCTAGCTTGAAAGCTTGTCTCTCACTGACAGAAGTTGGTTAATAAAAGATATTAACTCATCCTCCTTATCCTTTGAATTTGTCCTTACTGAATTCCATCCTGTTTATTTCAAACCATTTCTTCAGTTTGTCAAGATCATTTTGGTCATCCCCAACTTCACGTCTATCACAGCTCCCCTGACAAAGGCAAAGACACCAAGAAGGTCCAGTGGGTTGACCAGTCAGATGAAACATTTAATACCATGAAGGTGTGACTGATCCAGACACTAGTCTTTGCCAAACCACACTTCACCAGGAGTTTATTCTCTATACAGATGCTTCTGATGTCAGCTTGGGAGTGGTACTTTTGGGGAGAAGACCACCCAGTTCTATATTTAAGCAGAAAGTTGTTCCCCAGGGAGAGATCATATTCAGATATTGAGAAGGAAGCTTTAGCTATCAAGTGGGCTGTAGATTCCTTCAGGTATACCTGCTGGAGCGTCCCTTTTTGCTAGTCACAGACCAGCTACAATCCATGAAAGATTGAAAGACTTCAGCACTATTGCTTCTGGGTGCAGCTCTGAGCAGGGAAAGAGAACGCAAATGCAGATTTTTTTTTTTTAATTTTAGGGAGAGTGGGACTGAGGAGATACTCGAGCAAGGAACCTTTTGGTCTTGAGGGTGAGGATATGTGATGGGATATGCCACCATTCCACTGATAGAAATGCATCCATTGGAGCATTCCTTCATTCGGGCAGCACCAATTAGGTGCACCTGTAAAACATGCTCCACCTGGAGAAGGGGAGTTTAAAAACATGAAGTTTTCTACTGCAATAGGTGGGGAGATTGTTCAGGAGTAGAAGATGCTAGGGGTTACCAATGAGCTCCATTAGCAAGGGTGGCACAGCCCAGGGTACTGGCTGGCTTTTCCTTTCCTCACTCTTTATCTCCTTGTTTGGGAGCAGACTGACATTGCAAGCCTGATACAGACAAGGGGCCTTGGAAGGCTGCTCCATTTTCCCCACAACTGTTTCCAAGCCTGTTGCTTCCCTCAGACCTGTGCATCTGCTCCATCCTCAATGTTGCGCTCTGACTTAATGCCCCAGTCTGGCATGAAGTGATTTGCACAATCTCACCTATCCAGTCCTTCACAGAGCTAGAAATAGAACCAAGAAGTCCCTATTTCCAGACCCTTGTTTAAATGTCTGTGTTTCCATACTCTTTTGTCTACTGTACTAGTAATATTATTGATTTTACTCTGTTTAAACACACCTAGAAGAAAAATAAGCAGAGAGACAGAAATATTTAGGAATCTCCTTTCCAATTCCCTTGAAGTGAGATTTATGTTTTCTCCACTATTTTTTGGAATATTAATCAACTGGTTGTTGTTTTTTTTAATCCTTCTGCTTTTGAAACATTGCTGCCTTTTCAGCAGTCCATGTCCTTGGTTTATTCAAGTTACTTCTCCCCCAGCCTTAAAATGGATACTTGAAAGTACTGGAGACTTTCAATAACAATGTCTTCTTCAGGCAGTAAATCTTGAAAAAAGCTGTAGCTTTGTTTGATGATGAAAACATCATTTATATGGATCTCTTCTCCATCTGGCCTTGCTTTACAACACAAATTCAAAATGAAAATAATATAGCACTTTATTGTTCACATATAAAAATGTGGCAGAGATTGAAGCTTATTCTGATTTTATTTGTTCCTAACACAAGTAGACCAGGGCTTTTTCAAACTTCCTTTTTAAAAAAAAAATCAAATAACTTTTAAATAAGTTCCAGAATAAAGGGAATTTGCTGATATTCTCACAGCAGTCGTTTAAAAGAAAAGTTTGTCTGAACGCAAAACGTGATTTGCACAATATATGTAATATGGCTAGGTGATAATGTGCAAATCGCTTAGGGATAGACTGGGGCATTTGGTCACAACTCTACATTGGAGATGGAACATATAAATGTATAGAAGTTGAATTGCTGTGACCACTAAGTATCTGACCCAAAGCCCCCTGAAATCAGTCCAAGTCTTAACTCCGAATTCAATGGACATTAAAAGGCCATTTAAAAACGTTATTTTGGGATATAACATTTTAAATGGCTTTTTAATGTCCATTGAAATTGAAGAAAAGACTTGGACTGATTTCAGGGGGCTTTGGGTCAGATACTTAGTGATCACAAAAAGAAAAGGAGTACTTGTGGCACCTTAGAGACTAACAAATTTATTTGAGCATAAGTTTTTGTGAGCTACAGTTCACTTCATCGGATGCATGCAGTGGAAAATACAGTGGGAAGATTTTATATACACAGAGAACATGAAACAATGGGTGTTACCATACATAGTGTAACGAGCATGATCAGATAAGGTAAGCTATTACCAGCAGGAGAGAAAAAAAACCTTTTGCAGTGATAATCAAGGTGGGCCATTTCCAGCACTTGACAAGAATGTTTGAGGAACAGTTGGGGGGGGAGGGGGGGATAAACATGGGGAAACAGTTTTACTTTGCGTAATGAAACATCCACTCCCAGTCTTTATTCAAGCCTAATGTAATGGTGTCCAGTTTGCAAATTAATTCCAATTCAGCAGTCTCTCATTAGAGTCTGTTTTTGAAGATTTTATTGAAGAATTGCAACTTTTAGGTCTGTAATCGAGTAACCAGAGAGACTGAAGTGTTCACCGACTGGTTTTGAATGTTTTAATTCCTGACGTCTGATTTGTGTCCATTTATTCTTTTACGTAGACACTGTCTGGTTTGGCCAATGTACATGGCAGAGGGGGCATTGCTGGCACATGATGGCATATATCATATTGGTAAATGTGCAGGTGAACGAGCCTCTGATAGTGTGGATGATGTGATTAGGCCCTATGATGGTGTCCCCGAATAGATATGTGGACACAGTTGGCAACGGGCTTTGTTGCAAGGATAGGTTCCTCCGTCAGTGGTTTTGTGGTGTGGTGTGTGGTTGCTGGTGAGTATTTGCTTCAGGTTTGGGGGCTGTCTGTAAGCAAGGACTGGCCTGTCTCCCAAGATCTATGAGAGTGATAGGTCATCCTTCAGATTAGGTTGTACATCCTTGATGATGCGCTGGAGAGGTTTTAGTTGGGGGCTGAAGGTGATGGCTAGTGGCATTCTGTTATTTTGTTTGTTGGGCCTGTCCTGTAGTAGGTAACTTCTGGGTACTCTTCTGGCTGTGTCAATCTGTTTCTTCACTTCAGCAGGTGGGTATTTTAGTTGTAAGAATGCTTGATAGAGATCTTGTCGGTGTTTGTCTCTGTCTGAGGGGTTGGAACAAATTTGGTTGTATCGTAGAGCTTGGCTGTAGACAATGGATCGTGTGGTGTGGTCTGGATGAAAGCTGGAGGCATATAGGTAAGCATAGTGGTCAGTAGGTTTCCGGTGTAGGGTGGTGTTTATCTGACCATCACTTATTAGCACTGTAGTATCCAGGAAGTGGATCTCTTGTGTGGACTGGTCCAGGCTGAGGTTGATGGTGGGATGAAAATTGTTGAAATCATGGTGGAATTCCTCAAGAGCTTCTTTTCCATGGGTCCAAATGATGAAGATGTCATCAATGTAGCGCAAGTAGAGTAGGGGCGTTAGGGGACGAGAGCTGAGGAAGCGTTGTTCTAAGTCAGCCAAAAAAATGTTGGCATACTGTGGGGCCATGCGGGTACCCATAGCAGTGCCGCTTATTTGAAGGTATACATTGTCCCCAAATGTGAAATATTTATGGGTGAGGACAAAGACACAAAGTTCAGCCACCAGGTTTGCCATGACATTATTGGGGATACTGTTCCTGATGGCATGTAGTCCATCTTTGTGTGGAATGTTGGTGTAGAGGGCTTCTACATCCATAGTGGCTAGGATGGTGTTTTCAGGAAGGTCACCCATGGTCACAACAATTCTTATTCATCCGTAATATTACAGACCCACTTCTTAAGCTATGCTCTTCCCTTCCCTGCACCCCCCACCCCTGGCTCCCCATTAAAAAAAAAAAAAACGAACCAAAAAACAAAAAACAAGAAAAACCCACTGTTCTATGGTGGAGGGCCAGCAGATGAAACAATCACATCCAGTGGTTTCTCAGTGCTAGTGCTTCAGTGAGATGCCAAGCACTTTCCCTGGGCAAGGCAGCTGTCTAGAATGCAATTTAACAGGGTAGCCTTGGGCAGGATTAGACATTTATTCAGCAGTTCATTTTTTGATACAAATATACCCCACTCTGTCATACATACAGCTTAAAAGCCCTGATGAAAATGTGCATTTTTCACAATCTCTTTCATAGTATTGTTTCCATAGCATATTCTATTAGCTAATAATATAATTTAATTTGGAGTCAAACTGCCCCCCCTTTGTCCATCACCCTATTTTCCCAGTTCTTGTAGTTCTTTAGTTCTTGTAGCTCTCACTTCTTGCATAATATTAGCCTTTAAATGGTAAAGTCTTGAAAGCAGAGACATGTCTATATGGTTTGTAAGGTGCATTACATATTGTAGGTAATTCTAATAATTAATGAAATTTAGTATGTTCTTAATTTCCTGCTGATTATTGATGTTTTCCAACATCTCTCTGTTCAATTTATTTATATAAATTAAATTATCAGCTAATATTTCATTGCATTGTGATTGGAAAGACTAAAAAACAAACCCAGAATCTGTCTTCTTAAACGTCCAGAGTGTTCATATCTTCATTCTCCTGCTGCAAGGATGGAGGGATGCACATATCCCATTGATATGTTACCATCACCTTATGTCTATGCTATAGGTCTGCTGCATAAGTCACTATCTGAGGTGTGTTTCCCAGCATTAATTGTTTTATTGCTTTTTCAATTTTTTTGCTCTTCAGAATTCAGAAGAGAAGGATCGAAGTTGTTAGGTGCACCTGAACTTTTCTTAATTGCCTAAGTATCAAAGAAATAGCCACTCAATAATTGCCCTGTTCTGTTCATTCCCTCTAAAACATCTGGCACCATACACTGTCGGAAGACAGGCTACTAGGCTAATTGGACCACTGGTGTGACCCAGTATGGCTGTTCTTATGTATCTAAATTTTTGGCAAAACGAAGCAAGGCACTACACTCAGTTTCATGAGATTTCTCTGTCTGTAATGCAGTAACTTTTGATAAATACATCTGATCATTTCCAAAATTTCAGGGAACATTCCAGGAACCAATAGG
Source organism: Lepidochelys kempii (assembly GCF_965140285.1). Taxonomy (NCBI): domain Eukaryota; kingdom Metazoa; phylum Chordata; order Testudines; family Cheloniidae; genus Lepidochelys; species Lepidochelys kempii. The sequence continues at coordinate 85,281,929 of NC_136380.1, forward strand.
TAGAACCCTACTGATCTTGGTGAATAGTGGATAAGCTGATCTCCACTAAAATCACTATTTGGTCATTTGGGTTTGTTTACATTGCAGTTACACACCCATTGCAGGCCCATGCCAGCTGACTCAGATTTGCAGGGCTTAGGGTAAAGGGCTGTTTATCTGCAGTGTGGACATTTGAGCTCAAGCTGGAGCCTGGGCTCTAGGACGCTGTGAGATTGGAGGGTCCCAGAGCTCAGGCTTCAGCCCAAGCCTGACTGTCTACGCTGCAATTAAACAGCCGTTTACCCCAAGCCCTGCAAATCTTAGTCAGCTGGCATGGGCCTGCCATGGGTGTAACTGCAGTGTACACATACACTCTTGGTATGGGGGTAGGGTTGTGAATTTAGGGTTAGATTAGTAGACCCCACAACTCCCACTCTGGTCAGAACTCAGTTGATTTTGGTTAACCCCCCCCCCCAAAAAAAAATTGGAAAAGTGGAAATTTTAGTGGAAACAACTTTTGGGGTTTTCTAGAATGATGGCAGTGGTAGTGGGAGCTGAGTGTACAGCTCAACCTACTTAAGAAATGAAGTGTGTGACCTTATCATTATAGATGGCAATTTTGTACATATTGCCAAAGAAGCTAATTGCTAGCAATTATCATCGTCATCTTTTTTTAAAGTTAACTGAAGCTGTCAAGGTTCCTTCCCCACTCTGAACTCTGAACAGATGTGGGGACCTGCATGAAAGACCTCCTAAGCTTATTCTTACCAGCTTAGGTTAAACACTGCTACCACCAAAGTGTCTAACAATAATAACAGGGAAAGTGCCCACTTTGAAACATCCCCCCCCTCAAAAAAAATCCCCCCAAGCACTACACCCCCTTTCCTGGGGAAGGCTTGATAAAAATCCTCACCAATTTGCATAGGTGAACACAGACCCAAACCCTTGGATCTTAAGAACAAGGAAAAAGCAATCAGATTCTTAAAAGAAGAATTTTAATTAAAGAAAAAGTAAAAGAATCACCTCTGTAAAATCAGGATGGTAAATACCTTACAGGGTAATCAGATTCAAAACATAGAGAATCCCTCTAGGCAAAACCTTAAGTTACAAAAAGATACAAAAACAGGAATATACATCCCATTCAGCACAACTTATTTTATCAGCCATTTAAACAAAACAGAATCTAATGCATATCTAACTAGATTGCTTACTGACTTTTTACAGGAGTTCTGACCTGCATTCCTGCTCTGGTCCCAGCAAAAGCATCACACACACACAGGGAGAACCCTTTGTTTCTCCCCCTGCTTTGAAAGTATCTTGTCTCCTCATTGGTCATTTTGGTTAGGTGCCAGCAAGGTTATCTTAGCTTCTTAACACTTTACAGGTGAAAAAGGTTTTTCCTCTGGCCAAGAGAGATTTAAAGGTGTTTATCCTTCCCTTTATATTTATGACAGACGCAGATGTACTTTTACATACTGTTATGCATAAATTGTTGTTGCAAATGACAGGGACCAATAAGGACAGACACAGGCAAGAGAATTTTTGGTCAAGGGGTCACAACTTAATTATAGCTTAAACAGCAAAGAAGCTTGTTTCTAAGGGCAAGATATCCTGGAATAAGTAAAAAGAAGAGAAGCAACAGTTGCCCCAAGCACTCATCAATCTATTCCCACTTTTGGTGATCAAATCCAGAGGAACTTACCTGTCTGAGGCCAAACCAACAACTTAAACCCAAAGCCTTTTTGGACCCAAGAAGTTCTTAAGCCTTTTTCAAGGCTTGAGGTCTTCATTGCAAACCGAAACTCTGGCACAAAAGGGTCAGGCTCAATTGACAGTCTTGTGGAGTGAAATCCTTTATTTGTGCATAGTACAGATACTGGGCAGGCACAACACAGCAAGCTTCCTCACACAATCCTTTTAATGTTCCCTAACCTGCTGTGGAGAAAGGGCTATGTTAACTTGAAATTGTATGATATGAGATGCTGCTAGAGGACAAGTGCTATATGAATGTGTATGATGGAGCATGTTGTGGGACACAGACCAAAAAGAGGATTTGGCCTTGGGGACACGGAGGCTTGACTCCTGGATAGAACCTGAACTGAGGCTGCTTTTATGGAACTTTGATGGGGGCTGAATTTGAAGAGTGATTGGTTGGAATCAAGGAGAGAGGAAAGAGGGTCACAGAGGGTGTCAAAGAAAGAGACTGTGATCAGGAAGGGCAGCAGTGCCATGCTTTTAAGGGATCAGGCTGTCCTGCTGGGATTGAGGAATAGAACAGTTACTGAACACCATGAATATGTTTGTTATGTCTAATCTGGTTAAGGAAAAGTGAAGTGGTTTTTCAAACTCAGTAGTTGGAGGAGTATTCAGTCAGTAGGTTTTGAAGAGAGCTGTAGGGCCCTTAAAATCAAGTTAAGAAAAGCAGCCAGGATCAACTTACTTACAAGCAAGTGTCTTGGGAAAAGATTCTTATGGTAAATAGGCTATATTAGTGGCCTAGAGTCACTGGTGTTGGACAAGTTGTGTGCCCAGGAATGGGCAGGCTGTAACACCTGTCCTGGAGGGAACCACCTTTAGAAGTGAAAAGAACCATTTGTTCCCAGATCGTTCTGCTGAGCCTGCTAACAGAGGGTCAGTTTTAGTGGTGTGTTTTTTGACAATCACTTGTCTTCTAGGAACAGGTCTGATCCCAACAGCTTATTTCACACAGGCCCCCCAAAAGCCATTAAATGACAACTTTCTGTCACTAATAACAAGGGCTGGACACATACAGGTTTCCAGTAGTATAATTAGTATTGACATTTTTATTACTTTAAAATTAAACTCCTGTGCATAATTTAATTCTTTTCCATGTGCCTTCGTAGAACATTTTTTAATAATGTTTTTAGGTTTAGAGAAACAGGCAGTAATAATGCTTCTGTAACCAAATTAGGCTCATTTGATTATCAAGCAGTTATCTAAAGAAATGAATGCATTTAATTCAGAATTACAGGCCAGATTGTGGCCTGCTCAGCATCGAAGAGCAAGGTAAAAAGGGTATCCCTCTCTTGCTCTTGAATGCCAGAGGACAGCTCCAGGGAACTGGCAGTACGAAGCTTCATAAAGCTGTTACATTCCCTCTTTGCGTGTGTGTGTGTGTGTGTGTGTGTGTGTGTGGGAAGGAAGGTGCAGGGTGGAACTGGGGGCTGGAGGGGGGCAGATCCAGCATTCTTCATTTGAAGCAAATGGCAGCATAGCTGAACCATGGTATCAGGGAGATATGCTGTGTGGGTATAGGCCACGTGCAGTTTAGTCCCTCCCCTGATTCACCTAGTCACTGTCTCTCTCCCAAGGCAACACAACAAACTATATGGTTGGCCTAGCTCCACAGTTATAAAACTGTGCCTGCAAGCTAGCTAAATAATTGTTGTTGGATTCTTGCTTCACTTCAATGGATGAGTGAAAAGGAAGGAAGGGGAAATAGAGATGAAGTGAATTGCCCAAGGTCGCAGACAGAACTGGGGTAGAAGCCAGGTCACTTATCTCCCAGCCTGCTATGATATCCTCTGCAGCACTCTTCTCCTCAAGAAAGTTTTTGTGGGTTGCATAGTTTATTTTCAGAAATATGATCTACTAACTGTAAATTATATAGGTCTTCACCAGACATCAAGAAAGTTGTGCAGTTCTCTTCTGATACTCCTACCTTCTCCACCCGCAAAGTTCAGCTGCCTTTTTTAGAAACAAGTGTATCAGAAAGCACAGAGACATATGGGAAACAAACATTAGAATTTCATGTGTGCGGTGTTGTAGCCAAGTTGGTTCCAGGAGATAAGAGAGACAAACAAGGTGGGTGATGTAATATTCACTAACAGAAGTTGGTCCAATAAAAGATATTACATCACCCACTTTGTTTCTCTATTATAATTTCATGACTTATAACTTAAGGATACCTGTGCAATCTAAAAAGTGCATGCATGTTTATTGCATGTAACATTACTTGTATTAATACACACACAGTAAAGCATTCACAAATAGGGCCTCTACATCTAACAGAAAAAAAGGGATAAACCTTTAAAATTAACATAATTTGGCAGCAATCATTCACTCATTTGGCATTCATTATAGCAATATCAATCATGTAATAAGCTAAAACAGGTCATTAATATTTATTAATAAAATTTATTGATATAAAGTATATTTACATAGGAAATTGTGCTCTGCCATTCACTAAATGCATCATTTGTAAGTATTTCCAGGCATAGAGGGTTAAAACACAGAAAACACACAAAAATAAAACATAACCATAAAGAACCATAGGGAAAAGACACCCTAGCTAAGCTACCCTAATAATATGTTTCGAGCTTCTTATATTTATTTGTTGGGAAAAACTGGAGTGTTTGTTTGAGCTTTCCTCAGAAATCAGCTTGCTGTCCATATGATATGTCACATTTTAGATCAGCTAGGGCAGTAGCAAGCTAACAGTTAATAGGTTTAAATATTTGGAAGCTGCTAGCTGGGCATTTTTGGTATAGAGCCCTTAGATGTACAACCTACTTTATCTGCTGTATTGTCAAAATTACCCTCTGAGGGCAATGGTCCTCTCCTCACCCACGTCATTTCTGGGAGCACAGGGATGATCATTGAGGAAGTCAACAAGTTTTGTATAATTAATACTATCAGCAGCAACAGACTGTGTGGTAGACACTTTTATACAATGAATGCCTACGCAATTTGAATGTGAGTTTTCCCTCAGTGAATATTCTGGGATCACCAGATAACCATGTACTTTCCTCCCTAAAGTCTCTGTATTGCATGATATGAGTTTCATTTTTTAAAGCATTTTTATAGTCCATTGTTTCCCAAACTTGGAAGGCCGCTTGTTCAGGGAAAGCCCCTGGGGGGCCAGGCAGGTTTGTTTACCTGCCGCGTCCGCAGGTTCAGCCGATCGCAGCTGCCACTGGCTGCGGTTCTCCGCTCCAGGCCAATGGGGGCTGCGGGAAGCAGTGCGGGCCGAGGGACGTACCGGCCACAGCTTCCTGCAGCCCCCATTGGCCTGCAGCGGTGAATCGTGGCCAGTGGGGGCCACAATCAGCCAAACCTGCAGAAGTGGAGGGTAAACAAACTGGCCCGGCCCGCCAGGGGCTTTCCCGGAACAAGCGGCATCCCAAGTTTGGGAAACACTGTTATAGTCCATAGTATATTGCCATAAGTGATTACTTTTGCATAGTATTCTCTCGTCCATTCTCTCACCTAAGTACGATGTTAGTTTATTCATTTCTCCAAAAGATTATTGCTTTCAACCATTTAATCTGAAGTTTTATTTGTTGCCATTTTCAGATTTTCATGGCTGTTCTTAAAAACATTTGTTTTGACAACCCTTTTGATTAAAAAAAAATAGATTTATTCTATTTCTCTCATTCCGTTTAGGTGTTTTCTTGTAGTCTAAGCTTGTTTTCCTGTTACAGGTAGATGCAGGTTGGTTTTTCCTTTAAAACTTTTATTTTTCTGTCTTCTATTGAAGGTTAGTGAACACATGAATCAACATAAATGATAGAAGCAGAACCAGCTAAATATGGCAGGCACTATTTTACTTTCAGGACAAAGCCAGTTCATGTATTTGGCAACAGATAGTTCTGGGAACTTTTAATGAGGCTGCAGAAGTGTGCGTGCATGCTTTTCCTTCATTTGTTTTGGCAGTGGCTGTGTTTAGATGCAGTGACTTTAAACATGCTGTGAGTAGGGAAGATCAGAAAGAAATGCTGCCTTCTATGCAGAGAACATTTTCCCACTCCTCCTCTGAAGTTTCCTCTGTGTTCTGCTCTAGTGCCTTTGAAGAAATAAAGTTAAACAAATGTTTTAGGCATGTAGTTAGTGTAAATTAGGTAGGATGCATTTGTATTTTTTTTTTATTTTAAACTGTGCTTGCCACCAATGTGCCAACATTGTTAACAAACTTAATGAGATGTATCTATTTTGGGAGGGACTTTTTTGTGAGGGGATTTGTAATTAATCCATGTTTTGTGTACTATTTCTAATATTTCACTGGATGTTGCCTCAATCAAGTATTAACTAGTCAGTAGTTTAAAATGGCTAATACGGCAATAATATGACATTATTGTAACTTAATCTATTCTATTGTTAATTCCAAATGATAAATAATGTACATTTTAAATCCCAAACCTCTTGAATAAAGCCCAAAATTTGTTTGTACATATATATTACTTGGTGATTTATCTGGAGCTTTATAGATATAATCTCTACCCTCCTGTTCCTACAGAGAACAGTTCTTGGACAGAATAATTTTTAAGCTTGTCTCTAAGGCCTGGTCTACACTACAAACTTAGATCAATGGAAGCCACCTTAAATTAACCTAATAATGTATGTGTCTACATTACCAGGTTCCTTCCACTGACCTAAATTGCCTGTAACGTTGACTTCTGTACTCTGCGACCACGAGAGGCATATCACTTATTTGATGTTCACAGGTTTAAATAGGGGTAGTGTAAATGTTATGTTATGTAAATCGTATTAATTGACTTCCAGGAGATGTCCCACAATGCTCCACTGTGACCGCTCTGGAGCATCTTTTCAACTCTGCTGCATGTCAGCCAGGTACACGGGAAACAGCCCCTCCCCTGGTAAAGCCCTGGGAACTTTTGAATTTTCATTTCCTGTTTGATCAGCATGGAGAATTCGCCAGCACAGCTGACCATGGAGACTCAATGCCCCAAAGTTGCTTCAGCCTGGTGAACACAGGAGGTGGTGGATCTTATTGCTGTGCAGGGAGAAGAGTCTGTGCAGGCACATCTCTGATCCAGCAGAAGAAACGCTGACTCTATGCAAAGATCGCATGGGGCATGGGGGAGAAGGGCTACACCAAGGACATGCAGCACTGTCGAGTGGAAATAAAAACAAACTTCAGCAAGAAAAGGGAGATGAATAGTCATTCTGGTTCTGTCCCACAGACATGCTGCTTTTACGACAAGCTGCATGCGATTCTTGTCGGCGACCCCACCACTACCCCAAAATGCAGTGTTACCTGGGCTTCCTCCGAACCCAAACCTCTAAGTAACTTTACTCTCTGTGAGGTGGCATCAGAACAAACCAAAGGAGATGCAGCACTTCTGTTTGCTATATGACTGACACAAACAAATCAAAACCATGTGCTTTCAGTTAAAGCCAATACTTTATTAGTCTCCAACACTCCCACTAGAATGCCTTCACATAAAGTCACTAGACTCATAGACTATAAGAGTTGGAAGGGACCTCAGGAGATCATCTAATCCAACCCCCTGCTCAAAGCAGGCACAATCCCCAATTTTTTTTTGCCCCAGATCCCTAAATGGCCCCCTCAAGGATTGAACTCACAACCCTGGGTTTAGCAAGCCAATGCTCAAACCACTGAGCTATCCACTTTGTTTAGTCTCACACACATGCAAACACAATAGATTATAGAGCACCCCAAACTGATAATTACCCCTTAGGAATTTGGAACAGTATTTGTGTGTTTCAGCTGCAGATTTCAGGTAGTCGGCCTTCTGTCTGACGCTGGAGAGCCTTCCAATGTGTCCATGAAGTGATCCGCTTGAGCAAGCTCAACAATTCCCCCCTTATATCCAAAAAGTTACAAAGACATGTCAATCAAAAGTGTTACAAAGCTGACCAAACAATATCAACCATTGGGGAAAAGCAGGAGTTACAAAAATATGTCACTAAAAAAAGAAAAAAATAAGCAAGCAGTTTCGAGACATAGTCTGGCAGTTATATTTCCCCATAAGGGCAGTCCTAAAATATAGCCAGACCACCTGCTTTTCACAGATGTTTACCCCAGCTTATCAGAGAGGGTGTAGAGTCAAGCTGACTTCATGTGATAGCTGCCTATCCTTTCCGGCTTGCCTTGGTTACACTAAGTTCCTGCCCAGGCATGCTAACTGGCTAAAGGCAACAAGCAGAATAATTACTAGTCCATCCCAATAATTGTCAGTGGCTAAGACACCTGTCTGGTTGCTGAAATGCCCCTTTACACCAGGAGTCTGAGTCCCGGGCCACCTCGGGCAACAATGCGGATGAAATTGTGGATGAGGAAGAGGAGGAGGAGGAGAATGGGAGATGGGCAAGTGGTGAATACGTTCTCCCCGACAGCCAGAAACTGTTTTTAACCCTGGAGCCCAGCCGGACACAGGACAGAGTGATGGCCGACCATGATGCTGGGCAAGGCATTTCCAAGCAAACTGTTGGGGTTACATGCTATTATATTGTAATCAGAACATTGTATATGTGTAATCAGAACAAAAAGTGAGGTGCAGTGAATATATGCTTCCCTGTGGCCGTTCCAGCTATCCAAAGGCAGTTCCCTGATAAAAAACCGTTTATGTGCACAGGGATGGCCCAGGAATCCTCCATTAAGATCTCTATGAAACTTTCATGGAGGTACTCCGTAATCCTTTGCAGAAGGTTCTTGGGAGGGCTGCCTTCTTTTTTCCACCATGGTAGGACACTTTCCCACACCATTCCAGTGTTAACTCTGCTGGCATCATTGCAACACACAGAACAGCAGTATAAGGACCAGGTATGTAGCCAGATGCTTGCAGCTTCTGCTCATTTGACCACTTCTGTTATCCTCAGGAGATTGATATCACAAAGGATCACCTAGGGGAAATGGAGGACATTTTCATTACAAGTGCTTATAGCACAAACAATAAAGCATGTGATCCACCAGCCACAGTGAATTCCAAGTCCCTAACGTGTCATTGCTTTGGTTGGAAGGGATTACCATCTATTATGAACAGCATTAAGTAAAGGGGGGCAGGGCTTCATGTGCCCCCCCAAGAGCCACCTTGGAAAAAGATGGCAATTTGGGACTCTTAATACTGTCCCCGTTCTCAAGCACCGTCCATATAACTGTGGGGAGGAGGCATTGCTCAACTGTCCAACTGTGCTCACAATATGGGTGTGGTGGGTTGCACCACCTCCGGGTTGCCATCTGATTTAGGGGTACCAATGAGCCCAGCTGTTCCACCAGACTGGCCTCCCTTACACAGTCCTGTTGAGCCAGGCCTCCAAGCCTCCTCCAGCAACCACACAGGTAGGGACACTCCCAGCTGCAGAAAGACACAGACGCTTAAATCACCACTGCAAGGGTAGACTTCACCTAGGGAACTGTCTGGTGCTCAAGTGCACACCCCCTGTGGAGTGTAAACCCAAAATTATACCGCCTTGTGCTGCACAGAGAACTGTACAGTGTAAGCTCATGAAATTTGCTCCCTCCCTCAATGTGGAGGAGGATATGCACATCTTTTTGCCCCTCCCAGTTTATGAATTCCACAAACTGATTCAGAGAAAACAAAAACAAGTTTATTAACTTCAAAAGATGGATATTAAGTGATTATAAGGGTTAGCAAACAGATCAAAGCAGATTACCCAGCAAATAAAACAAAAACACAATATAAACTTAAAATATTAAAGAAACTGGTTACAAGTAGTAATTTCTCACCCTAAATGTTGCTTTATGCAGATTGCAGAATTTCTTAAAGGCAAGCTGTCCTTGCTTGCAGCTAAAAACTCCAGGTATTCCTTTCACAGGCCGGACACCTTTCGAGCATGGGCTCGCTCCTTCTTCCCCTTTGTCTTTGTTTCTTAGATGTTTCCAGCAGTCATCCTGGGCGGGGATTCAGTGAAGAACAATCACCTATTATGTCCTGCCCCTGCCTTAAATAGGTTTTACATATGGCGGGAATCCTTTGTTTTCCAGTGTGTCCTCCCCAAAAGTGGAAAAATACTGGTATTCTATCATGGAGTCCAGTACCAGGTAACATGATCCTGCAGTGTTAAAGCAGCCATGAGTTAAAGACCGTTTGTAGCATCCCAGGAAGGTGGGAGATTAGCATCTTCAAAGACCCATTGTTCTCCCTAATGGTCCACTGACTTGTCCGCAGCTAGCCAGCCAGACTGATTGCATTCTGTCTGGTGGGCGTCCCCCAGGCGCAAACACTTTTGTAGTACAGATGTACCGTCAATATTCCTAACTTTAGATACAAAAATGATACATGCATACTGTTAAAGAGCATATTCCTTCACTCTCCCACTTCCCTGGTCCTTCTCGCGTGAACAGAGAGCAACAATACCCGAAGTCCGAAGGTGCAAACAATTCAATGTTTATTGGGGTGAACTTCCAGCAAGCTTAAATACAAGTTCCTTTTTCCTTATTTTCGAATCCCAACTTACTTCCTGTTTGCCCCTAATTTATATAATAATATTCTTAGCTATACCTTAACCAATCATTCTACTGAAATTTAACTAACCAATCCTAACATACTGTAACATGATTTAGCTAACCAATTATATCCCACCACCTTAATTAGTTTACACCCAGCAAAATTAATTATACAGCAGACTGAAACAATCACAGAACCAGACAGAGACCATGCCAATAAACAATAGCAAAGTGGAAACTATAATGACAAAACAATACAGAAGTGAGGATTTCACAACTACATCTATAAAGACATAAGAGTTTCCCAGCTGTGTCTATTGATAAGTGAGTTCTTACTAGACAGAAAACTATCAACCTCAATTTCCTTTTACATCTTTTAGGCACTTCCCTTTCTCTGGAGGTGATAGGCACTATCAGGACAGGATTGTATTCCTAACAGCCCGATAGCACCTTCTTTCAATGTGACTACTTTGGAATATAAGGATGTGACCGGTCGCTTAGCCAAAGGCCTTAGCCTAAGAACAGGGCCTCAGACTGTCACAGTAAGAGAAGGACCTTACACTCACAGACAGTGATTTTGATTCTTTCTTTTATATCTTTAACTAGACAAGTGATAAGAATACACCTAAATTCTTAAAGTACGGGCCTTTGCAGACAGGCCTGAATATCTATATCCTAACACATACAAATAGGGTAATAATATTCAGCACACCATAACCTTTCACTGATACCTCACATGCCTTATCTTGCACAAAACATTTCATAGTTATGTTGAAATCATATTATAACAATATTTATATGAAGTATATGGGTTGTAGTGTCACAGCAGGTTTGTCGGCCATGCCTCAGGGCCATATTCACCCTGGTTGGAATAGCAAACTGACTCATGGAATAGCTAGGAATTCTGATTATGTTGTGGTTTGCAGTGAACTGTAATAAGAGGATTTTTTTTAATAGCAATCTTGCATCAGAAACAATGTATGCGCTGACAATGGTTGGCTTGTGCTCTGCATGCCTTATAGTGGAAAGCATGTCCTTCAGTGCATCCTTCACACTGGGAGAGAGGCTTTCCCAGATTAGAAGGTGGAAAAAGAGGACGTGGGATGACATTTTTCAGAGAGATAATGAATGTCTCTGGGACAGCTGAGACCAAGCTCAGAGTCTAGAGGATTTCACTCTCCAAGAAACTGGACCTGGAACTGGAGAGCAGGAGAGTATCCCCAGAGCAGGGGCATTCAAGGCAGTATGAGATGCTGCAGATTATGAAGGACCAATCAGACATTTTAAATTGACTGTCTGAGCTGCAAGAAAAGCTGCTTGAGACTACACTCCCTCTTAGAGCCACCTGCAAGCATTTCTCCCCGAAATGTTCCAGGCAGCGGAGAGGGGAACAGTTCAATATCCTTTCCACTCAACCATGGGGAAGGGTACAATGAACAGAAGGCGCCCATTCCAAGAACTTTGATGGGAAAGCCATTGCGTTGCTTTTGAAAAAAAGCTGACTTTGTTTCTCCCCTCTTAATGTTATCAGCCCTTTTGCTCAAGTTTACCTTACTTTTTTGTGCTTTCATTTTTTTTGTCTGTGCATAATAAAAGTAAACTCCTTGAGAAAGAAATGTTCTTTATTTATTCCAGTCATGCGGGTGAGGGATGGTTTACAGGGGAGCTAATGTAAAAGAGGGGATGGTTTGGGAAGGCACAACCCAAATAAGCATCACACATTACTGTGGCTCATTACTGAAATGAGTTTTCAAAGCCTCATGGAGATGAAGAGCCCCTTGCTGGCCTTTTTATTATTGTCCTGGTATCTGGTTGCTCAAAATGAGCTGCCAACCGATTTACTTCCACACCCCCCTCTGGCAGAAACTTTTCTCCCTTTGCCTCACAGATATTATGGAGCACACAACAGGCAGCATTAACAATGGGGATATTGCTTTCACTGAGGCCTAACCTAGTAAGCAAGCTGCACCAGCAACCTTTTAAGTGTCCAAAGGCACATTCCACCACCACTCTGCACTTGCTCATCCTATTGTTGAACTGCTCCTTACTCCTGTCCAGGTGACTGGTGCACGGCTTCATGAGCTATGGGAAGAAGAGGTAGGCTGGGTCTCCCAGGATCATGAATTCAACATCATCAATGGTTATTTTGCAATTCAGAAAGAAAGTCCCTGCTTGCATTTTTCTGAACAGAGCTGTGGTCTAAAAAGATGCACACATCATGCACTTTTCCTGACCTCACACATTAATGTAAGTGAAATGCCCCCTGTGATCCACCAGCATGTGCAACACCACTGAAAAGAATTCCTTTCAGTTTATGTACTCTTCGGCAATGTGGCCTGGTGCCAATATAGGGATATGAGTGCCATCTATCACCCCACCAAAGCTAGGGAACCCCATCACAGCAAATACACCCAATATGTCGTACATATTGCCCAGAGTCACTACTCCTCTCAGCAGAACCTCCCATAGTGAATTTACCAACTCCTAATTGATTGCCCACTGACCAGTAACAGTCTGGCATCACAAGCTTCCATAGAGCAATCGCCACTCACTTCTCCACTGTCAGAGCAGCTCTCACTTTAGTTTCAGAGTAGCAGCCGTGTTAGTCTGTATTCGCAAAAAGAAAAGGAGTACTTGTGGCACCTTAGAGACTAACAAATTTATTTGAGCATAAGCTTTTGTGAGCTACAGCTCACTTCATCGGAGCTCACGAAAACTTATGCTTGAATAAATTTGTTAGTCTCTAAGGTGCCACAAGTACTCCTTTTCTTCTCACTTTAGTGTTGCTACACTTCAGGACTGAGAAAAGCTCTGCTCAGAGTTCCTGGAAAGTGGCCTTCCACATTCAAAAGTTCTGCAGACACTGCTCGTCAACACATAGCTGCATAATGATGAGGTCCGACCAGTCAGTGATTGTTTCCCAGGACCAGAAATGGTGCTCCACCATGTTCAGCTGATGGGTGACTGCCACCAGCAACAGACAATTTTTCATTCTATGGCTTGCAGCAGGGCAGTTTACATGAGATCGCAATGTTCTGCACAGTGGCTCCTGTCTCACCTATGAAAATACTGCAGGATAAGGTGCAAGGTGTTTGTAATGATCACAACAAGAGTGCACAGTTGAGCAGCATCCATACTTTTTATGCTATGGTGTACATGCAGCTACACCAGGCTTTCAAAAAAAGGATGCAAAAAAAACAACAACATGTGTTGATTGCCATTGATATCAGGGGAGGGAGGGAGGAAAGTTCATCATAGGAGGCCAAAGCCACGTTTCCATTACCACCAGTGTCCATCTTTTAGTCCTATGAAGCATTGCAAGCCCTTCCCAAAACCTCCTGTGGCTAGTTGCACTGTGGGATATCTACCCACAAAGCACGGCTCTGTGCATCAATGCAAGCGCTGCTAGTGAGGACACACTCCACTGAGAGAATGAGTGTGGTGTGGACATGCACAATCGATTTAATTAATTCAGAGGCTCAATGTCAACTTACACAAAGTCGACTTAATTTTGTAGTGTAGACATGCCCTTAAGTGTTTATGTTTTGCTTAAAGGCATGCTTTCTATCTATAGTGATACTTTGACTGAGGTGATTTTGATTGTGTAGATACTTTGTACTCAATTATCTTTGTAAATTCAACTATATATAATTTTCTAGAAATTTTTGGTTTTAGACACTACTTTTAATACCGGATAGGTGTCTCATAAGGAGCCAAAATACTTTTCTGGGTAGAAATAATTGGTGAGGAAGAAATAGTGGGTGTGGGTCAGAGGGAAGGTTTGACACCTTTGATGAACATATGTTTAAATAAAGTTAGGCTTTTCCCCATTCTTTACTTAAATACATTACAATGTGCAGAATATGGATCAGCACAAGGAGAAAATGAACACCTGGAGGTTAGTTAAAGGTCAGTTCAGAACTAAAGTACAGGTGAGAAAAAAGACAGTGAATGTGGAGCAGATCCAAATAAAGAAATAATGAGGTGTATCGGGGTGGACTGAGTAGTACTGGAAGCTGTGTGAAGGGCAAAAGTACAGGGCATAATTGCATGAGATGAGATAAGTTGATTGCAACATTCTAATTTATGTGCAGCATGTAGAGAGGAGACTGTAGTCTTGCTCCTGGAAGGGTCATAGTTCTGGTGAACGGTCTGCAGGTGTTCAGGGGAGGCGGGTGAAGCAATTGGGTGGTGGAGATGGAAGAGTTTTTGATGGTTTGATGCAATCAATTTTATTACAGGTGTTGGTTTTTTTTTAATTTTGTGTCAATTATTATTTAATTTATGTAATTTGGTATATGGAATTTTAAGAAGATGGGATTGGGACATTTTATAAATTGCAATAAATGAACAAATACATGATATAATCGACCTCAGATTCACTCTGTGCCCATGCTGACATTAAAAATAACAAAACTAAATTTACCAGTAAACTACTGGACTACATTAGAGGTGTTTTATAAAATGATATACTGCAAACTACTCATGGTAAGAGTGTACATGTGTGTAATGGAACCTAAGTCTACAGGACCCAAAGGCTTTTTCTACAGTAGAAATGTGCACCACTTTAAACTGGCTTTAAAATAAAGTCCTTGGTGCAAAATCGTTCTGTATAGGAAGGACTAAATATATTTAAGTGCATCTGCATTAAGATTGTGCACCAGTTTAACTAAATCAATTTAAAAATCAATTTAAACTGGTACACTTCTCTAATATAGATATGGTCTCTTTTGCTGTCTTATACACACCAAAGATGCCAAGCAGTTCTGAGATTTAACATAAGTTTGGGGTAGTCAGCTTACTCTTGTTGTTGGCCCTCATTTTTATAGACTATTATTAATACACACTGAGAGACTGAACGAGAAGAGCATAAATTACAGTATTACCAACACCAAGCATTCAAAAATTATAAGTCTGGCTTAAAAATAATGAGATTTAAATAAATATATATAAATGTTGGCTTTTTTTTTAATTTGCCTTTTGAGGTTTAAGTCTTTAGTGTTCAGTCATGTCATTTTCTTCAAGCTTTCCCCCACAATCAAAGGAGCCAGAAGCTTACTTTTGGAGTGAGGGGAATTTCAGTGAAAACTGCATCTCACACAATTGCAGTACTTCAGGGGCAGGGGCTTTCAGAAAAACAGCACATATCATAAGACTTGTAATAAACTTGCAAAAGTTACACCAACTGAGATTTTATTTGACCGAGTGGGAAAAGTTCAGATGTGTAAGTTATGTGTTGGTAAATGTGTATAAGTAAGATAATGTAATTGGCGTAATTTATGGGCTAAGAGAAACAGAAGAAAGTGTAAGTATCACCAAATTAGACTGCCCTCTGAATTTAACATAATGTTACTCTTCTCCAATCACTGAAACCTGAACTTTAATGCTTTGCACATTTTCTAGTGTATCTTTGTGTATGTATCTTTGTGTGTTTAACCTTCAACAAAAATATGGCACTGTTGGTTCTAGTCAGATTGACATCACTGTTGTGTATCTTGCAAACTCTTAACTGAGAACTTAACTGCTCATGCAGTTCAGGAAAACTTGGGAGTAATGTGCTTAACTGGAATTTGTTCTAGGAAAACTGGCAAGCATATTGTGTTTCTTCTTTTAAAGTGAAAAAAAACTATGTCTACACTACAGCTTATGTCTGCATAACATATTATTCGGGAGGGGAGAAGGGAGACAGAGACTCCCCTTGGGATAACAAGCCTGGTACATATCAATTTCTTTGTTAAATTGACGAACTCATGTACGCTTGCAGCGTCCAGCATACACTGCAAGACAGAGTTTCCTAGGGTTATGTCTGGGACTGGAGATTTTGGCTAGTGTCATTTAGTTGCACAATCCAAGGAGCAGCTTACATTCCAGAGGCTGTGCATGAACAGCCCAGGAGTAGGGGTTCTCACAGCAGAGCAGCATAAGGCTTTCTCCCTGAGTCAAGGATTGGAGTGACCGAGCAGATCACCGGTCCAGATAACAGATAACCAGAGGGGAAAATCACAGTGTTAATTAAGAATTACTATCAGGAATACAGGAGTATTAGGAGTTTAATAATTGTATTCTATTATTATATCTAGGTTTGTCACAATTATGTCATTTCCAAAATGTATTATTATGAGATTTTAGTTTGAAATTCTCACTGAAATATCAAAATATACACTGGTTTCAGAGTAGCAGCCATGTTAGTCTGTATTTGCAAAAAGAAAAGGAGTACTTGTGGCAATTTAGAGACTAACAAATTTATTTGAGTCTAAGCTTTCGTGAGCTACAGCTCACTTCATCGGATGCATTCCGATGAAGTGAGCTGTAGTTCACGAAAGCTTATGCTCAAATAAATTTGTTAGACTCTAAAATATATACTGTTTGACAGTCAGTTTTGGGGAACATATTAAACACAGTTTAAATTGCAGTATAAACTTCAGAATTTGGATTTATATATGTCTGGCTTATGGTGGCAACACTGTATAGTGCAGAACAACCCACAGTAGAGGCAAGAAATGGTAAAATGTAAAATAGCCTCTTAAACAAATTGAATGCATCCAATGAAGTGAGCTGTAGCTCACGAAAGCTTAGGCTCAAGTAAATTTGTTAGTCTCTAAGGTGCCACAAGTCCTCCTTTTCTTTTTGCGGATACAGACTAACACGGCTGCTACTCTGAAACCCTAAACAAATCATGTGACTTATAAATAAGACTCATATTTTAGAATATAAATAGATATTTATATTTGCTACAGAAAGGAATCAACCAGTAAATACCAATGGAATATCAAGAGCAGTTTTTGTGACAGGATACTTAACTGTACTTCAAAAGGCTAGGCTATGTTTTTATTCTAAATAGTTCTTATTCATGGCACAGTGTCAATATTAGAGCTGTATTAAACTTTTTTTATACTGTACAGGCAAATCATGTCAAAAGCATATTCTTGCTCAGCTGATTCACAAATGTAGTCTCATTAAAATCAATGGGACTGCTCATCTGAGTGAAGTGAGTAGGATTTACCCTACAACACGTACAGGTAATTAAATTCTACACAGTCTAATAAAACCATATTTATCCCACATTTTTATGCTACACAGGCAATTTGCAGAGAAAGAAAGAAAAAAGACTAAATTCCAAGGACCTAAATGGAGGTTCTTCCAGGTGGTGCTCAATCTGAGACAATTGCTGAGACAATCTATTATTTTAGTATTTAAATAATATATTTTCTTTTAGGCACATGTACAATTTAAATCAGTATTTTGAGGTGGATTAGATATAAAATATTTCTATTTCTTAACACAGATTGTTAATTATTCCTTTTTTCATACAGTGCAATGTAACAATGTGCCAAGTTGTAATATGCACCTTCCAACTGTGTTAAACTAATAATACAAAAATGAAATCACATCACTATCAAGTATTATTAGTGCTTCAAGCTCCTCTGTGTTTTATTAACCATTCTACAGGTGTGAACTTTCTATGTGTAATCATTGGAAGGTTAGGTGAAATTAAACAGTTATTTTGATACAAATATCAGAATTTTCATTAGAATAGATCAGCTATTTCTTCAGTGAAGTTCCATTAAGTAATAATTCAGCTTTTATGTTTAGGCTTAATTGGTGCTGTTTTCCACAGCTTGATCATCTCTTCAGTTAGATTTTCCATTGATGTTGTTACATCAGTATCTTAAAATGATGTCAGGTGTGACAAAAGGTGAGAGCACCTTTTAAAATCAGATGATTTCATCATAGCTCAGTTTTACAGTAGCACTACCCATTATATCACTTCATTACTTCTCTCCGTAGTGTAATGGGGATTGTAAAAAAATAGAGAGAAAGAGGGAGCACATGAGCTCAGTCTACCCCTTTTACTTCACCAGCTTAACAATATGGCTGGCAGCTTATTTAGTCTACAGACTAAAAGAATGAGGGGGGATTCGATCATATCCTTCAACTGCCTGCAGCAGGGTTCCAAAGAGGGTGGAGCTAGGCTGTTCTCGGTGGTGGCAGATGACAGAACTAGGAGAAATGGTCTCAAGTTGCGGTTGAGGAGGTCTAGGTTGTATATTAGGAAATACTATTTCACTAGGAGGGTGGTGAAGCACTGGAATAGATTTCCTATGTGTAATATCCATCCTTAGAGGTTTTTAAGGCCAGCTTGACAGGATCCTGGCTGGATTTAGCTGGGGTTGGTCCTGCTGTGAGCAGGGGGTTGGACTAGAGACCTCCTGAGGTCTCTTCCAACCCTAATCTTCTATGATTCTAAGTGTTAGAATCATTATAAGAAGGTGAGACCTCATCTGCAGTACTGTGTGCAATTCTGGTCTCCTATCTTTAAGAAAGATGAATTCAAAGTGGAACAGGTGCAGAGAAGGGCTACTAGGATGCTCCAAAGAATGGAAAACTTATCTTATGAGAGAAGACTTAAAGAGCTGGTTTTGTTTAGCTTAACCAAAACAATGCTGAGGGAAGATATGATTGCTCTTTATAAATACATCAAAGGGATAAAATCCAGGGAGGGAGTGTAGTTATTTAAGTTAAGCACCAATGTTGACACAAGAACAAACACATATAAACTGGCCATCAACAAGTTTAGGTTTGAAATTAGGCGAAGGTTTCTAACCATCAGAGGATTGAAGTTCTGGGGCAGCCTCTCAAGGGGAGCAAAAGGGGCAAAAAACCCCTCACTGGCTCCAAAATTGAGCTAGATAAGTTTATGGAGGGGATGATATGACTGGATTGCCTACAAAAATCCCCAACGGCTGTAAGACGGAATGCTAGATGGGGAGGGCTCTGAGTTACTACAGAGAATTCTTTCCCACGTATATTCCTGGTGGGTCTTGCCCACAAGGTCTATTTGATCTCTATATTTGGCGTCAGGGAGGAATTTTCCCCTGAGTCACATTGGCATAGACACTCGGGGGTATTTTAACCTTCTTCTGCAGCATAGGGCATGGGTTCACTTGAAAGTTTCAGCTAGTGTAATCAGTGAATACTCTGTAACTTGAAGTCTTTAAATCATGAATTGAGGGCTTTAGTAACTCAGACAGAGGTATAGGTCAATTCCAGGAGTGGGTGGGTGAGGTTCTATGGCCTGCAATGTGCAGGAGGTCAGACTAGATGATTATGATGGTCCCTTCTGACTTTAGTAAGAGTATCTGACTAAGAATATACATTACAATTTTAAAATTAACCAGTATCCCTTAAGTGACTTGCCACAAGCTTTCAGAACATGATAGTATTAGAGCTGAGTATATCTAATATTTATTTAATTTCTTTCTTGTTATAGAAATTAGACACAGTGCTCCTATCCATACTTTTAAATCATGGCTAACGTGCATATGCAACGTTTTGATACAATACTAAACACTTACACTGATATAAATACCCAAATCCAGTTGCTTCCTAAACTATTTTACCTGCACTATAAACTTGCGTTCACATATGCTGAGCATTAATGACTGGATAATTTTATTACTATCAATCACATTTGTGTTTGAGGAAGCTAAGGTACTATGATTAAGATATTTATTTATTTATTTGTATTATTGTACAGTGTAGGATCCCTAGTTATGGACCAGGATCCATTGCACCAAGTGTTGTTTAAACACAGAAAAACAAACAAACAAACATACAAACAAACAAACAAACAAACAGACAGACAGACAGACAAGTATGTTGTCCCTGTCCCAAAGAGTTTATAATGTTAGTATAGGACAAGAGATGACCAATGGATGTAGACAGATGGGTGAGTACAAGGAAACAATGTAACAATATTGTATAAATAGACAAGACAGATACCAGGTGGAGGAAAGGGTAGAACACACAAGCAGAGAAAACAATGTGATAGCAGCAAATGGCATGTTAATTCAAAGATTTTTTAAAATTTTATTTTATGTATTTATTTGGTGGGAGCTCCTAGGAGGGGATAAGCTAAATGTAAAGAAAAGGGAAGGGGACTAAGAGGAACAGGGCAGAGTAGAAGAGGGTAGGAGTGAAGCGGAGGTGAAGAAACTGTGAGGGAAATGAAGGGGAATGAGGAGGGTTGGAGCAAACAACCAATCAGCACACAACAGAGAAAGTCAGAGAATGTTCTATACTTTTGACTGGAATGTCCAGAAGTCCAAAGATCCCATCTTTGGCTGCTTCTGCTCCTTCCAGCTGAAATGTCTGTCTGGCTCCTCTCTGCAGTTATCCCCAAGGCCATATGGCAAGGGGGAAAGGAGATACCAGCTGAGACCTAGCACCCATAGAGTCTGTGTGTGTGGTCCCTCCTGCACAATTCTTGGGTGCTGGGGTAAGCTTAAGATAAGGGTAAGCAAATGTTATACCTCAGAGTATAAGATAATTTCCTACTTGGTCTGACTCAAGAAGCGGTTAAGTGCTTGTTTTTGTTTTGTTTTAAATGTTTTTTTCCTTGTGTTTGTTCTAGATTCCCCTTATGCTTTGATGGGGAGATGCAGAAAGAGAGAATTGCCTTCTTCGCTGTGAGCCTGAATCTTCCAACCTTATTCACAATGGCTGAACAGTAGCTCACTCTACCACGCAGCTCATTGATTTCTAACTCCTTTTAGAAACAGGCCCATTTGGTTGCTTTTTGGCTTCATTGAAGTGCTACTCAGCATTAGTAAAGATTGAAGAATTGAGCTCTGAAGCATTCAGTATTAATCATTGACCCAGGCAAAATTCTAAAGCAGAGGGGAAAGCAGTCAGTGCAGGTATGCTAAATGATGAGTACTCTGCAGTATTGCACAGTGCCCAAAGCGTGCTGTGCACTTTGCAAACACGAGACCTGATCACTACACCCTTACTCATGCCAGGTAGAACCTTACCTTGAAAATAGTCCCATTAGTTTCAATGGCACTTGACATAAAGTAAAGTGCTGTTCAACATTAGTTATGAGAGAAGATACAGTCCCTACCCAAATATAAAGAATTGTATGTTTAGTGCAAAAAGAAAAGGAGTACTTGTGGCACCTTAGAGACTAACCAATTTATTTGAGCATAAGCTTTCGTGAGCTACAGCTCACTTCATTTGATGTATAGAGTGGAAAATACAGTGGGGAGATTTATATACACATAGACCATGAAAAAATACACATTGTAAGGAGAGTGATCACTTAAGATGAGCTATTACCAGCAGGAGAGTGGGGTGGGGGGAGAGAAAACCTTTTGAAGTGATAATCAAGGTGGGCCATTTCCAGCACATTTCCAGGAGTTTACAAAAACGTCTGAGGAACAGTGACGGCGGGGGGGGGGGGGGGGGGGAGGGGGAAAGGAATAAACAAGGGGAAATAGTTTTACTTAGTATAATGACTCAACCACTCCCAGTCTCTATTCAAGCCTAAGTTAATTGTATCCAATTTGCAAATTAATTACAATTCAGCAGTCTCTCGTTGGAGTCTGTTTTCGAAGGTTTTTTGTTGAAGGATAGTCACTTTGAGATCAGAAATCGAGTGACCAGAGAGATTGAAGTGTTCTCTGACTGGTTTATGAATGTTATAATTCTTGACATCTGATTTGTGTCCATTTATTCTTTTACGTAGAGACTGTCCAGTTTGGCCAATGTACATGGCAGAGGGGCATTGCTGGCACATGATGGCATATACCACATTGGTAGATGTGCAGGTGAACGAGCCTCTGATAGTGTGGCTGATGTGATTAGGGCCTATGATGGTGTCCCCTGGTTCACTGCTCCAGGCCAATGGGAGCTGCTGGAAGTGGCACGGGCCGAGGTACATACTGGCCACTGCTTCCAGAAGCTCCCATTGGCCTGGAGCAGCGAACCGCGGTCACTGGGAGCCATGATCGGCTGAACCTGGGGACGAGGCAGGTAAACAAACCAGCCCGGCCCGCCAGGGGCTTTTCCCTGCACAAGCAGTGGAACAAGTTGGGGAACCACTGGTTTAGTATATACAAGGATTGCAAAAGAAACTGTCTTGTAGTTAACTATTTTGTGCCAGATTTTCATACTCTTATCCCATAGGTAGTTCCACTTCTTTCCATTGGATATGGGGCATAATAAAACAACTACTCATTGTAAGTAAGGGTTATGGAATCTGGTCCATATGTGTTTTGGAATGTTTGTATATTGATTTCTATGTTGTTCAGAATACCATCTTCATTGTTTTCCCTTTGGAAAGTCAAAACTATAATGTCAGTATAAAACAGCAAATATAAGTTTATCTTTGCCCACCCCACAGGACTGAAAGAAATTTACATTCTAAGTTTCAATAACCTTCATTGATAAGTTTATAAGATCATTCCTCTTTCTTTAAATTTGTTTGTTGTGTTACTTCACTGAAACAGCATTAGTCGGGGTCACACAGGAGTGCTTGTTTATAGTAAGGCAGCTTTGGCTGTTGCCCTGCCAACGTTCCCTTTAGGAGATAATCGGCTTCCTATCAAAGAAGAAAAGAGGATAGTACTTGGCAATGAAGAAAGTGAGTGAGTGCTCCACAGACAAAAATAACCGGAAGGGGGGAAAATGCCAACTGGGAAGAGGTGTTTTAAACAACACCAAGCAAGTCTTAAGTCACAGCTCTAACAACAGCAGGTATGGACAGTTCTTAAAAAGAACAGTAACAAAATCTGATGGTTTCAATAATACAACTCTGTCCCTGAAAGGATTTTTCAGACTAGATTGATATAGACTGAACAGTTAAAGGTAAATGGAGATCCCCAAGACAGTTCATTTGGATGAACAGATGCACTCCATATGTCCTAGAACAGTGGTTCCCAAACTTGTTCTGCCACTTGTGCAGGGAAAGCCCCTGGCGGGCCGGGCCGGTTTGTTTACCTGCTGCGTCCGCAGATTGGGCCAATCACAGCTCCCAGGGGCCACGGTTTGTCACTCCAGGCCAATGGGAGCTGCTGGAAGCATTAAAACTTTTAATGCCTACGACAGCATGTCTTTGGTCTTGATCCCCCCTCTCCCAAAAGGGGGTAAACCCCTCCCCTGAACAGCTAGAGAAAATGATCTGAGGAGACAAATGTGGGCATTTTTTGGGCAGCGTTTCAGGGCTGAACACATGATGGCTTTCAGGCACAGCCCCAGGCTTATTGTCCCCTTCTGTACATTCACAGGGCTCCCTCTGGCCAGGTGCCAGTGCAGGATGTGCTGGATTCTGACAGCCTCCCCCCACATCATAGAGGTGGAGAGTTGGATCTTCCCCCTCAGGAGCACCCTGGGCTGCAGGAGGAGGAGTAGCTTGAGGAGGAGGTGCCAGTTTCTGGACACTAGCAATGGCTATTGGGGCAATTGGAACCAGAATCTGTTCCACCACCATTTGTACCAGGGACTGCAACAGGGCATGATCCCAGTCTCTTTGGGCAAGCTCCTGTTCCCTATTCCAAGCATTCTGCTCCAGGAACCAGACCATTGCTGACTCCAGCTTCCGGAAAAAAACAAACAAACAAACATTCCTTCCACTTAACAGCCCAGTCCACTCTTTCCATCATAAAGTCAAACTGCTCCTGGCTCCTTCTGTTAGAGCCAACGAGTAGGTCCTCAAGTGTCCTTATCCATCTGCCCCGACTGTCCCTGTGCTGTTACTCCTAGTTCTAGGACTGAATGATTTCAACCTCCTCAGCCAACAGTCCTGCCAAATCAATCACAAGAACAGCATCATATTTCTTCTTTCCTTTCAAAATGAGTAAAAAAATCCTCCCATTTAACACAACTTTGCTGTTGAAGACCACAATATAGATATTTTTCAGCATTTCAGGAATGCCATAGATTCAGTATGTGTAATGACTCAGCCAGAGGGGCATTGCTGGCTCATGATGGCATATATCACATTGGTAGATGTGCAGGTGACCAAGCCCCTGATGGCATGGCTAATGTGATTAGCTCCTATGATAGTGACATGCCCCTCTGCCATGTACATTGACCAAACCGGACAGTTTCTACACAAAAGAATAAATAGACACAAATCTGACATCAGGAATCATAACATTCAAAAACCGGTAGGAGAGCACTTCAACCTCTCTGGCCATTCAGTAAAAGATTTAGGGGTGGCACTTTTGCAACAGAAAAGCTTCAGAAACAGACTCCAAGGAGAAACTGCTGAGCTTGAATTAATATGCAAACTAGATACCATTAACTTGGGTTTGAATAGAGACTGGGAGTGGCTGGGTCATTACACATATTGAATCTATTTCCCTATGTTAAGTATCCTCACACCTTCTTGTCAACTGTCTAAATGGGCCATCCTGATTATCACTACAATTTTTTTTTTCTCCTGCTGATAATAGCTCATCTTAACTAATTAGCCTCTTACAGTTTGTATGGCAACTTCCACCTTCTCTGTATGTGTATATATATCTGCTTACTATATGTTCTATTCTATGCATCCGATGAAGTGGGCTGTTGCCCATGAAAGCTCATGCTCCAATAAATTTATTAGTCTCTAAGGTGCCACAAGTCCTCCTGTTCTTTTATTTAAAATGAGGCTCAATCCTGTGAAGTGCTGGAAGCTGTAATTCAGGACACTACCTCACATGACTGGGCTCAAACTGATGTTCCCAAACTAGCTGCATCAGAGGAGCATGATTTTAAAAAGTTTTATTTATTCATCTATGTATTTATTTATTTATTTGTGCAATTTAATTGCATGTTTGCTGAAGACAGCTGATGCCTGACACAGTATTGAACAACCTAAATTAGAACAGTATTTTCAGGTGGCATTTGTGCAAATTACCTGGCTCTTACATTAGAAAAGGGAGCACATCTGACCATTTTAAATACAGGGTCAAGCACTAATTTATTTACTATTTCTGCTTCCATAGTTCCTACAATAAATCATTATTACCATAATCCACAGCAGTACATATTATTTGGAATTTCTACGGTGTTAGTCCCTTTACATAAGAACAGCCATACTGGGTCAGACCAAAGGCCCATCTAGCCCAGTACCCTATCTTCTGACAGTGGCCAATGCCAGGTGATTCAGAGGGAATGAACAGAACAGGTAATATTCAAGTGATCCATCTCCTGTCGCTCATTCCTAGATTCTGGCAAAAAGCGGTTAGGGACTCCATCCCTCCCCATCCTTGCTAGTAGCCATTGATAGACCTATCCTCCATTAATTTATCTAGCTCTTTTCCAACCCTGTTATAGTCTTGGCCTTCAGAACATTCTTTGGCAAAGAGTTCCACAGGTTGACTGTGTGTTGTGTGAAGAAATACTTCCTTTTGTTTGTTTTTAATCTGCTGTCTATTCATTTAATTTGGTGATCCCTTTTGTTTGCAGATGTGTGAGTGTGTATCTGGTTGTTGAATGGGTTAAACGACTGTTCATTTGCCAAACATGGTGAACGCTTAATATATCCATCTGTTTCTCCTGAAGTATCTATATGGCTAACATGTACTTTATTTTGTTCATTCCAGAATAAGCATCCCACTCATTTCTGTGCTGTACATAACAGACTGCTATAGTAACTGTAATCAGCATTATGTGGAGATAAATAATCTTCTGCATAAATTTTGGGCATGTATATGTAGGTTTACATTAGAAACTGAGGGGAATAAAAATTGTAATGGATAAGTAAGATTTCATTTGCTTTTCATTGTTAATTCATCATAACAGTAAAAGTGGATGAGAAGATTTTATACCTGAGCTGATAAATCTTCATGGCAATTCTACAAGGCAGATTATTATATACACACATGTGGCCTGCCCACAGCAACTAGAATCTTTCCTAAACAAATGCAGCCAACTTCTAAATGAACCTAAGTTTTATATTTTTAGAGTTTCTAGTCCATATGGTGTGTAAAAGTCTAGTTGTGAGTTTATACTGATGCAATGTCTCTCTGTTCTTCATAGCTTTCCAAACTGTAGCAGAATGAAAATTGATCAAAATCTGGAGGGTGGACTGGAACAGAAAAAGGAAGGGAAGAAGACAGAGCAGGATCTCACGTATATCAACTCGGGGTCCTTGCTGGTACAGCACAGATGATCAGGCAGTCCCACTGATGTACTGAGTCCTGGGTGTCACAAAGAATGACAGTCTCTGTAGCGAAGCAGAGGCCTATCTGCCTTCCTATGGGGAATGCCACCAAAATCCATGCTTTTGCTTCCCAAAGACTCTCTTTTTAAGAACTTCTAAACGGGGATGATGGACAGAATAGGCTACAATCTCATTATGTAGTCCAATAAGCCTAATTTCTGAGACAACAGTTTTGGTCCATTCTCCTCTTATTTACAAATCAGAGCCTCAATGCAGTCCTTGAATTATATCAGCACCCCATTTTTATATACTGTCATAAATATAAAGGGAAGGCTAACCACTTTTAAATCCCTCCTGGCCAGAGGAAAAGCCCTTTCACTTGTAAAGGGTTAAGAAGCTAAGACAACCTCACTGGCACCTGACCAAAATGACCAATGAGGAGACAAGATACTTTCAGAGCTGGAGGTGGGGGAGAAACAAAGCCTCTCTCTCTGTCTGTGTGTTGTTTTTGCCAGGACCAGAGCACGAATGCAGGTCAGAACTCCTGTAAAGGGTTAATAAGCAATCTAGTTAGATATGCGTTGGATTCTGTTTTGTTTAAATGGCTGATAAAATAAGTTGTGCTGAATGGAATGTATATTCCTGTTTTTGTGTCTTTTTGTAACTTAAGGTTTTGCCTAGAGGGATTCTCTGTGTTTTGAATCTGATTATCCTGTAAGATATTTACCATCCTGATTTTACAGAGGTGATTCTTTTACTTTTTCTTTAATTAAAATTTTTCTTTTAAGAATCTGATTGCTTTTTCCTTGTTCTTAAGATCCAAGGGTTTGGATCTGTGTTCACCTATGCAAATTGGTGAGGATTTTTAACGAGTCCTCCCCAGGAAAGGGGGTGTAGGGTTTGGGAGGATTTTGTGGGGAAAGACATTTCCAAGCAGGCTCTTTCCCTGATATATATTTGTTAGACGCTTGGTTGTGGCAGCAATAAAGTCCAAGGGCAAAAGGTAAAATAGTTTGTACCTTGGGGAAGTTTTAACCTAAGCTGGTAAAAATAAGCTTAGGGGATTTTTCATGCAGGTCCCCACATCTGTACCCTAGAGTTCAGAGTGGGGAAGGAACCTTGACATATACTGATTCATCTCATTCTCTCCTTTTTGCTCTTTTTCTAACACTCATTGTTACAGATTAGTGAAACAATTTATGAACTGTCATCTCCTTTCCAACAGTTAATTTAGACTAACTGGTTCTCGATTAATGCAACAGGAGCTGGGATGTGAGTCAGAACAAAGGGCCGGGGGGAGGGGGGACAGGCTCCTGGAGGAGCTATGGTAATCTTCCCCCATGAAGAAGAATACAATCCTATATAAACAATTCATAAATTGAATACAATGGCCCACAATGATACTGAGTGGCATTGTAGTGTCTGTCACAATGATATCGCCCTGTTAGAATCATAGAATCATAGAATATCAGGGTTGGAAGGGACCTCAGGAGATCATCTAGTCCAACCCCCTGCTCAAAGCAGGACCGATCCCCAATTAAATCATCCCAGCCGGGGCTTTGTCAAGCCTGACCTTAAAAGCTTCTAAGGAAGAAGATTCCACCACCTCCCTAGGTAAAGCATTCCAGTGTTTCACCACCCTCCTAGTGAAAAAGTTTTTCCTAATATCCAACCTAAATCTCCCCCACTGCAACTTGAGACCATTACTCCTTGTTCTGTCATCCACTACCACTGAGAACAGTCAAGAGCCATCCTCTTTGGAACCCCCTTTCAGGTAGTTGAAAGCAGCTATCAAATCCAACCCTCATTCTTCTCTTCTGTAGACTAAACAATCCCAGTTCCCTCAGCCTCTCCTCATAAGTCCTGTGTTCTAGTACTCTAATCATTTTTGTTGCCCTCTGCTGGACTCTCTCCAATTTTTCCACATCTGTCTTGTAGTGTGGGGCCCAAAACTGGATACAGTACTCCAGATGAGACCTCACCAATGTCGAATAGAGGGGAACGATCACATCCCTCGATCTGCTGGCAATGCCCCTACATATACATCCCAAAATGCCATTGGCCTTCTTGACAACAAGGGCACAATGTTGACTCATATCCAGCTTCTCATCCACTGTAACCCTTGGTCCTTTTCTGCAGAACTGCTGCCTAGCCATTCGGTCCCTAGTCTGTAGCGGTGCATGGGGTTCTTCCGTCCTAAGTGCAGGACTCTGCACTTGTCCTTGTTGAACCTCATCAGATTTCTTTTGCCCCAATCCTCCAATTTGTATAGGTCCATCTGTATCCTATCCCTACCCTCCAGCATATCTACCTCTCCTTCCAGTTTAGTGTTGTCTGCAAACTTGCTGCGGGTGCAATCTAAACCATCCTCCAGATCATTTATGAAGATACTGAACAAAACCGGCCCCAGGACCAACCTTTGGGGCACTCTGCTTGATACTGGCTGTCAACTAGACATGGAGCCATTGATCACTACCCATTGAGCCTGACAATCTAACCAACTTTCTACCCACCTTATAGTGCATTCATCCAGCCCATACTTCTTTAACTTGCTGACAAGAATACTGTGGGAGACAGTGTGAAAAGCTTTGCTAAAGTCAAGGAACAACATGTCCATTGCTTTCCCTTCATCCACAGAACCAGTTATTTCATCACAGAACGCAATTAGATTAGTCAGGCATGACTTGCCCTTGGTGAATCCATGCTGACTGTTCCTGATCACTTTCCTTTCCTCAGAGTGCTTCAGAATTGATTCCTTGAGGACCTGCTCCATGATTTTTCCGGGGACTGAGGTGAGGCTGAATGGCCTGTAGTTCCCAGGAGCCTCCTTCTTCCCTTTTTTAAAGATGGGCACTACATTAGCCTTTTTCCAGTCGTCCGGGACTTCCCCGGATCGCCATGAGTTTTCAAAGATAATGGACAATGGCTCCACAATCACATCTGCCAACTCCTTTAGCACTCTCGGATGCAACGCATACGGCCCCATGGACTTGTGCATGTCCAGCTTTTCTAAATAGTCCCGAGCCACTTCTTTCTCCACAGAGGGATGGTCACCTCCTCCCCATGCTGTGCTGCCCAGTGCAGTAGTCTGGGAGCTGACCTTGTTTGTGAAGACAGAGGCAGAAAAAGTATTGAGTACATTAGCTTTTTCCACATCCTCTGTCACTAGGTTGCCTCCCTCATTCAGTAAGGGGCCCACACTTTCCTTAACTTTTTAGGAATCCCAGATCACTCCCCATTCCCACCCAGCAGCTGGGGAGGGGAGGACTGGCTCTTCACTGTGTACTTCCCTTGGGCAATAGCTCCTGGCTCCGTATCCCCTTGCCTCATTTTCATACCAGGTTTTTTTGACTAGTTAGTTTAGTCCTCTGGCTGTTAGGTGTTTGATAAAATTTCCAAGCCCTGTGTGTGAGAAGATGTGTGAAAATAAGCACCTAAATAGATCTTGATGACAGACAGTGGGACAAATTGATGGAATACATTAGAAAAGAGAATTGTGATTTGATGTGCGAAAAAAATGATTTAAAGAGAATGCTGAGGTTGCAAGTCAAGCACTCAAAAGTAGGAAATTCTAGAATTATGGTTGCCGGTGCAGTACATAACTGCTGTGTTCCTTTGAAGTGGAGGGGTATGGCAAAGGAAGTAGGATAGGATTGTGATTGTGTGGTATCACACTCTAGACAGTAGTCTTAGTCATTGGATAGTTCTCAAAACCTGTTTATAAAATACAAATATGTTCAACCCGTATGTTCTTTAGCATTGACAAGCTGAAAAACTGCTGCACCCTCTCAGCTGGGTGCTACCAACCAGGAAGGACAGATGTGACATTGCAGGTAATCCCAATTCCCTACCTCCATTTATACCTTTCCAGAAAATTGAAGAACATGGGAGACCGGGTGGCAATAAAAGATTACTGAATAGTTACAGGCTTTGGAGCTTTCCACTGACATGTTGCTGATTTAAATTGAGCCTAGGTCACTAGCAATCGTAAGTCACTGCTATCTGAGGGTTGTGCAGTAGTCTGAATAAATGGTCTAATTCCAGTTTTTAATGGAAAGGGAAGTTTCACATATAACAACCTGTCAACAGAATCAACATTGATTAACAGTCTTGGTAAAGAGACCAAGGTACAAATGGCTACTGACACCTGTAGGGGCATCCCTAGGAGGAAGTGATCCAGGGGAGAGTTGTGGATCACAGGTGTAGGGAAGCTTGGATTACAGCTAAATAAAAGATACATTGGAGAATTGAATGTCTAAGGCATCACTAGATGTAAATTAAACATCTCTGGGAGAAAAACTAGTGCAGCAGACAATTCCTTAGCCAGCGAGTAGATGGGTGTCAGGGAGGAACAAAGTAAAAATTATTATTAAAACTCAAAAAGAACTGCTAACACATTTGCTAAATTGTTTTAATTGCAATTGACAAGAAGATAATGACATCCTCTGTCTTAAAGCCTAGCAGCTGCCAATTCAGAAGATAAAAGGAAGGGGAGAGAAGAGTGTAGCTCTTAAATGTG
This sequence comes from Lepidochelys kempii, assembly GCF_965140285.1. Classification (NCBI taxonomy): domain Eukaryota; kingdom Metazoa; phylum Chordata; order Testudines; family Cheloniidae; genus Lepidochelys; species Lepidochelys kempii. The sequence continues at coordinate 85,312,550 of NC_136380.1, forward strand.
TCTGTTCTTCCTTAAAAGCTTCTTTAGAAAAAAAACCTGCTAAATAGAGCTTTGCTCACATTTTAAAATGGTTTTGCTTTGCAGTCAAGATCTAACTTGGATGACAGCTCCAGTGTAGAGATGAAATGAACTGGGGTTGCTGTTATGCTGTAATGAACAAAATGAACAAAAAATGAACAAAAATGAACAAAAAGCTAAACAATGTGAATTCCAGACCTTTGAACCAAGTTACATTCTAGGGGGTTTCTCTACCATTCAACTTTTATTCAAAAGCACTCCTTCTGAAAATGTCATTTGCTTAAATATTTTCATATTTCTTCTAAGTCCAGCTCATTTAGTTCATTGTTGATTAAACAAACAACTGATAAGAGCACATGTGGGGGAAGTAAAGTCACTTTATATTCAAGATTTATATTTTCAAGATTTATATTAAAACTGTCAGAGAAACAAAAATCTGGCTGAGGTTATCCTTGGTTGGGGATGGAAGTCTGTGAGTTGAACCTTATGGAATTTCCTGGGGGTAGTTTTTGGAGTTAGCCCCTAAAATCCAGTTTTTCCTTTCCTCTGTCCCCTCTACCTTGCGATCAGGACAGATCTCAGGGAAACCACACAGGCCAACTCCATGTGTGTGAAGAGCTTATTCGTTTTGGATCCTTTCAGTTCTCTGACCCCTGTCCACCAGATATATGTTGTCAGACAACTTCCCTTGTGACATGGGGAACCCAGATACATTTAACAGTGATGAAGTAACAGATCTGCAGAGTAAAACACCACAGGGGCACACAATGCCACCTTCACAGCCATACCCCTGAATGACCCCCTCCTGCCATGAACTCCTCTCCCTACCATCTTGTCTTCACGTTACAAGGTTTAAGTCTCAATGGCCGCCAGTGGAATTTCTCTGTGGGCTAAGAGAACAGGGGAATAGTAACCACATGCAGACCACTCTGTTCAATAACTCCCAACCTGGGATCTATTTGATCCAGGTTCCATCTTCTTTCCATGGAAGTAGATTAACCAACATGGTCTCAGTGTATATCAGATTGGAAAAATCCCATTGTTGAGAGTCTCAGGGCAAGAAGAAGTGCTATCTAGACAACTAAAAGTGCCAATTTCTTATTCACCAAACAGAGACAATTAGGAAGGTTCAGTGAATGCTGATTAACATCAGACACAGGAACACTGAGCTACCAGTCAGAGAACAGCATGGTCAAATGGTCAGAATGGTAGAGAAGGAGAGAGAACAGACGTGCCTCAGTGGGAAGGAGAGAAGTGACTCACCAGAGCAAAATAAGTCACCTGCTAGTCAGAAGAGAGAGCTGGGAGGAAGCAGGATGAGCAGAATATGAGAGTGGAACTGCCAGTCAGAGGGGAGATGATAGGACTATTTGATGTCTGCCACATAATTGGTCCTGTAGGAGAAGGGGTGGGACCAGGGAGAAATGCAATTCTGAGAAGACCTGTGGGAATAAGTGATTTTTATTGGTTTTCTGGCAAGTTCTGAAAAAAGTTTCAGGTTATCTGATTGTTTTCAAAATTTTAGGCAACCTGAAAAGTCAAAAAAAAAAAGTTTTGGTTTCAATGTGAAACTAAACATTATATTTAGATTTCAAGTACGTCTAACATTTTATATTTTAATAAAATGGAAGGAATTTTTGAAATAAAATATTGTTTTGAATTAAAAAAATTAAATGTTTCATTAAAAATATCAAATAGAAATGTTTTTCAGATTTTTTTTCTGCTTTCTTTCACACAAACCATTTGGCAAAACCAACATCAATTTCCAAAACATTTGGTGTCACTAAATCTGCATTTTTTTCCTGCAAAGTGCTCTATTTATGAGCATGCCTAATGGGGGACTTCCGTTGGAGTTTGTTGGTGCTCTGATTGAAGGTATGTGATGAATGGGTCAGGGAGAGTTTGCATTTGGGCTTCTCAGCTAGAATTCTATGTTATTTTTTGTATGAAATGTAAGCAACATTTTAATTTCCAATCAGCCAGAATAGTCAAAATTTATAGCCAGGCACAATAAGCAGTTGCTAATTTGATTTGAAATCTATAATTCACAGTCAGGTAGTTCAAAGAGCGTTATTCTGGCTAGAAAAGTATCTGATATCTAATTTGTCAACTAAGCTCAATTTGATTCTGTATAAAAATAAACCACAGGTTGACTGCCTGCTGCAAAATACAAGTTGAATTGTTTTTAGGAATCCTTTCCTTTTTGGATTCTTTGTTGCAATCTTGCAATTGCAAAGTTAGCTGCAGTTGTGAGGGCCAAGCAATTGAATTTGCAAATAAGTCTTTGAATTTGATACTATTTTAAATACATGTGAATAAAAACATTTGGTATGTATACAGAGACGTTGCTGATTTTGAAAAACAAAAGGGAAAAGAGTTTGGATAACATAACACTATCTCTTTAAACTTCTGGGGTAAAGAAAAAAATTCAGGCTGAATAAGCAAAGGGCAATACTGAAGTCCATGGGCTAGGTTAATATAAACTACATGGTACAGCAGTATGTGGTAAAGAACATGAAAAAAATAGATGTAAACACATTTTGTAGATTTCATAGAAAGCTAATCATACATGGTGAGAACATTAGACTAAAAAAATAAATAATAAAAGCACACATTGATTGTAGTTCTCATGAGTTCATTGAATTTTGTGTTGCTTTGCTAAAGTATGGAAGATAGAATTTTTTAAAAAGTGTATTTAAAGTAAAATTTAAAAATAATTATAGAAAGTTAAGATAGATGATGTGATTTACAAAGATTAAATGAAATAATTGAACATAAAATGTTTAAAATATCAAATGGTTATAAATTAAGATATTCAATCACTGTAAAAGTTTTATTAAAAATGGTAGGTTTATTCCAATTCTTTACTATTTCTGAGAAGTGACTGAGGCATCAAGATGGAACTCTCTGGCTCCTTAGGTCTATAATAATAATTGACCTACTGAAATAATGGACAAACTGAAAAGGTCCTGAAATGTTGGGAAGGGCTTGTGTACACATTGCACACCAGTGGAGTGTAAATTCTAGTCCACACCAGGGTGTCATGCACTAACGGGCCCGTGGGAGCCAAATACATTAACAACGAGATAACAAAAATGAGAAACCTTGACACAGTCCTCTAAAACAGGACAAGTGGAATGCAGAGAAATCTTTTGGAGGATCACAGAGGCAATAGTACAATACTATTTAATTTTTAATTAACCTGAAAGAGTGAGACTACAGCCTGAAAATGGGGACAACCACATTTTCGGGTGTGCGTGTGGGGAGGGGAGGGGGGAGTTTTAGCTGCTCATGTAGAAGAGATCGGGGGGCGGGGGGGGAGGGAGAGAGGAAGAATCCCAGATTGGCATATACCCTTATAAGAAAAGAGTCCATTCACAATTTGTTTTTTATTTGATGAAGTCCCACTCTGCTCCTGGATCATTGTCTATGTTCTTAATGGAATCGGAGTGATATTTCAATTTCAAGTTATAACACAAGAAGATTGGAAGGATGGTCAGGAAAATGATCTCGAAGAAGTCTAGTAAGTGCTTTATCAGCCCTGCTTTTTTGAAGAATGCAGCCTGTGATAACGTAAACAGTTTTATATTTTGTCTAAGTTACACTAAACAGGGTAAGATATTTATTCAGCCAGTGGATCTCAACCTTTCCAAACTACTGTACCCCTTTCAGGAGTGTGATTTGTTTTGCGTACACCCAAGTTTCACTTCATTTAAAATCTACTTGCTTGCAAAATCAGACATAAAAATACAAAAGTGTCACAGCACACTATTACTGAAAAAATTCTTACTTTCTCATTTTTATCATATCATTATAAAATAAATCAATTGGAATATAAATATTGTATCTATCTTTCAGTGTATAGTATAAACAACAGTATAAAGAAGTCATCATCTAGTTGAAATTTTAATATGAAATTATTGGCTATTGCTTTTTTATGTAAAACTAGGCACATATCTAGATGAGTTGGATGTACCCCCTGTAAGATCTCTGCGTATCCCAGGGTATGCCTATACTCCTGGTTGACAAACACTGAATTAAGCAGTTCAGCCTGTTCTATACATGTTATAGGGTCATTGCAGTAGTGCAAAAAATGACAAAAAACTGCATGACTCAAATGCTTATTTTAATTTTATTTCAGATCCAGACCCATTAATAGTTTAGACTAAAACTCTAGCTCCTGACATAAAAGGTGGACAAAGTATCTGCTTGCTGTAAGTCAAGATCTTTACCAAATGCCTCTCTAGGCTGACAGAAGATGCTGTAGCTGCTTTCCTGAAATACATCAAATTATAAACAATGTTGGCTAGAAAGCTTGCTGACATCTGCAATAAAAGTTTTTTGGGGAAAACTTTGTTGTATTGAATTCTAGGATCCTATCACCCACTTGAGTTTTATCTATGGCCTTTTGATCATCTCTCTAAAGATGTATGCTACACAGGTTGCAGCATGAAGATCAAGGAATTAGATTCTGTCTTAATGGTTTATTCAGTTCTTCATTCCAAAGCCTTTTAAAGTCAATATTCACCAAAAGCTTTACTTATTCTTTTGATATCCTCTTCCTCAATTAAAAAAGTAATAATTAGGGGAAGAACCCACAGATTTCCAGTTTCCACATTACCAAGCCTATTGGTATACTTATTTTAGTAGCTTATAATTTTGGAATCTTTTGTCAGATATTTTCCATTTTTCTTTAACAGTAATTTTATCCAATGTCAGCATTTCCTTATGACACTGATCCCTAAAGGAAGATGCTACCTATTTAGAAGGAAAATCTAAAAACATACTGACATTAAAAGGGACTAGAGAGGCACTTAATGGTGTTTCAGGGGAAAACCATCACAATAGGCCTAGAACAATAATCCAACATTATTATACATATTCATAGACCTTCAAATTTCTTCTTTCTATTGGGGAAAAAAAACAACATGGTATTTCTATAGGAAGTCAGTGATGTTCAGTGGAATTCAGCCGGCAGGAGAGATGATATTTTGAACATATCAGGAGTGAACGATGAATGAAGAATAGAATGATCCCCATTCACCCAGCACACTTTAAACTCCACAGGTGAGATAGCATTTGATTTATTTTTCTCTTTGAAACTAGAGGCTGTGAACACTTTAAAATATTATTAAATATTAATACTATTAAAATATCTTCAAAATGTTGTCCATGAAATTTGGGCTCCTCCCTCCCCCCAAACAAACAGAAAGAACCAACTATTTCTTCTATTTCTTGTAAGGTTCAATGTGCATATACAAATCTGTGTATTTCTTTTAGAGGAAAAGTGAAGTGCTTTTTTTTCTGAATCTATGTAGGATTTTCACTTATGTGAGCCTCATATCCAGTGTGAATCAAGAAGGAAACTCCCTTAACTGATGATTTGTGGCTTTCTAAGGCACAATGTACTTGCAAATTGAGGCTGGCTCAAGAGTGATACCCTACAATGTATGTTGATCTCAGGAACCTTAGGGGCCCCTGGAACATTCCAGCCAGTTCATTTAAGCAAAGAAACTCTCACCCAGAGGATCTATTGCCTAATAGTTCAAACTGATTCTCCTCCAGCTCTCTGTTGTAGCCCTAAATTAGGTGTTTAAAGATACCATTTAGTGGTTATGCTTCCAAATTCCAGTCAGTCTCCTTATACACCTGAGCCCAGAGGCTCTATTTCTATCACTCAAGGTCAATTTTGCTTAACACGCCATTATAAATGTGTCTTGAGACTGTTTACCAAGCAGCCCTAGCACCTCTATTGTTTGCAGTAGACATATGAATGTGATAAAGAGCCCTGAGGCCAGGGAATTGTCTTTTCTGTATGTTGTGAAAAGTAATTTAGGTTTAGCTGCGATACAGTGATTTGAAAAATCACAACTTCTCTTCTCCCTCATTTGCATTGTCAGAAATGTTTTGGCAGGATGCCAACATAATAAATAACTCTTAAAATTCTAATATAAGTACGGTCTTATGCCACCACCAAAGTAGCAGCATACTGCACTGGGATCCCTGTGATCAGGCAGCCTCTTAGGCAGTGGGTACGTTGGTCCAAGCAACCTCTATCAACCAGTATGTGGCCCCAGAGGCCTATCCCCTGCTCCTGGTGCTCCACCTGGGAAAAGATCACCTCCCTTGTGACAGGGGAAGGAGAAAGCCAAGCTGCGCTCCTCAAAACCATTTCCGTGTATTCAGTACATGGGTCCAGCAGCCAATCACACCTCACTGGAAAAACAGCCCTCATCAGGCTATTGTAGTCAGTCCTGAAGTGCAAGCTGTGCTGCTGTGCTGAAAATCAGGGTTCAGATTCTTTAGATGATGTATAATGAAGATGGGGAATGGGTTGTTTCATACGAGAATTTGATTCTACTCTTTTCCTTAAAAAACAAACAAACAACAACTATGAAATTACATAAGAAATTAGCTACAAAACTGTTCAAAATAAGTTAATTATGTTGCAAAGCCAAGAAGTCAAAAAATGGGAAATGCCAGAATTTCAGCAGCCCTTGCAACTTTAATTCACCCCTTTGTGCATTATGATACAGTCTTAATTACATGATCATATGATTACTTTTCTGCAGGGCCCCTGCTTTATTAAGGGAACAGGATGGATGGTTCTCAGAGAATGAAACAGTTGAAACTATGCCGGTATTTTTATGGTCCTTATTGCCACAGTATTTGAGAACTTCAGTCACTCGTGGATTTTATCCTTGTGTTGTATGGGGATAGTATCCCCATTGTCCTGGTGGAAGAACTGAGTAGAATAAGTGACTTGCCCAAAGTCAAACAGGGATCCTGTGGCTAAGCTGGGAGTTGAACCCTGGTGTTGAGTCTCAGTTTGACCATCTTATCGACTAGACCATACTTTCTTGATAGCTAAAAGTATCCCGAATGCACCAATATTGATAGCCAACTCTGCCACAGGATATTTTCTTTTCTGTGTCTTCAGCATGCTTCCTATTGAATGGAAAAGTTCACAATTATCTTGTAAAGCATACATATGTAAGTATTCTTATACAGCATAATAACAAAGTGCATTACGCATTGTTGTGCATATCAAAAGCCAAAATAGTCTACAATATAAACATGGCTTTACACCATTTAGAATTGAATAAAGAAAAGGAGTACTTGTGGCACCTTAGAGACTAACCAATTTATTTGAGCATAAGCTTTCGTGAGCTACAGCTCACTTCATCGGATGCATACTGTGGAAAGTGTAGAAGATCTTTTTATATACACACAAATAATGAAAAAATACCTCCTCCCACCCCACTCTCCTGCTGGTAACAGCTTATCTAAAGTGATCACTCTCCTTACAATGTGTATGATAATCAAGTTGGGCCATTTCCAGCACAAATCCAGGGTTTAACAAGAACATCTGGGAGGAGGGGTAGGAAAAAACAAGGGGAAATAGGTTACCTTGCATAATGACTTAGCCACTCACAGTCTCTATTCAAGCCTAAGTTAATTGTATCCAATTTGCAAATTAATTCCAATTCAACAGTTTCTCGCTGGAGTCTGAATTTGAAGATTTTTGTTGTAATATAGCAACTTTCATGTCTGTAATCGCGTGACCAGAGAGATTGAAGTGTTCTCTGACTGGTTTATGAATATGATAATTCTTGACATCTGATTTGTGTCCATTTATTCTTTTACATAGAGACTGTCCAGTTTGACCAATGTACATGGCAGAGGGGCATTGCTTAAACGTGATGACATATATCACATTGGTGGATGTGCAGGTGAACGAGCCTCTGATAGTGTGGCTGATGTTATTAGGCCCTGTGATGGTGTCCCCTGAATAGATATGTGGGCACAGTTGGCAACGGGATTTGTTGCAAGGATAGGTTCCTGGGATAGTGGTTCTGTTGTGTGGTATGTGGTTGCTGGTGAGTATTTGCTTCAGGTTGGGGGGCTGTCTGTAGGCAAGGACTGGCCTGTCTCCCAAGATTTGTGAGATTGTTGGGTCATCCTTCAGGATAGGTTGTAGATCCTTAATAATGCGTTGGAGGGGTTTTAGTTGCGGGCTGACGGTGACGGCTAGTGGAGTTCTTTTATTTTCTTTGTTAGGCCTGTCCTGTAGTAGGTGACTTCTGGGAACTCTTCTGGCTCTATCAATCTCCCCAGGAATCCGAAAATATGGCCACATTGTCAAGGTAGGCGACTGCATATTCTCCTAATCCCGCTAGGAGACCATCTACAAGTCTTTGGAATGTGGCGGGTGCATTTTGCAGCCCGAAAGGGAGTACATTAAATTCATACAGCCTGAGACGTGTGGTGAAGGCTGATCTTTCCTTGGCAGATTCATCTAGCGGTACCTGCCAGTACCCCTTGGTTAAGTCCAAGGTAGAGATGAACTGGGCCCATCCCAGTTTCTCTAATAGTTCATTTGTGAGTGGCATTGGATTGTTGGTCTGGGCGATTTACAGCATTTAGCTTACGGTAGTCCATGCAAAAACGTATCTCCCCATCTGGTTTGGGAACTAGAACCACTGGAGATGCCCATGCACTTTCAGAGGGGCAGATTATACCCATCTGTAGCATGTTCTGGATCTCCTGTTCTATAGCAGTTTTAGCTTGAGGAGACACCTGGTAAGGTTGGACTTTAATTGGGTGAGCATTACCTGTGTCAATGGAGTGGTATGCCCGTTCAGTCAGTACTGGGGTGGCTAAGAATGTTGGTGCATACCTAATGCACAGCTCCTTGATCTGCTGTCGCTGCATATGCCCAAGGGCCATGGAGAGGTTCACCTCTTCCACACCACCAGCACTTTTCCCTTCATAGTAGATACCTTCAGGCCACTCAGCATCGTCTCCTCCCTGGGCTGTAAACTGACAAGCCTTTAATTCTCTGGAATAAAAGGGCTTTAGAGAATTAATATGGTACACCTTAGGCTTTTGGTTGGAGGTGGGGAATGCTATGAGATAATTAACAGCTCCCAGGCGCTTCTGGACCGTGAATGGCACTTCCCACGATGTTTCCATTTTATGGGCCTGGAGTGCCTTTAAGAACATGACCTGGTCCCCTACTTTGAAGGAACACTCTCTGGCATGTTTATCATACCAGGTTTTTTGCTCTTTTTGAGCATCCTGTAAGTTTTCTCTAGCAAGGGCTAAAGAGGTTTGGAGGGTGTTTTGTAGGTTGGTTACAAAGTCCAGAATGTTAATTCCTGGAGAAGGTGTAAATCCCTCCCATTGCTGCTTCACCAACTGCAATGGCCCCTTAATCTCACAGCCATATACAAGTTCAAATGGGGAAAACCCTAAACTGGGGTGTGGTACAGCTCTGTAGGCAAAGAGCAACTGCTGCAATACTAGGTCCCAATCATTGGAGTGCTCATTTACGAATTTACGTATCATGGCCCCCTAAGTTCCATTAAACTTCTTCACCATGCCATTTGTTTGATGGTGGTAAGGAGTGTCAACCAAGTGATTTACCGCATGAGCTTCCCAAAGGTTTTCCATAGTTCCTGCCAGGAAAATAGTCCCTGCATCTGTGAGGATGTCGGAGGGCCAACCTACTCTGGCAAAAATGTCTGCTAGTGCCTGGCACACACTTTTAGCCCTGGTGTTGCTTAGAGCTACTGCTTCTGGCCATCGGGTGGCAAAATCCATGAAAGTCAGTATGTACTGCTTTCCTCTGGGTGTCTTTTCCGGAAAAGGACCCAGAATATCCACAGCTACTCGCTGAAATGGAACTTCAATGATGGGGAGTGGCTGGAGAGGGGCTTTGACCTGGTCTTGGGGTTTTCCCACTCTTTGGCATACTTCACAAGACCGGACATAGGTAGAAACATCTTTGCCCCTTCCCTCCCAGTGGAATGACCCCCCCAAACGGTCTTTGGTCCTGTTCACCCCAGCATGGCCACTAGGGTGATCGTGGGCTAAGCTCAAGAGCTTGGCCCGGTATTTAGTTGGAACTACCAACTGTCTCTGAGGATGCCAGTCTTCCTGGTGTCCACCAGAAAGAGTTTCCTTGTATAAAAGTCCTCTTTCTACAACAAACCTGGATCGATTAGAAGAGCTGAGAGGCGGTGGGTTGCTCCGTGCCACCGTCCAAGCTCTCTGGAGGCTTTCATCTGCTTCCTGTTCAGTCTGGAACTGTTCCCTTGATGCTGGAGACATCAGTTCCTCATTGGATTGTGGACCTATGCTTGGTCCCTCTGGAAACGATTTAGGGGATGGGGCTGTTTCCATTGACTGTGAACCGCTGTCCACTGGGACACTATGTTGGTGTTCAGACTCTGACTGAGCCTCTTGTGTAGGGTTCTGGGCTGCTGCCGGTTCAGGTTTGGTGGGGCCCTCTGGTGTTGAGGTTGCAAGTACTGGATTCAGTGCTGGCAATGGGTCTGGTGTTGGTTGTTCCACTGGTTCTGGTTCTGGGACTGATTCCATCTGGGTCTCTGGGACTGGACCCACTACTGCTGTTGCAGACATTGGCCTGGGGTCCGGGTCCATCACCTCTGACTAGGTCCTGATAGAAGTTTCCGGAACAGAGCTAGGCCTCACGGCTTGTTTAGCCTGGCTGGGGGTGACCATTCCTAACCCTCTTGGTCCGCTTCACATGATTGGCCAAGTCTTCCCCCAACAGCATGGGGATGGGATAATCATCATAGACTGCAAAAGTCCACGTTCCTGACCAGCCCTGATACTGGACAGGCAACTCGGCTGTAGGCAAATCAAAAGAGTTGGACTTGAAGGGTTGAATCGTCACTTGGATCTCTGGGTTGATTAAATTGGGGTCCACTAAGGAAGTATGGATAGCTGACACTTGTGCTCCGGTGTCCCTCCACGCGGTGACCTTCTTCCCGCCCACACTCACAGTTTCCCTCCGCTCCAAGGGTATCTGGGAGGTATCTGGACCTGCGGACCTCTGGTGTGATCCCGGTGCAATGAACTGTAATCTGTTGGGGTTCTTGGGGCAGTTGGCTTTTACATGCCCCAGCTCGTTACATTTAAAACATCGTCAGCAGACAGGTCACTGGGGCGAGGTGGGTTGCTGGAGAACGGGGTGGTGGGACGATAAGGGGTCTGGAGGGTTCTTTGGGAGGTAGGTGGGGCTTTGGGCGGCTCCCGGTAATAGGGTGTGGTCTGGGGTTGTCCCTTCGGGTCTCCGCTCCAACTGCAACCAGTTTTCTTCTTCTCGGCCACCTCCACCCATCTGGCTCCAATCTCTCCTGCCTCAATTACAGTTTTGGGCTTCCCATCTAGGATGTATCTTTCTATTTCCTCAGGAAGACCCTCTAAGAATTGTTCCATTTGCATTAGGAAGGGCAAATTTACTGGAGATTCAACACTTGCTCCTGATATCCAGGCATCCCAATGTTTCACAGTGTGGTAGGCATGTCGGGTAAATGACACGTCTGGTTTCCACCTTAGGGCTCTGAACCTCCGACAAGACTGCTCAGGTGTTATCCCCATTCTGACTCTCGCCTTGGATTTAAACAGTTCATACTTGTTCATGTGTTGATTAGGCATTTCAGCTGCCACCTCAGCTAAGGGTCCACTGAGCTGCGGCCTCAGCTCTACCATGTATTGGTCAGTAAAGATGTTGTACCCAAGGCAGGCCCTTTCGAAGTTTTCTAGGAAGGCCTCAGTATCATCGCCTGCCTTGTAGGTGGGGAACTTTCTGGGATGGGGAGTGGTACCTGGAGAAGGATTCCTAGGGTTTGTTGGTATATTCTGCTGAGCCTTTACCTTCTCCATCTCCAGTGCATGCTTCCTCTCTTTTTCCCTCTCCTCCTCCACATGCTTCCTCTCTTTTTTCCTTCTCCTCCTTTTCCAGCCACATAAGTTCTATCTGTCTTTCATGTTCCATTTGTTTTTCCTCAGCCTGAAATCTGGCTAATTCCAGCTTTTGTCGAGCCATGGATTTTGTCATCCTAACCTCTCTGTTTTTTACTAACTTTACACCCGAGGTTTAGAAATAAACAAACAAAACTTGGCTGTAAAATTTTGCTGTGCTGGAATAGAATATCTATTCTCTGATAGTGATTGTCAGCCTACAGAAAAAGACAATTCCCTTTGTCTCTGCTCTGGCCCCAAATCAAAGCAAAAAACCTCCAACTACTTGGAAACCTGCTTACCAGCAGCCCAAAGGGAAAAAAATCCTTTTCAAACTTGTGCTCCTTATAAAAAAAATCAAAATCCTAAAAAAAAAAAAAGCCCTGCCACTTTTGTTTCCAGGCAAATGGGTAGAACACTCCCCCTATTTACTTTTAGGAAAAAAAACATTCTGGTTTATCAAGACTGTGAATTTCCCTGCAGGAGGTTAAGTACCCTGCCTCCAGGCAAAGAAAACCTGCAATTCACAAAGATAATCCCCTTTTGTCTCTGCTCTGGCCCCAAAGCAGAGAAAAAACAAGCTGCTTTCCAGCAGCTCCAAAGGAAAAAAAATCCTTTTTAAAATCTGTATTTCTAGTTCAAAAAATCTCAAATTGATCTCAAAATGATTTCAGGTAAATCCCACCACTCTGCCACCATGTCAAGGTTCCTCCCCCACTCTGAACTCTAGGGTACAGATGTGGGGACCTGCATGAAAACCTCCTAAGCTTACTTTTACCAGCTTAAGTTAAAACTTCCCCAAGGTTCAAATTAATTTTATCCTTTCTCCTTGGAATATCCACTGCCATCACCAAACTCTAACTGGGTTTACTGGGAAACGTAGTTTGGACATGTCTTCCCCCCAAAAAAATCCTCCCAACCCTTGCACCCCACTTCCTGGGAAAGGTTTGGTAAAAATCCTCACCAATTTGCATAGGTGACCACAGACCCAAACCCTTGGATCTGAGAACAATGAAAAAGCATTCAGTTTTCTCACAAAAAGACTTTTAATAGAAATGGAAGTGAATAGAAGTAAAGGAATCACCCCTGTAAAATCAGGATGGTAAGTACCTTACAGGGTAATTAGATTCAAAACATAGAGAATCCCTCTAGGCAAAACCTTAAGTTACAAAAAAGACACACAAATAGGCATAGTCATTCTATTCAGCACAGTTCTTTACTCAGCCATTTAAAGAAATCATAATCTAACACATACCTAGCTAGATTACTTACTAAAAGTTCTAAGACTCCATTCCTGGTCTATCCCCGGCAAAAGCAGCGTACCGACAGAAACAGACCCTTTGTTTCTCTCCCTCCTCCCAGCTTTTGAAAGTATCTTGTCTCCTCATTGGTCATTTTGGTCAGGTTCCAGCGAGGTTACCTTTAGCTTCTTAACCCTTTACAGGTGAGAGGATTTTTCCTCTGGCCAGGAGGGATTTTAAAGCGGTTTAACCTTCCCTTTATTTTTTATGACAGGGTTCTTCTAAGGAAGCTTATTAATACCTTTCTTCCATGATTGGGGTGTCCCATACACCCTGTCAAAGTTATGTTAATTGTTTGTGGTCACCTGTATCTAAAAAGCTTTGATCCTTTGGTAAAAATGTTTAGAGTGTGGTTTTATGTGCAATTCTACCCTAAAAAGGCACATGCCCCAATTAAAACAGAAGACTTGTGGATGAGTGCACAGTACAATCCATGGATCTTTCTATGGGGGTCTCCATTGGGTGCCCACTGCAGGAGAGATATGTGTGTCCATCCGTTGCCTATGGTGATGGGGTGTACAAACTTCAAACTGGCCAGGAAAGGGTAAGAAGCTACTCCGGTTTTAGTTGGCCCCCTCCTGCTACAGTGTCAAGCTTGGAGCGTGGGGTTAAAAAGGCAGAGTTCAGCTTACTTGGGAGGTGGCTAGGAGGGAGCACAGACCTCCAGTTCTCAGTTCACATGGGAAACCTGGCTGAGGCCAGGAAGTGATTAGAGAGAAGCATAGAATCATAGAATATCAGGGTTGGAAGGGACCTCAGGAGGTCATCTAGTCCAACCCCCTGCTCAAAGCAGGACCAATCCCCAATTAAATCATCCCAGACAGGGCTTTGTCAAGCCTGACCTTAAAAACTTCTAAGGAAGGAGATTCCACCACCTCCCTAGGTAAAGCATTCCAGTGTTTCACCACCCTCCTAGTGAAAAAGTTTTTCCTAATATCCAACCTAAACCTCCCGCACTGCAACTTGAGACCATTACTCCTTGTCCTGTCCTCTTCTACCACTGAGAATAGTCTAGAACCATCCTCTCTGGAACAACCTCTCAGGTAGTTGAAAGCAGCTATCAAATCCCCCCTCATTCTTCTCTTCTGCAGGCTAAACAATCCCAGTTCCCTCAGCCTCTCCTCATAAGTCATGTGTTCCAGACCCCTAATCATTTTTGTTGCCCTTCGCTAGACTCTCTCCAATTTATCCACACCCTTCTTGTAGTGTGGGGCCCAAAACTTGACACAGTACTCCAGATGAGGCCTCACCAATGTCGAATAGAGGGGAACGATCACGTCCCTCGATCTGCTCGCTATGCCCCTACTTATACATCCCAAAATGCCATTGGCCTTCTTGGCAACAAGGGCACACTGCTGACTCATATCCAGCTTCTCGTCCACTGTCACCACTAGGTCCTTTTCCGCAGAACTGCTGCCTAGCCATTCGGTCCCTAGTCTGTAGCTGTGCATTGGGTTCTTCCATCCTAAGTGCAGGACCCTGCACTTATCCTTATTGAACCTCATCAGATTTCTTTTGGCCCAATCCTCCAATTTGTCTAGGTCCCTCTGTATCCTATCCCTCCAGAGTATCTACCACTCCTCCTAGTTTAGTATCATCCACAAATTTGCTGAGGGTGCAATCCACACCATCCTCCAGATCATTTATGAAGATATTGAACAAAACCGGCCCCAGGACCGACCCCTGGGGCACTCCACTTGACACCGGCTACCAACTAGACATGGAGCCATTGATCACTACCTGTTAAGCCCTACAATCTAGCCAACTTTCTACCCACCTTATAGTGCATTCATCCAGCCCATACTTCTTTAACTTGCTGACAAGAATACTGTGGGAGACCGTGTCAAAAGCTTTGCTAAAGTCAAGAAACAATACATCCTCTGCTTTCCCTTCATCCACAGAACCAGTAATCTCATCATAGAAGGCGATTAGATTAGTCAGGCATGACCTTCCCTTGGTGAATCCATGCTGACTGTTCCTGATCACTTTCCTCTCATGTAAGTGCTTCAGGATTGATTCTTTGAGGACCTGCTCCATGATTTTTCCGGGGACTGAAGTGAGGCTGACTGGCCTGTAGTTCCCAGGATCCTCCTTCTTCCCTTTTTTAAAGACTGGCACTACATTAGCCTTTTTTCCAGTCCTCTGGGACTTCCCCTGTTCGCCACGAGTTTTCAAAGATAATGGCCAATGGCTCTGCAATCACAGCCGCCAATTCCTTTAGCACTCTCGGATGCAACGCGTCCGGCCCCATGGACTTGTGCACATCCAGCTTTTCTAAGTAGTCCCTAACCACCTCTTTCTCCACAGAGGGCTGGCCATCTACTCCCCATGCTTTGATGCCCAGCGCAGCAGTCTGGGAGCTGACCTTGTTAGTGAAGACAGATGCAAAAAAAGCATTGAGTACATTAGCTTTTTCCACATCCTCTGTCACTAGGTTGCCTCCCTCATTCATTAAGGGGCCCACACTTTCCTTGGCTTTCTTTTTGTTGCCAACATACTTGAAGAAACCCTTCTTGTTTCTCTTGACATCTCTTGCTAGCTGCAGCTCCAGGTGCGATTTGGCCCTCCTGATTTCATTCCTACATGCCCGAGCAATATTTTTATACTCTTCCCTGGTCATATGTCCAATCTTCCACTTCTTGTAAGCTTCTTTTTTATGTTTAAGATCTGTTAGGATTTCACCGTTAAGCCAAGCTGGTCGCCTGCCCTATTTACTGTGAGAGAAAGTGACCTGATGTGTGACTACTAGCCGGATTTGCTACTAGTGGTGTGCCTATTGTAGCTGAATAAAACTGCTGCAGGTGGTGTCCTGCCTGAAGGAGGAGATAGCCAAATAAAATCCTTCTGTCTTTTGTACCTGACTGAGGATGCAGCAGTGGGTTATCATGTGATTCGGGGCAACCCTGTCAGACGCATCTGTTCCAAACTCATGGAACCTCTCTCTCCTAGATAGACTTCTTCTTCAGTGCTGAAACAAGGAGCAACATCCTCATGGAAGCAGCTAACTCCTAGTTCTACCTGAGAAGTGTGTGATCTGCATGAAGAGGGTCCCTTCTATGTGTAGGACATGAAAGCACATTTGGACTTTTTGTATACCATCCTCATCAGCATGGTATCTGAGTACGTTATAATCTCATATAATTTGCCCTTCTCTAGCACATCCAAGGCTTTCTTCAAATTTTCTGAGTTCCAGTAATTTCCCTCCATGTGTTCTTTGGATGTTTTTTCTTCAGCATTTTAAACTTCCTCACAGTTGATCTCATTGTATTCACCTTGTCTCTTTTTCTGTTTCTCTAGGACAGTTTTGTGTTTGAAAGACCTGTCTAGCCATCATCCATGAATTTAATTAATGAAAATTTGAACCTTTTATTCCAGATGGTTAATTGAAACGTTAAAACTATGCTAATTACTGACTGAGCCATTTGGGACTTACCAGACACTTCAGACCTAGTGCATGCTGCATTACATATAATTATCTGAAATCTGAGTATGAGTCGTTTAGTTAGAGCATCCATCCAAATTGTGTGGTGAGCGCCTTGAGCATAGTATATGTACGGTATATCTATCTATTTGGAGAGAGATGTGGGAGGTAAAATTGACCTCTTAATTTTCTTCCTGGTTTTGCTGCTCACTTACATCCTGATCCTGGTTGATTGAAGCCCATGAGATTTTTATCATTGATTTAAGTGGAAGTAGGATCAGAGCATTACAATTTGACCTTAAGTAATTTACCTAGCCTATCTGACTCTTCTTCAAGATGCTGAACCCTCTGGCTTTGAGCCAGCAAAGCACTTGAGCACAAGCTTAGCTTTAAGCATGTGACTAGCCCATTGATTTCCATAAATAAACCAAAATGGAGAGGAGTTCTATCAATCAAAAAACATGTCTTTGGAATTTGCAGTCACTAGCACTTCTCTTTCCAATTCTCAGTGTGAGATAATGAACTGGATGGAAGGGACTGAATATGGCTTGACTTAATCATGCGAGCACAATGTCCAAAAGGTCTAGTGACATTAGCAAAATGGCCATTTCACCCCCGCCCCCAAGAGTAGCAAATTAATTCTGAGGGAAAGTGTTAGTGTGGGTGGCTTGTAAGGTATCAGAAAATTCTACAATATTGTCCAGTCATGGATTCATTCCAAAGTTTCCTATGAACTTTGGATACACTCATTCAAATTCAAAGAAGAGGGCATCTGTGACAACTTGTCCCTTTCACAGAAATTTGGAAGTGCCGAGTTTCACCATCTCTGTGCAATAAATCAATATTATTGAATAGGAAGATATTCTATGCATGTACGGTGATGCTAACATATTAGTCATGCTAAGTATTTGTTTTTTCCCCTTCTTATATTTTTCAGTCTGATAGGGTGATTTGATATTATGTGTTTATATATGCTTTTGCAGTATAGGAGTGAAGTAGTTTATTATTTTAATGCTGGGTTATTTTCAACAGCACACTGTAGCATTTAATTTCAGAATGTGGTACTACACAAAAATTAGATGTGCTGGTGAACGAGCCTCTGATGGTGTGGCTGATGTGATTAGGCCCTATGATGGTGTCCCCTGAATAGATATGTGGACACAGTTGGCAACAGGCTTTGTTGCAAGGATAGGTTCCTGGGTTAGTGGTTCTGTTAGGTGGTGTGTGGTTGCTGGTGAGTATTTGCTTCAGGTTGTGGGGCTGTTTGTAAGCAAGGACTGGCCTGTCTCCCAAGATCTGAGAGAGTGATGGGTCGTCCTTCAGGATAGGTTGTAGATCCTTGATGATGCATTGGAGAGGTTTTAGCTGGGGACTGAAAGTGATGGCTACTGGCGTTCTGTTATTTTCTTTGTTGGGCCTGTCCTGTAGTAGGTGACTTCTGGGTACTCTTCTGGCTCTGTCAATCTATTTCTTCACTTCAGCAGGTGGGTATTGTAGTTGTAAGAATGCTTGATAGAGATCTTGTCGGTGTTTGTCTCTGTCTGAGGGGTTGGAGCAAATGTGGTTGTATTGTAGAGCTTGGGTGTACACAATGGATCGTGTGGTGTGGTCTAGATGAAAGCTGGAGGCATGTAGGTAAAGAAACTACAGCATTTGCTTAAGAAACTCCCTGAAAAAGCACAAGAACAAATCCACACAGACACACCCCTAGAACCCTGACTTGGGGTATTCCATCTGCTACCCAAGATCCATAAACCTGGAAATCCTGGACGCCCCATCATCTCAGGCATTGGCACCCTGACAGCAGGATTGTCTGGCTATGTAGACTCCCTCCTCAGGCCCTACGCTGCCAGCACTCCCAGCTATCTTCGAGACACCACTGACTTCCTGAGGAAACTACAATCCATCGGTGATATTCCTGAAAACACCATCCTGGCCACTATGGATGTAGAAGCCCTCTACACCAACATTCCACACAAAGATGGACTACAAACCATCAGGAACAATATCCCCAATAATGTCACGGCTAACCTGGTGGCTGAACTTTGTGACTTTGTCCTCACCCATAACTATTTCACATTTGGGGACAATGTATACCTTCAAATCAGCGGCACTGCTATGGGTACCCGCATGGCCCCACAGTATGCCAACATTTTTATGGCTGACTTAGAAGAATGCTTCCTCAGCTCTCGTCCCCTAATGCCCCTACTCTACTTGCGCTACATTGATGACATCTTCATCATCTGGACCCATGGCAAAGAAGCCCTTGACGAATTCCACCATGGTTTCAACAATTTCCATCCCACCATCAACCTCAGCCTGGACCAGTCCACACAAGAGATCCACTTCCTGGACACTACGGTGCTAATAAGCGATGGTCACATAAACACCACCCTATACCGGAAACCTACTGACCGCTATTCCTACCTACATAGGAATATATCCACATATCTATTCAGGGGACACCATCATAGGGCCTAATCACATCAGCCACAATATCAGAGGCTCGTTCACCTGCACATTTACCAATATGATATATGCCATCATGTGCCAGCAATGCCCCTCTGCCATGTACATTGGCCAAACCGGACAGTGTCTACGTAAAAGAATAAATGGACACAAATCAGACGTCAAGAATTATAACATTCAAAAACCAGTTGGAGAACACTTCAATCTCTCTGGTCACTTGATTACTGACCTAAAAGTGGCAATACTTCAACAAAAAAACTTCAAAAACAGACTCCAACAAGAGACTGCTGAATTGGAATTAATTTGCAAACTGAATACAATTAACTTAGGCTTGAATATAGACTGGGAGTGGATGGGTCATTACACAAAGTAAAATTATTTCCCCATGTTTATCCCCACCCCCCATCCCCCACTATTCCTCAGACATTCTTGTCAAGTGCTGGAAATGGCCCACCTTGATTATCACTACAAAAGGTATTTTTCCCCCCAGATGTCCTGCTGGTAATAGCTCACCTTAAGTGATCACTCTGGTTACAGTGTGTATGGTAACACCCATTGTTTCATGTTCTCTATGTATGTAAATCTCCCCACTATATTTTCCACTGAATGCATCCGATGAAGTGAGCTATAGCTCACGAAAGTTTATGCTCAAATAAATGTGTTGGTCTCTAAGGTGCCACAAGTATTCCTTTTCTTTTTGAAAAATTAGGAAGTTAGTTAAACAGAAATTAAAAGGTACAGTGACAAAAGTGTAATCCCTGCAAAATGCATGGAAACTTTTTAAAGACGCTATAATAGAGGTTCAACTTAAATGTATACCCCAAATTAAAACACATAGTAAGGAAACCAAAAAAAAAAAAAAAAATGCCACTGTTGCTAAACAACAAAGTAAAAGAAGCAGTGAGACAAAAAGGCATCCTTTAAAAAGTGGAAGTCAAATCCTAGTGAGGAAAATAGAAAGGAGCATAAACTCTGGCAAATAAAGTGTGAAAATATAATGAGGAAGGCCAAAAAAGAATTTGAAGAACAGATAGCCAAAGACTCAAAAAGTAATAGCAAAAACATTTTTAAGTACATCAGAAGCAGGAAGCCTGCTAAAGGAGCACTCAAGAACAATAAGGTCATTATGAAGAAACTAAATGAATTTTTTGCATCAGTCTTCATGGCTGAGGTTGTGAGTGAGAATCCCAAACCTGAGCCATTCTTTTTAGGTGACAAATCTGAGGAATTGTCCCAAATTTGGTGAGGTGTCATTAGAGGAGGGTTTGGAACAAACTAATAAACTAAACAGTAATAAGTCACCAGGACAAGATGGTATTTACCCAAGAGTTCTGAAGGAACTTAAATGTGAAATTGCAGAACTACTAACTGCAGTCTCTAACCTATCATTAAATCAGCTTCTGTACCAAATGATTGGAAGATAGCTAATGTGAACTCAATTTTTAAAAAGGTCTCCATAGGTGATCCCAGCAATTACAGGCTGGTAGCCTGATTTTAATACCGGGCAAACTGATTGAAACTATACTAAAGAACAAAATTGTCAGACACATAGATAAAGGAAGAGTCAACATGATTTTTGTAAAGGGAAATCATGTCTCACCAATCTACTAAAATTCTTTGAGGGGGTCAATAAGCATGTGGACAAGGGGAATCCAGCTGATATAGTGTACTTAGATTTTCAGAAAGCCTTTGACAATGTTCCTCACCAAAGGCTCTTAAGCAAAGTAAGCTGTCAAGGGATAAGAAGAAAGGTCCTCTCATGGATTGGTGACTGGTTAAATGATAGGAAACAAAAGGTAGGAATAAATGGTCAGTTTTCATAAAAGAGAGAGGTAAATAGTGGTTCCCCCAAGGGCCTGTACTGGGATCAGTCCTATTCAACATATTAATAAATGATCTGCAAAAAGGGATAAACAGTGAGATGGCAAAATTTGCAGATGATACAAAACTAATCAGGATAGTTAAATCCCAGGCAGACTGTGAAGAGCTACAAAAGGTTCTCACAAAACTGGGTGACTGGGCAGATGAAATTCAAGGTTGATAAATGAAAAGTAATGCACATTGGAAAGCATAATCCCGACTATACATATAAAATGATGGTGTTTAAATTAGCCGTTACCACTTAAGAAAGAGATCTTGGAGTCATTGTGGATAGCTCTCTGAAGACATTCACTCAATGTACAGCGTCAGTCAAAAAAGCAAACAGAATGTGAAGAACTTCTAAAAGATCTCACAAAACTAAGTCATTGGGCAACAAAATGGCAAATGAAATTTAATGTGGATAAATGTAAAGTAATGCACATTGGAAAAAATAACCCCAACTATACATACAATATGATGGGGGCTAATTTAGCTACAACTAATCAGGAGAAAGATCTTGGCATCATTGTGAAGACGTCCACACAGTGTGTAGCGGCAGTCAAAAAAGCAAATGGGATGTGAGGAATCATTAAAAAAGGGATAGAGAATAAGATGGAGAATATCTTATTGCCCTTATATAAATCCATGGTACACCCATATCTTGAATACTGTGTACAGATGTGGTCCCCTCATTTCAAAAAAGATATACTGGCATTAGAAAAGGTTCAAAAAAGGGCAACTAAAATGATTAGGGGTTTGGAACGGGTCCCATATGAGGAGAGAGTAAAGAGGCTAGGACTTTTCAGCTTGGAAAAGAGGAGACTAAGGGGGGATATTATAGAGATATATAAAATCATGAATGGTGTGGAGAAAGTGAATAAGGAAAAGTTTTTTACTTGTTCCCATAATATAAGAACAGGAGGCCACCAAATGAAATTAATGGGTAGCAGGTTTAAAACAAATAAAAGGAAGTTCTTCTTCACTCAGCACACAATCAACCTGTGGAACTCCTTGCCTGAGGAGGTTGTGAAGGCTAGGACTATATCAGGGTTTAAAAGAGAACTGGATAAATTCATGGAGGTTAAGTCCATTAATGGCTATTAGCCAGCATGGGTAAGGAATGGTGTCCCTAGTCTCTGTTTGTCAGAGGGTGGAGATGGATGGCAGGAGAGATCAATTGATCATTACCTGTTAGGTTCACTCCCTCTGGGACATCTGGCATTGGCCACTGTCAGTAGACAGGATACTGGGCTGGACAGACCTTTGGTCTGACTCAGTATGGCCATTCTTATGTTCTTATGTTCTTAATGTTGGGAATCATTAAGAAAGGGATAGATAATAAGATAGAAAATATCATACTGCCTCTATATAAATCCATGTTATATCCACCTCTTGAATACTGTGTGCAGATGTGGTCGTCCCATCTCAAAAAAGATATTGGAATTGGAAAAGGTCCAGAAAAAGTCAACAAAAATTATTAGGGCTTCTGTATGAAGAGATGTTTCAGAGTAGCAGCTATGTTAGTCTGTATCCGTAAAAAGAAAGGGAGTACTTGTGGCACCTTAGAGACTGACAAATTTATCAGAGCAAGATCTGTGAGAATGATGGGTCATCCTTCAGGATAGGTTGTCGATCCTTGATGATGCATTGGAGAGGTTTTAGTTAGGGGCTGAAGGTGATGGCTAGTGGTGTTCTGTTATTTTCTTCGTTGGAACTGTCCTGTAGTAGGTAACCTCTCCAACGCATCATCAAGAATCTACAACCTATCCTGAAGGACGACCCATCATACTCACAGATCTTGGGGGACAGGCCAGTCCTTGCTTACAGACAATCCCCCAACCTGAAGCAAATACTCACCAGCAACCACACACCACAAAACAAAAACACTAACCCAGGAACCTATCCTTGCAACAAAGCCCGTTGCCAACTGTGTCCACATATCTATTCAGGGGACACCATCATAGGGCCTAATCACATCATCCACACTATCAGAGGCTCGTTCACCTGTGCATCTACCAATGTGATATATGCCATCATGTGCCAGCAATGCCCCTCTGCCATGTACATTGGCCAAACCGGACAGTGTCTATGTAAAAGATAAATGGACACAAATCAGACGTCAAGAATTATAACATTCAAAAACCAGTTGGAGAACACTTCAATCTCTCTGGTCACTCAATTACAGACCTAAAAGTGGCAATTCTTCAACAAAAAAAACCTTCGAAAACAGACTCCAATGAGAGACTGCTGAATTGGAATTAATTTGCAAACTGGATACAATTAGGCTTGAATAAAGGCTGGGAGTCGATGTGTCATTACACAAAGTAAAACTATTTCCCCATGTTTATTCCCTCCCCCCACTGTTCCTAACACGTTCTTGCCAAGTGCTGGAAATGGCCCACTTTGATTATCACTACAAAAGCTTCCCCTCCCTGCCCCCGCTCTCCTGCTAGTAATAGCTCACCTTTCCTGATCACTCTTGTTACAGTCTTCATGGTAACACCCATTGTTTCATGTTCTCCATGTATATAAATCTCCCCACTGTATTTCCCTCTGCACGCATCTGATGAAGTGAGCTGTTGCTCACGAAAGCTTATGCTCTAATAAATTTGTTAGCCTCTAAGGTGCCACAAGTACTCCTTTTCTTTGTATGAGGAGAGATTAATAAAACTGGGATTTTTCAGCGTGGAAAAGAGACAACTAAAGGGGGATAATATTGACGTCTATAAAATCATGGCTGTTGTGGAGAAAGTAAATAAGGAAATGTTACTTACTCCTTCTCATAACACAAGAACTAGGGGTCACAGAATGAAATGAATAGGCAGCAGGTTCTAAACAAACAAAAGGAAGGGTTTTTTTTCACACGGTGCAGTCAGTCTGTGGAACTGTTTGCCAGAGGATGTTGTGATGGACAACACTATAACAAGGTTCAAAAAAGAACTAGATAAATTCAAGGAGCATAAGTCCATCAATGGCTGTTAGCCAGGATACTGGGCTAGATGAACCTTTGGTCTGACCCATTATGACCATTCTTACGTTCTTAAAAATATTTTACGTATGTTTTATTATTGGAGTTAAAAATTCACAAAAGCTCTTCAGTGAGCCAAGATATTGAATTTGGCACATATTTTATTGCTTTCCAACCTAATTGTGATATAGACCTCAGTCAGTCTATTTAATATAATGAGATAATGTTCCATTAAGAAGAGAGCTTTAATTTTGTTTTGCATTGAACTGAAAAAGTTAAAATATTTTGTTATGCAAAATGTTTCTGGACAAAATTCACCTTATTTAATATTTTGAATTAATGGCCAAAGTTTTTAATAACTCAGCTGTAGAAAATCCTTCCCTAAATAATTCTCCCTTTCCTAATCTCTCCCTTTCCCCAAACTCACTGCCTATAAGCAGGCATATCCCCTTCAAATTTATCTTATTGCCTGTCTTTTTTTGCAGTTAGAGATAGTGTAATAGCTCTTTCATTTTATAGTGCACCACAGAACAGAGAGTCAGCCTTTCAGCCACTATTTCTGTACTCTGGAAATTGATCTCCATTCCTGAAGCAGAGTCAGTAGGTATAAATTGCAACTGATTTCACTTTAGACTCATAATTCAGGGAGCAACCTTTCGAAATAAAAAGGCGTTATGGACTCTTCAGTTCCCAACACTATAGCTTTGCAGTAGTGATACTGTCCAGGCCTATTTCTAGAGACTAATCCCCCGAGTCTCACAGGGATAAGGGAGGGGAGTTTTGCTGAATTTTGAACCAACTTTCATTATGTTCACCTAAAAATCAATACAAAATTCTGAAGTAATGTTCTTAAACACTAATGCTTGCAGTACTGGTGCTTCAGTGGGTTGGAGCAATTACAACAGAACACTCTGGTATTTTTATAAGGGTAAGCAATACAATATTGAACAGCAAGGTTTATGTTCCATTTTGACAAGTAAAAATTGACTATGTCATTGCTTTTCTTCCACATCTCTGCTTTCTCCCCCTCATAGGTGCAGCATTTTCATTCTCAAACCACATTATCTACTTTTACCCACCTTCACTCTGATCCTTTCTCATGCAGTGCACCCATGTTCTCTGCAAGTGTAAAGCTGAAGGAATAATTGATTTTTTGGTTGTTGTTTATGTTCAGCCAGCAAATCAAAACGTTGGAAAAAATCTGATTTGGTTCTGAAAATGTTTTATATTTGTCAGCAATTTGGAAAAGCCCATTTCATGCCATCACATGTACATCTATGTGCATTCATTCATTCCCCTCTTTGTAACCTTTAGCACAGGGATTAGGGAACTTGTTTGGAATGGGGGAGACCCATGATTGAATTCTGACTCTGAAACAGGGACATGAATGCAAATCTCCCCCCTCCTAGGTGAGTGCCCTGGCTACCAGGCTAGATGTCATTCTGTCCTCATTTTCTTTTGTTGAAGCTGTTACACTTTGTCAAAATACAGACATGTTCATTGGGCCATGACACTATAGCCTGGTGATTAAGGCACTCATCTGGGGATGTGCATGAGAAGATATGGATTTATATCTTTTCCCTTCCTGTCTCAGAGGAGGGATTTGAATCCACATCTCCTACCTCCCAGCTGAGTTCCTTAATCCGCAGGTTATAGAATTATTCTCTCTTACTCTCTGGGCAAAATAATATTTATGTATTTAACACAAGGTGGAGCAGCTCCCACAGGAGAGATTGAGGGTAACCTACCCCAGAATAACCTATATACTGATAGTTAGGGCACTTATCTGGCAAGGAGGAAGCTCTTAGGTCAAGAGTTGGGGATTCAAGCCTTAGGGCAAATCTAGACTACAAAATTAAGTCAGCCTAAGTTACGTTGACCTACAGTAAATGAATCAGTTTTACACATCGGTACTACACTTCCTGTGTTGGCAGTGTGCATCCTCACCAGGAGCATTTGCACCCATTTAATTGCCAGTGTGGGGCATTGTGGGGTGGTTTCTGAAAAGAGGCAAACATCAATGTAAGCAACGCAGAGTCTACACTGACACTGTGTCAACCTAAATACAGCTAGTTAAGCACTAGGTTTCTCCTGGAGGTGGACTTATTAAGTTGGTGTAGTGGGTGAATTACATCGGTGGGAGCTACAATTCAGTGTAGACGCTTACAGAGTTAGGTTGACAGAAATTACTTTATGTCAACCTAATTCTGTATTGTACACCAGGCCTTAGTCTCTGACAGCTCAGGTAAGTGCCCTGACCACTAGTCTAAACGTTAGAAAGGGAGGAACACATATGTTTGCTGGCCCTGAAAACTGTTTTCCCAGCTGAAGTGATTACATCAAATTCACATAGTTTTTGTTCAAACAAAATTGCATTTTTTGGTGCATAAACTCTTTGTCTGAAAGCTTTTGCCCAGCTCTATTAGTAAGTCTTATCCTGTAGCTGTTCTGTTGTCCTAGTGGAATGTAGCAGTTGTGAACAGCTGTGGTCACAGTGAGGGAGATTGTTTCTCAGAGAACTGATCTAGTCCCATGTAGGGCTCTGAGCATTAGAAACAAACCTTTAATTTAATTCTATGTTCCACAGAGACCTAACCCAGAGAGAGAAACACTGTGGTGACATGCTGTTAGAGGCCCATGTGCTAAGAAGTGAGATTGCTGCATTTTAAGTGAAATGGTGCTTTTCAGGGTCAATGGCTTTATTCACAGCGTGGCAGAGGTCCAACCTTGTCCCTGTGGATCCCACGCTTCCAGGCAGTTTATGCTAGCCTCAGAGGCTCACTGCAACCCTCCATGTAGCCCTTCTCTCTCTAGGACCAGGATTACAGTCTACTGAGCCCTTTTCATCGTAAGCCAGGAAGGATGTTGGTGAGAGAACTCCCACAGTCTCTGTTGTGGGCTTATTCCCAAACAGTTCAGCCTCCTGTCCTGACAGAGACCTGTCTTCCCCTCCCAGGAAGCGTTTGTGTAATGGCAGTTTGGGGGGAACCCAGGCCCGCCCTCTACTCTGGGTTCCGGCCCAGGAACCCTAATGGCAGCAGATGTTGGCAGCTGACGTTTCATTGCCAGAGTTGCTACATTTCCCTGGGCCACTTCCCCACAGCTCTCCTGCTTCTCTCTCTTAACACTTTCTTCATCCTTACCTTAGGGCTCCCTTTCCAATGGCTTGAGGTTGTCTTCATTACCCAGCCCTTCAGCCACACTTCCACTCCTCTGGCTCCCTGACTTCCCTCAGCCTGATTGAAGTGAGCCCCTTCAGAGGGGCCTTAATTAGAGTCAGGTGTTCACATTAGCTTAATGGCCTCACCTGGCTCTTTGCAGGTTAATTGGAGTCAGGTGTTCTCATTAGCCTAGAGAAGCAGTCAGGGAACAGAAACTGCTTATCCAGAGGCCAGTATGTCTGCCTTCGACTACTCTGCTTTGCTCAACTGGCGTGGGTCTATCACAACAGATACAACAGATTTCAGTAATGAAGCTTGGCATCACAAAAGTGTGGATCATTGTGGCCTGATCTGCGTTTGACAGCATCTTTAGCACCTGTCACTATTAGGATTTCTAGAAACAGAATCCAGAAGGACAGACTTGACAACTGGAGATTAGATGTGGCAAGTGTGGCACATATTGAAACTTCTTTAATATACATCACTTTCCACACCATTTTCATTTTTCTCAAATTCAGATTCATGTCATATTCTTGGTCTAAGTGCAGATGATTTCCAGGCTCCACGGATAGCTCTGAGGTAGAAATAAATGGGTGTGATCTACGTATTGCCACCACTAGAGATGGTCAAGTTCATTAACACTAGTATGACTAAAATCTCTGAATTGGGTACAAATGAATAGACTTGTGTATGGTTTGACCCACATTCACAAAGTGAAAATCAGTGCACTGTGTCAGGTCTGAATTGGTTTCATAGTGAAAGAAGATGAACCTGTTTATTGTAAATAATCGTTATGTAAAACCATGCTGGCCTACAATTAACCTGAAACTGTCCAGGGTTGCTTGAAAGGTTCACAATCTTAACAAATCCTTTCTGTAACTATGGCTTGAATTTCAAGTTTGTAACAAGACTCCCAAACCAAAATCTACCTTCAAAACCAAGTAAAACTTTCTAGTACTTCCCACAAATGAAAGCAAAAATAGAAGTGGGCCACTATCAAAATATAGACTCTGAACCCCCTTACCTAAATTTCAAACTTTATACTTCAGGCCCACTTCTAATAAAAATGCATTCCTATTTTTGTAATATTTCCATGTCTGAGCCAAAACACTGTTGCATGAATTAGGCTGCATTTTGTGAAAAGATACAACCAGTAGTGGGCAACCTGCAGCCCGCAGGCCGCATGTGACCCATCAAGGTAATCTGATTGAGGGCTGCGAGACATTTTGCTGATGTTGACCTTCCGCAGGCACAGCCCCCTGCAGCTCACAGTCGCCGTTGTTTGCCATTCCCAGCCAATGGGAGCTGCATGGAGTTGCGTCCAGCACGTCCCTGAGGCCTGCAGCTATCCGCAGCTCCCATTGGCCTGGAATGACGAACTGCGGCCACTGGAAGATGCAGGGGATTGTCCCTGCAGACAGTCAATGTCAGCAAAATATCTCACAGCCCGCAATCAGATTACCCTGATGGGCTGCTGGCTATTGTGAGGCTATTTGCCTCTTCTTCTAATTAGTCTGTCCTGTGACAATATTGCAGTATCTTCTTATCTGGGTAATGATAAATTTCATCTGGATAACCATGTTAGGCTTCAAGTTTGTGTATATTTTTTGTCATCTTATTATTCACTAAATGCTTTTAACTCTGCTGCCATTCTTTGGAGCTAATTGAAGTTGGTTGATGTTTCAGTTCTAATTTGGCTTTTCTGTCATTTGTTTTGTTTTCCTTTTATGTTGTTGATCATACCACAGTCAGTTGTTCCACAGCCATGCAATACCATCTTCATTTTTAATGACCTCCTTTTGTTTCCTTTCAGTATTTGAAAAAACATCATTATCTAACTTAAAGTATGTTTAAACACTTTCAACCCCTCTAATGGCAGGGTTTAGTTGTCGACAGATCTATAGTGAATTTATCACTGTAGGGACACAGCCTTTCAGTCCTTTTAAGTCCGTGTTTCAAATTGACTTGATTCTGCTTCTGGGTTTCTTAGTTTCTGACTTGATTGTGGAGCTCAGGATGAACTGAGTTTTGGAGAAACAATATTTGTCACAGCAAATTGTAATGATTTTTTTTTCTGAGAGAACATTTATTCTGATCTAGTTCAAATATTAGAGAAACTAGCTATGAACTCTAGCCAAGAGAAAATGTGAATAGGTTAAGTGATTTTTAGAAGTGATTCATTGTTAGTGCAGTTCGAAATGCTCTGTCAATGCATCCTTTCAGTAATATGGCATAAATTAAAACAGCCAAACAACTTCACAGCTGCTTGATTTTATTATTTTAGTGTTTTATGATTGTTATTGTATTTTTTATAATTTTTAATGTAAAATTGTAAAGTAGATTTGGTATTTCTCCCTCCCAAATTGGTTAAAGAGGACCTGCCTCATTCATTTGTATAGGGGATGGAGGCGAATCTTGTCCTTGGGATAGCACAGAATCACTCAAAACAGGAAAATCATATTACAGAATAAGTAATATATTGACAGGAACACAAAAAAAGGAAATCAGCCTGAGCTAAGATTAGCATAGCAGTATGAGTCTAGCTGTTTTCTCCTAAGGCATAAAACTGACAGCAAAAGGACTCTGTTTGCTGACTTTCTGTTGTACAGCCAAGCTGTTAATATCTAGTAGAGAGCTCCCATGTGTAGATATGCTCAGACACTTAGCTTTTCCTAAGGATTAATGCTGCTAGGTACAGTTTGTGTTCTGCCAGTGAGTTGACCATTTTGTGCCTCCCTTTTCTTAAATAGGGCTTTACTAACACAAAATGTACAAAAGTGGAGTTGGCCACAGTCTGATTACTGCCAGGATGTTCATGGTTGTGTTATATTTTATTACTAAACGTACTTCTGCATCTGAAAAGAATGCAACCTCAATCTTGGAGATAGAATATGACAGTTGCCTGTTTACTATACAATGGTAATACATTATCTCTAGAGTGGTAACCATTCTTGATTCTTGTTCTCTGACAGGCATTGCATTATGTGACCTTGCTTTGGGGCTCACAGCCAAAAAGCAGTCATGGTCAGGAGAGGTGTCTTTCTGTATAATGCCACATAAAGGGTAGACTCACAGAGGCAACTAATAAGTAGCAAATTCATAGCAAATAATTTAACATACTTTGTCTGTTTGGCTGTTCCAAATTTAGTAAAGCATTTATGTGTGCTTAATTTAAGCACACTGAGGTCAATGATACTACTCAGATTGAAAGTTAAGCATGTGCCATAAGTGTTTTGCTGGATTGGGACCATATCATCAACAAGTAGATCATGATGTCTTTGAATGTGTAATTTTTTCCAATTTACTTGACTTTTTTAGATTGATGACTACAGATAGATTACAAAAAAGGTCACTTGAAGTATCTCAGTCTTGATATGTGAAATCTGAACTGTATTGATTAGTTGCGACTAGTGACATAAATCACATGGTACTGCTTTTGTTCCCTGACTGGATGTGCATAACTCTTTTAAATAGGAGGAGGGACTAAAGAAACTACAGTTTAAGGAAAGATAGAAAATACAGGTTTCAGAGTGGTAGCCGTGTTAGTCTATATCAGCAAAAAGAATGAGGAGCACTTGTGGCACCTTAGAGACTAACAAATTTATTTGGGCATAAGCTTTCATGGGCTAAAACCCACTTCATCAAATGCATGCAGTGGAAAATACAGTAGGAAGATATATATATAAAGAGAACATGAAAAAAATGGGGGTTGCCATACCAACTCTAATGAGACTAATCAATTAAGGTGGGCTATTCTCAGCAGGAGAAAACAAACGTTTATAGTGATAATCAGGATGGCCCATTTCAAACAGTTGACAAGAAGGTGTGAGTAACAGAAGGGGGAAAATTAGCATGGGGAAACAGTTTTTAGTTTGTGTAATGACTCATCAATTCTCAGTCTTATTCAAGCCTAATTTAATGGTGTCCAGTTTGCAAATTAATTCCAGTTCTGCAGTTTCTCACTGGAGTCAGTTTTTGATTTTTTTTTTTGAAGAATTGAGACTTTTACGTCTGCAATTGAGTGTCCAGGGAGGTTGAAGTGTTCTCTGACTGGTTTTTGAATGTTATAATTCTTGGATGGTATTGCTGCCACCACCACGTGATTTAGACAAAGACACAGGAAAAGGACCACTTGCAGTTCCTATTTCCCCAAAATATCGCCCCAAACCCCTTCACTCCCTTTCCTGGGGAGGCTTGAGAATAATATACCAACCAATTGCTTTTAATAAAAGTACATACCAGACTCTTTATGTTTAGGACACTAAAATTAATTAGGTTCTTAAAAGAAGAACTTTATTATAAAGAAAAAAAATGAAAGAAACACCTCTGTAAAATCAGGATGGAAGGTAATTTTACAGGGTAATAAAAAGATTTAAAACACAGAGGATTCCCCTCTAGGCTCAACTTCAAAGTTACAAAAACAGGAATAAACCTCCCTCTTAGCATAGGGAAAATTCACAAGCTAAAACAAAAGATAATCTAACACATTTTCTTGCTATTACTTACTATTTTTGTCATTTTAGAAGTATTATTTCAGGATTTTTTAGGAGCTGGGTTACCTGCTTGGTCTCTCTCTTTGTCCCGAGAGGGAACCAACAAAAAGAACGCAAACAAAATTTCCTCCCGCCCTCAGATTTGAAAGTACCTTCTTTCCTTATTGGTCCTTTTGGTCAGGTGCCAACCAGGTTATTTGAGCTTCTTAACCCCTTACAGGTAAAGGAGGGATTTTATGCTACCCTTAGCTGTATGTTTATGACATGCTCCCCAAATCACAGATGGTGCTGGAAAGCCTGTTCCACACTAGCTGTGATTTCTTCCTGGAGCTGTAGGAGGAAACAGAGTTAATAAGACACATGCACCTCTAGATATACTACTGATTATATAAAAACTAACAATATTTCCTAAATTTCAAGGATGATTTTAACCAGCTGATTGTGGGAAACTTTCACGGGAGAGTGCATCAGCCACTTTGTTAGAAGCTCCTGAAAAGTGCTGTATTTGAAAATAAAAATCTTGGAGAGCTAAACTCCACCAAAGAAGTTTTTTGTTATTTTCCTTGATGGTATGAAGCCACTTTAACACAGCATGGTCAGTTTGCAGGTAGAAATGCCGTCCCCAAACATATGGGAGTAGCTTTTCCAGAGCGTACACAATGGTGTACTGACCGGTCAATAGGGTTGCCAGGTGTCCTTTTTTTTACCAGAATGCCTGGTCGAAAAAGGATCCTGGAGGCTCCGGTCAGCACTACTGAACAGGCTGTTAAAAGTCTGGTTGGCATGGGGATAGCAGGCTCCCTACCTGGCTCTGTGCAGCTGCTCCCTGAAAGTGGCAACATGTCCCTCAGCTCCTAGCAGAGGGGTAGCCACAGGGCCTCCATGTATTGTCCCTGCCCCACATTGAGCACTGGTACTTGTAGCCTTTTATTTTATTTAAATTGAATTTAGTAATGTGATTTGGGTTCGGCTCTGGAGGCTACAGTTTCAAGTATAACAAAGTGAAAGTCACCACTGCTACTTGCTTCAGAGTTAGAGTCTCTAGGAACACATAAAGACCAAAGCTAGTGACCACACAGATATTCACAAGTACAAAGACTGTTTTACAAGTTTTATTAAAGTTACAATTAAAGTTATGATTACCCAAAAATATAGAAATTCTATAGAGACCTATGCACAAGTTACAAATATAGTTATACTCACACCCTTAACAACAATATTAGGATCTGATGGGTCTCTCATGGCTTTATCATCAGTAGAGGGATGGTTCCTGCTGGAGTCACCCATAGGGAGTTCAATTTTCCCATTCTAGGCATCCCCTTTTTATAATGTGATTCTGTCTATACCTACATTCTGTGCATGTCCATAAAAGTGTCAACCCTCTTTTCTCTCACTGGTCTGTGTCCCCTGGAAATTTAAGGGACCCCAATTTTCTACAGGCTGCTTAAATTCCATTTGTTCTGATTAATATTGACGCACAACATGTATTCCATGGTTAAGGCACATGTCTGAGACAGATGTGCCTTTAGACTATTTTTTTGATCTAATATTAATCTTCTGGGTAATTTTGCACAATTTAACCACTTGGTACCCCTTTTCCCATAATTTTAGGGCATTGGGTTATTTCTCGGTCATTGGCTTAAGTCATCATTTCTTGTCTCCAAGGCCTAAAATAGCTAAGCTAAAGTCTTTCAGGCTCAATCTACAGGTCATGTGTTTCAGCTTTTCTTACTCAAATCTTATACTTGGTTCCTCTAAATACTGATCAATATTATACTTTTATAATCTTACAAATTAACTACAATTAACATACAGTGAATATAATATATTGATTAATCATAACATCACACAATACATGGATAATAAACTAAAGTCATTGGCTACACTCTGCAGCTTCCATTGGCCGGAAACCTCCTCCTGCACCCCAACCCCTGTCCCAGCCCTGAGCCCCCTCCCGCATACAAGCTCCCTGCTGTAGTCTGCACCCCACACCCACTCCTGTGCCCCAACATCCTGTCCCAGCTCGGACCCCTCTTGTGCTTCAAACCCCTCAGACTCAGCCCGGAGCCCCCTCCTACACCCCAAACCCTTCATCCCTGGGGTGGGTGGGGGAGAGCAAGCAGCAGAGGGAGGGGAGATGGAGTGAGTGGGGATGGGGTCTTGCAGAAGGGGTGGGAAGGGGTGGTGCAAGGGTGTTCAGTTTGGTGTGATTAGAAAGTTAGCAATTCTTCCGGTCAACCGGACACCCTGTGGAATTGGAAGTAATCAATCAGGCAGCAGTGCAGACAAAAACAACAACAACAACAATAACAACAGGAAATACTGTACTGTGCCTGTATTGCATCTTAAAGGTAGGCACATCTGGGCTGCCTGTCCCCACCCCCAACTCGCCACATGGGGGGCAACCACTTACAGTTAGGAGGTGAAGATGCTGAGTTTCACAGGTACAATTGTGAGCCGCCAAGCAGACAGAGCAGGAGCAGTACTGGGGTCTGTGGCTTTCCTGTAAGCCTCAGCTGCAGTTCTCCCTTCTTCCCCCTCTGGGAAAGAAACTTCCCGAGCTCCTGCCGGAACCAGGTCTGGAGTGTTTGCTACTGGAGCTGGAACCCAAGTTCCTTCCTGCACACTGCGCTCGAGAGGAACACTCAATTTTAAAAGGCCACAGCCTTCACCGTGCATGTACTGACACCATGGTGCCTCACTCATCACCCTAGAACCAGCTGTCTGTCCCCACTCACGAGGCAGTTACTTACAGGTAGGAGGTAAAGACGCTGAAGTTCGCAGGCATAGCTGTGAGCCCCCGCTCTGAACAGTCTTCCCTGAGGAACATCCCATAATGTCTTGTTCAGTGTTATGAACATTTCAGAGTTACAAACAATGTCCATTCCCAAGGTGTCTGTAATTCTGAGGTTCTGCTGTAAACCTGAGTAGGGAAGTTTAGAAATTTTTCAGTCTTGTCCTTTATGGGATGCATATATTATTTCCTCCTAAGGTACCATTCCTAGAAAAGTTAAGCTACCATAAACATTGATTGGGTACAAAGTTCAAATTTAATTTTTAAATTTTCTTTCACATGAACTTTGTGGCCAGATCCATGTCTGGCACCTCTAAGATCCTCTGTTCAAAGGCTCTGATTAGAGCTCGTGAGGTATTGGTTTCCAAAACAAATTATGACAAAAACATTTTGTTTTCATTTAAAAAAATATTGGACATTTTTTTCAATATTTGTTTTTCTTTTTTCCTTTTTGGCTATGAAAGTCTGACATTTTTCAGTTTAAAACTAACAAAAATCAGTTTTTAGTTATGAAAAACTTATAAAAATCATGTTTTCATTATTTATTTTAAGAAAACAGATTTTTTAATTCATGAAAATTAAATGTGCACTTGTTCCTCTGTTTGCAGATTGGCACTTTCACTTATGCATCCTGACTGGGAGGAGGGGGAGTCCATGGAGAGGAGTGCTGCCTCTATAGCTCCCTGTGGGGTTGTAATAGTGCAGGCTGATCCTATCCTCTTTCCCAAAAACCTCAAAACCAAGTTGCACAAGTTACTGCAGACTACCTCTCCCTCCATGCTATGAATCTCAAGAGGATTCCATCTGACAGCTAGGTGTTAGGTGAACACTTGGCAGCAATAGTCTTACAAGACCCATGCTGTTGAAGTACATAGAGAACCAAGTGTGACACTGTACTCCATATTCTTCATAGAGAAGTTACGATAAGATTATGGCATAATCATAATGCATTTTATGCAAGATAGGCCATGTGAGATATCACTGAAAAGGTTATGATTTACTGAATATGATTATGAATTTTGTATCTGAAGTTAGGAATATTGTCTATGTATCTATTACAAATGTGTTTACACATGGGGAACGCCCACTAGGCAGAATCCACTCAGTGTAGATGGCTAGCTGGAAAGGACCATTAGAAGAAACAGTAAGCCTTAGAAGAAATTTATCTCCTACTGGGGGTCTTCCAAAGACAATAGGCCACTGTTGTAAATCAGAAAATGAGGAGGGGGTTATATCAATAAATCGTTCTTAAACAAAAGGATAAAGATTTTATCAACTGTTGAATACAGGTCTCATCACTGCTCTGTCATCATTAACCAGCTCATGAGCAAGTCTGTCAATCTTTTATGGTGATACATTTTTAAGAGATGTGAAGGCCTCTATCTGAAAACATTTTGGCAGAGCAAAAAAAAAAATTAGTTTTCATGATTTAACATGTCTTTCCAAAAAAATGAGGCTGGTGTTGACCCTCATTGTCAACAATGGGCACAAGGGTTCAGAATGTGTATCAGAAAGGAAATTGAAACAGTTCTGGTGGATATTGACGGCTGCTTATGGTCTGGAAGTTTAAGATTATGGCAGGAGAAAATAGGTCAGAATTTGATTACTAGTTCTCCTGTAAGATCAGATCATCAGTCTTCTTTGTACTGAATCCAATAGTTTGTGTCAGTCTTTGAGTTGCTGTAGGGTAAAAACATGCAGTTTAAAAAAAAATCTTCAAGGTCAGAAAAAATACATTATATGTTCATTAGATTAAATCACTTTATTTCCACTTACTGTGATTGGTGGTATTGATCTTGACATTTTAATATAATAAAGAGCAGTAAAATGACTAATCAAGGCCATTTAAAGACCAATGTATGGTGACTTGTAGACCAAGGATGTATTCATTATGTTCAAGATTTATTAATTTCTTAGCATACGAGTATAAATGTTTCATAACAGGATATTTTATTATTCATTGTTTTACAGTCAGTTTCCCACATTATAGTAGTTAGTCCTTTGCCACTTTTAAAATTAGATTCAGTTCAAAATTAGGTCAGCCTACTGCCCATGTCTGGTAGAATGGACTTCAGTACTTTTCAGTTTCATGCCGCCCTGATGAAATCTTGAACTACTGTAAATTAATAATCTTAGCTAAAGTTTAAACTATATTAAGATAACTTGAGACCATTTTGAATTGGCACTATCCACAAAAACCTCTTTGTTAACTATCTATCAGCAACACTTAATTATACTGAAGGAGATAAGATAAATATTCAAGTCACTGAATAAACAATATGGGCTGAGTCACATCTGTAAATCACAGCTTCAGTTGGGTGATGGCGGTGCAGAGAGGCATAATTTTAGCTTGAGCTCCCTCAATGTGCCTCTTTAGGGTGACTAGCATTGTCCCTCTTCTTGTCCTGCCAGAAATGCTTGTCAGTGTATAGAATGGTGGGGCCACGATTGTGCTCTTCCCTTTGAGTGTGTCTTCACTGCAGAGTTAGCTGTAATGATCTACTCCTGAGTTAGCTTACTCATGTGGCAAAATAACATTAGTGTTGCTATGTCCACATTGGCATTGTTCTTGGTCATGCGTGGTCCTAAGACTTTTGGGGTACATCTCTTGGTTCATACTGCTGAAGTGAGCTGGGCCAACAGAATTGTTGGAAGGCACTGGAGGATGAGCAGGACTGAAAAGGCTCTACCCGGTGTCCACATTATTAGAGTGGCCTTGTTACTAGCTGACAAGTTATGCTTACTTGACTTTTAGCTTCTACCCTCTCCCCCCTGCCACCCATGCTAGTCACCATTGTACTTGAATAAAGGAGTTTTGTGTTTAGACTGGACATGAGTTAGGTGCCACACTTGAGTTATAACCTGAGTCAACTTGGCAGTGAAGACAAGCCATTTGAGATGACTTATGCCCCAAGGGGTGCATGGAGGAAAAATGAACTGAGATATTATCCATAATTTTTCAAAGATTTTATGGCAAGAAATGGGTTGTTTGCAAACTGTTGTCTTCAGAGGAGATTTTCAAAGGCAACACTAATGGGTCCTGCCAGAAATCCTAACAGAGGATGCTTAACTCTCATGGGAGTTAGATACTTAATTGCCATTAGTGTCTCTGAAAATCTACCCATTTAAATGTCTTTGGCTATTCATTGTGTGTGATTGGCAACTAAGTTGCATGATATTGGCTTTGCTCCTTCCTTGGATGACTGAAACTTTGCAAGGCCAGGCATTCTCTGTACCAATACTGATGTCTCTATTCAAGCAGAAATATCCTTTTATATGTGTATTCAGTCAAAGAGATGATATTGTTTTCTCTATTAAATTAGAACCCTATTGGTTTAATCCCTATTGAACTCAATAGGAGTTTTCCATGAGGGATTTGTCCAGCTCTACTCAACATCAAATTTTAATTCAACTCTAATATCAGCAGGCACAGCATCTATTAACTTCAGCTGGAGTTGTGCCTACATACACTGTCACAGAATGTGGCCCATGATAATGTAATATTTAAAATGAACTGGAGCAGAACTTTTTGATGACAAAGGACTTGGCTGGTCCCTCAAATCCCAATTATCAGAAGGCTTTAAGAAGTTGTTCTGCAAATTAGGATTCTCCAGTAAAGTGTTTTTCATTGAAGGATTCCTCCCAAGCAGTGTGAATAATTCTTCAGAGAAATTTCAGATTCATTTATTTGTTTACCGTACTGTGACAGAGTGCAGCGAGTTAACAGGTGAGCTTGCACTCTGATCACTCTGACACCCATTAGTTTCACTGGAGAAAGCTGATTGGGGTAATTAAAGATAATTATTAATTAGGCTGGTGGCCTGCATGAGTTAACAAGCCAAGTAGCCCATCACCTCAAGACAGATAAAGAAGCACAGGAAGGAAGAATCAAGGGAGAGAGGACCACGGCTAGCTGAGCCCAGTCTTACAGATGCCTCAGGAAAGAGAGAACTCTGCTCCTCTCAAGTCCTGAGGAGAGGGCCGAAAAGTACCTGGGGCATTGTGAATGGTACTGTTGCACAAGACTGTGAAGCTGTTGGTGGAGGGAACTCAAATAAATGGCATATTGAACACACTACCAATGGAGTCTGAGTCAGTTTCTGTGGCAAGAAGGGGCAAAAGCAGAACACATTCTGATACACATACCTATAGGGAAATTAAAATGAGTTTAGCGGAGGAAAGTTCCGCATGGCTTTATATTCTCTATAAAAAAAGTAACCAATATACTCAATATGCTGCTTACTATTTAAATCAAAGGTAGGGTAAACAGAGAATGTCATTTAGATGAATTGTTTGCAATGATTTTGTGTGTGTGTGTGTAGAAAGCATTCTCATATATGCTTTTGGTAATGCTGTGCTTGCAGTTCAGTAAATATACAGCTTAAAAAAATAACTTTGTCAGCAGTTGATTGCAGATCAATATTTTCAGAGTACTGCTGAGTTTGAATTAAGAAAGTTCTCTGTTTTAGAGACAAATAATGTTGATAACTGGAGGAAAGCTGAATTTATTCAAGAGAGAGTTCAGTTTTGGATGTATAGCTGAAATCAGTGCAGCATGCAGTATATAATAATTGCATTTTGCTCCTTCCATAGCTAAACAATAAAATAAATTAAAGCTTTAAAATATACAAATCCCTCTACTGCCATTTTCAGCATAGCCCTCTTAACGGAAGAACATTCAGTGCTTAGAGCTAAACCATATAAACTTTAATCTAAACTCGAGATAGCTAAAAGGGAATATGTAACCTAAAGTTAGAGTTTCATCCTAAATTAAAAGCCAACTTGTTAGCAGATGGCAGGCATTTAACAGAAATCTCTTCTTACAATTTATACAAAACCCTTCTTGTAAACAAAAAAAATCATATTTGATAAATCAGAATAAAAGTCCACTCTGCATAGAAATAAAGATGGTTGTGGAATATACTAAAGATGTGAAAATTTAGTACTAGCACACTGCTACGCCTACCATTTGAAAAAGAAATATTTTGGACTTTGTGTATTCAAGGTGGGATTCTTGAGAAGCCCCCTCCCCTGCCCCAATGAGCACACTGATCCATTAGATCCCTCCCAATCTGACCTCCAGTAAGCACCACAGGGACTATCCCATGGTGTGTCACACCGTGTTGCCATTCTGCCCTCCGGGAGGCCTTCCTGTGAACAACCCCTTTGAACCAGCCCTCCCTCACTTAGTCAGATGTGGAGTCTGACACACTGGGCACTGCTACAACTGCCAAGCCTACAGGTGACTCAGCTGCATTGCCACCATTTGTAGGCAGCCATGGACCCATATAGGTGGCCACAGGCCATCCTTCTGCTCACAGTGTTGTCAACTCTGGTGAATTTATCACAAGTAATGTGATTTTAACCTGTGCTGGAAACAGTCTAGTGATGAAGTGAGAAACTCCAGTCTTCACTTTTTAGACTGATGGGGAAAATCCATTCTGATTGACTCTCTTCCCCACTTCATTGTCCCTGGGGAAGAGCAGGCAGAGCTCTTTCCCTCCTCCCCTCAGGAGCAGAGAGAAGTTTTTGGAGAGGGGAAAGGGGGAAGGGAGGAGCCAATGACATTTTTACAAGAGTGAGATGCAATAGCTGAAAGAGCACAGCACACCAGAAGAGCTTTGCTCCCTCCCTCCCCTTCCCTCCTGGGAACAGTGGATCTGCTCCTCCCTCTTCCTATGTATTCTTCTGATACCAGAACTGGAAAGTGAACCCCCTGGAGTTGCCTCCTCCAATCAGGAAGGGGATGAACAAAGAACCTCCACATCTGCAGGAGGAGCACGGGGCTAGAGCAAGGGGCAGATGGTGGACTGGGGAATAAGCAAGAAGGGGAATGCAGAACTGTGGTGTGGCAGGATGGACTGGAGTTGATTTAGGGCTGGGGAAGATGTGAAATCTGGGGGGCACAAAATTAATTGATGAAGGTATGAAGTGCCCAGAATTGCATTTCTCACTATAAACCAGCAATGCTAATTGTCATTTATACACTCACAGGGAGTGAGCAGGGCAAGTTAAAAACACCCACAAATTAGCTAATTTTTTTTTTAAATCATGCTTTTGGGGGGGTCTGGATCATGACATTTGCAACTCTTGGTGTTTGCAATACTGTAGTTGATTTCTGTGCACTGGTGTTGAGTACTGGCTGGTGGCAGGATAGTGGTAGTGAAGGAGAATCAAAAGGAGGGGATATAAGAAAGGAACAAGAGAAGACTATAGAATGAATACATTAAGCAGAGAGATGTTCAGGGGAAATAGGAAGGGGGGAGGATGAAGGAGGTGGCAGCAGATTTAAGCAAGGGAAAGGGGTGAAGAGAAAGAGAAGAAAACTAGAAAAAAGAGAGAGAAGTCAAATGCATGAAATCCTCCCTCTTATGATGGCTCTCTCTCTTCCTGCTCCTCCCACCTCCAAAATCCTATGAACACTACCCTGATCCCCATCAAAACTATGGCCTTATCTTGCTGCAAGATAAGTATCCTGTTTTTTTTTTCCTTTGAAAATCTGGTTATGTACTTTTATTTTTAAACTTAACTGCTGTCTCACACCCTATTATTGACATTCGTACCTACTAGCCCTTAGGCAGCTCAAAGCTTCAGAGGAACCTTTCTGAAGAATGTGTGTGTGCGCGCATATGCACAAATTTCCATCAGACTCTTGTACTTAAGGCTTTTTCCACAGTTCATACTTGCCTGATTTTACAAATCCTGAAAGTTTTTTTGATTTTTTGCTGATGTCAAGTAGTTCTTGATCAGTTTACATTTTGAAAAGGTATAATCTGCGCAAGTCACAATAACTACCATAGACACAAAAATGCACAACACAACCCAGCTATGAGGCCCTTCTTTTCATGTTCAGTGGTGGAAATCCTGCGTCTTCCTCCACAAGTATGCAGGCTCCCCTTTGTAGTGGAACCGACCCCAATCCACATCAGTTGAATGGTCCTCTGGGTCTCCCTGCTCATTAGAAAGTGGATGAGTGTGGGGATGGAAGATTTGCTGCCCTGAAGATCCTCCCATTCTTCCCCACAATGAGAGAGGGAATATTCTGGCCACTGGGCAGTCATTACCTCAGCAGAGCAGCTGCATAGCCATTCGAGGTCCTCTGGGGGCGGATTTCTTCCTCCCATACATGTACCTAGTGCTCAGAATAGCTATTCAGGCTGGGAGCTCAACTCTCCATTTCTTCTATAGTAATGGAAATTTGGAAGCATAATCAGCTGGGAAGTGAGGAAACTGTGTGGAATGAACTAGTCTGGAAACCATATATGCTGCATTATTTAATTGTAAAGAAATCTCCCCAAAACACCTCAGGGTCTGGTAAATTGCCCTTGCTTTCTAATTGCTCAACCTGCATTTCATTTATTGAGAATATTCCCTACTAGAAGATAATTTGAAGTCAAATCATTTGGCAGCCCTCTAGATGGTAGGGTCCATTTAAGGTTTTAGTACAATTCCACCTCTGCCCTTTCTCCCCTCCCCCCTCCACAGTGTTTAGAACATAGGAGATGACAGTTTTGCCTCTCAATATTAAAACTCTTTACCACAATGTCAAAAGCTTAAA
This sequence comes from Lepidochelys kempii, assembly GCF_965140285.1. NCBI lineage: Eukaryota > Metazoa > Chordata > Testudines > Cheloniidae > Lepidochelys > Lepidochelys kempii. The sequence continues at coordinate 85,354,368 of NC_136380.1, forward strand.
ACAATGGAAGTTGTTTATCTATATAAAGAAAGCAATTCAAGCTGTAGTCCAAGGCATACCTAGGAGTATGCTATCATGGTGATTGGTGACAGACGTGCAATAGTAGCTATACTTTAATGAAACAGAGACCATGAAAAAGAGGGCTAAGCTTTTCTTTACTACAGATAAATGTTCAGTAATCATATTTTGAATAATATTCCATTTCAAAGCAATGTCAGAAATTTAGGGTGCACATGTATTTATTTAGCAGTTGACACTAAATTAAGATAAACATTGCCCTGGGGAAAATCAGAATCTTATTCCAGGTTCATTACTTCAGCAACTCTGTAACTAGAGATAAGCTAAAAAGGATGGGCAGTTGACACTTGACTTTATTCTATTCTCTTTAAATAACAGTGGTGGGATGATATGTAATGTTGGATGTCCATATAAGGCAATAATTGTAATTAAGGGTGAGCACAGATCTGATTAGTGAATTACAAAAAGAATAGAGGAGAGCTGAATACTAAAATGTATTACCTGTCATTACTTGTTCCCTGCTTTTTTCCAACTCCTCTGCACCTTAACTGTACAGACTGAATGGCATTTATCCCCTGTGCAAAAGTCCCACTTAAGACTCTGTATCACTTGAGCCTTAAATTAAGAGTGTAAATTTGGATGTGGTGGTGGGGAGGCTTAAAGAGCACACAGGGCCTTCTGCAAACCCAATGTGTAGAGATGAATTTCACTCATTGTGCATGCATCAAAAGACAATCAGAACTATAGGAATTACTTTGAGGCTGTGTTCTTACAGCCAGGTAATCCAAGAGAGAGACAGACTTTTCTTTGTTTCTGCACAAGTCTCATTAAATAAGGCAGACAAATCCAAATGAAAACAGTGGGGTGAACTTCATCCAGCCACCGTTCATTAATAACTTACATAGGGAGTAACTGGCCACTCATAGTTTACAGGTATCTTGTTAATTTCTGTTGTACTGACTTCAATGACAACACACCCTTAATGCATTTATTTTATTCTATTTTACTCTTAGGGCCCAATCCTGCACACACTGATGCACAAATAACTTTTTGCTCACATGCATGGTCTCACTGAATTTAATGAGACTACTCAAGTGTTCAAAGGTACTCACATGCATAAACGTTTACAGGATTGGGGATTTAATGAACATAACACCAGTCATTTTGGTAAAGGACTTACGTATTTATTATTAGATGCTTGTCCAGTATTTAACAATAAAGGTATAGGTTGCTAAACATGAGTGAAAATGAACATGAACACCAACAGAAACACCATTTAGAAAAGAATATAAATATGCTTCATAAATATGCTTTTTTGAAAGTCATAGTGTAAGAATCAAGGACGAAAAAGGAAAGGATGACAGCTCAATGGCAGCATTTTATAAAATAATAGTTTAAGAAAGAAATGAATGGCAAAGAAGCAAAATAGGGGCAAAAAAGAAAAGGAAAGAGGTATATAGAGAAAAAAACAGAAAATATGATTAATAAAACAGCATGGGAGAATGAAGGAAAAAAAGTTAAAAGCATAAATCCATATTTAATACTCTTTTGGGAAAGAAAAGAAAGAGGTCACTCTTGTAATAAATAAATTACTTTATTAAAATTTATTCATGTGAGGACTTAAGGGTTTTGCTGATTTTGTTAGTGATTTTTGAGACTATAATAATATATTCATGATGTCATCTGCCAAACACAAAAAGTTCAAGTGCCACTGAGTTAATAGCATTATGTGACATGTTGCACCACTGTGGTCATCAATTCACTGTGGTCATCAGTTCATCTCTGATAATTGCATAATTGCTTTATTCCAGTAAGAATCTTACCATTTGTTTCTTTTGTGATACCATGTGTCCAATGGTAGTATAGGAGAAAGTGAGCCTGATTCTAGTTTACATGGGCAAAATAAAAGACCCTTAGTGTAAAGAGAGGGAACCACTTAAAGATCCTTTAAACTGCCAGAGAGGTGTATAGGGGCCTTTGTATAAATAAGAATTGTACCCAGTGAGTATTAATATGAGGATAGTACAATATTAATATATGTCTCTGTTCACAACTTGGTAGGGTAGCACAATTTCAGATTCATATATTATAACCAGGGAAGCAGAATGGTAATCTCTAGTGGTTTTACTTAAATAGTTAATTCAGGTTCTGAACTACTAGTTCTGACCATATGACTCACTTAAAGTGCAAAGATTTTATGTGGAACTGGTAAAATCTCTAAAACTGGAGAGAACTTTCTAAGTGCACCTGTTGTACGTATACAGCAATGTAAGGACTGACACACTCATATCTTTACATAACTTGTCCTTTGCCAGAACAAGATATATTGGTCAAGAGTCACCCATGGGGTGACTCTTCTGACAAGGCTAGTGAAACTTTCCCTTTCGCTTTCTGGCCTCCAGTGTTCTATGATGATTTCATGGTACTGTGCTAGCTTGGATTTTGAGAGAAACGTAACAGGTCCTTTACCTTTTTCAATTCTCCCCCCCCCCGCCCACACACACACGTGTGTGTGGCATAATTTAACTAAATAAACCACATGAACGCTTTTTTACGGGTTGAAGGTATCTTTACCTTTGGGTCAGAAGTTGCTAAGCTGTGCTGTTGTCCTTGTCCAAGAACATACTTGGTCTGAGCACATGACTGACAGTGGAGGAATTACAGTGTTCTAATCTCAACTCAGAAAATGACTCCTCTCTTTGGGCTTGAGCAACTCACTTCACCCCCTACCCAGAGTTACCTAGCTGTAAAAGGAGCATAATTAATCATAGGGGTATCCTGATGTTTAAAGGCCACATCTTCAGCTGGCAAAGCTAATTTATACGAGAGGATAATCTTGCTCTCATTGGCTAATGGTTGTACAGTGCATTGCAAATAGAAATAATTGAGTTTATTATTATTAAATTTTATTTATTAATGTCAAATACGATCACTTATTCAAATTACAAATGTATGTTATATCTTAACCCGGAGAAACAATGAGAGGTCTTTCAGTGGGTTAACTTAGTACTCTTATGTTACAGGCTCATGGAGAAATGTTCTCTGCAACTGATCCTCAACACACTTGTACAACAGTGCAACTTAAATGTTGTTGGGTCAGTTATTGTATTTTGACATTTCTTGAACCAGTTAGTTCAACCTCATTAAGAATCTTTTTTTTGGAGTAGCTGGGATTTCAGTAAGGAAACTCATTTGGCATTTGGGTAGCTACAAATATCGACTCCATTTTTACAGAGAAGAATAGTAAATTTTAATTTATCTTTAGATTATCTGCCCAAAGTGGTTTGTGTTTTTCTTATCAATCAATGTCTTCCTTTGCCTGATTTCTAGCTCAAGCCATAACATTTCTTTCACATGTATTAGAGTCATATGTGATCACTTGTATCTGTACGTGGCTGTGGCTTTTAGAAGACTAAGGACAGTTTGTTTTATTCTGAGGAGAAAGATATCTATGCCTGAAATGCTTCATTTTCAAAATGGATTAAAATATATTTTCTTCTTTGTAAAACTATGTTCCAGATTCCTCCAGCTTGATTAAAATGCCATTCTTGAAGGGATAACAGTGGCATGGACAGAGAATGCACACAGGCATGTAAGGCAAGGCATGTAGATGCCTGGAAATACACTTCTCCATTTCAGGTTGGATTTCATGCCTTTAATCAGTTTAACTTTTGGCTTTAGGGTACTTCATAAGGTGGTGTACAAATAGTCTTTTGTTCAACTCTCCTGTGTTAGTTTTCTGTTCATTTTTATTAGCCTGGTTTTGGTAGAAAAGAGATGCTTAGTATGGATGAATTAACTCATTTTGCCTAATTTTGAACCCACTCACACACTTTAGATCTTTGAAAAGACTAATTTTTGCCTGTCAGAATAACAGGTATTTCTCCTAATGTCTTTATCCTTTATCCTTATCCTTTATCCTTTATAATTTCTGCACTTATTTCTGTGTTGTGCAAGATAATATGCCAAGAACATGTTTTGTATGGAGTCTATTTTCTGGGTTGCTTACAGATATTTCCTATTCTTAGGGGAACATTTGGAGCCAGTCAAAAGATTAAAATAGTCTTTTAACAAATCTTTCATTTAAAAAGTCTTAGTAGATATTCTTCTGAGACTTGTCTCTATTTTGCAATTCCACATGCTTATTTTATATGGTAGGCTTGTAAGGTTTTTTGTTCAAAGTTTTTTTTCTTAAGAAAAAGTTGAGCAAACTTTGAGTTTTATTTCAGTTTCATATGTGAGATTTCCTTTGCATTTGTCATGGATATTGTACTGCTTTTAATAACTTTGAACACTGTCGGTTTGTGAATATTTTTTTTTGGGGGGGGTGTCACTCGATTCCATAACTTCTTGACTATACAAGGTCTCTGAAGATTCCAAGTACTTATTCTCAATCTCATTTTTTTTGCTGAAGATGCAGATAGAAGCAGAATTATTTCCCCTCAGACACTGCATCACTGACTATAAATTAAAGACCTTATTTTAAATTCTCTATATCATTTGAAATGAAGCAAATGATATTACAAAATATATAAGAAAAACAGTTTGTATGGGTCAGTTTAAATTGCAGCTTCTAGAGATAGGACCACTGTGAGCAGAAGCTTCTTGCAGGCTCTTGAGTGCAAGTGAAACAATATTTTTTTTTCCAAAAATCCTTTTAAAATGACATTGGGAGGAAAAAAAAAAGACCTTTTACCTGACTCCATTATCCAGTCACACACTTTTCAAAGACACCCAAAGTGATGATGATTATGCTTTAATACACGGTAATAAGCATTAGTATAGCTTTCATGGGAGAAGGAGGGGAAAAGGAAAGCTATAGGGGTGATTCAGTACTTGCAGGGTCTTACCCATTTTTTTTACTTTCAGGCCACTCATAGACCCCTAGCTGTTAAATGGCCTTAGATAGCTGATGTGACTATTATTACTCTTCCTAAAGCTCTAAGAAATATTTTGTTCCTGCTGACTGAGATCTGCCTTTTGAAGCTTGTCATAGAACTGTTTAAAATAATGCAGTATTAGTAATTGGGTATATTGGAAAAACTCCATTGAAGTCAGTGAAATTATACCAGTGTAATAACTGGAGTAAGCAACAGAAGAAGCAGGCTTATGGTGTCTGCCAATTATTTAGCATAGGGGAAGAAAAGAGATTGTTACCATGGAGATCCTAAGAAGTTCTTTGCTTAGATAACTAATTATGAAGCTAGAGAACTGGCTGCCAGAATATTTTGCTTGACGGGTATCTTCAAACTGGAGTAAAATTAAGGAGAAAAAAAAATCTTTTGTTTGCTAAATAGGCTAAAACTATCCCCACATGGTTGCCAATACTGTTGTCATAAAAATAAAGGGAAGGATAGACACCTTTAAATCCCTCCTGGTCTGAGGAAAAACCCTTTAACCTGCAAAGGGTTAAGAAGCTAAAGATAACCACGCTGGCACCGGACCAAAATGACCAATGAGGAGACAAGATACTTTCAAAGCTGGAGGGGGGGAAACAAAGGGTTCTCTCTGTCTGTGTGTTGCTTTTGCCGGGACCAAAGCAGGAATCCAGTGAGCTGTAGCTCACGAAAGCTCATGCTCAAATAAATTGGTTAGTCTCTAAGGTGCCACAAGTACTCCTTTTCTTTTTGCGAATACAGACTAACACGGCTGTTCCTCTGAAACCTGTAAAAAGTCAGTAAGCAATCTAGTTAGATATGAGTTAGATTCTGTTTTGTTTAAATGGCTGATAAAATAAGTTGTGCTGAATGGAATGTATATTCCTGTTTTTGTATCTTTTTGTAATTTAAGGTTTTGCCTAGAGGGATTCTCTATGTTTTGAATCTAATTACCCTGTAAGGTATTTACCATCCTGATTTTACAGAGGTGATTCTTTTACTTTTTTTTTAATTAAAATTCTTCTTTTAAGAATCTGATTGCTTTTTCGTTGTTCTTAAAGTCCAAGGGTTTGGGTCTGTGTTCACCTATGCAAATTGGTGAGTATTTTATCAAGCCTTCCGCAGGAAAGGGGGTGTAGGGCTTGGGGAGATATTTTGGGGAAAGACGTTTCCAAGTGGGCTCTTTCCCGGTTATATTTTGTTAGACGCTTGGTGATGGCAGCAATAAAGTCCAGGGACAAAAGGAAAAATAGTTTGTACCTTGGGGAAGCTGGTAAAAATAAGCTTAGGGGGGTTTTCATGCAGGTCCCCTCATCTGTACCCTAGAGTTCAGAGTGGGGAAGGAACATTGACAACTCTCAATAAGCCAAACCTATCCCAGGCTATTGGTGTTTGTTCTGCAACTTAGTTCATCAAACTTTGATGTATTAATGCACACTACCCCTTTTAAACTTTCTTAACCATATATTATGTCAAGGCCATGTAGGGGTAGCAGAAAGCTTGATCCTGGGGCATGATGATTCACCTAATCCAGGGTTCCCAAACTTGGTTCGCAGCTTGTTCAGGGTAAGCCCCTCGCAGGCTGTGAGATTCTTTGTTTACCTGAGCATCTGCAGGTACGGCCGCTCGCAGCTCCCAGTGGCTGCGGTTCACCGTTCCCGGCCAATGAGAGCTTCTGGAAGCGGTGGCCCAGCCTGTGTCACTTCCCGCAGCTCCCATTGGCTGGGAACGGCAAAACATAGCCACTGGGAGCTGCAGGTGGCCTTACCTGCGGATGCTCAGGTAAACAAACTGTCTCGCGGCCCACCAGGGGCTTACCCTGAACAAGTCCCGAACCATGTTTGGGAACCCCTGACTTAATCTGTTTTTACAACTTATGAATTCAGGTTCATATTATGAAGCTGTTACTATGAAAACTGCTGTATCATGGAATGTCTCTAGGTCTTGTTTCATCCACAAAGTGATACTGAATGCAGGTTATGTTGAACAACTGGAACTAACTAAAGCCTGTGCACTGCTGCCCATGTGGCTGAGTAAGAGCCCAACTCCCCAGCGTTCCCTGTTTCCCTGGTGTCCCATGAATAATAGTCCCTACTGGGAACATCCCAACTCCAGTTCCACTGATCATAATACAGGTCTATGGATCCACCAGGGGCTGACAGGAACTGTGGCACTTACATACCAGACAATAAAGAGTACTTACCTTTAACTGATCAATGGATATGAGCAGGAGGTTGGCTTGAGCTGAAAGAATCCACTTCCTCTAGCTTGTCTATAATAGGCTGATTGTTTGCAGAATAGAAAGTTACCAGCCTCACAACAAAGGAACCAGGTATTGGCAGTGGGACATGTAAACCAGAGATACTCACTGTTGTAAGAACAGGAAGTTTTGGGTAGGAGAGAAAGGAATGGTAAGGACCAATCAAGGTCAGAGAAGGCAAGCTAGCTAGACAAGGTTCTGTGTTTGAGAGCACAAGGCAAGCACTGCAGTAGACAGTCCCTGGAAGGCCCAGGGGGACTCTGGCCACCATCTAAACAATGCTCTGGAACAGAAAGAAAACTGAGGCATGGACAATGTGTAGGGTCTACTATTTTGTATAGATCTGTGTATTTCTCATTAACAGTAGTGCTTTTAATTTTAGAAGCCTGTGCAGAGTGTGTGTTGTGTTATACTATTCATGTGCCCCTTGAAGAGGTAATATGGGGGCTCAGAACACCCACATGGCTGGGGTGTGATTAAGCTATTGGAGGGGGTGGAGTCTGATGTCTCAGAACTGGTTTCAGGGTCTGGGCATGGAACCATGAGGTCACAGCTCTTAGGAAGGGGTGCTAGACTGTGGGTCTGTCTAAGAACCCCCAAGATCAGGGAAGTGCCTGGGGCTCTGTTCAGACTCAGAAGGCTTAAAATATTTGGGGATTCAGTGACTGGAGCATCTCACAGCAATCTGGTTAGTTACCAAGAAGAGGCACTTAACTGGACCTGTTAAATAGGGAGCAATGTTTTCCTTCAAAAGAATGGTGGTCTCACATTACACCAGTGTTATTTTCACGTTGTACACCTAAAGATGCCTGCATTTTGCCATTTGGAAAACTAACCCCTACATCTCAAATGGCACATATCACAAGAGCCAATGTGTTTGCCTACATGTACCAGCCACTTTCCAATTTGTGTAATTATTTTCTTCCTGCCTCATAGGCTTGCTCCTATCTGACCCCTATGTTTTCAACATTGATATAGTATCCTTCTTAACTCCTCATTATAAACTCTTGTATATTTTTTTCTGTGTGCTCTTAAACATCTTCCACATTTCATTTCAGAACTGGCTACATGTGACATTAAGCTACAGTTGAGATTGGTAGGCGTACTCATGTTTTGTGATTTTAATGTATGGAATAAGGGCACAGAGCATGGGATGGGATTCTATTGGTAGATTAGAATACAATTATCTGCACACTAGAACCATCCACCACTGAAATGTATTCATTTTTAAACACCTTTAGTCATTGAAAACTTAAGTGCTAAAATTAATATATAATTTTATTTTTTATTTTAGTGCTTAGAAGCAATATATCAGTTACTACTGATCAGTTCAAGAATTGATTAAAAAGGATAATAATAGCTATTGGTTGTGTGGAAATAAAAAAAACCCTGAGACACAGGCTAGAACCAGCACTGGATGTATACTCCTCCTACCAAGGGTGGTTTGTGTTCACGCAGAAGGAGATACTTTGACTTCTCTTTGGGGATTAAACCATTCTTTAAGCACTTTTTTTCATACTGTGTTTTCAGGAAAAATGACTTTAAATGCAATAAAAGGGTGAGCTCTTCTTGAACTGTATTAATACTATTGAAAACTAAAGTTATGGTATGGAGGACACAAGTTGCAGTGTCCAAAATTGTTGCCAAACGTGTTATTTTGTATTGTCCCATTATCCCCCTCCAAACCCACTGAGAATACTGTGCTAAACCAAATGGAGATAGGAATAAAAGGAGTGCTATTGAGTAAAAAAAACAGTTGCAATAAGAAGGCAAGTAAATTAAAAACCATACACTATAGGAATGCTTTGGGTCACAGAGGTATCTCCAGCAGCAGGTCTATCTCTACCGTCTGTTAATTATACTAGAAAGTTAGCAGGGCTGTTTTCTGCAGATGGCACAAAGTTTTGCTCATGACTGAGTGATGAATCAATTGTTTCTGTTTCCTTTGTGCACTTTATCATAGTTCATCAGACATCCATGAACATGACTGATTTCTCCATGAGGTAATATGCAAAACAAGTGTTTGGACTGAAGTAACATAAATTACAGTTATTCAATAAGCACCACTTACAATCAGTTTTGTGGTGTTTTTTTATTGGCAATCTGACACATCATGCTAGGTAACTGATTAGTTTTAATGTATAATTTTTACCTCTAAGTTTTATTGTATTTTAATTATTAGTCATATAACTAATTACTTTCATATTTCTAGATATAAACATTTCATATAATCACTATAAATTCAGGATGTGACACAGTTTGTCCTCAATTGCATTCCTTAATCAGGGGGTGAGGGGAGAGGAGGAGAACTTCCATTTCATCCATCTGAGCTAAGAAGTGGGGCTGTATTCAGTCAGAGTTGTTGGCCACACACAGTAAATGTAACACATACCCACTTCAATAACAAGGTTAATAAATATGCTGTTATTTTTTCTCACTGCATAACCCACCAACCCTCTACTTCACCACTAGGCAGTTTTACAAAAGATGAATTTTTAGTATTACTGTTGGCTTTTGAATTTCATTCACTAAAGGATAATCTTGCATTTCAAACACAGGACTGGGCATTATGGGATGTATGTATAAAGCACTTGGAGATAATTAGTGGGACGATACTATAGAATGCAAAATAATATCACTTACGCATTCTGCGGATATTTAGGGATTAAGATTTCACTGATTGTTTGCACAGAATATTAGCACTGATTGTGGTCTGTAGGGGATGGTAAATGGACAGTGGGTAATCATGTTTAAATTAGATAAGACATAAGAGAGCCAAGACAGTTTGTAAGAAAATGGCAAACCTAAAGTCCTGATGGATCAGAACAAATCAGCGGAAGCTGTTAGCATTCTGTTATGTTTAATTTTTTACTTATATGCCACCAGAGGAAATTGGTGGGGAGGGGAGAAAGTCCCAGAAGCAAGGGAGGAACACTCAGTGAGGATCACCAGGTAACTCCTCCCCCACAGGAGTTTCTGGCCCCCATTGGCCAGGCTGGCATGGGTGGGGGGAGGGGGAGAAGGGAGAAGTGCTGATTGGCCAGCATTCTCCAGCTCCCAGGATTTAACCTGAAGTGGGGGCCATGGGGAGCCTCTTTCAGATCCATTCCAGCAGCAAAGAGTTATGCACAATTTCCAACAGCAGCAGTCATCAAGATGTGAACGGATACAGCAGATAAAGATTTCGGAACCCTTCTCACTTGGGGCAGTGGGGTCTCTGCCCTGCCATGGGGGCTGTAGCTCTGCTTCCCCAGCATAGGGGCTCTGCCCACTATTGAAGCAGGAGGACCATTAGGGAGGGATTCCATGTTGGTTCCCTCCAGCCCTCTGTACTTGAGGGGGAGGCCAGGGGCTGCATGCGGAAGCTGCTGGGGCTGGACTCGGGCCTGGAACTGTGCCCCCCCCCACTTGTAGGGGTGGCAGTGGGGGAGGCCAGTGGCCACATGGTGCAGCTACAGTGGCTGAGAGTAGCCCTGCCTGAGCGGGGTTTGTTACTGTGGACTGTTCCTCTCTCTCCCACTACTCACCGGGGGGGGAGAGGAGGGGTCATGTGGTGCTGCTATGGTGGCTGAGTGGTGGTGGACCATGTGTTCTCAGGCAGCCTTGATGGAACCGGGTCTGCTCCCTTGCCCCATCCATCCCCTGTGTGGGCAGGAGAGGCTGAGGGATGCTGCAGCTGCCACAGGAGGGCATTGCTTCTTGTGTCCTGCTACAAACCACTCCAACTGCCAGGTTCTGGTGGGGGCAGGGGAAGGCATTTTGGGGCTTTGTCCAGGGTACAGCCAGCAGGTGCCCACTCCATGAGCTGCTCTGATGAGCCAGGCAGGATGTACAGTCCTTCTCCCTCCCACTGCCAGGGTGAGGGTGGCAGCAGTCAGGCTATAGGTTGTAAGGATGCCCTCCCGTAGGCACTGAGGGGACCTAGCAATGCGAGTGGTAGGTGAGGGTTCCTTCGGACATCTTTGCTGGGGAATTGTGTGCTTGGATTCACAGCACCATGGAGAAGGATGTTCTCAGTCTTAACAGGAATTGAGATCTGGCAAGGACCAATGCCCTGAAATTGTCACAGAGGGAGTCACAAGATGAGGGGAGCAGCTGAATTAAATGAGATACTCATTATTTGATGTTGTGGTAGCCATAGTCAGGGAGCGTGGCCCAGGGGCACTAGTAGAAAAATGTGACATTAAGTCTGCACTCCATTTGCTTCCAGTGCATCCCAGGGACTTCAGCTTGCTTGGGTTTCAGTTTGAAGGCCACTACTATTTTGATAAATCCATGCCCAGGAGGGAGCTCAGTGTCATGTGCCACTTTTGAAAGATTCAGATCCATGTTAGAGGGGGTGATAGTGCACAGCGTGAGCCAGGATAGTCTCATGCACAAGTTGATGACTTCTTATTTGCAAGAAGGTTGGACACAGAAAGCTATGAGTACATACTTCATGCATTTCAGAATCTAGTCTATTTATTTATTTATAGTAGTGGTCCTCTCCACCACTAAAAAAAAATAAATAAACAAACAACCAGAAGGCCCTTCCGTAAGTTTAACATATCTTGAGCTGGACATGGGTCAGGGTGTTTCCAGGTTACCTACAGAGAAGTTGGAATCAGGCAGGGCACTGACACGGGCTTTCAAAGGGACAAAGAAAATTATGCCAAGGGAGCTATGGGAGGTCAAGGGCACCTAAACTTTTCATGTTGGGTGGTGGTTCCTGGTTGGGCATTTTGTGCCATCTAGTAACTAACTCCTCTGGAGTGCAAAAATCCCACCACTTTGTCAGAATGACAAGGGTAATGAAGGGAGACAGAAGTATGGGAAAAAAATTCCCAGTAGAGTTTAACAGGGCTTTGATATGATGTTCAGACTGGTTGCTCAAGACTGAGCTGCAGGTACAATCTAACTCTTCAGAAAGCATAGGTTTGGGAATTTGCTTTCAAGGTTAGGGGTGTGCAGAGCTGGCCAGAAAACTAGGTGTCTCACTGCATTATAAAGGACATCAACGGTCCACTAGTTTTCTTTCTTTCTTTCTTTCTTTCTTTCTTTCTTTCTTTCTTTCTTTCTTTCTTTCTTTCTTTCTTTCTTTCTTTCTTTCTTTCTTTCTTTCTTTCTTTCTTTCTTTCTTTCTTTCTTATACTTGTGGCAGTCACTATTCAGGGAGAAAACATTCAGAACAAAAAAGTCCATTTCTGGTGTAACAAAACTAATCCATGTTCTATATTGTCAACAAATAGTTGGTCAAGAATGCTCAGGTAATGAGGCTGGTGAGGTCCTTTGTTTTATGCTGCCTGCAATTTAATATCCTTTTCCATGCAGTGCATGTCCTGGGAGTGGATAGTGGTGTTGCTGATGCTGTATCTTGATTTCAGGATGACAGATTCCAGGAACTTGCTCTGTTTGCCAGTAAGGATTTGTGGATGATGCCTCAACAACTCCGGAACCTTGGTTCATGACAGGTGTGGGACTAAATGAGGATTTGGTTGTTTTGTGGACTCTGAGAGCTTATAAGGCAAGTCTTTCAGATTTCATGGAATTTAGGGCACAGGAATTGCTTCAGCAAGGGTGGCCCATACCCACTCATAAGGTGATGAAATATGTGGTGTCTTTGATCTACTCTGGGTTGGCTCCTTCTACTATCTCTGGCCACTAGGAGGCCTGCCCTACTGGAGTAATTTGGCAGATTTTCCAGACCCATGTAGGTATTTGGTAGTATGAAAGCTCTTAGAAGGGTGGCCCAGGAGGGGTGCATGCTTGAGGGATGTCAGGCTACTATAACACTGGAAACCTTGGAGGGGTTATTATAGGCTTTACTGTGGGTTGGTGGCTGTGGGAGGGAGGGAGGACATTTTATGTAAAGCGGCAGTCATTGTTGCCTTTTTGGTTCATTTAATGTGAGGGAGCTGGTGTCTATGGCAGCTGCAGACAGGTCCCAGAGTGCATTAAATGTAACAGACATGCAACTATCTGCAGGGGCACTGTCCCTCATTTGAGGTACTCAGAAAGAGACCAGAAGGGAAGAAGGGCTTATGTGGTATTGAAGGAATGTGCAGATGAGTGCTTGTGCCCATAAAACCAATAAAAGCCTTGTGAAAAATTTAGGGCCTGTAGCCAGACCCCCTGTTAACACATAGTAATGGAAGCTTCTTGACAAGTTACCAATTTGGCATGCTACCAAAAAAAAAAAAAACAGTACTTTTCTTGACCCAGGAAAATGTGGTACTCATTCTTTAAACATCAGAGCAATGATGTCAGCAACTTCAGGTGGGGGTGGGGTGGTGGGGGTGGAGGGGGTTGTCTTGCAGCAGGTGCAGACTAGAAATCAAGGTGTTACAGGGCTTATGTCTGCATCAAGGAAATGATGAACAACAATTCATGCTCTGGATATTCACCTCAGGGACAATGATATCAAGGGCTGTACAGGAGTCAACTTAAGGGACTTGTTTGCTGCTGCCCTGGCACTCCCGGCTTTGCTGCTGGCAGCTAGACACTGTGGGCAAGGGCTTGCTTCAAGCAGCATCAGCCAGCACCGGCCTCCTTTTGGGGAGAGGCAAGAGAGCATCAGGGGCGCAGCTCAGAGCTGTGTTGTCCACCCTGCCTGGGGAATGCCCAGGCGTGCAAAGGCAGCCAGGCTTGGGAAGCAGGACAGGGAAGGCTTCTGGGCAGTGCCCTGGCTCTCACAGCGTGGCTGGGCACCTTCCACCAGCTTCCAATCCACCCACTCCTGGCAGGAAGTGACTGCACCACAGTTTGAACAGCCCTAAATGGATAGCAGAAATCTGGGGGGACAAGTGAACCTGTGTGCCTCCCCCCATGCTTCACCCATAGGGGGTGCAAATATGCTTGCTCGCCCTGGGCACCTAAATAGCTACTTCTTGTGCACTGTGCAGTCATTCCCCCTTCTGATAAATGTTCAAAAAACTTGAATTTATGCCGATTAGAAGTATTCAACAAATATTTCAAATACATGTATAGGCACTAGGCCTAAAAGTTAGACTAGAAAAAGAAATTGTAGTGAACAGGGGATTTTTTTAAGAGGCTTATTTTTATTCAGTACACACAATTTCTATTATTAATCTGATTTTATTTAAACTAAGTTTATCCTTTTTAAAGAACTGGAGAAAATGATAGTGTGCTCTCCTAAAATGCAGTCAGCGATTCCAGTAGATGTCCCCAAAATTGCATCATATGCACTGAGAAATAATTAAAAAACAATTAGGAATAATAATTATACACTGAAGGCAGATTTAATCACAAATCTTACATACTAAACCATTTCTAAACATCTTAGTGCATATGCTTATTTAAATTAACTTAGCAGCTAAGCGTAAACATAGCACACATAGCTGCATTTTTGGTAAGAATTTGAAATATATGTATTTGAATCCCTCTTTTTTCTATCTCAATATATTGGATGTATTTTTAAAGATATCCATTATATGAATACATATTCATTTTATTTCACACTTTAAAGATTTTTGCCAAATAAATGCCTTAGATAACAAATCCCAGTCAATTTTAGCTTGGCTCATTACTGGGAATACATAATCCTCCCTAGGTTTCTACAAAGATTTGGTCATTTGAAGGTAATTACAAGGCTACTTTCTGGCATATGAATTGTAGCCTAATTAAACTAGGCTCCAGGCAGGCACAGTAATGATGCTGGATAAGCAGTATTTTTGAAATTCCCAAAATACTACTAAGTTCTCTTTGGTTTTGCTGATTTCATGCATTTTCTGCCAACTTAAACTACTTAGTGGTTTAAGTCTGAGTCAATGCTTTAGGGGAAGTTTTCTCATAAAACACTCCCTTTTCTAGACTTATACTTATGTAAATTAATGAAATAAGTGTGCTTAACAAGAAATGGACAACTTAATAAATACTGGTTTCATTGATTACCTTACTAAATGCATCCTCACTTAGAGGTGAATAGATCAGTGGATGAATACTATAGGTATTGTTTCATATTCTCTGTGTATATATAAAGCCTGCTGCAGTTTCCACGATATGCATCCGATGAAGTGAGCTGTAGCTCACGAAAGCTTATGCTCTAATAAATTGGTTAGTCTCTAAGGTGCCACAAGTCCTCCTTTTCTTTTTGCGAATACAGACTAACACGGCTGTTACTCTGAAACCTGTTACTATACAACTGTATACCCTTGATAAATTTTAAAACAGTACATAGTTGTTGATACTCTATCAGGTTAAACCTAACAGCTCCATTTAGCTGTTGTTTTTCATGTATGTGTGATTTGGAGACAGACTCTCAGATATAGTATAGATGCCCTGAAAGTACTAAAGCAAGGCTATGATAATAGCGACTTAGTGACTTGTAGCATTCTGTATCATACTTCATTAATTTACATTCAGAAGTTTTGAATTATGCCTCCAACAGCTCCTCCTAAGCATATCTAAGTGAGATTTGGCATAAAATGTAATGTTTTCTCTGTTCATTTAGGGAGAGATTTCAAAGGCACAAAAATGGCAGTTAGGCTGCCATTTATGACTGAAAATCTTCCCTTAGAATGTAAAACGTCTGTACAAAACTTAATAGAGTGCAATTGGTGGGGGGAGGAGGGGAGTAACTTCAGAATTGGTCAACAGTTTATAATTTTCCCTAAGAACAGTGGACTTGAACAAACTGCTCAGCACCTACTTTTGATAGATATTTCTTTCATATTCAATCTCCTCCACACAAACCTTTTCTGCCTACCCCACCCCAACTTAATTCTGTTATAAAATGATGAAGTGTGATGGCTTTTATATTTGAGCTTACTCAGACATAGCAGTCTTGACTGTTTGCAATAGCAATGAGCATCTGGAAATCTGAGTTTCATCATCTTGTCCAAGAAATGCTTCTGTTTTTTTCAAAATGCCTCATGTGAGCAACTTCTATTCCTCCAAAGCCTCAACAAAGTCCTCGAGTAAATTTGTGCGGCAGGGGGAACAGCAGTACATAATTCGTCCTTTTAGAAACAATACAGGTAGAATTAACTATGTCTTTGTTCCAATCTTATTCATGAAACTACATCATATCTTTGCAGTCTTCTGCCCACAAGGGCCCTTGTTTGGGGGCAAGGGAGGGGGCGGGGAAATCTTCCCTGTCCTCCAGTCCTGTCTCCACCAAGAAAAATATCTGAAAAGAAGGGCAAAAACTCTAGAAATGGGTTTCTCAATTCATTACAAATTCAAAACCTGTGTTTTTATCACCCCAGATTTTTCTTTCTTTCTTTCTTTCTTTCTTTCTTTCTTTCTTTCTTTCTTTCTTTCTTTCTTTCTTTCTTTCTTTCTTTCTTTCTTTCTTTCTTTCTTTCTTTCACTTGAAAATGGGGCCCTTTCCCAATAGTGAGCCTTTTTTAGAAAGAAATATTTGACTTTGAAACTCAAGATTCAGAATTTGAATTTTTTGTTTTTGCTTGCTGCCAAATTATGCAACAAATTGAGGGGCCCAAAATTGCTTAAACAAAACTGACAAGGATATTGTTAAAAGAAAAGGAGTACTTGTGGCACCTTAGAGACTAACCAATTTATTTGAGCATGAGCTTTCGTGAGCTACAGCTCACTTCATCGGATGCATACCATGGAAACTGCAGAAGACATTATATACACACAGAGACCATGAAACAATACCTCCTCCAACCCCACTGTCTTGCTGGTAATAGCTTATCTAAAGTGATCATCAAGTTGGGCCGTTTCCAGCACAAATCCAGGTTTTCTCACCCTCCGCCCCCCCCCCCCCCCACACACACACACAAACTCACTCTCCTGCTGGTAATAGCCCATCCAAAGTGACCACTCTCTTCACAATGTGTATGATAATCAAGGTGGGCCATTTCCTGCACAAATCCAGGTTCTCTCACCCCCTCACCTCCCCTCCAAAAACCACACACACAAACTCACTCTCTTGCTGGTAATAGCTTATCCAAAGTGACCACTCTCCCTACAATGTGCATGATAATCAAGGTGGGCCATTTCCAGCACAAATCCAGGTTTTCTCACCCCCCCCCACTCCCATACACACACAAACTCACTCTCCTGCTGGTAATAGCTCATCCAAAGTGACCACTCTCCCTACAATGTGCATGGTAATCAAGGTGGGCCATTTCCTGCACAAATCCAGGCTTTCTCACCCCCCCCCCCCGGGAAACACACACACATAAGAAGCCCTTGAGGAATTCCACCATGATTTCAACAATTTCCATCCCACCATCAACCTTAGCCTGGTCCAGTCCACACAAGAGATCCACTTCCTGGACACTACAGTGCTAATAAACAATGGTCACATAAACACCACCCTATACCGGAAACCTACTGACAGCTATTCCTACCTACATGCCTCCAGCTTTCACCCTGACCACACCACAAGATCCATCGTCTACAGCCAAGCTCTGCGATAGAACCGCATTTGCTCCAACCCCTCAGACAGAGACAAACACCTACAAGATCTCTATCAAGCATTCTTACAACTACAATACCCACCTGCGGAAGTGAAGAAACAGATTGATAGAGCCAGAAGAGTTCCCAGAAGTCACCTACTACAGGACAGGCCTAACAAAGAAAGTAACAGAACGCCACTGGCCGTCACCTTCAGCCCCCAACTAAAACCCCTCCAACGCATTATTAAGGATCTACAACCTATCCTGAAGGATGACCCAACACTCTCACAAATCTTGGGAGACAGGCCAATCCTTGCCTACAGACAGCCCCCCAACCTGAAGCAAATACTCACCAACAACCACATACCACACAACAGAACCACTAACCCAGGAACCTATCCTTGCAACAAAGCCCGTTGCCAACTGTGCCCACATATCTATTCAGGGGACACCATCAAAGGGCCTAATAACATCAGCCACACTATCAGAGACTCATTCACCTGCACATCTACCAATGTGATATATGCCATCATGTGCCAGCAATGCCCCTCTGCCATGTACATTGGTCAAACTGGACAATCTCTACGTAAAAGAATAAATGGACACAAATCAGATGTCAAGAATTATAACATTCATAAACCAGTCGGAGAACACTTCAATCTCTCTGATCACGCAATCACAGACACGAAGCTCGCTATCTTACAACAAAAAAACTTCAAATCCAGACTCCAGCGAGAAACTGCTGAATTGGAATTCATTTGCAAATTGGATACTATTAATTTAGGCTTAAATAGAGACTGGGAGTGGCTAAGTCATTATGCAAGGTAGCCTATTTCCCCTTGTTTTTTTCTACCTCCCCTCCCCCCGACGTTCTGGTTAAACTTGGATTTAAACTTGGAGAGTGGTCAGTCTGGATGAGCTATTGCCAGCAGGAGAGTGAGTTTGTGTGTGCGTGTGTGTGTGTGTTTTTTTTTTGGGGGGGGGGAGGTGAGAAAGCCTGGATTTGTGCAGAAAATGGCCCACCTTGATTACCATGCACATTGTAGGGAGAGTGGTCACTTTGGATGAGCTATTACCAGCAGGAGAGTGAGTTTGTGTGTGTATGGGAGTGGGGGGGGGGGTGAGAAAACCTGGATTTGTGCTGGAAATGGCCCACCTTGATTATCATGCACATTGTAGGGAGAGTGGTCACTTTGGATAAGCTATTACCAGCAAGAGAGTGAGTTTGTGTGTGTGGTTTTTGGAGGGGAGGTGAGGGGGTGAGAGAACCTGGATTTGTGCAGGAAATGGCCCACCTTGATTATCATACACATTGTGAAGAGAGTGGTCACTTTGGATGGGCTATTACCAGCAGAAGAGTGAGTTTGTGTGTGGGCGGGGGGGCGGAGGGTGAGAAAACCTGGATTTGTGCTGGAAACGGCCCAACTTGATGATCACTTTAGATAAGCTATTACCAGCAGGACAGTGGGGTTGGAGGAGGTATTGTTTCATGGTCTCTGTGTGTATATATTGTCTTCTGCAGTTTCCATGGTATGCATCCGATGAAGTGAGCTGTAGCTCACGAAAGCTCATGCTCAAATAAATTGGTTAGTCTCTAAGGTGCCACAAGTACTCCTTTTCTTTTTGCGAATACAGACTAACACGGCTGTTACTCTGAAAGGATGTTGTTGCAGTACTTAATAGAAAACGTCTCCAGATTCAAACAACATTATTTGCTTTTTTTATGAGCAGCGCAATTGCAGACTCCTAGATGTCTCTTGACAGTGCTACTCTGCAGGAAATAAGGCAGAGCAACCCAATAGCAGACTGGTTGCAGACACTGACTCCTGGTAATACAACAATCTAGTGGTACTTTGTGAGCCTCTTCATATTTTCCAAACATCTGCATACCAACCCCTTGAGAGTCCTGGAAGTGGGGTTGGAATATTGCTGCAGTATAAGTGAAGCACCCATTGTATTTACAGTACAATATCCCTTAGCAGTATGTTCCTTGACTGTAGGGCTTTGCAAACCTTTCATAACAAATCAAAGTGTGAAAAACTCCTGTGATTTTATGTTTGAAAAACTGAAAATAAGGATGGTTCAGATCCAGGAGCTGTTCATCCGACACATAAAACTTTAACGGTGTTTGGGAAAATGCTCTTGGTTTGGTCTCTTCTCTAGTCATGAAACCTGGAACAAGGACTGAGTGGAGAACAGTAATTCTCTAGTAATTGCTGCTTATCACTAACAACACATTTTGAGAGACAACCCAGGTTGGAAAGTTAAGGAGGCACAGTGGTACTGCAGTTCTAGGTTGTACCCTGGGAATCCTCTCACAGAAGGATAAGATCCTGCTCCCACTTTTGCTGATCCTCTACTGACCCCTAATAATGTTGAGGACCTGATATATCTCAGGCTTCCCTAGGCAATAATTAGTGACACCTCCCGAATGCATCAGGGAGTGTACACTGTCATTTAAAATCAAAACAATAATGCAAAACAGTAGAAATTTTTCAGCATCATCATTCAGGACCCTGCCCTAGATCCCTCCAAAAATTTACCTAGGCATTCTGTCAGTACTGTTTACCTTTAGAGTGAACAAGCAGACATGCCAAGACTTATGGTGGATTTAGAGATGGTCCAAATATTGCAGTGCTTTCACACCTAATTTCAATGGGAGTTCCTCTTATGAAATCAATCTGCTGTTTCAAGCTAGTTGGGTTTTTAGATTAGCCTTCAGTTTTATATTATTCTGCTAAAAGCAAAGCTTCTTTTACAAATGTTATTATCATAGTTATATTCTTATCACAATAAAATAAAATAAATCACTCTACTGCAAGCAGTATTGTAATTGCATAACATGAATTAGTGTCATTGTTCTGTAACTCAATAATAGCAATTGCTTTCTGTTTCTGTTTGCCCAGAGATGAATTTTATTGCAATCTATCAGTACTTATCCAAAGACCACCATAAAATTCTTGGATATTCACAGTGCAAACAAAACAAGTGGTAAGTTACTAGCACTAGATAATGGTTTCATCATTCTTCTTGCTGCTTTTCTTTTGTGCTCTGATACACGGCTGCTGTGCTTTGAAATTTTTCAGGACAAATAGTCTGATATCACATAAACTAAGCCTACAAAATTTGCACGTATGCTCATAGCATTCACAACAAGTAATCGTACTCACAAAACAATATTTGTGTATGTAATTACAGAAATGTGAATTGTATGAATGCAAAGATGATATGCTAGGAAAATGTGTCCTTTTATATAAAGATTAAGCACACATTGAATATTCATGCTTGATTTATAAATCCCTAAACCTAGACATCTGCAATGGAAATCAGAGCTAAGAAAAGGTACAGAGTTTTGACTTAAGAGTGCTCATATGCAAAAACAATTCTCTTGAATTTTCATGGGCAAGAGAACCAGTTTTTCTCTGAGGTAAAATGGTGCCATATCTAGCAGTTATGCTGGTCTTCTGTAATGAAAATAGAGAGAGAGCATGTGTACACACAAATATTTACTTGAATTTTTAAATGTATTTGCTTTAGTCTTCATCTCACCTTTTTAATGTTTGCTTTCTGCAAATATTTGTGCATCCCATTTGTAATGGGATGACTGTTTACAGAAAGTGAATTTTAAAAATGGGTGACTATTTTTGGAAACCACATTTTAAAATCATATTATTTCTATTACCTATTATATATATATATATATATATATATATATATATATATATATATATATATATATATATATATATATATATATAATTATGCACTCCTCCAGCTAATCAGGCAATAGAAATGATATGCGATATCTCACAATGCAGTAACACAGCATGAGTGGCAAAGACTCACAGGGTATTCTTTGAAGTTGTTCACTAGAATTAAAATAAAATTACAACTAAATATGCTGAATACTTTTGAAACACTGACAGCAAAATTAAGGAAATCAGAGTCCGTTCACAGAAAAAAAATGTTTACTCATATTTTTAATTTTTTTATCAAATAAAAATAAGTCCTAAACATCCAGATGCTAAATTCTTGAAATATGGGTTCCCCCGGCACAAATTCTTTCTGAACATGAGTATGCAAGTGATAATTCAGTTTTCATAGCTTATTTTCAGTCACTATTATGATGCAGTACTGGGATTATAACTGCTTCTTTAGAGGCATCCACTCATGCTTTTACATCCACACTCTAGCCCAAATATATGCTCTTCCCTCCATGCTGCCCAGGAGTGGTTTTTTGATTAATTCAGAATCATGTGCACTCAGTAAAAAAAAAAACAGTTTACCTTCTGCAGTTCTTTCAAGCAGAAATGTTCTTATTCATGGAGCCACATGGCTGTTGCTTTGCTTTCACTTATGACACTGGAAGTATTCCAACATACTGAGGACCAATTTAATAAATTAATGTTCACAAAATTCAATGAAACAATTATTCCAATTCATTTGTCTGTAAAGAGCAGCTTCTCTTGTTAATCATTAGGCCATTACCCATGAAAGTGGTCAGCAAATCCTCAGCATGCAAATGAAGTAGGATAGTATACAAGACAATAGAAAATAAGCAGATTTCCCATAGAACAATATAGTTCTGCTGCCAATGTTTCATATATGCCAGCAGTAACTTGAATACCTATAATAGAGGAATCTAGTTAACTCCTGCTCCTCTGTTAAGATAGGTATTCACCTCCCTACTGCAATTATCTAGTGAGTGACAGTGTCACAGTCCATTAGCAAACTCATGAACTGCAATTTAACCTCTTCAGGAAAGTTAGTCACTGTTTATCATACTGGACAATAGTATCAGCTACGTTACTTAAGGTTGCAAAACATCACCCCATGTGTTCAAATGCTCCAAACTCCTGAAACATACAGTTTTTAGGATATTTCCCATGCTTGGCCTATTACCAACATTTTCCGCCCCCATTTGGGAAGCCAGAAAAGGCAAAAATAGAAAGGCCCCATGAGCTGAAAGCTGACTGGTTCCTTTGTATGCTCCTGCTTATCATTTGTATGGTTAAGGCCAACATTTTCAACCTGGGTTTGCATACCTGACAGATGTGTTGTGCAATCATATATTAGTGAGAGATGCAGTCCATATAAGCAGGCTGGGGTATAGATTTAAGTTTTGGTGGCTGCAGGTTTGCAGCCTGACCTTTTAGGAAAGACTCTGACAATGGTGGGTTTCAGCAATAGTCAGAAGGCTGAACACCTTGTATGACTTGCTGCTTGGGTTAGTTGAGGGAGAACAAAGTCTAGATGGGATGAATTTCCCTTTACAACTGACGGGCTCCCTGGGACTATGCAGCCCTATAATGTCATGGCTAATATATGGCCAACACACATGCTGGTGGGGCTCCAGGTCTATGTGGTAGGCAAGAACTTAAATTGGGGTGTATGAGGCCACAGTATCCAGCCACACCCTACCCTTGGATTCGGGTATAATGTATTTAACTGCTTTGCTGAACAGGGATGGAATTACTTCTGTGCTTAAAGATAAGCAATTGCCTTACATCAGTACTACCTCCTTTAATGACAAAATCTGTAATCTCATCCAAAAAGATAGCAAATTAGTTTGACAGGTCTAGTTTCCATAAACCCATGCTGACTGGTACTAAGCATATTACCTTCCCTTAATTCTTCACTAAGTCCCATATCAGCCATTCCATTATTTTGCATGAGATCATTTCTAGAATCTGGTTCATTTTTAGAATCTTGTTCCTTCTGTCTTCCTTCATTCGTGGAACAGGGAGCATTTATGAGATCACTTGTGCATTCTTCTCCTTTAGCACCCTTCCAAGTTCCTGAAATAGTCCATAATCTGTAAGGTTTTTTGTGAAGTAGTGGTATTAATGAAGATGTGTACGATCACTGGTTGATCCTTGCCTACAGACTCCAGAAGCCAGTCTTAGAGTCACATCTCAGCTCCAGGAAGACATCATGTTTTCCCTCTGTCCACCTCTCCTTTGCAGAACATTCTTTCCATTCTTCTTAGCATAGAATCTCCAACAAGGATCATCTGCCTTCCTAGAATGGTTGAACATCTCTTTCTGGACATGTTTGATTGTCTTGGTGGTTGGACTGAGCAACCTCATATATGTCCTACGCAGCTCTCCATTCCATTTGATGGGAACAGTCTTCAAAGAATATTTTCTGTGGTTTTCAAACTGAATTCCTTGTAAGAATTTGATACTTGGAGCTGTGTGGAATTTTTCTGTCTGGTGGTCAAAGCCTGCCCATCCTCCTCTGCTCCCAGCCAAGTGGAATGCTGTCTAGTCCTCTTGCTTTTTGTGATTATGAACTGCCAGTCCTCCTCTCTGAATTCCACACTCTCAAGCTCCCCAGTTGCCAATTCCTTTCATAACTGAGTCAGGGTTGGTGATGCTTGCTAAATCTGGGTGTTAAAGTACTCATAAGCTTTTCTGATGCTTGAAGGTGTCAGTACTTGTCCTTACAAACCTTTTCTTCCAGAACATCATCAACTTTCACTTCATATCAGAAAATTCCATCTGAATTCAGGCAGGAAGTAATGCATGGCACATCCACTGCAAGTCACCTTCACTGTTCTATTCCTGCCTATTAAGAAACTGAGTATAGAGCTGTTCTTAAAAATACAGCCTCTCACATTAACTCTCCAACTCTCTCCAAAATCTCCATTTGCTGCTCCTCTTCATCTGGTTCTCACCTTCTGTCCTAGCTGCTGCTAGAGCACACTTTGGTTCCGTATTGGGACTGTTGGGGGCCAATTCGTCCTCTGGCACAGATTAGAGGGAAATTCTGACTTGTCCTATGGTCCCAGTGGCCACTACAAGATAGCATCTTGCGCTATCCCAAAATAGGGACAGTGAAACTACACACCCTGACTTTCCCAACCTACCCAGGCCCACCCTTTCTACTCTCTCCACTGATAGCTCCTGAGTGTGGTGGATGGGCAGAGACATGACTATGCCAGTAGGGCATAGCTCTGTATGCTGGGAGGCCTTTTTTGCCAGGGTATTTCCCTCTGGGGAGGAGTCTTCTGGTGTCTTTGTGATTCCTCTGATCCATCAGTAGGACAGGGATTAATTCCCCACTTGAGATCTCAGCTGGAGCTAGATGTAATAGGGTATACAGGGATATTTTAGCAAAGTATATATGTAGTTGAAAATTATATGCTTACATAAATGTAGTGGTGTCATTCAATATGAACTGTAGTCTTACGATGTTAAGTAAAACTACTACTCTGGCAGTATGCATTCCCATAGAATCAGAAAAATAACACTCACTGTAATTTATTCAACAGTTTTTACATTTCAGATGGGGTTGCTGGACATAACTGTTCAACAAGGAAGATTATCTCATCTTGGCAGGGCAGAATGGTAGAGGTGTCTCACCAAGATAATGTTTCAAAGCGGTATGTGCAGATTTAACTTTCCAACTCCTTTTGATACTTTCAATGCTACCGTGCACCCCACTGTACTTTCTGGACAGCAGTGAAATCTAGCAGAGATTCTTTGAAGTGCTGACGTTCCAACACAATGTGTGAACTTTAAAGCATCAGACCAAGCATGTGAACAGCACGTCATGTGCTTTACCTCACATAAAGGCCTGATCAAAGTCCCTATTACAAAATCCTCTGCACGGTCAGATTAAAATCCCTACTTAAAACTCAATCTTTGAAACAGTCATCACTGTCCTTTTTTGCTCCTTTCTTTGCTTCTGGATCACGGCATCCAAAATAATATGAGCTGTTCAAATGATGGATTCCCATCTTCATGGCATTGCTTCTTGTTCATATAATGCTCTGAGTCATCGGATTATTTGTGAAATCAAAAGATTGGAGGGAACAATCTTATCTTTCTTCTTATCTGTTTCCATTTTGTAAATGCCTCCTGAACATAATTATCATGAAACAGAAACCACACAAAAATCTTCATAGTATTTATTGTAAGTTCCACAAAAGCTATTAAAGCTGAAGGTACAAAACATTTTGGATGACCTTTCCAAATAGTTAGAAATTATGAAGGAGAAGCAGACGACTATTACTAATGACAAATAAATCAGACTCAGGAATGAGACTGTAGAGGGAGTAATATATATATTATCAGATATATACATTATCAGATTAATAGCATTATATATATATATATATATATATAATGCTATTAATCTGATAATGTTTTCTTTAGTTTTGAAGGACAATAATGATAAAGAAATTTGATCTAGTCCAAAATTATGGTAATATTTTTTTTCCTTATAAGAATTTCAATTACATTGGGATTTATTTTCGAAGTTTGTCACTAACTTCTAAAATAGCTGGGAGTTACTATGTACCTTAACTGCATTGCCAGACAATCAAATACCTGGATTTGTTTTAAATTTAATATGAACTCTGAATTCCCTAGCTTATAACAACATTTGATTTTTAATAGCTATGTTCTTCTTATATTTTTACACTAAAGTTGCATTGAAACTGAACTACAAATTTAACCATTTTTATTTTATTTTTAGTAAGAGGAAAAATACAATTACTATTAATGTTTGTTAAGGTGGAAAAACCAAACACTCAAAAGACAGGATACAGTGTGAAAAGCACAGGCAGGTTAAGTGACTTTCTCAGGATCACAGCAGAAGCATAGGTTGGCACAGTCAAGAATAGAGTTTATAGACTAAATCTTCACCCACCGTCTTAATAACAGGACCAGATTTCCACCCCTTTAACCTCTGAGACATTTAGCACCTATAAGTGAGCGTGATTCAAAACAAAAACACAGCACCCCAAGTTTAAAACTACTCTCAGTATCAGTAACAAAGACAAAGTGGTGCATTTTGTTCCAAGATCTCCACTGCATACCACCCCAGCCCTCCAGGTCCTCTCTGTCTCTGCTCTGTTCCCAGGTCCCCCCACAAAACTACATTTACACCCCTAGACTGGTCAGGAGCTCATGGGTATCCTCTTGTTTCTTCACTTGGTCTAGGCATGATGGGGAGCCAGTACTTCCTCCTTTCCTGGTGTCCATCCATCAGAAGGGAAGCTGAATTATTTTCCCTGCTGGCTTTTCCTTATAGCTGAGTTTGGAATTACCTATGTGCTGCTGAGCAGAACTTTTGGCTCCACTCAACAGCTGATCAGCAGCCACCATAGACCTGATCTATTACTTTATTTGCTTCTCTCTGACCCCTTACATGGGTGATGTCTACCCACCCTCAAGCATCCTCTTCCCCTTTGTGACACCCTTTTGAGTTGTGACACACAGGTCAAGAAATCCTTGTCTGACTAAATGATGTTTTTGCAGAGTAATATAAGTATAAAATATTCCTAAATGTGAGGAAGGAGTAAAAGTTACTCTCAGCCATGTACCCATTCCACTATGCCATGCAGTCTTCAGAAGCATTGAACTTTAAAAGTCTTTAAAATGATATGAATCTACAGTAATCCTCAATGACCCCTATCTGCCAAAGCCATTTATATTGGACTAAAAGGATACGATAGTAACATTTGTTTAATTTAATTCTGAATAATTTTAAACACAAAAGAATTTTAACAAATAGTTTCACTGTTATGGTTAATTTTTTGTCCCTTTTTGGTATTGCATGGAGCCATCCGGAGTCTCTTCTTCATTAAAAATATGAGGAAGGGGGGAAGCAAAAATGTTAAAAAGGTCATATATATGTTTAAGTTTAGCACTTGGATAATGTAGCTGTAGTTGCAATTTTGTCTTTATGATTTTATAAGCCTAAAATGAGATTAAAAATATTAGAACTGATCCTGTAGGCCTCAGGGAGGCAAATTCCCATTAAAGTCAATTGGAGTATTAGTTGAATAAGGACTGACTGATCGGTTCCATAAGTTTTATTTTTGTGCATATATAAAAGTAAACAGATTTGCAATAATAGGAAAGAAACCAAAGTAGGGAGACACTTCTATTAGTATGCAAACTATTTTTCTAAATGTGCTGAAAATTGTAATAGCTTAGATTTGATATTTGGCTGATGCTGTTTGTTCTTTGCTAGCTCAGTAGCTGGATATTTTCTAGATATCGTTGCATAATTTGTTTATTTAATTTGTATATACTTGCTGATTGAACTGTATCATCCAAATCAACATTTTTGTTGCTTATTTCAATGCTGAAGGTTCTACATACTCTATTAATTCAGTCGCACACATTGTCTGTTTAACAGCATATCTTATGGAAACAGCTGCTTGCTTTGATCTAGTTGAATACGATGGTAAGTTGGGCTTTTAGACACATTGCCTGTCAATCATGCTGTGTGATTTGGCTGATGTCTGCTTACTTTAATAAACAAATTCATTAGTATTTGAAATGCTCATAATCTGTGCCTTGTGTATACAGCAGTACACTGGACCTCAATTCAGGAACAAGTCCCACTGATTTATGTGGCACTTTAGCTCTGTATTGTGCGATCAACAGAGACTTCCATAGCAATGACAGATGCAAGGAGAAACATATAAAAACTGGTTTATATAGACTGAAATATTAACATGCATAAAATAACAGCAATCTTAACTGTGATTCATCCTCCAAAGTATTTTCCTGTGTTTTTGTTTGTTTGTTTGTTTGTTTTTCCCATGGGAGAGGGTGTGGTGGTCCCTGGTCTTAAAGATCCCATGGCACTTCTTACAGCCATAAGACTATTTGCCAGTGTAGCCTGGCCAAATTCCATTTGGGTAACTATATTCTTCCTCTCAAATTCTCTCTACAAGTTTTAGTTACATATGCCATTCTTCTTTGTGGGCTGTTCTACATGGTTGTGTTCCATTAATCCGGTATCATTAGTAAGGACCTGACAAGTTCCATTTTGGTGGGGGAAGTGATTCCAGTACATACAACATGTAAAGCAATTTGGGAGTCTTGCAGTAAAAGACTTCCTATGAATGAAATATTAGATATTTACAATGAGATTAAAATCATGTAGCTTTAAGGAGATCACATTTACATAAATGTAACAGCAAGTACTACAGGACATCATTAAACGTATGTCTAGTGTCTCATTTTTAGGCAGCATTTTTAACAGTCAACATTTCTAAATCAGTAGTCCCAAAAGAGGAATTATCAAACATCTTGACTTGAAACTTTCATATCACTCAAGCATACTACATTTAATATAGAATTTTTTCAGGTAACAAGTTCATCTTTCTGCCAACACGCTACTTTAACATGTTAACTGCTGGCAATGGCCCACCTTGATTATCACTATAAAAGGTTTTCCTCCCCCCACCCCCCCTCCACCCCCTGCTCTCCTGCTGGTAATAGCTCATCTTAAGTGATCACTCTCCTTACAGTGTATATGATAACACCCATTTTTTCATGTTCTGTGTGTATATAAATCTCCTCACTGTATTTTCCACTGAATGCATCCGATGAAGTGAGCTGTAGCTCACAAAAGCTTATGCTCAAATAAATTGGTTAGTCTCTGAGGTACCACTAGTACTCCTTTTCTTTTTACTTTAACGTGAGTTTTTGTACATCATGAAAGCACTTAGAATTGAACTTTTGTAATTAAAAAGAGTATCCCGTAAAGGCAGTGGATACTGGCCCCTGCATTGTGACATAGGTGTAACCTTAACCCATGTCATGTAACTGGAACCATGTAATAAGGAGCTCTCTCTTACTTGCACTTCTGCATGTTATACCTTTATTACAGTAACCCTTAGGGAGGATATAGTAGTGCTGAGCCTTTTCATCTCAATTGCACAAAGCAGTTGTCACCCAAGAGTATAACTTACTATTGACTGGAAAGTTCTGTAGCTCTATGTTTTTCAAGCTATTTGGGCCTATAATCCTTAACATTGCCAGCTGTCCTTTCAGGCTCTATCTGGGTTATTTTCAGCACTTGGGATAGCATATTCTAAGTGGCCATGGCCTTTTCTTTTAATCATCTATGAAACAGAGTAATTTATAGAGGAAAGTCTTGGAAAGAAGGGGGCAGAAAAGGGAGTTGGGGGAGAGTTATGAACCTCTGCCACCCTTGTTTTAAATGCCTTACTCCTAAAATTTTCTACCTTCCTCTCTCTCTGTTCATCCTGTCCCCAGTCTCCTCTTATTTTCCCTACTTCCCTTTTCTAAACAGGACACTCACTATCTCCATCCTTTCTCTCTTACTTTTCCCTTCTTCTGCTCCTCTCATTCCCTCACAGCCAGATCCCCATCCAGTCACGCCTTACCAAACCCTCTCCTCCAGGGGCCCAGTTCTTACACACAAACCATTAATAGTTTTATTTCGGAACTTGCATTACTCCCACATACTGCTCATCGTAAGTGATAGCAGGAAAGAAAACAGATAAGAAATTGAATCTCAAGCATTTGTAACTACTGAGTCAAAAGGTGCTGTGGTTGTGAAGGATATAGTTACTGATAATAACAAAACTGTCATATTAGATCAGAAGGCTAGCTGCATATGAAGATGTGGTAAATCAGAATCTTATGCCTTTCTTTCAGACAGTGTTCCAAAATAGCGTA
The DNA here is from genome assembly GCF_965140285.1 of Lepidochelys kempii. Classification (NCBI taxonomy): domain Eukaryota; kingdom Metazoa; phylum Chordata; order Testudines; family Cheloniidae; genus Lepidochelys; species Lepidochelys kempii. The sequence continues at coordinate 85,384,345 of NC_136380.1, forward strand.
AGTAGACTTTGGAGCTTTTAAAAAAAGACAGAATAGAACAGAATTTAGTCTTAAACAGTGATTTCACTTTAAAGCTTGGCCACCCCTCAGAACAACCTTCAGGATTTAATAGTATAATACAACTCACATTTTAAGCAACCATTTTGGGTTTCAGATCCCTGCGGTTATGTTAAGCTACATTTTTTATTGATTCTTTTAGTATAGGTTATGAAATTAAATTGCTAAACACAAGGGAAAAGATTACACCATTCACTTAAAATGCTTCAGGACTTACACTAAGTAATAGCTGAACAAGAGTATACAATACATCTGGAAGTACATCTGGCAGTTGAAGTCATCTGGCTTACCATCATGCTGTATCTTGTTCATATAAAACACCTAGGATGCTGTGCTCTGTCATACGATCAGGCATATGGTAATTTTATTTTGGGACGGATCTGTACCAAAACCCCTGATCCAAACAAGCCTAAACGTTGAGAAAGTTCAGAATGGCTATGAAGCTTTTATTCTGCCCAACATTAATTATCTTATAGTTTCTTTATGCAATTAATTGAAATAACTGACAAATGGTTATGGTTTCCTAAATAACAAATTATTGCTTAATGCTTTCCTGATGCGCATATGAATACTTGATTCAAACAAGCCACTTCTTGTTTCATTATATCTGAGCTGCTATTGAACATATATTAGTCTTGTTATAGTGATAGATTTTATATATGAATCATAGAATCATAGAACTGGAAGGGACCTCCAGAGGTCATGAAGTACCTTCACTTCAGGAATAAGAGTGTACTGATCAATTGAACTTTCCATTCATATATCATCTTATTTCATTTAGAGCTGGCAACACATTACATTTTAATGTCAGATTCCAGCAATAGCACACATCACTTGGAACAGATGGATTTTCAGTTGAACATTAATGTAAGAATCCTATGAAATTTATATTAACAGAGCAGTTGCTGATAATTAATGCAACTGAGTTTTATAGAAAATCATGTCTGTGTGATTTATGGTTTGACAATACCTATCCATTTTTTGCTGTATGCTCACTTTTCCATTATTATAAATGCCACTGACACTTGCCAGGCAGCACTTCTTAACAGCAGGTGTATTGCTAGTTTTAAGGCTTTGCTGAGTTTTCTGTAGTAACCACTGTGATTGAGATGTCTAAAATTATGAAAACTGCCCCTTGCCCTGCAGATGACAACAATTCAGCTACAGCCTCCTTTGCTAAAGGAGGACATTTAAATTTCATGAATTGGACTTCAGTTCCACCTATAAATGGCCACAAGTATGCGAGGTACAAAGCAGTGGAGGATTGGGTCATTTGTCTCTACTCCCTTTCTGACTTTGTCCAATCTAGACAAGCCTTAATACCATCTTTTCTCACGGTCGTGCCACTGTTGGTGCAAAAGGCACATCTGTATCAAATTCATACTGGAAATCTTGCCAGTATTTTTTCATCTTAATTCTCCATCTGTTTTTGAAAAATTGACATCAATCATATTTTACAACTGGTCAGAAAATGGGAACTTCCTTTCTGGGGAAATCTGGCACTGGATACTGTGGGAAACATGATACCAGACTAGACATACCGCTGATCAGTTGCACTCTGATATTGCCTATATGCAGCAATGCTTACATACGTATGATAGAGTATGCTAACCCAAAGAACGCTGGCGCTTAATCCCAAAGAAATTAAAAGTTACATCTCAAACTACATCCTTTATTTGTACAATTCTTCATAAGATTGTTGATAGTGTTGAAAATGCACCCTATCCAATCATCTGTGACAATACTTATGTACTTTAAGGATGGGATTTTCAAAAGCAACAGTGATTTTGGATGCCTACATTTTTGGCTGCTCAATTTTGAGAAATATTAAAGGCATCTGATTTCCAGAAAGTACTGTGCACCAACTATCATATTAATTATTATTATTTATTATTTATTTTATAATCATCATATTGCAGAGGAGTCTCAGTCATAAACCAGAACCCCATTGTGCTAGGTGCTGTACAAACACAGAACTAAAAGACAGTCTTTGCCCGAGACAGCTTACAATCTTAGTGTAAAACAAGAGAAAACAGATGGATACAGACAGATGGGGGGAGTACAAGGAAACAATGAGACCATATTTGTCAGCATAATAGACAGTGATCTTAGCACCCCAACAGTCTAACCACAGTCAAACATTTTTTGTAGAGCAAAGTAGAGTTTTAAGGAGAGTCTTGAAGGAAAAATAAGGAGTTAGCTTTGCAGATGTTTACACGGAGCTTCCCCCAAGGATGAAGGGCAGCATGGGAGAAAGCATGGAAGTGCTTCCTTGAAAATTTAACATGTGGGCAATGGAGGCTGATATCATGGGCCAGTCAGAGGTAGGATACAACTTTTTCATACTGAATAAAAGATGATAGGTAAGATGGGGAAAGGTCACAAAGGGCTTTGAAAGTGAAGAAAAGTATCTTATATTTGGTTCAATCAGGGCTGCTCTGGCTAATGGCAAAGTAGGCAGCTGCTTAAATCAGCAGATTGCTGGGCAGCTGCCTAAGGGAGCAGATTAGACAGAGGGGCAGCTGGGCCAAATTTGAGTGGCACAGCAACCCCATGCACCAGGTTGCAATATCACTCATTCAGAATTGTACCTGGATGCCCTCCTTCGTTATGGAGGTGTGGCCTGGCTAAATCATTTGTCCTAGGCCTATGAGGAAGGGGACAACACACGGAAGTTTTAGCGAGGATAGCAGATTGTTTTGAGTGGCGCCTGAATATGACAGACAAGAGGGAATCAGCAGAGGATCATAACGAAAGGGCTGACAAGATCAAAGGAACTGGCTAGGAAAATTATTTTTGCAGAAGAATTCTGAATGGATATGAACAGGGAAAGATTGCATTTGTGAAGGCTGGAGAAAAGGATGCTGCAGTAATCAAGGTACAAAACAGTGAGAGCTTAGACAAGAGTTTTAGCTGTGTGGATGAATGGAAAGGTTGTATCTTAGAGATATATAGAGAAAGAATCTAGATAATCACAATGATCCCTTCTGCCCTTTTAATCTATGACTCTATTATCCTCTGAAGGACATGCAGAAGAAACAATTAGAGAGGTAGGAGGAGAACCAGGAGAGGACAGTTATGGAAGCCAATGAGGAAAAGATTTAAAAATGAAGAACATGGTCAATTATGTTGAAAGCAACTAACAAGTCACGGAGGATGAGGATGGAGGACTGGCTCTGAGATTTGGCTAAGAAGAGGTCTTGAGAAATTTTGGTGAAACTGTTTCAGTTGACTGTAAAACAGATTAGAGAGGGACTAGGATTACATGGGAGGAGAGGAACTCCAGACAGCAACTGTAAATAACACTTTTCATAATCTTAGAGATGAAAGGGAGAAAGGAGATTAGGTGGTAATTAGAGACAAATGGAGTCTGAAAATCAAGCATCTATAAAGTGACTCAGGTTGGACATCCACAATTACTAGTCACATGAGATATTTTGGCTAGACTGGCAGGGATTCATTCACATTTTCTTGACTTTGTGTGTTGCCATTAGAATACTAATTTATTTACCTCTCTGTTCTGGTGTTGTTCTGTTCTTTATTCTAGTACAGCTTCTTTTCTGTGGGATCAGGACTGGCCTTATGGGTGGGTGCTGTGGGCGACCACCCAGGGCGTCATGGTCAGGATGATGGTGGTCAAGAGGCTCCAAAGGGCTGTGCCCCCCCAGGGTGAGGGGATAAAAGGTCATGTGGGGTGGGAGCCAGGGGGTCACACATATCCCCTCTCCACCTTCCTGGCAGTATGAATCCTTCAGTGATGCCGCCACTCCAGCTGCTGCTGCTCTGCCTGCTGAGCAGCTGCCTGTTGCTCAGGGAGCAGTGCTTAAAGGGTGCCAAAGAAAGTTTGCCCATGGTGTCATTTGCCCTCAGGCCAGCCCTGTGTGGGAGAATACAGTGACATTTTTAAATGCCAGCATAAGAGTAGGCACCTCAGCAGGTACATAGTACATATACTGGACAGCACTAAAGGTGATCTATGGTGTGTAGTCATCACTGAAGAAATTCTTGTTAATTTTGTATTTCTCTCTTTCTCTCTCTTTCTATATATAGAAAAGTGATGATGTTAATATGCATGACATGAGCATATAGTTCCATCTCTTCTCTCTAGAAAATATACTGCATGTTGGATAATGGGAGATGAAACTTTTCATCTCTAAATCACAGGCTCATATCCAGCCCAGGCTAGCCGTGATTGAGAGTTATTGCCTTCTGAAGCTATTTGTCAAAGAAATTGGTAGCCTCAGGTCCCATATCTGCTTGATACGTATACACATCACAAATACTATTACAATTGGCTACTTTTTTACTAATCACGGAGTGGAGAGACAGAAGATTAAGTAGGCCAGGAGGGTGTATGTTTTCCCTTTCCTAGCTATAATTTCTCAAAGTCATAGCAGAGCCATGTAGTTGGGATAGTAGAACGATGTGTGCAGTGCTTCATTTGATTTGTAGATAGATTAATTCTCCAACTAGAAGACTGAAATTTATATATTTAAATTACTGAATTGAAATATATAGCAAACTCACTTATTATAATGTAAAATTTACTTTATACAATTTATTTTCCTCTGTGGCATATATCGTAAAATATGACAGCTTCAAGAATGATATGGAAAATGACACATGTGACATGATTTATTCAGAGACAAAAGGCTCTGACTAGATCATGTCACATAAGAACTTCAACTTGAACTTGAAGTATTTGGAGGAACAAACATCTAATGCATCTGACTATGTTAAATTCATAATGCATGCAGTAGGAAAGTTCACCTACTTCAGATAATACTGTGAAAACGAAATGCTATGCCTTTGATTAAAAAGTTGGCAATTTGTATGTGTTCTGGACATTCTTGTATGCACCATTATCTCCCTAAATATTCTATTATAATCCAAATAACTTTGCTATATTTGCTAGGAAATGTGTTGTGGTATTATTAAATAAAATTTAAAAAGATGCTTAAATTCTGTATCATGAAACATTTATATCTAATGTTTAAATATATATAATGTAGTAAATGGCAGTGAACATGGATTTCTGAAAAGAAAGGCAATCAGTTGATGAATTTGTTTGTGGCCTTTAAGCATATTACTAAATAGGTAAACATTGGGGAGTTAATAGCAACTTCTTATCTGTACTTAAATACATTTTCTTTTTTAGTGTGCAATGCAGTGTCAGTCAGTATTATAAAAGCGAACTTCTGAAATGAATGAGAAATTGCCTTAACATAGGAAAAATGGATTATCTTTGCTTGGAAGAACAGATTATTCTGATCAAATTAAAAAAAATTATATTGCTCACACTTCATATTAAGAGTACACTTGTAGACCATAATTGTTGCAAACATGTACCAACATGAGCCTGCTAAAAACAGTGGCACAACTGAAGTAACAGTACAATGGTAAATGGCATCATGGGCTAGCTACCCTGAGTATAAACCTGCCAGGGGTTTGTACCCAGAAAGGCTAGCCTGTGCCACCACTCACCAGGGCTCATGTTATTGCAGCTATGCTACTATTTTTAGCATGCTAGCTGAATGAAAGCTGCTGTATGTCTATGCAAGCTGGGAATTCCACCCCTAGCTCTAAGTGTAGATGAGGCCTATGGGGAAGTCTAATAAACTAATGCTCCCAAGTGCTATGATAATATAAATGATAAATAATAATAGGAACTGCAGTGTCAAGTAAAATTATAATCTACATACCAGTGGGGAAGGATCAGAAAGTACTTCTCTCTTGCTAATTTCACTAAAACTTTTAGAAATACTGGGGACAGTTAGGCTCCTGACAGCTCTTTTCAGGAATCCCTTTCTGGAACACCATGGGAATTTACAGCAATCCAGACTAGATTGCCTTGATTCACAGGACTTTGTAGAAGTTCTCATATAGTACCTGGTTTCAAGGGAAGTCTCTAATACCAGGAAAGAAACAGATATCAAACTGGTGGAGTATTATCACTAGATCATATGGTGGAAGAGGACCAGGGTTTTTTTAGCCCATATTGTGTATCCTGGATTGCATGGAGTAAAGGTTGAAAAAAAACAACAGGAAATCAAAACACTCTTTTGATAGCTCTGGAAAGGAAGGTTTATTCATTTCACAGTGCTCCAAGGTGGGCATTCTTATGACAGGACAAACCCATGGCTGGATACCTGAAGTCAGAAGGTAGAGTACTCCAGATTTCTGCACTAAACAGGGTCTTCCCCATACCACAGGACTCTTCTTCGATCTTCTGACTTGGTCTTCTGGTACAGCTGCAGCTTTGTGTTTGCAAAGACTTAAATCCTCCATTATTAGTTCTACAATGGATGTTGGAGGTAGTACATTTTGCTCTTTGCACAGTCCTGTAAGGGTTCCCATTCCTCAGATCAATATAGATAAATATAACTCAATATAATGAGAGCTCAGCCTGTTTATATGAATAGTCAAAAAACCTAGATATAACAGTTGTAGAGGTGATTGGTTATCAAAGACAGATCTAAAAAAAAAGCCTATCTAAGCTTTCCTATCCCCCCACCTTTGAATATTCCTCTGGAGGAGAGTGTATGCTGGCATACAGGCATGGTATTCAGTGTGCACATTGCCCCAAGAGTTTTCATATAGTAATGGAATCAGTAATTTGCCTATTCTGATTTCTAGTTGTAATTAGGCTAATATTTTGGGGTGATATTTTAAATGTCCCAGCATTAGAAGAACTGTTTAAGTTACATTATCAACCATAGAAGATATGTTAAAGGACCTGGGTTTTCTTGGTAAACATAGACAAATCTATTTTTACCCAATTGTTCTAGTTTAGATTCCTTAGGATTTTCAGTAAATGCAGAGGAATCTTCTTAAACTGTCCCTGATCCAGAAGGAATGTATAATAATGTTGTATCAGGATATAATGGTTACCACTTTGCATCCCAGAGAAATGTAGCCAAGCTAGATTGGGGTCATTGCTAGCACTATTGCCAGACTTTCTATTGGCCAGACTCAGTGGCATACTGAAACAAATATAGAATAATGTGTAGCAAGTTCTTGTTTCACAGGGGCCAGTTAAATAGACCTGGCATGTTGGACAGGAAATATAATTCTGTTAGAAAACTGCTCCTTTTTGTATACATCCACTATATAAATATTAGAAACAGATACTTCAAAATTGGACAGGGCAGGCTCCCTGGGTTATCTGAGGACTGGTGGTTCATGGGCTCAGTTTAAATATTAAAAAAAAAAACTAATAAAAACATGTGTTGTGATTAGGTGTATTTAGCCCTTTCTTCTGTGAATTATCTCTGATCAAACTTTGATTGTATATGAAATTTATTTAGAAAGTTTTGATAAACACTTCTTGTGAACATATTTCAGACTGCATACATTCTTACTCTTTGGATGCACTCAGATATTTCAGTGATAGACACCAATATGAGAATCTAGAGAGATTGTCAAGGTTCCTTCCCCACTCTGAACTCTAAGATACAGATGTGGGGACCTGCGTGAAAACCTCCTAAGCTTACTTTTACCAGCTTAGGTTAAAACTTCCCCAAGGTACAAACTAATTTACCCTTTGCCGTTGGACTTCCACTGCCACCACCAAACGTTTATCTGGGTTTATTTTTATTAGGAAAGTGTTGTTTGGAAACATCTCCCCCCCCAAAATCCTCCCAACCCTTGCACCCCACTTGCTGGGGAAGTTTTGGTAAAAATCCTCACCAATTTGCATAGGTGACCACAGACCCAAACCCTTGGATCTTAAGAACAATGAAAAAACATTCAGTTTCTGAAAAGAAGGATTTTAATGGAAGTAAAAAGTAAAAAAGAATCACCTCTGTAAAATCAGGATGGTAAATACCTTACAGGGTAATTAGATTCAAAACATAGAGAATCCCTCTAGGCAAAACCTTAAGTTACAAAAAGACACACAGACAGGAATATCCATTCTATTCAGCACAGCTTAATTTCTCAGCCATTTAAAGAAATCATAATCTAATGCATATCTAGCTAGATTATTTACTAAATTCTAAGACTCCATTCTGTTCTGTCCCTGGCAAAAGCATCACACAGACAGCCATAGACCCTTTGTTTTTCTCCCTCCTCCCAGCTTTTGAAAGTATCTTGTCTCCTCATTGGTCATTTTGGTCAGGTGCCAGCGAGGTTATCCTAGCTTCTTAACCTTTTACAGGTGAAAGGATTTTTCCTCTGGCCAGGAGAGATTTTAAAGGTGTTTAGCCTTCCCTTTATATTTATTACAGAAATAATGCCAGATTAAGAGTTTGCTATGTATAACATACAAAATAGCCTGTGTTAAAAGAACATTATTAAGGTTGCTAAGCCAAATGCTCCAAAGTTAGGAATTAAGGTTGCCTGTTCATTCAGCCCTGTTGTATCAATTACATGATCACAACAATTTTTTTACCAGAGTCCTCTTCCTGACACCCAACATGGAAAATTTACGCCCAAATGGTTAAATTTTGATGAGGTTATAAGCAGCTGAAAACACGGTTTTAAAACGGGAATTGTTAGGCATTCTCAACTGTAGGCGTTGCTACCTGTGCCATCTATAACATATAGAAATTAATGAGTATTCTCCAAGGATAAATTCTTGCAATGACCCATATTTGTAATTTAACAAAATTACTTGGAATGAATTCAGATTTCAATTCCCATGCTGTTCAGTTTGTTAGCTGAAGCTGAAAAAGAACACTGAAGGGTTCGTCAAAATAAGTGAAGTAATGTAAATTAAGGCACAAGTGGGAATACACCAGGGGGGAAAAAGAGATAATGAACAAACATACTTCTAGAAGTGCTGAATAAAAATGCCTGTCTTTTTGATACGAGTTCAGACCAAGATAGTTTATTTTGGTATAATGTGTAAGTGTCATTTTATCATTATCCATGGAGGAACCAGGCAGGATATAAAAGAGAAGAAAGCAAGTGAATAAAAAGCTTGGTTTGAAGTCAGCAAAAGCTGACATTTGCTTCTCCTTTTTTTCATCCTACTAAAGGAAATAAGTGGGGTTTGGGGCTAGATGAAAATGGGACACCTTTTGTCATCTCCCACTGCAGGTAGCATTGCAAAAGTTTAAAATATTTTTGTTTGGAACCTAATTTTGTGGAAAAGGTGAAATATGGATACTTGTCATAGGCATAACTGAAGGCCTAGTTTGGCAGATGTCTCCGGTATTATTACATAGTGCTGTATTTACAGCTGGAATCTGATACCACAATTTGCAGCAATGACAAGTTTACAGATAGTGATAAGTAAAATTTAACATTGATTAAGGACTAGCTCTGTTTGAGAAAGACCCCAAACATTCAAATGATTATCCTAACTCTAGCCAAACTATATCAGACTTTGAGAGCTGCAATATTAGATGGGAAAGCTCACAAAATGTTCTTTCGTGAGAACTCTAGTGTTTCCTGTTTCTAGTCATGTCAGAAATAGAGAAGTAGCAGCCTTTCTTTTAGTATTGGCACATTTGTTTCACCATAGCCCAGCATAGGGAGTTTCAACAGCATAGGCACAATCCCTTACCAACCTCCCACATGTTCAGTAGGCCTGCACAGACTGTATCATCATCTAACAATTTCCTGACTGGAACAAAGTAAGACGGTTCAGGGCTGCATGAAAATGAAAATAAATAAATAAATAAATAAATAACATTCAACTGAACTCCAAACCTGTACAAATATATGTTTTGAGTTCAGTTAGAATTTCAAAGGAAAGCTTTGGACTGTTCTTCACAGATTCATATGCCATCCATTTCAAATGTTAGGTTTCTAACTCCATATTTATGCTCCCAAATAAAAAAAAATAACCTGATTTTAAGAGGTGTAAATCCAGATATTTACATAATTTTGCCATTAATCAATAATGTCATAGTTATATATTTTTCCTATTAAACTGTATACACAAAATAGTTTTCAAGAAACTGTAATTACTTTACTAAAATATTATATTGCCAACTGATTAAAATATTTACTGATCATATGTGCCATTTAGGTATTAAAATCAAGACAACAGTAGTAATACATTTAAAAAAAAAATCATGGGTCAGAGATAAGGTGTTTTGATGAAATATGCATTTCTTTATACCTAATAAGAATAATATGCCTATTTAGCATGTATAAGATGTATAATGCCTTTACCTTTTTTAACTTATTAACTTTATTTTAAGTACTTGGGTTTTATAAATAATTTGATGGGAAAGGTTGTAATTTTCCCTTAGGAGACTTCACTGGCATTTGAAACAATAAGAATGTTAATGATAAGGTGGTATTCCCTGGAGCACTGCCATTCAGACACTGCAGTTCCCATCACAGTAGAGGTTCTCGAAATGCCTGTGAATCATCAGAACCAATCATTAGGAGAACTGTTGGAACTAGAATAACATAGCAGTTATTACACCAAAAGAGCACCAGCTTTCCCTTTTGATTCTCGTGTGCTGTGGCCCTGCTCAGCCTCAACAGAGATCATTTTCCTAAGACCAAGTGCCACTCAGGATGCATACACAGGACTTTTCAGCGACACCCCCCACCCCAATAGTACATTTTAATTTCCACTGCAAAAGGTATGTGAATGTAGCTGATTGGCTGATCACTGTGGTGTCTTCAGTGGTCTCCTACCTCTACATTTCCTATGCTCTCTCTTTTTGAGAGGAGGGGAGGGGTAGCTCAGCAGTTTGAGCATTGGGCTGCTAAACCCAGGGTTATGAGTTCAGTTCTTGAGGGGACCATTTAGGGATCTGGCGCAAAAATTCAGGATTGGTTCTGCTTTGAGCAGGGGATTGGACTAGATGACCTCCTGAGGTCCCTTCCAATGCTGATATTCTATGCACAATTCATCTCTTTAATCCATTTTTAGTCCAAACTGGTACAACAGTTTTGCCCTTCCCTTGGCATTGCAGCTACCCAGAATTCTGCATTCCTCTTTTTTCCCCATAACCATCTGGCCTTTTTTTACCCCACTGCCACAGCTGCCTTCCTTCCTAGCTGCTGCCTCTTCTGAGTCTCAGCACTGAGCCACTGGAGGGCTGTCTGAAGACCTTCTTTTAGCTGCCAGTCCCCCATCTTGTTTACACCTATCTAACCCTAACTAAGAGCACAGCACATATCTCTGAAAAGAGATAGCAAGCACCTGTTTCAGTGGCCACACCCATTATACCACCTACTTGTGAACATCTACCCTTCAGCATGCACAAGTTCTGTACACTGCCACCAACCCATCTGCAAGTCCTCTATATGGATGTTTCCAGCTTACATATAAAGGGATTTGTGATTTCACAAGACTCTGAAAATAAGGTCTCAGCCCAAAATCTGTTAATATGAGAGCACTCTCTTATCTGATAGTTATTTGCAGTAATGATTTAAAACTAAGGTAACACCTGATAAAGAATACTATTCTCAGATCTACTGCTACTTTATTCCTCTGATGGAGACAAGCATTACCTAATAAATGTGCTATGTTTATCTAGATTAATTAAATATTAAAACATGTTGTGGAAAGATGGATTAGTCAATAGAGAAAACAGTAGGCTTGTAGAATGTTATGCAATCTAACATTTTAAATGAAAGACTGCCAATTTATGGATTTTCTGCCAGTGATTGTAAAAACCTGAAGTCATAGAAATATTTGTGCTTCTTACTCATCCAGGATTCTCCATAACAATTCAATCAAAACATGAAAGGCTTCAAGAAACCATGATGACATATTATGTTAATGGCTGTACCAGTCTGCTGCTTCTTGCTGGGAGACTGCTGCAGTTAGTGTTACTACAATGACATTGCTATTAAATAATTTACTTTGGTTGGCTGCACAATTTCCTCTGCTCCATCCTTAACATAACGATAGGGTTTGTGATATGGCAAGTATATTTTTTTTCCCACAGATCCTTCTTTAAAGGAGGCTTAGATATTCCCTCCCAGGTAGATTCATGATGAGTAAGAAGGCACAACCTTGAACCAAAAAGTTTGTTGTGTAAAATAGACAGATGACATATATCATAATAGTAGTAGGCAGGAGGATGAAATGAAGAGACAGTGGGGAACAAGGTGAAAAGGTAAAGTTGTTCTTAGAAGGAAATAACACACAGATATAAAATCATGCCATTTTTTCAGTTTTGTTGTTTCTTACTAATTTTAGTTGTCTATTTCTATGTGTGTTTATCTCTCTGTGTGTTTTAATATACCCAGGCACACAAGAAGGAACATGCTCATCTTAACCCAAGAATTATTGGCCAGCTTGTTAATGGCATTTCGGTTCTAAGGATGTCTAGACACTTTTGAAAATACTACTAACCATCTATTTGCATTTTAGGTACCTATAAATCTTTGAAAATCAGACATTATGCTATTTCCCCATAATGCACCAAATTACATGGATTTTAAAGAATTCAGGACCTCCCCAACACAAAGTTAGTATCCATTGCACTAAATATAACATTCCTCTGTGTCCCAATGGTAATTAACTCTGAATGTGCCACAGGATGTTCTTCATTATAACCAAACTGAATATCTTTCATTGTGAAAGAAGATCATATATTACTTAGCACTTAAGTGTATTTCTATATTAGGTGCTACTTTATTATGAACAAATCTGGATTAGGATTATTGGCACTGCTGTAATACAAATAATAAGAAAAGGCAAGGTTAGAGTTTTCAAACCTGGATGCCTAAAATTAGGCATCCAAATCTTTATTTAGGCATGCACATAATTTGTCTGATTTTCATTGTCATGGAACACCCACAACTAATACTGAAGTCAGTTGGAGCTGTGGATGCTGAGTCTCTCTGACAATAAAGCCACTTATGTAGACACCTAAATGCTGTATGGATTTAGGCGCTGAGCACTGGGCACCAAAATTTGAAATTATTGTTTTGAATATTTTGTTTTGTTTACTGAATTAAACCCAAATAATAAGATTTTCAGAATTTACATTTATGTGATAAGCCATGAGAGTTAAACAATAGTTCAGTGCTAAACACAACTTTTACTTAACAACCACTATTAAAATGGCAGCAACCCCAAATACTCCTTTAACAAGTTCCTTGAGTGATTCATGAATTGTCACATTACATTAATCAAACGGAAATGTTGGCTCTACAATATGTATTCTATATCAAAGAGGAAAATAAAGCCAAAATACTTTCAGTACTTACTGCCAAGGATATAATTCTGTTGAACATTAAATGGCTTTCCTCCTCTTAAAAAGTATCATAGAATATCAGGGTTGGAAAGTCATCTAGTTCAACCCCCTGCTCAAAGCAAGACCAATCCTGAATTTTTGCCTCAAAGATTGAGCTCACAACCCTGGGTTTAGCAGCCCAATGCTCAAACCACTGAGCTTTCTAGTTTCTTTAGTAACTGATATCACAAAGGATTATTGAACAGCAACCATCCATCTTGAATGATGTGGTAAACACCAATGCAGTTCACTTACTGTCTGTTGTTCTTCAGCACGTCTAGCTAAAAAGCTCAATTCTTGAGCGTCAGTCCTTTCCACTGTCTCAGCTGGTGGTGCTTCCTTCTGGCCATCCTGGGGATTAGCTCTGGCCAGCCATTGCACCCTCCCTTATGGTGTCTCCTGTCAGCCTCTCGCCCTGAGAACCCCTCTCACTAGATGAGCCACAGACTCCTCTCTTCATGATTCAGCCATACATGTCCCCCCATTCCGGGATATCAAAGTCCTTCTTGACAAATGAACTCACTCAGTCTTCCTCGTCACTGCCTCGCTGGTGCCACCTCATCCACATCTGGTAGGGGGATCCGGGCCAACCCTCTACTCTGGGTCCTGTCTTATGGGCCTCTCATCAAGAGCCCAGGTTTGACCTACCTCATACCTCGCTGACCTTTCCCCTGAACCTTACCTACCTTTCTGGCTCTTCCTCATCTTTGGGCTTGCCAAGCCACACTCCCTCCTCCCAGGGATAAACTGTAGGCTACTCGCCTATAGCCCCTTTTCTCCTTCCCTCCAGCCTCTTTTGTTGCCAGCTTCCAGAGCTTATATAGGCCCCACTGGTTCCTTCCCAACTGAGCCTGTCCTACTTAGTGGGTCTGTTGAAGATGTGATAAGTTGATGGCAATTCACTCTCCTATCGAATTCAGTACTCCACCTCCACCTCCCAAGAAGCAGAAGCTATGTTGACAGGAGATCATTTCCAATCGACATAGTGCAGTGTAGACACCACTGTAAATCAATCTAAGCTAAGTCAATTTATGTTATGTAACTTACATAACTTAACTGGTGTAACTTAGATTGACTTCCCTCATTAGCATAGACCAGGCCTCCTTCTCCAGGTGCAGTCTGGACAGTTATTTGGCCCACGTAGCCATCTTAACCCTTCCATGCCCCATGACGGGTAAATACTGCATCACAGCCACATTTAATGAAGGCATAAAATGCAGGGCCAGAAGATGAAGCAAGTGCACTTCGAGCACTTGAGGCCTGCTGGCATTTTTTTTTTTCATTTTCCTCTCTCTCAACCATTGCATTTCAGCCTCTCTTTCAACGATCTCTGTTTGACTCCCAAGTGCAGCACAGATCTCCACTGTAGCCTGTTGTTAGCTGCCTCTTCCCAGCTTGTTGTGTTGATAATGAAAGTATTCAAGCCCATCTTGCAAATGTACTAGAATCTGAACTTAAATTGGCCCAGTGGCCTTGGAGCATCCACAAGTTCTCCATACAGGAGAGCTTCTGGAATGCCTGGGGCATGCCTTCCTTCCCATCCCAAGTTCTATGGAATATCTGCCAAGACAAAGCTTCAGTCATCCTGATTGTGCCCAACTGGCCGACACAGGTCTGGTTTATGGATATGCTGAAGCTCTCAGTGTATCCACATGGGAACATCCCCACATTTCTGGAGCTTCTAATACAGCACAAGGGCACTCCAGTCTGGTACCACTGCAGCTCAAAACTGGGTATTTTAATGGGCAACAGAAATAGAGTGCTCTTGTTCTAAAGGTATGCAAACCGTCCTTAACTAAAACAGAAAAGAGTTTACAAAGAACTGTTATGCAGCAAAATGGAAGTGTTTCTCTTCTCGGGCTGCCCAGTGCAACTTGTCTCCAGAATCAGATGGAATCTCTGCTATCTCAGAGTATCTATTTATCCTTATGTCTTTGGGTCTTGAGCTAAGTTTTTTGCCTGTGCTAGCAGCAATCAGCATTTACCATATTTACTCATCTAGTCACAACTAGATTTCTGAAGGGGATACCTTTCTGCCATTGGTGAAGTTCTCACTTCAGTGGGACTTCAATTTTGTTTTGTTGTCAATCGCTAAACCCCCCATTTGAGCTGCTATATATATATATATATATATACTCTATGTCCCATCTGTCCATGAAGGTGGCCAGAAGAGTCAACTAGCTGGGAGGACTTGTGGTGGACCTGCCATACCCTGTCTTCTATAAAGAAAACATCTTGTTATGATCCCACCCTAGATTCATTCTTAAAGTAGTTTCTGAGTTTCATATGAGTCAGGTAATTCACTTACCAGTATTTTTGATATGCCTCAAATGAAGAGAGAAGGCTCTGATCTTTTATCTGCAAAGAACAAAGGGTGTTAGAAAGGCACCTAAATTATTTTTTTCTATAGCAGAGCAATCAAGGGGTCAAGTTATATTGATGCAGAGACTTTCAAAATGGATCTCAGGTTGTATTACCAACTAGCTCACATTCACCCTCTCCAGAGGGCTCCAGAGGGCTCATTCCA
The DNA here is from genome assembly GCF_965140285.1 of Lepidochelys kempii. Classification (NCBI taxonomy): domain Eukaryota; kingdom Metazoa; phylum Chordata; order Testudines; family Cheloniidae; genus Lepidochelys; species Lepidochelys kempii. Next base: position 85,400,089 of record NC_136380.1, read on the forward strand.
CTACTGGCCAATCTATTTTGGCTGCATATCTGAAAGACATAACCCTCCTAGAGATATGTAGGGCAACTATTTGGAGCTCTTTGCATACCTTCACAAGACATTACACCCTGGACCAGTGATCAACTGTGAATACAGCTGTGGGGACAGCAGTACTACAGTCAGTTATCATTACTGTGTCCTCCCACCAAACCCCATCTCACTACTTCTTGATAATTTCACACATGGGGAATACACATAGGTACCATCACTTGAAGAAGAAATGGAGGTTACTTTCCTGTAACTGGAGATTCTTCAAGATGTGTGGCCCATATCTGTATTTCTCTATCTGCCCTCCATCCCCTCTGCTGCGGAGTTTTTGAACTGCACTAAGAATGGGAAATTGATGAGGTGTCTGACTGCATCATCCCTCATGATCTCAGCTCATAGCATAGGGAGTGCGTTGGCATATGTGAAAGCTAATGGACGCTGCTTACAAAAAATTCTAGCTTGGGGTTCATGGTGTGCATATGTATCCCATGTGTGGAATACAGATAAGGACCACACATTTCAAAGAACCTCCAGTTACTAGTGTGTAACTTATCTTTTCCCTGAGATTCATAGTGAATTGGAGACACCTTCCTTGGTCTTTTGTGTTGTTAATGTTAAGGCATGGGAAACAACTTTGGTATGATGGAATTTCTGTAGAGAAAGCCTTATTTTTCAGCATACAAATGAATGGCCTGTGTCTCAGTGTGAACTGTGATTATGGAGAACATCATGTAGTTATTTTCTACCTGTGACAAATAAATGCAGTTGGTACCAGTATCCACATCTAGGATGTTTCCATAAGACCTTCCAGCAGTGACTGTCTTGGAAGTAGGTGTTAGTAATACACAATTCTTGTGGCACAGTTCAGTTGTCTTTGCCCATTGCTATTCATATTTTCCCCCACTCTGTGTTGGCCAATGCACAGTATCCACATATCATGATCTGAGCTGACTTTAGCATTGAAGTCTCCCAATGATAGCTTAGTGATGATGCTGTTGAGTTGCTGATAGAACGATTACATCTCTTCAGAGATAGAGGAAATCACATGAACTGATGTACATCGTATGTACTGATGAAGATGGAAAGTCACCTGTGGTAGACATTCTTAGTGATACAATATGTTCTGATGTTGCAACAGATCATTTGACCATGCGCATTAATGAGTTTTTGACTGAAAACCCCACCCTGTGGTTTGTTGAGGTCTGGTTTACTTTTTCCATGCCAGAAAAAAATGTTTAATTTATCTCATGTAGAGAGCCTGTGTCAGCTAGTCTGGCTTTTGAGAGAGTAGCTATGTCCATCTCAAACCAGCTCTCTGTCAATGATGGGAGACTTTCTAGGGTCATTGACCTCCTTTAGAGCATTTGACATTACCCGTGCAAACTTGAAAAGGGCGACCACTGTACCTGAAGCTTTGGCGTGTATGTCTAGGCAGAAGAAAAATAAGGAGGCAGAGACTTGCCTCAGGACCAAATTCCCCCTCTCCATGGTAGTGACTAGGCCAAAGGCTTGGAGACCATAATGTTTGGAAGACAGCACAACTGCAAAAAGTGCCAGAGGGCAGAGCTGAGTTGCAGTGCCAACCCCCTCATGTTTTCTCAGCAGTGGAGTTGGTTCAGATTTTCTCCCCTAGATTTTGTTCAGCCAAGAGCAATCTTCAAGGCAGCAGCTTCAGCTGAAGTTACTTTTGTGGATATTGTTTTTCATTCCGGTGGGTCCCCAGCATACTCCAGCACTCCTTATATTGTGGGATTCCTGACCTGTGTCGGGTTGTACCGGTCACATGCTACCAGTAGCATGCCTGACCTGATCCTTGCAAAGGAGAAACAGTGTGAAAGATACAGCATGCCTCTCAGTTTGGAGGTCTTCTGAAAAACTGGCACAATCATTCAATGGGCTAAATCATGCTTTCCACTGAAAGAGTTGCATAAGTGTAAATGAGGACAGAATCCTGCCCAGTAATTTGTATTTGTCCACCAAATAACATAATGGATTTTTATAGACTTTGTTGTTTGTACCATGTTGTCATAAATATAAAGGGAAGGGTAAACCCCTTTGAAATCCCTCCTGGCCAGGGGAAAGCTCCTCTCACCTGTAAAGGGTTAAGAAGCTAAAGGTAACCTCGCTGGCACCTGACCAAAATGACCAATGAGGAGACAAGATACTTTCAAAAGCTGGGAGGAGGGAGAGAAACAAAGGGTCTGTGTCTGTCTATATGCTGGTCTTTGCCGGGGATAGACCAGGAATGGAGTCTTAGAACTTTTAGTAAGTAATCTAGCTAGGTATGTGTTAGATTATGATTTCTTTAAATGGCTGAGAAAAGAATTGTGCTGAATAGAATAACTATTTCTGTCTGTGTATCTTTTTTGTAACTTAAGGTTTTGCCTAGAGGGGTTCTCTATGTTTTTGAATCTAATTACCCTGTAAGATATCTACCATCCTGATTTTACAGGGGGGATTTCTTTATTTCTATTTACTTCTATTTTTATTAAAAGTCTTCTTGTAAGAAAACTGAATGCTTTTTCATTGTTCTCAGATCCAAGGGTTTGGGTCTGTGGTCACCTATGCAAATTGGTGAGGTTTTTTATCCAACATTTCCCAGGAAAGGGGGGGTGCAAGTGTTGGGAGGATTGTTCATTGTTCTTAAGATCCAAGGGTCTGGGTCTGTAGTCACCTAGGCAAATTGGTGAGGCTTTTTACCAAACCTTGTCCAGGAAGTGGGGTGCAAGGTTTTGGGAAGTATTTTGGGGGGAAGGACACGTCCAAACAGCTCTTTCCCAGTAACCAGTATTAGTTTGGTGGTGGTAGCGGCCAGTCCAAGGACAACGGGGGGATATTTTGTACCTTGGGGAAGTTTTGACCTAAGCTGGTAAAAATAAGCTTAAGAGGTTTTTCATGCAGGTCCCCACATCTGTACCCTAGAGTTCAGAGTGGGGGAGGAACCTTGACACATGTGGTGGGCACTTTCAAAGTATATAAGAAAACACTTAACACTGCCTTGATGCTTTTACAATCTAAGAAGACAAGCAACAGATGAAGACAATAGGTGAGGATTATGACTGGTTTTGCATCTCATATACAATTATTGTCTTTTTTATTTGATACTTAGCATCAAGATTCATATCCAAAGAGAATATGGGAGACAGCATCCTTCTGCTCTCTTCTTGTGAGTGAATGCAGTTCAGAGTCAGCATCAGGTACGTAAGACAATAAAATAGACTGGTGTTTGTCATCATTAGAACTGTGAAAGTATGTGGGTTTTTTTTTTCAGTTTTGTCTCTTTTCTCAAAAAATAATTAATTTTGGGTTGACCCAAAATGAATATCTTTTGAATTTTTTTGATGAACCAAAAGTGGAAAAAGCCCAAAGAAACCTATTTGGACTGAATAAAACATTTTGTTAGACCTGAAATGAAAGATTCATTTTGTGCTTGAGAACTTTTTAAAAATAAAACTGAACTAAATTTTGCAACAAAAATCATTGCAAATCAAACAAGTCAAAATGTTTTATTTAGCAAATGTAAAAAATATTTTTTAAGAAAAACAATTAGCCCAATTAATTTATGTTTTGTTAGATCTGCATCTGCCTCTTTCGATCTGGAAAAAAAGTTGCGGCCATAAATTTTTAGCAGTACCTTGGTCTTGCTGCCCACCTGCCTATTACCATCTATTAATAATTGTCTATGCACCGCCTATTACAGCGGTGCATAGACAATCCAGGAAGTTTTTGGAAAGCGTAGGGGACAATTTCCTGGTGCAAGTGCTAGAGGAGCCAACTAGGGGGGGAGCTTTTCTTGACCTTCTGCTCACAAACCGGGAAGAATTAGTAGGGGAAGCAAAAGTGGATGGGAATCTGGGAGGCAGTGACCATGAGTTGGTTGAGTTCAGGATCCTGACACAGGGAAGAAAGGTAAGCAGCAGGATACGGACCCTGGACTTCAGGAAAGCAGACTTCGACTCCCTCAGGGAACGGATGGGTAGGATCCCCTGGGGGGCTAACATGAAGGGGAAAGGAGTCCAGGAGAGCTGGGTGTATTTCAAGGAATCCCTGTTGAGGTTACAGGGACAAACCATCCCGATGTGTCGAAAGAATAGTAAATATGGCAGGCGACCAGCTTGGCTTAATGGTGAAATCCTAGCGGATCTTAAACATAAAAAAGAAGCTTACAAGAAGTGGAAGGTTGGACATATGACCAGGGAAGAGTATAAAAATATTGCTCGGGCATGTAGGAATGAAATCAGGAGGGCCAAATCGCACCTGGAGCTGCAGCTAGCGAGAGATGTTAAGAGTAACAAGAAAGGTTTCTTCAGGTATGTTGGCAACAAGAAGAAAGCCAAGGAAAGTGTGGGCCCCTTAATGAATGAGGGAGGCAACCTAGTGACAGAGGATGCGGAAAAAGCTAATGTACTCAATGCTTTTTTTGCCTCTGTCTTCACTAACAAGGTCAGCTCCCAGATTGCTGCGCTGGGCATCACAACATCGGGAATAGATGGCCAGCCCTTTGTGGAGAAAGAGGTGGTTAGGGACTATTTAGAAAAGCTGGACGTGCACAAGTCCATGGGGTCGGACAAGTTGCATCCGAGAGTGCTAAAGGAACTGGCGGCTGTGATTGCAGAGCCATTGGCCATTATCTTTGAAAACTCGTGGCGAACGGGGGAAGTCCAGGATGACTGGAAAAAGGCTAATGTAGTGCCAATCTTTAAAAAAGGGAAGAAGGAGGATCCTGGGAACTACAGGCCAGTCAGCCTCACTTCAGTCCCCGGAAAATCATGGAGCAGGTCCTCAAAGAATCAATCCTGAAGCACTTACATGAGAGGAAAGTGATCAGGAACAGTCAGCATGGATTCACCAAGGGAAGGTCATGCCTGACTAATCTAGTCGCCTTCGATGATGAGATTACTGGTTCTGTGGATGAAGGGAAAGCAGTGGATGTATTGTTTCTTGACTTTAGCAAAGCTTTTGACACTGTCTCCCACAGTATTTTTGTCAGCAAGTTAAAGAAGTATGGGCTGGATGAATGCACTATAAGGTGGGTAGAAAGTTGGCTAGATTGTCGGGCTCAACGGGTAGTGATCAATGGCTCCATGTCTAGTTGGCAGCTGGTGTCAAGTGGAGTGCCCCAGGGGTCGGTCCTGGGGCCGCTTTTGTTCAATATTTTCATAAATGATCTGGAGGATGGTGTGGATTGCATTCTCAGCAAATTTGCGGATGATACTAAACTGAGAGGAGTGGTAGATACGCTGGAGGGCAGGGATAGGATACAGAGGGACCTAGACAAATTGGAGGATTGGGTCAAAAGAAATCTGATGAGGTTCAATAAGGATAAGTGCACGGTCCTGCACTTAGGACGGAAGAACCCAATGCACAGCTACAGACTAAGGACCAAATGGCTAGGCAGCAGTTCTGCGGAAAAGGACCTAGGGGTGACAGTGGACGAGAAGCTGGATATGAGTCAGCAGTGTGCCCTTGTAGCGAAGAATGCCAATGGCATTTTGGGATGTATAAGTAGCGAGCAGATCGAGGGACGTGATCGTCCCCCTCTATTCGACATTGATGAGGCCTCATCTGGAGTACTGTGTCCAGTTTTGGGCCCCACACCACAAGAAGGATGTGGATAAATTGGAAAGAGTCCAGAGAAGGGCAACAAAAATGATTAGGGGTTTGGAACACATGACTTATGAGGAGAGGCTGAGGGAACTGGGATTGTTTAGTCTTCAGAAGAGAAGAATGAGGGGGGATTTGATAGCTGCTTTCAACTACCTGAGAGGTGGTTCCAGAGAGGATGGTTCTAGACTATTCTCAGTGGTAGAAGAGGACAGGACAAGGAGTAATGGTCTCAAGTTGCAGTGCGGGAGGTTTAGGTTGGATATTAGGAAAAACTTTTTCACTAGGAGGGTGGTGAAACACTGGAATGCGTTGCCTAGGGAGGTGGTGGAATCTCATTCCTTATAAGTTTTTAAGGTCAGGCTTGACAAAGCCCTGGCTGGGATGATTTAATTGGGGATTGGTCCTGCTTTTGAGCAGGTGGTTGGACTAGATGACCTCCTGAGGTCCCTTCCAACCCTGATATTCTATGATTCTATGATTTTCTTCCCCTTGCCAGTCAGCATCTTGCTTAGTCTGAAGTTCTGTCTGTTGCCTCTTTCCTGTTTCTTTCTGGCAGTTCTGGTCCCCCTCACTTCCACCAGTTGTCAAATCCTCATGCTCATATCCTTGTCAACCATGAGATCCTGATTAGTCTCCCTTCCTCCAGATCTATAATGCCAAAACTATGTCTTCCCTTTCTACTTTCTCATTGACAGTTCCATGTCCTCCTCGCTACTACATCCCTAAGCTCTCTCTGATGTCCCTTGTATTTTGTGGGGTTTATTATGTGAAGGGTGAGGATATTTGGGAGGGGGGCTGGTTTGGAAGGAGGAGGATGGTATGTGTGACTGGTTCCCCCTGGGATTCTAGCTGGAACTGGGGTACCACTGATCCCTCCTGATGCACCAGCCAGGTCTCCCTTTACACTGTGCTGCTGTGACAGGCTCTCAAGCCCGCTCCAACACACATACAGGTAGGGACACAGCTGCAGCTACACACAGATACTGATATCAGTTCTGCATGGGAAGGCTCAGCTAAGGCACCACCCAGCTCCTAAAGCATGCACCCCTCCCACCCCACAGTGTAAACCCAGAATTATACCATCTTGTGCTGCATAGAGAACTATACAGTGTAAGTTCATGAAATTTGCCCCCTCCCTCAATGTGGAAAGGAATATACACATCTTTCTACGCCAAGTAATGACTCCCTCACACACTGATTGTAGACAAAACAAAAATAAATTTATTAGCTACAAAACATAGATTGTAAGTGATTATAAGAGATAACAAACAGATCAAAGGAGATTACCTAGCAAATAAAACAAAAATGCAATCTAAGCTTAATATACTAAAGATATTGGATATGAGTAGCAAATTCTCACCCTAATTGTTGATTTAGGCAGTTTGCAGAGATTGTTGAGGGAAAGCTGCACTTGCTTGCAGCTTAAAACCCCAGGTATTCCTTTCACAGGCTAGAAACCGCTTTAGCCTGGTTTAAGCTGTTCTCCCCCACTTCAGTCCTTGTTTCTCAGGTCTTTCCAAGTGTCTCCTTTGGGTGGGTAGTCAGTGAAGACCCATGATGATGTAATTCCCCTGCCTTAAATAGCTTTTGCGTATGACAGGAACCCTTTGTCTCCAACTTTAGTTCCCATGCCTTTCAGTGGAAAAATCACTGGTATTCTATGATGGAGTCCAGTACCAGGTGGCTTGGTCACATGCCTCTGTAGAGACACAGCAGCCATGACTCAGAGGCTGTTTTTAGTGTCTTCAGGAAGGCTCATTGGTGGGAGATTAGCATTTTATAAGACTTATTGTTCTCCCTAATGGCCCTTCCCAGCCAGCCATCTAGACTGATTGCATTCTGTCTAGTGGGCGTTCCGCAGGGGTAAAGTCATTTGTAATAGATACATAGACAATATTCTTAACTTCAGATACCAGAATGATACATGCATACAAGTAAGATAATCATATTCAGTATATTGTAACTTTTTCAATGATATCTCACATGCCTTATCTTGCACAAAATACATCATAATTATGCCATACTCATATCATAATAATATTACTGTGAAAAATATGAGGCGTAATGCCACAGTATGTATTAGGGTTATACTGGATTTTTAAGGTACTATGTGTGATTATTTTTAAAATGTTGTTTTTCCCCTTTTTTTAAACACATAGTTCCTATTTCTTTAACTGTCCTGTTATGTAGGTTTTTAAAAGTTGAAGATATAATTTTGTTGTGCCATTCAGCATATTAGAATAGTTGAATAATAATTGAAAAGAAAGGAGAAAGTGTGAGGGGAGTATCAGAATATTGACTAGCTGTGAAAGTGGTTAATGGAAGCAAAAAGAAGAAAAATCATCATTTTTTCCCTCTTTTTAATATGTGCATTGTACATCAAGTGGTACTGTGGGTCTTCTCAGTTCCAGTATGAAGCCAAAAATGGGAGAGCACTTTGATTTTCATCACAACAAACCTAGCTTTGCTAAACTATGGCTAACACTAAAACTGGACTACTCCAGTGTCACAAGTTATTGACCTACATAAGTATTTCTAGGCTCAAGACCTACTGTAATTTAAGAAAAGATGGAACAGTGGGTATAAAGCTCAGGTGAGAAAATTGGGAGGGAAGTCAGTGGGTAACAGTGATGGGAATATGTGGTTACAAAGACTAGCTTTGTGCACAATTTGCAGGTTTTCATCTGTTTTTATTGGAGATATTAATGAAGCCTAGCCAGTGATATCTAGCCAGTGACAACCCCTGTCTTCATCCCCACAAAAAACAAAACAAAACATGGTAACTGTCCCCTTTTATCCAAACCTTTTATGTATGATTTAATACTAAGGTTTACGATACATGGCAACTGATAGGAGATTAAAAAAAAAAAACAGAGAAATTGAGTTCTGGTGCTTACTAGCAGTTGGAGAACACATTTGGAGATAATCAGCAGTTCTCAGTACACTTCATACTTCTCCCTAGCTTGACACTCCATTAAAGAAAAAGAAGGAAAAGGCTTCCCTGGGCTAGATTATTTTCTTATCAGTCAGTCAGGAGATAATGTCCTAGTATGAAGCAAATGCCTTTTGTAAAACAAAACTAAAAATAATTGCTTAAAATATTATGGTGGCATCATTTCTTTCATTATCACTTGCTCAGGTTGCCTAAGAAACAAGTCACAGCTATTTAGTCAATAATTCTGTTCAAGTACAAGTTATTCCATTAAATAGCACAAAATGTACCCTCAACAGATTTTTACCCCTACGTTACCTGCTAAAGTGATTCAATTCATATAGCCCCTCATCATGACAGAAGATTAAAATACAAATTCCAGGCCACCAAAAATGCTTTATTTCAGACATGCACACACACGTACACCCTCCTCTCGCTTAACTATTAAATGACACCATACTTCTAAAAATGTTAACTCCAGAGTAACACATAATTTCTACACTTTATTATATATTAAGGGGTTGGGAATAAAATCTTAATCAAAATCTCACCAAAAATATCTTTTATTACATAATTTAAAACATCTTTTACTTGTACTTGCTAAGGGGATGAAGTTTAATATATGCTAGCAGCCTGCCATCTCCCATACTGTACAAAGGAGATTCCATTCTAACTAGAAATATTCTTCTTCTATGTTTGATCTATTGTGAAAATGATAAAAGTTAACATTTACATTATAGCTAGCTGCACATTTGTGCATTCAAATGTAAATTGATTCTCTTTCAGGAAGAAACTCTTCACTCTTTACATGTTAGGAAATAAGTCTGGTACCTCTGGGTCCACATGCTTTGTGCTTATGCACCCAATAGTAATGGTTGCTATTGCCTATTTTCCAACCCAGAAGGCAAGAATTTGGAGATGTATACAAGTATCTGTTCAAGCTACCTGAAGTAATGTTGTGTTATTAATGGGAAATCTTGAAAGTGTGAGGTAAAGAGAGCTGGTAAGACTGAGCTAATGCTTCATTCAGGGAGCCATTTTAGAGATATATGAATCACAAAATGTAACTGTTGTAGATAGATACATAGATAGATAGATAGATAGATAGATAGATAGATAGATAGATAGATAGATAGATAGATAGATCTAACTCCCATAAGTGGTTAATGGAAGTTATAAATATGCAGTGTATTCCAGTATATTAAAGTATGTGGCAAAGAAAAGGCAGTTTCCTTTTTTGGGGGGAAATTCTTTGGGGAAAAGTGGGGGAGTTGGAGGAGTCACTTCTAAAGTGTGACTGAAAAAACCAAAACAGTTACAGTATAAAATAGAATATTTGTTTTTAAGATTCATAGATTCCATGGCCAGAGGGGACCATTGTGATAATGTAATCTGATCTCCTGTATAACACAGGCCATAGAACTTCCCAAAATAAGTCATAGAGCATATCTTGGGTGCGGGGAGGGGTATCCCATATTGATTTAAAAATTGCCAGTGATGGAGAATCCACCACATCCTTCATAAATCATTTGAATAGTTAATTACTCTCACCGTTAAAAAATTATGCCTGATTTCCATTCTGAATTTGTCTAGTTTCAGTTTCCAATTATTGAATCATGTTTATACTTTTCTCTGCTAGATTTAAGGGCCTAATATTAAATATTTGTTTCCTATATATTTACTTATAAACACTGTAATCAAGTCACCTTTTCTCTTCATTAAGCTAAATAGATTGAGCTCCTTGAAACTATCTCTATTAGACATGTTTTCTAATCCTTTAATCATTTGAGTGGCAATTCTCTGTATCCTCTCCAATTTTTCAACATCCTTCCTGAATTGTGGACACCAGAACTGGACACAGTACTCCAGCAGTGATCACACCAGTGCCAAAAAGAGGTAAAATAAACTCTCTATCCCTACCAAGATTCCCCTGTTTATGCATCCAGAAATCACATTAGCCTTTCTGGTTGCAGTCCTTTATATGGAAAGTCATGTTCAGCAGATTATCCACCACAACCTCCAAACCTCTTTCAGAGTCATTGCTTCCCAGGATAAAGTCAACCATTCTGTAAGTATGACCTACATTCTTTGTTCCTAGGTGTATACAGCTACATTTAGCCATATTAAATTGTTCAGCCATATCATATTGTTTGTTTGCATGCAGTTTACCAAGTAACTCAGATCACTCTGTATCAGTGACCGGTCTTCTTTGTTATTTACAATCACTAATTTTTGTGTCATCTGCAAACTTTAACAGTGATTTTATGTCATTAATAGGTTATTTTAGGTCATTAATATAACTGAATAATGTAGGGCTGAAAACCTGCAGGACCCCATTAGAAACACATCTGTTCAACCATATTTACAGCTACATTTTGAGATTTATGAGTTAGACACCTTTTAATCTTATTAATGTGTGCCATGTTAATTTTATATCATCCTATTTTTTTTAAATCAAAATGTCATACAGTTCCAAGTCAAATTCCTTACAGAACTCTAAGTCTATTACATCAACACTATTACTTTTATCAACCAGACTCGTAATCTCATCAAGGAAAAAAAAGGTTGACAGGATATATGTTCCATTAACCCAGTTTGATTACCCTTAATTATATAACCCTCTTGTAATTCTTTATTAATCAAGCTCCATAACTGTCGCTCAGTTATCTTTCCAGGATTGATGTCAGACTGACAGGACTATAATTATCTAGGTCATCCTGGTTTGCTCTTTTTAAATATTATCATAACATTAGCTTTCTTTCACTCTTCGGGAACTTCCCCAGTGTTCCAAGACATACTGAAAATCAACATTTATGGTCCAGTGAGTTCATCAGCTAGCTCTTTTAGAACTCCTGACTGCAAGTTATCCAGCACTGCTGATTTTAAAATGTAGATGGTTTCTGTCCTTCCCCAGGACAGGTGAAACATTCATATTAGGGCATCTGATAATCTGAATTTTCACCCCTCATAGAAATAGTTGACCTTTACTCTTGTTCTTTCAGTAGCACTTACTTTTTGTTTCATTTTCCCCTGGTTATGTCTTTCAACAAAGAATGTTGAAAACTGCTGATCAGACTGATTTACACACTGTAGCTGTTGGCTCATTCATTTCACAATTGGAAGATCGATGGTTGTTAATGCTTTTCACAATTTTCCTTGTTGCTTAGTAGGGGCTTCATTTTTTTTCCCTATTAAGGGGCTAGCTTAATACAAACAGGGATAATTTCATCTAGACAAAGCCTTGACTCTAGCTGGTAAAGCAAGAAGTATTGAACCTACAAAACTCATGGAATCCTGTTTCATGACATCACACAAACAAACCGGAGACGCTGAGTCAGCAACGCCACCGTGATCTGGGCCTTGATATCAGCCCAGCATGTTACTGGTATTGGCTCAGTGAATTCACAGAAACTTTTTCCTTGACAACAGCTCCTGAAGCACAACATTTTACTGGCGATCTCCTTCTTTTCTTGGGTCCCAGACTTCTCCTCACTTTTGCTAAACATAAGAGTTGTAAGAATGGCATGCAAAAGCGACTCAACCAGCCAGGAAATAGAAAAGCAAATGTCCTCTTACTTTGTTGCACCTAATCCTTCACCACAGCCAAAAAAGTGCATCAGGGACAATGTTAGACTGGCGGTGGTGAGCTAAAGGACATTGATTCAATATTAGGTTGGGGAAAACTTCTAATCTTTGTTCCCATCTCTTTTAGACAAGACTGCTTCCCACCTACACCACTTAAGGTCCTAGCAGTCTGTAAACTCATGGCAGGGACAAAACAAATAAAGAAAAAGAGAGCAGGAAGTGTAATATTCACGACTAAGGGGGGCTATGATAGAGGTATATAAAATGATGAATGGTGCAAAGAAAGTGAATATGGAAGTGTCATTTACCCCGTCACATAGCATACAAAACAGGGGTCAGCCAATGACATTTATAGGCAGTAGGTTTAAAACATACAACAGAAAATGGTTCTTCACACAATGCACAGTCAACCTGTGGAACTCATTTCTAGAGGATGTTGTGACAAAATTTCAACTAGGTTAAAAAAAAATAGATAATTTCATGAAGGACAGGTTCATCAACGGCTATTATTCAACATGGTCAGGGAAGTAACCCCATGCTCTGGATGTCCCTAAGTCTCAGATTGCCAGATCCTGGGACTGGATGACAGGGGAAGTGTCACTTGATAATTCCATTGTTTTGTTCATTCTCTTTGAAGCACTTGACATTTGTCACTATTGGAAGACAGGGTGCTGGGCTATATGGACAACTGGTCTGACTTAGTAAGGTCATTCTTATGTTCTTATGTCTCTGAGGGGAATAGCACAGTGAGAGCAAAGAATTGTTCAGCAGGGAAATACTCTGTTCAGAAGAGAGTAAGACATGTGCCTCCACCCAAGAAAGACAATGACTGGGAAACTGGAAGCCTGGGAGTGGGTGCCTTTGCTAGACCACTGAGTGGAAATAGAGGTGCACTTGTCCCAGACTGTGGCAGCTTCTATCCATGACATATTCTTTCAAATAGGTGTTAGAGATCATGAAAAGTGGAGAAAAGACTTTCATTAAATTTTCATGTAAACATCAGAAAAAGTTTGAGTAGCTCAGAAAAATAATATCAGAAGACCCTTTTTGCTATCTTTCAGTGTCATATTTCAAATTGGCTGAATCAAGTTACTTGTATTAAAGGAAAATTGTATTGCATTACTGTCTGTGGACTTAATAACAAGGATGTAACCATAATAGTGTGAGTAAACTTTTCATCCCCCACTGAGTTTGAGTTAATCCGTTCACCAACACATTAAACCAAATAGGACTACTATATAATATAATCCTTGGCACAGGGGTAGGGAGAAAGAAAAGCCCCCAAAGGACTTTAGCTGATAGATAATGGTTCAATATGTACATGTTGCAGGGGGGAGAGGAAGTATTCTTATTTAACAATTTATAAATTTCACCTATTAAAGAACTTTAAATGGGTTTTATGAGCTGAATCATAAACACTCTATTGTCACAACAATACAATTTGACAAATTTATGTCAAATAATCAAGTCTTAACCGTTTCATGTTCTTAGAATCTGTCAATAAACATTCAGTGCTGGGTTGTTGTTGTTGTTTTTTTACAGGTTTCAATTTGGCCCACAGTATTCTCTTAAAGGATTCTTTAGAATCAAATATCTATAATAAGCGACGTGACTTAAGTCCAGCTTTACATGCTATTGAAAATATTACTTTTGTGGGGGAAATACTGCAGAATTTAAAAGAAAATAATATTTCTGTTGGGTATTTTTTAACCATCCTCAAAAATTTAATTTGGAATTGAATGTTTGATGTAGGATGGTTTTTAGAACTCACAATTTATTAAGTCACAGACTAGATTCTCTTGGAGCAGATGCAAGAATTTAGGGTGTCATGGCAACATGTAATGGATGTTTTAGTGTGGGATGAGATGGGATGGGAAGCCTGATTTATGGACATAGCTGCAGCAGTCTGTGGGTTTCTTTTATCTAGATGGTTATAGTTTACTATTTCTTATTCATAGAATCATAGAATATCAGTGTTGGAAGGGACCTCAGTAGGTCATTTAGCCTAAGCCCCTGCCCAAAGCAGGACCAATTCTCAACTAAATCATCCCAGCCAGGGCTTTGTCAAGCCTGACCTTAAAAACGTCTAAGGAAGGAGATTCCACCACCTCCCTAGGTAACCCATTCCAGTGCTTCACCACCCTCCTAGTGAAAAAGTTTTTCCTAATATCAACCTAAACCTCCCCCACTGCAACTTGAGACCATTACTTCTCATTCTGTAATCTGCTACCACTGAGAACAGTCTAGATCCATCCTCTTTGGAACCCCCTTTCAGGTAGTTGAAAGCATCTATCAAATCCCCCCTCATTCTTCTCTTCTGCAGACTAAACAATCCCAGTTCCCTCAGCCTCTCCTCATAACTCATGTGTTCCAGTCCTCTAATCATTTTTGTTGCCTTCTGCTGGATGTTTTCCATTTTTTCCACATCCTTCCTGTAGTGTGGGACCCAAAACTGGACACAGTACTCCAGATGAGCCCTCACCAATGTCGAATAGAGGGGAACAATCACATCCCTCGATCTGTGGCAATGTCCCTACTTATACATCCCAAAATGCCATTGGCCATCTTGGCAACAAGGGCACACTGTTGACTCATATCCAGCTTCTCATCCACTGTAACCCCTAGGTCCTTTTCTGCAGAACTGCTGCCTAGCCATTTGGTCTCTAGTCTGTAGCGGTGCATGGGATTCTTCCGTCCTAAGTGCAGGACTCTGCACTTGTCCTTGTTGAACCTCATCAGATTTCTTTTGGCCCAATCCTCTAAGTTGTCTTGCAAATATTGCAATGGTGGTGTCTAAAACTCCCCGCACCATGCAGAGCAGTTGATTTTTAAGTCCTTGTAAAAATGATTGAAATTTTCTTCTCCTTCTGTCCATAAAATGAGACTACCTCCTAAATAATGGAGCTTCCTGAAAGGTACATTGCTTAAGGATTTTCTCTTCCAGATTTGTCATAAAAAGGCCTGTTTGTTGTCATGCCATTCTGGTGTCCATAGCTTTTTCTGCAAATTGTAAGGAATATTTTTTTTGTTAAAACTGACAAAAAGAAAACTTTTATGGGACCAAAACCATAATTTGCCATCCATAAATGTTAAAATCATAAAATGATACTCCAGTATTAAGATGGTGAAATAATGATATGTTGGAACATAGGTGTCCCATGTGGACAAGGAGGGGTAGGGAGTAGTCAGAGTTTTGGTTCCTCCTCAGTTTACTGGATATCATTCCCCTTTTGCTTCAGTAATGGATTCCTTCTGCCCCTGGAGCAAAGGAGAACTGCATAGACAATTATGACTCCAACCTGCTCCTGGCATGGCACAGTTATGGTCACCTCTTACTGCAGATTGCAATGCCACAATATAGCCCTTTCTATGTAACCCTAGTAAAGTCATATAACTTCGGTTCCCCCACATCTTTAAAATGTGTATTATAATAATAAAAGAGACAATCCAAATCTGGAACCTCCCATCAGAACATCTTAAATTTGGATGGTTAAGATTAAATGAAATCATCTTAGGCCTTTGTATAGCAAAACCAAAATTCAACAAAAATATAGATTTGCAAAAACAAAACCAAAAAACATATAATGTTCAGCAAATCTCTGAGTAATACCTACCTCAGTATAAGATGGGTTATGATTCTTAATTAGCAAATGTTTGGAGATTGCTGGATGAAATCTGCTTTGTATATATGAGGTACAGTATTATCGAAAATATAAAACTTACTTTCATTCTAATTTAAAAGTACACAGGTAATTTTACAGTTTTACAATAATTTCTCATGGTACAGAGTTGTTCCTCTAGATTGTATGGTCTGAATCATGCCTCAATCATCAGGGATGGAGTGGAACTTCATCATCCCAGTGGGTCAGTAGGAGTCAAAATGGCTCCCAGAGCCTCCTACTCAATGGTCTAGTTGTGGGGGAATAAATATAGTTCCCACCACAGTTTGGGGGTGCTGTTCATCCCTAAGAAAATAGGAAGGGTGCAGTCCTTGTGCTCCCCAGAGCAATTCCAGCTGGCTCTTGTTTGTGTATGTGAGGGGAGATTCCTTCTACTTCCCCACTATATGTGCGGGTGTCAGCCAAGCAGAGTCTGGGCCTGTATCTTGTCATATTTTGAAAGCTATTAATTCAGATATCCTGTTCCATATCCCCTAGATATCTTTTTTGAGATTATGGGCAGTAACTGTATGTGATAAGAGTATATAAAATGGCATTTTCTGACAGGCTAATTGTCTTTAAAAAATGAACAACTATTAAATCTGTTATGGTGAAATTTCATCTAGGACAAAGTGTTCTCCTAATGCAATAATTTTAAAGAAATACTTCTTCCATCTGGTAAATGGAATTCATAGTCTTTGGATTCAAACTGTTTTAATGAAAGAGCAATTGTCTAGGAAAATGTACTCATAAAAAGTTCCATTTTCTCTGGAACTAGGCTAGTTGAGATTTTGCACTTGAACAGAATCCTCTTATCTGAAATTAGTTCATTGATTTGCATACACACAGACCACAGATGGAAAGGAGATTTAAAAGTGAAAACACCATCTGCACTTATCTTTAATGACAAGTTATAGGGCTGCCTGAGAATCTCACGTTCAATAACTAGTTTTCAATATGGCTGACAAGAGTCTTCATAGTCTTAATTTGTTCTGACCATGCAAAGTTAATATTGTAAAAGCCAAATAAATTCAAGATAATCACAAGAGTTTGTATACTATCTGTTTTGTAGTGAATGATGTAGTGACGAATATTCTTCTGCACACCACTGAGAACATATTGATGCATAGATTCTGTAAATGTAATCAAAGGATACATTTGGTTTAATGTAGCTATTCCAATCTGAGGGTGATATAGACATTATTGAAAATCATTGTCATTTGCTGTGGTGACCTGAATTATGTGATCATAATCTTTTATATGGGACAAATTCTGAAAGGTAATAAGCACCTGGTACTCCCACTGAAGTCAATGGCCGTTGAAGGCCTTTAGAACTTTGTAGGACTCAATACCTCCAAAATCAGGCTTTGATGTGTGTTAACACTTTTCCCCACAAAGATTTCTATTTGTAGTAACCAGTATCACTCATGAACACATCAGAAGAACTTGGAGGATAAAATGAAGAGTCCTCCAGGCCAAAAGGGTGATCATTAACATTTAACATTTCCTCTCATATTGAAAAATTGACAGGCAGGAGTTTTGGGAGGTGTGCAGTTGAAATCTAAGATGTGAAACTTTCATCTTCTGACTTTCTCTTCTGTAACCAAAGGTTTACGCCTATTTAGGCAAATCTGGGTGTATGCTTCGTACCATTTATCTCTGATTTAATCTGATTTTCTCTGGATTTTTTAATAACACTTTGTTGTATGTAAGATACTTAAACTGCTCTAGACTAAGCCACTAACCTGTGTCTCCGGTAGTGAGTCACCATCCTCTGGCTGCTGATTTTTCAGCTGAAGCATAGCTTGGGTCCTGGCAAAGACACAGAAGGTGTTCCATCCCATAAGGTGCTGTCAGTGCTCTGGCTACAGTTGGACCAATGCATGGGAGAGGCTTAAATATCATAGAGAAGAGACCAGTATGTGCAGATGAAGATATATGAGAGCACTAAATCTAACCCAGAACTTTTCCTTTGGTGCAACATGACCCCAAGAGGAGATAACATACAACAGCAGAAAAAGAAAGAAGGGTGCTAAGACCCAGCTGGAACAAGGGCAGGGAAGGAAAGGAGCAGCTCACTCCCTCTCTTTTCCTTCCTGATGCCTCTCCTCCACGCAGTTTTGAAGCATCTCCTTAGCCCTCCCTGATGGTGTCCTCCCAGTGTGGTGCAGCCCATGCTTTCCTATGGACAGGGCTTAAATTCCTTAATCTACCCATGGAGATTGCACCTTCTATAACTATGCATACGTTAGAGCTCTCTGAATAGTAAGAAAACTGATTTGCTAATTTTATTTTGTGCATAAAAAGTCTGTGTTCCTTGGGTTCAAACTGTTCATTATTCACGAGTCCTCTGAAAGCTGACATATATTCATGAGAACATCTGAGAATCTAATCTAATTATAGCACAATTGTTCATCTAAAAATTCACATTGGAAGTTTGTTACTCCTTAATTGTTCTTTGTTTTTTGTTGTTGTCCTGTAGAAAATGTTTTAATCATTCAGTGAGGGAGCAGAAACAATACTATGAAACTTAGGCAACCTGTCAGCCAACATGAATAATGAATAGCAAAAAGGGAATAGTCAAAGTGAACACATTACAAACAACCCATTGACTGAAAATTACTTTTCCAAACTATACAGTGAATAAGAACAATGGATACACTAGTAGACAATCAGGGATTGGACTGAGTACAATTTGCTGCCAAAAAGGATTCATTCTGTCTGTCTGTTTCTCTTTTTCATCTCAAATATTATTTTTAACAAATATTTGCAATGGTCTTGTAAGCTTTTCCATACAAACAGAGAAGTTAAGGAAGCTCTGCATGGGTCTAACCATCAGGAGTATCTAGCAGGATTAAAGCCATTATTTGTAACTAGCAGTTTGACCACCTCTAGTGTGGATAGCTAATAACTTTTCAAATTAAGTGAAAAAATTAATATCTGCCTTGTATATAAAGCAAATATATTGGCAAGCTGTCTGTGTATTTGTGCTGAATGTTCAATTAACTGGAATAGCTGTAAATGGAATGCTGAAGAAAGCATGTATCCAAATGTATTATTGCTGAGATGACATCTTTGAAAATGGCAGATATATCTGGTATTGGTTTCTTATACTCCATCCTCTAGATGCTTCTACTGCTATTCAGGGAGCAAGCACCATGTCCCACTGGTAATTGCTAATGGTGTCACACAAAAAAATGATGTGGGAAACTTGCTCAGGGGAAAACAATAAAGATTGAGAAACAACAGGTCAGATACTGCACAAATATTCATTTGAAGAAGAAATAATTGAAAAGAATTCAGCCCACCACCAAAACAATAAATACATTAAATGAATGTTTTCCTTCTTCCAAAGGGCATTTGACACTGACCATAAATCACCATTTGCTGTGGGACTTGCAACTTACTGGCTCCCTGAAAAGGTAGATAAGCAATTGTCTACACAAAAGGTCTCTGTGCTGGGAATCAACAGATAATTCAAAGTGGTTAATTCAGAGGATAAGACATGCTTGGTGTATTGATGCTGGTTCTGGTGGGATCCAACTGAGAGTGCCAATTCAGGATAAATTGCTTAAAGCAGGGCAGTTACAGCCCAAGGGTCAGGTTTTTCCACCTCTAAGGCAAACCAACCCAGCCAGAAAGATAGGACTTTGGTTTTACCCCACTGGCTAACCACAAGTCACACAAGCAATTCCCTCAGACACTCCAGTTTCCCAGTATCTCCACCAGTGCCACTTGTTAGGGGGATGAATGGTTATGGAAACCAATACACCAGTAAAAGAAAAAAGGTTTTCTTGATCCCAAAGGACCAAGCCCCAGACCCAGGTCAATATACAAAGCAGACCTTACCCACAAATCACCCTGTTGCCAATCCTTTAGACTCTAAAATCTAAAGGTTTATTCATAAAAGGAAAAAGATATAGATGAGAGCTAGAATTTGTTAAGTGAAATCAATTGCATACAGTAATGGCAAAGTTCTTGGTTCAGGCTTGTAGCAGTGATGGAATAAACTGCAGGTTCAAATCAAGTCTCTGGAGAACATCCACAGCTGGGATGGGTCTTTCAGTCCTTGGTTCAAAGCTTCAGGGTAGCAAAGTCCCTCCAGAGGTATGAAGCAGTATTGAAGACAAGATGGAGGAGCTGCAGCAGCTTTTTATATTCTCTTGCCATGTGGTCTTTCTTTCTTTGTTCCAAAGACAAGCTGTCCATCACATGGCATGGAAAAACCTCAGATTTCTGTCCATAGGCATGTCCCTGCATACCTTGCTGAGTCACCAGGCATGTCTGCCTTCTTTCAGTGGGTCAGTTGTATAGCTGATGGTCCTTAATGGGCCATCAAGCAGACTAGGCAGAGCTGACACCAAATTGTCTTGGGTGTCACCGAGAAGCATAGCATAAGTTTGAAATACAGACAGTATAGAGCCAATATTCATAACTTTAACTACAAAAATGATACACACATATAGACAGCATAATCATAACCATCACACCATAACCTTGTCTGAGACACCTTATTTGACCCCCTTTATACAAGATTTGGTGCCAGTACAGGGCCCTGGTTACAACAATGTTCTATATGGTCCCAGTTCAAGTCAATAATTTCACCCTTGGATATCTGAATCTGTCTTTCTTGGTGTGGAAATTAATTCAGTAACAAGAATACTGGTAGATGATTTACGACTTGTTACTGCATACCACAGCACCAAATTCTGTCTTTAAAATAGATTAAAATTTTGCCTTTCCAGGTTTTGGCTCTCATATGGTAGCCAAAGGCATTACATTGTAGTTAGTATAGGAAGGCTAAAGTTCTAATGTAGAAAGTTTAATAGCAAAACTGAGCCATCATGGAGTGAAATCTGTTTAACACCAAGGTTGGTGAATGTTCCTTCAGTTTAAAAGCTACTTTTTTGTAGCAGTATCAAAAACAAAGTGTGATGGTTGAAGAACTTAGGCAAGTTAGCAAGTACTAGGAGAAAACTAGGATTGATTGATTTGTATATGTATTGTATTTAAAACTTGTTCATAGAGGACCAGTTTGTAGCTGTGCTGCATGCCACCACAAGGGACAAGAGGCTGTGAGGCACCCCCTTATTATCATGATTCAGCTATCCCTATGGAGGGTAGTAGTATGAAGGGAAGAGCTCCTCCACAAGGCCATTACGTCTTTCCTGAATGGAAAGTGGATAGGAAGGGTTAAGGTATGGGTGGATCCCCACAGTGTACTGAAGGACAGAACGTATACCAGGCATAGTGCTGGTATAACATTTGACCCCCTACAGCAAGTGAAGACTGAGGCAATATGCCCTGTGGCTAGAATGCTGGATTGAACCCAGGAGACACCTGGCCTGCCAGGTGACCTTAGACAAGTCGATTTAACTCCCTGGGACTCACTTTCCCATCTGTCACCAGAATAATGATACTGACTTCCTTTGAAATGAGCTTAGAGATCTATGAATCAAAAGCACTATATAAGACTGAGGTATGATTTATTTATTTGTCACTCAGTCACAGTCTGCTTTCTGGTCTGCTTGTGGGACATTGCAACAATGTATGGCACCAAACAAGGGGTTTGTGGCAAAACCACAATTTCCCGCCTGCTAAATGTTGTGAAGTCCATATTATTCACGTGCACTAAATACTTCCCCCTGTAGTGTTTTTCATCCTGTACGATATATATTATTGAAATACCATCACAATAATATTAAACAGGATGTCAGTTATCCCAAAGTATTCATGAAATGCCATGAAGTCCAATAATTACAATCATAAGTCAGTAAAAAGTACATAAAGTACAAAAGTTAAAATATTAAGTGAAAATATTACTAACAGTGAATTATGCCATGAGTATGAAGGAGAGAGAAGAAAACAGAAAGAAAACCTAAAAAAAATAAAAGAATAAAAAAGAATTAGGCACGAAAAGGGACATGTGAGTAAAATTAAATATTTTAGTAATGTAATATATTAAATTATACTTAATAATGTAAGACAAGAATTGCCCCATATACAAGGAAATGGTCAGATTCAGTTGTCACATACACTACACTAAACTGCATCAGCAAAGCAGGCTTCAAGCTCAATAGGTCCAAATGCAAATTTAGACAAACTGAACTCTCCTTTCTGGGGCATACAATTTCACAGGCTGGACTAAAACCTGATCCAGATCATATCCTGGCAATTTCAAATGCTCTTCCTCCAATAGATTTGCAAACCTTATGTTCCTTCTTGGGTCTTACCTCCTGGTATGCAAAATTCATTCCCAATTATGCTTCTGTCATTGAACCGTTACGAGAATTACTATAGAGAAGTTCAACCTTAGTGTGGACAATGGATGCACATGCTAGGTTCAAAACAGTGAAAGACTTGATTGTACGTAGTCCAGAACTTGCACTATTCAGTCCTGCATTGCCAACAATTGTAACTACTGATGCTTCTGATTATGGACTTGGGGCTGTCCTCACACAACTTCATAAGGACAACACAGAGAGGACTGTTGCATTTGCTTCAAGGACACTAAATAATGCTGAGAGGAAATATTCTACAGTCGAAAAAGAAGCACTTGCTTGTGTCTGGACTACTGAAAAATGGAGAACTTACCTGTGGGGCCGCACATTCAAGTTGCTCACAGGCCACAGCCCTTTGATGATGTTGCTCACTACAAAAGGACTGGGAAGAGCAGGATATCGTATTGCTCGATGGTCTGCAAGACTACTCTCTTTCAATTATGAACTGGAATATAAGCCTGGAAACCAAAATGTGGTAGCTGATTGCCTTTCTCGCCTGCCTTTGCCTTCACCAGATGGTCCACTGGAGGATGAGGATGTAGTAGTTGCGCTTATTACAAGCGCTCTTACTACACTTACAAAAGAACAATTTCAAGCTGCTTGTTCAGCGTGTCCAATTCAACAAAAACTACAGGAATTTCTGACAAAGAGATGGCCCAGTAACCCTAAAAACCTTGTCCCAGTTTTGCTGCCTTATTTTAGAGTTCGGGATTAACTTTCGTTGCTCGATGGCTGTGTGCTACGAGGTACACACTGGCTACTTGTGCCAGAAGAATTACAGTCAAAACTCATACACCTGGCACACGATACTCATCAAGGAATTGTCAGAAGCAAACAATGACTACGGGATCTGTATTGGTGGCCAGGGATGGACTCTCAAACTGAAGCTCTCATAAAATTCTGTGTCACTTGCCAAATGCATGATAAGACAGCAGTGATATGTACCCTGCCATTACAGCCTGTTCCTCGTCCTGAATCTGCATGGGAAAAAGTGGCAATTGACATTGTAGGACCCTTTGAAACTGCTCCAAGTGACTGCCCTTATGCCATCACTTTAATAGACTATTTCAGTAAATGGCCTGAGGTAGCGTTTACATCCCATATCTCTTCTGCTACAGTAATTAAGTTCTTCTCTTCAGTTTTTAGCAGGGAAGGTAACTCCAAAGAACTGGCTCCTTGAGTCTATTCCTATGAGGCATGTTTTCTAAGTCTTGTATCATTCCTGTCACTCTTCTCTGAACTCTCTCCAATTTATCAACATCATTTTTGAATTGTGGGCACCAGAAATGGACACATTATTCCAGCAGTGATTACACCAGTATCAAATACAAAATAATCTCTCCTCTCCTACTTGAGATTCTTAATGGACTCTATGACAGTGGAGGTTTGATGTAGCAAAGCTCCACTCTGCCACACTCCTTTCTTTCCCTTACCTTATGTCTCCTTAACAGGCGGGGAGTAGCAATGAAAGAAGATTTGGCAATGGTACAGCAATACCAGCAGGAAGTTCCCCTCTGACAGGGCAACTATCTGATAGCCACTTGCAGCCAAATTGTGGTCAATTTAGATCATGAGGAGGTACAATTCCAGTGAGAATCTTGTCCAGTTTGTTGCCATTATGCTAATTAGCAACCAGAGATGGGCATATACCAAAATCAGGGAACCAAATGCTCTCAAATACTGATGCGGGAAAAGTAAATTTTAAAACATTTTCAAACCTTACTCTAATTTCATTGAGACTCCTTGGGAGGTACTATAGCAGGAATGTGGCTGGCAGAATCTGAGCTTAAGTACTGCAGAAGTTAGTAGGCAATAGTTATTACTGTCCCATTTCTACACGGAATAAGTTTAAGGTCACGTTTAAGTAGTGTTTGGGCTTTGTTTTGTGTGACATTCTGTACCCCAAAGCAACACCCTGGCACCCCTATATTCACCGTGGTGATATAATTAGGATGCATTTTGTGCAAAGTCTCCTTGTGTGATATCATTTTAGAAGTCTTGATCTGTTGAACATTAATATCCTGTTGGATTGTATGTGCTATCATTGTATGTGAAGTTTGAAGTTTGCCATGTTTGTGTTACTAATATACGTTGTAAGGTTGGGAACATCCACAATCAGCCTTTCAGGTACAACAATGGGGCAGCCAGACACTGATGATGGCCCATTAAGGAGAACACACACTCACAAGGGCTACCCCAGGAACTGTATACAATGGATT
The DNA here is from genome assembly GCF_965140285.1 of Lepidochelys kempii. Taxonomy (NCBI): domain Eukaryota; kingdom Metazoa; phylum Chordata; order Testudines; family Cheloniidae; genus Lepidochelys; species Lepidochelys kempii. The sequence continues at coordinate 85,424,399 of NC_136380.1, forward strand.
CTTCTTAGAGAGAACATGTAGACAATGGAGACTGCTTAACTCAGGTCATTGCAAAAGATCTTTCCAGCAAGCTGGAGAAACCTATAAAGGAGGGGAAGTGAACTCATCATTTGTCCTCACTCCCCTTTCAACTCAACACCTGGAAACACATCTGGAGAACAAAGACTGAACTGGGGAGGTGGGCTCAGGCTGAAAAGGAGAATCCCAGATTGTGTATAAATAAACTATACCATTAGTGTGATACACTGCTTGATTTAAATTGTGTCTAGTTTATAGAACTTGGAGTCCAATTTTACTTTTATTTCTTAGGTAACACTTTTGATCTGTATGCTTACTACTTGTAATCACTTAAGATCGATCTTTCTATAGTTAATAAATCTGTTTTATATTTTACCTAAAACAGCGCGTTTTGCTTGAAGTGCTTGGGGAATCTGCTCAGTGTACAAAAGCTGGTGCACTTCAACTGTCCTTTGTGGAAGTGGCAGAGTGGGTAATGAATTTACTCTGGTCAGGCTTCTGACCAGGGCAAGATAGTACAACTCTGGGGTCTTAGGCTGGGGAGCTGTGAGGAATTGGCTGAAGCCTTTCTATTGTTGGTTCATGAGTGGCTGGCAAAGCATTCATGTAGCACAACTGGGTGTGTCCCTGCCTATGGATGTCTGTGTAAGTGCAATACCTGGAAAGGTTTACAGCTTGTCATAGCATCACAATGTGAGAGGGAGTCCAGGTTGGTAAGCCAGAGGACTCAGCAGTACCCTAGCTCCAGGTTGCACACCGGGAACCCATCACATTTTTTGTTGTTGTTGTTGTTTTATTTGTGGATTTCCAGGGGCACTCAGTAATTTGAGCTAAAAGCCCACTTCAGCAGGAGACTTAATCATTTGCTTAAGTTTAAGCATGTTAGTAGTTCCATTGAAGACAAAATATTATTGACTTTCTAACTGATGCCTGTGGGACTATTCATGTGCTTACATTTATGCACATTTTAAGCACTTTACTAAATTGGGGCCTAAGTCATCAACTTCAGACCTGCACAGTTAAAGATGTCCAGAGTAAATGCAATTACCTCTTGGCCAAGAAAATGATACTTGGGATTTTGTGGTAAATTTGAGCTATAAAAGGATTAAGTGCATTGATCCCTTTCTACTTTTCTTAGCACCTTGTTTTCATTTAACTTCAAAAATAAACATGAAAAACAAAGCTCCTATTTTCTCTTCATGATCACTGGAAGAATGACAAGAACAGAGGACAATATCAGTTATGTACTGCTTTCATTTATTCTTTAAAAGATAGACTGTTTCACCTTTTTCTTTCTCAAGTTTATTGGGAGACTTGTAAAGAAAGAAAAAGAAATCAATGCAGAAAAATAAAAGTGAGGATTTTAAAGCTTAAGATCATCTATTATCTATGTCAAATGACTTGAGATCACAAAAACACCCACTGGAAAGATAAAATCAATGGGTCTAATTCTTCTTTCACACCAGTTTTAAGCTAGTGTACTTCCATTCCCTTCAGTGACCCTGCTTTTGTTTTGTTTTGTTTTGCCTTTCTCTGCAGCATGGGGCAAGGAACACTTATTGGTTTCAACTAGAGTAAATTATGGATCCTCAGTGACTTGAAGTCTTTAAATAAAGATTTGAGGTCTTTAGTAACTCAGCCAGAGGTTATGGGCCTGTTCCAGGAGTGTATGGGTGATGTTCTGTGGCCTGCAATGTTCAGGCAGTCAGATTGGATCAGGGGTTGGCAATCTTTGGCAGGTGGCCCATCAGGGTAATTCCCTAGCAGGTTGTGAGACAGTTTGTTTACATTGACAGTCTGCGGGCACAGCCCCCCGTAGCTCCCAGTGGCTGTGGTTCGCCGTTCCAGGCCAATAGGAGCTGCAGGGGGCCTTGCCTGCAGATGATAAATGTAAATGTAAAAAGTATGGGTGAGGTCCCTGTAGACCGCACCACTTCCCACAGCTCCCATTGGCCAGGAACGGCAAACCACGGCCACTGGGAGCTGCAGGGGACCGTGCCTGCAGACCATAAATGTAAATAAAATGTCTCGTGACCCGCCAGCGGATTACCCTGATGGGCTGCGTGCTGAAGGTTGCCAACTCCTGGACTAGATGATCATTATGGTTCCTTCTGGCCTTAACGTCCATGAGTCTATAAATTGTTCCTGACGTATGTATGAAAGTGGAACTTAGTGAATGGCTTTTACAAAGGCAGATTTTAACTCATAAAAATGTGTTCACAGAATCATAGAAAGTAAAGTCCTGATTTTCCACTGCCTGGCACTTTGTGTATTCCTTTGCACCTGTGCAAAGTGGGGGTAAAACACAACCAGATTAAATGGCAGAATATTACAATCACTTTGCACAGGTGCAAATGACTATAGTGTCAAGCAATGGGAAATAAGACATTTCAGCAAGAAAAAACATATCACACCATCTATTCCATGACAGTGTAATGCTCGTACATTCTAGTATATATAATGAATGGATATATATTCAAGTGCTTTGTCCAGTTGCATTTTAAATAGTCCAATGATGGGGCTTTTTTGTAACTGTAGCTGGAGCCTGGACACTGGGGACCCTCCTCCCTCATGGGATCCCAGAGCTCTGGCTTAATCCAGAGCCCGAACACCTCCCCAGCAATTTTACAACCCTGCAGTCCAAGTCCCACTAGCTGGAGTCAGCTGACCCAGGCCAGCTTCTGGTGCTTAATTTCTCTGTAGACATACCCTAAGTGTCCATGCTGCTATGTGTCTTTTGAATTACTCAATACAAATATTGCATGTAGTTAAACCAGATCACTTTTGTTATGGGTGTGATATAGGCAGAACTGACAAAGCACCTGCCATGACTAACATCTTATCAAGTAGTAAAAATCAAAGCACATCTATTTTAAATAAATGATCAAAAAAAGAATCCTGCCATGATACAGGGGACTAGACTAGATGACCTCTCGAGGTTCCTTCCAGTCCTATGATTCTATTCTTCTTGCCCTGTGTAGTCTTTCTTTCCTCTAGTGTGCAGCTCCTTTGGTTCCCTATGTGATGAGTTTTCCCCATTCAAGGTACCACCGATATATTGAGATACCACTTAGCCTGCCTGTTCTTCCAGCCTGGGCCCTCTTTATCTTGTCTTTCTGAGCCAGGCTCTTAAATTGCCTCTAGCACACACACAGTCAGGGCCACACCCATCTTTAGAAAGTTACAGTCACTGAGATTAGCTCTGGGAAGGTTCAGTTTAAGGGACATGCCCCAGCACTCAGGTGCCCACATCCCTTGGAGTGTAGACCCAAAGGAGAAAGATGTACACAGCCTCTTGCCCCTCTCCCCATATGAATTGCACAAACTAGGTTATATTAAAAACAAGAAATAAGTTGATTAACTACAAAAGGTAAATTTTAAGTGAATATAAGGGCTAGCAAACAGATCAGAGCAGATTACCTAGTAAATAAACAAAACCGCAAACTGATCTTAACACACTAGATAGGTAATATATAAATTAGCAAATTCTCACCCTGAGTGATAAACAGGCTGGCATTCTTAAGGCACAAGTTGCCTTGGCTTTCCCAGGTTTTCATACACAGGCTAAAAATCCTTCTAGCCTGGAACCTTCACTTTCCACAGTTCAGTCTTTGTTCCTCAGGTGTTTCCAGGTTTGTTGTTGTAGGGAGAGTGAGGTACCCCCATAATGTCATTTTCCCTCTTTTATATCTTCTCCCCACTTACTGGAAAGCTCTTTTTGCTGTGACCTGGGTCAAACAGTTCCCACTGCGTAGTGCTATCTCTGAGAGGTTTCTGTTGTACACGGTTCCTGGATTAATCCTTGTGCTTGTGTGCATTTCCTCAATAAGCCATTAACATTATTTGGCCTTTTTACTGTCATACCTGAAAGGCTGCTTGTGGGTGTTTTCAACCTCAGGACATGTTTCAGCAACATATACATAGCCAAACTTCATAACTTCATACATGATGATAGCACACAGAATCCAACAAGATATTACTTTCTAGCAGATTAAGACTTTTAGAATGACGCCCCACAAGACATACTTTGTATAAAACTTATCCTAATTACGTGACAGTGGTGAATATTGGGGTGTCAGGGTGTAACATCCTTTGGTTTATTCTTCTCTCTCCATTTCTAATATTTGTTGTCTCATTTCTTTCCCAGAAGCCACTATTTGGTTATGTCCCTCTCAATCTCTGCAGGAGTTTACTGCATATCTCCTCTCATTCCGTGTTCTTTTCACCTGATTTCCCACTCCACTTCTGTGGTATGTTGTTCTCCATTCTCTCTTGCCCTGCTGTATCACTCTAATGCATATTGTTCTGGAACAGTGCCTCTGAGCATTAGCTGCAACACTCAGGAGTAGCTCTAGGAGACATTGTGAAGCACAATTCCCTGCCACTTTTCTCTTGCTCCAGGAAGGGGTAATAATTTATTGCTGGTCAATTACAATTACAATTTACTGCTGCAAATTATGACAATTACCACACCAGCTCAGCTCTGCTGGTCAGCCTTTTCAGGAGTGGAGCCAACTTTCTTAATATCTCTTTGCCCATTTCTCCACTCATCTGGCCCAATGTGGGCATGAAAGGGCACACAGCGTCCTCTTACCTCTGAATGTGTGGGCCTAAAATACAGGTAGCCAAAGGTGGGTTTACTGTCTTTACTTCTCTGTGCAGGATATAATCCAAGTCACAGTCTAGTCCTCAGGGAAGACACACCAAAATGAAACCTAGTTGCTTTATTGATGCCTCAAGTGCTGTCCTCCAGTTTTTTAGAAAGCACGAACCTCGTAAATTTCACTTTTCCTCCTGCAGCCCAAATAGAATGAATACCTGTTATGCACAACCATATAACCAAAAAAGCATATATATTTTCTGAGAAACCAAGTTGTCACCCTCTACTGTGAAAATGAAAATATCCCATGTTAACATCAATAAAAAAGGTGATTCACTGATGTCACTAAAGGGTAAGTTTGATGGTGAGTTTATCCCAGTATTTGTTAAGCAGCATGCAGAAATTTAGATGGACAGCTTTCATGACTTTAATGGAAATTGTATGGCTAAGTGCCTGTGTAGTGCTTTGAAAAGGTATTGGTTGGTGTTATAACAGCATACTTGTAATATTTTTTCAGTGTTAAAAGAAAAAAATAAAACTATATATATATGACAAGAGATGGCCTTATTGTTCATGATTCCAAAGCTAAACTTAGTCTCTCAGGGGTCTACTGCCATTTATATAAACGATTCAAGCTGTTTGCTCATGGGTTATGACATCAGCATAGCCTTCAAATGAATTGCAGCCTTATATTCACCCAGGGAGCCATCTATTATTCCATATGTGTTACTAACTTAAATTCTTTGTTCATTCCATTGCTTTTTTGAAGCCTACATTATTCCTTTAATAATTGTCAGTGAGCATTCAGTAAAAGGGTATTATAGAATAATACCAAATTGTGGGGTTGTAAACAGCAATGCATGAGTCCACAATTTATTGAGATTTCTGAAGGAACTAAATAAATACATAATGCTATTGAACAATATAATAAATACATTTGCTGGATGCAGATACAATATTTGCTGGGAAGAGTAACAAATAAAATCATACATGAAATATCTTCCACTCTATCAACTCCTATAAACTACAGTAGCAGGTAATAAAAGTAGATTCTATTTTTCCTAAAAGCAAATTCAAAGCTCCATTTTATAGTACAGATTTTAAGGAAATATTTCACGGTAAATTATTTTTGCTATCTCTCCGTTTTATACTGTAGTTCTTAAAATCTTTCCTAAAATAAATTAGGGCGTGTCTATTTAGGCACACTAAGGAAAGTTAAGATGAATTAACTAAAGATGTGATGTTAAAGCACATTAGTTAAAGTGCATCAAACTCCTGTGTAGATGTGCTCATTCAGAAGTAAAGTGGTCTTAGTGGGCTGTAGTGTAATTCTCCTTCAAAGGGGATTAAGTTGCAACAAATTAAAGCCACTCTGGTCCAGATTCTAATTCCCTTACTCACTTTACTCCTTGAGTATTCGCTCTGACTTCAGTGACCGCTCAATGTGAGTAAAGGTGACAGAAGCTACCTCTTCATCATTATTAATTATTATTATTTATTTTATTATTTGTGGTGGCAGCCAAATGCTTCCATCAGGAGCGGGGCCCCATTCTACTAGACATTATGCAAATACATGGAAAGACACAATCCTTCCTCAAAAACGAATTTCCCTGAGAGCAAGCACAAGCCCTAACTTTTACTGCAGTAACACACAAATGAGAGAAGAAAAAGACCAATTAACCATTCTAGCCCATGCCACTGCAGGACTGATTATTCCTTCTAATATATTTTTTAGTATTTTATCCAAATGATCTTTAAAAGAGAGGCCCGAGGTTTGCATGTGTTTTCTACATGCCCATGTTTGTCCATAAAATCACACATTCAAATTAAATATTCATGAGAATCTGAATTAATTTGCATGTGAAAGTGTGACAAGTGCAAGAGTTACACAAGTACTTGGTTTTGGTGACTCATAGCACACACACAGGACAAGTCTTCAGAGACATCTGTGTGTACACACAAGTCCAAGTGAATATGCCTGAAAGCTTAGCTTAATTTTCCAATTGGTCTCTTTTGGCCCAGACTCAAATATTCACCAAAGTCTATCCCAGCTGCTGATCTCACCTTCTAATTTTCAGGCTGATCTAACTTGTTTTGTAGACTTTGGAGAAGCTGTAAAAAATAGCTTTAAAGAGAAACAGTTGTAACTTCAGTTATACAGATCAGTAACCCTTCCATAATTAGCCCTATGTGACTGATAGCTGACATATAATGCACTCGAATATTATAATGATGGGTGTATAAACAATCTCTTAGATAAGAGAGGACAATGTAGAGATTTTATTACACCCTTAATAATACTTCACACAGCCCTGGACATTAGCCTGTTGTATTCATTTATTGGCCAGTATACTATAGTGTGGAAGAAAAATTCAGTGGCTCCAAGTAAGCCTAAACTTCCCAAGTAGGCCTAAAACTTTGGTCAAGTTAACTGTGTATATGAAGCAAAAGAAGAGAGTGAGGAAAATTCCATTGTAAGGCAATTGCAAACAGCACAGCTTAAGAAATGTAACAATTAACCGCAAAGGAAACACCTGTCAATAACAGGAAAAGCTTGTTTTGCTAAACTCCAAGTAAGGCAAAGCTACTGTTGAAGCTTGCACTATATGCCAAATAAGGAAAATGCTGTTAAAGGAAGTGGGTTTGACAAATTGTGGTTTTCAGCAATATAAGCTCCTCTATTTCTATTTACGCCAGAGCATCTCTGGCTGACTCTCCCTGTATGCGCATGCTTGAATAAAGCTAACCTCAGGCTTGCTCTGAACCAAACACAATGAGTGGTGATTTTACCATGACAATAGTTATCAAGTCCTTTCTAAAACTGCAAAAAAATATTTTTAGCTTCCACCTGCACTGCAACTGGAGCCAGAAAAAAAGAGACTCCAATTTAACGTCTCATCTCATGGAAGGCATCTCTCATGATGCAGCATCTCTTAAGTACTATTCTGCTCCTATTAGCAATCCATGTGAGCGCAAGACATGTCTCTGAATTCCTACCTGCACCCTTCTTGCCCAGCCAGAGGTAAGAGAGTGCCACTAAATTAATTGTTTTTATACCTTTCTTGGGAATGAGCTATGTTCCATCTCTATGGTAGTGTTAATTAATCCTACTATAGGTCTAGCTAAAGCCTGGCACTCTAAGAACACATAATTGTGCTTAATTACAGTACTGGCAATTGAGTTTTCACATAAATTATTGTTCATCAGTGATTGATCTGAAGCTTCCAAATTCTGAGAAGCAGATTGGTTTCCAAATTATCTACAGAGATATCTAAAATGCATTTGAAGTATAACCCTGAAAGACCTTTCTAGTGATTTCAACGTGATAGTGATTTAGGAAGTGTTTCATGTGAACAGAAAAAAACCTTTAATCTCTTAGTTTAGTCCTTAATTTATACCTTTTTCATTTTGTTTTAATGAAAAGTAACCTTTCTGAAAGGCAACCTGTTGAGATCAAAACTGAAGCAATGACCAAAAAAAAAAAAAAGATTCATGATACACAAGACCTGTGTTTGGGCAGTGGGAGGGCACAATTATCACTTGTATTATTAAAATCCATGCCACTCAAACCTCTACTCTTTTTTACCACAGCCTAAAAAGTGCTTCCCAGTTTAAAATTTCTACTTAGAGCTATAGTGTGGTTTTGTGGGTCTCACAGAGCTCAACTTGGCAATAAGGCAACCCCTTTTTTTAACCGAGTGCCACTTTAAACACGCCCTGCTCCACAATTATTCTTTGAGCACATTCAGTGCTCCCATACAAAATAAATGCATGCACAGTATATACAGTAATATAATGCTGCAGTAAAGCCTTTCCAATCATAACCCGTATTTTCATTTTTCAGTCATTTACAACTTTCTAAAAAATATCCTTTTGCAAATTAAACCTTTTATGTCTGATTTCAATGGGAGAAGGTGCAGGCCCTTAGGGAGAACTCATGTAAAGCCAATGCTATCCTATTCCATCAGAAGTCACTCTGGTTGAGGCATGATGCTGTGACACTAGAAAGGTCCTGGTTTCTGTGGGTCCCACCCTTCCTTCCAAGATATTTTTGTGTGTATGGGCCTCTCTATATACAGTAGGTCCCTGACTTCACCTGGAAATACAATGCACTTGCACAAGTATAATGTTTTTTTTCCCCTGTTGTAGCTGAATTAATTTTTCAGATAATGTAGTGGTGCTTTGAATCCATAGTTACTCTGTTCAGTTTCAATCACTTAGATTCTGAAATGTACATAACCATAAATGTTCCCTAAATGTACAAGCGGCAGCCACTGTGCGCTGAAGTTTAATGTGGTTCATTGTGCTTCGGGTTGTGCTGGGTGGGGATGAGGAGTAAGAAATAAGAGATATTTCTCTCTCTAACTTCTACACAAACTAAGTATTCATCGAACAGATTCAGTGAGCAAATTCCTAAAAAGTGTATTTTATAGTATTTTATCTATAGCAGCTGGGATCATAACCTTTTAAAAAATCTGTAGCTACACATTTGAATAATTGACTGCTCATTCTTGGGCTAGACACAAGCCATCTTAGCTGGTGTTGTTAATTCACCATACAGCTGCCTTAAGATGAGTGCCTCAGGATTCCATTCTAGGTCTCATGCTTTCCCCTGTCAGTGTTCTTCCCCTTAGAGACATCATTAGGAAACAAGCTGACAATTCATTAGTAAGCAGAAGAGGAATGAGAAGCATATATTTTATTTCTCAAAATATTCAAATACCATTTTGTTTTGTGTAAAATGTATCATAGGTACACTTAATGAAATGTATTTCAGCACCTGATTTCAAATCCTGAGAAGATAAAAAATAACTCTACTTTGTTTAACTCTATATTAAAAGGAAACTGATTTGAATATCTGCTTTCCATATTTTTTTTTCCCTGTAAGCAACTAGAAAACAAAGTTTTTGGCATTATTCACTTATGCATTTTAAAGAATCTATTCAAAGCACCCTGCAGGCCTTATAAAGTGCAGCACTGAAATTCATTCATAATGAAATTTTATGAATGCTGGAAATCTAGTCTCACTTGCTCTAAGTGGTCTATAATAATTAATCTCTTAAATTTCAATGATTTGTACTTCTGCAGAATAAGTATGGACTCAATTTATTTTTAATGAGATTAATATCTCAGAAAACTTCTGGCTCTCACCAGACTTCAGTTGTAATGGCCACATTAAATATTCACATATTCTAACCAAATAGGAGGGGTCTAGGTGGTGTAGTGCTATAATAGATCATGTGGAACTGGAATGCCTTCAGGATTTTTTTTCACCAAGTTATCCAAAAAGAGTTGGGTATTACTTTCATCATTTCCTCTGCACATTTCTTGTAACTCGTCTGGGATCCAAATATTAAGGTACAATCAAACCATGAAAATGAAATACTTTTCAGTGCTCAAAGAAGAAAGAGAGAGGTGCCAGGGATCAGGACAGTCTTCTGTTTAGTTCAGACGGGCAATAAGATAAGAAAGTTGTGAAGGGTGTGTGTGTGATCAAAGCTCCTCTCTCAAGCATTTATACTTCGATAATCCAAAGACATACTGAAGCACATATCCTTCTAATTTAATACCTTCAAAGTTCTCTCACAAAGCTATCATTCTCACTGTACTTATAATTCAGAAGTTTCACTATGCTGCGCTTTTGCCTTGAAATTATTAAACTTGTAGGGTTAAAAATATATTACTATTACTGTATCCCCATCAGAAATTGAATTAATAAAGGGTCATTGCCAAGATGAAATTCATATATTAAAAAAATCTTTGTGTTCCTAATAATACTGTAATATTATAAAAACTGAAATAATTTCAAAAAGCTACTTTACTTTTTTTAACGGATATTGCTTATTTTCTCCATGTCACTCATCTCAATCAAATTAGATTGTCCAGTTTCATCTTATTGTTCATGCTACATAGTGTAATGCTGTTTTGTGACGCATTCTGATGTTGCATTAATGTATTCAAATAGTATTTTTTTAAGAGAAATTTGAAAATCTAAAACATGAAAACATTCCATTCACCTAGACCTTGAAAAATATTGATGCTAAACAAAGTGATAGTAAACAAAACATAATATTGACGCTAAACAAAGTCATGTCATCTGTTAAAAAATAAATAAATAAGTAAATAAATAAATAAATAAATAAAAGGAAAAAAAAACACTTTCAGTGTGGTTCTTAAAACTATCTTGAACACTCAAATCCTGAGTCACCACTGCATAGAAGTTTAACTCCATTGAAATTAATGATGTTACACTAGCTTCAAACGGGGGTAGCACAGTAGTGAATCAGGAACTAGATTTCCTTCTTGAGTTCAACACAAGATAACATAGCTCCTCTGCTTTGCTGTCTTCTTCCCAGTTGGCACCAGTCACTTCTTTGGCACCAGTCACTTCCATCTTGTGTACTGGAGTCTTTCTTTGCCAGTGGTTCTAATATACTCCTGCAGTAGACGACTGACTATCCTTCTGCATCACAGATAATGCTCATCAGCTCTGACGTATGCCGGTTGTTTCCTGGCATCTGCAACCTCCAAGGTAAGTTGAGCCTTTTCTGCAAAATATCCATTAGCATTCCTTTGGAAATGCACTCAGAGATGGAGGTATTTATTTTGATCATTAATGAGGAGAAGATGACTGTCTTACTTGCAATTTGTAAAAACACTGTATTTTTTAAAAGAAATACCCATATTCAACTGTCTTACTACTTTCCACTGAATGCATCCAATGAAGTGAGCTGTAGCTCACGAAAGCTTGTGCTCAAATAAATTGGTTAGTCTTTAAGGTGCCACAAGTACTCCTTTTCTTTTTGTCTTACTACTTTAGACCATTATTTAACAACACACAGGAGTTTGTAAGTGTGATTGATATGACAGTAAACACTTAAGTTTTCAGCTTGAATTCAAATTCCTAATGGTGTGACATACTGCCAAGATTTTTCTTCCAAGTCACTGAGTCTGAGCATGCAATTCTATAGAGGACTTCAATTTACTGCCAGTGGTAGAGAACAGAGAACTAGATTGTCATTCTGTGTTCTCAAGAGCAGTCAGTACAGTGTAACTAGTTTGGACAAAAGAAGCTGATTTCTTCAGAACAGCTCTGAAAGTTGCATGAATGTGTGTTCATCTGAATCATTTTTATCTTTTATACCATACAGCAGGAAATTCAGTTTCTTCAGGTTGCATACAAATTGAAATACACCCATAGAATATTGGGGTATTTCTTTTACTATACATGTGAAATGAAATCTTTTGTATATAGCATCTTATCATCTTGATTTCAGTGGGACTTCTTATGGATACTGTTCTGTGTGGGTGTTGTGCAGGTGCTACAGAGTATGTAGGGAGCACAACATACAAAGACTATATTCAACGAGGCTTCTTTACTAACTTACAAATTCAATAAGATTTGTTCAGGAATTTGCCATCTCTGTCACAGGAGGCTTTAGGGGACTGATGCATCCAGAGTTAACGGCAGGCAAAGGGACCTGACATCCTGTGGTCTCCTAGCTTTACAAGAGGACCCTACAGCTCATTACTTGACATGATAGAAGGCAACTCTGATCCTCTGTGGAACAATTGGAGAGGATATTTCCATGAGAGCATCCTCACAGAGATTTCCTCCCCCAGAGCATTTTCTGCAGAAAACCGCAATCCAAACTTCAGTAAGGCCCTAAAAATTGGATCTCAGTGAATGTATGTCAATATACTCTGACCAACTCTTTAGGTAGAAATGCCACCAAGGGCCTGAATAGAATTGATGGAATTACAAGAGTTGTGTAAAAGTTGAATAGGCATGGAGGATGTTTTCTTCCCAGAGGCTGAAATCAATTATTTTCTCATACACAGTTAATGAAGTACTGTTTATTTTGGAACTTCTAGTGAAGAATTTTAATTTGACCAAGGAAAGCTCAAGTCTCTTAATAGGCTAAGCAAACCAACTGTTATGTAGTCCCTATTGTCTCCCAATTGGTTTTAAATTGGTAATTGGGCTAGTGTCTTATGTTTTTACACACACACACACACACACACACACAAATCATGCTTTCAGTCTGAATGACTTTTTATTTCAGACTAAAGGAAATAAAAGTAAAAGGAACAAAGTGAGAGCATAGTGGATTTCTCTGCAACATACCCCATCAACTCTGCCTCAGAAAATGGCAGCTGTCCCCTGCATAATACACAGAAACCCAAATTACAACAGTTACAAAGCACCACATTGTCCACACTATATGATCAAGCTGGAGGATAAATTGCAAAGGAAAGAGGTCACGGTAGAGTAAACCAAATCAAAACTCTTCACTATATCATTGACTGATTGTTCCATAACTAAATTATTTCATCATAATCTACATCTTCATGGAGAGACATCTGGAGCTACAGGTGTTTGGGGCTTCCCCAGGGAAGAATACCTATCAATTTAGTTTTCTATCAGCAACACTGTGTTGTCAGGGGGCATATGCTTATATGGCTCATCATTCTGTTGAGCTATATTGCTTTCAGCGAAAACACTGGTGATAGACTGAAAACAACAAAGAGACTTTGGTCATTAGCTACCGACAAATAGACAGCTGTCAAAGGGCTTACCCTTCAGCAGTGCAAAGAGACTTCAGTGAAGCAAACCTTGAAGATTCCTAGTTTAATAGGACATGTTCAAGGCATCTTGTTGACATATTGCATATTGCATTATCCTCACATTTTTTATGGGCAAAAGAAAGGGAAATAATATACTGTCATCTGTTTTACCTTTGCTGCAAGGAGTATGACTAAATATTCATGACTAAATCTACCACCTCAATTCTAGCTTTCTTAAAATTGTCCCAGCAGCCTTTCCTGACATTGTGGCAGATTATGAGATGCGTTCACTGGTGCACAATAGTATCTATTAACAATAATACATTTGGTTTAAGGGATTCTCAGTATTGTGCATTACTGTTACATTCTCACTAAAATTCCCTGAGTTGGCTGCCAGGAAAGGAATTATATTTCCAACAATTTGCTTCTCAATAATGTCTGCTAGGCACACGATTGGGGGAGGGGAGTGAGATGGTTTGTCTCTTGTATTTCCTTGCTGCTGGAATGTGAAATGCTAGATTCAGTTTAGAATCAAATCTATACATGGAACAGCAAAGGACATTTTATAAATATTCATTATTAGTTTAGTTAGAAACAGAAACTGTGACAATTTATAAAAAAAAAAAGTTATAATTTGATCAGTTATAGTTTAAGTACTATATATTCCCCAAGTTCTACTGTGAAACCAGGTGCATTAAGAAAACAAAAAACCAAAAAAAAAAAAAAAAAAGCAACTATAGCTCAATTGTCATGTGTATTCTCAATGAACTGCTTAGGTCTTGGATAGTGTAATATTATTTGCAATTTTCCAGGGTGGAAGACCTTCCTGGTTTAAATCCTAAAGCTTAAATAAAGCACATATTTCCTATCCATTTGCTTGGTTCACAGATATATTTTCCAGTCACTCAGACAAAAGTCCGTTTTTTTTTGATGGACTCACTTCTTTATAGGCGTGCTATCATAAAGGGCAATCACTTTACTTATGTTGGTTTTCACTAAAATTCTGGTAGTAGTATAAATGAGCCAATTTGCTATTTCCATAATAGGCTGCTAAAAGGCAAAGCAGTGAACTAGTAGGCAGAGCTCACTTGAAAGAGCTCATTTATCTCATACATTCTAAAATTTGATGATACATGATACTGTAAAAGTTTACCAACATAGACTTCATTATATGTTGCTGATGACCGAAAGACTAATGGAAGCATCTCAGGTGACTTGAGAGAAATGTAGAATCCCCATGAGTTTTAAATCCATGTAAATTTGAGATGTTTTTTTCATCACTAAAGCTTTTTATGCAATGGCAATTACTTGAATTGCAGATTTGCATGATTAACAAAACCAATTCAGACTCTTAGATTAACACTTTGTTTATCTAGGGGAGAGACTAAATACCTGTCAGTAAAATAAAACTTTCACATCTACCCACCCTGCTGAACAACATAAAGTGTTCACAATTTTTTTGCCAGGTAAGAAATGTTAATTCTCCAGAAAGAGCATCCAAGTTTCCAACGTGTATAAAATATACTGGGGAGGAGAGACCCAAGGAAAAACAATGTTACCCACTGTGACGTTATTGACATAAGCTGGAACCGTATAGATCATTGTTGCAACCAAAGTCCTGTAGTGGCACCAAATCTTGTATAAAGGGCATCAAATAAGGTGTCTAAGACAAGGTTATGGTTTGCTGGTTATGACTATGCTGTCTATAGGTGTGTATCATTTTTTGTAGTTAAAGTTATGAATATTGGCTCTATACTGTCTGTATTTCAAACTTGTGCTATGCTTCTCGGTGACACCCCAGACAAGTTGGTGTCAGCTCTGCCTAGCCTGCTTGATGGCCCCATTAAGGACCATCAGCTATACAACTGACCCACTGAGAGAAGGCAGACACACCTTGTGACTCAGCAAGGTACACAGGGACATGCCTATGGACAGAAATCTGAGGTTTTTCCATGCCATGTGATGGACAGCTTGTCTTTGGAACAAAGAAAGAAAGACCACATGGCAAGAGAATATAAAAAGCTGCTGGCAGCTCCTCCATCTTGTCTTCAGTCTTACTTCTTACCTCTGGAGGGACTTTGCTACCCTGAAGCTTTGAACCAAGGACTGAAAGATCCATCCCAGCTGTGGATGTTCTCCAGAGACTTGATTTGGACCTGCAGTTTATTCTATCACTGCTGCAAGCCTGAACCAAGAACTTTGCCATTACTGTATGTAATTGATTCCATTTAACCAATTCTAGCTCTCATCTATATCTTTTTTCTTTTATAAATAAACCTTTAGATTTTAGATTCTAAAGGATTGGCAACAGGGTGATTTGTGGGTAAGATCTGCTTTGTATATTGACCTGGGTCTGGGGCTTGGTCCTTTGGGATTGGGAGAACCTTTTTTCTTTGACTGGGGTATTGGTTTTCATAACCATTCACCTCCATAATGAGTTGTACTGGTGGTGATACTGGGAAACTGGCATGGCTAAGGGAATTGCTTGTGTGAGTTGTGGTTAGCCAGTGGGGTAAAACCAATGTCTTCTCTGTTTGGCTGCCTTGGTGTGCATAGAAACCCGACCCTTGGGCTGTAACTGCCCTGCTTTAAGCAATTTGTCCTGAATTGGCACTCTCAGTTGCGTCCCACCAGAACCAGCATCGTTACACCCACACACAAATCAGGATATTTAAAACTATGCTTTCCATGATTATTATTATTGGCCACTTGTACATACATACATAGCATTTTGCTTTCATGTATACTGTATGCTGTTGAACATGTGCCATGATAATCAGTGTATAGTGTAAATTCTGTCTCCATCTCTGTGGACATGGAAAGCCCTAAAGACAACAGAACAAGTATGATTTTCTTGCATATACAAGAGCATAAAAGAAGCTTGCAAAAGGGGGCTTACCCCCTCTTGTGAGCTTCAGAACTGTTTTATTCAAAGGTTGCACTTGAAGTTTTGTGCAAGATGACTTTGGAGGGAGAGCAGGGCAGAAACTAACGATTGGGGCTGGTGGATCTGCAAATACACAGATACATTGGAAATTACTCCCAATAAATGGAGAGGGAGCACACTGGCCTCAATTGCCACTGCTGCCCTGACACTGCTGTGCCAGCCATGGAGCAGCTTCAGTCATATTTTGCAGCTTGGGGAGAGGACCTTCCTTGAACTAAGCTCCAAAGGAAGCCTGGGGATCTTCCCATAATTCAGATTTTATTAGCGAAGAAAGCAATTGCTTAGCTGGGGTGAACAAGAGGCTTGACCCAAACTAGATACAACCAGCCAATACTGTCTGTGAAAGGCAATTCTGGAGCTAGGTCATTAAGTCTTTCAGAGTTGGCTATTATTCATCATTAAAGGCTCTTTGTATCCTCAGTGGTACATCTCTCAGAGGAAACAGTGAATCTAAGCACTATTGAGTGTGTATGGAGCTGGAGAAAACTGGCTTGGAAAATGGGATCAGCTGCTCTGGATCAGGAGGGCCTGATAAGGAGCTTGAGGGAGGGACAGAGAAGCTTCATCTCTAGACAGTAGTGTGATGCTGACAGGCAGGCCAGAGTGGTCAGAGAGGGGATTGCTTTCAAAGGATACAAGCCATTTGCTTTTCTATTTCTCTGTAATTAAGCTGAAATCGCTTTATCTAGTCTAACTGAGGAGAAGTTTAAATCTAGGTAAGTTAAACAAACTGTCTTCTTTTTTTATATTTTCTCTCTGTTTTTAATAACTCTTGTTAGTGGTAAAATTACTGTTCCATGACTAACTCTACCCAGACATTCCCAAAGAGAAAACAAGCCTATTACATCTATGGAGTTCAGCTGAAGGATAAATAGTTCCCAGAATCTATATTTCCTAGTCCATTCTTGATCAAAGTTGGACAAAAGAGTCTGTTCCAGGGAATTGTGTTGCCAACAGTTTGCAGCGGGAAAACATGAGGGGAGAAATTGAAAGACCAAGGAGGAGATAAACAGAGTTGATGATGTTGGTCACACAACTCTCCGTGCACAGGTTTCACATGGTAAATAGAATTTGGCTCAAATCATGGCCCCCAAAAAGCTGACAGTCTTGATGACTGCAAATGTGCAGAGCTCTAGGTGCCCCAAGGATTAGGATTGATTAAACTGGGGGACTCAGAAAATAGCTAAACTGACAAAGACTAATCGATGAGGAAAGTAGGAAATGAACTAAATAAGTATAATTTAACTAAAATAAATTTAATAGATTTGAAAAATTCTAGAGGATACACCTGACTTGAAAGAATAATTGTTTAAGGTGAATGGGGAAAGGGAGGGTAATACATAGATATAGTAGCAGAACAGTGTAACCTGCATGTTACTGGTTATTTAATATTATACTATAGATGTTCACTGAGCTTTAAAAAAATAAAGACAAAATGCACTTCTTAATTTGGACTAGAGCTGGTCAGAAAATTGGAAAAAATATTTTATGACATTTTCATGGTCTTCCCTGCGCTTTCCACCCCCTCACCACTGGGCTTTGAAAATTCAGTTTAAAAAATCACTAAAATGTTGAATTTTGAAAAAAAATATTGATTATCTCAAGTTATAATTCCTCACATTCATTTTGATTCGATTTGAAGATGGAATAAATGTTCCAAGGACTGTAGTGAAAGCCCTTTGGCTTTTTTTTTTTTAAGTAGACAGAGACTGTCTAATTGCACTGTAGAAAATTTTCCTGTATTGGGCTGGGTTAGCTAACTTATTGGGCTTTTGTCTCCAGTTTTTGATTCTATGGTGCATGCATTCTTATAATACAATTGTATTGTTTAGCAAGATGTTGGATGGTACAGTTACTGTAACAAAAGCAGCTTCAGTGTGTGTCCAGTAACTATTTAACCAACTATCCTGAGCAATTGTATTTGTCTGGAATAAAAAAAAAAAATCCCTTCCACCATAAAGTCTGTGTTATAATTACTAGTCTGAGATAACTTAATCATTAGTGTTAATTATAAGTTCTTTTAAACAGTTTTTTTTAATAAGTGTGTATACAGAACTTAGTGTTTTGAAGCCTCAATCCCTAACTGGGGTCTAAACGGACTATTGCAGTAACACAAAATAAATTTACTGGGCTTCATGATGCATTAGGGTGAAATTCACCTGGTTAAGGGCTTAAGTGAGATGTGAGCCATGAAACTTTGTAGAGAAAATTTCACTCTGTATAAATATAAACTGGCAGTATATACCAGTTCCTTCTAGATAACCAACATTTAAGCATTAGTTCTTAAAGCTATCCCCAAGGCTGCACTCTTCAACGTGCATTCATTTTTTTTTACTATAGTACCACCAGCATTAATGATTGAATAGGTGCCATTTGCATTGATTTTGGGGACCAATATATATTCTTTAAATGTTAATAGTTGACAACTTATATCATTCCATTCTGTCAGACTTCATAACACACTGTGATGAAGCTACCAGGAGGAATACTTCCTTTTGATACAAAACCTACTCACTATTTGATCTTATCCAAATGTGAAAAGTGAATAGCAGCAGCGGGTGCACTAATGTATCTGCAGTGTTAATGAAGCCACAAATGCTGAAGATATATCTGACTACTTTTTTTAATAGTTCAGCATGTCTCAATAATTTTTAAAACTGTGCTTTATTATATATTTCTGCATCGGGTTTGTGCCTTTAAGACAAAACATCTCATTGACAGATGTCCTCAAGGAGGAAAGACATTTAAATCACAGTTTTAAATATAATACTGTCAACACTGTTTATAACAAGAGTGTTTGACAAACTTGTAAATAGCACAAGGCTTGATACGTTACTTCTTGCTGCTCTGAGTTTTGGATGGAATCTCTTCTATGGAGCTACAAGATAGACATAAACAAATACATTAAATTAAAGTAGTGGAATGAATAAAAGTTATCCCTTTGGAGCACACCAAACTGTAGTTCCATTCAGGAAAGAATAGTTTGTTTGCCCCACCAGAATTGCATAATGAAATTATAGCTTTAAAACACCTTTTGGGGTACATTATTCAATATGACAAAGTGGGTGAAATCTGGGTCCCATTCAAGTCAATGGGACTTGTCATTGATGTTGGTGAGGCCAGGAGTTTGCACAATGCTTATCAAATCTTCAGTCTGCTTGTCCTTCTCTTTTCAACCTTCAGAGTCTTAAGTTCCTATCTCATGACTTCTACATTCCTCCCTCATCTTATGTCTTTTAGGTTCTCATCTCTTTTTTTCCCCTCCATTCCCTGGCCAGACATTAGTGTTTCATTTTTAAAGGAATTGCCATTCTATAAAGTAGATATGTTTTTGTTTTTTGTTTTGTTTACTCTGGACTTTCCTAATGTCACACTCAGATGATACACAGCTTGGGAGAATACCTCAAATATTAATATTTGCTCACATAAATATTTAATAAAAACATTTATTTTATCTGTGCTTCATGCCACTTTTTTGTTTGCTTTCCATGAATATTCCAGGAAAGGGCCAGATTCTGATCTCATTACCCTTGTATACATCAGGAGAAACTTCAAGCATGAATAGAGTTTAACTGGTGTAATTCAGAGGAGAATTAGGCCCAATAAGTTAAACAACACGTTAAATTATTGAAACAGAAAATGTTAAGCTTATATTATTGCGTATACATGGAAAATGAATTATGAATGTTTAAGCACATTTATTCACATGGACACTTGATTCAATGAGTTGTGCACGTATAACAATACAGTAAAATAGCCCTTAATGTGGTATGTAACAAAACATGTTGTGCTTGCGTCAACCCTTTTAATTCAAGTTACAGTGTAATGCAAGTTACAGTGATGGACTCTGAGGCCCGGTCTACAGTATGCAATTATATCGAAATTAGCCGCGTTACATCAAATTAAAACTAAATCCGTCCACACAAACAACCCAGTTTTGTCGGCTTTAAGGTCTCTTTAAGGTCTCTTAAAACTGGTTTCTGTACTCCACCTTGGCAAGGGGAGTAGTGTTAAAATCTCTATCGCTGTTCCGGATTTGAGGTACTATGGACGCAATTTGACGGTGTTGGCCTCTGGGAGCTATTCCAGAATGCTCAATTGTGACCATTCTGCACAACACTTTCAACTCAGATGCACTAGTCAGGTAGTCAGGAAAAGCCCCAGGGACTTTTGAATTTCATTTCCTGTTTGGCCAGCGTGGCGACCTGATTAGCACGGATGACAAGGCAGAGCTCACCATCACAAGAGATCATGCAGTCCCAGATGCACAAATGAGCTCCAGCATGGACTGAGTGGGAGGTACTGTATCTCATTGCTGTTTGGGGAGAAGAATCGGTTCCAGCAGGACTCCATTCCAAAAAAAGGAATGTAAACATATTTGCGAAAATCTCCCGGGGGATGACGGACGCCACCACTACCCCACCACTGTCCATGGACACCTGCAAGGGGGGACTCTCATGCAACGGGAAGGATGTTTTTTTGGAGGAGGAAGGGGAGGAGGAGGAGGACAGTGCACAGGCATCAAGTGGTGAATCTGTACTCCCCAGCAGCCAGGAACTGTTCATCACCCTGGAGCCAATACCCTCCACCCCATCCCAAGATGGTCTCAGGACCATGACGCTGGAGAAGGCACTTCTGGTGAGTGTACCTTTGTAAATACAATACAGGGTTTAAAAGAAAGTGTATTTACCGATTCATTTGCTCTGAAGACTTGGGATGCATTCGCATCCAGTACAGCTACAGGAAAAGTCTGTTGTGTTTGGCTTAAAGGGTCACAGCCCTGCGGTGGGGGTGGGGAGAAATCCGTCTATGCTGGCCTGTTGGTGTTTGGCCTAAAGGGCGCTGGGTGGTGTGTGTGTGTGAAGTGATCATCCCAGAGAGACCACAGGCCCTCCTTTTAAATGACCAGCCCACCAGGCATTGCTTGATATGGGAAAGGAGGGTGCCACAGTTCGAAAGCATTGTAATGAATGCAGAAGAAGCAGAACCCCATGTGCCCCTAGGGCTTACCATGACTGCCTGCAGGCTGAATGTTGTTGCCCAGCCGCATGTGATACAGTCACACCAAACTGGCAGGCACTCAGTATAAAAGGCAAAATGCAACCTTGTACAGAAATAACATGTGCTAGGTACTATGAATTGCTTGTTTCACTGAGAAACAGTCTTCCCTTTGTTCTCTAAAATGTATCTTTTAAACTTCTACCCTCCCTTTTTCTCATCCTGCAGGTGCAAATGTTTCAACGCAGCCCCTATCTACTCCATCCCAGAAGCTGGCCCAGATTAGAAGGTGGAAAAAACGCACTCGGGACAACATGTTTGCAGAGCTTATGCAGTCCTCCAGCACTGATAGGGCATAGTTGAATGCATGGAGGGAAACAATGGCAGAGTCCCTGAAAGTGTTCAATGACCACAATGAGAGGAGGGAGGTGCGCAATGAGTGAAGGCAGGATGCCATGCTCAAGCTGATGGGGGAGCAAACTGACATGCTTCTCTGTCTGGTGGATCTTATGAGGGAAAGGCAGCAAGAGCACAAACAGCCATTAGAGCCCCAGTATAACCACCCTCCCTCCTCCCCAAGTTCAATAGCCTCCTCACTCAGACACCCAAGAACAGAGGGGGCAGGCTCTGGGGATCCACCCACTCCACCCCAGAGGATTGCCCAAGCATCAGAAGGCTGGCATATCCTAAATTTTGATCTGTAGCGTGGCCTTGTCCTTCCCTCCTCGCACCCTGCCCTACCCAACCCGGGATACCTTGTGATTTATCTCCCTGTGTTTTTAATCAACTAATAAAGAATGCATGGTTTTGAAATAATAGTGACTTTGTTTCCTCTGCAAGCTGTGATCAAAGGGGTGGGGAGGGCAGTTGGTTTACAGGCAATTAGAGTCAAGAAAAGGGGCAGGTAACATCAAGGAGAAACAAACACAACTGTCACACCAGAGCCTGGCCAGTCATGAAACTGTTTTTCAAAGCTTCTCTGATGCGCAGCACACCCTGCTGTGCTCTTCTAATTGCACTGGTGTCTGGCTGCATGAAATTGCCTCGACCTCCAACCCTGCCATAAACGTCTCCCCTGTACTCTCAGAGATATTGTGGAGCACACAGCAAGCAGCAATTGCAATTGGAATAATGGTTTCGCTGAGATCTAACCGAGTCAGTAAACTGCACCAGCATGCTTTTAAATGTCCAAATGCACACTCTACCACCATTCTGCACTTGCTCAGCCTATAGTAGAACCGTTCCTTACTACTGTCCAGGCTGCCTGTGTACAGCTTCATAAGCCATGGCATTAAGGGGTAGGCTGGGTCCCCAAGGATAACTTTTGGCATTTCAACATCCCCAACAGTAATTTTCTGGTCTAGGAAGTAAGTCCCTTCCTACAGCTGTTCAAACTGACCAGAGTTCCTGAAGACGCGAGCGTCATGCACCTTTCCCGGCCATCCCACTTTGATGTCGGTGAAACATCCCTTGTGATCCACCAGTGCTTGCAGCACTATCGAGAAGTACCCCTTGCAGTTTACATACTGGCCGCCCTGGTGGTCTGGTTCAAGATAGGGATATGCGTTCCGTCTATTGCCCCACCACAGTTAGGGAACCCCATCACAGCAAAGCCAGCCACAATGGCCTACACATTTCCCAGAGTCACTACCCTTGATAGCAGGGAGTCAATTATTGTGTTGGCTACTTGGATCACAGGAGCCCCCACAGTAGATTTGCCCACCCCAAATTGATTCGCAACTGACCAGTAGCTGTCGGGCATTGCAAGCTTCCAGAAGGTTATCGCCACTCGCTTCTCAACTGTGAAGGCTGCTCTCATTTTGGTATCTTTGCGCTTCAGGGCAGGGGACAGCATGTCACAAAGTTCCATGAAAGTGGCCTTACACATGCAAAAGTTTTGCAGCCAGTGGGAATCATCCCATACCTGCAACACTATGCGGTCCCACCAGTCTGTGCTTGTTTCCTGGGCCCAGAATTGGCCAACACCACCATGATGTCCCCATAGCCACATGCCGTGCTTCTAGGAACGTCTGTGTCCATGTCCTCATTGCTATTGTAATCGCACTGTCGTCGCTTCCTCACCTGGTTTTGCAGGTTCTGCACATACTGCTGGATAATGCACAAGGTATTTACAATGGTCACAACTGCAGCCGTGAGCTGAACGGGCTCCATGCTTGCCATGCTATGGTGCCTGCATGGGTAATCCAGGAAAAAAGGTGCAAAACGAAGCAGAGCAGGAGAGCAGAGTTGCAGCGGAAGTGGCGGTGTATGGTTTATGCTGGCATACTGCACGAGTTGCAGGACAGCACAGTTTTGCAGATCTACTGCACCGTCTGCTGCAGGAAAGCATGAGAGCAGAGTGGCAGTGGAAGCGGTGGTGTACGGTTGACGATGGCAGAAAAAAGGTGCAAAATGATTGTCTGCGGTAGCTTGCACGGAGGGAGGGGCGACTGACAACATGCACCCAGAAACACCCGCAAGATTGTTTTTGCCCCATCATGCACTGGGAGCTTAACTCAGAATTCCAATGGGTGGCAGAGACTGCGGGAACTGTGGGATAGCTTCCTACAGTGCACTGGTCCGAGAGTCGATGCTAGCCTCGGTATTGTGGATGCACTCCGCCGACTTCATGCATTTAGTGGGGACACACACAGTTGACTGTATAAAATCTCTTCTGAAAAATTGACTTATATAAATTCGATATAATTTTGTACTGTAGACGTACCCTGAGACTGAGGAGGGCAGGTGGGGTTTGTACTCAGTGATGCAAGTAGAAATCATTTCTTGCTGGTACTGCACTCATGGAAGGGACACAAGTGGGGCTTGTGACCTCCCCACGTGACCCTCCACGTGACTCCTCCCCATCCCACCCCAGCCCGGGGCCCCACTCTCTCCCTGTCCCCTCCAACGCCCCCTGTACCTGTGTACAATTTTACAACTGCATCTGTTAAACAGATTGAAATTGAAAACTTCCTAAATAAAAGAAGGATAGGAAGGACAATCACACCATTTTCCCTTAACACACTATCAGTGCCTCCCTTATGTCCAAACTCAGCTTCTGCCAGCTTGCCTTTATCTAAGTATTGCTCTCCACCAGGCACTAGGAAAGCAAAGATGCTGCACCATCTGGGTTTGATGGAAAAGAGACATAGAACTGTGTGCCCAAATTGTTTTATTATTTTCCTCAGCATGACATACAGGAGGGACTGTTAGAAGGTTTTCCCTTCACCCTCTCCCCTGGTTTTTGTCACGCAGACAGAAAGCAGAAGACCAGAAGTCCGAAGTGCAGGCAATTCAATGTTTATTGGGGTTAGTTCCAAGGAAGCATATCCATAGCTCTACATTGTGGCAGAGTCTGTTTCCCAGTGTTCCATTCCCAGTTCTGACACCACAGAGTCTTTACCCCATGCCCCCCTTCCCATCTCTGATTCAGGAGAGCTTTGCCTGTGTCCCCATTCTCCATTCCCTAGTCCCCATTCTCCGTCCCCCCTTCCCATTTCCACCTCCTCCTTCTTAGCAGGCCCAAATATACCTGAAGTGTATGCCCCTAGTCCCACCCCTTACAACCTATGGTAATGTTTTGTTTTGACGGGTCGTGAGTTGGGGTCTTTGTCCCACCCCTTTTGTACCCCATGAGAGGGTAAGAAGTGAGGTGTATTCCAATCAGGGGCAGACATTTCTCTGGTTGTTCAGGGTTTAGCCTACTCAGTGAGAGCATACTGGCACACATTCAGGTTAATGCTTAAACACACTGAAAGAGATTTTTCATCTCTCTCTATTTCCACTATAAAAGGGGATATTGTGCTTCCATATACGAAGAATAAAGCATGCATTTTTTCAACCGCAAATTAGTTTTATGTTTGACAAAGGAAAACAACAAAAAGAACAACAAGAAAATCTTCTTGAGAGAACATAGTCTGTGAATGTCTTCTGGTTTATGGGCACGAGCAACTCTGGGAATGAAACAGGCAACAAGCTCTGCAGATGTGAAAAATTCCTAGAAATTAAAAGATACAATACACACAAAGCCATCACATCTGCCACACACAAGGATACAGAAAAGGGAAGGAGCAGACAGGGAAGGAAGATATGAATGGACAAAAGGAGAGGAAATGTAAAGAGGAAAGATTTATAGGAGACTCGTCCTTGATATTTGAGTTCTCTCTTTCAGCCAGGTATAGTGTATTGTTTCTAGACAGTGGCTTATATACAATAATAATTCTGCCAGTGTTTCAGTCCTATATGTGTCTAACACAGCTCCCATTGTTACAAGGAGAAATTTATTTCTTTCACTACTGGTTTGCTGAGTTTTCTTGTTGCATAATTAGATTGAATTCCCTTGTATATTATTCTAGACAGAGACCTACATCTTTTCCCTGTTTTATTGTTTGGTATCAGATTTTTCTTGTAATGCCATGTTCATCATAATACATTTTTCCAGAACATGAAGGTCACATCTGGAAACAATAGCAGCAGAGATGTCACATGCGGAAGAGAAAACAATAAACCCCAGGGGCATGTAGCCAGATATGGAGGGACAGAGGCTTTTCAGCCTGCAAAACCAAAGGAGCTGCTGCTCAAAAGTGCATCTTTCATTTACCCAGTCAACCAGGCAACATAGGTCCTTTAGTTCTGTGCCCATTCTGATTTCAGTCAGCTTCTTCATAGCACCGTTTGTGGGTAGAGAACACTAATGACCAACTCCTGTGCCTTTGACTTGGTCCTGACCAATGTTAAACAGCAATACATATGCTTTGTTTAAGTTTCTTAGCATATGTATTGTGCTGTTAAGAATGAATGCCCAGCCGCGTTCTGCTCCTTTCCCCGCAGCAGCAGTGGGGAAAGGAGCAGAGTGAAACCCAACCCCCAGCCATGTTCTCCAGCAGGGCTATGCAGCTCTGTGGGGGCAGAAGAGCCGTCCGGCAGCCCTATACCTTGCTATTGCACTGAAGGTGTAATCATGCTGCTTGGTGCATTGGGGTTGGACGCAGACCAAATCTCTGTCCATTCTCTACCCCTGCTTCAACCACCTGTGTGGGAGGGGAAGAAGTGGCTTTGCAGAGACTGCTTCCCACCCTATGCTACAACCCACACTGTGAATGACTGGCAGAGGGGAGTAAGGATTCTTCCTACTCCTTGTGCATAGCAAGGGCCAGGATCTGTCCCTTAATATACTAAAAGATGATAAATTGCTTGAAAAACACTACCTGCTCTTGTAAATGTTCACATCTTTCTCTGCTCTGTAACTGCAACAAACAGTAAAGTTCTGATTTATCATAATCATAATGCTTGGTCATAATTCTTAAATTTATCATGCAGAATAAAATGAAAGAGATAGTTTGATTCTTGTTTCCTACACACAGAACAACTTTTTTTTTTTACCACAACCTGATTTTCCATCTCCAGCTGTTAGAAACATTGGTGCAATTTATATTGATGTTCCTTTTGAGTAGGGGTAATAAATAATATAGTCAACATAGGGGAAGGCTGATTAGGTTTATTGTCCATTGTCTGATCAAAGAGTCAGGTTGATCTAATTGGCCTTCAGATTCTGTAGGAGACACATGGGGAAAAGAGCATGATATGTTTATATATATTTTTAGAAAGAAAAGGTAGATCAACATCAATAAAGGCAGTCACAAGAAAGCATGGATTAAACAGCACAAAAGATAACAAAAAACCATAAACATATAATAGAAGGAAAGCAACATCCATCTAACAAGCTTGCTAGACTTCATAAAAAAGATCTGGAAAGAAACTGAACAGAAGGTAAAGGCAAAAATAAACTGGGAGTAAAGGGTCAGGAAATGAATTTAAGCTACAAAATAGACTGAAAATAGAAACATGGACAAAATACAATTTGTAGAAAGAAAATGGGGTATGAAAAATACTGTACCATAGCTCCCTTCAGCAGAGTGCATTTGCCATAGAGAAATCCACAGTCTTATGTGACCTGGCACAAAGAAAGCTTAATCCATCACAACATATAAATGTCTCCTTAGTGTAACCTAAAATGAAAAAAAAAAAGATTAAAGGTCTAGTGAATTGGCTGGCAGGGGAAGAACACCTAGCATACTCCCATGAATCAATGGCAAAATACCAAGTAAAGATCTGCATAAAACTTCACGACAGCTCTTGCTAGTATACAAATGTCAGTCTGTGAGGGGAGGGAGGATTTCATTTACTTAAATGGAAAACTTTCAAATAAATAAATAGGCAACATTATTCTGTATGCACAAGCAGAAAACAAGCCAGAACATAAACTGGAAGAATTGGTCTTTGGAGCTGTCAGGCAGAACCACCCATAATTTTGGGACGTAGAAGTAGAAGACCTGACCTCTGTTTTCCTTATGGAAATAGCCTTGAAAAAGTAAAGCAATACACGTCAATTAAAGGAGTACTTGTGGCACCTTAGAGACTAACCAATTTATTAGAGCATAAGCTTTCGTGAGCTACAGCTCACTTCATCAGATGCATATCGTGGAAACTGCAGCAGACTTTATATATACACAGAGAATAGGAAACAATACCTCCTCCCACCCCACTGTCCTGCTGGTAATAGCTTATCTAAAGTGATCATCAGGTGGGCCATTTCCAGCACAAATCCAGGTTTTCTCACCCCCCACCCCCCCCACACAAATTCACTCTCCTGCTGGTGATAGCCCATCCAAAGTGACAACTCTTTACACAATGTCTTTACACCTGTCATTATGCAAGGCACTGCATTTAGCCGTATGGAGTGGAAATCTATCAACTGCATGAAAAAACTTGTACAGATACAGACAGACATCATCTTCCTTTCCAAATGCAAACAGATGGACATCGTACCAAAAGGACTGAAGGTAAAAAATCCATTACAATCTACATACCACACAGACTATGCTAACAGCTTGTGCCACAAGCTCTCAAAGAAACTGCGGAATCACCTGATCAACATCCTCTACAGCAAACAGGGAAAGATTAAGAATGAGCTCTCAAAAATGGATACTGTCATAAAAAAACAACCTTCCACACAAGCTTCCTCGTGGCTGGATTTTACTAAAACTAGACAAGCCATTTACAACGCACACTTGGCTTCTCTACAAAAGAAAAAGGACACTAAACTTTCTAAACTACTACATGCTACAAGGGGCCACAGCAATGGTTCCCTCAACCCACCTAGCAATATTGTTAACCTATCCAACTATACTCTCAGCCCAGCAGAAGCAGCTGTTCTATCTCGGGGCCTCTCCTTCTGCCCCTCCACCCCCACGAACATGATACAGTTCTGTGGTGACCTAGAATCCTATTTTCGACGTCTCCGACTCAAGGAATATTTCCAAAATACCTCTGAACAGCATACTAATCCACAGAGGTCTCCCTACCAACACTACAGAAAGAGGGATTCTAGGTGGACTCCTCCTGAAGGTCGAAACAGCAGACTGGACTTCTACATAGAGTGCTTCCGCCGACGTGCACGGGCTGAAATTGTGGAAAAGCAGCATCACTTGCCCCATAACCTCAGCCATGAGGAACGCAATGCCATCCATAGCCTCAGAAACAACTCTGACATCATAATCAAAAAGGCTGACAAAGGAGGTGCTGTTGTCATCATGAATAGGTCGGAATATGAACAAGAGACTGCTCGGCAGCTCTCCAACACAAGTTTCTACAAGCCATTACCCTCTGATCCCACTGAGAGTTACCAAAAGCAACTACAGCATTTGCTCAAGAAACTTCCTGAAAAAGCACAAGATCAAATCCGCACAGACACACCCCTGGAACCCCGACCTGGGATATTCTATCTACTACCCAAGATCCATAAACCTGGAAATCCTGGGCGCCCCATCATCTCAGGCATTGGCACCCTGACAGCAGGATTGTCTGGCTATGTAAACTCCCTCCTCAGGCCCTACGCTACCAGCACTCCCAGCTACCTTCGAGACACCACTGACTTCCTGAGGAAACTTCAATCCATCGGTGATCTTCCTGATAACACCATCCTGGCCACTATGGATGTAGAAGCCCTCTACACCAACATTCCACACAAAGATGGACTACAAGCCGTCAAGAACACTATCCCCGATAATGTCATGGCTAACCTGGTGGCTGAACTTTGTGACTTTGTCCTTACCCATAACTACTTCACATTTGGGGACAATGTATACCTTCAGATCAGCGGCACTGCTATGGGTACCCGCATGGCCCCACAGTATGCCAACATTTTTATGGCTGATTGAGAACAACGCTTCCTCAGCTCTCGTCCCCTAAAGCCCCTACTCTACTTGCGCTATATTGATGACATCTTCATCATCTGGACCCATGGAAAAGAAGCCCTTGAGGAATTCCACCATGATTTCAACAATTTCCATCCCACCACCAACCTCAGCCTGGTCCAGTCCACACAAGAGATCCACTTCCTGGACACTATAGTGCTAATAAACGATGGTCACATAAACACCACCCTATACCGGAAACCTACTGACCGCTATTCCTACCTGCATGCCTCCAGCTTTCATCCTGAACACACCACACAATCCATCGTCTACAGCCAAGCTCTGCGATACAACCGCATTTGCTCCAACCCCTCAGACAGAGACAAACACCTACAAAATCTCTGTCAAGGTTTTTTACAACTACAATACCCACCTGCAGAAGTAAAGAAACAGATTGATAGAGCCAGAAGAGTTCCCAGAAGTTACCTACTACAGGACAGGCCTAACAAAGAAAATAACAGAACACCACTAGCTGTCACCTTCAGCCCCCAACTAAAATCCCTCCAACGCATTATTAAGGATCTACAACCTATCCTAAAGGATGACCCAACACTCTCACAAATCTTGGGAGACAGGCCAGTCCTTGCCTACAGACAGCCCCGCAACCTGAAGCAAATACTCACCAACAATCACATACCACACAACAGAACCACTAACCCAGGAACTTATCCTTGCAACAAAGCACGTTGCCAATTGTGCCCACATATCTATTCAGGGGACACCATCACAGGGCCTAATAACATCAGCCACACTATCAGAGGCTCGTTCACCTGCACATCTACCAATGTGATATATGCCATCATGTGCCAGCAATGCCCCTCAGCCATGTACATTGGTCAAACTGGACAGTCTCTACGTAAAAGAATAAATGGACACAAATCAGATGTCAAGAATTATAACATTCATAAACCAGTCGGAGAACACTTCAATCTCTCTGGTCACGCAATCACAGACATGAAGGTCGCTATCTTAAAACAAAAAAACTTCAAATCCAGACTCCAGCGAGAAACTGCTGAATTGGAATTCATTTGCAAATTGGATACTATTAATTTAGGCTTAAATAGAGACTGGGAGTGGCTAAGTCATTATGCAAGGTAGCCTGTTTCCTCTTGTTTTTTCCTACCCCCCCCCCAGAGGTTCTGGTTTAACTTGGATTTAAACTTGAAGAGTGGTCAGTTTGGATGAGCTATTACCAGCAGGAGAGTGAGTTTGTGTGTGTATGGGGGTGGGGGGGGATGTGAGAAAACCTGGATTTGTGCAGGAAATAGCCCAACTTGATTGTCATGCACATTGTGTAAAGAGTTGTCACTTTGGATGGGCTATCACCAGCAGGAGAGTGAATTTGTGTGTGGGGGGGTGGAGGGTGAGAAAACCTGGATTTGTGCTGGAAATGGCCCACCTGATGATCACTTTAGATAAGCTATTACCAGCAGGACAGTGGGGTGGGAGGAGGTATTGTTTCCTATTCTCTGTGTATATATAAAGTCTGCTGCAGTTTCCACGATATGCATCTGATGAAGTGAGCTGTAGCTCACGAAAGCTTATGCTCTAATAAATTGGTTAGTCTCTAAGGTGCCACAAGTACTCCTTTTCTTTTTGCGAATACAGACTAACACGGCTGTTACTCTGAAACACGTAAATTAGTCTCTCTAGGGATGAAAGCAACAAATATCTATGCTCCATTTCTGCAGCAGGAGGCAGGGGAAAGCTGAAGATCTCTCTCAGTCAAGTATGGTGAGTATCCCAGAATACCATCTGAAAACCTTTATCAGCCTTGGGCATGGTGTCATTATGGTAAAGAGGAATCTGTTACAAACAGATTGTCAGAGAACAGAACACTTTTCCAGGACTGATTCAAAATGCTTGTTCTCTGCTTGTTAAAAAATTCAGCCCTTTTTCTTAGGCTGGGTTTAAGCCAGCTGGCACTCTCCAATTCAGACTCCTTCTACCCTGATTTTCACTCACAATGACTGTACTTAAAGATTTATGATTTACCATTCCCCTTTTTCACACATGCATGAATTTATCCTCTGTGCTGAAGGGAGCTTAGGTTGGCATAACACAAATGTGGAGGAACCAAAAGAAACAAATCAAGCAAAAACAAAAAAAACAAGCTACTTGGAAGAGGCTGTTAAAAAAGTGTAAGTAAAAAGTGGGTTACTCCTTACTTTAAGTAATACTTTCTTCTGGCTCCTTGCCATGCAAGTTACACCAACGAGACTCCTTTAAAACTACTACAAATTAATAAACCAGTAAGTGGATGTAAATAGGTTTAAGGGAGTGTAGTTTAATGCAAATGAGTCTAACAATGTTAGGAGAGCCAATGTTCATCAGTTTATACATTACCTCTGAATTTGTCCTACTGTATGTAAGGTAGAATACTAGAATACTTAGTATGTATATGGGCACTTTATAAGGTGCGTGGGCAAATATTATGTCTAGGGCTGTCAATTAATTGCAGTTAACTCATGCATTTAACACATAAAATGAATCACAATTTTAAAAAATCACATTTAATCACAGTTTTAACCACACTATTAAACAATAGAATACCAATTAAAATGTATTAAATATTTTGGATGTTTTTCTACATTTTCATATATATTGTATTCCATGGTGTAACTGAAATCAAAGTGTATATTATTTTTATTACAAATATTTGCACTGTAAAAATGTTAAACAATATAAATAGTATTTTTCAATTCATCTCATACAAGTACTGCAGTGCAATCTCTTTGTCGTGAAAGTGCAACTTACAAAGGTAGATATTTTTGTTAAATAACTGCACTCAAAAACAAAACAATGTAAAACTTCTAAGCCTAGAAGTCCACTCAGTTCTACTTCTTGTTCAGCCAATCGCTAAGAGAAACAAGTTTGTTTACATTTACAGGAGATAATGCTGCCCTCTTCTTATTTACAGTGTCACCAGAAAGTGAGAACAGGAATTTGCATGGCACTTTTGTAGCTGGCATTCAAGGTATTTACGTGCCAGATATAAAAATTGTATTAAAGCTAAAGTTAAAATTATATAACACACAGGCTGAGAAAAGTGTCTCTACATCTGGGTAGAGTGCTTAGATTATCCACAAATACAGTTCGTTTTTTAAAAGTCATATGATACATATAGTACATAATCTGCAATAATCCAAATTTAGGTGAATAAATTTAAGAATACAGTTCAGATATTATCATCCAAGTATTTGGGTACATTGCTAATTAAAAGTTGTACAGAGATTTGGTTGTGGAAAGCAAAATATATCAATGAGTGAAGATTGTCCCTCAGTAATTGAGCATTTAGGGTAGGTTGTCCATTTAGAAGATACAATCTATGAGGAAAGTATTTCAGTTACTTTCCTGACTGTTCTTCTCATTGGCACCCCAGTTCATCCCTCCTGGTATTTCTGATGTCCGGTGATCTGTTCTATGTAGATGTCCCTTGACCACCTGATGGCTTCTGACACCATGAGTTGCTGCATTATCTGAGCATAGCAGCACTCACTCATTACTGGGGTCCCTGCACCCAAGGCTCTAACGATCAGTGCATGTGTCTGAACCTGGTAACCCCTTAGCTCTCAAGGTTTCAGCTGGAGGGGTGTATTTCTCCACCTTTCGAGCTTGGGCACTATGGAAGGTCAGGGTCCTGTTCTTGAAGGGCATAGTGACATCCACCATGATGATTTTCCGGTCCTCATTGCTGATGACGCTGTCTGGTCGCAGTTGGCTGTCAGTTCCGGGGACGGTGTAGTTCACATCAACCTTCCCTATATGTGGTGGGATGGCTCTGACCAGGTAATCTTGGATGGTGCTGTGTCACAGTTGCCAGGCTCAGGAATGGGGCTTGCAGCTATACAGGACATGGGACAGTGTCTAGTCAGCGTAGCCTCACTTCCTACAACATTTGTCCGAATTCCAGTGGTGGACAGCTCCGTTCAGCGGAAGGCAGTTGAGCTGGGCCCTGTGGATGAACCTCCAGTTGGCAAATCAGGTGAAGCTGCCCCTGGGGAGGAAGTGGTTGCTGGCGTCCCACTTACACATCACCTCGAAAGTATTGCCCTGGTCCAGCTTCTGCTTCAGTTTTTCCACATATTAGCAGTGCATCCTTCAGGGTCCTCTCCAGCATGGTTCTAGCTTTCAGAGTGAGGATTGTGTGGTCTGTGTTCTTCACCTGTGACACCAGGACTCCCAGCTCCTGTCATTCTTCACAACAGGTCCAGCGGCAGCTGATACGCTTCTCCAGTCATCCCATAGTATTGCGGGCATGAGTCCAGAGTGAAGCAAAGTCTCCCGCTTCTCTTCCAAATTTGCCTTCCAGTGAGCCGCTCAGGTAGGTGGCGACATCTTGGTTAGAGGGGGTCCTGGCAATATGCTTGTTGATGACATCCCACATGGCACTTTATGTGATGTTCCTCACCATGGCGTCTGGGCATGGCAGAAGGCGGAAGGCATGAGTGATCACCACAAAGTCACCCAGATCACCCATATGTGGGATGTTGGTGCCACCCTGCCTGTGTAAGATGTATACAAGTTCATTGCTCACTCTCTGGGGAAAAAACATCCACTTCTTCACTAGCTGCCTGATGGTCTTGTCTGCCTTGTTCAGAGGTACCTTTGGCATGGCATATCCCCTCAGGATGAATGAAGTACGAAGGATCAGAAGGTGTTCAAGACAATGATCTTATGCCATGGGTGCCAGTTGATCCTGGTCACATCTTGTAGAATCTCCATGATGGTATCCTCAGGTGTCTGCTGGACGCGGAACCTGTGGGTGTGCCGAGATATTGATATGCTTGCCCGTCCTCAAGGAAGATCATAGGTTCACCCTGGATTTGAAAAGGTGTTGCCTGAGCCGAGTCCCTTCTACTGCCATTGATATGCAGCAATGCACACTTCCTAGCACTGAAGCGGACTCCCATCCAGTTGTCAGCCTGGTTGGTGATGTTGACATTTGTCGGAGATATTTGGGGTTGTCTGCCATCAGGACCAGACCATCTGCATAGGTCAGAATGTTCATACTGCTGCCATACAGGTTGAAACTGCCTAGACTGCTGGAGATGGCTCAAATGAGTGGCTCCATGGCTAAGTTGAAAACAATGGGGCTGAGGGGACAACCTTGCTTCACGCTGCCACGGATAGGAATTTCAGGAATCTCTCCTTCTATGAAGCAGGTGGTGGTGGTGGTGCAGCCTCCATAAAGTTCCCAGATCAGCTGGAGAAAGTTTTCAGGAATCCCAAACTCTCACAAGGTGGCAAAAATGTGCTGGTAGGGCATTGATCCAAAAGCATTAGCCAGGTGGAGCCAAGCTATGGCACATTGCCTCCATGCCCTCCAGATCATGTAGATGGCAATCTGAAAGAGAAAGTTGTGTTCATAATAGCCTTCACACGACATGAAGTCTTTCTGAGTGCAGCTGATGGCTCCTCTTTTCACAGACCAAATGATATAATGTTTATAATGTTACCTGAAAGTGAGAATAGGCATTCACATGGCACTGTTGTGGATGGCATTGCAAGATATTTACATGCCAGATATGCTAAAGATTCATATGCCCCTTCATGCTTTGGCCACCATTCCAGAGGATACACTTCTATGCAGATGATGTTCATTAAAAAAAAATGTGTTAATTAAATTTGTGACTGAACTCCTGGGGAGAATTGTATGTCCCCTGCTCTGTTTTACATGCATTCTGCCATATATTTCATGTTATAGCACTCTCAGATGATGACCTATCACATGTTGTTCTTTTTAAGAACACTTTCACTGCAGATTTGACAAAACGCAAAGAAGGTACCAATGTGAGATTTCTAAAGATAGCTACATCACTCAACCCAAGGTTTAAGAATCTGTAGTGTCATCCAAAATCTGAGAGGGATGAGGTATGGAGCTTGATTTCAGAAATCTTAAGAGAGCAACACTCCAATGTGAAAACTACAGAACCCAAACCACCAAAAAAGGAAATTAACCTTCTGCTGCTGGCATCTGACTCAGATGATGTAAATGCATCAGTCCACACTGCTTTGGGTCATTATCAAGGTCCAGTATGCTTCAACAGCAGGTGTGGGAACTACAAGTTGTGGACTACACACTGCAGCAAGTTGGAAGAACTTCCTGGTTCCTGCCAGAATGTACCTTCTGTGCCCGCAACAGGAGGTCTCAGAACTGACTGAGCTGGGAGTACACAGAAGGCAAGCAGAGAGGAGGCTGCTGAACTGTAATCCTGTTCTATGTTCTTTACAGAATAAAGCCTTGTTCCTGGTGGTTTGTCTGAGTGGGTCTGGTCTGAGGTGAGCACACACTGACACACAATACAGAGCACACAAAGGAGCCTCAGGCCCAGTTCCACAAAGTTGTGTAAAAAGTCTCAAGGCAGGCTTTCCCTGTCTTGAACAACCTCATGACGGGCCACTTAACAGGAGCAGGGGCTACACTATGGTTATTTTTAAGTAGAGAAAATACTTGTTAATTTTTTCGCTGTTTTTTTTTAATAAACAGTGATTGAAATCAAATTTTTGTTGAATAATTAATTTGAGAGGATAGAATTATTTAAAACAAAACAAAAGTGCATACATAAAAATTGAAAAGTTAGACTGGGCACACCATTTTACTTGTAAATCTGTGATTGTGGCCCATGGGGCCTGATCCTGGGATCCTTGTGCAAGACAATGCTTAATAAAGTCAGGCTAGGGGCAATGCAGTTCTGTCCAGGTTAAATTTCATTGGATAGTATGAACTTCCTGTTAAAGGATACGCACTTCCGGGAGACCAGGAGCTCTGTGCAGCAGACTGTGATGTAGAGATACAGCCATCTCTTGGCTCACATGCAGTGAGAGTGCTTAATTGACACAGAACAGTTGTTTTTAGCTCCCTATGGTCCGGAGATACATCATCTTAAAGCAATGACATTACCTATGGAAAAGCAACTTTTGGTCATTTTTTGTAGTGGTTTCGAAAAATTTAGGGATGCCAGTGACGTATGGTAGTATTCTCTCACTTCCTGACCTAAACCACTAGAAACATTTAAGCATTTGCTATGTTTTACTTCATTGATGGGCAAAGTGATTTACCCCAAACTTTTTTGGAATCCAACTACTGGAGAAAATGGTGTTTTTACTGAAATTATCACACTTGGATACTTAATGTTAAGGAACAAAATGGAGACTAAAAATGGATTTTCGTACCTAACTTTAGACACCCAGATTTGAAGTGCAGTAAGGTGCAGCTCAGTGAGTATGAATGGCATAGTCTGACCCTGAAAGGTCCGATGTTAAAATGGGATATACCATGCACTTGTATGGCTGTTATGAAAGTAGTATTTATTTGTTCATGCCAATATCACTTATTGAAAGCCTCAAATGCTTTCCTTAAAACCATTTCCTAGATTTTTTTGGCTTTCCTGTTACACTATCATTAGGGCACTGATTACATTAGATTATGAAAGAAGCTAATTGGATCTACTTTTAGATAGCTCTCTATTTCATATTTGACTTTGGGGGTCCATTTCATTTGCAGGTGCTTAATTTTATATCAATACTGTCCTTCAGCACAAGGTTTATTCCAGCTTCTCAATGTTTTTCATGCATTTAATATGCATAATTTATATCATCCTCATTAGAAATACACGTTTTTGTGCCAGGTGCCAGGTCATTTACTTTAATTATGGACATTTTTTCTTTCCAGGTCAGTCAGTCTCCAGCCTCTTAATGGATTCAGCAAGACCAGAGCTGTTCATTGTCGTTTTGGGAATTTGCTCAGTTTTGAGAGATTATAGTGGTGCTGTTTATGGAAGCAAAGTGAATTAGAAAAAAAGGGTTATGGAGAATTTAATACTCATGTTGGTGTGACCTGTAGGTTCAGAAGGATTTATTTAAAGACTAAAATGAGATAAAATTAAATTTTCTTCAACAAACTTAAATTACTATGGTTCAGATCCTGGTACTTGTGGAAAGGGGGAGTAAACAGGGTTTGGACACTAGCTGTCAAGTGGTTGTTAGGGGGTGACAGTCTCTTCTCTTTCCAGTTGGGGGAATACCAGAGATGATGCTTTACAGTCACAATTGCAGATCCAGCAATACTGGGCAGACTAGAATTATTCCAGGAATAGGAAATAATTGCATCACCTTGGATTTAATATGGTGGCAACTGCTGGTAAAAATAGACTTTTGATTGTAACTGCTATCTGGAAGGCATTTGGGTATATTTGACCACTGCCGAGCGCATAAAACAGCTCAAACATCTACTTCAAGTGTACGGTGGCACACGCAATTTAACCTGTCTTTTTTCATATTAACTGTCTCTCTTCTGATGTATTAGTGTGGAGTTCATACCAGAGTATTCTCCTTTAATATATGATATTTGTCAGCACACTCTGTTTACTGGAACTTTCAAGGTGTCTTTCCAGATCCATCTGAAGACATGGCCATTAGATGCTTAACTTGAACTGGGGGTTGGAGGACTCTTGTTGACCAGTGCATCCGCAGGTTCCTATTTACCACCCTTTTGTATTCTGACCTGGGACCAAAGCTCACCCTCCAGTTGGAGTCTATGGGAGTTGCATCACCTATGCCCGGGATTCCCAAACTTGGTTCATGGCTTGTTCAGGGTAAGCCCCTGGTGGGCCACAAGATGCTTTGTTTACCTGAGCATCCGCAGGTACAGCCGCTCGCATCTCCCAGTGGCCGCGGTTCACTGTTCCCGGCCAATGGGAGGTGTTGGAAGGGGTGGCCCAGCCCACACTGCTTCCTGCAGCTCCCATTGGCCAGGAACAGTGAAGAGCGGCCATACCTGCGGATACTCACGAAAACAAAGCATCTCGTGGCCCACCAGGGGCTTACCCTGAACAAGCCGCGAACCAAGTTTGGGAACCCCTGACCTATGCCTGTGCTGAATTTAACATCTGAACACCAGAACTAAGAATTGAGCACTTTTTTCTCTTCTCTGAACACTTTTTTTTTTGCAGTCTTTATGACCTACTCCACGCCATCACCGGTTCATTCAGCTGCACATCCACCAATGTAATATTTGCCATCATGTGCCAGCAATGCCCCTCTGCTATGTACATCGGCTAAACTGGACAGTCCCTACGTAAAAAGATAAATGGACACAAATCACATATTAGGAATGGCAATATACAAAAACCTGTAGGAGAACACTTCCATCTCCCTGGACACACAATAGCAGATTTAAAGGTAGCCATCCTGTGGCAAAAAAACTTCAGGACCAGACTTCGAAGAGCAACTGCTGACCTTCAGTTCATTTGCAAATCTGACACCATCAGCTCAGGATTAAACAAAGACTGTGAATGGCTAGCCAACTACAAAAACAGTTTCTCCTCCCCAGGTGTTCACACCTTAAATGCTAGAAGAGGGCCTCATCCTCCCTGATTGAACTAACCTTGTTATCCCTAGCCTGATTCTTGCTTGCATATTTATACCTGCCTCTTGAAATTTCCACTACATGCATCTGACGAAGTGGGTATTCACCCATGAAAGCTTATGCTCCAATACGTCTGTTAGTCTATAAGGTGCCACAGAACTCTTTGCTGCTTTTAACAGCATTACTGTTGCTTTATTTAGTCAGTCACAATCGGCAATCTTGTTTTAGGACATCTCTGTGTTAAGCAAGGCTCAACGGCCATATCTGACTTGCTCAA
The DNA here is from genome assembly GCF_965140285.1 of Lepidochelys kempii. Classification (NCBI taxonomy): domain Eukaryota; kingdom Metazoa; phylum Chordata; order Testudines; family Cheloniidae; genus Lepidochelys; species Lepidochelys kempii. Next base: position 85,463,432 of record NC_136380.1, read on the forward strand.
TGCATTTCTGTGGCTGGGTACAAATCACTTATTCAGGTGATGTAAACTGATTTTTTTTCAGTAAGTTTCTAACCATTATTATTGAAAAGAATAACCTTCAAATTATAAATGCAGCATAACTGTGAGATGTACAGAAGTCAAATATGCCTTGAATTTATTTTAGTAACTGTTAATTCCTTCTGTCCCTTAAATCAGAAAAGCTATCACTCTATTCCCCTATCAAGGACCCAAAAAAGGTTCCAGCATATGTAACCTTTGGGTGGGCTAGAGTTCACTTTATTGCCGTTCTCCAATGCCTAAAATCCCAACTCCCATAGAAAAGTAGCTGGAGACCTGGAGTTCAGTCTCTAAGGATTTTCAGCAAGGATTGCACAGGGTCAACCTTCCCACATTCAAGTCCAAAGAGGAACTAAATAAATTCATTTAATTAAATAACTTTATAAAATCTTATGATAAAAAAAATAATCTAATTTGTACAACATAACATGGCTTTTTTTTATAATTCACACACATTATCTTCACAGTTATACATAAAGAAAACAAATTAAAATCTGAACAGTTCAGTCCCCACAGAAACACAGTGATAAGAAACTGAGAGTTCCCAAAAACTTAGGTTTAGTTCACCTAAGTCTCAGTTAGAGTCTTTGATCATCAAATGTATACAGTCTGCTGAGTGTAAAACAACATCTTCCCTCCATTTTCTTGTAGGAATCTTCAGTTGGAATCCATGACGACTCTTCCTCTGCTGAAATCACTGCTAGCCAGACAGCTAACTGGTTAACCAACCACTTGGTTAAGTTTATCGATTTAAAGAAAACCCTCCTGCAAGATGTTTCAGAGTTAGGGACAACAGTCTGCTTTCTGCTCCTGGGCTTAGCTTCTCCCAACTCACTCAGGGGACATGGACCTTTGTATAGCCCCTGCCCTGACTGCTTGCCCTCATGGAGTCTGATCCCAGTGACAGGGAACCTACTGGAGCATACCCCAAACTACCAAATCCAAATCCAGATGCTTCTGGCTATGGGGTGCTAAATCAGCCTAGCAACAATGACCCAGACACAACTGACTCCTACCTCCCCACAATGGGTCTCTTAAAGAGATATCTCCCTATTAGGCACATGAGTTACATATATGCATTGTTTACCCCACCTCTGTCCCGAATAGAAGGTCACGTCCCAGTGAGGCACCTTGCTTAAGCAATTCCAGGTAAGAAGATGTTCCCATCTCTTGTACTTCAAGAATAGCAAATGGGACATTTAAATAAAAAAATCAAGCTATTGTTATTCACTAGGCAAAAGTCTCTCATAACACATAGGGATGCAATTTCTCTCTGTCTTTCTAGCTACAAAGAAATCACCAAAGGTTGACTAACAAGGGTTACATTCTGTTTGCCTATGCACAGTGGGTCCATTGTGTTCTGGGAGTTAATCCAATTTTAGACAGCTGTAAAAAAGGTAGGTTTAATTTTAATCCATTTAGGAATAGCTTGCCTTGTGACAGAAAGCTGGAGGTTCCAGGGATCAAAACTTCCAGAATCCCCCAAAGAATATGTCTCTTTATGTTCAAATTATCTGCCTTGTTCCTTCAATATGTGTCTTGTTCTGCTGTAAGCTCTGGAGGATATGATATACAAGGTTTTAGTTCATACAATCTTTGACTATATCTATGCCCTCTAAATGTAGAGGAACTATAAAGGACTTTGTTTTCTTTCTAAGTGACTGTTGCACTCTTAAAATGACATGAATGGCATAAGAATGAAGAGAAATATTGATAGGTGTAAGCATCTAACTTGTGTATAAAAAGGGGATTAAAATTAAGTTTGTGTCAATATAGAATTACAAACCTAAAAATGAATAGAATATAAAAGCCTCCAATAAAAAGGAATACAATATTTTTTTATAAATGTTTGCCATCTCTTGCATATTGAGGGAAGCAGCAGAGAAACAGAGAAGATGAAATCTGAGAGCTCAGTTGACTAATGTCCAATAGAAAGAAGAGCATTGTCACTTCCAAAGAAATTGGGAAATGGCATAAAAACTGAGGTCACAGTATAGGATGCCAGAGTTGAATGAACCCACAAAAGAAGTTGCAGAATCCAGAAATGCTACCAGAGATTTGAACCAGCCATGTGTACAAATTCTTCCCAAACCCAGGGTTACCATGAGTGAGAAGTGGTGAGATTTCATTTCAGAGGTTGTATTTCTATTAATCTTCTTTAGTAGAAGTATCTGAAGGTTACCTTGTTGAATCTACTTTATTTCTAATGAGACCTCAAGGAACTATACTGTGGATTTTAAATAATTCTATATGCATATTTCTACTTTGTAAGGCCTAAGAGATCCTCAAGGCATAACTTTAGTCATTGCTTTTGATGCTTTAAATTAGTCCCTGTCAAACCAAAAACAAGAAACAGAAGGTACTACATTTATAATTGCCTTAAGATAAGTGCATCCCTATTCCTTGAAGAATTACTTGAAATGTGCCAAATGTGTAAGAACCTATCTAATATGTTGCTTGGCCCTGAAGACAACTGTTATGGTGGCTTGAGTTGTTTCTCTGAAGACTGGGAGATGGTTGACCAATGTTCAATTGCCAGGTTGATGGCATTAGTCATTATTTCTCACTTAGGGTGAGAACATACCATGAACAGACCAGACCATGGAACATATAACAACTAAATGACTGATTCACAAATACAAATGAGGAATTGGAGCAATGCACTCTGCTACTCCTGACCCAATTATCTGGCTTCACCACTTGAATGAAAAATTATAGTTTTTGTATTTACTATTTACATCAGCTGTAGGAAGAAGAATGAAAAACTGAAGCTGATAACTGACTATAAGAAAATGCAATAATAAATATTGGTGATTTGTATTGTTCTACAATATTGCTGCTTGGCTTCAACACTGGTCTGGGTAAATTGCTTACAAAACTGCAATTGTATTTTATGTTTAATTCATGGCTAGACTGTTTGATGTATCTAAACTTGATGTATACAGTTACTGAAAATATGCCTCTGTGATTCTTGATGAATTAAAAAATTTGTTGAACTTTTAAGAATAACAGAGTTGTGATCTGAAAGTAAAAGTTGACCTAAGAAGAACCTAGCATTAAAATTAATAAGTTAATGCTCCTGGACTCAATAACAGGTTATTAAATTATTAAATTCCATTTAAATAATGGCTCTGATATTCATCATGATGACAAATCTTGTCTGTTAGATTTCAGCTGTAAAATCTAGCTGCCATCTCAGTAATTCCTGAAATTGACTCCCATTCATGATGCCTTCCTGAGTCTACAGAGTGTCTGAATCACTGACATAGAGTGTGAACTCCTTTACCCCTGTTAATCTCATTGGTATGTCAACAGTAACTATTTCATTACACATCATTTTAGTGGATGGAATGGAGAAGCGGGTGGGAATGAAACTCACAGTAAGCAGAATGGTAAGGAACTGGGAGTTGCTACAGGGAAGAAAATGAAGAAGGAAGAGCAGAGGAGAGATGAAAAGCTGGGTGCCTCCTTCATTGGGCCCCTTTGAAAATCTCACACAGACACTCTATCCTACCCTTTTCTTTGTGCTAACCTCCCATTAATGTCTGTAAATATTCTGCTGTGGCTGGAAGAGAGCATGGAATCCTAAATGTAAATCGAGCTCATTGACCATAATTAAAAATGGAATTTGTCTCTCTCCATTAAATTAATTTATCACCCATGGCCTATGACATTACCTAAATGTATCCTAATTATTTCTTTTTTAGTCAAGTGATCACTGAAAAGCTAAGAAAAGATGGGTAGCATTATTTATGCACCTTTCTAACACAATAATTGCAAACCGAATTTTACAAAGTATTTTACTGTAAAACTCAGAAACCCTCACTTCTATTGAATAAACTGAAGCAACATAACGGAAACTATTTTCTTTGACTGTCAGCAGACATTTAGACAATATGAAAGTCATCCAGCTATAATAGATTCCTTTATATCTGATGATACCAGTGAACAAAGGGAATCAGCACAAGAGTCATTTATTGCAAAGTGGTACAATAGTTGACATGAAAATGGCTCTCTAGAAGCCTTTCAGCATAATAAACTTGTGGAAGAAAACTACCAGAGAGGGTCCTAGAAATAAAAGAAAACTCTGCTTCAAACAAGCAGGTGCCATTCTATTACATTGTTGATCTCTTAGAGAGGCTGAGTTACAACAGTTAGATCGACACTAGCTGTGACATGTCTGTGTATGCTGAATCAGAGAAAGGAGGGAGACAGTAGTGATTTCTAAAAGTTTTTATTGTGAACCAGCTAACTGAGTAAGTTCTTCAGCTATCATAAGGACAAAAATGTCTTTCCTGGGTCCGGATACCAAAAGCCAAATCCAAACATCTGCAACTTGGTAAGACCGGTAGGTTAGACTATTGAGTGCATCCTCATAGAATCATAGAATCATAGAATATCAGGGTTGGAAGGGACCCCAGAAGGTCATCTAGTCCAACCCCCTGCTCGAAGCAGGACCAATTCCCAGTTAAATCATCCCAGCCAGGGCTTTGTCAAGCCTGACCTTAAAAACCTCTAAGGAAGGAGATTCTACCACCTCCCTAGGTAATGCATTGCAGTGTTTCACCACCCTCTTAGTGAAAAAGTTTTTCCTAATATCCAATCTAAACCTCCCCCACTGCAACTTGAGACCATTACTCCTCGTTCTGTCATCTGCTACCATTGAGAACAGTCTAGAGCCATCCTCTTTGGAACCCCCTTTCAGGTAGTTGAAAGCAGCTATCAAATCCCCCCTCATTCTTCTCTTCTGCAGGCTAAACAATCCCAGCTCCCTCAGCCTCTCCTCATAAGTCATGTGTTCCAGACCCCTAATCATTTTTGTTGCCCTTCGCTAGACTCTCTCCAATTTATCCACATCCTTCTTGTAGTGTGGGGCCCAAAACTCGACACAGTACTCCAGATGAGGCCTCACCAATGTCGAATAGAGGGGAACGATCACGTCCCTCGATCTGCTCGCTATGCCCCTACTTATACATCCCAAAATGCCATTGGCCTTCTTGGCAACAAGGGCACACTGCTGACTCATATCCAGCTTCTCGTCCACTGTCACCCCTAGGTCCTTTTCCGCAGAACTGCTGCCTAGCCATTCGGTCCCTAGTCTGTAGCTGTGCATTGGGTTCTTCCATCCTAAGTGCAGGACCCTGCACTTATCCTTATTGAACCTCATCAGATTTCTTTTGGCCCAATCCTCCAATTTGTCTAGGTCCTTCTGTATCCTATCCCTCCCCTCCAGCGTATCTACCACTCCTCCCAGTTTAGTATCATCCGCAAATTTGCTGAGAGTGCAATCCACACCATCCTCCAGATCATTTATGAAGATATTGAACAAAACTGGCCCCAGGACCGACCCTTGGGGCACTCCACTTGATACCGGCTGCCAACTAGACATGGAGCCATGGATCACTACCCGTTGAGCCCGACAATCTAGCCAGCTTTCTACCCACCTTATAGTGCATTCATCCAGCCCATACTTCCTTAACTTGCTGACAAGAATACTGTGGGAGACAGTGTCAAAAGCTTTGCTAAAGTCAAGAAACAATACATCCACTGCTTTCCCTTCATCCACAGAACCAGTAATTTCATCATAAAAGGCGATTAGATTAGTCAGGCATGACCTTCCCTTGGTGAATCCATGCTGGCTGTTCCTGATCACTTTCCTCTTATGCAAGTGCTTCAGGATTGATTCTTTGAGGACCTTCTCCATGATTTTTCCAGGGACTGAGGTGAGGCTGACTGGCCTGTAGTTCCCAGGATCCTCCTTCTTCCCTTTTTTAAAGATTGGCACTACATTAGCCTTTTTCCAGTCATCCGGGACTTCCCGGATATATGACTCATATATATGATAGTAGCAAATTTGTGATCATGCTGTCTGATGGCAGAAGAAAGTAAAAATAAATTGCCCTTAACATATTGATTTTTAAAATCTTAGTTTTAGGTATTCTTTTCTGGTGGTATAAAAAAGGTTCACCAGCAATATTCTCTACACCTAACAGAATTGCATTATCAAATAGTACAAGGTACTGATGGAACATAGACCTTACAACTTAAGATCTCACCAGGTCCCCCACAATGTTATCACCAAATTTTAAGGATATTTTTAAACCATCTTTTTAAGATTGCAATGATATTTCCTGCATTTTCCATGGATACTTAATCATGCTTCAGTGCAGGGGGGATGAACGAGATGATCTCTACGATTCTATAATTCTTTGATCCAATCTTGCATCACTAGTGCTCAAAGCAAATTTTTTCCTTTATCCATTAAATGTTCATTTCAGCTTCAGAAAGATGAATATTTAGCAATTTCTTCATTTTTGAGATGAAGTCCAGTAATTCAGTAGAATAAGAGAACAAATTTTGGATCTGTGGATTGGCATTCTTATACACAGTAATGTGCTCACCATTTGAATAAACTCTGTGCAGTAACTTCATATTTTTCTATATCTCCAATGTCATATCTTGTATCACTGTCCTCTGGATCTCCAACAACTGCTTGCATCTATGAATTTTTTTGCTTTAGGATTTTTTTTTGTGAGGGAGTATAATACACATAAAATCATAGAGTTTAAGGACTGAAAGGACCCCACAAATTTTAATCTGACTTTCTGTACATCATAGGGCATTAAATCCTACCCACTTATTGTACTGAGCCCAATAATCTTAATTAAACTAAAGTATTACATCCCTCATGCCAAGGTTCCTTCCCCACTCTGAACTCTAGGGTACAGATGTGGGAACCTGCATGAAAACCTCCTAAGCTTACTTTTACCAGCTTAGGTTAAAACTTCCCCAAGGTACAAACTATTTTACCCTGGGACTTTCACTGCCACCACCAAACGTTTATCTGGGTTTATTTACTAGGAAAGTGTTGTTTGGAAATGTCTTTCCCCAAAAAAATCCTCCCAACCCTTGCACCCCACTTCCTGGGGAAGGTTTGGTAAAAATCCTCACCAATTTGCATAGGTGACCACAAACCCAAACCCTTGGATCTTAAGAACCATGAAAAAAAACATTCAGTTCTTGAAAAGAAGAATTTTAATAGAAGTAACAGTAAAAAAGAATCACCTCTGTAAAATCAGGATGGTAAATACCTTACAGGGTAATTAGAGTCAAAACAGAGAATCCCTCTAGGCAAAACCTTAAGTTACAAAAAGACCCACAGACAGGAATATCCATTCTATTCCGCACAGCTTATTTTCTCAGCCATTTAAAGAAATCATAATCTAATGCATATCTAGCTAGATAACTTACTAAGTTCTGAGACTCCATTCCTGTTCTGTCCCTGGCAAAAGCATCACAGACACAAACCCTTTGTTTTTCTCCCTCCTCCCAGCTTTTGAAAGTATCTTGTCTCCTCATTGGTCATTTTGGTCAGGTGCCAGCGAGGTTATCCTAGCTTCTTAACCCTTTACAGGAGAAGGGATTTTAAAGGTGTTTACCCTTCCCTTTATATTTATGACACCTCAGGATACTGAACTATTGTGTGTCACAGGTAGAGAGGAGGAGGGACTAAGGTGCTTCACTGCCTGAGACCGCTGCAATGGCAGGGGATCGATTTGGTGAGACATGCACAAATGATAAACATCATTCAATAAATAAAAAGGAAATGTTTTTATATTTTATGTTAATTATTGTTCTAGCACAAAATATTTTATTAACTAACATTTTCAAACCCGGGTGCCTGAACCTAAGTTTTAAAATCCACATTTAGGCACTACATTGGGGCTTCCATGCCTGAAAATGTGGCCATTGCATTTGCATGAATCCATTGCATGAATTATTGTACTAGTACACAGGTGCCTCCCAGGAAATGGCTGAGGCTCCAAATTTGAATATAATACACTTTAAAGAAAAAAACAATAAAGTGATAAGAAGTTAAGAGCCTGATGCTGGAGCGCTCACTCATGCAAAAAAATAATGAAGACAATGAGAGGTTTGTTTGAGTTGGGATAAAAGCATTCGGCCCTTAGCTAGGTAATGTAAGTATAAACTATTGTAAACACATCGCAATATATTGAAAAGGACTACTGAAGTTTGATTTGTAAAATGAAGACTGGAGCTTCACTTGTGTGCATTGAACTAATCTAGCTTCTCCTAAAATTGTGTTCATATGCTCTCTTTCTTCTAACAGAATACTGAATTTTTGAAAAGGGCCTTGGCCCCTGCATCTGAATCAGAACGCCTTGAAATGTTTATGAAAGCAAGTGCCATAGATGAGGCTACAGTGTCAGCAGGGACTCTTCAAACATACTAAACAAAGACAGTCAAGAGACTGTTGTAAATCACCAGAGCAGAAGTGAAAAGTAGGCAGCTTGCTTTGACACAATCATACTTCATTTGAAATTAATTTCGATGTGAAATCCATTTATATATTGAATGGTGAAACTTACAAAAAAGCAATTGATGTTAACTGTAAACAATGTGTATTTCCATCTGTTAATTAGAGATCCTACAGTGTCTCATTAATCTAAAATCATTCAGTAATCATTTGAAGTTTTCATATAATTTGCCTAACTGTACAATATCTTGAATAGAGATCCTATACCAAACCTGATTGGTGCCTTGGATATGGACTACAGTATTGGTGGGAAATTGTCTGTTTTCAGGAGGAAAGGTCCTTTGATCTCCACCCTGGTATTATGTTTCTGAAGCTATATCTGCACTACAGCCAGGATCGATGCTCTAAGATCGATCCACCAGTGGTCAATTTAGTGGGTCTAGTGAAGACTCGCCAAATCGACAGCAGATCACTCTCCAGTTGACCCCTGTACTCTGTTCCCGACGAAAAGAGTAAGGTAAGTTGATGGGAGAGTTTCTCCCACCAACCCCACGCGGTGTAGACCCTGTGGTAATTCTACCTAAGGTAGTCGACTTCAGCTAGGTTATTCACTTAGCTGGAGTTGCGTACTGTAGGTCAACTTACCGCGGTAGTGTAGACATAGCCTAAGACACAGTGAAATATATGAAAATGGTGTGCTTCAATGAAGTAAGGGAAAACCTTTTCAGTGTAAACAAGTTGTTCCACTGAGTTCTGAATGAATGAGTGGTGCCAATCAGACTCATAATGTATTTCTTGTATCTATTGCTTGTACCATCATCAAACAGGTGCATATATGGAATATGGAAACTGAAGGTGAAATCCTGGCTGCATGGACGTTAGTGAGAGTTTTTCCATTGCTGTCACTAGGGCCTGGATTTCATTCATGGTTCATCCTGGCTTCAGTAAGTACTGAAACAATATTTTCTTGGTGGCCATAGGCATTCGAATGGACAGGAGAAACTACCCACCCTGGGAGAGTATGTGCATATTGTAAATGCATGTATTTTCAAAATAGGCTAATGAACCCACTCCCATAACTCTTTCTTGGGGCGCGCAGGACTGTGAGTCACTGAATTGTCCACTTGCCTCAGCAAAGGAGAAAGATTTACTGGGGCTAAACTGGGTGTCAACTCCCTGGTACGACCAATCTGTTAGCCACCTTGACAGTCTATTCAGGGAACTGCCAGCCCTTACTTTGTCTTGCAAAGGTACACCTAACTCTTTAAATATTATCAGTACATACATTTCACAACAATACTAATGACCAGCTTGACCCCAACTTTTATCTGATGCCTTGTAAGACATTATTTATGGACATATACAATGAAAGCAGTGTGTTAGGTGGAGTGAGTTTGTCAGGCCTCCTAAGATCTGCAGACAGAGTAGTGACCACTTTGGTAGTTGGCACTAATGGGCCTCTCTGTCAAACATACTTTTTGGAACAAGACAATATTTTCTATTAAACCAAACCAGAATTATTTTGCAAGCTGGAGGCATTTGGATTTTCACAGCTGGACAATTATAAAAAAAACCAAAATACTCTACTAAAGCTGTTTAGTTACTGAAAAATAAAACCGGATGAGCTACCATAGACAACTTTTAAAACATGTATAATAGAATAAGTGCCAGCTTTTATTTTAAAAATCCACTTTGATTGAGTTATTCAGTACAAAATAGTGATAATTTGCTTCCTCTGTAACTTCAATGCCTACTCTTTTCCTTCTCCGGACATCTAATCACTTTGGCAACTTGTTCAAACTTGGTCTCTTATGTTTCTTGGTGAAAATCAAATATCGTATTATTAAACTGATTTTGATGATCATCACCATATTATAATCATGGTATAAATAAGTGTTTAATTGTTCCCATGTTATTTATTCATTATCTGTTAGATGGAGCAATATTTGAATGGCTGGAAATTGACTTTGACCTGGAGGATACTCAAATTCTGATTTTTACAACAAGAAAAAAAAAAGCAGAAGATGGATGCCCATTATGAAAAGAACTTGACAGCCAAATCTTTTTAGCATCCAGACCCTGATCATGTAAACTAAACTTACACAAATAGTCAATTTCCTTACCCTTATAAGTAATCCTTTTGAAGTTTAGGACTTCTCACATGAAAAAGCATTGGCAGAACTGGCCCTATGATATTACAGGAACTTAACGATTTAGATAATTGATCACATCAAGATTTATGATACTTTTTTATTGTATTCATTTGGGAAGTAACTTTCCCCATCAACATTCATTAGTAGATGTGCAGGTGAATGAGCCCCTGATAGTGTGGCTCATGTGGTTGGAGGACCCACCATCAGAGAACCCAACCACATGAGCCACACCATCAGGGGCTCATTCACCTGAACATCTACTAATGTGATATATGCCATCATGTGCCAGCAATGCCCCTCTGCCATGTACATTGGCCAAACCGGACAGTCTCTACACAAAAGAATAAATGGACACAAATCAGACATCAGGAATGGTAACATACAAAAGCCAGTAGGAGAAAACTTCAGCCTCCCTAAACATTCAATAACAGATTTAAAAGTAGCCATTCTTCAACAAAAAAACCTTCAAAAACAGACTTCAAAGAGAAACTGCAGAGATACAATTCATTTGGAAATTTATTAATTTGGGCTTGAATAGGTACTGGGAGTTGTTGGCTCACTACAGAAGCATTTTTCCCTCTCTTGGTATTGACACCTCCTCATCAGTTATTGGGAGTGGACCAGATCCACCCTGATTGAATTGGCCTGGTCAACACTGGTTCTCCACTTGTAAGGTAATGCCCTTCTCTTCATATGTCAGTATATTTATGCCTGCATCTGTAATCTTCACTCCATGCATCTGAAGAAGTGGGTTTTTTTGTTTTTTTTTACCCACGAAAGCTTATGCCCAAATAAATCTGTTAGTCTTTAGGGTGCCACCAGACTTCTCGTTGTTTTTGTGGATACAGACTAAAACGGCTACCCCTCTAACTTTAATTTAAAAATTGTCAGTGATGGAGAATCAACCACAACCCTAAATCAATTGTTCCGATGACTAATCGCCCTCACTGTCAAAAATTCACATTTCCAGTCTGAATTTGTCTACTTTCAACTTCCAGCCATTGGATCATGTTTATATTTTTATCCACTAGATTGAAGACCCTATTAACAAATGTTTGTTCCCTATGTATATACTATAATCAAGACACTCCTTAACGGTCTCTTTGTTAAGCTAAAAGGATTGCACTATTTGAGCCTATCAGTATAAGGCATGTTTTCTAATCCTTTAATCATTCCTGTGACTCCTCTCTGAACCCTCTCCAATTTATCAAAATCCATATTGAATAGTGGGTACCAGAACTGGACACAGTATTCTAGCAGCCGTCACACCAGTGCCAAATACAGAGGTAAAATAACCTGTCTACTCCTACTTGAGATTCCCCTATTTATGAACCAAGGATTGCATTTTACACTGGGAGTTCATATTCAGTTGATTATCCACTCCCCCTGCACTAATCTTTTTTCAGAATCACTGATTCCCAGAGTAGAGTCCCTCATCCTGTAAATACGGCCTACATTCTTTATTGCCATGTGTATACATTTACATTTAGCTCTATTAAAGCACATATTGTTTGTTTGCATCCAGTTTATCAAGTGATCTGGATCATTCTGTATCAGTGACATGTCTTCTTCATTATTTACCATTCCCCCATTTTTTGTGTTTCTGAAAATTTTATCAGTGATGATTATGGTTTTTTTCCAGGTTACTGTTAAAAATGTTATATAACATGGAGCCAAGAACAGATCTCTGGCAGATCCCACTAGAAACACACTAGTGTGATGATAATTCCCCATTTACGATTACATTTTGAGAACCATCAGTTAGCCATCTTTTAATCCATATAATCTGTGCCATGTTAATTTTATGGCTTTCTAGTTTTTAATCAAAATGCTGTATGGTACAGTCAAATTTCTTACAAAAGTCTATTAGATCAACACTATTATCTTTATCAAACAAGCTTGTAATCACATCAAAAAAGACATCAAGTTAGTTTGACAGAATCTATTTTCCATAATCCCATTTTGATTGGCATTAATTATATTACCCTCCTTTAATAATAAAGTCCTGTATCTGCCACTCCATTATCTTGCCTGGGATCAATGTCAGACTGACAGGCCTATAATTACCTGGGTCATACTATTTACCCTTTTTTAATATTATGCCTCTGCATGACTGTGCATCCAGAGTCATGATCTGGCACTGACTAAGTATCCATAAATTTAACATTTAAATAGACAATGGTGTTTAGTGATGAGGAGGATTTCTCTGCTTTTGTAGTTTATACCAAGAATGTAGACGTTTGGTGGTAATTGCAAAACATTTTCCTTTTTTTTTTTTTTCTTTTTGATAGTTGCTACAGGAGAACATCACAAGTATTTAAAATCTAGCTTCTACACTTAGTGTCATCAACTGGCCTGGGAGAATTGTTAGGCTTTGAAACCTGACAGTCTTGATGAGCATTCCTTCAGACTGTGTTTTGTGACTGACATGAAATGTCTTTCTGATTCAGTCAAACAAGAGTGTGGCATCATTTGGTCATAGGTCAGTGTTCCTGGGCGGGCGGTTATTTTTAAAACATCTAAACTAGGATGATACAAAGGCTATGGCTTCATTACGCAGCTTTTAGCGACATGGCCATGCAGCTAAAAGCCATGCAGTGTAGCTGCTGTTTGTCAGCAGGAGAGAGCTCTCCCACCAACAAAATCTTCCAGCCCCCCAGGAGTGGCAGCAGCTTTGTCAGCAGGAAAGCAAAGCACTGTTCACACTGGCACTTTTCGTCAGTATAACTTTTGTTGTTTGGGGTGTGTGTGTTTTTAACACCTCTGAATGACAAAAGTTTTGCTGACAAAGTGCCAGTGTAGACATATCCTAAGACCTGAATTGACAATGTTTTCCTAATGTTTAAATTTGCATAAAAGGATAGGTGTTTAATTAGCTCAGAGTTTGGAACCTTTAGTTAAAGCCCTTAGTTTCTCTGGCAGTAAAAAGAATATTTTGCGGGAGACATTTGCAAGAGTAGGTTGCCAGAAAGTACATTAGTTGTCACTGTTGAAGATGAGATTCTCACAATCAAGTCATAATTATTTCAGTTCTATGATTAAATATTGACAGAACTTTTGACAACTACACCATATGCTGAATGCAACTGTGTCCCCCCCCACCCCCAATAAAATGGATTGCAAAGGTCTGCTGTGAAACCTGATCCTGTTCCATGTACAGAAGTCATAAAAGCTAACTGGCTACCAGGCAGAATTCCTCCCAAACAGCTGTAGATTGCCTCTTTGCAAGTCATGGTGTAGGGCCATTACAGGGGTGGGCAGGAATATGGCATAGTGCATGTCATTACAATCATTCTGGGCAGCTCCACAACACAGTGCTCGCCATACACTTCCCTGACAGGGCTGCCATTACTTATAGCAGCATCTCCCAATGACGAGTTACATAAGGAGAAATTTTGGCCCCTGACCAACCCAAAATCCTGAGACTAAAAAAGTGACTAAACACCGCCTTTGCCCTCACTGCCCCCAGGCTGTGCTTGTGCTATGCCTCCTGTAGGTGCAGCACACCATCTCATGGGTGAGTAAAGGTTGCAGCATAAGGCTTTATGTATTAGAGTTACTGGGTAGTGTGGAGCTCTAACTGATCTATCTAGTATCATATAGTTGTGTATTTTTCATTTGGAGATTTTTCAAATTAATTCAATTGCATCAAAAATTCTACTATAAAATGCAATTCTCCATGCTAAATGAATTAGTAAAACGAAAGCCAGATTCTGCCCTACAGACTACCTACATGTTCTATTTTCATAAATATATATTGTTACAAAACCTTTCAGTAATGTCTCTAGATTTAGGTCAGAATTGGCTATTCCTTTAAAAATGTAACTTTCACACAATAATAGCAAATTTAAATCAATGATCAATTACAGTACCAGAAATTGATGATAAAGGGTTTTCATGTACGTTTACCTGCAAGTTAGCATTTGTTTTATAAGCATATTTATTAGCATATTTATAAAAAGTGGCAAAAGTGTCTCAAGTCAAGTTTCAGATTTTTTCAAGATTTGCCACAAGAATTTTGAAAAATGAAAGATTGCCAATTTGCATAACAATTATTTAAAAACAACAACTGCCCTTTAAAGTAGCTTGAACTTGTCTACTCTACAAGTCCATGAGCATAATTTTCATGATATTTTTTATCTTGATATTTTAATAGCGATCAGTTGATGACTGCTGCTCTTTCAATGTTGTGATGGTACAACAGTGAAAAGGAGGAAAGTCCATAAAATGTGGCATCTCAGAAGAAAGCTCTGAGTCTGTGGAATTGTATGTAGATTGTCTTACAACATCAAAACACAATTTCATTGCAAATTGGACCCTTGAGACAACATAAATAAAACAACATGGCCCCAGTCCTGTCTGGTGCATAACCTACAGTTGACAAATTCCAAGCTGGACCTGGTCCTCTCAAAAAGAATCTGAATTAAAATACAGTCCTCTGTGTCATTCCTAAAATGAAGTGTGAAATGGAAGGACAGGACGGGGTACACATTACTTATTTACTCTTTGAGGCTACGAAGAAAAAATTGAGTATAGTCTTGCAAAAAAAATGGTCAGAACATAAGATTCTATTCATCTACTGTCTGGGATGTAGGTCTTTCACAATTATAATGTAAGGTGAGAATTGTTAGCTATGATAGCTCTGATGAAAGACATGCAATTGAGATCCTCATCCAAAGCCCAACAACATCATAGGGAGCCTTTTCAAGGGCTCTGGATCAAGTTCTGAATACTTTGGGCATGTGACCTCAATCATTCCATAGCTAATCATTCAGATAAAGAAACTAGTAAACATAATTGCTTAAAGGTTTTTTGAAAAAATAATCAACACATTTGTATGTTCAAAAACTTAGAATGCAATATCTTTGGGGCAGGAACGGCCATTTACAATATGTTTGTACATTATGCCACCAAAATATCTCCAATGCATTTTGCTATCACTTTCTATGAAATGTCCACATATCTTCAAACAGGTAAGTTAGGAAGAAGAATTAAATTATTAGTTGGTAGAGCACCTAGCACAATGGGGGCTTAACTTGGTCATCGCTTTTATCCATTAACACAATATAAATGAATATTAATTATTATTATATCTTTATATTTTGCTAGTACCTAAAAGCAAACACAATTGAGGCCTCAATGTGCTGTACAAACTAATCATAATTAAATCATTTAATTATTCAACCATCTTTCTTGTTCAGAGAAATATGTAGAGATGTAGTAGATAACATGCTGGTAAAATGCATTGAAGATTGCTTTAATTTTAGTAGCATAATGTGATACACTTGTAGTTTCTAGCAACATTATTTTCATTCTTCCTCTTTGCTGTTAGGCTTCACTGAAATCCTACAATGTCTTTAATATTTTATATATAGGTCAAAAATATCCAGCTGGTAAACACTGTACTAATAACAGATACTTACGTTTTAACTGTTTTGTTCCTCATTTAAACTAAAAAAAAAAAAAAAATCCATCTTTAAACATCAACTTCATCACAGGGTTTGGAACACACTGTGGCCTGACAGAGGAGCTAGAATGTTTAAGGATGTTTTTCTTCCTTCTGCTTTATCAAATTGAGTAGTACAAGGTTTATTCACTTTTGCTGTTGACTTTGATTAAGACTGCTGACAAGCTTTTTCCCATTTCAACACTTGGAAGCAACAATATATCTTTCCTAATTCAGGGGTTTGTGGTATCTGATAGCAGAAAGAGAGATAGTGCACTTCAAACAACGTTCCCACCACTCTTGCGGAAACTTTATTGCTTCCTCTTCCAGTCACAACTGTGACAAATGACCTACACAGAAGCTGCCTTTTAATGACAAGTTGACTGAAATAATTGATTGGTTCAACACCATGGGGCAACAGTAGAAAGCTTATTATGCACAGGCATGAAGAAGATAGCTTTTATTTGTTATTGAAATGGAAATATCTCAAACAGCTGGTTCATCATTAATAGACAGAGAAAGATAATGAAAACAAATAAGCATAATAAGGGGAATAAACAGCAGGCTATATGAATTATGGTGCTCTAACTCCATCAGAACCTTGAGATAGAATTATACCCCTGTGGGAAAATTGCCTGTTTTTATTTTTATTTATGGAATCAGACACATTGTGTATACATATATACACAATGTGTCTGATACACATATACAATATATATATATTCTTTACCGCTCCCAGTAGTAGTTCTTTTATCTATACCTATTCTTACTGCTACAGGACTTTTTAAACACCTCTGTCTGTACCCCACCACCTCCTTTCTTTTTTAATCTCTGTCAAAACATCTCTCTCCTCTTTCTGCTTTAGACCAGTCTTCATCATCTGTTTAGTTTGGGTTCATTGGAGTTTTGGGTGAAAGCTGAGGTTGCTTCTTAATTTGTATGAACTTGTTTTCTCATTCCTGGAGTTTAACACCGTAATCCATGTTTTGTACCACTTTAACTTCAAGACAGCATGTACTATATAAAAGTATCTGCTATAAAATGTAATAGTAACAATACTATTTGCTTAGTACACTAAGTTCCATCCATATATATTCAATGAGCAAATGTTAAAATAAACTCAACTAAAGCAGTAAAATTGATTGCACAGGCACAATCTCAATTAGCCTGTCTTGGGTTAGTTTCAGTTTATAAAACTATGCCTAGCTAATGCTCTAGGCCAGTACTTCTCAAATATTTCCACACTATGATTCCATGTGTGGAAACAACCGGGAAAAAAAAGGTTTGGGATCTCCTCTCTCACCCCTCTTTAAAAAGAGGGTGATTTCAACCCTCCTCGACCTATTTGTGACCCTGCCTAGTCTTCAGGACTAAAACAGAAAGAGAGAGGAGGTCTCTGACTTACTCAAGACACAAACAATGACAGGCTTAAAACATTATGAATTATGGTTTGGTTATGTTTTCTGTGAATAATTTCCAGGATAAGACAGAGTTACTGTACTAGGCATTTAATCTCACAACCTCAGGAGAGGACATCATTGGGTTTAAAACAAGGGCCATGTCCCCCAAAGCATGCCATTCCATGTGAGGCATTTGAGAGCATAGGTGGCTTTCTGCAACATTTCCACCACCCTGTTCCTGGAGGCTCTAAGGCCTGACTGGCAATAATCTGGTTGGTCTAACTCATGATGGTGGATAATAGTTCTTAATGGGCCACTCTTCTGGAAAGGATCATCAGAATGTACCATGCTTTGGCCTCAGGCCCTCTTCTTTCACTCCCAACATATCCCCTGCCTGCCCCAGAATTTCTCCTATGGCAATAAGGATCCTCTGCCCATACACAAGAGTGCCTCCTTGCTAAAATTAGTTACGTTTGATAGTATGACATTATTGGATGGAATTTTTTGGGATGATTTTATTTTGCATGCTTATACTTAAGTAATTTTATATGTTTGAGGGTATATAGTTTTTTTAATGGTTACAAAGTTGGTTTTAAACATGGAAGAAATACAGCAAAATGTCCATTTGAATTGTAAGATTATTCCATTCCATTTCTGCACTTGCATTGTTATAGGTACTTTTAGGTCACTGATTGCCTTATGTTGATGATGATGTGTCTTGCAGCCCCATGTCAAAAGAAAATATATATATTTTATAATATGCAAAGTAAATGCTTATGAAAGGAGCTATAGTGATGACCCTTGGACTTAATTCTTGATTTATATAGAGATTTAGAAAACAGTGATAATGCAGATTTCCCAGATATCTTGCCATAGTGTGTCAACCATGAACTAATGAATCACTATGGATTGAGAGGGTGGTTTGGTCTATGACCATTCATTTAATCCTTGATCTCTCTGCTGTGACTTCTAACAAAGTGCTAATTAGTATTAAACATAAATTTTGTGTTTCTTTCATGGACACTTGGAAATAAGTAAAGATAAAACTCACACAGATGTCTAACTTTGTATATATTGGACTGGAATTAGTGGTTCTCAAACTGTGGGTCGAGACCCCAAAGTGGGTTGTGACCCCATTTAATGGGGTCACCAGGGCTGGCTTAGAGTTTCTGAGGCCCGGAGCCAAAGTCGAAGCCGGAGCCCCACCGCCCGGGGCCGAAGCCCAAGGGCTTCAACCCTGGGTGGACGGGCTAGGTTACAGGCCCCCCTGCCTGGGGCTGAAGCCCTCGGGCTTTGGCCCCCCCGCCTGGAGCGGTGAAGATCAGGCTTTGGTGTCGTCGCCCCCCCCCCCGCCCCTGGGATTATGTAGTAATTTTTGTTGTCAGAAGGGGATCATGGTGCAATGAAGTTTGAGAACTCCGGACTAGATTATGCCTTATAGGTGCAGCCTTCAATCCAGGAGCAGATCTTCATTGTTTGGGTAAGTCTGTAAATTGCTATACCCTTTTATGGCATGTAACATACTTGCTGCACTGGGCAGAATATGGAGAAGCAGAACCTTTGCGTTTACTTTCCATGTTGTGTGCTGACTTCCTACTCTGCTTTGGGGTTCTGTATCCTTGTGAAGTGATTAAAAAGCTGTCCCTGAACTCACAGAATTGCAGTTCTTTCCCAAACACACAAGTGGAAGGAAGACTTCTTTCTTTCTCTCTGCCCCCCTCCTCCCTCACAGAAGGGGTAAGGAGAAACTTTGGACTGCGTTGTGCATTTACCAGAAGCCCTGTGTGTGTATGAGTGGGGGCGGGGCACCAAATACCTGTGATCAGAGATGCAAGATTTCCTCCCCTCTCACAACACACACTTGCTCCAAGTGGTCCAACCAGTAGTAAATTCTACCGCCATACCTGCCCCACAACTACTCAGTTCTGTTGGCCAGTGCATTGTAATGCAGA
The DNA here is from genome assembly GCF_965140285.1 of Lepidochelys kempii. Classification (NCBI taxonomy): domain Eukaryota; kingdom Metazoa; phylum Chordata; order Testudines; family Cheloniidae; genus Lepidochelys; species Lepidochelys kempii. The sequence goes on from NC_136380.1 coordinate 85,482,718, forward strand.
GCTAAGATTCTACTAGTTTCTGCTTACTTCCGTACCTAGTGTATAGGGATGCTGCACAGAAGCATAAAGGGCGGTGGGTGTTTACCCCCACTTACGCCCTTTCATGGCATGCGTATACCAGGCTACAGAACTCTGCTTTTTATAGAATTAATGAACAAATGGTAATACAATTCATGCAAATATTTATATATTTAGGGTCAGGTTCTGCCAGCTTTCCTCAGAATGAGTAGCCTTGTTGAAAGCAATACAACTACTTGTGGAATGGTGTGCTACTCAGTTTAAGTAAGGGTAGCAGACACCTGCATTTAATTAACATATATTATACTAAAAGTATATTATCCTCCTTTAAACATATTTACTAGTAAGAGGTAAATATGCATATTCCTTTGGAATAATATACTAAACTGAACAAAACTGCAATTTACAAATTGTAAGCACAGCAAGTGTACTTAACTTTTCATTTGCATATATGGCATGCATTCATTAAAGAACCAAGAGAATGCAGACTGAAAAAAAAAAAAAACTTAAGCAGAAGTCATCAAAAGCAGTTAAGAGATTGAGCCATTAGCCCCCCACACCTTAACCTTCCCAAAACCTCCATTAGCTAGACATAGATTAGAAATTATTTTCAAAATATAAACTATGCAGCACAAAACAGCCCAGCATTTTTAATACAAAAATGTGAAAATACAGCTTCCATTCTACAGAAGAAAGAAATAATGAATCAAATAAGACAGTTAACTGCTGTCAGATAGTTATATTACATTGATTGACCAAGACAATTTAATTAAAACAAACACATTAGAAATCTGATACCTTAATGTGATGCTTTATAATCCACACAACTGCTGAAAACATTATTTAATTTAATATATAAGAAGTAAACCAAGTAAATTAAGTATTTATCTTGTACATGTATAATTTTTATTAAAGTTCAAGTATAGCTGAAACAAGAAGAAATTATAATATTTGGACTTGATTTTATCATCGTGACATGGACCTTGTGTCCATGGGTTTACACAGAAAACTGGAGCACTGGAGGTAGAGGCAAGTGCCAATAATCACAGCTGTAATTTTAATAAATCATTATGAAGGACTATGAGCCTGATCGTGAAGTCCCGATTCAGGCAAAACATTCCATAAGCTTCACCGGGAGTTTTCTCTGTGCCAGGACTAAAGAGTTGAGCCCTTGGGTATATTACTGCAGTAGTTATCATTTTGCCATATTCCTTGTAAAAGCAAAAGCTTTTATATGAGAAGTAGATAGGCACTAAAAAGAATTTTGGCTCAAATCTTAATTGCTGCAAATAAACTCAGTCCTGTTCCTCTGACTCAGAAAGAAAAATTGAATATTTACCCAGAATGTTCTTAGGTAAGAATATAGTTACATGACAACATCAGACACGAACCCTTCTCTTTACTAAGGGTATGTCTACACTGAGAAGTTGTCGACAGCATTTTTGTCTTTCACAGGTACTAAAAAAAACCCCAGCGAAAGACAAAAGTTTTGCTGATACAAGTGGCAGTGTGAATGCAGCTTTGTCAGCAGGAGCGCTCTCTTGCCGACAAAGCTAACGCCGCTCATGGGGCTGGAAGTATTTTGTCGGCAAAAGTGCCGACAAAGAGCATTTACACAGGCTGACTTTTAGCAACAAGGCTGTGCTGACAGAAGAATGCTTCCTCTGACCTAGCTACCACCTCTCGGGAAGGTGAGTTACCTATCCTGATAGGAGAACCCCTCCCGTTGGTGTTGGTTCTGCTTTGAGCAGGGGATTGGACTAGATGACCTCCTAAGGTCTCTTCCAACGCTAATATTCTATGATTCTATGCTGTAGGTAGAGTCTACACTGATGGGCTACATGGGGTGCAGCTGCAGCGCTGCATGTGTGCTGCTGTAGAATTTAAAGTGTAGATAAGTGCTAAGTAAATTCAGGAGTCCTTTCCAGCACTTGCCTCCTTGTCCACTTGACAGCAGCTCTTGAACAAAGCTCATCAGCTATTCTCTGACTCCTCCAGAGTTGCTGCAGACATTCACCAGACTGGTGTAATTTCCTCTCCATGCTCTGATTGTGGGCCGGCATTTCATGCAATAACTCATGCTAGGAGAGTTCCCAACTTGAAATCTGGAAGGAGACTCACAGTGCCTCACCACCCTAGATGCAGATGCCATTGTCTGGACATTGAGCTGTGACAGCAAAGCAAGAGAGAGAGCTACGCTGTAGACATTGTAGTGTGGATGATATACTGCACGGTCCAGCAGTAGCTGCAGTCATCAGGGAATCCTGCTGGTATGAGAGCTGCTCTAACCCATAGAGGCAGCAGTACAGACGTGGCATTCTGGCCCAGCAGGCAGCAGAGAACACTGGCACAGACCAGGGAATTCAGACTTCCATAAGACTATTTTTCATTAACCTCACAGAGGCAGGGTATAGGGCTCCTTGCAGCTACAATCATTTTCCTCTATCTCAGCTCTTGTTTTTCCTTGTCCAGCCACAAATACAGTTGTTTGTGGAATGGGAGATGGGGAATATCTAATCCTGTCGGCGATGGTTGTCTGGAAGGAGAGGGAAGAGTTCTGACTCTGGAGATAGGTGTCCTGAACCAGGGCACGGTTGGGTGGGAGAAGGATTTGAGCTGTAAAAGGAGGATGAGGAGACATTGTTACCTACATCTCCATTATTCATTTTGGGCACCAGCCACCACTGAATACACTGAAGAATTTAAATTTGAGACTACAGAGGATTTAGCTTTGAATTGAGCCATGCACAACTCAGATTGATGTATCCTTTTACAGATAAGTTGGAATCTGAGGTCAGTGTTGGCTGAACATCCCAGAGCAAGAGAGAGCATAATGTGCTATAATAGTGGACAATTTATCCCTCTATCCATACAGTTTTTTTTTTATGGGCCACATCATGATAGTATATGAGCACTTTCCAAGTATCTAAAGATAAAAATAAAAATATCAAAGTCTCTCTTTCTTCCTTCCCAGCCTGCATTAGAAATTATTTGATTAGTTTTTTTTGTTTAGTTCATTCTCTTTTACCCCATGTAGATTTAGGAACAAATATTACAAACACCATGTGTAGATGGATAGAAATTCAGCAGCATCCAGTGTAGACAGAGTTGTCTGGGTGCCTCTCTTTTCCAAGCATGGTATCAGACAGAAGAGGCACCCTCTCCAATTAACTTGGATGGACTTTGATGACTAATTAATTCCACTCACTTTATTCAATTAATGGGGTACCTCATGCTGTGAGGAGTCCCACTGATTTAGTGGGTCAGATGATGATCTGGATTTCCTGGCCAGGCCAGGGTATAATGGGGAATAAAGCCATCACTCATGCCCCCTGCACAGCCTCTCCACACCATGGTTTCAGGCATATAAGGGTAACTGAGCACAATGCACACACCTTTTTTCCCACACTCACCCCAAGAAGGTAGCAAGAGAGGGATAATGTGTAAAGTACCTATCATTGTGTAAAGATGTGGGTGTGACTGCAGAGCAAAGGTTATCCTCCATTTTGGAAGATGGGGATCTGGACTACAGGGCGACATAGTCAGCACCAGGCTCTGGTTACTGTTGGGTTAGAATCATGTAATGTTTAAATAAAAATAACATAAATGTTAAATACAAACTCGCCATGCTGTAATGTTGAGACGCATACAAGGTAACAGCAGAGGGGAGAGCCCTCCCATCACCCAGCATCCCCCAGTGCTCTGGAGCAAGAAGGGAGGAGGGAGAGATTGCATTGCTCTCAGTCATAATTCATTTGTGGTGACACAACAGCTATAAGCCACTCCTTACATGGGGCAGAGCATCCTAAACAATCCAATTCAGCAGGACTCCTCATCATGAGTGAAGAGGGCCCAACTGGGCCCTGACTCCTGAGACAGTTCACAATGAAGGTCTGGTCATTTGGGTGACCGCATCTATATTTCTTAAAGCAGGAGTTCTCAAAGTTCATGGCACTGTGACTCCTTCCTGATAACAAAAATTACTACACTATCCCAGGAGGATGAACTGAATCTTGAGCCCGCCCAAACTCCACTGCCCCTGGAAGAGGGGCCAAAGCCCAAGCCCCGCCTCCTGGGCAGGGGATCCAAAGCCAAAAGCCTGAGCCAGGTCAAACAGGACTGAAGCCCTTGGGCTTTGGCTTTGACCCTGGGTCTCAGGCTTCAGCTTCAGCCCTGGGTAGTGGGGCTTAAGCTTTGTTTTTGGCCCTGGGTGGTAGGGCTTGAGCTTTGGCCCTGGGCCCTAGAAAGTCTAACGCAAGCCCTTGCAACCTCACTGCAATGGGGCTGCGACCCACTTTGGGGTTCCGACCCACAGTTTGAGAACTGCTATCTTAAAGAATAAAAGTTTCAAGAGCCATTTACTTTTTCTAAAATGGCTCCAAAAGATATCTCTAATGTCCAAATATAATTATGTAGCTTAGCATATTGTAAAGCAGGTAACAGTAACAATTTATTTTTTAATACTTTCAAAGAGACTTTATGTTTGTTCAGATATTTCCCTCAAGTGTTCATTTTTATTTTTGTTTCTTATATATGTGTACCAAAACAAATTATTTTAATCTCTTTATTTTAATTTAGAAAGGCACTTAATATGAGCACACAAGACTGTAGTGCTTTTTTAAAATCCCTTGGAGCTTGTTTTGTCTGCATATATTTAGTGAAAATGAAAGATAAACATTTCCCTCACAGATGATGACAAAACAACATCCAGCTGGAATTGAGACATCCCTTGAGTTCTCTGCTGCTTTGTGGCTATCATCTTAAATGTCACTCAAAAACAACTTAACTAATTGGATTTTAATGGTAGACCCAATCAGAGTCAGCCCTTTGCCTTTTGGTGAATTGAGATCAGAATGTGTTTGCAGTACTGGGTAGAAGACAGATTGCAGCTGATAGCCTAAGAATCAATTTATTTATTTTTAATCATTTAGGTATAAGGAAGGAACACATGCAAGTTCAGAATGGAATGGTTTTGTGTAGCTACAAGATGTATGAATACTGGAGGATCAGTGAGAAAACATCCACAGATAAAAAATCATTAACTATCACAAAGATTTCCAAACATTCAGGGACAATTGCCTCTGCACAGGTGAATCACCAGGGAGGAAAAGGGCACAGAAATATATCTTTTCCTCTACCCTGGTGTAAAAGAACTGTAGTCTGCCAGTATGAAGACCTAATGCTTTCTAACTGTTAGGCTGTTTGGCCAGCCAATGCAACAGCCCCGCTGGTGGCTGAAGACAGGTGCTGGGGGAAGCCTGTTTGCACCTTCCCAAAAGAAGATGTAGGTGTTGTTGCTCAGCATGCTTCCACCCATGTCTATAAAGCATTCTGCCTGCATTTGTCTTGTGCAGACAGAATGTCTCGGAGCGACATTGATAGGCTGTTACAGGTGCGTACACCCCACCCACTATCATATTAGCACTCCTGATCAACAATACAGACCCTGTAAATAGCCATGAAATGTGCATGTTGCCTCATTAATAGATATTACATTATCTTTTTTTTACCTAATACTTACTTGTGAAATATGCTCCAATCAGTATTCTCTGGGTTCATCTGCAGCACTTTTCTGCATCTGAATATTAAAAAATGTGGTGTATTGAAAACTCTGTTAAAGTTGTAGGCTGTCACTTTAAATTTCAGAGTTGTTTTTTTCCTCATCTTGCCACTTGCAGGTTAGGAGATTCTATAGAGAAGTGTGTGAATGGGGCATATTAGCAGTCTATAGACAGCCTGCAGCCTATTTCATCATTCTGGTTTTGGATTCCTGTGGGGGGTCATTCTGAATTCTAAGAAATAATGTAGTATTATGTTGCAACCTTGCAGCAAGAGTATTTATGTTTGTATGCTATGAACATAACAAAAACAAAATATAATTTTTAAAGGTAGAACAGACCTCCCTAGTTAACAAGAGAAATTCACCCTACTCACGCAACCTGCAGCTGAGGAGAGTTAACGATATGTTAACAATATGCAGTGATGCCCTCTTAGTCAAGGAGGAAACAGTGTTACAGCCACTTCTAGACCATTCCTCCTACCCACTAACATCACATTTAACTTGTCTAGATTTGAGTGATAAGAAAATGGTTCACAAGATCCCCATCTTAGCTAAGGTCTGCCATATTTTCATTGTTTCAATTCCAAATTACACTGCCTTTTTATCTCAGAGTCTTACAAGGGTTAATTCCCCCCCTCCCCCATAACATATTCAAGAAGATAGCTTCTCTGAGGTGAATAAAGATATTTATGTATCATAAGAGGTTCAAGGTGACAGTGTTCTTATAGCGAAGTAATAAAGGAAACCATTCATAAAAAGAAATAACCATGCATATCTAAATTCACAATTATTGTTACTTATTTTGTCATAAGAGAACTGTGTATTAAATCCAAGGGAGCCTGATTCTAAATTTAATGAGATGTTGCCCTGATTAGATAAAGACTTCTGTTTACACAAGCATAATTAGATTTTTTTTCTATATCATGTAAAAAGTTTGGCTTCAAAGAGACTTATTGCAGCTGTTTTGCTAACAAATAAAAGGGTGTGATTCAACAAAAAATTATGGCAGAATAGAACCCACAAAAGTTCACTGCAGAACCCAGACGTAATTTTTTCACTGAATCAGGCCCCAAGTGCCTCATAAAAAATGTCCTGACACTCTGCTATAGTCTCTCTCTAAATCTGTGAAATTGAAACATTCCACCTTCACATCATAAAACAATAGTTAAAGTAAGATGAGGGTGAGTGGAATGCTCAGGAAAAGCAAGATAATTTACATATACATGTAACACTCGTCAAATTGTGCTTCCTCTCATTCATCCAGCTGTTTACTGGGAAATATTTAAGTGTACTTTAGCTGCTAATACAAATAGGTATTAAAGGTGTCTATAAACACTTTTGAAGGAGCCGGTGAGAACCATTTGTAGTTAGTATCCCTCTGAGACAATGAAGTAGGGAGTATTATTAAAATCTTTTTAATTACTTTGACTGTGTTGCACTTCATTTTAAAGAAGATAGCCAGAACATCACATAGTAAGGTGTATTTTTTTAAAATAAATGGCAATAAAATATTTTGCTGTTCCATCCTTAAGCATTCTAATGGTATCCACAACTGATGATGTTTAGGAATGTGGCATTTGTGAAAATGATGTGCAAAAATAACAGGTCAAATTCCTGTAGCAAAAAAAATAAAATAAAATATCTGTTTACACAATTATGGTAGGAGAAGAAATTGCAATACTAGATCAGACCTGTGTTCCATCTATTCCAATATCTGGTCTCTGAAAATGGCCAGTACAAGATACTTCAAAACAAGGTGCAAGAAACCCCAGAGTGAAGAACTAAGAAACAACATATAAACAGGGGAAATTTCATTCCAACCCCTGTCAGTTAGCAGTTGGCTTATGCACTGAAACATATCCCACCTAACTGTTATTACCAGTCTAATGTAACTGTGGATGTTCTTATTATCTATATACATGCCTAATCGTTTTTGAATCCTACTAAGTATAATCCATATGCTTTTATACTACAGCATTTTATTTTTCTAAGTAGAGAGGAGGGGATTTTGTACATCTGCAGAGAGCAGAGCAGTGAGCCTGACTAAGGCTATGTTTACACTGGAATTTGAGGTGTGCTTTGCAGCTTGGGTAGGCATACACACACTAGTTCTAATCTATTTGAGCATGACTTAAAGTAGCAGTGAAGACATTTTGGCACAGGCTTCCGTTTGGGCTAGCAATGTGAGTATGTACCAATGTGTGCTTGTTCAGCCTGCACTGAAGCCTGTACCCCCATTTTTTCATGCCTATTTTTAGCCATGCTAGCTAGATTAAAGCCAATGCAGGTATGTTTACCCAACATACCAATCACTCCTTTGAAAGTACCCAGACAAATTCAGAAGAGGGGTCTGTGAGTTGTTGAGCATGCTTAAGTTACTGTTTGAAGCTACTGTAGAAGCCTCCATTAATTGAAGTTCTATATATCTCAACCTATACTCAGCACAGGGATTGAACCAATCAGAGCTGGGGGTGAGGAGGAAAAATGTTATAGAGAGACATGTTGATGGAAGTTCCCATGTGATTTTCCAGGGTGACAGAAGGCCAGAGCTGAGTCTCCAAACTTGTTATAATTGGGCTACAGGCAAGACTCCTAGCAGACCAGAGAAACTAAGGAGTTGGAATCAACTACTTACTGCACTTCTAAAAGAATTCACAGACCAGATTTCCCCATTCTGTTTCCTGCAAAAGTAGAAATCTTTGGCTGTGGTCAGAGGGATACTGGAATTCTATTTCATTTTGTAAAGTTTCAGATGATTATAATATTTCCTAGAATACATGATGAGGAAAGCATCTTCTGAGAAGATCAGAGGGGAAAACGCCTGTGTGTTCACCCTTATATGTCTATGTGTGCAAAATAAAGGTGAAGCTGAAACTCTTCTTCTGTGGTTTAGAAGTTGTAAGTCATATGTCTGTTCCATGAATAAGAAATATACAAGTGTCAGGAGAGTGAAAGATGAGGTGGGTCAGGTAATATATTTTATTAAACCAACTTCTGTTGGTGAAAAAAATAAGTTTTTGAGCTACAAAGAGATCTTCTTCAGGTCTAGTGAAAGAAGTGTGAAAGTCTGTATAGGAAAGATGGCACCAATATTCTTGATCTAGTAGCTTGGTTTAAAAATGTATACTCAGTATACGCTAAATATGTTTTAAATGTTGTTGTGGGCTTGTGTACATTAAGGGAGGAATTTTCAAGAGCACTTAGCAGAGACTTAACTCTGCTCCCATTGAAGCCAATAGTAGCCAATATTCTCAGAGTAGATTTAGGCCAATGTCACATGCATTTGAAAATCCCACTCTCAATGTGAATGTGTATCCTAAGGGTGTGTATACTTCTTCTCATTTTGGTGGTGACTGGTAGTTATTAATAAAATCTTAATTTAGTAGTTAAATGCAATGCACTAGGTTTGACTCTTCATCATGTTTTCTGAAAAGAAAGAACTTTAGCCTGTGCTTCCGCAGAGTTAAGCTGAGCTCTGGATCATGGCTATAATAGTAGCTGAACATAATTTGCCCCTTCACCCCAGTACATAAGGCTTTTCACTTTAATAATGTATTGTGGCAGTGAGTTCCACAGGCTAATCATACATTTTGTACAAAAACACTTCCTTTACCACTTTTAAATAGGTTGATTTTGCATTTATTGAATGTTCCCCTGTTCTAGAACTATGTGAAAACATAAATAGAAACCAGTGGGAAAGAATACATACAAGAATGATTCAAGGTCTGGAAATCTGCTTTACAGTGAGAGATTAAAAATACTCAAACCATTTAGGTTAACCAATACAAATTAAAAGGTGACTAGATAACAATATATAAGAGCTTACATGGCGAGAAGATTTCTAATTGTAGAAAGCTCTGTAGTTTAGTAGGCTAGAAATAAGGCACACATTTTTAACAGTGAGAGTTACACCACTGGAAAAACTTTCCCAGGGATGTGATGGATTCTCTACCACTTAAAGTCTTTAAATCAAGATTGGATGAGCTAAGAGAAGAGAGGCTTAAAGGCACAGTTGTACTCCCTCACTTCTTGGTGCAGACAATAAATAAACTAATTTAAACAATCATTTCAAGCTGAAATTGTGCAAGGCAATATGAACCATGTGTGAATTCTGATTGATCGCATGCATATTAAATGGATCTATTATATCTGAGGGTTTAAAGATCTCAGCCACATTTAAAATATACTAACTGGCCTGCATTAACAACTTCAAGATATCTTTTTCTCAAAAGTTATTTTTAGGATATATGTTAAACATTCAGACATTGTCCCATCATTCCTCGGAAGCTATGGCTAATGCAGCAGCTGCTGAATAGGAACTGTGGCTACAATGTAGACAACCCCTTCCTCAACTTTAACAAGGATTCCAAAGCTCTTTCAGGCTGGGGAATCTAAAGCAGAGCAGCTTCAGTTCTTCTGTGCTGCCAAAAGGGTATGAAGCCAGTACAGAGACACATCTCTGTACTCTGGTGGACCCCAAGAGATGAGAGGTTTCAGTGCCAAACATTGTTGCTTACTCAGGCACTTTTCTCCCAATGAATTTGTGGGGAGATCCATGAACACAACAGACAATAAGAACAATATAGAATCAAACAGAACAACTGTGAACAATCCATAAACTGAAAATTATTCAGCTAATTGCTTCAGAGAAAAGCAGGATTGTTTGCAAGCAATTTGCTAACCAAAAAGGGGATAACTTATTAATCAATAAGGTCCATAGCGACTGGTTTGACCAGCATCAAGCATAAAAAGTATAAAACCCAGTTCACTGTCAAACTGGCTGCGCAGAACTAAAAAGGAGTAAAAAGTGATAAACATTACTTTTTTGGCAGGAAAATATATGAATATTAACCTGAATACAGCTGTGATGACAGCCATTTTGTCTGACACACCAGGGTCTGAACCTGGGACTTCCAGAGCTAAAAACACACGCTGGTACAGTTAAAAGAAAGAGTCAAGTCTCATGAAATGTGGCTATAACAGACTCATATCCTCTGTGCCTGATCTGCAGCAGGAAACATGTGGTACACACTCACTGTTGGGTTAAATACACACAGAGAGCAAATTAATGGATAAGAAAAGTGCTGCTGTTGCACTTTATGTTATGTTGGAGTTATGTTGGAGTTTTTTTCTTGACGCGTATTTATAAATTATGACAAGGGTGCCTAGGACACATGGATAGATGCCCCTTTTTGTGTGTGTAAATCCAAGTAAACAAAATTATAACAGTCACTTTTTGATCACAAATGTACTGCAACTCAAGAGATGAAGTACAGTAAGGGTACGGGGCTTTACTGCTCAAAAATCATTTCACAGGGAGTCTGTGAGTGAGAGTTCAGATAATGAATTCTGTACAAAGATATTGCTATTGTATAAATGTCAGTCCCTCATACACATGACACGCGTATGAGAAAAAACAAGTGAACCATGAAGGAGGCAGGTTAACAAAAATAACTTGTTTCAGAGTAGCAGCCGTGTTAGTCTGTATCTGCAAAAAGAAAAGGAGGACTTGTGGCACCTTAGAGACTAACCAATTTATTTGAGCATAAGCTTTCGTGAGCTACAGCTCACTTCATTGGATGTATTATAAATTAAAATATATTAAAATAACGATGTATTATGGGTAATGATAGTCAGATAGTTTGAAACCTCACTTAGGCTGAAACATATTTGCATAAAATACTCAGTAAACAATTGCGAGTACTTTTGAAAAAAAATCAGTCTAACTCATGGATAATTCTTGAACAGAAAAAGTACTATGTTGGATAAATTGTTCACTCAGCTCTAATTACCATTAAAGATCTGTGAGACAATAATAGGATTGTCCTGGTTGGGACCACTTTGGTGAGGGAGCAGCTGGCAAAGATAGAAACTGTGAATTTGTGAGCTGAAATATTAAGATCTATGAGTCATGTAGGATTACCATTTTCAGGCTTCCAGAGTTGGGTATTACTAGATTGACATCTGTGAGTTAAAGAGCAAAGAAACATTACATTGTGAATTGGTGAGCTAGGATTTCTATAGGAAGTCAAAGGGAAGAAAGGGATTCTAACTGGACAGCCAGCCATTTTTAGTGGACCATTTTTATATCTCTATATATTGATTTAAAATAGTGCCAACCAAGACAGACTAGTATTTCATTGCCATTAGCATCTGCTTCCTGCAGACAATAAATATCAAGCATCTTGCACTTTTTGCTTAATAAAATTCCCTCAAAAGTCCACAGTATATTTGTACACACAACACATACACGCACACATACGTACAGAAATCCAATCCAATAATACAAATATTTTATTCACAAGACGTTGACATGAATATTTTTAAATTAGTCATTATTTATCACTTATTTCATATATATTTGCATATCTGTGACATTGCACTCTGTATGATTTTATGAAAATATGATAAGTGTGAATATAATGTAACTGGAATATACTTCATGCAAAAGATATTGTGTAAGGTATCATTACAAAGCTTATAATCTACTGAGTGTGGTCATCCTATTTGTATGTATGTATCATTATTTTATCTGAAACTATAAATATGAAATATAACTTTGAGGGCCTATTGTAATTATGCAAAGTGTGGGCCATTAGTGGTGGTCTGGAATCTTGATGGCTCCCACCAACCAGGACAATTGACTGTGGATGGGTCTGTTTCTTGCAGGCCTTCCTGTGAGTCAGGCTGGGAGGAATGAAGGCTTGGGGTCTCACAGGACATGTGACCATGTCACCTGGTAGTGAAATCCATCTTAAACCTGGTGCTTTTCAATTTAAAAGTGGGGGGGGGACCTAGAGAGAAAAAAGATCCCCGTCTTGTGCCAAAGCTATATAAAGGGGGCAGAAATCCTACTTTTTGTATTAATAAAACCACTTTTTACTTATTAATTAACCCAGAGTATGTATTAATACCTGGGGGGAGGGGGAGGGGAACAAACAGCTATGCATATCTCTCTATCAGTGTTATAGAGGGTGGACAATGTATGAGTTTATCCTCTATAAGCTTTATACAGGGTAAAATGGGTTTATTTGGGGTTTGGACTCCATTGGGAGCTGGGCATCTGAGTGTTGGAGACAGGAACACTTCTTAACATGTTTTCAGTTAAGCCTGCAGCTTTTGGGAGATATTGTTCTGACATGGATCTGGGTTTGTAGCAGGCTAGCATGTCTGGCTCAAACTGGCAAGGTTCGGGAGTGCCAAGCTGGCAGGGAAAACGGCTTAGAGGTTGTCCCAGCATATCAGGTGGCAATTCCCAAAGTTTCTGTGATCCAACCCATCACAATACCTGTGGGCAAATCTACTTAAATTTTCATGTTATAAAAACAAAAGATGAAAGCCATTGCTGCAGTCATATGAAGTGAGGCCAGAGAGTACTGACGTGTCATATTAAAAATATACAACAATCTATAAGCTATTTTATTTCTGGCTTTTTAACAAAATAAGCCAAATTTATAACTAATTGACTGCTTCTAATCTAAATTCCATGACAATATGAGAAGCACTATCTTCAGATTGTATTTAATGGAAAATATTGATAAAATAGAGGCTACACTTGAAAGATAATAATACTTTGGAAATAATACTTTTATTTTTAAAGTGGCTTAATTCCATCCCTCTCTACCACTCTGTCTCTGTATCTCTCTCTCTTTTCCGCTCCACTATGATAATCAGGGCACTTGATAACAAAACTCAAAACAACTGAAAAAAATGAACGAAAAGCAAGAGCCATAAAATAATCTTATGATCCTATGTAATGGGGCAGATCCTAAGCTGGTTTAAATCAGCATAGATATATTGAAGTCAATGGAGTTGTGAATTTGACCCAATTAATTTGAATTTTGACAGATTGTTTGCTTGCTTTAAGGAAAGCTATTGTGGGTGTACTGTGCACATTTCAATTGTTTGCTATCAATTTTAGCTACCATTAGGTGGATGACCAAGCTTTAAGCAGTTATTTGAAGTACCTTTTCTATAAAATGGTGCTTCTGAGAATGGTGTTACAGCAGCAAAAACAGTTATTAATTGACATAGTGAATTTATGCTCAGAAACACTGCCCCTAAAATGCTGTACTTCCAGGAACAATGTGTTTTGACAAAGCTATAGAGGATCTGAAGAAATATTCAGAATTGTCCATTGAATAATTGCTCAGTAAATTAAATCTCTTTTTCTAGTCTCAGGATATCCATGAGTAGATCTTGATATCCTCAAGTGTAATTGGCATTTGAATTTATCTGATTATTATTATTCATTATTCTGGGATTTTTTACTCTGTCAATTGAACTCCTAGCTGTCAGTGTTTGATAGTCACTGTTTGAAATTAAAGCTGTGCTGGTTCGTAGTGATTGGTCAGATAAGTAAATCATGTTAGACCAGATCATTAGCTGGTATAAACATTATATTTAATTCTCCCTCAGAGAGGTAGTAATTTAGGGAGAAGTGGCAGAGAAAAAGAACTAACTAATTATAGAAAACGTTAAGACTTTCCCAAGGATGATTCCTAGCCAGAAATAGGATGCTGTAACATTCACAAGCTGTGTACAGCATTAAATTTAAATGATCTATGATCATATTCAGACAAAGCAATTGCCAGCCTGGTTCTAGTTCTGAATGGTATCATCAGATCCTAGTCTCTTCACAAGTAATAAGGCACAGAAATAGTTAGCCTGTTTAACTGCTTCTGCACATAGCACTGGTGAGGAGTTTTGGGAACCCCATATCCGTGTTTCTAAGCAATTATCCGATTCCATATAAAACATACCACAGTGCTGACTGATCTGTAACTGTCAACACCAGCCTTAGGCACAAGGCATTATGAATGTATGCAATCACCGGGTTAAAGAGTTGCTCACTTAATTGCCTCTGTGCCAGTGTTCTAGAAAAGGCTTTTGGGAACCTTGTTACATGATGGGTCAGTCAGTGACCCATCCTACTATAGCAAAGAATGTCTTGTGGATGGATGTGTGAGGTTCTCTTTCTGCAAGCACTTGTGTGTTCAGTGAAATGTTTTGAGAGAAAAGGCAAAAAGGCCACAAAATTCAGCCAGAGCAAATTCATGTTTAAATTTAAGCAACTATAGAAGCTGCTTGCAGCAGGTGCTCAGCTTCATCATAATGTCACTGGACTATTGACTAATTGTCAAGTTTACCAGAGTTAAGACATGTCCAATATCAGGGCCATGCAAACAGATGAAACTTTCTTTTTTTGGATTTCAATACCATGTCAAAAAGAGGTTCATGTGGACATAAAAAGATTTGAGCTGATCATTTCTCACCAGCACTTCTGCTTTCTTAGGGATGGTTGGAACATTTTCAGCCAAAATATGCTGTTGTAGCAAAACTGAAATGTTTTGCAGGGATCTAATGGTTTTGATGAAGTTTTTGTCAGGCATGTGAGGTGTCTTGGTGTTTGTGGCATTAGCTTAGGAGACCTAGATTCAAATCCTGACTTTCCCTCAGTAAGAATAATCTATGATGAAAGACTGCTCTGAATCAGACAGAACAAAGACTTGAAGCTGGGTCTCCCATAGCCAAGAGTCCTAACCACCAGGCCCCACCTGTACTTTCCCCAAAAGCTTGGATTTTGATCTAAAACCAGATATCTGGAAACAATTCTATTTTTTTGTGAAAAAAAGTTCAAAAGGGTTTGGTTTTGTTCCAAAGTTGAACAAAAACAAGTTTTGAAACCTCAAAAGATACTGTGAATGGAATTGCCTTCTTCCAGTCTGCTCTATTCTTTATTGCCTTGTCCCATTGACTGTCTTGTAATGAGATGCACTATTTACACAGAGTGATATTCATCCCTTGCAGAGGGCTAGTGCAGGTCCTATGGAACTCCTAAGACCACAGAATAGGTTCTAAGTGGTTTATGAGCCTTGAGCCGGTTCTGGACAGGGGCAAATTTCGCCATTAGAGTATTTGGACATGTTAGGGTCCAGAATAAGATAATATACCTTTAAAGCAACAACAGCAACAGTACTGTATTTCACCATACAACTGCTGTTGAAAGGGGGTAGGGCAGGAAGCCTGCTCCTCGAACATCTTTCTAAATAGCACTGGATGAGTAGGAGAAAAACAGGCTTAAAAATATTTCTGATGAATTTGTCTGGTATTAATCATATCATTTACTGAATAAATTGTATTCAACTAGCTTGCCTTGACTCTGTGCGTGGGGGTGGGGGTGGGGAGGGGAGTGAAATATCCTGAGGTCTAATTTGGAGTATTTGAACCACCTTGTGACTACCTGTAAGCTGCTAGTGTACTATGATGGATTACTCTGATTTGTTTGCAAGATATACAGCAGTTTCAGCCTACCTAATGCTGGCATCAGATTTTCCTAGTTACAAGTTTATACAACAAATAAAGAGGGTTGGTTTGTTTTTTCTAGGTTCCTGGAATCAATTTGAATTGATTCATTTGCTGATCTTAGAATTAATTAGTTTGGCTGATGCTAAGTCAGTTCTAGTAAAGTGGTATTCTGAGAGGTACAGTAGATGTGAGACTTTTCAATCATAGACATAACTATTGTATACCTAAAACCTTTTTCAGTTGATATTGTCTTTGAAATTGCAAATAATTGGGATATTTTAAAGGTCCTTCTGGGTTCTCTATTAACTTCTGGGTTCTCTATTAACTTTCTAGCATGCACATAACATAAAACCATTGGTGGGATTGATTAAAAAGATTCATTTTCAGAACAGCAAGTAGTGAACTCAACATTGAACAAAAACACATTAATAAATAAATCAGTAAAAGGATGGGTAAGGCTAACGCTGTTTCTCTCCCTTCACTTACATTTACTCCAGTGTCTGTGGTTAGTGATAAATCCGTCCTCCCTCATTACTGTCTTCCTCTTAACTAGACTTAGGGATTACATCTAAGGGGAAGTTTCTAAGTGAAAAGCGTTTGTTCATGACATGGCCTAATATTAGTGCTGTGTTCAGTGACAGTGGCCCTAATAGCAGCAAAAACATTCTACAGGCCCAGTTCTGAAGTCAGTGGAGAAGGGCTACATGATTAGATGTCCATAGTATTTCAAGTATACTATCAAAAAGAAAGGCAGCTACAAGGGCTCAGTGAATCTATACTCACCTCCACAGAACTTTTGTAGTTTATTTTAAAGATGATGTTTTCTGAGATAGTTTTTTCTACTTGTGTACAAATATGTTACAGACTGGGGAATATGTCTGTAGAAACTTATTAATTCTGTTTTCGTTTGGAAAATACCTGTTATATTTCAGCCTCCATTTCTTCATCTTCAGTAAGGCTCTGAACATTCAATCTGTAGCAGGCATTTGGCACCTAGTTTGGAAAGCTTGGACAGAACAATTGAGGACCATCAGCATTGAATAACTTTCCCTACTGGAGCAATGGTGGTTCTAGACCAAACCCATGGAATTAAAAAAGGGGTTGTGCCAGACTAAAGAGGCTGAGTCCAAGAGGTGATTGTTTTCCATAGATCTGTAACTTTCTTGTGCTTTTTCGGAGTATAGTGTGTATATTTAAGAAATTCCTTTGTTCAGCCTGTTGCCTTGCTCTATGTGCATGCTGACATTGAAGGGGTTAACTAGAAACTACAGATTCCACAATCAGGGGATCTCAGGTGGGGAGGAAGGAACTGTCCTATTACTGGAGGGCTCAGGAGGGCTGAGGCACTGGTTCCAGGATCTAGGCAGCCAGACTGCAGGGTCCCTCCACTCAGGAGGAGTGTCAGATATCAGGTATGCACCTGGGTGGACCCAGAGGTAGGAGAAGTGATCACTCACTACTGTGATGCAGAGGACTTAGCAGCATATATGACTCAGTGGCTGAATTCCATCACAGCATTGAAAGAGCAGGACTAGAACTGGTAGTGACAATTATTAATATGTACCATAAATCATTTATTTCCACATAAAGTATATGCTGATATATGTTATGTGGCAGTGTACTTTTACTCCAGTTTAGATCTTGTAATGGGGATTCTCAAACCATTTACACTAGGGGAGATCATACCTTAATTGAGAATTAGTCTCATGGACATCTCCCCCATGATTTGTGACTGTGTGTCACAAATCCCAATTGTTCAATCATAACATCCCTGCAGCACTGACAGAAATCAATTACATGGAAAGATAAATTTTAAACACATTTTTGGGCCAGATCTTCAACTAGTGTAAATCAGAATAGGTGCATTGTCTTCAATTTAAATAAACTAATTCATAACAGTTCAGAATATGCCCCAAAGTATTTTTGTCTTTAGTATGAGAATGTTTGTCTGTTTTTAAGAAAGATAATCAGGCCATCTACTTTTATTTTTCAAATCATCTCCCTCTCCCATGTGTTTTGATTCTCTACCAGCCACACGTGTCCAGACAGCTCCCTACTGATTACCATCAGGTGCTCTGAAAACCAACATAGTGGACTAGTTTGGGAACTTCTGTGCTACAACATTATCAGATGCAGTGATCTCCATTAAAAAAGTCATCTTTTTCCAACCATTACCACAGTATGGTATCTGACATACCACCATACATCCCTATACTTCATATTTATATTCTTCTAGAGATTTCATGTTTTATTGTCACTCCAGCCCCACGGGTACTGCTGGATAGATTGCTGGTCTTGCTGTATTTCAGGGGGAAAAGTGAAGCGAATGGACATATTAGACTATGAGCTACTCATGTCTCAACTTGCAATGGTGAAAAACAAAAGAGCTGGATGAATAACAGCAGAGAGTTTGGTTTGCTGTAATTTGCTGAGTTGCAGTTTTCTGAGAGTGTTCAGATAGCTGCTAGGTAGTTGTGAAAATATTTGTACCTCTCAGCTAGTAGCACAAATAATTATCCATCTTAAACACTGTATTGCCAGGTGTACTATTTGCTAGTCCTGTGTTTAAAATTTTTTAGTCAGGGAGTGAAAACAAGACCATGAGACTTACACACTCACACAAGAAATATGAATGGCAGAAGTGATCAAATACAGAGTTCATGAACAACCCCTAGGTTGAAATCTGTTTGCATAAGCTATTCAGTCAATACTTACACTTAACAAATACACTCTGAGAAACTGGGACCAGTTCATGTACAGTATAAAATGCTAAATTCAGAATGAATGTTCTTTGCAAAGAATAATTTGATCAAAATTATTTCCTGGTGTTGTGTCTCATGAACATGTGACATTCCTAAATAGTGAGAAGCCTTTTACGTGAGGATGAAGCACTCCAGACATAACCAGAACTCACTTCATTCTTGGATGAGCCACTATTGTTCAGCTGGATGCTATATCCTTGGACATTGGAAAAAGAGCCATTGCCTCTTTTTCACTTTTCTGCCATCAGAAGCCCAGATCAAATCTGTTGAAGTAAACGGGAAGGCTACCATCAACTTCAGGGTCAGACTCATAGTGACTGATTTCTTAAGCACTGCCAACTGTTAGCGAAAAAGTCATTGCTCCCACTTGTAGCTCTTTTTAACTTATGATAGAAGGAGAGAGTGACCATATGGGTGAATGTGTACTTAGGCCTGTTGTTATCCAGTGGGTTAATGGAAAGCCACTCAAGACACCAAAACGACATTTTCCATTTATTAGAGAAGTGAAAAAGGTGGGGATGGGGGAGAAGAGAGGAGGAAGACAGACATTATACAAGGAACCCCTGCAGACTTCCTAGTATTATCATGTAGGTCTCAGTTGGTCAATGACAGTGGAGTTGGATCTGCATTGGAATTAAAGTCAGAACTTTGCATCTTCTCCTATTCATCTGCTGAAACAGGAGTTCTAATTACTTCTGTAAGTGTATTGTACATTTTTAATGTTTGTAAACACACCATAACTCAGAGAATACCCAGAGGGGCTGTCAAGGTTCCTCCCCCACTCTGAACTCTAGGGTACAGATGTGGGGACCTGCATGAAAAACCTCCTAAGCTTATCTTTACCAGCTTAGGTCAAAACTTCCCCAAGGTACAAAATATTACACCTTGGACAGGCCGCTACCACCACCAAACTAATACTGGTTACTGGGGAAGAGCTGTTTGGACGCGTCCTTCCCCCCAAAATACTTCCCAAAACCTTGCACCCCACTTCCTGGACAAGGTTTGGTAAAAAGCCTCACCAATTTGTCTAGGTGACTACAGACCCAGACCCTTGGATCTTAAGAACAATGAACAATCCTCCCAACACTTGCACCCCCCCCTTTCCTGGGAAATGTTGGATAAAAAGCCTCACCAATTTGCATAGGTGACCACAGACCCAAACCCTTGGATCTGAGAACAATGAAAAAGCATTCAGTGTTTTACAAGAAGACTTTTAATAACAAATAGAAGTAGATAGAAATAAAGAAATCCCCCCTGTAAAATCAGGATGGTATATATCTTACAGGGTAATTAGATTCAAAAACATAGAGAACCCCTCTAGGCAAAACCTTAAGTTACAAAAAAGATACACAGACAGAAATAGTTATTCTATTCAGCACAATTCTTTTCTCAGCCATTTAAAGAAATCATAATCTAACACATACCTAGCTAGATTACTTACTAAAAGTTCTAAGACTCCATTCCTGTTCTGTCCCTGGCAAGCGCAGCATACAGACAGACACAGACCCTTTGTTTCTCTCCCTCCTCCCAGCTTTTGAAAGTATCTTGTCTCCTCATTGGTCATTTTGGTCAGGTGCCAGCGAGGTTACCTTTAGCTTCTTAACCCTTTACAGGTGAGAGGAGCTTTCCCCTGGCCAGGAGGGATTTCAAAGGGGTTTACCCTTCCCTTTATATTTATGACAGGGGCAGATTATGGAACACTGAGAACCCTAGTTGTTTAAATAAAGTGATCCTGTTTGTGATATCCCGAAGAGCATTGTGGGGATCATTATGTTACAAGAGTAGAAATAGTCTGAAGAAAATAGTTTTGAACATTTTTCCTTGTGCCGCAGGGACTCTTTTAGAGGAACTCCACTATGACTTTGTAGATGTATTGAAAGGTTGTGTGATATACAATGTACTTTGTTCTTATTTACACGTTTTAAATCATGTGTTTCATCAAGTACCCCAGCTTCATTCCAAAGAATTTGAAGTTTTTATCTATTATTTTCCCCTCCGGCATGACCAACCACAGAATTCTAAAAGGTCATCCTTGTTGTGATTCAAGAGGCAAACAAATTAACAACTCTGTACTGAAAAGTATTTGAGCAATTTTGTGCCATGACAATGGATTTCTTCCCAAAATCTCTCTCTTGAGCAAAGTCTTCAGGACAGTGTTTTTTTTTTAAGACTTAATTGCTAATAAACTTGAACCCTCATGCATTTATTTTAAAAAGGAAATATCATATTTGGAATATTAATATATGAAACAGTTGATTTGTAAACAAGTACAGATGTAACATTCTACCTGATTAAATTCCAAATCTTTGAGGAAAGTTTGTAGAATATTTAATATTTCATGGTTAACTGGGCAAGAAGTTTTGAAACATTATGACAACATAAATTTCTAATTATTTTAATATCAATATAGCCAAAATAAAAACAACAAGGAGTCTTTGTGGCACCTTAGAGACTAACAAATTTATTTGGGCATAAGCTTTTTGTGGGCTAAAACCCACTTAATCAGATGCATGGAATGGAAAATTCAGTAGGGAGGTATAAATACACAGCATATGAAAAGATGGGAGTTGCCTTACCAAATTGGGGTGAGTGCTAAGAAGCCAGTTCAATTAAGGTGGAAATGAGCTATTCTCAACAGTTGACAAGGGATGTAAATGACTTTTTTAGTGCTAATGAGGCCAATGTAATCAAGGTAGCCCAATCCAAACAGTTGACAAGAATGTGTTAATATCAGCAGCAGGAAATTAGTTTTTGTAGTGACCCATCCACTCCCAGTCTTTATTCAGGCCTAATTTGACAGTGTCTAGTTTGCAAATTAATTCCAGATCTGCCGTTTCTCTTTGGAGTCTGTTTTTGAAGTTTTTTTTATTGAAGAATTGCCACTTTTAAGTCTGTTATTGAGTGTCCAGGGAGATTGAAGTGTTTTCCTACTGTTTTTTGAATGTTATAATTCTTGATGTCAGATTACATCAGCCACACCATCAGGGGCTCGTTCACCTGCACATCTACCAATATGATAACATTGGCCAAACCGGGCAGTCTCTACGTAAAAGAATAAATGGACACAAATCTGACATAAAGCTTTATAACATACAAAAAACAGTAGGAGAACACTTCAGTCTCTCTGGAGACTCAACAACAGACTTAAAAGTGGCAATTCTTTAACAAAAAAACTTCAAAAACAGACTCCACTGAGAAACTGCAGAACTCACCTCCCTGGGAATTATTGTTTCAGGCTGTGCATAGAACCAGAAAGACACCACACATTGGTTTACACTCCATTCATGTTGGGAAAATTTCCTTCACAAACATGAAGGCTAGAAACAATTTTTAAAAAATGTAAAAGCAGTGGACTCTGCAGCACAATTATTCAGCAAAGAGTGCATTTTGTTGCATTTTGTTGTGGTGCAACAGAATCACTGAATTCATGGAGTCCTGCTTTTTAGGAAGGATTTGAATGAGGACACAGGATGCTTAGTGGACAAGAAGGTAAGAAGTTAAAAGTTTATATAGGCTACCCTATACCAGAGATTCTCAAACTGAGGGTTGAGAGTACATGTACAAAACAGAGAGCAACTGCTATAAAACATATAATTTAAATCTAGCATTTTAGAAAATTGCACCCACCTTTCCGTCACAGTGTATTGCATTT
Source organism: Lepidochelys kempii (assembly GCF_965140285.1). Classification (NCBI taxonomy): domain Eukaryota; kingdom Metazoa; phylum Chordata; order Testudines; family Cheloniidae; genus Lepidochelys; species Lepidochelys kempii. The sequence goes on from NC_136380.1 coordinate 85,505,018, forward strand.
ACTTCAAAAGGATTGAAAATGTATAGCGCAGCAATTGCTGTTCCTCAACAAAATATATACTTGTAATTTCACTACTTTAAGGAAAATGTAGTCTTCAGATTGTATATTGTATGAGCACATTTGTTGTCTTGAGACTAAGAAGGTAGGACAGAGACAATATTAACGGGTTTGATTGTTCAGCAGTTGAAGAGGTGCATTAAACCGAAGATCCATCAGAACACTGAGATTGGCAAACAAAAATGCAATTTATATTTGAACAGTCAGATACAGTCAGGGGCTGTGCTGGAGCGGGGGGTTGGAGCTTGCAGGGGCTATAGCCACCCCAAAATTTGCCTTAGCCCCCCTGTAGCCACTCTTCCAGCCCAAAGTCCACCACAAAGGTCAAATGTTATATAGAAGTAAGGGTGGCACGGTATGGCATTGCCACCATTATTTCTGCAGTTCTGCACTGCAGCTGGCAGTGACAAAGCTTTCAGAGCTGGGACCTGGCCAGGAGCCGCTACCCTCCAACTGCCTATCTCTGAAGACAGCACTGCCACCAGCAGCAGCACAGAAGGAAAGGTTGCAACAGGCACTAAGTCTCCTGTGAAAAGTGCCATTGACAATGTTTCTTCATGCTCCCTCCCCCATTAAACAGTAACTATTAAAAAAAATCTGCTTAACAATAACTCAATGAAAATGTGTTTTAGTTTCCATTTAAAAGTGTCGAGAAAAGATAACTTCATCTTAAAACAATAGTGTTATAAATTTAGCATTTAAAATAGTGTTAAATATAAAAAAAATGGGGGTTTTAATTTATAAGAGGGTTTCCACGCAGAGGCTTGCTGTCTGAAAGGGGTCACCAGTACAAAAAGTTTGAGAACCGCTGCCCTAAACTTATGAAATGAACAAACTAGTTCTAATTAGAAAGAAAGAGGGTCACATTATTGTTATTTTTAGGTGATGTGTTTGCTTCAATCTTTGTTAACATTAAGCTCTGAGGCATAGAAGTTTAAAATAGATATTTGCCCAGTTATTCCAAATCTTTCAAAAAGTTCTGGAATCTTTCACCTACCTCTGCATTCCCTTCCTTCTGTTGAAACAGAAACACAAATATATATTTTTTGTGATCTGAAAGGATTCTCATAAGAAATTTCTACCTATCTGAAACCAGGAAACACTAGCTTGTCTACACTATGAAATGAGGTTGATTTTATAGAAGTCGATTTTTAGAAATCAATTTTATACAGTCAATTGTGTATGTCCCCACAAAGTGCATTAAGTCAGCAGAGTGCATCCTCACTACCGTGGCTAGCATCGATTCACAGAGAGGTGCACTGTGGGATGCTATCCCACAGTTCCTGCAGTCTCTGCTGCCCATTGGAATTCTGGGTTAAGCTCCCAATGCCTGATGGGGCAAAAACATTGTTGCAGGTTGTTTTGGGTACATGTTGTCAGTCTCCCCTCCCTCCCTCCCTTCCTCCCTCCTTCCATGAAAGCAACTGCAGACAATCATTTCGCATCTTTTTTCCTGGGTTACCCACGCAAACGCCATAGCATGGCAGCATGGAGCCCGCTCAGCTCACCGCTGCTGTTGTGAGCATTGTAAACACCTCACGCATTATACTGCAGTATGTGCAGAACCTGGCTAAGAGACGGCAGAACGAAGATGACCCTGAGGAGGACATGGACACAGACATTCCTGAAAGCATGGGCTGTGGCAATTGGGACATCATGGTGGCAGTGGGGCTGGTTGATACAGTGGAATGCCGATTATGGGCCTGGCAAACAAGCTCAGACTGGTGGAACTGCATGGTCTTGCAGGTATGGGATAATTCCCAGTGGCTGCAAAACTTCTGCATGTTTAAGGCCACTTTCCTGGAACTCTGTGAGGTCATAGAATCACAGAATCATAGAATCTCAGGGTTGGAAGGGACCTCGGGAGGTCATCTAGTCCAACCCCCTGCTCAAAAGCAGGACCCATCCCGAATTAAATCATCCCAGCCAGGGCTTTGTCAAGCCTGACCTTAAAAACTTCTAAGGAAGGAGATTTCACCACCTCCCTAGGCAACGCATTCCAGTGTTTCACCACCCTCCTAGTGAAAAAAAGGAGTTGCTTTCCTCCACCCTGAAGTGCAGGAATACTAAGATGAGAGCTGCCCTGACAGTTGAGAAGTGAGTGGTGATAGCCCTGTGGAAGCTTGCAACACCTGACTGCTACCGGTCAGTCAGGAATCAATTTGGAGTGGGCAAATCTGCTGTGGGGACTGCTGTGATTCAAGTAGCCAATGCAATCACTGACCTTATGCAATCAAGTGCAGTGACTCTGGCAAACATGCAGGTCATATTGGATGGCTTTGCTGCAATGGGTTTCCCTAACTGTGGTGGGGCAATAGACAGAACGCATATCCCTATCTTGGCACTGGACACCTTGACAACCAGCACATAAACCGCAAGGGGTACTTCTCAATGGTGCTGCAAACACTGGTGGATCACAAGGGACATTTCACCAACATCAATATGGGATGGCCGGGAAAGGTGCATGACACTCACGTCTTCAGGAACTCTGTGCTGTTTGAGCAGCTGCAAGAAGGGACTTACTTCCCAGACAAGAAAATTACTGTTGGGGATGTTGAAATGCCAATAGTTATCTTTGGATACCCAGCCTACCCCTTGTTCCCATGGCTCATGAAGCCATATACAGACAGCCTGGACAGTAGTAAGGAATAGTTCAACTATAGGCTGACCAAGTGCAGAAGGATGGTAGAATGTGCCTTTGGGCGTTTAAAAGCTCACTGGTGCTGTTTGATGACTAGGTTAGACCTCAGAATAACCAATATTCCCATTATTATTACTGCTTGCTGTGGCTCCATAATATCTGTGAGAGTAAGGGGGAGATGTTTATGGCTGGGTGGGAGGTTGAGGCAAATCACCAGGCTGCCAATTTTGAAAGGCCAGACACCAGGGTGATTAGAAGATCACAGTAGGTGTGTTGCACATCAGAGAGGCTTTGAAAACCAGTTTCATGACTAGCCAGGCTACGTTGTGACCTTTGTGTGTGTTTCTCCTTGATGCAAACCTGCCCCCTTTGTTGATTTTTATTCCGTGTAAGCCAACCACCCTCCCCCCCTTCTATCACAGCTGGCAAAGGAAATAAAGTCACTATTATTTTGAAACCATACATGCTTTCTTTGTTAATTAAAAAAAAAAGGAGATAACTGATAAGGTAGCCCGGGTGGGGTAGGGTGGGATGGGGGAGGAGGGGAGGAGGGAAGGACAAGGGCACATTGCTTATTGTAGCCACACTACAAATCAAAACTGTTTGAATGACAGCCTTCTGTTGCTTGGGCCATCCTCTGGAGTGGGGTGCCCGGAGCCTCCCCCCATCCCCTCATTCTTGGGCTTCTGGGTGAGGAGGATATAGAACTTGGGGTGGAGGGCAGGTGGTTGTACAGTGGATGCAGTGGTGGTCTGTGCTCTTGTTGTCTTTCCTGCATCTCCACCAGACACCTGAGAATGTCTGTTTGTCCCCCATTAGCCTCAGTATTGCATCCTGCCTCTTCTCGTGGCGCTCACTTGATGCTTTCCTGGACTCTGCCACTGATGCCTCCATGCATTCAGGTGTGGGGGGACTGCATGAGCTCGGAGAACATGTCATTGCAAGTGCATTTTTTTCGCCTTCTAGTCTGCGATAACCGCAGGGATGGAGATGATAGGGGGAGCATAGAAACATTTGCACCTGCAGGGGGATAAAGGGAGAGTAAAATTTAATATGATACATTTCTGAGAACGAAAGGGAGACTCTTTCAGAGTGAATCAAGCAATTCACAGCAGACAGCACATGTGCTTTAGGTACTAGGTCGCATTTTGCCTTTTATATTGAGCACCTGCCCGTATGGTAACACATCACACACGGCTGGGCAACAGCATTTGGTTTCCAGGCAGCCATGGTAAGCCAAAGGGTATGTGGGTTTGGCTTCTAATGCCTTCATAACATGTGGGAATGTTTTCAAACTGAAGCGTCCTCCTTTCCCATAGCAAGCAATGCCAGTTGGGTTCGCACTACCCCAAATTTGACCCAGCAAGGTCGATTGTAGCGCTATTCCCATCTTTAATCATTGTAATGCAAAGAAAAACTGCCTTTAATCCCTTAGAAACAAGTGATCATTTCTGAAAGCAAAGTACTGGGCGGAATCAACACTGTATATTATAACCACACATGGATCTACTTCTGTCTTGTTTTTTCCTTAATGTTTTATTAACATAGTATTCATGAAAGTAATGCAGAATCCTGACCTGAAATAAACATGTTAATTCCAGTTCTCAACAGCGGTTGTCATTCAGCCCAATGTTTTCCCCTGATCCTTCAGTCGCACACACACTTAAGCTTTAAGCCCTTGTAGTAACTAAGGCCCCCAAATTATGAGTTATTCTATTTAAAAGTTACTCAGGCATCAAGGCTGCTTAGAAAAGCTAGGACAGAGGACTGAGAAAATAACAACCACATAACCCTCAAGGTCTAATGACAAGATTTCTTCAGACTGTCTGAGGAAAATTCAATGTTGCTGCAGCCTTTGGCAAGAGTGTAATGCTGGTATAACTAAAGAGATTTCCTTTTCCTCTTTGCTGTGAATGAATGAATATATTAAAAAAAATGATATCAAACATTACGATACTATATAATGTGCCAGATACATAAATACAAAATAGGGAACTTAATAGAACCTTATGTTGTGATTAAAGGAAATTATGCTATAAAAGGGAAGTCAGTTATAAGTGATACAACTTTCTTAAATAAGAAACTGACACCCACAGAACAGAACTATTCTATTATTGCAAAATAGAAAAGGTATGCTATGGTGTGGGCAATCAAGCAGCTAATTCCCTATCTATTTTGCAAAAAATGTAGGGCCTAGACAGACCATTCTCCATTGGTGTGGCTACCTCAAACCAAAAGGTGCTATTTTCAAACTGCTACATTTCAGCATCACTCTCCAAAGCAGGAAGATGTTAAAGAAAAAGAAGACACAGTGGCAGATGGATTCTCCAGGCAAGAGGGTGATGACCCAATGACTATAGATCAGCCAGGGACTTACCCCTATTGTAAGAGGGGAGGTATGACCCAGAAACCCCTCAATGCTGGCTAGTAAGAAGGTTAGAAGTATATCCTGAATCTTGTAGGTACATTCTGGTTCACCAAAGAATTTCATGTGATGTCTTACATGAAAGTCAGGGTCACATAAGTCATTAATGTTATTGGAAAATGTATGTACAGATACTAAGGTGTTACGCATGTATGCTAAAAATATGTTCCTAAAGTCTTGTTCAAAGTAGAGTTGACAAACAGGTTTCTGCCCAAGAAAGGATGTTCATTCACCTCTCCTTCTTGGGCCACGTCTAAATTAAGTATTGTAAACCAAAACAACATAAACTCCATTTCAAAAGAAGTCAATGGGAGAGGAGATGCAAAACCAACAAGGAGTGAACACACTAGAGAATGAACTACAGGGAGGAGGTTTCATCCTGACTTTGAAGGTAGAAACAGTGAATGTTGGGGAATATAAGGAGAAGGTAAGGAGAAGGTAAGGAAGGTAAGGATTAAGAAATAATCAGACACTGGATTACATTCATGAAAACAGGATCACAAAAAAGCCATGATTGAAGTGCTGCAAAGGACATTTGGGGTGAGAAATAATTCTTTATTCAGGATGTTAAGCTCTTAAGTGTAGTCTCTAGAAATTGTATTATGAGTTTGATTTTATGTAACTCTTGTTTCCATTATCTTTACTCACTGTCCCTTGAATTTTTGATCTTATTGTTGTTTTCACTGTAACTATATATCAGTGATGTAGTGTTATACAAGAAGCTGATCCTGAGTTGAATCATTCAAGCTGTTGTATGCACTGTTCCCTGGAGGACAGCAGACCTGGTATTTCTGTGGGTATATCATGATTATTGAGGCTGCAGGGGAATGCTTCAAAGGGGTTCAGGGACGTGTAACTGTTTGTAGAATGAGTATATCTGAGACAGAAATCCAAATTATAATCCAGAAATGAAAAGTTATTACACTAATTTAGAGTGCCACCTCTCTCCATTTGTCTCTTCTATACAATTTATTTAATTTTAGATTGTAAACTCTTAAGGACTGTGACTTAATATGTACCTAGAACAATAGGGCCCTGAACTCACTAGGGTCCCCTAGATGCTACTGCAATATACATAATGATGACACCAGAAATTCTCTAATCTTCAAATAATCTATGGGAAGAGATTAAATTATTTTTTTCATTTTTTTAGTATTTATTACCTCCCTATATAATATCTAGTCCTGACATGACACATCTGCCCTAATGGTTTGTACCTATTTGTGTGAATGAAGTGAGAAGCTAAAACGTATTTTAATAAATATTTTGATTTAGCATTTTTTTTCTGTAAAGCCTGGATGTATACAAGATTAACTGTTTCTTACATGCTGCTTCTTTCTGAAAATCATATTGGGCAAATGAACTAGTTATTAGGAGGATAGAAACTCAAAAGGTGAGATAGTAGAAATCTGCAGGAATTTTGGAAAAAACATCAACATCCCCAAATTTATAATTATGCTTACATATACTTTCAACTGAGAATTCCAAAGTGCTATATATATATATATATATATATATATAGCTATAGTGCTATATATATATAAGCTATATATACTTCACAATATTCTTGTGACATGAGTAAGAATTATGTTCTCTTTGTCACTGAGCATGCAGAGAGAAATGCAGTTGTTTTTTCCCAAGTCACACAGTGAGGCAATGACAGACCTTGGAAACGCCCTAGGAATTCTTATTCCAATCATCTTGGTTTACCACTAAAAACACACTGTCTCTTGAATTTTCATGCAGAGAACAGGTTATTGAAATGTCTCTGAGGATTCTTGGTTTAGCAAATGTGAAGTTTTATTTTTATGGGGCTATCTAACAGAATTTATTGTGTTTGAACATAGAAATGTAGGACCGGAAAGGACCTCAATAGGCCATCTAGTCCAGTCCTCTGCACTGAGACAGGACTGAGTATTATCTAGACCATACCTGACATGTATTTGTCTAACCAGTTCTTAAAAACGTCCTAAAATAGGTAGGTTGTAGAATCTCTAGGTAATTTGTTCCAGTGCTTAACTACCCTTACAGTTAGAAAATGTTTCCTATTATCTAACGTTAATCTTCCTTGCTTCAAATTAAGCCATTACTTCTTGTATTGTCCTCAGAGGATACAGAGAACAATTCATCACCTTCCTCTTTATAACAACCTGTTATGTTTCCCCTCAGTCTTCTCGTCTCCAGACTAAACAAACCAATTTTTTTCAATTTTTTGTCATACATCATGTTTCTAGACTTTTAATAATTTTTGTTGTTCTCCTCTAGATGTTATCATGTTTGTCCACATCTTTCCCCAAAGTGAGGTGCCCAGAATTGGATACAGTATTCCAGCTGAGGCCTTATCAGTGCTGATTAGAATGGAAGAATTACTTCTCAACATGATTATGAACAGCTGAGTCAGATGATGTCCAAACCACAGTTCAATTTTTAGTATAGTCAGCTTTGTGTCAGCTAACAGTGACAAAACCCTAGTCTCAGAAAAGTGGAATGCAAATGTAGCCATGAAGTCATTATCAATGCCTTCATAACACAACATAAGGAGAGTAAGCCTCATATTGAAATCATCATCCCACACTTCTAGTTACAGTATACATGTTTTGGTCTAAGTGATTATCATAACAAGCAACAATTAAAACATGCAAACCAATTTAATAAATTAATCTCTAAACCATTTCACTCTGGCCCTGTTAATGTGAGTACATGCAAAAGTTAGTGAAGAATAAGCAAATGCTGCAGTCCACATTCACTCCAACTGCACAGAGAACTGTCATGAGACAGCTGTTGTTAGCATTAAGTCTTATCAAAATAAAGATTAGCTTAAATACATCTATGCACACACACATACATGCACAAAAGGGAAAACTAAACAGAAACACATTAAAATACATGTGTCACAATTCAAGTGTAATGATGCAGAAATCGCTTGCCACACAAATTATGATATAAAATGGGTGATAAGCAAGAAACATACACTGAGAGCAAAATTCATTTGTTACATCTATCCTTGGCAGTTTCATAATAATACATGTAATATTGATGTGTAATAGGGCAGCGCGGATTGAAAGGGGAAAGCTGACTGATTATAAGTCTCCTTGTATGCTAGGCATGGAGAGCTAGGATGGCAAAACATCAAACCATTATTTTATCTTTCTGCAGTAGGTGGCCAAAGTTCCAAAGACCACTTTACTGAAAGGAGTTTTATTGAAGGATTTAAATGTACCATTTTATGAGAAATTGTATGAATCACCTTAATACAAAACAAAATACAATTACAAAATACTATAGTATCTAACAATATTTAATTTATTTAGTTATTTCATTAGTTTCAGTCAGGAGAACAAGAGTCTATTAGTTGATACATAAAGTTGAATGGTATTATAGATGATGATCCTCTTGTGAATATTTACACTTTTCAGTTTATACTGGTTATTGCTCTGCAGTCTTTTAGTGCCATGATATTTTTCAGAAACGTTCTTTTTATTTTCTTTGCAAAACTTTTTATGCAACTTCAGTGCTCATGAAAACTGCTTGACTGATAAGCCTAGTGAGTGAAATTCTTTATTTATCCATCCAATGCAGGGACTGGCAACCTTTGGCACGCAGCTCACCTTGGTAAGCCCTCTGGAGGGCCGGGTTGGTTTGTTTACCTGCTGCGTCCGCAGGTTCAGCCAATTGCAGTTCCCACTGGCCGTGGTTTGCCGCTCCAGGCCAATGGGGGCTGCGGGAAGCAGCGTGGGTTGAGGGATGTGCGGGCTGCCACTTCCCACAGCCCCCTTGGCCTGGAGCGGTGAACCTGGCCTGGGAGCTGCGATCGGCTGAAACTGTGGATGCAGCAGGTAAACAAACGAGCCTGGCCCGCCAGGTGCTTACCCTAGTGAGCCGCGGGCCAAAGGTTGCTGATCCCTGACCTAATGTAACATAAGAATGGCCGTAGTGGGTCAGACCAACAGTCCATCTAGCCCCATATCCTGTCTTCCAAAAGTGGCCAATGCTGTACAGAACGGTACCTAATGAGCAGCTGTACAAAATTCCTCCATACTGCCCTGCCACTGTCTCTCAATCCTGACCTAGAGTGACTACAGGTTGGTTTAAAGGGATAGTCTCATCCTATGTATATTCAACCACTAGCCTCTCTGCTGAGATTCCACCAACGATTTACCAGCGTAATTTTGTTGTTGTTGTTCTTTGGATATCTCTGAATTAGAACATAGACCAAGTCCACCAATATCATTTCACTTAGGATACCAAAAAGGAAGAGACTATAATATTCCAAATCACTTATTAAAAGAGTATTATTCAATATTTGTATATATTAGCACCAAAAAGAATGACACAGTCCCCACCCTGAGAAGTTTAGAAACTAGGTTAGATAGGTTATGACAGAGAGAGGTGATATCAATCAAGATGCAGGGAGGATTACCAAACAGATTTTTATTTTTATGTTATTTTTTTACACAAGTTACAGCATCATGTTAATTTCTTTTTAAACAATTTTCAATGTTATTGTGCACATTTGAGAGTGTACAACATTGTTAGTGAGAGCTTGGAGAGCAGGAGTGCTACCATTCTTTCAGGAGACTTAGCTGTATATATTACATATATATGTACTTGTGTACATATACCAAATTAAAATGGATGAGGATGGTACAATCTGAGTCTGTTACTAATTTCTCTCCCAGCAAGATCAAGATGCACTGTAAAACACCCGAGGACAATATGATATTAAGAAAAACAGTAATCTCTTTTGTGTGGATCTTCTACCATCATAAACATTATTGATGGAATTTTCAAAAGCATTCAGCACCCAGCAGCTCCTATTGTTCTCACAGGAGCTGAGCACCTTTGAAAATCTGGCTTTCCAAGTAGATAAAGATCTAGTCTTCGGTAGTCTTGCAATGAAGAATTCCTTCTGAACAACCATCGTTATAACAGATGAAATTCTGCTCCACTGAAGTCAAGGGCAGAATTCCTATTGATTTTGATGGAGCCAAGATTTCACCCCATATCTATTTTCTTCCTAATAAGCATATTTTAAATATGGTATTTTGTGCTCAGTGGGGGTTAAGCCTTTTATGAACTATAAATATATAAATTTATAAATATTACACACACAAAAACACTCTGGTAAAAGAATGTTATTAAAGTCACAAAGTCAACCACTTAAAAGTTAAGAAATGGCAGAATTAAGGTTACGTGTGTAACCTTAATTCAGACCCCTCATGTGTATACACCCCTCGTGTGTATACCTCCTTTGTGGACAAAGTTTGAAGTGTGTAGTGAATGAAGCAGACCCAAACTCACCAGATTTCTTGTGCCAAATCTACTCCTTTCCATCGTTGTGGTCTAGCGTTTGCCCTCTCTGCATTTGAGTCAGATGGCTTCCTCCTCCACAGTGTCGGGGCACCAGCAGGGGGTGAGTCAGAGACAGCATAGGAGAGATGGGCTCCTTACCCTCAGTTCCAGTGCCCTTTCCTAGCCTGGAACAGCCATTATAAGGGAAGTCTGGTTTTGCCCCTCTAGCAGCCCCAAGCTGAAGAATGTTCAATTGTTCTGTGGGGATGACAGATGCACAATCCAGTCACGTGTAGAAACTGTGAAGGGATGGCACATGCACACTGAGAACAGAATGCTCAGAGATTTTAAACTGCTAGAAACTAGGACGTTTATACTGAGCCTGCAGAAACTGTGGTTTTCCAGAGTCTTATAACTTATCCAAATCTGGACAGATTTTCATAGGGAAAGCAAAAAAGCACATCTCTGACACCAAGGCCATCTCCTGCTAAATTTCAACCCCCTTCACCAAAGCATGGGGGTTCTAAAGCATTTCAGGGAGAAGGTCACCAGAATTTTTTAACGTGAACAGAACCATCTATTTCTCCCCTCTGCCCCCAAACCTCTTTCTTGGAAATATCTGCACTGGTTTGGATGAAATTCTCCTCCCCACCTCCAAAAGAGTCAGCCTGAGGCAGACACCCCATGAAATATTTCATTCCAAATGGTTAAAGTCATGCACAGTTATAAGCAACCAAAAACAGGGTCTTATAATGGGAAGTGTCAGGCAACTTTAATAGGTGGTGCTTCCACTACATCCTGTAGTATCTGAAGGAAAACTTATAACTGTGTCAGACTTACTACAATGGAGAATAAAAATGTGCCAATTACCTTACAGAGGTAAATAATTTTACATCAGCATTGGCAATAGTCAAGGTATTTCTGATAAGAAATACTGCAATAGTAACTTCATCTATTTATCAGAGGCAAGAATGGCAAGGGTTTTTTGTTTGTTTGTTTGCTTGTTTGTTTATTTTAAAAGGGGAAACCACTCTGAAGTTTTTGTGCTAACTCTGAACTGGCATCAAGATTGATGTCATGTACTTAATGGCTCATTGAGTTTAGAAAATGAGAACTTTTGCAACTTCATGTGAATAGTTAGACTAACTTGTAGTCATACAAACAGAGTTCACTAAGAAATATTGAAGATCATGTGTTCATTTGTATAAGGTCCTCTGCTCCTTCCCTATTTTCAGCCTGCTTCAGCTCTCTGGCTAGAGCCAGCAGGTAGCTCCTTAACACTGCTGTTTCCACCAGCCTAACCCGTAGCTCAAAGATGCCAGCCTGCAAATCCTTCTTGCTTCTCTTGTGCCTTCAGCCTTCCCTCCGGAACTACCTGTTTCCTTCCAGGACTACGAGTTTCTCACCTCTTCCTACCTGACTGCTTTAACTCATTGAACAGCCCCTTCACCAGCTTGAAGAGAAATAAGAATGAAAAGGTGGCACAGACTTAAGTAGCAAATATTAACCTGTTTTGAGGACCACAGTTCAAAAAAGGTCTGGCTCCTTTCTGCTCAGACTGTTGCTTTCAAGTTGCCTTCCGCAATGAGCCCCTCTTTTCCTGGGTGACTTGACAAATCCACTTTCTGTCTTCATGCACATTGAACAGTGGTCAATGAGCAAATAAGCCCACACTTAAATAGCAGCCCACCCACAGCTGCCTCCTGCCCACCCACAGCTGCCTCCTGCCCATCCTCATTTGCCAGAATTGCAGCTTCCACTTCACTTTTCTATTGTGTCCATAAAAATGCAGTTATTCACATTAAAAAGTCAATATTTGCCAGCAGTTATCTACTTAGCAATGTATTTTAAATTTTAAGCGTAGGAATAAGCTGTGGAAACTCAGGTATTAACACTGTGTAATAAATGTTGGTAAATGCTGAGTTTTTAAAAGAGATCACCGTAGGTAGCTTATGACAGCAGAAATCAACCCACAGTGCTTTTTTGCTTGGGACTTCTGAACAGCAACTTCATCCATTCACCAATTCAAAGAACATTGCATACAAAATAGGTTAGTTACTTTAAGAAGCAGCATAAATTACTTACTGGATGGCAGCAAAATAGGAGAACAGTACGCTAGAGAGCATAAGAATGGCCATACTGACTCAGACCAAAGGTCCATCCATCCCAATATCCTGTCTACCGACAGTGGCCAATGTCAGGTGCCCCAGGGGGAGTGAACCTAACAGGTAATGATCAAGTGATCTCTCTCCTGCCCCCCACCTCGACCCTCTGACAAACAGAGGCTAGGGATACCATTCCTTACCATCCTGGCTAATAGCCATTAATGGACTTAATCTCCATGAATTTATCCAGTTCTCTTTTAAACCCTGTTATAATCCTAGCCTTCACAACCTCCTCAGGCAAGGAGTTCCACAGGTTGACTGTGTGCTGAGTGAAGAACTTCCTCTTATTTGTTTTAAATCTGCTACCCCCAATTTCATTTGGTGGCCTTTAGTTCTTATATTATGGGAACAAGTAAATAACTTTTTCTTATTCACTTTCTCCACACCACTCGTGATTTTATATACTTCGATCATATCCCTCTTAGTCTCCTCTTTTCCAAGCTGAAAAGTCCTAGTCTGTTTAATCTCTCCTCATATGGGACCCGTTCCAAACCTCTAATAATTTTAGTTGCCCTTTTTTGAACCTATTCTAATGCCAGTATCTTTTTTAGATGAGGGGACCACATCTGTATGCAGTATTCAAGGTGTGGGCGTACCATGGATTTATATAAGGGCAATAAGATATTCTCCATCTTATTTTCTATCCCTTTTTTAATGGTTCCTAACATCCTGTTTGCTTTTTTGACTGCTGCTGCACACTGCGTGGACGTTTTCAGAGAACTATCCATGATGACTCCAAGATCTTTCTCCTGATTAGCTGTAGCTAAATTAGCCCCTATCATATTGTATATATAATTGGGGTTATTTTTCCAATGTGCATTACTTTACATTTATCCACATTAAATTTCATTTGTCATTTTGTTGCCCAATCACTCAGTTTGAAGAGATCTTTTTGAAGTTCTTCAGTCTGCTTTGGTCTTAACTATCTTGTGCAGTTTAGTATCATCTGCAAACTTTGCCACCTCACTGCTTACCCCTTTGTCCAGATCATTTATGAATAAGTTGAATAGGATTGGTCCTAGGTAGGACTGACCCTTGGGGAACACCTCTCAACTCTGAAAATTTACCATTGATTCCTACCCTTTGTTCCCAGTCTTGTAACCAGTTCTCAATCCATAAAAGGATCTTCCCTCTTATCCCATGACAACTTAATTTACATAAGAGCCTTTGGTGTGGGACCTTGTCAATATGTTTATTGACCCCCCCCCTCAAAGAACTCAAACAGATTAGTAAGAGATGATCTCCCTTTACAGAAACAATGTTGACTTTTGTGCAACAATTTATGTTCTATGTCTGACAGTTTTATTCTTTACTATTATTTCAACTAATTTGCCCAGTACTGATGTTATATTTTCCAGTCTCGAATTGCCAGGATCACCTCTAGAGCCCTTCTTAAATATTGGTGTTACATTAGCTATCTTCCAGCAATTGAGTACAGTAGCTGATTTAAAAGACAGGTTACAAACCATAGTTAATAGTTACACAATTTCACATTTGAGTTCTTTCAGAACTCTTGGGTGAATGCCATCTGGTCCTGGTGACTTGTTACTGTTAAGTTTCTCAATTAATTCCAAAACCTCCTTTAGTGACACTTCAATCTGTGACAATTCCTCAGATTTGTCGCCTACAAAAGACGGCTCAGGTTTGGGAATCTCCCTAACATCCTCAGCCATGAAGACTGAAGCAAAGAATTTATTTAGTTTCTCTGCGATGACTTTATCGTCTTTAAGTGCTCCTTTTGTATCTTGACTCACTTACTTGTATCTTCAGGCTTGACAAAGCCCTGGCTGGGATGATTTAACTGGGAATTGGTCCTGCTTCGAGCAGGGGGTTGGACTAGATGACCTTCTGGGGTCCCTTCCAACCCTGATATTCTAGGATTCCATGATTCTATGATCATCCAGGGGCCCCACTGGTCGTTTAGCAGGCTTCCTGCTTCTGATGCATTTAAGAAACATTTTGTTATTACCTTTTGAGTTTGTGGTTAGTTGTTCAAGCTCCTTTTTGGCTTTTCTTATTACATTTTTAGATGTAATTTGACAATGTTTATGCTCCTTTCTATTTGCCTCGCTAGGATTTGACTTCCACTTTTTAAAAGATGCCTTTTTATTTCTCACTGCTTTTTTTTTTAACATGGTTAAGCCACGGTGGCTCTTTTAGTTCTCTTACTGTGTTTTTTAATTTGGGGTATACATTTAAGTTGAGCCTCTATGGTGTCTTTGAAAAGTGTCCATGCAGCTTGCAAGGATTTCACTCTAGTCACTGTACCTTTTAATTTCTGTTTAACTAACCTCTGCATTTTTGCATAGTTCCCCTTTCTGAAATTAAATACCATAGTGTTGGGCTGTTGAGGTGTAGAAGAATATGAATGTGCTGTAAGTTGCTATTCTACTGCAAGAGATTATGTCCAGCTGGAGTAATAGAAAAATTGTTGAGAACCACTGTGTTAAAGACACACTGTAATAGGTGTAATGTGTTCAGAACCTGCAGTGCTGCTGTTGACACGCATCTGGGAAAGGAACTTGTGGGGAAAAGGATGGGAAGCTGAGCTCACAGTTCAAGTGGCCCAGGGAAGAGGTAGGGGTGGGATGAAGAAAGGATTTAGGGTTTGAAGAAAATCAACTTTGACCTGGGGATGGTGCCATGAAGGGAGTATTTTGACTTAGGGGATGGGTAAAAAGGAAGAAAAAAAATTGAGCTAGGGGCATGAATACTGAGGCACTCAGGGCTTAAGAGAACAGGAACCTTGCCTTGGAAGGGAAACAGGAGATGAGAAAATGGTTGGTGTTCGGGGGCTTATTCCTTCACTCACTTACTTCCCTGGTCCTTCTCGCATGAACAGAGAGCAACAATACCCAAAGTCCAAAGGTGCAAACAATTCAATGTTTATTGGGGTGAACTTCCAGCAAGCATGATTCCAGTTTCCTTCCTTAGTGTCCCCCTTCCCAGCTCTGACACCACAGAGGCTTACCTCTGTCCCTGTTCCCATTTCCCCCCCCACACCCACCCACTCACTCACTGCCCGACTGCAGACTATATAGTAAAATCTGAGTTTTGCTTAGCTATACTTTAACCAATCATTTTCCTGAAATTTAACTAACCAATCCTAACACATTGTAACATGATTATGTAACCAATGATATGCCACTTTCTTAATTAGCTTACACCCAGCAAAATTAATTATACAGCAGACAGAAACAATCTCAGAACCAGACGGATTATACAGACAAACAATAGGGAAATGGGGACTACAGTGATAGAACAAACACAGAAGTAAGGATTTCACATCCCAGCTATTGATAAGTGAGCTCTTGCCAGACAGGAAGAGCTATCAAATTAAGTTTCCTTTTACATCTTCTAGGCACTTCCCTTTCTCTGGAGGCGATAGGCACTATCAGGACAGGACTGTATTCCTAACAGCCCAATAGCACCTTATTTCAATGTGGCCAGGTTGGAATGTGAAGATGTGACCGTACGCTTCCCAGCTTATGGCTGCCTCTGCTGCTTAGCCAAAGATCTTAGCCTAAGCACAGGACCTCAGACTGTCACAGTAAGAGAAAGCTCTTACACAGGCAGACAGTGATTGATTCTTTTATACCTCTATAACTAGCTAAGTGATAAGAATACATCTAAATTCTTAGAGTATAGGCCTTTACAGATAGACCTGAATATCTATATCCTAACAGTTGGTCTGCTCTCAGGCAAAAAGGAAGAAAGAAGCAGGAAAAGGTACAGTAGAAAGAAGAAAAAGAATAAATAACAGGGAGAAGGTGGTGGAAGAGGAAGGAAAATGAGGGACTGAAGTTATAGATGAAAAATTCTCAGAAAAAGAGATGAGGCATAGAGGTGAGTGTTTAGGTATCTTTGAAAAGTGAGAAGGAAAGTTTTTTGGATAGTTATTTCCCCACCTGCATCTACTTTTTCTTGAAATTTTTTTTTTTCTGTCTCCTTCTGTCAGCACCCATTTCTCAACCTGCTTCTTTCTCTATTTTTCATGTTTCCTTCATAGGTGACCAAGACATTTTTCCTGGATATGAATTTCACTTCCCCCTGCCTTGTGTCTGGCCCATCCCACCTGTTATAAAAGTATATTTTTAAAATCTCTGATTTTGAAGCAAATCTCTTGATTTTAGGGGGTCTGACTCATGATTTTGGAATGTTTGAGATTGGTGACATAGCAGTCTCTATCTAAATGCACATTGCACCAATTTTCCTTAAAGACTCCACTATGGCAGATGCATGAAGTGCACCTAGCCCCTTTCAAAATCATCTCGTTTGTAGATTGTGGTGGGGCAGCTGCCCCATGCAGGCTGGAGAATGGTTAAGCCAGCCTTGGAGAGGCTGTGCAGAACCCAGCCAATCAGGAAAGTGTTTATTGGGAGAATCAATAAGGAGAAGGCTTTCTGGAGCAGCCCATATATAAAGGGCTGCTCAGCAGAGCAAAGGGAAGTCTCTTCCTGTTGGGTAAAGAGGCAGTGCTGGGCAGGACAGAAGAGCAATGGGGAAGCTCCTGAAGAAAGGGCATTGAAGGTGCTAGGGCTATGGGGGAAATGGTGCAGGGAAAGTAGGCAGCAGGAATAGGAGGAGGGGCAGTAAGTGACTGCCAGCTATGGGGTCTCTGGGCTGGGACCCAGAGTAGCAGATCAGCCTGGGTCCCCACCCTTAACCCCTACTTGCCAATGAGGAGAGTGGCCTAAATCCAGACTGTAGTTGGCCACTGAGGCATGTGGAAGGACTGAGGACCGCCTGTCCCCGAAAGGGGAGAGACAGCAGGCTGGGGTACAGCCAGAGGGCCATGTCCAAAAGAGGATGTCACAGTCTGGGAGCAACACTGGTCCAGATGGTGGATATGGTGGAGGAAGTAGAAGCAACAGCAAGTGAGGCATCGCTAGTAAAAGATGCCCTGGTGGTCCAAGAGAGCTAATTCCCAGCACAACCAGAAGGAGGCACTGCAGAGGTGGGTCTGCACCACTACAATGATCACATAGACTGAAATGAAAGATTATTAGACAGTAAGATCTACAGGTGGATATGGTTCCTGATGGTGAGGCTGTGGGGAATAACATCAAAATAGAAATCAGAGTAGCCCCCTCCAGCACACATGATAGGAATAATAATGTAACCATACCAGCTGATATTGTTCTAGTGAGCCTAGTAAAGCTGTAATGCTAGAGAAAATTGTACTGAAAGATGATTCTGGCAATTTGAAATGCTGAACAGAAATATTTAAGCTGTGTGGTTCACACAGATAACACTATTCCTTTACAGTATTTGTCATAAATATGGTTCCCTTAACCCACGTAGTTTCATTATACTAACTGTATAATTAAATTACAGCATTAGTATGCCAAATTTGCATATTCCAAAAAATAATTCACTAAGAAAATGTTAAATGGAATTTTGGAAACGAATATTAGGCATTGTGAAGTAGTTTTCATGATCTTTAAATGTGCTCCTTGTTTTCATACTTGCAGCTTCATTTTTATATAAATTGATGATCTGTGTAGCTTAAAGTTAAGCTCCCCAAGTTCCTACCAGTGATGGCCAAGGTCCGATAGGAATTATATAGTCGCATAGGACCCATGTTTCCCTGGACACTAAGTGAACATGAACCCATGACCCACAACTTCCCAGAACACTGTCCCTATTTTCTCCATCCATGGTTCCCATCTCCAGAGTCTGTGTTCTGTCTCACACAAATTACGGTTTTCTCACAATCTTCCTAACCATCCACACTCCCATCCTGAAAAATTGTACCGTGGCTGCCTTTCATGGCTTGCTGTCCATTTTCCATACTTTCTGCACAAGGGCAGGAGTACTCAAACATGGGCAGGAATACATGGCAGGAGGCAGAGTGCATGGCTGTCAGACCACTAGAGCCAGCATAATTTAAAGCAGGCAAGGTGGCAGTATTTTTTTTTTGGAAATGCCTTGTGTAGATAAAGGAGAAGATCTGAGCTTAAAAAACAAAACAAAAAAAACCTTTAGCTGTGGGGCCTGATCATGCTCCCACTGAAATCAATGATAAAACTCCAATTGATGTTAATGGGAGATAGAACAGGCCTATTGTTCATCTGGACCCTGATTCAGCAAGAAACTTAATTACATGTTAAGCATGTAGAGTTCTGTTGGCTTTGCTTGGATGATTGATGTCCCTGAAGGGAAAAGAGTAGTGGTTGATTCCTAGTTAAACAATTATATCTGGTTTTGTATTGCACAGGAAGCTCTGAGAATTTTGTTGCAAATTAGGTGCCTGATCCAAAGCCCATGAAGTTACTGGAAATACTTCTAGTGGCTTCCATTGGGTTTGGATCAGCCTTAAAAGACAATACTTACAAGGGTGGAAAATGGGATAAGAAGTGAATAATACATTTAAAATAGAACTTTAAAGTCTCCTCCTATGGAGTCAATGTTTTGGAGACAGTGCGTTTGTATATTTCTAAAAATAAAAGTGCTGAGATAACAACTGTAACAGAACTACGACTTAAGGTACTAGTAAGTAAATAAAAATATAGTTCACAATCTTTGTTCACTGGCCAGTTTTACTACCGATGTTTCATAAGTGCTTGTTGTCAGAATACAGGGAAATAAAGACAACTGTAACCATAGTTTCCTCTTTAGATGAGAAAACAGCCTCTCAGGACATTTTCTTCATGGAACCTATTTTTGTGTACCATGGAATTAATGTCAGTATTTAATGATACACTGCTATGTAAAATACATTTGTAGGCCAGCAAAGCTTTCCTAAGTTATCTTAAAGAGAAATTCACATTTTGTTGGAAGCTGGTGACTTAATGGGATGTGTTATCAACTCTGGACTTGAATTTAAATGCCTTTAAATTAATAGGCATTTTGCTGCTTTTTTTTAAAAAAAATGTGGTTCCCGACAGCAGCTTCCCCTTTGACTCAAGTCATTAACATCTCTTGCCCCCAGAGCTAAATTTCATAGCTCACTTTCCCTTTACCTGTCACTTTGGAGTCATAACGTGCCATTTTAACAAAAGTACAATAATTACTAAATTAATAGTAGGCAACTTTCAAAGTGATAGTGGATCCCTTCTGCAAATATGATTTCAAAATCCCAGTGCTATTTTGATTTTAATGAATGTTACAAGTTATTTTAAAAGTGATTTATATAATGTTTTAAAAGTTTGAAACATAAAACCAGTGAATCATACTTTCTAAAACATTTAACTGCTGTACTAATAGCATGCTTCTCAGCATTCTTCATCAATTAACATTTCAGATCAGCTTCTGCATGTTTTAACTTTCTGTTCCTCTTTTAAAAAAAAATCCTTGGATCAATGATAAAAAAAACTTCATGTTCCTCAATCTGGGGGAAAGTCATTTTGTCTTTTCTAGCTTGCAAAACAGGATCCAATCTTTTAACTATTCCCTTTCATATTTAGTTAATAACATTTTGCCTTGATCTTTTCACTTACCTGTAGTGGGAACTATGTTTGCAGATATTTGTCAGCCTGAGCTACTCTGATCAGTATATTTTATAAATAAAATATAACCTCACCTATATTTAAATAGTTTTAAGGCTGAGATGCAAACTGACAGCAACCAGTATATTCAAAGTTAAGCTTTTGATGCCCAAATTGGCTATTTTCCAGTGAGCATCTTTCTCTCAACAATGAGATGTACTTTTGTTTGCCACTGCCAAGGAGATAAGCCAAGCAATCTGTTTTACACTCAGTATTATCGATAAGACATTTATCTGAATTAAAGCAGGAATTTTAACTCTAACTGAATTTTGGGGGCCAGATATGCTGGTAGATTATGGCTGTCTTGCATTGTTCTAGAAATCCAATATGGGCATACACCCAATTTATTGGCTAGTTAAACCAGATATAGGGCTCCTTTACATTGTTAGAGCATCGCCATGCACCCAAAATGAATCTGGCCACCTCTTTAGCTGGTTGGTGTAACTTTAATATTACCTGCAGTGGCATTTCCATTGGAAATGGAATAATTATAGTTAGACTTGAAAGTAGAATAAATACTGCAAGATCTGGTTCTTAAAGTTAGTGAGTTTTGATTGAGTTCAGACTACAAAATTAGGGCCAAAAGGGGAATGTGGCAGGGACTAGTTTCTGCAATGTTTGGAAACTGACAACAAATCATGTTTTCATTATGATTGCTGTGGGATGGGAGTAGTCCCTTCATATTTAACTAGCTCATATTTCCAGCCACATCACTTCAGCAAGTTCAGTAGCTCCCTCTCCTCCCCATTTATGCTGAAGTTGGTAAATGTGCCATTGTCAAGCTGGTTCTTGTTTTGCTCAAATTGGTTCAAACATCCCTGTTCGTTAGTTCTAGTGGTAGGTTTTTCAGGAAAATGGCTTTGTCTGCTCAGTATATTTTAATCCAAAATATTTTGCTTAAATGCTTATCTGAGGCAAAGGCTTTAGAAAGCAGTGTCAGCTATAGATTTTGAAAGAAAATTATACTTTCAGTGTTTTGTGAGGTTTGCACAGAGTTGCTCTGTGCCACCTGCAGAAGCAATGCAGCTAGAAACATGAGCTGGCAAGAAAACAAAACAAACAAAAAAACAAAGCAAAACCCAGAAAATATTTTACTTCCCCAGAGATCAAATAGACCGCACAATGTGAAATAATAATTGCAACACAGGTTAGGCACTAGACAGAGGCAGTCCCAAAATACGGAGGGTCAGCATATCAATACTCCATAAAAGCTAATTAAGTTAAAATGTATCATGTCTTGGATATGGCATCCCAGTTGTTTTAAACCACAATGCTTGATCACCAGGAGGAGGATTTTAAAAAGCCCATTAGCATAAGAGCATATATAGTAAGCTGCATTTATACCCAAACTAAGTTTACCAGTTTCTACACTCCTTATTTTAAAAGGCATGGACAATCCTCTTAGGAACGTTAATGACAATATAGGAGTCAGGCCTGTATCTTTGCCTGAGATAGAATGTTGGGTCTTGTTTGTCCGTTTGATTATTGATACATTTATATTCTTACTTTTATGTGTGAATAAAATGATCCTTGCTAATATGTGCAGACAAAGGACACTATATGTTGCTTCTGGCTAGCCACATGGGTTCATTAGTATAATGGGAACAGATAAGAACAGTTAAAGTGTTACTGGGCGTGGAAGGAGTAAAATATACAAGTGAACACTTGAAGACTGCCTCAGCTCCTATCTCTAGGCAAGGGTTGGGGGAAAAGTATAAAATACTAAAAGGCCAAAGAAATGCCTTTCTCTGACCACAGCACAACCTCACTCCTAACCCCAGACTCACGACCCCCATAGAACTTGACCATACATTGTAAGGGGTGGAACTGTGAGCATGCATTTCAGGTAAAATTATGCCTGCTAGGGAGGGGGAAGAACAGGACAATGAAAAACAAGGCTCTGCAGCATCAGAGTTAGGGACACACTTGCTGGAAAAGAATCCCAATAAACATCACATTGCCTGCACTTCAGACTTCTGGTCTTCTGCTTTCTGTCTGTGTGACAAGAACAAGGGGAGGGACTGAAGGGAAAGCCCTCTAACAAAGCCTTCAAAGGCATTTGGCTTCATACAAATTTCAGTGGCTAGTGTCCATCCTGCTACACTTACAGCTCCCTGAATCCTATGGGCTGACCTAACTTAGATCAGGTATTGGGATGATCTAAATTGTGCCACTAGTGCAAGGGTCTAAATGGTCTTTGCAACAGTGGGTGATTGCCAGAGCTGCAGTCTGCTTGGTCGTGCCCTTTCCCTTTCCCTTTCAGGTGTATGCACCCTCTAACTCCCATCATGTTTTCCTATGCCGCATCAGGTAGAACCACTTGTGCAGCAACAATCTGCAGCAGAGTTGCTCCTGGAGGGGAATTCTTTGCTGGGCATTTGTGGCCAGATTATGGCCCCTTTGTGTCTGTCACCAGAGGGGGGCAAAGGGGTCATAATTGGCTGGCTGAAAATGGAAACCCCTTCCTGTGATACATTTGGGGGGGGGGATCATTTCAAGCAGGATGAAACATCAACATTGTGAATTGTTTTGCAGGAACGGTGTTCATAGAAAAATCCCATTTTAGCAGAATCAAAATATAATTTTTCAGTTTCCAGTTGTCCACCTGAAAGAATAGTGAAACTGACAAGAGCCTTCCAGTTCAGCTACTGGAGAGGCAGATGTCAGGGCTGCTCCTTTCCCTTCTCTGAGAGCTCTGGAAAAGCTTTTGTCTTTTTCACTGGGAGAAAGTGAAACTGAGCCTGTAAAATTAACAAGAGCCTGCTAGGCAGGAAGCCAGGGAGCTGCCATTTCAATTTTCCTGATTTAAAAAAAAAAAAAATCTGCCAAACTGAAATTTTCTTATGGAAAATTTTGGTTTTGCAAAAGGGACATTTTTTTGTTACTCTGAACAAAAAACAAAAAAATCAACCAGCTGTAATCATAACTGTAGATAATCTTCCTCCAATTTCTCCAGACTTCTTCAAATTGACTGTAGTAATATATGTTGCACTTACATATGGTCTTTCATTTAAGGAATACATGGTGCTTTGTAAATATAAAATAAACTGAGGAACCTAGGGGCATAGGAATAGTGGACTAGACCCAGCATTAGTCCATCTAGTACAATGTTCTTCTGAGGTAGGTACTGTGGACCAGTACCTCAATGATTTCTGTGAAGCTACATCTGTTTGTTTTAGCTGAAGATCTGACCAAATATTACTGCTATGATGGAGATTGCGGGAAACCTAGTTGAAGCCAGTGAACATGGGGAAGTAGTGAAAAGAAATTAACAAATGTCATTCAGCAGCTCAAGTGGCAGTAAACTCAGTTGATGGTGTACATCAGAATCCTATGAGTGACGGAGAAGTACTGAGGAGGAAGAGGGCAGTGCTGCAGTAGAGGCCACGCCACTGCTCAGTATCACCCAGAACTGTATAGGGGATCCCCACTCTCTGGGACACTAGGAAACATGTGGCTTCTCCCTTCCCCTCCAGGCATGTGGACTTTGGGAAAGAAACTGAAGGGAGGAGTCAGTCAGAGAATGAAGCCAGCATTAGAGTATTTTCTAATTTTTATTTGGGATGGTCTTTCTCCTGTGCTGATGAATTGCCTCCTCTTCCTGACTCCTGGTCACCTTGCCTCACTGGGTCACAACTGAGAATACCAAATTCAGGACAAGCTGCTGAGAAATAGGGCAGGCACACCCCAAAACAGGTGGTTATTCTTCCATAAAATGAATCCATCAACAAAAGTAAACTTCTGTCTCACCACACTGGCTAACAAGAAGTCAGAATTATAGCCTCCTTAGGTATTCCCATCCTGAATTCAACACCCAGACACTAGACTTAATGATGAGTGGTTATGTAAAACCAATTTATCAAAGGATTCTTCTGATCCCAAAGGATTAGCCACATACCGAGGTCAATACATAACTCAGATCTTACCCAGTAATCACACTGTTGCCAATCCTTTAATATCTAATACAGTGGTGGGCAATCTACTGACTGCGGGCCATATGCAGCCCATCAGGGTAATCCATTGGCGGGCCACCAGACAGTTGGTTTACATTTGTATGACCGCCCACAGCTCCCAGTGGCCACAGTTTGCTGTTCCTGGCCAATAGGAGCTGTGGGAAGCAGTGGCCAGCGCATCCCTGCGGTCTGTACCGCTTCCTGCAGCTCCCATTGGCCGGGAATGGTTAATCCAATGTAATGGTTAATTCAAATGTAAACAAGCTGTCTGGCAGCCTGCCGGTGGATTACCCTGACAAGCCACATGCAACCCACGGGCCACATGCTGCCCACCACTGATCTAATATCTAAAGATTTATAAGAGAAAAGAAAGAGTTGAGTTAAAATTGGCGAAAGGAATCAAATACATATAATAATTGAAAGGTTCTCGGATCAGGCTTGAAGCAGTAATGGAATAAACTGCTGGCTTGTTAAGTCTCTGGTTGCTCCCAAATCATAGTCCAGAGGCAGGAGCAGGAAAGATGCAAAATGGAAGTGTTTCCAGGGCCTTTTATAGTTTCTGCCATGTGGAGGGAAACCTCACTGTCTCAGTTTGTGGAAAATTACAGGCACAGGATGGAGTTTGGAGTCACATGATGCATCCGATGAAGTGATCTGTAGCTCACGAAAGTCTATGCTCAAATAAATTTAATGTCATATCCCTCACTTCCTTTCTCTTTATATCTAGCTAATCCTCTCCTAAGGTAACCTCACGGGAAAGATTTAGATAACAAAACTAAACAAAAAAACCTCATGGAACTAAGACTTTGAGTGTTCTGTCTCCTTCCCCTGCCCTTTGCCTTTTTTGGAAGACCGTTATCAGGTCCCCCCTGTGACGGTGTACTCCATATGTTATGAAAATATGCTAATGAGCGTGAATATCATGTAACTGGAATATGCTTTATGCAAAAGGTCTCTTGTAAGGTATCATTATAAAGCTTATAATCTATTGAGTGTGTTCATCCTATTTGTATGAATGTATCATTCTTGTATCGGAAACTATAAATATGTAGCATAACTCTGAGGTCCTATCATAATTATGCAAAGTGTGGGCCATTAATGGTGGCTTGGAATCTTGATGGCTCCCATTAATCAGGACAATTGGTTGTAAATGGTTCTGCTTACTTGTAAGTCTTCCTGTATACTTGTGTGCTGGCAAGTGGGTAATGAAGTCTGACAGTGACATATGATGATGTCACCTGAACTGGAATCCATCTTTAACCTGGTGCTTTTCCATTTAGAAGGAGGGGTGGGAACCCAGAGAGGGATAAAGGATTCCCACCTTGTGCAAAAGCTATATAAGGGAGTGGAACAGAACAAAGTGGGCTGCAATCATAGGAAATCCCCTAGCTACCACCTGAGCTGGAAGGAGGACTGTACGGGGGAAAGGATTGGGCCCAGACTAGGAAGGCATCCAGTCTGTGAAAGAAGCTTATTGAAACATCTCTGAGGGTGAGATTTTCTGTGTTCAGTTTTCTTACTGTATTAGGCTTAGACTTACATGTTTTGTTTTATTTTATTTTGCTTGGCAATTTACTTTGTCTGTTATTACTTGGAACCACTTAAATCCTACTTTTTGTATTTAATAAAATCACTTTCTGCTTATTAATTAATCCAGAGTAAGTATTAATAACTGGGTGGGAGGGCAAACAGTGCATATCTCTCTATCAGTGTTATAGAGGGTGAACAATTTATGAGTTTACCCTGTATAAGAGGAAGACAAAACAATGACCACCACCCTCTTGTACTCCAGGAAGACCTGCCTGGTAAGTGCAAGACGGGAAGGGGGCAACCTTGCAAGGCACCACAGGAGCAGCCTGGCAAAGGCCTCTGATGTCCAGTGGCCTGTCCGCTGCTTTTAGAAAGCTCAAGGCTGGCAAAAGGCAAGTTCGCAAAGTGGATTTAGAGTACTGGAGATAGATGAAGTGTGCCATACATTACCCATACATTGCTACAGATATGTGTAGATACTCTAGCTTTTAAATTAAGAAAAACTGTTTGGGATACTTTGTGTTGAAAGAAACATTATAAAACTTAAATATTTTTGCTATTGTTGGTCACGTTTTTTCCTTTGCTTTTCCCTAGTTCTGGGACAATGCAGGCAATGATAATGTGGTTTTTGTTTTTTGTTTTTTTTTGGGGGGGGGGGCGGGGGGGAAGGGCGGTGGTGGTAAAAATCCCTGTAAATTCACAGGCGTATAGTAAAAGGTGTGTGCTGTATTTTTTTTTTTTTACAATGTGCAGCAAAAGTGAAAATTAGGAGAGACCAGGAAAAATTAATTAAACATGAAACCTGCGCTAAATATGTTTTCTTTTTCCAGAAAAGAAAACGATTAAGTCCTTATACGGAACCCACTTAGTGTAGCATTTACTGACACACCACGTTCTAAAGACAAATGTGTATATGGAGACTGAGATGTACAAATCCATTATGGTAGGGAGATTTGTTTGTTTTGTTTTTACCATTTCCTTTCTTCTTGCTTCAAGTGCTTTCCATAAAAAAGACTATGTACTATATGAGTGACTTCAGATAAATAAATTTGCAATGCCATACAGGAACGAATTCAATTCTGACTGAACTATGTCTACCAATCATTTCCAGCTATCGGTTTGATGGACCAGCTCTGTTAAATTTGAGTTCTATTCTCAACAAAATTCATTATGAAACAATGGATTCAGAAATATATTCCTGTGAGACACAGAGGCAACAAATATGTCTGTTCCCTTTATATATTTTATGGAAAAAAAATCTGCATAAGGGCAAAGGAGGTGTATTATAGCCCCAGGACTGTTAGAACGATTATGGTCTCCTAACTATATCAGGAACATGCTTTTAAAGAAGGGTATATAAAGGTAAGAGTCTATGAACACTCTGTCCAGCCTATGTACTGAAATGTGTGCGTGTGTTTTTAAAGTCCCTCTGCTAAAACAAACAAATAAGCCCCCCCAACATATTACGTACCTAATAGATCAAATTCTGCTATGAAGAAATCATTTCAGCCCATTGAGTAACTATATTAATTTCAATATTATATCTTATCTACTAGATAGACAGGATTGTCTACTAAGGTTTCTGTCAAGGGTAAAAATACAAAATACAGCAGGATACAGAATGGAAATATATACTTACAGAATGCTAAAAACATTCATTCTTCTTTGCTCCTGGTAGCAGGTTTTCCAGAATCAGGAGAAAGGAGGAGCTGGTAGACAGAACATTCTGTACCATTAGCTCCCCTTCCCACTTCAAAAATTCTCATGCCCAATCAATGTATACAATACTCAGGCCTTCCATAGACCTGACTTCTATTCTACAGAATAGAAACTGCATAGTCACTCACTGACTTGTTATCCATAGCCTTCAGTGATCCTGGTCTGCAGTTGCATCAAATGCTGATATTGCTATTACTATAGGTGTCATAATTTTACATTATTTTTTTTTTAATATCCACTGGCAAAACAATTAGATAAGGCTAAAGTCAACATATCGGTTGTTTGACCTCTAACTCTGTGTGATGCAGGCATTTGAAAAGTAAAATGAAAATCTTTAGCATCCTTTTAGGAATATATCAATAAAGCATAAACACAGCCATGATGGTTTAGTAATTTACAATTATTTTATATATTCATCATATTTAATGGCTAACATAATGCTTTGCACACCTTGGAAGCAGAGCTCTATCTTGCTATTTCTACCCCTCATTAAGTAATTTTCAAGTATAGCTGTAAATGTAATGTTCTGTAGTGCAGCATAAATGCCTATCAGCTATAGTGAAACAATTGTTTTCAATGTGGATGATTTACTTACCTTCCGGGGTACTGAGACACTCCCCAGTGGTATCCAGGGTTGTAAGGCACGTCACCACTACCTGTCCTTAGCATGAAGTGATTTTGTCTGTACCAGCTGTAGTTCAGCTCCCTGAACCCAGCAACCTCTGGCGTACAAGCACTACTTTCCAGGTCCACGCAGACCTCGCTGTCTCTGTGCAGTCTAGTGATAGGCACACTCCAGAGCCCAAGCCCTTGGAGCATTCCCTGCAGTGTCCAGCCCTAACCATTGGACACTTCTCAGAAATAACCAGGTTGCTGTTTCCAAGGGAAAAAAATGCACACAGCTTGAAATTTACAACTCAGGATCAAATCCTTCGTAGCATCACAGCCCTGAGATATATTTATAATGAAAACAATCATAAGTTTGTTATCAAAAACTAAAATGTGAGAGATTTAAAGATAATGGAAACAGAAATGGTTACATAGAAGACAAAAATACAACATGCTTCCTAGAGTCTAGACTTGACAGGCTAAACCCTCATTTAAAGTAATTTATCTCATATAAAGCAATCTCCCAGTGTCTCCAACCAGCATTGCTGGGATCCCTCCTTCGTGAATCCCTCTTTTGCTTCCTGGGTGAAGGATAAAAATGTGTCCTACTGCCTTCTCCTTCTATCCCGCAAAGTGCATTGTTTGCCTCAGAGAGTAAAACTCCTTATGGTTTATTCCTTACTGTTTGTTGACTTCATTTTGATTTCACATCCTCGTGTTGATTTTGTATTCTAACCAGACTTCCATTGTGTTGGTGTACAATGCTTAATTTACATGTGAACCAAAGAAAACAGGTGAATATGTATCCTTTGTCTGGCAGAAATCTGGTTTTCAAACCAGTTTTGATTGAGACTGTAAAACATATTTTCCAGTGTATGTATACACAGCTCCTTACATAGTGTCAGTACATACATTTCACAAGGATATCGGCTGGACATTCTTTATAGATAAATACTATGAAAGCAATATCTGAGGTAAGTTAAGTTTGTCAGGCTTGATAGGGATTGCTGTTTTAGAACAGGCAGTGCTTTGCCAGGGTGCATTCAGGAGTTCTTAGCTTCAAAGGCCCGTAAGAATATTAGACCTGCTCCTGCTCCCATTGAAGTCTGTCAAAAAACACATTGACTTTAGTGGCAGAAGGATTGGTCCCATTATTGTATAACTATTTATTAACGAGCCTATATAATACAGTATATTCAGATGATATTTAAAATGTCACAAAGATAAATCTGGAAGATAAACTTTTGTAAGAATAATAAAAGCATTAAACTACTTTTGGACACATTATTGGAGCAAATATTACAATACTATTTTAGATAATGTAAAACTTCACTAATTAGGAGACCCATTGAGAGTTAGGAAGGTGGTTGAAATAATTTGTATGGGGTGGTTTGGTCAACATATATATGTGATATGGTGCTCTCCAAGTGACAATTAGTTCTCGAATATTCCCTCCCACTCCTAATTCCAATTTAAAAAAAAAATATGAAATGAGTTTGTTAAATTTGAGGCTTCCTCAAAGAATAGTTTCATTGCTCCTTTCTAATGTCCTGAAGGAGGAGGGGCAATGTTTTATGGGGTTATTTAAAAAATTTAATGCCCTATTTTTCTTGCCTTGAATTGCACTGTGTGGAGCACTGCATTTTTGTTGCCTGTACTATGCCTGTTCTGAGTATAAATAGCTAGATTCATTTCCTAGGAATGTCAATCAATTTCCTTTCATGAGCCACAACTTGCACTTTTTCAAAAAAGGGAGAAAATAGCTGTATTTAATAGCAACATTTAATCCTCTCAAATGCACATTTGAATACTCTGAAATATATTTTCCTGTCCTGAATTAGCTGTTCAGAATTTCAAGGTCAAGCTGTAATTTTCAGCATGTTTGAACTCCTAGCTAAGCTCTTTTCTCACCTCTGCACTTGACCAAGCAGTATAACAAGAGAATGGCTTACAACAAAACACATGTGTATTAGTATAGGAAAAATCACATATCCCTGAATGATTCTTAAATTGAATATATAGTGCACCCATTAGACATAAACTACTTTTCCAGCAGGCTTGCTGGAGAAGAATTTTCCTCTGTGCTGAGGTTATGTTACCCTGGAGATGGTTTTGGGGTAGCTGAGCTTTATAAGCTGCAAAGCCCAATGTCATTAAGATTTCTTGGTGTCAATAAAAGGATTGTGAGTCTTGCACTTCTTCCATGTGTAATTTTAATTCATGCTTCAAAGGTTTGCTTTACTTTGAATATGTATGAAACTTGAAGCAGTTGATTTCTCCCCCCACCCCCCTGTTAGATTTCTACCTCTAGTATGTCAAGGTAAATATATATAATTAAGGTTAGAGACCCTGTAATAACAATGGTTTACAAGATGTAAATGATCTGCAAAGAAATATGGGGTTTGTAGACTTTTTCCCATTAATATCCTGTGTGACAAAGTTTCTCCTCTACCTTGGTGGGTCCCGCGCTTATTGGCTGATTTTGCTCGCCTCAGAGATTCACGGAAGCCCTCAGTTTGGCCACTTTCATGGCTCAAATCTGCTGTTCACTCAGATAACCTCATCACTAGCCCGTATGGGGAAAAAAGAGTAAGAACAATCCCCACAGTTTCTGCTGATCCACCATGTGGGTTGGGGACCAGCTCAGAGACCTTCACCTCTGGTGGAAGCTTCTGTATTGGGTCAGGAGTTGGGAGGTTTGGGGGAACCCAGGCCCGCCCTCTCTCCTAGGTTCCAGCCCAGGGCCCTGTGGACTGCAGCTGTATAGAGTGCCTTCTGGAACAGCTGCATGACAGTTACAATTCCCTGGGCTACTTCCCCTTGGCCTCCTCCCAACACCTTCTTTATCCTCACCTCAGGACCTTCCTCCTGATGTCTGTTAACGCTTGTACTCCTCAGTCCTCCAGCAGCACATCCTCTCACTTCCGGCTCCTGACATGCACACCTCACTGACTGGAGTGACAGCCTTTTAAAACCAGGTGTCCTGATTAGTCTTAATTAATTCTAGCAGCTTCCCAATTGGCTACAGGTGTCCTAATTAGCCTGCCTGCCTTAATTAGTTCTAGAAAGTTCCTGAGTGTTCTGAGATAGTCCCTGTTATCTTACCCAGGGAAAAGGGACCTGCTTAACTTGGAACTAATGTATCTACCTTCGACCACTCTCTTGTAGCCATCTGGCCTGACCCAGTCACACCTATTAACCAAGTTCATTATAACATGCATTGTCTAAAAGCAGTGACATTAGAGTATTCTGTAACTTCCTACTTGAGAATATTTTTTCAGCAATAGAATTTTTGTAATGTTTAACATAATGAAGTAAAATCATCATCTCATCGGCCCTATGACAACTTGCATTGTAAGTAATGCTGATTAAAGATATAAAATGCAAATCTGCATCAATCAATATACATTCTTTTTATAATTGAAATCAACTAAGCTTTGGGGGGGGAGAGACAGATCTGGAGCAAATAATTTAATTCAAACTAGAATTCTAGAATTTGAAACCATAATTTTCATATGTACAAATGGACTGAATATATGAAATTAAGTTTAAACCATACACCAGGAAAATAATCCTTCAAGCACCCTGGATTTCTAGCAAAATGAAGAAAGCAGTAATTAGCAATTGTCACTAATTCTTTAGATGTGATTCAGTGAGGGACACATTTTGAACCAGATTTTCAGCCTTGCTCTAACAATCTCAGTTGGACTAGTGATTATGGGTGCCTCAATTGTTGGATGCCCACCTTGAGACACCATAAAGAGGCCTGACTTGCTGCACTGAGCAGCTAAGGTCTGAAAGTCAAGCTGCTTCAGGGTGTCTCGAGGTGTGTACTCATTATCACTAGACACTTTTGAAAATCTTGGACACTTTCTTTTCAGGGTGGACCCAAAATTGTTCTCTGATGTAGAAGTGATTGGTTGATGCTAAATGACAATTATTTTCACCTAAGCTACTATTCCTAGAGGGGAAGTATTCACGTTTTATTTTTCCTGAGTGTTCTGCACTGCAAGTTACATCTGGTTGGACGGAAAGGTGCTCTGTATTCTGGAGCAGGCAAAAAGTGTAAGTACAAAAGTATAGCTTGGACAAACTATGTTTATATTCAGTGAGGAGTTTAAAAAGCAAAACAAAGACAAAAAGGATGTGGAGAATCCCACCACATTTTTTAAAATCACCTCCATCACTAGGATTACTGGCAACTAAATCCTTTTCAAGTAACAACTGGAGGCATCACATGTGTCTCCAAATGCTAGAACAATTTTTGTAGATGTTCGTCTCAGGAGAAGATCTATATATGAACTCTTCTAGAGATACACAGCAGCAGCAAATGACAGATTGGTATGACACTACACATTTTCCATTTGCTGTGTGTACTATAAACTGTAAACATACTGATCAAGCCATGGTCTCAAAACCAAGTTGTAAAAAACATACATCATTTCATTCCATAGCTAAGCAAGTTGCATCTGATTGAAAATATCAAACACCAGATGTAGCCATAATATACTCATGGTTATGTCATTGTGACTCATTCTCAAGCACTCTGATATTGCTAATAGATTTGAAAATGGAGCACCTAAAGGCAAGTAGCTACTTGGGAAATATTACCAGTTGTTTTGTAATCTTAACTTTTAACGATTAAGGCACAGCACATCAAGGGCAGTGTGGAGCTGGACATCCACAAGGTAAGCAGTGGTGCTCTCCAGTGCACAGGAAGAGTTTGCACATCTTCCCATTTCTGTATGAGGTGCAGCACACATCCCTGCTGCACTGGTCCTACTTTGTAGGATGGGGTGAAGCAGAGATGGGAACATGGCCCTGCCTTATCCCCACCCCTTATGGGATTCATGCATCTCAGAACACAAGAGCAGCATTCTGCCCATTCCTTATGCAGGCCATCTAGGATTGTGGAAGTTCCTAATTAAAGAGTCTTAATCTGGCCCTTCATTAACAAAGTGTAGGATTCCGCCAACTAAGTGAGCATTAGCTCAGTGTGTGTGAAACCTCATTGAAATCACTTGATCTATTCAAAGAATAAATTAATATTTATAGTGAGTAACCGTGACAGAATCTGCACCTATTATATTTTGTTTAAATATCAAGACTTTCCTTCTGAAAAATTGATGTTTTATAACCCCTTTTTCATGTCTCCAGTCTCCCACAGCAATACAATTATATTGCATTTACAAATAACCACCAAATTGCTTGCTGAAAATGTTGTTTGGCTTCTCTAACATTCTTTTTAAGAGCAATCTAGTGAGTCTTAGTAATGCATTACCTATGTAAATATCTCAGCAAATATAATGAGATATTCTTCTACTAGCTAAAGCATGCAAGCACACTTTTGCATTAGTGTATTTTCCATCACATTGCTATGGAACATGGACTATTAGTAAAAGAAGAGGGAAAGACTGAAATGTCAGACTAAAGTGATCAAATTCTAGCTTGACTGTCCATTCACTACATCTGTTGATCAAGTAATATGAGAATAGGATTATTTTAATAGTTCTAAAATACCAGAAAATCACTGTTTAGTTTTAGTGTCTCTGGACCAAATATTGGTCCCAGTGGTCAGGCTTTACCATAGGCTGTTCAACAGAGGCAAGCAGAGAAACAATCCTTTGCTAGGATGTGGGACCTCCTGGTTCCACTCCTGTCCTGGCCTCCGAATTCCAACTGCATGCTGGGAAATAAAATGCCTCCACAGAAGACAGCTCTATAATGTACAGCATCCTCTTCTGCAGCCCCTATTAAAGGAATCACACTATGCCCATTGCAGAAAGGGAGCTCCCTGCCTGTAGGGGAAAGGTAGGGGTCTGGGATTTACCCGTACATAAAATATGTCCACACATTAGTATTTCTTTCTTACCTGGGTCAAGCTCACCTGTTCTTATCTCTGTTTTCCTATGCACTTCTGTGTTTAGAAATAAAAGTTTGTGGCTCTTGAGGGAGAAGAAAAGAATGTTGCTTCAGGCAAATTCTCAACAGAAATTTCTACTAAATCCTCACTATGAGATTTGGAGGCTTTTTTAGAAGTGCAAGTAATTGATTTCTATATTACTGAAGAATAGTTAGGAAACATTTTGCTGCTGATGGTGCTGTGTCAATAGCTGCAGAAATCCTTGTATTAGAAATGGCATTACCGACGCCACTTTTTCGGCATTACCTTCCATCTCAACACAACTCTGTATTTCTCCAGGACATTACTGACAGGTCTAATGTTTATTAGGATCTCTCATTTAACGTATGCCTCTACAATGTTGAAGCCCCCTTTGATGCTTGTTTTCTCTTGCTTTCTAATTACTTTTCAGCTCCCAGGGGCTCTACAAAGTGCCCAATGCACCATTGAGATGTTCCTCTTCTTGTCTCCCTATGTTCTCTCTGTTATTCTCTTCCCCAAGTGCATCTCTCTGCAGGCTCATGAGTAGTGCTGAGTGCAAAATTTTGGATGAACAAAAATTCATAAGAAAATGCTGTTTTGTCAAAACCAAAACATTTCATGGAAACAGTTGGATGTCAATTACATTTTTTATAGGAAAGTTTTTGCAGTCTAGAGTGGATCCTCTGGTTAATTCCACAGAGAGACAGAGAGATCTGAATCAAATAAAAAAAAAACTGGCCTAGTCATTGGAGCAGGGACTTAAATTGGCCTTCTTAAAGCTAAGGTGTGTGCTCTAACCGGCCTATAGTACCACATGTGCTGGGGCTATTAAATAGGCATGTCTTTTATACAAAGTGGAACAGCTTCAACAGCCAAGATTAAGCATGCCCCACCTGAAAATACTCCATAGCCCAGTGGTTAGGGCATTCATGAGAGAGATGTCGGTTCAAGTCCCTGCTCCAATATCAAGGAGGGTGGTGATGTGAACTGCAATCTCCTACATCTTGGGTGCGTGTGCTCATCACTGTGATACTGAGTAAAAGGGAAACACCTAGTCCTCCTCTGGCAGGGTTTTGTGAGGTGGTCTGATCCAGCAGATGGTCTCTGAACACTCTCTGGGATTGGACCACTCAGACAACTTAGGTGGGGAAATGCCTAACGAGGATCTCACTGGTGCTCAGGCATGAGCTAGTCACTGGCACCAGGACTGAGGCAACTGTGCTCGTATTCACTGGTAGAAATATAGGTGACTAGGGGTGTTTACCAGTGACAACTTAGGCATCTAGGGAAGTTAGGCACTTACAGAGTTAGATGGTGGCTGAACAAGTCATTGAGAATTTTGGCACCCAAGGTGGCAGAAGGTGTCTAAATCCCTTTGTGGATCTAGCTGCTAGCAGACTGTCTATTTTAAGATTTTGAACTGCCACTCATCACCATGGTATCTGAGCACCTTCTGCATAAAATATATTGTCAATATTGAAGTCTCTAGTGGACTTCATGGAGTCTCTGACTCTTCTTCCTTTTGGGGTGATAGAAAACTCTGTTTGGTGTAGGGAGGGGAGGGGAGGTTGGAAGAGGTTAACGGTTAATGTTGTGAATATCATTCTAGTTATGATGGAAATGTTTTATCAAATAAGAATCTTTTGGATTGTTTTCTAAAGGAGGCTAGATTGAGGGGTCATCTAATCTCTTCAACAAATTAATTCCACAGCTAGATACCCTCTACTGTGAATACATTCTCCTTTGCTCTTATGTGCTTTATATTGGGTTTTGGGATTTGCATTATCCAAGACGAACACAGCTGTCTTGGAGGTTGGTGGATGTAAACTATTAATATTTTAATTATCTGGACACAGCTGTGAAAACATAAACTATGCATTTGGGTCCCACTTAAATAAGACAACCACTAACTACAAAAGTAAGACAATAAAATGGTCTTCGGCTTGGAGTGTTATATATTCTTAAATCCAGTTGAGCTACAATTAATATGGATACTTTCCTAGGTATAACAACCACATAAATAGATCATTCTTTATCAGGGAATTAAAAAAAAATCTGCAACTCCATTATATGTGTAATAATTCAATTGTTCCTATTTTTCCCAATTACTTTTAAATAATGCATTTTGCTTCTAAGATACTAAAGCATAGACTGAAATAATTTCTTTTTTTTTTTTTTTTTACAAAACTTCTCAGCTGAATTTACCAGGCTGACAGAGACTGACTAGCTCTGCTTAGAAAATAATATGTGGCAGGGTATCATCGGTTACATCTGTTCAGAATTTCATCTTGGCCTTGAGATGAATTTCCATATGGCAACAAGAACATACTATCCTGTCTATCTAATCACATGGATTACAATTTGTTATTTGCTTTCCAGCATCAAATAAGATCTATGACAGTGGTGGTGAGGGAAAAAATGAACAACGTGGTTATATGCACATCAGAACTGTCAGAAATTCCAGTTTGAGTTTCTAATCTACCCACAGCTCTGCAAACAAGATTTAATGCTGTACCCTGATCACACTGGTGACAGCTATCCAAACCTGAAATGGCTACATATCAAGAGATAAGCGATAAATCAATCACCTTACCATTTCAGGCTTAGGGGGTTTCTTCTTCTTCTTTGGAGAGACAACAAATCCTGCCAATTCTTCTGAATGTGGTGGCTTTGTCATATTGGCTGTAATCCACTAGGCGAATCAGTGACGTGACCATTGTCACGTCACTTACAAGATCAGACTTGACTTCCATATGGTTCCAATCCAGTGATCACTGATTTATTCACTATCCTATTCATCTCCTTTGTATCATAATTAATATTCACTAGTACAGTGCCTCATCTCTAACTGTTGGTAGTTTTTTTCCAGTGTTAGGGATGGATTCACAAAAGGACTTAGGAGCCTAACTGACACATTAGGTGCTTCAAATCATATAATCAGACCCACTGGGATTCACAAAACACCTGCCTAGCTATTTCTGAGCCAAAATCACTTGGACCTAAATTTTTTCAGTAAAAATTCCCTTGACACCATTCTGCCTCTGGGCACATGCATTGCTGGCCAACACCAGATGTCCATATGTCTAAACTTGAGTGTGATGCAGAAAGCAGGAGAAATTAGGCATTCCTCCACTGGTGAGCATGCTCAGACCTCACCTACCAGAAGAGATGAGCTTACATGTGAAGGAGGACTTCCCTCATAACTTTTTTGCCTAGTGGTTAGGGTACTCCATAGTATGTGAGACACACCCACCCACTTCAAGTTCCCCTCCATCTGTGTGGAAGACGGGATTGACTGCACCACAAGTAAAGGGATTCAGAGTTTGTCTGGGCTTACCCAAGGAAGGGCAGCTCTGCGTTGTGCGGTGGGGGGGAAGGAGGTCAGAAACTGCTGTAAAAAGGGTGCTCAGTGGTCAGCTTTGCAGCAATGACTCACCCCCTCCCCGACCAGGAATGTGCATAAAGGTACGAAACCTGGGTGGGGCAAGTCTCAGGGAGGAAGCCAGCATGCTCCAGGGAAGCAGCAAAGAGGATTGTGAAGAAGCATGGCTCCAGGGGCATGGAGAAGGGTGAGCGTGGGAAAACAGGGGGCTGTTACCCCCCCAGCCCCAGAGGCAGGGAAGGGCAGGCAGAGGCAAATTACAAGTAGAACACAAGGAGGGGTGATTTAGCAAGTGAAACTGCTGCTCGGCCTCTACTGCAGTCATGAGACAGCGTGGCTTCAGGTTTACACAGAAAAGGGACAGTGGAAAGAAGGGGAACTAGCATCCCCCTACCCCAGGTTCTTCCACCTGCAGGCAGGCTGGAAGCTGCAATTGGGGAGGGTGAACTGGCAAGCGAAGCTAGTCAGCATCTGAAACAATCAATGTGCATTTGGGGGGGCGGGAGGGGGGAAAGAGAGGAAAGTAAGGGAATTGAACTGTTTCATGTCCCAGCCATGCTGTAAGTGGATCTATCAGGCTGCAATTCTTTCTGGCTGTGCGCAGGTTGCTGCTCAGGTGCCTGTACCTTTGCTGGAAAGGGGACAAGCAGAGGCAGCTGCTGCAGTGTAGACAGTCCCAGTGGAGCCCAAGGGCTGAAAGGGGACCCAAGGCAGAAAGTACTGCAGCAGGGTCAAGGGGGCTCACAAGTACTGGGACTGCTACTGCCCAGGGTGCTGTTTTTTTAATAACCCAAGGCATAACCCAGGGCGGCCTCGTGAACTGAGGGAGGCAAATGACCAAAGGAAGGCATCCACGCATGTAGGGGGGCAGGCTGTGTGGATTCATGGGGTAGTCCACGGAGCTGTGCAGCAAATGGTCAGTGAAGTTGTTTAAGTTTTTCTCCACAGCATTACAGCGCTTCAAAGGGCACAAGGTCACCTAGAACCAGGATGTTCTCTTCCAGCAAGCACGGGGGATGGTAGTAAGTCTGATCCCAGGAGTGAGTGTAATCTGAACCACAGAGAGGTTGTGGGGATGGGTGGCAGAGTTGTTATCCGGCCTTCCAGCCTGGCAAGGGGTGGCAGTTGCAGGGGCCACAGCCAGGTGCAGGGACCATGATCAACGAGTCACTCAGTGAGTTCACCTGAGGGGGGACAGGAGTGAGCCTGTTGGGGTAATAAATACTCTGGGCCCAGGAGTGGGAGGTCCAGAAGCCTGGGAAGACCCACCTAGGGGTGGCACTTTCAGTGGGGGCACTGATGGTATTACACAGCTGCTGCAAACTAATTTGCATTTACTACAGCAGCTTCAGGCAGCTAAGTGTGAGGGGTAGGCCCATCATGGGTTCAAGTTTGGGCAGCAGAACAGGGCCAGGCCCCTGGCAAGGGTAGTGAAGCCCATGTTGAGAAGGAAGCCCCTGGGCACATGGGGACTCATCAGCCATCAGGGCATGTAACCTCATGGGACAGAGTAGAGACTCCTGTGGTCGTTATGGGGGAGCAGGGCTCTGCGGAACTCCCTCCATGCAGTCTTGAGTACGGTTATGCCGGGGTGGCTGACCCGATGGGAGTTCACCTACTCAGTACAACTAAATATGAAATCCTGAGAGGCAACTATGTGGATATATTATCCCTATCGCACAGGGAGGTTTTGAGAGACAGTAAACATGGGCAAGGCAAGAAAAAGAGCGAACTGCCCAAGAGGCCAAGGGTGCCTAGAACATGGGGAAATTGGGAGGATGCCTTCCTCATTTGTGCGTGTATTACAGTACAGGCATCCCCAGAGAGGAGTCCTGCCTTGGATAAGTGTACAGATATAATTAGGTGGGCACTCAATGTGTTTGGGGGCATGTCCTGGTTTAATTATAACGAGCAGTTTTGATTAAGGGCAGCAACACAAACTGGGATAAGGTGGCATCACATACTGTGGAGTGGATGACACCAAGGGCACCAGGAGTTTGTTCATACTGCAGCAAGCTCGGGAGGGGCCCCAGGCCCGTAACAGTATTTCCTGGGCATTATAATGATGGTGGTTGTTTTCGCAACCCCTGTAGATACAGGCATGTTTGCGAGACAACTACTGCCGGCAATTATATTTCGACAAGGCTATGTTCAATATCCTGGGCAGTATCATGGGCTGTTCAGTATCCTGGGCAGCTTTTGAGAAATTCAGTATAACGTAGCACTGGGCAGTGGTACGGTCAGTGGGACTAAACCAAGTAGTGCATTTTTTGATGATTTTTTTGTTGAGGGTGAGCCCGATCTAATGAGTGTTTTCACCTGTTGGACACATTTTAGGCCCTGGCTAAATAGTTGGAGGAACTCCTAGTGGAGGAAAAAAACAGAGGTCCTTCCACTACATTGACCTACCTGGGCATTGAGCTGGACACCAGGGAGGGCGTATCTTGGCTCCCTCAGGATAAGCTTCAGGAGCTATTGGGTTTGCTCCAGAAAGCACTGGGGGCTAAAAAAAGTCAGGGTGCAGGAACTGCAATCTATTTTGGGGCATCTGAACTTTGCTTGCAGGGTTGTTGGTGTGGGGTGGGGGTTTGGTGCCCGTCTGGCAGCGGCAATGGCCGGCATAGTCAGGCCACACCATTACATACGAGTCACTACAGAGATGAAGGAAGACTTGAGGATGTGGGAAAGTTTTCTCAGCCCTGGTCTACACTAGGACTTTAGGTCGAATTTAGCAGCATTAAATCGATGTAAACCTGTACCCGTCCACATGATGAAGCCCTTAATTTCAACTTAAAGGGCTCTTAAAATCGATTTCCGTACTCCACCCCGACAAGTGGATTAGCGCTTAAATCGGCCTTGCTAGGTCGAATTTGGGGTACTGTGGACACAATTGGACAGTATTGGCCTCCGGGAGCTATCTCAGAGTGCTCCATTGTGACCGCTCTGGACAGCACTCTCAACTCAGATGCACTGGCCAGGTAGACAGGAAAAGAACTGCAAGCATTTGAATCTCATTTCCTGTTTGGCCAGCATGGCAAGCTGCAGGTGACCATGCAGAGCTCATCAGCAGAGGTGACCATGATGGAGTCCCAGAATCACAAAAGAGCTCCAGCATGGACTGAACCGGAGGTACGGGATCTGATCGCTGTATGGGGAGAGGAATCCGTGCTATCAGAACTCCGTTCCAGTTTTCGAAATGCCAAAACCTTTGTCAAAATCTCCCAGGGCATGAAGGACAGAGGCCATAACAGGGATCCAAAGCAGTGCCACGTGAAACTTAAGCAGCTGAGGCAAGCCTACCAGAAAACCAGAGGGGCGAACGGCCACTCCGGGTCAGAGCCCCAAACATGCCGCTTCTATGATGAGCTGCATGCCATTTTAGGAGGTTCAGCCACCATTACCCTAGATGGAGATGGAGGCAACACGGAAGCAGGTTTTGGGGACAAAGAAGATGATGATGATGAGGTTGTAGATAGCTCATAGCAAGCAAGCGGAGAAACCGGTTTTCCCGACAGCCAGGAACTGTTTCTCACCCTGGACCTGGAGCCAGTACCCCCCAAACCCACCCAAGGCTGCCTCCTGGACCCGGCAGGTGGAGAAGGGACCTCCAGTGAGTGTACCTTTTAAAATAATATACATGATTTAAAAGCAAGCATGTGAAAGGATTAATTTGCCCTGGCATTCGCGGCTCTCCTGGATGTACTCCCAAAGCCTTTGCAAAAGGTTTCTGGGGAGGGCAGCCTTATTGCGTCTTCCATGGTAGGGCACTTTACCACTCCAGGCTAGTAACACGTACTCGGGAATCATTGTACAACAAAGCATTGCAGTGTATGTTTGCTGGCGTTCAAACAACATCCGTTCTTTAGCTCTCTGTGTTATCCTCAGGAGAGTGAGATATCATTCATGGTCTCCTGGTTGAAATAGGGTGCTTTTCTTCAGGGGACATTCAGAGGAGCCCGTTCCTGCTGACCGGTTTGCCTGCGGCTGAACAGAAATGTTCCCCGCTGTTAGCCACGGGGAGGGGGAAGGTTGAGGGGGTAGCCACGCAGTGGAGGGAGGCAAAATGTGACCTTGTAATGAAAGCACATGTGCTATGTATGTAATGTTAACAGCAAGGTTTACCCTGAAAGAGTGTACCCCCTATTTTTATAAAATGTGTCTTTTTAAATACCGCTGTCCCTTTTTTTTTCTCCACCAGCTGCATGTGTTTCAATGATCACAGGATCTTCTCCTTCCCAGAGGCTAGTGAAGATTAGAAAGAAAAAAAAAAACACACTCGTGATGAAATGTTCTCTGAGCTCATGCTGTCCTCCCACACTGACAGAGCAGAGACGAATGCGTGGAGGCAAATAATGTCAGAGTGCAGGAAAGCACAAAATGACAGGGAGGAGCGTGGCAGGCTGAAGAGAGTAAGTGGCGGGCTGAAGAGAGTAAGTGGCGGGCTGAAGACAGGGCTGAAGCTTAAATGTGGCGGCAGCGTGATGAGACGAGGCAGGATTCAATGCTGAGGCTGCTGGAGGACCAAACCAGTATGCTCCAGTGTATGGTTGAGCTGCAGCAAAGGCAGCTGGAGCACAGACTGCCACTACAGCCCCTGTGTAACCAACTGCCCTCCTCCCCAAGTTCCAAAGCCTCCACACCCAGACGCCCAAGAACGCAGTGAGGGGGCCACCGGCCAACCAGCCACTCCACCACAGAGGATTGCCCCCAAAAAAGAAGGCTGGCATTCAATAAATTTTAAAGTTGTAAACTTTTAAAGTGCTGTGTGGCATTTTCCTTCCCTCCTCCACCACCCCTCTTGGGCTACCTTGGTAGTCGTCCCCCTATTTGTGTGTTGAATGAATAAAGAATGCATGAATGTGAAGCAACAATGACTTTATTGCCTCTGCAAGCAATGATTAAAGGGAGGAGGGGGGGTGGTTAGCTTGC
Organism: Lepidochelys kempii; assembly: GCF_965140285.1. Lineage (NCBI taxonomy): Eukaryota > Metazoa > Chordata > Testudines > Cheloniidae > Lepidochelys > Lepidochelys kempii. The sequence continues at coordinate 85,547,094 of NC_136380.1, forward strand.
AGGGAAGTAGAGTGAACCAAGGGGCGGGGGGTTTCATCAAGGAGAAACAAAGAGAACTTTCACACCGTAGCCTGGCCAGTCATGAAACTGGTTTTCAAAGCTTCTCTGATACGTACTGCGCCCTCCTGTGCTCTTCTAACCGCCCTGGTGTCTGGCTGCGTGTAACCAGTATCCAGGCAATTTGCCTCAACCTCCCACCCCACCATAAACGTCTCCCCCTTACTCTCACAGATATTGTGGAGCACAGAGCAAGCAGTAATAACAGTGGGAATATCGGTTTTGCTAAGGTCTAAGCGAGTCAGTAAACTGCGCCAGCGCGCCTTTAAACATCCAAATGGACATTCTACCACCATTCTGCACTTGCTCAGTCTGTAGTTGAACAGCTCCTGACTACTGTCCAGGCTGCCTGTGTACTGCTTCATGAGCCATGGCATTAAGGGGTAGGCTGGGTCCCCAAGGATACATATAGGCATTTCAACATCCCCAACAGTTATTTTCTGGTCTGGGAATAAAGTCCCTTCCTGCAGCTTTTGAAACAGACCAGAGTTCCTGAAGATGCGAGCATCATGTACCTTTCCCGGCCATACCACATTCATGTTGGTGAAATGTTCCTTGTGATCCACCAGTGCTTGCAGCACCATTGAAAAGTATCCCTTGCGGTTTATGTACTCGCCGGCTTGGTGCTCCGGTGCCAAGATAGGGATATGGGTTCCGTCTATGGCCCCACCACAGTTATGGAATCCCATTGCAGCAAAGCCATCCACTATGACCTGCACATTTCCTAGGGTCACTACCCTTGATATCAGCAGATCTTTGATTGTGTGGGCTACTTGCATCACAGCAGCCCCAACAGTAGACTTGCCCACTCCAAATTGATTCCCAACTGACCGGTAGCTGTCTGGCGTTGCAAGCTTCCACAAGGCTATCGCCATTTGCTTCTCAACTGTGAGGGCTGCTCTCATCTTGGTATGCATGCGCTTCAGGGCAGGGGAAAGCAAGTCACAAAGTTCCATGAAAGTGCCCTTATGCATGCGAAAGTTTCGCAGCCACTGGGAATCGTCCCAGACCTGCAACACTATGCGGTCCCACCAGTCTGTGCTTGTTTCCTGAGCCCAGAATCGGCGTTCCACAGCATGAACCTGCTCCATTAGCACTATGATGCATGCATTGGCAGGGCCCATGCTTTCAGAGAAATCTGTGTCCATGTCCTGATCACTCACGTGACTGCAGTGACGTCGCCTTGTCGCCCGGTATCGCTCTGCCAGGTTCTGGTGCTGCATATACTGATGGATAATGCGTTTGGTGTTTAATGTGCTCCTGATTGCCAAAGTGAGCTGAGCGGCCTCCATGCTTGCCTTGGTAGGGCGTCCGCACAGAAAAAAGGCGTGGAACGATTGTCTGCCGTTGCTCTGACGGAGGGAGGGGCAACTGACGATATGGCTTACAGGGTTGGCTTCAGGGAGCTAAAATCAACAAAGGGGGTGGCTTTACATCAAGGAGTATTTCAGGCAGGACTTCACGGAGGGTTCCAATAAGAAATGGTGCACCTAAGTTATTGTTCTTATTGGAACAAGGAGGTTAGTCTGGCCTCTGATTGATGCATGGCTAGATTTACCTCGCTGCACCTTCTCTGTGAGTGACTGCAGTGTGACCTAGAGGAATGAGTCCCTTAGACGGGGGAGGGGGGGAAGTAAATAAATACAAAACAAATCTAGTCTATTTCTTGTTTTGATCCACTCCATCTATCTTTTACATCTTTGGCTGACAGCAGACAGTGCAGAAGGACTGCATGCCATCCACATCTCATGGCTGCTCGGCAGAAGATGATGCAGTAGCACTGCTAGCAATCCGTATTGCCTGCCTGCTCACCATAAGATGGTTCAATAGGACTGACTGCAGGACTAAAGAGAATGATTTGGTCAAGTCACTCCAAATTTGGTCCCTGAGCCCATGTCTGCCCAGGCGTTCCTGGCTGACGCAGCCAGGAGCACCTCGGACATGACGATGACGGCTACCAGTCGTACTGTACCGTCTGCTGCCACAAGGCAAGGGGTTGATGCTGCTGTGTAGCAATGCAGTACCATGTCTGCCAGCACCCAGGAGACATAGGGTGACGGTTACCTGAGCGGGCTCCATGCTTGCCGTGGTATGGCATCTGCACAGGTAACTCAGGAAAAAGGGCGCAAAACGATTGTCTGTCCTTGCTTTCACAGATGGAGGGAGGGAACGGGGGCCTGACGATATGTACCCAGAACCACCCGCAGCAATGTTTTAGCCCCATCAGGCATTGGGATCTCAACCCAGAATTCCAATGGGCAGCAGAGACTGCGGGAACTGTGGGATAGCTACCCACAGTGCAACGGTCCGGAAGTTGACTCTAGTCTTGGTACTGTGGAAGCACTGCGCCGAGTTAATGCACTTAATGCACTTAGAGCATTTTCTGTGGGGACACACACACTCGAATATATAAAACCAATTTCTAAAAAAAAGACTTCTATAAATTCGACCTAATTCCATAGTGTAGACATACCCTCAGTCTAGTTAATGGGGTATCATTGTGGAGGGAGAAATGGTTACTGATTTTGGAATCGGAGCTGCCAAATATAAGGGTGTGCTTCTGGTGCAACAACATGGCAGTGGTACAGGTTATCAATCGCCAAGCTTCCAGATCACACAGGGTTATGAGGTTGGTAAGTGCGTTTATTCTACAATGCTTAACCTTCAACATCAGTTTGTCTTCCAAGCACGTGCCGGGCATAGATAATGGCATAGCAGATGCCTTGTCTCATTTTCAGTTTGACAGATTTCGTGAGCATTCAACAGTAGATAGCAGTAAACCCGAGCACATGCCATGGGCTCTCTGGAACCTCGGAATGTCATGTGGTCAGTGGAATGGAGATTTTTGGCTTCAGTTTACAAGTTGTTTGTTTTGTTTTCTTTTAAGGAGTCTTGTCAATTCAAGGATCCAGAGAATGGGTCGCCTCTGCGGCCCTCCATGGAGAGCAGTCGTTGCAGTACCAGGTCAAGGACAATGCAGCTGCTGGTGCCACTTGATAATCACAAATGGGAAAATGGGTTCTTTCTCCCCAGTAGGACTGCTAGGCAAGAGGCCATTTGGAGATGTCTGTGAACCCGGCAGGGTTGCAGGGGAAGCAGCCAAGCAAATGGCTGGAGTATCCTTGTGGTGGATGTTCAGTGCAGGTGCTCCATAGGGAAGGCAGCCAGTGACCAGATAAATAGCCTGGTAAAGGACTTAAAGGAGGTACTGGATAAAGGAACAGAACGGGGGAGAGAGTTGGAGACTCCTATGATTGGTACAGCAGGGAACCAAACCCCCCCCCCCCCCCCCCGCCCATTCTCATAGCCTTCCTTAATCCTCTTATGAGGATGGTGGATGGTAAGGTCCAAGCCATTGGTTGTCTGCGGGACCTGGATGGAAACAAAGGGGGACTGGTGGAAGCCCCGAAGAACTGATTTGAATAAGCATGGATTTGCGTGCACTGTACACTATATCTGCCGGATAGTCCGAGACATCTATATAATAAAGTTGCAGCCTGATTAAAACCCATAACAAGTCTCCTGTCCTTCTTGTGGTATACCCAGACAATTAAACAGGGTGCTGCCAGATGAGTGCCAATCACTAGACTATGGAATATTCTGATGGAGGGCTCCCTCAATCTCTTCTGTTAAAGCTGTTTCACTGTGAATAATCAATAGATAAAATAATTTAAAAAAAATGGAGCAGGGGGTGGATCCTGGGTCTCCCACCTCAGTGCACTAGCCACCAAGCTACAATGTCTATGTCTCACTCCCTGTTTCTCTTGCTCTCTTTTCCCCCAGTGTTGAAGCTGTTGTATTGTGACTAAATAATGAAAGATTCATTGGACCTGAGAGAGAGAGAAATTAATTCATATTCTGAATATTCCCTTGTGATACAATCCTCTGAAGTTCTTGATATGCACGACTGACACACAGCAGCTTCAATTTCACTTCAAAATCTGTGTGTTCTGTCTCTCCTAAATTAAAGAAACACAAGAATATTTGCAAGTGTTTGCATGCATGCAGTAACGTGATTTATTTTGAAATAGTAATAATCACCAAAAAGTGAGGTCAATAAAATTAAGCAGTGACAGTTGGCCACCTACTGTCAACACTTTATCAACTTGAACATACTGGATATGCAGCTTGAAAGCTAGTGATTCAGTTAGAATTCAGTGTCCTTAAAGAATATCAATTACATTACGGAATGCAATATAATGATAGTTTGATGTTCCCTATCTTCCCTAATTCCTTATGGAAGATTATGAAAATAGAAATCAGGATGTGCATTATTTCACATGCCCAAATGACTTATATAAGGCAGGCATTAAAACAGCAAGGATTAGAGAAAATAGGCAAGATATATAAATCACTGTAAAAATACTGGTGTGTTTACATTGACTACTCTCTATTAATGTGACCCTTTCATTCTCAAATTACAGTGCCAATGTGTAGAGATCTGACAACAGAGGCTGCAAAAAGTTTGATGGAACTAGAATCTCAGGTTTGGAAAACTTTGTGAGTATGGTCAAAGCAAGTCCAAAGGGAAATTTGAAGAGGGAGGCAGGTGGGGTTCAATATTGGTAGATATAATTGAAATGTACAAAACATTGAAGGTCATTCCATCAATTAAAAATATTGAGGACCAAATATATCCAGTTAAACATTTTTTGAAGTTAACATTTTTGTCCAGATTTATAAAAGTTTCTTAAATATGTTTAGTAACTCTCAGTGCAAGAGGATTTTTGAGCACCTTTATCAGATAATCTTAGAGACCTATCTTACAAGGAGGAATTAATTTGCAAGAAGGCTAAGATCAGTTAGAAATATGGCAAATGATAGATAGAATTTTAAATCTATGAACTAAGCTGCTTGCTGACACTGTGAGGTATAAATGATTCCCCTCCCCGCCCTTGTTGTACAGAAAAGGATTAACTTTGGGAGATACACATTCTAACACAAAAAAAAGTAAGCTAAAGTTGGAATATATACATCTAGTTTTAGATTTTGTTAAATGTTCATATTCTGAACATGTAAATGCATTGAGCTACAAATCCACCCACATACAGAATTCATAGTCAGAAAAGCCAAAGTTACAGAATTCTATAAAAAAGAATTCTACCTTGCAATATAGGACTCACTGAAAGAGCACATAATCAAAGGAACCATATATTAGACTAAAATCAGAGGTAGATCTAGTGATAAGCATAAATGATAAAAGCTGGGATCAAATACGTGAGCTCACTTAAACCTCTTTTTTTTTTGCAAACACTATGTATATAAGTTCACTGGGGCTACTCATGTGCATAAAACATAGGGTTGGTGCCTACTATTCCATGAATACATTAACTGGATTAATAAACATTCCTCTCTTTTTAAAGTAGCAAAAGGAAGAATTGCTTTGGAATACGGAGGAGATATTGCACCTAATTCATCCAAATCCACAAGGGAAGATAAGGATTGTAGTTCATCTATTGTTTAGAATAGACTTGTTGTCTTAATGTGACTAATATTATCTTGGTTTCAAATTCACCCTGGTCTTATTGGTCCCTTCATGTCAAAGGAAGCCATGAAGGAAATCTACCTGCACTGCACTAGGTTTGTGTAAGCATCATAATGACATAAACATGGTGTACTACAGCCCCCCTGCCTAATGCAGTGCTGTACATGTGCCTGTGAAATAGATGAGCGTGTAAATAAAAAATAAAGATAAGGAAAACTATAACACTCATTCACAGTTATCCACATGCGAATAAATGGGCAGTGTCTGCAAGGGACTGAGTCCCCCTGTATCTGGGAGGTCATGCAATGGAGTATCACTGAATGCAGGCCTCAGCAGATAAGGGTTTGGACGTACACCTCGGTAGGTCCAGAGAAGAATTAAAATCTGGATGCCTTGGGGAACATTTTAGAACATCAGGAATCAGTGAAATGCACAAGTCTATATATGAATCATTCAAAATGTAACTTGTTGGCACCAAAATTCTTCTTCTCTTTGAAGCTTTAATGCAGGCTTAAATATAAGACAAATAGTTTCATCCTTAAAAACTGAAGAATAAAGAAATCAACTTGTAGCATAAATGAGGAAGAACTTCTCTTTTCTCAACAGTATCATGAATAATTTTCCAACTTAGTGTGAAATACAACAATTTGCTTCAAATGGTTTGAGCATGAGGTAGAAGGCATTTGGAATAATTGTACTGCACTATATGGTACTAATTACAGATGATTCAGAATCAGAAACTCTGACCCCTCTCAAGTCCCCTTTGTGGCACTCCAGCAGTACTTAGGGGACATAAAGATACTTTAAGGAATTAGCTAAAGATTCTTCTCACATAGGAGGATCTTCAGCTGGAAATAGGGCTAGAGTAACCTGTCCTATGACACCTTCTGGTCCTCCTTAAGGCAAGGTTAGCATGTCAAAGGCAGGGCGAGTGTGTGATGAAGTCCCTTGAATACTGCAGCAAATTAAGGTAGCAGGCTACCATAATTTGCACCTAGGACTACTTTGTTTTGTCTGCATGCAAAATCAAGAGTGCAGAAAGATGTACTAAAGCTATATGTACATCCCTGCCCACTTGCTAGAGTTAAAAAATAGTAATAATTTGATTATTTACTGGTAGAATCTATGCCACGCTAGGCCTCTTCAGTCAGAAAAGAAGTAGTATTCTCTCTTATAAGGAGTTCACCATTTGTACACACAAAAAATTGATTCATTTAACATCTTTGTTCTTTTATCTTGCCAATTGTATGTGTTGTTGCACTGGACATGTAGATAATTTGTTGCATCATCCAAGACTTCCCTGAAATTCTGTAAATGTAGTTTTAAACTTTATGAACTCTGTTGCTAGGAGGATAACGTATTTCAGTACTTTAATGTCCCTGCTCTAATGCAGTAGATAACAAGAAAGTGTTTCATCTTTAGCTTATTGTTATTGCAAAGAGAAAATATTTTCAAAATCTCAGCAAACCTTCTTTTGTAACAGTCAGTGTTTTCAATCTTGAAAAATTCTAGAACATGCATCTATTTATTTGCAAATGTTTCATAGCATTGTGAGATCCAATAAGTAATTTATTCAAGTGGAAGGTGGTATTTAATAAAAGTGAGCCACTTATGTGTAGGATTAATTTTTGTGGTACAGTATAAAATACAATGGCTTAGCTAAACTAATAAAAATATAGTATATTTCTAGCTGCCTTGCTACTCTTATCCATTTTTATCCCTAATAGTCACATATCCAAAAATTTAACAGAACTACAATACCAAATATTTTGCCTATTACAATACAGTTGTATGTTTAAACAAATACAGTTTGAAATATTTTGACATTGCTTATAAAATATATTCTTGAATTGTGTATTTTGCTTTATCTAATATGATATGATAAAAGGTAAACAGATGTTAAACAGATATTGTAAGGCATATTTGGACCAAGTTCTGTTGTGAGTTACTGACGTGAGTAGAATTTAGTCTATATTCTATAAAATATAAATAACTGTGTCTGTTTAAAATTGTTATTGCTTGTGGTAATATGTAGAAAAAGCCCATTGTTTTTTCCCTACTCTTGTGCATGTTGGAGCAGTCATATTTTGTTGCTCTCCTAAGGGCTCAGTGTTTGAAGGAAATTAACACTTCCTGGGAGCTTTTCAACATCTTAGCCAATGGCAATTTAAAGCACTGAGCATAGCCCTAAAATGTTCAGCATTTTGCTCGATCAGTCCCTAGGGTAAGAAGTTTGTTTAAAATTTATTTTTTCAGGTTTTAATACTCTACACCAAGGGGTGAGCAACCTATGGTCTACAGGCTGTGCATGGCCCACCAGAGCATTTCATAAGGCCCATGGCCTGCTTCAACACCAACAGTAGATTCATTAGCGTTGTATCATGTTTACATCATCTTAATTTACACAAGTGTGTAAATAGACAATATTGCACATAGAAACAACCCATCTAAATACATATGAAACAAACTGAACTTAAAATTAGGACTGTCAAGCAATTTAAAAAAATTAATTGTGATTAATCGCGTGATTCAAAAAAAATTATCGTGATTAATCACACGAATAATCACACTGTAAAACAATAATATAACACTATTTATTTAAATAGTTTTGGATATTTTCTACATTTTCAAATATATTCATTACAGTTACAATACAGAATACAAAGAATACAGTGCTCAGTTTATATTATTTTATTACAAATATTTGCACTGTAAAAAACAAAATAGTATTTTTCAGTTCACCTAATACAAGTATCATAGAATCATAGAATATCAGGGATGGAAGGGACCACAGGAGGTCATCTAGTCCAACCCCCTGCTCAAAAGCAGGGCCAATCCCCAACTAAATCATCCCAGCCAGGGCTTTGTCAAGCCTGACCTTAAAAACTTCTAAGGAAGGAGATTCCACCACCTCCCTAAGTAACGCATTCCAATGTTTCACCACCCTCCTAGTGAAAAAGTTTTTCCTAATATCCAACCTAAACCTTGTTCTGTCCTCTTCTACCACTGAGAATAGTCTAGAACCATCCTCTCTGGAACCACCTCTCAGGTAGTTGAAAGCAGCTATCAAATCCCCCCTCATTCTTCTCTTCTGCAGACTAAACAATCCCAGTTCCCTCAGCCGTTCCTCATAAGTCATGTGTTCCAGACCCCTAATCATTTTTGTTGCCCTTCGCTGGACTCTCTCCAATTTATCCACATCCTTCTTGTAGTGTGGGGCCCAAAACTGGATACAGTACTCCAGATGAGGCCTCACCAATGTCGAATAGAGGGGAACGATCACGTCCCTCGATCTGCTCGCTATGCCCCTACTTATACATCCCAAAATGCCATTGGCCTTCCTGGCAACAAGGGCACACTGCTGACTCATATCCAGCTTCTCGTCCACTGTCACCCCTAGGTCCTTTTCCGCAGAACTGCTGCCTAGCCATTCGGTCCCTAGTCTGTAGCTGTGCATTGGGTTCTTCCGTCCTAAGTGCAGGACCCTGCACTTATCCTTATTGAACCTCATCAGATTTCTTTTGGCCCAATCCTCCAATTTGTCTAGGACCCTCTGTATCCTATCCCTGCCCTCCAGCGTATCTACCACTCCTCCCAGTTTCGTATCATCTGCAAATTTGCTGAGAGTGCAATCCACACCATCCTCCAGATCATTTATGAAGATATTGAACAAAACCGGCCCCAGGACCAACCCCTGGGCACTCCACTTGACACCGGCTGCCAACTAGACATGGAGCCATTGATCACTACCCGTTGAGCCCGACAATCTAGCCAACTTTCTACCCACCTTATAGTGCATTCATCCAGCCCATACTTCTTTAACTTGCTGACAAGAATACTGTGGGAGACAGTGTCAAAGGCTTTGCTAAAGTCAAGAAACAATACATCCACTACTTTCCCTTCATCCACAGAACCAGTAATCTCATCATAGAAGGCGATTAGATTAGTCAGGCGTGACCTTCCCTTGGTGAATCCATGCTAACTGTTCCTGATCACTTTCCTCTCATTAAGTGCTTCAGGATTGATACGTTGAGGACCTGCTCCATGATTTTTCCGGGGACTGAGGTGAGGCTGACTGGCCTGTAGTTCCCAGGATCCTCCTTCTTCCCTTTTTTAAAGATTGGCACTACATTAGCCTTTTTCCAGTCATCCGGGACTTCCCCCGTTTGCCATGAGTTTTCAAAGATAATGGCCAATGGCTCTGCAATCACAGCCGCCAATTCCTTTAGCACTCTTGGATGCAACTCGTCCGGCCGCATGGACTTGTGCACGTCCAGCTTTTCTAAATAGTCCCTAACCACCTCTTTCTCCACAGAGGGCTGGCCATCTATTCCCCATGTTGTGATGCCCAGCACAGCAGTCCGGGAGCTGACATTGTTAGTGAAGACAGAGGCAAAAAAAGCATTGAGTACATTAGCTTTTTCCACATCCTCTGTCACTAGGTTGCCTCCCTCATTCATTAAGGGGCCCACACTTTCCTTGGCTTTCTTCTTGTTGCCAACATACCTGAAGAAACCCTTCTTGTTACTCTTGACATCTCTCGCTAGCTGCAGCTCCAGGTGCGATTTGGCCCTCCTGATTTCATTCATACATGCCCGAGCAATATTTTTATACTCTTCCCTGGTCATATGTCCAATCTTCCACTTCTCGTAAGCTTCTTTTTTATGTTTAAGTTCCGCTAGGATTTCACCGTTAAGCCAAGCTAGTCACCTGCCATATTTACTATTCTTTCGACACATCGGGATGGTTTGTCCCTGTCACCTCAACAGGGATTCCTTGAAATACAGCCAGCTCTCCTGGACTCCTTTCCCCTTCAAGTTAGTCCCCCAGGGGATCCTACCCATCTGTTCCCTGAGGGAGTCGAAGTCTGCTTTCCTGAAGTCCAGGGTCCATATCCTGCTGCTTACCTTTCTTCCCTGTGTCAGGATCCCGAACTCAACCAACTCATGGTCACTGCCTCCCAGATTTCCATCCACTTTTGCTTCCCCCACTAATTCTACCCGGTTTGTGAGCAGCAGGTCAAGAAAAGCTCCCCCCCTAGTTGGCTCCTCTAGCACTTGCACCAGGAAATTGTCCCCTACATTTTCCAAAAACTTCCTGGATTGTCTATGCACTGCTGTATTGCTCTCCCAGCCGATATCAGGAAAATTAAAGTCACCCATGAGAACCAGGGCGTGCGATCTAGTAGCTTCTGCGAGCTGCCGGAAGAAAGCCTCATCCACCTCATCCCCCTGGTCCGGTGGTCTATAGCAGACTCCCACCACTACATCACTCTTGTTGCTCACACTTCTAAACTTAATCCAGAGACACTCAGGTTTTTCTGCAGTTTCGTACCGGAGCTCTGTGCAGTCATACTGCTGTAACTGTAATGCAATCTTTTTATCATGAAAGTTGAACTTAAAAATGTAGAATCATGCACAAAAAAAACCCTGCACTCAAAAATAAAACAAACAATTAAAACTTTAGAGCCTATAAGTTCACTCAGTCCTACTTCTTGTTTAGCCAATCGCTCAAACAAGTTCGTTCACATTTATGGGAGATAGTGCTGCCCGCTTCTTGTTTATAATGTCACCTGAAAGTAAGAACAGGCATGCACATAGCACTGTTGTAGCCGGCGTTGCAAGATATTTATGTGCCAGATGCACTAAAGATTCGCATGTCCCTTCATGCTTCAACCATAATTCCAGAGGACATCCGTCCATGCTGATGACAGGTTCTGCTTGATAATGATCCAAAGCGGTGAGGACCAAATGCATGTTCATTTTCATTATCTAAGTCAAATGCCACCAGCAGAAGGTCGTTTGTTTTTTTTTTGTTTGTTTTTTTGGTGGTTTAGGTTCAGTAGATTCCACATTGGAGTGTTGCTCTTTTAACTTTTCTGAAAGCATGTTCCTCCTCCCTATCAGATTTTGGAAGACACTTCAGATTGTTAAACCTTGGGTTGAGTGCTGTAGCTATCTTTAGAAATCTCAAATTGGTACCTTCTCTGTGTTTTGTCAAATCTGCAGTGAAAATGTTCTTAAAATGAGCATGTGCTGCTATAACATGAAATATATGGCATAATGTAGGTAAAACGGGGCAGGGGACATGCAATTCTCCCCCATGGAGTTCAGTCACAAATTTCATTAGCACATATTTTTTAACCCGATCATGATCAGCATGGAAGCATGTCCTCTGGAATGGTGGTCAATGCATGAAGGGGCATATGAATGTTTAGCATATCCGGCACCTAAATACCTTGCAATACCGGCTACAAAACTGCCTTGTGAACACCTGTTCTTATTTTGGGGTGACATCGTAAATAAGAAGTGGGCAGCATTATCTCCCATAAATGTAAACAAACTTGTTTGTCTGAGCAAGTGGCTGAACAAGAAGTAGGACTGAGTGGACTTATAGGCACTCAAGTTTTACATTGTTTTGTTTTGAGTGCAGTTATGTAACAACCAAACAAAAATCTACATTTGTAAATTGCACTTTCATGATAAAGAGATTGCACTACAGTACTTCTATAAGGTGACTTGAAAAATACATTTTTTTAATAATTTTTACAGTGCAAATATTTGTAATAAAATTAATATAAAGTGAGCACTGTACAAATTGTATTCAGTGTTTTAATTGAAATCAATATATTTGAAAATGTAGAAAAACATCCACAAATATTTAATGCATTTCAGTTTGTATTCTATTTTTTAACAGTGCGATTAAAAGTGTGATTAATCCAGATTATTTTTTTAAATCACGATTAATTTTTGAGTTAATCACATGAGTTAACTGCAATTAATCTACAGCTCTACTTAAAATATAAATCAATACAGATGACTTTAAATCTTATTAAAATATGTAGAATCTGTTTGGCCCACAGAAAGTTGTGCTTAGGTTTAGGCAGCCCTCCTGTGTAATAAGGTTGGGCACCACTGCTCTACACGGTAACTCAGTCATTCCTTATTGTTTCTTAGCTCTTGGCAACATATTTTCTAGACAGAGAATATATTGGTTTAGGCCCCCAATCAGGAAGGAATTTAAGCATGCACATATATTTAAACGTGTGAATAGTATCAGGAAATTCTATTGGAAACAGTCCCAGTTGGAAATTAAGATACTGATTTTGTGGTCCTTAATCATGTTAGTGAACTCACACAACTAGACCCGTTAGAGTTGATGGGATTCCTTGCAGAAGTAATGGTTCCACAAGTGGCTCCTATTTCTTCAATTACTTAATTCTTCAATTACTGAGATTAAAGGAAGAAGGATGGATCTCAGATAAATAGTGCCTCCCTCCCACCCCCCGCCAAACTATACTTGTAATAGATAAAACTGTTTAGGCCCAGATCTTGTCGATTTAGTTATAGATTCTGACTGGAAAATCTGGATTATCACAAGCCATGATAAAGAATTGTGTGTTTATATTTTATTTCGCCCCCCCCCATATCTGCAGACTACTTTGCATTAAATGATAGTAGTCATTTTAGAACTATAGGGCCCAGTCATTTGTTGATGTAAGTTTGCAAGCTCTTGTACCAATTTATACAAACAGACAATAAGGCCCCCAATTTTGCTGGCAAAACAATTACCCCAAAGAGTACCTCCTGCATAATGTTGCTTTATTTACATTAAAGCTGCTTGTATTTAATTTTCTTGTCATTTAGTGATTTCCCATATGGGAAGCCCATTAATATAGATTTATATTAGAAAAGCTGTTATCCTTCAAAATTCCCTAAACCTAGGGATTTAAGGGTAATATTGTTTCTTAAATTGCCATATAAATGGAGACAATTTAAGAAGGAAAGGAAGAAAGAATTTTAAAAGTATGTGAAACAATCTGCATTTTATGCAATAGTCAAGGGGGGAAAATCATCTTTATCAAAGCCACTCCACTTATCCAGGTTAAGCGGAAAGTTATCCATCTATGTATTTAAATACAAGTCATTATTTATTATTAAATGCTTAGAATGCTTTCAATACTTTGCAAGACACAAAATACCCATAGCCCTTACTCTGAAGAGTTACATTAGCTGATGACCTGGACTTCTTTGTCCTGATCTTTATGCAATTTTTTCCATGCTTAAGGCTGCTGTAAAAGTTTTACTTGAGTTGATTTAATATGATTAAACAGGTTAAAATATGCCTTATGGGCCAACAAGGCTGACTGTGCATTGTTCAGGCTGACATTGAATAATTATTATTCTGCAAGTAAGGCAGGTTAACTTTTGACCTGGAAGCTAAAGAAAACAGTGAAAGCCAAGACTTACCCTACCCATTACTCAGGATGAAATAGGTCACATTCTAATGGATCTTGAACATATAAATAGGGATGTGCTAGCCGCCACTTCCCACAGCTCCCATTGGCCAGGAATGGCGAACTGCAGCCACTGGGAGTTGTGGGCGGCTGTGCAAATGTAAGCAAACTGTCTGGCAGCCTGCACAGGCTTCAGGTTGCCCACCACTGATCTACATGCTCTAATGGCTGACTGGGAAAAAAAATGAAATTCTGTAAGAGAATTCTGGTTCCTTGTTTTATGACTTGTTTAATGAAATAATAAAGATATGGGGCCAGGTTTTCACTTCCTCCATTAAAATGTGTGGGAGAGGACTTCTTACGAAGAAGCATTTGCTCTACCATAAAAAAACCAGACAGGTCATTGCCCCTACTTTGTCTGTGACCCCTGGTGCTCCCCAGTTCCTGGTGCCAAAGACTCCCACAACATCTCTCTGGGATCCTAATGATTTTGACTGTGGGATAAGGAAAGAGAGACACAGAAAAGTTAATACAGTCTGGGGTATACTAACTTGTCCTAGGGTATACCCAGATCTGCTCTGCAGGGTCTGGGAATGGGAACGGGAAGTGCAATAAAAGAAATCCAGACCTCTCTTTTACACAAATGAGGAGAGATCCACACATGGAGGGGAAGGGGGCATTGTTTGGCTTTACCAGATACAATACATTGAATAAATATGTGATCTTCTTTACTTAGAAAAATCCAAATCAAGGTAGCAATTATACTGGACTGGTTCCATGCTGACCACAAGTTGTCTTCTAAGATTCTGGCTGACACCTTAAAATAAAATGATAGGAAATGAATTATTGAAAATGAGGCAAGATTTGTTCCACAAAAGTAAGCAGTAGGTAATTCCCAACCACTACTGACCATTATATAGTCTAAAGGTATCTTACAGACGTTAGGTTTCAGAGTAGCAGCCGTGTTAGTCTGTATTCGCAAAAAGAAAAGGAGTACTTGTGGCACCTTAGAGACTAACCAATTTATTTGAGCATGAGCTTTCGTGAGCGACAGCTCACTTCATCGGATGCATACCGTGGAAACTGCAGCAGACTTTATATACACACAGAGAATATGAAACAATACCTCCTCCCACCCCACTGTCCTGCTGGTAATAGCTTATCTAAAGTGATCATCAGGTTGGGCCATTTCCAGCAGGAGGGTGAATTTGTGTGCGGGGGTGGAGGGTGAGAAAACCTGGATTTGTGCTGTATCGGTATGCATCCGATGAAGTGAGCTGTAGCTCATGAAAGCTCATACTCAAATAAATTGGTTAGTCGCTAAGGTGCCACAAATACTCCTTTTCTTTTTACAGACGTTAGTAGCCATAACATTAAACCCAGCAAAGGCCTTTGATAGCACTGAACGGCAGTATTAAAATTATGACCTAAAGCCCACTGAAAACTATAGAAAGACTTCCACAGATTTTAATTGGTTTTGGATCAGGCCCATAGTGAAGATATAATACAGACAAATGGCTTAAGAAATCCTTTCCTTTCTTTCTTTCTGAAGTAGGCAGTATTGCACCTTATCATTGCTTTTTGCATTAGCTTTAGAATGCTAGCAATCACTATCAGAAGAAGAGAGGTTATATCAGATAGAGTGGATGGCTGACTATGTAAGTTACTTCTGTTTGTGGATAAGATCCTGCTATTACTATTTTTCTATAGTTCAGTTTTGCTCAATAAAATATTTGAAATTCAGATGGGAAAGGACTTTAAATATGATAGTTCACTAACAGTGGGATATAATTCTGTAAACTCTGTAAGGTACAGATAGAGAGTTTAAATTCTGTTTAATCCTTTTTAAAATATTTTATTCAACTTCAAGCAGCCTATTCAGACATGGCTTTTAAAGGTAAATTGGTGTAGGATGCCTCCAGCAGATAATTCTGACATTTGCCATTTCATGTGCTCATGCCTATATATACAATCAGTCTGGACTTAAGTACTGCAAAGAATAGAGAATATTGTGGAAAGTGTAATACTTTACTCTTGTAGTGTTACTTTTGTATGATGTCATTGACATTGCAATATATTGTATTGAACCGTGAAGTGGATTCCGTTAGCAATACTGTCTACAAAGAGATTGTTGTAGCATAAACGGCAGAATCCAAATCCATTGCCATGCAAGGACTGAATTTGGTATATGAGATAAACGAATTTTGAGGCAGAACTGATCTACAGATTGAATAATAAGCTGGAAAAATGTCAGCACCTAGGGGAATAATTTCTGAAAATAAAGATCAATTTAAATGAGTGAGAAAGAAAAATTAGTCCCTAATAGTACATAAGATTATTGAAATATCATTTCTTTCTTTTTTCTCTTTTTGCAGTGTTCCTATCATGAGGATTTAGAAATAGGGAAAATAAGAGTGATAGTTTCATATTGGAATTATTTCTAAAGAAACATTATATGTATTTATTTATTTACCAACCAACCTAGCCATCTAATCATAGGGTAATGCACTGCATGAAAATAGATTGGCAAAAGAAAAATCCCTGGCTTTTTTCTCTTTTGAGGTTTTATATATATCCAAGCTTGGGGGGCAGGAGGGGAGTCTTTGTTTTGTGCAGGGATCAAATGGTAAATGAGGAGCAAATGGTACTGTGATTGTTATTCTGGTTAAGTTAAGAAAGTTTATCAGCATTTCCTAAAAGTGGCTACACTCTGGCACGGTCGAATCTCCTTTGGAAGGTAATTCTACAGAGACCCTTCCCATTAAATGAGAATGCTTTGTTAGGAAAAATATTAAATCCAGTAAGTAATTTGAATTCCCTTTGTATTTTTCAGTTATCTTCCATGCTTTATTCTTTGTGCATTTTTGTTGTGTGTGTACAATAATAAAATAGAAAATACAAAACAAAAATGTATTGTAAATTTATAAATTATATTCCTATGAATTATGTACCAACATACCAAAATGCAAGAATTAGAGTTCATGAATTTCTATATGAAAAGATAATGAAAACACATCTTGCTCACCAAGAAAATGTTGGCTGTGTTAAAATTATCTTCCCAGGCTAAAGCTTTTGATTTTATTTTTGTTTTCTTATTTCCCCTCAAATATATTTCTATATCAGTTGTTTGGCATTCACTAAAGTCCAGCCACTTGGACACTGAATATCATTTCCAGTTTTGTCAAGACTTCCTTCTCAGGAGATACATGATTCTAGATTTCACTGGTAGGTTTTATGAGTTAGAAATGGGATCAAGACCAGACTTGTGGTTTATTTAAATTAAAATTGCACTTGTTCTAAAATGAGTCATTGGCATTAACTACTTGTGGTAAAGGGACTGTGGGACTGTGAATTCAAATATATTATACATATGGATAAGGCAGCTGAGATCCCTCAAAAACACCAACTTGCTTTGAAGTATGGCATTTTACACGGATGCAACTATATTCTCAGAACTGCTTCAAGGCTCAGTTCTGAAAAATGCTGAGGATATTCATCTCCCAATGTTTTTGTGAGAACTGAGGGTGCTCAGGGCCTCACAGGAAACAATTATCACTTGCCCACTGGGCTCTCAGATTCCCCAGCTCTGACTGGATCTGCTGAAAGCCATATCCTTCCACACAGAGGCCCTCTGTCTATACACTGGTTCTGGAGCCACTCTGTTCCCTTGATGTATGGTTTCAAGCCCCTCCACAGAAACTTGGCCATGATTGCATCCTGGATTTCCCTTAAAGTGGATCCCTCCCATGTAGAGGATTCTGAAAGAAGGTTATTACCTTCACCAGATAATCTCAGCACAAGGTGTATATCCCTTGACCACACACCCACCCCACTTGAGGCTACCCACTCCTTAACTCCAGCTTGGAATTTCCAACTTTGTAGAAAGACCTCCATCAGAGGAGAAGGGGTAGGCATAAAATGTGGTGTAGAAGGTTGTCCTTCCATGTGTGGATCTAAAGGGGCAGAGTGTGGACCAAAGTTTTGATTCTATAGCTATTGTTCCTTGGCTCCTCTGCTGAAATTAGATTCACAAAAGAAAGGTTAAAAAAAGTAAAACAAAAAAACTCTGGCCAATCCACTGCAGCAAATCAAAGAGAGGCTCCACAAGAGATAAAGCAATCATCACCTACCTTTTTTATATAAAACTTTGTTTTCCATGATGCATGTAGTTTCCATCATGGTATAATGTAAAATACAGTGAAATTCAGAGATAAAATTGAAAGTGAAATATCCCTGGAAATTATTGACAAATGATAGTTGTGGCAGGTTGGATCACAGAAACCCCCTTGGAGCTGCCAACTGATGTGTCAAGACTACTTCTGCCCTTGCTTTCTTGCCCTTCCTTCTCTTGTGGGTGGATACCCCTTCCTCCCCCTGTGTAGAAGTCCAGCTAGAAGGTGGAGTTTTGGAGTCACATGGGCAAGTCACATGTCCATGCCTGACTCAGAACTTACAGGTAGAAGCGGTGGTTCACATGCTACCTTGAAAGTCCTCAGGTAGACTTCGTATGTGGATTGGAGCCTTCGGAGATTCATTGTTCATTAAGTGCTTCTTGATTGTGCACTTAGCTTGCAAATTTCTTTCTAAAGAAGCTGACCAAATGCCTTACTAAGGTTATTTAAAATCAAACAAGTATACAGCCAATATTCATAACTTCAAATACAACACTGACACATGCATACAAATAGGATGAATATATTCAGTAGATCATAACCTGTACATAGATATGTTACATGACATATGTAGCATAAAAGATTCCAGTTATGTCATATATACATTCATAGACATATTTCCATACAGTCTCATGAGGTGCAATGTCACAAAGGTGATCTATTTTTCATGAATAGCTATATCTTCAAATCAATCAACTTTCATTACTCAGAAGACTATGTGCCAATGTATTGGCTGTCCAGGCTTCCTTTCTATTTTGCTGTACTATAAATGGTGCTTTTGACTGCTTTTCAGCTAGGAAAATATTAATTAAAATTGTTTACAATTTGATAGGGTTTAAGGTTCTCTGTATTTAGGTAACATATAAAATCCAGTTTAGAAAAAAAGACATGGGTAGAGAATGATAATGGAAGAAGGTTCCTTGTCATTTCCCTTACTGTGTCTCTGTGGAAAGATAATGCCTGCTGTAGTTTGGAGGCATCAATCCTGTCCTACCATAATAAAGGAATCTTAAACTTTCACTGCTAAAGCCCTTGGGAGTTTCCTAATCACTACAGTCAGAGACAACAGGAGGAGGAAATAGAAATATGCAAAAGAAGGTTAATAGAAGCTGTGTGGCTAGGGAATCCTTGATTTAAATGGAATCAGAAGCCCCACTTCTTATTAAAGTAAAGTTGTAACCCCAAGTCAAGTCATTAGTGAATATGAATATAATTTGTTTTACTCCAATTTGAAAATACATGTGTAAATAGTATGTCAGAGTTCTAAAAAGTGCTTATCATTGGTTTCTGGTGCTCTGAGCTCCTTGATAAAGCCTGTATCTAGAACAGCAAGCTCTCACCTACAGAAGCATTTTTCAGCATGTCATCTTTTTATAAAAAAAAAGTTTTAGCTTTTTTGCCCTAAGATGATGAGACAGAATGATTTGCTACTAAAAGTAGTCTGTGTCAATATTGAGCTCTGAAGTCAACTGAGAAAAAAATAAATGCACCCAGAAAAATATTAAGATGTCAATTACATATTGTGGAGAATTTGGTCTTCATTGTCTTGTTCATGGAGCTAACTAAAGCCTTAAATTAGAGGTTCACAGCATAGGATAAAATCCTGCTGCATAAAGAAAATATACAAATGCCACTAAATATAAAGGGCTACACTTTCAAATATAATGCCTTGCAGAATACACAACTTGTCAGACATGTTGCTCTTGATCTCTAGTTTTCCCTTCTCCATTTCAGCTACTCAATTCTTTCTGGCACAGCTCATTTTAAACTTTGGCTGTCTCTGATCCTGATTCATGTCCTGATCCTGAGTCCTGCAGTCTCTTTGGGTATGTCTACACTGCAGTGTAAGCCCAGGACTAGTGGGACTCAAGTCAGCTGATCCCTGTTTTACGACCTGGTGCTTGAGTGTCTACACTGATTCTTAACCCTACATTAAGAATTTTCTAACCTGTTCTCGAACTTGGGCTTCTAGCATCCACACTACAGCAAGCAAACCTGAGTAAACCCAATCATATCCCAGACTTGTTAGCATCCTCCCAAAATAGCCTTTTGATGGTGGTTCTCTGTGGGAAAACTTTATTGCCAACCCAGCACATTACAGGAAGTTTGAACAGCTGCCAACACAGCCTGCTGAACAACAACTTTTCAAGAAGTTCTCTAGCTTGTGCTTTCACTTCTGTATCAGGAAACACACAGAGCTTCTGTGAGGTGCTAGGTGGACATTCTGGAAGTGTTTTCTGACTCACCAAAGGCACCTGACAGATCTTTGGATGGATCAGAGGGAGAAGGCAGAGGATGAAGAGTTCAGTGTCATGGCAGACTCACACTGGCTGACGCTGCTCAGTACATTTGTTATAGCCATTGATGCCCGCTATGTAGAATGGTGTTTCTGGTGAAGGGCCACAATCACTGACTGGTGGGATCATATTGTCATGCAGATCTGGGATGACCAGCAGTGGGTCCAGATTTTTGCATGCAGAAAGCTACATTTCTGGAGCTTTGTGAGCAGCTTTCCCCAATCCTCCAGCATAAAGACATGTGTGAGGGTTGTGATAAGCATCTGGAAGCTGGCTGCCCCGGACTGCTACAGGACACTTGTCAACCAGTTTGGTGTCAGAGATTGTGGGTAAACTGGCAGAGGTTTCCGAGGCAATCAGGAATGTGGTTCACCCCAAGGTGGCAGGCATTAAAAATAATCAGCAGGTAATTGCTGGCTTTGAAAGCTTTGGGTTTCCAAACTGTTCCAGGGCCATTCATGGGACTCATGTGCCCCCAGTTTGCCCTCCTCAAGGAGCACATGAGTACATAATCCTCAAAGGGTACGGATCTATTGTTATGCAGGCCCTTTTTGTCCACAGTTTGATTTATGGATGCCAATGTGTGCTGCATGGGGAAAGTTAATTATGCCAGGATTTTTCACTGATCGCGAGACTAGAATCATAGAGAGGATGGGTTCCCACCAAATGACATGGTCATAAGTGGAGTTACTGTCCCCACCATTATTCTGAGAGACCGTGCCCAGACGCCTAACTGGGTTTGATACTCTGTCCTGACTGCGGGCCAGAGTAATTCCCCAGTGGTGGGTGACACACAGAGACATAGTGAGGCGGAGTGGCCTCCCACAGATCCAGAGAGGGAAGGAGGACAACATCACCAACCCACAACACACACTTCTGTGCTAATCTGAGCATACAAATGTGTGTTTTGTTCACCTAGTTGAATCACTAAGTTTTAAGGCTGGGTTCCCTATGTGCTTCCTTTTTTCCTGTCACCTTATTTATTTTAGTCTCATTTATCAATAGAAATGTGCAGTTTTTCAAACATAATCTGAAAGTTAGAATCTTTTGTTTGTTTCCTTTATCTCAAAACATATTTCTAGATATTGCAGACTATGTGGCTTTCAATAAAAAAAATACTGCAGATACTATATATCATTGACAATTTTCTCAAGAGGTCCTTCTCAGACTATATTAGATTTTGGATTTGATGCCTATTTGTTCTAATTATGAATGCTGTCATTTGAGTTAAATTAAAATTGCACCTATCTTAAAATGACTCCTAGGTATTAACTACCTTAGGGAGAGCAAGCAATCTAAATTAAAACTTGTTACTCATATAGATAAGAACACAAAAGGCTTTTGAAAATGTCAAGGTTTTTTAAAAAAAAAACTTTATATTTGTTGATTTTATATAAGAATATAAGCATAATGAAACATAACACACACACACACACACATATATATTTCATTATATGCACAAAGTGGCAATAGCATATAAATAATAAATGTCAATGTTCGTTATCTGAAGAACCTGGGGACAAAAAAAAACCCATTAATTCTTGAAGTGACTAAAAAGATAAGTAAGTGAGAACATAATCTACAAGTATCAGGGACTAATATTAAACTGCAGGGATACTGAATAGTTTCATGTGTTTCCAACCATTCTTGTATTTTTTGACATGTTTCTATTAGTCATTTTCCCCATTAATGCATTAGTAAAGAGCTCATTCAGCTAGTCTGTGTATGAGGGAGGAATTGCAGATTTCCATTTTCTCAGAATGACTCTTTTGGCCACTAGAATAGTTACTGTAACTCATTTCTGAATGTTCTAGTAATTCCAACTCATCCAGTACCCCTAAAATGCACAGGCTTGGAGAAGGGAAAATAGTTGTATGAATTGTTGTAGTCGTGTTGGTCCCAGGATATTAGAGAGACAAGGTGGGTGAGGTAATATCCTTTTTGGAGCAACTAGCTTTTTGGGACCTAACACCGAGCTCTTCTTTACGTCTGGGAAAGACCTGAAGAAGAGCACTGTGAAAGCTCAAAACTTTGTCTCACTAACAGAAGAATAAAAAATATTACCTCACCCAACCTCTCTCTCATGGGGAAAAAGTGACACTTATAGTTTGAGACAGCACTGAATATAGTATTCCAGAACACATTTTTGACAGATATAGAGGAAGTACAAAAAGTTGGCATGTGGCACTTTGCACTTCCAACACTCACTGTATGTTGTTAATCTAGCCTTAAATAAATGCTCTGCAATCCAGTAGTACCTATTGAATATCTTGCTTTGGAAGAATCACAGGGATAAAGAACTTGAAGTATCTTTCACCTTAAGCCAGATATACTCCCAGATTTCTGTTGTGATAGTAAGACTTTCATTCTCCCATTTTTCTTTGAGACTAAAATGGAGAGGGAAATATAAAGAATTAAGCCACCTATAAGTAAATCCTACAAAGTGACTTTTGTTTCCATATTTCTTAATATGTTCTTCCAGAAAAGAGAAGGTTAAAACAGACCACTTGTCCCCTATCCTTACATGAATCCTTGAGCATAGTCATTGAAAGAAGGAACTGTTAGACAGAAGTAGCTGGTATTTTTTACACATGTAATCCAAGAATGCTGGTCTATCATTTTGTAGGTTTAATTTTAGTTAATCCCTTTCCTATATAAATTGTATTAAGCATGGAGTTAATCTACACCTCAAGATCAAGGGCATCCCATAATGGTATGAAAAGAGAATTAGTAAAATAGGATGTTGTAGTCACCTTAATGTGTTTCATAATGCCCCATGTAAATGAAAGATGAGATTTTTCCTTAAGCATGTGGATATCCTATTGAAGGACAGAAGCGCCTCTTTGTGGCCTGGGCTAAGGATAGTTGAAGAATGCCTCCACTTTCAGCTCATGTGAGTCCCTCTTCTCTGTATGTAGACAAGTTTTTTTCATTTAGAAACTGAACTATAAAAATAACCTATTTTCCAGTAACCCATTTTCCCTTTCTCTTCTCTCTTACTCTCTCTTTCTAGGCTTTTCAAAAATCTGATTGTAATATATATATTTACAGAGTGTCTAATGAGTGAATGTATTCCTAGATGCTTACTGTACCTTCCATGTAATGCTGTTAATCATTCTGTCCTACTTTCATAGTATTATCGTGTTGCTACATCTAAGATTAATGAGGCAGTTATTAGCATATTGGTAACGTGGGGAAAATCTCTTAATTTTTTACTTTGGGGAAATTATACCTGTAGTTAAATTCTGTAGTTCTTCTTGCCAGGCAGTATAAAATGTTTGCCTTGATTGTGCTAAAAAACTCCTGTGCAACATAATTTTGAACTGTAGTCACATAGTGAAACCTATGAAAAATATATGGAAAGAATTTATTTTGTTTGCTTGTTTTTTTTTAAAGAAAATTAAGTTTATTGTATGTATAAATTATGAACCAGGTGCTACCATTTGAACTATCTGAATTTAGCCCATACTGCACAAAATACGTTTATATCTATTTCAGTAAATATATGTTTAATATATTCCATATATAAAAGAGAATCCATAACTTGCCCTAAGCAACTCAGTGTATTTATTGAAATGTGTGAAAATTATTTCTGTACAGTATTACCAAATTCAGATATTTATAATGACAACATCTGGTTCATTATTTATACATAGAATGAACTTGCTTTTCTTTAATAACATCCACACTTTTAAAAATAGGCTATATGGATTAATTTCAGTTTAAAAATATGTTGCAGAACTATTTTAACAATCAAGGGAAAAACTATAGATTAAATGATAAAAAATAAAAACTAGAAATTCTGAGTGCTCCAGCTTTTGTGTACCCAATTTTGAGACTTCCTAAAGAGACTTAAAGAGGGGACCATGACACAGAAAGCCAATTCTCTTGTCCTATTCTCTGACCCCGTCCCAAAGCCCTGAATAGTTTGTAGCCCAGGAAATATCTTCAATTGGATTGGGGGAAAGGGAAAACCCTGCTACAGAGCTGCACTTCATAACTTTCTTCTCCACAACTGCTGCAGGTACGTACTCTCAGTGACTCATGCAAGTAGAGGGGAGAATTGCTATTGGATTTATTTAAAAAAAAAAAACTATCCCCAGCTGGGGAATTGAATTTCCCACCTTCCTATGCAAAAGTACCTTAGCAAAAGGATCCATTTCCTAAACCAGCTTTGCTGGACAGATAGGAAGAATGGTTGAACTAGTAATGACACTTGGATTATGTGTGTTAAAACTACGTGTGGATGGAAAGGTGCATTGTCTGGCCATTATGATAACAGCAAGAGAATCTTCTGCACATACAGAATTATCATGAGGCCAATGCAGAGTGCTGGTTTTAACTCTCATCAATCTATACAGATTCTTTAAATGTTCTATTTGTTACAATTTAGATCTTATAGAGCCTGACCATTTTCCATTGAAATCAATGGGGATTGGATTAGTCCCCAAGTGTCTACAGTGTAATTAGAATTTAACAGCCTGGATGCAGTTGTTTCATTTCTCTACAAAGTGAGAAAAAGGTTAATATAAATATTTGTCTTTGATTGAAATTAACATTTTTATCAATCCTTAATTTGAATGTGTTCACACATCCATGTAATCCAATCTAGTGCATCAGCAACATTTTTCTGATGTGTAATTTCTGCTAAGTGTTTTCTGCATGTTGCTGTATCTTGTGACCAGTAAACTCTGGATATAAGATGGTATTTACATTTTATGAAAAGGGACTGTAGCAGAGTGCAGCTGGTCCCCCTTGGCTCCTGCCTCTGGTAGGTCCACAGATCAGAGGGGTAGCCATGTTAGTCTGGATCTATAAAAGCAACAAAGAGTCCTGCGGCACCTTATAGACGAACAGACTTACCGGACCATAAGCTTTTGTGGGTGAATACCCACTTCATATGCATCTGACAGTATGCATCTGATGAAGTGGGTATTCACCCACGAAAGCCTATGCTCCAATACATCTTAGTCTATAAGGTGCCACAGGATTCTTTGCCGCTTTAATAGGTCCACAGAATCACTCTGAGACCCTGGGGATAGTAACCACTGGTGCAGTTTATTTATAGACTTGTTCCCACCACTGTTTCACCATGTACAGTTGGGCCTTCTGTCAAGGTTCCTTCCCCACTCTGAACTCTAGGGTACAAATGTGGGGACCTGCATGAAAGACCCCCTAAGCTTATTTTTACCAGCTTAGGTTAAAACTTCCCCAAGGTACAAACTATTTTACCTTTTGTCCCTGGACCTTATTGCTGCCACCACCAAACGTTGAACAAAGATAATAGGGAAAGAGCCCATTTGGAAACATCTTTCCCCTCAAAATCCCCCCAAGCCCTACACCCCCTTTCCTGGCGAAGGCTTGATAAAAATCCTCACCAATTTGCATAGGTGAACACAAACCCAAACCCTTGGATCTTAAGAACAATGAAAAAGCAATCAGATTCTTAAAAGAAGAATTTTAATTGAAGAAAAAGTAAAAGAATCACCTCTGTAAAATCAGGATGGTAAATACCTTATAGGGTAATCAGATTCAAAACACAGAGAATCCCTCAAGGCAAAACCTTAAGTTACAAAAAGACACAAAAACAGGAATATACATTCCATCCATCACAACTTATTTTACCAGCCATTTAAACAAAACAGAATCTAATGCATATCTAACTGGATTGCTTATTAACTCTTTACAGGAGTTCTGACCTGCATTCCTGCTCTGGTCCTGGCAAAAGCAATACACAGACAGAGAGAGCCCTTTGTTTTTCCCCCCTCCAGCTTTGACAGTATCTTGTCTCCTCATTGGTCATTTTGGTTAGGTGCCAGCGAGGTTATCTTAGCTTCTTAACCCTTTACAGGTGAAAGGGTTTTTCCTCTGCCAAGGAGGGATTTAAAGGTGTTTACCCTTTCCTTTATATTTATGACACCTTCACTGTCTTCAGGCAGGGGGGAAGGAAGAACTACCTTCTTGCTTCCACTCCCTGCCTTCTCTTTCTTTCTGCTTTTCCCCCTGGCTTCCTTCCCCTGAGGCTTTTATACAGCCCCAGGCTAATTAGATGGCAGCTTTCTCTGCCTCCCCAATTAGGGCCAGGTTATCTCCAGGCAGCTGTATCCCCTTAATGGGAGCTGGTGTGACAGAGGGCTGAATCGGCAATGCTTTGCCTAGCACCCTGTCACACACCTCCCCTCCCCTTCCAACTGCCAGGTTCACCTCTCCATGTCCTCTCCTTCCTCTACCAGGGAGGGGGGCCTCTATGGGGGAGTCTTTCCCCTCTTTAGGGTCAGTTCCAGGGTTTGCCATGCAGAGTTACTTCATCCCCCATGCACAGAAAGTACTTTTTGTGGGGGCTGGACAGCTCCACCAGAACCCACAGGTCCTCAAACCATTCATATCCCCCTGGACGTTCTCATGTTTTTTCCTACTTCCTTTCCGTCAGGAGTTCGGGGTTGATCCCTGCCCTCTGTTGAACACTCAGGGCTTCCTGTCCCCCAAGCTCGTCCAACGGGGCATGGGTCTTTTCCTTTGGGGGGTCTGCTAATAAGGTCTTTCTTTGGGCCTTGCTCTCCAGTTGAGGACCCTGGGATGGATGTTTCTCCCATAGTTTCCCTCTCTTTTCTTGGGCTCTGTTGTCTAGGGGTTTTCTGTTCTGGGTCTCTACCCCCAACCTCATGGAATCTCCCCTATTTCTTATCTTAGGCTTCCTCCATCTGCCCACCCTCCTGGGAAGCGGTTCCAGTCTGTACCCATCACCAACGGATAAGAAAGGCCCTTTACTACCCCAACCTGTTGCCACTTAAACTTGCTCTGATGCTTAGGGGCACCTGGGCCATAGGGTATTGTCTCCTATCCCTAAGGATGCATTCTACGTCCATCTTCGCACCGGGAATCCACCAGTGCGACCTCACCAGCTTCCCCAGAAGACTTCTAAAATATATTGGGCATAGTCTGTTCCCTTAACTCACAAAAAAATTCTCTCTCAGTCTCGGGGAGAAAGTCATTTAACAGTCCTTTTGATCACTCCTTAATCCTGAGACCAAGTCACTTTTGTAACTGTTTATAGGCCTGTGATGTTAGCTCTCAGCACTGGCAGAAGAGGTATGAAACTTGCTGGAGACAGACTGTAAGATACCTGGAGCCAAATTTTTGACCATTATCTTTCAAATATATGATGGGGCATGTTCTTATCTGAGGCTATTGTAGTCTTTCTGGGGCCAATCTTCCTTGAATTCAAACATTATAGGCACATAGTAAACATTCCATTATTTCCAATAGAAATTAGATCAATACATTCATACAGGAAATGCACCATAGCTCTACAGTAACTTTACCTCACTGACAGCACAGTGTTCATAAAGTTCTTACTGAGCAGTATTCTTAGATTATTACACAGCAGTGCCACATCTGTCACAGTAATAATTACCCATTTTTGTACAGAACTGTGATTTACTTTGATGAAAGAAGCTATGTAAGAGCATAGTATTTAAGTGGAATGTGAGATTTATTTTAATCATTTCCTGATATTACTGTTCCTTCAAAATTGTACTTACTGCTAGGAAACTATTATCTTGACATGTTGCAGTTATGGTCATCTAAGAACAAAATTTCGGCAAACAAACAATTATTTTTTCAAGAGGTCTGTGCCAGAACACATTCAAAACCCTTATGTGATACAGCTTACTTCCATCACCTGTTAGGTAAGGAGTTAAAAGCTGGTTAGTGCACCTGTGACTGACTGAATTACGCTCTCCTGGTCAGAGGGGGCGGAACTAGGTAAGGAGTATTAGGCACCTAGGCCTTTTTTAGGAACCAGAGGAAGCTCATAGGTTAGGAAACTGTAGGGGAGGTAGGATTCTTCCATAGAGAGGAACCCACAGAGAGCAGGTCAGGCACTTGTGAAGAATGCCCTGAGGCAGGGTCAGTTAAAAGTGCATCAGTGAAGCCTAAAATGGATTAGTTCAGTAGAGAAAAGAGAAGCTGGGAGGATCTAGGGCAGGGATTGGCATACTTTGGCTCGTGTCCCACCAGGGTAAGTACCCTGGTAGGCCGGGCCAGTTTGTTTACCTGCTGCGTCTGCAGGTTTGGCCAATAGCAGCTCCCACTGGCCGTAGTTCACCACTCCAGGCCAATGGGGGCTGCAGCCCGTGCCACTTCCCGCAGCCCCCATTGGCCTGGAACAGTGAACTGCTGCCAGTGGGAGCTGTGATTGGCTGAACCTGAGGACACAGCAGGTAAACAAACTGGCCTGGCCCACCAGGGGGATTACCCTGGAGGGCCGCGGGGCAAAGGTTGCTGATCCCTGATCTAGGGAGAAGCCAGAGGCTTGAGAACCAAAGGGAGATTATGTTAAACACAAGCTGTGGGAATAAGCACAAGGGACCTTAGAGGTAGAGGGGGCCCAGGAGACCAGCAGTGTGTCTGAGAAAGTAGACCTAGTTGCTTAATACATGGTCACTGGTCTAGAACCCATGGTAGAGGGTGGGCCTGGGTCCCCCTATTAGCCCCTGAGGAAGGATTGTGGAAACCCCAAGGCAAGAGTAGATTAGGGTCTTCTGGGAGAAGCCCTGGGGGAGGGCCAGTAAAAATGCTTTAGCAAATCCTGACAGAGGTTGAAAAATTATTTGAATATTTACTGTGGACTTTCACTTAAACCTTTTGTTAACTTGGAAGGGGACTGAACTTTATGTGACTTGGCTAGAGGACCCAGCCATGGAAGATCCAACAAGAAGCAGATGAGGTGTTGCAGATGAGGACCCCTTGCAGTATTTCACTCTGACACAAGGGGAGCGCACTACCTTACATCTTAATTCTACATGTAATTCCCTGCATTTAATCCTTATGGAAAGGTAGTCCGTTGCTATTTGAAAGCTCCAGAACAAGGGTCCCCAGTCCCCAGGATCCCAAATGTCTGTTTTCTCAGGTGCCTAAGATGAAAATAACCTGTGGGGGCAGGGAAAGAAGTCTGACAAGCTAGGGCATCCAATTGCAAGCCCTGGATAGTTTGCACATCATGGGACCATCCAGAAAAAATGAACTGATCAGAGACCTCTCATGTTAGAAAAAAGGACTTGACTGAAGATAGTTGGCTTCCAGTAACAGCAATAGATACCTCTCTTTGGTTGCTTTTGAAGGGGAAAAAAAGGCACACAGAGAACTCATAGCCCACTGTTCCAAAGGTGAACCGGTGATGAGACAGGTGGAATCAGTAGATTCATCCCGTCTTGGGGACATAAGGGTTACATAAGGTTAACTTTGTGAAAGAGATGTTCCCCTCCACACACATTAACTCCATATTTCATTATACACCAGATGACAAAAGACAACTCCATGTCTGCAAATTCAGCAAGAGTTTTCATTTAATCAATACATTGTTTCTCCAGTATGAAAACTCTTCTTTTGTGAAACATAGAAAATAATATTTCTTCCCTGAATTTTGGGTTCAGGCTTATAATCCCTTGATGTTCATAACTGTGACATTACCCAGGATACAATCTGTGATGATAAGTAGCTGTGTCCCTTCAGTTCCCCATACTGAAGTATCTTTTATACTGTTTTACTGTGAGAACTACCACTCCTGGTCTGCTCACACACAGCCTACAGAATGTAAGTTACTGCCAGTTATAGGGAGTGCTATACCCAGCCATTCATGCATTACACTGCAGAGAAACACCAGCAAATTCCCAGTCCCAGATTTTCCCCAGAAATGTACATCATGTACCGCTCAGCTCTCTCCCGGAGAATAAAAGCTCATATAAAGTCCATCATTTCATTAATAGAAAATGGTATGCACAAATCCAGTTCTCCCATGTGGAGTTTCCCAAACACACTGGTTTAGATAAAACCCAATAACAAGTTTATTAGCTATAAAGAATATATTTAAGTGATTACAAGTAATAAGGCATCAGTCAGAATAGGTTAAAAGAAAATAAAAGTAAAATGCAAATAATACCAAACTTAATAAGCTAAGTGAATTCAAAGCAAAGGTCTGTCTCACCACATGTTCCAGCAGTCTTACTGGCTGAATTTCAGTCAGGAGTATCCTCCCCACCCCAGTCCAATGCTGCTTCCTCTGTTCAAGTGTTGTCAGTGCCATGAACAGATAGAGAGGGAGGAATAATTTGTGGTGCTCTCCCTCTTTTCATAGTTCTTTCTCTTCTTTGAGAAGCATCTCCAGCTGAGGTTCAGGAAAGAGAAAGTCTGTGTGGATGGAAACCCCCACATG
Organism: Lepidochelys kempii; assembly: GCF_965140285.1. NCBI lineage: Eukaryota > Metazoa > Chordata > Testudines > Cheloniidae > Lepidochelys > Lepidochelys kempii. The sequence continues at coordinate 85,577,554 of NC_136380.1, forward strand.
TTTTTTCTCAAGATGTGCATTTTCACCCACATCCTCTTTCTTGATAAAGAATGACCACTTAACCAGCTGATGGTCCATTTGATTACTTAACCAGCTGATGGTCCATTTGATTTGGTTGACAACTGGCTGAGGAGTTGGATAGCCTTTTGTCTCTGGGTAACTAGTTTATGGCTGCTCCCCGCAGACTTGGGACATGTCTAGTAAAGCTTACAGAGGAGTCCTCTAACTTTAATGTGATGTTGCCATACATATTTTACTGGGACAATAATGGTCAGCAGGTTATTTGTTTTTGAATGATACCTCACAAGGCATGCTTTGTAAAAATGTGTCATAGCCTTGTAAAAGGGGTACAAACTGTCACTGTAATGGTGCCATTTATGCCATCCTTCTTTACATTAATATATCTTACTCCTCAGCTATCCTGTCTGAAATCAGAAATTCATGGAGTAAGTTATGACCCAGAAATACCCTTGACTGGAACTATGCACATACTGTAATTTTCCAAAACTAGTTTGGCAGATTTCTTAAAAGAGCAAGATTAATTATTTCTGTAAGAAAATGGCTATTTCCTATAATCAATTCAGAGTTAAATCTGCTAAAATTATTGCTCATCATAATTCCTTGCAGGATTTAATGCTATAAGCACTTTGTATAAATTGGCATTGGCCTCTGATAAAAAGTTCATTAGCCAGACTTCATTGTGTCTGAGAATTAATCTCCTTTCAGTATTTTGGAGACACTAAAGCATCTCATAAACACAGACATTAATTTAACAGACATAAACAAAGATAAGACACCATAGCCCCTTTGTTGAATGATAAAACATTGTGACTTTAGTGATACCAGACGAACAAACACACTAAGCTAATGGAGGAGGATAATCAAAGTGATATGTAGGGCAAGGTACAGAGCCAAATTTCTGAGCAGTGATGCAAATACATGTGATTAAACTAGCAGTAAGATAAAGCAACCCTATTTTTAAGTTCCTCCGTTTACTGAGAAGAGGTACAGCATGGGAAGGAGGCTCACATGCTTTCCCATGCTGGCCCAAAGTTACACAGCTGTGGCTTCAGATTTTCTGCTAAAACTACCAACATCCTCTATCTTTTATCTTTCAGAGTAACAGCCGTGTTAGTCTGTATTTGCAAAAAGAAAAGAAGTACTTGTGGCACCTTAGAGACTAACCAATTTATTTGAGCATAAGCTTTCGTGAGCTACAGCTCACTTCATCGGATGCATACTGTGGAAAGTGTAGAAGATCTTTTTATACACACAAAGCATAAAAAAATACTTCCCCCCACCCCACTCTCCTGCTGGTAATAGCTTATCTAAAGTGATCACTCTCCTTACAATGTGTATGATAATCAAGTTGGGCCATTTCCAGCACTGGAAATGTCCCAACTTGATTATCATACACATTGCAAGGGGAGTGATCACTTCAGATAAGCTATTACCAGCAGGAGAGTGGGGTGGGGGGAGGTATTTTTTTCATGCTTTGTGTGTATATAATAAGATGATCTAAACTTTCCACAGTATGCATCCAATGAAGTGAGCTGTAGCTCACAAAAGCTTATGCTCAAATAAATTGATTAGTCTCTAAGATGCCACAAGTACTCCTTTTCTTTTTACCTTTCATCTGTTTGTCTTTAGGCTGTAAGCCCTTCAGAATAGGGATTGTCTTTCAGTTTTTGTTCAGTGCCCAGCACAAGGAGGCCCCCAAGCTCCATTGGGGCTTTGGATGCTACCATTATACAGTGTCTAGCTCGACACTGAACTTAGTTGTGCATTCTAGATGCTACTGCAATACAAATAATAAATAATGCCACAGTTATCACGATGATTTTGTGATATGGACACCATTCGTTAGAAACTAGACACAGACCACCAACTCAGGTGTCACTTACGCTGCTGAAGAGCTGTCAGACTATAGGAACTTTTAGTCCACAGTGACATAGGGCAAATTTGTCTCATTGGCCTAAAAGTGTGAGGTTTTGTGTCTCATAACGAATCACATAAATCCACCCAGTAGTCCAGTTTAAAAGAAGAGATAAGAGGAAACAAATCCAAACTTCTGAATTTTGGAAGAGATAAGCTTAGGTTTGAATTACTGGGTCCAGATCTGATTCTGTGCCTCTGATTCTGAAAACAGCTTGTGAGGTTTTAATGCCACCGAATCTAAACTGGATCCCTAATTCCAGTTCAGCTTCAGATGTGATTGAACAGATAAAAGAGATGAACACAACATGTTGGGGAGGAGTCAACAGGGCTTTTGAAAATGAAAGTCATTTCTTACCAACAAATTAGAATTCTTTGATGGGGTTAACAAAAATGTGGGCAAGGATGATCAAGTGAATATGGTGTACTTGGATGTTCAAAAAACTTTGACTAGATCCCTCACCAATGGCTCTTAAGCAAAGTAATCAGTAATCAGTTAAGAGGGAAGATCCTCTCATGGATCAGTAAGTGGTTAATCGATAAGAAACAAAGGATAGCAATAAACATGAAGTTTTCACAGTTTAGAGCAGGGGTTCCCAAACTTGGTTTGCGGCTTGTTCAGGGTAAGCCCGTGGTGAGCCGCAAGATGCTTTGTTTACCTGAGCGTCCGCAGGTATGGCCGCTCGCAGCTCCCAGTGGCTGTGGTTCACTGTTCTCGACCAATGGGAGCTGAGGGAAATGGTGCGGGCTGGGCCACTTCTATGGCATTGAGGCAGTACTTCAGGTCAGATTTTTTTTTAAAATAGTGCTTTAAGATGCAGCTAGACACCTAGGCATGTTTGAAAATCCTAGTAGGTGCTGATGTGCATCTTTAGGCACCTAAATAACTTTTAAAAATAAATCTGACCCTTCCTCTATGCTTCCAGGACTCTTATCTGTTAGTTCCCAATAGTTCTGCTTACAGAAGTGGAGGTTGTGACAGCCTGCAATCTTTTGTCTAATGGTCTAGGCCATTTTAACAATTAACTTGCAAAAAGTATAGGAACTTATCAGTGTCAACTCATTCCACTGAGATCTTTCCAAAACAAAAGTCATACTAGAGACCTGTGGTTGCTGAATTTTGTGGAATAGCTTTATTGGTACATACAATATATTGGGGGCAAGAGTCATACTCTACTGATTGGGCACATGCCCTATACTCAAGATTGAGGGCATAATGTACCTCCAGTAGAACAGAGCAGGCTTTATAATGTGTAGAGTATGTTAGAATATAACTAAGTCCTGTCTTATTATGGACTTCAAAAAGGTTAAGATAAAACTGATGAGGTAGTTTTTGCATCATCTTCTTTTAGAGATCATTCTCCAATAATCGCCAAGATAATTTCATCCATACCTAAGCAAAACATATGATAAACCTCTCCACAAATGGTCCTTAAGGTTTAAGGGCCTGATCCTGAGAGCTACTGAGCACTGCCAAGGGGAGTTGTTGGTGCTCAGCATCTCACAGGATTGAGCCATGGGAAAGCTGATAATTTTATAGAGCAGCAATATGTTATATAAAGATTTCAGAAGCTTTTTAGTATTTTTAAAATACAATACTGTAATTTGTTACTCCTCATTCTGAATTGTGTCCTCTTGAATATCTATAAAAATATAGATAAGGAGAATTGAGTCAAGAAGATGGTGCTCACTTCTGGACAAGGTTTGTGCTAGAGGATTAGCATAAGAACATAAGAATGGCCATATTGGGTCACACCAATGGTTCATGTAGACTAGTATCCTGTCTGCCAATAGTGACCAATGCCCAATGTTTCACAGGGAATGAAAGGATAGGGCAATTTTCTAGTGATCCATAGCCTGTTGTCCAGTCCCAGCTCCTGGCAGTCAAAGGTTAGGGACACCCAGAGCAAGGTGTAGCATCCCTGACTATCTTGGCTAATAGCCTTTGGTGGAGAAATCCTTCAAGAATTTACCTAATTCTTATTTTTTAAACTCAGTTATATATTTGGACTTCACAACATCCCCTGACAATGAGTTCCACAGGTTAACAGATCATTGTGTGACACATTACTTCCTTATATTTTAAACCTACTGCCTATTAATCTCATTGGGTAAACCATGGCTCTTGAGTTATGTGAAGGGGTAAACATGTTCTCCATGCCATTCATGATTTTATAGAGCTTTATCATATCCCACCGCAGCCATCCCTTTTCTAAGATGAACAGTGTTTTTAAATCTCTCCTCATATGGAAGCTGTTCCATACGTCTAATCATTTTGTTGCCCTTCTCTGTATTTTTGAAATGTGGTGACCGGAATGGCATGAAGTATTTAAACTGTGGTGGTACCATCAATTTATACAGTGGCATTATGATATTTTATATTTTATTGTATATCCCTTTCCTAATGGTTCCTAACAGTATTAATTGTCACTGTACATTGTATAGATGTTTTCAGAGAACGATCATTGATGACTCCAACATCTTTTTGAGTGGTAGCAGCTAATTTATACCCTCATTTTGTATGTATCATTGGGATTATGTTTTCCAATGTGCATTCATTTACATTTATCAACACTGAATTTCATCTGCCATTCTGTTGCCTAGTCTTGTGAGATCCCTTTGTAACTCTGCATAGTCAGCTTTGCATTTAACTATCTTGAGTAATTTTGTATCATCTGCAAACTTTGCCACCTTACTATTTACCCCTTTTTCAGATTTTTTTATGAATATGTTGAACAGCTCTAGTCCCAATACAGATCCTTGGGGAGTACCACTATTTACCTCTCTCTGCCATAGAAGTATCTCCACAGGGTTTGCACAAGGAATGGGAAGGTGAGGGATAAACTACAGAGACAGACATGGAGATGAAATCTTTCCCCCCACCCTGTGACATTTATCACCTTTTCCCCATTTGTTGTGAAATTGCTTGGCAATGTGGCAGACAGGGGAAGCCCTATAAGAGTCAGACTGTGAGGAAAGCACTGGGAGTCACAGCGGAGGAAAATAAATGGGGACAGCAGGATGGGATGGGAGTTCCCATAAATTGTGAATTCATAACAGTAATTTAAAATAAGTTAGTCCCTCCTGTGGGTTTCCCAGTGTCCACTATCTTGTAAGCTTTTCAGGGCAGAGATTCTTTATTCTGTGTTTTATACATCACTGGGCACTTGCTTGCTGCTAAATTAATATTCTAGTAATTTGATTTGTTTTTAAGCTCTTCATACACAAAACAGCCAAATAAAAATCAGTTAAGCTACAGGAAGATGGTACTACTGACCCTTTTTAATCTAATAAGGCTTAGCTATCCTATACAAATAGACAGATGGTCTCAGAAGTATTCAGTTGTCATTAATTAAAGCAATATTGCAAATCTACTGGGATCAAGTTAGGGGACTTCCAGGATCTCAAAACTAAAACCATTATTGTTTAAGTGTTTTTTTTCCTGCTTTAGCAGCAGCTATGTAGCTTTAATGAAGCAAGAAACTAAATCTCCAGTAGCTTGCTGACAGTGAGATTTAAGAACTTCTTGGTGGAAGATTAACTGTACGGAGATCAAAGTGTACAATTCAATATAAAATGAGTTTGATTTTTTTAGAGGTTTTTCAATCTTTATTTTCTTTGCCAGAATTAGTTATGTTCTTTCAGTTTCCTTCAGCAAATACCTGTGTGACCGGGTCCTAGTGGTGAACCAGCTGTGGTCACTCAATTAGGGTGAACTGCAAAGAATGGGGGAGACAATCCCATTGAAGATGGTGGATAGTCTCATACTTAGATTCACCAAGCCAGCATAAAACAGCTTCTTTATTACCTTATTGGTTACTCAGAAGTCTAAACAACACAGTTCCCTTAAAGTGATAAGCCTCAGGCCTCCATCCAGGTACCCACGTCAAATATAATGAAAATTTCTGCAAATCTTATTTCATCATATAAAAGAAAAGGTTCTACTAATCCCAAAGGATCGGACACATTACCTCCCAGGTTAATGAATGTTTCAGTTCTTACCCAAATACATGCTACAGCCAATTCTTATTAACTAAACTAAAACGTTTTAAAAAACAAGAGAGAGAGTATCGTTAAAAGATCCATATACTAGAGACATAAGTTCAATTCATTGAGGTGCAGATTCATAGCAGAGCTTTGTAGTTGCAGAGTTCCTTTAGAATTCAGTTTATAGGTCATAGTCCAATGTCCAAATCTTTTATTCAGGGCGTATCACCATAAATGGGACCTCAGTCTTGAGACTCAAACTTCCCCTGATGAAGCCTAAGCAGACCCAAGAGTCTTTTTATACAGTGTTCTAGATCCACGTGACCACACAGTCCTGGTTAAACAGTAGGGTTTTGATGTAATCTTTTGCTTTCTAAACACCACCAGTAATTAGTTACACAAATTAACATAGGGCAATTTCTCCATTAGGTAGTCTGTTACAAACTTCAAAGAGGCATATAGACAATGACCTTTTACCCAACATTCATCCAAATGTTAATATTCCCTTTCGATTTCTGAATCAATAGTTAGAGTGACAGACAGGAACTGTCTGTTTGTGGATAGCATCTAAGATACACACAATTAGTATTACTTCTAACAATATAGGTTTGCATTTCAAAGTTCTAGCCTATTTAGCATGAATGGCCCTAATTATCATTCCCATACCTTTCTAACATGCCTTTAAAGGTGTTTTTGTGTCATGCAGCCTGCAAGCTATTCAACCCTTTCTAGCCATGTGTTGCAATGTGAATTCACCAAGAGTCACATGAAACACCTTTTACTAGCTTTTTCCCAATATCGTCTTTCAGTTTTCAAACTAGGCTACTTTATTAGAGCGCTTCTCTTCAGACCAGCGGTTCTCAACCCTAGCCCCTGTGCAAAAGGTCACAGGGGCCAGGTCCAGCTGCCCTGCCACACAACGGGCTCTGGGCTTTTGGCTGCCTTGCCACGTGGCGGGCTCTGGGGCCTGTGCTGCCAACTGCTGCTGGCTCTGTGCAGCGGGCTGCTGCCTGGCCCCACACAGTAGGCTCCGGGCTCTGGGCTGCCGGTTACCACACAGCCCCACACAGTGGGGTCCACCTTTGTAGCGGGGTCTGAGTCCTGGCTGCCCCCGAGCCCACATGGCGGGGTCCAGGGTCCCTGCCCCCTGCTCTGCGCCTGGGTATTCACTCCTGTGGAGGGGTCTCTGGGCAGAGGGGTTTGTGGGGAATGGATTAAGTGGGGGGCACTGTGGTTCTCAACCTGCAGCCCAGATAGGACTTTGAGGGCCGACTATGTGGCACACAATGATAAATAGGTTGAGAACCCTTATTAAGGATCAATAAATAATACAAAATTCCAGATGGTCTGTTTGGTGGTCTGCAATGTCTCTGGATATTGTTTTGTTGTGCTTAGAGGCACTAGCCATGGAGCCAGACCTTATTGTGCTAGGCACTTCACACATACAACAAAACTCACCAAAAATAACATGACAGTCTGCATTATTTTTCCATCTATAATGTAGATGTAGAAGGTGTAGGAAATTGGGCTGAATCTGTAATGGCCCTATGACAAACCCTGGAAGCTGCTTTTTTGAATAAATCCCTGATATCAGCTTGCTTACTTGTCTCTTTCTCTTCTGCATAAAAGTAGAGTGCAGAATGTGCAATTGCATAACCTCCTGGGCAGTAGATTGCTATTCCTGGTTACTAGACTGAAGATTTGTATTGGGAGATATCAGAAATGCCAGTTAGTAGAGCTTTCTGGTTGGTAAAGTGCCGGATAACACAGTTTTGACTGTACTTGGGTTACCCCGGGTTACCATCCACCCTCTGAAACCCAAAATCTCCTCTTCTCAGACCCCAGGAAACCTTCTCTTGCAGTAATGTTTGTTTTCTGGAGGGATTGTCTGGTCACCAGCAAAACCCATCCACTCACTCCACTGCTGCTCGTGTTCTGGATCTTCACAGTTGTCCATCTAAATTTAGTTTATATTATATGTCCAGTTGCAAAGGCCACAAAGCACTGGGTAGCTGTTTCCCCATAGAATTCTGAAATGACAGGGAAAGCAACTGTCCTTCATCCCTTGAGTTAATGTCCCAGATGCCTTATAGCAGGAATAACCATGGGATAGAACTATTGTGGGGGTTGTTGGAGGATAAGGGACCTTTTATGCTTGGATTCATATTCAGTTCATATTATTTATGCATCCCTAGCCCTTATAATTCAACATGTGCTTACTGAGGGGTTTTTGTGATGCTAAAGAATGACATTCCAAAGCCTTTCAGGAAATAGAAGTATTAATTACTGTTAATAAATGCAGCACCACTGGTGATGGGTGAGACATTATGTACAGTTTCATCCTTTAAAAATACTTCAAAGCTTTTGAAAGAACCTCCATAAATAATACAAAGCAATGTGCAGCATGATGTGCAGAGAATAGCTATACAACTCACTAAAGTTGGTCATAAGAAGTAAGTGCTAACTTATGTTGTGTGGGAGTTAAGGGGATTTGAATTGTATTATCCGTAGTTTTTGTATTTCAGTAATGTTTCTTTTTTCCATAATTAAATTTTCAAAGATATATTAGAACATTCAGTGCACAGCAATACAGCCTGGAAGAGTAGGGCAAGTTTTGCATCTCAGGTGTGAATGAAGATTTTATATACACTTACGTTTTTTCTTTCATATTGTTGTGCGTGCTTGTACCAGTTTATGTGCACTGCTATCAAGCTGTGATGAGAGAGAGAAACTGACATTGCCAAGTCATTTTTCAATTAATAAAAGTGTAACTGGAGCTGTCACTTATTCCTGAATGATTCATAATAAATGTTTCAGAATAGCAGCCATGTTAGTCTGTATTCACAGAAAGAAAAGGAGTACTTGTGGCACCTTAGAGACTAACAAATTTATTTGAGCATAAGCTTTCATGAGTATTTTTATGGTCTTATGATCTGGTTTTGTCTCTTTAACAGGAAGCCATGACTTACCATAAACTAGACATTTTAAACAAAGTTATCATATATTCCTGACAGTTCGGGGTTTTTATATATTTATACTGGAATCTGTTCCTTTTGGATTTTTCCTTTTTAGTTCTCCACAGTTTGCCTGCACATCTGGTTAAAAAGATTGTATAGCATTTTTTTTTAAGTTTTGCTTAGTTCTATTGTTAGTATCCTCTGCTGTGTTCCACAAGTATTTTTTTCTTGCCTTTTCCTACCTCTTGTTTTGAATTACCTGTACCTATATTTTTCTACTGGAATAGCTAGCTGATGCTGGCTTAAAGCAGATGGATATCTCATGGATACTTAATTTACAGCAAGTTGTTTAACTTCTTCAGTGGACATCTGTCTCTGGTGTTGCTCTTGTTTAGCTGATAGCCTTTTAGATCTGCTGATTTCAACTTCCTGACCAATGATGCCAATTGTTGCTGCTGTGCAGATGTCTCAAACATCTGTTTTTGCAGTGTATTTTTGTCCAAGTTTTGAAATTACGGACACTCTGGGGATTAGAAATGGGCTTCATTCCCCTCCTGACATAATAGTGGTACTTGGGGATGTTTCTACCTTTTTTTAAAGCTACCCAGAAAAGGAATCTATTTTGTACAGCGTCTTCATATAGAGCTTACAGAGAGTCTGTCATGACAACCAGAGAAGTAATTCAGCAATGAGATACCGATGTCTATTGTTTATAGGTTGAATTCAAATGGGCCGGCAAGTGCGCTTGCTTACAGTTGTAGTCTATAAAACAAATATTTATTTTGGTGCCTATAGGCTTCAGCAAAGATGAGGGCTCCATTGTACTAGACATCATACAAACACCTAATAAGTGGCCATCCCTGCCTAGAAGAACTTACACTTTAAATTAAAACTTCAGAGGAAAAAAGGTGAAAAAGGAAATAATTTAAATCCCATTTTACAGATCGGAAAATTGAATCAAGGGCTCATGTTGAACAGCATGTACATAGGTAGAGACCTGCACCCAGATGGAGGCCAATTGGAGTCAACTTCAACTTCTGTTTAGCTGGGGATGAGGAGAAAATATTTTAAAACAGTTACCCTGGTGGGGTGGGACATATTATTTTTAAGTCACAAGAAAAATGACCAAAGGTTCAAAATAAGTATGTGAAACCTACAGATTCAAAACCTAAAATGTCAGGATATTCCCTCAACCCATATCCTAAAACCCACCAAGCACAAGAAATGGAGCCTCTTAATATCTTCTCAGTGTGCTATATATGTCAAAGATTAAGCCTACATAGTTTAGCAAGAAGATTAAAGAGGGAGTCAGATATATAAAATGTGTACTTTAAAGAAAGTTATTCATGAGCTCCTAATTTTGTAGCAAACTAAATTAAAAGATGACAAATATAAAACTGACAAATATTTTACACATAATGCATACTTAACCTATATAATTACCATTACAAGATATTTTTAATATATCTTGGCAAACTTTTTTCAGCCAAAATAGTCAGATTTGTGTCAACCAAAACACTTCATGGATTAATGCCAAATTTATTAAGTTTCTTGGTCAATTTCCTCCCCAAATCAAAGGTTCATTCTGACACTTTTGAAACAATGTTGTTGTTGGTTTTTTATTATTATTTTTTATTTAAAATGACTATTTTGGATTTTACTACACTTTCTTTTTACAGTGACTTAAAAAAAACACGTTGTTTGTCTCAAACTTTTTTGATTGAGCCATCAAACCAAAAAATCAGTTATTTACACAGCTTTAATCATTAACCTCTGAAACTCACTAACACAAGATATTAATATCAAAAGATTAGCAGGAATAAAACAAATATATATTTTATATGCAGTTGCCTACAGTTACATAGATAGGAGGATTTATAAGGTATATAAAAGCATTATTCCTCAATGTAGAAACTAACCACAAATTGTCTGTCTGTAATTAGACAAACCTCTCTATGCACAAGGTGTTCTATACTTGTCTATTATGGAGTATGGATGAGTGGGCTGTCCCCATGTGGCAGGGTGTGTCTGCTCTTCCCTTTTTTGTCCCTCTTCCAGACCCTTTTTACAAAGACTCCACACACTTGCTTGTCCAATTGCCACCTTCACAGGGCTCTGGGTTTATTCTGATGGCAGCTCTGAAGTAAAACTCAAGAGTCCCAAAAATCTGTCCCAAGGCATGGCTCTTGCCTCAAAGCCTGGGTGAATGAGCGGGTTTCTTCATCTAGTGCTCATCCTCTTTTATAAATTGTTAGTGGCAACATGCCCGGGAGTTTGGATTGCAGCTGTCCTGTTCAGAGCTGACTCCCTGGTAGACTTACTAGAGTCAGTATCTCCAAACAACTGCTTTTGCCCACTTATAAGGAAGCAGCAGCTTGTGGATCTGTTTCCACACTACATGGTAGACTACACTACTTGGTAGCTCATTTAGCAAGCCTGTTCCAAGTTCCACGTCTACTGCAAGCAGCACTCCTACTCTCTTTTTTTTTCCCTCACACATGGGGTTTCTTACACCTTCTGCTGAAGCATCAGATACTGTTCACCATCTGAGACAAGATATGTCAATACTTAAAATGCTGCAGTTGCACAGCTGCATCTGCACGGCTGTAGCATTAAGTGTTAGAGACAAGGTGGGTGAGGTGATATCTTTTATTGGACCAACTTTTGTTGGTGAGAGAGACAAGTTTTCAAACTTACGCAGAGCTCTCTACAGCAACAGGAGGGGTTCTCCCATTGCTGTAGTTAATCTTCCACCCCAAGAGGTTGTAGGTAGGTTGATAGAAGAATTATGCCATTGACTTAGCATTGTCTACACTGGTTAGGTTAACATAGTTATGTCTCTTGTGATTTGGGTTTTTCACACCCCTGAGAGACAGTAGCTGAGGTAAGGTTTACAGTGTAGACCAGTCCTTGGCAACAAAGTCTGAAAAGTTTTGTACTGAGTACCTGAAAAATAAAGGTACTTCCTATATTCATAAACAAGTTTTTCTAAGTGCTAGCCAATACTGCAGGGTGACTTTTTTTCTTCATAACTCATAGAACATGTAATGCACACAAAATAAATATGCAGAATGTCGTTATTGCAGTAGAATACCTGCAGAGCCTAATTCAAACCAGCAAAGAGCAGATAAAGGAACTCATTCTTTGGCACTCAAATCAATAGTTAGTCCCTGAGTTAAAAATAACTGGACCCAGTTGACTTGTGGGTGAACAGAGGGTTCCTGGGTCAGGTTGTAACAATGAGCATTTTTATGATTGTTAAAACCTTGCCTGATGGAATAATGTGAATAACAGCCCTATTTAAGGACTGACTTTTGCAGTCCTTGACGCTGCAAAGTCAAGCCAGTGGGAGTTCTGGATATGTAAAAAACTAAGGATAAGGCCTTGAATATCTATTTACCCCATTTTAAATAAATATTATTACAAATGCTCTGGTTCTGGTTATTTCTCATCTAATCCTATACTCGGGCCTTGGATCATTAACTTTTTGGGTTAAGTAGTGGCCTGTCATAAAGAACTTTATTAATAGTTTTAAAGAGCTATGGATTTTGTCACATGCACTGCACTTGTTAATTTTGCTGTCACAAATCTCTTTAAAAAGAAAATCAAGATTAGTTAGATATGGTCTGAATCACTGATCCTGAAGTCATCTTGATTTATAAAGAAATACCTAAACAAATTAAGCAAGACTTAGCCAACATTTCTTTTTATAGAACTGAGAAGAATTAATGAAGTATAAATAATGGGCTCAGAGTGGTTATGACCTCAATTTAAAACCTATTTTAAAATTGAATATGCCAGTATTTTTCGAATGTCATTTTTTTTGAAGTCATCCTTATTCCACCATGCCTATATTTTCCTTAGTGAATAGGCATTATTTGCATGCCTCAGCTGTAGAACCTTCTGCGTTTCCCCCATCAGACACCATTCATTTTTCTTATGAATAGATAGACCTTGATGATTTACATATTTAGTTATTGTAGGTTAAGGAATGTGTGCTAATTTTATTGTCATTTCTCATGCTGGAAAGCATAGGTTGTTTACCCCTTTCCTGATAAATGTATATATTTCCAAAGTTTGAGGGCAAATCCCAGCTTGCTATAACAAGCCCATGTATCTTTATCATGTACCCAAAATAGAGTGCAAAAAATGTCAGACACAAGCAAGATAGGCTGATTGATTCCTGTTGTAACTTCATTGTCATCAGAGGAGTTACACCTGGGATGAAACTGGTCTGACACTTCTGTTCACTGAGAAAATGAAAAGATAGAAAACAGATGAGGCTGACCAAAAGGGAAGCCTTGAGGGAAATGCAGACTGGCCATTTATTTTGCTTTTATATTAAAAACTTTAATAAATTTGACTAGCTAGGATGGCAATCATGGTAAATATTTTTTATTTGTAAGATACAAAATATTTTAAAAGCACTGATGACAGAACTGGTTGAAGGGGTGTGTGGTGTCTTTTTGTTTGGATTGTTTGCCATAGGAACAAAGTAGAAATGTGATGTCCCTCACACAATTCAACAAGCTGACTTACTTTGCCTGAAGTTGGTTGCTCCATTGACTTCAGTGGAAACAGTGCACAGTACAGTTTCTCTGCAGTGAAGGGTTTATACAATCCTGCAGGCATTTAAGGCAATCTATATTGACTCATTCTAGCCTTCAGGGTTTCTCAAACTGTGTGAAACTGCTTTTCAGCCACCAGTACAAATTTGCCCATACAGTGATGTCACTACTGGAAATGTATCTGGCACAAGCAGTACTTTGGCTGACATCCAAGGCCAGACTGAGCATTTTGGATATGGGTCTGTAATACAATTATTTGTTCATCCAGATTTAACTAACTTCTGCTCACCTGAAAAGGGAATGGTGGGTATTCAGCACTTCTGAAAATCAGACTCAAGGTGCCTCACACTGGAAACTCAAATGCAGTCAAAGGTAGTTAATACTTTTGAATATTTTCATCTAAGTATTTGACATTTTCTGTGTTCTTAGTAATTTCAGAGTTAGATGAGACCACAGGAATCCTATGCGTTAACTCTCATGCTTAGGACTAGTCTGCATCTCTCATTGAGCTGCATCTCTTGTTACCAGGGGATACACAGCTTGCAGAACAGATGTGTAGTCTGGGAATAACTGAACAATTAGTGACAAATTTTTAAGCTTAGCAATCATTTTACATTTTCAAGGCAATCTTCATCAGGAAAAGGACTAAACTTCCTTTTTTAATAAATGAAAACTGAGAGATTAGTCTGTGTACCATATCTGAATGTTGGAATGAAGGGGAGAGGAGACCCACAGCTGTGGACACACCTCTCAGCCTGCTACATGATTCAAATGTGGGCCACAATGTGACAGTCACAAATAGACATGAAAAACTCTAATTACGTGGGAAACTTAAAATTACGGGGACTTCCTTCTCTTAATGTAAAAGACTTTCTGTAACCTCACTGCAATGATTCTTCATTCCTGATATAAATGTTCAGCAATAAATTTAAGAAACATCTAATCTCTGTAGAATATCTGTAGTTTTGGGATAAAAATGAATGGTATTCCTCATAAGATGTGGCAGAGGGCTTCACAGGCTCCAAAGGTAAGTTCTGGTAACATAAATGTCAGCCTCCAGTCCCTACAAGCAGATAAATATTTTAGGGATATCTATAATAAGTTTAAATGAAAATATTTAGAGGAAAAGTTTGCTTTGAAATATGGGAACATTTATTGTATATAAAGGAGTTGGTAAGGTCTGAGAAAGTATTTTTTTAAATTTCTTTTTAAATAGGCATTTTGAGTGGTAAAATAAAAATCTGGATTTTGAAACCCTGAGATCAAGGATGTTTTTCATGAAGAATTTTTTTTCCAAAGGAGAAATAGGGAAATGACATTTGTTTTCAAGATGCACCCTGAACAATGGAGGAAAGCAGATACTGTAAAATAAGATTTTTCAATGTTTTAAAAAAGATATTTACAAATGATGGCTTGGAACAGTGTCTGATCTGGGGCATGTGCAAAATAAAAGAGTAATCTTGCCATATAGAAATTGGGGGGGGGGGGGTGAATGGTGTTTATATACAGCTGATTTTGTACACACTATTGCATTTTTTATATGGGTGAGTTTTTCTTTAGCCACAGGCACTACTGTTAACACTGTCACTTTTCTTTTTCCAACCTGGCTTTCCTTATATGTAAAGTATTATTTAGCACAGCAAAATAAAGTTGATAGTAGCTAGTAATATACTATAATGGCATGGATGGAAGGAGAAAACAGTAGAAATCTTAAAAGGACTAAAACTCCCACAGGATTTTAACACAATAACACCTCGTTTAGTAATTGGAACGTGAAACTATTGCTTTACTTACCTGTCAGTAACAGGGAATCCTTCTGGGATGGATCTGTCCGCTGGAGACAAGATGTATAAGTAATAAAGATAATATGTAGCCTATGTGTTCTGCTGGATATAGGGACTGCCTTTGTGCCCTCTTCCATTGTAGGGGAAAGAATGCAATATGGCAGGGGACACTTCTTATGCCATCCTCCTTTCTTGCACATCCATGCAAAGACAGGGCTTGGTCTGTCCATAATCTTTCCTAAAAATCTGTAGGGATTTTGCATCTATTCATTTGAAGTCCTCTAGGGCACAATGTTTCATGACGGCAACAAACATATTGATACCAAATTGAACTCAAGGTCCACATAATCTGAACATCATTCCTTTGTCCAGATGAAAATATACATATTTCATGGAAATCAGACTTTTTCGGCTCTTACCCCCCCCCCAAATAATCTTCCTACATTACACTGTATCTAAATTTCTCTGACAATACCTATTACAATGATTTTTACATTTGATGTTATAGTAATTACTGTAGGTCAGTGCTAATAGATGAAGCAAAATGTCAGTACTTAATGTTAAGACAGTACCCCAGATTCCCCATCAAATGCTGTCCTTTTATGTATTTTCTGAACTGTTTTAAAGATAGTGACTATCAAGTGAACTGATATAATTAGTAGGAGTTGGTGGCAGCACAGTTAGGGTCCATTAATTCAACTTAAGTTCTGTAACCCTCTTCAGTGGACATTGTATTGGTCCTTAATGCCACTAAGCTATTCTGATTCATGAATGTCATGGGTACCTCATTGTCATACATATAAAGGGAAGGGTAACAACCTTTATATATGCGGTAACATCAAATCCCTCCTAGCCAGAGGTAAAGAATCACTTACCTGTAAGGAGTTAATCAGTTCCATTAACCTACTTGGCACCTGACCAGAAGGACCAATGGGGAAAGAAGATACTTTCAAATCTGGGGTGGGGGGGAGGTTTTGTTTGGGCTCTCTGTGTGTTCCCTTTTGAGAGAAAGAGAGAGATCAAGCAAGTAATCCAGCTTCTACTGAAATGATACATCTAAAATTACAGAAATTGTAAGTAGTAGCAAGGAAATGTATTATATTATCCTTTGTTTTAGATTGTGAATTTTCCCTATGCTCAGAGGGAGATTTATTCTTGTTTTTTGTAACTTTGAAGTTTTACCTAGAAGGGAATCCTCTGTGTTTTAAATCTTATTACCCTGGAAAATTAGCTTCCATCCTGATTTTACAGAGGCGCTCCTTTTACTTTTTTCTTTATAATAAAGTTCTGCTTTTAAGACCCTGATTGGGTTTTAGTGTCCTAAAAGCCCAAGGTCTGTGCTCACCTTGTTTACCTATTGATGACATCTTGCCAGAACTTTCTAAAGCCAGAATGTTTATGGTCTGATGTGAGGAATGGGTTTTGGCACATAAGGCTGGATAGGGAATCCAGCATGCTGACCACCTTTGGAATGCCATTTGGTCACTACAGATAGCTGAGTGTGTCAAAGGGCATGGCTCAGCACCAGAGAAGACTTACCCAAGTGCAGGAAGGACTACCTAGGGCAAAGATTATTGCAGATGATATCCTTATTATAGGCAAAGGGAGCAATGATTAGGGTGACCAGATGTCCTGTTTTTAAAGGGACAGTCCTGTATTTAAACCCTCCTGCAGGTGTCCTAACTTTTTCTTAAAATTGTCCTGTATTTTCTGTCTTCCCCATCAGTACTGTCTGGTCCTGCTTCTGGCCCGATCCCTGCTCGCCAGCCACCCACCCACCAGAGGAAGGTGTGGGGGATTGGGTCCAGTGGCTGACAAGGCGGGTGGGTGTGCAAGGATGGTGGTGGGGCAAAGATGCAGCACACAGGGCTGGCTACTCCCCCTGCTGGTCCATCAGCACCCTGCATCCACTGCATCCGCTGCATGCTGGCTCATGACCAGCAGGGCCCTGCCCCCTGTTCCATTTCTAGCCGGTGCTGGCTGTGCACCATGAGCTGCTGTGGCTAGTGGGTGCAAGCAGATGCCAGGCAGCAGCCAGTTTTGTGTAGCCTCTGCTGTCCACCCATTGGCCCTTTACATGCTCCAATTCTCTCTGTCCTCTCCCTGCTTTGCCCCTTCATCCCCCCACAGCTCCAGTGCTCCTCCATATACCCCTCAGCAAGGCGCATCCCACTCCCAGCGCTGTGCGGAGAACCAGCCCCTGGTCAGAGCACTCAGCTTACTAACAGCCTGGCCAACAGGCTCCTTCCTTTTCCTCACTGCCTCTGGCTGAGCCGGTGCCTTGGGAAAGCCCAAGATCCTCTGGTCCAGGGCGCTGGCCAGGAGCCAAGCCCTGCATGTGTCAAAGCCCTGCACAGTGCTGGTTCAGGGAAGCCCCTCTGCCCCTCAACTAAGCTCTGGAGTGGGGGTTGGGGGAAAGTTATTTCCAGCCTGTTCCCACCCCAAACCTGCAGGCTCCACAGCAGCCCCTGGGGCAGGGTCTCTCCCAGGTGCCCAGCCAGGCATGGAGGGTGGAGAGCACCGGGCAGGGATGGTCAGGTAGGTCGGTCACACCCCACCATCCCCCCATGTGAGAGAGGTGTACAGGAGTGTGGGTTGGGGGGAGTCACCCCTACCTAAATTCTTAAAGATAAGAAGGGGGGTCACACCCCAACCCACCCTAAATTCTTAAAGATAAGAAGGTAAATAAAAAAGAATCCAACTACACAGTATTTATTTTTAACAGGATCTCAGTCAACTTAATGCTAATTTGAATGTTTGTACTACATAGTTCTGATTGATTGCTGTTGAACTCACTTGAATATGAGTAATTTTACCAGGTGTCCCATATTCAGCATAGGGAAATTTGGTCACCCTAGCAATGATAAAGAAGCTGAACAAGACCATGACAGAAAGTGACAAGCTTTTCTACAGCAATGCAGGGTCATTAACAAAACTGAGCCCAGAAAAATATGCTACTCAAGACAGTGTGAGGTGACATACATTGGACAGCTACTCAGAATATGCACAGAGACTGAAAGCAGATCCCAACAAGATCAAGAGAGTCAGACATGCCAGCTCTAGTGGATGTAAGACCAGTATAGCACTTCATAGGAATGATAAGTTTTCTGTCCAAGTTCTGTCCATTCCTGGCTACAATTGATATAATAGGCATCACAGAAACTTGGTGGAATTATGATAATCAATGAGACACAGTAATATTAGGCTACAAAATAGAATACAAAAAAGAATATGTTGTGCTGGTGGGGATGTGGCACTATATGTGAAAGAATGCATAGAGTTAGATATACAAATATTAATCAAATTGTACCATATAATTTGTTGGTGGAAATTCCTTGCTTGAAAATTAGAAGTATAGCAGTAGGAGTATACTAGCGATCACTTGACCAGGCTGGTGACAGTGATTATGAAATGCTCAGGGAGATGAGAGGCTACAAAAAACAGAAAGCCCAGTAATAAAGGAGGATTTCAACTATCTCCATATTGACTAGGAACTTGTCAGCTTAATTTGGGATGCAGAGAGAAACTTTCTAGATAACATTAATAACTGCTTCTTGGAACAGCTAAACAGCTAGTCCTGAAACCCACAATGGAAGAGGCCATTTTTTATTTAATTTTAAGGGGAACACAGGATCTGGTCCAAGAGGTGACTGTAGCTGAACAGCTCAGTAATACAGTGTAATTAAATTTAAACATACTTGGGGCAGGGGAGGGAATAACAAAAAAAATCCACCGTAGCATTCAAATTTAAAAGAGGAAGTATACAAAAATGAGGAAGTTCCTTTAATTTCCATTTAACTGACCATCACAGAAGTGAAATGCCTGAAAGCAGCATGGAAGCTATTGTAAAAACACCATAGAAGTTCAGAGGCAAAAAGGCAGCATTTCAAAATTGGAAGTCAAATTATAGTGAGGAAAATAGAAATCAGCGTAAACTCTGCCAAGTCTAGTGTAAACATATAAGTAGGCAGGTCAAAGAAGAATTTGAAGAGCAGCTAGCAAAAAGACACAAACTAACAGCAAAAATATTTTTAAGTACATCAGAAGCAGGCAGCCTGCCAAATGATCAGAGAAGACAGGGGACAACAAATGTGTTAAACAAGCTCTCAGGGTAGGGTTACCATACATCTGAGTTTTCCGGGACGTGACCTCTTTTTTTGGTCTTCTCATCTCCATCTGGGAGGATTTTTGAAATATGAACAAATGTCTGTGATTTGGTACTGCCACCCTTACTTCTGTGCTGCCTTCAGAGCTGCAACGGCTGGCCAGGTGTCCTGCTCTAAAGGCAGCCCCATTGCCAGCACCAGTGCAAAAGTAAGGGTGGCATGGTAGGGGTTCGCCACCCTTACTTCTGCACTGCTGCTGGCAGTAGGGCTGCCTTAAGAGCTGGGTGTCCAGTGAGGGGCAGCTTCTGTAACCCCACACACAATTCCCTCTCTCCCTGGCAATGTACTCTATTTGGGAACTTGAATATGGTAACCCTAACACAGGGAAGACAAGGCCATTGCAGAGAAACTAAATTAATTCTTTCTATTGGTCTTCACTGCAGGGGATGTGAGGAGAGTTCATCAACAGATCCATTCTTTTTTGAGAAAATTTGGAGGAACTTTCCCAGACTGAGATGTCAAGAGAGGTGGTACTGGAAAAAAAAAACTGATAAATTGAACAATTATATATCAACAGGACCAGATGGTATAAACCCATGAGTTCTGAAGGAACTCGAATATGAAATCAAAGATTTACGAACTATGGTGTGAAACCTATATAATAAGCCTCCATACCAGATTATTGAAAGACAACTTATGCTGGCAAATTAGGTGCCAGTTCTTGCCTATGCTTTAGGCCTCAGCTGAGCACTGACAAATTCATCACTGGAAACATGCCTGTTTTTGGTAGTACAGATAAGATGGGTACGTGAACTTATATCGGTGTGTTTAGTGTATACACTTTATGAAATGCTTGTAAATTGCTGCATGCATTAATCTCATGTATAATATCTTTATCACATGATATAAAGTGATATAAGTTTTTGCTTTATAAATATTTTTTTTCTCTTGAACTGTGAACCTGTCAGGAGGGATTGTGGGACACCACAATACAAAGAATTCATTAATTGCCCCTTTGCATCCATGAAAAAGGCCATGTACAAAAGGGCTTAAAAAAAAGCATTGAGTACATTAGCTTTTTCCACATCCTGTAAGGGCCCCACACTTTCCTTGACTTTCTTCTTGTTGCTAACATACCTGAAGAAACTCTTCTTGTTACTCTTAACATCTCTTGCTAGCTGCAACTCCAAGTGTGATTTGGCCTTCCTGATTTCACTGCTGCATGCCTGAGCAATAATTTTATACTCTTCCCTGGTCATTTGTCCAATCCTCCACTTCTTGTAAGCTTCTTTTTTGTGTTTAAGATCAGCAAGGATTTCACTGTTAAGCCAAGCTGGTTGCCTGCCATATTTACTATTCTTTCTACACATCGGGATGGTTTGTCCCTGTAAACTCAATAAGGATTCTTTAAAATACAGCCAGCTCTCCTGGACTCCTTTTCCCCGCATGTTATTCTCCCAGGGGATCCTGCCCATCAGTTCCCTGAGGTTGTCAAAGTCTGCTTTTCTGAAGTCCAGGGTCCGTATTCTGCTGCTCTTCTTTCTTCCCTGTGTCAGGATCCTGAACTCGACCATCTCATGGTCACTGCCTCCCAGGTTCCCAACCACTTTTGCTTCCTCTACTAATTCTTCCCAGTTTATGAGTAGGAGGTCAAGAAGAGCTCTGCCTCTAGTTGGTGCCTCCAGCACTTGCACCAGGAAATTGTCCCCTATACTTTCCAAAAACTTTCTGGATTGTCTGTGCACCGCTGTATTGCTGTCCCAGCAGATATCAGGGTGACTGAAGTCTCTGATGAGAACCAGGTGTACCTGGATCTTGGGGCTGGGAACACTGCAAGCAGTAATCTCAGCCACTCCTCAGCAACATGCATGTCTGGTAGCTTGGGGAGTTGGGATGAACCCCTGAGACAGCAGACGTCCTCAGTGGGCTCTGGCTTCAGCGGCAGAGTGAAAGTGTCTGCCTTCCCCGGCAGCTTTGGCTCACCTGGGCTACAGGACCAGCCTTTTCTACTTCCTGTTCCTGTCCCGCCCTTCTTCTTCTGGCATGGTGGGCATGGCTTTCCTGGTTCTACCCACCAGGGGGTGTCTGGCTCTCCCTCACTGTCTATCTCTGAGGGAGGCCATGCTTCTTTGCTACACCCACATACACAATCACAAATTCATTTGCAAATGGATTGATAGCACAATGACATTTTCCCTCTGTTATTTCTAAACACAAATTCTGTGGCTGCAAGGTATTTTTGGTGCATTCATATCCAATCCCAGATTCTTCTAAACAGGCTCCCAATTCTACTATCTCCCACCCATGAGCCTCTTTTGATACCCATACCCTGTGGACCATGAGCTCAATCACTGTTTGATTAACATGAAGACCCAAGTCTACAATGTGGGGAAAACCATCTTATTTCTGCTTCTGACATTAGTAAAACAAATACAGTGATTCTCCAGATCCCGTATCACAGTTAAAATTTACCACTGCAAATCACTCTGTCTAGGTGGATTTTTTCCAAATAATGCTCCTAATTTCTAATGGAATTATCCCGTTCATACCATCTCAAATCATGTACATTAATACATCAGTAATCCACATCTGCCATTTCATGCATGCCAGTGCCAAGGAAACATTACCCTGAAGGGTACCAACAGCCTGTAAGAGGCAGAGGTAGTCCTTTTCTTGGGATTGTTCCCATTCCTCTAAAACCTTTGCCACCCCATCATGTATGGAACTTAACTGATCTAAGAATACCCTTAAGGGCATTTCTAAATCCCTTAGGTGTTGCCCCATTGCATTCATTTTATTTGCAACCACCTCCTCATTTGTACTATTAATAACTCCTATCCCCATTCCAATTGCTCCCAATATGTCCCTTTTCCCCCAGTCCTTGAGGGGTCTGGGGACATCATGAAGATTAATGTAATTTTTCCATGTAATAGCTGGACAAAGTTTTTGCAAAGGGGTTCTACTGCCAAGATGTTTGCTAAGGTGAGGTCCATAATAACCCCTTTCAGGGTGTGGGTTGGATTAATCACTAATTGCTTCTTTACATTGGTTTGAACCACATATGCCCCAACCAAATTGATTACAGGTGGTTCCAAAATCTACACTTCTGTGTCTTTTGCTCCATGGGGTCCTTGGAGGAGCCATTTTCCCATCATCATATTGGGCTGCATGTTAATATCTATTTTACCAAGGCACCATTTAACCACTTTATTATCCAAACATCCTTTATCCCCATTGTAAGTTTTGTGAGAACCCAGGGCCTCCAAAGTGCAGACATTTCATCTAGTGT
Source organism: Lepidochelys kempii (assembly GCF_965140285.1). Classification (NCBI taxonomy): domain Eukaryota; kingdom Metazoa; phylum Chordata; order Testudines; family Cheloniidae; genus Lepidochelys; species Lepidochelys kempii. Next base: position 85,600,180 of record NC_136380.1, read on the forward strand.
TTGGGGGTGAAAGGGATTGTTTCAGCCTAAAATGAATTGACTTTTCCCCTGGTGCTGTCTGGTTGGGGATGTCAGTCCATAAATGAACACATTTGTGCTTACTGTAATTAAAATAACAGTCTGTCAGTTCCGACCCAGTGACAATCATACCCACCTAGGTAGTTTTCAGTTTCTCACACTAACAAATCCACTCCTCCACTAACTCCTTGTACACACATGAAGATGGTGTTGTTGCCACCGAAGTGGTAGGGATTCCATAGTGACCAGTGTAGACTATTTGAAATTCAGACCATGGTACATTGCCAGTTCTTGCTTATTCCCACGCTAATATTTACTTTTTTCAAATCCAAGACTTTCAGTTTTGCTGAAGTGGGATCATATCTGTTCAAGGAGCCCAAAAGAGTGATTCATTCTCCTGAGATGTTGGGATCAGTGGTGATGTTGAGGGTATTGTTCACTTTACATTCCACTGTCATCCATGGGAAGTTTCCCCACATCTCAAACACAACATGTTCTGAACTCACACCACCCAAAAGATCAGGTTTGCAATCCAAGCGTCAGCAAAAGAAGCACACAGGAATGCTTTGTTTCCAAGATCTTCCAGCATCCACACAATTAATCTAAAACATAAAACAAAACAAACTTTCCCCTCCCTATATAGCATTATATCAAAACATTGAAGCTAAACGTATTTAACTTTTACTCAGACCCATTCAAGTCTTTCTTTCTCGAGCGAGGGCTATTGAATTTGTAACTGTGCTTTAAGCACCTACCAGCAGGAGAGTGAGTTTGTGTGTGTGGGGGGTGAGAAAACCTGGATTTTTGCTGGAAATGGACCAAATTGATCATCATACACATTGTAAGGAGAGTGATCACTTTAGATAAGCTATTACCAGCAGGAGAGTGGGGTGGGAGGAGATATTTTTTTCATGCTTTGTGTGTATATAATAAGATCTTCTAAACTTTCCACAGTATACATCCGATGAAGTGAGCTGTAGCTCACGAAAGCTTATGCTCAAATAAATTGGTTAGTCTCTAAGGTGCCACAAGTACTCCTTTACTTTGCTGGGGATCAGCAAATTCATCAGCCCTAATTTGCTTAGGACTTTTACTGGAGAGTGGGATGTTTTCAGCAACACAGTGGATAATCCCACCAATGCTGCAAAGCCCAAACTAATGTCAAAACCTTCTTTTAAAAGGGGGTGAATCCCCTCTCTACTTCAATTTAAGGTTTGGAGGCATAGGCCGCAAGGCAGACCCCTGTTCCATGGTTCTGACTCAGTACAGCTCCCGCCCACCTCTCTGTAGTTGCCAGCTGCAGCACAAATGGCTCTCCCACTTAGGGATATGCTAAAGTTGGCGCCTGAACCAAAGCCTATATTAACTGGACCATGGCTTCTTGCTATCGAGACCCCCAGTCACACTCTGCTTCTTCTTTTAACAATCCAGGCAGTGGGGCTGCCTTCTCTGAAAACCCCTCAATTAGATCTAGGGAGAAATTAACCATTTCCTGAAAGGATTTAAGAGCAGTTACACCTGTGGGAGATGGGAGTTTTAGAATCAACTACACTCTCTGTTGGTCAGGGGAATGTCCCTCATGTCCCACAGTCACTACAAAGTAATTTACGTGTTGGGAGCACAACTGGGCTTTCCTTGGGCTTTCTGTAACCCCAATTTCCTGATTTTTTTGTAACACGCTGTTCAATACCTCCAAATTTTCTTCCCTGGTCTGAGAGCAAACCAGGATATTGCCCACATAAGAAGTCACACTCTCTCTTTCAGGCATCCCATCCCATCCCACCCCACATCTTGACTACCTGGGCATGACAAATAATAGGTGCATTGCCCATCACTGCCTAATACTTATCCACTATGGGGACCATCGTCGAAGTTACCCAATTAAGGGGATAGAAATCAACTACTAGCCTCCAGGTCCTGCTATCACTTTTAAGGACCAGCCAGAGAGCAGCAGTATTAGGGCTTGACTGTTCCACTAAAACCCCTTGGCTTAAACTATCAATTGTATCTTCCAGGCTGGCTTCTGCCTCATTTGGATACCTATACTGCTTCTGGAATGGGGAATTGGGGCCTGTAACTAGGATTTCTGCATCAATTGTACCACATTCTATTTTATTCTTGGCCCACACATCCTGGTGTTTTTCTGCAATGGCTAGAACTTCTGGGAACCACATGGGCCACTTCAGTTCTTCGGATCCTTAATGGATGCTCGCTAGTAGCTTGCTGAAATCTTTTCCCACAAGACTGTTAGCAAAATCAACCAGCATCCTCAATTCCCTTAAAAACATCAATTGCCAGGATCTCCTCTTCTCCCAAATCCAGTAAGCCAAATTGCCCTTTATTTTCCTTTGCCCCACCCAAAACAAAATCCTTCTACAAAAAGAAACAAGGCCCTCTGATTCATTACATCTCTGTAAGGTGTTAACTCCAGTCAGAGATTCAAACAGGTATTCATCAAGGACTAAGTGGCACCTGTGTCAAGGTTCCTTCCCCACTCTGAACTCTAGGGTACAGATGTTCGGACCTGCATGAAAAATCCCCTAAGCTTATTTTTACAGCTTAGGTTAAAACTTCCCCAAGTTACAAACTATTTTTCCTTTAGCCCTTGGACTTTATTGCTGCCACCACCAAGCGTCTAACAAATATAACAGGGAAAGAGCCCATTTGGAAATGTCTTTCCCCAAAAAATTCCCCAAGCCCTACACCCCCTTTCCTGGGAAGGCTTGATAACAATCCTCACCAATTTGCATAGGTGAGCACAGACCCAAACCCTTGGATCTTAAGAACAATGAAAAAGCAATCAGGTTCTTAAAAGAAGACTTTTAATTGAAGAAAAAGTAAAAGAATCACCTCTGTAAAATCAGGATGGTAAATACCTTACAGGGTAATCAGATTCAAAACATAGAGAATCCCTCAAGGCAAAACCTTAAGTTACAAAAAGACACAAAAACAGGAATATACATTCCATTCAGCACAGCTTATTTTATCAGCCATTTAAACAAAACAGAATCTAATGCATATCTAACTAGATTGCTTATTAACCCTTTACAGGAATTCTGACCTGCATTCCTGCTCTGGTTCCGGCAAAAGCAACACACACACATACACAGAGAACCCTTTGTTCCCCTCCCCACCCCCAGCTTTAACAGTATCTTGTCTCCTCATTGGTCATTTTGGTCAGGTGCCAGCAAGGTTGTCTTAGCGTCTTAACCCTTTAGAGGTGAAAGGGTTTTTTCCTCTGCCCAGGAGGGATTTAAAGGTGTTTACCCGTCCCTTTATATTTATGACAACCTGTATATAACAAATTCTGTCTGAACTCCCCACTTCAAACTCCACATAAACTGTGAACTTCCCTCTCCAACCCATCGGTGTCCAAAAATGCCACTATGGGGGAGATAACGGTTCCTGGCCTCCTTCAGGACAAGTGGCACTCAGGGTTTTCCCTTTGTCCTCATCCAGACTTAACAAAAGTTCTGGGATGGGCAAGCCATCTGTCTTTTCCTTTTGCTCATACTTTAGGAGCCATCACCAAATTTCCACCCACCAGAGATCAGGGGTTCTGCTCCAACCTTTGTAGGGCCTGTCCCCCATCTTTCCTTTCTCCCCTTTGGCCTTCACCTTTCTTTAAACGGGGTTGCTTGATAAAGAGCCACCAGTCCCATTTTGGCCATACCCTCCTCCTCAGCAATCTTTGGTCCCAATCCTTCTTTTGTTAATTTACTACTTTTCTCTAAATGCTTTCCCCAGCAGGAATCAGGATCAACAGCTGAATTAACATTCCTATTGCTTTGCAACCACATCTTCAAGGACAGTAGAAATACTTTCGGCTATGGCATTGACCCTTAACTTTTAAAACAAAAAGCACACAAAAAAAGAAGCAGTGGGGGAGGGTGGAGTAAAGGGTATGTGTGGAGAAAGAAAAAGCATAAGGAGGGGGTGTGTGGAGAACAATTTAGGAAGGAAGAGAAACCTAAGCCAAGAAAAAAGTACAGACAGCAACAACAAATCTAGATGTATGGCTCTGTGGGCAAACATCTGGGAACCTGTACACCTGGCCCCGATCCTGACTTCAAGAGGAGAGTGGGGGTTGCCACCACATCCACCAGTGTGAGACCCAGGGTGCCAGCTAATCTTGCCAGCCATCCCAAGGCTGTGCTCCAGTTTAACAGGCTCAGATTTCCCTGTGGCTCTGACCTGCTCAGGAGTGAAGGGTCTGGTCTGCACCCTCCCCTCTGTTTCCCTCTCACCCCTTTGCGATTCAGTCTTCCTCACCATGGTGTTTAATATGGGCCGAGTCTTCCTCAACTCTTCCAGTGTTTCAAGCAAGAGACCATACAGGGACTACCAAGAAGGACCCAAGGGAAATTGGAAGTTTTGGGGTTCATCTCTCTCAAAATCGTAAGAAGGATATAAATTGAGGTCCTTCTCTGACCCATCTCCACTTCCCAGACTATGACTTCCTCTAATTGCAGCCGCTATTCCCTTCTTCTCTCCCAACAGGGCTCTAAGAGCACAACTTTGTCTCTTACATTCTCCATGATCTGCCTGGGTCTTATCCTGGGAATCCTTTAGTAAAGCTTTAAGGGCTGGTCTACACTAACACTGTAAATCAACCTAAATTGCACCACTTCAGTTACATAAGTTATGTAACTGAAGTCTACATACTTTACATAAGATACGTAGGTTATGTAACTGAAGTCTATGTAATTCAGGTCATTTTACAGCGATGTGTACACCACACTATGTCGATGGGAGACACTTTCCCGCCAACTTACCTTCTGCCTCTCAGGGAGGTGGAGTACAGATGTTGATGGGCAAGCACTCTGCCATTGACTTAGCTTGTCTTCACCAGATATGCTAAACTGACACTGCTGCATTGATCGCAGCAGAGCAGATTTAACAGTTCCTTCACTCTCTATTGTCTTCTGTTTCAATTAAAATACTTCCTGCTCTACCCTATTACCCTCTCACTCACTATCACAGACCTGCTTCTGCACCACCATAATCTGTACCGCCTTCCTTTATCTTTCTCAATTGTATCTTTCTTTTAACTCCTCTATTTCCTTTTCTTTCTTGACCCTATTCTTCTCTAGGTCTTCCACTCTTGACTTTAACTGATCTCTCTCTTTATTTTTTATCATCACTACGATCTGCCAACAGAGCTGCAGGAACACCCTGGGGGCCAATAAAGCTTCTGGGTTTCCAAAGACCATTACCGTGCTCCTGTACAAAATCAGTCAAGCTCTTACAAATACAGACAACCAAAGTTAAGGTCAGTTTTCCACATTTCCCCCACTTCTCATGAATCTGTTTTCACTTTGTCTATCCCAGTCAGTAAAACTGCAGTTTTCAGCTGTTTTTGTTCTCTCTGCCTAAGCAAGGCCTAACTATTCCTATGTAGTTCCTCGCTTCCAGCTTATGGAGGGGGCTAAGTGCACAAGATAGCTGTGAGTTAGGCCAAATCCCTACAGGAGATGGATCACTGGATGATTACCTGTTCTGTTCATTGCCTCTGGGGCACCTGGCATTGGCCATTGTCAGAAGACAGGATACTGGGCTAGATGGACCTTTGGTCTAACTCAGTATGGTTATTATTCTCCTATGCTCTTTCACAACAGTGCTTTCAATCCTGCTAACTGGAACAGCTGGCAGAAAGTTTAGGGAATAGGTACTGCTTTCACTCTGGCTGGTAACCCACCCACTCTGCAGTGAGGATGCAGGCTAAATCACCCCAATGCTGATAGTCTTTCAGTGCCTTCCCACAATTTCCTCCATATAACTTGAAGGACAGATAAGGTCTCACAATTAACTGGTAAAGAATCATAGAATGTATTAGTTTACTGCAGCCAAAAATAAAAAAAACAACAACAACAATAATAAAAACCTAACTATGGAAGAATGTCCCCAGAAGTCCCAGAGACACACAGGGGACTGCAGCACCAGTTAAGAACCCAGTAAGTTTCATGTGGCTTTGCAGCATGACTGCTTTCACCTTGTCTTGCTGAATAAAAGATATGACCTCTTCCACTTTGTCTCTCTAATAGCCTGAATACTGCAAGCAACACTGCAAACAAAGTATTTAAGGATTGTCTTAACTTTTATACCTGGCTAAAAATAAGGAACCCATCTTTGAAAAAAAAATCTGAAATTTCAAAGTCATTTTCATTTCTAAGTGCTTAAAACAAACCCATTTTCCATCATTTTTTCCCAATTTATTTTCAATATTTTCCCCTTAAAAGTCTAGAAAGACATTATCCATTATTTTCAATAGCATTCTTAATCTCTCTTTCTTACAAACATGCACACTCACACATAAAATACTGTGCTCTCAGTTGTCTTAATGTTGACAATTTCACACAAAAAAAAATCTTTTGCTTCTGAAAACAGGATATTTTTAAAACAAACTTCTTGTTGGAAAAACTTCAATCATCTCTAATAAACTATCTGAGCCTGAATTGCCTTTTTTTTAAAAAAAAGTTTAGGGTTGTTACTTTTGGGGTGTCTCTAACATACACATCCATCACATGGGCTTTCTTGTTGACACCACTCATCCATCTCAACATTCTCATTTCTATGCAGCTGTTAATTTGGTCAAGTTTCTCCTTTGTTGTCCAACTCTCAGTGCCATACATTAAAACTGGGCAGACCACTGTTTCACAGAATTCCCCTTTTAATCTAATGGGTATTGTGGCAAGACACCTTCTCGGTCTCACCAGCCTCAGCTGTTTTTAGCCTTGGCAAGAGTTGGGTAAAACAGCCTCTCTTGGCTGCACAGGGGCAGTCCATTCCTTCTCTCTGCCAGTCTTTTGGGGTTATTTTTTTCTCCATTATGGGAGGGAATGCAGCCTCCCCTCCTGGTGAGGCTCACTGTCTTGCTGCTCCTAACTTACTGGCAGCATGACTCCTTCTCTCCCTTCCTGTTGCTCAACAGGGGAGGTTTTAAAAAGGTCTCAGGCAGCCCTTAGTTGGAATCAGCTGATCATAATTGACCTCAGGTAATTCCCTCCCAGCAGATCCTAATTGATCTCTGGTAACCCTCTTCTCAGGTGAACCTGATTGACCTGTAGTCACCCCTCCTCAGTTGATAGGGAGGAGGGCCTTTTAACCTTCTGGGACTGTTTATACCCCCTCCTTGCAGCTGTCTGTCCTGAGTTTATCACAGTATCTTCCTATCACATACTACACCAGTTATCTCTTTCCTTTTGAGAGAAGCATTTATTATTCTAGCTCTAATTTCATCCTCTTTTTCTCCAGATTCGGAAACCCCGATATTGAAACTTTGTGTTTTCGGTATTGTCTACCTTTGACAGACTGTACCGCTGTCACACTATTGTAATAATCTTTGTACAAGGTATGCTTTGTAAAGTATCATTTGAAAACTCATAATTTTCTGGTCATTATTGTCTTGGTAAAAATATGTGTGGCAACATATTATGTAAAGTAATAAGATTCAACTGTAAAGTGTTACTAAAACATGTTTCAAGTCTGAGGAGGAAAGGGGGCAGGCATGAAAAATCTACATCTAAACAAATTAAAAATGCGGAGTTCCCAGCCACGCAGTCTGCCTGTTACCATGCTTTCAGCTAAAAATGCTTCTCAAAGGGAGGACAGGACTATACAAAGAAGCGGCAGACACCCCAACATACCCCCTCCTCCTCTCTCACTCTCTAACTATCAATTCACTCCATTTCTGGGGGGAAATCTGGGAATGGGAATGTGTTGGGGTTACTCTGCAGTACTTACACCTGGGGGAATTCTGTGCCACTGTGCAATCCAGAATTTGTGCAGAATTAATGTTCTGAGCAGAATTTCATTGTTCCCTTCAGAATTGTGCTTCTGAGCCACCGGCTACCACTAAACCCAGTAGAGCCTGGCTCTACAGCTCACAAATACAGGACACTGTCAGTAGGGAGGAGGAGGGGGAGCATGAGCTGGAGGGTTCTGGGCAGCTGCAGTTCCCAGCATGTCCTGAAGGAAGGAGGTGCTGTGCACTGTAGGAAATTCTGTACAAGCCCAGGACCCAGCATCAGGCTATTTCTCTTTCTGAATCCTTGTGCTCTGGGAGGCAGGGGATGCGGGTGTCTGGGCTTGGGAGCGTCCCAGGGCAGGGATCTGTGGGGGAGCGGATGTGGGTGTCTGAGATCAGAGGGACAGAGTTTTTCCCTAGGATGTGCCCGGCTGTCATGTATGACACACCCAGACTGAGATGCCCAACAAAAGCATAAGAGAGAAACAGGAATTGTGTGGTTGTAGGGGTTTCTTTAACTCTACTCCTATGAGAATCTTTTTTGTTGTCTGTATTGTGAAAGATATACTTGCTGACAAGTATTTTGAAATAAATGACCAAAATTATTGAAACTGGCATGATTATATAGTGTTATTTTGGCACATAAAATATACAGAATTTTAAAATATTGTGCACATAATTTTTAATGTTTTGATATGCAATTTTTAATTTTTTGGTGTAGAATTCCCTCAGGATGTATAATTCAGGCTGTTAAAAGCCTAGGTCTGACTGGTAGCCTGTGGATACACACAGACCAAGACTGGAGTGACTTACATGCTGAGGGCTGTTTATGAGAGGTTACAGAGTAGGGGTGGCACAGCTATTCACTAGTTTAGATTGTACCTTGGGTATGTCACACTTCACATCTAGTTTCAAGGACAAATGTGCAGTGGTCATATTATTGAAATTACCATATACTCTGTTTTTCTTCTGGTTATTTTGAGCCTATGTCTCTCCAACACATCTCTCCATTTATCAGTATCCTCTTCTAGACTATCATTCTCCTCACTGCATAGAATATAATCTAAAAACTGCATGCATCAAGGTGCCTCCTTCTCTATGATCTTCTGAGGATATTCAAGACAAGGACAAAGGATAAACAAACATAGCACCGTCTTTCCAAATGTATTCATTATTTGGAATTATATTTTCATTCAATCAGTGAGAGTACTTGCAAATATGAATTCAAAATTCACTGGCCACGAATATTCTATAACAATAGCTTGACATAAGTGGTTTCTCTGAATATTCCGTCTAGTAAACTCATTGACTATTTGCAGAAATCCAGCACAAAAGAGGCCCAACATATGTTAAACGGTTTTGTGTAAATATTCAATTAATATCATGGATTTTTTCAGTGTTTTCCCAGCACTAAATATTAATATGAAGTTGTATGATGTGACCAGGGTTTGATTATTTCGCCTTCGTCTGCTAGCGAAAGGCACTTTCATCACTTTTTCATTTGTTTTTGTTTTGTGTGAGTACTGGCCTAAGATTTCTGTCTGGTCTTTAAGTGGAGCTCGTGGACAATTTTGAATTTTAAACATTTTAATACTTATTGCAACTAGAGCTAATATTTATGACATTTGATGCAATTAGCCCTCATTAGACGTCCAAACACCTCCCCAGCATTGGCGTTTTCAGAATATGTTTTTGAATTTTCAGGCTTGTGCTCCTATTTTTTAGTCATAGTTCCAGTGATGAAGCCTTGTTTTGGGGGGGTTTCTGTCATATAAGTGTAGGGAGCAGCTTACTTGAACACTCTTACCTAAATATAATATAGAAAAAGCACATTTTAAACAAAGAAAAAAATGATATTCCTGTATAACCTTATTTATTTTTTAATTTGAAGTTGGTTCAGACGTTGTCAATTTCACTCAGTAAAGCTTAAGAAGCAAAATTATCCCATTATACAATCAACGTATAACAGATTCCAAGAATATATTATACTAGGCAATGAGACATGCCAAAGCCATAGATGGTTGCCACAGTAATATTCTTTTTTAAACCACATTTCACATATAACTAATTGTAGTTGTGCAATATGACACTGGGGTAGGAGGAGGTAGGTAGGGAGAGAGTGAGTACATTTGCCCACATTTTTAAGCCCAAAGCATGAAATCTATAATTTACTAGAGCCGGACAAAATTATCCTAATGATTTTCTCCCCACAGAGTAATAGCTTTTTTAAAGTAAATTATTTTCTTCAAATTGCCTTTCTTTGAAATATTTAATATTTTTATGTTGTTAACAATTTCTAATCATTTTTCATACTTGGTTGTTTTCCTTTTGTTCTTATCATTTTTGAAAATTGTAATATTTAGTTCAAAATTACTAGAAGGAAAAGGAAAGAGTAAGGAGAAGAAAAAAACAGAAAAGAAAAATAAGCAAAGTTTATTATACCAAAACAGTCACAAAAAATGTGTGTGTGTGTGTGGGGGGGGGGTGTCAGTTTTGAACCCTGCAAAATGAAAACAACTTCAGAGCAAACTTTTAATTGAATTGCTTTTCTATTTTTCAACCATTGCTGTTAATGTCTTACATACCAATATGATTAATGGGCAGAAAGAGTATGTGATTTGGCCTTGAAAATCAAGCACACAGACCGCATTGTTACAACCACTATATAACATATATACTCTAGCTAGGGGCATGTGGAAAAAGTAATCTAAAGTCACTGCAGACTTTACGCTCCCCAGAACGCCACATATTCTCCATAGGAAGGGGACTGTGGTATTGTAGAAGGCACAGGGTGCATGGGCCTGTAATACTCAGGGAGTATCAAACTCAGCAAATCAACCTCCAATTTCTTTTAATGTCAGATCATCAAAAAGGAGGGGCTTTTCACTCAGTTCCCTGGGTTCCTCCATCTTTGTCATGGGCTCCCCAACTGGGGCATGGCTCTGTGCTGGCATAGGTCACTGTTTTCTACCCCATTTGAGAGGTTTTAGAAGGAATGGAGAGGAGCTTGATGATGCTCTGATAGTATCACCAGAACATCTTTTCTCTGGCCACACAGATTCCTTCCCAAAATGGTCTCTCTAAACATAGAGATCCAGTCATGTGTTGGCCCCATGAGAAGATTCTCCAGGCTGCCGGGGAGACGAAAACAGACAGTCGAGCTGACAATTCCCCTTCCCATAACTCAGGAGCCTTTTGGCCTCCCTTTCCTTTATGTTGCTTCCATCTGTGTCATACAGTGGAAGGGAAAATAAGTTCAATTGTTGTTGCAGAATGACTGTGGAGCTTGAGAGAACATCTGTCAGGGTTCTTTCCCCATTGTGAACTCTAGGGTACAGATTTGGGGACCCGCATGAAAGACCCCCTAAGCTTATTCTTACCAGCTTGGGTTAAAAACTTCCCCCAGGTACAAACTTTGCCTTGTCCTTGAACAGTATGCTGCCACCACCAAGCGTTTTAAACAAAGAACAGGTAAAAAGACCACTTGGAGACATCTTCCCCCTCAAAATATCCCCCCAAGCCCTACACACCCCTTTTCCTGGGGAGGCTTGAGAATAATATCCTAACCAATTGGTTACAAAATCATCAAAGACCCAAACCCCTAGATCTTGGAACAATGGAAAAATCAGTCAGGTTCTTAAAAGAAGGATTTTATTTAAAAAAAGAAAGTTAAAAATCATCTCTGTAAAATCAGGATGGAAAATACTTTACAGGGTATTCAGATTCAAAACACAGAGGATCCCCCTCTGGGCAAAACCTTAAAGTTACAGAAAACAGGAATAAACATCCCTCTTAACACAGGGGAAATTCAATAAAACGAAAGATAAACTAATCCACCTAGCCTGGTTTACCTATACTGGTTGCAATATTGGAGACTTGGATTAGGAAGTGTTGGACAAGATGGATTTCTCTCTGGCCTCTCTCAGTCCCAAGAGAGAATAACCCCATAAACAAAGAGCACAAAACAAAAACCTTCCCCCCAGCCAAGATTTGAAAGTATTTTGTCCCCTTATTGGTCCTTTGGGTCAGGTGCCAGCCAGGTTAGCTGAGCTTCTTAAACCTTTACAGGTAACAGGATGTTGCCTCTGACCAGGAGGGATTTTATAGCACTGTATACAGAAAGGTGGTTACCCTTCCCTTTATATTTATGACAACATCTTCTGAGAAATTAGGAATTAGGCTATGTCTGAGGAATTAGGTTAGGTTAACGGTAGTCAGCAGTAGACATGACCTAAAAATGGCTTTTAAAAATGCATTCTGCAGATTGAGGTTCTGCATAAAGTTTACATAATGCTATCGTATTTGAAATAAGTACTCTTACCTTTTGACTTCTGAAAATAAAGACTTTGGTTATAACGTAAGAGCACTCAGTTCAAAAGGATTTCTTTAAAGCAGTTAAAAATTCTATTAGAATGCTGCAAAGTTTTCTGTGACATATCAAAAGGTCAGCTCTTTGAAATAACCTTTTCCTAACGATTTTAGCAGTAACCCCTCCCCCTCATGAGTTTTGAGACTCTCAGAACTGGCAGGCAATCCATTTCTAAAAAATAGACACATTTAAAAAGTTAAAAAACATTCTTTTTTGAAAGTTGAATTAATTTCTGATCAGGTTAGCCATTTTTAACAATTTTCTTTCAAATGAGTTGCAAAACAAATTCAACATACATTCTAATTCTTCTGAGCTCAGATGGCCTTGTTGTAACCAATAAAAAAATAGGGATCTTTCCAGGCTGACTTTTAAGAATTGTATACAATTTGACCACTGGACCTGTTATGGGTATAAAGGATGAAAGTTTTCCCTGTACAGAGGGCCAGTAGAAAGCTCATGCACAACATAAGACTTACATAAGCATTCAGAATTCAGGTTTCAGAGTAATAGCCATGTTAGTCTGTATTCGCAAAAAGAAAAGGAGTACTTGTGACACCTCAGAGACTAACCAATTTATTCAGAATTGGGCTTTAAAGATATTTATGTGATGTATCGATCTTGTGCTGGTCCTCGCATAGGAATAAATTTTACCAGTAGTGCCAAAATCTACAGATGCTTTCAGGCCATAACAAAATAAAGCTCATAAGCAAAGCTAGTTGGAATTTTTTATTCAAAACATTTGTTGATGAAAAATAGCTTTTTCATCACAATTCCCTCAGGAAATAACCATTTTTTATTATGTTTTCCTGTCTTTCATTAAAAATCCAAAACTAATTTTCAGGTTTTGGCTGTACAAAACAAACAAACAAAAATTCATCTGAAAAACAATTTTATTCAGTTGGGCGGTTTTAAATATTTCAATAAAACAGAACCTTTTGAAGAGAAATTCCAACACAAATGAAAACGTTGATGTTATTGAATTTTTTTTTTTGCACAAACAAGAAACGTTTCCCAACCAGTTCAACTCAGAAGGAAAACAGATTACAAAGTCCTGAAGGCATGGATGTATTTCATTTCTCTGTACAGACTCCTTACCCCACTATGGTATTAGTGATAAATCTTAACAAGTGTCTCAATTCAGGAAAGCAGCCCTCTCTATGAAACCATTTAAGCATGTATTTAACATGAAACATGTGCTTGTATCTCATTGAAGTCAATGGAACTTAAGCATATGCTTAAAACTAAGCATGTGGCTAAATGTTTTCATGAACAGGGATGGACTGAAACATGTACAAGTGCTTTGCTGAATTGGGTCCAACAATTTGTCAAACCTGTCAAGGTTCCTTCCCCACTCTGAACTCTAGGGTACAGATGAAAAAAACCCTAAGCTTATTTTTATCAGCATAGGTTAAAACTTCCCCAAGGTACAAACTATTTTACCTTTTGCCCTTGGACTTTATTGCTGCCACCACCAAGCATCTAACAAATATATAACAGGGAAAGAGACCGCTTGGAAATGTCTTTCTGCCAGAAATCCTCCCAAATCTTACATCCCTTTCCCCCTTGGGGAAGGCTTGATGAAAATCCTCACCAATTTGCATAGGTGAACACAGACCGAAATCCTTGGATTTTAAGGACAATGAAAAAGCAATCAGGTTCTTAAAAGAAGAATTTTAATTGAAGAAAAAGTAAAAGAATCACCTCTGTAAAATCAGGATAGTAAATACCTTACAGGGTAATCAGATTCAAAACACAGAGAATCCCTCCAGGCTAAACCTTACGTTACAAAAAGACACAAAAACAGGAATATACATTCCATTCAGCACAGCTTATTTGATCAGCCATTTAAACAAAACAAAATCTAACGCATATCTAACTCGATTACTTACTAAGTTCTAAGACTCATTCCTTTTCTGTTCCTGGCAAAAAAAAAAAAACAACACACAGAGAGAACCTTTGTTTCTCCTCCTCTCCTCTCCAGGTTTGAAAGTATCTTGTCTCCTCATTGGTCATTTTGATCAGGTGCCAGAGAGGTTATCCTAGCTTCTTAACCCTTTACAGGTAAAAGGGTTTTTCCTCTGTCCAGGAGGGATTTTAAAGATGTTTACCCTTCCCTTTATATTTCTGACAAAACCATTATAGTAAAAGGACATGTTTATAAAGAATTCAATCCAATGTTAAAATTGCAAATTCAGTTTTCCATGTTTATACTTTTGAATGCTCAGTTTCCACATCAACAGAAACTATTTTATTTGTGAGTGCAAATTGTATGTGTACAATGCCTTCCAGATTGTGTCTCAACTACCTGATCATCCTGTGTGAAAATGCAGGGTTTTTTTCTTTCACAAAACTTTTTTTTTTTCATGCATTGAGTGAAGACATATGTCTGGTATTTTACAGACTGCTTTCAAAAAAAATTCATCATATATCATTTTGCTCTTGCTTTGACTTATGTAATTCTGAATTGAGAAGTAATGTATTATGCTGTATCACTCCAGATAAAGAATTAAATAATTATTGTGGACCAAATTCAAGGAAGTATAAATGCCAGTGTACATGATCAATAAATGGTGTGCATATGAATGAGTAACCTTAATACTAGAAATGGGCAGGAGAGCTTGGTTTTGGCAGAAAAAGGAACCAATACCTCTAGCCTTTAAATTCCTTTTCATCCTATAATCTCTCCTGTTTTCCCACTAAGCAGGTTACCAAAATATGTAACTAATATCATTTTGTTATGCTGCATTTGAATATGGCTTTTTTTGTTCATCAGTGAATTATGAAAATATTTCATATCTACCAAATTCAACAAATTATACTGTTCCAGGGGTGTTGTGCAGACTTGTTAGTGTGTGCAACTCTGTGAAAGTGTTATGCACTATTGTTATTATAATTACTACAGTGTATGTCCTTTCCCAGTGAATGTGTTTCCAGATGTAAATGCACTATTGGACAGCAGCATCAAATCATTGACCTGTGGAGTAAAATATCAGTATTTATCTTTGATGAAAATGTGCAGATATGAACACTTCTATTTATATTCTTATTGTGTCACCCATTGTCATATTGTTTAAGCACTGCCCAAGAATAAGTGCAAGTTATATTTCTCTCTTCCTTCCCAACCACCAGGAAGCAAGCTACATGGAGTGTGATTTTTTAAAATTTTATATAAAAGTGAGTGTGTTGGTTTATGTCAGAGTTCTAGTATGTGAAAGCACAAACAGAAAGTTGTGTTTTGCCTTTAGTTCTTAATATTGTGGAGTTGTTGTTAGTCACTTTCATTTCTTCTTGTAGTGATTTTCAGCCTCACTGCTGTGAAGGTTCTGTCTCCTGCAGTCATGAGTCTCAATAGCTGGTTCACAAATGCAGGTTGATCTTGCAAATGAGACCTTAAATGCACACAATAGTAGCTAGAGTATCATGTTTTACATGCCTCTAGTTTGCTCATCCATTTTGCTTAATATGCTTTTTCTTCATCTTCCCTCAGTTTCACTTGTAAATGTATTATTATCCAATTTTCTCAATAATGTGCAACTTAATTATCTCTTGTTTTTAGCGCATTGCTGCAGGACAGCGTGCAACTCATGACATACAATGCAATATCTTCCTATTCATAAGGCTGTAAGAAAATAGCAGACAACAACTTTCAATGCTCACCACACATTTTTCGCAGTGCTCAAAACTCAAATATGATGTGGGCATGGCTGCCTTTCTGTCATGACAGAGGGGCGGCTGGGAAAAATTTCTGTGAGTGCGGTTGTTATCTGGTACACACAGTGGAGACAAAGGCGGAAAGGAGGAGGATTAGGCCATACCCTTCTTGTGGTTGGGGATGAGCTTCCTGGGGAGCTCACCTTGCTGGCTGCTCAGATCCATACCCAGCTCCAGTCCCTGCACTCAGCCTGCTGGCACTGGCCTTGCACTTCACACAGGTGCAGTTCTGCCTCCACTGGGTGGCATGAGCTGGGCCCACCTAGCAGCAGTAGCTCCCGCATAACTTCAAGGACTGGTGTTTCACAGCCACCAGTGAGTGGGGATAGGAATTGTGCCTCCTGAATGGCAAAAGGCTGGAACAGGGGATTTCCATCAGTACCATCTCCCCAGAGGGCCTCCAGTGGTCTCTGAGTTGGGTTGGTTCTAGGGTGCAGGGCCTTGGGGACTGCAGGAATGAGGGAGGGGGTGGTAGTCAAGCCCCGTTGGAGGACCCTGCTCCCAATTTGACATCTAGTCAGTTACAAAATAATTTAATTCCTGCACCCCTGCAGTCACTCACATACACTTGCATCCTTCACACCTCTGCCCTGAAGGCAGAGTATGGTACTTGAACTGACTGCATCAAAATACAACTTTAACAACTGTGGCTGCAACTTTTGAACCAAAAATCTCACAACTTTCTTATAGGCTTACCTATTTAACTGTTCTGTAACTAGTGATATTAAGACCTAGAAGTAGGAGCAAGGTTTATTTGCCTATCTCATAGACTTACACAAACATCAGATGGGCTTGAAATTCAGAGTCTGAGAAATCTTGATGCACTGTTATTTTTCCATTGATATCAAACCAGCATTCAAAAGATCTCTACCAGAAGAAGAAATGTATCCGGATGGCAGCTATTAATTGCAAGCCCAAGTAAAGAACCTCCCTTTAGGCAAGTATTAATTGGATGGGTATTGAATTTTTTAAGAGCAGAAGACCTACCATAGGAATGGGATTCAAGGATCAAAACTCTGAGTTAATTGCAGCCAGAGAGGAAACAAGGAAAGAAACAGAACAAATGGCACTAAAGTGGATTATGATGGAAAAGGAACTAGAACATGAAAAAGCCATTGCAGCATGTCTCAACAGCATCAGCAGCCATGTTTTAACATTCTGTCTTAAAACGTTGGTAGGACCCAATGGCCCAAAGGGCTTAAGCATCTTAGTTCTAGATTTAAGTATCGCTGAGACCTACACACACTCCCCACCAAGGTTACCACCTAAGCTGTTGGTGCCTAAATTCACTGAGTTGCTAGATCTTTGCTATAAAAGTCCAGGGCACCAAAGTTTCTGACTCTGGGCATGCACACAATGCTTCACCCTAGAAGTCCAGATGCCTATCTCACACCTAAGCCTTGTCTGGATCCTCAAATCACATGAAGATAGGTGTTCTCCTGCCAATCACTCCTGAGGGGTCCAATCTGGTTGGCATACTCTCATGCCTACTGGATCAGGTCCAATTCAGAATTCAGCCAGTGGCAGTGTTGCTGCTGCCATCTCCCTATAACTTTTATCTGAGGAGTTAGAGCACTCACCCAAGATGTGGAATTCCCAGATTCATTTCCCCCCTCTGCCTGATGAGGAGACAAGATTTCAAGAGGAGTCTCCTACCTCCCAGAAAAGTGCTCTAACCACTGGGCTCCCTCAGTCTCTGCTCTTGAAGCTGTTCCAATTTGGATAAATCATCAAACAGTCATGGGGGTGGGGGGAAGGGAGAGACAGAGACAGAGACAGAGGGAGAGAGAGAGAGAGAGGATTTCAACTGGGATTTTTCAATCTCTCTCTCTGTGGCCTCTTTCGTCTTCAACAACAGACCCTGAGGGAGCACTGTATCAGACTATCCCCCGACTCAGTGGTAAGAGCCCTCTCTCAAGTGGTTAGAGACCACTGTTGAAATCCTCTCTCCCTGTCAGGCAGAAGGAATAATTGAGTTTGATTCTCCCACATCCTGGATAAGTTTTCTAGCCAATGCTCTAAAAATTGAGAGGCACCTCCTTTGGTGTTTTTTGCAAGAAAGGCATAGGCACCTGTCTCCTGACTCAGTTCCTCACTATGAATCACAAGCAGACAGGCACCTCCCTGCACCTTGGATTTAGGCACCTAATTCCACGGGAGGAACAGGTTTAGGACACACCCTTCCCCTAAACATCTTGCATTGGCTAGCTTAGGTGGCTCCCTCCTAGCTTGCTGACATTTGTGGATCCCGTTTTTGGGTGTTTGTCTCTCCCTGTTCATTGTATAGGGATCATAGGTACCTAATCCAGGGTTTGTGAATTCCAGTGATTTTTTGAGGCACCTTGTTACAACTCCTATTTCATTTTGTGAATCTGGCCAAAGTGTGTAGCTTGAGACCTCCTTTCCCATTTACAAAAGCTATACACATTATTTTGACACAGAAGTCTTGTTTTCTTGATGTACAGATAAGTTGCAGTGTGTTTTCCCCCTCAAATGGTCTATGCTTTTGAATGAGAGGAGATGGACCATTTGCCATAGAAAGAGAACTCAGATGACAGGGCTGGTAAAACAGGACAAACTATGATTCAACAAATTAATGTGCACACGCAACAGCAGCAGTTGAGACAGTCACTTCTGTTTATTGGCCACTAGGGATACTCATTTACAGTTGATAAAGTATGGTGGACAGAACATCCTAAATGAAAGAGTAAATGAAATAAACTGATTCCAAAAAAAATGAGGCCACCCAAAATCACCATGTGAAAATAAAATCTTATGCATTTGAACATGAACTGAATACAAATCTGTACAAATCAACACAATGCATATTGAGAGAAATATAAGAATGAAAGCTTAAGCTGGTAGTTGCACCATAAAGCTACTCTCTCTACTCAACTTCATGATAGTTAAAAATGCCCATGTATCATGTTCTTTCAGGAGAAGGAACCGATGATCTGGTGGCCAAATTTTTTAAGGCTAAAAACCCGTTGAGATTTAGATGCCTAGGCACCTAGTGGGATTTTCAGAAATGCTCAACTGAATCTTTAGACACCTGAAGCCCTTTAAAAATCTGGTCATAGGGAACTTCTGTAATATAAGTCTCATTGCAAGTCACTCTTGAAAATACGTTTTAGGCTTTTTAGTCCCTGAGGCACTTTTGAAAATTTTACCCACACTTTTTCTGGTTGCGTGGACACAGTCTTTGGCTTTCAGTAACAGATAATCTGTCACAACATGTCAGTTGTTAGTAAATATACAAGATGCTTCAGGTGGTGTTTGAAACAGTTTTGAATTGTTTTACAAAACTGATTTTGGCAATAGCTCTGCTGCTAGTGCTGTCAGCACGTGTTAATGGCTATTTGCCATGTTTTGAAGGCTGAAGTTGTTCTTTTGCTTAGAAATTAGATTTCTTTCTTTACGTGGGAAAAACAAAACCAAAATCTTTACTTTTGGAGACTGGTGCCATCAAATAATACAACTGGACAGAGTGGACATGTCAAAAGGTGGAAATTATCCTGTGCTGGAAATGAGGTATAATCAGAGAACTGTAGGACTGGAAAGAGATTTTTATTGGCTATCTAGTGAGGTAGAATAAATTATATCTAGACCATCTCTTTCAAGTGTTATCTAACCTGTTATAAAAACCTTCAGTTATGGGGATTGCACAACCTCCCTTGGTAAACTGTCCCAATGCTTAACTATCCTTTATAGTTAGAAAAGTTTCCTAATATCTAACCTAAATTTCCCTTGCTGCAGATTAAGCCAATTACTTCCTGACATATCTTTTGTGGACTTAGGACTTGAGGAGCAATTGGTTACCATCATCTTTGTAACAGCTGTTAATATATTAAAAGATTATTATGTCCCTCCATTCTCTTTTTTAGACTAAACATGATTAGTTTTTCAACCTCTCCTGATAGGTCAGGTATTCTAATCCACTCACCACTTTTGTTGCTTTCCTCTGGATTTTCCCCAACTTCTCCACATCTTTGTTAAAGTGCTGTCCCCAAAACTGGACACACTACTCTAGCTGAGGCCTCACCAGTAAGATAGTAGAGCAGAACAATTACCTCCTGTGTCTTACATACGACACTCCTGTTAATACACCCCAGAATATTAGTCTTTTTTTGCAACTACATCATAGTATTGTCTCATAATCAATTTGCGATCCACTGTAACCCCCAGATCCTTTTCAGCAGCACTACCACTTAGCCAGTAATTTCCCGTTTTGTAGTTGTACATTTGATTTTTCAGTTCTAAGTGTAGTTCTTTCCACTTGCTTTATTGAATTTCATCTTGTTAATTTCAGACAAATTTATCAAGATCATTCTGATTTCTAAAGTCCTTGAAAGTGCTGGCAATCCCTCCTAGCTTGCTTTCATCTTCAAATATTATAAGCACTCTCTCTAGTGTATTATCCAAGTCATTAATTAAAATATTGAATAATAAAGGACTCAGGAGAGACTCTTTCAGCACCTCACTAGATATGTCCTCCCAGTTTGAGAGCAAATCATTGATAACTACTCTTTGAGTATGGTTTTTCAACCATCTGTTCATCCACTTTACAGTAATCTCACCTAGACGATATTTCCCTAGTTTTCTTATGAGATATCATGTGTGACTGTGTCAAAGCCTTACTAAATCAAGATAAGTCAAATTGACTTCTGATGTTGGATGTTTCTGCTGGATACCTGTCCTTCCCCCTCCTCATCCATACACGCACACACTTAAAAGTCACGTGGACTTTTGTGCTTGTGGGCATCATTTTTTTTTCATATTATTCATTACTGTACTGTTGACAAGAATTATTCACACACAGTAATTCATTGCAAAGGTTCCTGGAGACTAGACACATGCTTGGAGACAGAAAACTTGTGTTTTATTCCCGACTCTTCTGCTAACTTATTGCACAATTTTGGGCAAATCATTTAATTGCTATGTAACTCAGTTGCCCTAAATATAAGGTGGTGATGAACTTTCCCCACCCTCTTCTCCTGAAAGAAACTGTGTCTGCTGGCTAATGTGCAATAGGGGTGTGCAATGTCCTTCTCCATATTTGGAGAGGCTAACAGTGGTAGCATGTAACTGTGACACTGCTCTGAGATGCACTTTGGCTAGATCCTTCACAGAGGCACAAATGTAGGGTGTAGAGGAGTATCCTTGCACCCTTTTCTCCCAACCCACACAAGACTATATATATATATATATATATATATAATATAGTGTTTCAAATATACTTTCTATATTTCATTCAAACAGAAAATAAAATATGACAATTTAAATATACATGGGAATATTTAGACACAGTGGATCTTAATTATCCAGCCACTTTTGTTCCATATTAATCCCATTGATGTCAAGAGATGCATCCAGGATGAATTGAGACCATTGTCTCTTACTGATGTATTGTCCTGACAATCAAGCTTTTTGTAGTATTATAAGCCAGTTTTACATAATTAAATTATGAAAGAATGTTAATTAAAAGAAAGCAAGTTGTGTTTTCTGGTGGAAAAAATGAAATTATGTGTGCAGAAAGAGGATAAAATCTGTTAGTCTGGTGACAGAACTTAAAGTCAGAAAATTCTCCACATCTAAAATTGTAAAAAGAAATGAAAAGTTGCTCCTCTTTTCTCAGAAAGCAAAACCCAGTGGCAGGGGGAGAAGGTACAATGAAACAATTAATTTTAGATGTAATAGAATGTTACCTGTCTTTCAAGCTTTTAAGCTACACAAGCCTTTATACTTGGGATGCTGGCAAAGCTTCGCGGTTTGCATAAGAATGTAATTTGGGCAGTTTTGAAAATTGAAATGTGGAGTGTACAAGTCTACATAGCAAGAATTACTTGAGATTCAGTGGAGAGGAAAATTGTAGTTTCTCAGATCCCTGAACAGGATGTAAAAAATATCCGGCGTCAAAAGCAATCAAATTGACTTCCAGATGTGATTGTGGACCAGGCAGAGTGAATACAAGCAGCTTTTTAAATGTTGGTACACACCTGCTAGAGCTATCTGAGCAAACAAGAAGGTTACCATTAGGCACTTTTGTGTATACATAACTTCACCCACTGTATTAACAAATGAATATTAACCCATTATAACAGGGAAGTGTTTCCTAGGAAATGTGTGAACTTAAAATCACTCTTCAACAAATCACTTACATTTTGAGTGACATGCACATTGTGGATTTATAATTGTATAATGAGAACTGAAGTACATTTTAGTGATGGGGAATTACCAAAAAAAAAAAAAAAGCCAGTGGAAAATGGACTTTCTAACACATGTTTGAGGACAGAAGGTGATCATTGCTTATTCTGTGACAAATATGAGACTGGGTGTGGGATTGAATGTATTTCTGAACCAATGTATTTGTTTAGCAGGACAAAAGTTTAGGAAGTGGAGTAGAGAAATGGAAAGTGAAAATATTAATCTGTACAGAAGTTATTCTAACATTTCAACTTTATTATTACTTGAACAAAAGGCTCAAGAGACTTTTTTCTCTGTAGCAAGGATCTTATAGTATGTACTAATACTCTAATATTTCATAGAAGTTTGGCCTCTAAAAGAATTTGGAATTAGTTGAAAAAATCATGAGCCTGTTTTTTTACACATCATATTACACAAAGATTTTCTGATAAAAGTTCAAAAGTACTAAACTTAATATTTTAAATTAATATCTAACCCACAGAAAATGTAAAGCTACTGCAGATGCACTCATTTAGTTAACTTGTGAAGGGTATATGGATGGGATCCAAAACGGGACTTAGGTGTTCAAGTTGCAGTGGGGGAGGTTTAGGTTGGATAATAGAAAAACTTTTTCACTAAGAGGGTGGTGAAACACTGGAATGTGTTACCTAGGGAGGTGGGTGGAATCTCCTTTCTTAGATATTTTTTTAAGGTTAGGTTTGACAAAGCCCTGGCTGGGATGATTTAGTTGGGGATTGGTCCTGCTTTGAGCAGGGGGTTGGACTAGATGACATCCTGAGGTCCCTTTCAACCCTGATATTCTATGATTCCATGAGTTCTGAGTGTTGTGGAAGCCTACCATTTAGATGCCTAGAAAATCATAGGATCACCAATGCCATCCACAAAGCCAAGTTAGGTGCCTTGGTTTAATTTCAGTAAGAATTTGACATACTTCCACCTGACATTCTCATAAGCAAACTAGAGAAATGTGGTCTAGATTAAAGGAGGGTTCACAACAAATAAAAGACTGTTTTCAAACAATATTTATCAATGGTTTGCTGTCAAAACAGGGAGGATGTATCCAGTGGGGTCCCACAAGGGTCAGTCCTAGCTGTGGTAATATTCAATATTTTCATTAATTACTTCGATAACTGAATGGAGAGTATGTTTATAAAATTTGCAGATGACATCAAGTTGGGAGTGGTTGCAAGCACTTTGGAGGATAGGATTAGAATTCAAAATGACTGACAAATTGCATATGGATAGTTGGTCTGAAATCAACAAGATGAAACTCATTAAAGACAAGCACAAAGTACTTCACTTAGGAAGGAAAAATCAAATGCACATCTACAAAATGGGGAACACTTGACTACATAGTAGTACTGCTGAAAAGGATCTGGGGATCATAGTGGATCTCAAATTGAATATGAATAAACAAAGTGATGCAGTTGCAGAAAAGTCTCTTGCTCTCTTGTGGGTTTAGTGACTGTTCCTCTGTGAATAAATATTTAAATAGCCATCAGGACAGAGAGAATGACTTTGTAGTCTAGGGGTTAAATCACCCATTTGAGATACCCAGGGTCCAGTTCCCCAGCTCCATTCACTCTTTCGTTTTTATCTGCAGTGGAAGAGCTTGAACAGGAAGACTGAGGAAGAGCCACATTAGAATATCCTATAATTCAGTTGTTAGTGCATTCTCCTGAAAGGTGGGAGACCTCTATTAAAATCCTTTCTCTCCCTCTGCCAGAGGGGTGAACTGGACCTGCATCTCCCATACCCCAAATGAGTCTTCTAACCACTGGGCTAAAAGTTGTAAGGTGGGCTCCACCACCACCTTCTAGTCTTCTCCTGGTGCTGCAGCATCCAGATTTTGAGCAGGACCCAAGACTGTAGGCACATTCAGAGGTTGCCTGCTACATCAAGCCCTGCACACAACTTATGTGGACAAGCGCCTATTTTCTTCTGGTTTGTGAATCGCTCTGGACTTAGGCAGGAGAAAGGTATCTGTATGCCTAGAAAGAGGATTCAGCACACAAGCTCAGATGCAGAAACATAGGCTTTGAGGGAATGTTTACCCTCCAAATTTAAGTGCCAAGTGAGTTTAGAAGCCTACATGTTTCAACAAGAATTTTGCCGTTGCAATGGAGCCAAAACTGGGACTTAGGTGCCTAAACCTTAGACTTGCTTTTGTGGACCTGGGCCTTAGTAAGAGTGATGGAAAGACTCCTAATAATTCAATGGGCTTTTTTTTGAGAGAGAGAGACCCTAAAATATATAAGGATGAAATGGAATAAGACAGTGCCACAAGGACAGAAAAACAGTCTTAGAAATGTTTTAGAAATGGTAGCACTTCCTCCCCTCCCCCCGACACACACATTTTGACAGCTAAAATATAAAAAACATTACCTTTAAGATATGCCCTTTGTCAGCCTTGCACTTGCTACCTACATTTCCTTCATCAGCAGTAGATGTAATGACCTGTGTGTGTGTGTGTGTGTGTGTGTGTTGCCTTCCTTCTTTCCGAATCCTTCTCCCTGTTACTGTTTGTTTCCTGGTTTCTGCTCCCTGAAATCAGTGTTCGTGTGTCTGCATAGCACTGGGTGTGTGCAGTTACTCAGGGCCTGCTGCTACATACCTGCTATTTGGACTGTTGTTCTGTTTTGTTCAGACAGTTGCTTACTGAACTGGTTCATGGTTATTACATGTTTTGATTGACCACCTACTTGTGTGTCTTGCTTCAATTTCCTTGAGATTTGGAATTGCTGTTCTGGTGTGCATCAGAGTGTAATAGTAGAAACCATCTCTACTTCATGGACTATTACCTGCTCCCACCAGCTTTTAACAAAATAAAATAATTATACGTATGTAGCTGAGAGCTTAATTAACAAGCAGACACACACATTAGAAGACTCTAACACTTAAATGCTTAGAGTTGTTCTGGTTCTGCTGCAGGCAACAAAACAAAACAATTACCAGCAGAACTTCAGTCAAACAATGAAAGTGAAATGAAAACTAATGGAATGCAAAAATCTCCAAAGCAAAACAAAAATCTCCTGTACAAAATCAAATCATGTTAGTCAAATGCTTTCGCTATAAAAAAGACATTGTAATTCTTTAGTTCTAGCCATCCCTGTATTTCAGTGGAGTGTCTTTTGATATACTGCTGCTACACATATTTAGGACAATACAGTGTATAAACTGCAAGAGTAAAAATATCCTGAAAAATGCTTTTCTCAATAATTTCTTCTCTGCAGAAATCAGAATTCTGAGATAAGGAATATAGTCCTTCCACTTTCAATGATGGGATACTTCATTGTCCTCTGTGAATAAAGCAGGGGTCTTGAGAAAAAAAAATATTATATGATCACACAGTCTATATCATAATGCATATGCATGGGGGTTGAATAAAGTTGCACAGGTAATCTTAATTACATTAAAATGACATCATTCATGACATTCAATGGTGGTTCAGCAAGACGGAACACTACTGTGCTTCATGGGAGATGTAGTCAGCCAGGGAGCCTAGGCCACAGAGGTGAGTGAGGCATGAGACACCAGAACTACGACTTCCATGAGGTACCACTACAGTATTTGTGAGGGGGGGGAACCATTTTCTGACCAGCATGATATAAGAGCAAATGGGGTTACCCATAGAAAGGATGTATAGCAAAAAGAGAAGGATACCAAGCACAAAGCACTGGAGGATAACAGCTGAATGGGGAAAAGGATATATTGTCTAGGGAGATCTGATTAGTGTGGTAGGAGGATACTCAGTCAATCACAGAGCCACTAAACCTGAGAAAGAAAAGATTCAAAGAGAGTGGTCAACTGTGCCATAGAGTGGATAAAAGATGTAGTTATATTAAGTGTTTTTGTTAATTCTTTCCCCCACCCTATTTTGTGCACTTTAAATTGATTAGTCTGAGTAATCTTACACCAGTCCTTTTCCCAATAACTGCTGGAGTACCTGTTTGAGTTTGTTCATTGTGTAAAGTAAAATCATTAGCCAAATGACTGAAACTATTTTAACCTATATTCCAAGGATTTTGAAATAAAAATGGACAGTGAAATCAGTGATAAAAGGTTTGTTAATTGGGTGTTAAAATGAAATTTAATGTGAAACTGAATTCCTTGAAAAAAATGCAAATGTATTTGGGATTTCCAGTGTTTAGTTAAGATGCCTTCTCTAGCTCCTCCTTAATCACAAAACCATGACAACTAGAATAATAAATTTATGACAGCAGTAGAATAGGATTACTTTTTTCATGCACTGTTGGCACTAGCTGGAAAATCTGTTCATAGGATGAAGGGTCCAAATCCATGAGAAAGTGAAGGATCTGTAGTTTTTCTTCTTTGAAATACTCCACACATATGCTGTGATGAATCCATTCTACTGCATGTATGCATAATCTGAAGGGACACTGTATTCTTCCTTTGAATATTTGACTCCACCTCTAATGAGTTCAGGTCAAGAGAGATAAGAGTGTTTAAGAAAGGGCTGAGTGAAAGAAGTCTGTGAGGAAAGGGAATTTCTTCTACTCTTGTAATATACATTCATATGTGCTTTTACTCGTCTTCATTTTTAGAACAAAACTAGACATAAAGTTGTGATACTCACTGCATTCTCAGACAGTTAGGAAATATAAATCAGGAAAGTTACTGTCTCTGTTTCAGTTTAGAAAATGGGCCAGATTATAATTTTGGTTACATCAGTGCCTATGAGATCATAATCTGGCTCAGTGATTTCCAACACACAAAATGATCTCTGTAAATGACATTGGCCATCACAACTGTATCTTTATATCTGTTTGTGCTGCTGTCATTTCTAATGTTCAATTCTTATTTTCTTAAATTAATCAAGCCAGGAAATGACTTGGGATTTCTCTGGCTGTTCCTCATTTTCTCAGTATAGCTTCCCTGATTTATAGTCAGGAGACACTCCCTTTAGTTAATTAGCAGAACAATGCATAATAGACAAGTGCTGTTGAGCATTTTAAGATTTTCAGAGTTATTTTATTTGAATTCCCTTGCCCTTAATGAAAATGTAGTTTGGGCAACACTTACATGGCTTAGTCATTTCTAATTAGCATAAAGTTGGTTAAGGTAAAGATGCTAGGACAAATCTAACTACCCTTCCCAAACTACCTTCTATGTTTTCTATTATAGCAATTATAGGGATTTTTTCCCAGACACACTCAGGAATTAGACTAATGTGTTCAACTAAGTTTTTTATTTGTTTGAAAAATCTAATACAACCTCTAACAGGACATTTTATTTTTATTAAATGGAGGAGGAAAGAAGGGTATGTCAAGTAGCTTACTTGACATACCCTCTTAACTGATTGTTCAAAAGTGGCCGGAGAGGGTGGTCCGGTACATGTAACAATGTGGATGAAGATCAAAGTCACAAATCCACTATCCTAACTTGGTAAGAAGCTAGAGGAAGAGGCAGCCACTTTTTAGGAAAATGATAAGTAGTATTTTTTGAAAATCTTGGTTTAATATTATTGTACAGAAATTAAAATAAAAGTTTGAGGAAGAACATGTTTAAAAATGTTGGGTATACTACACAGAGCACTAGTGTGATTATGGAATTGCTTTTTCTTGTTCACAAGTGTCATTGTTTACATTACATTAAAACAGAACAATTTATATTCCAAATCACATTATGGAATATTCTTAATTATTTTGGTTGTTAGAAATCCATAACTCAGTTTGGTGATCGTTGCACACTTTTGGACTAGGCTTTTCAAAGGACCCTAAAGGGAGTAACGGTGCCAGAGTCCCTTTAAATATCAGATGCCTCTCTCCCTTAGGATTTTGTGAAAGTGTTATCCTTTACAACAGGAATATTCTGAGACCATAGGTGAGAAGGCTTTGTGCCAATATGTAAAAGGGATGTGCAGTCATGCACATGGATGTATTCATAAATTGATGTTTGATAATAATAATGTTCATGCTGTTACCAAACCTAAAGTATGTGTTAAAGTTAGCTGTAAATCTGAGTTTCTCTGTCAGGTTTGGCCCATTCTCTAGTGATTAGGACATAGGCCAGGGAGTTAGATTCCTTGGTTTTGCTCCTGTCTCAGCTACAGATATTATATGTATTATGTGACCGAAGGTTAAATCATTCTGTGATTAAACTTCCCCATGTGTAAGACATGTGTAATATTAAAAAAAGGAGTACTTGTGTACTTCTTTTTGCAAATACAGACTAACACGACTGTTACTCTGAAACATGTGTAATATTAGTTACTGTAGCTATTGCATAAAAGTGATTTGAGTCCCTGGGATAAATGATGTTCTCAATGTGAAAAGTAATATTGTTACTAAAGGAACAAAAAGAAAAGGAGTACTTGTGGCACCTTAGAGACTAACCAATTTATTTGAGCATAAGCTTTCGTGAGCTACAGCTCACTTCATCGGATGCATACTGTGGAAAATACAGAAGATGTTTTTATACACACAAACCATGAAAAAATGGGTGTTTATCACTACAAAAGGTTTTCTCTCCACCCACCCCACTCTCCTGTTGGTAATAGCTTATCTAAAGTGATCACTCTCCTTACAATGTGTATGATAGTCAAGGTGGGCCATTTCCAGCACAAATCCAGGGTTTAACAAGAACATCTGAGGAATGGGGGGGGAGGAAAAAACAAGGGGAAATAGGTTACCTTGCATAATGACTTAGCCACTCCCAGTCTCTATTCAAGCCTAAGTTAATTGTATCCAATTTGCAAATTAATTCCAATTCAGCAGTCTCTCGCTGGAGTCTGGTTTTGAAGTTTTTCTGTTGTAATATTGCAACTTTCATGTCTGTAATCGCGTGACCAGAGAGATTGAAGTGTTCTCCGACTGGCTTATGAATGTTATAATTCTTGACATCTGATTTGTGTCCATTTATTCTTTTACATAGAGACTGTCCAGTTTGACCAATGTACATGGCAGAGGGGCATTGCTGGCACATGATGGCATATATCACATTGGTAGATGTGCAGGTGAATGAGCCTCTGATAGTGTGGCTGATGTTATTAGGCCCTGTGATGGTGTCCCCTGAATAGATATGTGGGCACAGTTGGCAACAGGCTTTGTTGCAAGCATAGGTTCCTGGGTTAGTGGTTCTGTTGTGTGGTATGTGGTTGCTGGTGAGTATTCGCTTCAGGTTGGGGGGCTGTCTGTAGGCAAGGAACAAAAGAGCTTTTCTCTCCTTTTTTTCCTGGCAGACTTATTCCAACCAGTTTCACAGTAGTCAGAATCATAATAATAAACTACTTACAGACATGTTAGCAAAAGAGGTTGAGTACTCTCATCTCTTAATGACTCAAGTAGACTGAGGGTGCTCAGTATCTGGCAGGATCTGAGTCGGGTGATTACTTAAAATTTGAATCTTTCATTATTACAAGTTAACACCAGAGTCCCCTCAGTGAATGTGGTATGTCAAACCTTTCTGAATGCACTTTGAGATGCTTCCAGAAGAAATTTGCCATGCAACTGTAAGGCCATTTATATATACCCTGTATGAAATAAAACAGAAAAATGCCTAAAACTGACAGAATTTTAGTGGTCTACACTAGACAAATAGGCTTTGCAACTGGTGACACATGCAACAGTAGGGAGCAATTTTTTAAAAACAAACATGTTTTCAAGTGAACTTTTAGAAGCCAAGAAATGTGGATGATTGCCTATTCTCAGAGCCTGGAAGTCACCTTTGCAAACAGGAGTGAATTCATAAAGATCATATTTACATTTGTAGGATACAAATTATTACCAATATTTTCGTATTAATAATAATTAGTGCTTATATAGTAGTTTTTGTCCATAGACCTAAGACTTCAAGACAAACATAAATTTTCTAGTGATTTATTTTGCACAAAGGACATAACTTTAATCAGTAAATGTCCATAACTGACATCATCAGAGTATTAAAATCTCAAATGAAAACCCCAACAAGTCAGATCATCAGAGTGAATAGTTAATAAATGAAAGCCCATCTCATGATATTTGATTGCAAGAGCCTTTCCTGGCCACATGAATGGGTCAATTTGATCACATGGACAATGACTTGTAATTGACAGAACAACTTTTCTAATCAATATAATCATTAATGGAATCCTCTCATGACTCTGCAAAATCTGAATCAGGTAGTATAGGCTGGAAGCCTCCTTCGGCTCCATGCCCCAGTGGTGAAACCCACAAATTACTATTTAAAAAATAACCCTAATACCAGAAGGGGTCAGCTATCCCACCAGCCTTAATTTCACTAGGAGTCTTCTTCTACAAAACAGCAGGAAGGGCAAAAACTGACTTCAAGTTGCTTGCACCTCTTCCACAGTATTCTAAAACATAGCCATAGCAGTTCATACGGGTTCTGAACTGGATAAACCTGAAACAATCCCCCAAACAAAGGAAATTAATGTGGGTAGGCCTGCTTACCCTTAAAGGGTCTCATTTTGAGCTCTCACAGCTTGTCTTTGTTAAAGGTACAAATTGCACTGGTACATCTAAAACTCAGGTGTATCAATGAGCATATTAAGCTAGAGATATTTTAACCTCCTGTGCATTATTTTTCATACTTTAATGGCAATTTCAATTTTTTTTTATAATCAGCTACCAGAAAATCCTACTTTTCCCTGTACGATTTCATTACAAAATGCATGCTTCCCTCTCCAATGAATTCAGCCTTTTGAAATATTTTGGAACTCAGTGCAGAAATTTCTTTAGCACATGGAATATACCTTTTCCTTCTACATTGCCAGCAGAAATAAGAGTTATAAGATTATTCAAAGAATGAGGCATCTGCTTTACAACACCTTACTTTCTGCAAAGAAAAAAAAAAGAAAAAACACAGTGGTCATTGGTTCCCCATTGTTCTTCCTTAATTTAGCATCTTGATATTGTAACTCAATTAAAGTTCAAACCCTACAGACAGATTTTAGCAATCACCTTTCTTTCTCTGGATTCACCTATTTTGCCAGCTTCGCAGAAATATGTAAAACCTGAGATGACTCAAATTGAAGTAGTTTATCAAAGCAATATATTACCTTGTTATATTTTCTAAGCCCCAACTAATGGTTGTAATCTCTCAGGAATGGATAATAGCTTTGATTCTTCATATTAGGTATTACAACAATTGGAGAGAAGAGATGATTATGGTTCATACTTCATTAATTTTATGTGACTGATTAGACTGAGCCATATGTTCATCAGAAGTTATGGGTCTAGAAACTCAAACTTATTCCAAGTAAATTAGTCAAAAATCCCACTGCATACTAGCAATTCATGTTGTACTAAAATGTCATTTATTGATAAAGTTGTCAATCTTTTAAAAAATAAAATGGTTAGTGAATGTTGAAGCTTCAGAAATGTTATATTAAAAATAAACAGAAATTAATTGGGTGGAAAACCAACAGGCTTATCAAAATGCTTGAGCTATGTGAGAACATATGAGCACAAAAACAATAACATCATTTTCTGACACATTGCCTCCTTTGGAAAATGTTAAGTTTCCTGTACTCAAAGAACAAAACATTTACTTTCAATGTAGATGAGTTTTATTTTTACATAAAGGGTAAGAATAAATAAAAAGAAAACAAACAAGATTTCCATGACTGAGAAAGCTTTCCATCTTCTTCTTAAAGTCCCTCTCAATCCTGCCTCCTAGTGGACAAGATAAAGGGCTTCTTATATTTAATTCTGTACACAGAAATTAGAGTCATGCACAGATGTTGGTATTTTGGAGAGTAGTGTTTTAGCTGCACCCAGTCATGGGCTTTCATTCTTGTTGTTTTTTTTTTTCTTCAAGAAGCTTCAGAAGGAAAGTTATTTGTACATGTGCATAATATAATAACAACTATTAGTTTAAGTAGATGTAATGTGCACAACATAAGGAAACTATCCCGCCATTTGGGGTGTTGTCAGTATGAATATTATTACCCCAAGAATTTTGAGAGGTTCAAATTAATTTAGAAACATTTCCCTTTAAGGTACACTGTATTGGCATTTTATTTACCTTCATGGCCATTTATGAAATGGGAAGCTGGTATGCAGAATGGTAAAAAAGGAAGAAGAGGGAAAAGAGGAAGTTATAATTGATAGTTGCATCTGAACTCATGCCAGGAGTTCAACAGTAGTCCTGAGCTAATGAAAAGGGAAGAAATATCTAGAGAAAGTAAGGTAAGAGAGGCCTTGAATATTAGAGAGGAGGAAGACGATCTGAAAGTAGGGTGAGTAGGTAGCAACAGAATGAGGGAAAGAGCCGAACATCAGTGAGAAAGTGTCCTGCAGTGCTTGTTTTTATTCACATTAATTTCAATGGGAACTGGATCAAACTTTAAAAAAAGATTAGGCTCTGCATAGAAAACAACAACATATTGGGACATATCCACTGAAGTGTGTGTGTGTGGGAACACATTAACAAGCAAACCTGGGAGATGTTAGTGAACTACTAGTCTAAAAGTGACCAAAATTTAAAATATATTTTTTCATATTTTCTTTGGAATCCCTTTTTAACACCATCTAAAGGAAGCAAGCAGCTCTCAACCAAGATACATATATTTGCAATAACTGCCAAATATCATGCAAATCTTGGATTGGACTATTCAGTCACATGAGACTTTGCAAACTATCTACATCATAGGCTGCAATTCCCACCATCTCTCGCAGATGAAAGGATGTGAACATAAAGGTTTCACAAAACCCCAGGTTCTTCTTCTCCCTAGGCAGCATATCATTTGAGATAGTCTTTCATTCCCCTCTACATGAGTGTGCCAGAGAGAAGAATTTGGCTTCACTTCAGGATAACAGGCATGAGCAAAATTTCCATTCTGTATCTTCCAACTTGTCAAACTTCTGCTCTGAGAATATCAGTGATGTAAGGAGAAAAAGAAAAGAAATCCTTCTTTTATGTCATTCAAATTTCAGTGTAACTTTGGCAAACTCCTACTCATCTCTCACACATATTTTCTCTCTGCCAGAATTTTAACTTGTTGTGAGATGCACAATTTAATGCTATAAAATCACAATGCCAATCTGAATATTCTACTTTGATAACTTGAATTCTGACTAGCCCATATTTAGATTTGAATATGTCTAGTTCAAACTGTATAAGTACTTACAAAAGGTACAGAACATTTCTCACTACATTATCAACAATATTAAAGTTGCACTGTTCTTTTAATCAATTCTTTGTATTTTTCTGTCTTTTTAATACTATCTCATTCTTTCAATTCTTCTACCAGAGAACAACAACTTTCTCATTTTCAGTGCATATTTTGTATTATAAATATGTGCATGTTCTGTAATTGTTAAAAGGAATGAAAAATGCCATAATGAAAAGGACTCAGTGAGCCCTTGTGTCAAAACATTTAGTTGATAAAAAAAGACATTGCTGTATCTGTGGGATTTTGGGGGTGTGCTGGGGGGATAGAACATATGGGGCATCAGCTGCATATAGAGGTGGTGAGAGGAAAAATGTTAACGATAAGAGAATTTTTTTTCATCTCTGAGCTGCAAACTTTATGTCAAAATGGAGGAGGTGATGAGTAGGATCTAAGTATATCATTAGGATGAGAACATGTAACCCATGCAACTTATAAATTTCAAACACTTTCCTTTCTCAAGTTGGTAAAAGACTAAATGATCTATAAAAAGTGTATTTTTCTGGAAGATAAGGAGTGCTTGTGGCACTTTGAGATGTAGCTCACGAAAGCTTATGCTCAAATAAATTGATTAGTCTCTAAGGTGCCACAAGTACTCCTTTTCTTTTTGCGAATACAGACTAACACGGCTGTTACTCTGATTTCTGGAAGATGTCATCTTGGATCTTTGAAGCAGGTGATTGTTATGCTGAGGTTTGCATATGAAGTAGTAGAGAGATGTTATTAATGTTAAACCCCTTTAGTGTCTGATTAAACTACCACTGTAGTCAATGGGAGTCTTTCCATTGACTTCAATGGTAGTTGAATGAGCCCCTAAAAATATGAGTGCCCACCTTCTATACTTTTATTCATGCTTATGTCACAGGTAGTTTCACTGAAGTCAATGTAAGGCAATAACGATCTGGCACATAATGACCAAGGACTAGAGTCAACTCCATTGAAGTCAGTGGACTTAAGTGGATGTGGGATCAGGCCCTAGACAAATAACACATTGATAATGTATTATGGTTAAGGTTAAGATTTTGTCATGGTTATTTTTAGTACAAGCCATGGACAGGTCACGGGCAATAAACACAAATTAATGGAAGCCATGACCCGTCTGAGATTTTTGCTGCTGAAGTTCCATGGTTTCCCTCACCATCGTGGTGGCTGGGAGCTGTGGGGTTCCCCCTCTGCCCGCAGCAGCTGGAAGCTTCAGCCCGTCCCTCTCCCCACTCTGCCCGTATCAGCTGGGAGCTGCAGGATGAGCAAATTTCCCAAAGAGAAAATGGGACCCACACAGCTGCTCGCTGGTGGTGTCCCCCCCCACCCCATTTTGTCCACGCCCGCACGAGGCTGTTGCTCATTGCTGGAACCCTGAGGAAGGCCCCCTCAGGAGTCTGTCACCTGTCCCTGGAACCTGTTGCCAGTCACTGCTGTGACCTGTTCCTGGAACCCTGTCAGGTCCCCGCTGGTTGCCAGCTCCAGGGCCCAGCAGCCCCTGAGGCTGAAGTAGAGAATGCCACAGAGGTCTCTGGAAATCACAGATTCCGTGACTTCCATGACCACTGTGACACAAATGTAGCCTTAACCATAGTAAATTTGATGTAGTGTGTGTAATATGTATTGAAATCTATTCCATTCATGTAGAACATTTAGAAATTGCATCAGCAAAGCTATGATAGTGACTTAGCAGCTAATGTGATTTTGCTTGATAAGATTAATTACGCAATTTGATTAAGGGTGCTATATGCATTAGAATGATGGTTTACAGCATGTAGGTTATTTCTATGTGAAGTCATGGACATTAGAATGAGTTCTCTATGGGTTTAATAAGGTAAAATGAAGGATATTAAAGAGATTTTATACATTTTGGTCTGAAGGTGGTAGACAAAAAGTTGTTGAGCAAAAAGTTTTTAAAATGATTAAAAATAAACATTATAGCTGAAGAATGTTGTACTGTGACTAGCAAAGATGGCTTTCATCTGTCACTGCCAGAAGATTGCCTTCCATCCTATCATATGCTGCGATGATTCTGACCTGCAGGCCTGATTATTGCAACTCATTATTTATACTTAGGAATGAAGGCAACAGACTAAAAATCTAGTAAAAACAAAACAAAACACAGTAGCCCATCTATTTACCAGCCTAAATCATTACAAATACAGCATCCCCTGTTCCTTTCTATGCATTGTGTCCCCTTTCAACATAGAGTCCAGTTAAAGGTTTCTGTTCTCTTCTTCAAAGCCTTCTGTGGGAATGGCCATAGATCCCAGGAAGATAATTCTCCTTTCATGAGTGTTACCTTCCAAAAGAAAGACATTTCATTGGTATAGTAAACCAATACAGGGAAGTAGGGGACAGAATTTTCTTAGGAATTGGATCTAGACTAAGGAACTCACTAAATGAAGACATGTTTCTAACTAAATGCAAAAGTGACAAGTTAGCTTTCCCTCCGTATGGTCAATAAGTGGAGTGTAGGTGCCACAGGATGTACTGCTTAAGGGAACCAGAGTGACTGATCTGTCACATTGATTGTCCAAGTATCCTATTTAACCCTAGAGGGCTGCCTGGGAAGTTGTCTGGATAATTACAAAGGCTTCTGGCCTGTTGCAACTCTAGATGTCCTCTGGCCTCTGATCCTCTGTAAACATAAGCGCCCACCTAAGAGAAAAGGTGTGTGTGAATCAGCCTAGGAGCTTTTGGCAGAGTATTATTTTGGGTAGTATTGTGCATATGAGAGAAAAGTAGATCTCACAGAAACTGAGATCAGACTGAAGGAGCAGCTGAAAGCACAGTTGGAAGAAACCTCAGAAGAAGTTATTGGGTCAGTGGTGCAAGATGAAATAAGTGTTCTTGGTGTTGCAAACAAAAGAAGCTGTTCCCTGTTGTTTTTTTTTTGTTTGTTTTTTTTTTTAATTTCTTTTGCATTCAGAGGCAAAGGCCTCTGTACTTTCTTTGTAAATAAACACAATTGCATCAAAGAAATACCTTACTGTCACCAATTTCTGCTCCCAACTGGAAAACCCACAAGACCCCAAAATTTTGACTAGCCATTTGGATTGAAAGGCTACAGCATTATTATATTATTAAACTATTGATAAGGCTGTTTTGATATTGCTGAATTGAAATAGTTTGGAATTTTCATTCTCCAAAGTATTGTGAGATTTCAACTTTTTGTCTCATTTTGGACCAAAAACATATTTTGAAATGTTAGGAAGGAATGTTTTTGAAATGTTAGGAAAGATGGGAACAAAACTCCTAGTCTGAGAAAACAGTCTTGTGTTAGTGGAGCTTGTCTTAGTGAGATAAAAATAGCTGTGTGATTGTTGTGGCACTGGTGAAGGCTTGGGTTACACACTGGAGCTTGGACCTCGGGGATATGATGGGCTTGAGCTTGGGTAGCTAGTCCAAGACTCTGCTGGTGCCACAACGTCCACATAGCTATTTTTGTGTGCCCGAAAAAGTACTGCTAGCAACACAACGTGTACCCAGGCTGAGAGGCTCATTCCCAGTTTCAGTATAAATGTATGCTCAGTGTTTGTGGATCACAGTATTCTTCCTGTGATTTTCAAGGCATCACAAAGCTCAGCACCACAACACCTAAATCTCTTTGTAGATCTCACCCACAGAGTTTAAGGTGCTTGAGAGGGCTTTGCTTTATTGTGTGTCCAGTTCTTTGTGCATAATCAGAGCTTCACCGTGCCCCGCTCTATCTGCAAAGCTCAGCCTTTAAAGGCACAGTCCCCAATACTACAGCATCATACTCCCATTTATGCTCAGCCCGACTTGGCATTGACATAATCTGGCCCAAAACACATGCTGAAGCCAGCTAGAGATATCTACATTATTTTAGAATGTAGAACACCTTTGTTTGCCCATCTTATTCTTTTTTTCAGTTTCTGCTCAATATTGTTTAGTAAATAACTGGAGCCTAGACGTTTTACTAAGCCTCAGATGTGATATATTGGAGTTAACACTGGAAGTCTTCCCTCTGGTACTGCATATGGCATCACCACACACATATACATTCACAGCATTAATCAAAATAATAATAAGCGTACTCAGGGAACATCAGTCAAAATAGACCTTTCCCAATGAGTCTAATCTGAAGATTGCCTCCACCAGTAACACTAATTTATTATTTATCATAGAGCACTGTCTGTCAGTGAGCTATGGGTGTGAGGGGAAATCATGATAGAAACTTGTACCAACCACTAAGAAAAAATGCAAACCTGGAAGTGTCAACATTTGTCACAAGCAAAATCACTCAAATATAAATACATAGTCTCATACCATGTTAGCAATTTAAAACTGTCAAGCTGAACCACCAAAAAGTAGGGATGAGTGAAATGTTTCAGATAAGATCCCTTACCACTGTGAACTCAACCTCATTTGAACCTTTTAATTTTTTTTTAAATGTTTAAAGTTTGACTCCAAAGAGAGATGGGGAAAAGTTCAATATGCCTGTATGTCTGTCCATTCACCCAGCCATTCATATGGCCCTCATCACCATATTATTTGAGCACCATGTCATCTGTGCACTCCAATCACTGTTCCTTCCTTACGTTTCTCACATGTAGCAGCAAAGCCTCTTAAGGAGAAGACTACAGTAGTTTTGGGGACTAATTTCTAGAAGATGATTGGCTGCCCATTACAACATTTTCAAAGGATGTTCACTCCGCCTCTCTCATGGTGTTTAACATGGCAGAACCTCTCTTTGTGTCTTCAAGAAGAAGTCAGCACACCTGATTCCCTTTGTGGTTCTTCAGAGGTGGCTTTCTCCCTTCCTACTTTATCTTTTGCGGTATATGGGGCACCTGGCTGGACTGGACCAACATTCTAGAGTGTTGAAATACAAACATAATTTTTTGGGGTCCCATTTCTTTGCTCTTTAGGGGAGAAAAAAAACCAAAGCAGGAACATGTACAAGGAAGCTGTGTGTGTCGGGGGGGTGGGGTGGGGTTGGAATAATGACCTGTGTAGTGATGGTCTTAAAAAAAAGTATGTGGGGCAACCCTCTCAAAAAGTTCTGATACTTCAGATTAGCATCAATTGCTTATGGAGTAGATTAAGAGCAGCCATAACATTGTCAGCTTCATGTGAGCTTCTTTGGCCATCACATTCAACTATCTGCTAACCTACTGCACCTTGCCATGAAATTCAGTCACATGTTTCATAAGACTGCTCTTCATTTTTATGAAAAATCTACTTCTTTTCAAGAGAAGTAGAAAAAACAGATAAATGCCAATTCTTTTCTCCTAAAATATTAATTTGCCATGTATTCTTAGAGGCTTCTAATATCTGTTTCATTTTAAATGGAAAGTAATGTAGGTCAAAATGACAACTATGAGTTGCTTTTATTTACCAATGTCTGATAAAATAGAAGATGCCAGTGTCTACTACAGATTCCAGTCTTAAAGTTCAAAGACATATTTTGCAGAAACAATGTACTACAAAAACAACAGTGACATGAACCATTTCCAAAACTGGACTGAACCATTTCCAAAACTTCACCTTAGTCCTTTACTCTGACATTTATTTTTTATTTATTTGGGTGGAAATAAATGCAGTAGACCCTTTCCTCTTCCTTTGTCTGAAGTATCTCTTCCCCCATTTTGGTAACCCTCTGTAGCGTCCCTGGAAATTGTGCATTTTTGTACTTAACGACTAGAGTAAATGAAATACATCTCTCCCTCCTTCCCAAAGATTTCCCCTTCAGTGAAATGTGTGTGTATGATAGCAGGGAAAGAACCAAGTTGAGTGACCTTTCCCTGAAGAGGAATGTCTGGGAAAGTAATGCAATATGGGAAAAGCAGGCTTCTTAAGCACCCATCAAAACAAAAAACAAAACAAAACAAAAATAAAAGCTATAGTGGACCTTGTGTGAGGAGAAAGATAAAGCTAAAGGGAGAATGGAAAACTCTGAGTTTCTTGTCACAAATAAGTAGCCAGAACTTTGGATTCTTATCTAAAGTAAAAAAGGAATTCAAAGGAAGTTCACACATCAGCCATTCTAATGTGATTTTTTTTAACCTCATCACATCTTCCAAAGAAGATCTTTCCATCTCTTTTTTTTCCATCTGTGATTAAACGTACTGTAACAAATTCATTTCTATCCAGGAACCTAAGGGTGGCTTCAGGCTGCTCATTATGGTTACCTAGAACTTCTCAGCATAGCAGAATAGATCCAAGGTTCTCCTGTGGAAGCTACTACCACCTGAACTAAAGGATCATTTCTGTTAGCTTCTAAAAGTTATAAGGCACAAAGGTGAGCAATTCTGATTCAATCCAATAAAGGACAGTGTCACAGTTAGGTACTAACCTGATGTAATAATGTGAATTTAATAGTTCCTGCACAACTGAGATTTAGATGGTATAATTTTGTTTTAAAATTTAAAGCATGCTTAACTTGAGCAGTAATCAAATGCACACAATTATAAAGTGCTACTGTTACCCTTCCACTAAGGACTTAATGGCAGCAATAAGGACTGCATTCAAGAAACGTAGGGTCCCTTTTGACAAATAACTAAATGATCTCAAGCGTTTACCAAGAAACCTGAGAAAACTAAAAGCTCCCTCCCTGAATGCCTTTAACAGGCAGATAACTGCCCCATTTACAAGCACTCTGGGACTGTGCACAAACAAGAAAAAAAAATTGGGAAGGGGAACACAGTTATAAACTTGAGAAAATAGAACAGCAACAGAATATATATGCAAATAAAAAGTAAAGTATCCCCAACCTCTTCCAGCAACAGTCTACTTATCTCCATTCCTACCCACTAATGAGAATGTCCCACAGTGATAGTCCCTTGTCCTCACCACTTTGTCCATCTGCCACTCACTTTTTGGATTAGCAAGGAGCAGTCATTCAAGTATTTATTTGTAGGCCTGTTTCCAGCCTAAACGGAGCTGTTTGGCCAGTCTCACTGATAGTCACCACTACTTCTCCCAGCTTATTCAGTTATTCAGCTTTATTAAGGTGCTGCATAAGCAGGGCCTTACCCAAATCCACCCAGTTCTTCTTCTGTCTTCTGCGTCATCGCTCAATGCAAAATCCTCCATCAGCGTCATCTCTCAACAGGAAGTTCTCATGAGCAGTTAAGACCCTTGAGCAGAGTCCTGGTTACTTGGAAGTAATTTCATTGCCACAAACTAAAACCTCTTTCCTCTCTTTGAGCTTCTTTAGAACCTGTATCTGCCAAAATACAAGTACATGTATAGTTATGCTGACTTTCCAAGTGTGACTAGAGTAACTGTGAACTGTGGATAGGTAGCCTATGCAAATGAGGCTATCTATGGCAGTGGTTTTCAAACTGCAGGTCACAACCGAGCACTGGGTCGTGGAATGTAAGACACTGGGTTTTGGCGGCTTTGGTCAGCACCACCGACCGGACTATTAAAAGTCCCATTGGTGGTGCTGCCCAGCTAAGGCAAGCTAGTTCCTACCTGTTCTGACACTGTATTGTCCCCCAGAAGCAGCCAGCAGCAGGTCCAGCTCCTAGGTAGGGGGACCACGGGGCTCCACACACCGCCCTTGGCCTGAGCACCAGCTCTGCACTCCCATTGGCTGGTTCCCGACCAATGGGAGCTGGGGGGTGGGGGCAGTGCCTGCAGGCAAGAGCCGCATGAAGCTGCTTGTGTACCTCCGCCTAGGAGACAGACCTGCTGCTGGCCACTTCCAGGGTGCAGCACAGTTTGCGATGCCAGGAAAGGCAGGCTTCCTGCCTTAGCACCCTGGCTGCACTGCTGACCAGGAGCCGCCTGAGGTAAGCCCATGCCCCAACCCTGTGCCCCAATCCTCTGCCCCTACCCTGAGCTCCCCAAACCTGGAGCCCCTTCCTGCACCCCAACCCCCTCACCCCCAGAGCCTGCACCCCCAGCCCAGAGCTTAGAACCCCTCCCACACCCCAACCCCTTACCCCAACCCACAGCCCACTCCCACACCCTGAACCCCTCATTCCCAGCCTCACCCTGCAGCCCTCACCCTGCACCTCAACTCTGTTCCCCAGCCCTGAGCCCCTCTCATACCCCAAACCTCTCATCGGCAGCTCCGATGGGTCACGGGCATCAACAATTTTCTTCAACTGGGTTGCCAGAAAAAAAGTTTGAAAAGCACTGGTCTATGGCACCACTTTTCCCTTTTCATCAATAAAGGGAGTAGAGAGCTCTTTACCTTCTGGAGCCCCTGGCCATATTATACAGCATTCTCTCTCTTTCTCTCTCTCTCTCTCTCTAACGATTGTATTTTACTATTAGGTTCGCATTTTATTATCTGTAATTTTCACCCCATCTCTACCCTCCCCACTAAGAAAGGACATCTTTCTACACAAATCATAACTCTCATTTTCCAAGATGACAGATTTTCTGTTCTACCTCTAAATAAAATAAAATCCTCCTTTCTCCATCTTTTAAAAGCATCTAAGCCTGCCAAGACTTACTATGCCTCAAAGGAACTTCAAAATAGATTGCCAATTGAACTCCTGAACAGTTAGGCCCAGATCCAGAAGTTATTTAGGCACCTAGGGATCAGGATCTTAGTCCCTGTGTATGGCTAGTTCACCAACCCATTGCACCCCATGTTAAGGACTGCATTAATATTTATGTGTTTAAGTATTAATTATAAGAACACTTAATAGGGTGTGAAGAGCTAAAATGCAAATTTTGTTGCTGTTTAGTTTTCTTAAATTACATAAGCAATACAAGTGTAATGGGCTCCTAGTAACAGATTAAAAAGTAAAGGATGCCAGCATTTTATTGATGTTTAACACGATAATTAGAACAAGTAAATTAGGTATTAACATAGTTATTAGAAGTCAGTATTTAAAGATTGATACCCCATCTACTTACATTAGGCTACCGCTACCAATGTTAATTAAGGGTCTAATTAGCAAACATAATGTAAATAGGTCTGTAGGCCAGAGTGCAGAAGCGCCAGCCTCAGAAGATGAATTACACTCTCATTAGTTGCAGACTTGCAAGCCTTTTCTTCAGGGTTTTCTTTTACTGATTCATAAACCATAGGATTTCAGATAAAAGAAGACACTCAGAATAGTGGCCCCAACTGCCAGTTTCTTAACCAGCTGGGAGGGAAGAGGACAAACCTTTTCCCCACATGTAGATAATATCACCGCTACCTCTCCTCTACCTTTAAATCCACAGCCCCTTTCACTCATGTGACAGGCAGGGGTCTGCATTAGCCCTTCATGTACTGGGGCTTGCGGAGCATCTTTCCACCTTGTCACAAGATCCTATAAGGTTTGATGTGAATATTATGAGGAGGTAATATACAAATTCTGGGTCTGATCCAATGCCCAATTAAGTCAGTGGAAAGACTCCCATTGATTTCAGTTGGAAAAATGAAAAACAATCTCTGAAATATATTGGCTACTGAATAAGCATAATACATTGACTACTGGATTTGCACAGCACCAGCTGCACATGACTGTTTATTTTACTGACCTAATATTGAAGCGAATGAGAGATTAGGGTAACATGTTCAGAAGCACATCAAATATATTTTTCATGTAAGTACTTGTGCAATAGAGCAACAGTCCTATTATTAAGGAACAGCATAGACTCCTTTAAAAGTTTGCCCTGAATATTCCTTACATTTACAGGGTCAGAATTTAAAAAGACTCAACTCCCAGTTAGGTAGTTAAAATGAAAGCTGCTGGATGCTGAGCACTTTCAAATTCTAGCTATTTAACTTAGTTGCTTTAGTGAGAGTCATGTCTTTTGAAATTCTGTCAAGGTGCTGGACACGCATTGAGTGTCTGATGTAGTGGGCTGTAGCCCACGAAGGCTTATGCTCAAATAAATGTGTTAGTCTCTAAGGTGCCACAAGTACCCCTGTTCTTTTTGCGGATACAGACTAACATGGCTGCTACTCTGAAACCTACTGCTACTTTAACTCTGTAGTGTTACCCGGCCTCAGAAGCCTGAAGACAAAGAAAATCCTATTTTTAATTATTAAATATACTGGGCCTTATCCAAAAGCCTCTTTGTAAACCTTAAAAAACAATGAGGAGTCCAGTGGCACCTTAAAAACTAACAGATTTATTTGGGCATAAGCTTTCATGGGTAAAAAACCCTACTTCTTCAGATGCATGGAGTGAAAATTAAAGATGCAGGCATAAATATACTGACACATGAAGAGAAGGGTGTTACCTTACAAGTGGAGAACCACTGTTGATAAGGTCAATTCAGTCAGGATGGATGTGGTCCACTCCCAATAGTTGATGAGGAGGTGTCAATACCAAGAGAGGGAAAATTGCTTTTGTAGTGAGCTAGCCAATCCCAGTCCCTATTCAAGCCCAAATTAATGGTGTTAAATTTGCAAATGATTTTTTTTTTTTGTTGAAGGATAGCTATGTAAAAGGATAAATGGATACAAATTAGACATCAGGACTGGTAACATACAAAAGCCAGTAGGAGAACAATTCAATCTCCCTGGACATTCAATAACATATTTAAAAGTAGCCATCCTTCAAAAAAACCTTCAAAAACAGACTTCAAAGAGAAACTGCAGAGCTACAAATCATTTGCAAACTTAACACCATCAGTCTGGGCTTGAATGGGGACAGAGAATGGCTGGCTCACTACAAAAGCAATTTTCCTTCTCTTGGTATTGACACCTCCTCATCAATTATTGGGAGTGGACCACATCCACCCTGACTGAATTGGCCTTCAACATTGGTTCTCCACTTGTAAGGTAACTCCTTTCTCTTCATGTGCCAATATATATTTATGCCTGTATCTGTAATTTTCAGTCCACGCATCTGAAGAAGTGGGTTTTTTACCCACAAAAGCTTATGCCCAAATAAATCTGTTCGACTTTAAGGTGCCACTAGACTCCTCATTGTTTTTGTGGATACAGACTAACATGGCTACAACTCTAATATATAATTATAGAACTGTGTCTTCCACTTTTTAAATTCTCAGCCCTGTGGTGGAGGCTTTTCTTAATATTTTAACTCTTCATGAAATGCTTCTCCCCTAAGAAATCTAATAACATTAAGTTTGAGTGAATTAGGGCAATAATCCTCCTTCAACAGGAACATAATCCTTCTTCAAACATAATTAGAGCTGTAATCCTTCTTCAAATCTTTTCTGGTATGTATACAAGAGATTAGTCAACTAATAATGAATAGGTGTGGGGTAGATGATCAGTTCATATGTATTGTT
This sequence comes from Lepidochelys kempii, assembly GCF_965140285.1. Classification (NCBI taxonomy): domain Eukaryota; kingdom Metazoa; phylum Chordata; order Testudines; family Cheloniidae; genus Lepidochelys; species Lepidochelys kempii. The sequence continues at coordinate 85,644,529 of NC_136380.1, forward strand.
TTATTTTTCAAAATAAGGTGTATAATGCATACATTTATATATAAACTAATTGTATTCCTCCCTTCTTTCTGTATGTTGCTTATTTCCTCAGTTGAAGTCTTCAGGTCAAGGATTAGGTCTTCCTGTGTGTATAGAAAGCTGTTAGTATGTTGGGGACCCAAAACCAGGTATAAGATTATTGTTTACGATTTTTGCTCACAAAAGAACCAAAGTTAAACACACCACAACATTTTCCTTATAAAAAGTGGTGGGGAAGGGAGGGGGGCGGTGTTCCTGGGATTTTGTATTTATGTGTTGATTTCATTTATGCAAGTAGTAAAAATTGCATTACGGTTTCTTTTTCATGAAACCAGCTAAACTGAAAAATGTCATTTTTATGAAAATTTATTTGGACAGCTATGATGTTTGCGCCTCTTATGTTAAAGACATATTTAATATAAATAGAAAATATAAATGCCAGCAGAAAAATTACTGCTAAGTTACATATACACTAGTTTTTGACTTTGTGCTGAAGAAACGTACTGCTTTCCTGTGAGGATATGATGTACCTCTGGATTCGAGATAGATTAGTGTGAGTCAGACACATTTTTGAGGTAATGATCCTATTTGTAATAGCCACAGTTTGCTATTTTAATATGCGGCAGTATCATGTATTATCTTGGAATAACTGACAATACATAAATGGTTGATGAAGGTCTGAATGAGAATTCATATACATTAAAGGCCTGATCCAAACCCTGTTGAGTTCAAAGGAAAGACTTCAATGGACCTTGAATATAGCCCTAAGTAATCAAATTTGCTATAAAGCAAGACAACTTTATCAAAGCATTAAGACTAATTTATGGAGTATGTTTTTAAAGAGTTAATAAGCCTGGAGAGCAATCGGGGAATTGGTTCCTTTTTTCCCTGTAATTAGTCAGAGTGGCCTCCCACAGACCCAGAAGTGGAGAGGCCACTCGCAGAGCCTCGGTAGGTGGAGGAAGTCAGTAGGTGGGACAGGAAGTACAAAAGACAGGTCTTCAAGATCAGTTGGGCTGCAGCTGCTGAAGGAGCCAGATGCCTCCTGCCCACTCCTGAACTGGGAGACTGCCACGGAGACCCCTGTGGTGCTGATGACTGGCCGACGCTGCCAGAGCCACACACTGACAAGCCGAAGAGGAGTTGCCGGGACTGCCGCTGGCCTTCTACCCTGATGATTAAGTGGACCTCTTACAGACCCAGGTACACCCTGAGGGGGAGATAGCAAGTAACCCAGGGGAACGAGACAATCATCTGGTTGAGAGCTTGGTTGCGGGAGGATCCCCGTTGACCCAGTAGCGGAACCCTCTGTCACTGTTAGGGCCCTGGGCTGGGACGCAGTGGAGTTGGGCAGGCCTGTGTCCCCCATGCCACCTCAACCCTGGGGTGGCAATACTCCCCCTCAATAGGCCGGAGGGCTTACATCCTCCTACAGTCCGCCTAGTGAGGACACTAGACTCTACCCCTGACTGAGCCCCCATAGATTGCGTTTGGGTGCTCTACTCCTATCCTATACTGTGTTTGGGTGCTCTATCCTGGGCTGAACCCAGAGGACTTGCCGCCCCACCCTGATTAAGGGCTTGGGCTCTGAACTGTTGGTTTGCTGCTCGGGTCTGAGTGCAGGCCTGAGACCAAGGCTCTATACTGCCCCATCCCGACTAAGGGCCTGGGCTCTGAACCAGTGGGTTGCTGCTCAGCCCAGAGTACAGGCTGAGACCCAGACTCTGTACTGCCCCACCTGGGCTAAGGGTCTGGGATCTGAACAATTTTTTGCTGCTTGGCCCTGAGTGCAGGCCCAATACCCAGACTCTGTATCATCCCATCCCAACTAAGGGATCCACTTACTATTTGTTTGCTGCTTGGCCTGGAATACAAGTCCGATCCATAGACCCTTCGCTGCTCTGACTGCGGGCTAGAGATGCTAACTGCCTATCACTCTGCCCAGACTGCCGACCAGAGCTACAGGCCCAGAGTGACTCAGCTAATTCCCCAACCGTGAGCACCGCCTTGTGATGTAGTGAGGTGGAGTGGCCTCCCACTGACCCAGAGGGGAGGGGCCACTGCTAACCCAGTACAGTCCCTCATAAAAGTACATCTAACAATAACTGCTGTCTCTACATTATTTTCTGGTTAAAGCTTTGGTTATATTAGTCTCTTCCAACCATTATAAACCTTTATTCTGAGAGATTTATAACCTCATAAAAATTACCTCTGTGCTGACAAAGAGTAATAAAAGATAGAAGTAATTGTATACAATTCTGAACAATTTAGCAGTTGATAAAGAGATATGGGATTTCCAGCAAAACCCTGTTCAACTTCTTTCATATTCATTTGATCTCTTGCAATTTAAAGTAATTGTTTTCAAGTTGAAGAGTGAAAGCCCCTCATCCATAATACATGTTAATCCTTTATGCCAAATCTTGTGATTCTTGCTGAAGAAAAACTCCTCTCAGAGGCAAACAGAGTTTTGTCTTTGTTAAAGATTAAATGTTTTGTCCAGTAGTCCATATAAGAATACTTCTCAGCTATGGTACTCTGTTATCTGAGATATGAACTCAAATCTAAACAAAGGATTCAGCACCCAACACATTTCCAGGTCATAGCTACAATGGCATGCTGAGTGGTGTAAGAAGTATACCTGAATATCATGTGACAGATCAATCTTCTGTGTAGGTGAAACATGCTACTTCTAACATGGAAGTCTAGTGGAAGACTACACTGCACTGTACTTAAATCAGAATATTGATACCACTGGGACCATATCTCGTCGAGTGCAAAAAGTGACTGTCTACCTAAAGGCAATTGGAGCCAGAATGAAAAAGCAATTGTCCTAGTCTAAGTGACTGATATTGCAATCCTTACACATTTAGTCCTTGCAGGAAATCAACAAGACTAATTATGTCAGGGCTACTTATGTGAGAAAAGGTTTCAGAATCAAGACATAAATACAAACAAGACTGAGATCAAGTTAATAGGAAAGGGAAAACACTTTAATAAACTAGCTGGTGTTATGACTTTACTCTTCATGGGGAGCATCCTAAGCACAAGTAATCAAGCTAGTGCTTTGTGCCAATGTCCTGCTTGTGGATTCATTGCTATTCCTGAATACTAAAACAACAGGGGATGATTAAAAATAGCCTTCTTTTATCTTTGGCAGCCCGGATTCTAGATGGTACTTGTTTCTCCTTGATGCAGACCTAGACCTTTATAACTTCCAGACAACATTACTTTTTCTGTGATTTACTGTGATGGCTCCCAATCCTGTAACTGGTCCATAATACAGCAGTCCATCTCCTGAATGTAATGAAGCATACTAGGGCTTCACATTCTGCACTGGCTCCCTATCTAATTTCAGATGACTTTTCAAAGTTATTCTTATTTTCAAATCCCTTTATGAACTTGGATATCCCAGTGTCTGTCTTACATACCACACCCCGCACTGGTAAATGTGATTAATGGGGAAGTTGCAACTGACTCTAAGTACATCAGTGAAAGGTGCCCAGTTGTAAAACACATAAAGGAATTTCCTAGTATAGTAATTATAATATCTATATTGTTCCTGCCTGCTAGTTATGTAGGTTGCTTGAATTATCAGTAAATAATTCATTTCTTCAAGGTTTATAAATTATTTTTCCTTTTGTTTGAGGAAAAAAATTACTATTTCTGGGATTTGTTCTCTAATCTATAATTCAGTTTTATTCCAGTAAAATAAGGCTTTCTCTGAGACCCAAGGAATAAATTTATTAAACAGTTGAACTTTTTATGTTCCAGAGTACTGATTTATATTCACTGCACACTTCTTAATGCATGCAGAAAAAAATTGAGCATGTTAATATCAGACTTGGTAATGTATAGTTTTTTTCATAGTTAGTTCAAAGTGTTGATTACTTTTGTAATAGTAAAGCTCATCCATGCATTACAATTTTGTTCCATCGTCTACATGATTTTACCTCTTTCAGGTTGACTTACGTTTATACCTTGGAGTAATATGTGAGTTTTTAAGAGAAACAGTACAGAAGGTTAAGAAAGACATCAGAGTGTTGTCTGTTCTGTTTGTTTGTTTTTGGCCTTGGAGCAATTTTAAATCTTCATTAATGCAAATATGAAAAAAAGGTCAAATCTCAGGGGTTTTTTTTAATTATTGAATATTCTAACAACTAAGAAACCTATAATAACCCACTGAGAGCAGAGCTTTTGTGACTTAACCAAGCAAGTTTCTTTTTTAATCCATATAAAATTATTTGCCTGAGTGTGCCAATAAATATGTTGCTATATATTTGCAAAACCTTGCCAATTTGTATTAGAAGAGATAGTGTACTCCCAGGACATAATCTCTTTCATTTCTGTTCATAAAGAGAGAAATAAAAAAAAAAATAAGTAGAAGCATTCTCAGCAATATATAGCTGTCTCTAAATATTTTAAAATGCATTGGATATCTCAATTCAGCCTTTGTTCATAGACAAACTATGCACCATAAATATGAATGAAAAGGGGTATATGGGGAATATTTTCACTCTGATGTAGTAAGTGGGGTTCTAAGGAGATTATTAAAAATAGAAATGAGTGAACCATTGGGCAAAATAAGAACCACACCCTGTCCCTAAAGACTTTGCTCATGCTGAATTGAATATAAAATCTCTTTGAGTTACTACAATGTTACTGTAGCTATTTTTAATTTCCAGATTCTGATCCAGAGATCAAACTGGAAGAGTCACAATAATTCAGTAAAGTCTGTTTTCTCAATAGCTTGGTCTACCCAGTGTACAATCAGGAGAATGGACCTATCATGTTAGCCTGAATGGGTTATGTGAGAACAGATCAACCAGTCTGTATCCCACTGATGCAGAGGAGAGCAAGTTCACCTACCTGCCTTTTTACAAATGACCCAATGGATATCAGATTGGAACAAAGGGGTGGGTAGATGGTTGTGTTGGGGAGGTACAAAGGTCTGTCTGAGTAAGATCTGTGCAAAGAGCATGGAGACAAAGAGAACCATTCCAAACCCTTTGACAAGTCCCCAGACTTTGAGATGGTGACCTGGACTTCAACTCTTTGGAGGGTCATCAGTTACTAAACAACAACACTGTGAGGTCAAATCTAATTCATTGTACTCCATGCCAATGAAATCCATCACAACAAATATCTAAAAGCCAGTATAACATGAATTAAAATGTATGTGATCCATTCTCTAATGCATTTTTCCCCTTTACCTAACATGTTGCCTAAGACATTGATTTTTATTGTCGGGGCCACAAACAGGTGCTGAAGGTCATGATCACACTGTGCTTTCCATTATTTTTAATGGGAAGGGGTGCCTAGGACTTCCCGCTATGGAAACATTTGAGTATAACGGGCCTAAATATTCACACTTTGTCTTCTTCCTTTGGTTTTTGCTATAGTTCAGTATAGAATGGTCCGCAGCATGTTCAAATACTGATGAGAAAAGGAACTATATACTATCCATTATATGCAATGCAGCAACAATTTTATCCACTTTTCAGTTTACAATTAGTTATTCTAAAATTTATCACTAAATGACCATCAAACATATTTAATTTCAGTCACAGACGCCTCCATGTAATACATCCTAATCTCTGTTACACTTCCTCCAACCTGACTCATATCCTTTCGTCTTCTGTTCCCACTTAGGCATGGTGCCCCAGTCTTTCAGACAACCAGTTAATATAAGGTTTGATAGTGTCTTTTCACATGCCAGAATCCAGAGTTTTACCACACAGTGTTTCAGAAAATAAATTGAATCAGTTATTTATGATCATATAGACAGCATTTATTTACACAAAGCATACAGAAGTGTAATGCCAACACACCCTGTAGTCAGTGGGCAGGATCAAACCTGGAACCTCTGAAGCTTAGTGCATCAGCTAGAAGCTACATGGTTCTTAGCTAAGGCTGTAGCAGACTCATTAATCTCTAAATGGTCTAGATGCCTCTAGAGGAGGACAGAGCACCACACCCAATGGGCATGGGTTACATATGCTTCCCATAGCTGAGGATGCACGTCCCAAGCTTCAGAGACTTATACATTGATATCCCAGACAAGCCCCCACTTGTAACGCCGACAGACCCATGTCACCAGCAGAAGGCATCGAACCTGGGACTTCTGAAACTTTGTGCATAAGCATCTACTGCATTATCTAAAAAAAACCACATGGCTCTTAGCTAAGGCTGTAGCAGACTCATTAATCTCAAAGTGGTCTAGGTGTCACTAGAGGGGGACAGAGCACCACAGCATGCAGACAAGGGTTACAGAAGCAGCACGTGTAACCGATTTTACACAAAATAATATTTTTAAACAGAAAATGCAAGCCAATGATTATCAAAATAGGCCCAAAGAAACCTCAGATCCAAACATCCCATATTTTTTGTGGCTTCACATTATGGATTCAAATTTATGGCCCAGATATATCTTAATTTTCAATAAAAAGACTATCTTGTACAATATCCTATTAAGCAAATAAGAAAAAAAAAAACAGTTACAAATTACAATTCCTACCACAGAGGATTTAGGCATACAGTCAAAGAGAGGTTAATTTTCTGCGCTCCCATTCCAACAGCTGCAGTCTCCAACCATCCTATATACTTCACAACTAATTTACTCAGTCAAAACAAGACAACAAACTGTTCCAAATGCAAAACAAAACTATTCCTCCACAAACTAAAGTCCCAGTCCTGCTCTCATTGAAGTCATAAAGGAGGTTTTTTTTCCATGGACTTCAATGAGAAAAACATGAGGTCCCATAACACCAGCTTATACTATTCATCAGAGTTTACACCTTTGCTACAATATTTTATACACTTTCTGTTTGTAAGGTCCCTGGTATGTCATGCCTTTCAAAAATATGTTTTGTTTTGTTTTATTTTACATCTTACCTATAACAAAATCTTGCAACAAACTAAACACATTGACATAGTTAGAACATACCATTGTAAGCTTTGCTGTTTAATGACTTCTAAACTTTAGGGATGTAATAAATACAAATGAAGTTAAAGGTTGCACACTGTGAACATATTGTTACAGTTTAGGTTAGACCTCACTGAAACTGCTCAGTTAACAGCCCCCACCCTTCATTTGGGTTAAAAGAGAGAAACAATAGGGGCCTCAAACAAAGACACAGGCTCATGTCATAACCCTAAGCAAAAAGACAAGTGAACTGGTACAGAAATTAGAACTATGTGGGTGGATTGTTTTTGCTGGGTATTATTTGGTAGAGGTGTGTTTGTATGCATGGGTGGAGAGAAAGAAAAAAATCCACCAGAGAAGGAATGAGACAACAAGGACAGTCCAGACAGAGCCTGAACAAGCCCTGGGAGCATGGGCCTTAGAAAAGACTACAGAGAGACAGAATAAATATTTTCTTGGATATTTTTTTTTCAAAGAGTCTATGTTTTACTGCTGATGGAACAATCAAACAAAATAATCAATTTTAAGACAAAAATCACAGCTTTGCTGATTGAAGTCAATTCAACTATATTTTAATTGTCTATGATCTTATTATATATTAAAAGGAGTTTTTCAGTAGAGATGATTTTATTTGGATTAAAAAGATCCTCTGGTTTTAGAAAAAAATGCTTTTATTTCTTCCAGATATATTTCCTTCTAAATGCTCTATTCTGCGTATTCTGCTTTTGAATCTGTATCTCTATCTTTTTCTCATGGCAGATCATTTCTTATTTTTTATTCTGCACTCTAGATCTATGGGATAACAGAACATGACATCTTTGTCATGTTGTTGTTAACAGGAGAAAAGGAATCCACTTAAAACTCTGCTGCTCCCACTAATTTTGCTACACTGGGACCCATTATGGTTTACTGGGAGCCCTTCTGGGAGCCCTTCTGCATGATTTTAAGACAACCCAGAGACTCTGGCAAACACTTCTCTAAACCACTATGCTTGTTCTCAGAAATGGCTGAATGGCTTTAGCTGAAATTAAAAAAAAAATCCATCAGTGGCAGACACCAGTCATGGAAAATGTCAGCTGAAAGATTAACACTTGGCCAAGTTTTAAGCATCTGTATACAGGGTCTTCTGGGAAGCATTGGAAAACCTGAATAGACAAGACTGATAGCACCACCTATAATATATGATATAAAAATATCCCACTTGTTGGACAGAGTTGCTGAGCAGCACAATATCCACTTTGCGCATTAGCCACCAATGCTTTAGTAAGTTCCTAATCCATTTTGATATCTTCTATAATTTTCATTATTGGTGGTTATAGCAAGCATGCCTTCCAGCACTTGTGTAGCTTCATATTGTGGCAGGTAAGAAATATTTTCTGCTTCACAATATTTAGTGAAGACATTTCTCAAAATGAGTACAATTAAAATACCTAAATATAAATAAGGCTTAGAATGAATGCATTGTGGATTCCGAAACGTCATTACTTCCATGGCAGAAGCTGGTTAAAATGTATCCATCAAAGCAAATTTTGTTCTGTTTAAGCCTTTGTTGTTGTTATTTGTAAATCATTTGTAAAACAATCCTGATTATTGTCAAACTATTAGTTAATCAAAAGTATTTGCCAAATAGGAAGAACAATTTTTACTGTCTGGATATTTACTATGATTATTCACTGTTTATCATGTACTGAGGGATTGGTCACATGGTATTCCTTCTACTCCTTGACTGCATGACTAAAACTGTTTAAGAGGCAAAAGATTAATCAGCAAAGAGCTAATAACTCCCTTACAGTGTGACATCATAAAACTTTTGGGATTTGCCAATCTTTACATGATTTTACTTAATATATACATATTTTCCACCACATTTATACCTCAGTATAATATAGGAAGCCAAATGTAAATCACCATTTAATTAAGGGGCTGGCAAGCAGAGAAGGCCCAGGGCAAATAATTTATGAAGAAATTAAACTTTCTGATAGCATGCCAATCACAGAAAAATCTCCCTTTCTTCATAAGATAAAATAAGAATATGGAGGAAATGGAGTCAGTAAAGATTGCCTGACTGCTAAATCAAATCACAGCATTAAAGGGTCAGACACATTAAATTTTATTTCCTGGACTGGCTGTAGTACTCTGTTGTGAAAGTCAACCTAAAGCAGGGGCACAGCAGCACAAACTGCCCACTCACCATTCTTCCGGAAAGCGTAGTGTAGAGGCCATAAGAAAGTTTTGGGTGAGTGTTCACCCCACATCAGCCCCTTGAAAAGGTTAATGAAGCTGATGGCAGTGGTGGGGGGGAACTAACTCAATAGGCTGCATCTGAAGGGAATTAGGCTAGGTAAGCAACCCCTGACTGAGAATAGATCCGAGCTGAGAAGGAACAGGTGAGGCCATGATAAAGCCAGGAAGTTGGCAACAGAAGAGGGCTGCAGTGTGGAGGTATGCAATCACTTTCAAATCTCACAGAGGGAAAGGAGGTAACCAGGGGGAGACTAGAAGCCCTGGGATCCTGACCCTGAGGTAAGTACATACCAAGAGGTGGGTGGAGAAAGAGCCTGATATAGCTGAGGTAGGAGCAGCCCAGGGAAGGAGCAAGCTTTGGGGACAGTGCAGACCTTGGCTGCCGGTTGTGGGGTCCCTGGGCTGGAACCCAGAGTAGTGAGTGGGCCTGGGTTCCCCTACCAGCCACTGGGGAGATAGGCACAGACCAGACAGTGTAGCCACATGTGGCCACATGTGACCCATCAGGGTAAGCTGATTGCATGTCCCTCTGGCCTGCCGCTTCCCACAGCTCCCAATTGGCCGGAAATGGTGAGCTGCAGCCACTGGGAGCTGCGGGGAGCCATGCCTGCTGATGGTCACTGTCTGCAAAATGTCTCACTGTCCGCAATCAGCTTACCCTGTTGAGCCGCAGGTTGCCAACCATTGGTGTAGCAGAAGACTGCCAAAGACAGTCATCCATTGGGACTTTGTTACCCCAGAAGGGGAAAACATACAGTGACTTGGATGGAGAGTCACGCCACAAAGAGAGAACACCCTGAATTCCAGAGAGAGAGAGAGAAGCAGCAAGGTGCATTAATGAGCAACAGAAGGGGACATCAAACTTGAGTGGTGCTAATCCCTAGAGAAGCCAGGGGGAGGTGCTCCTACTAGTGAGTGTACCCCAAGACAGTGAGGAAAAGGCCAGCTTTACTGCTGCTGTTAACATACTGTTCCATTTGTGCAGCTGCAGACTATTTCTTTTCTTAATTTTGTGTGTTATTTTGACCTATATATTTGATAAGAATCTGCCTTAGTTTTGCACCTTTCACCATGGTGCATTTGTCTTATGTAGTAGCTATGTGCTTGATTTTGAAGCACTTTTGCTTAGTTTTTTTTTCCTGTCCTTACTATAGACATGTTAGTATTTTAGGTTTTGGTTTAGCACTTTCATAGATTTCATACAGTTTAAAGCCAGAAGCGACCATTAAATCATCTAATCCAACCTCCTGTATATCATGGGCCATTAAATTTCATCCAGTTTCTTCTGGGTTGAGATGAATATCTTGGATTAAACTAAAGAATTTTTGTCCTTGAGAGACTCAGTTGTTGTATGACTCAGGCAGAGAACAGGAGAGGTAGAGGTGCCATGAAGGCTTCTGTAATGACTCGGAATTGACTAGGTGGGATGTGCCCAGATGACCTATGCACCATGCTGCAGACAAAGGTTGGGAGGGGTAACTAGATTTCTGCCAATGGGATCTGGTCAAAATTTCTTCCTGACCCCGAATCTAACAATCAATGAAATCTGAGCATGTGAGCAAGAGTCACTAGCCAAGCATCTGGGAAAGAGGATCCTCTGTACCACTTCAGAGCAATGGTCCAATAGTCCAGTGCCCCATATTCAGTTGTGGCAATCCCTGAAGTTTCAGAGGAAGGGTGGAAAAAATGGTCCAGGATACATCAAGGGGAAAAAGTCATTCCTGACCCCTGCAGGTGACCAGCTGAAGTCTTATAGCATGAGATTTAATTATAGTCAATCACTTAATGCAGAGCTGCAAATATTGAACATCTTGACAGCAATGCAAAGCTTCCTGTTCTCTCCATTGCCAACAAAGGAAGTAAGGAAACAAACAGGAGGATTTGTAGATTTACAGATACCATCGACAGAAAAGACTATTATGACCATCTAGGCTAACACACACACACACACACACACACACAGAGCCCCTCATGCTTTAATTTATCTTCTGGGGAAAAATTATATGGCCTATCTTTTAGAAAGATAGCTAATCTTGACACACAGTGGTAGTGAATTCAACACTTCCTCTGGTAAGCTGTTCCAAAGTTCAGTTATCCTGCCTACTAGGAACTTGCATCTTATTTCAAGATTGAATGTCTTACTTCAGCATCCATCCATTGGATCTTGAAAAGCCCTCCACCATCAGGTATACTTTCCATGCATTAGTACCTACGCACAGTGATTAAGTTACTTCTCCATCTTCTGTTTGATAAACTGAATATGTTGAGCTCTTTCAGCTTCATGTCATATTTTCCATATTTGCGACTTTCTTTGAACTGTCTCCAGTATTTCCACATCATTCTTGAAGTATGGATATAAGAATTAGACACAGTATTCTAGGTTTGGACTTACTAATGCTGTATATAGAGGCAAAATTACTTCCCTACTTCTACTTTATATTTCTCTTTTTATATAGCCCTTTTTACTACAGTACTTCACTGAAAGCTCATGGTGAGGTGGTTATCCATGTTGACCCCTCTATCATTTTTGAGTCATTGCTTTCCAAAACAGAGTCTCACATCCTGTAGTTACAACCTTTGTTCTTGTTTCCCAGATCAATTACTTTGCTTTTGGCTTTATTAAAACACATTTAGTTGTAAAGAGACTGTGACATATTGGACCTCAAAATAGCACCCTGTGACCCCCACATTCATCGATTTTATATGGTTATATTTTGTACCAAGACTGCCTTGTGAGGTATAATATGAATCACCCTGATCTTCTGAAGTTCATTGTTCTGACAACATATAGAGATCATCATTGTGTATGGAGTTATGAGATTTTGCTATATGGTTGTTATTGAAATGTGTGAGTCAGGGAGACGCCCACAGATAGCTCTCCACTGGAACAATGGAGGTGACATACACCCAGACGGGTGTTAAGCGACCATCACCAGCCATTGACAAGCAGGGAAATTGTAAACAAAATATTTACAATTCAATAAGAGACAGTTGCTCAAACTCCACACAATGGGGATTGGTTAACTCTGTGACTCAGCAAGGTGTCAGGACGTATGATACTTGACTCCATGTTTCAGCCTGTACTTTTCCAAGCACATGATATGAGCATATAAAATAAGGTACAGTGGCAGGAGTCCAACTCTCTCCTTCCCCCACCTACTCTGAAGGCAACAAGAATGTTTGGAAGAAAAGCCTTTGGGCTGGGAAGATTTGTCCCAAGCTGACCAGGGAATTTAGCCTGTGTATTAAGAACTGTGAACTGCTTACAATGACTAGTGGGATGAGAAAAAGTAAATGATTCAAATCTTGCTAAATCTGATAAAGTTTAGGATTTAGACTGCAATTTTTACCTTTTATTTCTTAGTTAACCAACTCTGACCTCTGTGCCTAGTACTTCTAATTACTTAAAATCTATCTGTAGTTACATTTATTTTAATGCTTTATCTTTACAAGTGAGTTTGTCTAAAGTACTTGGGGAATCAGCTCAGATTGCAAAGGCTGCTGCATGTCCACTATCCTTTGATGAAGTGGTGAACTAAATAATGAGCTTGCATTGTTCAAGAGAAGGTCTTGAGCAGTGTAAGATGGTACATGTCTGGGGTGCAAGGCTGGGGCTAAGGGGATTTGCTGGTATCTCCCTGTGTATAGTTCATGAGAGGCTGTGAGAGCCTGCATGTAACTTTGGGTGTGCCGTCACATGTTAATGTCTGTGTGAGAGAGAAGACTAAAGGGGCTGCTTGTCACTAGCAGAGGAGTGTGAGAAATATCCTGATCTAGAGAGTTAAAGGGGATACAGTGATCCTCCAGTACAGGTTGTATCCTGGGGATGTCAAAATGACCATTTAACCGGGCAATTCAGATTCCTCTAAAAGTAAAATGTCCTCATTATTTTGTACCCCATCAGTTTTAGTGTCATCTGAAAGTTTTCCCAGTAAAGATTTCATATTGTCATCTAGATTGTTGATTAAAAAATATTGAGTAACATTGGATTCCTGGAGGTCTCTTCTCAAAATGGCACCACTCATTGATAGTTCCACATTAGCAACTACATTTTGAGGTCTGTCAGTTTCGGGTGGTGAAATTTGCTCTGAAATTCAGAAGGCTTGTAGTGTTTGGGTACAAGTATCATGTTCAGGAGGAAAATATTATCTTTACCATTTGGTGTTAGTTTTTGATTTTGTAGTTCTTTGAGGTGTAGGGAATGTATTCTGCTTTGGCTGATGTTGCACCAGATAGTTAATGTCCTTCATGGTATAGTAATTATTGTTGAAGTTCCTGGGAACATGTAGTATTTATTTTAGAAGTGCCAGTGTCGTGTTTCTATCTGCTTTTGTCCCAACTGGTGTTCGTGTTGGACCTCTGACTCTGCTGCCATAGAATGAATTATACCACTGAATAATTTTGTCTGTAGGCTGTATTTATCTAGTTAAATAGAATTATCTGAAACATTTTCTTAAAATACTATGATAGCCAGATGAAATTTCTTGATGCATTTTAATGAGGCCCAAATGTGCTTACATATGTATAATTTAGGGTGTGTTCAAGGTTTTCAGTTAAATTAAGTTAAAGATGTTTTTCTTCAGTGTTTGCTAATCTTGTGTCGCTTTTTATCACACTTATTAGAGTTAGATTGTATGAGTTCATCAAATGTATTAAATGTCATTAAAATTCCAATGTTCTCAATAGTATACCAACCTACAAATAAGCAATTCAATACTTACAATTAAGATGTGGAAATAATCATTAAAATGACTGTGAAGTTATAATATATTGTACTGTGGTAGCACACATCTGTCTTAAATGAACAAACTCTCAATAATGACTGCAATCATCAAGAACAAAAAAAAATGTTTTGGGAGATAAACCTAATTGCATTTCCAATCAGAGCTGCGAAATGCAACTATAATGGTTATGACATTTATTGAAAATGAAACTGTCTGCTAAATCTCAGGACACAGTAAACAACCTGAAATCCAAGCAGCTATGCCAAGTCAGTTTAATAAAGTCATTTTCCTTTATCTTAAGAAGAAAATATTAATCCCTGACTAACGGCAGAAAAGAAATAAAATGAGTGAAAGCAAACTATAAAAATGAACTCACAACTTTAACTTCTGTATTGAGAAACACCTACAAAATTGTAAACATATATACTAAAGAAAATATTAGAGGTTTATGTGTCAGAACTTTTGCTTGTGTTCTGTTGACTGGTCCCAGTAATCACATTCCAAGTTTATTGAGGACATTGCCAGATTTGCTTCATATTGCATGTAGATACGTTTAACTACCAGCATTCCAGAGGAATATAGAATAGTAGAAAATCAAAAGGCACCTTGCCATTGTGTTACAGAAGCTGAAGGGAAAGGATCATGATATTAAAGGATAAAACTTAAGCTAACAAAAGAAACAACATTCAGAGTTAAGGCTTAATGACATATTCTGTACCACTGTGTATCACACAGATGTAATCAAGAGTGATATAGAATTATGGAATATAGAATTATGGATATAGAAATATTGCAATATTGTCCCTAGTTTCCCAGTAATAACCTAGCAAAGCCCTGAAGCTATCCGTTTTTTGCTACCCACCTCTCACTCTCCACCAGTTCAAAAATATAATACCTCAAATGGTTTTGGATGCCAGCTCATTGCTCACATAGAATGACCATCTGCTACATTGTTTTTCAAGATGTTCTGGCTGAAATAAACTACTTTACTGTATATTTTTGAACAAACAAACAACATTTATAGTACTCTGATCTTCTGATAGATTCATTCTGAACAAGATAATAAGCAGACTGGCTGTGTCACCTATTATCAAAATTACCCAACAGTTCCTGTTATAATACTCTCTGCTTTCAGTTGCATATAGCTTTGCCAAATCTCAACTAATTGGGTGAAATTTTCCATTCTATATGTCTCCCTGAGGGTTTCTTTTTTTTCAGCCATAATGGTTCAGCCATTTCCGAGAACAAGTCTGAGGAAAAATATGCTGCTTTGCCCGTGTTAAAAAATTATGGTGACCTTTTCTTTGAACAGCTCTAGCTCAACTATGCTTTGGAGCAGAGACTTGAAATTTGGCACACAGGATGGCTTTTAATGCCAGTGATGTGCCTTGTCCCATCCCCATATGGATGTGCATAAGCACTGTGATACAATCTTTAAATATATGATCCATTACAGCTGGTCAGGAATTTTTTGGATTTTTTTCTTTAAAAATACCTATTTATAGAAATAAAAACCTTTGTGCAGAAATATAACTTTTTCTCAGGTCCTGGATGTAATTTCTGGTCAGAACCAGAGAGAGAGCATACCCTGTGGATAAGGTGCTCACTTGGGATGTGAGAGACCACGGTTTGAGTTCCTGCTGTACATGACTGCTGGAGTTGCTCCACTTTGTACAAATAATTATATATTCATCAGGCCAGTGAGGAAGAAACTGACTCTATAGTGTGGTGGTTAGGGCACTCACCTGAGAGGTGGAAAACTCTGGGTCAAGGTCCTACTCTGAATTAGGTAGTGTAAGGACTTGATCCTGGTTTTCTGCTATTCTAGGAGAGTGCCTACCCACCATGTTATTGGGTATTCTAGGTTGGGGCACTCTTTTTCTCAGTTTAAACACCAAAAATTACTGGTAACTTTTGACTTCTGTTCCTCAGTTCCTCTTCTTAAAATGAGGATAATATCACCCCCCTCACCGCACAGGGTTGTTGCAAAGATAGATTAATTAATGTTTGTGAAGCAGTCAATATACTGATCACTGATGAGTGCAATAGAAAAGCCTTCTAGGAAATTAATTATCCTCTGAAGCTCTTTCCTCAGCATGCCTATTGTACCAAGCTTTATGATATTCCTGACTTTTTCTAATGTTTTGCTGCACCAAATCTATCATCACCTGCAGTCTCTTCGTAAAGTGGGAAACATACTGCCCTACTGGCTGTTCTGTTTTTTCAGTATTGCTTTCCCAGGAGTCACAGGTAATCGGCCTCCCTTTAGGGTAAGATGTTTTGAACTCTGGGCTCCCATGAGCTTTTTTATCCACGTTGGGCTTAGGTTTACTCCTAGACCCTTCGTTTCTTTTAATAGTGATTATTCTTTCCCAGGGCCTTATTTCTTTCATGACTTCGATTCTGCACAAATTCATCTGCAGTTTCAGCAGCCTGCAAAACAGAATTGGGCTTTCCATCACATATAGCAGCCCGGACCTCATCTGGCACCAAATTTACCAGATTTCATGTGTAATTAATTGCATTAACTGTTCAAAATTACCTCAAGCTTTCTCACCAATAATCCACTTCCTGACAAAACGTAACCGTTTATGAGAACATTCCACGTAAGAAATATCATTAGACATTTTAAAATTTCTAAATTTCAACCTGTACGTTTCAGAGGTAACCTTAAAAGGTTTTAACACAGTATCTTTATACTTTACACAATTCAAAGCTTCATGCATACCCATTTCATTGAACATTTCCCTGGCTTTCCCAGTCACCCTGGTTAGCAGGACAGGCATATGTCGCACCTCTGGGATATAGTGAATTTCACATAGACATTCAAAGAAAGAGAGAACTTCCTCTATTGCCTCAGTATCTTTGTAAATGGGGCAAATTCTTTCCCAATTTTTATTGTCCAGAGGAGATGGATTTCCAGGTCATGGCAGTTTTTTCTGCTTTTCCAACAATTAGAGCTGAAGTCTGGCAGATTCCTGTTGCATCTGGTGAGCCTTCTCCTCAGCAGCTAGCCATTGTATATGCCTTAAATAGGCCTCTTTTTCCATTTTATCAATCCTTTCTTTAGCCTCTTTTTCCATATAAGCTATCTTTTGCTTCTCCAATAAATGAAGATCCGTAAACTTCTGTTCAATTTCAAGTTGTTGTTTGTTTCTTATTGCAAGCATTCTCACTGGTTCTGCTTCCTGATCATTTTCCATTAGCAGATTTTTTCAGTTCTTGATCTGGGGCTTTTTACTTAAAAGACAACACTCTCTATCATCAAAAATCTTCAAGACTTTTTCTATCAAGTTCTTCTTATGATTGTTGCACACTCATCACAACTGATTTTTAACCCTTAAACTCTCCAATATAAAAATTAAATTTTGACAAGCGTGTGGTTCTGATCCAAAAACCCAATTAACCTGCGGTAATGTGCATCCAGCTTCCTCAGTGCTGCTCTTGTCCCTCTTAAGTTTTCTTCTTATGTCATACATTTGTAGTTTATTTTTGGGACCCATGGTTTTGTCTTCTTACGATGGTTCCCAAGGATGTCCATTGCTGCCTCATTCATTACGACATTAAAATTGTTGGTCATTGTTTCTATGTCTTTCTCTAGAGCAAGAAGTGGGGCAAATTTTCCATCGATCATTGCTTGGAATGACTCTGGAATGTTTTGGTCTCTGAGTCTTTCTAAGTCAAACGTGGTGTGACGTTGCACCCCATAATGCTTTATGGGAATATGCTCATGAACGTATATATGACATAACTGGAATATGTTTTATGCTATATATGCCATGTAACATATCTCTGTAAAGGTTATGATCTACTGAATATATTCATCCTGTCTGTATGCATGTATCATTTTTGTATTTGAAGTTATGAATATTGGCTGTATACTTTTTTGATTTTTAAATAGCCTTAGTAAGGCATTTGGTCAGTTTCTTGAGAAAGGAATACGCAAGTTAAGTGATCAGTCAAGAAACACTTAAGCTGACAATAGACCTTAATAAATGCCAATCCACATCTGAGCTTCCCTGGCTATGTGGCTTGGCCTGTACAGTTCTGACTCATGCATGTACATGTGACTTGCCCATGTGACTCCAAAACTCCATTTTGTAGCTGTAATTATGCACAGGTGGAGGGAGTGGTTTAGACCCACAAGGATAAACTATATAAACCCCTGGGAGACCCCTCCATTTTGTCTTCAGCTGGCTCAAGAGATAGGCTCTCCACCCACAAGGATACCTGAAAGAAACTGGAACAAAGGACAGTAACTACAGGGGGAGTGAGTGATTGCTGGACCCAGACTAGAAGGAGACTAGTCTGTAAAAGGAAGCTTACTGGAAACTCTCTGAGGGAGAGATTTTATGTGTATTCAATTTTCTTACTGTATTGGGCATAGGCTTGCATGTTTTATTTTATTTTGTTTGGTAATTTACTTTGTTCTGTCTGCTATTACTTGGAACCACTTAAATCCTACTTTCTGTATTTAATAAAATCACTTTTTACTTATTAATTAACCCAGAGTGTGTATTAATACCTGAAGGGGGAGCCAAACAGCTGTGCATATCTCTCTATCAGTGTTATAGAGGGAAAACAATTTATGAGTTTACCCTGTATAAGCTTTATATAAGGTAAAATGGATTTATTTGGGGTTTGGACCCCATTGGGAGTTGGGCATCTGAATGTCAAAGGCAGGAACACTTCTTAAGTTGCTTTTAATTAAGCTTGCAGTTTGTGGGATGTGGTTCAGACCTGGGTCTGTGTTTGTGGCCGGCAAGCATATGTGGCACAACCAGGCAGGTTCTGGATTCCCAAGCTGAAAAGGAAGGCAGGGGCAGAAGTAGTCTTGACACATCAGTTGGCAGCCCCAAGGGGGTTTCTCTGATCCAACCCATCACATGTTGTTCTGGTGAACTTTGGCCTTATGATTTTTCTTAGCTGCAGCCTAAAATTTAGCATCACAAGGTTTTGATCACTTACAGTGTCAGTACCAGGGAAGCTCCTTGTTTTAACTCTGTTAATCCCGGAATGAAATTGTTTTTGCACCATGATGTAGTCGATCTGGCTGTGATGTAGACCATTAGGTAAATGCCATATTGATTGTCTGGATGCTTTATGTGTTTGCAAGAACCAGATTGTTATAGCTGGCAAACTCCAAAAGTCTCAATCCTCTCTCTTTGGTTACTGCATTACAGAAAGGGCCAAAATAATCCTGCTAATCTGCCTGTGCATCAGTACCCACTTTACCATTCCAATCTCCTTGTACAATCAGGATGTCTTTCTTGTGTGCCTTATTGATGATGTCTTGGAGCTGATTGTAAAATTTGCTCATGGTCATTGTCACACATGTGACATTAGAAGAGAACTTAAGAGAGACAAGAACAGCACTGAAGGAGCTGATAAATACAGAGCGATTGGTAGAAAGATTAAGAAAGGAATGAAAATGGCCAAGGAGATATGGAATGAAAAACAATGCCCTAAAATTGAAGAGTGTATCAATAACAAAAATAGTAAACGAGCCTTCCCAGTTGTAAAAGATCTGACAAAGGAAAGATGGACCAAAGCTAATGCAATTCAAGACAAAGAAGGAAACAGTCTTACAGAAGAAAGGGACACAACTAATAGGTGGACAAACTACTGCTCTAATCTATACAACCACCAGACAAATGGAGATCCTAGTATCTTAGACAGCAGTTATGGGAGTGATGATGATGATGAGTGTGCATCCAAGCACAACTACGCCACTGTGACTGAGGTCCTAGTGGGGAGCCAGCTGTGGTCACTCAATTAGAGTGAACTGCAGAATGGGGCAGATAATCCCCATAAACCTTGTGGATATTCCAATACTTAGATTCACCAAACCAGCAAAAAAACCCAGCTTCTTTATTACCTTACTGGTTACTCAGAAGTCAAAAAAAAACAAAAACAAAACACAGTTTCCTTAAAGTGATCCAGCATCAGGCCTCCATCCAGGTACTTATGTCAAATATAATGAAAATTTCTGTAAATCTTATTTCATCATATAAAAGAAAAGGTTCTGCCAATCCCAATGAATCAGATACATTACCTCTCAGGTTAATGAACGTTTCAGATCTTACCCAAATACATGCTACAACCAATTCTTATTAACTAAACTAAAATTTATTAAAAAACGAAAGAGCGAGAGTATGGTTAAGAGCTCAATATACATACAGGCATGAGTTTAATTCATTGAGGTTCAGATTCAAAGCAGAGATGGTGAGCTTTGTAGTTGCAAAGAGTTCCTTTAAAATTCAGTTATAGTTAATAGTCCAATATCCAAATCTCATATTCAGGGCTTACCAGTATAACTGGGACCTCAGTCTTGTGACTCAAACTTCCCCTGATGAAGTCTAAGCAGATCTGAGATGACAGAATCAGGACCTACGGATCTTTTATACAATGTCATGTCTTTTGACAAGTTGGAATTCCTCAGGGAACAAAAAGTAATTAGGATGACTCTGAAAGAGGTCCATCACCAGTATGTAGCTATGCAAATTAACATAAGGCCATTTGCTTATTCCTCCACCATTCACAGTACATTTCAAAGAGAGATGAATACTGAGATATCCCATGTTTACAATTCATTTACATGATAGGATGTTCTTTTGACCTCTGAATTATCAGAATACACCATAGACAGGGACAGTTGATTACACTGTCCATCCTACTCATACATATGTAAATACACAAAAATGCAAACATTATCTCCCCACATGTCTTATGAGGATTATTTATTTTGCAGGATGTTTAACCCTTTCTAGTCATGTGTCAGAGGCACGAACAAGAGAGAAAACAAAATATTGAATAGCTGCACATTAAGTGAGCACTGTCCATCCCGTGTACTGAATGAGGCACAGGTGCTGTGGCAAACACACTATGTGATCATGTAATTAAAGAATGTATCATAATGCATGAGCACAATGGGACCAAATGAAGATTGCTTTTGCTGGCATTTCCTAACTTTTGAGTGTTTGAGATTGCAACCTTCATATTGTCATTTTAACATAGATTGTTTGTATATTATTTAGAGTGACATTTTAATTTGTTATTGACATGTCTTATTAATTGATTTGACTGTAAAGTGACCTGAGATATTCACATGAAATACACTCTGTGGGTCTGATTCTCCTCTTTTATAGCAATGTAACATCACTGACCTCAAAGATGGAGGTTCCAGAATCTGGTAGGGCTGAAGCGTGAGGTCTTTGATAGGGTTTTGATTTTAAACAATATGGTGATTGGTGGGTGGGTGGAGAAAGGTCAATACTGGGACAAGACCATACAAGGGTCTAAGGTGACCCATTTAGATTTGTATTAAGATATGATTTATATCCATGTCTGAATACAAATTGCATGCGCTGGTATTTATATCCAATGAACAGGGAGGAATATTTTGTATTTATTTATATTTTCTTCTGAATATGAACAAGGCACAAGGAGTCTGAATTGTTACCATGTTTGTAGATATCAAAATTTGAACTGTCCATTGCATAATATGGGGGGGAAATGACATTATTGGTTGTTTTTTTTTCCAGTGAGAAGTAGTCTTTCCCATGAAAAAATTCTTTTTCACAAAAAAAATTTTGAGTTGAAAATCCAATTTTCTTTAAAAAAAGTGTTGATGAAAAATTGTGGATCATCCCTAGTCAATATCAAGGAGATTTAGCTTTAATGATTATGCCAAAGAATTAGGCAGATGCATATTCTGCATCCAGTCCTGTGAGGCACTGAGCTTGAAGTCAATCAGAACTGCTGGGGGCATTCAACCCCTCACAAAACCAAATACCTTCCTGTTATTTCAAATGAACACTGTATGTTCTACAGTACAGCACTCTAAAAATATACAGACTGCTGTGATTGTTAACCTTGGGCTCGCAAAGCAACTGTTAGTCTGGAATGTTTATCTACGTATCTAAGTATTGATGTAGTTGCCTATTATTTTCAGAGTTTATTCTTGCTCATCTGTTTCCCCCCCCTGCTGCTGTTGGTTCAACAAGAGCTAATCTGGACTATCTAATTTACATCTCTTATACAGTATCCAAGTATTGTGCTATCCCTCTGACATAACCTAGAGCTTTAAAAACATTTAAATTATGTTTTAATCATCTAAATGAATTATGCATCTGCTTTTGATTACAAATACTAGGAGGCTGTTGCTTGATTAGTGATGATATAATACTTTTACATTTGTTTCAGTTGATAATGATAACTTTCTTTTCTATTTTATCTGTTTGTGATGAGTGAATAATTGCTAACACCTGGCTTACACACCAAGGCTATTCTTGAAAAAAACATTGAACTACAAGAAACTTACTGGTGTCAAAACTTAAATAGGTAAATGAATTTAACTGAGTTGAAATGCTGTGGTTTTGCTTCAGAACCTTGCCACCCATATCTGTTTTTATATGACAAACAATATATATTTTTAGTAGTAAATATGTACTAGTAGTAAATAGTAAATATGGCAGGCGACCAGCTTGGCTTAATGGTGAAATCCTAGCGGATCTTAAACATAAAAAAGAAGCTTACAAGAAGTGGAAGGTTGGACATATGACCAGGGAAGAGTATAAAAATATTGCTCGGGCATGAAGGAATGATATCAGGAGGGCCAAATCGCACCTGGAGCTGCAGCTAGCCAGAGATGTCAAGAGTAACAAGAAGGGTTTCTTCAGGTATGTTGGCAACAAGAAGAAAGCCAAGGAATGTGTGGGCCCCTTACTGAATGAGGGAGGCAACCTAGTGACAGAGGATGTGGAAAAAGCTAATGTACTCAATGCTTTTTTTGCCTCTGTTTTCACTAACAAGGTCAGCTCCCAGACTGCTGCGCTGGGCATCACAAAATGGGGAAGAGATGGCCAGCCCTCTGTGGAGAAAGAGGTGGTTAGGGACTATTTAGAAAAGCTGGACGTGCACAAGTCCATGGGGCCGGACGAGTTGCATCCGAGAGTGCTGAAGGAATTGGCGGCTGTAATTGCAGAGCCATTGGCCATTATCTTTGAAAACTCGTGGCGAACCGGGGAAGTCCCGGATGACTGGAAAAAGGCTAATGTAGTGCCAATCTTTAAAAAAGGGAAGAAGGAGGATCCTGGGAACTACAGGCCAGTCAGCCTCACCTCAGTCCCTGGAAAAATCATGGAGCAGGTCCTCAAAGAATCAATCCTGAAGCACTTGCATGAGAGGAAGGTGATCAGGAACAGCCAGCATGGATTCACCAAGGGAAGGTCATGCCTGACTAATCTAATCGCCTTTTATGATGAGATTACTGGTTCTGTGGATGAAGGGAAAGCAGTGGATGTATTGTTTCTTGACTTTAGCAAAGCTTTTGACACGGTCTCCCACAGTATTCTTGTCAGCAAGTTAAGGAAGTATGGGCTGGATGAATGCACTATAAGGTGGGTAGAAAGCTGGCTAGATTGTCGGGCTCAACGGGTAGTGATCAATGGCTCCATGTCTAGTTGGCAGCCGGTATCAAGTGGAGTACCCCAAGGGTCGGTCCTGGAGCCGGTTTTGTTCAATATCTTCATAAATGATCTGGAGGATGGTGTGGATTGCACTCTCAGCAAATTTGCGGATGATACTAAACTGGGAGGAGTGGTAGATACGCTGGAGGGGAGGGATAGGATACAGAAGGACCTAGACCAATTGGAAGATTGGGCCAAAAGGAATCTGATGAGGTTCAATAAGGATAAGTGCAGGGTCCTGCACTTAGGACGGAAGAACCCAATGCACCGCTACAGACTAGGGACCGAATGGCTAGGCAGCAGTTCTGCGGAAAAGGACCTAGGGGTGACAGTGGACGAGAAGCTAGGATATGAGTCAGCAGTGTGCCCTTGTTGCCAAGAAGGCCAATGGCATTTTGGGATGTATAAGTAGGGGCATAGTGAGTAGATCGAGGGACGTGATCGTTCCCCTCTATTCAACATTGGTGAGGCCTCATCTGGAGTACTGTGTCCAGTTTTGGGCCCCACACTTCAAGAAGGATGTGGATAAATTGGAGAGAGTCCAGCAAAGGGCAACAAAAATGATTAGGGGACTGGAACACATGAGTTATGAGGAGAGGCTGAGGGAGCTGGGATTGCTTAGCCTGCAGAAGAGAAGAATGAGGGGGGATTTGATAGCTGCTTTCAACTACCTGAAAGGGGGTTCCAAAGAGAATGGCTCTAGACTGTTCTCAGTGGTAGCAGATGACAGAACGAGGAGTAATGGTCTCAAGTTGCAGTGGGGGAGGTTTAGATTGGATATTAGGAAAAACTTTTTCACTAAGAGGGTGGTGAAACACTGGAATGCGTTACCTAGGGAGGTGGTAGAATCTCCTTCCTTAGAAGTTTTTAAGGTCAGGCTTGACAAAGCCCTGGCTGGGATGATTTAACTGGGAATTGGTCCTGCTTCGAGCAGGGGGTTGGACTAGATGACCTTCTGGAGTCCCTTCCAACCCTGATATTCTATGATTCTATGATTCTATGATTTAGCTGGAAGAAATTTTCATCACCTCTAATGTGTACATCTCATATGATTTCTGAGCTATTGCACTATCTATCTTCTTCTGGACATCCAAAGACTGAAACAAATTAATCGTGTCTAATTTATGGTACATTTAATTTTCAGAATTCCTATGAGGGAGAGTTCAGGGTCTGTCCCAGATCTAAATTTTCCACCTGGTAGTACATAGCACTGGTTCCATGATTCTAGGATAAAACAAACTGTTACTTTTTATTCCTGCCTTCTTCAATCCACTTTTTGTCTCCCATAAATTGCTCAGAGTGAAAATCAGAAAATTTAAAGCAAGAAATCTAACTGTCATATCCTGAGGTTACATTATGTCTTTTTGCTCATCAGCAAAGATGTTTATTGAGGTATTTCTGTTAAATTGTTTAGAAAAACATCTCCAGAAAAAAATTGTTGCTGAAAATAATAGGATTGAACCTTGAATGTCATTTTTGCATTCACTATTCAGTTTAAGCTGCGGCAGCACTCACAGTTATGTATCAGGATGGCTTGCAACTGCCTCCATAAAAGTAAGAGGATGGAGGAGGATATGTGAAGCAGTTAATTTAAAAATTAGGACACCATACATTTGGAAGCAAATTATACATTTATCAGTTTCTCAAGTGCTCAGTGATTTGTCCTTAAAATGACTGAATTCCTAAGACAGACAAGGTGGGTGAGGTAATATCTTTTACTGGACCAACTTATGTTAGTGAGAGAGAGACAAGCTTTTGAACCACACACAGCTCTTCTTTGAGTTTAGGAAAGGTACTCCCAGCATCACAGCACAACGGAAGGTGGAACAGATTGTTTAGTACATATTTTAAGGGACCATTCAAGGTAGAGTGGGTTCTGCTTGGATGGTGGCAGCATCTACCAATCCAGGTAAAAGAAAAGCTCTAACCTTGGGAGTTCAATACAAGCGTGGAGTGGCCAGTATAAATTTTCAGAATCCTTGTGGGCCCCCACCTTCTGCACTCGAAGTGCTAGAGTGGGGAATGAGGCTTGACATGGTAGCAGAGCCGTGGGACAATTTTGAACCAGAAGCACAGACCTCAGGATTTTAAAAGGACACATTTTTCCTTTTAGCAGCCTGCAAAGCCAGGGGGGGTATTTTTTTCTTTGTTTTCTTTCATTTGCTTCCAGAGGGGGAACAGGCACAAAAAGGTTCAGCCTGAAAAGTCAGGGAGTCCAACAAGCAGTTTATTTCCCCCCCACTAGCTTTGTGGCAATGAAATAGCTAGGCTAGAGAAGGGCAGCCCTGTGTATGAAGTTGCAGTCAGGCACTGAAACCCTAGAGCAATCAGTCTTCCCAAAGCACCGCACCATGTAGAAGGCAGACCCTGATCAAGCCCATACATCCAGCTCCATGACAGAAATGCAGGGAGGGGATGGAAGATCAGAGACTTCTCCAGGGGGAATGGTCAGCCCTCCCCAACCCAAGATCCAGGTTCCAAGGTGGAGGGATTCTGTCAAGGATCCCTCCCCACTTTGAACTCTAGGGTACAGATGTGGGGACCTATATGAAAGCCCCCCCCCCCCAAAGCTTATTCTTACCAGCTTAGATTAAAAACTTCCCCAAGGTACAAACTTTGCCTTGTCCTTGAACAGTATGCTGCCACCATCAAGCATTTTAAACAAAGATCAGGGAAAGAGACCACTTGGAGATGTCTTCCCCCAAAAATATCCCCCCAAGCCCTTCCTGGGGAAGCCTTGATAATAATATCCTCACCAATTGGTACAGGTGAACACAGACCCAAACCCTTGGATCTTAAGAACAATGAAAAATCAATCAGGTTCTTAAAAGAAGATTTTTTTTTTAAAGAAAAGGTAAAAGAATCACCTCTGTAAAGTCAGGATGGTAAATACTTTACAGGGTAATCAGATTAAAAACATAGAGAATGCCTCTAAGCAAAACCTTAAGTTACAATAACAGGAATACACATTCTCTCCAGAACACCAAATTTTACAAGCCAAAAAACAAAAGGAAATCTAATGCATTTTCTAGCTAGATTACTTACTAACTTTACGGGAGTTGGAAGGCTTGCATCCTTGATCTGTTCCCGGCAAAGGTATCACATAGACAGACAAACAAAAGCCTTTCCCCCACCCTCCAGATTTGAAAGAATCTTGTCCCCTCATTGGTCATTTTGGGTCAGGTGCCAGCGAGGTTACCTTAGCTTCTTAACCCTTTACAGGTGAAAGGATTTTGCCTCTGGCCAGAAGGGATTTATAGCACAGTGTACAGAAAGGTCATTACCCTTCCCTTTATATTTGACAGATGCCCTTAACCCAGACCGAGTTCTAACTGCTGAAGACAGGCATTTCTTCCTAGAGATGAAGCACTTGGAGGCAGAAGCAGAGATGAAGCGCTCGGAAGCAGAAGCGGAGGAGAAGCACTGTCAGGGTTCCCTCCCCACTCCAAACTCTAGGGTACAGATGTGGGGACCTGCATGAAAGACCTCCTAGGCTTATTTTTACCAGCTTAGGTTAAAACTTCCCCAAGGCACAAATTATTTGCCCTTGGACAGTACGCTGCCACCACCAAGTGATTTAACAAAGAATCAGGGAAAGGACCACTTGGAGTTCCTATTCCCCAAAATATCCCCCCAAGCCTTTACACCCCCTTTCCTGGGGAGTCTTGAGAATAATATCCTAACCAATTGGTTACAAAGTGATCACAGACCCAAACCCCTGGGTCTTAGGACAATAGAGAAATCAGTCAGGTTCTTAAAAGAAGCATTTTATTTTTTTTAAAAAAAGATAAAAATCATCTCTGTAAAATCAGGATGGAAAATAACTTTACAGGGTAACAAAAGATTCAGAAACACAGCAGAACTTCCTCTATGCTTAGTTTCAAAGTTACAAAAAACAGGAATAAACCTCCCTCCAGCAAAGGGAAAATTCACAAGCAAAACAAAAGATAATCTAACACTCCTTGCCTGGCTTTTACTTACAATTTTTATAATATGAGAGAGTTTTAGGATGGTTTATAGGAGAAGGAGTTTTCTGACCTGATGCTTCTCTGCTTCCCAAGAGAACATACACAACAAAGCCTCCCGCCCCAACAAGATTTGAAAGTATCTTCTTTCCCCATTGATCCTTTTGGTCAGGTGCCAACCAAGTTATTTAAGCTTCTTAACCTGTTACAGGTATGGAGGAATTCTAGGCTACCCTTAGCTGTATGGTTATGACAAGAGCTTGAAGGCAAAGTGCTTGGAGGTGGAGTAGAGGAGAGAGGTGAAGCGCTTGGAGGTGGAAATGGAGCAACATCCAGGCATTGACAGACCTTTTTGCCAGGGTAGGTTGGCCCTAAGACATCCTTACGGATTCGGGAACTACCTTCCTGGCAGGGCCATGAAACGTATTTGAGAAGCTCATGGGGTGAACCACTTGGCTGCCACTCCTTACCATCATGAAACAAATGGCCTAATGGAGAAGTTTAATGGGACTTTGGAGGCCATGATACGTAAGTTCGTGAATGAGCACTCTAATGATTGAGACCTACTGTTACAGCAGTTGCTCTTTGCTTACAGGGCTGTACCACATCCCAGTTTGGGGTTTTCACCCTTTGACTCATTTAGTTAAGTTAAGGGGCCATTACAGTTGGTGAAGCAGCAATGAGATAGGGTTACATCGTCTACGGGAACTAACATTTTGGACTTTGTAACCAACCTGCAAAACACCCTCAAAGACTCTCTAGCCCTTGTCAAGAAAATCTACAGCATGCTGAACAAGAGCAAAGGTCCTGGTATTATAAACATGCCAGAGAGCATTTCTTCAGAGTAGGTGACCAAGTCATCGTCCTGAAAGCGCTCCAAGCCAATAAGATGAAAGTGTCGTGAGAGGGGCCATTTATCGTCCGAGAGCGACTGGGAGCTGTTAATTAACTCATAGTGTTCCCAGACCCTACCCTAAAACCTAAAGTATATCATGTTAATTCTCTAAAGCCCTTTTATTTCCCAGAAATCAAAGTTCTCCAGTTTACAGCCCAGGAGAAAGATGATGCTGAGTGGCCTGAAGGAGTCTACTATGAAGGGATAAGCAACGGTGGCATAGAAGAGGTGAGCCTTTCCATAAGCCTTGGGCATAAGCAGAGACAGCAAATCCAGGAACTGTGCACCAGCTTAGCGTGGACAGAACGGGTGTACCACTCCATTGACACAGGTGATGCTCGCCCAATTAGAGCCGAAACTTATTGGATGGCTCCTCAAGCCAAAATCTCAATAGAAAGGGAGATCAAGGACATGCAACAGATGGGTGTAATCTGACCCTCTGAGAGTGCATGGGCCTCTCCAGTGGTTCCGGTTCCCAAACCAGATGGGGAAATCTGCTTTTGCATGGACTACCATAAACTAAATACTGTAACTCACCAAGAGAACTATCCAATATTGTTTAATTAGCTGGTGGTAACAGCTGATTTCCTGTTTTTTTTTTTCAGCTCTTCCCCAGAGGGGTGTGTGTGTGTGAAAGGGCTTGAGGGTACCCCACAGGAAGGAATTCCCAAGCTCACCTTGCTGGGCTCTCAAAGGGGTTCTGAACTTGGGTGGTGACAGCATCTACCAATCCAAGGTCAGAGAGAAGCTGTAATCTTGGGAGTTTAATAGAAGCCTGGAGTGGCCAGTATTAATTTTCAGAATCCTTGCAGACTCCCACCTTCTGCACTTGAAGTGCCAGAGTGGGGAATTAGCCTTGACACCCTCCCTGACTCCTAGCAGGCCTCACACTACTGGTGAAGCGTATCTTGCAGACTTAGCCTGGATTGCAAACACAGGGACAGGAAACACCTATTTTTATATGTATATGCAGCGCCTAGCACAATAGGGCACCAGTCCTTACGGGAGCTTCTAGGCACTGATTTGATAAAAATTATACTAATAGTTGTTGTAGTTTCCAGTAATCAAATCACTTTAAACAGACTGCACAAGTTTTACTTCTTCTCCCAGGCTGTAGTACATATATTTCCAGTTGGGTAACTCTGATCCCAGGCAGCATGGAAAGTGAGCCATTTGATTAGAGAAGAGAGTCGGAGTCCAGCCAGTAGAGTAGTATACCTGAACTCATCTTTTACACTCTGAATATCATGAAAAATATGTGTCCTCTTAAAAATCAGGGGTTCCGCTGGGATAGGGGAGAAGGTTCAGTGGCTTATATGAAACCAAGTATATGATCAGGAGACAGGGTGAAGTACACAGTTGGATGAGAGAGAGAGAAAGGGTAAAGAATGTTATTAAGGGACAACACAGACTGGATAATTTGAATTCTCAAATTGTCCATATAGATATTTTCAAAAGTGAGTAGCAATTGTCGGGTGCTTCTTTTCTGGGGTGCCCAGCCTGAGACATTTTAAAACAGCCTGATTTCCAAAAGGTGAGCGCTCAGCATCCAACAAGAGGTACCCCAAATCACTTGTTACTCTTGAAAATATTAGACCCTTACTTTTAATGTCAACTTTTAGACATTCTTTCCTCACTAGCAGTTTCCCTTTTTACCAAAACTTCCTTTTGAGAGTGATTCAGTTAGATGTTTAGGTTCTGACAGCATGAACATTAAGTACATAATTAGGCACTCAGTGTAAATGAATTGGCAGATGCTAACATTTAAGTAATTTAAGCATCTTCTACCCACTAGTGAGAATCCTGTTTTCCAAGTACCTTTCAGTGATTAATTTCTGTAGTATGGCAAAAGTCTTCTTCAAATAATAGTTTTCCTTTACATTAGAAACTGAAGAGATGATAAATTTTAAGACCTTTTAAAACATACCTTTTTTATTATGTTTTAAACTTGTTTAATTTCTCCCAGGGAAATGATCATTATACTTTCTAACAACCCCATGTTTCTTTGCTTCAGGAGTTATTGTTAAACCTAAAAGTAATAAATCAACCTAAAATTATTTTTGGCTAAATTTCATTTGAAGTATTAGAATAAATTGTTTGAACACAACATCTGCTCTTTGATAGTTGGATTTATTGCTCAAGGATATTGTTTTTCTACAGTAAACACACACACACACACGAATTGAGGTCACCACTAAACACTTGAAACTGAACAGCAATACAGTGCTTATAACACAGCATGAAAGACCAATTCTAAACAACAAAAGAAAAGACAAAATAATATAGTCCTTGTGCTAATAAAACACAAAAAGTTAGGTGGCATAGAGCTCAGATTATAAATGCCACTCATTTAGTTATTTTTAAAAGGAAGTCAAAGTAGTTTAAAAATTGTGACACTGGTTTTTGTATACATGTTTGTGACGCTTTGTTTTTTCTCTACTTGCATTCTGTTATTTCTTAATTCATTGACTAACATGTAAAATAATATAATGAACAAGCAAGAGAGATTAACAGAAAAAATGTTTCTCTGACTAATACTGACGGGTCAGAAAAAGTGTAGAATGGCAGATGAAGAAAAGAGAGAAATATAGGCCCAAAACAAGAAATCAGATCAACTATCCCAGCATTCTAGAAAATTAAAATTTGATATGAACTGTGTAACAGTGACACATCGTTTGAATATTGGTATCTAATCATTAGAAACAAGAAAATAATACAAAATGTATTCTGTGTTTCTCCTCTTTTTCTGTTTGTCCACAATTAATCACCATTTTCTCAAATCCATTTGTTGTTTGACAAAGGATTTTGTTTGCTTTTTCCTGATGATTTTATTTATTCTATGGCTTGCAATTCAAAATGGAAGCTGAATCACTTAGCTGTGATTGATTGCTAAGCATATAATGCTATTGTTTCTCTTCTCTGATTATCAGTTATCTGAAACCCCATAGGATGAAGATATAACTTAATTTGTTCTCCAAAAGAATTCATGCTAGTAAATTTTATGAAACACAAAAGGGGCACAGACAATTGAGACACATTGTTAGATACAAAAGAACATTAGCGGAATTCCCGCTCACCCTTCCCACAATTATTCTTCAAGCTCAGCTAAACATGTAGGTCAAGAAACGATGACCACATGTCTATAAACATTTAATTTAATTCCGTTCTAATAACACATCTTTAAATATACATTTCTGTAAATCTACTTTTCACAACACAGAAAGGTTAACAAGCTTCTAACCTTAGAAGAGGGTTATTTATTTTAGTAGAAGAAATGAGTAACTAGCTGATAAAAGTAATACATTATCCTAATATACTTGTATTTACAGATTTCAAATTCCCACAGATATAGAATTTGAACAGAAATAGTCCTTAATCTTTTATGCAGTGGAACAGAGATGGGAAGATGGGTCCCCCAGGGGAGAGAGCTAATCACTTCTTCTTAGTGTATGTGCAACATGGCTCAGGTGGCACATGACCAGTATTTGTCACCGAATTTGGTCCTCTGTAAGATCATTAGCTTCCCTGGCCTGGCTGGGTACTGATGGGGAGCACAACAAGAATGCTGACCCATGCCCTCCAGCTAATCACGGGGCTACAGAGTCAGTCTCACAATGATGTTAGCCCAGAGAATATGTAAGTATTTCACACAAAGTAGAAGTGCTTCAACAGGACACTAACCCCAGCATACTCTATAGCTCAGTGGTTAGAACACTCACCTTCGATGGGTGGTGAAAGACCTAAGTTTAAGTCTCTGCTCCAAATCAACCAAAGTGTGGATTTGAACCTGTGTCCCAGGTGAGTGCTCTAACCACTGGTCTATTTGTTATAAAAGCAGGGGGATAGTACCACCACTTCCTTGGCTGTGTTTTATGCAAGGCCCAATCCAATAGGTGGCATCTGAGAATACCTACTAGATCAGGTCACACAACCAAGATAGGTGGGGGAATATCTAGCTTGAGAAACGCACTGGGGCTTAGGTGCAAAGTTGTTCAGCACTGGCAGGACTTAGGCACCTTTGCACATGCACACCAGCAGAAGTTTAGTCACCTAAGGGGCTTTATCAGTGGAAACTTAAGTGCCTTAACAGTTAGATGGAAGCTGAGCAGGAGTCTCAAGGATCTAAATTTAGACTTAAGTACATAAAGTGGCAGTTAGGTGTCTACACTTTTTTGTGGATCTAGCCCATAGTGTCTGGTGACATCTTGTACAACAAAAGCAAGCCCCCTTGAAGGATGGGTATAAGCCATTTTCAATGAGGATTACTCCAAAGGGACGGGAGGAAAAAATAATTACACTGAACAATGACTCATCAGTGTGAAGTCTGAAAATATAGAGTGAACAGAAAAAGGATTAATAATCCCTTCCATTTTATTAGATCTCTTCAAGGAATTCAGTAATGTCTATAAACATGTAACAAAATACATATATTAAAATAATAATGTTACCCATAAAAGCAAATTGCTCACCTCTTTTTTTATATCAGTTTTCTACAAAAATCCTTATTGGATATTTTTACTTAAAATAGATTACCCAGTCAGTGTAATAAGGAGAAAGAAATATGAGGCCATCTGCAAGCCTCTCCTTTTAATATTCATAATACCACAAAATTTTGTGTGTGCTGTCTGTGTACACATATCCAAGACAGAATACAACTGCAAGTTTTCTAGCTTGACAAGAGTCAGAGCTGAAGGTTTATTGACAAATAGGATGTGTATGACCTTTCATTAGGTTACTGTGATCAGTAAGTATGGAGAAGAAAAGAGAGCAAATGGAAAAATATGTCTACAGAAATCACTGCTATATTATTGGGAATAAAAATATAACAGGTAATTTTCAATGTTTCATAGAATAGAATATGTTTTGTTATGTGAATAAAAGATGAAGCAACAGTCATTGGGATTCTAACCTTTGCTAAAAGGCTGATGTGATAACTTTAAGATGCACAGAAGTGGGGTCTAGGTGGGATCTTTTTAGGTGGACATAAATCCTCAAAGAGATTTACAGGTTGCAGTTCTGTGCATTACATCACCTAAATTTTAGGCACCTAGCCACACAAAAAAAGCCACAAACCCTGAATTAAACATTTTGATTCCCTATACAATACATGGGGAGAGATGGGTGCCTGAGAATGAGATCCACAGCAGTCAGAATGCTAGGCAGGGATCTGCCTAAACTAGCCAATGGTAGATGCCAAGCACAGGGGTGTCTTAAGCCCTATTCCTCTCACAGAATTAGGTTGCCTAAGTGCAGTCTGGAGGGAAGCAGTTATCTCCATTTGGGATCCAAAGCTGGCAAGCCTCCAGGATTCAGATGCCTAAGCTATTGCAAGCCTGGCAAGAACAGTGGCAGCACAGGCCTAATCTCACACAAGACAGCCATGTGGGGAAAGGGGAGAAGGAAGACACACCTATAGGCTTATAGACCTATAGACACACCTCCATCAAGGGGCCTGAGCACCTATCTTATGCTTAAACCCCAGCAGGACACCCAAACAAGGGAAGGTAGGTGTTGCCCCACCTCTCTTGCCTGAATGGCCCAATCTGAAATGTGTGCTTGGGGAACACCAAACAGCCTTGGGGGGAGGGGAGAGGGACCTCACTTGTGAACTTTAGCTTATGGGTTAGGGCACTCACCTGGGATGTGGGAGACCTCTTATTCCGTTTTCCCACTTCTGCCTAATGTGGAGAAGGGATTTGAACATCTGTTTCTTAACTCCCAGGTGTCTGACCTATCCACTGGACTATAGAGTCATTCTCTCTCCTATTCTGGGCCAATGTATATTTAATTATTTATTCACAGTGGAACAACTTCAATAGAGATAGGGACCCACATCAGAATATCACATAGACCAGTGGCTGGCCCTCACCTGAGGGGTAGGGAACCCCTGTTCAAATCCCTTTTTATCCACCAGAGGGGAGTAGGGGAAATTGAAGCAGGTTCTCCCCCATCCCAGGTGAGGTTCCCTAACCACTGGCCTAAAATGCACAAGGGAGGCCACCACTATTACTGCCTTGTCATACTGATCCCCCATCCCTCCCTCCCCCGCCTTTATCCCCACTCCCCAGGCTGTTTTGTGTGGATTTATGAGTTCTTAAAGCACACCTATCAGATTGGGCCCTGCAGGAAGATGGGTGGGGCAACACCTATCTTCACCTGGCTTAAGGATCCTGCTGGGCTTAGATAGGCACTCGGGTGTCCAGGCTGATGTGTTGTATACATGTGGAGAGACTGAAACTTAAGTGCCTAGGGAACGTCTATAGCAGAAATTTAGGTACCAAAGGATTTTAGGTGCCTCCAGAGTTATGTGGAAGATGAGCAGGTGTTTTGAGGATCTCAGTGGTATCTAAATTCTGGACTTAGGTGCTTAAAGTGGGAGTTAGGAACCTAAGTCACTTCACAGATCTGGACCAAATTATATATCTCTGTCTGGTTTTGTTTTCAGAGCACTTTGGACTCTTTCCTATGGAATGCTGAATATCTGCAAAGTGCTGCATTCCCAAAAGTTATACCGTTGAGAGTTTGAATGGATCTTCAGTTCAGGGCACTTCTGGTAGCTTTCAGTATGAAGCCATTTCTGCATTCTCTGGTCGCTCTGTCTCAATGCAGAGCTTTCCCTATTTGAATAGCCTGGTATTTCTCTCAAAATGAAAAACTTTCTGTGCCTGAATATTCTAAGCAAAGTCTCAAGACTCATTTTTATATTCCCACCCCTCTGATAGTGGACATCGTGGCTCCCAAGTACATCACGTAAGATGTGTACCAAAAAAACATCACTGTGCCTTATGACATGCCTACCCATATAGGGAGAACTTCCCTCAGGGCAAACCCACCACCCAACTTGGAAGAGCTCCCAAAGCTCCATGTAGTCTAGTATACCCTGATCCAGCAAAGCATTTAATCATGTTTAACTGCCTTGCTGGACGGGGGCATAAACCAGTGACAGAATCTGTTTAATTCATCTCCGCAGGGTGCCTTGGTTCTTTTTCATTTCTGGACAGTCAAATTAAAAACAAAGTAAGCCTCCTGGAGAGATGAACATAAGTCTTTTTTTTAAAAGGAATGTTATTAACTTGCAGTTAAATAATTTAAGAAGTGTGTTGGATGCTGTTTTGCTGGATGCCTAATTCAATAGAAACCCTCTCTTACAGTGAAAGTGCCTTCATGTTCTGTCATCTCAATATTTTCCTTTTTGGACAAGTCCTAAACAATGTAATACAAAATGACAACCTTTCAGTAGGTGTTTTTAACCCTCCTGCAGAAGTCAGTGATCAGGCATTAACTAAATACAGTCCTGAAGTTGAAGCTAGATAGTTTCAAACTAGAAATAAGGAATTCATTTTTACAAGTGAGAGTAATTAACCACTGGCATAACTTACTATGAGTCACCTGAAATCTATAAATCAAGGCTGGACATCTTTCTGACCTTTCATTGTAGGGATCATATGCCCTTTTAGCCAGAAAATGCAGGAACAACTGGTGGAGTTTCATGCTCCAGTGGTCAAGTCCTTAAAAAAAAATGTGCCCGAAAGAACAATGTTGACAAGACTAACAAAGTTTAAAAAAAAAAAAGTTTCTTCCAGGACTACCCAGATACCATATAAAAATATCAAACTTACCTTTCAATATCACTTTTCTGTTTCTTGTAAGCAACACAATAAAACATGACAAATTCCCTGTGCACTTTTTATCACTCATAACATCTTCCTTACCCACAGAAACAAAACATCAATTGCCTGTGCATGCTTAGGGATAGGGTTCTGTGACTGGGTATGTGTCTGAATAGGGGAGTGGAGTGTGTGTCTAATTAAAGACGGTGGACGGAGTGTGTATGTGCAGGAAGGTAGAGTGTGTGTGGGGAGGGAAGGTTGTGGCTGGCTGTGTCAGTGGGGGTTGTGAATGGGTGAGACCATGTTTGAGGATTGTGGTAGGTGGAGTGAAATGAAGATATAATGGTGATGGCAGAAATTGTTTGGGATGAGCATCTGGACAAGGGGGAAATAGTGGGTGGGTGCCTGGGGAAGGGACTATTGGGGATATCTATTATGGGAATGTGTCCTAGGGAACGAGTGTGAGGGGTATCTGTTTAGGGGATGTCATGAGTGTGTGCCTGAGAGAAGGAGATTTGGGGGAGGCGGCGTTGTTTAGGAGATCTAGTGATATGTCTGGGGTACTGTCTATTTATGGGATACAGTGGGATGTGCAATTGTTTGGGGAAGGAGTGTGGTGGCTGAAGGGCTGAGGAAGGGAGGAAGTGTGATGGGGAGCTGACTGGAGAGAAGGGGGGTGAGGAGGAGAGAAGATTAAGACGATGCTTTGCTGCTGGGGCTTGGACTGACCAGCTCCCATGTTGATACTAGCACACGTACCATGAGGCAGGGCACCACCTCCTCCCACTGCCTCCTCCCCATCTTCTGCTTCCAGACCTGATTTGGAATAGCCAAGGTTACCGAGCTCTCTCTTCTTCCGGGGCTGCTCAGGTTACCTAACTGCCATCTCTCCTTTCAGAGTGGGCATCCAGAACCACAGGGTCCCATTGTTCCTTAGGAGGCCCCATGGAATCCTCCAGACCTGCTCTGGATGGACATATGGCAGCTTGGTAATCAGAAGTACCAGAACATTGTTCCAGCTCCCCAAAGAAATGGCAGAATGCGATTCAGAGTGTTTCAGCACAACTCGAGGGCTGCAGTGCTAAAATTAGGTGATCATAGTGATGCCTTCTGGTATTAAAATCTAAGAAATTTATATTGGATGACTCAAAAATCAATAGGATATTTTTCTCTAATAAATTCTGTCATATTTTAGAGTGATATCTAAAGAATAGATGCTTTGGGGGAAGGGACTGTCTTTTTATGATGTGTATACAGTGCCTAGCACAAATGAGGCCCTGAAATCTGCTCAGAGATTCTACATGAACAGAAATAAAAATAAATATAATAATAGAACCCTATTGATTTAATCCTTATTAAAGTGTGCATTAATTTCCCATAAGGATCTGTGCAATTTTAGGCTGGGATGGCTGCAGGGTGAGTGAGCTCCATCCACAGGATATGGAGGCATCTGAAGTCACACTCATGTCGTCCCATCATGACTCATGTAAAAGAAAAATTGAAGGACTTCTGGCAAGTCCTCTGGCCATAAGAACAGGTGTATCCAATACAGTTCTACTGGCAATAGGAGTAGTTCCAAGGGGGAGGACAGGGGACTATTTTTGAACATAAAAGTCTGTGGGCAAAATTCTCCTCTTCAGGTCCACAGGGCAGATCTTGAATTAGGCTTTGTGCTCTCTTCATCATACACACAATTTCCATAGACATAATACACTTTGCATGAAGGGAGAATAAAACATCACAGTCTAGAGTTGCGGTGCAGACCACAGAGCAGGATTTTGCCCTTTTTGCTGCAGATCAAGATGCGTGTTTTAAAGTTCTTAGAAGTACACACATTTTGAGCACTGCAAGATGGTAACAACAGTTCAGGTCAGAAAACATGAAGATGTTTAAAAATACCTACTTTTGCAATGAAGAAAAATCCCAATCCAATTAGTTTATTAGGAAGTCCTCTTTGGGACTGAGTGTTCCTTGTGGAGAGGCTGACAGCAGTATGAAGTGCACATGACAGTCAGACTGGGCTACTTGTTGCATACCAAACATTTTTAGACAAATAAGTTAGTGTCTGAGAATACAATAAAAGAAGTTCAGAGTTTCACCATCTGTGTTTTCCATCAGAAATTTTATTTTCACTTAAGACTGACACTTTTCCAAATAATTGGGAAAAAGTAAAAATATTTTCCCACATCAAGAACCCAACTTTGTCAATTATGATGATATTGTATTAACCATCTTCACAGATGCAATGCTTCTTTGTCAAAAAAAAAAGAATAAATCCCAGTGTTTAAACAGTCGAGAGTGTGTATTAGGTTGAAGGAGATTGCAGATTTAGGTCTCATATAACTAGACTTGGCAGAATTTGATGGGTTATTTATATCATTGCAACAGATAATATCCAGGTTTATTTTAAGCATTTTAATAGATTTAAATTTTCACAGTTGTGCAAAATTATGGGTTTTAAGCATTATTTTCTATTTAAGTTTTCATGTATGTGGGAATTTATGGAGGCAGGCCAGAAAATAACAGTCAGACAAAATTATTTAATGATAATAGATACTGAGATTCAAAAAGGTAAAGCTTGATAACACTTAAAGCACAAATTGTCAATATCACATGTCTCAATATATAAATAGCAGCTACTAAAGTTAGATTTTCTTTTAAATTTAGCAGGTTTAGAAATCTCGCATCTAAGATTTTTAAAAGAACTGGTTGAGGAATTCACTAGCAGTTAATCCTGAATTTCAATAACTCTTGGAATACTGGCAAAATTCCAGAGGACTAGAACAAAGCTAACTGTGAGGGAGCAGAGAAATTGCCATCCAGCATAGCAGAGGTAAAAACCCAAACCTTTGGGTTCAGCTAGCCCTGACCCACTATACCTGAAGCCAATGACAGGCCTGGGGGGGAGAGAAAAAGGGAGACTAGCTCAGTTGGGGGCTGACTGGCGAGGAGGCAGAGCTCTCTGTCTGTCTACCTGAAGGAATGGATCAGCAACCTGCCAGCCCGCACTGCCACT
The DNA here is from genome assembly GCF_965140285.1 of Lepidochelys kempii. Classification (NCBI taxonomy): domain Eukaryota; kingdom Metazoa; phylum Chordata; order Testudines; family Cheloniidae; genus Lepidochelys; species Lepidochelys kempii. The sequence goes on from NC_136380.1 coordinate 85,683,393, forward strand.
TGATGCAAGTAAGGGCTTCCCTGGCAAGGGAAAGATGCAAATAAGCCCCAGCACTTGGGGCAACTGGACTATTGTGGCCATGCCCCAAACTCAAGAGACTTGTAGGAAGCAGCCCAGGGAAGTGCATCTTGACTCTCCACCGGGAGGGAGATCCATCTCCCTTGTACAGGAGTTGATCTACACAGGGACCTGGTAGAGAGGGAGGGTCCAGGTCCCCCTTACTGTCCTCTCTGGCTTTGCAGACTGAAAGACCAGCTGTCTAGCCTCTAGGCCACCCAGCCACAGCAGACCCTATCACAAGTGGTGGAGAATGCAGGCAGACACCCTAGTCCCATCCAGAGGGAAGGAAAAAAAAAATCAACACTCTTGAATGGAGATGGAACAGTTGGTAAAATGGACGGCTGCAGCAGCAACAGCAACAGCAGCAATTGCTGCAGCTGATGTCCATGCAGCAGCAGCAGTTAATCCACAAATTGGCGGCCCAGCAACAGCAGCAACAACAGCAATATTATGACCCAGTGCTCCAGCAGAGTCAACTAATTCCACCTCCATCAAGCTCACCAAGATGGGGCCTGATGATGACCCTGAGGCTTTCCTGGAAACTTTTGAAAAGGTGGCCACAGTAACCCCAAGGCCAATGGGCTGCAGTTCTGGCCCCATATTTAACCAGGTTAGCACAGACCACATGTCACACTTTAGACCCTGCCACTGCTCAGGAATATGCCCGAGTTAAGGCCATGATTCTTGATGCCCTAGACGTGTCACAGGAGTTGCTCTGCCAATGCGTCCAGGGGGAGTGGTACTCGCCGGGAGCCAAACCCCATCTAGTCACCCAGAAGCTGTGAGACTCATGCTGGAGGAGGCTCAAGCCAGAAGTGAAGACAGGAAAACAGGTCACTGAGCTGGTCCTACTAGAGGAGTTTGTCCAGATCTTGTCAGCTGGGGGAAGAGAGTGGTATTGTGGCACCATCCCGAAACCATGACGGACGCCATCCAGCTCCTTGAGAATTACCTAGATGCTAGGTTTCCTGTGACGACAGCCCTCCCCACCCCGCAGGGGCCCTACGGGGACCAAAAGTGCCCAGACAGGGAACCACCACACCACCCAAGATCAGGATCAGTGTTTCATGTGTGACCATTTTGGGCACTGGTCCAGAGTGCGTCCCTACATGGAATACACTTTGGGGAAGATCTGGACTCCGGGACATGAGCACACCAAGGCAACCCAGCAAAACTGACACGGACAATCCCAGTGCAGGTAAATGGGAGAAAATTGATGGGGATTGTAAATTCAGGATGTACCTAGACCCTTGTACGAAATGTCGTGGTTCCTAACCCAGGGCCATCTCAGGGAACCATCAGGTTACTGTGTGTGCATGTAGACGCAAGGGCCTACCCAGAACTGAAGTGACTTTAATAGTAGGGAGACAGGAAGATCCCAGGATTGTTGGTCTGGCCCTGACAGTCACCTACTCCATTATTTTAGGCAGAGGCTGGAATCACCCTCTCTTTTCCCAGGGACAAAACAAGAACCCTCCACCCACACACTTGACACTGGGTGTCTGCCTTTCCCTCTGTGGCTTGCAGTCACAAGGTGCTTTACCTTGCATGTATGAATCAGCAAGGTCTGCAGCTTTTTGGACTGAATCTAGGGGTTTATCCATGATAACTTGTCTGATTTGTTCAGAACATAGCTCAGGGATTGTCCTTGAGCAAAAAGATCAAACAACTGTTCACAATTCTCTGCCCCTTCCACTTGCCCCATTTTTCATCATATCACACAATTTATGCACATATTCTCTCTGACTTATTTTGTCATGTATTTTGAAATCTCTAAATTTCATTTTATACATTTCAGGGGTAATTTGTAACCTTTGCAATACAGTCCTTTTAAACTCAGCATATTTCAAAGCCTCTTCTACTGGCATTTCATGAAATGCATTCAATGCTTTCCCCAAGCTTACTAATCAAAGTTGGGACTTTCTTGTTCTTTGGAACTTTATGCATCTCAAATAACCTCTCAAAATAAGTGGAGTATTCTTCAGTACAGTCTATTTCTTTTTATGCAGGGCACAGCTTGCCCCAGCTGATCATTCCTCAGATGGAGGAAGTATCTGGGGACTGTGGAATAATACTTTGGACATGCAGCCTTTCCTTCTCATTTCACTGGGTTTCATTCTCTTTCACATTGGTGTGCAGTAGCCTCATTCTCCTCTTTCTCCCTTTCAGCTTCCAAGGCCTGATGGTGTCATTCTTCTTGTTCTTTAGCTCTCTGGCTTGCTTCCCATCCATGGTATTTATGTTCTGTGTCTTTCTGCTCATCATTTTGGTGATTAAATTCCTCTTCTATTATATCATTCTGCAACCTAGATAGATCTAACTTTTTTGTTGCTTTACTGATGCTTATGTTTATGCCTTACTTTTGTTCTATTTCCATTACCCAAAATAGACAAACAGAAAACAATAAAACTGTAACCTTTCTTTTGACTGTTCTGAGCCTTTACAATGGATAATCACTTAAAACTATTTCACTGGTGTTTAAAGTGTAAACCTCAGTTAAAATAGTGAGATGTGTACAAATCCTTGTTCAGTTACTCCAATTTCACATTCTGGGGTGCAATCCAGAAAAGTGAGGGGTGATGTCATCACCTTCCTTGTAACCCTGGGAGCTGCTTTGGCTCCTTTGTCTGGATGCTCTTAGCCAAAATATAAGCATGCACTGAGTATCTGTTTGATAAGGAGTTCTCTGCCAGAAACTCTGACTCCAGCAGCCTGCTTGTTACGCCACAGCCACACTCTGACCTCCACCAGGCTTAGTTACACCTGGCAAGATCCCCCAGTCCCTTATTTCTCCAAAACCATGTGCTCTGTAAAGTCCAGTCCCTTTCTGGACTGTTCAGATGAATAATACAATTTCTTTGTTCTTCTATAGAGTCAAAATGATCAGCTTATCACTTTAAGTAAAGGTATAATTTTAATTGAAACACGGCACTGGATTAGTGTAGATTGGTTTAGATTAAAGCAAAATACGTTTATTATCAAAAGTAGGTAGGATTTTACATCAGCTCAAGTATAAAGGATAGAGTTTGCAATGGTTACAAGCAAATAAAAAGTGAAAGATGCTTTCTAGAGACTAAGACTTAACAAAACATCCCTTTGGTCGGGATCTCCCACAAAATCCAAAGTGTTAAGTTCCTTTGTCTTCTTAGGTGAAAGATAACTTCAGGTCCTTTGCCCCTCTCTTTTATAGTCCAGTGAATCTTTTAAATGGATTCTTCTGAAGGTTACCTCCCAAACTAACGTTCATTGAAGAAGTTCTTTGAGAAGATGGAGTCATGGAGTATCCTGGTGAAGGAAGTTCCTTGGTGGCTTCTTCTCCTGTTGGTGTTTGCTGAAATGCTAATTGATCTATTCCTGCAATCTCCTTCCTCTACCATGATGCTGAATGGTCATCCCCTGCCCTTGTTTCCTTGATGGGTCTCTTTATCTTTTATGTAAATGCATTCCCATTGTCTCTTAATGTACCTTGGAAATACCTAAAGGTGGCAGAACCACATTCCTTTGTCTAATGTGGGGCAACTTCAGCCCTGCCTGGCAGACACACTTCAAAAGCATGGTACCCAATATGTCTGTACTTCTCAGTTTGTCCTATGTACATGCACCAGACAATAATATTAATGATCAGTATGTTATTAGCTTTCTATTAATGTCTTACATGACACCTTTTAGATGCAGGTTATGACATTAGTGAGTTTGTGTATCCTGAAATGGTCAGGCCAACTGAAACTCACTACCAGATAGCAGTGAGTCCCTTGGCATCTTGCACTGGGATGCTGTTAGGGTCACAGAGCTGACTAAGAACACTAAAAGGAAGGATGGCCACTTGCTTATGAGGAACGAAATGCTTGCTAAGCTGCAAAGAGCCATTGTTTTCAGCAAATTTGATATACTGGTAGGTTTTTGGCATACAGAAAGTTCCAAAATTTGCACTTTCAAGACACCATTTAGCAGATAATGCTTCCTGAGATTGTCCTTCAGGATCCCCAAAACACGAGAAGTATTCTCAACACACAATGTCCCAGCTACTAAAATGTTTTGTAATAGTGAAAGTGTATATTGACATCTGGGGCAGCCCCTCTATTGAGCAAGAGGAATGATTGCAGAAAGTACTGGAAATTGCAAGAAGATACAGTCTTCAGCAGAACAAGGCCAAGTGTCAATTTTAAACAACTGAAATCTCCCACTTAGGAGAGAAATTGATTACTGTCTGTTGCTTCCAAGGTTCAAGTGATACTGAACATCCAGAGAACAGAATGTAAAAAGGAATTCAGAAATGGAAAGGCATAGTTAATGTCAGCGAGTTCACAGCCAATTACATGCAGTTCACTTAACAACCCGAAGAAATCTCCTTCACAAAAATCTAGAATGAATATGGATGTCAGAGACTAAAAGAAAGTTCAGGGATTTAACAACAGTGCCACAATTGCAACTCTTGGCCCATTGGAAGAGAGCTTGCTCTCCACAGAGTCTTCACGGTTTGAAATTGAATTGCTGTGGAGTAGAGCTGGTGGGATTTTTTTTTAAAGGAAAAAATTGCAAATGGTTGAAAGCAAAATTTTTATGGAAATGTACCAGTTTCCACAAAAGTTTAGTTGGGATTTCTTTTTCATGTCTAAAATGACATTTCTACTGAGAGAGAGAGAGAGAGAGAGAGAGAGAGAGAGAGAGAGACTATAGAACACACAATTGTCTGGTGGTTAGGGCACTCACCTACAATGTAGGGGTATAGCTACATAACCCACAGCAGTGAGTCTTCCAGACTTGGTTGACAGGCTCAGGCTAGTGAGGCTCACACTAGTGCTCTAAAAATAGCTGAGTAGACAGAGCTTTGAAGTTGCAGCTCAGGCTCGGAAGCCCACCCTCTTTCCTAGGCTTCAGATCCTCAGTCACAGGTTCAAATCACTGTCTACACAGCTATTTTTAGAGCAGTAACCCAATTCTGTGGCCTCACTGTGGACCTGGGAGGCTTATTGATATGGGCTGCATATACACACCTTATATCAGGGACTTGAACCTGGGTCTCCTTTAGCTTGGGTGAGTGTCCTAACTGGGCGATAGAGTCAGTCTCCCCAGTTAGATCTGTTCCACTTTGTACAAATAAAGATTTATAGGGTCAGTCTAGACTGACTGTATAGTTTGGTATTTCGAGCACCAACTTAGGATGTGGAAGACCCTACTTCGAGTTGCTGTTCTGAATCAGGCACAATCACCACCAAACCAGTTGTTATTCTGGGTGGCTCTCTCATGTTTATTTTTCCACCAAAAAAAAAAATCAAAAGGTGTCATTTGCATTCTGCATTGAAATGAAAACAAATTTTGAAACCTCAGAAGTTTTAATGAAATGGAATTCTTGAGTTCTGTCCAGACCTACTGTGGAGTCATGAGGCTGAATGACCGTTGTGAGAGCTAGGACAACAGTGGCAGAGAAAATACATGTGCAAATTGAAAAAATAGATTCTAGGTTTTGTATATGGTTGTACAAAGTATACTTTTTGTGCACAGCTGTTGCTTCAAAGCTGAAGCTCACCATAAGCCACTGATGTGACTGCAAGAGAAAGAAAATATTTTGATAAAGCACTAGAAAAGGATACAGCCATTACTTTTGAAAGCACAAAAATAAGACATGCAATAATTACAAAGATGTTGTCAAACATACATGTTTTGCCTGGTGACACAAAACCAGATGTTCTGGAACAAATTGTAACAGTGCAAGTGAATGTGATAAAAGTATAATGTTCTTTATTACCATAAATATGGGAGTATCTAGAAGAAAAACAGGTAGTCAGAAAACACCACAAGCAATAATATACACTACAAGTAATAGATAAAAACCATTCGTATTCCCCCATTCTGTATTCCCATAATAAACATAAACTTTCTGAGATTGAGAGTACTCATGAAACATTCAATAATAGTAGTTCTCACTGGGAGGAGGAGGAAAATATTGAAACGAATACACGAAGGACAACATGGAAAGACTCAGAGCTGGTCTACACTGAAATGTTATATCAACATTGCTATGACACTCAGAAGTATGTAAAATCCACACCTCTCAGAGATGTCAAGCCAATTTATAACTCCCCTGCCCCCGCCCCTTGGGGAACCGTACTACTTAAATAACAGAAGAAACCCCCGTCCCCCCCATTGCTGTAGCATCTACATGGAGGCCTGGTCTACATTAGAATATTAAGTCAATTTACATATGTCACTCGGGGATATGAAAAATCCATGTCCCTTAGAGGCATAGTAAACAGGCCTAACCCTCAGTGCAGACAGTGTGAGTTGACTGAAGAATTCTTCCATTGACTTAGATACCACCTCTTAGGAAGGTGAATTACCTATGTTGACGGGACAACCTTGACATAGATCAGGGGCGGGCAAAGTTTTTGGCCTGAGGGGTGCATCAGGTTTCAGAAATTGTATGGAAGGCCGGTTAGGGGAAGCTGTACCTCCCCAAACAACCAGGTGTGGCCCAGCCCCCACCCCCTATCTGACCCCCTCTGCTTCTCGCCCCTGACAGCTCCCCTGGGAACCCTGCCTCATCCACCCCCCTGCTCTCTGTCCCCTGACCATCCCCATCCTCCCAACTGCCCCTGCTGTCCCATTCAACCTCCCCTCTCCTCCCTGACCGCCCCCAGACCCACTGCCCCAACTGCCTCTCACCACTGCCCCCCACCATCCTCATCCAACCCCTTCTCTCATTCCTGACTGCCCCCCAGGATCCCTGCTCCATCCACCCCCCTGCTCCCTGACCGCCCCCAGAACCCCTGCTCCTGACTGCCTCCCACCGCCCCATCCAACCCCTCCTCTCCTTCCTGACTGTCCCTTCCACCCCCCCGGGCCTCCTGCCCCACCCAACCACCCTTCTCTCTGTCTCCTGACTGCCCCCAGAACCCCTGCCCCTGACTGCCTCTCACTGCCCCATCCAACCCCCCCTCCTTCCTGAGTGGTTTTTGAATGTTATAATTCTTGATGTCTGATTTGCGTCCATTTATTCTTTTGTGTAGAGACTACCACATCAGCCACACCATCAGGGGCTCGTTCACCTGCACATCTACCAATGTAATATATGTCATCATGTGTCAGCAATGCCCCTCTGCCATGTACATTGCCCAGACTGGACAGTTTCTTTGCAAAAATCAGTAGGAGAGCACTTCAGTCTTCCTGGACACTCAGTAACAGACTTAAAAGTGGCCATTCTTCAATAAAAAAACTTCAAAAACAGACGTCAATGAGAAACTGCAGAACTGGAATTACTTTGCAAACGTGACACCATCAAATTAGGCCTGAATAAAGACTGGGAGTGGCTGGGTCACTACAAAAAGTATTTTTTCCTCTGTTGATACTCACCCCTTCTTGTCAACTGTTGGGAATGGGCAACATCCACCCTGATTGAATTGGCCTTGTAGCACTGACCCCCCCAACTTGGTAAGGCAACTCCCATCTTTTCATATGATGTATATTTATACCTGCCTACCTGTATTTTTCACTCCATACATCTAATGAAGTGGGTGATAGTCTGTATCAGGGAAAACAACGAGGAGTCCTTGTAGCACCTTAGAGACTAACAAGTGTATTTGGGCATAAGCTTTCGTGGGCTAACACAGCTACCCTCTGAAACCTTTCTTCTCAGAGACACACTTGAACAAGAGTTTTATATTATGAGAAGATATGTGGACCTATGATTTCAGAGAGCCATAGATTTCTCCCTCCTGCCTAGGGAGAAGGAGACATATGAACATGACGCACACATGAACCACTGGAAGTGGAAACTACAAACCTGATATGCAGAAGTATTGGTATCCACTGTACAATTTGCCATCAATGGGACCTGCAAGTGCTCAGCAGTTCTAATTAACCTGGTGTTTAAGCTCACTCAGCAGTGTTTTGGTCTAAATGCCATATGTATTTTTTTAAATGTACATTTAAAATAATGATAAACACAATTACCCCAGATAATGTCCACTGTCCTAAATCCTGACAGGATGTCTTGGAAATAATGAGCCCAGGTATATTATCTGGAAGATTTAGGAAAATATTCATTATGCATGACATGACACAGAACCTGTTTGAGATTATCTATCCATGTTTTGATTTGGGTTTTCAGGTTAAGTAGCACTACAGTGTTAAAGTGGACTAAATTACCTACTCACAAGCTATGGTAATCTAAGGTTGAAACAATTTTATTTGAGGTTCAATGATTTTTTTTCCCCCTGTAAGGATTTAGCTGCAATGAAAATCAATACGCAAAGCCTCAGGATGACAATTTAAGTGTTTACAGTCTACATGTGGTAACTGACAACATTTAGGCCATTTAGGCTGTTAAAAAGCCTCCAGTGATTGTTTATGTTCAATACAAGAAACATGAAATATTTACTGTAAACCTTAGGCTTAGTTCTTCATTTGGTTATACGAGTTTTCTCAATTCAAATCCAGGTAATGGAATGAAAAATAAGCCCCTTAACTCTAATTCCCCTTATATGATCTTTAACTTAACCACCAAATGATATTCAGGACCAAAATAAGTATTGCACACCTAACTGGGAACACTAAAATTAGTGTGGAGGCCTGAGGTCGTGGCCATGCATTTAAACATGCAAGTGAGTATTCAATACAAGCAGGCACCTACATTTAAGACGTGTATACTAAAATGTATATAACTGTAACCTAGCACTGGGGCACAGCTATAGCCTTCTCCCTTTCTCCTCAGCATTAAGGGTTCATTTATAAGGGTGCCAGGTGCCACAACCCAAGGAAACCCTTCCTAGTGCAGAAAACACAGAGGGCTTGTCCCTTGAGAAAATATTTAACACAAAATCTCATAAAGAGAAGTGTCAGAGCACAAATAATAAAATAGCTATCACAATTCCCAGAGTAACAGAACAGTAATCGAGACTTTATTAGGTATGGGGAACTTGTGATAGGGGACAATGCAAACAGAGATAAGGATAATGAAAGACAAAATTAATAATACATAAACTCTGCCCCTTCCAACAGTTACAGTACAAATGACCCTCCCTGCATTGCCTAGGAAAATAGTGAGTTTAGGCTCAGTATTCGATAAATGGTGCAGCACTGAAATTGATGGCTGGTTTAAAACACAATATCAAAATGAATAAACAAGGGTGTTCTTATAAAGTATTGACATCAAGAATAGTAAGATCATCCTCATGGCTCTCTGGTCTGGATTCCAATGTGCAGTTGGGCTGGCTCTTCACCTTGACTCTCTCCTCAGCCTCATGGGTTTCTGGTCTCTGCTGAAATGACACTGTTCAATATCCCAGAAATCCCAAAAGGCTCAAAGTCTTCCCTTGAGTAGAAATGTGGAGGGTAGAAGGATCCTCCCTGTTGCTTCTCTCCCTGTTCCACTCCAAAACACAGCCAAAACTGAAAGTAAAACCAAACTTTTGTTCTCTGGTCTATTATTAGTTCTGTTAGTGTTGCTAGCCAGTTCTATCTCTGCACTGGACCCTAGGTAATCTGGGAAATGGAAGCCTAAACCTCTGTCACCATTGATGAGGCAAGCCCCCTAGGGGCTCAATGTGGTATTTCAAGAGCATTGCTTCAAAAGGTGTTACATAACTTATTGAAAACCACTTTTTTATTTCCTACAAATTAGACACATAAGTGATGCTTTTTAACTTGAAACTGTATTGAAAAGATTTATCTTTGTTGTTTCAAGTTCTCTTTATTAAATGTTTGTATAGTGAAAACATATAAAGAACAAAACTGATTTTGATAGAATAATGTTCTGCTATTTGGTATGATCTAAAAATGACACAAGGCTGAGATAGCTGTATTATTCATAAGTGCAAAAGCACAGCAAATAAATTGTCAATGTGGGGAGTCATTCCTCAGAGTGCCAACAAAATTCTTATATCACATCATATCTAGCCTTCCTGTGGGTGTGATCTTATACATGTTTTAGATGACTCACCAACTATTATTCACTAAACAAATATCACACCCACAGAACACACACAAGGGCTGACCATAAACTGTCTCTCTTTTAGCAATTGTCAAAGGTGTAGATAATCCATTTCAGAAAAAAAAAAAAGAAATATGATGGATTAACAAGGCCAAGAATACAGAATTTAGCTGTTGGGGCAAGAAACAGGACTCCAGCAGAAAGGTTTGTGTATTTCAAAGCCGCATTCCAACCTTTTAAATTTTAGAACAGATGAGGAAGATACCGTATAAAATTAATTAGCAGGCTCTCTCTACTAAGAATATATCCAATTTTTTATTCCACTGTTGGATCTGCCTTATTTGAATCCACTAATAGCTATTTAGGAAGAACCGGTAAGCAATGAACTACAGGTGTAACTGACATTAGACCAGACAGTACCCAATTTTCCATATGTTATATGTAGCATTAATTCCTGGTCCCACTTCGCTTTCATTTCTGTGGTTAATAGTACAAAACAAGATTCAACCATCTGAATGTTTTCCCAGAAAAGTAGCCACCAGATGACAGGTTTCAGAGTGGTAGCCCTGTTAGTTTGTATCAGCAAAAACAATGACACCTTAGACACGAACAAATTTATCTGGGCATAAGCTTTCATGGGCTAGAACACACTTCATCAGATGCATGGAGTGGAAAATACAGGAGCGGGTATAAATACATGAAAGGATGGGAGTTGCCTTACCAAGTGTGAGGTCAGTCTAATGAGACAATTCACTTAACAGCAGGATATCAAGGCAGAAAAAATAACATTTAAAGTGGTAATGAGAGTGGCCCATTTCAGACAGTTGACGAGAAGGTGTGAGAAACAGGAGGGGGAAATTAGTATTTAGAAAATTAGGTTTAGGTTTTGTAATGACACAACCACTCCCAGTCTTTATACAGGCCTAATCTGATGGTGTCCAGTTTGCAAATTAATTCCAGTTCTGCAGTTTCACGTTGGAGTCTGTTTCTTAAGTTTTTTTGTTCAAGAATTGCCACTTTTAGGTCTGTTATTGAGTGACCAGTGAGACTGAAGTGCTCTCCTACTGGTTTTTTAATGTTATGATTCCTGATGTCAGATTTGTGTCCATTTATTGTTTTGCATAGAGACTGTCCGATTTGGCCAATGTACATAGCAGAGGAGCATTGCTGGCACATGATGGCATATATCACATTGGTAGATGTGCAGGTGAATGAGCCCCTGATGTGGTTAGGTCCTATGATGGTGTCCCTTGAATAGACATGTGGTCAGAGTTGGCACCGGGCTTTGTTGCAGTTTTTGGTTCCTGGGTTGGTGTTTTTGTTGTGTGGTGTGTAGTTGCTGGTGAGTATTTGCTTCAGGATGGGGGGTTGTCTGCAAGCGAGGACTGGCCTGTCTCCCAAGGTCTGTGAGAGTGAGGGATCGTCCTTCAGGATAGGTTGTAGATCCTTGATGATGCGCTGGAGAGGTTTTAGTTGGGGGCTATAGGTGATGGCTAGTGTTACTTTCTTTGTTGAGCCTGTCTTGTAGTAGGTGACTTCTTGGTACCCTTCTGGCTCTGTCAATCAGTTTCTTCACTTCACCAGGTGGGTATTGTAGTTTTAAGAATGCTTGATAGAGATCCTAAATCTGTACCCTGCTGTGTTATTTTCCCAACAGATGTCTGGGTAGTTGAAGTCCCCCATCACCACCAAGTCCTGTGCTTTGGATGATTTTGTTAGCTGTTTTAAAAAAAGCCTCTTCCACCTCTTATTCCTGGTTAGGTGGTCTGTAGTAGGCCCCTACTATGACATCACCCTTAATTTTTACCCCTTTTATACTTACCCAGAGACTTTCAACAAGTCTGTCTCCTATTTCCATCTCAACCACAGTCCAACTGTACACATTTTTAATATATAAGGCAACACCTCCTCCCTTTTTTCCCCACTGGTCCTTCCTAACCAAGCTGTACTCTTCTATACTAATATTCCAGTCATGTGTATTATCCAACCAGATGCCAACTGTGATGCCAATTATGCCATAGTTGTGTTTATTTACTAGCATTTCAGTACTTCCTGCTTATTCCTCATACTTCTTGCACTAGTATACAGACATCTAAGATACTGATTTGATCCCCCCACCCCAATCTGTCTTGTTTCTCCTTTATCCCGGCTATAACAGCTCATGCTCTCCCCAAATTCCAAACCTTATCCCAGGTATCCATGTTCTTGACTTACCTGAGGGCTTTGTTCACCTACCTCTTTCAGACCTCGTTTAAAGCCCTCCTCACTAGGTTAGCCTGTTTGTATCCAAATATGCTCTTCCCCTTCCTCGATAGGTGTACCACATCTCTGCTTCACAGTCCTTCTTCTGGAACAGCATCCCATGGTCAAGGGAGCCGAAGCCCTCCTGGCAACACCATCCTCACAGCCAGGCATTGACCTCCAGGATGCATCTATCTCGGCTTGGGTCCCTACCCTTGACCGGAAGGATTGAAGAGAACACCACCTGTGCTCCCAAATCCTTCACCTGTACTCCCAGAGCACTGTAGTAACTTCTGATCTACTGGGGGTCATACCTCACAATATCATTAGTGCTCACATGGATGAGTAGCATGGGGTAGTAGTCAGAGGGCCAGATGATCCTCAACAATCCCTCTGTAACATCTCAGATATGGGCCCCTGGCAGGCAGCAGTACCTCCTGGGATGCATGACAGGGCAAAAGATGGGTGCCTTTGTCCCCCTCAGAGGAAAGTCACCAACCACCACTGCCCTATGTTTTCTCCTAGGAGTGGTGGCTGTGATCCTCCCAGCCTTGGGGTACATGGGTTCTCCTCCTCCTCTGTGGATGATTCCTCATGGCCCTTTGCCAGAGCAGCATATTCCATCACCATGGTGTATGGGTTGGGAGCACTGTTCTCTCTAAGCTGTGCGCGCACACACAGATCCTAAACTCTGCGCACACAGAGAAACACCGCGTGCACAAACATTTGCACAGAAGCACAACAATTTGCACAGAAGAAATTTTTTGCTTACATGGCCTGTCAAAAATTAGAGGGAATACTGTTTGGGAGTAGGGGTGGGGTACTGTCTACTGCCAGAAGTATCCATCTGCCAGTGTCCTCCCTGTGACAGAGCCATATTCTCCTCCCCCAGTGGTGTGACAGCAATCCTCTGTAGCTGGATAGCTTCCTCAGCCTTGGATGTCAATGAATGAATGAATGTCAATGAATGTCAATGAATACTGTCAATGAATTCCCCATGGACATGGATGCTCCTCAACCTAGCCACCTCTTCCTGTAGCTCTCCCACCTGATTCCTGAGAATTTCCACCTGCAGGCACCTTTCACACTGGATGGCTCCCCAAGCTTGGCTTTCTGAGAGTGGGAAATGCAGGCCACAGTCTCTGCAAATCCACATCAAGATCTGGGTAGAGGCATCCATTGTTAGGTGGTCTGTCTGGACACAGGTGCAAGTAGAGGAGAAAGGAGCAGTGTTGGCACTGGCGATGTGGCCCTTCCTAACTTTGTGAGATCATAGAATCATAGAATCATAGGATCATAGAATATCAGGGTTGGAAGGGACCCCTGAAGGTCATCTAGTTCAACCCCCTGCTCGAAGCAGGACCAATTCCCAGTTAAATCATCCCAGCCAGGGCTTTGTCAAGCCTGACCTTAAAAACCTCTAAGGAAGGAGATTCTACCACCTCCCTAGGTAATGCATTCCAGTGTTTCACCACCCTCTTAGTGAAAAAGTTTTTCCTAATATCCAATCTAAACCTCCCCCACTGCAACTTGAGACCATTACTCCTCGTTCTGTCATCTGCTACCATTGAGAACAGTCTAGAGCCATCCTCTTTGGAACCCCCTTTCAGGTAGTTGAAAGCAGCTATCAAATCCCCCCTCATTCTTCTCTTCTGCAGGCTAAACAATCCCAGCTCCCTCAGCCTCTCCTCATAACTCATGTGTTCTAGACCCCTAATCATTTTTGTTGCCCTTCGCTGGACTCTCTCCAATTTATCCACATCCTTCTTGTAGTGTGGGTCCCAAAACTGGACACAGTACTCCAGATGAGGCCTCACCAATGTCGAATAGAGGGGAACGATCACGTCCCTCGATCTGCTCGCTATGCCCCTACTTATACATCCCAAAATGCCATTGGCCTTCTTGGCAACAAGGGCACACTGCTGACTCATATCCAGCTTCTCGTCCACTGTCACCCCTAGGTCCTTTTCCGCAGAACTGCTGCCTAGCCATTCGGTCCCTAGTCTGTAGCGGTGCATTGGATTCTTCCGTCCTAAGTGCAGGACCCTGCACTTATCCTTATTGAACCTCATCAGATTTCTTTTGGCCCAATCCTCCAATTTGTCTAGGTCCTTCTGTATCCTATCCCTCCCCTCCAGCGTATCTACCACTCCTCCCAGTTTAGTATCATCCGCAAATTTGCTGAGAGTGCAATCCACACCATCCTCCAGATCATTTATGAAGATATTGAACAAAACCGGCCCCAGGACCGACCCTTGGGGCACTCCACTTGATACCGGCTGCCAACTAGACATGGAGCCATTGATCACTACCCGTTGAGCCCGACAATCTAGCCAACTTTCTACCCACGTTATAGTGCATTCATCCAGCCCATACTTCCTTAACTTGCTGACAAGAATACTGTGGGAGACCGTGTCAAAAGCTTTGCTAAAGTCAAGAAACAATACATCCACTGCTTTCCCTTCATCCACAGAACCAGTAATCTCATCATAAAAGGCGATTAGATTAGTCAGGCATGACCTTCCCTTGGTGAATCCATGCTGGCTGTTCCTGATCACCTTCCTCTCATGCAAGTGCTTCAGGATTGATTCTTTGAGGACCTGCTCCATGATTTTTCCAGGGACTGAGGTGAGGCTGACTGGCCTGTAGTTCCCAGGATCCTCCTTCTTCCCTTTTTTAAAGATTGGCACTACATTAGCCTTTTTCCAGTCATCCGGGACTTCCCCGGTTCGCCACGAGTTTTCAAAGATAATGGCCAATGGCTCTGCAATTACAGCCGCCAATTCCTTCAGCACTCTCGGATGCAACTCGTCCGGCCCCATGGACTTGTGCACATCCAGCTTTTCTAAATAGTCCCTAACCACCTCTTTCTCCACAGAGGGCTGGCCATCTCTTCCCCATTTTGTGATGCCCAGCGCAGCAGTCTGGGAGCTGACCTTGTTCAGCTCATTATCCACCATGATCCCCAAAATATTTTCAGAGTCATTGCTTCCTGGGATAGAGTCCTCCATCTTGTAAGGATGGTTTACATTTGTTGTTCCAACATGTATACGTTTACATTTAGGTATACTAAAATGCATATTGTTTGCTTGAGCCCAGTTTACCAAATGATCCAGATTGCTCTGAATTAGTGACCTGTTCTCTTCATTATTTACCACTCCCTCAATTTTTGTGTCACCTGCAAACTTTATCAGTGATGATTTTATGTTCTCGTTCCAGCTAACATTTTTATCAATAAAAAGCAAAGGGCCAAGAACTGATTCCTGTAGGACTCCAGTGGAAACAGACCCATTTGATGATGATTCCTGTTTACAGTCACATTTGGAGACCTATCAGTTAGCCAACTTTTAATCCACTTAATGTCTGCCATGTTAATTTTATATTATGTTAGTTTTTTAGTCAAAACGTTATGCCATGCCAAATCAAATACCATACAGAAGCCTAAGTATATTATATCAACACTAATTCCTTTATCAATGAAACTTGTAATTTCTTCAAAAAATATATATCAAGTTAGTTTGCCAGAATCTATTTCCCAAAAAACCCATTTTGATTTGCATTCATTACATTACCCTATTTTATTTCTATATTAATTGAGTCCAATATCAGCCACTCCATTATCTCACCCAGGATTGATGTCAGACTGATAGGGCTATAATAACCCAGGTCATCCTGTCTACACTTTCTTCCAGTTTTCTGGAACTTCCCAGAGATATAAGTGGAATGGAAAAAGTAGTATCAGATTATGATGAGATTATATCATCTGTTTTTTTTCCCCAAATACAGAATAGAAAAAATTATTGAAGATTCATGCATTTTCTGAATTATTATTAATTCTACCCTTTCCATCTAGTAATGGACCAACTGGAGATGAATGCCTGGCTGCAAGGATGGTGTCACCAGGAGGAGTTCAGCATCCTTGACCACATGATGCTGTACCAGAAAGAAAGACTGCTGAGCGGAGATGGAATCCACCTATTGAAGAAGAGGAAGATCATCTTTGGATACAGACTGGTGAATCCAGTGGGGAGGGAGATTGTATGAGGGTAGGAGACAAAAGCTCACAGATAAGTCAAAAACTTGGAGACCAGGGTGAAAGGTCGGAATCTGGGAGGAGGATGGGCTGTTATAACAGGGATAAGGGAGAGACAAGAGAGAGCATAGAGGGGAAATCATTTCAGTATCTTAGATGTTTGTATACTAACGTGAAAAGTATGGGGAATAAGCAGGAAGAACTAGAAATGCTAGTTAAGAAATACAACAATGACATAGTTACCATCACAGAGACTTGGTGGGATAATACACATGACTGGAATATTGGTATTGAAGGATACAGCTTGCTTAGAAAGAACAGGCAGGGAACAAAAGGAGGAGGTGTTGCCTTATATATCAAAGATATATACACAGGCTGAGGTTGAAATGGAAAAAGAAGACAGACTTTTTGAAAGTTTCTGGGTAAGGATAAAAGGGGTAAAAACAAGGGTCATATTCTGGTAGGGGGTCTACTACAGACCACCTAATTAGGAAGAAGCGGTGGATAAGGCTTTTTTTAAACAACTAACCAAATCATCCAAAGCACAGGACTTGGTTGTGATGGGGAACTTCAACTACTTTGATATCTTTGGGAAAATAATGTAGCAGGGCACAGATTATCCACCAAGTTTTTGGAATGCATTGGAAACATTTTTTTTAAATTTTATTTTGGAAGGGGAGATGCTGTTCTATTTTGAAAAACAGGGAGGAACTGGCTGAGAATTTGAAAGTGGAAGGGGAAAGTGATCATGAAATGACAGAATTTATGATTCGAAGGAATGGTAGGAGGGAAAACAACAAAATAAAGGTAATGGATTTCAAGAAGGTGGACTTTAGCAAACTCAGAGAGTTGTTAGGTAAGATCCCATCAGAAGCAAGTCTAAGGGGAAAAACAGTTTAAGAGAGAAGTTTTATAAGGAGACATTACATCATATTGATGGCTCATAGTCATTCTGTAATCAACCGATGCACCCAACTGATAAGACCCCAGTTTACAGCAAAAATTCTTGTTGTTAGTCCCTAAATGCATGGTCTTTCACAATTAAATTTCAGCCCATTTTTATTACTCCAATTCGAAAGTTCATCCAGATAGTCTTGTATGATATTCTGGTCCTCCTCCATATTGGTAATACCTCCCAACTTTTTGTCATCTACAAATGTCATTAGCGTACACTCACTTTGTGTGCCAAGGTCAGTATAAAAATGTGAAATAAGATTGCTGTCTGGGTTTTTAAGAGCAGGTTAGACAAACAGCTGTCAGGGATGATCTAGGAGGGAAATGGACTAGAAGACCTCTCAAGACCTCTATTAATCTATGATTCTATGAATACTGTCAGAATTCTTTTTGTCCTTAATATGTTTAAAAGAAAAACTCCTTATTGTCCTTGAGTTTTCTGGCCATAGATTTCTCTCTTTGTTTCCATTAGCAGTTTTCTATAGGTCTTTACTTCTGATTTATATTCAGTATTATTAATTTCTGCTTTCTTCCATTTGTTATATATATTTTTTAATTTTTTTTTATAGCTGTCTTTATTTTCCCTTTCAACCAGATCAGTTCTTTAACCTGCACAGCCACCTTCAATTCTGGGATTGTGGCTGTGAGGGCATATAATAAGGTGTTCTCAAATGATTCCCAATTATCATTCACATTTTTTCTCATTAAATTCTCCCTCCCAGCTGATTTGGCTCATATTTTTTTCAGCTTTGTGAAATCAGTCCTATTATATCACCAAGAATATATATTACTGGTATAGATTTTATTCTACTTCCACATTATAAATGCGATCTAGTTATGATCTCTTGAACCTAAGTTACCATTTATTTTTAATTCTGTGATCATTCCCTCTTTCCATGTTTATACAAGGTCTAACATAGAATTCCCATATGTTGGCTGCAACACTCTTTGAGATAGGAAATTGTCATCTATTATGTTTAGAAATTTCAATTATGTCTTAGTACTGGCAGCCTGAGACCTCTAAAATGTGTTACTCAATCTGGAGTCTCCCATGATTCCACAGCTTTTTCCCCCTACACATTGCAGATAGGTGCCTGAGGAAGTGTTCTTCCTTTTCCCTAGTGTGATTTGGTCATCTGTAGCAGCAGTAACTAGTACCCCATCTTCTGCTTTATCTGTTAGGACATTGGTCCATAAGCATTCAAGATCATTTTCTTCTGAGTTATCAATGACTCAGAAACAGGTAATGACTTTTCTGACATAAAGTGCCATTCACTTCCACTTTCGCTCACTCAATCCTTCCGAAATAGGTTATAACCATTGACTGTAACATTCCAATTGTGCAAATCATCCCACCTGATTTCAGTAATCAAATTTATGCTCATAAATGAGCAATGAGCAATTATAATTCCTCTGTTTATTAGCCACGCTCCTAGCACTGGTGTATAGGCAATTAAAGAATGTCTTCTCGTCATGTGCTTTGGTTCCTTGATTAATTTTGTTGTCAACATCTTGGTTTTATGCAAACTGAATGCTCATATTTTCCCTCTTGTTACCTCCTCTTTTTCTATTAGTTTAACACCCTCCTGCAATAGGGGAGGATAAAAAGAAGGAAGTTCAAATCTTTAAGACAATTGTAATAGCATCATCTACCCAGTCTGGCTCTAGGATAACTGAGACCTCAAACTTCCCACACAGTTTGATTGCTGTCACAATTTGGCCTTCCATTTAAGTCATAAAAGAAAAAGTCCACCCCTTCCACAGGGCACCAAAGTCCAAATAAGCATAAACTAAAAAGAGAGTGTTCACTCAAGTCTCCAGCTGGTCACAGCCCTTCCATCTTGAGGATCTGTCTTCAATTCCAAAAGAGTCTTCTACATCTCCTGGGTTCAGTTATCAGCACTTCCTTCTCCACAAAGCTTGTTACCCTGTGAAAGAAATTTATTAGGTTGGTTTGACATGATTTGTTCTTGACAAATCCATGTTGACTGTTACTTATCACTTTATTATCTTCTAGGTGTTTGCAAATTGATTGCTTGGGTATTTGCTCCATTATCTTTCCAGTACTGAAGTTTAGCTGACTGGTCCGCACTTCCCTGTAATTTGTAAAATTCAACATGTGCACTTATTTGGCATTAATCTGAATCCTTGCCATGACATCTAATGTCACTGAAGGCATGAACAAAGCTCTGCACCACTACTTATCCTTGGCCACTCTTTGCATTTCCTCTATGTTAAGTCCCTTACATTTTCCCGCTTTGAGTACTGGTTGTCAGAAGGATTCTTTTGGTCAGCCCCTTATGCATATTATTCCAGTTGCCCTACAGCTCATCTACTATGTGGATGGTCTGGCTTCATTCTTAACACATGTTCCAGATATTTTCATCTCTTTTTTTTTGGATAACTTTAAAGATAAGGGGTTGTTGACCTCTCTGATGAATCTCAACAATTGTTATAATACCTTTGTTTAATCCCTTTTATTTTCCCGAGGCATTTGCTTTTGTAGGCATTTAGACATCTATTATATTTCACATTCACATGTTAAGGCAGAAATAATATTTGGACTGAAAATTCATAATTTCCATCTGTAAATTATACATTTTCAACATTGCAGGCTGTATAGGGCATTAACAGGGGTGTAAAATCCTATCTAGCTAGCCAGAAAGTTCCTTTGTGCATACAGACATTACAGCTATTTCATTATTATGATAAAACTCTAAGATTTCAACATTGATTTGGCCAAACATCAGCAAGGGCTTCAGAGGGGAAAACTAAGGGGGAAGAATCCAATCTGGGGGAACAGGAGTAAGAAAAGTAAGAGAGATAGTTGTATCCAGAGGGAGAAAGAGGAACTGGATTGGGGTAGAAGGTGAGGTAAATAGGGTAAGAAGGAAAATTAGAGAAAGGGATGTGGAAAGGATTTGATTGATTTGGGAGCAGAAAGGGAGAAAAATCTCAAAATGTTTCATGAAAAAATACAGATAATCTTTCATGGAAGGGTAGCAATCTCTACCACAAGCTATTAATAGTGTTTGAATCCACAACCCTCAACATAGGCCTCTAACACTTGACCTTGAGGACTAAGTTCAATAGCAGGAAGTTCTGTTCAGTGAATCATGGTGAGGTTGGAGAACACAATTAGTAATGGCTTACATCAGCTTTTCTCAAACAGGGATCCACAGACCCCTGGGGGTCCCTGAGGGTCTGTGGGACCCGCTGATCAACTCCTCCCCCTTACTCTATCTCCTGGAGGCTACTGAAGCTGGGAGATTGTAGGCAATAAAACTCCAGTAGTACAGTGGGGCTAAGGAAGGCTCCCTGCCTGCCCTGGCTTTGCGCCACTCCTGGGAGCAACTGGAACATCCCTTCTGCCCCCTAGGGCTGGCCTTACCATGAGGTGAACTGAGGCGCCTGCCTCAGATGCCAGACTGTGGGGGGGGGAGTACCACTAGGACCCAGAGTGTAGAAAACTGTGTCTTCTGTTGGTACATATGTATTCTCTCTGCTCTAGATGCACAGAGATGGTGGAGTGTTGTGCTGGAGGAAGGAGGGCACAAGAGACATAACAGACAGTCAGGAGAAAAGGTGAGAGGGAATAACAGAAAGAAGCAGGAGCTGCAGGGAGAGAGAAGAGGAGGAGTCTCTTATGTATCTCTCTAGCACCCCCAGGAGCCTGGACTAATTAACACCAGCTTCTCAGGGAGCTTCCTGTTTCCTGCTGCTTCTCTGAACCCACTTGAGGAGAACAGGCAGTCAACTGAAGTAGTAGGAGCCAGTTAGGCCCTTAAGACGCTGATATCTTCACTCACTCAGGCCCTGCTACCAGCCTGCTTATTTGTCCCCTTCAGTTGAGTGTTGAGAGCCACTATAACTGGCAGAAAACAGCAGTCATGAGTGAAAGAAGAAGATGCTCCTCTGGGGCAGCATTCAGAAAAAGCAAGCAAGCAAAGGAAGCTTTTCTATCTAAGCAGGAAGGAGCTCTCCTAAGATACATAGACACAAATGTTCACAGTGAGCCTTCTGGCCCCAGTAAGGATGTGAGTGGTGAGAATATGCCTGATCTTCAAGTTAGTCAGAGTGCAGGTGACCTGGCAGCTACTGCAGCATCCATATCTCCATCTCAAATGTATGTAACCATGCAGTGAAGAAAAATGTAGATCAGAGAAGAGTGTGCCAACATGAGAGGAAAGAACAGAGGAGTGCAGACACGGATCTTAGAGTTAAACCCTCGAGCCTTTTTTGTCCCATGCAGTTCTCATTCATTGAACTTGGTGGTCAGTGATGCAGCATCAGCTTCTAGTGAGGCTGCTGAATTTTTTAATGCACTTCAAAGCATCTATGTATTTTTCTCTGCATCAGCTCATCGATGGCAAATTTTGAAGCAGCATCTGGGAACATCCTCTTTGACACTGAAACCACTGAGTGCCACACAACGGGAAAGTCGAGTGGAGGCGATAAAGCCCACGAAACACCAAATTGAGAAGATAGATGATGCCATAGTTGCCATTAGGGAGGATAATGCTATTACAGGAACTGTTTATGGGAGAACAGTGGCGGAAGGAAATGGAATCACCAGAAACATACAGAACTTCAAATTTCTGTGTGGCTTAATGTTGTGGCATGACATACTGTTTGAAATAAATGTTGTAAGCAAGAGACTCCAAGGTGTTTACCTTGATATATCTGGAGCAATGGAACAACTGGACAAAGCAAAGTCATACCTACAGTCTTACCAGTCAGATGAGGGATTTCAAAACATTCTGAAGAGTGCACAGAAGTTGGCAAAAGAACTTCACACTGAAGCTATTTTCCCACCCATTCTAGAATGCAAGAGTCACTGAAGAAGAAGACATTTTGATTACGAGGCACGGAATAATCCCATAAGAAAGCCCAAACAACCATTCAAAGTTGAATATTTTAACCAGGTGCTAGATTGTGCAATACAGTCAGTTGAAGAACATTTCATTCAGCTGTATATTTGGGATGTTGTATGATATTCCAAACCTCCTCACTATACCTGAAGAAGACCTACACAAGCAATGCAGGGCACTAGAGATAGTGTTGACACCTGATGACATTTGTGATATTGATGTGAATGATTTAGGTGATGAACTGAAAGCCCTTTTAAGATACATTTCAGCAGGATCAACTCCAAAGACAGTTCTGGAATATACGCGCACAAATAAGATGACCATCCTCTTTCCAAATGCTTTTGTTGCTCTGTGCATGCCTCTAACACTTCCTGTAACAGTTGCCAGTGGAGAACGCAGCTTCTCAAAGCTGAAGTTAATAAAAACACATTTATGCTCCACAGTGACACAGGAGAGGGTGGTCGGGCTTGCAATCATCTCAATAGAGCATGAGCTGGCCCAGATTGTGGACCTTCAGCAGGAAGCAGTTCAAATCTTTGCAACCAAGAAGGCACGGAAAGCACCACTTTGGTTATTCAAACAGATAAAAATGCCAGTGTTTACCATGCAGACAAGAAAAGTTACATTTGCTGTTCAGGCATTTGAAAGTTAAGTGTTACTTAACATTTTTGAACAAGGCATTTTAAGTTGTTAGTTCTCCTTTATTGGGGTAGATAGCAGAGCAGAACCATGAGAGGAATAGAACAGGAAGAATGCAGAATTGAGACCTTTCAAAGTTTTGGCCCAAGCGAGGGGTATGGGGTCGTCATTTGAGCTCCCTGCCTCAGGTGCCAAAATGTCGTGGGCTGGCCCTGGCAGTCCGTGGGGGAAGGCAGGGGGGTCTCCACACGATGCCCCTGCCCTGAGTGCTGACTCCACAGCTCCCATTGGCTGTGAATTGTGGCCAACGGGAGCTGCGGGGGCGGTGCCTGAAGGCAGGAGCTGTGTGCGGGAAACCCCTTGATTCCCTCCCTAGGAGCCACTTCCAGAGAGATGTGCCAGTTTCTTTTGGGAGCTGCCTGAGATAAGCGCCGCACAGCCGGAGCTTGCACCCCTCACCTTCTCCCGCACCGCAACCCCCTGCCCCAGCCCAGAGCCCGCTCTCTGCACATAAACTCCCTCCCAAAGCTCACACCCCATCCTGCACCCCAATCCTCTGCCCCAGCCTAGTGAAAGTGAGTGAAGGTGAGGGAGAGTGAGCGATGGAGGGGGGATGGAGTGAGCGGTGGGCGGGAAGAGGTGGGGCCTGGTGGAGCCTTATGGGAAAGGGTGGAGTGGGGGCAAGACCTGGGGATGAGTAGGGGTTTTGGGGGTCCCCAAAATGTTTTAAATCAAAATGGGGTTCCTTGGGTTGCTAAAGTTTGAGAACTGCTGGTTTACATAATCCCTCAGCCTGTGGGCCATATTGAACCACTACACTTTGTAAAGTTCACCAGTCACCATTGATGCATGCTACATTATAATTACAATTAAGAATCTAAGTGAAAAAAATCACATGGTCACTTTCTGTAATCAAGCTATGCATGCTGCACCCACAGACTCCTCAATCACATTCTGTCATTCATGCCACGAAAGCCAGTGAGAGCCTGAGGGGAAGTAACAGGGGCAGCATGTGCACCAGAAAAGTGGCTAGTTCCAAACTATATATTTGAGAGAGGAACTGAATTATTCAGAGGAGAGTTTAGTATGGAGTGGTGAAGAACTAGTGAGGGTGGATCATAGCGCTCCATTCTGCTGTTGCCTAAGGGAGTTGAAAAGTACAGCCATTTGGCTGTCTGAGCAGTCATTAGAGATTAATTTTCTGCTGCAAACAAAAACCTTCCTCACACTCAACCCAATATAAGCCCTTTCTTTATATGTTCTCTAATGTGTCAGAAATCCTCCTTACTGACATATGTCAATCTGCATTTTTTACAAAGTTCATTGGCAGTTAAAATGTCAGGTACAGAGTTGTCTACTCTGCCTTAATAGCATGCAGTTGACAATTACCCTTGAACAAAGGATAAAAAGCTACTGTGTATTTTGGGCTCTGCCTCCAGCTTCCGGACACTTAAAAATGAAACTCAAGGTGCTTTGCATGCTGTGAGTTAGATAATTTTGTTCACATGGAATGCTGTATTATAAAATCAGTACATTCTTAAAACCTTTTAAATCTTGTAATATTACTCCTATTTGACCTGAACAGTTAGTTAATTTTGGGGTATAATAAGCTGTTTCTCTTAGGAGAAGAAATTGATGATGCAGTCAGGGATTTCTTTCATCCACTCCTGTTTATTTAGAAAGAATCCACAAAGTCCTGTTTCCCTCAACACAGGAGGAACTAAACAACTGGAGGCAGTTTCTTTGCTCAGAGTCCCAAGATTTGTTCAGCCAGCACACAACCCCAAATCTCTCTGAAATTTTTTCTCCAGGGTCACTTTATGAGGGCTTATAGAAGTCATAGAATATCAGGGTTGGAAGGGACCTCAGGAGGTCATCTAGTCCAATCCCCCGCTCAAAGCAGGACCCATCTCTTCCACAGATCCCTAAATGGCCCCCTCAAGGATTGAACTAACAGCCCTGGATTTAGCAAGTCAGTGCTCAAACAGCTGAGCTATCCCTCCCCCCAACACAGCGTCTGTGGCTGTGTATGAGGATATATGTCTGTGTCCTGTGTTTGTCCCTCTGCTGATTCTCTCTTCAACACAGAGACACACAGCTTCAACAATCAATGCTCCAGCTCCTGCATTTACTCTATCAATTCACAGGGAAGTCCCTGTTCAGCAAAGCATTTAATCAGGTGTTTAACTAAGTCCCATTGACTTCAAAGTATGTGCTTAAAGTTAAACACATGCTTAAGTGCTTTACTGAATCTCGGCTTTATAGACAAGGATTAGGAACTCCAGTCGAATCTGGAAGCAAACAGCTAGCCAATGGAAGGCTCAGAATACTGATCTCAGGGACTCTTGGCATTAATTATGTTCAGGAAGAGGACTCTGCTCTGTTCTATAAACTGAAGTTTCTGATTGGCTTTGACCCTTATGATTAGGTAGAAAAAGTTACAATGATCAAGTTTTGAAGTGATGATCATGTTGGATAATGAGTTACTATTTGGGACAGGGTCTATCAGGCTTCCTGGGCACATTGTCATCCTGACACCCAAGGAAAAACTACCGCAACTAGGCTACCAAGAAGACTTAGTCCTCCACAGGCCTAGAATGGCCAGGAGGAGACACTGACCAAATGGAAGCCAACAAGCCAGTTAAGGGTTTCCTGATTCTTCTTGGGGGCAGTGCAGTGTGATACTGGGCAGAAGAGGAGCTCCCCATTGCTAACCCAGGGCAAAGGCAAGTAAGCATTTGACTTTGGAGTTGTGTTTGTTTATTTAAAGGTGCAGACAGCCAAATTCTGAGTTTGTTATTTTGATTTAGCTGTTCTGAGACTGACACTTAGCTTATGGCACCGGCCACCCTACTCTGAACAGGTGGTCATAACTTGTGAATCAAGGCAGGGAGCACCTGCACTGCTGCTTTTGGCCCTCTGGGGGGTGCTGCAGAGCAGCCCTACCTGGGATACTGTCACTTTTCCAGAGCAAGTGAATGGAGACATTGAACAATAGAATATCAGGCCATCACAGCATGAAAGTCTGACAAATTATCTACACAACAATTTTCAATGTAAGTGAAATAACTGAATACCTCTAGTTGATGGTGTAATTGTCAAATGGCTCCTACGAAAATAAATGCATTCTTTCTTTAAAATTGAACCAGGAAACTATGCTTTGGGAATTTTATATACAGGAGTACACTGGTTCTACACTGAACCAGAGCTTTAGGGATATTGCTGCATCTTCTTCTTCAGTGTTAGAAGACAGTGACTCTTCCTGCGATGTTTTTAACCATTGACAGTCATATCACAATTCCCTTAGGAGTAGTAGCTTTATTCCAAAACTGTGTTATATATATATATATATATATATATCAGAACATATATATTATATATATCAGAACAAATTTTGAAACAGTTATTTTTTTGGCAAAAGGAAGATCTTGTTTTCCAGCTAGTGCTACCGAAAATGTAATGTTAATTTCCCATAATATTCATATTATGGGAAATTAACATTACATTTTCGGTAGCACTAGCTGGAAAACAAGATCTTCCTTTTGCCAAAAAAATAACTTTTTCAAAATTTGTTCTGATGTTGAAAGAAACCAAAACCTTTTAAATTGTTTGTAAAAACACATAAGAGAGCAATCCTTCCCACCCTCATGGCTAGGGCACTTACCCAGGATATGGAAGACCCAGGCTTAAGGCCTTACTCTGGATCAAACAGGGACTTGAACCTGGGAGACTGCTCTAACTCACCACAGATATCGTCCTGGAGCTGAGAAACTTTCCCAATGAATGTTTAGTTGAGACAGATACATTCCAGTTTTCATGAATCAGCATTTTTCAGTGGAAAAAAAAATATCGAAAAAGGCCTCTCTAAAAGCTGGATTGCTGAAAAGTTGGCAGTAAGGATGACAGTAAAACATTAAACTGCACAATTTAGCTATTAGGAGCGGTATTGCAATATGAGAAAGTGTGCAGTATTTTTAAATATAGTAGAAACAGAGCATACAAGGGAAATGTCAAAATGTCCAGTGTAAGATACAGCACTCATTCTCCTTTGATACTTGTTAATGTTGAGCTGTTGCTAAAATGGATTGGAAGAATTACATTCACACATCCAGGATTAAATAAAATGAGACAGAATATTAATAATCAAAATATATTTTTAAGGAAACCTCCTGGAAAATAGAGAAATTAAGACATTATAAAAACCAAAGCAGTACAGAAAATCAAGTGGTAGAAGTTTAATAAAGTTAGCAAGGAGTTTAAAACAAAAGTGCTGGAAAAAATCTTTTTAGATTGGTTCAGTGAAAATATGAATCAAGCAAACTTCAAAAACATGCAAAGAGCCTGAATGATGAAACAAAAGCAAGAACCTTTTTTGCTCAATAACATCTGGTGGTGTAATTAGAGAGTTTGAGAGACAGTAAAACGAAAAAAAGTGTTTTAAACTTTGGCAAGCGACACTCCAACAGCAGTATATTCAGGAATATAAAAAAGCCAAAAAGATAGCATAGAA
Organism: Lepidochelys kempii; assembly: GCF_965140285.1. Lineage (NCBI taxonomy): Eukaryota > Metazoa > Chordata > Testudines > Cheloniidae > Lepidochelys > Lepidochelys kempii. The sequence goes on from NC_136380.1 coordinate 85,710,629, forward strand.
AGAGGTGGCATCTGCTAAGGCTAAAAGTCATGGAATAAGAGAACTAAAGATATTGGTGAGCTCAAAGTCACTAAAGATGAAAATGTAAATATGGCAATCAATAAGAACCGGATTAAGGAATGATGGAGAAATTACTTTGGAAAGCTTATGAATGAAGAGACTCCAAGAGAACCATGCCATATGATAAAACCAAACCAGGGTGTGGTTGCACCAATCCCAGAAGAGGTTGCATAAGTACTGAGCAACATGAAAAATAAGAACGCTCTCAACTCTGAAGTGTATAGCAGCAGAAGTATGAAATTGCTAGAGGCAAGTAGGCTTGAATATATTGCCACAACTGTTTAATTTAATCATGAGGACTGAGAGGATGCCTGATGCCGAGACAAAAAGCACGTTAATACCAATATTTAAGAGAAAAGAAGACAGACAAAACTGTAATAACTATTGTGGCATTAAACTCATGAGCCGCATGATGAAGATCTGGGAGAAAGCTATTGCTAAGAGACTACAAAGAGACGTAGAGATCAGTAACAATCAATTTGGTTTCATGTCAGGCAACTCAGGAAAGTATACCACCTTTCATGCCAGACAAGTCAGGAAAGTATACCGCATTATTATTTTTATAGAAAAATACATAGAAAAGACTGAACATATTATTCATTGACCTTGAGAAGGCTTATGACCATGTTTCGAGAGAAGTCAGACACCTGAACACTATATCAGACTTGTCCAGAGAATGTATGAGAGTGCTGTTACCATAGTTAGAATGTCATGTGGAGAAACTTAACCGTTTCTAGGAAGAGTCAGGTTATAACAACCCTCAACAATAAACCCCTTTTTGTTTACTGGTGCTCAATGCACTTACAGAAAACATCCAGAGAGTGGCAGCCTGGTGCATGCTTTTTGCAGATAATGTAGTGCTTGAAGGGGTAGAGTAAAGAGTAAGCAGAAGAAGATTTAGAGAGATAGAGGTGCATACTTGAAAGAAGTGGCATGAAAATCAGCAGAAATAAAACAGAGTGTATAGTCTGTTGATTTAATTATACATTTCAGGAAGATACAAATATTGTAAATCTGTGGGGGGGTGGAACTACTAAAAAAGGTACAGGTTTCAGAGTAGCAGCCGTGTTAGTCTGTATTCGCAAAAAGAAAAGGAGTACTTGTGGCACCTTAGAGACTAACAAATTTATTTGAGCATAAGCTTTCGTGAGCTACAGCTGCATCCGATGAAGTGAGCTGTAGCTCACAAAAGCTTATGCTCAAATAAATTTGTTAGTCTCTAAGGTGCCACAAGTACTCCCTTTCTTTTTAAAAAAGATACAGAAGTTCAAGTATCTAGGCTTGATAGTATAGTATAATGGTGAACTCAACAATAAACTTATAAGCAGAATAGGAAAGACATGGACTAAATGGAGAGAAATTACTATCAGGATTAGTAAAATGTGTAGATGCATGTTAAAGTGGTAGACACAGTATGCATCCCAGGCAGATGGCTCGGCAAAAAATTTTTTAAAAAAGTGGGAAATCAGGTAGACTGGAAGACGGACTCCAGAGAGGGCAGCCCTGGAAATCAGTGTCCTGTAGAAAGCAGGGAGCAACTGGGGGGGGAAGCAGTAGATGTGGTATATCTTGACTTTAGTAAAGCTTTTGATACTGTCTTGCATGACCTTCTCATAAACAAACATACAGGAAATATAGCCTAGATGGAGCTATTACAAGGTGGGTGCATAACTAGCTGAAGAAACATTCCCAAGGAGTAGCTATCAGTGGTTCACAGTCAAGCTGGATGGGCATATCAAGTGGGGTCCTGCAGGGATCGGTCTTGAGTCTGGTCCTGTTCAATATCTTCATCAACAATTTAGATAATGGCATAGAGAGTACATGTATAAAATTTGCGAAAGATACCAAGTTTGAGGGGTTGCAAGTGTTTTGGAGGACAGGATTAAAATTCAAAAGGATTAGGTCAAACTGGAGAAATGGTCTGAAGTAAATAGGATGAAATTCAATAAGAACAAACGCAAAGTAGTTCACTTAAGAAGGAACAATTAACTGCATACATACAAAATGGGAAATGACTGCCCAGGAAGGAGTACTGTGGAAAGGGATCTGGGGGTTATAGTGGATCACAAGCTAAATGTGAGTCAACACTGTAGCACTGTCACAAAATAAGAAAATGTCATTCTGGGATATATTAGCATATGTGTTGTAAGCAAGACACAAGAAGTAATTCTACTCTATTCTGTGCTGATAAGACCTCAGATGGAGCATTGTGTCCATTTCTGGGCACAACATTTCAGGAAAGATGTGGGCTGTCACGGTTCCTCCCCCACTCTGAACTCTAGGGTACAGATGTGGGGACCTGCATGAAAAACCTCCTAAGCTTATCTTTACCAGCTTAGGTCAAAACTTCCCCAAGGTACAAAATATTACACCTTGGACTGGCCGCTACCACCACCAAACTAATACTGGTTACTGGGGAAGAGCTGTTTGGACGCGTCCTTCCCCCCAAAATACTTCCCAAAACCTTGCACCCCACTTCCTGGACAAGGTTTGGTAAAAAGCCTCACCAATTTGCCTAGGTGACTACAGACCCAGACCCTTGGATCTTAAGAATAATGAACAATCCTCCCAACACTTGCACCCCCCCTTTCCTGGGAAATGTTGGATAAAAAGCCTCACCAATTTGCATAGGTGACCACAGACCCAAACCCTTGGATCTGAGAACAATGAAAAAGCATTCAGTGTTTTACAAGAAGACTTTTAATAAAAAATAGAAGTAAATAGAAATAAAGAAATCCCCCCTGTAAAATCAGGATGGTAGATATCTTACAGGGTAATTAGATTCAAAACATAGAGAACCCCTCTAGGCAAAACCTTAAGTTACAAAAAGGATACACAGACAGAAATAGTTATTCTATTCAGCACAATTCTTTTCTCAGCCATTTAAAGAAATCATAATCTAACACATACCTAGCTAGATTACTTACTAAAAGTTCTAAGACTCCATTCCTGGTCTATCCCCGGCCAAGACGACTACAGACAGACCCAGACCCTTTGTTTCTCTCCCTCCTCCCAGCTTTTGAAAGTATCTTGTCTCCTCATTGGTCATTTTGGTCAGGTGCCAGCGAGGTTACCTTTAGCTTCTTAACCCTTTACAGGTGAGAGGAGCTTTCCCCTGGCCAGGAGGGATTTCAAAGGGGTTTACCCTTCCCTTTATATTTATGACATGGGCACATTAGAGAAAGTCTAGAAGAAAGCAACAAAAATTATTAAAGGTCTAGAAAACATGACCTATGAGGGAAGAATGAAAAAAATGCATACATTTTGCTAAAAGGAGGAAGGTGAAATATGGTCCTCTTTACCTCTGAGGATAGGACAAGAAGCAGTTGGCTTAAATTGCAGCAAAAGAGGTTTAGGCTGGACATTTGTAAAAACTTTCTATCTGTCAGGGTAGTTAAGCACTGGAACAAAATGCCTACGGAGCTTGTGGAATCCCTATAATTGGAGATATTTCAGAGCAGGTTAGACAAACACCTGTCAGGAATGCTCTAGTTTTTATATAGTCCTGCCTTGAGTGCAGGAGACTGGACTAGATGACCTTTTGAGGTCCCTTAAAGTCCTACACTTCTATGACTCTATAATTCTATGTTTAACTGATTTTCATGCAGCACATGCAAAGGGCTTATTGTGTTTGTCAAATGATTAAAGCCACTTGGACATTAATCCCATGTCCTATAATATTTCTTATTTCCACTTGTAATTATCCAGAAGTGCACTCTTGGTTGTCACATTGCTTAATTACAGACTGAGCTCTAATTTTTCAGGACTTGGTAGGAACAAATTTTTAATTACATCACTCACTCATGCATGGTAGAGAACTTTGTAAAGCTTCCTCACAAAAAAAGACAGCACTAAAACAAATATTCAAATCTAAATGCAAAGTACTACACTTAGGAATTAAAAATGAAATACACAAATACAAAATGGGGAAAAACTGACTAGGAAGTAATACTCCTGAAAAGGGTGTGGGGGTTACAGTGAATCATAAATTGAATACGAGTCAAAAATGTGATGCTGTTGCAAAAAGTGGCAAATGTTATCCTAGGATGTATTAATATGAATGTCATATGTAAGACTCAGGTACCTGTTGAGTTGATTCAACTCTACTAAGCACTGCTCAGGTCTCAGTTGGAATACTGTGCCCAGTTTTGAGCACCACACTTAAACAAAGAAATTAGAGAGACTCCAGAGGAGAGCAACAAAAGTGATAAGAGGTTTAAACAACCTGACCTATGTGGAAAGGTTGAAAAATTGTTTAGTCTAAAGAAGCTGAGGAGGGATATGGTAACAAATTTACATATGTTAGGGGCTGTTATAAAGAGCATGGTGATCACATGTTTTCCATGACCACATGTAGAACAAGAAGGAATCAGTTTAATTTGCAGTAATAGAGATTTCAGTTAGATATTAGGAAAATCTTTCACCTATAATGATAATTACGCAGTGGAACAGGCTATGTAGGGAGGTTATAGAATTACATCACTGAAGGTTTTTAAGAACAAGTTAGACAAACATCTTCCAGGGATGGTCTAAGTATACTTGGTCCTGCTTCAGCATGGGGGCATGGACCTCTTGAGGTCACTTCCAATCCTACATTTCTATGATTCTATAATACTCTTTCTTGCTAGGGCTTTTTCTCCTACAGGCCAAATTTTCCATAAACCAAAGTTCCAGTCTTCCTTCATGTGAAGTAAATGCTACCTACCCAATAGGTGAGTTCAAATACTCAATTCTTTATGCTTCTAGCTCATTTTCTGTTTCCCACATAGTATTCCACAACCTAACTAGAATTACTTTTTTTAGACTCACTCCAGTTCTCCTCTGCCAGACCCATTTAACATAAGTACATAAGGCTGACCATACTGGGTCAGACTAATGGTTCATCTTGTCCAGTATCCTGTCTTCTGACAGTGGCTGATCCCAGATGATTCAGACTGAGTGAACAGAAAAGGGCACTTTATTGAGTGATCCATCACTTGTCATCCAATCTGAGCTTTTAGCAATCAGAGGTTTTGCATTGGGTTGCATCGCTGACCATCTTGGCTAATTGATGGACCTATCCTCCACATATTTATCTAATACTTTTTTGAACCCCGCTATACTTTTGGCTTTCACACTGTCCCTTGGCAATGAGTTCCGCAAGTTGTCTGTGTTTATGTGAAGTATTTCCTTGTTTGTGCTACATATGCTGCCTATTAATTTAATTGGGTGACCCCTGCTCTGCATGTTATGTGAAGGGGTAATAACACGTTCTTATTCACTTTCTGTACACCATTTGTGATTTTATAGACCTCTATTATATAACCCCTTAGCCATTGTTATGCTGCCTGGAGTGATTCACAACTGTGAGTGCCTACCTCAGGGCAGACTCTCAGAAAATAAGGGCAGACATCCCAAACTGATGGTATGTTCTATAATTAGATTTCACCACACCAGTAAAAAAATGTGAACCCCTAGATCACTATACCAGTCTTACCATGGAATCACAGACAGCCTCCTTAAACTCCCCCGTCTATCTTGCTACCCAGACAAAATGAACTTTGTGATAAAAGGTTCCTTAAACCTAAAATCATACCACATCAGGTTTCACCCAGTCCCAACAGACCAGTCATTTATTCCAGATCAATTGGTACACCAAAGACAACTCTGGCAGCCAAATCTATAGTAAACTTGTCACGGTTCCTCCCCCACTCTGAACTCTAGGGTACAGATGTGGGGACCTGCATGAAAAACCTCCTAAGCTTATCTTTACCAGCTTAGGTCAAAACTTCCCCAAGGTACAAAATATTACCCCCGTTATCCTTGGACTGGCCGCTACCACCACCAAACTAATACTGGTTACTGGGGAAGAGCTGTTTGGACGCGTCCTTCCCCCCAAAATACTTCCCAAAACCTTGCACCCCACTTCCTGGACAAGGTTTGGTAAAAAGCCTCACCAATTTGCCTAGGTGACTACAGACCCAGACCCTTGGATCTTAAGAACAATGAACAATCCTCCCAACACTTGCACCCCCCCTTTCCTGGGAAATGTTGGATAAAAAGCCTCACCAATTTGCATAGGTGACCACAGACCCAAACCCTTGGATCTGAGAACAATGAAAAAGCATTCAGTGTTTTACAAGAAGACTTTTAATAAAAAATAGAAGTAAATAGAAATAAAGAAATCCCCCCTGTAAAATCAGGATGGTAGATATCTTACAGGGTAATTAGATTCAAAAACATAGAGAACCCCTCTAGGCAAAACCTTAAGTTACAAAAAAGATACACAGACAGAAATAGTTATTCTATTCAGCACAATTCTTTTCTCAGCCATTTAAAGAAATCATAATCTAACACATACCTAGCTAGATTACTTACTAAAAGTTCTAAGACTCCATTCCTGTTCTGTCCCTGGCCAAGACGACTACAGACAGACCCAGACCCTTTGTTTCTCTCCCTCCTCCCAGCTTTTGAAAGTATCTTGTCTCCTCATTGGTCATTTTGGTCAGGTGCCAGCGAGGTTACCTTTAGCTTCTTAACCCTTTACAGGTGAGAGGAGCTTTCCCCTGGCCAGGAAGGATTTCAAAGGGGTTTACCCTTCCCTCTACATTCATGACAAAACTAAATATAGGATTATTTGTTAAGAAAAAAGAATTAAAGTTAATCAGAGGTTAAAGCAGGTAAAATATATGAACAGGTGAGTCACAGTCTATAATTCCAAATGGTAGCAGACATGTAGTAATTTGCCAATTTCCCAAAAGTTTCCCATGAACCAATGTTCCCTCTAAATTTTCCCACCCATGTGCGGAATGAATTCTGCTATGTGCACAAATATGGGGGTGATGTGTGACAGGGATGGGGCAAAGGGGTTTGGAGTGTGGGAGGGGGCTCAGAGATGGGGTAGAGGGTTGGTGTGTGGAGGGGATGAGGGCTCCAGCTGGGGGTGTGGGATCTGGAGTGGGGCAGGGATGATTGGTTTAGGATGTGGGAGTGGGTTAAGGGCTGGGGCAGAGGGTTGGAGTGCGGAGGTGTGAGGGCTCTGGCTGGGGGTGTGTGATCTGGGGTGGAGCTGGGGATGAGGTTTTGATGTGCAGGCTGCCCTGGGGCTGTGGCGGGGAGAGAGGACTCCCCCAGCCCTCTTTCCCCACAATAGCATCTGGGCTGGGGCCAGGAGAGAGATGCCTCTCCCCACCACAGCAGCTCCGGGGCTGGGGCCAGGGGAGAGGCGCCTCTCCACTTCGCAGCCCCGGGCTGGGAGGGAGAGGCATCTCTCCCCATCGCAGTCCCGGAACCAGTGGAGTAGGGAGGAGAGGAGTGTCTCCTCACTGCACCGCAGCCCCAGGGCTGGGGGAGTTCAGTGTGTCGCCACTTGTGGCTTCCTCCGTGGCCACGCAGGTGCGCATCTTAGAGGGAACTTAGCCCAGTGCTACCCAGAATAACTCTGTGGATCTCCATCGTCTCATTCACTTATTCTGCCTTGTTAGAATCCAAACAGTCCAGAGATAAATTATTTCTTTGAATCCATATTTATATCTTCTTCTCCCAGAAGAGAAGCAAAAAGTCTCTCTACCCATGTGGGCTTTTCCTTTGATGGGAGTGAGGAATGAACTTTGAGTCTCTGACTTCTGGTCATCACCATAATGGCCACTTGTTTGGAATTGACACCTTTTCTGATAAAATCCTTCATTAGCATTCCCCAAGGCTTCTTTGATGTCTGATGAGTTATTTATGTAGAGGGGTATTTGCAATGTAAATGTTTGTTCTTACATTATAACAGGAATAGATAAGTGAAAACAATTCATGAGACATCCCATTAGTTTTAGGTAATTTAAGCACCCAAAACACTAATCACTTTGATTTATACTATGACACAAGTGAATTGACCTTACCACACTCTGACATGACCTGGTCTGCCAGGGTCACAGTCTTCTCTTTTCCAACCTGAACATTCCAATCTTTTTAATCTCTCCTCATATTGAAGCCTTACTAATCTCTCCTCATATTGAAGCCTTACTAATATTTATTGCACTTCTCTGTAGTTTTTCACAGTTCAAATATCTTTTTTTTTTGAGATGCAGTGACCAGAATTGCATCTAGTATTAAATGTGTGGGTGTACAATGGATTTATATACTGGCATTATGATAGTTTCTGTCTTATTATCTATCCCTTTCCTAATGGTTCCTATCATTCTGCCATCTTTTTTTGACTGCTGTTGCACATTGAACAGATGTTTTCAAAGAACTATCCACAATGACTCCAAGACTTATTTCTTGAGAGGTAACAGCTAATTTAGATTTGTATAGTTGGGATTCTGTTTTTCAATGTTGTCAAGTATCAGGGGGTAGCCGTCTTAGTCTGTATACACAAAAACAACAAGGATTCTGGTAGCACCTTAAAGACCGGACTCCTTATTGTTTTTTTCAGTGTTCTTTCATATGCATTTATTGACATTGAATTTCTTCTGCCATTTTGCTGCGCAATCACCCAGTTTGGGTAAAATCCCTTTTTAGCTCTTTTCAATCTGTTTTGGACTTACCTATCTTGAGTAATTTTGTATTGTTTTCAAACTTTTGCCACCTCACTGTTTATCCCCTTTCCCAAATCAATTATAAATATGTCCCAGTACAGACACTTGGGGGACTGCACTATTTACCTCTCTGCACTGTGAAAGCAGACATTTTATTCCTATCCTTTGTTTCCTATCTTTTAACCAGCTACTGATCCATGAGAGGATCTTGCCTCTGATCCCATGACTGCTTATTTTGCTTAAGATCCTCTGCTGAGAGACCTTGCCAAAGGCTTTCTGTCAGTCTTTGTACATTATGTTCACCGGATCATTCTTGTCTACATGTTTGTTGACCCCCTCAAATAATTCTAATAGATTGGTGAGGCATGATTTACCTGTACAAAAGCCATGGTGACACTTCCTGAACACATCCTATTCCTCTATGTGTCTAATAATTCTGTTCTTTCCTTCTTTCCTTTCGTTCTTTCCTTTTGCTGTTCTTTGACTGGTACTGAAGTTAGGCTTACCAGCCTGTAATTGCCAGGATCACCTCTGGAGCCTTTTTTTAAAAAAATGGAGTTACATTAGCTATCCTCCAATCATCTGGTACTGAGGCTGATTTAAGTGATGGCATACATACTACAGTTAGTATGTGCAGTATTTATATGAGTTCTCTTTCATTTCCACCTCCCCTCCCCTCCCCAATATCAGAGAGTCAATACCACATTTTCAGCTGAGTTCTCCCTCCTTCTTCCAGATATGTCCACTTCTGCCTTTCCCTTTTCCATCCTAGCTCTCTGCAAACCCACCCACCACCCAAAAAAGATGCAGGTAAATTGAAGATGACATTGAGTGTCCAGAAACATCTTGAAAGATAAAGTCGTAAAAGTTTTTCCAAAACTTCATTATGAATTGTTGGCAGTGGTGGTTTGATCTGTGTTTTTCTCTCATAAGACTTTACAAACAAATTTAAGTTGCCTGTCTGAAGCTCCCCAAACATTTGATACTGTTCTGATTTGTTTTCATAGACATGAACTTTTGACTTTCAGGTATGAGGTGGGTGGCAGACACCTGCTAAACATAATCAAATTTACTTGTGTATATCTGAGCTTTGGCAAGGACCTGGGGGGCAGATCTGTTGCCACCTAGGTTTTCTGTCAGACTTTATGCCCTTTTCTTTTTTCCCTTTTAAATCTAATTTGTCATACTTTTCATATCACATTTATTTATATAAATTAGCCCAAGAAATTCCAATAGTTTTTACAATGTTTGTAGACTGTATACCTGGATTAAATTAATTCATTTTTTCACAAATATATTTTTCTTCAATAAAAAATAAAGTATTGTATCTTTCAGCACTGAAAATATTCATTTAACCTCAGGATGCAATATATCCATTCTGGCTGTTGAATTCAATGTTACCACATGGATCGAACCACTGGCTTGTAGACGAGAATTGCTCCTTTCCTAGTCAGTCTTCAGAGAGCAGGTCAGAACTAAATGGTTGAATTAGACTGGGCACTGTTGTTGTCATGTCTAAGCAATCTCACAAGGCAAGGTCACCATTATAACCCTCTTTAATAGTATGCCATACTGGAGATGAAAGCGTTAAGGAGCTGCGTTGCTCAGGCAGCTCAGCCCTGCCACATCCAGCAATGAATGCTCAGGCTAGAGATTAAAAGGGGAGAAGAGTAGCTCACTTGCAAGCAGCCAGTGGAGGTAAGCTGACCTGCACTCTGAAACTCTGCAAAAGGAACACTGTTACTGGCCCAGCTGCTGGGGACACTGCATACTGATGCTGTACCAGACCAGCTGAGGGAAAAGAACTCTGTGCATTTGCAAGGTCAGACATTCTTCTTTGATATATTTCATTTATTCGGTTTTGCTTTTCCCTCATGTGGGGAGGCTGCTAGGAAGTGATCCAGGGAGACCATTGCATAGTACACCACAGTGTAGGATGGATCCCTCTACCTCTGGGCCATAATCTGGAACCTAGTGGAGAGGATGGACCTGAGTTCCCCTAACCACTCCCTGATGGGACCAGAGGCAAAAAGTCTATCTCTGATACAAGAGACTCAGGACTGGGAATACCCCATATCCCAGGAAGTCCCAATTCTGAGACTTTGATCAGATGAAGTCTGAAGCCCCTTGCTGGACAGTGGAACTAACCTTTGTTGGTCTTTTAATGTACCCTGGAATGGGTGGATACAACTTGTGACCCTGCTGGAGGTCTGAGTCACAGATGGAGACAGATCAGTACAGGATTGGAGCAGCTATTAACAGGGGCCACAAAGACAAAAGATTGCTGATCACACCCACACCTGACCACTAGGTGATGCCAGTGAGGAGCAGACATCTTCACATCCTCTCTTGCGCTACTCCATATGGTTGATTTAGGAACTTTTTTATTTATATTCAATTGTAACTGTCTAAGTCATTGTGCCTGGGCAATTTGTTTCATGTCCTTTCTGCTAATAAAGAAACTCCTCTTGCTCACTGGAAATCTGTAGATATTTAAAGCATGAACAGTGAGGTAGCAAAGTTTGCAGGTGATACAAAATTAGTCAGTATAGTTAAGTCCAAAGATGACTGTGAAGAGTTACAAATGGATCTCACAAAACTGGGCAACAAAATGGCAGATGAAATTCAAAGTTGGTAAATGCAAATTAATGCGCGTTGGAAAACATAATCCCAACTAGACAGGTCTAAATTAGGTGCTACCTGTTGTCAAGGCTGAATCCCCACTCAGTCACTTTGAGTACAAAAGGTGGGGGCCCGCAAGGATTTTAAAAATTAATACTGGCCACTACAGGCTTGTATTAAATTCCCAACGTTACAGCTTTTCTCTGACCTTGGCTTGGTAAACGCTGCCACCACCTAAATGCAAAAACAAACAAAAAACACCCTTGGACCCAGGAAGGCGCACTTGGGAATTCCTCCCTGAGGGGTACCCTTTCACACACACCCCAACCCCTTGGAGAAGAATTGAGAAAGAAAACAAAGGAAATTAGCTGTTGCTATCAGCTAATCAAACAACATGCACAAATCTCTTAGGACACCAAAAATCCAATCCTGTTCTTAAAAAAGGTAAATTTTATTAAAAACAAAAAGAAAGGAAATACATTTGGAACTAAGGCTTTTTGCTAGATCTAAAAAGAAACTATTACAAATATTAAGCATCAAGATAGCTCTTTTGAGGATCAGCTTAAAGGTTACAAGCAAAATAAAAGCATCTGGGGTTAGCACAGAGAAGATACACAAGCCAAAATAAAGAAATAAATCTAATCACGTCTATTTGAACATGTCTTGTCCAGTGATTTCTTCTATGTATGGAAGATGAATTGTTATACCTTGTTCAAGCTTTACACAGCATTCCCACTTATAGCAGTGCTGCTCTGTCTCTCCTTCTCCAGAGAACAACAGAGACAAAGGGCAAGCTTTTTTCCGATTTTAAAAAGTTCTAGTCATCCCATTGGCTCTTTTGGTCAGGTGCCCACTCCCTTTTCTTTACCTGGGGACTTTTTAACCCTTTACAGGTAAAGCAAGCAGCTACCAAGAGGGACTTTATAGCTAACTGGCTGGCTGGGTGTCCATAAATAAGAGCTTTCCCTCTCCCTCCCACTTCATTTATCACACCTCTCAAAAAAGAAATCTTGCAGTAATTGTGGATAGGTCTTTGAAAACATCTCTTCAGTGTGCAGCAGCAGTCAAAAAAGCTGGCAGAATGATTGGAACCATTAGGAAAGGGATAGATAATAAGACAGAAACTATCAAAATGCCGCTATATTAATCCATTGAATACCCACACTTTTAATACTGCATGCAATTCTGGTCACCCCATCTCAAAAAAAGATATATTAGAATTATGCAAAAGTACAGAGAGGGCAACAAAAAATTATTAAGATTATGGGACAGCTTCCATATGAAGATAAATTAAAAAGACTGGAGAAGGATGACTAATGGGAGGCTATAGTAGAGATATATCAAATCATGAAGGACAAAGTGAATAAGGAAGTGTTATTTACCCCTTCACATAACACACAATCTAGGGGTCACCTAAGGAAAACAATACTCACCAGGCTTAAAACAAACATAAGGAAATACTTATTTCACACAATGTTCAGTCAACCCTGTGGAACACATTGTCAAGGGATGTTGTGAAAGCTAAAAGTACAACTGAGTCCAAAAAGGAATTAGATAAATTCATGGAGGATAGGTCTATTATTGGTTATTAGCTAAGATGATCAGGGATGGAATTGCATGTTCTGGGTGGCCCCTAAATCTCTGACTGTCAGAAGCTGGGGTGGATGACGGAGATTACTCGGTAATTGACCTGTTCAGTTCATTCCCTCTGAACCATCTGCCACCAGCCAGTATCAGAAGATAAGCTACTGGGCTAGATTGACCATTGCTGTGACCCAGTATGGTCATTCTTATATTCTTATGTTGTTAACTTGCCAAGGGCTTGAGTTTATAGATTCTAGTGCTTGCAGCATGTGCAACTTTTGCTACCAACCTACCACACTACTAAATATTTATGGGGGATGGGTGTTCTACAACACTGTAGTAACACCTGTCAGTGGGGTTGGGTACAGTACTGTATTGTAGGGGAGAGGGTTTGAGATCATTAAATGACATAATTAATTAATACACATACACAACGGGGAAGAGTTAATATTGTGCATGCAACCTTTACTTTTACAATTTCTGATGTTGACAAAACAATAGTTTTATTTTAAGATAGATTATTTTTCTTTTTAATAGAATTTTTATGAGATTTTCCCCTCCCAAACCATGATGGGGGAAGTTCTAAATACTTAAACAGGTCAGACTTGATAGAGTACTTCCTTGTTGTACAAGTTAATCTGACAATATACTATCCCAAATATTTAAAACTTTTAGTGGCTTCCTGAGAAAAGTAGTCTTTTGACTCTCCTTCTCACTTTCTCCTGTAGATGATGATCTACATATTATGCATGCTGATGTATTGTCAAAGGGTGCTATGGGATGAAGGCATATTTGGTAAGTGCCCCTAAATATAAGGAATTTGTCATTGTGCCTGTCGTAAATATAAAGGGAAGGATAAACCACTTTAAAATCCCTCCTGGCCAGAGGAAAAATCCTCTTACGTGTAAAGGGTTAAGAAGCTATAGGTAACCTCGCTGGCACCTGACCAAAATGACCAGTGAGGAGACAAGATACTTTCAAAAGCTGGGAGGGGGAAGAAAAACAAAGGGTCTGTGTCTGTCTGTGTGATGCTTTTGCTGAAGACAGAACAGGAATGGAGTCTTAGAATTTAGTAAGTAATCTAGCTAGGTATGTGTTAGATTATGATTTCTTTAAATGGCTGAGAAAATAGCTGTGCTGAATAGAATAAATATTCCTGTCTGTGTGTCTTTTTTGTAACTTAAGATTTTGCCTAGAGGGATTCTCTATGTTTTGAATCTAATTACCCTATAAGGTATTCACCATCCTGATTACAGAGGTGATTTTTTTTTTTACTTCTATTAAAAGTCTTGTTGTAAGGAAACTGAATGCTTTTTCATTGTTCTAAGATCCAAGGGCTTGGATCTGTGGTCACCCATGCAAATTGGTGAGGATTTTTACCAAACCTTCCCCAGGAAGTGGGGTGCAAGGAGTGGGAGGATTTTTGGGGGAAAGATGTGTCTAAACTCCGTTTCTTCAGAAACCCAGATAAAGTTTGGTGGTGGCAGTGGAAATCCAGGGGCAAAGGGTAAAATAATTTGTACCTTGGGGAAGTTGTAACCTAAGCTGGTAAAAGTAAGCTTAGGAGGTTTTCATGCAGGTCCCCACATCTGTACCCTAGAGTTCAGAGTGGGGAAGGATTCTTGACAGTGCCATTCAGATTATATTTGCCTGAAGCTTTGCACATTAATAACTAATCCAGGTAAGAAATGTGTTTTCACACACACACACAAAAAGCCATTTGACATGGCACAACTGGAGAGAATTGCTGATAGTATTTTAGAGGAAGTGACAGAATACATCCATGTCTTTTTGCTTAAATGAAATATGTGGATTGCAGTGATTTGAAAAGCTGAAATTCAGACAGATTCTGTGTTGTGCAGTATGATTTTTGCCATCTCACTCTTATCTTATGATTGAAAGCACTTACAATGATAAAAGTAGAGCATGAATTAGTTTGGGTGTCTTAAGCCAGAAAATATTAAGTAATACTTGAAAATTCACTGAAATACAGCAAAAATCTTGCATCTTATTAAACTTACCCTTTTGAAATAAACACTTTCTTTGAAAGTTATGTTTGCTTTGGAGAAGGGGAATGAAGGGGGATGAAGAGAAGTTCCCTAGCAATCACACAAGGCTTTAAGGGATCTGAAATTCTAGTTGATGGCTTTAACTATGGGGAATGGATTTTGACTCACCCCACAGCCCTATATATGGGGAGGCAGAGGCATGCTACCATTTCTTGGAACATCTTCGATAGATTGTGATGACAGTGGCTTGATGTTACAGTCACCAATGAGACCCAGAGGCAGACGGTTAAATAAACTACAATTCTTAAGTCCCTCCCTGTGTGTCTAACCATGGTAACCCAGATGAAACAAATGTCCACAAGCCAAATAAACATTCTGTCAGTAATGTTCTCCTCTCTTTCCGATTGTGGTTCCAGAGCACATTGTCCTGTGGCATGGCATTTCAGTCATTTTGCTTCCATTCCCCTGGGTTCTCCAATCAGCCATATACCCAGGAATTTTAGAACAACACTCCTCCTCATGGGGGCTAATTTATTAATCCCTAAAAGATTAAGCACACAGTTCCTTTGGTCCTTCCAGGCTCAAAAGCTTCCTTCCTCAAAGCCGGGTTCTGCTCTCTCTCTGCTCTGTCCGGTTCCAGTCTGTGCACCCAGTTTTTGTCAATGTCTTTTCCTGGGCCCCAGACTCCTTATGACCTTGGTGCAGGGTCCCCTTGGGGCTGTGTTTGAACACTCATAAGCTCTCCCAGCACACAATCATCCTAGTCTTCCACAGACACATCCCTTCAGGTCTTTCCTAACTGTAGACTCATCTTAACTATGCTAATAACACTCCTTTATAATCCACAGGCACTTAGCACCATTACTAGTTTGATTTGGTGATCCCTCTCAGAACTCCCTGATCTTAACAGCATTCTGGATTTGAATAAAAGATAGCTATCTCCCAGCCCTCCACTGACCTGAAAGGGGTCACACAATACAGTTGCATCCACCTTTTTTCCAGGGGCCTATCTTCACACCAATTCAATTTTTCTGAAAAACTCAGGAAGGCATAAGTTATATAGATATATATAACATATATTTCTGCCTCAATTAATAGTTTGCCAACAAGGAGGTTTGTTTGTATTTTTTCTAATCAAAATCTTTTTGACTGAAGGAAAAAATAAAAGGAAAAGTATAGGGAAAAGACCTCAATATTGATGCAAAAAATAATATTAATAGGACTTTTGGCTTTTAAAGATTATTATAAACTTGTAGCCCTTCTGCCAGGCCAAGTTGAGAGCAGCAAGGACCGGGTTCAGTACACAGGGGTTCCCTCTCATCAAAGCAAATGCAAAACTGGCTCGAGCCCCCACCCAGTGACCTGGGAAAATCTTACACACCCCCTGGGTGCCTCAAAGAGGCAATACTTCCCCTCTCGCAAGCACAGAGTCTCGGTGTAGCAGAGAATCTTTAATAACATGAGGTAAACGACATCAGCATTAAATTGGGGAAACACCACAACTAGTGTTCATTAACCAAACCATGAGCAAAGACCCACCCCAGCAAATTGGGCCACGTCCTTTCCCTCGGGTTCTTGAGTCCCAGAACCCAAACGTCTCTTGAGTCCAGCAATCCACAAATCACCCAAAGTTCAAAAAGTCCAGCCCCAGAGTTCAAAAGTTCATCTGCAGAGTGTTGCTCCCCAGTCTGGCTAAAATGTGCCTGTGTGTGGGGGGAAAGAGGTAAGGGGCACCTTACATGTCCTGAAGCTGACTGCCCCACAGGGCTCTGCTCTGCTCCGCTGTTTCACGACCGGCTCCACTCTGCACAGCTTGCTGTCTCACAAACAATTCACTCCGCCATCTCACGAACAGCTCTGCTCAGCTCGCAATCTCACAAACACTCCACTGTCTCATGAACGGCTCCGCTCTGCACAGCTCGCCTCGCCGTCTCACGAACACTCCGCCAGCCTATCCACGAACAGCATCACTGCACTCTAGCTCTTCCGGCTCCCCACTACTTGGCACAGTGCTCAGTGATTCCAGCTCATTGTAGTGGGAGCCTTAGTGCTGGTGCACCGTAAGGCCAAAGTGAATTCAGAACAGTACCTGTAGCAAGACTCTTAATAGACCCAAAATTAGCTCTGACATTCCACTGTGGAGAGAGACAGAGATGCAATTGGTGTTTCAGGCCCTCACAAAGGGGCCCACACCACCAGGTACAAATACCTGTCTCAAGCCTTTCTCAATTCACAGAGTTTTGAAACCGATGTCCCTTGCCTAGCGAGTGCTACTTAGTTGATGGTGAGTCCCTCCATCATAACAAAAGGCCAAGTACAGTTCCAAGCACAGTTCCCATAATCAGGGTAATAACAATTTATTCTTCCTGCCCCAATAACAGAGACACTGGGGATCCCACAACAGCCAAAGTGACCATTTGGGCAGTTATGGCCTCATTCTAGGCGGGGTGGGTGTGCCTATGCAAATGAGATCAGCCCCTGAAGTTCTTTTCCACAACTTGCCACACCTCACCACCAGATGTCAGGGTGGAGCTCATCCTGACTCTGCTTACACACTTATTAATGACTCTATTTAATATTAAAATATAGTTATAAGTATGTTATAGTCAAAATGTTTAAACACATAATATATATTATGTTTGGTTATGTTTCAAAATGTGACAGCTAATCAAACAAATTACATGTTCTACCTTTGTCTCCCAAGCACAAGCAAATGCTGTAAAAGTTTATTACCCTCAAAGTTTTTTATACTTTTATACTTTATTTGCTTTAATTTGTATACTATTGTTCTTTGTGCTATGTTTTAAAAAATATATTGATCATTAAAGTTTGTTCTTTTTATAAAATATTTAATAATGTTAATTGCTATAACTACTAAAAAGCTTGAGTAAATATTTTGTAGCTGACTCTTGCTAACAGAGTACCCAAGTAGGCGAGCACTGGACTTTCTCATATAATAATGACAGTGCTTTATTATTTATTATAAATAATATATATTTCTAATACATAATATGTATAATCAAAATTAGTAATACACATATAAAGGAGTAAAAATTGATATCTTTATGGTAAAACTGCAAAAGGCATAAAACATAAAACAAGAACATTTGAGTGCAACTAAAGAAGAGGGAAATTCAATACAAAAAGCAAAAAATGTATTCTAGCAAAGATTGCAAGAAAAATAAAGATTAGAAAATAGCTCATGCTTCTGTGATGTACTGTAGAGAAACATAACTTGAGTCATAAATAACTTGTTCCCTAGTACATTGTAAATAAGTTAAGTTCATCTGTGTAAAAAATCAGATTACTGAAAACAAGAGGAATGTGGAGAAATTTGTTGGATTAACCAAATTAAACTGTTTCAGGATGCATCCCACAGAATTGAGACACTGGAATATATCAGTGCACGGTGAAGAAAAAAAGTGTTAAAAGAAAAAAGTCTCAAAAATAACAGACTTGTCAACTACATTTCAACCTACCATTTATGGACAATTAAGTATGCAATCATCTACAGAGACATTATAAAGACCACTAGGTATGCCAGGTTTAACACCTATTTAAATTATATAATATTAAGCAAAGCAAGTTAATGTATATGCTTGTTGTTTTAAATCTCTCTAATTGGAATATGACTGAATTTGGTTATTGTGTAAAAGCAAATGTATCTTTGTTAATAAATATAATAACCTCATATCAGAAATGTGTGTAAGACCCAATTGCTGGACAAGACACTGTTCCGCAGTGTGGTGTCTTTTGAACTAGGTGACTCCAAAGTTTAGAAGGAATTATTGATTCCATTTCAAGACGGTTTGGATCTGGAATGTCCATTTGGAACAGGGCAGATATGGAAAATATAAAAACACATTAAATATTATGAGCATCAGATAACAAACACAGATTCAAAACGCATATTTGATGGCATTGAGGGCCTGGCTACTGAGGAATGGTGTACAGTGTTTAATATTCATGACATTGCTCAGTGGTTTAACCAAACCCAAGGAAAAATGAATGAATTGAATACAGAAAGCAATAATAAAGTGAGGGAAAATTGTGTAGATAGAGAAATTATTTGCAATGCTTATGGGAGTTATGTGTTAACTGCCGTAACCAGTTCATTAGGGGGATATAAAAAAGGGAAGTTGCCTAATCTTATTAATGATAGGCAGTTAGCTAAATGATAATGTCCTCAGTGTATTTCAGAGGCTCCTCTAAACTGGCAATGTGTGCAGCTGTGTAAACAAATTCCCATTATCACAGTTTGTAATTTGGGGCCTGTGACACTGCATCCTAACTGAGGCATGTGTTATTCAAAACAATTATACTCAGGGTATGTCCATACTACCTGCCGGATCAGTGGGCAGCAATCAGTCCAGTGGGGGTCGATTTATTGTGTCTAGTACACTATAGTATAGACACGATATAGTCTAGTATAGACCCAATAAATCAACCCCTGAGTGCTCTCCCGTCAACTCCTGTACTCCAGCGCCGCAAGAGGCACAGGCAGAGTCGACGGGGGAGCGGCAGCAGTCGACTCACCGTAGTGAAGACACTGCGGTGAGTAGGTCTAAGTATGTCGACTTCAGCTACATTATTCACATAGGTGAAGTTGCGTAACTTAGATACATTCCCCCCCAACCCAGTGTAGACCAGGCCTCAGTGTCAGGTTCAATGTATATGCATTTATGGTATTTTTACTGCTATTGGATCCTGACAGAGCAATATCATACGTTGGCTATTGTCCATTCAGTAGGTTCTCTGGAAAATATCATCTTCAAGGAATGCCTAGATCTACCTCAGCAACAAAAATCTTGAGGGCACTGTACACAGCTTGTTGCTCTGTTAAGGGATATTAATACATGTATATATGTGATGTTTTTGACATCAAAGCTCCAATGTGTGGTCATGCCAGCCTGGACCAGTATAATGAAGACAGAAAATTTCACCAGTACTGTATCCTGTCCTGTGAAGCTAACCAAGTGGCAATGTCCAGAAATAAGAGTGACCTAACATATGGATTGATAGTATTGAATAGTAATTAATTATAAGAAATGTATGTGCAGAAACTTCATTTGCAATGTCACCACTCCAAATTTCTGTTTCACTACTCATGTATGTAGCATTGTGGTCGAACTATAATAATGCCTAGTCCAGTTTTTCAAAATGAAACCATGATTCAAAGTAAGCCTCAGCGGTCGGATGAAGTTGAAAAATACACATCTGTTTTTAAAATGTGTATTGATCCACTAACCTTAAATTATAAAGCATTACTAGATCAAAAAGACATTCACATTATTCAGGTTAGCAATGACATGCATAAAGCAGGCCAAATCTGGAATGGCCTTATCCATGATGGTTATCGTCAGATAAGTTGAACAGAAGTTGCATTTAAAGCTTTGCTTATATTATAGGGAGAATTAATTTTAATTGTACTGCTCATCTACTGCCACTTACACAGTTTTCTAAAATAGTCTAGGTCTCACAGGAGTGCCTTTACTTTTGCTTCATGTATCTATTTAGCAAAGGTGCCACACTGATACAATAATAATCATGGCACCAAGTGGAGAGCTGTTGTGCTACACACACACACACACTAATAGGTGTTATGCACATGGTATTAATATTGTATATATTAAATAGGAACATTGGGTAGTTTTGCTAACTGAATCTTATTCTGTTTGCGTATAAAAACATAAGAGCTGTCACATTGGGTCAGACCAATTGTCCATCTTGCCTAGTACCCTATCTCTGACAGCGGCCTCTGCTAGTGCTATAGGGGAGTGTATAGAACAGGGCAATCATGGGGTGATCCACACCTGTCTTCCACTCCCGACTTCTGGTAGTCAGTGTTAGGATATAGATATTCAGGCCTGTCTGCAAAGGCCTGTACTTTAAGAATTTAGGTGTATTCTTATCACTTGGCTAGTTAGAGGTATAAAAGAAAGAATCAAAATCACTGTCTGCCAGTGTAAGGTCCTTCTCTTACTGTGACAGTCTGAGGTCCTGTTCTTAGGTTAAGGCCTTTGGCTAAGCGACAGAGGCAGCCATAAGATGGGAAGCGACCGGTCACATCCTCACATTCCAAAGTAGTCACATTGAAAGAAGGTGCTATTGGGCTGTTAGGAATACAATCCTGTCCTGATAGTGCCTATCACCTCCAGAGAAAGGGAAGTGCCTAAAAGATGTAAAAGGAAATTGAGGTTGATAGTTTTCTGTCTGGTAAGAACTCACGTATCAATAGACACAGCTGGGAAACTCTTATGTCTTTATAGATGTAGTTGTGAAATCCTCACTTCTGTATTGTTTTGTCATTATAGTTCCCACTTTGTTATTGTTTATTGGCATGGTCTCTATCATATCCCCTCTTAGTTGTCTTGTTTCTAAGCTGGACAGCACTAATCTTTTTAGTCTGTCCTCATACGGAAGCCATTTCATACGCTTGATCATCTTTGTTGCCCTTCTCTGAACCATATCCAGTCCCATTATATCCTTTTAGAGATGGAGCAACTAGAATGGGACACAATAGTCAAAGTGTGGGAACACCATGGATTCATATAGTAACATTATAATATTTTCTGTCTTATTTTTCTATTCCTTTCCTAATAGTTCCTAACATATTGTTAGCCTTTTTGACCACTGCTGTGCATTGAGCAGAAATTTTCAGAAAACTATCCAGTCTGACTGCAAGATCTCTGTCTTGGGTGGTAATAGCTAAGTTAGAACTTATCAATGTACATGTATAGTTGGGATTTTTTTTTTCACAGCATTGATTACTTTTCACTTATCAACACTGAATTTCATCTGCTGTTCTGTTGCCCAGTCTCACCCAGTTTTGAGAGATCCCTCTGTAACTCCTGCAGTCTACTTTTGACTTAACTATCTTAAATAATTTTTGTATCATCTGAAAACTTTGCCATTTCAATATTCTCCCCCTTTTCCAGATCATTACTGAATATGCTGAAAGGCACAGATCCCTGGGGGACACTGCTGTTCACCTGTCTTCATTGTGAAAACTGACCATTTATTTCTACCTGTTGTTTTCTATCTTTCAACCAGATACTGATCCATGAGAGGAACTTCCCTCTTATCCCATGGCTACTTAGTTTTCTTAAGAGCCTTTGGTGAGGGACCTTGTCAAAGATTTTCTGAAATTCCAGGTAAATATATATAGAGGAGATAACCCTTAGTCACATGCTTGTTTACTCCCTCAAATAATTCTAATAGATGGGTGAGGCACAACTTCCCTTACAAAAGCTGTGTTGACTTTTCCCCAACATAACATGTTCATCTATGTGTCTGATGATTCTGTTCTTTACTATAGTTTCTAACAATTTGCCTGGAACTGAAGTTAGGCTTAATGGCCCATAATTACTGGTATCTCCTCTGGAACCCTTTTAATGTTGTCATATATATGTATACAGACACACACACATGAATTCCGTGCTCTAGTACAGGTTGGGTTATCCCTTCATGGTCCCTAGCACTTACAATGTAGTATCCAAAACAAAAGAAAGGAGGAAGAGATTGATACAGGAAAACAAGACAAAAATAGATTGGTGGATTTTAGTGTTGGGTGATGTATGAAGTGCTTTTAGCTTGTAAACAGCCATACTATAACATACCTAGTTGAAATGCATACTTCTGGGCATACCTTCTATAAAAGTTGAACTGCTTGCTGTGAGAATTGCTTCACTGAACGAGTGGTGTGCATGCCTCCTTTTTGTATTGTACTAATTTGTGTTTAGACAATAATTGGCTAAATTTATTATTTGGTCTCAAACATTTTTAACATTGAACCCAAGTGTAGTCAAGAGTTGGCTATACTTCAGACAATAGTGTCCCCATTGCCCTCTGCGGGCTGGGCTTCCTAGATGGACTACATGTCTCATGATGCCCCACAATCTCCTGTCTATTTGAGCGGCTGTGGTGCATCATGGGAGTTCTTTGACCTTGGTGAATCATGGGAGATGTGCAAGAAAGAAACAATCCTTGTCCTGAAGATCTTACAGTCTAAATAGACAACAGATAAAAGGTGGGAGAGGAAACAGGCACAGAGAGGTGAAGGTAAAGTGGCTTACTTAAAATCACAGGCAAATCTGGGAATAGAAACCAGTCTCCAAAGTGCCCTACCCACTAGATCAGAGTGCCTCTACTTTATTATTTCTGTTCAGTCCCCTTATCTCCATTGGAATTACACAAGTGTAGAAAGTCACAAGGGTAATTCCCATTAGCATTATAGAATCAATACAGCTATAGTAAAGAGAGAGTGATTATTTTCTGTCTTGCACATCCCATCAATACTGTCAATTAAATTGAAAATATAGTGCCACATTCTACTCTCTTTTTATTTTTGTGCAACCTCAATTGAGAAAATATGATTGAAGAGGTGTAATTGTCCTGCTGAATCTGTATTACTTCCAGAAATGGTGCACAATCCAGAAAGAACCAAGTTTAGCTCTCAGTACCCTGACTGATTTTGTGGGAATGGCTTTTAGAAAAATCATTTGACTTGGACGTTGAGCAAATTTGTTCTGAAACCAATTGAAGTACAGTAAACATAAAACCCCATGCCTCCATTTTATAGGTTTGCTTTTCTGAATGAAAATACACATTAAAGTCCCAGGAAGTCTCAGATAGAGTATAAATAACCAATTTTGCAGTCTTTAAAGGATAATAGGGGCATGTTTTGTTTTCCAGAGCAATAAATTGGCTCTCTAATGGTAATTCCCTAGTATTCCAAATGAAGAACTACATTATTGCCAAGAAAAATCAAGCACACCTATACAGTCTTTCCCTCACTAGAACAGACTTTTTGGCAGGATTATATCCTCCATTTACAGCATAATTAAAATTAAACATCTGACTTTTTAGTGTTACTTGGACTTGCTAATGCATACAGCTAGAGGTCTGTATTTAACAGCTTTCTTTAGTGAGTCTCAGCAATTTATAATAATGACAAATTAATTGATGCGTAACTTACACTAATTCCAATGAAATCATGACTTCACCCAATATTTACTGGGTTTTTTTTTTTGTTTTTTTTTTCCAATTAAGAACACTTGCTGTATATTACTAATTACTTTTAACTGGTATTCCTTACTGTAGTTTTTTAGTCATATTTCAGAAGGAAAACTAATCAATTTATACAGTAGACATGGTACAATTACAGTGAAGTCTAATATATCTTCACTAATTTGTCTGAACTTGCAATATATAATGTATATATTTCTTTTACAAAATTACATATTACTACAAATTTTTAATTAAATAATACCTGCAACATTATGGCTTCTGTTTCTTTCTAGTGATATATTGATGGTAAACTGTAAGAACTGAATGTAACAGATATCCAGAAATATATGGATTTTATTATAGAAATGTTGTAGTTATGTATTTTAATTATTCTATCTCAAACACACAAACCGTAGTATGTTTTCACCAAAAGTTGAGAGGACAAGAGACCCTCAACTAACTTGACCCCAAGAGGTGATAATTTATTATCGCTATTTGTATTATAATAGTCGATAGATGCCCTAACTAAGAACAGAATTACATTATGCTAGACACTGGCCAAACATGCAGTGTGAAACACTCTCTGATTAATTGACAGTCTTATTAGGCAAGACAGACAAAAGGTAGAAGGAGAAACAGACACACAAATGGTCTGGATATAGAATTCAGGTCTCTAGAATAGGGCCGGCTCTACAGTTTTTGCCTCCCCAAGCAGTGAAAAAAAACTGCCACCACGGATGGCAAAAGGGAGAAGCTGCCGCCGATTTGCTGCCGTGGCCGGCGGAACAGAGAAGCTGCCACCGAATCGGGACAGTGGAGTAGCCGCCGAATTGCTGCTGCCATGGAAACGCTGCCACCCCTTTCTAACTGCCACCCCAAGCACCTGCTTGGAACGCTGGTGCCTGGAGCTGGCCTTGCTCTAGAATTGCCATTCAGTGCCCTATCCACTGGACTTAAGTTCTTGAAACTCTAGTCTTTGTGACTACTTTCCAGAGTGGGTTCACCCTCTTATAGAAACCTTTTCCAACATGATTTTTTAGTAGCTTGTCCTTTAATTTTGAGACAGATGTAGCTGTAAGCTTTGCATTTTATATATGACTGCTTCAGACTGTACCATCATCTCTTATTATTTACATTACCATAGCATCTAGACATGGACCAGGACCTCATTGTGCAGGGCCCTATACAAACACAGAACAAAAAAAGACAGTCCCTGCCCAAAGAGTTTACTGTCTAAGCACAAATCAAGAGTCAACATACAGATACGGATAGACAGGGAAGTGCAAGGTAACAGTGAGACAATA
Organism: Lepidochelys kempii; assembly: GCF_965140285.1. Taxonomy (NCBI): domain Eukaryota; kingdom Metazoa; phylum Chordata; order Testudines; family Cheloniidae; genus Lepidochelys; species Lepidochelys kempii. Next base: position 85,735,724 of record NC_136380.1, read on the forward strand.
CTATTCAGTGGTAGACAGCGCTCTCACCACACCCAGTGGCCTAACCGTTGCCTTCTAACTGATGATACTTTTAGGTCTTACTGTAGTTTCCCCCTTTATTATTCCCAGAGAGTATTTTTGGATTATTTTGTAATTGTAAGTCTGGAGTGAGAGGAAATTATTTGAGGCTCCTGAGCAGAGCTCAGAGCTGACAAAGTTTGCCAAGTGGCTGCTGGATGTTACTACAGAAGGTTTTCATAGCCTGAGAGTTTTCTTAGAGCTGTATTCTACTAGAGCTACATCGCCTTCATCTAGTTTTGATTTGAGGATGTTGGCATCAATGCTATAGCCACAACTGCCAAGATTATTTCCTTTTGCTACCCTCTTTTATGTCTTTGTTTTTTAATTTGATTCAATGGGGGAAAGGCAGTGTACATAAATTTGGGTCCTTCTGCTCCATGTTACTTGTTCTTTTTCCTCCTCTCTCTATATTCATATTATTATGACTATCCTTCTGTGAAGCTTTCATTCCTTATTCTGGCATGCTGACATCTCTCCCCTCCCCTCCCCCCCCATCATTGTTGAAAACATGTAGGAAAAAAACCATTAAAATGCAGCAGCCACCTCCATAAACCCCTACATCCTCAACATAAACAATACAGCTGCTTTTTCCAAGGTTTTTATTGGTAAGATTTATAAATTTAAACCTTGTTTTGCCATAATAGATCACTTTTAAAATATTAATGATGTACATAATGACAACACAATGCATGGACACTATATTCCTTCCAAATAGTCTGCTCAGTGATTAAAAAAGTATAGTCATTAGAATTTGACTTCCAACATTCATCTAACTGGTGACCAATCCAAAAAAAGAACTTACCATTTTAGGACATTTATATATTTGTTAAGGCAGAACAACAACAACAAAAAAAACCCAAGCTTTGTGATTTATAGCTCTTTAATAACTTAAATAGATGGTAGGTCCTAACCAGGCCTATGTGCAAAATTACATAATTTGTCAAAATTACCTCCCTAGTTTTGTTTCACCATTTTTATCCACAAAATGACACAACATTCCAATGTTCTGTCTATCTTCAAAATGAAAACAATTTTTCTAGACATTCAGAAATATTCATGTTAAAACATACAACCACTTATGGCAAAACATGAAAATCCTCAAATTTTAAGCACATTGAAAATATTTTGGGCACCTCTAATCCCAATAATCTATTTTCAAAGCAAGATCAGTTGCCAGCATGATTAAGCCTTACATAGCACTATTAATTCCCATGGCTCCTGCCAGATGGATTGTAAAATGTGTAGTATCAACCTCTAATTGCTCAGTTTCTCTTAGTGAAAAAGGGATTGTGTTCAACAGATTGATCAGATATTTTGCAAGAGGCCAATGTCAACTTCAGGACATAGATAATATGGAACTATTTTTTACAGAAGACAACATTTGTGGAATAGCAGCAGGTTAAATGTGAATATTTTACTAAGCTACAGTATGAAATAGGGGGAAAAAGACAAATGACTCAAAGTTGTACTGCATATACAGTGAGCCTGATTTTCAGAGATACAGAGCACCTTCAGCTCCCATTGCCTTCAGCATCCTGCTGTCACTTGCACAACTTCCTTGACATGAAGAGGTGTAACTGTGGGATGAATTTGTTCCCAGATGCGTACCCAGTAAGATTTTTCTAATGGATCCAATAATGATAACTAAACATGTGGGAAAACACACATATCACAACCCACAGGTAATATATGATAAACAATTGTCCCATTAGAGGTTATGATATAACATGTATAGTACATACTATGGTTGGATGTTGCCATTTAAAAAGTGAAGTGAATTTTGGGGCCTCAAAATTTCTGCCATTTTAAAATAATAATAGGAACATAGAAATTTCCAGATTAGAACATGCTAGTGGTTCATGTAGTTCAATATCCTGCCTCACACAGCAGCCAGTATTAGATACTTCAGAGAAAAATACAAGAAACCCTGTAGTTGCTGATTAGAAGATAGCTTCTCCTATGGGGCAGGCTATCTCGTAATACCTGTCAGTGAGTAGTTGGCTCACACCCTGCAGCATGAGTGTTTATATCCCTTTAAAACATATCTAATATAATATGCAGATCAGGATAAGTAAAGAGAACATCAGAGATCTGATCAGTTTGAATGATTTCAAATCAGTGGGGCCAGATGCTATTCATCCCAGGGTACTGAAGGAATTAGCTGAAGAAATCTTGGAGCCACTGGAAATAATATGTACAAACTCATGGATGACAGGAAAGGTCCCAAAAGACTGGAGAAGAGCTAACATAGTGTCCACCTCTGAAAAAGGGAAAAAGGAGCAGCTGGAGAACTATAGATCAGCCTGACTTCGATACCTAGTCTATAGTTCTCCAGCTTCTCCTTTTTCCCCTTTTCAGAGACTGATACTCCTAGAGCAATGTATAAATCATGTAATTTGTGAATACCTGGAGGATGAATGGGTAATCACTAGCAGCCAGAATAGATTTACCAAGAACAAACCATGCCAAACCAGCTTGAAAACCATCTTTAACAGGGTAATTGATTTGGTGGATCAGGGGAATGCAGTGGACATAATATACCTGGACTTCAGCAAGGCTTTGACATTCTGATAAGTAATCTGGAGAAATGCAGGCTCAAGAGAACTACCATTAGGTCGATACATAATTGGTTAAGCAAACACAAACAAAGAGTAACTATTAATCGAATGATGTCAGTTTGGAGGGAGGTTTCAAGTTGGGCTCCACAGGGATCTGTTCTGGATCCAGTATTGTTTAACATCTTTATTAATTACCTGGATGTATGTATAGAGAGCATTCTGATCAAGTCTGCAGATGACACAAACTGGGTGGGGGGGTTGCCAATACTTTGGAGGATATAGCTAAAATTCACAGGGATCTTGATAAATTGGAGAACTGTGCTATAGACAACAAAGAGGAAATTCAATAAAGACAAATGTAAGTTACTTGTAAGCGGGATACTGGGAGGAAGCACAGGCAGGAATGTCTGCGAGGGGAGGGCTCCTGCCTCATACTGAGAATGAGGGGCGATCTGCAGGTTATCTCAAGTGCTTATATACAAATGCACAAAGCCTTGGAAACAAGCAGGGAGAACTGGAGGTCCTGGTGACGTCAAAGAATTATGACGTGATTGGAATAACAGAGACTTGGTGGGATAACTCACATGACTGGAATACTGTCATGGATGGTTATAAACTGTTCAGGAAGGACAGGCAGGGCAGAAAAGGTGGGGGAGTAGCACTGTATGTAAGGGAGCAGTATGACTGCTCAGAGCTCTGGTACGAAACTGCAGAAAAACCTGAGTGTCTCTGGATTAAGTTTAGAAGTGTGAGCAACAGGAGTGATGTAGTGGTGGGAGTCTGCTATAGACCACCGGACCAGGGGGATGAGGTGGATGAGGCTTTCTTCTGGCAGCTCGCGGAAGCTACTAGATCGCACACCCTGGTTCTCATGGGTGACTTTAATTTTCCTGATATCTGCTGGGAGAGCAATACAGCGGTGCATAGACAATCCAGGAAGTTTTTGGAAAGCATAGGGGACAATTTACTGGTGCAAGTGCTAGAGGAGCCAACTAGGGGGGGAGCTTTTCTTGACCTGCTGCTCACAAACCGGGAAGAATTAGTAGGGGAAGCAAAAGTGGATGGGAATCTGGGAGGCAGTGACCAAGAGTTGGTTGAGTTCAGGATCCTGACACAGGGAAGAAAGGTAAGCAGCAGGATACGGACCCTGGACTTCAGGAAAGCAGACTTCGACTCCCTCAGGGAACGGATGGGTAGGATCCCCTGGGGGACTAACATGAAGGGGAAAGGAGTCCAGGAGAGCTGGCTGTATTTCAAGGAATCCCTGTTAAGGTTACAGGGACAAACCATCCCGATGTGTCGAAAGAATAGTAAATATGGCAGGCGACCAGCTTGGCTTAACGGTGAAATCCTAGCAGATCTTAAGCATAAAAAAGACGCTTACAAGAAGTGGAAGGTTGGACATATGACCAGGGAGGAGTATAAAAATATTGCTCGGGCATGTAGGAATGAAATTAGGAGGGCCAAATCGCACCTGGAGCTGCAGCTAGCGAGAGATGTTAAGAGTAACAAGAAGGGTTTCTTCAGGTATGTTGGCAACAAGAAGAAAGCCAAGGAAAGTGTGAGCCCCTTAATGAATGAGGGAGGCAACCTAGTGACAGAGGATGTGGAAAAAGCTAATGTACTCAATGCTTTTTTTGCCTCTGTCTTCACAAACAAGGTCAGCTCCCAGACTGCTGCGCTGGGCATCACAACGTGGGGAATACATGGCCAGCCCTCTGTGGAGAAAGAGGTGGTTAGGGACTATTTAGAAAAGCTGGACGTGCACAAGTCCATGGGGCCGGATGAGTTGCATCCGAGAGTGCTAAAGGAACAGGCGGCTGTGATTGCAGAGCCATTGGCCATTATCTTTGAAAACTCGTGGCGAACCGGGGAAGTCCCGGATGACTGGAAAAAGGCTAATGTAGTGCCAATCTTTAAAAAAGGGAAGAAGGAGGATCCTGGGAACTATAGGCCAGTCAGCCTCACCTCAGTCCCCGGAAAAATCATGGAGCAGGTCCTCAAAGAATCAATCCTGAAGCACTTACATGAGAGGAAGGTGATCAGGAACAGTCAGCATGGATTCACCAAGGGAAGGTCATGCCTGACTAATCTAATCACCTTCTATGATGAGATTACTGGTTCTGTGGATGAAGGGAAAGCAGTGGATGTATTGTATCTTGACTTTAGCAAAGCTTTTGACACTGTCTCCCACAGTATTCTTGTCAGCAAGTTAAAGAAGTACAGGCTGGATGAATGCACTATAAGGTGGGTAGAAAGTTGGCTAGATTGTCGGGCTCAACGGGTAGTGATCCATGGCTCCATGTCTAGTTGGCAGCCGGTGTCAAGTGGAGTGCCCCAGGGGTCGGTCCTGGGGCCGGTTTTGTTCAATATCTTCATAAATGATCTGGAGGTTGGTGTGGATTGCACTCTCAGCAAACTTGCGGATGATACTAAACTGGGAGGAGTGGTAGGTACGCTGGAGGGCAGGGATAGGATACAGAGGGACCTAGACAAATTGGAGGATTGGGCCAAAAGAAATCTGATGAGGTTCAATAAGGATAAGTGCAGGGTCATGCACTTAGGACGGAAGAACCCAATGCACCGTTACAGACTAGGGACCGAATGGCTAGCCAGCAGTTCTGCGGAAAAGGACCTAGGGGTGACAGTGGACGAGAAGCTGGATATGAGTCAGCAGTGTGCCCTTGTTGCCAAGAAGGCCAATGGCATTTTGGGATGTATAAGTAGGGGCATAGCTAGCAGATCGAGGGACGTGATCGTCCCCTTCTATTCGACATTGGTGAGGCCTCATCTGGAGTACTGTGTCCAGTTTTGGGCCCCACACTACAAGAAGGATGTGGATAAATTGGAAAGAGTCCAGCGAAGGGCAACAAAAATGATTAGGGGTCTGGAACACATGACTTATGAGGAGAGGCTGAGGGAACTGGGATTGTTTAGTCTGCGGAAGAGAAGCATGAGGGGGGATTTGATAGCTGCTTTCAGCTACCTGAGAGGTGGTTCCAGAGAGGATGGTTCTAGACTATTCTCAGTGGTGGAAGAGGACAGGACAAGGAGTAATGGTCTCAAGTTGCAGTGGGGGAGGTTTAGGTTGGATATTAGGAAAAACTTTTTCACTAGGAGGGTGGTGAAACACTGGAATGCGTTGCCTAGGGAGGTGGTGGAATCTCCTTCCTTAGAAGTTTTTAAGGTCAGGCTTGACAAAGCCCTGGCTGGGATGATTTAATTGGGGATGGGTCCTGCTTTTGAGCAGGGGGTTGGACTAGATGACCTCCTGAGGTCCCTTCCAACCCTGATATTCTATGATTCTATGATTCTATGATACTACACTTGGGGAAGAAAAACCAAATGCACAAATACAGAATGGGGGAAAACTGACTTAGCATCAGCACTACTGAGAAGGATCTGAGAGTTTTGGTGGACCACAACCTCTACATGAATCAGCAATGTAATGCTATTGCAAAGAAAGCAAATGCTATTTTAAGTTGGACTCATAGAGGCATAGCATGCAAGGCACAGGAGGTGATAGTATCACTCCACTTGGTGCTGGTTAGGCCTCAGCTGGAGCACTGTGTCCAGTTTTGGTCTCTGATGTATAGAAAGGATGCAGCAAAACTGGAAAGGATCCGGAGGTGAGCGACAAAGATGAATAAAGAGATGGAATTCAAGCCATATGAGCAAAGGCTTAAGGAACTGGATATGTTTAGTTTAGAAAAGAGAAGAGTGCGGTGGGTATATGATAGAGGTCTTCAGATACTTGAAAGACTGTCAGAAAAAAGAGAAAAGTTGTTCTCTTTTGCCACAGAAGGCAGGAAAAGAGGCAATGGGTTCAAACTACATTATAGCAGATTTAGGTTAAATCTCAGGAAAAACATAGTAACTGTGAGAACAGTAGGACAGAGTGGCTCAAGAGGTTGTGGAAGCATCTTCTTGGATGGTGTAGACACAACAAATCCTACATTATGTCAGAGGGTTAGACTGGATGACCCCGTGATCCCTTCTAACCCTATAATTTTATGATTCTAACTGGATGTCCTCATTTTCAATATAACTATCTTAACCTTTTTTTGAATCGTACTAAAATCCTGGTCTTCCAGCAGTTAGTTCTACAGGTTTATTATGCACCATGTAAAAAAGGCAACACTTTTTCTATTTTAATTTTATTGCCATTCAGTTTCACTGACTGTCCCATATTTCTTTTACTATGAAAAAGGGTTAATAGGAGCACCTGATTTATCTTCTTTAGGTACAATATGTCAGTTTGTATACCTGTATCAGGTTCCATCTAAATTGTCTCCTTCATGAGAAACTGCACCTACCTTTTAATCCACCTTTATTCCATGTTTGTAAACATTTTTGTTGTCTTTGAACCCCTTCTATTTGTACTATATATATTTTGAGACTGGATGATAAGAAGAGTACATAACATTCAGGTTGAGGGCTCACCATCAATTTATGTAATGCCAAGGTTATTTATGGTTATTTATGGTTATTTGCAGGTTTATTTATGTATACTAACCATCTTTTTGGTTTGTTGAACACCATACCACTTTGAGAAAATGTTTTTATTGAGTTGACCAAAGTGGGGCCATAGGACTGCTCTACATGCAAATTTCATAGTGGAATAACTATTTCAGTTAGGGTTTTTTTTGTTTGTTTTGTTTTCTTATGTTTTTTACCAAAATAGTTATAGTAGTAAAATTCCAAGTATGGGAACAGTTATACTGGTATACAAGTGCCTTATACTGGCACAGTTTATTCCCCTTTTCAAATGGAGTAGCCATATCAGGAAAAGCACATTTATACTGATGTAAGCAGTTTTGGAATTAGATTTGATCAAAAAATATAGTTAAACATTGATTTCCCAGCACACGCACAAACCTACAAAAATATTTCTATTTATGATAACTGATAGTCAAATTACAAAAAATGCTGCTTGAGAACTTGAGTTTGACTTAAGGATAGTTACTTTCTATAGCTTGACTTGTGATGTCGGCAATTTGTATTTTAACACTTACAAAGCTTGAACTTTTTGAATCTCAGCATCTACTGTCATTCAATATCTATTGCTGAGAGGGTCTCAGAGCTTGGGCTGCAGCCCAAGCCCAGAAATCTACAAAGCAATGAAACAGCCCCACAGCCTGAGACAAGTAAGCCCGAGTCAGTAGGCATGGGCCAGCCATGGGTTTTTATTTGCTGTGTAGACATACCCTGAAAATCCAAGAGGGAGTGATAGCTCAGTGGTTTGAGCACTGGCCTGCTACACCTGGGGTTCTGAGTTCAATCCTTGAGGGGGCCATTTAGGGTTCTGGGGCAAAAATTGGGGATTGGCCCTGCTTTGAGCAGGAGGTTGGACTAGATGACCTCCTGAGGTCCCTTCCAACCCTGATATTCTATTAAATGTTTCTGAGTTATTTTGATATAGTTCTATACTATTCTTCCAACATTTATCGTTGCTCTGTCCACATTGTAGTTCATCATTGCTTGTTGCATCTGGCTGTATTTTTAGGAGTATGAAACTACTTGAAGATTTAGAATTTCATGTATCCTCTTTATATAGGGCTAAATGCCACCATCACTTACTTCTGTAGACTTAACTGAGCATGTATTGGTGATATTCAATGTTCAGTACCTAATCCTCATTACTAAATAACATATTGGTGACCTTCCACAAGTAATCAATAACCTTTTATTGAACATCAAAAGTAATCTTCATTGTTTGTAGATGTTACGGGGCTTATTCCTTCGCCCACTTACTTCCCTGGTCCTTCTCGCATAAACAGAGAGCAACAATACCCGAAGTCCAAAGGTGCAAACAATTCAATGTTTATTGGGGTGAACTTCCAGCAAGCATGACTCCAGTTTCCTTCTTTAGTGTCCCCCTTCCCAGCTCTGACACCACAGAGCCTTACACCTCTGTCCCTGTTCCCATTCCTGCCCTTAGCAAAACATGATTCCAATTTCCCCACCCCCATTCCCTGTTCCAATTCCCCCCCCACACACACACACCCCTCACTGCCTGATTGACTGCAGACTATATAGTAAAACTTGAGTTCTGCTTAGCTATACCTTAACCAATCATTTTACTGAAATTTAACTAACCAATCCTAACATATTGTAACATGATTAGCTAACCAATTATATCCCACCACCTTAATTAGTTTACACCCAGCAAAATTAATTATACAGCAGACAGAAACAATCACAGAACCAGACAGAGATTATGCAGACAAACAATAGGGAAATGAGGACTACAGTGGTAGAACAATCACAGAAATGAGGATTTCACATCCCAGCTATTGATAAGTGAGTTCTTGCCAGACAGGATGCTATCAAACTAAGTTTCCTTTTACATCTTCTAAGCACTTCCCTTTCTCTGGAGGCGATAGGCATTATCAGGACAGGGTTGTATTCCTAACAGTAAGAGAAGGCTTACACCGGCAGACAGTGATTTTGATTCTTTCTTTTATACCTCTATAACTAGCCAAGTGATAAGAATACACCTAAATTCTTAGAGTATAGGCCTGAATATCTATATCCTAACACTATATTTTATCAAATCATACTGTGGGCCCACTGCTACTCCCATTGAAGTCAATGGCAAAATTATCATTGAAAATTCAGTGGAAGCAGAACCATGACCCTATATGAAGATGCATATGCTACTCCTGAGGGAATTCTGTGCAACCGCATATGCACATAATTCGTATCCTGAGCAGATTTTTTTTTCTGCAGAAATTACATTCTGCTGGAGAGATGCTGCAGTTACGCCTTTTGCCCGTGGGGCTGTGTGGCACCAGAACAGACAGCAGCTGCACCTGGGTGTGAGCAGCTCCAGCTGTAGATAGGGAATAGAAGAGACTGCTTTCCTCACAGCACCGCGTTGGGTCAGGTCAGGTGGCACAGGATATGGTGGGACAGACAGAACGTGGCACATGGGGCTAATGTGGAAACATACTGTGGTGGGTGCTGAATGGGAGTGGGGATACAGGGACATACTAAGACAGGAGTGAGGGGGTAGCTGAGTGGGGGTTCAGGGACACATGTGGGAGGGGCTGGTGAGTGGGGGTGCAGGGACATAAGTAGATGGGGAGGATGTGGCTGAGTGGGGGTGCAAGGACACATGAGGGCAGGAGGGTGCAGGGACATATGGGGACAGAGCAAATGTGCCTGACTGAATGAAAAAGACAGGGGTCAGCCAGGGTCTGCATGGGGGAGGCTCCCTAACAATCCACCCCCAATAAAACTGATCCATACTTCTCTCACCCACACACAACAATCCTCCAAGTTCACACCCAAGCTCCTTCCCAGCAATTACTTCTCTCTCCCTCAGCTCCTCCATAACCCTGACTCAGCCAAACCTTTGCACTGCTTCTGAGGACATGAGAAATATGTTTATGTATTGTAGTTTAAATGAATTATTACTCAGAGTTCTGTATTAATATGCCTAGTAAGGAATCTATTTGTCAAAAAAAAAAAACATATCCTAAATCGTTTTTGTTGTGTGCATGTGATGTTCCCCGGTGTTATCCGGACCGGTGATCTGCTAGGGTACTCCAATCCTTGACTCTGGGAGCCAGCATTACCCTGCTCTGCTGTGAAAATAGATTATTAGGATTAGAAGTGTGCAAAATATTTCAATGTGCTTAAAATGTTCACGCACAGCCTCTAGCATGTAAGCTGCTCCCAGCTATGTGAGTGAGCACCTTTGGCCAGCCGCTACTTGGATTGTGCAACCAAATGACACTAGCCAATATCTCTGGTCCAGACACAACCCTAGGAACTTCCATCTTCCAGTGTCCAGTTTTTCCTGCTGGACACTGCAAGTTTATATGAGTTTGCCAATTTAACAAAGTAATTCATATATACTAGGCTTCTTATCCCAAGGGGAGTCTCTGACATGCTTCAAACCAAACACACTGCTTCAGATAGAATATACAAACAAATTTATTAACTACAACAGATAGATTTTAAGTGATTATAAGTCAAAGCACAACAAGTCAAATTTGGTCAAATGAAATTTTAAAAAAAGGCATTCTAAGCTGATCTTAATACTTTCAATGCCCTTACAAACTTAGATGCTTCTCACCATAGTCTGGCTGGTTGCCCTTCAGCCAGGCTCTGCCCTTTGATCAGTGCTTCAGTTGCTTGGTTGTGGTGTCTGTGGATGGAGGTGGAAGAGAGAGAGAGCAGGGCAAATGTCTCTCCCTTTTGTCATGTTCTTTCTTTCCTCTTGGCTATGCCCCTCCCCTTCAGAATCAGGTGAGTATTACCTCATCATAGTCCCAAACTGACCCAGGGAAGGGGGGTGACTTACACGACAGTCCAACAGATACTTTGTTGCTGCCTAGGCCTTTGTTCCTGTGAGGTTGGGCTGAGTTTGTTCCTGTTTAGATGTGAACTGCCCCTCTGCTCGTGGAGAGCTTTGCCTGGGCTTGTTTTAAGCCATGAGGACACATTTTCAGCCTTATAACTATATACATGAAATTACAACCTATAGCATTACTATAACTACAATGCTTAGTGCATCATGAGCCTTCTGAAGACACCTGACATGACAAACTTTGCATTGGATATCACACAGTCATATTATAAGGATGAACATGGGGGTGCAGGGTGTTCCTCCAAGTTACAGAGTGTCACACTGTATCATTAGAACCATTACAGACATACTTTCTGACGGGTATTTTGAAATAAATTACCAAAGTAATTGATACTGGTTTGATTATATTGTGTTATTTTGACAAACAAAATATGCAGAATTTTGAACAGAATTTTTAATTTTGGGGGGCAGAATTCCCCCAGTAGTAATATGCTTTAAAAGCCAGAAAAGACACTCTTTAGGCCAGATTCTCCACAACTCCATTGACAAGTAGAAATGTTCAGCAATGTTTAGGGAATAATATATAATGCACACCTGCAGCGAGGGGGCGTGGTCTCCCTCCCAGATGGATAGAAGGACAGCCGTGAACACCCCCTGGTGGGCAGAAGCAAGACACTTACACCTGCCCCACAAGAAGCAGAGGAACAGGACAGGAACTAGAAGTGTAAAATGCAGGCTCTCCAGCTCAGTTAGAGAGGAGCTGCTGAAGGAAAAGGATGTCTCTCACCCTCTGCTGGAAATCAGACCCAACAGTGACAGCTACAGTGCCAGAGACCTGCAGAGACTGCCAGGTCTGCCAGGCACTGGAGACACCAAGAAGTTAGTGGGGCTGCCATTAGTTGTTCATCCCAGTGAGATGAACAACAACTCTGGGACCCTGGTACCTTCCCCCCTCAAATGGGAGTGTAGGAGGTAGCCCAGGGAAGCCAAATATAGTTTGGTTGTGTTGCTAACAGTTGGTCAGTGTGTTGCAGTTGGATTTCCCTGCTGACCTAGTGGCCGACCACGCTGCTATTGTTAGGGCTCTGGACTGGGACCTGGTGGAGTTGGATGCTCCTGGGTCCCTCTATCTCCTGCCACCCCAACTGTGAGTGGCAGGCTCCTCACTCTAGGCCAAGAGGCCTGTGTTCATCGGTGCTCCACCAGAGCCAGCACCCCTGACTATTTGGTGCCCCGCCCTGCCTGCTGGCCTGGGTTTATAGATTTATTGCCTCTCTGTCCTGACTGCAGGCCAGATCCCTATAACTGTTTGGTGCCCTGCCCAGGATGAGGGCCCTGGGTGCCTAGACTCATTACTGATCTGTCCTGAATACAGGCCAGAGACTCCTAACAGCTTGCAGCCCCACCCTGGGTGAGGGCCTGGGTTTACAGACATTGCTGCTCTACCCTGATTTTAGGCCAGAGCCCTCTAACTGTTCGGTGACCTACCCAGTTGGAGGGCCAAGGCCCCTAGACTCATTGTTTGTCTACCCTGCTGAGTGGCGGAGACCCTGGTGTTAATTCCCCCTCAAGGGAGGCCTTGTAGCAAGGGGGCATGGCCTCCCTCCCAGATGGATGGAGGGACAGCCGCAACTGCCTTACAATACCACTATTCCTTATTACATTATAATAAATATGCTCTTGTAGACTCTTCCTCAAGTACAATGAAACTGTAACAGAAATGTAGTAAGTACCCTTATTGTCATATAATTTATATGCAAATAGCAATAATCATAGGTTAAAAAAAAGTATTTGTAAAACAATTACATCTGATGCATGTTATAAGGTAAACAACCCCCTGAAGCATGAATAAAACTTAAATGTGGAAGAGATGTGTTATGCTCTCAGTCCTTTTATTGGCATGAAGACATTTGAATGAACCTGGGCTCTGCAGCTTGTAAACTCAGCTATTCTAAAACCACTCTCAAGGGCAACATTGGTGTACTGGAAAATGTCACTTCAGCATGTGCAATAAACATGTAGTTTATATATATTGTAGTTTATGAAGAACTACATACTCTGTTCTAATTTTAAAAACTGCACAAAAACATATTAACTACATCATTACAAATATATTTTAACATAAACTATCTACTTTTTAATTGTTTGGTTAAGAGAGGAGATAAATGCTTGATTAGGAATTTGGTTCAACTTTAGTGAATTGTATTACACAAAAGCAAACGTGTTTAACACAGATAAGAAAAAAATGTATCTAAACCAAACCCTCAGGTTGTGTTTTCTTTAACAGCACGATAGTGGAGAGTTGATCTTTTTATTTTATTTATTTATTTTATTTTTTGTAACTTTTCCATTTTTAAGAATGGTTAAAAGGAATGTAATATAACAAATTAAGCCACGTTAATCTTGAAGAATGAAATCATGGCTTCTGCAAGGAAACAGAAGTATGTGTTTCGAATATATCTATGTATCTAGATCAACTAATCTTGATTAAACTGACTTGAAATAAATAGGTGTGTCTACTAACTTTGGAATCAGATATACTGTAATTCACTGAGGTTGCAATTTGATTGGGTGGTGTGGTCAGAGTGAAAGCTGGAGACATGTAGGTAGGAATAGCGGTCAGTAGGTTTCCGGTATAATGTCACGGCTAACCTGGTGGCTGAACTTTGTGACTTTGTCCTTACCCATAACTATTTTACATTTGGGGACAATGTATACCTTCAGATCAGCGGCACTGCTATGGGTACCCGCATGGCCCCACAGTATGCCAACATTTTTATGGCTGATTTAGAACAACGCTTCCTCAGCTCTCGTCCCCTAACGCCCCTACTCTACTTGCGCTATATTGATGACATCTTCATCATCTGGACCCATGGAAAAGAAGCCCTTGAGGAATTCCACCATGATTTCAACAATTTCCATCCCACCATCAACCTCAGCCTCAGTGCTAATAAACAATGGTCACATAAACACCACCCTATACCGGAAACCTACTGACCGCTATTCCTACCTACATGCCTCCAGCTTTCACCCTCACCACACCACATGATCCATCATCTACAGCCAAGCTCTGCGATACAACTGCATTTGCTCCAACCCCTCAGACAGAGACAAACACCTACAAGATCTCTATCAAGCATTCTTACAACTACAATACCCACCTGCGGAAGTGAAGAAACAGATTGATAGAGCCAGAAGAGTTCCCAGAAGTCACCTACTACAGGACAGGCCTAACAAAGAAAATAACAGAACGCCACTAGCCGTCACCTTCAGCCCCCAACTAAAACCCCTCCAACGCATTATTAAGGATCTACAACCTATCCTGAAGGATGACCCAACACTCTCACAAATCTTGGGAGACAGGCCAGTCCTTGCCTACAGACAGCCCCCCAACCTGAAGCAAATACTCACCAACAACCACATACCACACAACAGAACCACTAATCCAGTAACCTATCCTTGCAACAAAGCCCGTTGCCAACTGTGCCCACATATCTATTCAGGGGACACCATCACAGGGCCTAATAACATCAGCCACACTATCAGAGGCTCGTTCACCTGCACATCCACCAATGTGATATATGCCATCATGTGCCAGCAATGCCCCTCTGCCATGTACATTGGTCAAACTGGACAGCCTCTACGTAAAAGAATAAATGGACACAAATCAGATGTCAAGAATTATAACATTCATAAACCAGTCGGAGATCACTTCAATCTCTCTGGTCATGCAATTACAGACATGAAGGTCGCTATCTTAAAACAAAAAAACTTCAAATCCAGACTCCAGCGAGAAACTGCTGAATTGGAATTCATTTGCAAATTGGATACTATTAATTTAGGCTTAAATAGAGACTGGGAGTGGCTAAGTCATTATGCAAGGTGGCCTATTTCCCCTTGTTTTTTCCTACCCCTTTCCCCCTCTCCCCCCCGACGTTCTGGTTAAACTTGGATTTATGCTGGAGGTGGCCCACCTTGATTATCATGCACGTTGTAAGGAGAGTGGTCAGTTTGGATGAGCTATTGCCAGCAGGAGAGTGGGGTGGGAAGAGGTATTGTTTCATGATCTCTGTGTATATAATGTCTTCTGCAGTTTCCACAGTATGCATCCGATGAAGTGAGCTGTAGCTCACGAAAGCTTATGCTCATATAAATTGGTTAGTCTCTAAGGTGCCACAAGTACTCCTTTTCCTTTTGCGAATACAGACTAACACGGCTGTTACTCTGAAACCTGTCATCGGAGAACAAGTTGCTATTGAACTAGGAGCTACCCAGGTGTCCCTTATCTACCTTATAAAGCTGTTTACATAACCTTCTGTGAAAACGGAAATGAAGAAATCAAAGACCCTTGTGCTGAAAAGTTTGCAGCCTGTTTCTCCAGTAACTAGGGTTTACTTCAATGCCACACGGATTTTGTATTGGATGTAATGATGAAATAAGAATAAGGTGCTTGTAAAACAGAATAAAATTTTAATATACCCTAAAACCTACATAGCAGCAGTTTTCTTCTGTGTTTTCAGAGAGATGGTGAAAGCTAATAAATGGCTTTTGCAATAATAAAACTAGACACTATGAAGAAGGAAGATAACTCTCTTGATGCCATAAAGATATAAACCAATAACATTATAAATTTCCCAGCAACTTAGGAATTATGTATTACAAAAGCAAACATCAACCTCCTAAATGCCAATCAAAAGAAATACATTGAGGAAAATCTTCTGGTTCAGTAGAAGTAAGGAGGACTTTTATGCTGTTCTGGCCTCTAATATAGGACTTAGTTCTTTGAGGTCAAACTCTTCCCACAAGTATTTTGAGATGAAGGAGATTGAGTTGGCCTTCCAAATAGCTAGCAGGGTGGGACAACTTGCCTTCCTGAATATGAGGGAGTTGGGAGGCGGAAATAGACAGTGAAAATGTTTCATAAAAGAAGGTAGAAAGAGTTGAAATTTGTTAAGCCCCATTTCCATTTTTGAAAATCTTGACCTAGAATATTTTGAAAAACTGCTATTACAGAGACTGCCAGGGGGAATGAACTGAATCAGAACAGACACAACTTGGGAAAAGTTTGTCTTGGGTTGCACTGGAGAACACTGGCAATAATGAAGGCCTGAAACCAGCCCTTACATTTATTGTTTTTAAGTACTTGTGCCCAGTTACACCAATTTAAACCTAGAATAATTCCATTAATTTTATCAGAAATACAGTAGTCTGTATCTATACTAGTGCAAGTGTAACACCGTCAGACCCTGGTTGTCCCTGGGCAGGATCGAATCTGGGACCTCTGGAGTTTAGTGTCATATGGCCTTTAGCTAAGGCTGTAGAGCAGACTCATTAAACTCTCTCTAAGTGGTCTTGGTGCGACTAGATGGGACAGAACCCCACAGCCAGGAGTGTGGGGGTTACACAAGGCAATCGGAATTTGGCCCTGATTATAAACTGCTCTGTCAATGAGGTTGAGTCTTATTTTTCTAAATTCAATCATCTAGAAAGCTGTGCTCTATTCCATATCTAAATAATAGCAGTAGACAGTTCCATTGCATTTTCAAGAGGATAATGCTATCATGGATTTCTCTTTCTTTCTCATATCTAGAAGGCAAAAGTTAGCAAGCTTTCAAGAACCAATGAAAGCATCTAAGGTTTCACACTTTCATTTTGGTTTGGAGCATTTTGCAACCATGTTCAGTTTCATTGTAGATGCCACCACTATGAAGCGGTAAACAGCAGTTTTGCCCAGCTGTATCCCCATGCTTAATTATACTTTGAATAGTATTTTCCTTTGATTAACATTTATTCAGGAAATTAGGTACACTTTAAGAGCAAGAACAAATATGAATCTTTTTAAGAAACTGTTGAGGGCTGGGTTCCATGGCTATCTATATTTTCCTCATATAAAACCACGTCTGTCTAGTGAATAGCATCCTTGGTATTCTTTATGGATAAGAATAAAGTCTACAGCACTTCTCCTGGGAAAATTCTACTTTTCATTGTATCTCTGTGTAGGGATATTTTTGAGAATAAAGAAAAATAAATAGGCTAACTCTGCAATATTGGAAGAAAACAATAAGAAATCATAGGTTTCTGTTCTACAGAATGATTCTTCTAGTCTTATTGATCCATTAGGGTATAAATGGAAAATCCACCCCAACCCCCGCCTTTACACAAAAAGTGTTGATTTATCTATTCCAGTATCCTGAAGGTAAAAGCAAAAGTTATTTAAAAGGACCTTGGATTAGTCTTTATAACCTCTTTACCAACATAAAATATACCAACATTGTATATACATTTTAAAAAACAGTTCAATTCCTATAATATAAGGGGTTGATCTATGTCCATATTCACAGGGGTTCCTCTTGTGGCATAAGGTACCACTCAGTGTCAGAAAGGGTGTCACAATATGCCCCTAAGATAATAACCAGTAGCTTCTAATACATGTGGGAAGAGTCTGATTCATTTATTCATACTTAAAAAGTACCTTACACCAAGAATAGTCCCACTGAAATCAATGCGGCAACTTGTGGATAGGGTAATAAATACTTAGCTTGAGTAAGAGATCAGAACCTCTCCAAAAGCAACCATCCATAAGCAATATATAGGTATTTTCTGGGGTGATTTTCAAAGATAATTAGTACCCACAGCTTCCATTCTCTTCATTGAAGGATGCAGGCGCTCAGTACAGAATTTCAGAAAGTCAGGCTTTTCTTCTCTACAGTGAAAAACAGTCTCTACAGTTGAAGTGTTGTATACAGAATGCACTAATGCATGTCATAACAATGGCCCAGATTGTGAACCCCCTATTCACAGTTGTGAGCTGTTCCTCATACAGATAATTCCATTGATTTCAATAGGATTACTCATTAATGAGAGTAAAGGATTCACAGTTTCACTTAATGTTTCTTACATCCAGATCTGTTCTAGGTCTGTTTTACTGCCTAAAATAGATGCAGAAGAGGAAACATTAACATACTGGTGAGAGGGCATTTTTTATAGTTACCGCAAGAGTTAACCAAATCTTTACTTCAAAATCTACTTTAGTAAATGGAACAAAATTGTTACCATGTGCTCTTGTGGGCTCCTGAAAGTAACGTCACGTTAGTGAAAGCAGAACTGAAAAAAATACGTCGTCATCTGCAAATGTAAAGTCTTAATATTAGAGAACCTTAAATGAGTCTATGAGTTACAGAAAAATCTTTGACATAATGCTATTTCTGCCTAAAGTAATAAAATCCATGAACTAGAGAGGAAGGCAAGTTCTGATTTTGGGAATGAGAACCAAGAACTCCACGGCTCTAATCCCACTTCTGAAAATAACTCCCTTGGTGGATTTGACAAACCACCCAAGACTCTATCCGGCACACACACACACATATTTGGCCAAGATTAATTGACCAGATACAATTTTTAAATAGAATTTATACTAGCTATTATAGTGTATAATTTGTGTTACATTAATTTATGATTACTAGCAATATTCTAAGATGTGTGGTAACTGCTGCTCATACAGCAGAATTTTTCTTTATTATAGCTCTGAATGTGCCCATTAGACTTAAGGGGAAACTGAAAGGAAGAGAAGTAGGATATTACACAACTCTTTAATGTTTTTTTTTCTGTTTATAAAATGGGATCATAATAATCTCCACGTGCATATAAATAACCCCATAAAAATGACAAATACAATTGCAACTAAAAAGAGCTCTCCAAACTCTAGCAGAAATGTGTGTGTGCCATGAAAGTTAGCAATTTTGGTATCTGTTGAATCAAGTAGGAAAACCAAAATCAGATATGGGAGCCACTCCCCACAGAAAACACCTTACCATCAGATTTTGACCATGCAGATCTAGGATTTGTAATAAAGAACTTCCTAGCTAATCAGCCTGTTAGGATTGAAATACAAAATAAATAAGTGGCCTGTCTTAAAAAAGCCAGAACCAGAATCACACTTTATACTTCAGGCTCTATAAATCAAAAATCTGTACCCAGAAACAATTTGGAAGCCAGTGCAGTCTTTGAAGTGTTGGTCTGTGGAACATTCTTTCCATGGAAAGACTTTTATTGACTTCAGTAGAAGTGGATTAGGCCCCAGGAGCAAAACACTGTTTATTTGGCACCTGTACCGTAGGCTCTCAGAAGTTCTCTGTAAAGTCTTTAGCTAGAGCACATGGAAGTAATCCAGGCTGGAAGTGCCAGATGTCTGGAGACAGGTTTACGCCAAAGGACCATACATTGAGTTCATGTATATGGGTGAAAACTAGAAACAGTTCTACTGAAATGAATGAAATTACTCCACATTACAGAGACAAGATCAGAATCATATATGATAAAGTAGGCAGTGTGGTGTTGTAACTGAAGTATAAACCCCTGTAAATTTTTTTTGTTTGTTTTTTTATTTTCTCTCTTTCTTTCTCTGATGTTCAGCTCACTGAAACCTGCCTCAGCCTCCACTGCCCCACTCCCCCTCCCAGAAAAATAAGCATGTTTAGAATGAATAAATCCAAGACATTGATCTCTGTCTCAGCATTTTGTAATGTTAGTTGCTCAATTTACTCCTCTGTTTAATGCAGCTGAATTCTTGTCAACGCATGGTAAGTACAATTCATCAGGTTTTTTTAATGATCTCTCTTTTCATTCCAAGCTTTACCCAATGTTTATCATGATGCAGCACAAGCCTTAAGGGAAATGGCAATTAAAATAGATAGCAAGATTGGAGGGATTTGTTCAGCACAGTTTGCATCAGTTTTAAATAGCTCCTTGCAGCTCTAATTTTTAAGAAATGTATGCTTATCTCTGAGAGTGTACAGAAGATTTGTGTAAACTGTATGATTCACAAAAGATTGCAATAACAGACACCCAGTCCCAGAGGAGTTGAAATTTAAAATGGGGACTTTTACTGGAAAAAGGTTTGTGGCAGTTCATATCAAAGTGAAGTTGACATTTTATTTCTCCTGCTTTCATTACTTTCTAAGACAGTTTTACAGCAAACCACCTGAAAATAATATGTTAAAGGTCAGTTCAATGTGAATTATTTTCAATAGGTCACATAACTAGAATGTTTACAAACTGTCCTTAAAAAATCCATTTCCAACTAGTAACAATTGGTCATTTAAGTGGGTATAAAAAACAAAAACCAAAAAACCCCAACTTTGCACACTGTTTACAGAAATCAACAGGTGGTTCCCTGTTTCTATTTAATCAAAAAAATCTGTTAGCTAGATCTGGAATCTGTACCTTCTGTAGACCAGATGTTGGGTACCTGAAGACTCTTTTTGGAAGCAAGCTACTATAGACTGACCAATTCAGAAATCATGTCAGGATATTTCAGCACCAGGTGCCATGATAAACACGCAGGGCCAAATGCTCATTTCTAAGCCACTAGCAATGCTGGAGTGACCATGCTGTAATGGCAGTCTCAGCAGGGATTTTGTGATTCTTGGCCAGAAATCCTCAAGAGATAGGGAAAGCTCATGTTAGAGCTGCAGCTCTACCACTGAGTGAAAGGTTGTATTATGTACCGTCTGCCCACCCTGCCCTGCCAAACTATTCCAGCTCTGCTGGTCAGCGCAGAGAGAGCACCTGCGACAGGGACCCCACCTCTTAGCACTCTCAGGAACCTAGTGTCACCAACGCTATCTTTAGACTTGGAACTTGGGGTGTGATTCCCAGGTCACATAGACATATTCTCACTAGTTGTCATTGAGCAAGTGCACTAAAATAATAGTGTAGACATGGTAGCATGGGCAGTGGCAAGCAGCAGAATGGGCTATCCTCCCCAAGGATGTACCCACAGGGTCCAGGCAGGTAGCTAGATCCTGTCTCTGCTCGCCATTGCCCATACTACCATGGGTAGTTTACTATTTTTAGCACGCTAGATCAATGAGAGCTAGCATGAGTATGTCTACTTGAGCTAGGACTCACACCCAAAGCTCCAAGTGTAGACGTAGCCCAACACTACTAAGCAGTAAGCCCTGGTCTACATGACAAGTTTAGGTTGAATTTAGCAGCGTTAGATTGATTTAACCCTGCACCCTTTCACACGACAAAGCCATCTTTGTTGACTTAAAGCGCTCTTAAAATCAATTTCTGTACTCCTCTCTGATGTGGGGATTAGTGTTGAAATCGACATTGCCTGGTCGAATTTGGGGTAGTGTGGATGCAATTCAACAGTATTGGCCTCCGGGAACTATCCCAGAGTGCTCCATTGTGACCACTCTGGACAGCACTTTCAACGCAGATGCGCTAGCCAGGTACACAGGAAAAGCCCCGGGAACTTTTGAATTTCATTTCCTGTTTGGCCAGTGTGGTGAGCTCATCAGCACAGTTGACCATGCAGTCCCAGAATCGCAAAATTGCTCCAGCATGGACCGAACGGGAGGTACTGGATCTGATCGCTTATGGGGAGACGAATCCACACTATCAGAACTCCATTCCAAAAGACGAAATGCCAATATATTTGTCAAAATCTCCAAGGTCATGATGAACAGAGGCTACAACAGAGATCCGCAGCAGTGCTGCATGAAAATTAAGGAGCTCAGGCAAGCCTACCAAAAAACCAAAGAAGCAAACGGCCCCAGACATGCCACTTCTATGATAAGCTGCATGCAATTCTAGGCGGTGCCCCTACCACTACCCCACTCCTGTCCATGGACACCTGCAGTGGGGAGTCTCACACAACAGTCATGAGGATTTTGGGGATGAGGAAGATGAGTTGAAGGAGGATAGCGCACAGCATGCAAGCTGGAGAAACTATTCTCCCTGGCAGCCAGGAACTGTTTATCACCCTAGAGCCAATAGCCTCCCAACCCTCCCAAGACAGGCTCCTGGACCATGAAGCCAGAGAAGGCACCTCTGGTGAGTGTACCTTTGTAAATATAATACATGGTTTAAAAGCCAGTGTGTTTAATGATTAATTTGCCCTGAAGACATGGGATGGATTCTTGGCCAGTACAGCCCCTCCTTTTAAATGGCCAACCCAATGGGTGCTTGGTATGGGAAAGGAGGGTGCTGCTGTTTGAAACCATTCCCACATATTATGAAGGTTGAAGAACCTGAAAGACTGTGGCTTGCCATGGCTGCCTGCAAGCTGAATTCAGTTGCTCGGCCCTGTGTGTGTGATCTCTCACACCAAACCAGCAAGCTCTCAATATAAGAGGCAAAATGCGACCTTGTACTGAAACACATGTGCTATGTAATGTTAACAGCTTGGTTCATCATGAAAAAGTCTACCCATTGTTCTCTTACATATGTCTTTTTAAATACTACTCTCCCTTTTTTTCCTCCAACAGCTGCAAATGTTTCAATGCTTCCCCTATCATCTCTGTCCCAGAGGCTAGCACAGATAAGAAGGCGAAAAAAATGCATTCACGATAAAATGTTCTCTGAACTCATGCAGTCTTCCCGCACTAAAAGAGCTCAGCAGAATGCATGGAGGCAAACAATATCAAAGTCCAGGAAAGCAGAAAATGAACGTGAGGACAGGAGGGACGAGCAAGATGAAAGGTTGCGGGAGCAAGAGGAGAGGTGGCGGCAGCGTGATGAGAGGAGGCAGGATGCAATGCTGAGGCTACTGGAGGATCAAACTGATATGCTCCGGCATCTGGTGGAGCTGCAGGAAAGGCAGCAGGAGCACAGACCTCCGCTGCAGCCCCTGTGTAACCGCTCACCCTCCTCCCCAAGTTCCGTAGCCTCCTCACCCAGATGCTCAAGAACACGGGGGAGGAGTGGGGCCTTCAGGCACCCAACCACTCCACCCCAGAGGACTGCCCAAGCAACAGAAGGCTAGCATTCAATAGGTTTTGAAGTGCAGTGTGGCCTTGTCCTTCCCTCCTCCCCTCATCCACCACCCCACCCGGTGCTTCCCTCCTCCCACATTCCTCCCGGGCTACCTGGGCAGTTATCCCCCTATTTGTGTGATGAAATAATAAAGAATGCATGATTTTGAAACAACAATGACTTTATTGCCTCTGCAAGTGGTGATCGAAGCGGGGAGGGTGGTTGGCTTACAGGGAAGTAGAGTGAACCAAGGAGACGGGTTTTCATCAAGGAGAATCAAACAGAAGTGTCACACCGTAGCCTGGCCAGTCATGAAACTGGTTTTCAAAGCTTCTCTGATGTGCAGCATGCCCTGCTGTGCTCTTCTAATTGCCCTGGTGTCTGGCTGTGTGTAATTATTGGCCAGGCAATTTGCCTCAATCTCCCATCCCGCCATAAATGCTTTCCCCCTTGCTTTCACAGTTATTGTGGAGCACACAGCAAGCAGCAATAACAGTGGGAATATTGGTTTTGCTGAGGTCTGACCGAGTCAGTAAACTGTGCCAGCGCACTTTTAAACATCCAAAGGCACATTCTACCACCATTCTGCACTTCCTCGGCCTGTAGTTGAACAGCTCCTGACTACTGTCCAGGCTGCCTGTGTACGGCTTCATGAGCAATGGCATTAAGGGGTAGGCTGGGTCCCCAAGGATAACTTTCAGCATTTCAACATCCCCAACAGTAATTTTCTGGTCTGGGAAGTAAGTCCCTTCCTGCAGCTGTTCAAACAGAACAGAGTTCCTGAAGACTTGAGCATCATGTACCTTTCCTGGCATTCCCACATTGATGTTGGTGGAGCGTCCCTTGTGATCCACCCGTGCTTGCAGCACCATTGAAAAGTACCCATTGTGGTTTATGTACTGGCTGCCAAGGTAACCCAGTCCCAAGATAGGGATATGCATTCCGTCTATTGTCCCACCATAGTTAGGGAATCCCATTGCAGTAAAGCCATCCACTATGACCTGCACATTTCCCAGAGTCACTACCCTTGATAGCAGCAGCTCAGTGATTGCGTTGGCTACTTGGATCACAGCAGCCCCCACAGTAGATTTTCCCACTCCAAACTGATTCCCGACTGACTGGTAGCTGTCTGGCATTTCAAGGTTCCAGAGGGCTATCACCACTCGCTTCTCAACTGTGAGGGCTGCTCTCATCTTGGTATTCTTGCGCTTCAGGGCAGGGGAAAGTAAGTCACAAAGTTCCATGAAAGTGCCCTTAAGCATGCGAAAGTTTTGCAGCCACTGGGAATCATCCCAGACCTGCAACACTATGCGGTCCCACCACTCTGTGCTTGTTTTCTGGGCCCAGAATCGGCGTTCCACTGCATGAGCCTGCTCCATTGCCACCAGCATGTCCAAATTGCCAAGGCCTGTGCTTTGAGAGAAGTCTGTATCCATGTCCTCATCACTCTCGTCACCGCGCTGCCATCACCTTCTCACCTGCTTTTGCAGGTTCTGGTTCTGCACATACTGCAATTTAATGCACAAGGTTTTTACAATGCTCATAACTGCCACAGTGATCTGAGCAGGCTCCATGCTTGCTGTGGTATGGCGTCTGCAGGAGAGCAGAGCTGCAGCGGAAGCGGTGGCTAAAGACAGATGCCACAAGAATAGATATTTATAGAGAACAACAAGAGGACCTATGAGGTGGATTGATGAGAGCAGGGGAGCAGAGTTGCAGCGGAAGTGGTGGAGGATGACAGTTAGCAGCATCCAGGACACAACAGCAGCGGTGTTAGTGAGCTGAGCTGAGAGGGCTGCACACTTTCCATGGTATGGTGTCTGTGTGGAAAAAAGGCGCAAAACGATTGTCTGCTCTTGCTTTCATGGAGGGAGGGGCGACTGACGACATGTACCCAAAACCACCCACGACAATGTTTTTGCCCCATCAGGCATTGGGAACTTAACCCAGAATTCCAATGGGTGGCAGAGACTGCGGGAACTGTTGGATAGCTACCCACAGTGCACTGCTCCGTAAGTTGATGGTAGCCACGGTAGTGAGGACGCACTCCGCTGACTTAATGTGCTTAGTGTGGACATACGCAATCAACTGTATAAAATTGATTTCTAAAAATCAACTTCTATAATATCGACCTTAGTGTAGACATACCCTAAATGTGCCTCTATTCCCCTATTGGTGTATGGCTGTCTCCTGTGCATAAGAGAGGAATTAGGGCTTCTTACACCCTTTTCACACTCACCTCTGACCCACTTTATTCAGCCACTACCTATGCCATAGCACATCTTTCCAGGGCTAGCTTGTGAATGAAAGAGAATAAATGACTGACTGGATTAGTGAAGAAATGAATAGCTCTTAATTAAAAATAAGCATGTGCAATATGACTTTATCTCTTGCAGTAGCCAGAGAAGGTTAAATATAGGTTTTATTATGGTATTCACCTTGATCACCTTGATCGATCGGTCCTTCAGCCCTTGTATAGATTACACCAGTCACCACACATCTTCCATTCTTCTCGTATCTTGGCCTTCCTTCTCCATGTGAGGCCATGTCTTTTCATCATAAACTCTTCCCATCTCTTTGGAGGTTGGCCAGGTGGTCATATCAGTTCCCCTGGGTACCATTCGATGACAGCTGCAGTCCATCGATTGTCAGTGAGCCTCGTTATATGCCCGGCCCATTGCATTTTACTGTACCTGCTCTCAGTGATGACATCCTGCACTCCACTCTGCTGTCTGATCACTTCATTGGGGACTTGGTTGAAGATTGAAATTCCCAGATTTCTTTTTTCCATCGCCCTCTCCAAGACAGACAGTTGCTGCTCCTCTGTCTTCGTGAGCACTTCATCAGTATGGTATTATCCTCCTTAATGCTACAGTTAAGGGTAAGGTGAGTGTTTCTATTAAATATCTTATTTCCAAGGGTTTATTTACTATCTTATAAAATCTGCCTTAGGCTAAAATCAGACTTAGGAGCTCCTAAGACACCTTTCTCTCCACCAATTTTATTATTGTTTAAAGAATTGTATGACAGCTTCACACAGGGAATGTTTTAAAGAAAATTAGAAAATTTGTTTTCGGATTCCATGGTTGTGTGCCAAACTCTCTTCTGTGGAAGCTGAGCTGATCATATATTTTTACTGAAATAGGCCATCATAGTCTGGCTGAAACATTTCTATCTTATTTTACTTTATTTTTGCCCTTGCAGAAATATGAAAGGAAGTTGTACATGACCTAGAGGAGATTCATTTGGTTAAATTTGCAAACACTAATAGAAGAAAACTGCATCCAAGAAGCTTGAACCCAACTAATTTCTATGAAAATTGTGTCAAGATCAGTGGTGGATAAAATTATTGCAAATTCACATAATGAACATTAGCATGATCCTTGTCTTTAACCTCTAAACATGTCATTATATCAAGGTTAATGTTTAAAAGACTTCTGACAATGTCACTGGAATTGAATTTTCTACAGCACTCTTTAAGGACAATAATTTACATATTTGGTCATGCCAAATGCAAATTCACTTGAAAAAGTTTAGATTGCTCACAATATTTAATATTATTGTTAAATACCAGTTATTAAATAAAAAAGATTGAAGTATATTTTTGTTATTGTTCACGTGCAGCTCTCTCCTTGGGAATAAAACAAAATAAACCAACCAACAAAACAAAACAAAAAAATCCTGTTTTGAATGGCAAACTTGATCCCATATAAATCAATGGCAAAAGTCCCATTAACACAATGGGAGCAAGATAAACCCTTTAATCCAACAATGTAGTCAAAGCATATATGGTATTTCATCTCAAGCATACCTATTAGTGGAATTTTTCTTTTGACTTCCTAGTATTAATTTTGGCAATTTCATTCTAAAATAAAAATATAAAATTAGTTTTAATATAATAGGAAAGCAAGGGAAACATCTGGAAATAAATTATGTTAAAATACAATCATAATTGTCTGTATAGTACCTATTTCTTCATTTGGGGACCACCTGAACAGCAGGTGAGGTCCACATTATATAAATGAAATAGAAATATAATCTCAATTCTTTTTTCTTCAGGGTCCCATTATACACACAAAGAGTACTCAGACTTTTAGGATACAGCATTTCACTTATTGTCTATGACAACACCATCAGGACCAACCCGTTGTAAACCTACCTAAATTATGGGTTACAGTCACTAATCTTAATTTTCCACCCTGTTTGCTTATTTTCCTCTGTTGCGACATTGGTCTTGATCTTGTGAGAAGCATGCTTCTTTCTGATTGTAATACTTTGCCCACAGTAATATTCTGCAATTTCTATGTACTCCAGGCATGCTTATGCTGGAGTTGCAATACAGTATACAGTTTTCCCTGTGACTATGATACAAGTGTCTTGTTTCTTTATCATGTTAGTGCTCTTTGAACTCTTAGGCTCTGTCATAAATATAAAGGGAAGGGTAAACACCTTTATAATCCCTCCTGGCCAAAGGAAAAACCCTTTCACCTGTAAAGGGTTAAGAAGCTAGGATAACCTCTCTGGCACCTGATCAAAATGACCAATGAGGAGACAAGACACTTTCAAAGCTGGAGCGGGGGAGAAACAAAGGTTCTCTCTGTCTGTGTGATGCTTTTCCCGGGACCAGAACAGGAATGGAGTCTTAGAACATAGTTAATAGTCTATCTAGATATGCGTTAGATTCTGTTTTCTTTAAATGGCTGATAAAATAAGTTCTGCTGAATGGAATGTATATTCTTGTTTTTGTATCATTTTGTAACTTAAGGTTTTGCCTAGAGGGATTCTCTGTGTTTTGAATCTGATTACTCTGCAAGGTATTTACCATCCTGAATTTACAGAGGTGATTCTTTTACTTTTTCTTCAATTAAAATTCTTCTTTTAAGAACCTGATTGCTTTTTCCTTGTTCTTAAGTTCCAAGGGTTTGGGTCTGTGTTCACCTATGCAAATTGGTGAGGATTTTTACTAAGCCTTCCCCAGGAAAGGGGGTGTAGGGCTTGGGGGGATTTTGGGGGGAAAGACATTTTCAAGCTGGCTCTTTCCCTGTTATATATTTATTAGATGCTTGGTGGTGGCAGCAATAAAGTCCAAGGGCAAAAGGTAAAATAGTTTGTACCTTGGGGAAGCTTTAACGTAAACTGGTAAAAATAAGCTTAGGGGGGTTTTCATGCAGGTCCCCATATCTGTACCCTAGAGTTCAGAGTGGGGAAGGAATCTTGACATGGTGGCAGAGCGGTGGGATCATTTTGAGATCAATTTGCGATTTTTTGGGGGATCATTTTGAAACAGAAGAAAATATTTTAAAAGGACATTCTTTTTCCTTTTGGCTGCTGGAAAGCAGCTTTTAAGCTGAAAGCAGAGTTTTTTTGTCTCTGCCTGGGGGCCAGAACAGAGAAAAAAGGGATTTGTCTTTTTTGAGCTGGAGTTTTCTCTACCTAAAGGCACGGTATTTAACCTCCTGCAGGGAAATTCACAAGTTTTTCACAGACCTGAAGAGTTTTTTTTTTTTTTTAAGCTAAGAGCAACTAGAGAGATTTTCTGTCTATTTGCCTGGAGGCAAAGGATTTTTCTGTAGGCGGAGAATAACTATCAGAGAACATAGGTATCATATTACAGCACAGCAAAATTTTACATTCCAAGTTTTTTTGTTTTTTTTAACTCTCGGGTGTAAAGTCAGTTAAAAACAGAGAGGCTAAAATGACAGAATCCAAGGGTGAAAAAGCCAAAGAGGCTGCCTACAGGAGAGCTATGTAGTTAAAGGAAAAAGAATGGATGCCTAAGGAATACATGAACAAGAATGAACTGTTTAAAACCAAGGTGAGAGTCAGAATGGGGCTAACACCCGAGCATTTCCGTCGGGGATTCAGAACCCTAATGTGGAAACCAGACGTGCAATATACCCAAGATGCCTACCACATTGTGAAACATTGGGATGCCTGGATATCAGGAGCAAGTGTTAAATCTCCAGAAGTTTTGCCCTTCCTAATGCAAATGGAGCAGTTCTTAGAGGGTGTTCCTGAAGAAATAGAAAGATACATCCTAGATGGGAAGCCCAAAACTGTAATCGAGGTGGGGGAGATTGGAGCCGAATGGGTGGAGGTGGCATCCAAGAGAGCTAAAGGAATTGGCGGTTGTGATTGCCAAGCCATTGGCCATTATTTTTGAAAACTCATGGCGAACGGGGGAAGTCCCAGATGACTGGAAAAAGGCTAATGTAGTGCCAATCTTTAAAAAAGGGAAGAAGGAGGATCCTGGGAACTACAGGCCAGTCAGCCTCACCTCAGTCCCCAGAAAAATCATGGAGCAGGTCCTCAAAGAATCAATCCTGAAGCACTTACATGAGAGGAAAGTGATCAGGAACAGTCAGCATGGATTCAACAAGGGAAGGTCATACCTGACTAATCTAATCACCTTCTATGATGAGATTACTGGTTCTGTGGATGAAGGGAAAGCAGTGGATGTATTGTTTCTTGACTTTAGCAAAGCTTTGGACACGGTCTCCAACAGTATTCTTGTCAGAAAGTTAAAGAAATATGGGCTGGATGAATGCACTATAAGGTGGTTAGAAAGTTGGCTAGATTGTCGGGCTCAGCGGGTAGTGATCAATGGCTCCATGTCTAGTTGGCAGCCGGTGTCAAGTGGAGTGCCCAGGGGTCGGTCCTGGGGCCGGTTTTTTTCAATATCTTCATAAATGATCTGGAGGATGGTGTGGATTGCACTCTCAGCAAATTTGCGGATGATACTAAACTGGGAGGAGTGGTAGATATGCTGGAGGGCAGGGATAGGATACAGAGGGACCTAGACAAATTGGAGGATTGGGCCAAAAGAAATCTGATGAGGTTCAATAAGGATAAGTGCACAGTCCTGCACTTAGGATGGAAGAACCCAATGCACAGCTACAGACTAGGGACCGAATGGCTAGGCAGCAGTTCTGCGGAAAAGGACCTAGGGGTGACAGTGGACAAGAAGCTGGATATGAGTCAGCAGTGTGCCCTTGTTGCCAAGAAGGTCAATGGCATTTTGGGATGTATAAGTAGGGGCATAGCGAGCAGATCGAGGGACGTGATCGTTCCCCTCTATTCGACATTGGTGAGGCCTCATCTGGAGTACTGTGTCCAGTTTTGGGCCCCACACTACAAGAAGGATGTGGATAAATTGGAAAGAGTCCAGCGAAGGGCAACAAAAATGATTAGGGGTCTGGAACACATGACTTATGAGGAGAGGCTGAGGGAACTGGGATTGTTTAGTCTGCAGAATAGAAGAATGAGGGGGGATTTGATAGCTGCTTTCAACTACCTGAGAGGTGGTTCCAGAGAGGATGGTTCTAGACTATTCTCAGTGGTAGAAGAGGACAGGACAAGGAGTAATGGTCTCAAGTTGCAGTGGGGGAGGTTTAGGTTGGATATTAGGAAAAAACTTTTTCACTAGGAGGGTGGTGAAACACTGAAATGCTTTACCTAGGGAGGTGGTAGAATCTCCTTCCTTAGAAGTTTTTAAGGTCAAGCTTGACAAAGCCCTGGCTGGGATGATTTAATTGGGGATTGGTCCTGCTTTGAGCAGGGGGTTGGACTAGATGACCTCCTGAGGTCCCTTCCAACCCTGATATTCTATGATTCTATGATTCTATGCTGGTGCCATGGAAGAGGTGAACCTCTCCATGACCCTTGGGCATATGCAGCGACAGCAGATCCAGGAGCTGTGCACTAGCTATGCGCCGACGTTCTCAGCCATCCCAGGACTGACTGAACGGGCATACCACTTCATTGACACAGGTAATGCTCACCCAATTAAAGTCCAACCTTACCGGGTGTCTCATGAAGCTAAAACTGCTCTAGAATGGGAGATCCAGAATATTCTACAGATGGGTATAATCAACCCCTCTGGCAGTGCATGGGCAACTCAAGTGGTTCTAGTTCCCAAACCAGATGGGGAGATACGTTTCTGCATGGACTACTGTAAGCTAAGTGCTGTAACTCGCCCAGACAAATATCCAATGCCACGCACAGATGAACTGTTAGAGAAACTGGGACAGGCCCAGTTCATCGCTACCTTGGACTTAATCAAGAGGTACTGGCAGGCACTGCTAGATAAATCCACCAAGGAAAGGTCAGAGTTCACCACACATCTCGGGCTGTATGAATTTAATGTGCTCCCTTTCGGGGTGCAGAATGCACCTGCCACCTTCCAAAAACTTGTAGATGGTCTCCTAGCGGGATTAGGAGAATATGCAGTCGCCTACCTTGACGATGTGACCATATTTTCGGATTCCTGGGCACAACACCTGGAATATCTACAAAAAGTCTTCGCATAAGGGAGGCAGGACTAACTGTTAAGGCTAAGAAGTGTCAAATAGGCCTAAACAGAGTGACTTACCTTGGACACCAGGTGGGCCAAGGAACTATCAACCCCCTACAGGCCAAAGTGGATGCTATCCAAAAGTGGCCTGTCCCAAAGTCAAAGAAACAGGTCCAATACTTCTTAGGCTTGGCCGGTTATTACAGGCGATTTGTATCACAACTCAGCCAAATCGCCGCCCCCCTGACAGACCTAACCAAAAAGAAACAGCCAAATGCCGTTCAGTGGGCCAAAGAGTGTCAGAAGGCCTTTAACCAGCTTAAAGCAACACTCATGTCTGACCCTGTACTAAGGGCCCCAGACTTTGACAAACCGTTCCTAATAACCACATATGTGTCCAAACGTGGTGTGGGAGTAGTTTTAATGCAGGAAGGACCAGATCAAGAATTCTATCCTGTCGTGTTTCTCAGCAAGAAGCTGTCTGAGAGGGAAAGTAACTGGTCAGTCAGTGAAAAAGAATGTTACGCCATTGTCTACACTCTGGAAAAGCTATGCCCATATGTTTGGGGACGGCGTTTCCACCTGCAAACTGACCATGTTGCTCTACAGTGGCTTTATACCACCATGGGAAATAACAAAAAACTTCTTCGGTGGAGTTTAGCTCTCCAAGATTTTGATTTCGACATCCAACACATCTCAAGGGCTTCTAACAAAGTGGCTGATGCACTCTCCCATGAAAGTTTCCCAGAATCAACTGGTTAAAATCGTCCTTGAGATATGGAAAATATTGTTAGTCTTTATATACTTGGTAGTATATTTAGAGGTGCATGTGTCTTATTAACTCTGTTTTCCCCTAGAGCTCCAGGAAGAAATCACAGCCAGTGTTTCACCCTATCTGTGATTTGGGGGGGCATGTCATAAATATAAAGGGAAGGGTAAACACCTTTAAAATCCCTCCTGGCCAGAGGAAAAACCCTTTCACCTGTAAAGGGTTAAAAAGCTAGGATAACCACGCTGGCACCTGACCAAAATGACCAATGAGAAGACAAGATACTTTCAAAAGCTGGGGGGATGGAGAAACAAAGCCTCTCTCTCTCTCTCTCTCTGTGATGCTTTTGCCGGGGACAGAACAGGAATGGAGTCTTAGAACTTAGTTAATAGTCTATCTAGATATGCGTTAGATTCTGTTTTCTTTAAATGGCTGATAAAATAAGTTGTGCTGAATGGAATGTATATTCCTGTTTTTGTATCTTTTTATAACTTAAGGTTTTGCCTAGAGGGATTCTCTATGTTTTGAATCTGATTACGCTGTAAGATGTTTACCATCCTGATTTTACAGAGGTGATTCTTTTACTTTTTCTTCAATTAAAATTCTTCTTTTAAGAACCTGATTGCTTTTTCCTTGTTCTTAAGATCCAAGGGTTTGGGTCTGTGTTCACCTATGCAAATTGGTGAGGATTTTTATCAAGCCTTCCCCAGGAAAGCGGGTGTAGGACTTGGAGGGATTTTGGGGGGAAAGACGTTTCCAAGTGGGCTCTTTCCCTGTTATATATTTATTAGATGCTTGGTGGTGGCAGAAATAAAGTCCAAGGGTAAAAGGTAAAATAGTTTGTACCTTGGGGAAGTTTTAACCTAGGCTGGTAAAAATAAGCTTAGGGGCTTTTTCATGCAGGTCCCCACATCTTTACCCTAGAGTTCAGAGTGGGGAAGGAATCTTGACAGGCTCATGTCAGGAAAAGTGGTACTTCTCATGTGTATCATAAATCTTTTTAAAAATGTGTTGTAGAAATGTCAATCCCAGGTATTAGAGAGACAAGGTGGGTGAGGTAATATATTTTATTGGACAAATTTATTGGCAAGAGAGACAAGCTTTCTTGCTGCACAGGGCTCTTCCTCAGGTCTGGGAAAGGTACTCAGTGTGTCACAGCTAATTACAAGGTTGAACAAATATCTTAGCATAAGTAATTAGCATATATTCCAAGGGCCACTTCACCTTGAATGGTCCCTTAGTTTAGCATAAGTAGTTAGCAGATATTCTACCTGTTTGACCCTGTATTTATCTATGACACTCTGAGTACCTTTCCCAGACCTGAAGAAGAGCTCTGTGTCTCTCAG
The DNA here is from genome assembly GCF_965140285.1 of Lepidochelys kempii. Taxonomy (NCBI): domain Eukaryota; kingdom Metazoa; phylum Chordata; order Testudines; family Cheloniidae; genus Lepidochelys; species Lepidochelys kempii. Next base: position 85,768,833 of record NC_136380.1, read on the forward strand.
AATCTTGTCTCTGTCACCAACAGAAATTGGTCCAATAAAATTTCTTACTTCACACTCCTTTTCTCTCTAATCAATCTTTTTATTCTATTACATTTGTGTGCAGTGTGAAATCTCATGGTCCCAAAGTGCACCACCACACTGGAGCTAGGGTTACTATTGGTATTAAAGTGTACTGCTAGTTATTGGAAAAACTCCTGAAAAATTGAAGATAAATGTTCACTCTGACATTTTTCTTGGAACAAAGGCACAGCCTACTGCATTCTTAAGAAAAAAAAAACCTGAAAGAGTCTGATGGTTTGCTTATATCACTGTGTGGGAATAAAAGAATAGAACAGCAGTGTACATATAACTTTATAGAACAGTATATTAATGATCATTTAAATGCTTCCTTGTTCATTACTCTTTATTTAGAAATGTGACATGAAATATTTGCAATTTTGCCAAATTATTAGCTGAGTGGAAAATAAGCCCTTGGATATATTTAACTAAAGTGTGCAAAGATATTTTGGAGCCTGATTCAGAAATACACTTAAACACATGCTTTTTACTTTAAGCATGTGTTTAAATATCTTTCCGAATAGGGATGTTTCCTTGAATCAGGACCTTGATTAGTAGTGCCTGTTGGGTTGTTTGTTTCTTTGTTTTTTTTTGTTTTTTTTTTGGGGGGGGGGGGATAAGCCATTAACATCTTCACCAAGTAAAGCTAAGTTGAAGGGAAGAGCTGAAAAATATGAAAAATGAAAATCTGCTTAACAATAACCTTTATCCATGGCTTTTAAACAAGCACTACTGCTTAATTCATCTCCTACATTAAAAAAACAAAAACTTGAAGATTTGTTGAAATGTTGAGTAAGCAGGTATAATGCCACCTGAGATGCAGCATATAAAAACTTGTACTGAAAGTGTCTAGTAGATGCCTGAGAGACTACTGGGGAAATGAAGAAGTTGCGGAGCGAGAGTAAGGTGCTCTCATGGATTAGAAATTGACTCAGAGATAGAGTGACCATATTTCCCTATGATGAATAAGGGACACCTGGTAAAATTATTAATATTTAGGCGAGTTGAACGGCAATCAATCAGAACTATGCAGTACAAACATTCAAATTAACATCAAGTTGACTGAGCTCCTGTTAAAAAAGAAATACTGTGTAGTTGGATTCTTTTTAATATACCTTCTTATCTTTAAGGTTTCACACAGGGAGGGGTGACAGCCCCCCCCCCCCCGTACCATTCTCTCACACTGTGGGGGTGACCATTCGACCCGACCCTCCCTGGCTGGCGCTCTCCACCTTCCATGCCTGGCTGGGCCCCCGAGACAGACCTGCCTCTTTCAGTATCTGGCGTCACGTCTTCCCAAGGCAACACGCGGTGGGGGAGGGGCACGTGGGATCACATGCCAGGGTTTCTGCCAGGGTTCACAGCAGAATGTAACCAGCAGCAGCCTTTCGGCACTGTGTGGGAGAGAAGGGACGGGAGCTGCTTCTGGACACAGGGGGAGGGGAGGGAAAAGGATGACCTTGCCCATGCCTTTGCAGAGCTCATCCCTTTCCCCCCACTCCCCTGTGACTGGAAGCAGCTTGTCCCTTCCTGCCCACACAGTGTCTTACACAGGGTATAGAATAGGGTGACATGTTTTTAGAGTTGTGTGGGGTTTTATCATGGTAGCTAAATCATTGCATAGTGTTTTAAATTTAGGATTCTAGATATGTAACGTAAGGATTACAGTTTGAACACAGCAGATGAGAACACAATTTTTAAGAGTCATTTATTACAAGTTCAAAATGTATTATTCAGTATTCTACTTTTCATTGCATTGAATGCATGCAGGAATTTGAAAATTTTGGTATAAACAACTACTTCAGTAGTAGATCAAAAGGGGGTACATCATGACTCTTTCATCTGTCTTACTGAGGAAATAAATTGCATTGCTACTGGTGTGGAATGAGTTAAATTAGTCTACCTTGTATTTCAAAAGCAACAGACAATTTTATGGACAACCAACTAGTTTCAAATGTAAACTGGTACCATGTTTTCAACATTCTACACATTTTTGTACACCTTCATTTTGCAATAGAGTAGTTTCCTATGAACTAAACAGGGGGTTCACAAAACAGGGGTGAGGGAGGGAATATGTGTGTTATATTTAGTTGCCTAAGTTTGGCTCATTCAGCGAATCTTATTATCACTTGCTGAATAAATACTGCAATGCAGCAGAGTTCTAAGCTTAATTCTGTTTTATTTTAATTATTGGTTGCATGTAAAGCACTGTGATACTCTTAGAATAAGAGGCAAGTAAATAGCAGCACCCAAAATGGTTGTTAAAAAGAAGTGAAAAGGGGAAAAAAATTGTAGCATATAATTTTACCAAAATTACATTCATAAAAAGATTGCTTAAATGGGCCCAAATGAAAACTAACACATTTTCATTACAACACTGATTGTTACATTTCAGAAACTTAAATTGGGTTTGAATTTTGTTAAAACCTATTAAAATACAGTTCCATTATTTGTGACTGGGTCCTTCTTGAAATACAAGTTGGCTTTATTATATAGATAAATGAATTAAAAGATTCCAGACCTCAGCAGCTCTATTATTTGTCTACATTCTACCAACCCAACATATTACTGGTGTTCTGGAGAAGTGAAATTTACTTCCAGTAGCATCTTCTCCTGATGTTAAGATTGTTTGTTTTTATAATCCCTGTGAGCCAGGACGTTCATTATATATTCTCTTGACATATTTTCCAGTAGTCTCCCTACAAACCTCAGAGTAAGGGTAGCCTTTAGTTCTACTACATATTACCAAATATTCCCCACCTATATCCTCATGCACCACTACAGTTCAACAGCTCTTCACTAGGGATCTAAGAGGGTCTGGGGGGAAGCAATACTTCTCAGTATGATAACTTGATGCAGAGAAGATATGCAGATACTCCCCTGCGACCACTACAGCCTATTGGGCCCCTATGGGAAATACACAGTCTAAATTGAAGTGTTTAAGCTTACTGAGTTATAGAGTGTATAGAGAGTATATCGCTACTCTCCTGGCCAAAACTTGACAGACACGTTTAGCCCTTAACCAGAACACGAGGCTAGGGAATATATACTTAGCTGGTATCAATTTCTACCAGATGAGGCTCTCCTGCTGGGAATTTTTCAGAGATAGTTGCCTTTCATGAAATTTGTTTCTGTTTGAAATTAGGCATTCAACTTTTCTCACTACTTTTGAGGCTAGATTGAAGACTTATCTGTAACCTGATTCAGTATTGGATTCTCTATTTTGTGTGATTCATCTTTGCATAGCAGGTATTGAGGCACTGCATCTGAATAACATTGTGTATATTTCTCCTTTTCAAATTTTCACAGGAATGGCTATTGTATTCTTCAGCGATATTGATCACTCTCTTCTTCTCTGTTATGTAAATAACACAATTTTACACAGAAATAAACACTGTATTGGATTGCACTGTGTCTTTTTCTCTTGTAAACAATATCAACATGGTAAGAAGGAAAGATGTCACTTGGAAGCTTTCTATTGATATGCCTTCTCTGGATATTATAATATACATTTGCAGCCTTAATTTCCTCCACTTCTAATGCTATGCTCATCCTGCTGTAATGGGGTTAATAACATAGCAAAATCCAAGGCTTCTTAAGTTAATATGCAAAACAATAGATAGAAGATAGCAGCTAAATAAAACCACAGTTGAAAAATCTCAGGATAGAAAGAATAATCAATAAAACAATGGAACAATGATGTAAAGAAGTATTTTCTGTCTCAAGGTCATATAGGGTGTCAAAGTATAAAATAAGGCCAATTGCCTTAAAATATTTATAGTTTTGAATATTTTATGCCTCTTTATATTATTAAAGCTTATTTTTTATGTGTCAGAATTATTTTGGGTAAGTTCTATGGCCAGTTATATTCAAGAAGTCAGACCAGATGACCACAATTGCCCCTTCTGGCCTTGGAATATATATTAATCTATTAATTTTTCAATTAATAAAAAATATAATACAATACAAGTCGTCATTTTTTTTATTCAGTCTTGCAAACAGTAAGTTATAACACAGTATAAAAGAGGAGTAATTTTTATCTCTGTTACAGCTGACCTACTATAAATCCATTGAGACAGGTAGAGCTATTCTAAATTTACCTTGGTATAACTAGATCAGAATTGAGACTTGGCTTGATTTTTAAGTCTCAGTGAGGTCTAAAAAAAATCCAGATTTGAAGAAAGTAGGGGTGTGACACAAATATTATGAATACTTAAACTTGTCAAGTTGACACTTTTCTAAACAGTTTTCAAGAGTGGTTTGGTACATTGGAGGACTGTGAATCAGTCTCATTTTCAGATCATCAGACTCAGGATTTAGAATGCTTTGGAGAGCAAAGTTAAAGATGAAGAAAAGTGATCCCGTGTTAAGGAGTGAGGCTGAGAGTGGAGAATCTGGGTTGTGCCGCAGATACCCTGTCTGGCTTTAAATAATCCACTTAGCTTCTGTTTACCCATCTATAAAACGGGGATACATATATTTTGAAAGTGCTTTTAGATGCTCTGGTACCATGTAAATCTTAAGTATTTTTATTATAAAGCTATCTCAGAACGATGGGCACCACAGAGCTAGGCTCACTCTACTTAAGAACAGGCCAAGGCTAAAAAATGGAGGCTGTTGCTGGAAAATGCAATTGCATTGTGAGAAAAACTATTTATGAATCTGGGTAACATTCAGCAAATAGTTTCAGCAGAATAAAAAATGAGAAAAAAACATTCTGAAAAAGTCAAAACAGTTCATTTTGTGATTTTCAAAATTAAAGTTTTGTTTTGAAACTGTTTCATTTTGAAATGTTGAGTCAAAATTGATGTCTTGTTTCAAAATCTCAATTAAAACCAAACCAAACCGAATTTGCAGAAATTTAGGGTCACCTTGATACAACCCAGTTTACTGTTATTTTTAGTTCTTTCTTCAGCTACTAAACTGAAAAATCAGTTGGCTGAGCTCTTGATTTACTTTTACTGAGGCAGAGGGTGGGAAGCTGGGAACAGCTGCACCTGATGGGAAAGGGTAAGCCTAGTTTGTATAACAATCCTCCCTCGGATTTTGGCCACAGAAGAGCAGCCATAAATGTGTCCAAATTTCTCTACCCTATTTAATTTCTTATGCTACCTGTAACACCGGCAGACAAGGCATCAGCTCATGCCAATGCCCCTAGGTCTCAGCTGAACACTGACAAATTCATAGCTGGAACCAGTCTGGCTCACCTGCAGGGGTGTGCCCAAGAGACGCGAGCAGGGGCTCCACCACACCCAGTAACCATCATGGCACAGAACTCCTCTGGCCCTGAGGCCGCGGGAGGAGAACAAAATCCTCCAGCCCTGGGACTGCAGCTGGAGCCATGGCAGGGCCACAGAATGTGCCCCTCCAAAAGTGGCCAAATTTGTATTCCTCTGCACACCCCTGCTTGCCTGTTTGTAAGTGTTATTAAAACAGATATTAGAGTTACAAAAAGGTGCTTAGTATTTGGACTTTATGTTGTAAATTTCTGCATGCATTAATCGCACTTATAATACCTGTATCCCACGTTATAAGGTATTTTTTGTTGTTTGTTCTGTTACTGTAAATCACCAGACAGGAGAGAAGCATAAACAAGTGTGAAATACTTGTTTACAACAGGAGGTGTTAGCTTTTGCCCAACAAAGAGAAGTCTATCAACACAAGGAGAATCATTGTGGAACATCAGAGGATAAAAGATTTTGTTGATTGTTTATGAGGAGACGTGCAACAGAATTCCTCCCGGCAGCTGAATTGGCAGCTTGAACCAGAAGGGGGGAAAGAATAAAAAGCCCTAACAAGGAGGAACTGTATTTTTTATGCTGCTTGGACTGTGAGGAGTAAGGATTACTAAACATAAGCAAAAGATCTCCAGTGCTTGTCCTTGATTAGCCCTAAAGCTTCTATAACTTCTTGAAACATAAGATTAGAACTAATTTCTGTGTCTATTTTTACCTGCTTTAATCTTGTAAATAACTCCCTTATTTCCTTTTTCTAGTTAATAAATCTTTGGGCTGTTTATTATAGGATTGGCTAAAAGCATTGTCTTTGGTGTGGGATCTAAAATGCAATTGACCTGGGGTAAGTGACTGGTCCTTTGGGACTGGTAGTAACCTGAATATTGTTGTGATTGTGATATAAGGGACCATCTATCACAAAAGTATGTTCCCATGGATGGTGAGATAGATTGGAGTATCCAAGGGGACCGTTTGTGACTCAATGTTAAGGCTGTTATACTGCTTGAGGCGTTTACACTTGATAATTGGTTGGTGACATGTAAATATAGAACCTAGGGGGTTGTCCTCTGCTTCTTAACAGTCTGCCCTGAGGTTGGTATTCATGCTTTGAGCCACTGCAGTATAGCTTGACACTACACTTATCATCATAGTCTCTGAGTGCCTTCTAGCAGTACATTAAGCAATGTGACTAACATCTGTCAGTGTGGTTTGTTCTTTCTCTCATCCTCTCCCGAGGGGGGAAACTGTATGTAGCATAGTGTTTTTGGTTTTTTGTTTGTTTCTTTTCAATATGTGCATGTTGCTCTGTGTTTATGTTAGAGAAAGCAAGGTCAAAGAACTGCATCTTGCACTTGGAATGGGAAGGTGATGAGGTCTGTGATGGTCTTTAATTCTAGTTGGAGTTTGTTTCACAGTCTCAGGCCATCCCCCAACAAAGTCCATCTCCTGTGCAACTGAGCTTCGTCCTTATGGTGGAAAGTTCCCTTGTGCCTGAGAGGCAGCACTGTTGACCCAGTCGTTATCCCAGAGCTTTGGGGCAATCCTTTAGATGTTCTGTGCCCAGGCTCTTAAGTACTTTGAAGATAAGGACCAAGATCTTAAACTCAATTTGATATTCTATGGGGAGTGAATATAAAGAGCAGAAGTCTCACTGGTGGTGTCTGGTCTTTGAGGCACTGTAGCAGGCTTCACTCTGGGGCCAGCATGTCTAGTGGTCAGACCACAGCCAAACAGTTTCTCCAAGCTCTTCCAGGCCATCCGAGGTGGACTCAGCAGCCAAGGCACAGTTTGTCACTCCCACCGGAGTCCTCTGGGATCTCTCAGGTGGCAAGAGGAAGGAGGGAATGGCTGAGGGACCCAGAGACCTCTCTCACTACTGGATCCCAGCCCAAGACACCGGGGGAGAGAGGCAAGGGGTGGCTCAGTCCTGCCTGGCTTCTTCTCTAGATCAGCCTCCCTTGGGCCACTTCTTTTATTCCCTATTTTCTCTTCAGTTTGGGCCATGGCTCCATCCTTCTCCTTGTATAGTCTCAGTGATTCAGAGCCCCAGCAGGGAGAGGTGGGTGGGAAGCTTCCCAGCTCACTCCCAGAATCCAGTTGTTCCCACTGATCAGGGAGAAGGAGACGGGAGGGCATGTTTAGGCCTCTAGTCTCCTGGCCGAGACTTATTCACATTCCCAATCTTCCCCCCTATAGATTGTTCTACTTCAGCAGTTACCACCTATCTGCCTTCTTAAAGCCACTCTCTTTTTCCTGCCTTAGGGCCAGAGCTCCCTTTTAAGCTGGTCCTCCATAGAGAGCATGCTCAGCAGCTGCGGAAGGGTGGAGCCTTCTTCTCCCTATACTGTTCATTTAACCTTTGTATGGGCACTATAAACCCCATCACAGGCACCTTTATCATCTCCATTTCTGGCTAGTGTTGTTCACTTTTTAACTATACTGGCAGGCAGAGGTACTTCTGGCATGGAATGGATTCTAGGTTCTTCGCAATTTAATTAATCTTAATACTTATAACTGTCATTGAGATGTGAAAAGGAATTAAAGTTTCAGAACTGTATTTCCTCTATTCTGAGGTTGTACTCTATATACAGTAATGTTATATAAGACATTTCCATTTGAATTACAAAAGGTAGTCAGAAAAAAGGAAAATACATACCTTTTATTTGTCAGGAAAAAAAATTCCCAACAAAATCTGAGGAAAAAATGTCTTTTTTTCAGTGAAAAATTTTGAAAGGTGATTTTTTTTTTGACCAGATCTATTTATAACATCATTAAGAGAGATCAGAGTGCAGAGTCAAGGTTGGATTTACCTTCCAGAGGGTTTTGGTTCTGAATTTTCAAGCCTGCTGAATGTATTTTTTGAAACATTTTTCAACCACTGGCAAAAGTATATAGCATTAAAATCTCCTGACTTTTAAATCTTTGTAAAGTCCTGTCCCTTTAAAATTCTTTCTAGAAAGGAAGCTTGTGCCATTTTTACAGGAACAGTTTATTCAATGGAATTGACTCTAAAGGGTACTAAATCCCTTGCAGTATGAGAGGGAATTTAAATGAGTCAGTATTGTCTGCTATTTGCATTTGAAATAACTGTACAAAGATTATTCTTAGGGAATTCTATTAATATATCATTCATTTAATTATTTATTTATATAATTAAAGTACACTACTGTATAATTTAAAGGAATTATTCTGGATGTAATCTATGTAGGGGCTAATTAGAGCTGTACAAAACTTTGAGGGTTTCATTTGAACGGGGTATATGAACCTGACCTGCAGAATCCACTTGAAGATTAGCTGCATTAAGCACTGTAGGTTGGCTTGGAGTTTCATGTTCTACAAAGAGTGCCCTAGCTATCATTCAAAGCCATACGGTAAATTGCTTTTTATATGGCTTACTGGTTCAGCAGCTGTAGCAGAAGCTGGAATGTTTCTCCTTTCCTACTGGGGAGTTAGGCACTTCCTACTCCACTTTAACATTGACATGATTGGGAGAACTGTAACACTCTTTGGCATCACCCCCAAAATAGAAGCTGGGAAGACCATTAAAGACCTCATTATAAAAATGTGGTAAGGCCACCATCTCCTTGAAAATAATAAAGGCAAGGTTGGGGAGTATTTTTATGGTGCATTGTATGAAATACATCAGCCCATATCCATGAATATTCATTAACAAGAACTAATAGTTTCTGAACTGGGCTAGAATCAGAAGCCAACCTAATTGCAATTGGATTCTGGTCATACCATTCACATTGGTATCTTCTGTTATCCAATATTAGTATAATCATGAAGGAGTACAATGTATCCTGGAAAATTTCTCCGAAAAGTATTTATTTTCCAACTCCAATAATATAAACAGAAAGTGATATTACTATACAGTGCTCAAGGACTAAAGGGAATAAAAGTATTTGGGGCCTTTCTCCTGTTAAGAAATGTGGAAAAGGGGTTTAATGTTTTAGCTTTTATACAGACCTATATTTTGTGTTGGCCACAATAATTTTAATTCAGTATTATCTGAAAGGCACATCATATCAGATCAGAGTCAAATAAAAATATTTGAAATGACAGAGAACAATGCAGTATTTAGTGCTATATTGATAACAGTTTAATAATCATTAGCGATGTGATATATAACATCCTAATCACCTTCAGTGTAGGTTTTTGTCATTTTCATTTTCAGTGTTATATTTTACTTTGACTGCAATACTACAAAATACAAAAATAGATTAAAAATGTAGGGTGAAATTCTGCTCTTGGTTCCCCCTGGCATAAACCCAGAATTACTCATTTGATGTCAGTTGAGTTATCCTAGCTTTATTCCAGTTTAACTGAGATCAGAATTTGACATCCATGAATACTAATATGGTGTAGTTCTTAGAGACTGTTTTTCAGACTGATCCAAAGAGACTGAAGTAATTTGCTAGCAAACCCAACTAGTATAAAGTTATATGTACAGTACGTATTTTGAAAAAGCTGTAGGAAAAAATAGTGGTCACCAAATGGCAAAATTAGTTTGAAATATTAGTAAATGAAGATGAAATCTGAAAATATCTGAATGTCATCACGGATATCTCACTGAAGATGTGTGACCATTGTGCAGTGGCAGTTAAATAACAAATAGGAAGGCTAAGTGGTTTTCAACCTGTGATAGTAGTCTGCAGACATGTCTAAAGGGATTGAAAAAGGTTTTTGTTACCAGAGAATAGTGGTTTTCAACCTGTGACCCCTGGACCCCTGGGGATCTGTAGACTATGTCTAAGATTACCAGTGGGGTTCACACCTCTTTCTGAAAAATTTTAGGGGTCCACAAAAAAAATTGAAAAACATTGATATGGAATATGTTACACAGACATTAAACCAAAATCGTAACTACTGAAAATTGACTCCATTTTCTTAAACAAAATATTTCAACCATTTTGAGAGAACAAGAGGTCACTCATTTTGTTAGAACAAACCAAAAGAAGCACTTCTTCACACAGCATGAAGTCAGAAATCACTGCTCAAGAATATCATAGGTTCAAATATTGTACCCTAACTTGAATTAAAGAGTTGAATAATTTTATAACCCCTGATAAATTAAATGGTGAACAAACTTCATGATTAAAGGCTTCATTCTGTTGATAAACTCACAAGTTCAGGATGGATGTCCCCAACTCCACCTCTCATGTATAACATTGGTTGAGTGCATTGTGAATTAGTTTTTATCATCTCCTGAAGATTCGGGTACGTGTAGTAGCCATTCCATTGCAAAGACATTTGAACAAACAGTGCTCTGATCCAGGAAGGCAAATACTATGTCCCTCTTCGTTTTAAGTTACAACACCTATTGAAAATATGCATATATAATGCAGTCATTTTATTTTTTAAAAAAATCTTTGTAAGCCACATTTAAAGAGCTGCTGAGCACTTATGGCCCAAACCTGCTCCCTTTGAAGTCCAATGGCAAATCTCCCATTAACTTCAGTGAGAGCAGGGACAGCTGCATATTTTATTTTGCTCATTATTCTCTTTATTCCTCATTAAATTGTTGAAGATATTTAGGCCTATATGTGATTGTAAATCAAGAATGATCCCTCACAGCCCTGCTTCTCCTTCTGCTTGTTTATGCAGTTAAGTCACCATAGCAACATACTGTAAATACCATATCTGTGAGAGTTTTTTACCATGGGAATGCCAGTGATGTCACAAATGCAATATTAGTATGACTTCACTCTCGAATCAAGCTGGAGGAAAGAATTGGCTGTGATGAAGATAAAGGAAATATTTACTTGACTACACACTTACTTGACAGCATGATAAAAAAGCTAGAGAATACTCTGATAAACATGTGAAAGGAGAATGGATTTAAGTAAGATATACTGTATCAGAACATCGTCTCCAATTTGACAGTTTTTTGTGCTAATTTCTATTCTGGCTGGATTACCTGACATGTGACAGTAGGAGGTTGAAGTGTATAGCTACTAAGCACCCATCCTATCCTCTGGATTGGCTACCCACATGTCTGGAGATAACCAAACCTTTTATTGCTGGTTCACCTCACCACTAAATTCTCTGACAATAATAGCCAGTTTTCTAAATAATTTTCATGCACCAGTAAGGATCCTTTCAGCATAACTGGCAAACAATACAGTAAAATATAATTAAAATATGGAAGTCAATGGCTCTTGGAAGAGTTTCTGTTTATCAGTATTAAATGCTGCTAATCCAAAAGACAAATATTGTAAGTGTGTGTGTTTGTCAGATAAGAATTTTGTATAATTAGTACTCATAGGATTAACATGCAGGGTCCTAGAGGTATACCGCCTTCCCTCCCATAAATTCCAAATCAAGAGAATGAAATAAAGAACAACATAAATCCCAAACAAAATTTAAACCTTAGTAAAATAAAATAAAATAAGACAATTAAATTAAATGCACTTTGATTTCAGTTAAGGTAATTTTTTTTAAAAAGGATTTCTGGGTTTTCATTTTAATATATCAAAACCACATTACATTTCTGAAAGTAGTATAAAAACACACACACACAAAACCCATACTAATGCACATTATCATTTGTTTTGGTCAGTGTGCAGTGCTGTTGCTTCTCTCATGTGGTAAGATTCTTTATACAACTAATGTGTGTTTTAATAGATAAGGCTCACATCTGTTTTATATATGCATTCCTCATTTTACACTGACTTCTTCTTAAAAAAAGGGAGTTTGGGATGAGTAGCGGATAATTAGGTGTAAATACGTTAATAGCATTCCATATAATTGCATTGTTTTTTTTTTCCTACATTAAGAACAAGAATAGATTTGCGTTTTAAAAATAATAAAATAGAAATGTGGTTATTCAAGTGATCTATCATATGAGAAAGTCACTTCAAAAATCAATTCAACCCCAAGCATTAAAAGATCACGAGACTAGTTTAAAAATCATAAATTAAAAATAGTACATGGGGTTCTTATTTTTTTTCCTTTAGTTTGCACATGGTTCATATTTTCAGGGCTTCTCTGAAAACATACGGTCTAGACACTTACTTGTTTTTATTTTTAATGAAAGGTGAGATAAGCGCTTGCATGAGTATGTCAAGGAGCTGGGGCATTAAGAAAAAATAGCAAACATAATAAAATCCCCCCTCCCCAATTCTCTGTCTCTTCCCCATCACAAAAACACATAGAGTTCAACTTATCTTTCCCCGCTTCTTTTGTTTATGTAATTTCTTTCCTTTTGACCAATTTAAAGAAAAATAATTATGGCTATTGTTACAGTGCAAATATTATATAAATATATATAGATATAGATTAGTTAAGATACAGGTTTTGTATGTGTGTGTGTATTTGTTCAGGTGAAAATTACCCTTCTACAAATTATTTTTATATGATTTATGTTACTGTTTATGGGAAATATCTATGAAAGTGAGGATGCAATACCCAGAACCTTCCCAGTAGCTATGGTTAGGAGAGTTAAAATACTAGGCTTTGTAATGGGAAAGATTGCAGCCATATTTTATTGCATATATGTGATAATGAGAAAGTATATGCTCATAAATTTGTAACTTATCATTTCATATAATTATATAATGGTGTTATATATGATTGTGGTCAATTCATATGTAATCAATGAGTGACTAATAGATTTAAGTTGCAGGTATATGTATAGGAATAAGTAGGATAGCATTGTGGAGGTACAGGATTGATACCCATGTTAGGTGAGAAAAGCTAAACAGGAGGCAGTTATGCCAACCGAACCAAAGTCAGGCTAAGAGAGGCTGCTGGGAAAGTCTCTGAAAGTAGAATGAAGGAATATGTGTTTAAGTTACAGAGAGTGAGAAAAAAGGGGAGGCCTGAATTCCTGCATTTTTGTACCAGATGTGCTGGGAACAGTCCTTGAGATACAGAGGCGCTGTTTTCCACTCCCTGCTCTTGTGTTATGTCTGTTTTAACTCCTCGTCTCCTGGTTGACACCCATACTGATAAGAAAGTTAGTGAAGCACTACGATTTGCTAAAAGTTATCTACAATAAGGGGGGTAGATGTGCATGTATATAGAGAAAGAGGATTTTAACTAATATGGGGGGGGCTGCTTTATGAATAAATCTGTGACACGATGGGACTGTCTATAAAAACCTATGAGTTTTACTTAGAGTCTGGCTAGTTCTCTTTGGAGATGGGCTGCTCTCTATTGTTGTGTGCACTCTTCAATAAAGAGCTTTGAGTTTGGACCTTGCTGGTGTTGCCTGTCTCTCTCCGGTCAGACAATGAACCGTGCCACCTGGGGTTCGAGTCCTCAACACCCATATATTAGTGGTAAGAGTGTGTAAGGTACATAAGTAAGTTAAGAATCTAAAGAAAGGTCTGCAGGCCTGAGTCCTGTAAAATTTCAGCTTCAACCATATCAAGCCTTAGACCTGAAAGACTACTTAACCCAGGGGTAATCCAGTACCAGTAAAGATGCAAGATTATTGTAAAAAGATGTCTTAATGAGTGATGCTTGCAGAAATATGCCACAATGATCCCCAATTGTAACATCATGGGAAATTCTGCAATGACTGCAAGTTACTATAGGGACTTGTTGACATAAATCTTAATGAAGATAAGGGGAAAAAGAAGAATAGCCTCTGAAAAGTGAGGCAACCCAACACTTATGGGTTATGGAAGTGCAGACAAGGAAAAAGGGGTTGTAATTCTCCTGCATATGTATAAGGGTTATGGGTGTGGATATAACATAGGATAAAAGGGGTTCCCCAGCACATAAGAATGGCCATACTGGGTCAGACCAAAGGTCCATCTGGCCCAGTATCTTGTTTTTCAACAGGTTTCAGAGTAACAGCCGTGTTTGTCTGTATTCGCAAAAAGAAAAGGAGTACTTGTGGCACCTTAGAGACTAACCAATTTATTTGAGCATAAGCTTTTGTGAGCTACAGCTCACTTCATCGGATGTATACTGTGGAAAGTACAAAAGATCTTTTTATACACACAAACCATGAAAAAATGGGTGTTTATCACTACAAAAGATTTTCTCTCCCCCCACCCCACTCTCCTGCTTATCTAAAGTGATCACTCTCCTCGCAATGTGTATGATAATCAAGTTGGGCCATTTCCATCACAAATCCAGGTTTTCTCCCCCCCCCCCAACCCACTCTCCTGTTAGTAATAATGATAGGTGCTCCAGAGGGAATGAACAGAACAGGTAATCATCAAGTTATCCATTCCCTGTCACGCATTCCCAGCTCCTGGCAAACAGAGGCTAGGGACACCATTCCTAGTAGCCATCTATGGACCTAACCTCCAAGAATTTATCTAGTTCTTTTCTGAACCCTGTTATGGTCTTGGACTTTACAACATCTCCTGGAAAGGACGTCCACAGATTGTCTGTACATTCTATGAAAAAATACTTTGCTTGTTTTAAACTTCCTGCCTATTCATTTCATTTGGTGACCCCTAATTATTGTGTTATGAGAAGCAGTAAATAACATTTCCTTATTTACCTTCTCCACACCAGTCATGATTTTCTAGACCTCTATGATATCCCCTTTAGTCTTCTGTTTTCCAAGCTAAAAACTCCAAGTCTTATTAATCTCTCCTACTATAGAAGCTGTTCCATACCCCTTATCATTTCCCTTTTCTGTATCTTTTCCAATTCTAATACATCTTTTTTTGAAATGGGGAGACCACATTTGAACACAGAATTCAAGATATGGATGAACTATGGATTTATTTATAGGCAATATGATATATTCTGTGTTATTATCTATCCCTTTCCGAATGATTCCCAACATTGTGTTTGCTTTTCTGATTGCCGCTGCACCTTTAGTGGATGTTTTCAGAGAACTATCCACAATGAATCCAAGATCTCTTTTATGAGTGTTGACCACTAATTCAGACCCCATCATTTTATATGTATAGTTGGGATTATGTTTTCCAATGTGCATTACTTTGCATTTATAAACATTGAATTTCATCTGACATTTTGTTGCCCAGTCACTTAGCTTTGTGATATCCCTTTGCAACTCTTCGGAGACTGCTTTGGACTTAACTATCTTCAGTAGTTTTGTATCATCTGCAAATTTGGCCACCTCACTGTGTACCTCTTTTCCATATCTTTTATGAATATGTTGAAAAGCACTGGTCCAGTACAGACCCCTGTGGAACAGCACTATTTTCCTCTTTCCATTTTGAAAACTGAGCATTTATTCCTACCCTTTGTTTCAATCTTTTAACCACTTACCAATGCACAAAAGGACCTTCCTTCTTCTCCCATGACAGCTTACTTTGCTTAAGAGCCTTTGATGAGGGACCCTGTGAAAGGCTTTCTGAAAATCTAAGTACACTATATCCACTGGATCACCATTGTACACATGCTTGTTGACCCCTTCAAAAAATTCTAGTAGATTGATGAGGCATGATTTCCTTTTACAAAAACCATATTGACTCTTCGCCAAAAAATCATGTTCATATATGTGTCTAATAATTCTGTTCTTTACTATAGTTTCACCCAGTTTGCCTGGTACTGATGTTAGGCTTAATGGCCTATAATTGCTGGGATTGCCTCTGGAGCCTTTTATAAAAAATTGGTTCACAGGAGCTATTCTCCAGTCATTTGGTACAGAAGCTGATTTAAATGATAGGTTACATACCACAGTTAGTAGTTCTGCAATTTGACATTTCAGAATGCTTGGGTGAATACAATCTGGTCCTGGTGACTTATTACTGTTTACAGAGTGACAGCCGTGTTAGTCTGTATTCGCAAAAAGAAAAGGAGTACTTGTGGCACCTTAGAGACTAACCAATTTATCTGAGCATAAGCTTTCGTGAGCTACAGCTCACTTCATCAGATGCAGCTGAAACTGAAAGTAGCTTGTTTTTTCTCTGCTTTGTGGCCAAGCTGAGACAAAAGGGGATTATCTTTGTGAATTGCAGGTTTTCTTTGCCTGGAGGCAGGGTACTTAACTCCTGCAGGGAAATTCACAGTCTTCCAACCCAGAGTTTGTTTTTTTTCCCCCTAAAAGTAAATAGGGGAGGGGTATTCTACCCATTTGCCTTGAGACAAAAAAGGCAGGGTTTTTTTTTTTTTTTTTGGATTTTGATTTTTTACAAGGAGCACAAGTTTAAAAAGGATTTTTTTTTCCTTTGGGCTGCTGGTAAGCAGGTTTTCAAGTAGTTGGAGGTTTTTTGCTTTGATTTGGGCCCAGAGCAGAGACAAGGGAATTGTCTTTTTCTGTATGCTGACAATCACTATCAGATAATAGGTATTCTATTCCAGCACAGCAAAATTTTACAGCCAAGTTTTGTTTATTTCTAAACCTCAGGTGTAAAGTTAGTTAAAAACAGAGAGGTAAAGATGTCAGGCACCAAGGCACTACAGAAGTTGGAGTTAGCCAAACTGGAGACAATGAAAACAACCAAAAAAGCTCTAGAAGCTGCTCACAGGAGAGCAATGGAGGCAGAGGACAAAGAAATGGAGGCAACGGAGAAAGAAAGGGAGGCAGCGAAAGAGGCAGAACAACACCAAGCGGCTGCTCACAGGAGAGCTATGGAAGCAAGGGACAAAGAACTGGAGAAAAAGGAAAAAGAGAGGAAGCATGTGGAGGAGATGGAGAAGACAAAGGCTCAGCAGAATATACCAACAAACCCTAGCAATCCTTCTCCAGGTACCACTTCCCATCCCAGAAAGTTCCCCACCTACAAGGCAGGTGATGATAGTGAGGCCTTCTTAGAAAACTTCAAAAGGGCCTGCCTTGGGTACAACATCTCTACTGACCAATACATGGTAGAGCTGAGGCCGCAGCTCAGTGGACCCTTAGCTGAGGTGGCAGCTGAAATGCCTAAAGAACACATGAACAAGTATGAACTGTTTAAATCCAAGGCGAGAGTCAGAATGGGGATAACACCCGAGCATTCTCATCGGAGGTTCAGAGCCCTAAGGTGGAAACCAGACGTGTCATTTACCCGACATGCCTACCACGTTGTGAAACATTGGGATGCCTGGATATCAGGAGCAAGTGGTGAGTCTCCAGTAAATTTGCCTTTCCTAATGCAAATGGAACAATTCTTAGAGGGTGTTCCTGAGGAAATACAAAGATACATCCTAGATGGGAAGCCCAAAACTGTAATCAAGGCAGGAGAAATTGGAGCCAGATGGGTGGAGGTGGCAGAGAAGAAGAAAACTGGTCGCAGTTGGAGTGGAGACAAGAAGGGACAAGCCCAGACCACACCCTATTACCGGGGGCCGCCCAAAGCCCCACCTACCTCCCAAAGAACCCTCCAGACCCCTTACCGTCCCACCACCCCGTTCTCCAGCAACCCACCTCGCCCCAGTGATCCGTCAGCTGGACGATGTTTTAAATGCAACGAGCTGGGGCATGTAAAGGTCAACTGCCCCAAGAACACTAACAGATTACAGTTCATTGCACCGGAATCACACCAGAGGTCTGCAGGCCCAGACACCTTCCAGATACCCTTGGAGTGGAGGGAAACTGTGAGTGTGGGCGGGAAGAAGGTCACTGCGTGGAGGGACACCGGAGCACAAGTGTCAGCTATCCATGCTTCCTTAGTGGACCCCAAATTCATCAACCCAGAGATCCAAGTGACGATTCAAGCCTTCAAGTCCAACTTTTTCGATTTGCCTACAGCCAAGTTGCCTGTTAAGTACAAAGGCTGGTCAGGAACGTGGACTTTTGCAGTCTATGATGATTATCCCATCCCCATGCTGTTGGGGAAGACTTGGCCAATCACGTGAAGCAGGCCAAGAGGGTGGGAACAGTCACCCGCAGCCAGGCTAAACAAGCCGTGAGGCCTAGCTCTGTTCCGGAAACTTCTATCAGGACCCGGTCAGAGGTGATGGACCCGGACCCCAGGCCAATGTCTGCAACAGCAGTAGTGGATCCAGTCCCAGAGACCCAGATGGAACCAGTCCCAGAACCGGAACAAGCCGAACAACCAACACCAGACCCATTGCCAGCACTGAATCCCGTACTTGCAACCTCAACACCAGAGGGCCCCACCGAACCTGAACTGGCAGCAGCCGATAACCCTACACAAGAGGCTCAGCTGGAGCCTGAACCCCAATATAGTGCAGCAGCGGAGAGCGGTTCACAGTCAACGGAAACAGCCACATCCCCTACATTGCTTCCAGAGGGACCAAGCCTAGGTCCACAATCCAATGAGGAACTGATGTCTCCAGCATCAAGGAACAGTTCCAGACTGAACAGGAAGCAGATGAAAGCCTCCAGAGAGCTTGGATGGCGGCATGGAGCAACCCACCCATCTCAGCTCTTCTAATCGATCCAGGTTTGTTGTAGAAAGAGGACTTTTATACAAGGAAACTCTTTCTGGTGGACACCAGGAAGACTGGCATCCTCAGAGACAGTTGGTAGTTCCAACTAAGTACTGGGTAAATCTCTTGAGCTTAGCCCATGATCATCTTAGTGGCCATGCTGGGGTGAACAGGACCAAAGACTGTTTGGGGAGGTCATTCCACTGGGAGGGAATGGGAAAGGACGTCTCTACCTATGTCTGGTCTTGTGAGGTATGCCAAAGAGTGGGAAAACCCCAAGACCAGGTCAAAGCCCCTCTCCAGGCACTCCCCATCATTGAGGTTCCATTTCAGTGAGTTGCAGTGGATATTCTGGGTCCTTTTCTGAAAAAGACACCCAGAGGAAAGCAGTACATACTGACTTTCATGGATTTTGCAACCCGATGGCCGGAAGCAGTAGCTCTAAGCAACACCAGGGCTAAAAGTGTGTGCCAGGCACTAGCAGACATTTTTGCCAGGGTAGGTTGGCCCTCCGACATCCTCACAGATGCAGGGACTAATTCCCTGGCAGGAACTATGGAAAGCCTTTGGGAAGCTCATGGGGTAAATCACTTGGTGCCACTCCTTACCACCATCAAACAAATGGCATGGTGGAGAAGTTTAATGGAACTTTGGGGGCCATGATACGTAAATTCATAAATGAGAACTCCAAAGATTGGGACCTAGTGTTGCAGCAGTTGCTCTTTGCCTACAGAGCTGTACCACACCCCAGTTTAGGGTTTTCCCCATTTGAACTTGTATATGGCCGTGAGGTTAAGGGGCCATTGCAGCTGATGAAGCAGCAATGGGAGGGATTTACACTTTCTCCAGGAACTAACATTCTGGACTTTGTAACCAACCTACAAACACCCTCCAAACCTCTTTAGCCCTTGCTAGAGAAAACTTACAGGATGCTCAAAAAGATCAAAAAGCCTGGTATGATAAACATGCCAGAGAGCGTTCCTTCCAAGTAGGAGACCAGGTCATGGTCTTAAAGGTGCTCCAGGCCCGTAAAATGGAAGCATCGTGGGAAGGGCCATTCACGGTCCAGGAGCGCCTGGGAGCTGTTAATTATCTCATAGCATTCCCCATCTCCAACTGAAAGCCTAAGGTGTACCATATTAATTCTCTAAAGCCCTTTTATTCCAGAGAATTAAAGGTTTGTCAGTTTACAGCCCAGGGAGGAGATGACGCTGCGTGGCCTGAAGGTGTCTACTACGAAGGGAAAAGTGCTGGTTGTGTGGAAGAGGTGAACCTCTCCATGACCTTTGGGCATATGCAGCTACAGCAGATCAGGGAGCTGTGCACTAGCTACGCGCCAACGTTCTCAGCCACCCCGGGACTGACTGAACGGGCATACAACTCCATTGACACAGGTAATGCTCACCCAATTAGGGTCCAACCTTACCGGGTGTCTCCTCAAGCTAAAACTGCTATAGAATGGGAGATCCAGGATATGTTACAGATGGGTGTTATCCGCCCCTCTGGAAGTGCATGGGCATCTCCAGTGGTTCTAGTTCCCAAACCAGATGGGGAAATACGTTTTTGCGTGGACTACCGTAAGCTAAATGCTGTAACTCGCCCAGACAACTATCCAATGCCACGCACAGATGAACTATTAGAGAAACTGGGACGGGCCCAGTTCATCTCTACCTTGGACTTAACCAAGGGGTACTGGCAGGTACCGCTAGATGAATCTGCCAAGGAAAGGTCAGCCTTCATCACATGTCTCGGGCTGTATGAATTTAATGTACTCCCTTTCGGGCTGCAAAATGCACCCACCACCTTCCAAAGACTTGTAGGTGGTCTCCTAGCGGGATTAGGAGAATATGCAGTCACCTATCTTGACGACGTGGCCATATTTTCAGATTCCTGGGCAGACCACCTGGAACATCTACAAAAAGTCCTTGAGCGCATAAGGGAGGCAGGACTAACTGTTAAGGCTAAGAAGTGTCAAATAGGCCTAAACAGAGTGACTTACCTTGGACACCAGGTGGGTCAAGGAACTATCAGCCCCCTACAGGCCAAAGTGCATGCTATCCAAAAGTGGCCTGTCCCAAAGTCAAAGAAACAGGTTCAATCCTTCTTAGGCTTGGCTGGTTATTACAGATGATTTGTACCGCAATACAGCCAAATCACTGCCCCACTGACAGACCTAACCAAAAAGAAACAGCCAAATGCTGTTCAGTGGACCGAAAAGTGTCAGAAGGCCTTTAACAAGCTTAAAGCGACACTCATGTCTGACCCTGTACTAAGGGCCCCAGACTTTGACAAACCGTTCCTAGTAACCACAGATGCGTCCGAGCGTGGTGTGGGAGCAGTTTTAATGCAGAAAGGACCTGATCAAGAATTCCACCCGGTAGTGTTTCTCAGCAAAAAACTGTCTGAGAGGGAAAGCAACTGGTCAGTCACTGAAAAAGAATGTTACGCCATTGTCTACGCTCTGGAAAAGCTACACCCATATTTTTGGGGACGGCGTTTCCACCTGCAAACCGACCATGCTGCACTGAAGTGGCTTCAGACCGTCAAAGAAACTAACAAAAAACTTCTTCGGTGGAGTTTAGCTCTCCAAGATTTTGATTTCGACATCCAACACATCTCAGGAGCTTCTAGCAAAGTGGCTGATGCACTCTCCCGTGAAAGTTTCCCAGAATCAACTGGTTAAAATCGTCCTTGAGATGTAGAAAATATTGTTAGTCTTTATGTACTTGGTAGTATATTTAGAGATACATGTGTCTTATTAACTCTGTTTTTCCTAGAGCTCCAGGAAGAAATCCCAGCCAGTGTTTCACCCTAGCTGAGATTTGGGGGGGCGTGTCATAAATATAAAGGGAAGGGTAAACCCCTTTGAAATCCCTCCTGGCCAGAAGAAAAATTCCTCTCACCTGTAAAGGGTTAAGAAGCTAAAGGTAACCTCGCTGGCACCTGACCAAAATGACCAATGAGGAGACAACATACTTTCAAAAGCTGGGAGGAGGGAGAGAAACAAAGGGTCTGTGTGTCTGTCTATATTCTGTTTCTGCCGGGGATAGAGCAGGAATGGAGTCTTAGAACTTTTAGTAAGTCACCTAGCTAGGTATGTGTTAGATTATGATTTCTTTAAATGTCTGAGAAAAGAATTGTGCTGAATACAATAACTATTTCTGTCTGTGTATATTTTTTGTAACTTAAGGTTTTGCCTAGAGGGGTTCTCTATGTTTTGAATCTAATTACCCTGTAAGGTATCTACCATCCTGATTTTACAGAGGTGATTTCTATTTACTTCTATTTCTATTAAAAGTCTTCTTGTACGAAAACTGAATGCTTTTTCATTGTTCTCAGATCCAAGGGTTTGGGTCTGTAGTCACCTAGGCAAATTGGTGAGGCTTTTTACCAAACCTTGTCCAGAAAGTGGGGTGCAAGGTTTTGGGAAGTATTTTGGGGGGAAAGACATGCCCAAACAGCTCTTCCCCAGTAACCAGTATTTGTTTGGTGGTGGTAGTGGCCAATCCAAGGACAAAGGGTGGAATATTTTGTACCTTGGGGAAGTTTTGACCTAAGCTGGTAAAGAGAAGCTTAGGAGGTTTTTCATATATGGTCCCCACATCTGTACAGTTCAGAGTGGGGGAGGAACCTTGACAGTCTCAGTAGTTGCAGTTTTGTTCATCTCCTTAATGACATTGTTAATAAAAGGACAATTGATAACTTGTGAATGTCATTGTGGTCATTGCTATTATTCTTCATCTGCTCCAAGACACTCTAAGCCTAATGATATTTCTAATAGTGTTTCTTACCATGCTAATTCTGATATCATAGCCCTTAGGGAGCACAAAACTTTGGCACAGGTTTAAGATACAATTGGCAACACTAGTCCATTCGAATTTTAACATTAGGTTAAAGTGAGGTTCTACTCCAAGAAGTGACTATGGAAATGGTACTTTCTTACTAAAGAAATTTGTTTCCTGTATGTATTCAGATTAAATGTTTGCTTAAAGACTGAAATACATGTTTATCTTTCTTCTGCTGTTACCTCTGCAGAGCCAACACAGTGGGGAAAAGTTGGATTCTATTCTTCATTGTGCACCATAAACATTCTTGCAAGTCAGTTTTATTCATGTACTTTTTCAGAGTACTCTGAGCTCTTTCCATAATGCCACAGTAAATTGGTCCACACTTGTACTGGCTTATATTCAAGTAACACATCCATATTATTTCTTCCTTCTCATTCTCTTAGTTTATTCAGCCACATACATAATCTGATAACCACAGACTCATTTGTTTCTTTGTGAGCCAAGTAGCTTCACGTTTGTTGTTGGCTTGCTGCCTTTTCCCCAGACTAATATCATATGAGAGACACAGAGGAATGATTAAAAAACAAACAGAATACTTCAGCAAAAAATGTCTTATCAGTTCTAAACTGGGTTAAAAGAATATTCAGAGATACTTGATTTTTAAAATAAAACTACAGTTTATCCAGTCTCCTAAAACTTAATTTCTTACATACTCCAAAAAGACAGAAACTACAGCATTATGCTCAAAAGTAACTTCATAAGATATCATGATTACCATTTTTTTATTTGAATCACATTCTTGGGTCTATATGCTTTCATGCAATCCTGGTAAGAATTACCATAACTCAGAAGTTCCAAGCTCTTGTTTCCAAGTCTTGTACCATCTTTGCTGAGGTGCCTAAGCTGCTCCTTGTACACCAGTCAGTATTGGCCTGATCACAGAGTAGCTCCCAAGGAACTCCAGTCTGCTGTTTGTCAGTGTTCAGTTCAGCTCATTTAGTCCTAAGGCACCAGCTCCCTCCTATTAGGTCCCACTGTTGTTAAAATCTGTTTTAAATCTGCTTCTTTCAGATATGCTGTAAATTAGGCAACAAACAGCAGCCACCATGAAATATTTTGTAGCTGTTGCCTTTGAAAATGAAACTTTTTTTCATACAGTTAGTGGTAGTTTTGGAGATACAGTACATCAAGCGAGAAGAGCCAGAGAAACACAGACATATTCCTCTATTATACAGTCCTATCTGAATGCTTGTGCATAGTTTCCCCCACTAAACACATGCCTGCTGCAGACAACCGTTTGTCTGAAAAAGGATCCAGTAATTGGCTTCTCAGTCAAGACTAATTAGATTTCCTCCCCATGAACCTCAGCTTTAGGACCAAAACACTGCTACTGATTTAAATTTGGCCTCCTAATAGAATCCAAACTGTTTTTCCAAAGAAACAAATACAGTCCTGGATGAACTGAAGAAGCCTACAATGGGCAATAATAGCTTCTAAAAATGGATACTGGGGTAAAGGCAACTGGTGAAAAAAAACAGAATCTGTCCTTGACCACTTTGTCAAGGCAACAGGATAAGAAGTGCTTCCCAGATACTGTCAGCTATCAGTATAAGCATCGGGAAAGTTAGTTGACCATGAGGAATGGCAGAAATAGAGAGAATGGGAGCGGCAACCTTGCTCTGAACACGACAAGGTTAAACAATGCAAATGTATACAAAATGAGACCAGGGTAGAAATTAAGATTTATACCTTGAAGATTGAATTTTATCTGAGACTCTTTCCTTGATCACTATCTGAATATCTGGTTCTATGCTGTTTTGTCCAGTGTAAAAAAATTAGCAGAAGCCATGGTCCAGATTTTTAAAGGTATTTAAATGCCTAGGCCTTTTTGAAAATGTCACAAGGAGATTATCTTCAGCTTTAGGCACCTAAATACCTTTAAAAACCTAGCACTTAGACATTTTTTCAGTGTAGGGTTGACCCAAAACCAGGAAAGGAGCCTGTTTATCTTTTTATGAGATTTATGAGTTCGGGAATTAAATCCTATTTCAAACAGCTCTCCAAAGGTATACAACAACAAAACTGTAGAAAACAGATATTTTGAATTTACCATAGATTTTAAACTAATGATCCCCTCTATCAAACTTCTTCAATCCTTTCTAAGAATCACAATATCTAGCTCTTTCTTCAGGGTTGCTTATTCACTTTAAATTTGGGGGGAGGGGAGGAATCCAATTAAGTGATGATGTATTTTAACAATGAATTTATGCCTGTTTGGCTCATCAAACAGAAAGTTCAAGTACAGAAGGATTCTATGTGTTTTATCTAAATGAAAATTTTCCTCAATTTGATCTATGTAAATAGTTTCAGCATTGAATGCTGGAGCTGATAAGAATTTCTACAAACTAATATTCACTTTAGAATTCTTATATCAAAGCTCTTTGAACATGCAGTGTCTGGAGAGGCCTTGGAGCCTCTAGCAGTTTTTTTCAGGGAAGGGGTTAATTTTAAAACTTCACTAACAATCTCTGGGAGACATTGGCTCTATCTCTAATTGCGTACGTCTTTGGTTTGCCTTGAGAATATTTATTTAATATGACCTTTTCAGGGGCAAATAGTTGTTTTTTTATTACTTTGTGGACTTTTAGGTCTGTGCCTACTTGGCTGTTCGTTTAAAATGGAGTTCTCAAAGAAGAAACTATGTGAAAGTGGACAGGAGGCACCAGTCCATCTCCTTTAATAGATAAAAGCAGAACAGAGAGGCTGGACCAGGTCTTCCAATTAGTGTAGCTCCATCCACATAAGTGGAGTTATGTTGATTTACAACAGCTGAGGATCTGACCAAATCTTTAACTTATGGCTCATCTCTTCCACAGTAGAGAATGGGGAAAGTTGCATTGTTTGGTTGAGGGCTACTCTAGTGAATTTAAAAGCAAACAAGCATATTAGCTTTACATTTCTGCTAACGTTTTGCCAGTAACATACTCAATGTTGACATTTAAATATAACTAAATGTCAGTATTCACACCTAATTAAGGTATATTTATGTGGATTTGAAAAGCACCAAGCATAGTGAAGTCCCAGTTGGGGCCTCTGTTGTTCCACTGTAATATAAATATTAATTAAGAATATTTGAGACTCAGACACATGTCACTGCATATTTTTTACCTTTGATTCATGTTTCAAAGATTTTCTTCAGAACCATCAGAGTGCAAGACTTACAAAAAATGAAAGTTTAGATGAGGGAGCAGAAATAAGTGGCAAATTATGAATAATCCACATTTTTTGTGGCAAATTAGGTACCATTTAATCACACTATATCCAAGGCCCTGACGATAGAATACAGAAATTAACATGACTGAGGATGGATTTTAGGTGAACCTAGGAAATAAAAATAATTATTGGTGAAAAGTTCTGAAATGTTTTGTATGAAAAAAATAAGTTGTACCACCTGTGATTCACTCCCTGACCTGAAAGGAGCTGGGAATGATGTAGAAGCCATCGGGGCTGCAGGAAGAGATTATAGGAATATTTTGTTCCACTCAATAGCAATTCCAAAGACTGATCAGAGAATTATATTGATGTACTTCAGAAGAATGGTATCTATAACATGGGAGTGTTGCAGGCTAGCTAGGCTTTTGAGACAAGCTGGATTCTGCCACATCCATGATTTAGCAGCTATCCCTAAGCCTCACTAATGAGCTAGCAACATAAGACTAATTAGTGACCCTGGCTGGGGATGATGGAACTTAATTATAAGACTGACCCAGCTTTGAAGGATCACAAAATGCACTACCTAAACAGAGCTGGGAACTCAGCTGGGGAGAGAGAATACAGAGGAAGCCAGACTTTCTTGCAAGGGAGGCCCAGAAGCTGGAGGCTGGCCTGCTGAGCCACAGGAGTAGAGCTAACTTCTGTGGTGGGCCGCAGTGTCCTAGGAGACAGTTCTGGGGTTGGTGTCCTGGAAAGGGAACAGGAACAGAAGAGACCCAAAGAGATATGGAAGGAGGCTGAACTTAAGAGGTGATGTGGCTAGAGGGCCAGGCCATGGAATACTCAGGGAGAGACTGGCCACTGCAGAGCTGAAGAAGTGGTCAACAGGGAGTGCCAAGATGAAGCCCCTTACATTGTTGTATCCAGAGAGGAGGGGCCAGTTCAGATGGTTTCACAGTCACACAAGGCTGTTTCTCTTACATCATGGAGTGTATTTATTTCCCTCATACATAGTAATACTGTGCAATACAGACTTACAGCAAAGGTAAGCTTCCCTATAGCTCTTAATCCCTAGTCTGAGCTCAACCTCTTATATTCTCTCCAGTTACCTTCTTAGCCAGTGATTGTCACCTAGGTGCTCACAATCCCCCACCAGAAAGTGTATAATTGCTCTCAGCTGGGCCTGCAGCCTCCTCCAGTCTGCAGCAATGTCAATGATCAGTATGCTGCTGATAGTAACCTGTCACAGAAGGACTAAGGTACATGCACCTGCTGTTACAGCTATTCAGTGTGTCCAGCACACACTTCACCATATGACCAGACAGCTCTGGTGTGGAGAAGTAAGGGTTCATACCCCTGCCTTTCCCCATCCTTAGGTTTAACTAGTGCCTTGGGTGTTGCTAAAAGGAAAGTGCAGGCAATGCCATATTAGCTAGGCCTTCCACAAGTTACAAGAAGAAGGAAAGTTCCTTTAACCCTCTCTGAATTGTGCATCTTCTCAAAGACCAGCCACAATCTGCCCCCTTGAATAAAAAGTCCTGAGTAATAGGGACTGTATTATTTTGTCTTGCACTGCACCCGCCACACACTTCATTGACACTTTAAAAAATTGCATATGTAAAATTAAGGGAAATAATTTAATAAATTCAAACCTTCTGATCTTCAGATTAAAGATGTTGACCATGTTGAATGAGATGCACATTCAGTATACTTTTGGATCCATTACTGTTTACTTTATTTCCAGAGGTAAGTGATCCATATATTTCCAAAGAAGTGTAATCAGAATATTGATTAGTTCTCTCTCTCATGAAATAATCTAGATCTTGTGATAATCATGTTAATAAAGACTTTTCTCACAGTCTATGCTGGTAGACTCAATTAGATACAGGTATAGTCCCTCTCCTTCACCCCCAACTCTGACTGCCAGGAGCTGGGACTGGACAACAGGGGATAAATCACTTAATAATTTCCCTTTTCTTTTCACGCCCTCTGAAGCATCCACCATCAGCCACTGTCAGAAGACAGGATAATGGGATAGGTGGACTAGTAGTCTGAGCCAGTATGGCCATTCTTATGTTCTCATGGTCTTAACTTCAGTGAATTACAAAAGAGAACTGCAGAGAACGTATTGTATATTGAGTCTAAATAAGTTGCTTTGTTTTATTTAGCAAAATTTGGATTAGAGATGCCTTGCTACCAAAATAGTTTCTCTGTTAAAAACAGAACTTCTGTAGTTGCAGCATGATGTCTTACATAACATATTACATGAAGAAATGTGACATAAGCAGGCAGCAAAAACAAAACGACAACAACAACAAAACCCAGCCAAATGCAAGGTCAGGTACCCAGGAAGGAAGACTGCAGGCTTCATTTATAGCATGAGGGACTATATTTTGCAAAGCAATGACTCTGAAGTAGACTTATAGATCATGGTTGATAATGAATTTGCCATGAACTCCAAGTAAGGTGCAGTGACTCAAGAATATAGTCCTTGGCTATGTAAGCATGGGAGTATCAAGGAGAAGTAGGGAGATGGTTGTGATGGGTTGTCACCCAGGGGGTGCAGTCTGGGAGCCATGGGAACCGCTGCACCCCTCTAACCACCCAGGTGAGCTGGTCCTGCCCACTCTGCTTTGCTGGTGATTCAGGGTCTTCGGGTCATGTTTCAGAGTAGCAGCTGTTTTAGTCTGTATCCGCAAAAAGAAAAGGAGTACTTGTGGCACCTTAGAGACTAACCAATTTATTTGAGCATAAGCTTTCGTAAGCTACAGCTCACTTCATCGGATGCATGCAGTGGAAAATACAGTGGGGAGATTTATATACACAGAGAACATGAAACAATGGGTGTTACCATACACACTGTAATGAGAGTGATCAGGTAAGGTGAGCTATTACCAGCAGGATGGGGGAGGGAAACCTTTTGTAGTGATAATCAAGGTGGGCCATTTCCAGCAGTTGACCAGAACATGTGAGGAACAGTGGGTAGGGGGAAATAAACATGGGGAAATAGTTTTACTTTGTGTAATGACACATCCACTCCCAACTTTTATTCAAGCCTAAGTTAATTGTATCCAGTTTACAAATTAATTCCAATTCAGCAGTCTCTCATTGGAGTCTCTTTTTGAAGTTTTTTTGTTGAAGAATTGCCACTTTTAGGTCTGTAATCGAGTGTCCAAAGAGATTGAAGCGTTCTCCGACTGGTTTTTGAATGTTATAATTCTTGACGTCTGATTTGTGCCCATTTGTTCTTTTACATAGCGACTGCCCAGTTTGGCCAATGTACATGGCAGAGGAGCATTGCTGGCACATGATGGTATGTATCACATTGGTAGATGCGCAGGTGAATGAGCTTCTGATAGCGTGGCTGATGCGATTAGGCCCTGTGATGGTGTCCCCTGAATAGATATGTGGACAGAGTTGGCATCAGGCTTTGTTGCAAGGATAGGTTCCTGGGTTAGTGTTTTTGTTGTGTAGTGTGTGGTTACTGGTGAGTATTTGCTTCAGGTTGGGGGTCTGTCTGTAAGCAAGGACCGGCCAGTCTCCCAAGATCTGTGAGAGTGATGGGTCGTCCTTCAGGATAGGTTGTAGATCCTTGATAATGCGTTGGAGGGGTTTTAGTTGGGGGCTGAAGGTGACAGATAGTGGTGTTCTGTTATTTTCTTTGTTGGGCCTGTCCTGTAGTAGGTGACTTCTGGGTACTCTTCTGGCTCTGTCAATCTGTTTCTTCACTTTAGCAGGTGGGTATTGTAGTTGTAAGAATGCTTGAAAGAGATCTTGTAAGTCTTCTCTGTGTATATAAAATCTCCCCACTGTATTTTCCACTACATGTATCTGATGAAGTGAGCTGTAGCTCATGAAAGCTTATGCTCAAATAAGTTTGTTAGTCTCTAAGGTGCCACAAGTACTCCTTTTCTTTTTTCAGGCCCTGTAATCACCCAACATAACAGCAGGTGGTGCCACACACCCAAACTGAGCTACTTGAGTGCTGTACCTAAGTCACTCAAAGCCAGGCAGGAGACAACAGCCAATTTCCCAGCTCCTCCACCTTGCACCCTTGTGGGAGTATACACTCAGAATTATACCGTCTTGCACTGCACAGGGATCTATACAATGATAAAATTCACCTTTCCTCAATGTGGGAAAGATATGCAACAGCTTTTCTTCACAGAAATGAGATTTTCCCCTGAAGCTTAACTTAAAGGCACATTGGTTTAGATAACCCATAAAATAAGTTTATTAACTACAAAAATAGATTTTATGTGACTATAAGTGATAGCAAAAAGATCACAGCAGATTACCTAGTAAATAAACAAAACTCAAACTAAGTATAGCATACTAGATTGGATATTAATTAGCAATTTCTCACCCTGGCTGATGATACAAGCAGTCCACCAGGTTTTCATGCACAGGCCTGAGACCAACACTTTCCCCAGTTTAGTCTTTGTTCCTCAACTGTTTCCAGGATTTCTCCTGTGTCGGGAGTGAGGCCCCTAGATGATGTCTTCCCCCACCCCCTTGCATGTCCTGATAAGTCATAGCAGCCATTACTTACAGGCTGGTTAAAACATTTACAGGAAGGCTAAGCTCTTCCATAGTCCACTGTCTTTGCTGATGGGCCATCAGCACTGTCTAACTTCTTCATTGTTGTACCTGAAAGTCTAGCTGTAGATGTTTTCTAGAGTGAGTCCATTTGAAATACAGATACATAGTCAATATGCATAACTTCAGGTACAAAAATGATACATGCATACAAGTAGGATAATCATATTCAGCAAATCGTAACTTTTCCAGTGACACCTTACATGACTCATTTTGTACAGAAGGACCATAATTATGTCAAATATATCCTAGCCATACAAATATAAAGAATGTGGGGTGCAGTTTCACAGTGGTCTTACCAATATATATATATATATATATATATATATATATATATATATATATATATATATATCAGAATAGAGGCCATTCCTGGAATGTGATGTCCAGATTTCAAAAAAGATGTTGAAAAATTGGAAAGGATTCACAAAAGGTCTACAAGAATTATTGGACATCTGGAAATGCTGTCATGGAGCTCTGTGTGGCACGGAAGCTTGTCTCTCTCACTACAGAAGTTGGTCCAATAAAAGATATTATCTCACCCACCTTATCTCTCTAACATTCTGGGACTGACATGACTACAACTACACTGTATAGACTCTTAGTGAGAGATTGAAGAAGTTCAATTATTTAGAAAAGAGTAAGAGGTAATTAGATCAGTCTGTAAGTACCTACTTGGGGAAACGATTTCTGATAGTTGAGGACTCTTTAATCTAGCAGACAAAGGTTTAACAAGATCTAGGGCCTAGAATCAGAAACTAGACAAATACATGCTAGAAATAAGGCATAAATTCTTAACAGTAGTGAGGGTAATGAACATTGGAACAACTTACCAAGGACTGTAGTGGATTTTCCATCACTTGAAGTTTTTAAATCCAGATTGGATTCCCTTTTCTGTAAGACGCTGTATCTCAACTAGAAGTTATAGGCTTGATACAGGAAACATCTGGGGAAATTCTATGACTCATATTACTCAGATGTTCACACTAGGTGATCATAATTATCACTTTGGCTCTAAAATCTATGCAAAGAAATGGTATACCAGCCTTATCAAGCCCAGTGAGAGAAAGTAAGTTACTGGGTAAGATGCACCATTAGAAAATATGTACCCCCTCTCAGAAAAATAAGAACTCCTGAAATCATTCAATTAGAACAAGAAATAGGAGAAACCAGACCACTGAATATGAGTACTTTCAAATTTCTAAGGGTCAGGAGATGTATTTGAATTACATGATCCAAGTCTCTCCCTATGGTTAAATCCAAACCAATAATAAACCTATTTTCTGACTGCTGTTCAAATGTGGCTGAAATCTCATTAAAATGTATGTTCACAAATTTTGAGCAGAAATGGTGGAAGTTTAATGAGAAGACCTGAGCTCATGATACTTCTGATGATTGAGGCCAAAATTTCAAAAAGGACAGTGGCAAGGAAAACTACACACCTATGTGTATGCTAAAAACCTGCGAGTCTGTAATCCCAGACATTTGAAGTAGTAAGACTGGCTTGAAGATACTTGTAAAAGTCATGGTGAGTCATGCTTGCTTTCCCAGTATTTACAAAGTAATATCATGAGTGTAGCGAGAAAAGAAAAAAAACATGTCATGTCGCAATATCCATCCCAGATTACAATTCACATACAAGACAAGAAGAAATCACTGTTTGGATGAGACAAATATACACCCAACGTATGAAGTCAGGCAATGGCTGCAGGAGATGACAATACCAAGGAAGAATTTGATAGAGGTTATACCTGGTTGAGAGTTCTTACAGGAATATAAAATTCAGTTATGAAGGTGAGGGGGGAAAGAGTCTTGGTTTGTTATTTATCCTCACTACCATCACCAATGATTCAAAAGAAGTGAAGAGAGATGAGATACCCCATTGGGTAAAATCATAAGAATATAAGAATGGCCCTACTGGCTCATACCAAAGGTCCATCTAGCCCAGTATCCTGTCTTCCAACAGTGGCCAGTGCCAGGTGCCCCAGAGGGAATGAACAGAACAGGTAATCATCAAGTGATCCATCCCCTGTTGCTCATTCCCAGCTTCTGGCAAACAGAGCCTAGGGACAACATTCCTCCCCATCCTGGCTAATAGCCATTGATGGGCCTATCCTCCATGGATGTATCTAGTGCTTTTTTGAACCCTGTTATGGTCTTGGCTTTCACAACATCATCTGGCAAGGAGTTCCACAGGTTGACTGTGAGTTTTGTGAAGAAATATTTCCTTTTATTTGTTTTAAACCTGCTGCCTATTAAAATCCCATCCAATCATGCACAAAAACAAAATTGCAAACCTGTGAATTGTAAGTCTACACTTTCTCGTCTAGGAACCACATCCCTCCTTCCTCCTCTCCCTCTGTTTGCTTGTTACACCAACTTGATTTCTTTGTAAGCTCTTTGGGGTGAGGACTGTATCTTGTTCTTTATTTGCACTGCCTCAAGCTCAATGGAGCCCTAATCTCAACTGGAAACTCTGGGGGCTTCTGTAATAAAATTAATTGATTAATATTAAGAGTAGCAATAGAAAGCACCCCCTGAGCAACTGGAGTGGGAGTCTTCTCTGTGGATACCCAGTTTCTACTCCAGTGTCTATGAAAATTAACAATCATTGTTTGATTTTTAGAATTTAAATGCTTATGGTTCCTATGCCCCAAAGTAGTGTCACTTCAAGACCTTTATGGTATACAATTGCTGTTGTCTTACTGATCATAGAAATGGAGGCATCTTTAGGACATGATTAAATTCACCTGAAAATATAATAGAATTTTAGAAGTGTCCTAAAAATGTAATGAGTAAAAATTCATATACTGTTGAAGAGGGGTTGTGCATAAGCATTTTTTCCAGAAATTTTGAATTTATTAGGTTTGACATTTTCTGAAATAACTGAATATTTTGAGGTATGAGTCCCATTAAAGGTTGTGGTATCAGGTCACCTTCTCATCACTTTTCCACACAAATTACCTTGAAAAAATGTCAGTCCATGAGAGAATAAGAAGGATGACACACAAAAGGAAGGCAAGGAAACTAAATAGCAGCCATCTCTTTTTCTCCTAATATTTCTGTTTCTAAAATAATTTATCGTAACATTGTCTTCCCCACCTCTCGAACAGCCTTCCTCCTTCCATTCACTTCTTGCCTTTTTTTCTCATTTTCCCTGTGCATTTTTTCATTCCAGTTTTCATTCTTTCTTCCTACATGCTGTATTGAATTAATATTCAGTAATCTCTGTTGAGTATGGGACTCAACCAGAATGCCAGATCTGAACAACTTTGAACTTCGTGGTATTCAGATCTGGATCAAATTCAGCTTTATGAAATTTGTGGTTAACTGAATTCATAAACCAGAATAGTAAAATTTCTGATTCAGGGGATCAAAAGCAGAAATTGCCTCACTCCTCTGGATGCTTTGCCTCTATGAAGACTACATTCCCAAATACTGCCTTTTGGTGAGGCAAAACCACTTTGAATTACTTTTCAGTCTCCATTCAGAAATATCAATAAAGCTCAAACTAATTATAAAACAGTTTCCTACAAGTTGATATCATGGTTAGAGTACCTCCATGAGAAAACAGTTTTCACTTGCAAATGCAGCTTCACGGGAGTCAGTGCATCCCCTGGACCTGCTTAATATGCTCCCACCCTAATGAGCACTGCTCACTGTGTGAGTTCCAGGTGCCTCATCCTTTCACAGCCCCCTCTGAGTGTACTTTCTTCTTTCTACTAGAAGTCCTTGTTCTGAGGGTGATTTTTTCCCATTTTACATGTACTTCCTCTGCGAAGGCTTGAAACTTCTCTATCTTCCTCAGATGTAAGTGATATGACATCAAGAGCCTGATTAAGATAAATAACTTTATCTTAATTTTAGGTTTAAAAAGTGAACAATTATTTGAGAGCTAGTTTGTAAAGTGAATATTTCAAGCAAGTGGTCCACGTGGAAAAGAAGTGACATTACTGGACATATGTTTTTAATACATAACTAAGTGTGATTTGTAAGGGGTCAATGTTCAATATTACTGGGTTATGACAGAGTGAGGCCTCTATAGATGGTAAAGTAAGCAAATATTATCTAACAGAAGTGCAAGTTATAAACTGTATTTGAAAGAAAAAAGGGAAAATATCCAAACAAATCCACATAGAACATACAGTAAGTGGCTGAATGCCCCTGTAAAGGTTTCACTGGATAATGATAGCTACAAAGAGGTTGGAGCAACATGCTCTGAGACTTACGGAAGAGCAGAACTGTAACTGAACTGTAAGTAATATTATTATTATGACCAGTCTCCATCCCTGAACCCAAATGCCCTGCTGTAATAGGGTATGTATCCCACACAGGGTCCAAAAGTGTTACCGTGTGCCTGAAAGGCCAATTAACATACAAAGCTGCATCTGGAGGCTTAGTGGATGATGAAGCTCAGCTGGGCATGGTCTCGATCAGAGGTTCTCACACTGGGGAGTGAATCTTCCTGGGGGGCAAATCATGTATTTTGGGAGAAGGGGGTAAGAAGCTTTAGGGGAAAAAAATAACTTACAGCATATATTAAGAGCTGGATGGCCAAGCTCTGAAGGCAGCACTGCTTCCAGCAGCAGGGCAGAAGTAAGGGAGGTAATACCACACCATGCCACTCTTACGTTTTGTGAGGCAGCCCTGGCTTCAGAGCTGCTCTCCGCTCTGCTTTCAGAGCTGGGTGCCCAGAGAGCAGCGGCTGTTGGCTGGGCACCCAGAGAGGGGATCGTAAACTATTAAAGACACAAAGAAGGGGGGCGTTATCGAATAAGTTTGAGAACCGCTGGTCTAGATGGTTAATATAAAGAAAGAAAATTGAAAGCAGAAGGGTGCTGCAATAGTTGAAAATGTTGATATAATCCAAGGTCCTGAGAGAAAAATGAAGTGTTTCTATTTAGAATTCTAACAGGGTATTGCATAATTTATTTCTAATTAATGAGCATAAAGATGGATTATGTTTAACCTGTAAGGTCCAAGAACCGATCATAACCTTTGGGATTATAAAGACTGTACCAATGCAAGGGAGTGTTTATAAAGAAAATTCAGAGGTCTTAAAATAATAAAATTTTCCTTCCAACATGTATCAAGAATACTAGGAAAATGGAGCCCAATAAAAAAAAAAGCTCTTCTTCAATTATTTAAGAATACTGACAAAGGTGTGAAACTCTAAGTCATGAGCAAGATGCAAAGTACAGTGCATGATGCTCATAGACTCTGAAAGAGAGTGTTCTTCACCACAAAAATCAAGAAGAAAAAGAAGGGGGCTGCAGGGAGAGAGGCTGTGATAAAGAAAGGAAAAAGCCCTATGGGGAGGGGAGAAGGTTATCCCTAGGACCCTTCCTTGAGTAGAGAAGGCTAGCAAATGGCCAAAAGAGATAAAGTGGCCACCAAAAGTTGAGGATGGTCCAGTGGAAAGTCCTGATGAGAGGATTTGGACATAGGTTTGTTTATACTTTTAGCTTCAAATTTTTGTTAGGGGATTCCAGGGAGGGCCCTGAAAGAAAGATGTGCTGGGAGAGGTTGTAGAGGAGAGGTCTGAGAAAGGCCCCTGTAGGAAGAAGATCAGAGAAGCATCAGCAAGCCATCCAAAGAAGCAGATCTCAGCTGCTGGTTATGGGGTCGCTAGGCTGGAACGAGTGTAGAGGCAGGTGCCTAGGTTCCTCTTTTGCCAGTCACAGGTGAGGTAGCATGAGTCCAGAGAAAGGAACAAGGACAACAGAGAGCCCTGAGAGAGGGGTATGAGGACAACAGCACCCAGAAATGGGTCTGATGGCCTTGCTGTAAGAGCATTAGACAATTTATTTGTGGGGCTTTGTTACCCTGGAAGGGGTAGGCTAAATTGTGACCTGGATGGAGGGCCAAGTCACAGGAACAGGCGGCCCACTGGAGGACCAGAGCAGCTGTTGGAAGGGGGTGCAGACTGAGAGAAAGTTGCTATGCCATGTCTGGCCATGAGGAGGCAATCCGGCAGTAAGCCCACCCATTTACACCTGTGTCCTCCAAGAACACTGCCTATGTGAGGATCTCATACACTTTACAGGGCTGAGGGAATTCCATCTCCCTTCTCATGCATCCGACAGGAGACAAAGGAAAATAAGATTAATTACAGTCAGTTCCCACTGTCTTCATTTGCTCCTGCTGCTCCCTTTGTACTAGACCTTCCCCATACCCATGCTTGCAACCTCTATTATCCCTTTTATGCCCTTATGTTCCCCCAGACATACCCAGTCTGCCATTGAATTCTCTCTATTCTCTATCCCTGGCTTGCCCCCACCTCCTCCCACACTAAACCCTGATCCCTTCCTTTGTCATATCTCTTGATGCTTGTAGCTGCATCCTTTGACCTTGCTGACTTTCAGCCCAGCCAAAGGACTGCTGCTAAAATCACCTTCCTCCCATGCCACTCTGTTCTTGTCACTCACTTCTTCAGATCTCTGCACTACTCTCACCATGCTTGCCACATCAAGATCAAATTTCTCCTCACCTGTGAGGTGCTAGCCAGCTCCATTCCCACCTGTATATCCACCTGTTCCCTCTTGCTCAGCCCAAGCAGCACCTCTTTCTATTCTTCTCCCTATTACCTTTACACTGCCTTCCATGCCCCATCCAATTCTGTGAGGAACAGTCTCATGCTCTCCCAATGTGTAAGTGACTCCTTGCTCCTCCTCCTTCACATCCCCTTCCTGTGCTCACACTTCCCAGCAGTGAGAATCCCTGAACACAGCCTCTTATGAGTTCTGTACACCCATACAGATGAGTGTAAGTCCTTGCTTCATTCAAACAATTACTTAACAGCATTTAATTTCATAGCTTGATCGTGTGGAGATTTAACAAAAGAGCATCTTGTATCCAATAATCCCACCCTGCATGATGCAGCAAGAGACAGTGGGAGCTGAGTGTGTTCAGCATTTAGCAACTGACAGGTCTGAGTGCCTTGCCAGTATAATATGTCTTTATGTCTGGGAGAAGGGCACAGTGGTCTAAAATATTCACTGCACTGCTGAATCATATTTACAGCAAGAACAAGAGAACTAGCTTTAATTTGTCAATGGTCGAATTAGAGATAGATCAGTCAAAGATATTCAATATTATGTTTTTAAAAGAACAGCTTAGTGCTTATTCAGGCTTTTTTAATGTTCTGTGTAAAAGTATGGTTCAAGTGGATATAAATCACTATTAAAATGTTATTTTTAAATTCTAACTGCTGACAGAAATACTTCAGGTGCAATCCATCTGAAATCAAGCCTTGCAGCCTGATGTACTAAGCTTTAGATCTGAAATGCTTTCTACATAATTCATCACAATATATTTTTAAAACTTGATATACATGAGTATGGATACATTTAAAGTTTCTTTGAGAAAAGCATAATAGTAAACTTTCTGTCATGGTGGATTATAATTTTTATCATATTTTATGTCCATTTTTCATTTAGGAACAGACAAAGTTACAATAAAATAGACTTGAAACTTGTAGCATTCAGTTCTTTTTCTAACAGAGACTAGAAATATTACATCAGTCACATTGCAGCTGCATGATACATTCTGCTAATACAAAGCAAGAGAGCCTCCTACTAAAACAAAATATGTATCTCTTATTTAGATTTCCAATGTACAAAAAAAGGCATCTGTCTTGCAATTTAGATGCTTTTGCCATGAATTAAAGGAACAATTAGTCAAATGACAAATCCAGTGGCTAATCTGCCAGGAGCCTGTAAGTCGAGAACCCCTACCCCTCACACAACTCACCCAGCTCCCTTACCAAAAGCCTAAGGAAATAGATAGCCTTTGCAGTGTTCCCTGAAGGTTAACAGATCTGAATTTTTTTCTGAAGGGGGAAAGTTTCAAAAGTGTACAATCCACACAGATAAGGTTGCAGTAGTAGAATGTTCAGTTTTAATGCTAAGAGGTTCCAATTCAAGAACCTCTGGTGATGGTAGCAGGGAGAGAAGTATGTCCCAAAACATTTTGGGCTCTATAGATGAAAACTAACTTGTTAAATTCAACCTAGAAACCAATTGGCTGCCTCTACAGATCCACAGCAGAGTATTCCTGTCAAGATGTACTGATTAATAAATGGACTGCTGGGTTCTGTATCAGCGTAGGTTTCTGAATTGTCTCTGTGTGTCTTATTGTAAGGTTCTAATCTGAGGTGACAAAGGCATGAATCATAGGTACAAGATCTGCATCTAGAAGAAATGGTCTCAGTCTTGTAATCAGACAGGTGGAAAAAGGCTATATTATCATCTAACAGCAGCTGGGGCCCCAGCAATACCCCCAGTAACAAATGACAGATATACACACACCCTTGTTAAAAAGAGCAGAAATAGTCTTCCCTATGTCTGCCAAATCATAGAATAGTAGTACTAGAAAGGACCTTGAGAAGTTTTCTAGTCCAGACGCCCGTACTCGAGACAGGATTAAATGTTTCTAGACCATCCTTGACAGGTATTTGCCTAATCTGCTTTAAAAAATCTCCAATGATGGAGATTCTACAACCTCCCTAGGCAATTTATTCCAGAGCATAACTATCCAGACAGTTAGGATTTTTCTCCTAATGTCCAACCTAAACTGCCCATGCTGCAATTTAAGCCCATTGCTTCTTGTCCTATTCTCAGAGGTTAACAAGAAGGATTTTTCTCCCTCCTTCTATGGGAGATAGTTTCCCATAAACTAAAAATATCATCTTAGTTTTATTTGGATTTGCCTTCGAAAATTTACTCCTCCCCATGCCTCATTCTCACCCAGTCAGGATGAGGTAAGATGGACAGTACTTTTATCATGGCTCTAGCAGTAGTAGGGTATTTTTTATCTGTTGCATGAAACCATGATGCAAGGCTGCCAACTCATGATTTTTCCCTTATTCACAATGGCCACCATCTCTTATTACCGTCACTAGGTCTGACGACACCAAGATGGTTGACATTTCCCTACAGTCTCTCTGTCTGTAGAAGTGAGGCTACCCTCAACAAGGTTGGAAGCCATTGTCCCCTGTTTTCAATGAGATTCAAATTATGTCCATAGTCAAAATGGCTGCCACTTGATAGTTCAGGGGCCTGGACTCGACACAGGGACTGTGAAGAGCAGCAGAGTCACTGTGAAAGGTGGATGGGGAGAATGTAGGGGATGATGAGGGGGAGTTAGGGATGCTGGATGATGTGGGGGCAGCAGGAACAAATGGGGTCTCTGGAGCAGGGGAAACAGAGGAAGAGTGAGCAGGTGAGGGGTGCCCAGTCTCAGGCAGAGAAGTGAGTGGGGGAGAGTCAGGGAAGTGTTGCTTCTTGTAAAAGGCTAAACAAATCCCATATTGTTTTATCATGACATTATTGCTTATATACTTTTAATATGCTTTAGTATGTATGTCTGTAACTCATCAACCCTAAATGTAATATAAATTCTATGTGGTAGTGTGAATCATGCTGCATTAATGAGGTAAGTGGCTCTCAAACTCCCTTCTTTTATCAGAGGAAATACACTAGGAGTGGGGGACTTAAGACAATAGTAGGAAATGGATGGCAGTTTCCCCATCTTAGGGGTGAGGAGATGGTAAGTGACTTCATCTGAGCAGCCAGGGAGAGCTTAGAGTGACCAGTTGTCCCGATTTTATAGGGACAGTCCCAGTTTTGGGGTCTTTTTCTTATATAGGCTCCTATTACCCCCCCACCCTGTCCCGATTTTTCACACATTTGTGTCTGGTCACCCTAGGAGAGGCATGCATTTTTGTGTGATTAAAGGTTGGCTTTTCAGTCTTGAAACACACACACATCAGCAGAGGAATAGAGGGGAGTAAAGAGGCCAAAAGCCAGACTAAAATCATGATTTGGTGGTGTCAAGGTTCCTCCCCCACTCTGAACTCTAGGGTACACATGTGGGGACCTGCATGAAAACCTCCTAAGCTTACTTTTACCAGCTTAGGTTAAAACTTCCCCAAGGTACAAATTAAGTTTATCCTTTGTCCTTGGAATATCCACTGCCACCACCAAACTCTAACTGGGTTTACTGGGAAACGTAGTTTGGACACGTCTTACCCCCCAAAATCCTCCCAACCCTTGCACCCCACTTCCTGGGAAAGGTTTGGTAAAAATTCTCACCAATTTGCCTAGGTGACCACAGACCCAAACCCTTGGATCTGAGAACAATGAAAAAGCATTCAGTTTTCGTACAAGAAGACTTTTAATAGAAATAGAAGTAAATAGAAGTAAAGGAACACCCCTGTAAAATCAGGATGGTAGATACCTTACAGGGTAATTAGATTCAAAACATAGAGAATCCCTCTAGGCAAAACCTTAAGTTACAAAAAAGACACACAGACAGAAATAGTCATTCTATTCAGCACAATTTTTTTCTCAGCCATTTAAAGAAATCCTAATCTAACACATACCTAGCTAGATTACTTACTAAAGTTCTAAGACTCCATTCCTGGTCTATCAAAAGTAGCATATAGACAGACACAGACCCTTTGTTTCTCTCCCTCCTCCCAGCTTTTGAAAGTATCTTGTCTCCTCATTGGTCATTTTGGTCAGGTGCCAGCGAGGTTACCTTTAGCTTCTTAACCCCTTACAGGTGAGAGGATTTTTCCTCTGGCCAGGAGGGATTTTAAAGAGGTTTACCCTTCCCTTTACATTTATGACAGGTGGTTCTTTAAATCTCCTGATTTTTGAGAATCCAAATCATGATTTTTGAACTCTCAAGGTTGGCAGTACTGGATGGAGACACATTATATATTTATAGTAGCACCCATAAGCAGAATTGGGGTTTCAATTGTGCTAGATACTGTGCATCTGCAGAGGAAGGTGTGGTCCTTCCCTAAAGAGATTGAAATATAATATGAAAAAAATATTCTGGGTAAGGTGAAGAGGTACAAGATATACAGAGTGCTCAGGGTGATGGCAGGCTGGCAATATTGTTTTAGTTTCATGTCTATATTTTACAAAAATGTGGTTTGGGGGATATGGGGAGTTGAGAGGGGAGGTGGTGACATTTGGAAGCATAGAAGAGGAAGGAATTGTGGAAGTATGACCGTGGGATGGATAAGAAGAAAGAGACTTCTGGGGGAGTGATGTAGAGCGGCGTGACAAGTAGAATGCATAGGAGGGTGAGATTGGCAAGTGAAAGGTTGCAGAAGTAGGAGAGGGGTAGGATTAAGGGCGACCAGTAGTAATACAGAATGTGAGAGACAAATATTCAGGGTGAAATTCTGGCCCTTTTGACGTCAATGGGAGTTTGGATTGGGGCCAGGTTTTCACCTCTGGGTCCAAATTTCAAAGTTAGTGAGTGAAGTTATCAGGAAGCTGTGAGGGCTCCTTCCATTTGCTGCTGTTTAACCATGTACAAGGGGTGGAGAGGCTTCTGGACCTCATGTCCCAGGCAGGTCTGTCTAACCAGTTCAGGGAAAGGCAGAAGTTGAAAGACCTAGACTGGTGTGCACTGTTGGCTACATCAGCCTTTGTATCTGTGTTGCACATGACTAGTCATTCAGCTGAGATACTGAAATCCATAGGGTCATGAGAGCAGCAAGGCAAGATTACAGTGATAAGGCCACACACATGGGGCCAGGAAAAGGGATGAGTTACTAAAATGACTGAAAAACATTGTAGTCTTAATTGGATTTCAAGCATGAGTAACCCATACATTTCAAATCATTGAGGATAATAGCATGAACTCTCACTGAGATCAGAATTCTGCTATCATGTTTGTACCGTTGGTGTAGACACCTCGAGCTTTTATAATTTTTTTTTCGCCCTATATGGTGCTGATTGTTGATTAGGGAAAGGTGATCCTCTTTTCCTCTCCCTCCTTCTCTTGTTTTGAACAGTGGGGTTACAACTAACCATGGAGACTGCTCTGATTTTGTGTGGTCTGGGAACTCCAAAATGGAGCTACTGTTCCCTCGTTAGTTTTGTATCAGAGACAAACATCTGAATGATATTTTTCTAGAGGAAAATCTTACAAAACATATGATGTTACATGAAATGCCCATGTCTATTCTTACTACTGCTATGTATTTGTATTATAGAAGCACCTACAGACTCCAACAAAGAAACTTGTTCAAGGTCACACAGAGTAAAAGACAAAGTCAGGAAGTGAAAAGAGATCTCCTAAATCCTATTCCAATGCCATCATTACACAACATTCTTCCTTTGCTTGAGCCATTATCACCAGATATAAACTCCCCATATGCTACCAGGTTATGTGCAAAATAAAACATGATCTATTTGGAGGGATTTTTCAAACTCTGCAATCCTGATACACTAAGAAAATTCAGCTTTTGGTGTCTTTCAAACAATGTCTTACCAGTGTGTCATTCTTATTTAATATATTTATTTGTTTGGATGTTTTTGTACAAATATTCCTGATTCTAGATGCTTTTGACATTTTTTTTTTTCAAATATACAAGTCACTGTAAAATTTCTAGCAATGTAAAATCTCTTTACCATCATAGACCAAATTAACTAAGCAAGCAGATTAAAATGATACAATCATGGAGTTTAGTTAGTACCTTGTCATATACTCAGCTTTAAGACAAATGGTTTGAGGTACTAAACACAAACAAAAGTGGCAAGCATTCATGGAGATACATAAATGCATTGGTGCAGTTACAGAAGGGCATGAAGTTTTTCCTTTCTCTCCCCCTCTGAAAACAGACTTTTCTTCATTCTGGTTTGTTGTAGTCTGAATGATGAAATCTGTCAGTCAGTTTTGGGCAGAAGAAAAACAAATCAAGAGTGGATGGAAGAAAGTTTCACCTAAGAAAAATGTTGATATGGGAGAATAAATATTACAGTAGGTTATTTTGATAAAATTAAGCATTCATTGTGGTCTGAGTAAATAAAATGCAAGACAGATTATGTTTATGTATTTGCTGCAGAGAGATTGTGAGGCTTGTGGGAGGAGATTGTCATGTTCTTTTGTAATTGTACAAATCCATTCAGGTATCTCCTTCAATGCTTACCACTTGTACTGAGTATGTCTCTTCACTTTTTCTGTGCTACCTTTCAGACATCTTTGGCATATGGTCCAATTCATTGCTGTTTCTGTACAATAATCAGCAAGCAGGTAGCAAAGTAATTTCAGAAGGAAATGTACAATAATTAATGACAGCATTATTTGGTTAGGCCTCTCACTACACAGTCAGTGGAAGTAATCCTTTCAGATTCTGCATGATTTATTAGAAAAGAGAAGAGTTTGACTCATTAAAGAAAATTAATCAGTCCAATTAAAATGATTCCTCTGAGAAGCAAGTCACTGGCGGTCAGGCTTATAACATATCCCAGAAAGCGGGTGTTTATGATATTAAATAATTTAAATAAAACATTGTACATTTCCATAAGGTACAGGACAAATGATTTTGAATATATTGTGTTTGCTGCAAGATATATGCTGATAAAATATTCAATGAGATATAGAGTGATTCAATTAACCATATAGTTCCTCTCAAAGTTAATGGGAACTGAATG
Organism: Lepidochelys kempii; assembly: GCF_965140285.1. Taxonomy (NCBI): domain Eukaryota; kingdom Metazoa; phylum Chordata; order Testudines; family Cheloniidae; genus Lepidochelys; species Lepidochelys kempii. Next base: position 85,812,438 of record NC_136380.1, read on the forward strand.
GTTAATGCCCTTGCCATTATATTGGAAATTTACCATGCAGTGCTTAATTAGAAAAACACCAAGCACAGAGCAAAGTATGCACTGTAAGCTACGAAGACATCAAATGAAAAATGCTTGTTTAGGATTATGCAAGCAAATATTAGTAGCATGATGGGATGATCATTTTTACAAAAGTTACATTTAAGCTGGCTATCATAAAAATAACGCTGGTGATGGTATGACGTATTAGACAGAGGGATGGTATTTTAAATGAAACTAGCGGAAGCCCTATCACTTGACAAACTTAAAACAGGATAAAACACTAGAAACAATATTGTACAGGACAATCCCACATTAGACTAGATGAATTAATGTGACATCAGCAAATACACTGCAATCAGCAGTTTGAAAAAATAGCTCTACTAGCATTTCCTCCACATGTTCCAAAATGGGAATAGAGGCTAAGAGCAAAATGCTGGCCTGTATGAAATAAGCGCACTGCACCTCCCCCAACCTTCTGTCCACTCAAGAATAAAGCAGGATACAAAGCCAGGGACTGATCTATCAAGGCGCTAAGTGCTCTTGACTCCTAATCATTTCATTTATAAGCTCTCGGTGTCTTGCAGGCTCAGATGCCTACTGCTCTGTTGAGTGATGGTGGTGTGTGTGTATCTGCTGACATGGATATTGTCATTGACACCAGACAGTAAAGGGTGATCTTATTGCTTTTTTATACAGTAGTCATAATGCACTGAACTGTGGAGAATGTCTTTGAGCCATTCTGCCTTGATCAGAGACTCTCCACTTGGGCAGTAACAGCCCGTTCCTCATCTCAATGCATGATCCCAAAGGTAGGATTTTTCCTGAAATTATATTTTCCCTATTCTTTCTTGCAAAGCAATGAGGAGGGGAGAAGAGAAGGAAAGGTTGGGGAAGTGGGGTGGAGAAGCAAAGAGTTCACCCACAACCATGCCTCCCAAGAATGGCACAAATTCAGATTGGGATCCCTGGGACCTGCAATGTTCAGAGCCCAAGCCACAGCTCATGGAACAACGTGGGGGGAAGTATTCAGTGTTTGCATCTCTTTAGCCCCATTTGGTGTGGATTACCATGGGAGGAAGTGAGCCATTGCAAATTCTGAGCATCCTGCTGTACAGCGAGTTATAAATGGTGTTGTACTCTAAAAAAATGCTGATAACTTTTAGCCAGGACTGAAGCAACACAATGTTAAAATTCTTGCTGAAGTTCACTGATTTCCCAGCTGTGCTTTTTAAAAGCAATTCACAGTTTACTGTCAAGACAACCTTTATAGAAGAATAAAAATGTTACAGCAGAAAGAAGTTGAAATGGGTAGTTTTAGTTCACTAAATAGTAATGATAGTCACCTGGCTAATGACCGTACTATATTTGTGTTCCCTTTTCGCTGTTACTTTTTACCATTTCAAAATGACGTTTGCCCTCTCTTTAACTAAGAATAGTAGAGTATGTTGTAGTTCAGTGCTGATTAAAATGTAATTTAGGATAACATAACTAACAATAAGAAATCATTATAAAATACACACAGTATTAATGCTGCTAGATTCTAGAAGTTAGGTTCAGCAGATAACTTTTAAAGGAAGCTAAAGGTATCAATGGAAAATCTATGGCCAGCAGCATTAAGGAGAATAAGAAGGAATTAGCCAGATGAATCAGGAACAAACAAAATCCTAACAATGCTATAGGTCAGTGGGTCTAATCCTTTCCAGACTACTGTACCCCTTTCAGGAGTCTGATTGTCTTGCATACCTCCAAGTTTCACCTCACTTAAAGAATACTTGCTTACAAAATCAGACATAAAATACAAAAGTGTCACAGCACACTATTACTGAAAAAATGCTTACTTTCACATCTTTACCATATAATTATAAAATAAATTAATTGGAATCTAAATATTGTACTTACATTTCAGTGTATAATACAGTATATGGAGCAGTATAAACAAGTAATTGTATGAAATTTTAGTTTGTACAGCCTTCTCTGTTGTTTTTATGTAGTCTGTTGTAAAACTAGGCAAATATCTAGATGAGCTGACATACCCCTGGAAGACCTGTGCGTACCCCTAGTTGAGAACCACTGCAATAGGTCTCCAACAGGTTATGGATCACATGGGATATTCTGATATGGGTGTTTCATTCTCTCCTGTTGAAGTTAATCTACTTTGTATTAAATATTCTTTGGGCCAGAGAGAGCAAGGGAAATAATTACTCTATAGTCCAGTGGTTATGGCACTTGCTCGAGAGGTGAAAAACCATAATTCAAAATCCTTCTCACTAAGCAGATGAGAGAATTTAACAGGGATATCACACAGATGATGTAAATACCCTAATCACTTGGCTCAAGGTTCTAAGGCAAGCTGCCACTTTATCCTCTAAGACCTCAGAGAGGGGTTCCTAGCTGTGGATCACAAGCAGAGATAGGTGCATCTTTGAAGCCTGGACTTAGTACCTAACTCTGAGAGAGAAAGGTGTTGTACCATGGGTACTGTGTTATATAATTGATTATGTTTTGGCTATATACATTGTATGTTTTATAGTAAGAATTAAGGTATTAGAATAAATGAATAGGATAGTGGATACTAGCATGAGCCATTTTCTTTTCATGCCTTGTAAGTAACAGATAGGATTTTATCTGTGTCTATGTTAATTAGATTAGAGGAATTTTGGAGGCCCAGGCCCCAATGTGGGAAAGGATAGTTACAAGATTTAGTAAGGTCTAATTTATAATGCCTTTCTTGTTCAATATAAAACACTGCTATTTGTTACCTTTTGAAGGTCTCTGCGAAGAACTGTTTGTGTGAATGAGGAGTGTATGCATCAGGGAAAGATAAGGTGTGAAGGCCATTTTTGAAAGCAGATGGCCAAGGGAGGAGGAGTGAAGAAACTGAAGAGACTCAGAGACACCAGAGAATCATCAATGCACATCCATGGTTGAGGAAGAGCAGACTGATGACCCTGAGGTGAAGGCTGGCATCCTTAAAACACAAGAAAATTGATTAAATTGAAACCAGACAGGATGACCCTCCCAGAGGTGTTTTGGTGTATTTGTATTATATTGATTATAATTTCTGGAGAGTTTCAGCCATAGTAAACTAAAATATTTCTCTGCTTTTCCAACCTCCCTCCATTTCTAGATAGGGAATTTTGAGCTAATTTAACTAAAACCACAAGAGTAACTATTTCTTATTGTGAAGTACAGAAAAGACAGGTGTTTACTTAGTGTCACTGATCAGTTTATATGACTTATAAAAGAGTTTGTGGCAATGATCACATGAATGACTTTCTATTATAGCTCACCCAATTGTTTTAGGACGGAGGACAGTTAGAATCCTTGCAGGCTGGTTTTACAGAAACCTCTCCTAGAAGTTGTGTTCCTACCACTGGTTTTCTTAGAATTTCTTCAGCTCTTGGAAGTGGAAGGAGATGACACAATACAGAGAATTGTTTCTTAATTCAATATTGTAAAATTATAATGCATCCACAAAGAACAGATTGTCAGTATACTGATTAACAAGGAAGAGTTTTTGAGGGCAGTGAGAGCCAGAGGTCTGTGTTGGGAAGGTAATGTTCAGAGAGAGAATCCTTCAGCTACTCTTACCCATCTCTAGCCAGAGCAACCTGGATATTTGCCAGGACATGAGACTTGTACCTCATCAGTTGTATTTGAGCTTTAGAAGCTAAAGCATTGCTGTCTTGAAAGTGTAAGAATTAACACCTACTAAAAGTTAAACGTCTCCTTAATCCTGGACTGATAAAAACAGAAGTTGGCCACCTACAATTAACATATTCAGCACAATTGACTAGTTTATATGAAAGGGCTCTTTATGAACCAAGATAAACTAAATGGTGTGATTTATTCCCTGTCATGTGTTTTACAATTCACAAGGTACATATAATACTATGATAAATGTGGTTGCATTGGTAATATATATGAAGACACCACTGAATTACATTCTTGAAATGAGATGCCACAATGGTTACATCATGCACTATCATGGTCTTGAGCCATTATTCTGCCAGAAAGTAACCAAGTTTCATCATGATGCCTCATGAGAGGTATCAAATCAACCTACCTGAACAATTTATTCTGAATAGGTTCAATACAAGGAGATGCTGTTTTTTGTTTTTGTTTTAATATCTCCCCTGCTCAGGGCAATGGTGAAAGTGAGCGGTCTCCCAAGCAAATTCTCATTTTGAATAATACTATCTGTATCAGGCTTGATGCTCAACAGTAGCCATTATGGTTACTATGATTGATTTATTGTTCCTCTTCTACTCTTCTAGTGTAGAATATATCATTATACTGCTATAACACTGAATTTCAACTGCCATCATGCTGTCCATTCACCTGCTAGGTTGATTCCTCTGAAGTTACTCATGTCTTGTGTAGCTTCAACTAACCTAAATAATATTTGTATAAGCTGTACATTTTTGCACTGGTAAGGAGGGCAGGTCCAGGCACTTATCCAACATCATTTTATTCAAGATTTAGACAAGAAATTGAATAATATCCATATTATCTTCAGGCTTGACTAGACCAACATTTAGTTCTCGGCAAGTTGGGGGGTAAATTTACAGCACACTAATCTGCTATGTACTATCTATATGGACTTTGCCACCATGTATTAAAAGTTCCCTTGTACACACTGATTTACTCAACTTTGAAACAGGTGCACAGAAGCAGAGTCCACATGGACACTTACAGTATGTCTACACAGCAATTAAACACCTGTGGGTGGCCCAGGTCAGCTGACTTGGATTCACAGGGCTCCAGCTGCAGGGCTGTAAAATTGCTGTGTAAATGTTCAGGCTCAGGCTGGAGTCCAAGCTCTAGCACCCTGTGAGTGGGGAGGGGTCCAGAGCCCAGCTCCAGCCCAACCCCAGACATCTACACAGTAATTTTTTGCCTTACAGCCTGAGCCCCATGAGCCAAAATCACCTGACCTGGGACAGTCATGGATATGCAGTGGGTCTTTTATTCTAATGTAGAAATACCAATAATGCATGGCAAGATGGTGTGCTGTAGTTTTTGCACCCCAGCTTGTGAACATTAGCTGTCTAGACAAGTGCTTAACTCTAGATTTTTATTTTCATTTTAATTTAAACATCAGCTATATGTTTCTGTTTCGGAAAAAAAAATGGATTTCCTTGGCCTCATGTCTGAAATGACTCTCAATAGTGCTTAGAGCACTGATTGATATTTCACGTCTTATTTCCAGATAAATGCTGTTCCAACTGTATTTGTGTGAGGCCAGGTGTGAAATCCAGTGCCTAATTAGATTAAGTGCAGCCTCCTTGTCCCTAAGGATAAGTCATAGGATATATCACACTCTCTTTCCTATGTAAAGTGAGCAATGTGAAATTAAATTTCATCTACTTCCTGATATTCTTTGTCCATACTGATCCACATTTTCAAGCTTGTGTAAATCTGCATAGTCCCATGGATTTCAATTATGAGCATCTGGCCCAATATCTCTAACTGAGGTTATTAAGTGGTGATGCATACCATATCATTCTAGATGTTACATTCTGGGAGAAAAAAAATCTTTGCTTTGCAAATCATTTGCTCGGCAGTTTGTATAAATGACTATCAAAAGCAGAATGTCCTAGTCCAGTGGTTCCCAAACTTGTTCTGCCGCTTGTGCAGGGAAAGCCTCTGGCAGGCCGGCCGGTTTGTTTACCTGCCATGTCCGCTGGTTCAGCCAAAAGTGGCTCCCAGTGGCCGCAGTTCGCTGCTCCAGGCCAATGGAGCTGCTGGAAGCGGCATGGGCCGAGGGATGTACTGGCCGTCGTTTCCAGCAGTTCCCATTGGCCTGGAGCAGTGAACCACAGCCACTAGGAGCCACGATCGGCCAAACCTGCGGATGCGGCAGGTAAACAAACCAGCCCAGCCCGCCAGGGGCTTTCCCTGCACAAGCGGCAGAACAATTTTAGGAATCACTGACCTAGTCAATAACTGAAGCTTTGGTCCTTTGCCTATTTCAGCTCTTTATAGAGATAAATGAAAGACTAATGGGCACACACTAAATGTTTTCTTTATCCATAGATACGAAATGTACATAAAATGTCAATGGCTAATTCACATGCCATGTATCCTGAGAGAGGATATTATAAAAACTGTGTGTGAGTTTCTGAGAATATGGTATCTGCTCTGGTTCTGTGTTTAATTTCTCATGGGCTTTGATTAAGAAATTATTAACATAGTCACTAATTTATTCTTTCTGCAAAGCACACAGAATGCTGACTGAATGATATAAATATTTCCCTAGTGCATTTCCTATATAATTGTAAAGTTCAGACTATAAGGAAAAAGTGAACATGTTTGTGTTTATATAAATAATACAAAAATAACTGCAAGCCACAAATCTGGTTGCAGAACTATTGCTAGCTTGCAGTACTTCAGACAGGCAGATGGATGAAAACATTGCTGAGGCCTGACATTGCTATAAACCTTGCACTCAAGTTGAAAATCACGAAGACCTTTTTATAATGTTTCTTTTTATGCTTACTACAGTTATGTTGTTTTCTGCCTTCACATTTTTATTCTGGTTTCCAGTGTTTTATAACTTTGAAGTAACAACCAATTTGTGATGGAAGTCAACATATAAGTTCTTCAAATAATCAATTAAAAATGGCCACAATTATTGTTATTGGTTTACTTGAAAATGCAATATGGGGTCCCAATCCAGCAAATGCTTATGCACATGCTTATCGTTAACATACTGGTAGTGGCCTTAATTTCCTCTTATACTCATCAACCTATCATGTCTAACCCTAGCCAGAGCTGAAATGTCTGTACTCTCAAAGGGACTGAACTTCTGCCCCATCAGAAGTGATACCATACAAAGACGCCGAGAACTAGAAGAATTCCTCTGACTCCACCTCAAAGAATTCTTTCACAACAAAAATGGCATCACCCACAACTACCACATTCCCAGCAACAGTCAGAAGAAAAAAGAATCATCTGACAGGCCACCAACCAGCGGATGAAACCACAAACTTGATGGTTACATTGATTGCTTCAGGAAAAAAAAAAGTGTGAAATTCTTAATAAACATCAGATGCACCACAATTTTCCATAGCCAAGACGACAGCAATATAGTCTCTGAAATTCAACCACCAAATAGTGATAAAACCAGCAGACAAAAGGGGTGCTATTGTAGTCTTGAACTGTGATGGCTACGTCAATGAGGGCAACAGACAATGCTCCAGTGCCTCCTGCAATAAACAACTCAAAGAAGATGCCATACCACAATTCACATAGGGATTTAAAAATATCAAATCCTTCTACAGACAACTCCAAGGGAAACTCTACAACCTCATCCTCCACAAATCCACCCCAGGGATCTTCTGCATGCTTCCCAAGATATACAAACAAGGTAACCCAGGCAGATCCATTATATCTTGCCACACCACTCTTACAGAAGAAATATCAGGATTCACAGAAAGAATCCTCAAACTGCTCACCACACAAAGAGCACATTTCCTCTAGGTCAAAACTAACTTACTCCAGAAACTCCACAGCATCAACAACCTCCCTCAGAACATTATATTTGCCACCATGGATGTCATCTCCCTATACATCAACATCCCTCACCATGGCTACATAGATGTGTTCCCCAAGTGTCTACGAGATATCCATCTCAAATCCATTGCCACACTCATTCATTTCATCTTCATTTACAACAACTTTACACTCAACAAAAAACATTGTATAAACCATGCAAACAACCATGAGTACTCAATATGCCAACCTCTTCATGGGCAACCTCAAGGAAGAATTTCTGAAAAAAATGCACCACAAAACCAATATCCCAGAGATACATCAATTATATTTTCATCCTCTGGACAGACCACCAAAACTCCCTATTAGATTTCTACTACCACTTCAACAAACACCACCCATCCATCAAACTCTCTCTAGAATACTCCCACACCAGCATCAATCACCTGGACATCATGATCAACTTCAACAATGAAACCCTATGGACAAGTATATAGATGAAACCCATGGATTACCACACATCTCCACAGATCTAACAATCCCAGACACACCAAGAAATCTCTTATCTACAGCCAGGCACTAGGATATATGGACTTTAAGGCCAGAAGGGATCATCATTATCATCGAGACATGATCATTCAGACTGATCACATTGCAGGTCACAGAACCTTACCCACCCACTCTTGTAATAGACCCATAATTTCTGGTTGAGGTACTGAAGTCCTCAAATTATGATTTAAAGATTCCAAGTTACATAGAGTCCACCATTTACACTAATTTAAACCTGCAAATGACCCATGCCCCATGCTGCGGAGGAAGGCAACCCCGCCTCCCCCCCCCCAACACACACAAAAAACAGACAGAGGACTCAGCTGTACTTCAGTTCCAGGTGGCTCTCGGTGGGGGTGGGGGGGAGGGAGAGGAGAACACCCGCCACAGTATTTATTTCATTAAAAACATTAAAGAGGTCTCTATCCATATCCAGATCAGATCCTGTGGGTATGTAGCATACCCCCAAGCACTATCCCAGGAGAACCTCTGGTAGCTTTCTCCCCCAAAGTGATTTTAACCCAAACAAGCTCCGTTTTATTCATTACATCACTTCCAATTTCTTTATCATTAATATACAATGCTGCTGCGCCACCTTTACCTTTATTTTTGTCTTTCTTGAACAGCACATTTCTTTTAATACCTGTACTCCAGTCATGACGACTATTCCACCCTGTTTCTGTTCTCCCCATAACAGCTGGTTTCACTTCTTGCACCAATAATTGTAGTTCCTCCACTTTGTTACCCAGGCTCTTTGCATTTGTGTACACACATCTTCGTTCATGATTGGCCTCACCCAGATTCCTCACCCAATTAGGTACAGTCATTCTACTTCCAGTACCACCTATCTTACTGTTAGTGTGATTGGTACTGGAAGTATCTTTCCTCTTAATGTCCATTCTCCTATCCAATGTTCTTCCTTTCTCCATTGTTGTATTCTCTTTTTCTTGATTTTCCTCCTGGTCAATATTAGAATCAGGCATGGAGAGTACATGAGCATCTCTCAAGTTCCTAGTTTAAACTCTTTTAATCATTTTTGCCAACCTCCATCTCAGAAGTCTATTTACCTCCCTACTTAGGTGGAGTCCATCATTTGAGAACAGTCCTCTGTCTGTGAATACCTCCCAGTGGTTAAACATCCTAAAGACTCCTTATAGCACCACTGCCTGAGTCATCTGTTGGTCATCATCTTGTCTTGCCTTCGTTCTCCTCCTCTAGGGACAGGTAGAATCCCACTGAAGATCACTTGAACCTCCATCTCTTTAAGCATCCTCCCCCGCCTGGCATAGTCTCCCTTGATGTGTTTCAGTGATAAGTTAGTAATATCATTTGTTCCCACATGAAGGACAATCAGTGGATTGTTTCTTGTTCCCATTAGGATTCTCTTCAATCTCAGGTCCACATCCCATATCTGAGCTCCGTGCAGACAGCACTCCCTTCTGTTCTCCAGATCAGCTCTCATGAAAGGCCTGTCTGTTCTTCTTGATAGGGAGTCATCAGTCACATAGACGTGTCTCTTCCTGGTGTTGGTGTGCTTGTCTGGCCTTTCTCCGATTCTTTCTGGCTACAAGTCCTTTTGTCTTTTATTCTCTCTTGCAATATTCTGTGAGTCATCCTCTAATCCCTTGGGACTCTGAACTCTGGCTATCTCTCCTCCTTCCATCACCGTGTAGGACTAGCTGCTCTTTTTTTCTTTCTTGTCCTCCCACCTTCTCTTACTGCCTAGTACCACTTCTTCATTTTCCAACTCAGCAAATCAGTTCCTGAACTTTATTTCTCCTCCACTAGTCATTCTTTCCCTCCGCCTTGTTCTTCTAGTCATATGCTTCAGCTAGCCATTTTCCACACCCAGCAGTCTAGTCTCACAATTCTCCAGTTCAACTTGTATCTATGAGTCTTGATTTTTCTCATCAGCCACCTCTCACCTTCCCCCCATCATCTGCTCAAATCCCCTTAGAAACATAACCATAATTTCCACCTGCATCTCCAAACCTTAGATCTTTTCCATCAGTTCTATCAGGTGGCACTTCATACAAATTAAGCTCTTTTTGGGTACCTGATCCAAGGTAATGTACATCCTGCAGCTTCCACAGTGGGTGATCTTCATTGTTTCTTCCACTCTTTGGGTCACTACCACTGCTGCCTCTGTATGTATCATACCCTTTCCACCTAAGCAGCTGTAAAGGAAAACAAAAAACCCAAACCAACACTACATATCCCCTCCCACAAACCTTCCTTACAAACTCTCCCACTAACTGCTCTGTTTTCAACTCTGCTTTCTGGCCTCTGTGCTTCTGGCTGGCTGTTAAAGGTGCCTTTATAGGCTCCCTAATCAAGGAAGCCGCACCCCCTAATCAGGGCTCTGCTGTGATCAAAGACTCTACTTTTCTCATAGCACATTGCTTATAATATGTATTTACAGATAGCTTGACAATATTAATGTTGGGGTTTGCATGTTTTTATTTTATTCTCCTTGTAGTAATTGCATGTCACTTTAATGGATACAATCATGCAGTGCTCTTCAGCTATTCTTTCTCTATTTTAAAAACAACAACACAGAAACATTTATCATACCATGTCTTTTTCAAATCCTTGTCACTTCCACAGAAGATGAATGTGAAAAGTCTACTGTATGTATCTGAAATCTCTACTTTTATGCTGATTTCAGCTTGGCAGGTAAATACTTTGTGGAATATGTTCATCTTTCTCGGTAACTTTAACAGCATTGTTAATGCTGGAATTCAGATGATATTTCACTTGTCTCTGCATTATACTATTTCCATTCAGAGTATTTATGGGAAAGTCTGGGAGTATGTTCAGGTGTTTTACTTACCCCAGTTTGCTAGCATGTTAGTTACAAAATAAAGATGCTCACTTTGCTAACTGGATTGGAACTTTCATCAGGCTGGAAGCAATGGATACATTCTTGAGGTGTGGAGGGAAGGGATAGGATCTCACCTAGGAGCAGCTACGATAGTGCTCTAGGTGCTCCCTCTGCTTCCCCATCCCCTTCCACTTGTCTTTGAAGCATGTGTGTGTATGGGAGGGGCAGACTACTTTTTTTCTCTTTCCCCTTCTCCGCCACCTTCTTTTTGCTGCAGGGCTTGGGGAGCAGGGAAGGGTATTGCATGCTGAGCCCAGGCACCAGAGGCTGTCCCACCAACCTTTGCCACCATCTTTTATGATAACTTTTGGAAGGTTGGTAACACTGGAATTCAGATAATATTTCACTTGCTGTACATTATACTATTTCCATTTAAAATCATATAGTAACATGTGGGTATATGTGTTTGTTGATAAATTTTACTTATCCTAGTTTGCTAGCTTATCACTCCAAAAACAAAGCGAGGATTTATCTTTAACATCACCACTTTCCACTGTGCTGGCTGACACATCTTGTACTGCCTAGAATCTTATGGAACGTGAATGAGTCATTTACCTCACAGCACTGAACGACTGCTAGGCCAACGCATTGTAGCACCGCCACAAGGCTGACACTCTTAATACATTTTTGATTGATGTGCATGGATATATGATTGTCTTGAGCTGCTACAATCTATTAGTGCAGAAATGTTATTTCAACCCAATTTTTTTCTGATTGCTTATTATTTGAAATATTCTTTCTATAGTGTTACACATTTTTGATCAAATATCTAGGCTAACATTTCATTGGAAATGTTTCAGCTGTAAACATACACTAATATGCTCATATGCTAATATTATCATTGCCCTAGGGGTGCGGGTTCCATGACCACCACTCTCAAAAGGAGGAGACAGGTGGTGGTGGTGGTGGTGGTGAGGGATTCCCTCCTCAAGGGGACGGAGTCATCTGTCTGCCAACCAGACCAAGAGACTCAAGAAGCGTGCTGCTTGCCTGGACCTAGAATCCAGGATGTGATAGAGTGTTTGTCGAGACTAATAAAGTCCTTGGACTCCTTCCTACTTCTCCACCTGGGCACCAATGTTACTGCCAAGAATGACCTTGAGCAGATCAATGCGCAAGTGGTGTTCTCGTCCATCCTCCCTGTCGAAAGAAAAGGCCCAGGTAGGGACTGTCGAATTTTGGAGGTGAATGCATAGTTATGCAGGTGGTGTTGGAGAGAGGGCTTTGGATTTTTAGACCATGGGATGTTGTTCCGGTAAGAAGGATTGCTAGGAAGTAATGTGTTCCACCTAATGAAGAGAGGGAAGAGCACCTTCACAGGTATGCTTCCTAACCTAGTGAGGAGGGCTTTAAACTAGGTTCTCCAGGGGATGGTGACGTAAGACCAGAGGTAAGTGGGGGAGTGAGATATTATGAGGAAACACAAGGAGGAGGGTACAAGACAGGAAGCCTCGTGATTCATACTGAGAAAGTAAGGCAATTGGCTAGTTTTCTTAGGTGTATGTCCATGAATGCAAGAAGCCAGGGAAACAAGCAGGAAGAATTGGGAAACAAGCAGGAAGTCCTGGCACAATCAAGGAACTATAATGTGATTGGAATAACAAGACTTGCTGGGGCAGTTTACATGACTGGAACACTGTCATGGAAGGGTATAAACTGTTCAGGAAGGACAGGTATGGGAGGAAAGGTGGAAGAGTTACAGTGTACATAAGAGAGCAGTATGATTGCTCAGAGCTCCAGTTTGAAACTTGACTAAAGCCTTTTGAGAGTCTTTGGGCTAAGTTTAGAGGTGAGAGCAACAAGGGTGATGTCATGATGGACGTGTGCTATAGACCACTGGATCAGAAGGATGAGGTAGAGGAGGCTTTCTTTGGACAACTAACTGAAGTCTCCAGATCACAGGTCCTGGTTCTAATGGGGAACTTCAATCACCTGACATATGCTGGGAGAGAAATACAGCAGTGCACAGACCATCCAGGAAGTTTTTGGAGAGTGTTGGTGACAACTTCCTGGTGCAAGTGCTGGAGGAGGTGTGCTCCTCTTGATCTGCTGCTTACAAACAGGAAAGAATTGGTAGGGGAAGTAGAAGTGGGTGCCAGCCTAGGCAGTAGTGACCATGAGATGGTTGAGTTCAGGATCCTCACAAGAGGAAGAAAGGAGAGTAGCAAAATACAGACCCCAGACTTCAGAAAAAGCAGACCTTGACTCCCCTAGGGAACTGATGGGCAATGGGGGAGGATAGTTCAGTGGTTTGAGTGTTGGCCTTCTAAACCCCGGGTTGTGAGTTCAATCCTCAAGGGGGCCATTTAGGTATCTGGGTCATAAATTGGGGATTAGTCCTGCTTTGAGTAGGGGGTTAGACTAGATGACCCCTTGAGGTCCCTTCTAACCCTGATATTCTATGATTTCCCTAAGAAGCTAATATGAGAGTGAAAGGAGTCCAAGAGAGCTCGCTGTATTTTAAAGAAGCCTTATTGAGGGCACAGGAACAAACCATCCCAAAATGAAGAAAGAATAGTAAATATGGCAGGCGGCCAGCTTGGCTTAACAGTGAAAATTCAAAAAGAAAGCTTACAAGAAGTGGAAATTTGGACAGATGACTAGGGAGGAGTATAAAAATATTGCTAGAGCATACAGGGATGTAATCAGGAAGGCCAAGGCACAATTGGAGTTGCAGCTACCAAGGGATGTGAAGGGTAACAAGAAGGGTTTCTACATGTATGTTATCAACAGGAAGAAGGTCAGGGAAAGTGTGGTACCTTTACTGAATGGCGGAGGCAACATAGTGACAGATGATGTGGAAAAAAGTGAAGTATGCAATGCTTTTTTTGCCTCTGTCTTCACAGACAAGGGCAGCTCCCAAACTGCTGCACTGGACAACACAACATGGGGAGGAGGTGAGCAGCCCTCAGTGGTGAAAGAACAGGTTAAGGACTATTTAGAAAATCTGGACATGCACAAGTCCATGGGTCCAGATCTAATGCTTCCACGGGTGCTGAGGGTGTCGGCTGATGTGATTGCAAAGCCATTGGCCATTATCTTTGAAAATTCATGGTGATCGGGGGAGGTCCCGGATGACTGGAAAAAGGCAAATATACTGCCCATATTTTAAAAAAGGAAAAAAGAGAACCCGGGGAACTTCAAGTCAACCTCACTTCAGTCCCCGGCAAAATCCTGGAGCAGGTCCTCAAGGAATCCATTTTGAAGCACTTGGAGGAGAGGAAGGTGATCAGGAATAGTTAACTTGGATTCACCACAGGCAAGTCATGTCTGACCAACCTGATTGCCTTGTAGGATAAGATATCTGGCTCTGTGGATATAGGAAAAGTGGTGGATCTAATATATCTTGACTTTAGCAAAGTTTTCGATACAGTCTCCCACAGTATTCTTGCCAGCAAGTGAAAAAAGTGCGGATTGGATGAATGGACTATAAGGTGGATAGAAAGCTGGCTAGATTCACAGGTTCCACAGGTCGTGATCAATGGCTCGATGTCTAGTTGGCAGCCGGTATCAAGCAGAGTGTCCCTGGGGTTGGTCCTGGGGCCAGTTTTGTTCAACACCTTTATTGATGATCTGGATGATGGGATTAACTGGAGCCTCAGCAAGTTCGCAGATGACACTAAGCTGGGGGAAGAGGTAGATACGATGGAGGGTAGGGATAGGGTCCTGAGTGACCTAGACAAATTGGAGGATTGGGCCAAAAAGAAATCTGATGACGTTCAACATGGACAAGTATAGAGTTCTGCACTTAGGAAGGAAGAATCCCATGCACCGCTAGAGGCTGGGGACCGACTGGCTAAGTGGCAGTTCTGCAGAAAAGGACCTGGGGATTACAGTGGACAAGAAGCTCGATATGAGTCAACAGTGTGCCCTTGTTGCCAAGAAGGCCAATGGCATATTGGGCTGTATTAGTAGGAGCATTGCCATCAGATTGAGTGAAGTGATTATTCCCCTCTATTCGGCACTGATGAGGCCACAACTGGAGTATTGTGTCCAGTTTTGGTCCTCCACTACAGAAGGGATGTGGACAAATTTGAGAGAGTCCAGCGGAGGGCAACAAAAATGATTAGGGGGATGTGGCACATGACTTACGAGGAGAGGCTGAGGGAACTGGGGTTATTTAGTCTGCAGAAGAGAAGAGTAAGGGGGGGATTTGATAGCGGCCTTCAGTTACATGAAGGGGGGTTCCAGAAGGGATGGAGTTAGGTTGTTTTCAGTGGTGGTAGATGACAGAACAAGAAGCAATGGTCTCAAGTTGCAGTGCGAGAGGTCTAGGTTGGATATTAGGGATACTATTTCACTAGGAGAGTGGTGAAGCATTGGAGTGGGTTCCCTAGAGAGGTGGTGCAGTCTCCATCCTTAGAGGTTTTTAAGGTCTGGGTTGACAAAGCCTAGACTGCAATGATTTAGTTGGTGTTGGTCCTGCTTTGAGCAAGGAATTGGACTAGATGACTTCCTGAGGTCTCTTCCAACCCTAATATTCTATGATTCTATATGACACTGCTTTCCCTTCTATTTCTGTTAACAAATAACTGGGACACCCTCTCTCACTGTAGCATATTTTTGTCCAGCCCTTGAATTATTCTTTGTGGCTCTTTTCTGCTTTTTAATTTTCCAGCATCCTTCTTAAAACGTGAGTGCCAGTGCTGTATACAGAGGCAAAATCTCCTCCCCACTTCTACTCTCTACTGTTTTTATATCCAAGGATCACATTTGCACTTTTTGCCACAGTGTTGCACTGGGAGTTTATGTTGAATTGCTTGTACACTAAGACTTCTAAATCCTTTTCAGAGTCACTTCTTTCCATATACAATCCCCCTTTGTGTAGGTATGGCCTACATTTCTTGTTTCTAGATGTATGTTATTACATTTAGATGTATTAAAATGCATTTTGTTTGAATGAACCCAGGTTACCACATGATCCAGATTACCCTGTATAACTGTGTGTCCTCATCCTTTTTTACCACTGCTAATATGTGTCTGATTTGCAAACCTATCAGCAGTGGTTTTCATATTTACTGCCAGATCATTAATGAAGATGTTGAATAATATGAGGGCTAATGTCAACCCCTGTGGAATCCCAATCAAAACTCACCCACTTGATGATGATTTCCCACTAATAACTTCTTTTAGAAATCTCATATTCCTATGCTTGGTCACTGAACTGTGTTGTATGACTTTGGGCAGGTTACTTCACCTCTCCATGCCTCTGTTTCCCCTCCCTTTGTTTGTCTTTCCTATTGAGATTATAAATTTACTGGGGGCAGGGATTGATTCTTAGTAGTTGTTTGTACAGCAATTAGCATAATGGAGTTGCGGTCTCAGGTGTAATCTCCAGCCTCTACAATATTGCAATACAAAAAATCAACTGATATTATAATCAAATAACATGAATAATGTTGAGCCTGATCCTGAAAGGTATTAAGTGCTATTAACTCATTCCATTCCGTCATTGGCATTTGAGGATGCTCAGCATATCACAGGATCAAGCCATCTAGACCTGTGTCTGCACTAGTACTTTTCTTCATATTTCCCACCATTGCACAAGCACTGTTTCAGATCCAAAGGAGGTATCAATGATATAAATAACAGCGTAGACCCTCCTGATTCATTTTAACTACTGTTCAGGTTGAGCAGACACAATGGTTAAAATGCTAACAGCTGCTATATTTTCTACAGTTGCTATAACAAACAGAGTTGCACCAATGATAGTGGAATGATGGTACATTCGGAGAATAATGCTCAATCAAGGCCTATGCAATGAATAACTATACAAGTGAATTTTGGATTCTCTTTTTTTCCAACTCTTGCAATACACTGAGCTCAGGTTCATTACTGTGGCCTCAGACTAGCATGTGTCACTATATATTTGCGCTAAAGTGCAGTATCTTATAAAAATGAAAGTGCTATGCTAATTTTCCAATGTAAATTATTCTTTTCTTATTTCTTCTGTGTATTTAACTTATTCTAATCTTGCTTGAAGACTATTCCCTTTGCTAAAGGGAACATTTTAAATATGTTTAATTATGAACACTCTGGACCAAAATCATTCCTAATGGAATTCCAGTGCAGGAATGAATTTGGCCCTATAGTTTATAATTAGAATATAATTTAAGGCTACACTAGGTTATTATTGCAAGGATAATTACCATTGACAAACACATTGTGAGAATTATGTTAATTATAGTTAAATATTATGACATATAACTGTGATCTTTTTCTCATTGTTCAGAGAATTTTAGAAATCTAGGTTATTAAAATAAGGAAGAGTAATTTTTTTTTGTAACCAGAATTGGTGTTCTGAGTTTTAACCCAATCTGTTTATTCTTTAAGTCTCAACCAAAACATCCCAAAAACTGGGTCACAGAAAGAGAGAGAGCCAGTGGAGAAAAATTTAAAAACCTCACACATTAAAAATGAATGAATGAGAAAACATGTAGAGGTTATTCCCACTGCCATACTGCTAACAAAGCTCAAAAGCTACTTTAGAATGACAAGACTCGACTCGGTTATACATAGCATTAAATGAAATAGCTGCTGTTAGCCTCAACAATCCTTTTCTGTTTTCTCTTTCACACTCTTAAAACAAATTATTATTAGTGTGTGTGTTTGTTTTGCCAATGGAGCCAGTGACTATTTCTTTAGCAATATCAGCAGGCAAAAAATGTCTTGACAAACTGCAAAAGGCTAACATGGGTGATGGGCAGAGCAGCCTACATTTGTCATGTTCATTATTTAAAGGTTCAGAAATTATTATGTCTTGTGATGTTAACTTCCCTATATCACCACACTACCCAATCTTATTTATTCCAGTGAAATATAAAAATAGAACTGCTCAGAATTCTAAAAGGGACCACTGACTTGATTGCACGACAGCCCCATGTAATGTAGGAAATTTAATAATAAATACTTGGTAAGCCAGTGAGGGCTTCAAAAATGTTTTTCATTACAGTTGTTGGAATTACCACTTTCAATTTTTAAGTGCCTTTGTATGCAGAACTGTATAGTTTCAGGAAATGTCCTGCCATTTTCAATCTGATTTTACCTATCGAGCAAACTCCCATTGATTTCAGTCATTTAAAACAACTAACTAACAGCTAACTCCTTCCACTGAAGAGCCCCTCCAGGATGTTCTCTGTCTCCAAAGATGCAGAGTCAAGTCCCTGCCCCAACTCCACCCCCTCCCTGCCCCATTGGACCCCTTCCCTAAATCCCTGCCCCGGTCCCGCCTCTTCCCTGCCTCCTCTCCTGAGCATGCTGCTTTCCCGCTCCTTCCCCCTTCCTCCCACAGCTTGTTACAGCTGTTTCGCAGCAGCAAGCACTGTGAGGAGAAGTGGGGATGTGGTGTGCTCAGGGGAGGAGGTGGAGGCGAGCTGGGGCCAGGAGGCGGAGCAGGGAGCTGCTGGTGGGTGTAGAGCACCCACCAATTTTTCCCTGTGGGTGCTCCAGCCCCAGAGCACCCACGGAGTTGCCTCCTATGTTGCCAGGGACCCAGGCCAGGGGGTGTTCTGTGATCAGGTCACCCACTCCATTCCTCAGGGATCACAAGAACTGCCAGCAGCATAGAGAAATTAGTTTTCTGCCATTGTGCCCTCTTTCTTTCATAGCAGAGCCACAGTGGTTATTTTGGAGTCGGGAGCTCATGTTCTTCAGGTAGCTGTTTTAGAACAGACTCCTGACACTGGCCTTCTTAGAATCCTCACAGCAGTGTCCACGGGGGGGGGGGGGGGGGGACGGGACACAGGGGAACAGGAGAAAACAGACATAGAGGCAGTTCCGCAGCAGTTCTGCGGAAAAGGACCTAGGGGTGACAGTGGACGAGAAGCTGGATATGAGTCAGCAGTGTGCCCTTGTTGCCAAGAAGGCCAATGGCATTTTGGGATGTATAAGTAGGGGCATAGCGAGCAGATCGAGGGACGTGATCGTTCCCCTCTATTCGACATTGGTGAGGCCTCATCTGGAGTACTGTGTCCAGTTTTGGGCCCCACACTACAAGAAGGATGTGGATAAATTGGAGAGAGTCCAGCGAAGGGCAACAAAAATTATTCGGGGTCTGGAACACATGACTTATGAGGAGAGGCTGAGGGAGCTGGGATTGTTTAGCCTGCAGAAGAGAAGAATGAGGGGGGATTTGATAGCTGCTTTCAACTACCTGAAAGGGGGTTCCAAAGAGGATGGCTCTAGACTGTTCTCAATGGTAGCAGATGACAGAACGAGGAGTAATGGTCTCAAGTTGCAGTGGGGGAGGTTTAGATTGGATATTAGGAAAAACTTTTTCACTAAGAGGGTGGTGAAACACTGAAATGCGTTACCTATGGAGGTGGTAGAATCTCCTTCCTTAGAGGTTTTTAAGGTAAGGCTTGACAAAGCCCTGGCTGGGATGATTTAACTGGGAATTGGTCCTGCTTCGAGCAGGGGGTTGGACTAGATGACCTTCTGGGGTCCCTTCCAACCCTGATATTCTATGATTCCTCATCCACGTCCCCCTCCTCATCCCTGGAGCCCATGCAGAGTGAAAAGAAGAAACCAAAAAGCATTGGGACATATTCAAGGAGCCGTCCCCCTCTTCCTTCGTTTCCTCTCTCTATGGCATGATCAGACACAGCATAAGGGTTATAAAGCATAAGCATTCCTCCCTGGATTTTTATTACTCCCAATCCTCATCTCTCACTCCTGCTATTCTTCCCTCTAAGTGAAGTAAGGGTGACTGGGATCTCGGTTGGGCACACTGAGATTACTCAATCAAGGCAAATTACAATGAATGGGGTAGATGTTCCCCAGAGCTGGTGGTTAATCTAACAATTAGATTCACCAAGCCAGCAAAAAAAAACAGCTTCTACAATACTTTACCGGTTACGCAGAAGCTGAAATACAGTTTGCTTAAAGCAATCCAGCCTTGGGCTCCCACCCAGACAGCCAAGTCAAATATGATGAGGATTACTGAAAATCTTGTTCCTCATATGTAAAGTTCTACTAATCCCAAAGGATCAGACACATTACCCCCCAGGTCAATGAATATTTTAGAATCTACTTAAATACATGCTTACAGTAAATTTTTATTAACTAAACTAAGATTTATTAAAAAGAAAGGAGAGAGTATTGGTTAAAAGATCATTATACATACAGACATGAATAGAGTTCTTATGTAGTTTCATAGCAGAGATGGTGAGCTTTAGATTTGCAAAGAGTTCTTTCCAGAGTCTGTTCATCTGGTTATAGTCCAAAATAAGCAGACCATGTCCAATATAACAGTGATACAGACGAGCTGGATACCCCAGTTTTGCGACTCAGACTTTCCCTGACAAATCTTAAGCAGATCTAAGATACAGAATTGGGGCCTTAGAGTTATTGTATAGATCTCTGGCAAGCTATCGATAGCCTCCGGACAGAAGATATTCCTTGGGTGAAGCATTGTGGCTTTGAAGTAAAACCTTCTATTTCCTCTGTATACACAAGTAATTAATTGCATTCATCAGCATAAGGCAGAGGTGGGCAAACTACGGCCCCAGGGCCACATCCGGCCCTTCAGACGTGTTAATGCGGCCCTTGATCTCCCACCGGGGAGCAGGGTCCATGGCTTGCCCTGCTCCAGCACACGAGCCAGGGAGTGGGGTCAGGGTCTTGCCCCGCTCTGTGCATGTCATGGCTCTGTGCAGTTCCTGGAAGCAGAGGCATGTCCCCGCTCTGGCTCCTACGCATAGGGACAGCCAGGGGTCTCTGCACGCTGCCCCTGCCCCAAGTGCCAGCCCTGAAGCTCCCATTGGCCTGGAACCACAGACAATGGGAGGTGCAGGGGCAGTGCCTATTGATGGGGTAGCATGCA
The DNA here is from genome assembly GCF_965140285.1 of Lepidochelys kempii. Classification (NCBI taxonomy): domain Eukaryota; kingdom Metazoa; phylum Chordata; order Testudines; family Cheloniidae; genus Lepidochelys; species Lepidochelys kempii. Next base: position 85,833,212 of record NC_136380.1, read on the forward strand.
GACCCACCTGGCTACCCCTCTGTGTAGGAGCTGGAGGGGGGGACATGCCGCTGCTTACGGGAGTTGCTTTAGGTAAGTGTCACCCGGAGCCTGCACTCCTGATCTCCCTCCCGCTCTCCAAACCCCTCAGTCACAGCTCAGAGCACCTCCTGCACCCCCACACCCTCATCCCCAGCCCCACTCCGGAGCCCACACCCCAGCCGGAGGCCCCCTATGCCAGTACCCTAACCCCCTGTCCCAGCCCGGAGACCCTTCGCGCACCGTGAAATCCTCATTTTTGACCCTCATTTTGGCCCCAGAGCCTGCACCTCCAGCCGGAGCCCTCACACCCTCCAATTTCGTGAGCATTCATGGTCTGCCATACAATTTTCATATCCAGATGTGTCCCTGGGGCCAAAAAGTTTGCCCACCCTTGGCATAAGGTAATTATCCATTAAGCCGTTCATAGACAGTTTACTACTAACTTCAAAGAGAAATATAGACAATGATATTATTATACCCAAGTTCCATCTAAATATTAATATCCCCTTTTTATCTGTGAATCAATAGAATATAGTAAAAGAGAGGAACTATTTGGTTACATTGTTAACCTCTAGCAAGATATAGGTAAACATAGACCACTACAATCAAGGTCTTCTTCCAATTCTCTAACAATACAAGTGTACCTTTCAAAGCTCTAGTTTATCTGACATGGCTTTGTTAGCTATTTATAAGAAATGGCCCTGATTACCATTTATATACTTCGCTAATAGGTCTTTAAAGTGTGAAGTTGGGTCATTTAGCATGCTAGTTGCTTAACCCTTTTTGGCTCAGTGTCACACAAGAGCAGTCATGAAGAAAAGAAATTCTCTAAGTTTAGACACTCCTCCTTCTCCTCCTTGGAACAGGAAAAACTTTCAGAATCTGAGGCAGAGAGAACCCAAGAGTATCTCCAGGAACTATTGTTCCCTGCACAGTTTATCAAATCTATTTTGAGAAAGTCAGTTGCTTTCTTGAGTATCTCCCCTGAGTATTCAGCCAGAAAGGCTACCAAAAGGGACAATCAGAAGGTCAAAGAAACAGAAAACACCCAAAATTATTTTCCAGCAGTATCCAAATCTGATCCTTATGTTCCCATCCCAGCTGCCCTGGTTAAGGTCACAAAGGTGGAATGGGAAAGTCCAGCAAAGGCCATGTCTGACCAAAAGAACCAAAAATGTATATAAATGTCCACCAGACAAATGCAATCCTGGTTGCTCTATTTAACATGGATACAGCCCTGTCAGCTCTTATCAAGGACACTCTCCTCCCTGCCAAAGGGGACTTCCTTCCCAAAGATAGCTCGGGTGGAATGGTGGGATCAACTCTCCACAGGAGCTATGAAATGGCTTTGGCAGTCCTCAGAGCTTCAGCAGTGGCCACTTTTATTCACCAGAGCAGTACTTGCTTATACTGAGTCCCTGCTCTTTGACATCCCCTAAAAGGTTATAAGAATCAAGGGGTTAGGGTCCTCTAAAGAAAATTTCCCTAACACCTGCTCTAGTTTTACTTATTTCACTTCATGCTTTCATATTTATGTCATTTTTCTACCCTAGACAGTCAACACATATATATATATATGGTAGGAGAGACCACAGATTCTCTAAGGATAGATGAGATAGAGCCAGGTCCAATAAACCCAGAGGTGACTCCTTATTCAAGAATGCCCCTAAAAGCAATCAATGACTTCCATCCTCCCTGCTGCCTCCTGGTGGGTCGATTACCTGTGTTTGCTCCCCTCTGGTTTGCCGTCACCATGGATAAATGTGTCAGAGACATCATTTCCAAGGGGGATGCCATAGAATTCTAAAAGATCCCCCATGCCAGATTTCTCACCTGTCCATCAACCCTTTGAAGTGGAATGCAATATTCAGGCCAATCAATCACATTCTCCAGATCAGGGTAATAGAGCCTGTTGCAGACCAGGAATGGTTCAGGGTTTGTACTCCATACTATTCCTGAGTCTGAAGAAATCAGGGAGGACAAGACAATCCTGGACTTAAGGACAATCAACCACTTGATTCACTCTCACAAGTTCAAAATTGAGGCCACTCATTCCATCATGCTGGTTACTACCTGGGGTGGGGCAGATTTCCTAATGTCAATGGGCCTGAAGGAGGCATATCCCCATGCTACAATCCTTAAGGCCAAGGATGGTACTTGAGGTTTGCATACGGCACTCAGCACATGAAGAACAAAACACTTCCTTTTGGCATTATCACTTCCCCCAACGTATTCAAAAAGAGTCCTGGTGGTAATAATGGCATCCCGGCATCAGAAAGGCACAGTACAAGACAAGAACTGCCTCCCGACAGAAGTCAGTCTGCGACACACAGCTGACAATACAAATGCTTCAGCAATGTGGATTTATAATCAACTCTGAAGAAAAGCCAGCTTGTCCCTACACACACAATACAACACCTGGGGACTTGGTGTTGGACACACATTCCACAGCACCTTTCTCTCAAGAGACAGGCCATCATGGATTCTGAAGCAAACATACCAGATCCTTCACAGTTGGCACTCCCACTTTCTTCATCTACTAAGCATGTTCATTTCATGTATATTCCTACTTCCATAGGTAAAGTTTCATCTCAGGTTTCTGCAGTACTACCTGCTAAATTTCCCTACTCAGATTGGCAATTCCAACTCTCATACTGTAAGACATGTCTCCACAATGGTAAAGGATTCCTCAGATGGTGGCTACATCCAACAAGATTCATTGACATTATCCAGTTGTAGAACCACAGAGAGCTACCATAATGACAGATGCCAGCTTGGAGGGATGACACATCTTGACACATGGTACAAGGCCAGTCATCGTAGATGGAATCTCACTTAACCATAAACTGTTTGGCACTACTGGCAATTCATCGAGCTCTTCAGGCACTCCTCTCCGCCTTAAGCTCCTGACACATAATTGTATTCACAGATAACACTACTGCCATGGAACATAGAAACAGACAAGGGGGCAGCCCATGGAGCTCATCACAAGTGGAAGCCATGGATGAAACAAACATTCTGTCATCTGAGCTGTGCATGTCAAAGGAAAACTGAATGCCACAACAGGTTGGGTCAGCTGCAACATCAGAGATCTTGGGGGAGGGAGGGAGAGAGGAAGTGTCTCCACAAGAGCTAGTTTGACTACATAGCTCATACTTTTTGGAAACCAATTTGTATCCAGCTCTAATGCCAAAACAAACAAGTTATATTCCAGAAGAAGAGATCATCCAGCCAGGGGAATTGATGCCTGCTTCTAGGTCTGAGCAAGAGCTCTGCTACCTCCATTTCCTCCTTTTCCCATGACACACATAAAAACCAATATATATGGAGGCTGCAGTGATTCTCCCTGTGCCGCAGTGGCCCAGTTGTCTCTGGTTTTCAGACCTCATAGAGATGTCTGCAGCCCTTCATTACCACCACAATCCACTCCAGAGCTACCTAACATTTCTGTACCTGACTTCCTGGTCATTGAAAGGTCACATTTAAACAAAATAGGACACTCCAGTGATATGAAATCTACCCTACTGAAGTCCAGAAAGTTTTCCACTAATTCTCAGTGTACAATAAAATGGAGATTTGATTTCTGGTGCATTGTAAGAGAATAAATGACAGGATGGGCTTCAGTCAAATTGTTCCTAGAATTCTTACAGGCAGGTCTGTCAATGGGCCTACAGTACAACACACTTAGTTCATTCTAGTACACCAAAGAGCTAAGTTAAACAAAGCTTCCAGTTCTTCCATACTAAGATATATTAGGTGGGGAATTTGAGTCACATAAAGCCAAGGAGAATACTCATCCATTCAAGATTAAAACCTATTCCATCAGGGCAATGTCAGCTTCATGGGCAGAGAGGTCCAGTGCATCATATGAACACATTTGTAGGGCAGCAACGTGGGGAGTCTCTACATATCTTTTTAAAATTTTATACAACATACTTCAGTCAAGTGAAGCGGCCTTCAGCAGAAGGGTTCTGCTAGCCATATAGCTCACCCATAGCCCACCCAACAATTGATAGTGGCAACTGGGGTACTGCTACAAAAATCCTATCCCTACTGAATTTGTGGGCCCATTCCCCACAGTGAGAATGAGAGAATTTGTCTCACTCATCCTAAACATTTTTCATTCATGTCGTGGGATGGGCCCATAAATTTATTCCACCCTGTATTTTTCATCTCCTGCCTATGGGGTCATTATTTTTAAATTGTGTTGTGTTGCTTTTTCCTTTTGTACAGAGAATTGATGGAAAACTGTGTTATTACATTAATTGATGGCCCTTGGAATCATCCCAGTTTATATGTGGTGGATTTTTTTAGGTTGGACAGTCATCAGTTATCTCTTGTTAATACCTTTTTGAAAGAGTGTTTAAATCCAATATGACAGCTATTAGCTTAGAAAGCAACTTTCTAGAGGGCTCTTCAGTGGAAGGAATTATCTGAAGAGTCAGTCCAGTCAATCAAAAACATCTGACTCTGCCTCATACAGCGTGAGGGACTGATGAACCCATCCACTTTTTGGAGGGCGAGACAAACGTTTTGGGGGGTGAGACAAATTTTCTCGTTCATTCCCGATAGTTTAGCACATACCCTTCATCAATGCTGCCTTATTTGCCCAGTTTCAAAGCTCAGGTGACTTTGCGATATCTACGTGGAGAAAAGGTAGCCTGAATGTTATTGAACTTGGAAAAGTAGTTGGGTTTTCTTAGGTACTCATGTAGAAAATGGCTGAAGGGATTTTTCTCCAAACTTTCATTTAGCTTTTGGAGAAACAAGAGCAAACAGGTCAATACTTCAGTTCTCTGACTCTTGTCAAGTTGCTTGGGATGAAATGGGTGATAAAATGCTGAATCTTTCCACTCCATCTTCACATTTCTAAAAGAAAAAAAAATCTATATTGGTTTCATTTCTAATAATTTCAATGGGTTTTTCCATAAGGAAGAAAAACTTATGGGTCCTGAGCTAATAATTCATTTCTGCTTCTTTTTTTGTGGGGAGGTGGGGGGGAGGGTGCAAGGGGCGGTTACAAGTCTACATAATCTATGTCTTTCTTCTTTGGAGAGAACAATTTTCTTCTGCTATCCACATCACAATTATTTCCTAAGGAACCCATATGGGGTTTGCATCTGTAAACTAATATCCAAGCTTTTCATTAGTGATGTATTTGTTTATGACTGTGTTTTCTTGCATGGTCCGTCTTCCATAAAAATGTCAAATAGTATTTTGCTTGGTATCCCCTCCTCTTGTTCAATTTTATTCAGTCCATTGAAATCAGTTCAGACTGGCTCAGCATGGCATCTCTGTCTCTTTTCTTCTGTATTAGTTATACTACATTTTAAAAAAAGTATAAGCTTCTTAGTTGAATTGTTTCCAATAAAAAATATGTTTCAAATGTCACTTTTCAATAAAGTCTGAACACTTATTTTGCTGCCAGAAGCATTTTGGTCTCCTCCTTCTGCCAAGTCCTACTAAGAGCTGAAATTTACATCAAATATTCGTCATGAAATTTTTATTGGCAGATAAAAATACCTCAGACAAAATAGTTTAGTGAAAATTATTTATTCATCCAGGCACTTTGGGCATTGTCTGCAGTGGATTTTCATTGCATGCTACTCATAGCATAATCATTTTGTAGTCACACAATTGAACTACAAGAAAAATAAAAGAGGACAATTATTTTATTTGAATATTGTAGACTGTACATTTCCGACATTAAATTCATTTTACCACAGTTCATTCCTGTATCTCAATATAACCCTTCTGCAACAAGCTACTAATACAAACATGTAATTTCATCTTTTTTTTGTTTATTCACTTTTCTTAAGTCTCGTCTAACCTTCTCTGCACTGCTATAGGCTTAAGGTAGGGTGACCATATGTCCCATTTTGGCCAGGACAATCTCTTTTTTTAGCCCTGTCCCAGTCATTCTGATTCTTTTTTTTCCAAAAGAGGGCATTTGTCCCATTTTCTCTAACCAACTGATCAAGTTTGCAAGAGCAAATGGAACAAATGGCCACTTTTGTTAAAAAAGTGGGGTGCGGTACAGAGAAGCGTGCAGGAGAGGGGAGTGCAAATGCCAGCTGCATGCAGGGGGAAGGGGAGATGGGCAGTACAGGGGGTGGAGGGAGAAGGGTTTCAGTATGGCAAGGTAGGCAGGGCTCCAGTGAACAATGACAGCCTCAAGCAGGATGCTTGTTACAGATAAAGCTTAGACTGAAAAATGTTGAACATAATGGGGAAAAAAAAGAGAATCATAAAGTTGGCCACAACTTGGAGTTTCAGGCTTCATTTTCCACTGCCCTGATGCTGCAGAGTTATTAAGTATCATTCACAGAATCATAGAATCATAGAATATCAGGGCTGGAAGGGACCTCAGGAGGTCATCTAGTCCAACCCCCTGCTCAAAGCAGGACCAATCCCCAACTAAATCATCCCAGCCAGGGCTTTATCAAGCCTGACCTTAAAAATATCTAAGGAAGGAGATTCCACCACCTCCCTAGGTAACGCATTCCAGTGTTTCACCACTCTCCTAGTGAAAAAGTTTTTCCTAATATCCAACCTAAACCTCCTCCACTGCAACTTGACACCATTACTCCTTGTTCTGTCATCAGCTACCACTGAGAACAGTCTAGATCCATCCTCTTTGGAACCCCCTTTCAGGTAGTTAAAAGCAGCTATCAAATCCCCCCTCATTTTTCTCTTCCGCAGACTAAACAATCCCAGTTCCCTCAGCCTCTCCTCATAAGTCATGTGTTCCAGTCCCCTAATCATTTTTGTTGCCCTCCGCTGGACTCTTTCCAATTTTTCCACATCCTTCTTGTAGTGTGGGTCCCAAAACTGGACACAGTATTCAGTTGGGCTGCTCATTGATTCAGAGAAGCAAAGAGCCAAAGCCTTGAAACATTCCTTTTTTCCATCTATGGCTGTGAAGAAAATTGTGCCCCTTCCTATCAAATTTAGATTTGGACAAGGTAATCAATTCATTCATGGGATGCAGGCTAGGTGACCTTAATTCTCCCCACCCAAGAATGAGACTACCAACTTAAAACAAAACAAAACTCTACAACGGGTTCAGAACACAGCAGACCATCTGTTCTTCTGGACAGGCTGTAAAAAGCACATCACCCCCATACTCTACATGTTCTCCTCTTTACACATGGAATACTGGGTTAAATTCAAGGTCCTCATCTTCTATACCCTGTATAGGATTAACCCATGTTAAACTGCCTCACTCTGTGTGATCAACACTGCCCAGGACAGTTATATTCCACAGGGACAATGAAATATAACTCCAAAGTAAAACTTGCTGAGAAAACTGTCTTTAACACACAAACACACAACTCGACTACAACTCAGGATGACTACAACCATCAGCACCTTCAAATCAAATGCACTGTATTAACCTTAGCTTTTCTGCAACACCACATGATAAAACTGAATAATAAAAACAAAATAAAGTCCAGTCCCTACTTATAGAAGGGAAGAGAGAGAAATATACGATTCTTTCTTATTATTACAGAGGGCCAAGATGCCCTGTCATGGATCAGGACACCATTGTTCTATCCTTTGTAAAAATGAATAAAAGAGATGGTTCATGGGTGTACTTCATAATTTTGGGACTCATTCAGAGTAAACAATGATGGGAGTCTATTAAATTCACAGGCCAGTTGTACTTGTGTCTCCTTTTTTGATCTTTCAAAGCCAATCCTTTTGCCACTCTCTTCCATTCTTAGTCAAAGACCAGAAAATAGTTCAAACAATCAGTAATAAGAAAGCTCTGTTTGCCACAGAGGCACATGCTTTAACCTAGATAGGGAGAACAACTAATTAAGCTCATGTTGTGAAATCTGAAAACCAGACACTGTATAGATATATGATGTTTGTAAATATTAAGAAAACAAGACATTTTGGTGGTACAAGGGATAATGAAATTGAGACTAGAAAACTGACATTAAATAGCAGAAATAAATTTCGAATTGGCAAAACAATTAGAGTGATTTTATGGTTCATGGTGAGCTGTAGCTTTACACTTTCTGTGGGAATCATGTCCAAGAAACAGACTTACACCCGCACTTCTATCTGAACAGATTTCCATGATTTGCCCCTCTTTTAGACTGGACTGACCATGCTAGGACAGCACCCTAGGTTTACCAATTGTATTGCCCCACAGGTCCAGCTTTAGCCCTTGCTATAGACCTCTCTGAAAACTTATGATCAGTACGAAATTGCAGTAACTCAGGACAGCTTCTTCAGAACAACCATTATTTATTTGTCAATAGGAACATAAACATAGAGAAAGGGGTTAAAAAGAACAAAAGCCTACATATATATTTTGTTAGTTAAACTGAGCTTTTCCTTGCCATTTTAAATATGTCCCTCTTGTCCCAAGCATTGTAGATGGGCTGGAGAGACCATACCCCTGCAACATCTGTCTCTCTCTGACAGAATGCCCCCAGTCAGTATGCCCCCCTTAGATCACAGGCTGTCTTTTATTTTACAGGTCATTTGTCAAGAGCTGAGCTCCAGCCAATTGAATTACAGTGACTGCTGAGCTCCTGGAGATCTGGGGAGAGCACCAGCAGAAGTAATGGTTAGGGTTCCATAGGCCCAGCAACACCAAAATAGACATCAAGGTAACATATACATGTATTCATCTCCCAAATAAACTGGCTAAAGTCTCATTGCTTGAGTCATTTGAAATAAGAGGCCAGCTGAGAGGGTAAGTTGTACATGTGATTTCTTTAAATCACACTGAAGTAGCAAAATATTTGCTATTTTAATCTACTTTGAGGTAATCTGGAAAGAAAAAATATGTAAAATTTTCTCTCAGAGACCACCTAAAAGGAGAACAAGGAACAGATTGAGACAACAATAGAGTGAGTCCAGATGAAAAAGGAACTTCATCTAAGTGGGACTGAGGTGAAAGGTAAGCCTAGGCAGTGACCATCAGAGGCAGAAATTACTACATATGACCATTCAGTGAAATAGAGATAGCCACCATAGAAGTAACACAGTAACCTGTTGATAAATGGTTCCATCAAGGAAAGAGTTACTTATTTAAGAACATGGAGAATGCCTTTGCTATGATGTCTCTGAGGATGTCCTATTTTATGCATTAATTACAAGGTGATTTCTGTTCTGGAGGAAAAGGTAGAGAGACTTGAATAGAAGATGAACTCCCTCAGAGAGAAGGAAGTATACAAACTGTATACAGTCAAAGGGAATGTCAATCAATAGACAAGGCAAGTTCAGACCCCAGAATAGAGAGACAGAGGAGATACCAATAAGCAGAAGAGAGGGCCTGCCAAGTTTTTCCACCAGACATTGGAAGAGGTTACCCATAGTTTTAGACCACCAGACTTCCCTTCCCTCTGGATCCAGGTGTTGAAAAAAACCAATCATTAACTTCCAGCAAATAAGTCAGGCTTCCAAGAAACACTGAATCACTCCCAACCGGGAGTTGGCATACCAATGTGTTGAGATATGGGGGCAAAACAGGTCCCTCCTTTCCCTCCAACTCACCTCAGACATTGCAGGGTATCACTTAAGATCCTTGCCTATCAGTGAACCCCACTGCATGAAATCACATAGAGAATGAACCTCACAAGCTACCTCTGGGGAGCAAAGATTTGGGCCTGTTGAAGAGGAATTATACCTTCACTGTCTCAGGGGCAATGACTTCAATGGATTTGCACTGGCATCCAAGATGTTGACACTAAAATACTCATTACATACGTATAGAATGTTTTTATTTCCTTACATTCCCTGGAGATACTCCAGATACAAGCTTTGAGAACAATGTCCCTATAGATATTACATGTGTTTTCAATCTGTGTTCCAAATAGAAAAAACTATAAACAAATAAGGACAGATAAATTTATCAAATTTAGTGTTTTACTTATCTATTTACTATTAGCAAACTTACAGTGCCTTTCAGCACTTTTAGTTTTTTGAAGAAAAATCTTGAGAACTTCTGTAGTAGTGGAATTAACACAATGTAAAGACATTTATGGAAATAAACAATAGCTATAAGTGCTAGCAAAAGAGTGATGGGTTTTAACAATGCATTTCAAGTCAAGCCACTTCATGAATAGAAGAAAGGTGTAGGGAGAAATGGTTACAAAAGAAAAAGGGGCTAGGTCATTTCTGTTAAGTTAAAGAATGATGTTAAGTTAAAGAATAATGATTCAGAAGGTGTTGGCCAACAGGCTATAATAGATGCAATTGTCTGTAGTGAGTAAGTTTTCTCCTGGTGAGAAAGTTGTCCATGTTTCCCCTCCATACATGAGAGTGCTGAGGACACAAGCTTGGTACACTAGCATTTTGGTCTTGATGGTAAGCTTTGAGTTGTTCCACGGTCTTTTAGTTAGCCTGCTGCAGGTGATGGCAGTTTTTCCAATGTGAACATTTAGTTCTTCATCAGTTAAGAGGTTGGTGGTCACTGTAGAGACTAAATAGCTTAACCTTTGGACTACTTTTAACTGGTTTGCATTTACAGTTATTAAACGATCTTGTAGAACTACCTGTCCTAATACCAACTGTTTTGTTAATGCTGATGATGAAAGGAGGTACATGAGTTCTTGTAGTAGATCTTCATTGTGGGCTATGAGGGCAGCATCATCAGTGAATAGAAGTTCCCTGATTAGCACTTTTTTTACTTTGGTCTTTGACAGATTGAAGAGTTCCCCATCCGATCTTGTGTGGAGATACACTCCATCTTTCATGTCCTTAAATGCACAATTCAAGATTACCACAAAGAAGATTCTGAAGAGTGTAGGGGCAAGAACACATCCTTGCTTCACGCCACTTTTCATCTCAAAGCTGTCCAAAGTGGACCTGTCAAACTGGACAGTTGCTCTCATTTTGTTATGGAATGAATGTATAAGAATTAACTGGGTTGGTGGACATCCTATCTTTTCTAGTATTGCAAACAGACCTGCTCTGCTGACTGTATCAAATGCTTTGGTTAGATCCACAAAAGGCGAAGTACAATGGTTGGTTTTGCTCTCTGCACTTTTCTTGGAGTTGATGCAGAGAAAATATGTCTATAGTTGATCTTCCAGCCCTGAATCTATACTGTGATTCAAGGTAGACACGATTTGCCAGTTGTTGTAGGAGCACTAAGATGACTTTTGCAAAAGCTTTTCCTGCTATGCTTAGTAGTGAGATACCCCTGTAGTTGTTGCAGTCACCCTTTTCACCTTTATTGTTATACAAAGTGATGATGTTTGTGTCATGCATCTCTTGTAGTACCTCACCCTCTTTCCAGCATTTAAGTAGCAGCTGATGAAGATATGATAATAGGCTGTCTTTCGTGCACTTGAGGGTTTTTGCTGGGATGTCATCTTTTCCTGGAGCCTTGCCACTTGATAGCAAATCAATGGTCTTGCTTAGCTCTTCTACAGTGGGCTCCACATCTAGCTCTAGCATGACCTGTAGAGTTGGTATTTGGTCCAGTGATTCACTGGCGATGTTTCTTTCTTGTGCGTATAGCTTTGAACAATGTTCAACCCAATGAGACAACTGTTTGCTTTTATCTGTAATGATTTCACCACTCTGCGATTTGAGAGGGGCAACCTTGTTCACAGTGGGGCCTAGAGCTTTCTTCAGGCCGTCATACATGACTTTGAGGTTTTCTGTGTCTAAGGCTCTCTGTATTTCTTCACAGAGCTGGATCCAGTGATGAACTGCAGAGCATCTGCTTGCTCGCTGTATCTCAGTTTTTGCATGTCAAAGTCTCGCTTTGATGCTCTCTGTTGGCTTCTTGATGTGTTCCAGATAGGCTGTGTTCTTAATGTTGATGAGAGGTAATAGTTCCACTTCATTTTCTTCAAACCAGTCCTTTTTTGATGGTCTCTTTCCCCTGACTGTAGTTAAAGCTGTTTCATGGATTGTTGTTCTTAAATCTTCCCCAAATTCTGCTGCCTTCTCTGGTAATAACATTTCATGCATGCTATGTTCAAAAGCTTTCACAAACTCTTGGCATTTCTTCTGTTTTTTGGTGTTAATAGAGTTGATTTTCAGCTTGCTTCTAGGTTTTGCTCTATGTAGTTTCTTGGATGTAATCTTCACTTTGCTAATAATCAAGGAGTGGTCAGTGTCACAATCAGGACTGTGAAACATGCAAGTATTCTGCACTAAGACTAGGTCTTTCCTTCTAACGATAACAGGGTCTAATTGGTGCCAGTGGCCATGACACTTTGTGGGGATCTTTTCCTGTAAAATGTGAATTGGTAATTCACATTTGGTTTGGGACACAGGATTCAAGAAGTGTTGGCAATTTCCCATTAATCTTGCCAATGCCAAAATGTCCTAGACAATCTGACCATGAGTTGTTGTCTGCCCCAAGTCTTGCATTGAAGTCACCGAGGAGGAAAAGTTTCTCAGTTGATGGTATTCTTTTGACAACTTAATGCAAAAAGTCATAAAATATATTCTTATCCTCGGAGCTAGATAGGCGTGTTGGTGCATAAGGCACTAATAATGTTCACAAGCCTATAGTCGTCTGAAGTTTAAGTGAGATGATATGCTCTGATTTCTCAATGGATGTTTCTAGGAGATTTACCCACTTATTTCTCACAGTGAAACCGACACTGGGCAGACCATTTTCTTCACTGCTTTTACCTTGACAAAAGAAGATGTAACTGGCCTCATGAACAGAACAAGCACGTGCAAGTCTTGTTTCCTGGAATGGTGCAATGTCAACATTGAGTTTGTACAACTCACGGTTTATCAAATCTGACTTCAGTATGCTGACATCATAGAATCATAGAATATCAGGGCTGGAAGGGACCTCAGTAGGTCAACCCCCTGCTCAAAAGCAGGACCCGTCCCCAATTAAATCATCCCAGCCAGGGCTTTGTCAAGCCTGACCTTAAAAACTTCTAAGGAAGGAGGTTCCACCACCTCCCTAGGTAACTCATTCCAGTGTTTCACCACCCTCCTAGTGAAAAAGTTTTTCCTAATATCCAACCTAAACCTCCCACACTGCAACTTGAGACCATTACTCCTTGTCCTGTCCTCTTCCACCACTGAGAATAGTCTACAACCATCCTCTCTGGAACCACCTCTCAGGTAGTTGAAAGCAGCTATCAAATCCCCCCTCATGCTTCTCTTCCGCAGACTAATCAATCCCAGTTCCCTCAGCCTCTCCTCATAAGTCATGTGTTCCAGACCCCTAATCATTTTTGTTGCCCTTTGCTGGACTCTTTCCAATTTATCCACATCCTTCTTGTAGTGTGGGGCCCAAAACTGGACACAGTACTCCAGATGAGGCCTCACCAATGTCGAATAGAGGGGGACGATCACGTCCCTCGATCTGCTCGCTATGCCCCTACTTATACATCCCAAAATGCCATTGGCCTTCTTGGCAACAAGGGCACCCTGCTGACTCATATCCAGCTTCTCGTCTACTGTCACCCCTAGGTCCTTTTCCGCAGAACTGCTGCCTAGCCATTCGGTCCCTAGTCTGTAGCTGTGCATTGGGTTCTTCCGTCCTAAGTGCAGGACCCTTCACTTATCCTTATTGAACCTCATCAGATTTCTTTTGGCCCAATCCTCCAATTTGTCTAGGTCCCTCTGTATCCTATCCCTGCCCTCCAGCGTATCTACCACTCCTCCCAGTTTAGTATCATCCGCAAATTTGCTGAGAGTGCAATCCACACCATCCTCCAGATCATTTATGAAGATATTGAAAAAAACCGGCCCCAGGACCGACCCCTGGGGCACTCCACTTGACACCGGCTGCCAACTAGACATGGAGCCATTGATCACTACCCGTTGAGCCCGACAATCTAGCCAACTTTCTACCCACCTTATAGTGCAATCATCCAGCCCATACTTCTTTAACTTGCTGACAAGAATACTGTGGGAGACCGTGTCAAAAGCTTTGCTAAAGTCAAGATACAATACATCCACTGCTTTCCCTTCATCCACAGAACCAGTAATATCATCATAGAAGGCGATTAGATTAGTCAGGCATGACCTTCCCTTGGTGAATCCATGCTGACTGTTCCTGATCACTTTCCTCTCATGTAAGTGCTTCAGGATTGATTCTTTGAGGACCTGCTCCATGATTTTTCCGGGGACTGAGGTGAGGCTGACTGGCCTGTAGTTCCCAGGATCCTCCTTCTTCCCTTTTTTAAAGATTGTGACCTTCCCTTGGTGAATCCATGCTGACTGTTCCTGATCACTTTCCTCTTGTGTAAGTGCTTCAGGATAGATTCCTTGAGGACCTGCTCCATGATTTTTCCACGATAGATCTGGTGTTTCTTCCAACAGTCAGGTTGCCATATTATGTAACTGGACCCACTTAGCAGAGGACTTCATAAGTTCCTTGCCAGCAGACGAGCAGCTTCAACTCATCCAAGGGAAGTAGAAGGAAGATCCTGTCACAAGGTTTGAAGGTCTGGCTCTGAGCTTGAGTCTTTTTATCGGTCTACTCCCTAACTCTAACCCTAACATACTCCTTTCCAAGATTGGTATCATCCGGGGGTAGGATGCTGCAGAGGGCAGGTTCAACTCCAGAGTTCTGCAGCAGGCTGGAGGTGTCTGCATCCTTCCTCAGCTCCAGCTCAAATGAGCTGCAGGTCCTGCCTTTTCTTCTTCCTGACATGCCTCTCTGCTTCTGATGCAGGGGATGGGGCTGGCCCAGCTCTGTCCACCTGGGGTAGGGTAGAGGTCCCTCGGGCTCAGGCTTAGAGGGAGGCCACTTTGTCTCACTACACCTACTTTTTCTCTTTTCTATTTCCTTGCAAATACGACTGTCCCTATGACACATAATTTTCAGATCCAAATCAAGGTCTGAACTTTAGAGCCTGACCCACCTTTAATTGCTTTTAGCTTTTTCCACACATACTTTGTCAATTAAAGTAATAGATTTTCTACTTTTTTGCAGATGTTGTTATGTGTATTATTTATATTTTATTCAGTATCATAAATGTGTTTTGACATGTTACAGAAAATTTAAAATAGCCTTTGTTGATAGGAGCTCAATATCTAAGCTAGATACAGGTGGGAGATTTACATAGTTTAAGGTTGTGAGATTACTTGTTTTACATTGTATACATTGTGTTAGCTCTTTAAAAAGAGTGAGGTTCAGACTGGAGAGCTGGTCAAAAGAAGTGGGTTTTGAGGAGGAATTTCAAGGAGAAATGGAGTTGCATGTGCACGGTTTCTTGTGATAGGCAGGACCTTACTGTAATAAACTATAAAGGGAATGTTTATTAAGGATGATGGATGTTCAAACACACTGTAGCTCTTGCTGGATGTCTAGATTGCCAGCAGAGGAGGAACAGAGTTTGTGCTGCATTTTTACCACAAAGGAGCTGTATAAATTCTGGTCAGGATAAACCAGTCATGGAATGGATTGGTGGTAACATCACAGCCTGGCATAGGGGATCAGGGATATCTTTCCAGGCATATGGAGGGAGGGGAAGATGGGGAGGGAGTGGGGGAGAGGGGATGCAATGTGGGAGAAAGATTACTTAGATTGTAAACTCCATGGAGCAGGGACCATCTTTTTGAGTTGAGTTGTTCAGGACCTAGCACAATACAGTCCTGCTCCATGAATAGGGCTCTGAGGTGGTATGGAAAGCAAATCATACAATAATAGTTATAATTATAAAGTGCTACTTCATTTGTGGCAGGAGACTGGCAGAGCACAGGAGAAGAGTGGAGGACAGTGAGATGCAGGCAGGGACACAGCTGTGGACAATCACTGCAAGGAATTGGAAATGACGCAGGAGAGAAGCTAAGGAAATATCATGAAAGTAGGGGAGACGTGATGGGGTAAAAAAGGATGAGGATTTCTATTTATGCCATACTTAGATTGAGTTAGGGTACAGTAGGGCATCCAGGGACAGATGTATAAAAAAACTATTGGTGCCTGTTCTTTGGAGATTAGTCTCTATATACTGGAAAGGCAGAAAGTTTTCATATCATAAGCAAAGCTATTATTTTTCCAAAGTTTGTTTTGTAAATCAAAGAGAATAAATACAGATATAATAAAAACAAAAATCAAAGCATATAATAGCATTAAATTATTTCACATATTGATTCAAGGTTTAGGGCCCCTTTTTTTGTTTTGTGAGGTTTCGGTCTTGATGTGTATGGTGGCAAAAAAAGAATACAAAGAAAAAATGGTTGCCTTTCTTTATACTGTAAGGGTAACACAAAATATATCCAGAGCTGTGTTGCCAATATTTTAACAAGGACTCTCACAAAATTTCTCCTATGAAAAATCCAGTATATCAAGGGATCATGTGATTACAGAAAGGAAGAGTGGAATACTGGAAAATGTCTTTCCCCTCTCCTCCTCATCTAAATATGGTTAAGAAGAGAGGCAATGTGACCTGACAACTAAGTAGCAGCGATTCACTGAAAATGTTTATGCTTAATTCCAGAAAATATAGACCAATCTGGAGCTGAATGAATAATTTGCAATTATTGCAAATGCATTCCATTTGTGTATTAGAGGCAGTATCTGCAAATTCCCAAATAGGCACATCCATCTGTTCTCCATCTTTATTATCATACTGTCCATACACAGTAACTGCCTTCTTACTTCTTCTGTGCTAATAGTATGAGACACGTAACAGATAAGAATTTTTGTATATGGATCCAGTCCATAATGGCTGCATGTATCCATGTTGTGGGATAGTGTAAGAATAGTATGCACAAGATTTAAAGCATATAGTATCAGTCTCACTAACTTTGACTGACTGGTGCCAATAGCCTAAAGTGGGAAGGTGGAGGGAGCGGTTAAGTATGTAAAATATTTGGAAATATATGGAACCTGGTGCAAGTGAATACATTACAAAAGCAAAAAAAAAAAAAGAGTACTCTTCAGAAGTATTTTTATAAGTCCCAGGTATAAGATATCTCTGTCAGGGATGATTTAATAGAATCTAAAGAGGGACTAAACTCTATTAAAAAACAGAGAAAATCACCACAACCACTCCCTACAAATTTTTGCTGTGATCTGTACCAGAACATATTAAAGCATGTTGTTGCATTCTGTCATTTTCTTTCAGAAAAATGAACATGTATTGCAAACCGACATTGATAGACATGTGTGCCACACACTATGTGATGAGAAACCTGACATGCTTTTCCCCCTCTGACTACAGTTATAGAGATGCCCAATGTCACAATATATTGTACTCACATTTAACTAAAGAATTTCCATTATGGAGGTGTCTCTCATACATCAGGTTTTCAAAAAGTTAAAATAAAGTCAAGGGATTTGTCTAACTTATGTTATTAATTTATATTGCATTTTACTTGGATTGCTTATTACATTAAACTTATTACCTGTGTTTTATTACTCAGAAATTTAAACAAAACAAAACAAAACCCTTCATAAATAGTGGAGTTTAATCCACTCACTGGTTTATAGATTCTAGTCCCCCAGAGAGCATAACTAACCCAGTGTCCCTGTAACAGGATGGCAACCACCTCTCACAAGCGCCCCTTCTGGTTGGATGTGCCTGCAGTTTTTAAATCATCCTGGCCCTGGTATTGAGATGTACCCCAGGGCTTCCTCCATGTCGGAAATGTTTTCTTTTTTTTTCTTCTCTGGTCTGTTGTGGCTCCAGTGTGTCCTCTTAACAGTTCAGTTCCCCTTCGGGGGGGGGGGGGGGTATTGCCTGTCTATTACTCCAGGTCCCAGCCAAAGGACCCTAAGAATAGCAGCCTCATGCCTGCATGTCCCTTTAACTAAACTGCTTTCAGATCCTTGGCCACTTCCTCATGGACTTAGACTTCACCAAAGCTTCACCCTTAGCTCCGGGCTCATCTGTGTTCAGGCCCAGCAGCCACCCAGCAGCACTTCCTTGCTCCCTGAGTTCCTGCCTCACTGAGCTGTCCATGGTGCTGTAGTTCCCTTTAGCTACCATCATTCCTCTAACTTGAGGAGGGAACTGTTTCTGGTGCTGCAGCTTCTTTTTATATGACCCTCCTGGGCTCTGATGACTTGAGAATGAATCAATTGTCTTGTCCCTCTATTTATTCCTACAATTTCTGTTGCTACCCAGGAATATTAATAAACCCAAGCTACAGCACTTACAAATTTCTGAAGCAAGAGATGAGTTTAATTGGACTGTAATAAATCATTGAAAGATTGCTGAGTAGAGGATTCTGGGAAACATGTCTGCTACAAATGGAGAACATAGAGAAAACTAAACTGCTACCGCCACTGAGTATGAGTACGTCCTGTTTTCATCTATGTGCACATGGCTCCTGGCATCTGTCTTCTGGCTGTTTTAATGTATGCACTATTCTTCA
Source organism: Lepidochelys kempii (assembly GCF_965140285.1). Classification (NCBI taxonomy): domain Eukaryota; kingdom Metazoa; phylum Chordata; order Testudines; family Cheloniidae; genus Lepidochelys; species Lepidochelys kempii. The sequence continues at coordinate 85,851,512 of NC_136380.1, forward strand.
CTTGGGGAGCTTCTACACTGGAAAAAAAGAGAATATCATTTCTTTTTACAAAAGTGGCAATGTTCCATTCTAGAATTTAGTCTAGGATTTTATTACATTGCCTATTTTTGAGGCAGAATGGACATGCATTTTTTAATGTATTGCCTAATTCTGTGCTATTTCTTTTAAAACATTAATTTTGTCTCTTTCTCATGACTTATTGGAAATAAAAAATGATCTTTGCTGTTCTTGTGGGTAAGTCTACTTGATTTTGTTTCATTTTGCTCTTTCATAAACTTTTGTGTTACAGTTAGCACACTAAACATATCTTCCAGAGTTTACCACACAGCATTATGCTCACTTAATCACAGAATTTCCCATAGACTCAGCAAAACATTGTAGCATATTCTGATAAGTTGAGCTAACTATATTGACTTAAGTGCAAACTGTGGATTCTGTATTCAATTTCTTACTAAAAGTGAGAGATATGTTTATATTTTTATTACATATATTTATATTTATAAGCTTTTTCCTGCAAAAATATATTGTGGTGGAGAATTGTACCTCCAATTCTTCATTCTGGATGGACTTTGATTTTTGATGGTATGAAGAAATATATCTTAAGACAAGGCTCAATTATATCTTTGCCACAAGTCTTGAGTAAGCAGCAATACACTGATGTACTGCCCCATGAGAAGACCAGGAGGTAGACTGTGACTCTGAGTCAGAATCAGCCTCCTGTGTTTCTCTTGTTTCTTTAGATAAATATCTCTGCCAGGCCAGTTCCTGGAGAAGTACACTTCCCCTGATGTGTCAGCATAGCTACACTAATCAGCATGTTCATGGGGAGGAGGAGCCAAGGCTCTACCCATTTCCATCTGCTTGCAGTGATGTAGCAGCCCTGCAGAGTGTGATCCAGGTAGCCAGAGGAAAAAAGTGAGAGAGTGCCTTACTCACTTGCAGAACTGCACAAGCCAAGCCACAATCTCATGCAGAATGACTACTACTATACCAAGTGTGCTTTATATTTCTATGTTTGAATTGTTAAAGATTTGCTCTCTGGAGTCTGAAAGGTTAGAACTATAATTGATTTATCAGATGCATATAAGGCAGGAGATTGCACCGAGTGTTCTCTGATGGATCTTTCAGTTGATTGCGTATTTGTGTAGTCTTAAAAATAAGAACTTTTTTTTAAATGACCTAAAATACCGAATAAGAAATGGGAAAAAAGTTAGAATTACTTAGTAGAGGTTCACGGCACTGTAAAGTTGTAGTAATTTATGTGGCAGAAAGAAAGACATTTTCACTATGCATCTGCTGTTGGAGTCACTAAACAGTCTTGCCTTCCTCTATTACCACTAAATTCACAAACTGTGGTTAACTTAAGAGACTCAATGTATGTTAGTAATGTTCGAAGTGGTTTTGGCTCACTGTTTATTCCTTAGAGGAGGACTTTCATCCATGCATTCTTGAAAAATGAGCACACACCTGCCAAGGAGGCATAGCCAAAGCCATTTCGTATTCAGGGCTTGTCTTCACTACCAGAGTAAGTAGATCTAAGCTACGCTACTCCAGCTACATGAATAACGTAGCTTAGGTCAACTTACCCTAGTGTCTTCACTGCACTGTGTTGATGGGAGATGCTGGTTTACCTACCTTACTCTTCTTGGAGAGGTGGAGTACCAGGGTTGACTGGAGAGTGCTCTGCTGTCTTTACTAGACCAGCTAAATCGACCCCTGCTGCATCGATTGCAGCAATGTCTATCTCCCCGTAGTGGAGAAAAGCCCTCAGTCTTCCTACAGGATGTTATCCATTTAGAAATAATCTGTGAAGAGCCCGCTTATCCCTCTGTATGCTCTGCATACAATACAAACAGATGAGGTGAAGCACAAAATGGTTTAGTCCTATCAAGTTAGAAGTCCAGACATTACCTGACATCTAATGTATGCATACTCTGCTTCTCCAGAGATTAATGTATCGTAGTAAAGAACACAGGTAAATATACAGCCTGGTTCAAATGAAAATGAGACATCAATTTAGAATAAAAGGTTGGGTGTGGTAAAAAAGTAACTTTCTCCTTAGAGACTTGCAAATAAGGAGGCTCTGGCATCAGGGCATGTTATTCACAGACTCTCTTTGTGCACGTTATTGCTGCCAGGAATGCTGTTTTCCAACATAAAAGTGGAAAGGAACAATATGGCAGGGGCTCTAATGGCAGTCCAATTAAAGCCACTAGGACTGTTTTAAGGTCCCACCAAAGAAACGGCTCTCAGATCAGAGGATGGAGATGAACAAGCCCTTTTAAGAATCTTGCTACCATTGTATTGGAGAAGATTAATCTTCACTGAAAGAGGTGGAAAAATATTGATACTGCTGTGAGACGTACTCTCAATGAACTAAACAAAAGGACGAGTGACTGAAGGTGCAGAAAATACTCCAGTATGGCCTGAATAGAAGACAGCATCAACTGAATTCTGCTGGCCAACAACCGCACTGAAAACCGCTTCCATTTTGTCAAATAGGCCATTCTGGTGGAGGGCTTTCCACTGCTGAGTAGGACATTTTGAACAGACACCGAACACTGAACTCCCTTCTCATGTAGCCTCAAAGAACCCTCTCTGTGAGATGCAGGGAGCTGAGCACAGGATGTAAGGTGTGACTATGATTCTGTGTGAGTAGGTCAGGATGGAAAAGAAAGTGTATGGGAAGCTGAACTGGAAGGACAAGAAGGTCAAGAGAAACAGTACTGCCTTGGCCACACCAGGGCAATGAGAATGAGTTTGTCCTGATCCACCTTCAGCTTGACCACAATCCTGTGGGATGATTGGGATCAGATGAAAAAATGTACATGCAAGCCAGCTGAGATGGAAAGTGTCAGACAGGGAGACAGAATACAGCTCCCCTTGAGAGCACAGCAGATGACCTTTCCTGTTGTCCCTCATAGCAAACAGGTTGATTGTCAGAATGCTCCAAACTACAAAGATGACACAGAAGATTCTTCTCTTCAGGGACCACTCGTAACTCGGGGGAAAAGTCCTGCTGAGATGGTCTGTGAGATGATTCTGGACCATGGGTAAGTGGTCAGCTATTGAAGTGATACTCTCCTTGATGCAGAACAGCCACAACCTGATAGACTCTTGGCAGAGCATCCTCGAGTGTACTCCCCCTTGTCTGTTCACATAATACATTGAGGTGGTATTGTCAGTAAGTACGCAAACCACTGAGCCTCTGATACAGTCCCAAAAAGCATGACATGCATTGTAGATGGTCTGAAGCTCCAGCACGCTGATATGCACTGGGGGCTCCTGCTCCAACCATAGACCTGGAACTTTCAGTGACCCCAGATGTGCCCTCCTGCCCATCAGGGAGGCATCAGTGACAACAGACTTGCTTGGTAAGGGCTGGATAAAGGAAACACCCTGGCAAACATCTTCTGGAAGTATCCACCACTGCAGTGAGTCCGGGACCAATAGAGGATGATGAATCAATCTGTCCAAAGAGTTATGAGTCAGGCAGAAAAGTGTCCTGAGCCATATTTAAAGGGATTGAAGACCCAGCCTTGCAGACTGGATCACCTACGTGCAAGTAGATATGAGTCCCAAGAGCATCAGGCACATCTGAACTGTCATAGAATGCTGAAACTATAGACTGAAGCAAAGGTGGCAAATCATCTGAAAATGGTCGGTTGGCAAAAATGCTCTCAAACTCATAGATTCTATTAGGGCCCCAGTGAACTCAGTTTCTGAGTGGGAACCTAAATTGATTTCTTAGTTGTTTAGGATGAGACCCAGATTGTCAAGAAAGCACAATGAAGGGTCAACATGTGAAAGGACATCCTCTCTGGACCTGTCCCTCAGTAAACAGTCATCCATATATGGGAAGAAGTGGATTCCTTTCTTCCTGAGTTATGCCATCCCCATGACCATGCATTGGGTAAAAACCCAAGAGGCAGAAAAGAGGCTGAATTGAAGCAGCGGCAGTAGAATCCATTTTCAAAGCAGTAGTCTTCTTCAGGATAGCAAGTCAAGTCTTTTAGAGGTGTAGTTTCTGCCTCAGTAATTAAACTGATAAAAACAGATTTAAAAAATTGTATTAAAGCTAATGTTAAAAATTGAATAATACATAGGTTGAGAAAAAAATGTCTGTACATCTGGGTATAATGCTTAGATTATCAACAATACAAAGTTTCTTTTAAAAGTCATAAGATACATATAATGCATAATCAGCAATAACCAAAATTTAGGTGAATAAATTTAAGAATACAGTTTAGATATTGGCATCCAAGTATTTGGGTACATCATTCATGAAAAGTTATACAGATAGTTGGTAGTGGAAAGCAAATATATTAATGAGTGAAAATTGGGTAGGTTGAAAAAGCAGACTTTGACTCCCTCAGGGAACTGATGGGCAGGATCCCCTGGGAGGCTAATATGAGGGGGAAAGGAGCCCAGGAGAGCTGTCTGTATTTCAAAGAAGCCTTAGTGAGGGTGCAGGAACAAATCATCCCGATGTGCAGAAAGAATAGCAAATATGGCAGGTGACCAGTCTGGCTTAACAGAGAAATCTTTGGTGAGTTTAAACACAAAAGGGAAGCTTACAAGAAGTGAAAACTTGGACAGATGAGTAGGGAGAAGTATAAATATAATGCTTGAGCATGCAAGGGTGTAATCAGGAAGGCCAAAGCACAATTCGAGTTGCAGCTACCAAGGGATATCAAGGGTAACAAGAAGGGTTGTATGTTAGCAACAAGAAGAAGATCATGGAAAGTGTAGGACCCTTACTGAATGTGGGAGGCAACCTAGTGACAGATGATGTGTAAAAAGCTGAAGTACTCAATGCTTTTTTGCCTCAGTCTTCACAGACAAGGTCAGCTCCCAGACTGCTGCACTGGGCAGCACAGTATGGGGAGGACGTGAGCAGCCCTCAGTGGTGAAAGAATAGGTTAAGGACTGTTTAGAAAAGCTGGACATTCATAAGTGCATGGGTCTGAATCTAATGCATCTGAGGTGCTGAGAGAGTTGGCTGATGTGATTGCAGAGCCACTGGCCATTATCTTTGAAAACTCGGTCATCTTCTATCCTAAGTGCAGGACTCAGCACGTCTCCTTGTTGAACCACATCAGATTTATTTTGGCCCCAATCCTCCAATTTGTCTAAGTTACTCTGGACCCTATCCCTACCCTCTAGTGTATCTTCCTCCAGGGCAGATTGGCAGAGGCCTTAGGGGTTTTTCGCCTTTCTCTGCAGCATGGGGCACGGTCACTTGCTGGAGGATTCTTTGCACCTTGAAGTTTTTAAACCATGATTTGAGGATTCCAATAGCTCAGACATGGGTTAGGGGTTGGTTACTGGAGTGGGTGGGTGAGATTCTGTGGCCTGCATTGTGCAGGAGGTCAGACTAGACGATCATAATGGTCCCTTCTGACCTTAAAGTCTATGATTCTACCTGTCGCCCCAGAATAGCATCATCCACAAACTTTCTGAGCATGTGTGTGTGTGTGTAAGAGAGAGAGAGAGAGAGAGAGAGAGAGAGAGAGGAACCAGAATATCATACAACATGGAAATGTCATTACAAAGCACTTTTCTTTCATTACAGCTCAACAGATGGTGAAACAGTAGTGTTTATAATAACAAATTATTTCTACCATCAACATTTGAAAGCTGGAGGAAATTGTCTAGAAAGAATTGATTAGTAGGGTGCATACATGCAAAGGATTGCCTAGAGCAGTGGTTCCCAAACTTGTTCTGCCGCTTGTGCAGGGAAAGCCCCTGGTGGGCCGGGCCGGCTTGTTTACCTGCCTCATCTGCAGGTTTGCTGCTCCAAGCCAATGGGAGCTGCTGGAAGTGGCAGCCAGTAAGTCCCTTGACCCGCGCAGCGTCCAGCAGCTCCCATTGGCCTGGAGCAGCGAACCGCAACCACTGGGGTCTGCAATCGGCCTAACATGCGGACGCGGCAGGTAAACAAACCGGCCGGCCAGCCGGGGCTTTCCCTGCACAAGCGGCGGAACAAGTTTGGGAACCACTGGCCTAGAGTCCTCCACTAATGCTATACAGCTTATAGCTGGGCAAATATTGCAAACAATATCCACACATTTTCATTTGAGTTTTTTTGAATTCACTTTGTCTGGCATTTCAAGTCCTTAAGTAGAAGATGAAAAGATCATGTAACACATTTAATCTTCTTGATACGTAAGAACCAAAATTTATCATACACCCCTCTATTCTTTCCCCTGTAAGCGAGAACTTTACTCCCAGAAAATTGTACACCATTTCAGAAACCCATCAAGTTTTAAGGAGCTGAATACATAGGAACTGTTGAACATATTCAACCTTTGTTGATACTAGCTGTGGGGGGCTGTCTCTATTTTACATTAAGTCTGTCTGGTAAGCTGCCGGCAAAAGACACAGACAGAAAACCCCAAAACCACAAGCCTGCAGGTGTTGACTGACTACAGACACCCAAGTGCTCAAAACAGCTCTTTATATGGCAACCAAAGGTCATGGCAGAGGTAAACATAAACAGGAGTGGAGGATTCAGTAGGGAAGTTAGAGGGCAATTATTGGGCTGAGACTGAGACCAGAACTGCCCACCTGGAGTGGGGGAGGGATGATGATTACAATAAAGGGGAAATGCAAAAGGGTCTTGGTGCTCACTCCTTGGGGCGTGGGAGAGGTTAACGAGTGGTGCAGCTATGCTTCTGCAGGATGTAGTTGAGCTTCTGCTACAATAAACTGAGCCATAACCAAAGACTCCATTCTCTGTGTGTTACTCTGTGTGTCCATTGGTCGTGTCTGAAGACATAGGATACTTCAACACTAGTGCCTTCACCTTCTTAACAGACTTGTCCTGATGTGTCCCAAATCAAGTTGTTGTTTTTTTCTATTGCTAAAGGTCGTGCAAGTAAAGGAACATAATACAAGAGTATGTATTGAACTTCTGCCATGAATGATATTCCCTCTGATTTTGTATCTATCCATTAGGAGCCACTATTTGATATAATTAAAAGGAAACTTAGAAACAATTATGGCTGGCACTTGCAACATCATTCTAAGATTGGCTTTTAGGAATGTCATCAAATAATGGTGAGTTATCACAATAAGGCTCTAGGTATTAGTGAAGACCTGGAGGGGATTATCACCTGAAAGACAGTAGATCTGTCTTATAGTATAATATTTTTTCCACCATGCAATTTATCTATATGCCAAATTCCGTTTTGTAAACAGCTATGCACTGAAATAATTACATAAGAACATAAGATCTGACACACTGGGTCAGACCAGCAGTCCATCTTGTCCAATATCCTGTCTCTGACAGTGACAAGAATCTGTGGGAGCATAACAGAGCACTTTTGGAAAGATCCACTTCTTTCTTCCCCTCTCATCTCCTGACAGTCAGAGGTTTAGGGTCACCCTGAGCATGGGGTTACATCCCTGATCATCTTGGCTAATAGCCACTGATGGACCTATCTGCCATGAACATATCTAGTTCTTTTTTTAACCTAATTACATGTTTGGCCACCACAACATCCCATGACAATGAGTTCCATAGGTTCTGTGTTATGTGAAAAAGTATTTTTTCTTGTTTGTATTAAACCAGATCCCTATTAATTTAATCCGGTGGCCCCTGGTTTTTGTATTTGAAAAAAAAAATAAATAACACTTCTCTATTCACTTTTTCTACACCTTTTCATGATTTTTCATTTTTCAATTTTTCAAGATTTTATAGACATCTATCATGTCGCCCTTTAATCATTTCTTTTCTAAGATGAGCAGTGCTAAGCTTTTTGGTCTCCCTGCATATGGAAGTCTTTCTATACCCGTGATCATCGTTGTTGCCTTTTTCCAAGCATTTTCCAATTCCATTATATCCTTTCTGAGATGGGGCAATCAAAACTGGACACAGTATTCAAGTTGTGGGTGCACCATGATATTATGATATTTTCTGTCTTCTATCCCTTTACTAATAGCTCCTAAGAGTCTGTTAGCCTTTATGACAGCTGGTGCACTCTGAGCTGAAGATTTGAGAGACCTGGTCACAGATCTCTTTCTTGAGTGGTAACAGCCTTCCTACACTTTAAGAACCTACACTGATACATGTTTGGATGTTTGTTCTACTGTTTCTCTCTATCTGAGTTCAGTGGAAGGAGGAGGAGAAATAATTATAGAGAGACCTCAGATATAGAGAAACAGTAGAACAAACATTAGAACATATATATAAAACCTAATACCTTACAAATCACAGAGCACACTATTATGTCCCTCTGGTTTCATCCAATTTTCCCTGCAAGCCAACATATTTTTTCCCTTTAGTGATTGCCCACTTCCCTGCCCTCACATCTAATTTCTCAAGTGAACTGTTGGATCATATTAAAGAAGTTCTGTATTAAAATCACAAATGAGTTTGATTCCCCAGAGTTTCAATTCCAGGGTATTACTAATTAAGAGGTCTCTTGGTTTTTGGTACTGTTTCTCTCCCTCTATGTGTGAAACTTGCAAGCTGCTAATTGTGTTAGTACATTCCAAGACAGAGTCTGTTCTCAAAGCAATTCACAGAGAGAGAGACTCAAAGCAATACTCTAACAACAGAAACAACACCCAGAGACTCCCCACCCTTTTGTTGTATTAACCATTGTGATTAAAATAGAGATAGAGGATGTATGTGGATGGATGCTTGGTGTGGATAATAACTGAATGATCAGGGAGGTGCCAGCCTAAGAATCCAGTGTCCATCGGCTGAAGAAGGCGTCAAGTGGAAATAACCAGAGGACCCCCCCCCGGTGGGCAGACTGGAATCCACCCAACAGCCTCAAGAATGGGAGAACCAAAGAACAAGATAACATCTTGGAGCCGTCAGGAATGTGCTATCTGCTGATTGATTCAGCAACAGCATGATGAAGCAATTCCCATAGACTGGCATAGGAAGAAATTCCTATAAAAATAGACTCTAAAAAGTGAGAACTTTGGGGGGTCTGATTCTGCAAACCAACTTCCAGGAGCATCAGATGAGCATCTGACAAGGCCCTGCTCCCTCCTCATGTCCAGGCCACCTGGCCAGTGGCTTGGCATGAGCAACTCTAAGGCTGGTAACTATGATAACAACCTTGCAGAACCTGTGTGTGTGTGTGTGTGTGTATGTTTGTATGAATGAATGTGAGAATAAATTTGAGATTGAATGGAATGTTATAACTATAACTAACTGCTTACTATGATTCTTTCTGTATTCACAATAAATGTGGTATTTTGCCTTTTTCCCTTTAATAAGATCCTGCTGGTTTTTATTTTATTGGTACAACAGAACTACTTAGTTCCTTTCTTGTGTGGGCATTAACTTTAACCTTTCCATACTCAGAACATTCTCAGAAAATTGTGTACTTTCTCCTTTTTTGTTTAATCTCTCCATTTTACGGTGTATACAATATAGGCAGTGCCTTATTCTGCTCTCATTTAAGTGATTGTTTTGCCCATTGGGGTAACAATACATTTTTTCTTATATCAGAATTGAAACAAAAAGATAGCATTAAACAGAGAGTGTAACTTTACTTTGTAGATTAACAATATACACGGTCACAATTAAAAAGTGAGTATTTACCATCAGTTACCACAGCAGTATCCAAGATGTTACAGATTTCCTCCCCTTATATTTAGAACAAGAAAGAATGGGGGAAACTGTGTTGTATCTGTGAGCAAATGTTGATATTTTCATGGCAACTAGTAACTTCCATCACAACCTTCATTTAACATGACAGTTTTAGCACATGCAATGATGAGTGAATTTACAAGTCTTCAGATAGTGTTACCTGGTCCTAAGCAAATGTTCCTGTAATTTCTCTTGAAAACAAATTATTCCAGTAACCAGTATTCCTTTATATATATATATATAGTTTTATAAAGATGTAGACCCTTCAGGCAGCTTAGTAGCCTTTATGGTCTGCATCTGTCTAATAAATTTGAAGTGTTTTCTGCTCATCAGTTAAACCAACCTTTGCCATTTTATTTATAACTTGGCTTTTAAGATACTGACAGCATACCAGACAACATTTATAAAGCATGTCTGGAAGCAATATATTTGCTCTACTTAACTGAAATCCATTCACCTTGAAAGTATGAGCTCATGAAGGATAAATGACCCAGAAGAGAAGAGTGATCTTATTAGCAATGAAAAAAATTGGCCTCACGCAGACATAAATTAAAGGAAAATATGTTTATTATTGTAACTTAACTAAATGAATGTAAAACATACTAAGTACTCTAGCGTGTGTATGGGGGGGGGGAAGGTTTGATGTCCATCTGATTAGGGCTGCCAGAAATAATCCCATTAACCCTTTTATTCTTTGTTTGCTGAGCAAGAATTGTATTCTACCCTTGGCCATATATGAGCTGTTTCTATTGAATCTGAATAGGAGTTGTGTGCACAAATCCTGTAATAAATATTTACCCCTAGAGAATTTTACAAAGCTGTTCCTGATTCTTGGGCTGTTCAGTTTTGTGAGCAGTTTCTTTCAGCTACTACAGTGATTCCCAGCCATTAAGGTTAGGAGCCTCCCCTAAGTGTGAGGGATCTACACCTGCATTCCTATTTCCCTATCATCCTTGCTGCATCTCACCTGGTCTTTGTCCCTTTTCTCTCCATTGTGGCCCCTTTTTTGTGTGCATTCTTTTCTTTCTCTTTTGGGCTCTTTTTTCTTTTCTACGTAATTTCGCAATTTTCCTTTTTATTTCTCATGCTTTCCTCCCCTCTTTGTTCTCAGATCACTCCTCCCTTTTCTCTGCCTCTCTGTGAGGACCCCTCTTCTTCAGAGCTCCCTCCCTTCTGCCCTACCATCTCCCCAGGCTGTATCTTCACTATCCCAATGAGTTACTAATGTATCCATGATGGGGTGTCCATCCACACAAGCTGTTAATGTGGACAAGGGTGGTGGGGGGGGGGGGGGCGGAACAATTAACCTTCAGTACTGCAGCTGGAGGGAAACCGGGCATTGATAGGTCCTAATGGTAGATGAAGCCCAGCTGGAGAAGAAGCTGGGATAGGTGTATAAAACCATGATGTGCCCTCAGAAATAAGTTGCAGAGATGAGGTCTACAGTCACCCCTTAGAGGGAAAGGGATTTGGTAAGAGACAAGGAGAAGATCCAGGAGAAGAGAAAGCTCTGGGGCCTTGTCCTGGCCCAGGGAGTCTGGCAAGAGGCTGAGAGGGGTGAAGTAGACAGGGGGAGCAGAGAATCTCTGATGGTAAACCCAGAGACAAGCAAAAAGACAGATGAGGTAGGTGAGCCCACAGAAACATCAATGGGATTTGAGACTGTTCACATCGAGGTTCCTAATCACAAGGTCCCTAGGCCGGAACCTGGAGTAGTGGATAGGCACAGGTTCCCCTACCAGCCACTCGCAAAATGGCACAAGACCTGGAGTTGGAACAGGAGACTGTCTGAGATTATATATGGACAAATTGTTTGGTGGGACTTTTTGTTACTTTGAAAGGGGAGGAGGTTAATTCATGAATATGGATCACCTCAAGTTAGAAAGAGAGAGAGAATGGTTACAGTTTGAGTAACCAACAGAAGGGGGTGCCAGATTTGGTAAATTCTCAGACTCAGCCACACACAGCTACACCTGCAATGTGTGGAGCCCCTTTATAGTATGTCAGTAACAAAAGTGATTCTTCTAGACAAGAGGGATATTATCAGACATAATTCTCTCCATGCCTTTTGGACTCAAACCTTGATTTTGCTTTCTGTGGACTGAGGGTATGTCTTTACTATAGAGTTAGCCTAGTCTCTAAACTGGCTGATGCCTCTAAGCACCTGTTGTCCGCACAGTAAAATCTCTCACTTGGCCTTGAGGGTGCTTTAAGCCTAGGCTAGCATAGATGCTTCTAGGCTTGAGCGGATGTTTTACTTCAGCCTGGGCTGGCAACCTGCCTATTTTGCAGTGAGGATGCAGGCTAATAAAACCCAGGCTAATGATCCTTCAGTGCCTTCTACTTGGGGCATATTTTCTTACCCAATCCCTCTCTACCACTTCCTTTTTTCTACACTGGCTTAGTTTTTAGACCTCATTTTTGTATATAGTATTTTTGATGCAGTTCCAAAGTATTTGAACAGACATGCCATCTGAGAAATCCTTCTCTCTGAGTGCTGCTAGCTGGCCAGAAGTTGACACCAAGCTTTTGGCTTGATGTCAGTTACCCCCATAATTTGGGGAGATGTAACCAGAATCAGTAGCACTGAGGAATTGTCCAAGCAGCTAGCAGTGGAGGGGATCCACCAGATGGAATTTCAGTACAGAGAGAAAATAAAAACCCTGAAGACTATATACTTGATGGCTAAGGATTACAAGACCGCAAATCAGCACATCACTGAAAACATGCCCACTCTACTGTGAGTTTGCCTGGGTGCTCAGCCCTGTCCAGTCCACGGACCCTGCTTTCTTGTTAGATGTGTTCTCTTGGAGAAAGAAGAAGGGGTAGAAGGAGAGGAGCAGCTGCAGCAGGGACTGGGGGTAGAGGAAGGAGCAGACGTGGAGCTCATCTGACCCCTATACAGCATATTGATTTGGGGCACAGCTATGTCTTTCTCTGGCCAGATTCCTAGGATTGCTTCTGGAATGTGTGTGGGGGGAGGGGTGTGTGACAGGCTCAGGATGAAACAGTGCAGGAACCAGCCTCAGGAAAGCTGTGTGAGGAGCAGGAAGACAAGTTTGTTATTGAGATGGGGGATGTTGGGTATTGGGTTAAAAAGATGGTTTAAACTGATTAGTGTAAGAGTTGCCCTCTATGTAAGAAAAAAACTGTGAAAACAGTTGTTTCCAAGACAAAGGCATGCTAAAGGCCACTCAGGGATTCAAATGAATTGGGTGGAAGGAATTTAGCTGGGCACTGTTTTGCATAAGGATGTGTGTGTATAAGAGAGCAGGAGACAGCAGACAGAGACAAACAGCCTGGACAAGTACAGCATAAGACTCTGGAAAAAGCAAAGGGAGGGGACTTCTTGGTCTGGACAAGATCACTGAAAATTGTAGTGCTATTGTGGAAGGAAGCTATACCCTGGTTTTGATTCTCCTTGTACTCAGAGACTTTGACTAGCTACTTGGGTCAGAAGAGGTAATGAGATACTACAATATAAGATGGAAGGTATTTGCCTTGCTGTGGCCAATCTAATTAATTATGTTACATTTTGCAGACCATGTTATGCCTGTTAAGCTTCAGTTGGGGGTGGAAGAATCCCCTTTTTTCTTTGCCCCCCCCCCCCAGTTATGTATGAAATGAGATGGATTTCAAGTGGGGAAAAGAAATTTAAACATGCAAGCAGTGATTTATTGTGGTAGAGATTTCCACATCTATGCAAAAGACGGATTGTTAGTAACAGCAGAGCAATGCCTGCCCAGGTGGGGACTCAGGCAGCACAAGTGGGTGCTTTTTCTCAGACTGACACTGGCTTTTTAGCATTTTCAGAGGCAGCCTAGATATTAAGTCCACTGCATGACCTGTATGTTAAATCCATAGCGCTTTCAAAGTGAAACTGCAGTACCAAGAGACTGAGAGTATGTCCACACTGCAATTAAAATCCCTCAACATTGGGTCTGAATTTGGCCTGTGCCTATAATTTTAATGTAAATTGGTTAGATTATTATCAACACATTTAAAAAATGGGAATCCTATCATCTAAATCTGTAATAAAATATTGTACACGCAAATCATTTTTAGTGAGATGTTGCAGATTTAAAAAAAATATTAAAATTTTAAATGGCACGAATGGCCACATGTAAAGCCATATTCTGCAGGGATCTGAGCAGGTATGAGGAGTTCAGCATTGAAAACTCACACTGAAGAAGACTTTGCAGGAAGCTCTTAGCAACTCACAGGATCAGGTCTTAATAAAACATGATCACTTACTTGTTTACCAGCCACAAGTTATACTCATTCATTTGTGGAAGAAGTCACAAAATGTTCTCAAGGCTTTTGAAATGTTCTCAAGGCTTGTTAATAATGAAAACTCAGCTAAAGCAGACATGTCCCTTGGGGAAATGTTCTTCCACTTTGTTCAGGAAAAGCCAGCCTAGGTGAACTTAATTGACTTAGGGCTCAGTCCTGCAAGGTGCTGTGTGATGCTTGGGAGATGCTGAATGCCCTCAATTCTCATGGGCTTCTTTGGGTATTGCTACCACTCAGTATCTCTCAAGGGTTACTCAGCACTCACACGACAAGGCCCTAAGGAAACTGCATCCAAATACCATCTAAACTAAATGTAAAACAACATTTATAAATAGTCAGTTCTAGCACTTGTAGCAGCATGGAAGTGATACATCTCTCAGCAGGCAGCCTCACAGGCTTTTATAGTTCACACGGCAATATTATCCTGAGTAACAGATAATGTTTAATGACTTGTCTGAGGACAGGAGACAGGGCCCCCCAAAGAGTCAACCTGCCATGCCATTTAAGATAAAATAGCCCAATTATCATTGGGTATTATGCAGACAATGCTCCAGCTCTGAGCAAGGCAAGGTAGGAGAGGGCAATTTATAGCCACATATAAGGCTCTCCTCCCATTTCTGCAGCCCAAAATCTTTATAATAATCTGGATACTTGCCATTATCACTCAGTTGCCTGGAAGGCATACGGCAACAAAAATTTTCCACATTAGTGTAAATTTGGTTTAAACCAGATCCCTTACTAAGTACTTTTTGACTGCGTAATGGAAATATTGCTTGTGTGCTCAAATTATAGCGTTATATTGTAGACCCAAAGTGGGGGAGTTGTGCTTGACGTGTGAGAGGACCACACCCATTCCAGAGACTAAAAACCATCCACATATCTAGGATGTTGCTGAAAATAACTGATTTTAATGGCTTTGTGTGGACCTTATTGGAACTAGACAGGCAGATTGAGGCAGTAAAAGGAAAACTCTTCACAACCAGAAACTCAAGTTAGCAGACAAGACAGAGAATTCACCAAGCTCTAAACAACTCAGCTGCATGAGACTTTGTTTCCATCATAATATCTGCAAAGAAACCCTTCTTACCTTTCAGCAACTCTGGGTGCTGCAAGTGGTCAGATTAGACCTGAGTCATAGTAGCATGATACATCTTTCCTATGCTGTCTCTGCACTTAATCCTGTGCTATATTGTGGGAAGTGATGACCAATTAGTAGTTTGCAACATTGCTGGTTTCACATAGCTTTTGCTTTAAACAAAAATGTGGGGGGGAATGCTATTATACTATAAACAAATGAAGAACAATTATCAGCAGCACATCTGAAATGAGACATTGAAGATTAGTTATATTTCTCATCATAATACATTCATAGTGTCATAATAGCAGACTTTAGCATTAGGAGACTATGCCATCCATGGTGAAACTTTAAAAAAAGTTCCACGTCCATACTGGATGTTCAGCTTGTCTAGGATTGTGATTTATCTCCTTGCTCACAGAGGAGGATGTCTCAGTTAGTAAATTGTGTCGTATTCTCATAGTTGGCAGCCACCCAAATCTTTAGTTTAATCAGATGAATAGAGACATTAATATACTGTACTTAACATGATATGTGATTGATTGATTGATTGAAAGACAAAAGAGGCATAGTAAGAAATAAAACTAAAGAGTGAGAACATTAAACCTTCAAACAATCAGAGAGGTTGACCTTGGTCTATGGCACATATTGTTATTAATCTTTTATAGTGTTTCAAAAGTGTACATGATTCCAGAGAATTATGACAGTATCACACAAATAGCAGGCCTGTACTCTAATGGAAAAGGGAGAACAGAACAAAACAAACAGGATGGAACATACCTATAGTAGAATAAGCCCAGGAAAACTTAATATGTTCCATTGAAGAGATTAGCGTTAGTAATTTATTGATGGTGGAGAGGAAGAGAATGGTAATTCCAGAAATATGGGATGTCATGGAAGAAGGTACATAGAGCAGTGGGTGAAAGAGACAAAAGAGGCAGCAAGGTGATGTATATAGAGATAATTGTCCAGATTCTTAGGTAGCATAAATCACTATCCCATTTTATCAGTGTATTTATTTGCACATCCAATTGTAACTTTTCAGTCTCTTCGTTTCCAAATTGTACAGTATGCATACACAAACAAATGCTTTCCCCCAACGGGAAATTATTTACTAGATCAACTCTCACACAAATCCCAATCTGATTCTGAGGTAACATTTTCTTTTCTTATTCAGTTATGCTGAAAATTTGGAGTAAGAATCACAGATAAAAGATATAAAGTGTTTTGAGTCAAGGAGTAATACATATAGTTTGATTGAGTAACAATATATCCAGTTGTTTGGGAAAATATCCACTGTGAACTACAATTAAAGAACAGGAACATATCTCCAGGAGAGGTCATGCTGTTTCGGTCTGCATTTCCTGTGATAAGTAGGAGGCCATCTTGGAGGAATGTCAGAGGACCTCGTGAGCATCAAAGCATCTCTAGATGTCTCACCCACTTTCCAGAGACATTGATGCATTACACAGTTAATTACTTTCATTTTCCCACAGCTATACACAAAGATACCATAATGGTAAAATGCAATTTAATACAGTGGTACAGTTTCTAAATGTACTAGTTACCAGAGACCTCATGTGTACCCACTGTTGCCCTTGCACATCATAAAGAGTATTGCAGAGATATTAAATGCTTTCACAACAGGAACAAGCAAGCTGATGGTAATGTTGCAGTGGCACTTACATTCTAGGTGTATTATATATCCACAAAAGCTGGACACTATTTTTATTGGATACAGAAAGAGTCTGGATGTAACCTGTTGACAGCACTCATTTGGAAAGCAAAGTCCTTATGCAATACTCAACACAGATGAGTAGTCATCCAAAGAGATGAGGATGTTAAACTAAGGGATGCTCTACACTAGAAATTTACTTCGATATTGCTACGCCTCTCAGTGGTATGAAAAACCCACATGTCTAAGAGACATAGCTAAACTACTCCAACTCCCAGTGTAGACCAAGCTAGCTTGAATTCTTCCATCAACCTAGCTACAGCCTCTTGGGGAGGTGGATTGACTACCCTGAGGCCTGGTCTACACAATAAGTTTATGTCGGATTTAGCAGCATTAAATCGAATTAACCCTGTACCAGTACCCACAACAAAGCCATTTTTTCGACATAAAGGGCTCTTAAAACCAATTTCTGTACTCCTCTCCAATGAGGGGATTAGCGCTGAAATCGACATCGCTGTTTCAAATTAGGGTTAGTATCGAAGCAATTCGAAGGTATTGGCCTCCAGTAGCTTTCCCACAGTGCACCATTGTGACCACTATGGACAACACTCTGAACTCGGATGCACTGGCCAGGTGTACAGGAAAAGCCCTGGGAACTTTTGAATCTCATTTCCTGTTTGGCCAGGCGAGCTCATCAGCACAAGTGACCATGCAGTCCCAGAATCGAAAAAGAGCTCCAGCCTGGACCAAACGGGAGGTACTGGATCTGATCGCTGTATGGGGAGAGGAATCCATGCTATCAGAACTACGTTCCAAAAGACGAAATGCCAAAACATTTCAAAAAAATTTCCGAGGCCATGAGGGACAGAGGCTACAGCAGGGACGCAACACAGTGCCGCGTGAAACTTAAGGAGCTCAGACAAGCATACCAGAAAACCAAAGAATCAAATGAACGCTCCGGGACAGAGCCCCAGACATGCCGCTTCTATCCTGAGCTGCATGCAATTTTTGTGTGGGGGGGGCGGGGGGGCACCACCACTACCCCAGCCCTGTCTGTGGACTCCAATGATGGGGCACTCACCACCATGCCTGAGGATTTCACGGACAGGGAAGTTGATGATGAGGAGGACGAGCTTGAAGAGAGCACACAGCACACCATTCTCCCCTACAGCCAGGATCTTTTTATCACCCTGACTGAAATACCCTCCTAACCCAACGAAGCCAGAGAAGGGACCTCTGGTGAATGTACCTTTTAAAATATAATACATGTTATAAAAGCAAGTGTTTGTTAATGATTAAATAGCCCTGAGGACTTGGGATGCATTTGTGGCCAGTACAGCTAGTGGAAAAGTCTGTTAATGTGTCTGGGGATGGAGCGGAAATCCTCCAGAGACATCTCCATGAAGCTCTCCTGAAGGTACTCTAAAAGCCTTTGCAGAAGGTTTCTGGGGAGAGCAGCCTTATTCTGTCCTCCATGTTATGGCACTTTATCATGCCATGCTAGTAGCAAGTAATCTGGTATCATTTCATGACAAAGCCTGGCAGCATATGGTCCCGGTGTTTGCTGGCATTTAAGCAACATCTGTTCTTTATCTCTGTGAGTTATCCTCAGGAGAGTGATATCGTTCATGGTAACCTGGTTGAAATAAGAAAAGCAGTACTTGTGGCACCTTAGAAACTAACCAATGTATTTGAGCATAAGCTTTCGTGAGCTACAGCTCACTTCATCGGATGCTGTAGCTTACGAAAGCTTATGCTTAAATAAATTGGTTAGTCTCTAAGGTGCCACAAGTACTCCTTTTGTTTTTGCGAATATAGACTAACATGGCTGTTACTCTGGTTGAAATAGGGGAATTTAATTAAGGGGACATTCAGAGGTGGCCATTCCTACTGGCTGTTTGCCTGTGGCTGAAAAGAAATCCTCTCCACAATTAGGCACGTGGTGGTGGTGGCGGGGGGCATTGGTGCTGAGCTGTTCGTGTTTGGCTAGCAGGGATCTTCCCTGATACCAGCCGCATGGTGGGGTGAGGGGTAAAGCAAGCATCCCAGAGAATTGAATGTGTGTGTGGGGGGGGTTAGTTTGGTTTCTGCTGCTGCACGTTAACGGGAAAACAGCAGCACTAAATGGCCAACTCAATGTGCTTTGCTTGGTATGGGAGAAGAGGGAGCTGCTGTTATGAAGGTTGCAGAAGCCGAAAGACTCTGGCTTAGCATGGCCGCCTGCAAGCTGAATTCTGTTGCCCGGCACTGAGTGTGTGATCTCTAACACCAAAGCCACAGGCATTCAATATAAGATGCAAAATGCAACCTTGTACCAAAATCACATGTGCTATGTAATGTAAATAGTGTTGTTCACCGTAAAGGAGTATAGCCATTGTTCTGTAAAATGTATCTTTTTAAATATTTCACTCCCTTTTTTTCCTCCAGCAGCTGCAAATGTTTCAAGCCTACCTCCTCCGTCCCAAAGGCTATCTCAGATAAAGTGGCAAAAAAACCGCATGCACGATGAAATGTTCTCTGAGCTCATGCCGTCATCCGGTACTGACAGAGCTCAGCAGAATGTGCGGAGGGACACAATAGCAGAGTACAGTAGCTGATGAACATGAGGAGAGGTGACAGCAGGAAGATCAGAGGAGGCATGAGGCAAGGCTGGGGCTACTGCGGGATGAAACGGACATGCTCCGGTGTCTGGTGGAGGTTCATGAATGGCCACTGTAGCCCCTGTTTAACTGTCCTCCCTCCTCCCCAAGTTCCATAGCCTCCTCACCCAGATGCCCAAGAACGCGGGGGATGCTCCGGGCACCCAACCACTCCACCCCAGTGGACAGCCCAAGCAACAGAATGCTGTCATTCAACAAGTTTTAAAGTGGCCTTTTCCTTCCCTCCTCCCCTCCTCCCACACCCCACCCGGGCTACCTAGTGAGTTATCTCCCTATTTTTATAATCAATTAATAAAGAATACATGTTTTTTAAACAATGGTGACCTTATTTCCTTTGTGAGCAAGCTGTGATCAAAGTGGGCAGGGCAGGTGGCTTACAGGGAATTTAGAGTCAACCAAGGGGGCAGATTTTCACAAGGAGAAACAAACAGAAGTGTCACACCCTGGCCAGTCATGAAACTGTTTTTCAAAGCTTCTTTGATGCACAGTTCTTCCTGCTGTGCTCTTCTAACTGCCCTGGTGTCTGGCTGTGCGTATTCGGCGGCCACACGATTTGCCTCAACCTCCCACCCTGCCATAAATGTCTCCCGCTTACTCTCACAGAGATTGTGGAGCACACAGCAAGCAGCAATAACAATGTGAATATTGGTTTCTCTGAGGTCTGAGAGAGTCAGTAAACTGCATCAGCGACCCTTTAAATATCCAAATGCACACTCTACCACCATTCTGCACTTGCTCAACCTATAGTTGAACAGCTCCTTACTACTGTCCAGGGTGCCTGTGTACGGCTTCATGAGCAAGGATATTAAGGGGTAGGCTGGGTCCCCAAGGATAACTATAGGCATTTCAACATCCCCAAAAGTTATTTTTTGGTCTGGGAAGTAAATCCCTTCCTGCAGCCATTTAAACAGCCCAGAGTCCCTGAAGATGTGAGCGTCATGAACCTTTCCCGGCCATCCCATGTTGATGTTAGTGAAAAGTCCCTTGTGATCCACCAGTACTTGCAGCACCATTGAAAAGTACCCCTTGCGGTTTATGTACTGGCTGCCCTGGTGGTCCAGTTCCAAGATAGGGATATGTGTTCCGTCTATACCACCACCACTGTTAGGGAATCCCATTAAAGCAAAGCCATCTAGTATGACCTGCACATTTCCCAGAGTCACTACCTTTGATAGCAGCAACTCAATGATTGCATTGGCTACTTGCGTCACAGCATCCCCCAGAGTAGATTTGCCCACTCCAAATTGATTACCGACTGACTGGTAGCTGTCCGGTGTTGCAAACTTCCACAGGGCTATTGCCACTCACTTGTGAACTGTGAGGGCTGCTCTCATCTTGGTATTCACATTAGCAGGGGAAAGCAAGTCACAAAGTTCCATGAAAGTACCCTTATGCATGTGAAATTTTCAGAGCCACTGGGAATCATCCCAAACCTGCAACACTATGCAGTCCCACCACTCTGTGTTTGTTTCCTGAGCCCAGAATCAGCATTCCATGGCATGAGCCTGCTCCAGTAACACCATGATCTCCAAATTGCTGGGGACCATGGTTTTAGAGAAATCTGTGTTCATGTCCTCATCACCACACTGCCGTCACGTCCTCCCCTGGTTTTTCAGGTGATGTTCTGCATAAACTGCACGGTAATGCGCGAGGTGTTTGCAATGGTCATAACTGCTGTGGCGAGCTGAACAGGCTCCATGCTTGCTGTGCTATGGCGTCTGCTTGGGCAATCCAGGGAAAAGGGCATGAAATGATTGTCTGCTGTTGCTTTCACGGATGGAGGGAGGGTTGACTGATGACATTTACCCATAACCACCCGCGACAAATTTTTGGCCCCATCAGGCATTGGGAGCTCAGCCCAGAATTCCAATGGGCAGCAGGGACTGCAGGAACAGTGGGATAGCTACCCACAGTGCACTGCTTGGAATGTCACACTTGCCACAGTACTGTGGATGCACACAGCTGAGTTAATGTGCTTAGTTTGAACGCATGCACTTGACTTTATACAATCTGTTTCCAAAAATTGACTTCAGTAACATCGGAGTACTTTCATAGTGTAGACATGGCCTGATGGAAGTATCCCTTCAGTTGGTATAAATGGTGTCTATATTGAAGCGCTACAGTGGAGCAGCTGCACTGGAGCATCTGTGCCGCTGTAGGGTTTTATGTGTAGACATATCCTAAAGATCAATAATAACAAACAATTGCTAGTCTCCTTATTATGCTACACAGCATTATGGGTTATATTTTCAGCCAGTGTAAATTGGCGTAGCTCCATTAATTGCAATTGAACAACTCCTATTCATGCCACCTAAAAATCTGGTCCATGATATCTTTCATTTTTGTTATAACTATTTGGATTATCGTAATACCCACAATGTTCTAGGCACTTTCTAAACACGTTAAGATACTGTCCCTCTCTCAGAGAGCTTGTATTTTAATTAAATACATTGGAGTCTTTCAATTGACTTAAATGGCCTTTGAATCAGGATGTTAGAAGACAATATATGAAGGGTGAGGAAAAATAATAGATTTAAATTCAACACAGTTGTAGTGTTTTGGTTTTTTAATAAGCATCAAACTATTCTCCATGGCTTTCTAAATATCTGTTACTAGTACTTTGCAATAACTAATAAGTATCAGAGCAAAAGAGGGATTTGAAGAGGGGGAGAGGGCAGTGGCCTTATGGATTCCTTTATTGAGGACATTCCATGTGTATGGAGCGGATTCGAACAAAGCACAATAGTTGGGGAAATTTATAGTTGAAGCAGAAAGCAATAAGAGGCAAGAGAAAATAAGTAGGAGGGACACAATAGGCATTTGAACTTTATTTATGACTATAACCTCATTTAATACGCTTTAAGAATATTAAAGATGCAGATTTATAGCTGCAGAATATTGCAATGGTTTTTTGTTGTTAAATGAGTCCTGGAAAATCTCTGTCTTTCATAATGTGAGGCATGTTACCAAAGAAATAGGCAGCAGACTGATCATGTTTTATTGCATGTCAGGGAGATTCCCATTCATGAGGAAAAAATTCCTGAATCCCAGTTTAATCATGTTATCACCTGCAGTGCCACTAAGGTTTGCTCTGGCTGCCTCTGTCATGACAGAGGGGCAGCCAGGTCAAGTTTGAATTTGATCTGTGAAGTGTAGAACACAATGTTGCAATGTTGCTCAGGTTTGTCCTGGCCACCCATCTGTCATGACCACAAATCTCCATGAAATTAATTTGAAAACGATGATTAGTATGATAGGCAGGAAAGGAATCCTGAGCACCTGACTCCCAGACCAACTCCCTAGCCAGCAGATCCTGTTACCACCCTGTAAACTTAACATATCAATTTTCTTTTAGTAGTTAAACTGGGCTGAAAGCAGGCTGAAAACTGTTTAATCATTGTCTTTTGTGATTGAAAATAGCATTGCTTTTAGGCAGTGTAGTTACTGCCAGACAGGATGAAATGTTTTTCTTTTATATAAGTCAGTGATTACAGTGCTAATGAAAGGAAGGGATTAATAGCACTGTTTCTAGCCAAACATAATAAAGGGAGGTGAAGTACAAGCTTCTATGCATCAACATGCCAATGGATATTAGTCCTGACTTGCAAAAGCAATGCTATTTCAGCTCTGATGGATCTACATTTACTAAAGATATAGTACCTACAGGACTCCTCTTCCTTTAAATTAGAGTTCTTAGCAATTGCATCATTATACCAAGCTGTAGTGATAAGTTACAATATTACAGATTGATCAGTACACATTTACTGTGTACAAATGTGTTATGGTGAAAGAGAACTGGTTTACTGCATATACATTTGTATGTAGCTTTGCTATGGTTTGGCTGGTTTTCTTAATGCTTTTGTCTGTAGTGTTTCTAGGGTAATGCTCCAGTTTATATGTTTCTTTTATTTTATTACTCTTTTAGTTCTAGCAGCAAGGAAAGAGATTTTTAAATGGAAAAGGAGTCTGTTATTTCAGGTAGCCACTCAGACTTGTATAAGGGAACCTGGGAAAAATTAAAATTCTCTGTTCTCTTTTAAGAGAAATCTTACGTTTTCGCTAGTTCACTACTAGTAGCTGAACTGTTCTGTCTGACTGTTCCTGTGTACTTAGCAATAGCCTTTGCATGAGAGAATGGAAGATACCAATTCTCATTTTGGTTTCTATAACTTAATTACAACAGAGCTCTGTTCTTGCCTGCAACAGAGCTCCACGCTGTGCAGAGAGAATGAGTGTGGGGAATGAAACTGGGGAGTCAGCTCCAGCTGCTTGTTTTGAGAGTGAGCCTAACCATTTAGAATTGCTGAAAAAAAGGACCCTGAACTACTGGAAATTTGGTGCTGTGTATCCCCACAATGCCCTAGCACTGATTTTTCTTATTTACTTAAATTAGTGACATTTCACTCTCTCTCTCTCTTTCTCTCTCTCTCTGTCTCTCTCTCTCTCTCACACACACACACACAAATTCTGCACACAATTTTCATGAAGCAAACACAGACATTTCCCCCATTTTCCACAGCTATAAGGAGGCTCTATTTTATTATAATAGATTAGCCCCTGTGACAATTACTCCTAGGTTGCTAACTGAATTTCTGTCCCAGAGGTCTGTCATTGTAGTATTGCAGAAAAAAATGCAATCAATGGTACAGTTCATAATTGCTTACTGTCTGCTGAAGTAATTATCTGTGTATTTGTGAAGTTACAAGGAAAGTGATAAACATGGTCTGCAAAAAGTCTCAGCAGGCAATACATTTCTGATGGTAGCTCTTTTGAGTGAAATTAATTATTGGTAAAAGAATGTAGATTTTCCTAAGAATTCACAAACTATTTTTCTATATATTCACAAGAATTGAACCTTGGAGGATGATTACTTCTTCTATTAATGTTTCTACTAGAGGAAAAATCAACAGGTGTAATATATGTGTGTGTGTGTGTGTGTGTGTGTGTTTAAAGACCAATATTTCTCTATATAAGCTTAAAAATAGACGTTTCCCCAAATATTTCTTCTACTAAACATATTAGCTAGAGAACCTGTGGAAAGATGACACAAAAAGGTGCATGAATGATGCTGAAGTGAGTCCATTTAAACAATTTGAACTAAGATAGATGGAGATATATTTGCCATGAGCAGTTATATTGGAGGAGAATAAAAATAGAAGTTTAGAATGATGGTGCATCTTAACACTAATTACTACATAAGCATCCTTTAGGCTGAGATGCAGAGTTTTACATTCAATATCCAGGGTATCAAACCAAAACAAATCCACCATAACACAAAATCATTCTCATAGCATTCACTAGGTACAATAAGTTTAATGATATATGAATACAATTAATACTAGGAATGGCACATTTGCAAGGATGTGTCATGAATGTGGTTTGGATTGACATAATCCTCAAGAGATAACAGAAGATAAAATAAAACTCCTTTGAGATTCAATATTCATAGAGACTATACCATTAATGTCAGCTGCCTACTCTTTATACTAAGGCTATGTCTACACTGGTGCACATACTCGGTTACCTGACTATGTATAAGCTTGCACATGTTCCCAATACCCATCCTGAGTGTCTACGTATTCTGTGCTGGACAAGGGTATCCCATTTTGTACATGCAAATATCCACATCCACATTGCCACTGTTCATAGATTCATAGATTGCAAGGCCAAAAGGAACCATTATGATCATCTAGTCTTAGCTCCTGTATAACATAGGCCATAAAGTTTCCCCAAAATAATTCCTAGAGCATAGCTTTTAGAAAAAAAAATCTCCCTCTAATAAAGCCTTCTGAAAACAGCTTCTGTGCAATGGTTTAAAGGTTCTCTCTGCAGAGCCCAGAAAACGCTTGGAAGCCCCAAAACAAAATTTTCTAGGTTTTAGTAGCTCCTTCTGCTGTAAGTTCTCAGGCTTCTCTGCCTCCTGCAGAGCTTTTCAGCCTTTCCACTGCCTCTTCAGCATCTCTCCCAGGCCTCCCTGCCTGCTGAGCTTTTGCCTAGTTTAGGCTCCCCAAGAGCATCTGTCCTCTGGATCTTCCTTTCTGCTCAGGAATCCATCTCTTACTGAGGGTGTTAACTTTTTATCATACCCAGGTGCTTCCCTGCTTAATAAACTCACCAAGTAACTGAGAGGCAGTTATCTACTTCCATGGAATCTGAATTGCCTAATTCCCCCCTTGTAGAGCCTGTCAGAAATAGGTTGGGTCCTACAGGTAGCTTCAGAGGGCTAGCTACCATCTGGCAAGGAAGAAGGGACTTTGTTCCCCAGGAACAATATGATTCTCTATGGCATCTGTGCCCACTGTATATCTGCTCCTAACTTGGCTCATGAAACCATACCCCAACAGAATTAACCCTGGAGAAAGGGAATTCAATTACAAACACAGTAGCTGCAGAACAGTCATAGGGTGCACGGTTGATAGGCTGCTCTCAGAGAAGTTGTGGAGGATGGTGTACTCCAACCACACATTGAGCAACACTTAACTGTGGTCAGTGAGTCTGATGGCTGCTCTTGGAGCAGGGATCCATGTTCACCTGTATTTATCTGTAAAGAGTGCAGTGGAAAGTTGTTCTGATATGGTAATGCAGCTTACTACTACCAGTGAAAATGCGGAGGACAGGGACCTTTATAGGTTAGGTAAGGGTAGGACAGAAAAGGGTTCTGAGAATTGGAGTTGATGACTATTAAAATACAAGACCTGGTATACTCCTGTTACCCTTTCTGCACTACACACTGTCATGCATATGGGGCACGTACTTACACCCCTCAAGCATGCCAGCTTACTGTCCCTCTGCTCGTCTTCGGATATATTTGTGGGTTTAGATCTGAACAATAAGGGGGGGTGTGGAACAACCATGCTCATGCACATGTATACAGTTGCTAGGGCAGATGTAGCCACAGGCATCAACAAATGTCACAGTTGATTTGTATCATGCATCTTGTTCTTTTACTTCACCAAATACAAATCTCCATACGAAAATGTAAAAGAATTTAGTAAGTACAATATTCTTATCTCCCGTTTACAGTAAAGTTTTACAAAATTATGGCTATGATGTACAAAACCAAATACAATGTATATGTAGAATCAAATGTAAAATGGCATATAAAAAAGGCACATTGTCTTCATGGCAGGTCAGTAATATTTTTTGTGGATAAGCACTATTATGGATGCCAAAATTCTCATTTAAAGAAAAAACTGACTGCCCATTGTTAACAAAGTAAATAAGTTCATTTGGCACCATCATCATAAACTGCTCATCTCCTGCTGCATCTAAATCTGCATTCAAGATTTGGAAGATGCCAAGTCTAAAAGATCACCCTATTATCAGTTCAACAAACTATATCTGCACAAAAAATATACATGAATGTGCATTGTCACCTTGGGCAACAATAGACCTGGCCACTTTATAATTTATTTGTACCAACAGACATCTCATATTTATCTCTGCATTACAGCATCTTTGAATTGTGTGATTATTCTTTACTGGGCTGGTGCTACCAATGTTTGTGATAAAGAGTGACTGTCAAATACTGACCCTACTTCTCTGCAAGCAAATATTCTGGCCAGTGCTCTGTGGGTCCACCTGTGCCCAGTACCTGTGAGTGCTACTAGTGAAGCAGGCCCATGGCTGTAGAGATGCTGTGTAGCCACCTAACCCTATCCTTTTCCTGGTTATGGTGTCCAGAATTTTGTCCAGCCATGGCTGTTTATGATGTAGTAGCTTTCTCAATGAGGTGTGAGATCGGGGGAAGTGGCCCTTCTCCTGATATTCCTTTGTGAGGGTCATAGTTTCTGTTGTTGACTTAAGTCAGAGAGAGAATGATCTTCTGTCTGAGCAGGCCAATGATGGTAAGTCTTTTTGTTTTGTATTTGCACAGTGCCTGCTCCCTGATTACAGCTCCTACGTGCTATGGTCATACAAATAAATAATAATAATAAAATTGAGGTAGGCATGGCTGTGGGGTCTTCAGCAGAACGGTTGTGAAAACAGTCCATACACCATACAGAACTGGCCATGGGATCACTCCCAATATTCAGAGGTTGGCTATGTGGAAGTAATAAGCTAAAGTATTCTTAAAGACCTGAGTCTATTAGTGTTAGAATTTAAATTATACATAAAACAGCACCATAAAATAATTAATACTAATGATGATAACACATGATATTAACTAATGAAAATTGCTAACATTTTAATCAAATCCAATCATCATTAGTGCCCTCATAATCATCTTATAAGTGTTATAATTATAATTTGAGATCAAGAGTCCCGTTGGTAAACTTCCTCAATCTCCAAAATAAGAAAGTTTTCTCTATTTTTAATCCATTTCAAAGTTATAAAAATGCCTCTGTGAACCAGTATAAACATATTTTGAATGTTAATGTTCGAGCTAAACTACTAACAGGTAATTTCCATATATGATACGTGACACTTCCATGTACACTGCTGTATGCTATTTCCAGATAACTCAACTACATCATGGTACTATAACAATCAGTTTATTTTATGATAATCTGATAAACTTAATTTTACATATTTAGTTAGTCTGGAAAATATATAATGCCTATTTTGTGAGCTATAGACAAAACTAATTGTGTTATGTTAATGTTGTGGATCAAGTCTTCGTTTTCTAGTTTAGATTAGAAACAGATGTTCTCGGTAGGCTAATAAAATTCAGATGTCAAGGTTTTATTGTCAGAAGCAGTAGAGTTCTGAATAGAAATGACTCTTTACTATGAAATAGTTTAATATCCGTAAATGTATTGGATAGAAAATTGAAGGGGTAAAAATATAATTGCTCAGGTCCCTTTATGTAACCTTGCTTTGATGATCACATAAGGACCACTGACATGGATTATTTCACACATGCCCTGGGATCTCAGCGCAGACATATCATTGCTTGGTTGTGACTATAAGCCATTATTTCCAATGAAAATGGAAATAAGGGCTTGTTACATCATGACCCCATTGTAAGAATCATGATGGGTGTTAAATTCATACCCTGCATCCTGAAGCCATGAAAATCTTTTTAGAAGTCTAAAAATATATCAGCTCTGATCAATGTTTCCTCTAATTTTTTTCACCCATATACGGAGTGAATTTTATTATGTGCACCAATATCGAGGTAATGTGCAGATGTGTGTCACCAGTAGAAACAAAAAAACCTAGATATAATATATATTTTTAAAAGTTACCATACCAGCCAGTAAAGGTTAGGTATTTAAGAACTCACTACTCAAAGAATTAAATTTAAGCATAAGAGAGAAATAAAAATTATGAAATGCATAGACCAGTCAAAAAAATAAAATAGCACTTTGAAAGAATAAAATTACACAGAATATACGTGAATTGCAAGAAATATCAAGAAATAACTAACAACAATAATACAAGTGTGTTGGGAGGTGAGTGTGAAAGACTCTGTGTGTGTGTGTGTGTGTATATATATATATATATGAGACAGAGTGTGTGCATGAGAGAGAGAGAGAGAGAGAGAGAGAGACATGTCCCTCTCCTCTGCAGCCCCCGGGCTGGGGAGAGAGGCGTCTCTCCTGTCCCAGCCGCAGCCCTGGCCAGAGCTGGGGACAGAGCAGAGGCGTGTCTATCCTTCCCACAGCTCTGTATACCCCAAGCTCCTCCAAACCCCCATCACCTAACCCCACTGCCCCCACCCTCCTCATTCTCCCCACTCACCTATGTGCGCACCTGTATGGCTCCTGCATGGCCTTTTATGGCCTTGTGTGCAGCCCCGTAGGTATGCATCTTAGAGGGAACACAGGTGCTGATGAGCTATATATTTCACTTTCATATGATTTTCTATAAAGGAACAATTAATTTAAAAAACTAAGCCTCGCAAAAAATTACAAGGACATTTCTACCCATGATTGGGATTATATACCCTTTTTCTCCAAAAGTAAAACTTTGTGCCTAAGTCTCCTATAATTCATGAAATATAAACAAGTAAAACACGTAAGAGAGCTATCCTGCTATATGGTTATTAGTTCCTTGGTTATTATCACCTCTGACTTTGAGATGCTTGATCAGTCCTGTAGTGATAAATCCCTTTGATATTTCAAAAGCAGACCTTCAATACGTGCTTTCTCCCCATGGTTGCCTCTTCTCTTTTGGCTCTTGGAAGCCCTCCTCTCTTCAACCCTGCTGCCCACTGGCATGCTGCTGCTTCTGGCCTGAGGGTACTTGCAGAAGTAGTTCTCTCTCCTTCACTATTGTGCCACTGCACATCCTCCTACCTTCAAACTTCTAATTCTTTCATAGAATTTCCAAGTTTGAGGCGAGAAGGAACCACCTGATCTCCTGTATATTACAGATTGTTAAATTTAATCCACATACCCCTCTGAGGAGGCAAGTGACTTTAGTTAGACCAAAGCATTTCCGTTCTCAGGAGACTAAACTGTTATTTGCCACTTGCAGAGAACAGGAGAGACCAAGGTGCCACAAATGCCCAAGCCCCCTGCAATGACAGGGAGTTGATTAGGAAAGATATACCCAGATAATCTTAGCAGGTGATCCATGCTGCACAGGAAGGACATAAAATAAAAACAAAACGCAGGCCCCAGACAAACTGATCTGGGGGAAAATTCCTTCCTGACCCCAAATCTGCTGATCAGTTTGACCCTGAGCAGGCGTCTAAGAAAGCACATCAGAGCCCCAGTATACTCCATCTGGTGTCCATCTCTAGCTGTGACCAATCCCGGATGCTTCAGATGAAGATAAAATAAAAACCCTGCCTGGCTGTCCCCAGCCACTCCTCTCATCTCATTCTTCTGCCCAACCAGCTCTCCTTCTAGCCCTTCACCTCTCTCTGAATTGCCAAGCATCCAATACATTTCTTTTCTCCCTTGCGGATCCCTTTCCTCCACCCCCTTTCATCAGCTTTACATCACTGTTGTCCATCTGCTAAGGAAGCTTATGCCCTCCTCCTATTTCAGTTCATCGGCCCATTCCTTTGAAAGGCCCCATTCTCCTTTTCAATTGCTACCAATTTTAAACATTCCTTAGCAACACATACTATTCAGAATTTAGGTGTGTATGTGGGGGGTAGGGGGATGACTGACCAATGAATAAACACATTAAACTAAACTCTTTTTCATCAAATGCCTCCTTTAATTCCCATTTATCCCATGTAAAATATTTTTCAGCAACTATATTCATAATCAGTAATTACTGATGCTTCTGTTCCTGTCAGGAGCTGACCTATAGGGGAAAAGAGATGTTGTTGATAATACCATTGAATGGAGCTATGGGCCTAGAGTTGGGCTTTTCATGGGTTGACTGGACACTTTAAGAAGGAACTGCTTCAGCCCACCTGTTCCATGTTCACAGGCTTGATGGGGCCTAATGAAAAACAGGTGTCATCTATGAGAAGAGCAGGAAGGTGCAAAGAGAGGGAGCCC
The DNA here is from genome assembly GCF_965140285.1 of Lepidochelys kempii. Taxonomy (NCBI): domain Eukaryota; kingdom Metazoa; phylum Chordata; order Testudines; family Cheloniidae; genus Lepidochelys; species Lepidochelys kempii. The sequence continues at coordinate 85,882,239 of NC_136380.1, forward strand.
TGAATTTGGAATTTGAGAGAGATATAAGACTATCCATTTTTGTGGCTCAGAAAATTTGTGACATCAGAACCTTTGTGCCATCATTGGCATTGATTACTCTCACCCATCCTTTTTTCCATCCAAGAGGTGCCCCAAGCATCATCGGGATTCTACCAATTCCATGGGAGACAATCATGCATGGTTCTAGATCTTCTCCGTGAGTGGCAAAGCCTCTGAAAACAAATGTGGTACAATATGTGATCCACTTGAGGACGAATTTGGAAATACTGGGGGCTTTTGCAAAAGAAAACCCACTGAAGTCCCAGCAGAACCAGGAGAGGGCTTACAACTTAGGGGCCAGGATGTGAGAATTTGGATCAAGGTATAGTGTTTTGTTGTTACTACAGACCTCAGAATTGAAGCTACTGGCCAAGTGGCAAGGTCCATTTGAAGTATCCAGGTACATTTGAGGAAGGTGGAAATGCTCAGTTATGAAATTTGCCAGCCAGGGAAGAGAAAAGAAATTCAGATCTATCACATGAAACTGATAAAGACCTGGTGAGACCAGGAAGGCATCCTCATAGAACTGGCTCTGCCCAAACTCAAGCTTGGCCCACAGGCACCCTTATGCCTTGATACTGGCTAAATATACATGGGAGAACAATTCCAGCCTGAAGAAAAACTACAGTTACAACAGCTGATGGAGGCCTTCCCCTCAGTATTCTCAGTGCTGCCATGATGCACTAACCTGGCCTACCATCACATAGACATTGAACTGGTAAAAAGAGTCTGAGGGAGCCTACAATACCTGCCACAAAAGATATTGGAAACAGTCCACCAAGAACTTCAGGCCATGTTAGATTTAGGGATGGTTGAGGAGTTCCATAGTGAGTGGTGAACCCCAATCATACTTGTACTGAAGCCCAACAGGTCAACTCGATACTGCATCAATTTCTGGACAGTAAACACAGTACTGAAATTTGATGCATACCTTGTGCCTAGAGTAACTGAGCTTTTAGACTTGCTTAGGGCTGCCAATTATATATCCACTCTTGACCTAAAATAGGGTTATTGGCAGACACTTTTGAAGCATGAAAGAAGACTGGCTTCTCTACAACGTTTGGTCTTTGCCAGTTTAAGACTATGACCTTCATGGAGCCGCAGCCACCTTTCAATGCCTGATGGACAATGTACTTTGATCACACGGTAGGTATGCCATGGCATAATTGGACAATATTGTCATTTACAGTTATGACTGGAACAGTCACACAAGTCACTTCATGGCAACACTGCAATCCCTCAAAAAGGCAGGACTGATGGCCAAGCCAGCCAAGAACAAACTGGCCAGCTGTGAGGTGACTTACCTCGGCTATAGGGTAGGGGGTGAGCATTTGGAGCCACTAATCGATAAGGTACAAGCCTTGGAGCAGTGCCCCATACCAAACAAAAAAAAAAGGTGTGTTGCTTCATAGTCCTCACTGGATTTTGCTATCATTGAAGCCCCCCACTGAACCTGATAAAAGACCTGAGCCCTAAGAAAATTCTTGGTCCGAAGCCTGTGACAGGGCCTTTAAGACACTGAAAGAACAGCTGAGCCAGGAACCAGTGGTCTCACACCCAGACTTCTGAAAAAAAATCACCCTTTCCTCGTAGGCCTGGTCTACACTACAAAGTTAGATCGAGTTAATAATGTATGTGTATACACAACTGAGTCCCTTCTGCCAACCTAAAGGACTTGTAAAGTCGACTTCTGTACTCCACTTCCGTGAGCGGCATAGCTCTTCAGTCAACATCCACACATTGACATGGCGATAGTGTAGATATGGTGCTGTGTAATTGGAATGAATTGACCTCCAGGAGGAGTCCCATAGTGCTCCGCTGTGATTGCTCTGGAGAGCACTTTCAACTCAACTGCACTTCAGCCAGGTACACAGGAAACAGCCTCCCACATGTGAAAGTCCCTGGAACATCTGAATTTTCATTTCCTGTTTGATCGGCATGGAGAGCAAGTCAGCACAGCTGACCATGGATGCCCAAGGCCGCAAACGTGTTCCAGAATGGAGCACACAGAAGGTAGTGGATCTTATTGCTGTGTGGGGAGAAGAGTCTGTGCAGACAGAGCTCCAAATCAGCAGAAGAAATGCTAATATCTATGCCATAATCGTGCAGGGCATGGGGGAGAAGTATTACACCAGGGACACACAGCAGTGCCGCATGAAAATAAAGGAGCTTCGGCAAGCATATCAGAAGACAGGGGAGGCAAACAGTCACTCTGGTTCTGAGCCATAGACTTGCCACTTTTATGAGGAGCTGCATGAGATTCTTGGCAGCGACCCCACCACTACCCCCAAAACGCTCCATGGATACCTCCCAGGAGCAATGGTGACTTCGGGCAACAATAAGGAGGACATTCCAGAGGAGAACATGTGGCAGGCAAGCAGATGATCCATTCTCCCTGACAGCCAAGAACCTTCTGTAACTCTGGAGCCCATCCCCTCACAGGTCCAATTGTCAGCGGAGTGTGACACTGGGGAAGGCACCTCTGGTGAGTACACATTTTCAATCAAACTCTAGGGTTACCTGCTATTATTTTTAATGGTGAATCTGAATAAAAAATTGGGATAATATTTATCTACAGCCACTCCAGCTACTCAAATGGTGCTCTCCAAAAAAGACTGTTTATGTGCCCGGGGATGGCCCGGGAATCCTCCCTTGAGATCCACGTCCCTTGGCCCGTGCCGCTTTCCCCAGGCCCCATTGGCTTGGAGCGGTGAACCATGGCCAGTGGGAACTGTGATCGGCTGGACCTGTGGACGCGGAAGGTAAACAAACTGGTCCGGCCTGCCAGGGGCTTTCCCTGAACAAGCAGCAGACAGGCTTTGAGAACCACTGCTCTAGATGGAGGTGGACCTTAAAAGGAAGTTAGAAAGCTCAGAAAGGGGTTAGCAAGGCAGGGAGAAGGACCTGCCCAGGGAGCTCCTGAGAAGGGATGCTGCAGCAGCTTTTCTGGGAAAAGAGGAACTCTATCTCATGGGTGCAGTCAGGCTGAATGTGCAGTTGGTACCTTTTATTTATTACCTTTTTGCAACAGCCTGCAAAACTTGGACAATAATGATGGGTAGGAAATGGCCTAGGGAGGGCAGCCTTAAGGTGAACTTGGGTGCTGGAGGTTGGGTGACCCTCACAGAGCTCTGGGCCAGAGCTTGGTGAAGTGGGAGGGACCAAATCCCCTGCTCATTAGAAGGAGACTGAAACACTAACTACTAGGCAATTTTTCCAACAAGTGTCAACCATCACATACTGGAGTAGGCTTCAAAAGGAGATTGTGGAATATCCATCACTGGAGGCTCCTGAGAACAGGTAAAAAAATACCTGTCAGGGATGGTTTAGGTATACTTGATTCTGTCTGAGTGAAGTGGGCTGTACTGGATGGCCTATCAATGTCACTTCCAGGCCTACATTTCTGTAGTTCTGTGTTTTACTGGGTTTTCTTTTATTTCCCATAACTGATACTGCTACTCTATTAGTACCAAACAAAAACTAAACATGAACACAGTCCCAATTCCTGTTCCTTTATAATCCTAGTTGGACTTAAGATAAAGAAATTTTATTAACAATGGATGATACATTCAAGGTGTCACTATCTTCCTGATTACGAATTGCTTTCATCAGAATACTCTTCCGTGTTTTTTTTTTTAATGGTTCCTATTCTTCTAATTGGTTCCTGACAGACAGTTCATCTGGAGCTGGGTTCATTCTTATTTTTTCTCATTATCTTTTCCATCACTCCTATTTGCGATCTCAACTCTAGTTCTGGTTTGGGGAGGTAGCTCTTTTTCCTAGACAACAATCTTCGGTGTTCTGTAGTGTTGCTACTTATATATATATTGAGGAGGAGATTAACTATTCAAAACTTGAGCTGTTTGCAAATAAATAAATTGGTGTTATAGTTTTCTGTTCAGAAATGCAGTTGAAATCAAAATGCTTTGCAAAATATTGTAAATTTCACAGAAATTTTGTTTTGGAAGAAAAAAAATCAGAAATGTCAAAGTATTCATTTCTGATATTGCTGCAAAGAAACATTTCAATTTTTCCTTGCAGAACTGCTTTCATTTTTATTTTTATTATATATTGTAAAATATGCAATTTTTAAAGTTGAACAAGTGCAAATTTTCATTACAAACAGTGTTTTGGTGGTTCCAAAATGATATTTTTCCAAAATTTTCTTTTGTACAGATATTATGAAGTCTCATTTTGAATTGCAACAAAGACAAATTTTGAAATTTCAAAATCTTGAACTAAATTTCCATTCTCCTCCACCTCTACTCAAATACAATATGAATGAAATCTGACAAACAAGCTGATTGTATGAGGCAAAATTAAGCACTGATGCGTATCTGCTGTACTTGGTGGAGTCACAACTTTGCCCCCAAGCTTTCTAATCCACTTAGGGCCAGAATCTTAGCTGGTGTAAATCAGTGTAGTTTACAGTGTCATCAGTGGAGATGCTCCATTTTACACCACATGAGAAGTTGGCCCATAGACTCCACTTTTTCAGGAAGAGAGTAAACCCATAGCCACTTCTGGAATGAATTCAGTCCTTTATGCACTCTAACCACCATGTAAAAGTTCCACAGAAAACAACATTATACCTGCATAGCAACAGAATGTTTTCTTTAGTGAGTAGAGATCCAAGAACTATAGTTAAAACTTCAGTTAATTAAGCATTAATCTCTTCATTTTCTGTGTGCATAACTTAATTACAAAACTAGTTTGAGTAATTTATCATTTATGGAATAAAAAATAAAGCTGCTTAATCATAGTTTAATCAAACAAGCAATTCATCAATTAAAGCAGCATATAACACCTACTCCACAGTGCTCTAATTAGGAATCTAAAATTTGCAATTTAGAGTGAGATAACAATGCCTACAATGATATCTGGGAGCCAAACTTTAATATCCATCTGTATGTTGTGACAACCATTTTACAGCTAAACTGACAAGTCTCTTCAAATACCATTAATATACTATGTCCTTTTTAAAAAAAATTAACCAACCGTACAGTTTTTGTTCTACATTCCTTTACTTATGTTTTAGTTTCTCATTCTGGCTGTGAACAAAGCAACCATCTGCCTTTACACAGAGCATAAATGTCCAATTTCTTACTATAGAGGTCAAAGCAGGAACTATTATCAAGGATATATAATCCAATGGTAACTACTCACAAAAGACTTTTAGATGCTCAGAAATTATGAAGAGTGGCCAGTAGTTTTTCAAATCTTTGATGCCTATACTCACGCTTTCTGGTGCCAACTCTATATGCTTCTGTCATAAATATAAAGGGAAGGGTAAACCCCTTTGAAATCCCTCCTGGCCAGGGGAAAGCTCCTCTCACCTGTAAAGGGTTAAGAAGCTAAAGGTAACCTCGCTGGCACCTGACCAAAATGACCAATGAGGAGACAAGATACTTTCAAAAGCTGGGAGGAGGGAGAGAAACAAAGGGTCTGTGTCTGTCTGTAGTCGTCTTGGCCAGGGACAGAACAGGAATGGAGTCTTAGAACTTTTAGTAAGTAATCTAGCTAGGTATGTGTTAGATTATGATTTCTTTAAATGGCTGAGAAAAGAATTGTGCTGAATAGAATAACTATTTCTGTCTGTGTCTCTTTTTTGTAACTTAAGGTTTTGCCTAGAGGGGTTCTCTATGTTTTTGAATCTAATTACCCTGTAAGATATCTACCATCCTGATTTTACAGGGGGGATTTCTTTATTTCTATTTACTTCTATTTTTTATTAAAAGTCTTCTTGTAAAACACTGAATGCTTTTTCATTGTTCTCAGTTCCAAGGGTTTGGGTCTGTGGTCACCTATGCAAATTGGTGAGGCTTTTTATCCAACATTTCCCAGGAAAGGGGGGGTGCAAGTGTTGGGAGGATTGGTCATTGTTCTTAAGATCCAAGGGTCTGGGTCTGTAGTCACCTAGGCAAATTGGTGAGGCTTTTTACCAAACCTTGTCCAGGAAGTGGGGTGCAAGGTTTTGGGAAGTATTTTGGGGGGAAGGACGCGTCCAAACAGCTCTTCCCCAGTAACCAGTATTAGTTTGGTGGTGGTAGCGGCCAGTCCAAGGATAACGGGTGTAATATTTTGTACCTTGGGGAAGTTTTGACTTAAGCTGGTAAAGATAAGCTTAGGAGGTTTTTCCTGCAGGTCCCCACATCTGTACCCTAGAGTTCAGAGTGGGGGAGGAACCTTGACAGCTTCTATCTCTGAGAAGGACTCTTTAGACAAACATACAGTGTGGTGATTTATTCAACTACTATGACATAGTATCCATACCCAATGCATAAAAAGTTAAAGGAAAGAAAGTATTCCCACCCCACATGTTCAGTATTACTAGGGATCCTACATAAACTAGAAACAGGGACCTTGAAAATACTACAAATCTACATTTATTACACAATGAGCCTAATCCAATGATTTTTGTGTGCACAAACACTGTGCCTCTTCTGGGTCTTACATTTTATGCTATCCCTTAGAAATCCATTTCGCCTATGTGTAAAAATAGCAAATATTAGTCAAACAGCAGGACTTATATTGTATCCTGTAAATGGAACAGTTTAAAATATTGGATGTAAAATACTACTTTTACTACTAATAGTATCCCACGCACATTGTACATATTTTTAACCTGAAGAGCATTATTGCATGCAGAGCATGCAGTATTTTGGGTAGAATTCATAGCCAAGTTGCAGGAAGGTGTTTTTCCACTATCTAAATATCCAAAAATATGTAGAGGTGGGGTGTGTGTGTGTGTGTGTGTGTGTGTGTGTGTGTGTGTGTGTGTGTGTGTGTGTGTGTGTGTGTGTGAGAGAGAGAGAGAGACTTCAAATTTAAAGTGCATATTGCAGGGGAGATTAACTATTCAAAACCTGAGCTCTTTGCAAATACATAAATTAGTGTTACAGTTTTCTATTCAGAAATGCAGTTGAAATCAAAATGCTTTGCAAAATAAAGACAAAATTCTAAAAACTTCAAAATGGTCAAAGGCAAATAGTTGAAGGCACATGGCATTTCTTCTGCATCACTGATTGGTTGAATCTACTCCATGTGCTCAATAAAATCAACAGAAGTAATTTTGAATTATTTTCTCCATGAGATTGGCAGCACTGGGAAAAACAGTAGTGTCTCTAATACCTTTCCAGGGTCACGCACCCTGGGATTTACCTAGCAAATATTTACAAGGGCATAATGGGTACGTCTCTGACATAGAACCCAGCAAGTCAGCTTCAGGAGCAGAAATTGGCTCTGTGATGCTCCATGTTATAGTGTGAGCAGGATGGTCACTTATTCTCACCTGGATGGGAGGTTTCCCCAATTTTCAGTTTCCTGTGAAAGCACCAGAAGGGAGAGTAAATCTATCCTCTATCAAAGATGCCAGAGGGGAATGTCAGGCTCTTAGCTCTCCCTGTGAGAGGACACTAGTGGGAGATGGGGGAGGGAGGCGTGATGTTGTAAGAGGCATTCATCCCAGAGTTTGCCAATGGGTAGAGTGATTGTGTAGAGACAGAAGGCCTAGCAGGTGTGGATACTTCAGAAAAGCATCCAAAGCTGTACGTGCTTATCTGTAGTGAATTGATCTTCTATTGACAGGTTTCAGAGTTACAGCCGTGTTAGTCTGTATTCGCAAAAAGAAAAGGAGTACTTGTGGCACCTTAGAGACTAACCAATTTATTTGAGCATAAGCCTTCGTGAGCCACAGCTCTCCCCATCGGATGCACACACTGTGGAAAGTTCAGAAGATCTTATTATATGCACACAAAGCATGAAATTTGTGCTGGAGATGGCCCAGCTTGATTGTCGTTCACGTTGTGAGGAGAGTGATCACTTTGGATGGGCTGTAGCCAGCAGGAGAGTGGGGTGGGAGGAGGTATTTTTTCATGCTTTGTGTGTATATAATAAGATCTTCTGAACTTTCCACAGTGTGCATCCGATGGGGTGAGCTGTGGCTCACGAAGGCTTATGCTCAAATAAATTGGTTAGTCTCCAAGGTGCCACAAGTACTCCTTTTCTTTTTGATCTTCTATTGTAGTTTTGCTCTGGTGATGCTAACTTAATACATGATATTATAAGTAGTACTTAATTCATGTAGAAACCATTTTATATGTATGATAATATGTAGATAACATATTGAATGCTTCCTATGATGAATGAATGCTCCCAATTCCTTTTGAACTCAAAGCAATTTGGAGTGCTCTTCCCTCTCTCTTACAGAATCAGGATTTTAGGTTGGCTGTCTGTGTAAAAGTTAAACAGGGTGATATTTTTTCCCCCTTCATCATGTAAAAAGAAGGCCTGAAAATAGTTTTGGGTTGCACGGGTTTTTTGTTTGTTTTTTGTGAGTAATGAAGAATTAACTAGTAAACAGTGACATTACAAAAGCCAAAGGAGTGGAAGATGAGCAATTGAGAGGGGAAATGATTTTAAGTCAGACTTTTTAAAACTTAGTTTGTGTAAACAGCTATTTAAATCAATGAATGATGTTTTGGAGATATAATGTAAAGATCCATTTCCCTAATCCCTTCAGTTAAATTGGGAGAATTAACAACAGACATCCTCAGACAGCCAACAAGTTCTCTAACAAAGCCTGGGGAGATGAACTGATGTTCCTGGCTCTTTTCAATTCTAAAAACAAACAAAACAACCTGCAAGAGCAAGTACTCTGACCAACATTGGCATCACAGGGTATGTAAGCTGTTATACCCCACTGTGTACTTGGAGTTTGTGTTCATTACAAGTTATGCCTGCCTGTGTGTTTCAGATTTGGTTCACTAATGATTTCACTTTTCGTAACTTCTCTGAAAAAGAAAGAGGCAAATTTTCATAGAATCATAGAATCATAGAATATCAGGGTTGGAAGGGACCTCAGGAGGTCATCTAGTCCAATCCCCTGCTCAAAGCAGGACCAATTCCCAGTTAAATCATCCCAGCCAGGGCTTTGTCAAGCCTGACCTTAAAAACCTCTAAGGAAGGAGATTCTACCACCTCCCTAGGTAACGCATTCCAGTGTTTCACCACCCTCTTAGTGAAAAAGTTTTTCCTAATACCCAATCTAAACCTCCCCCACTGCAACTTGAGACCATTACTCCTCGTTCTGTCATCTGCTACCATTGAGAACAGCCTAGAGCCATCCTCTTTGGAACCCCCTTTCAGGTAGTTGAAAGCAGCTATCAAATCCCCCCTCATTCTTCTCTTCTGCAGGCTAAACAATCCCAGCTCCCTCAGCCTCTCCTCATAACTCATGTGTTCCAGTCCCCTAATCATTTTTGTTGCCCTTCGCTGGACTCTCTCCAATTTATCCACATCCTTCTTGAAGTGTGGGGCCCAAAACTGGACACAGTACTCCAGATGAGGCCTCACCAATGTCGAATAGAGGGGAATGATCACGTCCCTCGATCTGCTCGCTATGCCCCTACTTATACATCCCAAAATGCCATTGGCCTTTTTGGCAACAAAGGCACACTGCTGACTCATATCCAGCTTCTCGTCCACTGTCACCCCTAGGTCCTTTTCCGCAGAACTGCTGCCTAGCCATTCGGTCCCTAGTCTGTAGCTGTGCATTGGGTTCTTCCGTCCGAAGTGCAGGACCCTGCACTTATCCTTATTGAACCTCATCAGATTTCTTTTGGCCCAATCCTCCAATTTGTCTAGGTCTTTCTGTTTGTGTTCATCCTGCACTCCACCCTATCCTGCTAGATCTACCCCTTCTATGGCTTTCAAGGTTAAAATATTCAATACAGAAAAAGCAAATTTTGATGCCATAAGAGATAACACAAAACATAATCATGAGCATTCTATCAGAGGGAAAAATCAGCGCTTTTGTATGCCTATGGTTTTAATACACAGTTATAAAGGGGCTTAGTTTATCCTGATTAGGCTGGAAAAATCACTGGTATTTTGCTTGCAATATTCATGCTATTAGCAAAATGTGAACCTCTAAACATACAGATTCCTGAAGTGAAACAATAATACAATACAATATTGTAAAGAATTCTGGTAATGTGGTATATTCTCTGCAGAGCAGTTGGATACTATTTGTAGTGTTACTAATTCACTTTTACGGATGTGTTTTTATTGTGCATTTTTATTGTTTGCTTCCACTGCATGCGTGATCCGATTATGCTTTTTTTTCAATGTGGGAAAATCTGCAGGGCGTGAATTGGGCTCCTCAGCCACTTAAAAACCTACCAGTGAACCCCCTTGGCAGACATCCTCACATTGAGGGATAGCCAAAAACTTTTCAGTGTACTGAACAAAGCTGCTGTAACAAAGCTGAAGCAATAACAGAAGTTGCAACAATGAAGTTGGATTGATTTACGACTTGTTTGATAGAGGTTGAGAAACTGTCTTTTTTTTCCCCCCAGTTTCTATATGCATTATGTGTCTCAATTTCAGTAAGTTGAAAGAAAAGTTCACAAATCTTAATGAGGGAAATGAATGTTTGTTTAGTTTTTTTTAAAAAACTAACAAAACAGGGGCAGGTTAAATAATAGTCACTGGGGGCCAGATCCACAAAGGGACTTAGGTGTTAGTTTCAACGGAAGTTAGGAGCCTAAATACCTATGAGGATCTGGGTCTTAATGCTTTCTATTAAAGGTTTACTATGGTATGGATGCAGTTGTAGGGAGATGACACCCCACACACACACACACACCAATCAAAAAGGAGTTAAAGAACTCCTGTGGTTCAAAAACTCCTGCACCTGTGGAACTTGTCAGGCCCAGGACTAGGCCTTTAAAAGGAGGAACCCATCCCAAATGGGGTGGCACCCTGAAATAAGCAGAAATGGAGCTTGGTGTTATGGACTGGGGCTCTTGGTTACTTACAAAATAATGGTTTGAGAGTGCTACCTGCCTGAGCCTTCTGAGGAAGGAAGATGGTGTGGACTATGCCATGGTTTTAGCTGTGTGGGAGAGTAGAAGCTGAGATTTCCTTTGGGGGTCTGAAAAACTACTTCCCCTTCCTTGAGTGAGACTCAGAGTGACTTAGCCTCTTGTGCTCTGTGGACATATCTTCCTTTTCGTTTGTACTGTTTTCCACCAGTGGAAGGAAGTGAACTTGCTAACAGGTACCCTGGAACCAGTCCACTGGACTTCAGTCACTCAGGGAATGATGCAAAAGTTGAGTGAGATGTTTGTTCTCACCCTAAGGGGGAGACTGAGCAACACAACCTATGACAGATGCCTAGATAGGAAATTAGATTCTGACCTCAAACTGTCTATATGAGATTTTCCTGTATTTTAACATGTTCTATTTAAAGTAAGCAAAATCATTACTCTGTGCTCCACATTTCATATACAAATAACAAAATGTTAAATTTCTGAATTTTTTAGAAATAGAGGGACATAAACTTTAAAGAGGTTGCACATGCGTTAATGAATTATGCAAACATGGTCAAATTCAGACCTTGAATAAGCATTGATTTCAATGGAGTTGTACTTACATACACTAACCTGAAATTATACCCTATTTGCCTCTTTCGAAGCCTACAACTAACATATTTAAACTAAATTAAAATCACTAATACACTGGAATTGTTTGTGGCTAAAGGATGGAGATCTGCTATACCCTGCCTTCTTTCCAGAATAATATATTATTTAGGGGTCTAGTCAGCTGTAATGACCTGCAGCCTTCCACACCACTGAATCTTTGAAAAGTCATAAATCTTAGCTCTGTTGCTTGCCCTCTTAGTCAACAGAAAGGTCAGACATCCCCTGGCAGCTATTTCCTTTTCTTAAGAAGGTCGGGGTTGCAAAGGTCCATAGAAGAACATCTTTTTGGTAATAAGCTTTCCCCTCCTTTTCCCCATTTTTTCTCTTGATTCTGGAAGGATGTTGGACACCCCAATCCATCATCTCAGTAAAATTTCAAAAGTTAAGCAATTACTCCAGCAATAGATAGAATATAAAAACTGGAATAATTGCCTTGAACTACCACATTTGATCAGCTAAGGCCCATCCAACCAAAATGCAAAACCAGTAAAACAAATTTTTGTTGTAGACTCCTTTTCAGTTTGAAAGAAAGCAGAACACCTGTGTTTGAAAGCTTTCATAAGTTTAATAATGGTCCTGGCTGAATGTAAATAATTAGAGATGGGCTCAAGTTGGGAATATTCAGTTCGAGATCTAGGTGTCAACTACCCCAGTTCATGCCAGTCATCTGCAAGAGAAATTATCACATGCACTAGACCAGTATATTATACTGGTATCTTGAATTCATCCCGTTGTAATAAATTGGTCCATATCCTTATTTTGATCCAGATCCAAATTCAGATTTTTAACTTATTCCAGTTCCACAAAACATGGGATCAGGACCATCTTTAAATAATCATTTCATAGTATTTTATTGCCTATTAATGTTATTTCTAAATTTATGTAGGATCAGTGCAGGCAGCTGACCATAACTCATGCAATGATGCCTTCCCTATCTTCTCCCACCTCAGTGAGAGTTAGGCTTTGAGTTGCTGAACTGCAAGGCTGGTTTTGTAAAGGTGGTTTTGTTTTTTTACTGGCCAAATCTTTGGAAAGCATTGTGTCTTGCCTATAACAGATTTACTTGATATTTATGCCAGTGTACTGAACTGATTCTTAGAATAAGGAAAAGGTATCTTATGAAATGCACTTTTCAGCACACACAGAACATATGGTTGCCAAGATACTGTTGATTTGAACACTTTTGCAACTTACTTTTAATGCAGTCATTCATTTTCCTCAATATGTTCAAACCTCATTGGAAATGACAAAAATTGAAGCATCCTGGAGATAAATTACACTTTAAAAAGATTGAAATAACGCAATAACTTATTTTTAAGAATGGCCTTACTGGGTCAGACCAATGATACTTCTAGTCCAGCATTCTGTCTACAGGCAGTGGTCAATGCCAGATGCTTCAGAGGGAATGAACAGAACAGAGCAATTATCCAGAGATCTATTCCTTGTTGTCCACTCCCATCTTCTGGCAGTTAGAAACTTAGGTCACTCAGAGCATGGGATTGCATCCCTGATCATCTTGTCTAAAAGGTCCATCAAAGGTCCTCTATGAACTTATCAAATTCTTTTTTGAACCACAAAATGTTATAGTTTTGGCCTTCACAATATCTTCTGATGACGAGTTCCACGGATTGACTATGGATTGTGTGAAGAAGTACTTCCTTTTCTTTCTTTTAAACCTGCTGCCTATTAATTTAATTTGTTGACCACCCCCCCCCCCCCCCGGTTCTTGTATTGTGTGAAGGGGAAAAAAAAAACACTTCCTTATTCACTTTCTCCACACCAGTCATGATTTTATAGACCTCTATCATATCCCCCCTTAGTCAATTCTTTTCCAAGCTGAAAAGTCACAGTCTTTTTAATCTCTTCTCATATTCCATGTTCCATTCCTCTAATCAACTTGTTGCCATTCTCTGTACCTTTTCCAATTCTAATATATCTATTTTGAGATGGGGCAACCAGAACTGCAAGCACTATTAAAGGTGTGGACATACCCTGAATTTATACTGTGCATTCTAAAGTTTGCTGTCTTATTATCTATCCCTTTCCTAATGGCTGCTAAGATTCTGTTAGCTGTGTGGATATTTTCAGAGAACTATCCACAAAGGTTCCAAGATCTCTTCCTTGAGTGATGACAGTTAAGTTAGACTCCATTTTGTATTGTTAGGGGGCTTATTCCTTCACCCGCTGCCTTCCCTGGTCCTTCTCGCATGAACAGAGAGCAACAATACCCAAAGTCCAAAGGTGCAAACAAATTCGATGTTTATCGGGGTGACCTTCCAGCAAGCATGATTCCAGTTTCCTTACTTAGTGTCCTCCTTCCCAGCTCTGACACCACAGAGCCTTACAACTGTGTCCTTGTTCCCATTCCTGCCCTTAGCCAAACATTATTCCAATTTCCTTACCCCCCATTCCCTGTTCCCATCTTCCCCTTCAGCAAAACATGATTCCAATTTCCTTATCCACATTCCCTGTTCCCATTTTCCCCACACACACCCACCCCCCTCACTCTCTGCTTGACTGCAGGCAATATAGTAAAACTTGAGTTCTGGTTTGCTATACCTTAACCAATCATTCTCCTGAAATTTAACTAACCAATCCTAACGTATTGTAACATGATTATGTAACCAATTATATCCCACCACCTTAATTAGTTTACACCCAGCAAAATGAATTATACAACAGACAGGAACAATCACAGAACCAGACAGAGATTATACAGACAAACAATAGCAAAGTGGGAACTATAATGACAAGACAATACAGAAGTGAGGATTTCACATCCCAGCTATTGATAAGTGAGTTCTTGCCAGACAGGATGCTATCAAACTAAGTTTCCTTTTACATTTTCTAGGCACTTCCCTTTCTCTGGAGGTGATAGGAACTATCAGGACAGGATTGTATTCCTAACAGCCCAATAGCACCTGATTTCAATGTGACTAGTTTGGAATGTGAGAATGTGACCGGTCACTTCCTAGCTTATCGCTGCCTCTGCTGCTTAGCCAAAGGCCTTAGCCTAAGCGCAGGGCCTCAGACTGTCACAGTAAGAGAAGGCCCTTACACCGGCAGACAGTGATTTTGATTCTTTTATACCTCTATAACTAGCCAAGTGATAAGAATACACTTAAATTCTTAGAGTATAGGCCTTTACAGACAGGCCTGAATATCTATATCCTACCATGTATGTATAGCTGGGATTGTGTTTTCCAATATGCATTACTTTTTATTTATCAATGTTGAATTTCATTTGTCATTTTGTTGCCCAGTCACCCAGTTTTGTGAGATCCCGAATTGTAACTCTTCACAGTCAGCTTAGGGTTTAAATATCTTGAGCAATTCTGTATCATCTGCAAATTTTGCCACCGCACTGTTTACCCCTATTTCCATATCATTTATGAACATGTTGAACAGTACTGTCCCAGTACAAATCCTTGGGAGACCACCACTATTTACCTCTCTCTATTCTGAAAACTCACCATTTATTCTTACCCTTTGTCTCCTATGTTTAAACACGTTATTGATCCATGAGAGGAATGAGAGCAACAATACCCAAAGTCCAAAGGTGCAAACAAATTCGATGTTTATTGGGGTGACCTTCCAGCAAGCATGATTCCAGTTTCCTTCCTTAGTGTCCTCCTTCCCAGCTCTGACACCACAGAGCCTTACACCTATGTTCATCCTTCTTACCATCCCATGACTGCCTACTCTGCTTAAGAGCCTTTGGTGAGGGACCTTGTCAAAGGTTTTCTGAAAGTCCAAGTATACTATAACCACTGGATCATCCTAGTCCACATGTTTGTTGACCCCCTCAAAGAATTCAATTCGATTGGTGAGGCATGATTTTCATTTACATAAACCATGTTGACTCTTCCTCAACAAATTATGTTAATCTGTGTGTCAGACAATTCTATTCTTTACTATAGTTTCAACCAGTGCCGTTGGAACACTTTTATAGTGGGGGTGCTGAAAGCCAGCTATGGAAACCGTAAACCATGTGTGTTCAAAAGCAATGTGAAAAAGCACAATTCCCACTCACACCACACAGGTGCAGCACAGCTTGCAGATTCTCCAGAATCATGAAATAATGCTAGCTTTGTTCTGACAGTACCAGCAAACTTTTCACAGTGCAACCTGTGGGTGTGGCAGCACCTGCCGCACCCCTAGTTCCTGTGCTGTGGTTTCAACCCAATTTACCTGGTACTGAAGTGAGAATTACTGGCCTGTAATTACTCGGATCGCCTCTGGAACCTCTTTAAAAAAGTGGTGTCACATGATCTATCCTCCAGTCATCTAGTACAGAAGCTGATTTAAGTCTTCTTAGCATATGCACAATGTGACTCAGGGGGCACATGGCTAGGATTCATCACCGAATTTAGTGATAGCTATATACCACAGTTAGCTCTTGGGTTAATACCATCTGGTCCTAGTGACTTATTACTGTTTAATTTATCAATTTGTTCTAAAACCTCCTCTAATGACACCTCAGTCTCAGAGAGTTCCTGAGATTTGTCACATAAAAAAAGAATATTTTCTTTTCTGGGAATCTCCCTCAATTCCTCTACAGTGAAGATTTATGCAAAGAGTTCATTTAGCTTCTCTGGAATGGCTTTGTATTCCTTGAGTTCTCTTTTAGCACCTTGATCGTCCAGTGGCCCTACTAACCGTCAGGCATCTAGCTTCTGATGTACTTAAAAGATACTGTTAAATTTTTGTGTCTCTTACTAGTTGCTCTTCAAATTCTTTTCGCCTGACTAATTGTACTTTTACACTTGACTTGCCTGAGTTTATGCTCTTTTCTGTTTTCCTCAGTAGGGTTTGACTTCCAAATTTAAAAAAAAATGATTTTTGCCTTTAACCACTTCTTTTACTCTGTTGTTTAACCAGGGTGGCACTTTTTTGGTCCTTTTATTATGTTTTTAATTGGGGCATATATTTAATTTGAGCTTCTCTTATTGTGTTTTGTTTTGTTTTTAAATTCCATGTAGCTTGCAAAGATTTCACTTTTGTGACTGTACCTTTTAATTTCTGCTTGACTAGCTTCCTCATTTTTGGGTAGTTCCTCTTTCTGAGTTTAAATGCTACTGTAGTGGGCTTCTTTGGTATTTCCCCTCCCATAAGGATATTACATTTAATTATGTTATAGTCACTATTATCAAGCAGTTCAGCTATACTCACCTCTTGAATCAGATCCTGTGCTCCATTAAGGACTATATCATAGAATCATAGAACTGGAAGGGACCTCAAGAGGTCATCTAGTCTAGTCCCCTGCACTCAAGGAATGACTCAGTATTATCTAGACCATCCCTAAAAGGTGTTTGGGGATTTTTAAGAGCAGGTTGGACAATGATGGAGATTCCACCATCTCCCTAGGCAATTTATTCCAGTGCTTAACCACTCTGACAGTTAGGAGGTTTTTCCTAATGTCCAACATAAACCATCCTTGCTTCAATTTAAGCCCACTGCTTCTTGTCCTATTCTCAGAGCTTAGGAAGAACAATTTTTCTCCCTCCTCCTTGTAACAACCTTTTATGTACTTGAAAACAGTTATCATGTCCCCTCATATTCTTCTCTTTTCTAGACCAAACAAACCCAATTTTTCCCATCTTCCCTCATAGGTCATATTTTCTAGACCTTTAATAATTTTTGTTGCACTTCTCTGGACTTTCTCCATCTCTTTCCTGAAATGTGGCGCCCAGAACGGGACACAATACTCTGGTTGAGGCCTAATCAGCGTGGAGTAGAGCGGAAGAATTACTTCTTGTGTCTTACAATACTCCTGCTAATACATCCCAAAATTATGTTTGCTTTTCTTTTTTTTTTTTTTTTGCAACAATGCTACACCGTTGACTCATATTTAGCTTGTGATCCTCTATGACCCCCAGATCCCTTTCTGCAGTACTCCTTCCAAGGCAGTCATTTCCCATTCTGTATGTGTGCAACTGATTGTTCCTTCCTAAGTGGAGTACTTTGCATTTGTCCTTATTGAATTTCATCCAGTTTACTTCAGGCCATTTCTCCAGTTTGTCCGGATCATTTTGAATTTTAATCCTATCTTCCAAAGCACTTGTAACCCCTCCCAGCTTGGTATCATCCATTAACTTGATAAGTGTATTCTCTATGACATTATCTAAATCATTGATGAAGATATTGACCAGAACCAGACCCAGAACTGATCCCTGTGGGACCCCACTTGTTATGACCTTCCATCATGACTGTGAACCACTGATAACTACTCTCTGGGAATGGTTTTCCAACTAGTTTTGCACCCACCTTATAGTAGCTCCATCTAGGTTGTATTTCCCTATTTTGTCTTTGAAAAGGTCATGCTAGACAGTATCAAAAGCCTTACTAAAGTCAAGATATACCACATCTCCCCCTTCCCCCACCCCAGGCTTGTTACCCTGTCAAAGAAGAAAGCTATCAGGTTAGTTTGACATGATTTGTTTTTGACAAATCCATGCTGAATGTTATTTATCACCTTATTGTCTTCTAGGTGTTTGCACATTTATTGATTAATTATTTGCTCCATTATCTTTCTGGCTACAGAATTTAAACTGAATGGTCTGTAATTCCCCAGGTTGTCCTTATTTACCTTTTTATATATGGGCACTAAATTTGCCCTTTTCCAGTCTTCTGGAATGTCTCATGTCTTCCATGACTTTTCAAATTGCTAATTGCTAATGGCTCAGATATCTCCACGGTCAGCTCCTGCTTCAGGATTGATTCTTTGAGGACCTGCTCCATGATTTTTCCAGGGACTGAGGTGAGGCTGACTGGGCTGTAGTTCCCAGGATCCTCCTTTTTCCCTTTTTAAAGATTGGCACTACATTAGCCTTTTTCCAGTCATCCGGGACTTCCCCGGTTTGCCACAAGTTTTCAAAGATAATGGCCAATGGCTCTGCAATCACAGCCGCCAATTCCTTCAGCACTCTCGGATGCAACTCGTCCGGCCCCATGGACTTGTGCACGTCCAGCTTTTCTAAATAGTCCCTAACCACCTCTATCTCCACAGAGAGCTGGCCATCTCTTCTCCATTTTGTGATGCCCAGCGCAGCAGTCTGGGAGCTCACCTTGTTAGTGAAAACAGAGGCAAAAAAGCATTGAGTACATTAGCTTTTTCCGCATCCTCTGTCACTAGGTTGCCTCCCTCATTCAGTAAGGGGCCCACACGTTCCTTGGCTTTCTTCTTGTTGCCAACATACCTGAAGAAACCCTTCTTGTTACTCTTGACATCTTTCGCTAGCTGCAGCTCCAGGTGCGATTTGGCCCTCCTGATATCATTCCTACATGCCCGAGCAATATTTTTATACTCTTCCCTGGTCATATGTCCAACCTTCCACTTCTTGTAAGCTTCTTTTTTATGTTTAAGATCCGCTAGGATTTCACCATTAAGCCAAGCTGGTCGCCTGCCATATTTACTATTCTTTCGACTCATTGGGATGAGTCGAAAGAATATGGAAGATGGGTAACACCAGAAAGCTTGATCTTCATGTGAGCTGTTTATAGTTTTAAAATATGTTTTCTACTAAATGCTTTTGTTCTGAATACATAGCACTTTCCTTTATGAAGGCTGCTGATCACTGAATAACCTTGGAATTGCCCTGAGAGAACATAATGGAAAGTAAAAACTAAAATCAGATGTATTGAGGTGATCAGAGTGAATTGCAGAAGTCTGCAGTTTAAGTCCCTGGTCTAGACAGTGTAGATTGCAGGATCCTGCCCTGAAAGAAGTGATGGCTAAATTCCTGAAACCTAAGTGGTGTATCCTCAAGGAAGCCACAAAAGGGTCAGTGGTACAGTTACCTCAGGGAACTGTGCTTACAACTATTACTTAGCAAATGCTACTAAGCTCTTACTCAAATTAGGCTTCTAGGTAAACATTTAAGTTCAGGACCTGCATGGTAGCATTTTCTGAAATGCTTCCAGTTCCACACACAGTGCTAGTTAGGCATAACTGCAAGCTTTCAAAATGTGTGCGTGAGACAATGGTGTGGGGAGGAGGGATTTATGTTTATTAGGAACTGGGAAACTTTTGGGAAAAGAGGAGCCTGTACAGAATGGATGAGCTTCACCTAAACCAAAAAGTTAAATGCTACTGTGGCGGGCTGCTTTGGTATTTTCTCTCCCATATGGATGTTAAATTTAATTATGTTATGGTCACTATTACCAATTGCTGGCATGTAAAATTAAAAAGATTGTAGAGGAGTTTTTAAACTAAGGGCTGGGGAAGATGTAGGCAAACACATGGTTCGGACAGAGACATCCTGGAGGGGAGGCTCAATTAACAGGGATTCTCTGTATCCTAGTAAAAAGAAGAGGATAGAAGTTGCTAGAAGTACAGGTAGGAAGTGAAGAGAAACATTGAACTGAGAGAGTCCCATTCAATTACATCACATAATGGTAGACAACCTAAACATGACAAACTTTATACATGCTTGTATACAAATGCTAGAAGTCTAGATACTAAGATGGGTGTACGTTAGTGCCTAGTATTGAATAAGGATATTGATATAATAGGCATTACAAAAACTTGGTGGAACAATGATAATCAATGGGACATGATAATAAACAGTGTACAAAATACATAGGAATGACAGCGTAGATTGTGTTGGTGCGGAAGTGGCACTATATGTGAGAGAAAGCGGAATCAAATTTAATAAAAAATTTAAATGACTCAAACTGTACCATAGACTCTCTATGGTTAGAAGTTCCATACTTGAATAGTAATAGTATAGCAGTAGGAATATACTACCGACCTCCTGATTAGGATGGGGATGGTGTTTTTGAAATGCTACAGTTAATTAGAGAAGATATAAGAACAGAAAATTAAATAATGGAGGATTTCAACCATAGTTGTATTGAGTGGGTACATGTTATCTCAGGATAGGATGTAGAGATAAAGTTTCTAGACACCATTAATGACTGCTTCTTGAAGCAGAGCATTCTAGAACCCACAAGGGGAGAGGCAATTCTTCATTTATAGCTTGCTCAGGAAGGACAGGCAGGGAAAAAAGGGGAGAGATGTTGCCTTATATATTAAAAATATATACACTTGACTGAAGTTGAGAGAGAAATAAGAAACAGACTTGTTGAAAGTCTCTGGGTAAGGATAAAAGGGGTAAAAAACAAGTGTGATATCATGATAGGGGTTTACTACAGACCACCAAACCAGAAACTCTGAATTAAGTTTAGAAGTGTGTGCAACAAGAGTGATGTAGTGGTGGGAGTCTGCTATAAGCCACCGGACCAGGGGGATGAGGCTTTCTTCCGGCAGCTCACGGAAGCTACTAGATCGCATGCCCTGATTCTCATGGGTGACTTGAATTTTCCTGATATCTGCTGGGAGAGCAATACAGCGGTGCATAGACAATCCAGGAAGTTTTTGGAAAGCGTAGGGGACAATTTCCTGGTGCAAGTGCTAGAGGAGCCAACTAGGGGGGGGGGGCGCTTTTCTTGACCTGCTGCTCACAAACCGGGTAGAATTAGTGGGGGAAGCAAAAGTGGATGGGAATCTGGGAGGCAGTGACCATGAGTTGGTTGAGTTCAGGATCCTGACGCAGGGAAGAAAGGTAAGCAGCAGGATACGGACCCTGGACTTCAGGAAAGCAGACTTCGACTTCCTCAGGGAACGGATGGCCAGGATCCCCTGGGGGACTAACTTGAAGGGGAAAGGAGTCCAGGAGAGCTGGCTGTATTTCAAGGAATCCCTGTTGAGGTTACAGGGACAAACCATCCCGATGAGTCGAAAGAATAGTAAATATGGCAGGCGACCAGCTTGGCTTAATGGTGAAATCCTAGCGGATCTTAAACATAAAAAAGAAGCTTACAAGAAGTGGAAGGTTGGACATATGACCAGGGAAGAGTATAAAATATTGCTTGGGCATGTAGGAATGTTATCAGGAGGGCCAAATCGCACCTGGAGCTGCAGCTAGCCAGAGATGTCAAGAGTAACAAGAAGGGTTTCTTCAGGTATGTTGGCAACAAGAAGAAAGCCAAGGAATGTGTGGGCCCCTTACTGAATGAGGGAGGCAACCTAGTGACAGAGGATGTGGAAAAAGCTAATGTACTCAATGCTTTTTTTGCCTCTGTTTTCACTAACAAGGTCAGCTCCCAGACTGCTGCGCTGGGCATCACAAAATGCGGAAGAGATGGCCAGCCCTCTGTGGAGATAGAGGCGGTTAGGGACTATTTAGAAAAGCTGGAAGTGCACAAGTCCATGGGGCCGGATGAGTTGCATCCGAGAGTGCTGAAGGAATTGGCGGCTGTGATTGCAGAGCCATTGGCCATTATCTTTGAAAACTCGTGGCGAACCGGGGAAGTCCCGGATGACTGGAAAAAGGCTAATGTAGTGCCAATCTTTAAAAAAGGGAAGAAGGAAGATCCTAGGAACTACAGGCCAGTCAGCCTCACCTCAGTCCCTGGAAAAATCATGGAGCAGGTCCTCAAAGAATCAATCCTGAAGCACTTGCATGAGAGGAAAGTGATCAGGAACAGCCAGCATGGATTCACCAAGGGAAGGTCATGCCTGACTAATCTAATCGCCTTTTATGATGAGATTACTGGTTCTGTGGATGAAGGGAAAGCAGTGGATGTATTGTTTCTTGACTTTAGCAAAGCTTTTGACACGGTCTCCCATAGTATTCTTGTCAGCAAGTTAAGGAAGTATGGGCTGGATGAATGAACTATAAGGTGGGTAGAAAGTTGGCTAGATTGTCGGGCTCAACGGGTAGTGATCAGTGGCTCCATGTCTAGTTGGCAGCCGGTATCAAGTGGAGTGCCCCAAGGGTCGGTCCTGGGGCCGGTTTTATTCAATATCTTCATAAATGATCTGGAGGATGGTGTGGATTGCACTCTCAGCAAATTTGCGGATGATACTAAAGTGGGAGGAGTGGTAGATACGCTGGAGGGGAGGGATAGGATACAGAAGGACCTAGACCAATTGGAAGATTGGGCCAAAAGGAATCTGATGAGGTTCAATAAGGATAAGTGCAGGGTCCTGCACTTAGGATGGAAGAACCCAATGCACAGCTACAGACTAGGGACCGAATGGCTAGGCAGCAGTTCTGCGGAAAAGGACCTAGGGGTGACAGTGGACGAGAAGCTGGATATGAGTCAGCAGTGTGCCCTTGTTGCCAAGAAGGCCAATGGCATTTTGGGATGTATATGTAGGGGCATAGCGAGCAGATCGAGGGACGTGATCGTTCCCCTCTATTCGACATTGGTGAGGCCTCATCTGGAGTACTGTGTCCAGTTTTGGGCCCCACACTTCAAGAAGGATGTGGATAAATTGGAGAGAGTCCAGCGAAGGGCAACAAAAATGATTAGGGGTCTAGAACACATGACTTATGAGGAGAGGCTGAGGGAGCTGGGATTGTTTAGCCTGCAGAAGAGAAGAATGAGGGGGGATTTGATAGCTGCTTTCAACTACCTGAAAGGGGGTTCCAAAGAGGATGGCTCTAGACTGTTCTCAATGGTAGCAGATGACAGAACGAGGAGTAATGGTCTCAAGTTGCAGTGGGGGAGGTTTAGATTGGATATTAGGAAAAACTTTTTCACTAAGAGGGTGGTGAAACACTGGAATGCGTTACCTAGGGAGGTGGTAGAATCTCCTTCCTTAGAGGTTTTTAAGGTCAGGCTTGACAAAGCCCTGGCTGGGATGATTTAACTGGGAATTGGTCCTGCTTTGAGCAGGGGGTTGGACTAGATGACCTTCTGGGGTCCCTTCCAACCCTGATATTCTATGATTCTATATGGGGACCCTGGAAGGTTCCAAAGGATTTCAGGTTCTGCACGTAGTGTCTTTTTTGGTCACAGTCTTGCATCTCTATATAAGGGTTGTATGTTGGGGTGGTCACTTCATATGTTCTTTGTCTGCCACTTGAATCAAATATATTAATCAAACCAATATGTTATTTCCCCCAGGGAATAAAACATCAGACTTGTTACTTTCATAAGGGTATTGCATTAGTTACCCCTCAACGCTTTTAGTTCCTGCATTGAGACAGGAAAACAATTACTAGCCAGCCCATTAAGGTACACATAAAATTGATACAAGAGTCTTTGAATTTTCCATGTGTCCATCTGTCAAAACTAAAGCTAGTAACAGTTCTTCCAAAGCACTGTATCTATCATAGTGATGGTGACTGGAAATCATGTATATGTAGTGTTTGGAACTGGTATTCTAACTCAAGGTTAAAAATAGGCTGCATATACAACAATAGAACTTCCATGTGATTTTGGTCGCAACGCCTAGTTATCCATCCACACAAAATCCTTTGTCCAGGTTTGAGGAGAAATTCCTCTCTTGAACCCCATTCTATACATCTGCAGTTGGATTTCCCCAATTCCTTCTCCTCCTGATTAGGGCCTTTATCAGATGCTACAATATAAAGAACAGTAATGTAACTTGTGGCGCTTTAGAGACGAACAAAAAGCTCACGAAAGCTTATGCTCAAATAAATCTGTTCGTCTCTAAGGTGCCACAAGTACTCCTGTTCTTTTTGCGAATACAGACTAACACGACTGCTACTCTGAAACCAGTAATATAACTGAGTCAGATGATCTTGGTTGCTTTCTGGCTCTGCCACAGACTCCCCATGTGATGTTGACAGAGTTGCTTAATTTCTCTTCTGATGCTGGGTTACATGTCTAATCTTTGTGTGTGTATTAGAGCTAGTTGGGTAAAGGGACATGTTTTTCACTGAAAGGGACAAGGCTGTCCTGAGGTCAGTAGGAATTGAGAGCACTCAGCACCTCCAGGAGTTGCTCAACACTGTATAAGAACGAGTTCTTAAATTAGGGCCTGATCCTAAGCCCATTGAAGTAAGTGGAAAGACTGCCATTGACTTCACTGGGCTTTTGATCAGGCCCCTAAGCATTAAAATAATCTGAAGTGCACAAAAAAATGACAGATACTCCCACTGGGGAATCCTGGAGGATTCATTTTTCCTCCTCCTATCCTTCTACACTTTCAGACGTTGCTGTAGCTCATGAAAGCTTATGCTCAAATAAATTGTTTAGTCTCTAAGGTGCCACAAGTCCTCCTTTTCTTTTTATCCAATTGGAGTTTCCTCTTTCCTGCATTTTAACTCTATTTTTACTTTTGTTATCCTCAAACTTTTTTCTTAATCTGGTTGCACCTCTGGACATAGTCAGCTGAGATAAACTTGTAACACTTTAATGTAATGTGCAGTTTACGAATACATTAGGAATGCTTAAAGGAATCAATTTTTCTAGCTACATTCTTGAATATATTAGCATATGGCAGAAACTACATTAGTTTTACAAAAGTTTCTCACAGGCAATTTAATGAAAGTTTGTGATAAAGCATATTATGAGAGAGAATACAGTAGCTATTGTTAAAACAATTTTACACCATTATATATGATTTTGATTCATCATAAAATTATAAGTATCTCATTTAACAGTGGAGTGTTTATGAATAGAACCTAAATCTAAAATAGCACAGAAATCTTTATCAAGAGCCAAATTCTTCCATTCTTAACTCATAATTACACACATTATTCAGGAAGAACAACTGAAAACAATGGAAGTATTCAGTGTAAGCAAGGATGGTGGAATGTGGCTCTATGTAGTCATTTTGAGCTAAATGTCTTTTTTGTTTTTGTTTTTTTCTGGTTTGGGGTTTTTGTTGCTATTTTGTGGTGTGTATTGAAATTCTGACTTATGTATAATCTTCCATTGTCACTCCCTACTTCAACACCAGCTATTACTGCAAAGCTTTCCATATAGTTAAATCTCTTTGAAAATCCCTGTACTTCCTATTACTTTTTTAGTTAGTCAAAGTTAATAATTTTGTTTACAGTTTGGGGCCCAATCCTACTCCCACTGATGGCAGTTCTGGGCCTAATCCTGCTCTATTAATATGAATAAGAACGTATTTGATATTTACTTCACTTCAGGGGGGCGGGGGGGAAAGCTGTGTTAGACCTTGGCAGAGATCTCCTCTCTTTGAGCTGATAGATCCAAACTTTATCCAACGATTTGATCATTTTTTCCTTAACTAAACATAAATGGTGTTATAAGTAACTAATCATCACAGAGCAACCTTAATTGGGTTTTGAAATAAAGATGTGGCTTCTTATTTGTTTCTCGGTTTCTTAGAATACCGATAATAGTTAACAGAGTTCATCTTCTGCTATATGAAATAGAATACACAAAATACTTTTTAAAAGGGGAGGAAGGATTATCCTGTCACTGGAAAAGTGTTTGAAAATATTTGATGCTTGTGCAATTTGGTGATTGTAAAGGGTAAAACCTTTTCCTCTTCCAAAGTATTTTTTGTGAGCTCGAGGGATAAATAATTTTTGAAAGGTATGATTAAGGCTACATTTATGTCACAGAGGTCACAGAAGTCATGGAATCCGTGACTTCCAGAGACCCCTGTGACATTTTCTGCTTCAGCCTCAGGGCCGTGGCTGGAGCTGTCAGCCAGCACGGGACCCAGAGCTTTCAGCTGCTGCAGGTGTCGACACCCCTGGCAGCTCCCAGCTGCCAGCCCCAGAGCTCTGAGTCATGCTAGGGGACACTGCACATCTTAGCCACTGAGTCTGGATCTCCCAGCTGCAGCTGGCGGGGTGGCCCCTGGAACTCCAAGTTGCCACAGGCAATGGGTGGCTCCTGGAGCTCCAAGCTGCCATGGGTGGCAGGCAGCCCCTAGAGCTCCAAATCACCATGCATGACCCCCGCAGCTCCCAGCTGCCAGCACTGAAGCTCTGAGCCTCTGCACAGCTCCCAGCCACCATGGGTGGCAGGGGGATCTCTCAGCCTTTGTGAGCTGCAGCAGCGGTGGGTGCTGGACCCCCCACTTCCCATTTTGTCACAATTATTTTTAGTAAAAGTCATGGACAGGTCATCGGCTTCTGTGAATTTTTGTTTATCACCCATGACTTGTCCATGACTTTTACTAAAATAACTGACAAAATCTTAGCCTTAGGTATGATTTAGCAGTATCTAAAGAGTGAACTTCATCAAAAGTAGGGAAGTCATTTCATTCCTCTCTTCAGTTTTGCAAGTCTCTTCAAAAAGAGACTCCTCAGTATAGATGTGCAAATAAAACATTTGAAATTCTTGAGATGAACAAAAAATAAAAATAACTTCTTTTGGGTTGAATGAAATCTTGTGTTGAACCACCAATTTTTCTTTTCATTTTCAGGGTTTTTTTTAATAAAATTGAGGTAAAATTTGAATCTGAACATTGTTTTCATATTGATTTGAAACATTTTCTTGATAATGTCAAAGGAACTCAGCTTTATTTTTATTTTTCATTTTGTTTCAACTAAAACAATTCGCTGAATTCGACACAAACATATAAAATGTTTCAGTTGACCCAAATCAGCATTTTTCAGCAAAAAAAATGTTGATCAAAAAATTTCACTCACCTCAAACCTGAATGCTGCATATAGGATGTCAGAGCCCAGAAACTTGGAATATGTCTCAGATAATTTAATAAGTCATAGAAAATTATTTGTAAATAAAACCATAATATAAAGGAGAAGTGATCAATCGTTACTAAACCGGAAAGAACAGTAGCAATTTGCACACTTAGATGGCTGCTTAGCAAGGCTGAAGAAAGGACATAATATTGTCTTTGTGCTAGACTGTGACTCAAATCACAAAAGGAGGTAAAAGGAAATACCCCCCCCCCCCGAATGCTCATGCACAAGCTACAGACTTTGCGGCTGGGAGTGCAGTAGTAAGTGAGATACATACTCTCACCCTCTCCTGACCAGGTGGACAGGGAGTGGCCTAAAAATGAGTGGAGCCTTCGATCCAACCCACCCCCTTACTTGCTGGCCAGAATAGCTGAGCTACCATGCTGAAGACAAAGGGTAATAATTTACTGCTGGTACAGGCCAACAATAATTTACTGCCTTCTGTGAGAAAGTAGAGAGACAGAGATGTGTGAGGTACAGTACCTGCTAAGGCTCCTTGTAGAGTAGTTCAGTTCATGCATCACTCCTTGCTTACATCTGTGCTTCAAATCAAAGTCTAGACCTAAGAAGGAACAGGGATGAGAATTTTAATGCTGTGTATAGCTGATTCTTAGACACATTGCCAAATCTGATAATCTGGTATGTTCCAGATAAAATAAAACAGAACTATTTTATCAAGAATGCCCTGATAATAGTCACATGCCAAAGGACATAGAATTAATGGGTATAAGGGAAAAAATATTTAATCTCTGAGCTATGCTGTACATATTGCAGATAGGTGCTTATCACTGGGAAAAGTGAACAGATCTGATGTTTCCTGAAAGACCTGAAAATATTCCCTGTGATAAACAAACAAAATCTATAAATATGGGGCTGACAGGCAACTTTAAAAAAAAAGGTCAAGATTTAGATAATGAGCTTAGACATGCAAAATGAAATTAATGGTGGTGGTTATAGTGCTCACATGGAACATCTTGATCATAAGAGGTAATACCATGACCATTTTAAAGGTTTCCAAATGTAGTCTACTGTGAGTTATTCAACCAATGACATAGGAGCTCATTGCACTTTGAAAATCATTACATGGCTCAATCAAAACGTGACAGACAACGGACAAGCTACTTCCAGCATCATGCTCAGAAGATGCAAGGAAATAGCATGCTTTGGAATGTTCTGCATGCTTTGGGGTGTGATGTAAGCATGACACTGCAGTATTATTATAGAAGGACTGCTTCTGTTGTGTTATCTTTGCTAGCTCTCTTGTTCCTGTTACTTTGGAGCTTGACAGTGGAGACAGCTACAGAACAATCCTCTGCACTGTTTTTGCTATGCAAAGAGGGACAGTGAAATTTTCCATCAGCTCACCCATCCCATTGCTTATGGTCGCACAGGGAACGCTCTGTGCTTCAGTTTGAGACAGGTTTTGGGAAGACTTAAATTCCTGGGGGTGAAAAAAAAAATCTATCTCCAATTAAGTCAGTAGTAAAATTCCCACTGAATTTAATACCTCTAGGATTTCGCCTCTGATTTAATGGCTAGACTGTTGTGCTCTCAAATGGTGTCTATACAGTAAAAAGGAAAAACTATTTGGAATTAAGAATCTTCTACAGCTTGCAATATCTTCTGATACTAGACTGTAAAATCATATTTTATAGCATAGAATCTTTTCAGTTTTCAAAGCGCATATGAAATGACTGAATTTTGTCATACATATTTTATAGTTAAAAGAAAATTTAACTGCATATTTAATTTTAAAGTGCATAGTGAAATGAATGATAGACCAAAAGAAAATTATACAAGCATAAATATCTTTATAGTTCATAGTAAATGAATTTATGCAACTATTTAATAATATAGGACTCTTAAAATTTTATTTCAATTTCTAAATTCAATTAATTGCATAGAAATTACAGTTTACCAGTTGATGGGTGAGGATTTTGCAAGTTGAAGTATGTGCCACAAAGTTTTCAACTTCTGCTATAAAATGTAATATAAACTACAATACAAGAGTAATATATTTATAAGATAGAGATTATGCAAAGCAATTTTTTCTATGCTTTGTTTGTGTCTTTAGACACTGGACTTCAGTCAGTAGACAATACTAATTGGAACACACAATTATAAGTCCTATAAGAAGATCTTTAGACTGTATAGATCCTGATTTTTTAGTACAGTTTCTTGGCACTCTGGCTAGCTAAAGCCCAGTTCACCATTGTTCAGGCCACTGTTTACTGGAAATAAATTCTTTTTGCTGCCCCTGGATCAGAATGTTATTCTACTAAAAGAAACAAAATTGATTTAAATCTAATTTGATTTGCCCCTGGACACTGAGCCAGTAATTTTACACTGGACAGAGTATCTTACCCATTGACAACATCAGCCAATCCTGTTGGTTGTTTATATTGTCCTAGCGGGGATGAGGTCTGTCAGAGGTGGGTGCATATTTCACCTGTCCAGATTTCCCCATCAGTGACGTCTTCTATCTACCGCCCTATTCATGTGCGCAAACAACCAGTGCCTCATTCTCACTCTGTGCAGAATCCATACCACACAGCCCCAAGCCTACCCTTCATTCTTACAGCACAGATTTCTGCAAACAAGAAACTGTCTCAAGTTCCAACTGTTAGCTGCCAGTGTCTGAGATCCCTCTCTAGCAGGCATCAGCACAGGACCTGGTGCAGAGAAAGCAGTTGTATCTCTAATTGATTACCTTCTACTCTCCACAGACAAATGTACGTCTGTGTCATTTGGTACTATTGATACTCCTGCCCCACCTCCAAGAAACTGCAGGGGTGAATGGAAGTGTCTTGCAGTGGTCATTTTTCTCAGACTGAACACAAAAGGATATTTTGGGCAACTGCGTTTTCCACTGCTAAGCCCCTCCTCTTGGAGTTCCCAGGGCAATTTCCCCCCATATATATGAAACTGTGGAAAGAGCAGTTGAAACATTGTCTGAAATGCTGGCAGTGCAGATGATACTGAGCTCTACCTCTCTTTAAAAGCACCATCTCCTGTCATTTTCAATGCCTTGCTGAAATCAACACTTGGACGAGGGGCTGCAGGCTAAAGCTGACGCCAGGTAAAACTGAAAGGATGCTGTTAGGAAGAGAGAAGTGTTTTGAAGAGCATGCCATGCCTAAAATCTCCCACTGTTGAGCATACTTGTCCTCAAAATGGTCCCTTCCCTAGATTCTCAGACGTGGTGCCTGTTATTGGTTGCCCAAATAACCATGGTGGCAACAATTCTCAATTGCTGTATTTTCAGAATAAACCTCTAAGTGTCAATAAAATTGAGGAATACTCAATGACATGTTGACCTGTGAGAAACAGTCACATTATTTTTCAAACTGTGAAACTTAGAAGTAAGATTTCATATGGTTCCAACTCCATGAAGAGGAATTCCCATCACAGTATAAGCTGCAGAATATATTATAATGATATTAAGAGTTGTCAAAAGAAAAGAAAAGCACTTTAGTGGTGGCTTATTACGAGGTGAAACCACAACAACATTCTCAATAATGCTGCATGAAACAAGGCCTCATTACCAAAAGAAACTACCAGAGGGCAAAGAGTTCAGATTGCCAGAGATTTGAACAGCATACAATCTTTAATGAGGGTGACTGAAGTAATTTATACATTCTAAATTTATGCTAAATCAATAGCAATACCTTTTGCCTTATTTTGATGCCAGGCATGAAAAACTAAAGACATCCTAGCTTGCAGCATTCCTTCTGACCAAGTGTCAGAATATTTTCAAAAGTAAGCAATTTTATAGTAAACCATGTGCTTAACTAGATCCACTGACCTATGTCCTTTTTGGACTGCTAATCATGAAGGAGCAAAGGTCAGACATTTCCATAAGGGCGATGGCCTGAAAGTGTTTTCCGTTGGTAAATATACCTATGCTAAAACAGATGACTCTGCTGACAGTCTCTCCAGGCAATAAGGAGACTTCCAGTGCCTTTTCTAATGATGTAATGCTTCATTTTAAACATGCAAAATTAAAATGAAAGAAAAGAGCAGTGTTACAGTATAAAAGGTGTGTGTCCCAGCTAGAATTGCACACAGCTCTCTCTAAAGTCCGAAGAAAGGCTAACCTCACCAGATTTCAAGTTTTCTGGGAACTTTGGTATCTGCCCACCCCCAAGCCTCACTGTCCCCCTTCTGCACATACACTCAGGTCAGGTTTGTGAAGGTTTACAAATCTAGATACATCCTTTTTGGACCTGAACAATGTTCCCCCTATCTTTCTGCAGATAAAAAGACTCACATATTGAATGGGTACCACAGCTTAAAAAAAGTAAGTACAGAGGAGAAATTCTGATCTTTCATGGGGTTTTGAGAAGGAACAAACCTTTTTACATGTAATTAAATTATGTGAAAAATAGGTTCTTAATGGAGCTAATATTGCCTCCAAATAGGTTGTGTGTCTGTTGATCAGGTAAAAAATTATAGATGTGACAAGCTAATATACTGTACTGAGGACATAAAATTAGAATGGATCTCTTGGGTCATCAAGTCCAGACCCCTGCTACTGCAGACTACCTTGTTGTATAATCCATTCATACATTATCAAGCTTCATTTTAGAACTAACTAGGTTGTTGGTTCCACAAATCCTGTTGGGAGGCTGTTCTAGAACCTCACTCTTCTGATGGTCAGAAACCTTTCAATTTCCAGTCTAAATTTATTTGTGGCCAATTTATACCCATTTGTTCTTTTGCTAATATTGTCCTAAAGTTTAAATAGCTCTTCTCCTTTACATGTACTATTAGGATAGGGTTTTGTTGGCACTTTTTTAATGGGGTGGGGGAGAAGGGGTAGGTTTGTGATGCATTACAAGGCTTAATTTGTTATCCAGTTAGTATTTATTTTTAAACTTGTATTCAGTTTTCCATAAAAATTTACCTTTGTTTGAGAGTCCATAACATTCCAATAAATATGATTTGAAAAGTAGCGAACAGCTTGTAATATGCAATAAAATTAAACTGTTTAAACTTGCCTACATATTTATTCTTATTGATTAAAAGAAATCTGTATGTGGAACCAGCATTCCATTAATGTAGCATTGCTGAACTCATGGATATTCACTGCTAAGATAGGTGTTACATAGTCACCTGAAAGGCATTATATTGGCAGTCTGAAAAACATTCAGACATTAGTTAACACTAAATTTACAGAGTATGAGAAAACAAATTAGGAAACAAAGTCGTGGGAAAGGAAAGGACATTTAACTAGCGTAAAATTTTAACACAAGGGAAGAAAAGTGCTTGAAATAAGACAAATACAAATAAACAAAAAATAACTTATATTGAAAATAGGATCTATTAATGTATGTCACCTCCCTTTACTTATTGGTTATAGATAGTTAAACAAAATCAATTTTCCCTTTTTTCTTGAAGCGTTTACCTTAAATAAAACTGAGTCGGCTACTCTGGAAATGCTATGAATTCAGATTGGTACTATATTGATGCAACTCACACCTGGAGACTTACTTTGAGTGAGGACTGGGATAACTTTCATCAATGGATATTCAAAAAACCATTGATGTGAGATAATTTTGTGTAGACAAATGGCTTTTCCCATCAGCAGGAGGTGAATTTTGTTGGTGAAACTGTATAATACAACCAGAGCCTCAGCCTTCCTGAATATCCTTCTCCCCAAATCCTTCATGCCAGAGAAAAAAATTAACTACTTACGCACTGTGCTAAGAGTCTTTCCTTGAGGAGGCAGGGTGAGGTTAAATTGGAATTGGTGAAGGAGAGCAGAAGGACAGAACCTGAGATAGACATTTTTGTTGTGGGAAGGTTTTCTTGGGCAGTGTTTAGTAACTCAGCCAGAGGTTAAGGACCTATTCCAGAAGTGGGGTAGGTGAGGTTCTGTGGCCTGCAATGTGCAGGAGGTCAGACTAGATGATAATGGTCTCTTCTGACCTCAAAGTCTATGAGAAGAGGGATTGCAGTAGGCTGTGAAAATAAAGAGATTTGAAAAATCACAGTATTAAGAAATAATCCCTTTGTCCTGACCAGCTAATGAGAGCCATCTGCCAATCCAAATACAAGGATTTGCATAACATACATATTTGAGATGCAACCATGAGTCAGTATGCAAATCAGAGACACTATCAACTGATTAGACTGCTAGGAGCAGCATAACTGAGAAATAGCTGTCTAGTAAAGAATTGTGTGCTCTGGTTGAATGGAACAATTCTATCTCTGTACATTTTAAAATAAAGAACCTTAACAAGCTGCTATTTTTATATAAATCTTTTATTCTTTCATTCATCTTTCTATGATTTGTATTGCTTCTTCTGTAGGAATTTGCCATTTGTTTGTGAGAATTCCTGACAATACTAGGTTTCAGAGTAACAGCCGTGTTAGTCTGTATTGTCAGAAAGAAAAGGAGTACTTGCGGCACCTTAGAGACTAACCAATTTATTTGAGCATAAGCTTTAGCTCACGAAAGCTTATGCTCAAATAAATTGGTTAGTCTCTAAGGTGCCGCAAGTACTCCTTTTCTTTCTGACAATACTAGGAGTGTGGTTTCAAAGATTATACCTTTTTTGGGTGCTGGAATACTTGGAACTAAAGGGAGAAATGCTAAATCATGCTTTTGAACATAAAAACCTTTAGCTACAGACTATCTTGATAAAGGAAAAAAGTCTTTGGTTCTACTGTATGGACTAAAGCAGATGTCTGGACTATTGCTTTCATTAGTCTTTCTTCTGCAGTCATTTTACAAAGTAGTAATTGATTTCTGACATTCCTTTTCATTTTGTTTTATCACATTGAAACTCATTACTTCAGCTTTTAAAATAATTTTCTTTGTTTTCATTACGTATTACATGGTTCTTAAATGGGATTGTTGATAATATGGTGATAAGATGAAAGGCAACAGCACTTGGTGCCCTTTTTCACCTAATGTCTTATTATTCCTTCAGTACATTGACATCTGTTAAATGAAAATCCACCTTGAAAAGCTCTAAGTATTGTAAATAATGTAGCTGAAAGTATTAATATTTTTAAAAGCTTTATCCATTTAAGTCACATATGTAGACTCTACAAGCTTCTGCTCAATTGTCGACTTTCTACTATTCCTGTGTAACAGCCGTTACAAAAAACCTAAACAACTTAATTTTGAAAACTCATTTATGTTGAAAGCCAATTTACATTAAGGTGGTCACAGATAACCCAGATTATAATTAAGGTTGTGTTCCAGCTTCAATTCTGGCTTGACTTTTATAGCTGATTATGACTTTCCCCAACAAATACCATTTCAACTGCAATCTTCCATTCTGTGTTTCATCTTAGCTGAGAGGTGAGCAAGCAGGAAATTTTAAGCAAAATCACCTGAGATATTTTAAACACAAACACATAGTGAAAAGGTAAGCAAACTACTCTTTCACATGTTCTAATCAGATTTCTTTCTGTTTGGGTAGCTTATATAGAACTAAAAGTGGAAATACCAACCTTACTTATTGTTTGTTTTTTAACATCACTGAATTCTAAGAAGTGAAATGAGTTTGAAGAAAATTGGTTCTGTAGTTGCAAGTATTGAAAGTGAGAAATTTCAGGCAGGCAAGGAATAATGTTGTTAGCTTTCCTAATTTCCTTTAACCTAAGCTTTTCTACACTTACTGGAGGATCAACGCTGCAGTGATCAATGCATCAGCAGCCGATTTAGTGGGTCTAGTGAAGACCTGCTGAATCAACCATCAATCGCTCTCCCATTGACTCCCATACTCCACCTGCTCAAGAAAAATAAGGGGAGTCAATGGGACAGCATCTCCCACTGACATCACATACTGTAGACCCCACGGTATGTAGATTTAAGCTACGTCAATTTGAGTTAATCTATTCATATGTAGCTTAGATCAATTTTTCCCCTCAGGGGGAAGGGCTAAGTGACTTAGGGCATGGCTACTCTGGAAACTTCAAAGCGCTGTCATGGGAGCAGTCCTGCGGCAGTGCTTTGAAGTGCGAGCGTGGTCGCGCGCGAGCGCTGGGAGATAGGTCTCCCAGCACTCCTGGTAATCCACCACCATGAGGGGATTAGCTCTGAGCACTAGTGCTTTAAAGCGCTCTGACTTGCTGTGCTCAGGGGGGTGATTTTTCACACCCCTGAGCCACCAAGTTAGAGAGCTATAAGATGTAAGTGTAGCCAAGCCCTTAGAATGTTGAAGGTGCTGCAAAGTGATCTTGTTTTATGTTTGATTGCCTCTGCATTTAGATCAAATTCTGAACTGCCAATACATTTGAACTATCTGGTTTCCTGAGACCTTGGTCAAAAGCAGCTGTCTTCCCAAGGTATCAAACCTAACAGCTTTGAATCAAATAACTTAAAAGCTTCAGGGGCAATTTCCATCCTTCTTATGAATACCAACAATGACAAAACAAAAGCCAAGCAAGAAGCAAAATGAAATTTCATATAGAAAAGCTAGTGTTAATGCAATGTTAAAATTTCTAAGGAAATAGAGCTAAGGTTGAAAGTAAAACCTTAACTCTGCTACCTTACCATTACTGCAACTACCTCCTCTCTTGCATGTCTGATTCTCAAGTCATTCTCTTTGAGTCCATCCAAAATGAGGGTGTTAAAATTATCTTCCTTGCCATCAATCAGACCACATCATTCCCTTCTTTGAATTTAACTAGTGTCCTTCTTATCTAAAACTCCTAGTCCATTAAGGGTCATACCATTCTCTACAAACCCATCTTTCTTCTACATGCCATAAAACCTCACAAGCTAAACACAATCATCTTATGTCACTGCTTGGATGGGAGACCTCTAAGAGAGGGATCCATGAAAAGACTTAGACATTGAGACAGTGCGTCTCACAGTACTTAGAAAAAGATCACAGGAACAGTATTGTGATTCACAAAGCTTAAATTAGGTGCCTATGCTCCCTATACAATGAATGAGGAGAAATAGGTGCCCAAGCATGTGATCTGTAAAAGCTAGGTGGGGAACTGCCTAAATTAACCAATGGGAGGTGTTGAGGAGAGGGGTGTATCCTAATCCCCACCCTTCTCTTAGAGATAAGTGACTCTCTGCTGCCCAGACTTAGCAGTCCGTAACAGGAACTAGATGCCTAAAGGTGTTTCTTGTGGGAATGAGTTAGGCACCTGCCTCTCTCCACACAAAATGTCTACAGTATATGGTGCTGGTGATGCCCACCTTGTAACTTTTAGCACAGTAGAATCATAGAATATCAGGGTTGGAAGGGACCTCAGGAGGTCATCTAGTCCAACCCCCTGCTCAAAGCAGGACCAATCCCCAACCAAATCATCCCAGCCAGGGCTTTGTCAAGCCTGAACTTAAAAATATCTAAGGAAGGAGATTCCTAGGTAACGCATTCCAGTGTTTCACCACCCTCCTAGTGAAAAAGTTTTTTCTAATAATCCAACCTAAACCTTCCCCAATGCAACTTGAGACCATTACTCCTTGTTCTGTCATCAGCTACCACTGAGAACAGCCTAGATCCATTCTCTTTGGAACCCACTTTCAGGTAGTTGAAAACAGCTATCAAATCCCCCTCATTCTTCTCTTCCACAGACTGAACAGTAA
This sequence comes from Lepidochelys kempii, assembly GCF_965140285.1. Taxonomy (NCBI): domain Eukaryota; kingdom Metazoa; phylum Chordata; order Testudines; family Cheloniidae; genus Lepidochelys; species Lepidochelys kempii. The sequence continues at coordinate 85,918,778 of NC_136380.1, forward strand.
TTAAAGCATTCATTTGGGATGTGGAATACCACTGTTCAAATCCTTTCTGTCTCTCTTACATTGAAGAGGGAATGGAACCGGACATCCCACATCCCAGCAATTGGGCTAAAAGTGAAAGTAGGCTTGGCAGAATTTTGTTATTTTAATTAATTTCAATAGATAATATCAGTGTTTATTTTGGGGCATTTTTTATTAATTGAAATTTTCACAGTTACAGAAAGTTTTCAGGTATCAGACAATACTAAATAATAGTAAATGTTGGGATTCAAAAAGTTAAAGCTACCCAAATGGCCACTAACATAGCATTACAACACATTTTATGCATGTTAAAATGGGATTCTAATAAGTTCTTAAGAAGGATTTGTCTGTCTTTGTCTATCTGTACATTTTGATTATTATTGATGGAAATAATTTATCAGTTTGTGTGTGTGCAGTGACATTGATGTTTGACACTTACCAATAAAAAAAAATTGGATCCTTCCAAGGCCAGTTATAAGGTGGATACCATCACTTCCTCCTCTTCCAGTCAGATTTTGAATGGGAACCACACAATTGAGTTCATAGCCTCTCAAAAGGCCTATCAGATCAGGTCTGGCTGCTGAAGGCCTATCTTTCCCCAGATTTGTGAATTGTTCTGGGACTTAGACAGGAAATGGGCATCTGGATGCCCAGAGAAAGATAGCAGTGCACAAACTCAGAGGCGGAAACATAGGCACCTAGGGAACTTTTACCCTGAAAATGTAGGTGTTGAGTGAGTTTAGGGACCTACAGAGTTCACTGGGAGTTTTGTGGCTTTCAGCAGAACCAAAACTGGGACTTAGGTACATAATATCTTTCTGAATCTGGGCCCAATTTATTACAGGGAGTTGTGTAATTCAGTAATAATAATTCAGTAGATAATGACAGGTTTCAGAGTAACAGCCGTGTTAGTCTGTATTCGTAAAAAGAAAAGGAGTACTTGTGGCACCTTAGAGACTAACCAATTTATTTGAGCATAAGCTTTCATGAGCTACAGCCAGTCAAGGCTTGAATAGAGACTGGGAGTGGCTTTGCAAGGTAGCCTACTCCCTCCCCCCCCCAGACGTTCTTGTTAAACCCTGGATTTGTGCTGGAAATGGCCCACCTTGATTATCATACACATTTTAAGGAGAGTGATCACTTTAGATAAGCTATTACCAGCAGGAGAGTGGGTTGGGAGGAGGTATTTTTTCATGCTTTGTGTGTATATAATAAGATCTTCTAAACTTTCCACAGTATACATCCGATGAAGTGAGCTGTAGCTCACGAAAGCTTATGCTCAAATAAATTGGTTAGTCTCTAAGGTGCCACAAGTACTCCTTTTCTTTTTTCAGTAGATAATAGCACTCTAATCCCTCAGGATTAAGACAAAACTAGATATGTTTGAGAAAAAAATAGTATCCATACAGATATAAGATTTTGTTAACCTGTTCCTAAACATATACATAGGATGAATTATTTAAATGAGAAACTATTTATTGCTACACTGCTGCTGCATTCTACCCTATTGGTGGATGCATTACAATGGTAGGTGAATTGATCCCTATATATATTTTCACTTAACTCCCTCACAATGTTGTATGTCGTTATGACTGACTTCACTTACCAGAGCAGTGTCTCCTGTTGGACATCACAGGGATTAGCTCTCTCAGCCAGTGCACTCTCTTCTGGTCGTGACTTTCCTGTTGTTTTCTCCACCTGCAGACCCACTTCAATCCAAGTCCAGCATCCTTTTCATGACTTGGCCCTCTGGCCGAGCAACCATCCATGTTTTCCCCCTTCTGGGGGAGGGAGGGAATGAGTATCTCCCAGTTCTTCAGTCCAGCCACTTCCCCAGTGGTGAGGGACCTAGGCCCGCCAACTACACTGGATCCTGGCCCAGGGGCCCTGTAGATAGCAGCCTTCTGCTGCCTCACCTTAACTTCCCCACCAGTGCTGCTTAAATTTCCTTGATCACTTCCCCATGACCCCAGCACCTTCTTCAACCTCTTCTCAGGGCCTCCAGCCCACAAGTCTCAGTGGCCAACCAGGAGATCCCTCGTGCTTCCCTGGTCACTGCCAGTAACTGCTCTGTCCAAGGTGCTACCTTCCTGCAGCCAGCCAGATCTCCTTGGGATCCTTGCAGCAACTGATCCTGCTTTGCCCTGCAGCTCCCATTTATGAGAGCCTGCTAGGCCCTGATTGGCTGTTGTATGAAGCATCTCTTTGATTGGCTGCTCCCTGCGCAGCCATCCTATGCTGCTCTTAATCCCTTCCTTTCTGATGTGGGATGAACACCCCATCACAATGGTGAAGCTTAATTAGTTAAATACTTCATTAGCTAATGTCCATAAAGCACTTTAGAAGCTTTTAAGAAGAATGGTGCTGTGTTAATGTGAAATATTACATTGGATATCAACATGATTCAGCTCACACTTGTGCCAAGATAACCCATTCATAATAAATTCCACCAAATACTGCATAAATGAATATTGTAAATTAGCAGGAACAACACAATATGAGTGAAAATGCTATGGAATTATAAAATGTGGACTGTGTATTATAGCTGGGTACATGTTTTTTAACAGGCTTCAAACTGTTATTAGTATTCATGAAGGTACACAGGCTCATCTTCCTGGCTTTTTTGACAATGGTATTTTATTTTTAATGTTCATAAGCAAGGAACATTTAACAGGCACAAAAACAAAGGAAAAATGTGTCTATTGTCCCCAGAGGGAATATATCCCAGGGACAGTTCTGGGATTTATCAATGAAAGGTTATGTTAGCTATACAGAGGATATATCAAGTATATTTTGGTCTGATTTGGATTTTGTTTATTTATTCTCTACTTTGTTTGTTCATTTAAAAATAAATGAACTTTTCACTTCCTTACTACTAGAAAACTCAAACTTTCAGTTTATTCTGGCATCTTTATCAATTCAATAATCCTTCAAGAGGAAAAACAGACTATTTGAATTTTAGATGAAATTTAGACAAAGACACAAACATTGCAAATGTATGAAAATTACTAAAATGATCATGGTCCTGAAAATTATAACTGATTATAACTGAAGGACTTATTTTATTAGTAATGAAACAGGACTGTATAAATCAGTAATAATAACAACACGCCAAGCACACTGGGTGAGTTAAGAGAAGGTATTCAATCTGGATTTTGAGCCTTTCTATCAGTATCACTAGTTTTATCCAGTGAAATGATTGTTGTGCACAAGGAGACCCAAATAATGGAAGGGACATAATTCTCTTGAATAAGGTGATACTTTCCCAAGCTTTTGTTATCTACCCCATTGCTGTTTGTTGAAGAAACTGGTAACTCCATAGACTACAACAGTCACTCCTGATTTATGCTGGCATGAGACCAAAATCAGGCCTGCATATTTTTTGTACTCTCATCTCCCCCATGCAGAAGTACATGGATGATTTATGTGACCAAAATCAGAGCTCTTCCTTGAAGGTGACCTGCAAAAGTGGGGGAGAAGGGACGGTCACATCCATTTACCCTATTGCTGGATATATGGAGAAGGCGAAGCTCCAACCACATCTGCAGCTGAAAGGGAAGATAAACAGGGGCTGCTGTTGAAAGGTAGGGACAACAAGACAACCAGGAGTTTGTTTCCCTCAGTGATCCATGTGACTCTGTACTTACCACTAATAAAATACAATCAAATGAGAGTTACATACGGTTGGCCTGCCCCTTTCTCCCCGGCTTACATCACAGAAAGGGAACACAGACAGCTGTCCACCATTACAGGTAACAAGTAGCATCTGGCGGCACATAAATCATGAGGGTTCTCAGTTATTTTTCATGTTATACTAAGTTTTTCCATCTCATTAACTACATAAAAGACTAAGAAACTTTATTCACTTTTACAATTTCTTTTGCAAAAAGATATGTTTAAATCAGTGGTTCCCAAACTTGTTCCGCCACTTGTGCGGGGAAAGCCCCTGGTGGGTCAGGACGGTTTGTTTACCTGCCGCGTCCGCAGGTTCGCTGCTCCAGGCCAATAGGAGCTGCTGGAAACGGCATTAACTCATACTACTTAACTTGAGGCCAGGTCCCAGAATACAAATAGTTTAATCCAACACTTTGCACAGCAAACACTTTTATAACAAATAAATGTTGAACACCTACTATAAGAGTTGTATAACACTATTGTTTGAGGGGCCATTGAAGTAGAGGTAATTAATAGTACAGGTAATTGATTTTTACCATTGGCATATAGTGGGAAAAGATTGTACTGTTGCTGAGATGACTAAACTGTTCTTAAAATGTATCTTTTAAGTTTTGAAAACTTTGGAAGACACACAGGGGCAGCTGAGTGATTCATTATGTAAATGTTCCTATTCATATCTCACAGGATAAATAATGGATGTCTCTCTAGCATGAAGTAAAATGGCAGGAGGGTTATATAGACTTAATTTCTACATAAAGTGTGGGATGAAAGGTGAGTAACTGTACACTGAAAGAGATTATGTTAATATTCATAATTGTGATTACGGGTGGTATGCAAATTGAATTGTAAAAAATGGCTGAAGATGAAATGTAAGTACATTTCTATGTTTCATGTGTCAGAAACCATTTTAAAGGTAGATCTTAAAGCGCTGGAAGTATGGCAAGAGAAAAGTGGATATAGATTATAAAAAAAATAAAGTTGTTAGAAGTTCTTGCTCAGCAGAAAAGTCCATTTGGTTTATTCGTGAGTGCTTTGAGGATTTCCCATCGCTAGCTCATGTGGATTTGATGTGAGATTTTCTTTGTAAAATATTCCAAATTATAAAGCTAAAAGCTAGAAGTTGAAAATCTTATAAGATAGTTACTAAAGTCACAAAAAGTCACTAGTAGCATTACTGTAGAAATGTGAATGTATTGCAACCACCAAATTGTCCGTCTACTAACAAAGTCAAAATGCACTAAGATTCCTAATTTCAAAATGTAATTGTTTCAGAGTGCTTCCATCATGAGGATATGAAATCATCATTAATATTAAAAACAAAGAGCCATTCAAATGGAAAAAAAAACAGCAAACTGGTACGTAATGAATTAGCACAGAATTCAGGCAACTAAATCCATTTATGTGGACCATTGTCACTTATTTACTCTTTGCAAGCAAAAAATGAGCAACCACACTGCTCATGTCCAAGAACTGTTAATATAATATACATACAAAAATAAAAATAGCATGTTGTCTACCTGCTGCCAAGCAATGGAAATCCTTACTCCATGTGCCAAATGGTCTGGTATAGCAACCATAAAAATCTAATATATCTAATACAATAAAAGCTAAGCTTTCCAGATTAAAAATTCCCTGAAAATAAATAAATAAATAAGTTAGCTTGATAAAGTCTCTCTCAATTGGAAAACAAAAGGGTTAAATTATCATCTCCATTCCTAAGTCAGGAGAAAACAAAATATTCCCAGACCTCATAAAAATCTAAGCAATCATAGTTTATGAATTTACTGATAATTTCAAACCCACCCCAAATTCAAAAGTAACTTATTTGCATAAGCGATAGGCAAATGGATGGCTAAAACCAGCCCCATCTGGCTTTTTATTACCATTTGCTTGGTTTGTCCCTTACTGCTCTCTTTTTCTCTCTTCTTCATCACGAAATAATAGCTTGGGCTGGATCCCAGTGTCATTGAACAACGAGGGCCTGGGAACTATCTTCATTGGGAATCATATATCTGGAATGAAACCTTGGCCCACTGAAGTCAATGTGAGTTTTGCCATTGAAGTCAGTAGGTCCAGGATTTCTTCACCCCTGCATAGTTTTTTGAGGTTAGTTTGGTGTGTTTTTTCTCTTCTCTACTCTCTACATACACCCAAGGGGATGCACATCGCCTCAAAGGCAACTGGGCTATCGTGCCCATCACCAGTCCACAGAGTGAGCCAGGTGCACCAGGGGAAGCAGAGTGAATCACACATCCCCACCTGTTCACTGCTCCATTCAGATAAGAAATATGCCTGCCTCAGACAAAACTTGCCCCAGAACTCCTCTTGCTAGTGGGAATGTTTCCACGTCACCCCAGGTAAGAGTCCATGTCACAGTGGCATAATTTGGCCCTTTGAATATTAATGTTTTCTTCTTAATACTTAAACAATCTCTCCTTCCTGAACAAGTTCTGGCTGCTGCTATGGTAGATGAGATAACTGAGGGTATGTCTACACTGGCAGAGTTACAGAGCTACTCAGAGAGTGCTGAAGAGAAACCACTGTTGTGTGTTCACACTGTCAGCTGTCTGCACGATAGCATGTTCACATTTGTGGCACTTGCTCAGGTGTTTGGAGCAGTGCACTCTGGGCAGTGATCCCAGTTACTCTGAATGGGGAACACCTGACAAGAGGGCCATCTCCACCCTTGTGAGCCCAGGACGGTTGGAAAACAGCTGTTGGTATGAATGCAGCATCTCTCTGATCTCTGCCTGCTGGGCAAGGGTTAACTGGTCAGAGAGGGGAATTGATTCCAGCAAGGGGCCGGCTCCTGTCTCAGGGAAGAGACCCATCAGAGGATCTTCCCCTTCTCCCACTGGCCACACATGGCCAGTACCAGCCTCTCCCTCTCACAGTATGGTTTCATCATGTTTACCTGGTCCCCTTGGTGGCTGTGAGCCCAGCTGGGCAGTTCCACCACATTGTTCTCCTCATTCAGCTGCTTGATGACCTTGAAGGGCCTGTCCCAGGCAGCTTGCAGCTTATTCTTCCTCACCGGGATGAGAACCCTCACCTAGTCCCATAGGATGAGCAGTCGTACCAGACCTTCTGCCTCTCTTGGGCCCTGGCTAGGTCCTCCCTGGCTGGACCCAGGAGCCCAGCGAGCTTTTCCTGGAAAGTTAGTACATACTCCACCACTGATTCCCCTTTGGGGGAGGTCTTCCCCTCCCATTCGTCCCTCACCACATCCAGGGCCACCTTCTGAAATGGCGCCTCTATGACAGGCAGGTGTCGCAATGCTGTTTTACCCTTGTCCCAGGCCTTTTGCACCTCTGGACAAGGCAGCCCTGGTTGGCAGCTATCCCACACTAGCTGTGGTTTTCCACACTCAGCTGGGGTCTCCGTTTCCCCTGGGCTCAGCTTTCCCCTGCTGTCCCAGGAAGGGCAGGCAGCAAGCCCGCTGCTTTACTCACAGCATCAGAGCCAGCATAAGGCACCTCCTCTGTGTGCAGGAGGGTGGGAAGTATTTCTCGGTCTCACTCAGCTCCAGGGCTCTGGTTACAGACAGGCAGGTATCCTGAGCTTATCAGTTCCTCCCCCATGACAGCCAGGTCATTTGCATTTTCACTGACCACTTCAATCTCAACCAATTGGTTTCCTGGATTCTAATTCAAATCCTCGGCTGTTACAGGAGCAGGGCCTGGATCCTGTCCCAAGTAGACACAGTCATTCTCCAACAGGAGGTCACAGCTGATATCTTGGAAAACCCCAACTACCAGCCAGCTTGACCCCTCCTGTGTCTGCACAGGGATCTGGGCCATAGGCAGGGCAAGGGGCTTCATCCCTGGGATCTTCACCCAGGTCACACAGCCCCTCAGAATCTGGTGAGGGTGCACCACCTGGGGCCTGACAACAGTTCTCTCTGTCCCAGGATCTCGCCACCCCAGGAATGTTTCCCCATTGACCACCACCTTCCGCTCCCACTGGTAGTCTGAGGGGCCTGAGCTCAGGAGAGTCCAAGTAGACATATATCCTGAGGCCGAGAGTGGGAGCTAGTCTGCTGCCCCACCATTCTGGCTAAACAACTCTATGGACTTGGGACCTAGGAAGGGGGCTAGACACTGGAGCCTTTCTGCAGGGCCAGCCTCATTCCAATTGCCAGCCTTCCTAAAGGCCAAGAGACAGGCATCTGTATCTTCCCTCACCTTAACCTGGGGCAGCAATTTAGTGCCAAGGTTCCCTATGGAGTGGTCCATCCCCACTTGCCCCTGGACAGGTCCTTCTGCCTCTCAACTCAGCCATTGCCAGTTCATGCTGCCTCTGTCTTGTTATACCAATAAAATAAAACCCAGCAGGATCTTATTACAGGGGAAAAGGCAAAATGCCACATTTATTGTGAATACAGAAAGAATCAGAGTAAGCAGTTAATTATAGCTATAACATTCCATTCAATTTAATATTTATTCACACATTCATTCATACACACACAGGTTCTGCAAGGTTGTTATTATACTTACCAGCCTGAGAGTTGCTCATGCCAAGCCACTGGCCAGGTAGCCTGGACATGAGGAGGGAGCAGGGCCTTGTCAGATGCTCATCTGATGCTCCTGGAAGTTGGTTTGCAGAATCAGACCCCAAAGTTCTCACTTTCTAGAGTCCATTTTTATAGGAATTTCTTCCTATGCCAGTCTATGGAAATTGATTCATCATGCTGTTGCTGAATCAATCAGCGGATGGCACATTCATGACGGCTCCATGCTGCCAGATGTTATCTTGTTCTTTGGTTCTCCCGTTCTTGAGGCTGTTGGGTGGATTCCAGTCTGCCCTCCGGGGGTCCTCTGGTTATTTCCACTCAACGCCTTCTTCAGCTGATGGACACTGGATTCTTAGGCTGGTACCTCCCTGATCATTCAGTTATTATCCACACCAAGCATCCATCCACATACATCCTCTATCTCTATTTTAATCACAATTGTTAACAAAGCAAGATGAATACAACAAAAGGGCGGGGAGTCTTTGGGTGCTGTTTCTGTTGTTATAGAGTATTGCTTTGAGTCTCTGTGTGAGTAGTTGTTGTTACAAAGAATTGCTTTGAGAATAGACTCTGTCTTAGAATGTACTAACACAATTAGCAGCTTGCAAGTGTCACACATAGAGGGAGAGAAACAGTACCAAAAACCAAGAGACCTCTTACTTAGTAATACCCTGGAATTTAAACTATGGGGAATCAAACTCATTTGTGATTTTAATACAGAACTTCTTTAATATGATTCAACATAATCTCCTGCTGTTCTGCTTCATGCCTTCCCTGTCTCTCATGGTCCTCTGACTCCTTCAATCTCAGCTCCAATTCCATCCATCTCAGATCCACGGGGGAACCTGGTGGCGACCTCCCCTGCTGGTCAGGGACATGGGTCTCCAGGACACCCGGCTGCTCCAAGCCTTTCTAGCGGCCCCAGCTGGGTCAGGAACAGGTGTGGGCCCTGGGGTTGCCTGGCTGCTTTCAGCCTTTCTTGTGGCCCCAGCTGGGTCAGGAACCATCTCCTTCGAGTGATCCTCCTCTTCCAACTGAGCAATCAGCTCAGCTGTGCCTTAGTGAGCTTTCCAGTTGGCAGCCCTCTCTCTCTGCACAGCTTTACAATGTCCTTCTTAAGGAGATGGTTATAGGCCATCTCCATGCTGCTCCCAAGTGGTCACAGAATCACAGGCCTGTGCTCTCTCAGCTCCCCATGATCCCTGGGAGGAACCCCTTCAGTGTGACAGCCCGTCTCGGGACTCCACTCTCTCTCTCGGGGTTAAGCGGTAGGTGCCTCCACCTCCTGGAACTGCACCTCTTGGAGCCTCCTACACACCCATTTCTCACTAATTCCCCTTCATTTTACTGCTCCCCAGTCACTTATTGCAGGATGCTCTGTCCACGGGATGCAATTTATCCCACCACTGACACCAGTTGTCATGGCCCACTGAGGTGACGCTCTGGAACTACTCCATACAAAGCTTGTCAGGAAACTGGGGAATCATGCCTCCTCTCTCTGAGCATACTGTCTCCAGGGCAAGAAACTTACACAGTTTTGACCTTCCTGGGTCTGACCTCAGAGCATTCAGCATCCCCTTCCACACCGTGCGCTTCCTGCTGCAAGTCTGCTCAGGCAGGGCTCCTGGGGAAGCCAGAGGGTTCTGCACCCCAACTCCGCAGTCAGACATGACTCTCAGCCAGCCGGTAAAACAGGAGGTTTATTAGTCAACAGGAACACAGCATAGAACAGAGCTTGTTATCACAGAAATCTGTGACTTTTAGCCAAGTCCCTCCTGGGGGAAAGGGGAGCCCAAAGACAGGACTCTGGCCCTCCCTCTGAGCCCCAAGCCATCTGAAACTGACTCGCTTTCAGCTGCCTGGCCCCTGCCCTGCCCATTGCTCCTCCTCCTCCTGCCTTTGTCTCAATTCCCGGGACAAGAGTCACCTGGTCGCATCCTCCCCCTGGGCTCAGGTTATGAAGGGGCAGCCATAGGAGCCATGCAGGCTGCTGGAGCAGCCCCAGAAAAAGTCACACACCCTTATTCCCACCACCTAGACATTGGTAAACTACACAGGGAAACTGAGACACAGACAGCATTCATGCAAAACAGTAAGACTCACATAGGCTCACATACAACATAACGAGGGAAAAGCCCCACTTCCTCACACTGGGTTCCCAAGGTCATTTCTGTGAAGCCAAAATACAACATTTTACACAACAGTATTGTTTGCAACACAGAGAACACCACTATTCTCATAGCTGTCACTAACTGGCTGACCCCAGGCAAGCACACATGAGCCACAAGACCTCCAAAATGGTGAGTAGCCACAGGGGTAGGGTAAATCAGTGTTCCCGGACCTACTCTACACTGGGTACATGGCTCTTGGGGAGAGCCAGCACTATAGTGGGGGCCTGATAATCATTCCTGTCCCCACATTTTCCACATAATGTGTTCATTATGGAAGATATCTCACTGCTGAGGGTAAGCAGGGAATCAAGGGAGTGTCCTCTCCAAGACTGTGGCTTCTGCCCTGGCCCTTATGTGGCTTGCCTGTGTGCAGCGCTGCCTCCCCCCCTCCCCCCCCCCCAGTCACAGCAGAGTGGCATGGGAAAGTTACCATTAATGAGGCAAGAAACAAAGCAGCTCTGCCAAAGAACCTGCAGCAGTGGATTGCCCAGTATCTCAATGAGAGGTTCCTGGAGATCTCTGAGGGAGATTCACAGGAAGTGAGGGAGTCAATCAACAGCCTTTCAGAGTAGCAGTTGTGTTAGTCTGTATCCACAAAAAGAAAAGGAGTACTTGTGGCACCTTAGAGACTAACCAATTTATTTGAGCAAAAGCTTTCGTGAGCTACAGCCCACTTCATCAGATGCATGCAGTGGAAAATACAGTGGGGAGATTTTATATACACAGAGAACATGAAACAATGGATGTTACCATACACACAGTAACAAGAGTGATCAGGTAGGGTGAGCTATTACCACCAGGATAGTGGGCGGGGGGGACCTTTTGTAGTGATAATCAAGGTGGGCCATGAACAGTGGGGGGGGGAGAATAAACATGGGGAAATTGTTTTACTTTGTGTAATGACACATCCACTCCCAGTCTTTATTCACGCCTAAGTTAATTATGTCCAGTTTGCAAATTAATTCCAATTCAGCCGTCTCTCATTGGAGTCTTTTTTTAAAGTTTTTTTTGTTGAAGAATTGCCACTTTTAGGTCTATAATCGAGTGACCAAAGAGATTGAAGCGTTCTCCGACTGGTTTTTGAATGTTCTAATTCTTGACGTCTGATTTGTGTCCATTTATTCTTTTACGTAGAGACTGTCCAGTTTGGCCAATGTACATGGCAGAGGGGCATTGCTGGCACATGATGGCATATATCACATTGGTAGATGCGCAGGTGAACGAGCCTCTGATAGTGTGGCTGATGTGATTAGGTCCTATGATGGTGTCCCCTGAATAGATATGTGGACACAGTTGACAATGGGCTTTGTTGCAAGGATAGGTTCCTAGGTTAGTGTTTTTGTTGTGTGGTGTGTGGTTGCTGGTGAGTATTTGCTTCAGGTTGGGGGCTGACTGTAAGCAAGGACCAGCATGTCTCCCAAGATCTGTGAGAGTGATGGGTCGTCCTTCAGGATAGGTTGTAGATCCTTGATGATGCGTTGGAGAGGTTTTAGTTGGGGGCTGAAGGTGATCCTCTGCTCAGACTAGGCATGTGGTGGTATGCACATCATACAGACACAAGCCTTCTCTCTGCAACCCTCCTGGCCCCAACAACTCGCTTCAGCGATTCCCAAAATCAAATCCACTTACCAAGAGCCTTCTCTCCTGTTTGTGCTTCTCCAACAGGTGTGACTGGCTAGCCTCCTCCAGGGTAGAAAAGAGCTCCTAGCTGCAAGCATCTCTGACCTCCGAGTCGTCCTCTGCATCTGGGTCCCTCTCCCCCTCTGCATTCTTGTCAAAAATGTCCTTCTCCTGGCTCAGTCCCCTCTTGACTGGCACGTGAACCATGGAAGTATCCATAGTGGCCTTTGCAGTGGAGGTGGGGTCGCCACTGGGTATCGCGTCCAGCTCTTTGTAGAACAGGCAGCTTGTGGGTCCAGCACCGGTGCTACACTTTGTCTCCTGTGCCTTGTGATAGGCATTCCAGAGTTCCTTCACTTTGACCCTTCACTGCAGTGTGTCCTGGTCATGGCCCCTTTATATCATGCATCATGAAATCTGTCCGTGGGTATCATAATTCCTATGGCTGGAGCGCAGCTGGGACTGGACAGCCTCCTCTCCCGAAATACTGATGATGTCCAGCAGCTTGGCACTGCTTCAAGCGGGGGATTTCCTGGTGCGTGGAGCAGGCATGGTCACCTGGAAAGATGCGCTGAGATCACTGCACGCATTACCGGGCAAACAGAAAGTGGCTTGGCAGTGTGTACACCTCGGGAGTTACAATGCACAAAGCTGCTTTAGTGTGCAGAAACTTGCCAGTGTAGACAAAGCCTGAGTGACATAAATCTTGATCTGTAAGTGTGACCCTAAACAGTCTGATATTCACACCTTACATGTAATTTGAAAACTAATCACTCACTGATCATTGATATTTGTGCATGATTCATGTGTAAGGTGTGTATTAAGAGTTATGGATATATGCTGGAATAATGACTAAATCGTGTTTAAACTAGGAATGTCCATTAATTGCAGTTAACTCACGTGATTAACTAAAAAAAAATAAATGCGAATAAAAAAAATTAATTCTGATTAATCACACTGTTAAACAATAGAATACCAATTGAAATTTATTAAATATTTTTGGATGTTTCTCTACATTTTCAAATATATTGATTTCTATTACAACACAGAATACAAAAAGGTACACTGCTCACTTTATATTATTTTATTACAAATATTTGCAGTGTAAAAATAATAAAAGAAATAGTATTTTTAAAAAGAAGAGAAGTACTTGTGGCACCTTAGAGACTAACCAATTTATTTGAGCATAAGCTTTCGTGAGCTACAGCTCACTTCATCATCCGATGAAATGAGCTGTAGCTCACGAAAGCTTATGCTCAAATAAATTGGTTAGTCGGTAAGGTGCCACAAGTACTCCTTTTCTTTTTGAGAATACAGACTAACACGGCTGTTACTCTGAAACCAGTATTTTTAAATTCACCTCAGACAACTACTTTAGTGCAATCTTTATCGTGAAAGTGTAACTTACAAATGTAACAAATTTTTTGTTACATAACTGCACTCAAAACCAAAACAATGTAAAACTTTAGAGCTTACAAGTCCACTCAGTCCTACTTCTTGTTCAGCCAATCGCTAAGACAAACAAGTTTGTTTACATTTACGGGAGATAATGCTGCCTGCTTCTTATTTACAATGTCACCTGAAAGCAAGAACAGGCATTCGTATGGCACCTTTGTAGCTGATGGTGCAATCTATTTCCATGCCAGATATGCTAAACATTCATATACCCTCATGCTTCAGACGCCATTCTGGGGAACATGCCTCCATGCTGATGAAAAAAAAAGTTTTTAAATTAAATTTCTGACTGAACTCCTTGGGGGAGACTTGTATGTCCTTTGCTGTTTTACCTGCATGTTGCTATATATTTCATGTTATAGCAGTCTCGGATGATGACCCAGCACATGTTGTTTGATTTACAAACACTATCACTGCAGAGTAGACAAAATGCAAAGAAGGTACCAATGTGAGATTTCTAAAAATAGCTACAGCACTTGACCCAAGGTTTAAGAATCTGTAGTGTCATCCAAAATCTGAGAGGGATGAGTTATGGAGCATGCTTTAAGAAATCTTAAAAGAGCAACACTCCAATGTGGAAACTACAGTACCCAAACCACCAAAAAAACAAACAAAAAAAACCCCTTCTGCTGGTGGCATTTGACTCAGATGATGAAAATGAACATGCATCAGTCTACTCTGCTTTGGATTGTTATTGTTATTGTCATCAGCATGGATGTATATCCTCTGGAATGGTGATTGAAGCATGAAGGGACATATGAATCTTTAGTTCATCTGGCACGTAAATATCTTGCAACATTGGTTACAACAGTGCCATGCGAACGCCTATTCTCACTTTCAGGTGACATTGTAAACAAGAAGCTGGCAGCATTATCTCCTGCAAATGTAACAAAACTTGTTTGTATGAGCAATTGGTGGAAGTAGGATGGAGTGGACTTGTAGGCTCTAAAGTTCTACATCATTTTATTTTTGAATGCAGTTATTTTTTTGTACAAAATTCAACATTTGTAAGTTCAGCTTTCATGATAAAGAGATTGCACTACAATACTTATATTAGGTAAATTGAAAATACTATTTCTTTTGTTTTTTACAATGCAAATATTTTTTTACAGTGCAAATTTAAATACAAATATAAAGTGAGCACTGTACACTTTGTATTCTATGTTGTAATTGAAGCACATATATTTGAAAATGTCCAAAAATATTTAAATAAATGATATTCTATTATTAACAGTGTTATTAATCAAAATTAAATTTTTAATCGTTTGACAGCCCTAGTTTAAACCAGGCATATTGGGGGAATCGGTAAACTGTCTGCCCCTGGGGAAGGAATGTGCATTTTCTCCTTTGGCCAGCCCAGTTATTAGGGAGAGACAATGAAGATCCATTTACATATTAAGTAAACAAAGTCATCAAGTTAACAAGTGAGTGGAAGAACAGCTTCCAGCTGGAAAGATAAACTTTATCTGGGCTCTAAATACAGGGCCTCTGAACCTTAAGTGATCAGCAATTGAATCAACTGATTGTATAGAATGTTATTGTGTTATAAAAGTTTATTGAGTGAGGTGTTTTATGAAAGCCTATGACACAGTGATAATTAATATCATTGTAATATATATGGAATTATGGATACTCACGGATAGTAGGCGTTATAGTCTGTGTCTTAATAAAGGGAGAAATAGGACCCTGTCCCAGACAGGATAGAACATCATAGCTGTCTCCCATGTAAATTAAGAATGGTGGAATCAAAACAATGGAAGGCCTATTTACATACAGGCAGGTGGGAAGCCCACAGGAAGGGAAAAACAGCATGAGCTCATCCTTTCTCACAGTAACATTTGCAGAAGTGAGTCAGGGGAAATGTGATGTCCATTTACATTTTCATAAAGACTGCAAAAATAAAATCCAATTCAACTAGTTAAACTTAATATAAAGAATCAGAGAGGTAGCCATGTTAGTCTGGATCTGTAAAAGTGGCAAAGAGTCCTGTGGCACCTTATAGACTAACAGACATACTGGAGCATAAGCTTTCATATCTGACGAAGTGGGTGTTCACCCACGAAAGCTTATGCTCCAATACATCTGTTAGTCTATAAGGTGCCACAGGACTCTGCCGCTTTTAATATAAAGAGTGCTTCCATGCAGCTCTGTTTGTCTTTAATTTATGGGACACTTTACAACAGATTTCAACATACTTTATAACAGTCAACAATAAAACATTGAAGAATTAATGTGTATTTAAACAATTGCAACTCTTATTTCTGTAGCATCCTTCACAAAGCACTAGATCATAAAATCATCAAAAGGTCATCTAGTCCAGTCCCCTGCACTCATGGCAGGACTAAGTATTATCTTGACCATCCCTGAAGAGGTGTTTGTCTAACCTACTCTTAAAAATCTGCAGTGATGAAGATTCCACAACCTCCCTAGGCAATTTATTCCAGTGCTTAACCATCCTGATAGGAAGTTTTTCCTAATATCCACCCTTGCTGCAATTTAAACCCATTGCTTCTTGTCCTATCCTCAGAGGTTAAGAAAAAACAATTTTTCTCACTCCTCCTTGTAACAATCCTTTACATACTTGAAAACTGTTATCATGTCTCCCCTCAGTCTCCTCTTTTCCAAGCTAAACAAACCCAGTTTTTTCAATCTTTCCTCATAGGTCCTGTTTTCCAGACTTTTAATTATTTTTGTCGCTCGTCTCTGGATTCTTTCCAATTTATCCACATCCTTCCTGAAATGTGGTACCTAGAGTTGGAAACAACACTCCAGTTGAGGCCTAATCAGCAAGGAGTAGAGTGCAAGTATTACTTCTCGTATCTTGGTTACAACAATATATCCCAAAATGATGTTCACTTTTTTTGCAATAGGGTTACACTGTTGACTCATATTTAGCTTGTGGTTCACTATGACCTCCAGATCACTTACCACTGTATTCTGTCCTAGGTAGCCATTTCCCATTTTGTATGTGTGCAACTGATTGTTTCTTCCTAAGTGGAGTACTTTGCATTTGTCCTTATCGAATTTCAACCTATTTACATCAGACCGTTTCTCCAGTTTGTCCAGATCATTTTGAATTTTAATCCTATCCTCCAAATCACTTGCAACCCCTCCCAGCTTGGTGTCATCCACAAATTTTATAAGGTTTCAGAGTAGCAGCTGTGTTAGTCTGTATTGGCAAAAAGAAAAAGAGTACTAGTGGCACCTTAGAGACTAACCAATTTATTTGAGCATAAGCTTTCGTGAGCTACCGCTCACTTCATTGGATGCTCACGAAAGCTTATGTTCATATAAATTGGTTAGTCTCTAAACTTTATAAGAGTACTGTCTATGCCATTATCTAAATCATCAATGAAGATATTGAACCGAACTGGACCCAGAACTGATCCCTGTGGGACCCCACTCATTATGTCCTTCCAGCATGACTATGAACCACTAATAACTACTCTGGGAATGGTGTTCCAAACAGTTTTGCACCCGCCTTATAGTAGCTCCATCTAGGTGCATTTCCCTAGGTTATTTATGAGAAGGTCATGCGAGATAGTATCAAAAGCTTTACTAAAGTCAAGATATACCACACCTACCACTTCCCCCCTATCCACAAGGCCTGTCAAAGAAAGCTGTCAGGTTGGTTTGACACAATTTGTTTTTGACAAATCCATATTTACTGTCACTTATCACCTTATTATCTTCTAGATGTTTGCAAATTGACTGCTGAATTACTTGCTCCATTATCTTTTCAGGTACAGACGTTAATATCATATTATGGTATATTTCATATGTTTCAGCCAAACCATTTTAGCTGAAATTTACCATGATGGGTGTCTGCTTTAGGCTAATTGGTGTGTGTGTGTGTGTGGGGGGGGTATTATTTTATATTTCAGATACAATGATCTGAATATTCCTGAAAATGGGGTTAGAGAAAAAATTAGGTTGTGTTGCCTCTTTTAATTTTTAACAATCATTTAATTGAGAAATTCTAGCACCTCCAAGCTTGGAAGCAAAGACTTGAAACGTGGCAGGAGGTTGTCCTCGTGTCAGCTCTGGCTTTATTTTTGCTGTCCTTGTGACAATCATCCTGAATTTAGCTACATTATAAGCCTCCTGAAAAAATCTCAGCTAGCATATGTTCTGTAGAGGCTCATTAGAGTTTAGCAGCCAAATTATGTGAAGGGTCTGTCTGCAATGAACACACTTCTTTCTGGGGATGAAAGGATCCAGCAGGACTTGCCCTGAAATTTCTCCTCCTAGCTACCAGGATCTAGTGTGGTACTAGGCACAGAAATAGAGAGTAGATTCTATCTCTGCCACACTCTCTAATTTCTTCCTGTTGATGCCTGGCTTTTCCAAAGTTTTAAATGTTTGATTTGCAACCTTAATATTCTTTGAATGTACCTTTGAAAAAAAAAAAACAACTAGTAATTATTTTATATATACACAACGTGTACATAAAATATATTGCCCCCCAAAAAAGAAGCTTGCATTAAAAGAATGCCAGAATTAACATTGGCCAGGCAACCTCAGTTTTGCCCCTTCTTCATCTCCATTATGATAGTCACCTTTTTGCACACAGAAGACTCATGCCTAATTCAGTCCATAGGTGTTTAGGGAACAAATCAGATTTGTATCACTAATGAGGCTGTTGTTTGACCCTTGTCTTGTTATGTGTAGACATTTGAAAGTTGTAGAGTCAGGCAGGGCAATGCAGAAAGAATAATCTTGCATGGCAACCTTCATTGACATTTCACAACTTTGGCAAGCCGAGCTTTGCAAACTTCATCATATTTTAACATAATTTTAAATAGATTTTATATGTGTGGGTTTTTTTTTTAAAGCAAAATACATTGTTATGTTGTCTCAGACTTGCTGGCCCTTCAAGGGGAGCCAGATTCAGCCTCCTCTGTAACCAGCTACCATCCCAGCTGATCTTAATTAGCTGGGGATTAGTGGGATTTAGGTAATGAGTGGACACAGCTGAGAGAGAGAGAAGGCTGGGTGGACAGCACAAAAGGCTGAGAGAGAGCTCAGCTGTGTGGAGAGCAGCTCAAAATTGAGTTTGTACCCTGATAGGAGAGGGCAGCAGGGATAAAGGAGATTCCTGAAGCAGGCCTGACAGAAGGTCTATCCACAGGCAGATGGTCTTGGATAAACTTACGTTGAGGATCTAGACTGGGGGAAGGCCACCAGGGAAGAAGCCCTGATGATTAGCTGCTTGAGAGAAGCTGGGCTTTCATGGATAAAGCCCTGGCAGGCAGCCCTCTGTGTTACTCAGATTTTCAGAACCAAAACCAGTGGTAACTTAACTGTTTCACTCTAGGCTGTGCCAGGAGTAAATCAATGGAGCATAGCACTTTTGGCTGATGAAAGATTGATACAAGTAATAAAACTACTGTTTATTAGATGTAAGCACACACAGACATAAGCAATAGGTTTAGAACATCCCAAATAATTACTTAGAATCTGAGATGGTATTGAGTGATTAACAGCAGGTCAGCAATGGCCAGTCACTTCCCTGCTGGAGAGTAAGGTGTCAGGACACAGTATCTCAGGGTAGCTTAAAGAACTGCTCCAAAGTACACTCTATTATATAGTCTTTTTATAACTAACTTTTACAAAACACATAGCTCATAGTGATCCCAACAGGAGCATCACCTCTCCTAACTTCAATAAGCTACTTATCAACAAAACATTCCTAACAGTCTTAGTCATAATAAGCTTCCATATCAAAGGAACCCAAACTCAAGGTTTCCATCCACTTATTTTCTTTTAGTCTCAAGTTGTTGACTCTTTTCTCCCTTCATCCCATTCTGATTAGCAGAAACTGCAAGCCTGCAGCTAATTTTGTCCTTGCCTCTAGAAGCCCTGCTAGTTCAAATTAACCCTTAGCTATGTGGTGTTCTATTTTATTAATTCATGGTGGCTGAATGCACACAATATGGTTGTAATTATCTTGATCAAAGCCTGGGTTACACCCACACACTCAAATTTGGGGCAACATATATAGTAGAGTGGGAATGAATTTTGCAAAGCCTGGGAGTTTGGACACTGTCTACCTGGGGGAGATGAGGGTTACATGTGACCTGGTCACATTACTGAGTCATGAGAAGAGGCAGACTATTGCAGAGCTACAGCAGCTGGGGTCATTAGATGAGGAGAGCTTGTAAAGCCATATCACATCATAAGGGATGAGCCAATAATGACTCACCTTCTCCCATATGTGTTTTGTCTGTTCCCCTTCAGCAGTTGTTACAGGAAGCTGCTTCAGAATACTGCATTCAGATTTAGTGGAACAGAGGAACACACTCAGTGCAGAAGAAGATTTGGCAATTTTAGCAGCTAACCTCTACCAAGTCCCACTGAGCACAATACATACTGTAATTTTTGACAGGTTATTACTTGGCCAAATCTCACTGGATTTTCATAAAGAGCAAAAGGTGCTTTTCTGACCTACATCCCTGCCAAATTTCAAGCTCCTGCAGCAAACCATGGAGACTTGGGCAGGAAAAGAAAAATTGGAAAATTCCTCACTGCCCCGATGTCAATGTAGGTCTCGATCTGCCTTTCAGGATCCATGAATGGCAAATACTATAGAAAAGCAAACTAATTACATTAAATCCTTTATAACAGATCAGTACAAAGCCAAGGTGCATAGTTACAAATGCCCTGACTGCCACTGACATCAAGTTGGGATGAACCACCTAACTGGCTTGTTCAGATCATAGCTAATAGCTGATCAATACTGATTTTTAATAACATTATTGATTGATTACAAAATAAAAGTTGTCAGGTAAATGCTTGCTACTCAGAGTACTTTCATCAGGCAATTACTTGAGAGAGAGAGAGCTTCAAGATGCTGTAGGTTTGACACCAATCCTATTTCCAACTAGCTTGACTCCCCCTACCCTCAGGAATCTGACACTGGTTATTATGACCAGGTGTACATTGACACTTATTAGATCTTGTATCTTGTGACAGTTGTTATGTGACAGCCAGACTAAAAAAATAGTTGAGGATGAAGGGGAAAGACTAAGAAGATGGCATACCCCAAGTATTGCTTTTTACAATAAGGGCTTGTGAAGCAGCTATCAAGCTATCAATAGGCAAAGAAGAAAAATGAAGAGACCTGGTGGTGGGCAGGTTTAGAAAAAGTCCCCTAATGAGGGGTGATGTGAGAGAAGGATGAGGCTTTGTTAATACACTGGTGTGAGATTGAAGGCAGCTATCTTTGTTTATGGTTGGCAGGCCTGGACTTTCAGTGAGGATCTCAGGAAGCTCTCCTGCTTCAACAGGCTAAGACTGTTCAGAGAGGGAGAAGAAGTTACTTTTTCTGTTTGGACTCTTTTGTTGCACCCCCCTCCCCCCAGAGAGAGCCAAGCTACTCTGCCAGAAAGGGAAACAAAGCACAGCTCCAGAGGAAAACTAAGACAGTGGTGCTGGAAAGATAAGAAGCTATTACAGTTATACACTGGTAATTGCAAGAAGAATTAGATCAAACTCAGCAATAGCGTAAGCAGGGGCAGCACTATAGATTACAATGCAGTTACACCCATTTACATCAGATTAATAGGGCCTATTCTATTTTATTTTTTTAGTTTGCTTGTTTTTTCAAATTATTGTGAGCACCATAAAGAGCCCTGTGGAGAAACAGAACACAGCAGCACAACTTTGATACACTGCCAGCAACAAGCAAGTACCACGTGCATTCCAAGTGAAGATAAAATAGGAATGAATAGCATGGATGCTACTACTCTAAGTGATGGATTCAGTTTAATCACCAGCCAATAACTCCAAATCCATGCTCCCTGCATAGGCAAGGGTTGAAAGTGTAGGTTCCTGCTGCTTCTCATCCCCACGGTTTCCTTTTTGTTGAAGCAACAATGGCAATGAATAAATGAGTGGTAAAAAAATCCTCTTTCTTCACTATTTTGTTTCCTTGTCTGAAGATGGACCACTTCACAAGCTGCTTGTCCAGTTCTTAGATTCTCATGGCAGATCTTAAACCAAGTTGGGTTTCCCTTTCATTCTAGTGCACTAAATGATATCCCTCCTCTTACTTCCTACACTATTCACATTCAGATTCTGTTTGGTGCTTTGTTTATGTCAAGGATCCTTCCCCACTCTGATCTCTAGGGTACAGATGTGGGGACCAGCATGAAAGACCCCTTAAGCTTATTCTTACCAGCTTAGGTTAAAAATTTCCTCAAGGTACAAACTTTGCCTTGTCCTTGAACCCTATGCTGCCACCACCAAGCGTGTTAAACAAAGAACAGGGAAAGAGCCCACTTGGAGACGTCTTCTCCCAAAAATATCCCCCCCAAGCCCTACACCCCATTTTCTGGGGAAGGCTTGACAAAAATCCTCACCAATTTGCATAGGTGAACACAGACCCAAACCGTTGGATCTTAAGAACAATGAAAAAGCAATCAGGATCTTAAATGAAGAATTTTAACTAAAGAAAAAGTAAAAGAATCACCTCTGTAAAATCAGGATGGTAAATACCTTACAGGGTAATCAGATTCAAAACATAGAGAATCCCTCTAGGCAAAACCTTAAGTTACAAAAAGACACAAAAACAGGAATATACATTCCATTCAGCACAGCTTATTTACCAGCCATTTAAACAAAAGGAAATCTAACGCATTTCTAGCTAGATTACTTACTCACAAGTTCTAATACTCCATTCCTGTTCTGTTCCCAGCAAAAGCATCACTCACACACACAGACAGACAAACAGACCCTTTGTCGTCCCCCCCAGCTTTGAAAGTACCTTGTCCCCTCATTGGTCATTTTGGTCAGGTGCCAGCGAGGTTATCTTAGCTTCTTAACCCTTTACAGGTGAAAGTGTTTTGCCTCTGGCCAGGAGGGATTTTATAGTTCTGTATACAGAAAGGTGGTTACCCTTCCCTTTATATCTATGACCGTCTAAAATGAGATGATGGCTTGTAATAGATAGTAGTCCATGTAGCAAATGTCACCATGAAATTTGGCACCCTTATTGACATTCTTCGCACAGGGCAGGGACTGAATGGTCCCTTACCACAGAGTAAGCATATTGGCACAGCTTGAATATGGTCTCCAGATAAAGGATTTCAGTTTCCTCTCTTGTCAATAAAGGACTTTGTGTTGGCACTAACAGCCTGAAGTCACTTGTACATAACAAAACTGAACAACGGATAGAGGCAGCTGACTTACAGTAGTAATGTTTCCATGTTTTATGATGTACCTCACACACTGTTGGGGTGTTTCAAAAATAATATATTAAATGCTTCATTATTTTTTTGTGCCTTGACAATGTCAAAAAAGTGAAGATGGATGTGAAAGAGATAGAGAGGGATCTCCCTAAAGCAATAATTGTTTAGGACAAAACATAGCGAAGCATCCTGATGTTTCTGCTGCTGAGATTCATCTTGATGTACCATGACCTTGAAATGAAATAACAGTGACAGACTGTGAAAAGCTTTTAGTCATATATATTAGGATAATAGTTAAAAGGAAATATGTATTTAATATACACATGGATGCATAGTTATGCCTGGTTAAAATTGTCTGGGCTACAGGACATAAAGGCATTCTCAGAGCTTTTTTTTTTTTTTTTTTTTTAAAAAGGAGGTACAAAACGAGCTTGCAAAAAATGCTCATGATAAAGTACATCATTAGTGCATGCAATTATGCATGCAAATAGTTAACAATGCCAACATACATATGCATGTATTTAGCTGGTTTGCAAAAGCATTAACTGTATTACCACTTGTGCATTTTACATATGGACTTGTTCTACCTTCTGAAAACTTAGATTTCTGTCTTTCTCATTTCCTAGTTTAATGTTACTCTTTTATTCTCTCTGACTTCTTCTTCCTTCCAGGGGTGATACAATATTAGTAAAGATATATGTCTGAACTCAGAGAGATGTTCTTTTGTGCATACAATAAAGAGACATGATAAAAGTGAACTCACAGTTCAAGTAGTATTGTGTGAGTCCTGCAGTTTTACGGTAATGACAGTGAGCAAAAAATAATCGTGTATCTGTGAGAATTAGTAGTACAGTACTTTAAGACTTACACTTTTAGGACCAAATGCTGTTGTCTTAATCACAATTATGAGCAGAATTTGGCCATAATGAAATACGTGTTCAGAAACTGGATAAGTCCATGGCGAGAAATAAAGCTCAGCTGGCATAAACCCATCATAACTGTCTCCTTGGCCAGTTGACTCCCATCTGACATGTGGGAAGGGGACAGGGGCAAGTGGAATACATATGGTATATGGTCCTTTAATTAACTTAGCTGGCTGTCAGAAATTTGAGCAGCCCCTAGGCTTCTAGGCCTGGGTTTATTCTGTTGCAGCTCAAGAATTAGCAGTGTGGGGTGAAGGCTGTAATTGTCTTCTTGATGGGGCTCACACACTGAGCATCATCAGTGCAGGGGAGAATCTGGCTCCCTAATATTTTTCTTCTATTCTGAATACTTGAGTTCAGTTTCTCTGTGTGTATTTCCTTCAGGGTACAGTGAAGAAATATTAATATGAACAGATCTGCTCTAGTGATGGACATTCCTTCTTAGCATTGAAGCTTTCCCTATATCTCAAGTGGGACCACAACCAGAATCCTGGCATCTAGGCTGGAGCAGTCAGAGGTCTTTTTTCCCCTCCTTCTCAGACTCATCTGAATCCTTACTTTTGTTTTCATCCCTCTAGAATTTGTAAGTAATTCCAAGTTACCCTAAATGTACAGTATTGAAGAAAATTGAGTGTACAGAGAAAAATCAAAGGTTTCAGAGTAACAGCCGTGTTAGTCTGTATTCGCAAAAAGAAAAGGAGTACTTGTGGCACCTTAGAGACTAACCAATTTATTTGAGCATGAGCTTTCGTGAGCTATAGCTCACTTCATCGGATGCATACCGTGGAAACTGCAGAAGACCATGAAACAATACCTCCTCCCACCCCACTCTCCTGCTGGTAAGAGCTTATCTAAAGTGATCATCAAGTTGGGCCATTTCCAGCACAAATCCAGGTTTTCTCACTGTAGTGCTACTGTCTAGTGAGTAATAGCCTCACTAGAGAGAACACATGGCTTTCTTAGGGTATGTCTATTGCACACTAAACCTGGGTTCTGACTAAGATTTAACCCCAAACTCCCCTTCAGTCCACACACAACTTAGTCTGACCCTGTTCAGTAAGCACTCAGGAGCTGTGTCCTAGAACCCTACTAGTGGTCAGAGCCTGAGTCCAGCTGTAACTCTTGTACAAGCTCTGTTATTTTGTAGTGTGGGGACAGCTCAAGCCACAGACTCAAATCAGAAGGTCTATGTAGTTCAGTATGGATGCATTAGCATGGCTGTGAGAGCCAGATCCAGCAACTGTAAATCCAGATGTACAATGCAATGTGGGCGCTGAAGGTTGGGCTTTGAAACACCATGTACACAAGCCCAGGTCCCACAGACCCAGATTTACAGTGCACTGTAGATATGGCCTAAGAAGTTGTTTGTTTCAAAAGTTTTGTATTCATTCTTAGGTTGTGGAATCCTTGTCATTGGAAGTTTTTAAGAACAGTTTAGACAACACCTTTCAGAAATAGTCTAGGTATGCTTAATCCTGCCTCAGTGCAAGGGAATGGAATACATGACCTCTTGAGGTCTCTTTCTGCTCTACGGCTTGAATTCTGTCACTGTCCCCATGCTGAAATGGCTGCATTCATGGCCTCCCATATGGTTCCGCTCTGGGGCTTGTACTCATGCTTTTATTCTGCATAGTCCTTGAAGTTCAGATATTGAACACATGCATTAATAAAATATTTACTCTATCTGGGTATTTACTAGGAATCTCTTTGGTGTCTGAGCTTTTACAAGGTGGTGGTGGGGGGGGTTGCCTTGTGTAAAGCTAATGATATTTCTCCGTTACAACCCTTTGGATTATGCCTGTTATTCCATCCCTTTGCAGCACAGCTAACCATTGTATTCAATATTTAATGAAGCTCACTATTCCTTGATAGACAGCTTTTCATATTCCTTCCAGCTGATATGCACTACTTCAAAGGAATCTGATGAACCTAGAGGGGTATTTGGCAGATACTCCTGTAGCCCTGTTGCCAGCAACTTCATGTAACACGTACCAGAAGAGGTCTTTGATAGACTAAGAGCTATTTGCATGTTGATAATGCATCCTTTCAGGCAGTTAGTTTTCCAGGCTCGAAGGTTCGTTTTTGCATACTTCTTTCAGCCACAAGCCTAAATATAATCATGCTTCAAATAATGACAATGACTTCTGTGCAGATGCAGCAGTCGACATGCACAGAGCTGTTCGCAGAACTGGGGCTTTAGATTTTCATATGGTTTCTACTCATAAAAAGATTGATAGATGACAAATGTATTTTTATGTGTCTTTCCCTGCCCTCATAATTTCTTAGAGCAGGCTCCACCCTTCCTTCAGGGTTTGAACCTGAATGTACATCTGTTGAAGTCAAAGGCAACTCTCCTGTTGACTCCAGTAGGTGCAAGATAGAGCCCTTTGGCTTTTGTTGCTGTTGCTTTTAGGATACTCTTTCGGCTTTAATTTTTCTTCCCCGCTTACTGTGGAGAATACAATAACATTTTCGTTCAGATATGTACTTTATTTACAGGATACATGTATGGCGGTCATTAAATCTTAATTCCTCTATCAAATGAAAATTGTTTTGAGTGGAGCAAAAGGCACCCATGTTGACAAGCAACTAAATCCCTGACCAATTTTGTGTTCATCAATCCTTCATGTAAATTGCATATTTATACTCCTAAAGAGAAGTGTTAGCAATCTTAATAGTATATAGTGCTGCCAGGTCCTTTCATAATTATATTACTTGGATTCTGAATTATGCTTTACTCTTTCGTTTAAATCCCTCATTTAGACTGCTTCCTATTATTTTTGATATTTTGAAAGTTAATTGGTAAACCTGAACCAGATCCATACTTACAGAACATCACAGTTAGGCAAAGGATTAAATACATAAATCACAGCACCTATTTGTGCTTAATTGATAAAACATGCTAGCTTTGTTCACAGATTGAAACGAAGATAAAAATCTGTAAAACGAACAGTGTTACTTACGCTTGGATGTAATGGAAAATAGGTGTAGTCGAGAATGTTGGCATGTAACTGACTGGAACTAACAGGCATCTGGTAGAGAATATGAATCAGCTCTTAGCCCATAAGTGTTAATGTGGACTCTTTGTTCTGAGCAAAAGCCTATTGTATGCCCACACATACTTACTTGCAGTTACTTGTCTTTCCACAGCTGGTCAGAAAATTTCTAAAGCTTCAAGAAATGTGGAAACAAATGCAAAAACTTTCTATATTCCATCTTCAATGAGCTGTAATTCACCATAATAATTTGCATCTGTGTAAGCAAAACGAGGTATGACTTTAAAACAAAAATCAACCTGGCCAGTACAGTAATTTACAAAGGAGCTAAGTATATAAACAAGACATTACATGGATGAGAGAATAGAATTCAAAATTCCATAGGATGACATTAGGAAGATTTTAGGACAATAATATTTTGTTTACAGGCACCGTCAATCCTTTTGCTATCAACCTGAGATGTGGCAGAACTGAGGATATGATTCATATGATAAACAATTGTTTTCTGACTAATTGTAGCAGAAACTGTACCAAAAAGATCTAGATCTGGTCCCAACCTATGTATGAAGTAGTGTTCCAAAAAATAAATTAAAACACAAAGGTGTCACCAAAGGTCAGCTGATCATTAGATGATGAATTTAGTATGCCTTTAAATATCTAAAATGCCTGGCTGTAAAAACAAAACAATAAAAATATGACCTTGCATTGATCAACTACAGAAAGTAAAAAATGAAGACAATATATGCAATATCCTGCTCTCATTGCCCCTCCTGACATAGTATTACACTGTGTTATTCCTTGCACTGTTTGACAGTACTACATAATGGACTGATTCCACTTCTAAAGAAAATGCATTAGAAAGGGATGCATCAATAAACATCTGATTCACGGTGGAGATTTTAGCAAAGGTGTACTCAACTGTTTGAGTGTCTGAAAACTGCTGCTTTTAGTTTCTTCAATAAAGAGACAAAGAAAACCTGTTCAAAAACAAGATACTCAGAGGTTTTACAGGAAAGTTTTAGTTTAAGATACCTCAGTTATGAAATCCATCTCCTTGTTATCGCAGCATGTGACCTGTGCATTGCTTGAGTCCCACTTAATGCCCTGATTAAAGGGTAAATTTCATCTTTAGAGAGCACTAATACTTAGAGATGAACTCAACCCACAGAGGCTGGAACTGGCACCCATCAAACACTGGGGAACCAAACTGAGACATTTTCTGATGGGGAACCAAACTGAGACATTTTATACTAATATTGAGTAACATATTAACATATATAAAAATAAAGGTGCTATGATTCATCCTGTGAAAAGAGACAAGATGGGGGCAGGGGAGCCTGTATGTGTGTGTATGTGCAACCACTTCCTGCTTCTTTTGAAGCATGTGTAATTTCTAGAAGCCTTTATGCTCCTTTCTGTTATACGGTTAAAAGGCAAACCAAACTGTGTGAGAAATCCTGGAAGGGGATAAATCCTTCTTCTTCTTCTTTTTTTTTTTCTTAAAATCCTGATCAAGAAAACATTGACGCACAAAAATAATTTTACCCTGGCTTATTTAAAGGTAGAGAAGCAATATCTTTTTTGCCTATCTTCACTTGCACCACTGCCAACTTGAGTCTCTTCTTTGGTTTTTAGGTTTCTTCCCTGTGTTTACCTGCTGCAGTTGTTCCTGACAATTTAGTGGGGGGCGGGATGGTTCGTGCCCCATCTGACCAAACTCATGGGTAGGAGGTCTGGTTTCAGAAGCTGATGTCAGTTTTTTCTTCTTGGAAGTTGAGGGTTTCTCATACCTGTGGAACCATCTGTGTAAAGTTACCAGGACAACAGTTTTCTTTAAACAAGATTTATCAATAATAGAGAGAAAATAATAGTAAAACAGGTTTTGCATAACATACCTATATTTGCATAACATACCTATACCCTCCCAGAGTATAAGCTCCACAGGCATTCTCACCTTTGCTATTCAGAAAAAAAAATCTTACATCTCTGGACACAGGAACAAGAGGGTGTGCCAGAGCTAATCAGGGAGAAGATTTCCAGAGAAATCACCTTATTCCTCACCCAACCTGCTTATATACCAGGCAAAAGTCTTTGCCCCCTACAATGACTGTTATGGAGTTTCACCCACATTTTTGTGTTTAAGGCCTTGTGAAAACACAAGTTGCTCTAGTTTGATTTTAAATGGGATTAAAACAAGACTCAGTGAAACTGATGCAATGTTGTGCACGGGCAATCTTATATTGGTTTAAATCTGGCTGTAGCTGTTTAGATTGCACCTGTATATTTCCATATGCAAGTTAAGCTGCTACAAGGCAGGTTTAGACCACTAGCAACATCCCCCACATGACACTGCAGTGGTTTAACTGCTGTGGTTTAAAATTATATCTTTAGATACACCAAGAGTTTGTGTGTAGACCAGGCCCAAATCCAGCATTTCAGAGGCCCCTTCCATCTCCACGTCCTTAGACACCACTCACATGTGAAGGGTATTCATTGTTCTTGGTATTATGTGTTAGATCATGCCCTCATGCTAGATGTATCCAGTTTCTATCTTGGGCTTGGTTTGTACATTCTGCAAACTGGTCTAACTATTTTGGTTGAGTGTGTATGGATTTTTTTTTTGGCTTTGGGGTTTTTTTTTAAACCCAAAGCATTATAATAGTACAACCCTTAGCATGGATGCAGTTATATTGGGATAAAGATGCCTTATATCCATATAACTCCATCCACACACAGGGGTTATAGGGCTCTACCTGTACAACTGAAGTTAAAGCGTTAACTCTGGTGTGCATACAAGCCCTTATCTAATCACCTGGATTTGCCCACTGTGCAAAAATCTCTCTCTTCTCATTTAAAGTATAGTTTTCAAACATATAGCTCCCGATAGGGACTCTTAAAAGTGTTTAAGTACTGTTTGTCTGTATTCCCAAATCTACCTGTGTTTCTTTTCTATTTCCTTCTCACTGACACATCTAACCTCTAACTGAAAAATCCTACTAGGTAGAATAGCCCAAGCAGCCGTTTTATTTGCAGTGCTTGAATGTCAGAAATGGATTCCAGGGAAGTCTTGAGAAGGCTGAAGCCCAGACACTCAAACTTGTTTCTGTCATCAAATGATCATCAAAGAGATTATGCCAGGGAGTGTAGCAGAGGTGTAAGGGGAGTTCCCCTCTGAGTCTCTGTGAAACTGAGGTGCCAATAGAGGTAATAAATTTTCCACCGCTGTTTGTTTTGGAGGCATTATAGTCAATGATTCAAGATTAACTGGCCCTCATATCCCATGAGCGCAATATTAGAAGCTCAATTGTAACAGTATATTAAAATGTGTGGTTCCTAGCATGGGCTGTAACACGGCTGAATATATCCCCATTCCCTCAACAGATATTCCAGTGCCATCCTGAGAACAAAGCATTGAAAAACAAGTTTAAAAAACTATCTCATTCCCTGCAGGAGGCAAAAGTAGTTGTGATTAAGACAGTCAAATATTAATTGTAAATGTGAAAGCTGCAGGCCCCTGATGGAGAGGCTAGCAGCAGAAGCAGTGTTGGGGACTTCAGGTCATGGGTCTTACCAAGCACCTCTGGAGCCACAGTATTCAGAAGTGGATCTGGATTGTCTTAAAGTTAGGGAGGGGAAATGGTCAGATCTCAAAGATGAGTCAATGCTGATACCAAAATGTCACAGTTTGAAAATGTGTATCAAAATTATATTTCCCTAAAGTTAGCTTTACAGGAAAATATGTACAGTGAAGATCTCAGTCTTTGTGATGAACTGAAAGCATTTAGATCCAATGAGCAAGCCTTGTGGCTGCTGAGCTCTTGTGAATGCATGGTGGTAGCTGGTAACTATAATTGGTTGAAAACAACGTGGAAGGGCTACAAACAGGGAGCTGTGTCTGAACCTGATGCTATAAAATCATGAATGAAATAAAAGCTCCATATCCTCCAGAGACTGTAATAGTGACACTCAAAATCCCTGAAGTAAAAATTATGCTTTAATAATGTGTGATCATTTTTCCAAAGGAAAGGTCAATATGAAAAATGTTGCTGAGATTATGGCATGATTAAAAAGATCATCACTGTAATCTCATAAAATGGCACTTCAAGTGAAGAAGCAGTAAAAAAAAAAAAAAATTAGATGATGTGGCCTGACCAGAATACATTTTATCTAATATAATCATGTAAAAAGTCGGCAGACTTTCATGATCAGCTTCCCACAAACACATGACTGAGGTACATATTTCAGTGCTTAGGTCAGCAGGAATAGAACAATTAACATATTCTGAATAACTACATTAACTAAACAATAGAAAGCATACTAGGTCAGTAAAAGTCACATGAGAATTCACTCACTACAATCATAACATTAGAAAAATGCTCTGTACACAAACTTAAGTGAGAACGGTTATATCCAGAAAAAAAACAAACCTGGTCAGATTTAGTCCATTCCATATTTATTTTATTTAAACCATTGTTTCCATCTTCCTAATCCTTAGATAATTTGGTAAGAAACTGATTTTTTAAAAACCTTCTTGGGGTTCAATTCAACTTTCTTGACTTTTTAAAAATTAATCCAATAGTGATTAAATTGTCAGATTGTTATTCCTGGAGATCAGTCATCTATGTGCATACAAGATATTGCATGAGCAATGACAGAACAAGCTTCTTTGCAGTATCCAGTCAATGTGTCTGAATCATAACCTGAATGTTCAAAGCAGCATCTAAATGGGGTTAGCGTAGTTCACTACCCTTCATTCAATCCTGTGACTAAATCATTACTGACAATAGTGATTGTTGTGCTATGGCCCCATTTAAGAAACCCAAGCTGATCAATGTTTTCCGCAATAAAAAGTGTCATGAGACTTCACCATT
Source organism: Lepidochelys kempii (assembly GCF_965140285.1). Classification (NCBI taxonomy): domain Eukaryota; kingdom Metazoa; phylum Chordata; order Testudines; family Cheloniidae; genus Lepidochelys; species Lepidochelys kempii. Next base: position 85,950,211 of record NC_136380.1, read on the forward strand.
TTTCAAAACCCTTGAATAGTAAACATGCTATTTTGAAACCAACTCTAATTATATCTATTTTACATAATGCCTATGACACAGGGATACTGAGATTTAATTAATGTTTGCAAAGTGCTTTGAGATCATTAGATGAAGGACATTAGATGTAATGTTGCTTTATAAAGCATAGAGCATCAGCTGTTTTCAAACTCATTTAACTCCATTAACTTCAGTGGAGCTATGCTATACCAGCTGAGGATCCGGAGTGTTATTTCTTGATTTTATTTCTTAGAAGTGATCACAGACCCCAGCTGCTGTTTGACAATCCTATCACAGCAGTGACACAATCAGCTTTTTACCCTCTGTGTCTGTCTAGGAGGGTGTAACTTGCAACCTTCCCTTTCAGGTGAATAATTTGCTGCTATTACCCCATGCTTAGACTTGCATGGGGTTATATAGTGGGCTACAGCTTGAAACCATTCAGAAATTGATGTTTGTGCAGAAAAAAGTGGCTTGCTTACTGAGCGGGAGAAACTCAGTGGAAGTAAAAGACACCAGTGTTCCAGTATCTGCACTGGCTGCCCATTGGTCTCTGGGTGGAGCATAATGTTTTGGTAATGACCTATAAAGCCCTGATGGCCTCAGATTGGCCTACTTGAGAGAGTGCTCCTCTCCCTGTGCCACACTGCTATAGCTGCAGTCAGCAGACTGCCTACACTGGATCTCCTTCACTAAAAGAGAGGGAGTATGTAACTTGGAGTTCTCTGTAAAGGCTCTGAGACTCTGGAGTTTGTTCTTCATGTGGGTCTGAAATTTTCCAACTGTGATGACCTTCAGAGTAGGCTGCAAATGATTCTGTTTAACTTGGTGGTGGTGGTGGTGGGTTTTTTTAAGATGGCCAAGGATATTCTTCCCAAAACATAAAAGATGGAAATTACTACTTTATTATTTTATTTTATTTTATTTTATTTAGCAGATGGGTGGCTGATTTCACATTGAAATTATTATTTTATGCTGCTGGGAATTGATTGTCTTGTATAATTCATTAATGTGTTAGGGCAGCTAGACTCTTGGAAAGGCATCTTTTTATCATTTTAAATCTAAATTAAATCAATTTCCAGAATACCATACCCAGTAACGTGGATCCATAATACTCTCCAAATCATATGGTTGAAATAATTCTAGTGGTTATTTCCTAAATTTATCAGGGCATTCCAACAGTGAATCACTATAGTCTAATTGAAATAAAAGTATGAAATGAATTTGAATATTAAATTATTATTTACAAATAGTTACAGTAAATTCTTGTAGCAGTACAATGAAGACATTGGAGATCCTGTGCTACAAGTATAACTTTAAATGTGAAACCAAATGCAGTGGTTGACGTTTCTCTTGCAGTAGGCAGAAGATAATATTATATATATATATATATATATATATATATATATATATATATATAAAGTGATCAGAATGCCATGTCTAAAAATGTGAATCAAGCACACTTTTTATGGAGAAAATAATGACATATAGCTCAGATGTATGACTGAATAAAATGACTAACTATGGGCATCATATCTGAAATGGAAGTTGCACTATAGTAACATCTTTATGAGGTAATCTGAGTTGCTGATCTTGGGTTAAGAGCAAAATGCCAATAGAAAAAAATATTAATTATTTATATTCTCTAAACAACAAAAGATGAGGTCAAATATCATTAAATTTTATCCATAGATACATGCACTTTCAGCTACTATTGTTAAGATACCTTTAGTTTGTATAAATTGAAGTTGAGGAAAAATAACAAAATCAGATCCCACCCAGAACTACTTAACTCACAGGGTTTACATTACTCTGATGAATTTTTGGTTCATCAGCACATATTGAGATGACATGATCATCAGACAACTACATGCATAGCAACTCCTTACTTCAATAAATAAGAGCCAGTGAGTTAAAGAACAGTTTTGCTAACATAACCATCAATCCCTTATCGTCCTTGTTTATCTTGAGGCCTCTCAGCTGGAAACCAATGAAGTGAGTGGTCCTGGGTTCCCCTACCAATCCCCGGATTGACTTGAAAACAGAGAGGGTTCCCAGGTTCTGGACACCAGGAATGGAGTGGCAGCCCTGCTGAGCTGAGTGAGCCAGAGCCACGTCCCCCATTTTGGCCATGTGGGGCACCATTGCACAGACACTCACTCACAGCCCAATCCCACAAACATTTATGTAAATAATTTTACTTACATGCACAAGTACAATAGTACATATACATCCCATTGAAATGGTCTTCATTCCCCACAATCTGTTGCTATAGACAGTGTTGCCATTCTTCCTGTCACCCATAATCTATGGGTCATAGTTGACTTCTTGTTTGCTTCTAACATATAGCCTCTATCAAGATCTTGCAGCTTCTTACTTCATAGCACTTCATCCAAGTCACTAACATCGAACATCTTGATTTCTTCCATCCAAGATGTTATGAAGGTAGAATCATTAATACTTCAGTACTTGGATACAAATTGATTGAGGAATGATGGACATATAAGCATGTATATAGAGAGAACATTTTTCAACAATAACCAACAGCTTCACTTGTAGAAATAATTCCTAAAATATTGCCCAACAGAATGTATATAATGAGAGAAAGGACATGTTGTACCAAGTCTTTCATCTAGTTTAGAGCAGTTACTCCAGATTTACCCCCATCTAAATACAAGCAGGTTTGATCCCTGTTCATACTGGTAGAAGACAGTCCAATATATATTTTTGTATTTCTTTATCTTTTGATATGTTAGTTAGTTCTTGTCTCAATACATTTTGCTCCATTTCATTTTAGCAATTTTTCATTTTATTGCAATGTGATAAAATAACACTATTCTTCTATAATAAATCTCTAGAGAATATTTTAAGTCAAGCCATTTTGTCACTCTTTAGTTAGTCTGAAAGAGAAGAAAAACTATGATCCCCCCTTTTTTTTATGTCAAGCTAGCTCTTACACCAACTTCCTACGAGTGAATGACTGATTGAAAAACACGACAGAATATAAATGCTGTAAAACAGGGAATATGGAAGATTAGAATAGGACCTATTTGCCCTCTGGATTCTTGTACTTGGAGTTACTCCTGATTCACACCCATTAATCGTGAGGAGAATCAGACTCACTGAAAGAAGTATTACATTTCATTTAAATTTGGTACAATTGTCATTGTGTTCTTTGTAAAGCAAAGGTTTCAGAGTGGTAGCTGCTTTAGTCTGTATCAGCAAAAAAAAAAAAACAAAAAAAAACAGGGAGTCCTTGTGGCACCTTGGAGACTAACAAATTTATTTGAGCATAAGCTTTCATGGGCTAGAACCCACTTCGTCAGATGCATGGTGTGGAAAGTACAGTAGCAGGTATATATACTCAGCACATGAAAAGATGGGAGTTGCCTTACCAAGTGGGAGGTCAGTCTAATGAGATAATTCAATTAACAAGAGGATACCAAGGGAGGAAAAATCACTTTTGTAGTGGTAATGGACATGGCCCATTTCAAACAGTTGACAAGAAGTCACAGTAGGGGGAAATTAGTATGGGGGAAATTAGGTTTTGTAATGACCCAATCACTCCCAGTCATTATTCAGGCCTAATTTGATGGTGTCCAGTTTGCAAATTAATTCCAGTTCTGCAGTTTTATGTTGGTGTCTGTTTTTGAAGTATTTTTGTTGAAGAATTGCCACTTTTAGGTCTGTTATTGACTGAGCAGGGAGACTGATGTGTTCTCGACACCTTCTGTAACATTAGTATTCTGCAGGCAGAGGGTTTTAAAAATTCTGAGGAAGGTTGTAGACACCTTGCAGCTGGTTAATTTGCTCTATTTCAACAAGGTTCATTTACAACTCTTAAGTTGGTGCTATTACTTAGGATGCAAGTATTTGTTCCTTTTAAACAATTTGAAGATAAATTTACTTATCTAACCTTTGAGAGAGAAAAAGAAGTTCCCTAAAAAAAGAAGCTTATTCATATTTAAGTTGCATTGATTTCTAGACACACTCATTTATTCTACTCTATCTGCCAGGCATAGTCAGTGTCAAAACTGGAACCCAGTCACATGCCAGTTCACCATGTGGTCTTCAGGAACTTTCTCAAGAAAATACCTCATAGTTATTGTGCAAGTTCCCCATTTTGGAGATCTTTTAATTCCTTGTTATTCAGAAATGGTGATATTTGCAGTTCATGACCTGATCCTGGGCTGGTGTCAATCAGCATAGCTGCACTGATGTAATCTATATCAGCTGAGGATTTGACATGTGTGTGTATGTTGGGGGATGGAACAAGGAATTACTTGTAATTTTCAGTATTCCAGTATTCAAAGTCTGAAAAGCAGACTTTTGCAGAACTATTTTCTTCAGATAATATAACCTTTATAAGGCTTCCTACAGGGAAGCATGTAAAGATAAGAACATTGTTCTACTCATTTGAAAAACCATATCTTCCTTAACATTTTGTTCAAATGTTAAAATAAATATGTCAGGCAGTGGACAATCAGGCTCATGGTCTCACCTACCACTGAGTTTTCTCAGAAGTCATTTAGGAACAAATATCAGAGGATGCCTGATTGACATTTTGGAGAAAGGGTGAATTTGGGGTGGGTGGAAGTGATGGCATTATTCCAATTGCTACCTATAAACCAATCTCCACCCACTATGAGATATCAACATGAGATACCATTCATTATAGATTATGGAGATACTGGGCTCAGCTCCCCCTTTGAGTGCTGAAGATGCTTTGCTAGCTCTGTGGGTTTAAGTGCTTGGTTGGAGTGGGGTGGGAATAAGTGGGTGCCAAAAGCCTTAGGCACATTCAAAGACTATCTAAATTAGAAAAAAAGTAAATGAAATTGGGCAGCTCTTCTAATCACAACAATTGAAGACAAAGCTGCCAATTTTCTAGGTAAGAAGCATGGGTTTTTAGCTGCAACTGTAGGAAAAAGACAGAGCCTGGTGCAAGATCTGAGGCCTGAACCAAAGGCTGTGAACCAAAATTAGGTATTAAAGTAGTTGCTTACAAGCTCACTATATGACCTTGGCAAAAGTACTGCTAATCTGACTAGAACACAGGCACACCTAAGAAGCAGTAGATACTGAGTATGTGTGAGAACACACTCCAAAGATTAGCCTGGGGCCATCTGGCCTAACACCAGAGAAGAGGGTCTGAAGTAGAGGGTAGAAGTAATGAATAAGGATGTTGTGCCTGAGACACGTGGAGCACGATGCAAGAGGAGGTAACAACCAGATGTCATGAAGCACCTAGGAGAGATGTTTTGTCTTATAAATATTGGGGTGCCTCGCCTTAACCCTTTGTGCAGCCTTGAGGACAGCAGAAATTTCAACTGCTGACTGAGCCATTCCTTGCCATTGGGCACTCCTGTGTTAGTGTACCTGTAACCATGGAGACAGGGCACTAGTACTGTGTCTTGAGGACACTAAACCTGGCCGAGTGCCTTTGTCACTGAACTGTGCTGGGTAGTACTATTGAGATGTGCTGAACCAACTATCTGTGAAGGGCTGGGACAGCATACAGAGAGAGCACACACATACCTAACTGACAATAGCACTAATAAATACATTGTACCAAATTTCACTTAGGACTTCAGATTATAAATTTAATAGAAATAAAAATGGAATGTAAAATTGGGTTTGCTGAGATTATATGCCTGGTAATAGAGAGATGCAAGACAGTAAATGTTCATACAATTAGCCCCTTTGACCCTGATCCTCCAATCAGAGCTGTGCATGTGGACCTTTGCAACCACATGGAGACCCAATGAGTTGGCCCCGCTGGGACATGAGGCTCTATCTGATTGCTGGATCAGTGCCCCAATTTTTATATTGTAAAGTATACTGTCTACACTGAACATGTGAAGCTGGGGGTGGGTCTTTGTTACTTAAGCATTTTTTCCATTACTATTTTATTCTGACATGGGGGTAGAGAGAAAGACTGCAAAATCTTTCAATATTTTCTCATTACCATGAAGTTCCTCTTATATACAATTAAGATCTTGCTGTGAAGAATAGTATGGTTACCATTTCTAAATGTCAAGTATCAGACGGATAGCCGTGTTAGTCTGGATCTGTAAAAGCGGCAAAGAATCCTGTGGCACCTTATAGACTAACAGATGTATTGGAGCATAAATTTTCATGGGTGTATACCCACTTCATTGGATTCATATAGTGGAAATTTCCAGAGGCAGGTATAAATATGCAAGAAAGAATCAGGTGAGGGATAACGAGGTTAGTTCAATCAGGGAGGATGAGGCCTTCTTCTAGCAGTTGAGGTCTGAACACCAAGGGAGGAGAAACTGCTTTTGTAGTTGGCTAGCCATTCACAGTCTTTGTTTAATCCTGAGCTGATGGTGTCAAATTTGCAAATGAACTGAAGCTCAGCAGTTTCTCTTTGAAGTCTGGTCCTGAAGTTTTTTTGCTGCTACCTTTAAATCTGCTATTGTGTGTCCAGGGAGGTTGAAGTGTTCTACAGGTTTTTGTATATTGCCATTCCTAATGTAATACTTCAAAGCATTACAGATGCAATTAAACGAGCATGCAACTATATATGTTCCTCATTGTGAGGCAGCACCAGCTATTCAATTGTCAAAATATGATCTGGTACAGAGGTATTTATTATGGAGCTATTAAAGTAATGTTATTAGAAAGATACAGAAATGGAATAAGAATAGAAATTAAATGCCACTAGACTCTACAACTTTGGGGGTGGGGAAATGACAAAACAACCTCATTTTGTCCTACATATTTGTCAACTTTTGTACATGGAAAATAAAATATTGCACACTACAATTTTAAATGTAATTTTACACAAATTCATAGGCTGAGTTTAGCCTATAAATTTTGATATCACATGAACTGCACCTGCAAAACAAATGGCCATTTACATAAATGTGCATCTTCTTGTTACAAAGAAAATAGATTGAGAGTATTTGGTTTTCATTCTACTCATCTCTTGTGAAAATATAGAGCCCTAGTCTCTTGTTGCTAATGACTAGCACATGTTGACTAATAGGAATTTTCAGTCACTTCTGATTGGGGCCTTCAGGTGAAAGTTTCTATATCCTATTTATATGGCCATTTTAGCCAGGGCCAGGAGGAGGTGAGCAGGAGGTCCCCTGACTTTGTGGGGCCACGGATAGGGAGTGCATAAATAAGAAGGTGAGGGGAAAAGTGCAACCAAAAACATAACAAGATATTTGTGAGGAGCCGGAATAGGGGCTGCAGCCTGGCACACTCCAAATATATGTGTGCCAGGATTTCCCTCATGCCACAAAAGGGGCAGGTGTCTGGGATAGGGATAAACTGTGCCAAGTACACGCCCGTGCTCATGCCTCCAAGAAAGAGCCACCAACTGATATCCCTGGCAGGCCTCAGGACCAAGGTGGAATATAGGCTAGCCCACCGGGCTCCTCACCCTCCAGAGGTGGCAGGAGGTCCCGCCATTTTGTATCGGGGCGGGACGTGAGGGTGAGGATGTGAAGGGTGTGGAGCACGAGTATGTATAGATGTTTCCTAGGTGCGGTCTGGAAGCAGACCAGCTGCAGCTAGTGAAGCCGCCTCACGGTGAAGGGGCGGGTGGGTCGGTTGGGTCCATGAGGCAGGGGCCAGATGAATAGGTCCTGCGGGCCTGGAGTGGAGGGTGGGCGGGCGCGCCCTCATGCAGAACCCGATTGAGGTAAATCCGAGCAGCGGGCGGCAAAGCGGCCCTCACCTCCTGAAGTATGTGCTGGGGAGTATGAGGTCTTGAGAGCTCCATGTGCTGAGCAAGCATCAGGAGATGCAGCCAGTCTCCCCAGTCGTAGTCCAAGAGGTCTCCGACTCTTGTGACTTCTGCCAGGTCTAACCTCTGGTGCACCGAGGGGGACTCCGCCACCTGCACATGGAGCTGGGGGTTGTTTAGCAGGGGCTCCACAAGGAGATCTGCCCCCTTGGTGGCTGCCATGGACCTGGTCATTGAAAGCAGTTTCCAGGTCTGGAGGAGGTCCTGGTAGAAGACCGGCAGCCCGGAGAGGTCTCACAGAAGACCTCTCAGATGGAGATAAAGGAGCTGCTGGTCGGATTGGAGCCCTCAGAAATGGCACAGGAAGGCGTGCGCCAGTATGCTCCACGCCAGACTACCTGCACCTCTGCAGGGCCTGGAGGCAGAAGATATGGACTTAGGTGTGCAGACACTTCAGGCCCTGCCCTCCCTCCTCCAGGGGTAGATGGAGAACCCCTGCAGAGACCCAGTGCAGTCCTGACCAAAAGAACTCCAGAATCGGTGTCCAGAGGTTAGCCAGGAAACCCGGGGCTGGGACCAGGGTGTTGAGCCAGTACCAGAGCATGGGCAGGACTAGTTGATTAAGCACCAGCGCTCTCCCTTGAAGGGAGAGGCACCAGAGTAGTCCTGTCCATTTCTGGAGCTGCTCTATCACCCTGCCCTCCAAATCGTGCCAGTTCTCTGGTGGAGGGGGATGCATGGCAGAAAGGTAAACGCTGAGATAGAGCAATGGACCCACACTCCACCGGATTGCCTGAAGCGCGGGTGGGAGGGAACTCACCTGCCAGCCATCCCCGACCACCATGCCAGAGCTCTAGGCTCAGTTGACCCGGGCAGAGGAGGCTGCTGAATAGATGGCCTGGCAAGCCTCCTCCCACGCCAAGTCGCCCGGGTCCTAGACCACGAGGCATACGCCAACAGGAGCAGCCACAACTACGGCTCCCACAGCACCAACCCTGTTAACTTCCTGCAGAGGAGACTGAGGAAGGGCTCAATCACCAGAGCGTACATGTAGCCTGAGAGGGGACATCCCTGCCGTACTCCTCGCCCGAAGCTGATCAGTTTGGTCAGGGTCCAGTTGTGCCTGACCATACACTCTGTGGGGGCATACAGCACTCGGAGAAAACCAACAAACTGGGGTCCGAAGCCAAACGCTCGCAGAGTGTTCAGGAGATACCCGTGGTCCCCCTGTCGCACACATTCTCCTGATCCAAGGACAGGAGGGTGAATGACAGACCATCCCTATACCCGAGTTCCAAGAGGTCCTGGACTAGATACAGGTTGTCAAGGATGCTGCGGCCCGGGACTGCGTAGGTCTGGTCTGGGTGGACCACGTCTGCCAGCACGGACCCTAGCCGCAGCGAGATGGCTTTCGCTACGGACTTTGTAGTCCGTGCTAAGGAGCGAGATGGGACACCAGTTTCGTAAGTCATGGAGGTCCACCTTTTTTGGCAATAAGGCGAGCCTGGCTCGCCTGCACGAAAGAGGGAGGACTGTGCTCTGCAAAGACTCGGCCAGATGGTGACTAGGTCTGGGCGGAGGACATTCCGGAACACGCGGTAGAACTCCACGGTCAGCCCATCCATGCCCGGAGATTTATTGGTGGGCATGTAACGGAGGGCTTCCAAGACCTCGGCTGGAGTGGAAGGCAGCTCTAGCCAGTCTTGGTCACCCGCGCTGACCATAGGGAGCTACTCTCAGAGCACACTGCAAGCATTAGGATCAGTCGGATCCAGGGAGAAAAGGCTTGCATAGAAGGCTCTCACCCTCCCACACATCTCCACCGGATCCGTGAAGGGGGTGCTGTCTTCTGCTACAAGGCAGGTGACATGTTTCTTGGCCCCCCTCCTTTTCTCCAGGGCATAGAAGAAGTGGGAGCTGCGATCCATCTCTTGAAGGTGACGGATGCGGGATCGAACAAAGGCGCTCCGGGCCCGATGATCTTTGAGGGCCCAGAGCTCCTCCTGCTTCTCCCGGCACGCTCCGCAGAGGGGCGGATCCTCGGGGCTGGTGGCCAGATGCCTCTCCAGCTGTAAGACCTCCTGTTCCAACTGCTCTATTGCCGCATCCCTCTGTCGTATGGCGCCCCAGATGTAGTCACGGCAGAAGAGCTGGGCGCGCACCTTCCCCAGGCCCCACCACTGCCGCGCCGAGGGAAAGGCACGCTGCTACCCTTGCCAGGCCAGCCAGAACTCCTGGAAGGACGCCACGAAGCCCACATCCTCCAACAAGCTGTTGCTGAAATGTCAATAGGCCAGCCCCGGCCTCTGCGCAGAGAGAGGCCATCACAGTGGCCAGATGATGATCAGAGAACAGGGCCGGCTGGAGGAGTGGACCTGTGACAGGTGACTACAGGAAAGTGATAGAAGGCAGATATATTAGCCCCATGTTAAGTAGGTCCCTTTTCCCTGAGTAAGGTAACAGGGAAGATTCCAGAACAATCAGGAACTTTCTGGAAACAATTAAGGCAGACAGGCTGATTAGAACACCTGCCGCCAATCTAGAAGCTGCTGGAATCAATAAAGGCTGGCTAATCGGGTCACCTGGGTTTAAAAAGGAGCTCACTTCAGTTTGTGGTGTGCGTGTGAAGAGCTGGGAGCAAGAGGCGCTAGGAGCTGAGAGTGAGAAGGCGTACTGCTGGAGAACTGAGGAGTACAAGCATTATCAGACACCAGGAGGGAGGTCCTATGGTGAGGATAAAGAAGGTGTTGGGAGGAGGCCATAGGGAAATAGTCCAGAGAGTTGTAGCTATCGCACAGCCGTTCCAGGAGGCACTCTAGACAGCTGCATTCCGCAAGGCCCTGGGCTGGAACCCGGAGTAGAGGTTGGGCCTGGATTCCCCCTCAAACCTCCCAACTCCTGATCAGACACAGGAGGAGTTGACCTGGACTGTGGGTTCACGAAAACGGCAAAACTGAGGGCTGCCGTGAATTTCCGAGGCAAGTAAATCCGCCAATAAGCGCAAGACCCTCCAAGGTAGAGGAGGAACTTTGTCACAGTGGCATATATGCCCTATCGGTTTTTCCTCCTTATTCTTTAATTTTATTTGTCTTTACTTCCTGTGTTTCTAATTATACAACAATCTTATTTGTAATCATTGTCACAACCTGGGAATGATTTACACATAGCCAGCAATGAAATCTTAATCTTTCTCCATAATGATAAAGTTGGCAGATGTAGCTAAAGTGAGAATATCTGGAAAAACTGTCTGATTTTAGATAACTTATGTACATGAAAAAGGAAAGATCTTTCAGCAGCGTTCTCTGTCTTAAAAACCTCAGATATAGCATATTCTTTTCTTTTATTTCCTTTTAAATGAGACAGTGGCAAAAAGGACAGATTTTTCTGAAGTTGACTGACTACTGCAGTGACTCACATTGTTTTGAAAATGTTGTGTGTGTGGGTTTTTTTTAAAGCCATATAAGGTGCTGTGTGGGAGAAATAGTAACATTGCTTAGAGTCATCTGAAAAAAAGTATGTATCCCTGTGACTGCTGTTGGAAATTTTTGTTTAAGTCTTCACAGATATAAAGCCCACTGAGGATAATGAATGTTTTCTTGTGGATTTTGCATCAGCATCTCTACAAGCAAGGGTTCATATAACTATTAGTTCATTTTTTCACCGTCAAGCTTGCAAATACAAAATACAACTCAATTATTAGAACACACTTTTGTATGTACAGTTCAGTGTATCATTAGTTTAATACAGAACTTAATTTTCAATGTATTTGTGCAAGAGTTGAATGGCAAAACTGCAAACTCAGAATAATTATTGTTATCCAATTTGATAGAGGCTAGTTAGCGGAAGACATGACTTCACTAGATAGATAAAGATAAATTACTCCATAACTCTGTTTCTATTTTTTACTGAACTGCAAGTAACTCACACTTTCAATTTTAAGAATAACTTCTGAAAATAATGTCCTTCAGTAGTTATGAGTTACGAGTTATAGTATTTCAGAAAACAACAAGCTCTTTCCCTTTCAGCCAAAATTAGCAGTTAGCATGGACAGTTTTTATTTCTTAACATTGCTTCTATTCAGTTCTCAAAATTAAACATGAGGTTACTATAAAACAAAACCCCCCATTTACTAGTGTGCCTCTTCTATTAAAAATGAATGTTTCCCTCTTTTTTTCCCCAGAAGATTCTTATATAGCAAATGTAAGAATCTTATCTCGAAGTTAGCCACAGGACTTTAATCAAGTACAATCAGGAAATTGTTTCTCTGTCACTGGATATAATTTAGCCATTTACGATTTTTAGAAAAAGAAATTGCACAGCTTAACTATTAACATCAACTGATCTCCCAAATAATCAAACTCTCAGTTACTGTCTTTCCAAAACAACCTTCACTGACTTTAACAATAGTTTCTGCTAATCTTGAAAAGTGATGTGAGGCAGGATGCTTTTCCAACAGTATCAACAATAATGATTTTTCTTTCTCATTTCTCTTTGCCACAATTTATTATATTAAACCCCTGCCTTTGCAATCTCTAAACAGCACAGTATGGTTGGCTTTGAAATTAATCAGTTTATTGCTTTCCAAAGTTATCTGCAGTTATTCAAATACCATTTGAGGATCATCTTGCAAGTAGACTCTGATACTTGGGTGCTGGTTGTACAAAACAAGAGGTAACTATGCAGTTCCTGATGGTTCCTATTGGACTCTAAATGTGACCTTCTTTCTCTTAACTGTCATCAAGCAGATTCCTGAAAATGGTATTCAGACCCTCTCAAAGCTTTTCTGAGATGACCTCTGTCATTCCCTGCTTTTTTGCAATCTGTCCTCATGCCGCTTGGGTCTTTGTCATGCCAATCTTTTGCTTCGCAGGATTCTGGCTCTTCTTTAGTCACACAACCTCTTCATTTGTGAAATACACAGTCAACAGTTTATCATGGAACTGCAACTGGCAACTCCATAGTTAAGGCTGAGTTGAGTTTGCATTTAATAAAGAGGTTGAATAATGTCTGACATATGGAAAAAAAATTCAGCATATCCTCTCCAAGATGCCAGCACTTACTTATTCACTGTGTTCTGTTTTGTCTCCCCTTTTCACACCATGTTGTCTTTGAGGCAGGACCATGTATTTTTTTATGGTTATAAAGTGACAAGTACACCTTATTCTTCTGTATTATCTTATTAGTGAATAAGGTGGAATCCATTTTGTTTTATGAGAGATGTTTTGCTTTTCTCCCTGGCATGCAAGTTACTTGCCTGAAAACAAGCTGTTTTCCTGAAGACTCAAAAAATTCTGTGTCTGCCTAAATAAGGTTAATACTTTCTAATAAAAACAGTATATATATATATATATATATATATATATATATATATATATATATATATATATAATACTATCAAAAGAATAGAGGAACTGCTCAATAGGGCATAGATGAAGTAGGAAAATGTGAAGCCAGACCGGTCTTGGACCCTGCCAAATTCTAAAGTTAATCCATAGAAAACTCTGTTTAATCAAGAGGACAAGGACTACAGAAATTAGTATTGAGATACTCCAGCCTGTCCTTGGCTACTGCTATGCCAAAGAATCTTCTTCCAATGCACTGCCCACTCAGATACCATGGTTCTTAGATGCTCTGCAGCAGAGCAGGAAGAAAACTTAGTGGCAGAAATATATTTTGATAAGACTTGGATGTAAATAATTTCTTCAGTACACGAAGGAGGCAAATACATCCTGTTTCTCCTCTTCCAGAGGCAGCAAATTCATCTTCCACAAAATTATTTGCAATCACAAGTTGCTGTATATCTGAGGGCTGTTACTAATGCACCGCAGAACTCACTTCAAGGCATTATCTTCCACTCATAGAAACAGAAACCAAACTAAGATAAATAATCTACTTCTCCTAGAGGCTGGGAAGAAAGAAAGATATTTTTTTTCTGTCTATGTTTAAATACATAGGAGGTGCTTCAATACTATGATGCTAGAAACCATCTAAGCATATTGGATTTAGAGAGTACAAAAATTGATACTCCTGGATGCACAGAGCTCTGCACATTGGGGGTTTCATATTTGAGCCAGCTTGTATGGAGATTGGGTACAGATTTTAGAACAGGCCCCATTTCTCTCTACATAAAAGTGGGGTACACTAGAAGGAGCAGCTAACCCTTTCCTGTAGCTGCAATAGCAACTGTAGAGTGGCTCCATGGTAGCTCCTTGGCCTGAGTGGGAGAGAGGGAGACCCAGCAGCTGCAACCCAATGAACCTGGATACATGATGGTTCCAGGATTTGGCCCTAAATTTATAGGCTGGAAATTGAAAAAGACACATCCTTGGAGTGTGTTTCTTGGTGCTTCTGTACAGGAAAAATAAGAATAACATTGTCTCAGTAATAACATCTCTCAAAAAGATATCTTTGTAACATATAAATGTTTATAAAAATTCAGTAACATAATTAATCCTTATTAAACTTCAGAAACCTACATCAGCACCTAAAAGCTCAATTATTTGCAGCAATCAGAGGGAAGATACTGAACTATATGGACCAAATCATCTGATGCATATGACACATCATTAAATGTTTCAATTCAGATGCAATTTTTCTTTTATAAAAGGTTTATGAATGGGTTAAGATTTCTTATTTTTGATGGCAATTAATATATAGAAATGGCTTAAGCCGTTTGCTCCAAGAATCAAAGAGTTGCCTAAAGCAAATTTTTATGTGCAGACAAGAGCTGATTTGAACATGTACTGAATTCGTTAGAAATACTCCATTGATTTCTGTGAAATTAATAGAGCATTTCTGTCAAAACTTAATTCCTTGTACAGTTTTACTGGAAATACATTTAGTCTAAAGGGAGACAAAGGAGCTATTTATACTACAGAAAAATTCACAGACAAAAGATCAAATGTCCAAATGTTAAATCAAAATGGGACATTTCCTCAGAATTTGTGGAATCAACTCTGTGGTACTCAGGCACTTATCTAGGATTTTGGGGTGTAACTTGTCTGCTCTTATTCTTTAAATCTGAGTATAACAATAATAAAACATATTTTACAAGTTGTCGAATTAACAAAGTCTCCTTATTTATTGTGTCCTCACTGTCCTGCATGAGGAAATTAATTAGGGATGTAGTCTTGTTTATTTAGTGGAGAATCAAATCATATTTATTTCTGGGTTATGACTAAGGTTGGTCAAAGGATTAGTTACGAGTAAAATTCACTGCAGTTTTACCACTCTTTTCGTTAGTGAACTGAACCTCTTTACCTATGATTATATTTTCTAGGCTTAAATATTCATTCAATAATTTCAATGAATACTTTTCAGCCTATGGGATGTAAATATGTAGCGCCTAAACATGTTTTGGACACTACTGCAATAAAAACAATACTTATGAAGTCTGCTTTGCCAGTTTCAGATTCATTACTTTTGTTGTGTGGCTGGTCACATAAGTTGCAGGGTAATGATGCAGATAGTGACATCCTCAAGTCCAATTTATGAGCCCTTTATCTTTTATAAACACTTCTTATTTTGATGGTAGATGACTCATCTACCATTGCTTTTTCTAAGATGAACTTTAAGGATTAAGACTTCCCAAAAAAGTTTTACCAACCCATTCCTCCATCCTAACAGATCTAAAGACTCACAACATCGGAGGGATAGCTCAGTGGTTGGCCTAAACTCTAACCCTAAACTCAGGGTTGTAAGTTCAATCCTTGAAGGGGGCATTTAGGGATCTAAGGAAAAACTTGGGGATTGGTCCTGCTTTGAGCAGGGGGTTGGATTAGATGACCTCCTGAGGTCCCTTCCAACCCTGATATCCTATGATTCCTATGTCTCATTCATTTCTAATGACATAGTCAATAGATTTAAACAAAATTCAATTTAATAAATTACATAAGTGCTAATAGTTGTTTCCTGTTCAAATGTGCTAGCTATGACTATGACTCCTTTTCCATTTTGGTACAAGGAAGCAACTGTGTGTTTATTTCCCATCTTTTCTTACTGAGCTAAAAACCTGACAAATTAATTCTTAATGTGGCAGAGCCAATCACTCTATAGTCACACTGTCATCCTTTCCATAGGAAGTATTTGGGTTCTCTGTTTCATGTATTTGAAAAAGGCTACCACTCTCCAGATATATTGTATCATGAGGTCAATCCAATGCTAAAATATACCATAAAAGTACTTTGTATGCTACATCGGAGTGGTGAGCACAATTATTTAGAAAAAAAGATGGGACTCTTTTACACAGTAACGATACCACATAAAAAAGATTCTTTCTTTCTTTCTCATGTATTCTCCAGTGTCTAGGCCAGTTGCTTCTATTCAGGTCTGGCCCTTGTAGAAAAAGATGAAATCTTGAACGGCTTCCCATATTTAGACCTTTTACTGCCACTTCCTGTTCCTAGTAGCACCCTGATATCAGGTGATGGGTGTGATATAAGAACTTAAATGGGACTGAATGGTACTATGATATCTTAATTATATTCAAAGGAAGCTTCAATCTATGTCTTCTACTTTGGGAATTATACAACCCAGGGTAGGAGGGTGGAGAACTGTTCTCTGCCTTATTTATTTTTGCTACCTCCCCATATGGCTTGGAAAGCATGCCATTCTAAAATGAGTGGCAACAGGTAAATTAACTAGAGCCACATGAACCAGTCATGGTGTCTCTTGTCAGAAATCAGGTAGGAAAGCCTAAACAGGAGCTGAGGTCACATCAACAGACAAAGTTTCTCCTTTCTCCCATTGGAAAGAGATACCAGAGAGGGAAAACCAAATCTAGGACCAGTGAGGTTCAATTGCTAGAAACTAGAAACACCAATTTTAGTTATCTGAATCAGTGGTTTGACCTTTAAAAGTGTGAGCATGCACCCTTCCCATTGACAGTGATAGAAGCTAATGGGAGCTCAGCACTTATAAAAATCAGGTGTCTTATTTCTTATTTAGGATCCTAACCTTTAGGATCCAAAATATATTGCATCGTCTCTTCTGTAAGTGGTCTACTGTCATGAAACCTATTAGGTTAGAGAAAATGGAAATGGGAATTATAATATTGCACCTCTTCTTACAACTATGAAGTGCCAGTGATTATCTTCTGTGTTGTATCATGGAGCATCTGGGCCACATATAACTTGTTTCCTCTTAAGTAAAGGGGTCCCTTTCCAAACTGCTCGCTTTTTACATAGCAGAAAACTAGTGGTGTCTCTAAGGGAAAAGACAATTGGTGCTAGACATCACAGCCACAAACGAAAGGGGAGAGAAGAAAAATAGGATGAAGGGACAGAAAGGAGTGGGAGGAAACTGTACCTGCTGGAGACCCAAGGGAAGAAAGAGAATGAGGGTAGAAGAACAAGAGGAAGGGTTTGAGAACGGTGCAGCAGGCCACTCTGTTATTTCAATAAAAAAGAGCATAAATCTAGCTGACTAAACTTGTGGTACACCAATGATCTAAATACAGTCAGGAAAAACAATTTCAGAACTTGGGATATCCAGATTGCTCCAATCAACATTACAACTTATTTCTGTCCATATTAGTTAGACTAATTAGAAAGAGACTCATCCTAGCATTGTGTACTCTGGAGAAGTTAAATCTTCCTTGTCAGAAGGAGGTTCAGTAATTGTATCATTTAACTATAAGGTCCCCCTTTCAACTTGTGTATATATAGGACCAAATTATTTCCTGGTGGGTAAACTAGTGCAGTTCCATTGCAGGTCAATAGGTCTGGTTCACTCCTTGCTTGCACTTTATGTGTAAGGTAAACAAGTAATGTTGGTGTAAAACACAAACATTCTTATTTGACAGCATTTTACACTCTGCTGAGGATGCAAAAAACTACCAAAAGTTCAAGAGGGAATAGACTGAAGCCCATAGACTTCTTACAGTTACACTTGTTGTTTACACTGATGCATACAAACAGATATCAAAATTTATTCCCAGATCTGTCACACTGGAAATATTATAGAAGTTTAAACTGATAATTGAGAACACTCTCCTTGTCCTTGAACAGCAACAATGGCATAAAAAAGTTAACTGGGCACTATCGGGAATTTTCCTATAAAACCTTTTTTGCCAACAGTCATATTTCTAGACAAGAGAAGGATCATGACAGAATTCAGTATAAGAACATTTTCTTACCAGGAAAGTATTTTTTCTCCAATTCTTTAATTCGGGAGACTTTATTAAAAATGGATTGGGATTTAATTTTCCTAATCTTGCGTTGCTGCCAATGGGTGCTCTGATTCATACCTGACTACCATCTTATTATTTTTCACTCCTCCTTTAAAGTCAGAATTGGAAATGTTGAAATACCATCAGCCAACCTCTCTCCAGGCAGGATCAGAAGTAACAGATGTACTGGAAATCTCATGAGGAAGCCTACCTTCATGAGATTTGAAATGCAAATTTGTTGATTGAAGAGGCTTGAAGAAGGTATCAATATTTTGAATGTTTATCCGTACTGAATATGAATGCTGACTCTTGGCAAGCTTGCCCATCACTACAGCTTACTGTTTGCTATTCTGAGTACATGTAGCAGATAGAGTATTGATATATCATACAGCTGAAGTAATACCCTGATGTTGCTGGACCTGGGGGACATATTTACATGAAGCTAAAATGAGTTGATATTATGTGAAAAATCCAGCACAGTTACTGTTTTTTTTGAGTACATGGTAATAAACAAGATTGCCTTCAGCCACATGTGCATCAAAGTTTGTCCAGCCAGACCATACAAAATTCATTCCTCATGAGTCAACTAAAGATTCTTCCAAAGGATTATTATTTAGAAACTTAATAATTGCTATATTGGATCAGACAGTTCCATATCATGTCACAGACATGGCAGTACCATCTGCTTTGGGGGAAGATGGGACAAAATTCTACAGTAGACAGTGTCCACAGGGAAAAAATCATTCTAATTCTCAGTGGTTAAAGGTTGGCTTTTATCTTGAATCATGAATGTTTGCATCCCTTTCAAAACTCTTCATGTAAAAAAAAAAAGTTACTATGAGAACTCACATAAATGAGTAATCCTTTTTGCATCCTACTAAACTCTTGGTCTAAATGTTATTCTTTTGGCAAAGAGTTCCACAGTGTATGTTTTGTGGGGGGGAAAAAGTGTTTAGAATTTGCCACTCTTCAGTGTTGCTGAATGACTCTTTGCTCTACTATTGAGAGGCTGAACTGAAGTTCCGAATATACCTTCTTTGTATCATCATTGTTCTGCATACTCATATTATGTTCTCCTCTGAAGGTAAACAGTCCTCGTCTCTTCTTATGAGAAGTTTTTCCATGCCCTTACCCATGCCCCTAACTTATTAAATAAACTGATATAAGATAAGAGTAATTCTTTTAAATGCATGTATAATTAAAGAAAAAAACTCTGAAGAGCAGAAAACGTATTTTGGAAGAACAGAAATAATTAGCATCCATACTAATTCCAATGGCAATCCTACGATCAAGTCAGTTTTAAAAGTACCAAAATCGTGAAGAGTACAGTATATAAAGCCTCTTGGTGCACCTTAAAGGTGCATGAGTGAAAAGGGAAATCTGCTACAAGAGTAGTAAAAATGCATGCTGACCATTGAATGTGTCCTTATTTATGTTAGCTACTGTCTGGAGCTGGGTGAGACATGGTTTTCCTGTCCTGGGAATAAGTTTGAGATTCTGGAAACTTTTCCCATTCCTCATTGGGACAAAACCGATTGCTTTCAAACTTTGATTAAAAAAATGATATGCAGAAAAAGATACTCAGTGCTTCTACCCCCAATACAGAAAATCTGAAAAAAAAATATGTATAGTGGTTATCGGTGATCACTCCAGCTATGCAGACTGTTTATATGCATGGGGATGGGCCATGAATCCTCCATGGAGATCTCTAGGAAGCTTTCATGGAGGTAGTCTGCAATACTTTGCAGAAGGCTTCTGGAAGGGCTTCTTATTTCATCCACCACAGTAGGACACTTTCCCACTCCACTCTAGTATTAACACTTCTGGCATCATTATGGCACACAGCATTGTGGCATAAGGACAAGCTCTGTACCCAGATGCTTGCAGCATCTGCTCCCTCTCCACCTCTCTTACCCTCAGGAGAGTGATATTGCATATGGTTATCTACGGGAAACAGGGAAGTTTTAAATGCTAGCCCTTAAACAATTCAACAAGTAATTCACCCCTGTTCAGCTAATTCTGTGTCACACAACCAGGTCTTGGTTGTGATTGAAAAGGAGTACCATGTATTGCAGCCAGCATTTAAAAAAGGGGGAGGGAGACACTTCTCGTTTGTCTCCCTTCCCCTCCAACCCAGTGCCTCTTTTGTAACAATCAAACTATTTGCCAGGCTTTACCCTGGTGCCTGTCCTCACGCAACCATCCAAGTTGCTAGCGGAAAGAGGGCTTTTCTGAAGTTGGAACCAGTGATCCCAAGGATGTCTTCAAAGAAGCTGAAGCACAAGACCTATTGCCCATGCCTAGTGGCCTTACTACAGCTGAAGCAGCAAATCGACTCTTGCAGTTGTGATGACGTTTTGGCTTTCAGGGAAGTGCATTGAGGGGTGTTTCTTTCATAAAAATAATGAACCTTGAACCAGAATCAATGTATGCACTCTCAGTGCAACCCTTGTGCTTTGAATGCTTCGCAGCTGAAAACTTGTCCATCGGCGCATCCTCCACACCGGGACAGAGACTTTCCCAGATTAGAAGGTGGAAAAAGAAGACTCAGGAGGACATGTTCAATGACTTAATGTGTGCCTCCAAGAGTGACAAGACTGAGCTCAGCGCATGGACAATTGAACTGTCCAACAGCCTGCACAAGGACAGAGAAGGCAGGAAAGCATGCAGGGAACATGAGTGTGACATGCAGGATGAGATTGTGCAGATTATGCGGGAGCAACCATACATATTGAAGTTCAAGAAAGGTAGCTGAATACTAGAGTCCCTCTGCAGCCTACGCTGAACCTGCTGCCACTGTCGCAAAGTTCCGCATCCTCTTCTCCCAGACATCCTAGGATGCGGGGCAGAAAAGTCCAGTATCCCTTGCACTCAACTCCAGGGGAGGGTACAAGAATCTGAAGTCACCCATTACCACACCTTTGTTTGTTATTGCAATGCAATTGTAAACAAGCTCTCCTTGTTTCTCTCCCCCTCCTCCCAGCAGTGTTATCAGCCCTTTTTGCCCCAGGTTATCTTACTTTTCTTTGCCATATCTGTGTGTTTGTGAGTATAATAAAACTTAACAGATTGAGGAGGAAAAAAAAACTCTTTATTCATTCAGCCCACTGTGGTTAGTGAGGATGGAGTTTAAAGAGGAGAAAATGCAATGAAGGGGACAGTTTGGTAAGGAACAACACACATAAGTGTCACATTACTGTGGGTCATTGCTGAAACTAGTTTTCAAAGCCTAACAGAGATGCAAAGCCCATCAATGTGCTCTTCTTATTTCCCTGGTATCTGGCTGCTCAAAACTGGCTATCGGGTGATTGGCCTCAACCGCCGCCCCCGGAAACTATTTTCCCTTTGTTTCATAGATATTATGGAACACACAATAGGCAGCAACAACAATGGAGATATTGCTTTCACTGAGGTCTAACCTAGTAAGCAAACAACACCAGCATCCTTTTAAATGTCCAAAGGTGCAGCCACCACCATTCTACACTTGTTCAGCCTATGGTTGAACTGGTCCTTACTGCTGTCCAGGCTGCCTGCGTATGGCTTCATGAGCCATGGGAACAAGGGGGTAAGCTGGGTCTCCCAGGATCACAAGTGGCATTTCAATATCACGATATTGATATTCAATATCACGACTGGTTATTTGCAGTCTGGAAAGAAAGTCCCTGCTTGCAGCTTTCTGAGCAGACCAGAGCTCCTAAAGTTGCATGTGTCAGGCACCTTTCCTGACCATCCCACACTGATGTTGGTGAAACAGCCCCTGTGATTCACCAATGCTTGCAACTCCATTGAGAAGTACCCCTTTTAGTTTATGTACTCTTTGTTCAGGATGTTTCAGTGATTTGACTCTGCCAACCATAAAATCCATGTAAGTATCTGTTTTTGGCTGCAGTGAAGCAGTGGGCAATATTTTAAATCTCTGCCAAACTAGATGATCCATTCACTCAGTGGCAAACTCCCAGGTTTATTGTGTTTACAGTTTACACCATAAACACTTCACTGTGAACTTTTAGAAGCAAAATGAGAGCACTAAATGTTGGGTGTTTAAAATGCACTAAAAATGCAAGGACATACTTCGATTTTTTGTGCTGCAAAGTTGTATTTGGACCTTGCAAAGTGGGTGCCAATTGCCTCCAAAGTGTTAATGCAAGTGCTCTTGGAATCCAGAAAATTAATAACCGAATGAGTAAATGTACTAAGAGAGGAGGCAATGCCAGGATAAGCTCTGCAGATTTCGAGACAAACTGTCAACTTCACCTTCCTCAACTATTTGACAAACATAAGCTTTATAAGCAATGATCTAACAGAAGAGAAGGAGTTTAAAAGTGTACCAGAGATTGTGGATTTTTTTTAACTCTTCAGCTGCAAACAAGAGGATTCTTTTAAGAAGCTGAAAACTTTATTACACTCTTTCTGTGTTTACCAGTGTCAGTTGTGGGGTCAAAGTTATTTTTTGTCCTCTTCCCTCTTAAAATGTAGGTGCATTGAACAATAAGCCAGAAGGCACTATCACACTTTGCTCTTGTGCATATACACAGAGACATTCTAGATGCACTAGATGCCCATTTCTTCATGAAAAAAAATCATCATCATGACACTGGAGATCTGGTCACTCTGGCTAGTGCAACAGTTCTCAGAATGTTACATGGGGTTATTTGAACCCAAAGCTATGGTAACT
Source organism: Lepidochelys kempii (assembly GCF_965140285.1). Lineage (NCBI taxonomy): Eukaryota > Metazoa > Chordata > Testudines > Cheloniidae > Lepidochelys > Lepidochelys kempii. Next base: position 85,972,795 of record NC_136380.1, read on the forward strand.
AATCTCTGGTGTCCAGGTGGTGTCAGGATATAAATCAGTGCTTCCACTCAAAATCCTGTTTTGTTTTGTTTTATTGAGTACACGGCACACATCAAAACTCGTGATAGTCAGAGCACCCCAGAAAATAGTTACTCCATACTGCCTCAGACTTTGGGTGATTCAGCAGCAGGGTTTCAGTGACCAGTCTTTCTCCTAACTGCTGGGGAGTTTGATGCCAGTCTCCTTGCTCAGAGAAAATCCAAACTTCTCCAAAGCACATAACTTATAAATAGTTTAATTAGAGTTTCTCCAGACAAAGCCCATAGCTCATAATGGCCCCTAGCAATCTCCCTGGCAGCCTAGCGATGGTGAATAATAATTTCTTATTCTACTTATCAACAAAGTAACTTGAGCAAGAAACATATAGGCACCCAAAGTGAGTTTTTCAAACCCTTCCCCCCGCCTTCTCATGAATCTGTCCTTGTTAACAAGAAAAAATGTGGCCTTGCTTAGTTAGACAAAACAGGTGCAATTGAAGTTTGTTCTAAGTTGTGTCCTCACTTCCAGCTTATGGCTGAGGGTTATGTCAAGTCCAGTTCTCTCGTAACAAGAAGACTATGCATGTCTAATGATAACACAGGAGAGCAAGTTAAACTTTAGAACCTTCTGGCAGTCGTTTTCTTCAACAAAATTAAAATACAACTGTTCAACCTGTGTTTACTAGTAAATAAGACATTTCTAAATGACCATACTTAAATGGATTATAAACTGTGCTCACTGTTTGGTAAGCATGTTGTAAACATTGTAACAAAACTGTGGTTAAAGCATTTTTTAACTTAAACATGTGTTACTGCTGGCTTAATTTTGTTAATGTTTTAATATAATAGCAACTAAATGCATGACTTCCATCATATGCAGGCTTGACAGTTTTATGCAATGGATTTCAGCACCCCCATTATGGAAACTGTTCCAGTAGCTTCTCCATATCCCATACATTCACTAAACATTGTATTGACCCCTCTTTATGACCAGAAATTCCATCCTGGACCTACAAAACATTTTCCAACAAGTTTAGCTTTTCTGGAAAGTGTCTGGTTCAAAGTTTGTGTTTCAATGAATCAGCATTTTCTGCTGGGAAAGAAAATACTTCATCACAAGATTCTTGACTAGCTCTAGGTATTGTCAGGTTTTACGGATGGTATACAACACAGAGACACATATAAGTAGAAGCTATGGATGAAATCCTAGGCCTATTGACATCTGTTGCACTTCTGACATCAGTAAGCCCAAGATTTCATTGTATGTTCTAAAGTGTGTTCCTCTGTCAACTATAGAGGTACTCTTCTGAATGGAAGATGATTTATACATGTAAATATTTAACATAATTTAAATGTATTTTTTTTATTTTATTCTTCCTTAAAAATATCCTGTTTCTGTAGTTTATAAAAAAGAGCAAATATACTTTGGTAATCTCTGAACCTCATGCTCTATTTAATTGCATGTTTTTTTCCTGATAAGGTGAACACAAGCTCCATTAATGTTTGAACTTGCTCTGATAAAAAATCATTATTACAATATTTTAAAGTATTTTATCAGACATGATTCTACATTCTAAGTTAATGTTTGCTTATTGTTATCAGACACAGAGAAAATAGGTAATTAGAAAACCAAAGGTCAGAGATAGGAGTATTAACTCCATTAATCTGGGGTTTCTCTGGAGAAAGAGAGAAAGAGAGGGATTACAGTGGATGAGAAGCTGGATATGAGTCAGCAATGTGCCCTCGTTGCCTAGGAGGCCAATGGCGTATTGGGCTGTATTAGTAGGAGCATTGCCAGCAGGTCGAGTGAAGTGATTATTCCCCTCTATTCAGCACTGGTGAGGCCACACTTGGAGTATTGTGTCCAGTTTTGGTCCCCCCACTACAGAAGAGATGTGTACAAATTGGAGAGAGTCCAGTGGAGGGCAATGGAAATTATTAGGGGGCTGGGGAACATGCCTTACGAGGAGAGGCTGAGGGAACTGGGGTTATTTAGTCTGCAGAAGAGGGGAGATTTAATAGCAGACTTCAACTACCTGAAAGGGGGTTCCAAAGAGGATGGAGCTAGGCTGTTGTCAGTGGTGGCAGATGACAGAACAAGAAGCAATGGTCTCAAGTTGCAGTGGGGAAGGTCTAGGTTGGATATTAGGGATACTATTTCACTAGGAGAGTGGTGAAGCACTGGAGTGGGTTCCTTAGGGAGGTGGTGGAATCTCCATCCTTAGAGGTTTTTAAGGCCCGGCTTGACAAAGCCTTGGGTGGGATGATTTAGTTGGTGCTGGTCCTGCTTTGAGCAGGGGATTGGACTAGATGATCTCCTGAGGTCTCTTCCAACCCTAATATTCTATGATTCTATGACATCACTGCAGTAATAGAAAGGACAAGTGCTACTGTACTCCATCAAAGAGAATAAGCAAACTAAGTGACCAAAGAAATGAATGCATTTTTAGTAGGCTTACATTGCATAAAAACTAATGTCATCGGGTGCACAAGGATGGTGCCACTGTGTCATTCCCAAAAAAGTGAAGGCGAATGTGCCACAGTGCAGACTACAGGGATGTGAATTCCAGAGCACATCAAAGGGCTCTGCTGTAACTGCCTTGTACGGATGCTTCTGGTTAAGAACAAAAACTACCTAGTTTGTGTTAACATAGTCCTGTTTGAAAGAGGACTATGTTAATGCAAACTATCTTTTGCTTTACTCCTGCAGTTTTCACACAAGGCAGTTAAAGTACAACATTTTGGTGTGCTCTAGAATTCATATCCCTGGCAGTGTAGACAGGCCATTAGTTTAACAAGTGTAACTTTATTAAACACTCTGGACTGCTCTGTCTATGTAGCTCAGTTATTTCCAGTCTAACTCTAAGTGTTTCCCATTTCCCTGGGGTCCCATCAATTATAGACCCTCCAGGGAACATGGGTCCTCTCACTCCAGTTCCACTGATCATGATGCATCTTCCCTATCTTACAAAATGTTAATATAATTATTAAAAACAAATAATTATCACCCAACCCCATGTCCCTTTGATAACACAAAGCCAAGTTGGAGTCTCTTCTTGACTACTAACTAAGCTGGTTATAGTCTTTGAGATAGTTTGGTAACCTCAATAGAAAACCATACCAGGAGTGACCTATCTCTGTCTCTCTGTCACCTGTCTCCAAGTCTAGTACATATCTCTCTGTGGAATCTCCTCTCTACCTGTGGGATTGGCCTCTTCATGGTTCTCAGTCTCTTCATTCTATATATGTATCTCTATTGCCTCTCTGTGAGTGTTGTGTCTGCTGGCTCATAGGTGTCTCCTGTTTCTTTGGATCACTTATCCCTCTTTGCATAGTCACCTCATAGCACCACTCATGACTCTTTTAGTTCTCGCCCTCTGGTATCCCTCTAATGGCTGGATTCTCACAGGAGTGCCTGTCTCCACGGTTGGTAGGTACTTGGCTGACCTGACATAGTCTAATGCCTGCTTTCTGACTTTTGGCCATCCCCTCTTAGCAATGCTTCTATCTTTCTGGTTGCAATAGATCTTCCCTCATTGGTAGCAGGATTTTGGTCTTTCATCCCATCAGCACCTACAGAGGACTGTTCTGGCACCCCAGTGATGGTGTATTCTTGTATGCAAAAATATGAACAGGGGTCTGAACCAGAAGAAACAGCTTTGTGTAATAGCCTTTTAGTTGTTTCTGGAGCTGATTCCACCTTACCGTTACTCTGTGAGTATGCTAAGGAGGGGGTGTGATGGTCAAATTCCCATTTGCATGCAAATTCCTCAAATTCTTCTGAGGCAAATTGGGGTCTGTTGGTGAATGCAGTATCCAGAATGACATATCTCACAAACTGGGCCTTTGATTTGCCAGTCTCTGACTTGCTTCTTGTAGCAAGCAGTACACTAACTTCCCAAAAATTTTAATGGAGTCTTTACCACCTTTTCCTGCAGTCAGGTAGACAGCTCCTGTGGTCACAGTCTCTCACTAGTGGTTATCTAACAATCCTTCTGTTAGAGGAAAGGAGTTATGTATTAATTCCTGCCCAATAAAATACCCATTCAAGCCCATCTAAGACAGTAGTAAATACCCAGGTCTGAGGTATGCATTTTGTACAAGAAATCATCACCTAATGAGGTGGTGACAACGGCTCTCAGTCCCAAAATATAAGTCCATCCTCCACACTCAGGTCATCTTTAGTTTAAAATATGGTTCTGATCCTAATGGTACCCAACATGTGCCTGCTAGTCTTGCTCTCTTAACTGCCTGTAATTGGATGTCCTTTTCCATAGTCACTTTGATTTCCATCAGTTTCACTACTGAAACTATGAGAGTGCAGCATTTTAATGGATTCAGTGCCTTGATCCCCTTCCCCCTACTCAGTGATGTTGTCTATATATGCCCTGCTCAGCTAACATCCCTAACAATATCTGCTCTTAAGGTGGTAGTGCAGGAGGTTCATCAACATGCACTGCAGTCTTTTTGAAGCACTAAGAAGAGGCTTTGCCATGCTTGTCTCTAGATATTTGTATTCTGATTGTACTATTAGTAGGCAACCATAGAGGGACTGATGGCATTGCTTCACTCCAAATAGCAAAGCCAGAAGATTGATTTCTTTTTGGGTATACCCCTACTTACTCTCTGACAGAACTTTGCTGGCATAACCAACCAGCTGCTCCTGCAAAAGAGCTACACCTAATCCTTTCTCCAAAGCATCAGACTGGCATGTCAGTGGCTCTCTTAGCTGATAGTACTTTCACATAGGAGCATCTGTTTATGGTTTGTTTCAGTGTTTCAGATTCTTACTGTTGGGGACCTGCCTACAAACTGATGTATTGTTTCCACTACTGCAGCTGGATATGGATAGAACTTGAACAGAAAACTTGACAATCTTAGGAAGCACTGTAACCCTTTGGAATCCACTGGAGTTGGCATATCTGACAGCTTTGATCTTGTTGGGACCTGCTATAATCAGATGTGCAATGTGTGCCCCCTCATGCTATTTAAGTAGCATTTATTCTGTACTGAGTTTTATGTTCTTGAACCTGCATTGCTGTAGAAAAGCTTGCTGTTTTCTGTCATGGTCTCATTCAGCTTCTTTTTCATTGCTCCCTTCACCTACAATGAAGATATCATCTGCAATTATTTTCACCCCGGGCAGTCCTTTCAGCACTTGTATGAGTTTTTTTCCAAACTCTCTCTGGTACTGGGCTTATGTATGGCATGTTAGCTTTCTATAGCAATTCAAGAAAAATTAATTCAAACTGGAATAACGTAAAGAAGAGCTAGTAGGAAGATCAGGGGAATTCACATATGTTTATGGGATAAAACAGTAATAATAACAGATAGTGGAAAAAGTCACTTCACAATTTCCAATAGTTGTGTAGATTCAGCATTACTTTCAGTAGCCTAGTAAAATTGAAAAATAACTCAAATGATAACTGAACACATATACATATATAATAGACATACTAGAAACTCAATATGTTATATAGGATACTTAATATCATGAGAACACTACTACCATTATTCCACATTTTCTTCAGTGTAGTCTTACAAACTAACCATTACAGGGGAAAAAACCTCATCCTCCTGAGCATGTCCAAATATAATTGGCCTCTTCTATTTTAAAACATTGATAAATGTGTTTCATTCTTTTTTTCAATGTTTAGAATTTGGCAAAAATTCTCTACTTTTTGCGCTGGCCATTCATAAAAGTATGAACAGAATGTTATAGCACTGTGAATCACACAAGTCAAGGATACAGCCAATAGAATCAAAATGATGCATAAAGCAAACAGAAAGCCCAATAATAGTTTAATGCAGTATTACATTTTTAGAACCTACTGTTCTGTGGTTGAAAATTGTTTCCAGAAATTGTGGATTTGCCATATATATTTTCCCATTCAATTCTAATCACGTTTATTGTTCCTCAAGTTAGAAACAGAGTTGTATAATCTAAACCTAAAGTATTATGCTGCATTGCAGCATGCCATGAATTCAGAGAAATAATTCCTGAAAAATAAGGAACCATCTGGTGAGTCTTTCAGCTTCCAGGGAAAATTATGTTGTTTTATAAAACCTATATTTTTTGTAATTGGATTTAGATTTCAGATAACATTGCTTTTGGATCTGGAATCTACATAAAATCATATTTTAGTATTGCCTTGATCACCTGAAAGTGTTTGGGACAGAAATAGCATCCTGTAAAAATAGGGCTGTATCTTATGGCTCCCAAACAAGACAAAATTAGAAAATCAAACAATGGACAAATAAGTCATGGGGACACCATACCAGGGTCACTCTGCTTAAAAACTGACACCATAATACAGTCCTAAGGTTGGGAGGATTCAAAAATTGCATTGGTCTGAGGACTAGGACTCACTGTACTGAGTCCTGGGCCATTGCCAAAAAATGTACTGGAAATCTGAGAAATCAAGAACTATTTTAAAATCTGATAGCGCATGATCAGTCCAGGATAGAATTTCATGCTGCCTATGGGATTGAGCCAGCACCCACTAAAGTCAGTGACAAAGAAGAGAAAAAAATCTGCCTTAAATGCGAAAGAACATTTGAAAAGGAGAAAAAAAAAAGTGTTAGGGCTTGTCTACACAGTGGGATAACGCACTGTATAGGACTATGATTTCTGAAACACACTAACAGTGTGTTTTGCTTATAGAATCATTGAAATGTAGGGCTGGAAGGGAATTCAATAGGTCAATCTAGTCCAGTCCCCTGCATTGAGGGAGGACTAAGTATTATTTAGAGCAGGGGCCAGCAACCTTTGGCACACGGCCTATCAGGCAGTCCACAGGACATTTTGTTTACATTGACCATTTGCAGGCACAGCCCCCCGCAGCTCCCAGTGGCTGCGGTTCGCAGTTCCCAGCCAATGGGAGCTGCAGGAAGCAGGGACATGCCAGCTGCCACTTCTCGCAGCTCCCATTGACCAGGAATGGCAAACCACAGCCACCCTGAGCTGTGGCAGGCCGTGCCTGCGGATGGTCAATGTAAACAAAATGTCTCACGGCCCGCCAGCGGATTAACTTGATGGGCCATGTGTCGAAGGTTGCCAACCCCTGATTTAGAGCATCCCTGAGAGGTGTTTGTCTAACCTAAAGTTAGGAAGAGTTTCCCCAACTAAAGTTCCCCTGCTGTAATTTAAGCCTGTTACGACTTGTCCTTTCCTTAGTGGTTAAACAGAACAATTAATCACCCTCTTCCTTATAACAACTTTTAATGTATTTGAAAACTGATACATTTGTCCTCTTCTCCAGAGGAAACAAACACAATGTCTTCAATCTTCCCTTGTAGGCCACGCTTCTAGGTCTTTACTAATTTTTGCTGATCTCCTCTTGACTTTCTCCAGTTTGTCCAATTCTTTCCTCAGCTGAGGTGCCCAGTACTGGACATAGTACTCTTCTGAGGCCTTATCAGGGTTGAGCTTTACTTCTGTTTTTGCTTACGTCAGTCTGCTAATAGATCCCAGAATGATGTTCACACAATTCATTATTCTTTCCTAAATGCAGTACTTTGCACTTGTCCTTATTGAATTTCATCCTATTTATTTCAGACCATTTCTGCAGTTTGTCAAGATCATTTTGAAATCTAAACCTGTCCACCAAAGCACTTGCAACCCCTCTGAGCTTGATATTATCCACAAACTTATAATTGTACTCTGTATGCTATTATCCAAATCATGTATGAAGCTATGGAATAGAACTGGACCCAAGACAGATCCCTGCAGAACCCCATTCAATAAGACCCTCCAAGTTGACTGTTAATCACTGATATCTACTTTTCTGAGTATGGCTTTCCAGCCAGTTGTGCACCCACCTTATAGTTGGTTCCTCTAGGTTATAGTAGGTTTGTCCCTAGTTTGGCCTTTCTTTTGATTTGAATGTATTTGTAAAATGTTTTCTTATAATTTATGGTGTGTTGAATCTCATTTTGTGCCTCGGCCTTTTTAATTTTGGCTCTACAAACTTGTGTTTATATCTATCTATACACATATTCCTCCTTTGAAATTAAAGCTAGAGTTCCACTTTTTATGTGACTCCTTTTTGACTTTCAGGTTGTTGAATATCACCTGGTTAAGCCAGAGTGTACTTCATATTTTTCCCATGCAAATGAGATAGTTTGTTCTTGTGCCCTTAATAATGTCTCTTTAAAAAACTGCCAACACTCCTGAACATTTTTGTCATACATTTGCTTCAAATGGGATCTTATCTACCAATTCTTTGAGTTTGCTAAAGTCTGCCTTCTTGAAGGCCATTATCTTTATTCTGTTGTTTTCCCTCCAATTATTCCTTAGAGCAGTGTTTCCCAAACTTGAGGCGCTGCTTGTTCAGGGAAAACCCCTGGCGGGCTCGGCTGGTTTGTTTACCTGCCATGTCCGCAGGTTCAGCCGATCGCGGCTCCCACTAGCCGTGGTTCGCTGTGCCCGGTCAATGGGGGCTGTGGGAAGTGGCGGCCAGTACGTCCCTCAGCTCACACCACGTCCCGCAGCCCCCATTGGCCGGGCACAGTGAACCACGACCAGTGGGAGCCGCGATCAGCTGAACCTGCGGACGCAGCAGGTAGACAAACTGGCCGGGCCTGCCAGGGGCTTTCCCTGCACAAGCGGCCTCCCAAGTTTGGGAAATACTGCCGTAGAATTATGAATGCTATCATTTCATAATGTAGGAGTGTTTCAAACGCCTCTATGTTAAAGCTCACTAGCATGGTCTACATGGCACAACACATTAGTGCATTTTAGAAATCACATCCCAATAGAGCACATTATCCTACTGTGAAGACAAACCCAAAACAAAAATTAGGTAAAAACCACTAAGCTGTTGTTGAAGAAGGAGCATGTGTTTCTACACCCCTTCAGAGAGCTTTATCTTTGCTAATACATCTATGTAACTTTCCCCAGTCTCCCTTCTGTCCCTCTGTTTCTTGTAGCCACTCTTCCCAGCAGTTGCTCTAGCCTCTAGCAGGTATTACAAACCACCTTCTGTTTCTTGCTCCTCCTTTTTATGAGGATCAGCCAATTAAATTTGCTGGACTTTTCCCAGGTGCAGCAGATGGGGCTAATTAGCCAACCAGCTGTAGGCCTCTGACCCTAAAGGAATGATATCCCTTATACCTTCACACTGCTCCTATCCCTCACATTTTGTTCTTCTCAAATATTTGATTTTATAGTTTATTATTATATCAGAAGGAGGTTACATCTATTTCTCCACAAAGGTATCCTTGATCAGCCACTGTCTGGAGGCAATGGAAAAGTATTTATTCCCTATCTAAGGGCAACTGTCCCCTTGTCTCCTCTGAGAGGTTTCCCCACCTTCTTGTCTCCAAGACTAGCATGCCATGCACCACTTTGATCTCCCCTTCCCTAGACATTCCATACCAGTCACAGTGATTGCCTTTTGCTTTCTCCACTAGTATTGTTTGTGCACTAGTATTGGCTACTGTCTTTCTTCTTGGATGTATTCAGTTTCTCTACTAGCTGATCACAGAGATCATGGATTTTTCAAATTTCCTTTGCCATGAAATAAAAATTACTGGCAAATCCCTGGCCTTCTGTCATATTTATATTGCAGTAGATTCAAGAGGTCCCAATCAGGATTACGGTCTGATTGTGCTAGAAATGGAAACAAATATATATGAAGATGGGATCTCTGCCCTGAAGATTTTACAATGTAAGAAATCCTTTTCATCATATTCTGTTCCCATACACTGTCACATAAAGAATAGTAAATTGTATTTCATGTACCAGTCCTTATAATATAGAAGACAATGAGAGATTATAGAAGACAATGAGAGATTAAATTGTAATTTGAGTCTCAGTCCAGCAAAAAGGAGTACTAAATCCAGCAACTCTTAAATTAATGAGCTAGACAATTGTGTCCAGAATTAATAATGTATTTCCTGTCTTTAACTAAACATATTTGCTTTGTGTCTTAAAATAAATGTCCTATGTGTTGAGGGACTGGTACATACCAGCATCCTTTGGTGAGGGTGGAGGGGTGCTTTAACCTTGCGGCTGAGTCTGGATGCCCGCCTTTGGATTCCAGGCAGCATGGTCTAATGGTCAGTCAATCGGAGCTCTGTGGCCTAGAGGCAAGAGTCTGCTGGAGTGGCTGGAGAGGTGAGCCACTGCCTCAAGGTGGGTGGCAGCCAGGGTAGGGGGACCTCCCTACTTCACCGGGTCCTAACCCATATCCCTGGCTGTTGCAGGGCTTCCTGCTACCTACTCAGCAGCGATCTTTCAGAAACATGCTAAGCCAAAACCCAGTTCTATGACCAGTTTTCCATTAAGTTCCCCTGGCTTACTTCCTATCCGTTCCCCTTGGGGATCCCATGGCCTCTCCTCCCTCTGCAGCGTCGGGTGCCTGGCAGGTGTTGGTCATCACTGTGTGGCTGGCCTCCGCGTCCCTCTGCAGGAACCTTCAGTGCCCTCCGTTCTCTTTGGTGTTCAGCCCTGACTGAACTGAGTTGCAACCCTTTATATCTGGGTTCCAGCTACATTATGCCCAGCAGAGGTGAGGAGGCATGTCCTCCTTTGCCCACAGAGTGCGATTAAGCTCTGATGAACCAGTGCAGAACTGGGGTACACCCCATCACATTACGTTAAAGGAAAACAACTACTAGTGCTGTGAAGAATAAACTCAAACTTTGTAAGTAACAATTGACCTCAACTCTGAAACTCAGTGCAATGGGATTTTTATTGCAGTGTAAACGTTGCCTATAAGACTAATGAATTTTCACTATTGCCACCCCATCAGAACATATTATGTGCTTTCATCCCTGCCTACTCCCAGACATTGTGTTTGACTGATTTTAGAAAACAGCGCTCTGTTATATTTATTACCTTCTGTATTTCCTTTAGGACTTGTGTGACTTATTTGTTTTCAAATATAAAATGAAAATATTTCCCACCTTTACAAGAGCTACGGTATTTATTTTCCACTGATATCTCAATTTTTGTGCCATCAGACTGAAATGTATTACTCCATAGACAACTGGAGAGCATGAGGTTAGGAAGAGAGAACCTTTAATAGCCAGTACATTTCATCCGCCACGGTGTCAATGATCATATCAGATGTGTCTGTGTCTCATTTGTTTAACATTTTTGTATACTAGCTGAATAATAGTTGTATTAAGCAGGCCAATTAAATGTAAAACCATCTTCATGTCTGTGACAATGTCCTCATTTTTCCCTTTTGGTTCCCACTGCTTTATTTTTACACCATCCACTTATGTTCTGTCACTAAAAAGCATTTTATTCTCTAAAACATCTGTAGTTTCCCTATTGTGAAGCAGAGCCTTGTTGCCTCTCTCATTATGGTTTATAACTTGGACTTGTTCATCTTCAGTCACATGATTCTAAGAGAAGTGGACAAGTCTGAATCATGTGTTGGCTATAAAAGAGATCCTGCAAACTAAAGCAACCAAACAGGAACTTGAAGCATTTTATGAATTTATAGCTTGCAATTTGCACACAAATTGGGTTGTTCATAGAAACTTGGGGAAACTTTACTTGGTCAGGTTTTACAGCTGCAGACTATATGAAGTGGCAAAATATGACAAGATCACAAAATAAACTACAAGATCACAAAATAAACTACTGTAGCTAATTTATGGTAAGTAGAAACTGAAATGATAAGTAGAAACTGAAATTATTAGGCAATAGAAAAATCAGCCTGTTGAAAGACTCTACCAGCTGGTACACCAGTAATCAATAACATTTTTTCTGCAGTACGTTCTACTGTCTTTTCTTCAGTGGTGTCTAAAGGTGATAGCTACAAGTGGCCAGAAATTGGAATATCCATTCTGCAGGAAATTTCTAAAAGAGAGGTTCTGAATCAGAATGAAAAGCAGATCATTTTAAAATTTCCTGCGGAATGAAAATCCTGAAAAATCTCATTAGGAACTAGTAAAACATTTAATTTCAATACTGTCAAAATGCTTTGTTTTAACTTTTATATTATATTATAACTAAATATAATATATACATTAATATTTTAATATAATACAAAGTGAAAATTAAAAGAATCAAAATGAGAGGCCTACAAAACAAAACACATCAAAATGTCAACATTATTGAAATGACACATTTTGACATTATCAAAATAAGGAAGTCAAAAAGAAATATTCTGTTTTTTTCCCATTGAAAATTTCATCAAAATAGATACATTCCACCAAAATGTTTTGATTTTGATGAAAATGCATATTTCAATAGAAAGCTGTTTAGTCAAAATGTTGACTAGTTTTAATCATAGTACTTTATTTTAAACTATTGAAATAACTGTTGTCAAGATCTATGTCACTTTCACAAACGGTCATGGGTCCATCCTTGCACTGGGGATTCCTCAGGGGATCAGTGGAAATCCAAGACCATCCTTGCAGAGGCCTTATGTGAGATGGGTCTGTTTGTGTCTTTATGGCAACATTGTGGCTGAGACCCTTAAATCCATGTTTAGCCTCAGTGTGTGAAGTCTCCAATATGTACATTCCCCAGTTATGGAGCTAAAAAGCAAGACTTATCTATATCTATATATATCAGTTGTCAGGCAAACTCTTGAGCAAATGCACATGGTAGTTTTGGAGTTTTACAGGAGGGAGTGTGAGAAGCTTTCTTTCTAGTTGCAGTTCTATATTCAACATTGTGATGGTTAGCAATGGAACAATCTTTTGACCTGCAACAAATGTATTATTTCCTGCTGAAGCCAAAAGGGATTTTCACTGTATGAAATGCTGGAAGAACAAAATGGTTTGACAGGATAAGTACCAATTCTACAAAACATCAGAGAAACTGAAGAGTACTTGGACAACCAGTTTTGGGAAGCATCATTCAGATTCAAGAAAGGAATTGGTAACTGAGAAGCCAGGGACAGTGAATTCCAGAGAGGAAAACTGATGTTTTTTAAACCATCAGAAGCAAGAGGATCAGGGAGCATTCTGCATGGCTGGATTTAAAGGAGGATGGGCTGGCTATGAGAGAGAAAAAGTCCAGGAGGAATTCCACATAGCTAGAAGTAGCCAATTTGTGTCATGTTCTCAGAGTGGAAACTGAAGAAAATATCTCTGAAGGAATATCTCTGTGAAACCCACAAGGCTATTAAACGTGCCCACAAAAGACCATATATCCACAGAAAACAAATGCTGCTTGTCAGAGATTCTATGCTAAAAATGGAAGAAATATTTTACCAGGGACAGGTGGAGAACAGGGCTGTGTACTCGGTTCCCAGTCCAAGGTCACAGAATCACTGGATAGGTAAGTAGTTTTTGGTTTTGTGGAATGTTGATTCATCTTCTATGAGAAGAGTGGAATGCACAGTTTGGATGGCATCTCTCTCAGTAAAAGGCGGACCATTCTTCTAAGAGACAGACTGGTTAGGGGAGCATTAAAGTAACAACAAAAGAGAAAGAAGGAAAGGAGGAATAAATAAACGCTCATTAAGCACAAAATTAAGGTGCTGAGAAGAAAATTAAGCAAGGTACCTAGGGTTATGAAGAAAGAAGTTATTTAATTGCCTGTACACCAATACAAGAACCATGAGTAAAAAGAAGAATCAAAATTGCTAATTTATTAGTTCAAATTCAATCTAGTTGCTATTACTGAAACCTGATGGGAATATTCACATTATTGGGATGTTAAAATCAATTATTATAACCTGTTTTGGAAAGATCACTGAGCAAAAGGGGAAGGGAATGACACTCTGTGAAAAATGGCATAGCTGTTTCCAAGCCATCTTACTTCTGAAGTGTCAGTATCTTAAATGCTTATGGATCAATGTCCTAACAGATAAAGTTATGGTAGTAGTTGATGTCTGCTACAGACCACCAAATCAAATTAGAGAACAGAATTATTTTCTTCTTATACACCTACCTACCTGTAATGTGTAGGAGGGAAAAGCTGCATTATAATGAGGGACATCAATCTGGCCAACATATGCTGCCAGTATTAAAACACGCTTGGAATTTCTAAAAACTATAGATGACAGTTTCCAATTTAAAGTTGTTGTATCCAACATGAGTAATTCTATGTTAGATTTCCTCATGACACATAAAGAGGTATTGATCACATACCTAAAAATTAGTGATTGCTTCGGGACAAGTGCTCATGACTTCCTTCTGTTTACACATAACACATGTAAGCAAGTCCCAACCAGACACACATATATAGTTGGTGCTTTAAAAGGGCCAGTTTCACAACACTGAAAATAATTTTAAGTCCATTCAGAAAAAAGGAAAAAATTATACAGAAAAATGTGAATTATAATTTAAGAATATTTTATTAGATGACCAAAAAGCCACAACTGCACAAATGAGAAAGAAGGCTATGCTTTAAAAAAAAAAAAAAAAAAACTGGTTTAGAAAGGGTTTGAAAACAGCATTTTTTATTAAAAAAAAGTTTATGGCAATGCATATAAATTAGTCACTAGGAAATACAGAAAAGTGATAAGGAAGCAACAGGACACAAGGAACATCAGGGGAAATCTAAAAAAAAAAGTAGGAAAAAGTTTGTATATCAAGAACAATAGGAACCTTAATTATGATACTCTTAGTTACTGTAGAATCTCCTTAATAATGTGGAAAAGCTTGAAGTGCATTCAGTACATATTTGTTTTCTGTATGGGGGGGGAACAGATTATATATTCATATATTATGATGACAAAAGTCTTTCCATTCTAAAAGAAAATCAGGAGGAATGTAAACCGCACTACTATAGCTAGCTATTTTAAAATTAGCAGGTCTGAATAACATCCATCCAAGAGTATTAAAATAGCTGGCTCAGGAACTACTGGACTGTTAATGATTTTAAGGTGTTTTAGAACACTGTGGTAGTTTCAGAAGAACAGAAGAAAGCTAATGTTGCACCAAAAATTAAAAAGGGTAAATGGAACTTCCTAGGTAATCATAAATCTGTCAGCCTTTCAATGATCCTGGACAAAGTAATGGAATTGCTGATAGAGAAATTGATTATTAAACAATTAAAGGAGAGTAATACAATTAATGTCAATCAAATTGGCTTTATAGAAAATAGATCATGTCTAACTTGATATAGTTTTGTAAATGTATAAATGTGATTGATAAAGGTAAAAGTCTTGATGTAATTTACCTAGACTTCTGTTAGGCATCTGATTTGCTATATTTTGATTAAGAAACTAGAATGATACAGAATTAACATGTCACCCTTTAAGTGGATTAAAATCTTGATATCAAATAGATCTCAAAATGTAATTGTAAATGGAGAATCATCATTGAGTGGGTGTGTTTCTCATGGGTCCCACAGGAATTGTTTCTTGGCCCGATCCTATTTAAGATTTTTATCAGTACCTGGAATGAAAACTTAAAATCATCACTGATTGATTTTAGATTACACAAAGATTGGGGAGTAATGAATAATCTCCAGGTGTTGTGCATTATCTTGAATGTATCTGAGGATATACTCTCAGAAATCCACACAGAATACATTGAAAAACTCATCCCATCCCCACAACAACTTCACATTTAATATAAAACACTTTGTCCAAAACATGGGAACAGTCACAGGAACTAGGATGGCTCCCCAGTATACCAAACTCTTCACAGGCCACCTCGAGGATGGATTTCTGAAAGAAATGCACCAAGAAACCAATGGTTTACACAAGGTACATCAATGATATTTTCATCCTCTGGACAGAAGACCTAAAATCCCCCATAGATTTCCACCACAACATCGGAAGTGATGCATCCGATTAAGTGAGCTGTAGCTCATGAAAGCTTATGCTCAAATAAATTTGTTAGTCTCTAAGGTGCCACAAGTACTCCTTTTCTTTTTGCGGATACAGGCTAACACGGCTGCTACTCTGAAACCCACCACAACTTCAACAGTCATCACCCATCTATTAAATTATCTATTGAACCCTCCAGTACTAGGACCAACTTCATAGATACTGTGATTAGCTTAAACAATGGAACCCTATGAACAATGATATACAAGAAATCCACCAATCACCATGCTTGCCTGCACAGATCCAACAACCATCACAAGCACACCAAAAAAAAACCCTGCTATCTACAGACATGTACTCAGATACCACAGAATTTGTTCTGAAGAGAAAGTCAAGGATATATGCCTTAACACATCTTTACTGAACCCCCTCTTTTGGCTTTCAAATAATAACCTTGCCAAACTCATCATCAGAAGTAAGTTTACCACAGACCAGAATACACCAACTCACAGTGGCACCAGACTCTGTCAGAAAAACAAATGGAAAACCTGCTGACATATCTCCACTGCTATGATGATCAATACCACACACAACACACCTTTGAAGATTTACGGATCCTACACATGCTTATCATAACATGTGGCATACCTCATCAGTACATCAAATTCCCCAATAACTTTATGGGTGAAACCAGATAATCACCATGCTCTCAAGTGAACTTACACAGACAAATGATAAAAGACAAAAACACCCTATCACCCATGGATGAACACTTTTCACAAAGTGGTCTCTCCATACCTGATCTTTCAATATTTGTCCTCAAAGGAAACAGGCCCAACACCTTCAAAACGCCTTAACTCTGCTAGACACCAAAAAACATGGCCTTAATGGGGACACAGGTTTTATGGCTCATTAGAACAATTTGTAACACACCATGCTACCTGCTGCCCTTAATTGCCCACTTCAAACCCTTTATGCATAATAATTTAACCCCCAATTGCCCACTTCAAGTGAGCACCTCCAAATGCATTACCCCTCATGCTTAATCTGTCCTAACTTGTATTTTTCTCAGATACTCTGCTTCCTCCCCCAGAACTGAAGAAGAGCTCTGTGTAGCTCAGAAACCTGTATCTTCCACCAACAGAAGTTGGTCCTTTAGGAAATATTACCTTACCTACCTTATCTTTAAAAAGGAGAATCTTGAGGAGGAATAAGGAAGTTACATATCCTCTATTTTTTGGCACTGATGCAACAACTACTAGAATACTGTGTCCAGTTTTGGTGTCTACAATTCAACAAAAATATTGATGAATTGGAGAGGGTTCAGAGAAGAACCACGAGAGTTATTAAAAAGATTAGAAAACATAGATTATAGTGAAAAACTCAAGAAGTTCAATCTATTTTTCTTAACAAAGAGAAGTTAGAGGTGACTTGATCAGTCCAGACATAACTGTACACTACAATAAACACCCACGGCTGGGTCCCCCCTCATAGGGTCCCAGAACCCAGTTTCCATCCCACGCCCGAATGTATACACTGCAATTTTATATCCCCACAGTCTGAGACCCATGTGCCCAAGTCAGCTGACATAGGCCAGCCATTGGTGTTTTATAGCAGTGTAGACATACTCTATAAGTACCGACATAGGGAGCAGAAATTTGAACATAAAAGGCTCTTCAGACTAGCAGATAAATGTACAATATTCAATGGCTAGAAGATGAAGTTGGGCAACTTCAGACTAGAAGTAATCCACACATTTTTAACCCTGAGGGCAATTAAGGCAATTACCATTGGAACAAGTTACCAGGGGCTGGAGTGGATTCTTTCATCACTGGAAATTTTTAAATCAAGATTGGATAGTTTTATAGAACATATGCCCTAGTTCAACTACAGCTGTTGGACTTAAAGCAGGAATTAATTCAGGAAAATCATTTGGCCTGTATTATGAGGGAGCTCTGACTAGATGATAACACTGGTCCCTTCTGGCCTTAAAATCTATGAACTTCTTCCACAGGCGGTAGCCCCTATTCCCCCATGACAACATAGCTCTGCTGGAGAATTAAAGTTTGTTACCAGACTCTTCCACTGGCTGTGGTTGTTATCAGGACCTTCCTTGAAGGAAGGTCACCTACCATGGAGGGGGTCAACTGAGAAGATTATTAAGCTGCAGGCTATATTATCTCTTCTAGACCACCCCCAAAAATTCAGTGGGTGCATAATATGGTCCTCCTCAAGATCTGCCTTCCCCCAATGTGGTCTTGTTCCCTGACCACCCCTTCCCTATATATGAACACCACCTCTCAGAGTTCTGCACAGGATCCTCACAGCTTGGATCACTCATGGAATGGTGAGATATCCATGTGGAAGTGATCCACCACGGCTAGATCTAGGGGACAGCTCTGAAAAGGATTCCTGGCCACATGAGAATTTGCTAACTATCTAGCACAACAACTATCTAGTTATGTTCTAAATTATCATGACAGGGCCATGCTCTACCCTCATGCAGCCCAGTTTACTTCATTTGATTTGCATTCATGTAATGAAGGGCAGAACTGGGCCCCATAAAACCTGAAAATTACATCATGGTACTTCATTTTCAAAATGTTTAATAGCTTCACATATAAGTACAGAGTAAATTCAAATAATATGTATAATTGTTAATGTCTAGTCATTAGCCTTTGTTATGAAGTACACAGTAGTTCATGGTTATATTCAAATTTCACTGAACAGTCCAGGCAGATAATCTAATCTAAGATTGCCTTCTGCACAATGACATCTGGAAAAATGCACATAAGAGGCAATGGCACATTGAGATAAAAATGACTGATGTGAAATGATGGGTACACAGTACCTAACTGGAGCTTTGAAATACCAAAAAAGGGGGGAAAAGCAACTACTACATTTCAATATACTTTAAAAATACCCTAAATAATCCAATTAATTTTAAAATTGTACTGTCACATTATAAACTAAAGCGAAAATAAGGTGACTATTTATTGTCCAGGTGAGAGGGATAAACCAAGCAAACATACTGTAAGCAGTGAAAAGCAAATTAGACTTAAAAAATCAAAATAAAAACAAAGTGAACAATGTAGGTGCTATTTGAAACACATATTTCATTAAAAAAATTAAAACTTTCCTTAACTATGATTTCTAGTTTGTCAGTTGCTAGTGCTTTTCTAGTGCAGTTCTTTTTGCATTAGCTCAGTGATGCAAACTGGGTTGCCAAACCAGCAAAGGAAATTGTGGTGTTGTTTTTTTAAATCCCTCTTGACAAGGGAAAATAAATCTTGGAAACATTTCTCTTGGCCTAAACATTTGGTAAAAATAAGCTCTGACAGAAGCCTAAGTTTGGGGCTCAGTTTGAAATGTCTGAATCCCTTGAAAGTATAATAGTCAAACTGCTAGAAGTTGTTCTTAGGATGGAGATGAGAATTAATAATTAGAATACAGGGCCAGATCTCCCAGCTCTTCAGAAAAAAAAATCAGTGGGGAGAGGCTAATGAACACCCTCCCCTTTCCTTTCTGTGGTGCTCGGGAGCACACAACACTCACCTGTGTGCCTCAGCACCTGATACTGTCAACAATACAGGTCTCAGATTCCCTATGGTGATGTTGGATAGGTGCCTGCAACTCTTTTACTTATAAAGGGAATTAACATCCGTAATGCCTCAATGTGGCTAGGCCCTGTAAACATTCACTGGCATGCCTTGGGAGCATCTAGGAAAAAAACTGAGCTAGTCTGTGCAAGGGGTCTAATTGAAAATTACCAAATTATTAACAATGTACAACCAATATACTGAAATCACCACCTTTACTTAACAATTTAGAAAAACATGATGCAACAGATTGAGATTAATTAAATGTCACAATCACTTTAAATCACTAGGGGGCACTTCAATAAATCAATAAATAAATGCTGCTTACAGTAGTAAATGAAACTTAACTAATTCACATATACGCTGGCACAATTTACCTTTCCCCTGAGTGTGCACTCCTCTCAATGTCAGAGTTCTAAACACTCGCTTGGGTGGGTGTGCTTGAAGATCTGCAAGATGGGGACAGTTGGTCCAGGAAAGCATCTCAGCTGAGGCAACAAGGGGCAGAGCGAGTCTATAACCAGATCATTCCAAGCTGCAAAACCCGTCTGAAGATGGGAGTTGTTATTACCAGTGGTCAGCTATCCTGGATCCTGGCTAGACAATAAGACCTCTTTGTCTCTTAGCCTCAGGGAAACCCATTACAGTCGCTTTGCTGTCCGCCTTCCCCTGCAAGCACTTTCCCAAACAAAGATGGTGGTTACTCGTGCTGTCTTCACTATGGGCTAACCTCAGTCAGCTCTGGGCACAGCAACAGTCTCTGTTCTGCCCAATAGCTTCCATGTCTCTCTGCTTGGTCCAAACCCTAGCAGTTTCTCAGTAGCAGCTTCTGGCTTTCTGGCAGCAGTTTAGCAGCAGCTCCTGACTTGTTCAGGGCAGCACAAAGCAATCTCCACTCCCCTGACAAGAATCTCAGCTCCCCACCAAGATGGAGCCCAATGCATACTCTTCCTGCATCCCGAAGAAATGTCTCTTCCCCAAGGCATCTTGGGAGGTGTAGTCTCCAAGACTGAATTGCAGCACTCAGGATCTTCCTAACTGTTATACTCACAAGTCCAGAGGCCCCTTAAGAAGGAGGTGCCTACACTAGGATAGAGAATCACTATGTAATGGATCTATCTTGTTCTATATATTTTCATTTGTGGAGAGAGGAAATGGATGAGGGAATTGTCCCCTGGTGGCAATGTTTGTCCCCTCAATGCTGTGGAATTCAGGTATCCGCATGGGATCTACACTATGGAGAGGACAATGGAAGTAATAGAACCTGAAACTTCCTTGGAAAACTCTAGTGGTCACAGTGAAAGGCAAATCATGTCTCTCCTCACCTAGGCCCCTGTGCTTGCATACTTCCTCACACTGCACATTCCATTCCCAGATGGATCTGTGGACCAATGAAGATCCTTTTCAGGGTTCCAAAATAAAGGTGGGGAACACTGCCATGGAGGTTGTTTATTTTCCCTGCAAAAGTGTTGTGATCCATTCATGAACTGGAGTAGCATAATGAAAAAGAATTAGAACGTTTCATGTGTAGCTCTCAATGCAGTTTACCAAGGTGGGTAAATATAATTGTCTGTATTTTAGAAGTGGTGAAAATGAGCCACTGAAAGAGTAGACTATGAAGTACATAGTGCCTTGGGTGTACAAAAGCAGGAAATAAGCCAGAAGATGAGAGTATACCAGACACTGAGATCAATCAATGCCGAGGAGGAAATGAGAGAAGGTATTAATCCAGGGCCTTAAGATTTTTCTTGTCAGCAGAAACAAAGCTCAATAAATCTGAATAATAAACTCATCCAGCTTAGACTTCACATTGAGAGGAAGTGCCTATTTCCCCTTAGTCATAATTAATTACATAATACCTCCAGGATAATTTCTTTAAGCAAGTTAGGTAGGAATATCAGCTTTAAAACTGGCTTCATGGAACATCTTCATCTTCCATATCGGACTGTCATTCAGCAAGCCATTTTCTGACCAAAGAGCACCACCACCACTGCCTGATATTCAATCAGGATTTATATGAATATTAACAAGATGGTGACACCGCCTTAATTTTTCAGGGCTATAGCAGTTTTGTAGAAAGAGCTCCAGCGAGCACCAACTTTCGGAGAAGAGGAAAATTAAAAAATATGGAGGAACAATAGTACATCGAGACAGTAAGTAAAGGAAGTGGCATGATAATGTGGTCCACACATAGGTTATAAAATGCTTGACTGAAACAAACATTTTTGGAGCATGATGGTGAAGCAAGCTGGGGTGCATGGATAGAGATGTGTCTGAACTCTCACCACTGCACCAGGTAATGTAATGTTGGGAGAAGCAGTTTCAGTTGCCATGACCTGGTCAATTCACAGAATATGAATTAGTAATGAAGCAAAATACAGTACTGTGCCAGGACTAACAAGTAATAGGTATAGCCTTCCTATACCTTATGATGTCTTTGCAGAAAAATATTTTTAAACAAACAAAAAAACCTGGTAGGAACTATGTAAGGCCTCTGTGAATCAATTTTAAAGCAAATTATGAACACAGGGTACTTGATCACCAGCTGAAAGATCACTAAAAACAGCAGAAAAATCAGTTCTATCCAATTTTGCTTTTTGGCTGAAAACCACATTTTTGTAATTATGGAGTTTGGGTTTTGACAAAATCATGGAAAACAGGCATTTTTCACAAAAAAAAGTTTTGTTGAAAGCCCAAAACTCTCTCTAAAAATAGCTTTGATGGACATTTTCCAACCAGCTCTAATATAGAGAAAAGTGCCATAATCATTCTAACACTAATGAGGTGTGCTTGGATATGAATGGAAATGACCAGTAAAAAGAAATACTAATGTGGGCCAAATTCTCTGACCTATAATGAGGCAGCTCCATTGAAGTAATTCCCAGCAGAGAATTTGGCCTGTGTCTTTTTTCTAAACCTAACTAACTAATTTTAAAAACAATAGGTTCTGTTAATCACTTTGTTAATCCTATTCTACAGACGTGCAAATCTATTGATTACAATGGAGTTACAGTAATGAATTAGGCACAAGTTATTACTAAAAAGCCTCTGAGATATGTTACTGTCGATGTGTCAAAAGAATAGTAAATATGGCAGGCGACCAGCTTGGCTTAAAGGTGAAATCCTAGTGGATCTTAAACATAAAAAAGAAGCTTACAAGAAGTGGAAGGTTGGACATATGACCAGGGAAGAGTATAAAAATATTGCTCAGGCATGTAGGAATGAAATCAGGAGGGCCAAATCGCACCTGGAGCTGCAGCTAGCGAGAGATATCAAGAGTAACAAGAAGGGTTTCTTCAGGTATGTTGGCAACAAGAAGAAAGCCAAGGAAAGTGTGGGCCCCTTAATGAATGAGGGAGGCAACCTAGTGACAGAGGATGTGGAAAAAGCTAATGTACTCAATGCATTTTTTGACTCGGTCTTCACTAACAAGGTCAGCTCCCAGACTGCTGCGCTGGGCATCACAACATGGGGAATAGATGGCCAGTCCTCTGTGGAGAAAGAGGTGGTTAGGGACTATTTAGAAAAGCTGGATGTGCACAAGTCCATGGGGCCGGACGAGTTGCATCCGAGAGTGCTAAAAGAATTGGCGGCTGTGATTGCAGAGCCATTGGCCATTATCTTTGAAAACTCGTGGCAAACGGGGAAAGTCCCAGATGACTGGAAAAAGGCTAATGTAGTGCCAATCTTTAAAAAAGGGAAGAAGGAGGATCCTGGGAACTACAGGCCAGTCAGCCTCACTTCAGTCCCTGGAAAAATCATGGAGCAGGTCCTCAAAGAATCAATCCTGAAGCACTTACATGAGAGGAAAGTGATCAGGAACAGTCAGCATGAATTCACCAAGGGAAGGTCATGCCTGACTAATCTAATCGCCTTCTGTGATGAGATTACTGGTTCTGCAGATGAAGGGAAAGCAGTGGATGTATTGTATCTTGACTTTAGCAAAGCTTTTGACACGGTCTCCCATAGTATTCTTGTCAGCAAGTTAAAGAAGTACGGGCTGGATGAATGCACTATAAGGTGGGTAGAAATTTGGCTAGATTGTCGGGCTCAACGGGTAGTGATCAATGGCTCCATGACTAGTTGGCAGCCGGTGTCAAGTGGGGTCGGTCCTGGGGCCGGTTTTGTTCAATATCTTCATAAATGATCTGGAGGATGGTGTGAATTGCACTCTCAGCAAATTTCCGGATGATACTAAACTGGGAGGAGTGGTAGATACACTGTAGGGCAGGGATAAGATACAGAGGACCTAGACAAATTGGAGGATTGGGCCAAAAGAAATCTGATGAGGTTCAATAAGGATAAGTGCAGGGTCCTGCACTTAGGACGGAAGAAACCAATGCACAGCTACAGACTAGGGACCGAATGGCTAGGCAGCAGTTCTGCAGAAAAGGACCTAGGGGTGACAGTGGATGAGAAGCTGGATATGAGTCAACAGTGTGCCCTTGTTGCCAAGAAGGCCAATTGCATTTTGGGATGTATAAGTAGGGGCATAGCGAGCAGATCGAGGGACGTGATTGTCCCCCTCTATTCGACATTGGTGAAGCCTCATCTGGAGTTCTGTGTCCAGTTTTGGGCCCCACACTACAAGAAGGATGTGGAGAAATTGGAGAGAGTCCAGCGAAGGGCAACAAAAATGATTAGGGGTCTGGAACACATGACTTATGAGGAGAAGCTGAGGGAACTGGGATTGTTTAGTCTGCAGAAGAGAAGAATGAGGGGGGATTTGATAGCTGCTTTCAACTACCTGAGAGGTGGTTCCAGAGAGGATGGTTCTAGACTATTCTCAGTGGTAGAAGAGGACAGGACAAGGAGTAATGGTCTCAAGTTGCAGTGGGGGAGGTTTAGGTTGGATATTAGGAAAAACTTTTTCACTAGGAGGGTGGTGAAACACTGGAATGTGTTACCTAGGGAGGTGGTAGAATCTCCTTCCTTAGAAGTTTTTAAGGTCAGGCTTGACAAAGCCCTGGCTGGGATGATTTAATTGGGGATTGGTCCTGCTTTGAGCAGGGGGTTGGACTAGATGACCTCCTGAGGTCCCTTCCAACCCTGATATTCTATGATTCTATTCTATGATTCTATGATACTGTAATATTATGTAGTAGGGATATCAAAAAAAGAGTCGATTTTATTACCTGCAGCTCTAAAGACAGTGTGGCTGTTAATAACACAGGAGGTTTTGCTTACCCACTGTTTCACACTTCACTGTTTGTTTATGGATCAAATTTAGAGTTCTGTTTTTAACTTTGAAAGTCAGAAAGGATGCTTTGTATTAGAAAAAACATTGCACTGATTTAATTAATTATTTTAATTTGGGAATTATTCAGTTTTATGTTTTAAAGGATTTTTTAAACACTTGGGGTACCTAGCATGTTATGCTAGCTATATAACAAAAACAATTACAGGTTAACCCTATCATTCTTTCATTTACTTTGCAATAGAGATGTTCAAATAATGGATTTTTCGGTTGATTGGCAATTCTGAATTATTGAGAAAATAAATTGTTTTGGGTTGAACCAAACCCAATTTTTGTTCAAAATTTTTGGCAAATCTAAAGGATGGAAACAATTTTTGAACAAAATATTTTGTTTTGATTTCAAGCATTTTTAAAAAAATATTTTTGTATTTTAAAAATAAAATTAAACGAAATGTCTAATTGAAAAGTCATTTTCAATAAAAAACAAAATGTTTCATTTTGAAAATGTAAATATGTTTTGATATTTTCTGACTTTTTTTTTGGTTACACAAACAATCTTATGAAAATGACATGACTTTGCAAATTGTCTCACTGTTTGCAAATTTGCATGTTTTGCCAAAAAAAGTTTTAAATGAAAAATTTCACCCAACTCTACTTTCTAATACAATGTTTGTTCTATTGGGTATATTAATACTTACCTATTATGCAGTACTTCTTATCTGTAGATATCAAAACACTCTAAAAAGTATCCTTATCCACATTTTATAGAAATAGAAATGTTGGCACCAGGAGACTAAATAACTTGTCCAAGGACATGCAAGAGGCCAAAGACAGATCTAGGAATAGAACCCTACTCTCTTGGGTCACTGTGCAGTACTTATTCTACCGGATTAAAAAACAGACACATGAAAAAACACAGTGAATACATCTGAATTCTATAGTAAAGATTGATGACTATATGAAAATGAAAATGTACAAAAAAATCTTGTGTGTCATGATCTTAAGTGCTCAGAAATGATAAATATGTGGTACAACGGTATTTCAAATCTGAAATAACTATGATAGAGAAAAGGTGGTGAATACTAACATCCACACAGGTCACAGATGGGTGGAAAAAATAGTCTTTGTGAATAATTTAAACAAAAATATTGTCAAGCTAGCAATGAACAAGGGTTTTAGCAATGTTAGGCCTCAAACTTCCGGATGCTTCAAAAAAATAAGCCTTGCAAAATTAAGCTTATATTTGTGATCAGGATGCACTGCAAGCAAATAACATTTTGTGCTTACTCCTATGTACTTATCAAACCCACATTACCCACAATTAAGACCCAGTTGGCTACAGGAGATAAATAGGCCTAAATTATACTACTAACTAACAATTGGCTACAAGAAAATAAGTATGCATAAATTATACAGTTTAGGCGACCACAGTAACCACATTAACAATAAAAAGAAAAAGAGTACTTGTGGCACCTTAGAGACTAACAAATTTATTTGAGTATAAGCTTTTGTGAGCTACAGCTCACTTCATCAGATGTATCCGAATAAATTTGTTATCTAAGGTGCCACAAGTACTCCTTTTCTTTTTGCGGATACAGACTAACATGGCTGCTACTCTGAAACCTGTCACATTAACAATGTGGTCCACACTGATTGGTTGGTCTGTTTTAAAGCATGGCTAACAGACCAGATAAAAATTACAAAGGCACAAAACCCGTGTGTTCTTGGTCATAAGAAATACCTGCCCCACACCCCCTGTACCGAAGGGACATGAACTTCTTGACTATCTGTACCTGGCCAGTACGGAACACAGCCTACTGAAGGGTAACGTATTTTCGGACAAATGCAGGGTAAGATTATAGAGTAAAGAAGTTTGGTTGCTTGAGCTGAATGGAGCTTAGTTGTCTCGATACTGTAGTGTAAAACCAGTGGTAGCTAACTGGTGAATGAAAACTTTACATATGTTTGTCTTCAAGGCTTTCAGTATAACCTATCAGGATCCATGTATGTAGGGTTGTTCTTCATTAGCTCCTTGATGAATAGTAACTGTAAGTGTACTTGTGCTTGTCTTCAGTATAGCCTGCCATTTATATTAATTCTTATCCAATGCTGGTCTTCGCTCTTTCTTTTCTTATTTTGTCTTGTCTTTATAGTCAAAATTATTAAAAACCTTTTTTGAGGAATAACTAGTAGTTCTTGTTTATATTATAAGGTCACTACTTGACCCCATTACATCTGTGTTGGGTGGTGGGAAGTACCCAACATCCAGGGCTAAATTAGGGCCCTGAGGTGTGCCTCCTTATTCCTTTATCTCCGCAGTCTTCACTACCGAGATCACATTTCAACTTTATCTGTATTTAATATGATTTTGCATATTAAATTGCATCAGAGCAAGTTCTCTAAAAGATAAAATATGCTTGTATATTTAATGAGCACATTTGTTTACAAATTTATAAAACTGAGAAAAGAGATTAGTTTTTACTTCCATAAATAAAGTAAGTTTTGCTTGCATGGGAAATAAGTAGGTTAAAATCTTTGAGAGGAAGTACTCTTATTCACTTATTTTCTTAATTATATTGTTGAAATTATTTGTTAAAAATTATTTGTCCTAAAATTAATGAACAGTTAAGCTATTTTTATATCTACTAAATACATATTTTATACAGTTTTCAGTATCTCAGACACTCAAGCTTGTAGCTGCTGGGACACTGAAGAAGAAATGAAGCTGTTAAAGAAATCATCTGAACCCTAAGAGCCAAACTGGAGTATGAATTTACTTACTACTGTTTTAAAATGTGCCGCTGCACAGACACACAATGGCACAGACAACTATTGTTGAGCAAAATCATGCAGTAATTGCTTCAGCTATGTCTGGTGATAATGCAGGGATAACTGAAAGAGTAAAAATGGCTAATAATGAGTTATTTGCTGGATGGTTTAAAATAATCTACTTTAAGAGATACACTAGAGAATACATACATGCTGTTAAGCATGATTCAGAGCATGCAAGCCAAGCCTATTGCCTTCCTCTTACAGCATTTGAACACGTCTAAATCAAAGAGAGCATTTAAATCACCTTGAATGCTGGCGGTCACTGCAGTACTGAATGTCCTGGCCAGAGTCCATGAGGTTTTGTTTTCAGTGGTCTAAGATTGGTCTGATGAATTTGGACCCAATGGTGGGTTTTTTTTGTTTTTGTTTTTGTTTTTTTTTAATTTGGTGATTACTGCATATGCACTAGCAATGTGGAGAGGGCATGTCAATTTCTATGGTAGGAATAGCAGAACTTGTTTGTCTCATTGTTTAGATGGCCAAATGATTCACTGCTCTGAAACCACACTTCCTTGGTCCAGGCAGGCTCTGACAGTCACTAATCCACTGTTGAGTGACTACCAACAATGCCATTGGTACCTCTCAGTGAGTTTAGTGCTATAAATGAGTGCTCTGACATTGTTTAGGGGGGAGGGATAGCTCAGTGGTTTGAGTGTTGGTCTGCTAAACCCAGGCTTGTGAGTTCAATCCTTGAGGGGGCCATTTAGGGATTTGGGGTAAACATTGGGGATTGGTCCTGCTTTGACCAGGGGGTTGGACTAGATGACCTCCTGAGGTCCCTTCCAACCCTGATATTCTATGTTTCTACGGGCTCTAATACTGCTTTAAAGTGTGTTGGGGGGGGAACAGAGTGTCTAAAGTTGAAATCTTAAGACAATATTTAGAGACTTGTAAATAAAATTGGGATTATTTTCAGAATTTCTGAACTCCCAGAAATCCCAGAGGATACCTCTTGAAAATCAGTTTTAACCAGTTACATTTGCGAACTGGACTAAAAACACCAAGTCTTTGCTCACCCAATTCAGCATTTATATAGTAACAACTTTTATATACTGTTGGTCTTGACTGATTTCTACAGATTCTCTTCTTCTTTTTCCCAGGTTGCAGTTTTGGCTCCTTCCTTGTTATCTTTTTATTATAACTGTAGCTTTGTGGGAAGAAGAGTCCTTGATGATAACAGCAGAACATACTGTAGTTTAAGTAAAGAAAACATATTAAGGCTTAAAAAAATTACTTTGGGGAATGAATCACATTCACTGATCTAAGATAAGTTATGTCTGAACATCTAGGCAAAAAGGCCAGAATCCTCAAAGGTATTTAGGGGAGTAATTACAACTGAAATCAAAAAGAGTTAGGCATGGTCACAGGGTGACTGGCCCCTTTAAGTGGGAGTTGGGTCCAGTATACCTATGACTCATCAGCTGCCTCCCACTTGGGTTTAAGTGAAGGTATGTAGGCCTAAGAAGGAGGCAGAGAGAAAGGGGCAGATGAGTGCTATCTGGAAAAGAGATTGAATGAGTCAGGAGGGGCAGGTGAGAGCTGCCTGAAAACAGAGAGGAGACAGAAGTCTGTCTTAGCTCTGGTACTATTGTATATTTAGTGAGGTCTGCCAGGGTCTGTTTTAGCTCTGGTACTACTGTATATTTTCATTTATAACTTGGATAATGGAGTGAAGGGTGTGCTTATAAAATTTTCAGATGAAGAAGCTTTGAGGGGTTGCAAGTACTCATAGAATCATAGAATATCAGAGTTGGAAGGGACCTCTGGAGGTCATCTAGTCCAACCCCCTGCCCAGAGCAGGAGCAATCGCAACTAAATCATCCCAGCCAGGGCTTTGCAAGCCTGACCTTAAAAACTTGTAAGGAAGGGGATTCCACCATCTCCCTAGGTAACACATTCCAGTGTTTCACCACTCTCCTAGTGAAAAAGTTTTTCCTAATATCCAACCTAAATCTCCCCCACTGCAACTTGAGACCATTACTCTTTGTCCTGTCATCTGCTATCACTGAGAATAGTCTAGACCCATCCTCTTTGGATCCACCTTTCAGGTAGTTAAAAGCAGCTATCAAATCTCCCCTCATTCTTCTCTTCCGCAGACTAAACAATCCCTGTTCCCTCAGCCTCTCCTCATAACTCATGTGTTCCAGACCCCTAATCATTTTTGTTGCCCTTCTCTGGACTCTCTCCAATTTCTCCACATCCTTCTTGTAGTGTGGGGCCCAAAACTGGACACAGTACTCCAGATGAGGCCTCACCAATGTCGAATAGAGGGGAACGATCACGTCCCTCGATCTGCTGGCAATGCCCCTACTTATACATTCCAAAATGTCATTGGCCTTCTTGGCAACAAGGGCACACTGTTGACTCATATCCAGCTTTTCGTCCACTGTCACCCCAAGGTCCTTCTCTGCAGAACTGCTGCCTAGCCATTAGGTCCCTAGTCTGTAGCGGTGCATGGGATTCTTCCGTCCTAAGTGCAGGACTCTGCACTTGTCCTTGTTGAACCTCATCAGATTTCTTTTGGCCCAATCCTCCAATTTGTCTAGGTCCCTCTGTATCCTACTTTGCAGGACAGGATTAGAATAGTACAAATAACTATGTGTAAGCTAGGGTTAAATCAAATTTTGAATTTACTTCTGGAAGCAGTGAGATTAACACTTCTGTTAATGAGGTTCACAATTTTGGCATTTTCTTTGTTTATTATTCTACATGGAACATT
Source organism: Lepidochelys kempii (assembly GCF_965140285.1). Lineage (NCBI taxonomy): Eukaryota > Metazoa > Chordata > Testudines > Cheloniidae > Lepidochelys > Lepidochelys kempii. The sequence continues at coordinate 86,002,851 of NC_136380.1, forward strand.
GCATTAGTTGTCATTTTGTTCTTAACTAGGAATAGTTAGTGGATTGAATACATCTGTCATCTACATGGAGGAAAGGAAAGAAATACTTTTTTTTTTTTTTGCTTTTGGAGAAGACTGGGATTTTCTCTTTGAGCAGCAGTTCATAGATTTATAAATTATAGATCCCAAGACCAGAAGGGAACACTGTGATCATCTAGTCTGACCTGCTGTATAACATAGGCCATAGAACTTCCCCGAAATAATTCCTAGAGCATAGATTTTAGGAACATATATACATATAATCTAAATTTAAAAATTGTCAGTGATGGAGAATCCACTATGACCCTTGGTAAATTGTTCCAATGGTTCATTACTCTCACTTAGAAATGTATGCCTTATTTCTAGTCTGAATTTGTTTCAACTTCAACTTCCAGCCACTATGTCATGTTCCATTTTCTCTGCTACACTGAAGAGCCCCTTATTAAATATTTGTTCCCCATGTAGGATCTCATAATCAAGTTACCCCTTACACTTTTTTTTGTTAAGTGAAATAGATTGAGCTCCATGAGTCTATCACTACGAGGAATCATTCTTGAGGCCCTTCTCTGAACCCTCTCCAATTTATGAACATGAAGTGAAGGCAGGGAACTGTGGACTCCAGAACTGGACACAGTATTCTAGAAGTTGTCAAATCAATGCCAAATATGGAGGTAAAATAACTACTCATATTTGAGAGTCCTCTATTTATGCATCCAGGGATTGAATTAGCCCTTTGGCCACAGTGTCGCACTTGGAGCTTATGTTCAGCTGATTGTTCACTATCACCCCTGCATCTTTTTCAGTCACTGGTGTGACAGACCGATAATATGAACCTTATGGAATTAAAATAAACTGTATTAGATTAAATTAAAATTATTGAATTAGAGATAATACCTAGGGTTAATAAAATGCAAATATTTATGTACTATTGTGAGATTGTATGGAACTTCTATAGCAGGAAGACAAGATATATGCAGTCTCTGGAAGGTACTTTAGGAACTTCAAAGGTCTTTTTGCAACAATATATATTAAGTGGATTTCCTATGAAGTACTTTGAGGTGAGGGGAATGCAATTTTTCCCTTCTGAAACCAACATTTTTTAGATACTCTGGGGAGAGACCTATTATGTACCAATTATCAGAGCAAAGACTTCTGAACTGTATAATGGGTGAACTAAACGTTATGAACATGCTGGTTTTGAGCGGAAGCTGTGATGAACTTCTGACCTCAAGGACATCCCTTGTGTGGGTCTGAAAAACTACTCCTGCTGGAGGACATGGTACGATTGGTATGATCTCTGGAAAGCTTATTAGTATGAGTGTAGGTTCTTTTATTGTTTTTTAATGTTTTCTCTGTAATGTTTTGTACCTTAAGAACAAAGTAGGCTTGCTTAGAAAGAACTGTGTGGTAACTTATAAATGTGGCAATTACAGCTGTTAACCATCTCTAAAGGGAAAGCAAGCAGGTATCCTTGGACAGCCTATCTGTGCTAGGAAATTCACAGTGAAGGCAGGGAACTGTGCAGCCTGGAAATACTCTGTTAGAAGGGAGAGATATGTGGATCTCCACCCAAGAGAGGCAAGGGGAGCTGGAAGCCTGAGACTGGGTTCACAGCTGTACCACTGAGGGGAAATATAGATGCAGTTGCCCTGAACTCCCCTGATATCCTTCATTTTTTGTTTGTAGATGAAAATATTTACATATAGCCATATTAAAACGCATATTGTTTGCTTGTGCCCAGCTTACCAAGTGTCCCAGATTGCTCTCTATCAATGATCCGTATTCTTCATTATTTACCACTCTCACAATGTTCATGTCACCTACAAACTTTATCAGTGATAGTTTTATGTTTTCTTCCAGGCCATTAATAAAAATGTTAAATAGCCTAAGCCCAAGAATCAAAATGTATTGAACACACTAGATACATACCCATTCTATGATGATCCCACATTTTCAAATACATTTTGAGACCTATCAGTAAGCCACCTTTTAATCCATTTAACTTTTCTTTTTTAAAAATCAAAATGTCATGTGGTACCAACCCAAATGCCTTACAGAAGTGTAAGTATCAATGCTATTACCTCTATCAACCACCCTTGTAATCTCAATTCAAAAAAAGAGATTGAATTCATTTGATGAGATCTATTTGCCTGAAACCCATGTTGATTGCCATTAATTATATTGCCCTTCTTTAAGTCTTTATTAATTGAATTAATATCAGCTGCTACATTATCTTGCCCAGGATCAATACCAGACTGACAGGTCTATAATTATTCAGGTCATCCCATTTACTGTTTTTAAAAATTGGCACATTAGCTTTCTTCTAGCCTTCTGGAATATAATTAGGCTTTCAACTATATGTAATAAAATGAGGAGGGGGATGGAAACTTGGTTCTTTCATGGCCCTAGTAATTATGACTAGAGTGGGACAATTTTTTTTCTGGAATAGTAATTTGTAAAATAAAATGTAGTTTGGGATTGTCATAAATATAAAGGGAAGGGTAACCACCTTTCTGTATGCAGAACTATAATATCCCTCCTGGCCAGAGGCAAAACCCCTTCACCGGTAAAGGGTTAAGAAGCTAAGATAACCTCGCTGGCACCTGACCAAAATGACCAATGAGGAGACAAGATACTTTCAGAGCTGGGGAGGGGGGAACAAAGGGTCTGTATGTCTGTGTGATGTTTTTGTTGGGAACAGAACAGGAATGGAGTATTAGAACTTGTTAGTAAGTAATCTAGCTAGATATGCATTAGATTTCCTTTTGCTTAAATGGCTGGTAAATAAGCTGTGCTGAATGGAATGTATATTCCTGTTTTTGTGTCTTTTTGTAACTTAAGGTTTTGCCTAGAAGGATTCTCTATGTTTTGAATCTGATTACCCTGTAAGGTATTTACCATCCTGATTTTACAGAGGTGATTCTTTTACTTTTTCTTTAATTAAAATTCTTCTTGTAAGATCCTGATTGCTTTTTCCTTGTTCTTAAGATCCAAGGGTTTGGGTCTGTGTTCACCTATGCAAATTGGTGAGGATTTTTATCAAGCCTTCCCCAGGAAAGGGGGTGTAGGGCTTAGGGGGGGTATTTTGGGGGGAAGACGTCTCCAAGTGGGCTCTTTCCCTGTTCTTTGTTTAACACGCTTGGTGGTGGCAGCAAAGGGTTCAAGAACAAGGCAAAGTTTGTACCTTGAAGAAGTTTTTAACCTAAGCTAGTAGGAATAAGCTTAGGGGGTCTTTCATGCAGGTCCCCACATCTGTATGCTAGAGTTCAGAGTGGGGAAGTCACCAAATTGAAAAAATCAGTTATTTACTGAGCTCTAGTTATTGATCCGCAAGCTGACATGTTGTTTTAGTATTTTAGAATTTGCTGTTATATTCCCTGTTCCTTGCTGAATTATTATACGCCCAATAAAAACACTTTTATTCCCAACCAATTTCTCTCCTACCACAATGTCAAAAACTGCAACAACAACAAACAAAACGAGCAACTTCTCACTTTAGACCCAAATTGCATAAAGAACATAAGAAAAGCATGGAGATACTCTTCAGAACAGGTACTATAACATTAACTTGATTTTATATAATGTGCCTAAGCTAGTAATAGCAGTTCATGCTTTTAAGACTATCTGAAATGCATTAGTAAGTTCAGCTTTTGTTCACCAAGATAAGGCAAAGAGAAGCTGTTAGTAGCGGTTGCTAACTAAATAGTCTCTTACTTCTTTCAATAATTAGGTAGAGATTTATGAGTGCAGGTGACAGAACATTCATAGAACGTGGGGCAGCACTATGAACTTCATTAACAGTAGAAAACATATGATTCTGAGAGAGGTTAAATTAATTGTTTAGGATCATAAACAAAACTATTTTGGGGGGGGTGAGAGTGGAGTGAGGCGGCCATAGTAGACATTAACCTCTTTATGTCTCAAATCCTAAATCTGTAGAATGGGGATAATAACACTTATCTTACAGACTTGGTGAATTAGTAACTGAGAGTCTGTCCTTTCTAAAATGCCTTTAATTCCATGATCACAAAATACCACATAGCCTAATCCTGCTGCCATTAAAGTTAATGGGAATTTTGTCACTGATTTCAGTAGGAGTAGGATTTAGTCCCACAAGTACTTTGGTATAATCAAGTGAGACCCACAGTAGAACTACAAAGTAGTATTAAAAATATTTGCCAATGTCAACTGTAATGAAGTAATTATATCCTAAAATACTTGGCTTTTTATTATTAAGCTTGCTGGATATCATTGGAAAGAGTTAAACAAATACAATTTAACAAAACCAAAACCACAAAAAATGATGAAATGGAAATCCCCATTTGGCATATTTTTACACCATTGCCCTGTATGTCTTCCTCCATGCAAACACAAATATTCTTTTTCTTTTCCCAAGATCTTTTTTCCCAAGCCATGAGTGTGATTGATGCTTAAGCCATTCAGCTCACACAAAGGTTTTGCAGCAAACAGAATTTATAAGTACCTTTTGTCCTTCAGCTTTCCTATTCACTGTGACACACCCACTTCACTTGAAAAAAATAATTTTCTTCACTTTACACAGCACCTACAGTAAAACATATACTTTCAGCTCTTCTCTATGATTAAAACTTATTGCCTTTTGCAACTCCAATTCCCTCCAAGTGTCTGAATACTATGCCACCATATCACACTGTGATTTCATTGGTTTGAGAGCTTCTACACCTAGACATTTCCCAGTGAATCAAGCTCCCGCAAATTAATAACATTGTGCAGATCCGCTGTATTATATTTAGGTATTATCCCAATTGCAGTTTTGTATATAAATATGTTCACTTAACACTAAACACTAAAAAAGAATTAGTTAACCAGAAACAATGAGAAAATACTAAATGTTTTATTTATGTTTTTATTTATTTTAAAGGACTTTAGGCCAGATTCTACCTTTAGGGTATGTCTACACTACGAAATTAAGTCAAATTTATAGAAGTCAGTTTTTAAGAAATCGTTTTTATATAGTCGATTGTGTGTGTCCCCACACAAAATGCTCTAAGTGCATTAAGTGAATTAACTCGGTGGAGTGCTTACACAGTACCGAGTCTAGTGTCGACTTCCCGAGTATTGCACTGTGGGTAGCTATCCCACAGTTCCCGCAGTCTCCTCTGCCCGTTGGAATTCTGGGTTGAGATCCCAATGCCTGATGGGGCAAAAAAACATTGTTGCGGGTGGTTCTGGGTACATGTCATCAGGCCCTCCCTCCCTTCCTGCCTCTGTGAAAGCAACAGCTGAAAATCGTTTCACGCCTTTTTTCCTGAGTTACCTGCGCAAACGCCATACCACGGCAAGCATAGAGCCTGCTCAGCTCACTGTCACGTGTGTCTCCTGGGTGCTGGCAGACACAGCACTGCATTGCTACACAGCAGCAGCAACCCATTGCCTTGTGGCAGCAGACAGTACAATAGGCCTGAAAACTATCCTCATCATGTCCGAGGTGCTCCTAGGCAGATATGGGTGCAGGGACTAAATTAGGAGTGACTCGACCAGGTCATTCTCTTTAGTCCTGCAGGGAGTCCTACTGTACCATCTTATGGTGAGCACGCAGGAGATGTGGATGGCCAGCAGTACTATTGCACTATCTTCTGCCAAGAAGCCAGGAGATGGGGATGGATTGCAGTCCTTCTGCACCGTCTGCTGCCAGCCAAAGATGTAAAAGATAGATGGAGTGGATCAAAACAAGAAATAGACCAGATTTGTTTTGTATTAATTTGCTCCCCTCTCCCTCCTTCCCTCCCTCCCTCCCTCCATGAAGTCCTGCCTGAAATACTGGAGGAAGGGATAGCTTAGTGGGTTGAGCATTGGCCCGCTAAACCCAGGGTTTTGAGTTCAATCCTTGAGGGGGCCATTCTGTGTGACAGTTTTTTAGTTTCTCCTTGATGTAAAGTCACCCCCTTTGTTGATTTTAATTTGCTGTAAGCCAATCCTGTAAGCCATGTTGTCAGTCACCCCTCCCTCCGTCAAAGCAACAGCAGACAATCGTTACGCACCTTTTTTCTGTGCAGACGCCATACCACAGCAAGCATGGAGCCCGCTCAGATCACTTTTGCAATTAGGAGCACATTAAACACCACGCACATTATCCAGCAGTATATGCAGCACCAGAACCTGGCAAAGTGAAACCAGGCGAGTAGGCGATGTCAGTGCGGTGACGAGAGTGATGAGGACATGGACACAGACTTCTCTCAAAGCACGGGCCCTGGCAATGTGGGCATCATGGTGCTAATGGGGCAGGTTCATGCTGTGGAACGCCGATTCTGGGCTCAGGAAACAAGCACAGACTGGTGGGACTGCATAGTGTTGCAGCTCTGGGACGATTCCCAATGGCTGCGAAACTTTTGCATCCATAAGGGCACTTTCATGGAACTTTATGACTTGCTTTCCCCTGCCCTGAAGCGCATGAATACCAAGATGAGAGCAGCCCTCACAGTTGAGAAGCAAGTGGCAATAGCCCTGTGGAAGCTTGCAGACAGCTACCGGTCAGTCACTAATCAATTTGGAGTGGGCAAATCTATTGTGGGGGCTGCTGTGATGCAAGTAGCCAACACAATCAAAGATCTGCTGATATCAAGGGTAGTGACCCTGGGAAATGTGCAGGTCATAGTGGATGGCTTTGCTGCAATGGGATTCCCTAACTGTGGTGGGGCCATAGACAGAACCCATTTCCCTATCTTGGCACTGGAGCACCAAGCCGGCAAGTACATAAACTGCAAGGGATACTTTTCAGTAGTGCTGCAAGCACTGGTGGATCACAAGAGATGTTTCACCAACATCAACGTGGGATGGCCGGGAAAGGTTCATGACGCTCGCATCTTCAGCTGCAAGAAGGGACTTTATACCCAGACCAGAAAATAACCGTTGGGGATGTTGAAATGCCCACAGTTATCCTTGGGGACCCAGCCTACCCCTTAATGCCATGGTTCATGAAGCCGTACACAGGCAGCCTGGACAGTAGTCAGGAGCTGTTCAACTACAGGCTAAGCAAGCGCAGAATGGTGGTAGAATGTGCATTTGGACTTTTAAAAGTGCGCTGGTGCAGTTTACTGACTTGGTTAGACTTCAGCGAAACCAATATTACCACTGTTATCACTGCTTGCTGTGCACGCCACAATATCTGTGAGAGTAAGGGGGAGACATTTATGGCAGGGTGGGAGGTTGAGGCAAACCGCCTGGCCGCTGGTTATGCACAGGCAGACACCAGGGCGGGTAGAAGAGCACAGGAGGGCACGGTGCGCATTAGAGAAGCTTTGAAAATCAGTTTCATGACTGGCCAGGCTACGGTGTGAAAGTTCTTTTTGTTTCTCCTTGATGAACCCCCCCGCCCCTTGGTCCACTCTACTTCCCTGTAAGCTAACCACCCTCCCCTCCTCCCTTCGATCACCGCTTGCAGAGGTAATAAAGTCATTGTTGCTTCACATTCATGCATTCTTTATTAATTCATCACACAAATAGGGGGATAACTGCCAAGGTAGCCTGGGAGGGGTGGTGGAGGAGAGAAACACCAGGAGCGGTAGAGGAGGAGAGAAGGACAAGGCCACACAGCACTTTAAAAGTTTAAAACTTTAAAACTTATTGAATGCCAGCATTCTGTTGCTTGGGCAATCCTCTGGGGTGGGGTGGCCGGAGGCCGCCCCCACTGCTTTCTTGGGTGTCTGGGTGAGGAGGCTATGGAACTTGGGGAGGAGGGTGGTTGGTTACACAGGGGCTATAGCGGCAGTCTGTGCTCCAGCTGCGTTTCCTGCAGCTCAACCATATGCTGGAGCATATTAGTTTGATCCTCCAGCAGCCTCAGCATTGAATCCTGCCTCCTCTCATCACGCTGCCGCCACCTTTCAGCTTCAACCTTCTCTTCAGCCCGCCACTTACTCTCCTCAGCCCGCCACCTCTCCTCCCGGTCATTTTGTGCTTTCCTGCACTCTGACATTATTTGCCTCCACGCATTTGTCTGTGCTCTGTCAGTGTGGGAGGACAGCATGAGCTCAGAGAACATTTCATCACGAGTGTGTTTTTTTTTCTTTCTAAGCTTCACTAGCCTCTGGGAAGGAGAAGATCCTGTGATCATTGAAACACATGCAGCTGGTGGAGAAAAAAAAAGGGACAGCGGTATTTAAAAAGACACATTTTATAAAACAGTGGCTACACTCTTTCAGGGTAAACCTTGCTGTTAACATTACATACATAGCACATGTGCTTTCGTTACAAGGTGGCATTTTGCCTCCCCCCCACCACGTGGCTAGCCCCTCACCCCTCCCCGTGGCTAACAGCGGGGAACATTTCTGTTCAGCCACAGGCAAACAGCAGGAACGGGCACCTCTGAATGTCCCCTTAAGAAAAGCACCTATTTCAACCAGGTGACCATGAATGATATCACTCTCCTGAGGATAACACAGAGAGATAAAGAACAGATTATGTTTGAATGCCAGCGAACATACACTGCAATGCTTTGTTCTACAATGATTCCCGAGTACGTGCTATTGGCCTGGTGTGGTAAAGTGTCCTACCATGGTGGACAGAATAATGCTGCCCTCCCCAGAAACCTTTTGCAAAGGCTTTGGGAGCCGCAAATGCCAGGGCAAATTAATCATTAAACATGCTTGCTTTTAAATCATGTATACTATTTTAAAAGGTATAAACACCAGAGGTCCCTTCTCCGCCTGGCAGGTCTGGGAGGCAGCCTTGGGTGGGTTCGGGGGGTACTGGCTCCAGGTCCAGGGTGAGAAACAGTTCCTGGCTGTCAGGAAAACTGGTTTCTCCACTTGCTTGCTGTGATCTATCTACAACCTCATCATCATCATCATCTTCGTCGTCCCCAAAACCTGATTCTATTTTGTCTCCATCTCCATTGAAAGAGTCAAACAACATGGCTGGGGTAGTGGTGGCTGAACCCCCTAAAATGGCATGCAGCTCATCATAGAAGCGGCATGTTTGGGGCTCTGACCTGGAGCGGCCGTTTGCCTCTCTGGTTTTCTGGTAGGCTTGCCTCAGCTCCTTAAGTTTCACATGGCACTGCTTCGGGTCCCTGTTATGGCCTCTGTCCTTCATGCCCTGGGAGATTTTGACAAATGTTTTGGCATTTCAAAAACTGGAACAGAGTTCTGATAGCACAGATTCCTCTCCCCATGCAGCGATCAGATCCCATACCTCCCGTTCGGTCCATGCTGGAGCTCTTTTGCGATTCTGGGACTCCATCATGGTCACCTCTGCTGATGAGCTCTGCACTCACCTGCAGCTTGCCACGCTGACCAAAGAGGAAATTGAAATTGAAATGTTCGTGGGCCTTTTCCTGTCTACCTGGCCAGTGCATCTGAGTTGAAAGTGCTGTCCAGAGCGGTCACAATGGAGCACTCTGGGATAGCCCCGGAGGCCAATACCATCTAATTGCGCCACAGTACCCCAAATTCAATCCAGCAAGGCCGATTTCAGTGCTAATCCCCTTGTCAGGGGTGGAGTAAGGAAATCGATTTTAAGAGCCCTTTAAGTCGAAAAAAAGTTCTTCGTCATGTGGACAGGTGCAGGGTTAAATCGATTTAACACTGCTAAATTCGACCTCAACTCCTAGTATAGACCAGGGCCTAGTCATAATGGACTAGACCCACAAAGGGACTTAGATGCCTAACTTTCACTTTAGGTGCCTGAACCAAACAGTCTGACTCCACTGAGATCCTCAAAACTCCCATTTTGTGGCTGTCTAACCCTAAAGGCACCTGATTTCTCTAAGCTCTATATTCTCTATATTCTCCAAGACCTATATTTCTGTTGCTGGGCAAAAACACCTATCTCCTGATTTCACCAAGCTGCTTTGTGCCCGAGTTAGTAATCAGATCAGGAATTTGGGGGCTTGTTGGTATGTGTCCCCTAGAGCCCAGTGGTTAGGGCACTGACCTAAGAGGCAAGAAACTTGCTTTCAACTCCTTGTTTTGGCTGATTTGGAGTAGGAACTTGTACCAAGGTCTCATCCTTTGTGTTAGTGCCCTAACCACCAAGCTATTAGGCATTCTGGAGTGGGTGTGTCTCAGTTGTTCCTGTTGAAGTGGTTCCACTTGGTATTAAATATTAATTGGGCCACAAGGAGGAAGAAATCAACTCTGCAGCCTGGTGGTTAGGGACTCACTAGGATATGGGACATCCCAGTTCAAGTCTCTGCTTCAAATCATGCAAATAAAGGATTTGAAAATAGGGCTCCCATATCACAGAAGTGTACCTTGGCTACTGTCTGTAACTGATGGGGGGGTCTCTTCTCTGTTTGTTTTTTTTCATAAGAAAGGGCTAACCTAACACATGCATTGTATTGGGATCCAGGGCAGCTACCTCAGGGCTGAGGATTCCACTGGATGGCAGGGTGCCTAAGTATTGCAATGCCTAAGTCCCTTTATGGATCTAGTCCAACAAGTAGTTGTTTACTCTTCAAGTATTTCCATTGAAATTAATGGCACCACTTGCAGGGTAAAATACTACCCAATGTAAGTAAAGGTGACAGAATCTGGCAAATGTTATGGTAAATTTGTGGTTAGTTTCTTGTTTATTGAAAGCCTAAGAGATAACTAGCTTGTTCCAGCATAACAATCCTGCAATGATTTGTTCAAAACCTCAATCTCTATCTTCCCCAAAAGCCCGAGGAAAGAAAGTCTGGCTTTGCAATTGTCATAAATATAAAGGGAAGTGTAAACCCCTTTGAAATCCCTCCTGGCCAGGGGAAAGCTCCTCTCACCTGTAAAGGGTTAAGAAGCTAAAGGTAACCTCGCTGGCACCTGACCAAAATGACCAATGAGGAGACAAGATACTTTCAAAAGCTGGGAGGAGGGAGAGAAACAAAGGGTCTGTGTCTGTCTGTAGTCCTCTTGGCCGGGGATAGACCAGGAATGGAGTCTTAGAACTTTTAGTAAGTAATCTAGCTAGGTATGTGTTAGATTATGATTTCTTTAAATGGCTGAGAAAAGAATTGTGCTGAATAGAATAACTATTTCTGTCTGTGTATCTTTTTTGTAACTTAAGGTTTTGCCTAGAGGAGTTCTCTATGTTTTGAATCTAATTACCCTGTAAGATATCTACCATCCTGATTTTACAGGGGGGATTTCTTTATTTCTATTTACTTCTATTTTTTATTAAAAGTCTTCTTGTAAAAAACTGAATGCTTTTTCATTGTTCTCAGATCCAAGGGTTTGGGTCTGTGGTCACCTATGCAAATTGGTGAGGCTTTTTACCAAACCTTGTCCAGGAAGTGGGGTGCAAGGTTTTGGGAAGTATTTTGGGGGGAAGGACGCGTCCAAACAGCTCTTCCCCAGTAACCAGTATTAGTTTGGTGGTGGTAGCGGCCAGTCCAAGGATAACGGGTGTAATATTTTGTACCTTGGGGAAGTTTTGACCTAAGCTGGTAAAGATAAGCTTAGGAGGTTTTTCATGCAGGTCCCCACATCTGTACCCTAGAGTTCAGAGTGGGGGAGGAACCTTGACAGCAATGTGCTCTGAAAGTTAACAAATCTGGGCTTTGTTGGATGAAGGATGAAGAGTGAATTCCAATGGTGAAGGCCCAAATGGAAACCATTCTGCTACTCATTGTCTCCCTATAAGCAATGGCATTAGCTTGAGCATCTGCAGTGATCACAGATGCAGCATTATGGAAGAGGCTTCATGCAATGTGATTAGTGAAAGAGGGACGGAGATAAGAATAGTTATTTTAGATCCTTTTTTAAAATCTGTCTCTTGTGTTAATATGACTTTATTTGCTCTCTGCTCCCACTCCTCCATTTCTTTTTTGAGTATTATGTTCAGTAGTAAGTCAAAATGAGCTGACTCATTAGTCACAGATATAAAATAGCAACCTAGATATCCCCATATTCATAAGTTTAGGGAAGGCTGATCTCTAGTGTGTTGAATCTTATAATACTGGGCAATGGATAAAGTAAAGAAATTGCCTGCTAAGAAACATAAAAAATTCCTCAATTAACAAGAGATAAACAGCAGTATAAACATGCAAATCATAGAATATAGAATATAGAATATCAGGGTTGGAAGGGACCCCAGAAGGTCATCTAGTCCAACCCCCTGCTCAAAGCAGGACCAATTCCCAGTTAAATCATCCCAGCCAGGGCTTTGTCAAGCCTGACCTTAAAAACCTCTAAGGAAGGAGATTCTACCACCTCCCTAGGTAACGCATTCCAGTGTTTCACCACCCTCTTAGTGAAAAAGTTTTTCCTAATATCCAATCTAAACCTCCCCCACTGCAACTTGAGACCATTACTCCTCGTTCTGTCATCTGCTACCATTGAGAACAGTCTAGAGCCATCCTCTTTGGAACCCCCTTTCAGGTAGTTGAAAGCAGCTATCAAATCCCCCCTCATTCTTCTCTTCTGCAGGCTAAACAATCCCAGCTCCCTCAGCCTCTCCTCATAACTCATGTGTTCCAGTCCCCTAATCATTTTTGTTGCCCTTCGCTGGACTCTCTCCAATTTATCCACATCCTTCTTGAAGTGTGGGGCCCAAAACTGGACACAGTACTCCAGATGAGGCCTCACCAATGTCGAATAGAGGGGAACGATCACGTCCCTCGATCTGCTCGCTATGCCCCTACTTATACATCCCAAAATGCCATTGGCCTTCTTGGCAACAAGGGCACACTGCTGACTCATATCCAGCTTCTCGTCCACTGTCACCCCTAGGTCCTTTTCTGCAGAACTGCTGCCTAGCCATTCGGTCCCTAGTCTGTAGCTGTGCATTGGGTTCTTCCGTCCTAAGTGCAGGACCCTGCACTTATCCTTATTGAACCTCATCAGATTCCTTTTGGCCCAATCTTCCAATTGGTCTAGGTCCTTCTGTATCCTATCCCTCCCCTCCAGCGTATCTACCACTCCTCCCAGTTTAGTATCATCCACAAATTTGCTGAGAGTGCAATCCACACCATCTTCCAGATCATTTATGAAGATATTGAATAAAACCGGCCCCAGGACCGACCCTTGGGGCACTCCACTTGATACCGGCTGCCAACTAGACATGGAGCCATTGATCACTACCCGTTGAGCCCGACAATCTAGCCAGCTTTCTACCCACCTTATAGTGCATTCATCCAGCCCATACTTCCTTAACTTGCTGACAAGAATACTATGGGAGACCGTGTCAAAAGCTTTGCTAAAGTCAAGAAACAATACATCCACTGCTTTCCCTTCATCCACAGAACCAGTAATCTCATCATAAAACTATATGATGATATATTTATATCTCATCATAAAACTCATCATAAAACTATATCTCATCATAACTATAAATCCTGTTATAGTTTACCACAGTTTAAAATTGAATGGAGCAAAACTTAGTTTGTATTTTATTTTCATACTGATCATTCTCTTCATTTTTGCACTTACTTTTATATATTGGGAGGAAATGCTAAATTCTAAATATTAAATGTTTCCTATTCAAAATGTAAAAAAGATATTCTCAAAATATTCTGAACACTGAAATTACACAAAGCCTATACATGTCACATAAAAGGACTTGTTTTCATTGCATTATTATCTCACAGTATAACTCAAGTGTTACCAATAACCCAACACCCAAACACTTCTAGCTCAAGGAACTGGGGCTTTAAGCTTGAGGTAGCTAGCTTTTCAGGGAAGGAGTGGGTATTGTGGCTCAAATGATGCTGACAATCAAGCTACTAATGCAGCGTGGACTCAACTAAACTTGTGCTAAAGAACAGAATGTCTTAAATTCATGTTTGCAGAGAGAGAGAGAGAGAGAGACAGAGAGAGGATTATCAGTATCTAAAAATATGTCTGTTTAATTGCATGGATTAAGTAAAGAAATGTCAATAGCCAATGTGTCTCTTCTTGCTTTCCCTCTCATCCATTTTACCTAACACCTTCTTTCTGTCCTCTCTTTGATTATTCCCTTTACATTTAGACTTTTCTTTCCTCATTTCTGCCAAGTACTTTTAAACTTCTGTCATAAATATAAAGGGAAGGGTAAACACCTTTAAAATTCCTCCTGGCCAGAGAAAAAATCCTTTCACCTGTAAAGGGTTAAGAATCTAGGATAACCTCGCTGGCTCCTGACCAAAATGACCAATGAGGAGAAAAGATACTTTCAAAAGCTGGGAGGAGGGAGAAAAATAAAGGATCTGTGTCTGTCTGTGTGTTGCCTTTGCTGGGGACAGAACAGGAATGGAGTCTTAGAATTTAGTAAGTAACCTAGCTAGATATGTGTTAGATTATAATTTATTTAAATGGCTGAGAAAATAAGCTGTGCTGAATAGAATGGATATTCCTGTCTGTGTGTCTTTTTGTAACTTAAAGTTTTTCCTAGAGGGATTCTCTATGTTTTGAATCTAATTACCCTGTAAGGTATTCACCATCCTGATTTTACAGAGGTGATTCTTTTTATTGTTACTTCTATTAAAATTCTTCTTTTCAAGAACTGAATGCTTTTTTTCATTGTTCTTAAGATCCAAGAGTTTGGGTCTGTGGTCACCTATGCAAATTGGTGAGGATTTTTATGAAACCTTCCCCAGGAAGTGGGGTGCAAGGGTTGGGAGGCTTTTGGGGGGAAAGACGTTTCCGAACGGGCTCTTTCCTAATAAAATAAACCTGGATAAACTTTTGGTGGTGGCAGTGGAAGTCCAAGGGCAAACAGTAAAATAGTTTGTACCTTGGGGAAGTTTTAACCTAAGCTGGTAAAAGTAAGCTTAGGAGGTTTTTATGCAGGTCCCCACATCTGTACCCTAGAGTTCAGAGTGGGGAAGGAACCTTGACAACTTCTAATTCTCATTCTTTCAGTCTGTGCAGCCTGGGAGATGCAGGCAGGTCAGGAGACTACACAATCATGGGGTGGCAGAGGGCAAATATGGAATAGTCTTTAAAAATGTAAAATAATTGGAGACTATTTGGGAATAAATTATATAGACAGAAGTAAAACATAGGTCCTAGAAATAAGGAGGGAAGAAACAAGAAGTTAATATTAGAAGACCTTGTACCAATTATAATGGAATTAGCCCTATCAACATGCCAAGAGATAAGTAGCCAGTGGAAAGTTAGAAAGTTTCAGACAAAATGTAAATTAAGTCAGGTGGGAATGTTTATGTCTACAAGGGCCTAGGCTGTTTTTGAAACAGTTGGTTTCTGAGCTGGGCTACATTTGAACAGAACAATCATTAGAAAGACAAGTTGGTGGGAGAAAGATTAGCCTATTGGAGAGGGCAATGGTGGGGAGAAGTTACAGGATTCATGCAAAAGACAATAAAGTAAGAAGGCAGCAGCTAAAATACCAATATGTGGACATGGTAAATAATTGGAACACATGAAAAAAGCAATGTTACATTTAGAGAAAGAAAACTGAATATTTGTAAGGGAAACCAGCTTTCTGAAAATGGGCTAAAGACTCAGAACAGTGAAAATATAATTCAGGGAAAGTTTCCAAATAGTTGTATATTTTGTCCAATTTCTGTAGATGACTCCAAATAGATGGTTAGTTCTCAAGGCATGCATAAGCGTCTGTACAAAGTGTTCCCCTAGTCCCTTTGTAGCAGGATGGAATGGAGCAGCGCATGTGTACTGAATTCCATTTGAAGCTAGAAACCTCTGAAATACTTCAGAACAAATCTGAGGTTCATTGTTACTCACCAATTGTAACATTAAGTTAAATTGGCTAAACAGGTACGAAGATGTCCAATTGTCTTGGTAGTTGTAGTAAAAGTCATTTTGAAAACTTCTGGCCATTTTGAATTGGTTTTGACTATGACCAAAAACATATAATCTAATGGCCCAGCAAAGTTCATGTGAATATGTGTCTAAGGACTCAAGGGCAACGACCAATGGTGTAGATGACATGGACCAGGATCATGATGAATGTTCCGACATGTCTTTCAGCACTTCACTTTCTTTTCCATATCTTTGTCAATCCCAGCTGTTACAGGGCTTTCCCTTCACCCTCTCCCCTGGTTCTTGCCACGTGGACAGAAAGCAGAAGACCAGAAGTCCGAAGTGTAGACAATGCAATGTTTATTGGGGTTACTTTCCAGCAAACATGTGTTCCATAACTCTGACTCCACAGAGCCTTGTTTCCCAGTTTCTTGTTCCCCCTCCTCAGGAGGGATAATTATACCTGAAATGCATGCCTACAGTCCCACCCCTTACAACTTAGAGTCATGTTCCAGAGGTCTTCACCCCACCTCTTTGCACCCCATGGGAGGGGTAAGGAGTGAGATTGGGCTCTGGTCAGGGACTGGCATTTCTTTGGTCTTTTAGTGTTTTATATCTCCCCCCAAACTCCTTTGCCCCTGTCACGGTTCCTCCCCCACTCTGAACTCTAGGGTACAGATGTGGGGACCTGCATGAAAAACCTCCTAAGCTTATCTTTACCAGCTTAGGTCAAAACTTCCCCAAGGTACAAAATATTACACCTTGGACTGGCCGCTACCACCACCAAACTAATACTGGTTACTGGGGAAGAGCTGTTTGGACGCGTCCTTCCCCGCAAAATACTTCCCAAAACCTTGCACCCCACTTCCTGGACAAGGTTTGGTAAAAAGCCTCACCAATTTGCCTAGGTGACTACAGACCCAGACCCTTGGATCTTAAGAATAATGAACAATCCTCCCAACACTTGCACCCCCCCTTTCCTGGGAAATGTTGGATAAAAAGCCTCACCAATTTGCATAGGTGACCACAGACCCAAACCCTTGGATCTGAGAACAATGAAAAAGCGTTCAGTGTTTTACAAGAAGACTTTTAATAAAAAATAGAAGTAAATAGAAATAAAGAAATCCCCCCTGTAAAATCAGGATGGTAGATATCTTACAGGGTAATTAGATTCAAAAACATAGAGAACCCCTCTAGGCAAAACCTTAAGTTACAAAAAAGATACACAGACAGAAATAGTTATTCTATTCAGCACAATTCTTTTCTCAGCCATTTAAAGAAATCATAATCTAACACATACCTAGCTAGATTACTTACTAAAAGTTCTAAGACTCCATTCCTGTTCTGTCCCTGGCCAAGACGACTACAGACAGACACAGACCCTTTGTTTCTCTCCCTCCTCCCAGCTTTTGAAAGTATCTTGTCTCCTCATTGGTCATTTTGGTCAGGTGCCAGCGAGGTTACCTTTAGCTTCTTAACCCTTTACAGGTGAGAGGAGCTTTCCCCTGGCCAGGAGGGATTTCAAAGGGGTTTACCCTTCCCTTTATATTTATGACAGCCCCTCTCAATTGTTTGTTTGATTTTGCCTTGAAGCAATCTTAAAGTGTGCTCTGAGTAATACTTTAACTGCTCTTATCTATTCCTGTTGTATTAACAAATCCATCTGACTAGGCAGAAGCAACATCACAGTTTACATTTGTTTACACATATTACTATAAGATATTAAAAAGACAAACCCAAAATTCTATCCCAGGCTAACAAATAGACCTATATACTGACACCGGCTGCCAGAAATGACTCCAGGCTATGGTCTTCATCCATAAAAAGACAAAATGACCTTTGTGATGAGTTTCCAAAACCTACGCTTGAAATGATTTAGGAATGATCACTTGCATTCCCCATAAGTTGCAACCATGATTCACAGATAATTCACATTGACATGAGATGAATTGTGTAAACTGGGGATTGTTTTGATCCAATGCTGTACCTTATAGCACCATTCTCTTCACAAGAGAAACCACATTATCCTTAGCAGCTTCTTTGTTGATGTTTGTGCTAGTGATAGGTAACCAATCCATCAAATTGTGATAAACACTTTATCCATCTGTGATGTTTGAGTTATACCACCCATGAGTTGCAATTTGCATTGAATTCACCAGCATTGACCACCAAAGTTGTTATTTTCTCTATTTTCCTGTTGGACTCCAAACCCTACCGGATGCCTTTTTTCACTGGGAATCTCTGCTAGATCACCCTCTGATGGCTGGCTGTTTACACTGCAAACTGAAGAATTATTCCTTTTTCCGTACTCCGCCTGCCTCTGCTGGGTATAGATCATCAGTGAAGACTAAGATATTTCTCTCTCTGCCTGTTTGCACAAAGTCAACAACGATGGCTACTGGCTGCCCCCTTACTGCTTCTTTGAACAGCTCTGGCATTAATTGCAGTACTCTTATCCTTTGTTCTATCTTAATTTGCCTATTTTCATCTTTCTAGCTAGCTGGCTCACACTGTCCCAGCAGCAAAAGCAGCAGTCTGCCACCATATGCCTCCTGGCTAAATTTCCTTCCTTTTTTAATCGTATTATTTACGTTTTATTCTTCTTGTTTAGGCAATGGGAGCACTGTGGGATAGGAATCCTCCATCACCAAACATCATATGTAGCTCCAGCAGAGGAGGGGATAGACACAGACGTACAGAGAGCTGATAGAAACAGCTATCTGCTGTACTGGCATTATTGTCCAGGCAGCAAGACTGAAACTATCATGGAAGTGAGGCTTTGAACTAAGGAAGAGGGAGTGCTCAAACATTTAAAGGTAAAGGGATCACAATATTCTGTCCAATAAATGGAGCCTCACTGAATAAAAGTGAGGAAGAATAACAGCACTGCAAGTCAGATCATGAAAGAGAGAGTGCTTAGAAGAGACTGGAGAACACATAGTAGAGGACTATGAACTACATGACACATGGTTTGTTAGCATATGAGATATTGTAAAAGAGAATGGGTGAAATAGAATAGTTTTATATGAAATGTAAATGTAATAAAGGAAGTAAACTGACTGGGAATTTTATATATAACATCTGCTCAGAAGGAGAGTCTAAAGAGAAAAAAGAGTACTTTGGATGGGATGTGTCTAAGCAATACTGAGGAAAACAATCTATGTTTGTACACACAACGCTTTGGACTGAAGTTCGGACCCAAATTCAGAGGTGATGGTTAAGTTATATTGGTAGGTGGGTGACTAAAGGAGCCCACCTAGACTACTTTAAAACCTATAGGAATTCACCATAACAGACACTTTGAATCAGATCCTTTAAATAATAGTTGCCATATTTAACAAAATCAACAGCTGTTGGGAGGGGGGGAGAGCAAGTGCACAAAAAGAAGAGGCAGAACAAAGGATACAATGTCTCTTTTAATTTGAAATGTGAGCGGTCTGGATTTGCCTTATTCTGGAATGAATATGTATTCTTGCCAATGATGAGATAGAGACCATGACGACTCAAAGGAGATTCTTAGGGCAGCTGGATAACATGGTCATGTGAAATGATCGCCTTCTTCCCCTGCCTCCTTCCCCAAAAGTAATGCATGTAAAAATTAAGAGGGGCTCTGAAATGAAAGCAGAACCCTTGAAAGGCACTGGCTTGTTTCTGGCTAAGCAACATTAAATAAATATCGATTGAGATAATTCCATGTACAATTTGATATGTATCAGAAGCTTTTGATTCTTATCCATATTTCAGAAGCTTTTTTGAGTTGTCCTATCACTGCCTACAACACTCCAATATATTGTACCATGTGCATCATTTTTTTAATAATATGATTTGTGTAGACTATGCTTCAATGCACTTAATTAAGTAGAAGAATTATATTTGATGGCTAAAAAACAAGAGGTGAATAGGGCAGTGTAAATTTATCATTTTGATGACAAGAGCTATTTTCTTTTCCATTGTGAGGCAATATGTAAAATACATGGATATAAATCACAACTCAGCAGTCCCAACATCGTTTGAGGCTCCCAAGCTGTCTCTTTCCTCTGTTTCTAATTGATTTGTTTAGATGGGGCAGAGGAAAAACAGCACAGGGGAGAACAGAGAAAGGGCAGGGACAAGGGAAGCTTCCAAAATCACTTCCTTCATTCAAGAAAAATATTTTTGTTACTAAGGAGTGAAGAAAGTAGATTCCTTTAAAGCTGCTTGCCTGTTCATTCCTCTGCTTGGTGCCACACCCTCAATTTCTCTGCTGGAGCTGCCAAACACAGGAGCATGTTGGATATCAGCCACTCAGGGAAGTAGCAGATGTAGGAATCTTTTGTAGATGTAGGTCTCCTTTTGTAGATGTCTCTTTTGCCAGCAAAAGCAACAACCAGCACAAGAAGGCAGACAAATTGGCATAAGGAGGGAAGGGACAGAAAGATGCAGAGCCACTGGGAATAATGAGAAGATGTGCAAAACAATCAAGGACTAGGACAAGGGAAGTCAGTGTGGGTTGGGATGGACATTTTTGGTTGAGTGGCTATAAAGGGAAAGGGGCATTTCAAAGCTGTTCAAAGTTGCATAGTAGTGTCAACCCACCTTCCCTTTGGAACTTCACTCATCATAGAGAAGGAAAAGGTCTGACTGTATATTTTTACCTCTGAGCTATGCAAACAGGCATGGAACAAATAGAACATTGGCAGGCAGTTAGTAGATTGCATTACACAATTTTGTGTCGATGAGTAACATCCTCTCTTAAAAACCTTTAAATTACTACCACTGAAGAGCACATCTACAACCAAGAGACTAGATCCCTGCCTAATGTCAAATTTCTGTTCCAAAATAGCTGAGCTTCTAGAACTGTTCAAAAAAGAAAAGATTGTTGTTAAAATAATGGACAAAGTGCATTCTTTTGGTCTTTGTTCCTGAAAACAGATTCATAGATTCATAGATTCATAGATATTTAGGTCAGAAGGGACCATTATGATCATCTAGTCTGACCTCCAGCTTAACACTATTGCTCAAACTTAGTAAATAAATAAATAAATAAATATTTTTTTAAAAAAACCCTAAAACCTTTTCCTGAGCTGTGAATGAACATGGGAAATTTGAGCCTGAAAGGCAAAATATTAACAGAATTATAGCATCTAAGAATGACCCATTAGAATGAAAACAAAAAAAAAAAAAAAAAAAACCTTGTGTACTATTAACTATAAATGTTGCTATGGACTTCACATTTTTTTACATAGTCTGTGAGATAATAGTCTGCAATTAAGGGAAGTAGTGCCTAGCAGTCAGCCCACCTCACCACCTAGCATGGCAGTTTGTGGATTTGAAAGATCTAATAGGAAGATATATAGAGACCTATAAGGGATTGGGAGAGGAGGGAAACAGCCTTGGGAATGAGTAATGCTTGCAGAGGGAATCCTGGTACTGTACCTTTAAGAGCCAGGAACCAGGCACTGTGTTGAAAGGGCAGGGCAAGGCTCCATTCTAACCCAACCAATTGGAAAAGTGTTGGGAGAAGGGAAAAAAGCATCAAAGCTGCCTTCTCTCTTACAGGAGGGCAGACACTGGTGGGAGAAGACCGGTCTGTTGAACCCTCCAGGGAGGAAGGCTATTTGGAGCGGGTGTTCAGCTGAAGGGACCTGGCTGCTGTCTTAAACTGAAACCCCAGCTCCTGGAAGGTAGGGTAGGACTAACTCAAGGAAAAGTGGCCTGAGATTTGACCCTAACTCTGGGAAGAGGGCTGAGGGAGAAACTCCTGCTTAAAGGAGGGGAAAAAATAGATGATCTAAGGCTGGAAGCCTGAGCTACAACTCCAAGTCTAGAGACAGGGCTAAGGGGAAAATTTCTGTTTGAAGGAGGGAGATATTGCTTCAGACCGTATGGAATGTAATTCCCAGGTGGGGGTGGGGAAGGGGCAGGAGAGGGCTGATGGGGATCCTGTTTAAAGGAGGGATAAAACAGTATACCCTAAAACAAGAACCAACCTAACTCCAAAGAGGGGATTGTACTGGGAAACGTCTGCTCAGAAGGGGGAACAACTGACAATTCCTATGCAAAAGATAGAGAAGTTACTTGTCACATTCCAGCTACACAACTACTCTGCCATTGAGAAAATAGGGGTAAACTCTGTATCAGCTGAGATAATGTAGCCCTGATTTTCCACATCCTTCACTTAACTGTTAAGATCTTAACTCCCTCATTACATGAACTGTTAAGAGTCCTTGAGTATTTTTATGTTTTCTCATGAGAGAATCACTTCCATCACAGTTATAGCATTTAAATGAATAAATTCATTTCTTCACTTTTGCTGCTATATCAAAATTAGCCAGATATAAGCGTTAAAAGGAATTATCCATGCTCATCAAGAAGAGGTTAATAGTCATCTAATGAAAAATCCCCTCCCCCAAAGGTGGGGAGTTGAACCTATGTCTCTTCTCGGCACTAAAATTCTATAGGGAGAACCATTTTGAATAAAACTGACTTTATTAATATTTTTGTGAAACAGCTCTATTCTATACTGAAGCAATGTGTCCCTTTTAATGTCACTGAAAAAAAAAATACAATCCTGAACCAGTCTAAGTTCCCTATTGCTGGGAGAGACTTTAATATGTTTATGGATGAATAATGTTCTGGGTAAATAATTAATGGAAGGCTAAATCCATCTCACTGCATCCCAGGCAATATAAAAATCTATGAATATGCATTAACAGCTTCAAATGGACTCTCCATAATCTTATGAGTGATAGATAGGAGGGAATCATTTATCATTGCACTATTTTTATGTCATAGCTGATTGCATTCTACTCAAAGTATAAAAAGATTCTCATTGGAACAATGCTTGACTGGGTCATAACTGAAAATACAAAAGTGCTCTGGCAAAATTAAGCCAATCAGTATTAGATTGTGCTCATTATTGATTGGTTAGAAAGCAGATACATTACAAAAAAACCCACAATGTTTTGTAGAATGATCAGGAAAGCTATTAGAAAGCCTTTTATAAAAATCTCAATACTGACCTCTTCCTGCATGTGGCACAAATTAAACTGAGTCTAAGAAAACAAGCTAAAAGATAAGAAAGATTGTATAATGTGTCTTGTCATAAATATAAAGGGAAGGGTAAACCCCTTTGAAATCCCTCCTGGCCAGGGGAAAGCTCCTCTCACCTGTAAAGGGTTAAGAAGCTAAAGGTAACCTCGCTGGCACCTGACCAAAATGACCAATGAGGAGACAAGATACTTTCAAAAGCTGGGAGGAGGGAGAGAAACAAAGGGTCTGTGTCTGTCTGTATGCTGGTTTCTGCCAGGGATAGACCAGGAATGGAGTCTTAGAACTTTTAGTAAGTAATCTAGCTAGGTATGTGTTAGATTATGATTTCTTTAAATGGCTGAGAAAAGAATTGTGCTGAATAGAATAATTATTTCTGTCTGTGTATCTTTTTTGTAACTTAAGGTTTTGCCTAGAGGGGTTCTCTATGTTTTTGAATCTAATTACCCTGTAAGATATCTACCATCCTGATTTTACAGGGGGGATTTCTTTATTTCTATTTACTTCTATTTTTACTAAAAGTCTTCTTGTACGAAAACTGAATGCTTTTTCATTGTTCTCAGATCCAAGGGTTTGGGTCTGTGGTCACCTATGCAAATTGGTGAGGCTTTTTATCCAACATTTCCCAGGAAAGGGGGGGTGCAAGTGTTGGGAGGATTGTTCATTGTTCTTAAGATCCAAGGGTCTGGGTCTGTAGTCACCTAGGCAAATTGGTGAGGCTTTTTACCAAACCTTGTCCAGGAAGTGGGGTGCAAGGTTTTGGGAAGTATTTTTGGGGGAAAGACATGTCCAAACAGCTCTTCCCCAGTAACCAATATTAGTTTGGTGGTGGTAGCGGCCAATCCAAGGACAACAGGTGGAATATTTTGAACTAAGCTGGTAAAGATAAGCTTAGGAGGTTTTTCATGCAGGTCCCCACATCTGTACCCTAGAGTTCAGAGTGGGGGAGGAACCTTGACATGTCTCATGCAAGAACATTTTATAATCCTCTAGTTTTAATAACTTAAAAGCTGAAATCAATTCCTTAAAGCAAGGATGGGGCTGGGACACATGACTTACGAGGAGAGGCTGAGGGAACTGCGGTTATTTAGTCTGCAGAAGAGAAGAGTGAGGCGGGATTTGATAGCAACCTTCAATTACCTGAAAGGGGGGGTTCCAAAGAGGATGGAGCTAGGCTGTTCTCAGTGGTGGCAGATGACAGAATAAGAAGCAATAGTCTCAAGTTGCAGTGGGGAAGGTCTAGGTTGGATATTAGGAAACACTGTTTCACTAGGAGGACTTGTGGCACCTTAGAGACTAACAAATTTATTTAAGTATAAGCTTTTGTGAGCTACAGCGCACTTCATCATCATTTCACTAGGAGGCTGGTGAAACACTGGAATGGGTTACCTAGGGAAGTGGTGGAATCTCCATCCTTAGAGGTTTTTAAGGCCCGGCTTGACAAAGCCTTGGCTGGGATGATTTAGTTGGTGTTGGTCATTCTCTGAGCAGGGGATTGGACTAGATGACCTACTGAGGTCTCTCCCAACCCTAATATTCTATGATTCTATGATATAGTTCATACAAATAGACAGATACAGTTTGGGATTTTCTGAAGTGCTAAGTGGTACTCTGGGCCTGCTTCTATATCCTTGGTCTGAAGAGACCTAGGTTAAATTCCCTGTTCCACTGTAGACTTCCTGTGTGGCTTTGGACAACATTTCTCCTTAGACCTTGTCTAGACTATACAGTTTTGTCAGCATAAGTCAGGTTTCATCGACAAAACAGTGGAGGTGTACACACAACAATGCTCCTTCCTCTGATTTAACTCCCTTGCTGTGCCAACATAATAAAACCACCTCAACAAGCATCATAGAACTTTTTGCAATGAAGTTAGTGATGCAGTGTGAGTGTAGACAGTGTGCTTGCTTATGTCACCCTCCAGGGTATCCCACAATGTCCATCATGACTGCTCTGGTAAGCAGTTTCCACTTCATTGTCCTGAAGCCAGGTACACAGGCATGTTCCCCTCCCACTTTAAAGCCCTGGGAATTTTTGCAATTCTACTTCCCATTTGCTTGGCATGGACAGCTACCATTGCAACTTCCCATCTGACCATGCTGGCATTCTGCAGCAAACGTGGTCCCGCCTGGACTACACTGGAGTTGCTGGGTCTGTTGTGTCTGTTGAGAGATATGGCTGTGGAGTTGCAGCTTTGCTCAAGCTGTAGGAACTTTGATATCTATAGGCAGATTGTTCATGGCATGGAGGAGAAGGGGCATGAAAGGGACATGCAAAGTAATGGATGAGGAGGTTGAGGTGAAGGAGGATGTGGGTCAGGCAACAGGCTCATCTGGTGGTGTGTCGAGCTAGGATCTCTTTTTGATCTGGAGGGCTCTAGTCAGTCCCATAAATCCAGATCTGGCATGCCTGAGGCTGGAGAGAAGAGCGCCGATAAGTAATCATTTTGCTTTGATAGTGCACAGTTACATGAGGTAGAGGTATCCTTTATTTTGTTACATGGTGTACATGGAAGAAGGGACTGAAATTAACACTAGATACTGTTTCTTTCCGCTTCTCATTTCCCTCTGCAGCTACAGAGTGGGGGCCCTGCAGAAAAGTTTGTGAATGCACATTGAGATCTCCTGGAAATCCTCCATAAACCTGACCACCCTGCAATGATGTCAGTGAAATGGCCCCGGTGATCCACCAGCACCTGGAATACCAAGGAGAAATAGTCCTTTCTGTCGATATACTCCATTGCAAGATGGTCTGGGGTCAAAATAGGGATATGAGTTATGTCTATCGCCCTGCCACAGTTAGGGAATCCCATTGAATCATAGAATCATAGAATATCAGAGTTGGAAGGGACCTCAGGAGGTCATCTAGTCCAACCCCCTGCTCAAAAGCAGGACCAATCCCCAATTAAATCATCCCAGCCAGGGCTTTGTCAAGCCTGACCTTAAAAACTTCTAAGGAAGGAGATTCCACCACCTCCCTAGGCAACGCATTCCAGTGTTTCCCCACCCTCCTAGTGAAAAAGTTTCCCCTAATATCCAACCTAAACCTCCCCCAATGCAACTTGAGACCATTACTCCTTGTCCTGTCCTCTTCTACCACTGAGAATAGTCTAGAACCATACTCTCTGGAACCACCTCTCAGGTAGTTGAAAGCAGCTATCAAATCCCCCCTCATTCTTCTATTCTGCAGACTAAACAATCCCAGTTCCCTCAGCCTCTCCTCATAAGTCATGTGTTCCAGACCCCTAATAATTTTTGTTGCCCTTTGCTGGACTCTTTCCAATTTATCCACATCCTTCTTGTAGTGTGGGGCCCAAAACTGGACACAGTACTCCAGATGAGGCCTCACCAATGTCGAATAGAGGGGGACGATCACGTCCCTCGATCTGCTCGCTATGCCCCTACTTATACATCCCAAAATGCATTGGCCTTCTTGGCAACAAGGGCACACTGCTGACTCATATCCAGCTTCTCGTCCACTGTCACCCCTAGGTCCTTTTCCGCAGAACTGCTGCCAAGCCATTCGGTCCCTAGTCTGTAACTGTGCATTAGGTTCTTCCGTCCTAAGTGCAGGACCCTGCACTTATCCTTATTGAACCTCATCAGATTTCTTTTGGCCCAATCCTCCAATTTGTCCAGGTCCCTCTGTATCCTATCCCTGCCCTCCAGCGTATCTACCACTCCTCCCAGTTTAGTATCATCCGCAAATTTGCTGAGAGTGCAATCCACACCATCCTCCAGATCATTTATGAAGATATTGAACAAAAACGGCCCCAGGACCAACCCCTGGGGCATTCCACTTGACACTGGCTGCCAACTAGAAATGGAGCCATTGATCACTACCCGTTGAGCCCGACAATCTAGCCAACTTTCTACCCACCTTATAGTGCATTCATCCAGCCTGTACTTCTTTAACCTGCTGACAAGAATACTGTGGGAGACAGTGTCAAAAGCTTTGCTAAAGTCAAGAAACAATACATCCACTGCTTTCCCTTCATCCACAGAACCAGTAATCTCATCATAGAAGGCGATTAGATTAGTCAGGCATGATCTTCCCTTGGTGAATCCATGCTGACTGTTCCTGATCACTTTCCTCTCATGTAAGTGCTTCAGGATTGATTCTTTGAGGACCTGCTCCATGATTTTTCCGGGGACTGAAGTGAGGCTGACTGGCCTGTAGTTCCCAGGATCTTCCTTCTTCCCTTTTTTAAAGATTGGCACTACATTAGCCTTTTTCCAGTCATCTGGGACTTCCCCCGTTCGCCATGAGTTTTCAAAGATAATGGCCAATGGCTCTGCAATCACAGCCGCCAGTTCCTTTAGCACTCTCGGATGCAACTCGTCCGGCCCCATGGACTTGTGCACGTCCAGCTTTTCTAAATAGTGCCTAACCACCTCTTTCTCCACAGACGGCTGGCCATCTATTCCCCATGTTGTGATGCCCAGCACAGCAGTCTGGGAGCTGACCTTGTTAGTGAAGACCGAGGCAAAAAAAGCATTGAGTACATTAGCTTTTTCCACATCCTCTGTCACTAGGTTGCCTCCCTCATTCATTAAGGGGCCCACACTTTCCTTGGCTTTCTTCTTGTTGCCAACATACCTGAAGAAACACTTCTTGTTACTCTTAACATCTCTCGCTAGCTGCAGCTCCAGGTGCGATTTGGCCCTCCTGATTTCATTCCTACATGCCCGAGCAATATTTTTATACTCTTCCCTGGTCATATGTCCAACCTTCCACTTCTTGTAAGCTTCTTTTTTATGTTTAAGATCCACTAGGATTTCACTGTTAAGCCAAGCTGGTCACCTGCCATATTTACTATTCTTTCGACACATTCTTTCGACACATCGGGATGGTTTGTCACTGTAACCTCAACAGGGATTCCTTGAAATACACCCAGCTCTCCTGGACTCCTTTCCCCTTCAAGTTAGTCCCCCAGGGGATCCTGGCCATCCGTTCCCTGAGGGAGTCGAAGTCTGCTTTCCTGAAGTCCAGGGTCCGTATCCTGCTGCTTACCTTTCTTCCCTGTGTCAGGATCCTGAACTCAACCAACTCATGGTCACTGCCTCCCAGATTCCCATCCACTGTTGCTTCCCCTACTAATTCTTCCCGGTTTGTGAGCAGCAGATCCATCCACTACAAAGCCATCCACTATTTCCTGCACATTGCCCAGAGTCACAGTCCTTTGTATCAGGAAGTGACTAATGGCCTAGTAAACTTGCAAAAAGAAAAGGAGTACTTGTGGTACCTTGTCCATTTATTCTTTAATGTAGAGACTGTCCAGTTTGACCAATGTACATGGCAGAGGGGCATTGCTGGCACATGATGGCACATGATGTGCATATATCACATTGGTGGATGTGCAGGTGAACGAGCCTCTGATAGTGTGGCTGATGTTATTAGGCTCTGTGATGGTGTCCCCTGAATAGATATATGGGCACAGTTGGCAACGGGCTTTGTTGCAAGGATAGATTCCTGGGTTAGTGGTTCTGTTGTGTGGTATGTGGTTGCTGGTGAGTATTTGCCTCAGGTTGCGGGGCTGTCTGTAGGCAAGGACTGGCCTGTCTCCCAGGATTTGTGAGAGTGTTGGGTCATCCTTCAGGATAGGTTAAGGAAGGTGACTTTGCTTATAAGAAAATACTGCAGCTTCTGCTCATCATCCCATACTTGTGTCATAAACCGATCCCACCACTCCGTGCTTGTTTCCCGAGCTCAATAGCTACCGTCCACTGTGTGAAGCTGCTCCATGAATGCTAACATCAATCTTGAATTGTTTCTTTCCATGGCACCCAGCAGTTCAGGCAGCATGGATTCCTGTTCAGATTTGCAGCTCACAAAATGCTACACAATCAGCCATGTTGTGTTCATAATGCTCATCACAAGACTGGTGAGCAGTGCAGGATCCATGCTTTCAGGCAGAGATGGTGGGTGCAAATTTTACAGAGGCAGTTGAAAAATGGTGTAAAATGTAGTCAGAAGCTCTTTGAATTATGGGACAGAGAAAACAGCATCATGTGGTGGTGATCCTGCCTCCAAGATGCACTGCAATCCATTCCCAGAACTCCTCGTAGCAGAAGGTGGTGATTTCTACAGTGGGTTAGTTACCCCCAGTAAAACACACTTTGCTTCTCTACAAAAGAAAAAGGACACTAAACTATCTAAACTACTAAATGCCACAAAGGGCCACAACGGTGGTTCCCTTAACCCACCCAGCAATATTGTTAATCTATCCACATTACTCTTAGCCCAGCAGAAGAATCTGTCCTGTCTCAGGGCCTCTCCTTCTGCCCCTACACCCCCACGAACATGGTACAGTTCTGTGGTGACCTAGAATCCTATTCTCGATGTCTCCAATTCAAGGAATATTTCCAACACACCTCTGAACAACATACTAACCCACCTGACTACCAAGACTACAAAAAGAAGGATTCTGGGTGGATTCCTCCTGAAGGTCGAAACAACAGACTGGACTTCTACATAGAGTGCTTCCGCCAACATGCACGGGCTGAAATTGTGGAAAAAACAGCATCACAGCCCTCTACACCAACATTCTACACAAAGATGGACTACAAGCCATCAGGAACAGAATCCCCAATAATGTCACAGCAAACCTGGTGGCTGAACTTTGTGACTTTGTCCTCACCCACAACTATTTCAGATTTGGGGACAATTTATACCTTCATGTCAGCGGTACTGATATGGGTACCTGCGTGGCCCCACAGTATGCCAACATTTTTATGGCTGACTTAGAACAACGCTTCCTCAGCTCTCATCCCCTACTGCCCCTACTCTACTTGCGCTACACTGATGACATCTTCATCATCTGAACCCATGGAAAAGAAGTCCTTGAGGAATTCCACCATGATTTCAACAATTTTCATCCCACCATCAACCTCGGCCTGGACCAGTCCACACAAGAGATCCACTTCCTGGACATTACAGTGCTAATAAGTGATGGTCACATAAACACCACCCTATACCAGAAACCTACTGACTACTATTCCTACCTCCATGCCTCCAGCTTTCACCCAGATCACACCACACGATCCATTGTCTACAGCCAAGCTCTACAATACAACCGCATTTGCTCCAACCCCTCAGACAGAGACAAATACCTACAAGATCTCTATCAAGCATTCTTACAACTACAATACCCACCTGCTGAAGTGAAGAAACAGATTGACAGAGACAGAAGAGTACCCAGAAGTCACTTACTACAGGACAGGCCCAACAAAGATAATAACAGAACACCACTAGCCATCACCTTCAGCCCCCAACTGAAACCTTTCCAATGCATCATCAATGATCTACAACCTATCCTGAAGGACGACCCATCACTCTCACAGATCTTGGGAGACAGGCCAGTCCTTGCTCACAGACCGACCCCAACCTGAAGCAAATACTCACCAGCAACCACACACCACGCAACAGAACCACTAACCCAAGAACCTATCCTTGCAACAAAGCCCGTTGCCAACTGTGTCCACATATCTATTCAGGGGACACCATCATAGGGCCTAATCACATCAACCACACTATCAGAGGCTCATTCACCTTCACATCTACCAATGTGATATATGACATGTGCCAGCAATGCCCCTCTGCCCTGTACATTGGTCAAACTGGACAGTCTCTACATAAAAGAATAAATAAATAATAAAATGGACACAATAAATAAATGAATAAATGGACACAAATCAGACGTCAAGAATTATGACATTCAAAAACCAGTTGGAGAACACTTCAATCTCTCTGATCACTCGATTACAGACCTAAAAGTGGCAATTCTTCAACAAAAAAACTTCAAAACCAGACTCCAACGAGAGACTGCTGAATTGGAATTAATTTGCAAACTGGATGCAATTAACTTAGGCTTGAATGAAGACTGGGAGTGGATGGGGTATTACACAAAGTAAAACTATTTCCCCATGTTTATCTCCCCCCCCCCCCCCATTCCTCAGACGTTCTTGTCCACTGATGGAAATGGTCCACCTTGATTATCACTACAATAGGTTTCCCTCCCTCCCGCCCCCACTCTCCTGCTGGTAATAGCTCACCGTACCTGATCACTCTCATTACAGTGTGTATGGTAACACCCATTGTTTCATGTTCTCTGTATATATAAATCTCCCCACTGTATTTTCCACTGAATACATCCAATGAAGTGAGCTGTAGCTCACAAAAGCTTATGCTCAAACAAATTTGTTATTCTCTAAGGTGCCACAAGTACTCCTTTTTTTGTTGTTGTTGTACTACTGCAGTTTGTCAGGAATCTCTCCAGATTCAGACAAAGCAATGTCATATGACTGCATCACATTCACCTGATGCTTTTTGACTCCATTGTCATAAGTTCCCCAGTCTAGTCTGCAGTCTCTGCAAGCAGGGGTATGTGGCCATGGAATACTTTGGAATAGTAAAACTTATTGAGGGTTCATAGCCTCTATTTGTCTGATGGAAATTTCCGATGAGAATTACAAGTAATTTATCCTACTATAGACAGTATTCACTTCCTACTCCTGGGGGAATTCTGCGCCACTGTGCAATGCAGATTTTTTTTCAAAAAATAATGTTTTTTGTGCAGAATTTCCTTTCCCACAGAGAAATGGCCTGCAGTAGTGCTGGCTACTGCTAGGGGTTTCTGGATCCGGCAGAGCCCTGCTCATGCACAGAAGACACTGTGGGGGGAGGGGGAGGAACTAGAGGGGTCCAGGCAGCTGCAGTTCCCTGCATGCCCTGTGGGAAGGAGGTGGTAGTGCACAGGAAACTCCATGCAAGCCTGGGACCCAGCATAAGGATGTTTCTCCCTTCTCGGCTCTGAGGGGAGCAGAGAGGAGGTGGTAACATGGCTATGTTCTGGAGGGGGTGGGGTATCTGGGCTGGCAGGCTCTGTGGCTGGGCTCTGTGTGGGGGGCGCTTTGCAGGGAAGGAAGTGTGAGAGTCTCGCCTTGGCTGGGCTATGCAGGGGAGGGGGCGGAGAAACAGGAACCAGGTTGTTACAGTGGTTTCTTTAACTCTCTGCTCCTGGGGGAATTTTTGTATGTATCTGTATCATTACAGACATACTTGCTGACAGGTATTTTGAAATAAATTAACAAAATAATTTAAACTGGCGTGATTATGTAGTGTTATTTTGACAAAATTGGCAGAATTTTAAAACATTGTGTGCATATATAGCTTGGCACAGAATTCCCCAAAGAATAACTTCCAAAATATATGCAGGTAGAAAATACAAATACAGCCTCATCACTAAGAACTGGCCACTTCAGCTGGAATGGTGTCTTACAATATGTGCTATTTAATTATGCTAAACCATCTGTTCCACCTTGTATTTAGCTATGGCACATTGAATATCTTTGCCAGACCTGAAGAAGAGCTCTGTGTAGCTTGAAAGATGGTTTCCAAGCCTTGGTCCAAAGATATTATCTCACCCACTTTGTCTCACCACTAAGAACTAGACATTTATCATTAAATTCAATGATATTTTTCCTCCCAAGGATACTATTTTGGCTTTAAGAAAAGGAGTACTTGTGGCACCTTAGAGACTAACTAATTTATTTGAGCATAAGCTTTCGTGAGCTACAGCTCACTTCATTGGATGCATACTGTGGAAACTACAGAAGACATTATATACAGAGAGACCATGAAACAATACCTCCTCCCACCCCACTCTCCTGCTGGTAATAGCTTAACTAAAGTGATCACTCTCCTTACAATGTGTATGATGGAAATGGCCCAACTTGATTATCATACACATTGTAAGGAGAGTGATCACTTTAGATAAGCTATTACCAGCAGGAGAGTGGGGTGGGAGGAGGTATTGTTTCATGGTCTCTGTGTATATAATGTCTTCTGCAGTTTCCAAGGTATGCATCTGATGAAGTGAGCTGTAGCTCACAAAAGCTTATGCTCAAATAAATTGGTTAGTCTCTAAGGTGCCACAAGTACTCCTTTTCTTTTTGCAAAGACAGACTAACATGGCTGTTACTCTGAAAACTGTTATTTTGGCTTTGACAGGCAGAGGGTATGTTAGTGCAGCAGTACCACCAGTATTCTGAAGGGTAGACATAAACTAATGGTACGTGCAATGCTCTTCAATAGGTTGCAGGATCTCTTCTCCCCCATCACTGATCCAGCTCTTTTCTGATTACACAAAGCACTTAATGACATGCTTACCTTTTAAGGATGGGCATAAGTCCCATTGAAGTATCCCCCCTAATGTTAAGAAGCAGAAGCAATGCATAGGGGGAAAATGGGCGGGGGGGTGAGGTCAAGTGCTACACAGATTGTCCTACCGGCGGCGGGCTGTCTCGGTAGAAGCAGCTCTGTCCCAACAGGTACAATTCTGTGGCCCCTGGCTCGTTTCAAGGTAGGAGGAGTCACTGGGCGGGGGAGACACATGGGGAGGTCACATGTCCTCCCCTTTAGCTTGCCCCCCGCCCCAGACTGGGGAGGCACCAGTCGTCTATGTTCAGAAGCATATGATGCATGACCATTTGAGTTTAATTATTGAAAGAATGGGAATAAGACTGTGGTATCAGAAAGAAGGCTCTTAAATATATTTGTGTATCTAAAAGGGAAGTTGGGGGGAGGGAGTGAAGGAGAGAGCCAACACATTTTACTGCTGCACACTAGTCACTGTGTATTTATTAGTAGCTACTGATTTGGGGTGTGATCTGAAGCCTATTGAAATCACTCAGAAGCTCCCTTTTGACTCCAGTGGGGTTTGAATCAGTCTATAATTCCTGATTTTTTTTAAAAATGTGACCAGCTGATCATATAAAGACTGGTTAGGTTACCAAGAAACATTAAGGAAGAGATTTCATGCTGGAAATGACAAAGATAGAGGGACCAGTTCTTTGATATGGCTCTCTACTGCATCATGAATGCTACTATGCTTAGAAGAAAGGAAGAGATCTATTTTTCCATTCTAGTAGCTGGTGAGCATGTCTTAGACTGTCAAAAACAAACAGTCCAAAAAAGGAAGGAGTGGAAGAAGAGTCCACAAGAAGGTGGAGGGGAGAGGAGATTCTCAGTAATTTTGAAAATCAGGCCACTTTGTTAGGTGTCTAAACTTAGATACTCAAGTTCTCAAAGTTTGGTCATAATCTCAGTCACCTTTTTCCTGTGGCCTGAAATATGAATGTGTCTCTATCTATGAATTATACTAATTTTGGTTGCTGTTAAAATTTTTCTATAATGATCTGAAATCAAAAGGAACTTCATGAGGAAGAGAAATTAAAACAAAACAAAGCAAAATTAAATATAGTAGGTGAATTCCTGAAAATCTTAACCAAGGAGTTATTCCTGCTAATGAACAAAAGTCTGTAATGTTTAAGTATTTCTAACTCTGTGTTTATTTAACACACATTTTCTCATGTCATGTGTAGAAATCAGGGATGATAATAATTTGAAGACTCAAAATATGGAGACACTAGTTGCCTGCAGCCCAAAGGAAAAATGTCTTGTTGCAATTAGTTTTTCCTAGTCAGTACTGAGAGAAAACAGGTTCTCTGCTGCTGTCAGAACTAAGGAGGAGCCAGGGAACGAAGCTGGGAAAAGGGTGGCTCTTGGTTTATTGAGGATCCTTTTCCAAACTGTCTGCCACTAGTCCTGAGGCTCCTTTCCTAATAAAAGTATTGATTTTATGACAGGATCTGTAATGGAACTTCTGACCAAAGAAGACTGATAGAACATTATCACTTATTCTTCCCCTCATGGCCCTAATCCCCACCTACCCCCAACTTCTATTTATGTCTCTGGTCTAAAGAGCCCCTAGTGAACTCCTTCTGTGCTAACATTAGAGTAGGATTTATTATGTATATATAATACCTCTACTAATTCCCACCCCTCAGTTCTCCCCACTCCAAAAAAAAAAATCTAAAAGGCATTTCTCCCCTCAGCAAATTTGGAATTTCTAGGCCAAGACACTTATGATGGGACAGATAATTCCTATGTAGGCAATTAATAAGTTAATGAGAGGTTTTGGACCCAATTGTTCCCACCTTGCCACACTTACAACAAATGTTAAGCATGGAGAGGGGAGTTAAAAGGAAAAGATGTATCCCAGTTTGGAAGTAACTAGGAAGGAGATCATAGCTTTGCTGCTTCTGATATGAGAGAAGCCTGGTTACAGCCTAAAGACTGAGCTGGTTTACCAGCTAGATGAGCCTCCTGCTAGAAGGGATGCCTAGATCCTGGGAGTTCAATTGAAGTATAATATGTATGAAGACAAGCCCTGAATAGAAAGGCAAGGTCCCACTGAGGGGTCAACGGATAACTCACAACTCATATAAGGGCTTTTTTGTTTTGGATTTCTCTTGGACCATAGAACCCAAGATGGGGTAGGACTAAAGTATGCCTTTGCTGGAGGCATCTGTGTGGTTGCTACTTCAGAGTTCACAGAAACAGCAATCTACCAGGAGAGACCTGTACTGGGAGATTCAAGGCCTGATGGTCTACATGGGAATGCCACAGAAGTCACAACTTGGTGGAGAACATGGCTTCAGAGCTAGCCCCTGTGGAAGGGAGGCAGGTCAGGACAGACGGTCATGGACACAGCAGTATGAACATGGAGCAACTTTTGAAATGGATGGTAAAACAGAATCCAGTCAGAATCAAAATGATGGGGCTTGGAGATGATCCGGTGGCCTTTCTTGAAAATTGTGACTGGGTGGCAGTCAGACCAACTCTCAGGGAGGGATTCTGTGGGGTCAATGGGTTGATTGTGAGAGATGGGAAACCTGGCATGGGGAGGAGGAGGTGGTGATGTAAATTTCTCAAAGAGCCCTTGCGAGGTCCACCCTTTCCAGGATTCAAGAGGCCTGGGGAATTATGGCAGTCATGGACAGCTCAGACCAAGCAGCCCGGGTGGGACACAGCTTGAGGATCCTTGGACCAGCCATAGTTTCTAAAAGGGGAACCTCTGGGGTCTGGAATGGGTCTATCTATGGACTGCAGGAAGGTCCTGATACCAGTCACAGGGTTACAGTGTTGGTGTGGCTACTCTGGGCGGAGATACTGGGACTGCCCATTCATGGAATGCAGGTATGAACAAATGTGGATTTCAGTGGCCCAAGCAAGCTGGCCAGGGCCAGCTAAATTTACCATCCCTTTTAAAGTAAACAGGATTCAAGTGATTGGCTCAAGGAATGGCCAGACACTAATAGGTGACTTATTCATATGGACTTCAGGACGCTCTGGGGTATGATCTGCCAACAGTGTGTGCATGAGGATATAAAGCCATATCCCAGAAAACAGATTCAGCTATCCATGGAGAGACCTACAACAACCCTAATGATCCTCCTAGCTACATCTCCCTCATAACCCCCCATTGTAGGCCGAAACTGGGAATATTTTGGGGATCTTTTAAAGATGTTTAATGGACTACCAGAGAACATGGGGGACTTGACACTAGCTTCCCCATGTCTGAAGGCTTGGGGTCCATTAGGCTTTGTTGGCATAGGGGAGGTAGCCAGGACAGATGAGGGGAGTTGCAAAAAGTTCTTTTTTTAGAACCCTAGTCACACCCAGAACTGGGAGTCACTGTCTTACCAGAATCTGATATTCTGACCAATTTTTCAAACTTGTCTGAAGAGCAAAATGGAGATAAAATTTTAAACTGGGCCTATGCTTAGGTGACCATTGTTAAAGGGGAACTAGTGGAGCCCCAGCAAGCTGAATTATTTCCCCATGTAGAAATCCAGGGTGAGCAGTTGCATTTTCTCGAGGAAAGACCTCCAAACAGGAAAGGTCTGAATCCACCTCCTGGTTCCCCGAACCTAATTCAGGGAAATCTTGCTCTTCTTCTATGTAGTGCCACTTGCCAGGAAGCTGGGCAAGGAAAAATCCTGTAGTTGCTGCTAGAGGGCTTTCTCTTCACCCTCCCACTTCCCTAGTTCCTGTCACGCAGACAGAAAGCAGCAAAAGACCAGAAGTCTGAAGTGCAGACAATGCAATGTTTATTGGGGTTAGTTTCCAAGCAAGCCTATTCTGAAGCCCTTCACACTAGTCGGGCTTATCTCTATATGCCAATAGAGTCTGTTCCCCAGTATTCCATTCCCAGCTCTGACACCGCAGAGCGTTTATTCCATGTTCCCCTTCCCAGCTCTGACGCTGCAGAGCCTTGCCTGTGTCCCTGTTTCCTATTCCCATTCCCCACCCCTTAGCATGATTCCAATTTCCCTTCCTCCCACTTCCTGTTTGACCACAGTTTATATACTAATATTCTCAGCTATACCTTAACCAATAATTGTACTGAAATTTAACTAACCAATCCTAACATATTGTAACATAATTCTCTAACCAATTATATCCCACTAACCTAATTAACTTACACCTAGCAAAATTAATTATATAGCAGGCAGAAACAATTAGAGAACCAAACAGATTAACAATAGAAAAGTGGGGGCCATAAAAATAAAACATACAGAAATGGGGGTTTCACAACCACAACCATAGATAAGTGATTTCTTGCCAAACAGGATGCTATCAAACTAAGTTTTCTTTAACTTAATCTTAAAACCTTTTTCTTTATCTGGTGGCGATGAGCACTATCAGGACATGATCGTCTTCCTAACAGCCCAATACCACCTTATTTAAATGTGACTGGTTTGGAATGTGAGGATGTGACCGTAGGCTTCCCAGCTTATGGCTGCCCCTGCTGCTTAGCCAAAGGCCTTAGCTTAAGAACAAGGCCTCAGACTATCCTAGTAAGAGAAGGCCCATACACAGGCAGACTGTGATTTTGATCCTTTATTATTATACCCCTGTAACTAGCTAAGAGATAAAAATACCCCTAAGTTCTTAAAGTATAGGCCTTTACAAGCAGGCCTGAATATCTGTATTCTAAAAGTTGGAGCCTGAGCCATTATTTATCTGGCCCCAGAATGTATAGGGAGGCCCTGGACTGCTGTACCTCTTGTCCGGATCATCAACTAGCTGCACCATGAAGTGTTTTCAATGCTCCATTGGTCTCGGTCCCCTTGGTCAGCACCCCATTTGAGAGTACTGGAATGGACTTGAAAAGAGTGCAGCTGTGTATTGATACATCCTAGTAATCATGGATTATGCCATCAGATAGCCTGAATCAGTCCTATTATGCTCCAGAAATGCAAAAAGCCATCACAGCAGAACTAATGAAGGTCTTTGTGTGGGTGGGGGTGCCTCAGGAGATTGTCAGGAAATTCAACCAGCTTTACATTCTGGGAACTAAAGGTTTGTGCAGAGAAGTAAAGATAGTTTGTCTGAACTTCTGTCTACCATCCCCAAACAGATGGGTTGGTAAAGGGCATCAATCAGATACTAAAAAACATGTTAAGGAAGTTCATTTCCATAGACCCTTGTCACTGGGACCAGCTGTTCCCACCTCCTTCTTGTTTGCCATGTGGGAGATGCTGCAGTAATCCACAGGTTTCTCCCATTTGAACTTGTCATAAATATAAAGGGAAGGGTAAACCCCTTTGAAATCCCTCCTGGCCAGGGGAAAGCTCCTCTCACCTGTAAAGGGTTAAGAAGCTAAAGGTAAACTCGCTGGCACCTGACCAAAATGACCAATGAGGAGACAAGATACTTTCAAAAGCTGGGAGGAGGGAGAGAAACAAAGGGTCTGTGTCTGTCTGTATGCTGGTTTCTGCCAGGGATAGACCAGGAATGGAGTCTTAGAACTTTTAGTAAGTAATCTAGCTAGGTATGTGTTAGATTATGATTTCTTTAAATGGCTGAGAAAAGAATTGTGCTGAATAGAATAACTATTTCTGTCTGTGTCTCTTTTTTGTAACTTAAGGTTTTGCCTAGAGGGGTTCTCTATGTTTTTGAATCTAATTACCCTGTAAGATATCTACCATCCTGATTTTACAGGGGGGATTTCTTTATTTCTATTTACTTCTATTTTTTATTAAAAGTCTTCTTGTAAAACACTGAATTTTGCTTTTTCATTGTTCTCAGATTCAAGGGTTTGGGTCTGTGGTCACCTATGCAAATTGGTGAGGCTTTTTATCCAACTTTTCCCAGGAAAGGGGGGGTGCAAGTGTTGGGAGGATTGTTCATTGTTCTTAAGATCCAAGGGTCTGAGTCTGTAGTCACCTAGGCAAATTGGTGAGGCTTTTTACCAAACCTTGTCCAGGAAGTGGGGTGCAAGGTTTTGGGAAGTATTTTGGGGGGAAGGACGCGTCCAAACAGCTCTTCTCCAGTAACCAGTATTAGTTTGGTGGTGGTAGCGGCCAGTCCAAGGATAACGGGTGTAATATTTTGTACCTTGGGGAAGTTTTGACCTAAGCTGGTAAAGATAAGCTTAGGAGGTTTTTCATGCAGGTCCCCACATCTGTACCCTAGAGTTCAGAGTGGGGGAGGAACCTTGACAGAACTATTACAGGGATCGGCAACCTTTGGCCTATGGCCCGCCAGGATAAGCCCACTGGCTGGCCGGGCCGGTTTGTTTACCTGCTGCGTCCACAGGTTCGGCCAATCACAGCTCCCACTAGTTGCGGTTTGCCATTCCAGGCCAATGGGGGCTGTGGGAAGTGGTGCAGGCATAGGGATGTTCTGGCTGCCACCTCCCGCAGCCCCCATTGGCCAGGAGCGGTGAACCACGACCAGTAGCACC
This sequence comes from Lepidochelys kempii, assembly GCF_965140285.1. Classification (NCBI taxonomy): domain Eukaryota; kingdom Metazoa; phylum Chordata; order Testudines; family Cheloniidae; genus Lepidochelys; species Lepidochelys kempii. Next base: position 86,042,151 of record NC_136380.1, read on the forward strand.
TCTTCTATTGTGTTTTTTACCAGAGTGGGGTGAACTCATCTTCCAGTGAATCCAAATTGAGTCTGTACAACATGTCAGGGAGTCCCATGGCCTCTTCCTCAGAAGAGGAGAGAGATTATGAAACAGGCACTCCAATTCATGCTGGACCTTGGGATGATTGAAGGGACCTGTAGCAACAGTCATGTTGGTCCCCAAGTTGGATGGGACCCCCTAATTTTTTTTCAATTACTTTATGCAAGTCAATCCTATCTCAAAATTTGATGTGTACCCCATGACATGTGTTAATGATCTAGTAGATTGGTTGGGGGAGGCAAGACTGAATATATTACAACCCACAGATGGATGAAGCTTACCTGGCTGGATGAGCTTCCTGCTAGAATGGACAACTAAAGCCTGGGGCTTTGAATGAAGTATGAACTGTGTGAAGATGAGGTCTGAATAAAAGGAGGAATCCCACAAAGTGTTCATCATTTGATTCTGTTTTGAGTTGTGGGTCTTTTGTTCTTGATTTCCTTTGGACCGGAAGTGGTAGGACTGAAGTGTGCCTTGGCCAAAAAGCCAAAGTACCACTTTCTTAAATCTCACAGAGACAGCAGACCTACCGACAGAGACCCATAGCTTGGTTACTTGCACCCTAACAGGCCACACAGTAGCATTGTAAAGACAATGTGGTCAAACTGCTATGAAGTTATGATGGACTGAAAAGTTCATAACATTTTCAGAAGAGAAAAGGCAAACTTTAAAACTCCTTCTCTGATTTTACCAGACTGCCAAGAAGAACGCTGGAGTTGAGATGTGCAAAAATTCAAGAAAATCAGTTTCACAATATGGCAGGTGAGGGGTTTTTTTTATTTGTTTGTTTTTGTTTATAATAGGAAACTATCTGCCACCTCAAGTAAGGAGCAGCTACTGCCACTTCATGACAAGATTTTTTCAGATTTTTTCTAGATCTCAACATTTTTGTGAAACATGGCTGAGTTATGGTTGCTATGAGAACTTCGAATTTTTGGGGAAAAAAAAGTCAGTTGCACTCCTCCTAAGACAAATGAATCTATTCTGTTCACGCTCTTCATGCTCTTCACTCCCTCTCCATTCATCCACTTACACCGCCCTCCTTATTGCATTAGTTGACCTCCCTTGTATATCTTTCAACCTACCCCTCTCTGTTGACAGCATACCTGCAGCATCTGTTCATTCCCCTGAAAGATTTAATCAACCCAGATATGTAACTTAAGAGAAAATACCAAGAAATGTATTTCCTGTAAAAGGAATCATCATATAGAATTGTATTATCCCTCCGCCCCCCCCCTGGATCATTTATGGGTTAACAGAAAATCTAGGAAAATAAAGCTTCATCTGGTGAAGATCAACAGAATGCACTGGCAATAATGACCCCAGAGTGGCAGCTATAGTCCATTAGTTATCCCTTTTTAATTGAATCCTCTGCTCTCTGAGTAAAGTGATGGACTGAATCCCAGTACTGGTCTGTGTGGAACTGTGCAAAATAAATGATTTTATATGATCAGCCTAATGTTTCTTAGATAATAGTTAATTCCTTGTGTATAAAGCTCTTCCCTGAATTCCCTGAATGCTTCCTGGGGATGTCTTGTAACCTTAAAAAAAATCCAGCTCAAACTGGCTGTAGCCTAATTCTTCCTCTGGAGCACATTTCCTAATTATCTGTAGCATATAACTCAGAGCTGCACAAAGTTTAACTCAAAACCCAACCAAATAAAACATTGGAAAAAGAAGCAACTTCTGTTGCAAGGAATTCTGGGTTAAATTCTGTTATGAAACTGTTTCAGTTAGCATTTAACCTCCCTATAAAATTAATCAAACCCGTTTTTTTGCCGGCTCTCATCACATTAGAAACATCTCAGCTCAAAGCCCTATCAAGGAAACACATCATTTCTCTTTAGCAACAAGTGCAATAAAAATTGCTTTCCCTTAATAAACATCAGCCCCCCCATCTCTCTTTTTCGTTTAACAATTTTTAAATAGAAAATAATTTCATTCAAACTTCTATCCCTTTGGAAAAGTCTGTTCTCACAAGCAGTAAATGGAAAATCATGGTTTTTAAGTCAATCTCATTATCTTGGGGAGAGTGGGACTCCTGATTATTGCAAGTTTATGGTTTGCCTACATATACTTAATGTTGCTACAGCACTGTTCGGGCTAGTCTAAACATGGAGTTAGTCAGGAACAGATATTTCTATGTGTGCATCTTCTTATTCTGAAGTAACAGTGCTTTGTTCATGTTTAGCACTCTAGCTTATCCCACTTTGAGTTATTCAAAAATAGCTATTCCTATATCACTCTACCTGTAGATAAGCTTTTAGAGTCCTATGGTTACCAAGTCTCTTCATAAATATTTCCAATATTTCTAACATTCCCCTGGAAATTGGTTGCCTTGTAATCACACATGAAAAAATAATCAGTTTGAGCACACCCCTTACTCTCAAATTTGTTCTCGTAGTTGTACACCAAACAGTTACAAATAGCAAAGGTGTTCACAGAAATAGGCACAAACAGAAAGGGACTACGTTTGCTGAATAATTATTGACCAATAATGTGACCAAATCTAGTAACATTATAGTAACAGCAGCTAAAAAAATAAATTTTACTCCCACTTTTTTCATCCAAACTAACTTGTCACCAGATTTAAAAAATTAATATCCCAATAAAACATTTAATTTGTCACCATTAAAATTCATTCTATGATAGGATGAAATTAGTGGGACTGGTGTTCAGAGTCTTTTTTTACACCACCAGCTTACAAGGCTCAATTGTCCCCTGGCAGCTTAGCCTTACTCAATGCAGGTGGGGTAAGGAGGTAGTGATGACTGGCCATGGCATCAGTCAAAAGAAACCAGGGGTCGCACTAACTTATGTAACTACAATACAGGACTTCACAGCCATGATGGATCAGTGGTGCACTCCAACTTTTTCAAGGTAGGGAGTGGGGTGGATGTGATAGGAGCCACCTCTGCTGATTTTATACCACAAGGGACTTCTCCATAGGCTGTTTATAGCCAGAATTCATCCTTTGACCCACTCAAATGCCAAAGTCACAAATATTTGCTATTTTTAGCCATAGACCTACCACCAGTGGTAGAATCAAAAACATTAATTTTTAAATATAAATTTTTAAATTTAATTTTTAAATATCCAAACCCTCATTTTAAATCTATGTTTGAGTTTTTTTCTGGGGAGAAATCCAAGAAAGATGTTCAAAAGACCTGTAGGCCCACCACCCAGCGGCTCCTTCATAATGGGCAACTGTTTGAGAAGATCTGCTCCTTGAAGTCTTTAAACCATGATTTGAGGACTTCAATAGCTCAGACATAAGTGACATAATAATAGCTCAGACATAAGTGAGAGGTTTTTCGCTGGAATGGGTGGGTGAGATTCCGTGGCCTGCGTTGTGCAGGAGGTCAGACTAGATGATCATAATGGTCCCTTCTGACCTTAGTATCTATGAATCTATGGTGTGGAAGTTAAAAAAAGCATGGGAATAATGATATTTAAACTGGGTGACTGCCCTGCCACAGAAATCAGAATGCTTCCCTCTCCTCAGGACTCCCCAGAGATACACATATACCACATATATTCTACAACCATCTTATTTTTTATTAATATGTGTGTGAACGCACGCGTGCGCGCACACACACACACACACACACACACCCCTCTAAAGAGCCAATATATATTTTTAAGAGCTGGAATATCCACAGTTTTCTAACTGCTCTGCATTGGTGGTTTGATGCTCTTGCTGATTTGAAGTGGGGTGTGGTATGATGATGGGAAACATTTTCTAGTGATCACCTGGATAACGTTATGATTAATTGTAAATAGGTGCCCTGGGCCTTGAAGTGGGGTGTGGTATGATGATCGGAAACATTTTCTAGTGATCACCTGGATAACGTTATGATTAATTGTAAATAGGTGCCCTGGGCCTTTAAGGTTTAGAATTGGCCATCATTGTACAATTAGCCCTGTCTGCCACACTTGGGATGAGGCATGGGGTTTAATTAGGACCAGCTGGGTATGGAGGAGCTGGTTGCACTAAAAAGGAAGCTGCAGGACAGGTGGGCAAGTCAGAAAATGAGAAAGAGTACAGAGAATGAAAGAGGTTTCTACAGGGAAGACCCTGAGACCAGGGGAGTTTCCCCAGCTATATAGGTCTGAGAGTAGACCACTTACACAGGGATGATGCTAAGACATCAGGGGAGTTTGGTGGTTGTGCTTAGCTTAAGGCTGGAGGGAAGACTTTTGTGTTTATTTTTGAACTTTAAGTTAATAAACCCAGACCCTAAAGAGGGCTGCTGTTGTTGGATTTGTTAGTCTCTTTCTTTTTAAATTTATTGAGGAACCAAGAGGGGAAACTGAATGATGGTCTGCTTGCCGCTCTTCCCTGAGATCGCAACGGAGTGCTCAAGAAGAGGGCATATGTGAACAACAGTGTTCTTAAACTGGAGTAATCAAATCTCTTTCATCAGGGTGTAAAATCACCACCTCAAGGTTAGAAAAGCATTTCTGCCCCATGTCCAGCACTGCAGAGTTAACCAAGTGCATTATATGAGTTTTACTCTTTCCTCTGCAGCATCAAGGAATGGCTAGTGCTGGAAGCAAGACAGCAGACATGATGGACCAATGTGCTGATCTGCGGTGGTGAATCCTATGTTCAATTTTTCATGCAGCTCCATGTTATGTTAAGAATTCTCCAGTCACTTGAGATCAAGATAACCTTTATTGTTAACACAGAAACTGAGCCTTTATTGTTAACACAATAAACAAGAGCTGCAGTCATGCTTCCTCACGACCCAGTAACCAACTGTTCAGCTCTGTGCCTTCAGACAGGTAGAATCTGTCAAAACGAAAGATGCAGCATGAAATACAGAGCAAGCCTCAAAGCTACAGTGAGTTGCTTAGTAAATGAGTCCATCCCACAACTTGCTGCCTCAGATCTGGGTTGTTTTTGATTTTTGGGGGGCTTCTGCATCATGTTGAGCTTTCCTCTGAATAGGTCAGACTGTCACAGAGCCAAGATCTACTACCTGCTGGGGTTTGCTGGATTGAGTCATGAATGACTTTAAAGGCACCTATGATTTTTTTTTCTGCATTGTTAATCCGCAGAACGTAGCATAAAGTCCCCTATCTTGCACTGAGTTACTTGGGCTTTAGAAAGATGGAATGGATTTCACCCATTATTAGCAGCAAATCTTTATTTCTGACAAGCTTTTACATTGCACGGAAATGTTTATCAATAAATATTGTTTTAGCTTTAAACGTAGGACATTCTGCACTTTCACTTTTATGCTACATTCTGCTGATTAAAAAGGAAAAAAAAATCATAAGTGCCTTTAAAGTCACTAATGACTCAACCCAGCAAACCATGGCCTTCAGTATACGGCCTTCAGAGCTCTGCAAACCCCTGCAGGTAGTAGATCTTCGCTCTTTGACAGTCTGACCTATTCAGAGGAAAGCTCAACATGATGCAGATGCCCAGAACATATCAAAGCCAACCCAGATCTGAGGCAGCAAGCTGTGGGATGTCCATTTTAAGGCTCCTTTACCAAGTCTGAAGGGCATAAAGTGGCTTTAGTGTAAATGATAATCAGGCTCCCTTTCCATGGTACATATTGTCATGCAGCTCCTATGTGAGGCTTAAATGGTTGGCCCCCTGCACCACAGATCAGTTTAAACACTATGCATGACATTGAATTTCTCACATCATCCATCCTCCCAACCACATTTTTGGCCTCATTTCAGCCCCCCATGTGGTGAAATCCTCAGTCAATTGAAATCATGGCAAAACTCCCATAGACCTCAATGGGGCCATGACTTCACCTCTAGTCTTTAATTTAATATTTCTGGTAAAACATACTGAAGAGGGTTTGCTGAATGGGAAGGGTATTAAAAATGACCACTGTGCTGGTGCGCATTAAGAGTTTGCTTTGATATAGAACTTTTTCAAAGCACAATAATGAACAGGGGGTGAGCAATGTCCAGATGTACTGTAATCTAAATTCACACTCCAGTTTGCTGCAAACTAAATGTGGTTGTAGACCAATGTGAGGCTATGTCTACACTACACAGCTTTTAGCGACATGACTGTTTCGCCACAGCCATGCTGCTAAAAGTACTCTTGCCGACAACGTGCTGTTCACACTGGCACTTGTCACAGCAAAACTTTTGTCTTTCGGGTAATGAGGGGGTTAACACCTCTGAAAGACAAAAGTGTTTTAGTTCAATTGCCAGTGTAGACATAGCCTTAGAAGCGCAACTTTTCCATTTAAAAAACAATCATAATGCGTAGGAAGAACTTGACTGTTTTGATTCACAGCTGGAGCTTTCACTTGTGTTATTGACATTGTCCTTGTATCCCTTGATAGGCTGCTTTTAGCAGAAAGTGCAAAGCTACTGTACCACAACAATTTGCTTGTTTCTGCCAGCTTTATTCTGAAACAGAGAACCTTGTCAAGACTTCCTAAATGCTTTTTCAAGCTTTCTTGACGCATCTCTATTCAGTGAGAGAACAACACTGGGAAGGCATTGTTGTTTGTTGCAGTCTTTTGTTGTAGCTAGTGCAGCTATTAAGTAGTTGGTTGATCTTCCAAAGAAAGTAGTTGAGAGAAACATTATGTTCACTATTATTCGTTTGTTATTTTATTATTCCCAAATTGAAATGTTCTTTTACTTTTATCCTGGGACCTCAAAACCTGGGAACAAACAATCTTTTTGTTTGCTTGCTATTTGCTGTGCATCCTGAAATTACCTTATCTGCACGCCTTAAAAGCAGACAGTCTTTGCTGTCAAAGATTTCACTAGCTTTCTCCCTCTGGTATTGCTTTATTTTTTTAAGTAATTTTTTTTAGATGAAAGGAGGGCATGGAGTTGTCTATGCAGGATGGCCTGTTAAGCTATTATGTGGAGCAGTCAGCTGGAAGGAAGAATTGCCAGGGCACAGTTGTCAGCCTCCTCCAGATATCAAACACATATATACATTATAATCCCAACAATTAAATCAGTCCTATGCTTTTCACAACCAGAAGCCCCAAGTTCATTTTCTTTGTAACTCTTCCAGTTATCTGCATGCAGAACTTTCTTTGCTAGTCTGCTTGGCTCTATTTTAATTTTCAGTTGACTTGAGTAGCTGTCAAACACTGCATCCTTTATGGAAGCACCTACTGTTTAAACAAAGACTTCTTTTCTTTCTCTTTATATTTTCAATGCATACATTTGCTACCACCAAAAGATGTTACCTAACATTTTCATTTGAATACATTTCCACTTAAACATTTGTTAGGTATGCATAATGAAAGTCTTGGTACTGCTAATTTTCAGCAGTAATTTAAAAGTGATCTTGATTGCTGAATTCCTAAGGATGTAATTTGTAACAGATGATTTGGTTTGATTAGTTGCACCTTGCCTCTTCCATATTTTCTGCACATTAAATTCAAAACAACAACAACAAAAACAACAGTAAATGTTGTTATTCCTTTAAGGGAACCCAAAGTGTTCAGTGTGGAATCCAGATGAATTATTGGCAGGGGGACTTGCATAGCAGTTAGTCCTGAGTCTGATGCGATAAACTTTCAGTTAGTTTAGACACACATTCTGCTTTGCTTTTATGCAGGTGTGCAGTGGGTGGATGGGGAGGGTGCAGGGAGCCATTCCCTCTCTCCCTTGCATGGCTTTTACCATAAGGAAAGCTAAGGTAGAATTGCAGTCCTAAACTCAGGTGAGCATAGGGATTGTTTCACCAGAGGTGTATGGTACCCCAATGGGAATTACAAAAGGTAGGGAAGAAGTGTGGTAATGGCCTTGTCCTTTTCACTCTCTGCACTGGCCCACAGAAAGTGCAAAAAGTGTAGAAGGCTACATTACTCAAAATAGAGCACCTTTCTCCCATGCAGTGAGAGCATCCAGTGAGGAAGTCTGTTTCCCCAAGGCAGATGCCTCTTAGGGTATGTCTACACTGCAATGTAAGCTGAGGGTTAGTGGCACTTGAGTTAGCTAACCCATGTTAGGGAACCCTGGACTTGAGCATCTACATTGTATTTTAACCTTACCTTAAGACTTTTCTAACCTGTGCTCAAACCTAGGCCTCTGGTGTCCATACTGCAGTGTACATATGTGAGTCAAAGTAACCAATTCACAGAATCTCTAGCACACCCCCAACCAAAATGTGACCACTCTAGCCATAGGACCATGGTACACTGTGGGACAATTTTCCTGCCAGCCCGACACATTACAGGAAGTCTGAAGCAGCTCTCTTTACAAAAAGCTTGATCAGTTTGCTCTCCATTGCAAACCCAGGAGATTCTCTGATCATGTGCTTGCAGATCAGTGACCAGAAGAGAATGGATTAATGCTGACTTAAGTTACTGCTGTTAGCAAAGGGAGTGTGGCTTCCATTTTCAATAAAGTGGAATGCAGATTTTTTGGACAGAGAGAACTAAGGAAGTTGTCCAGTGTAATTGTGGGATACCTCCTAGGACCCAAGTCAAGCAGGGCCACATCTACACTGAAAAGCTATAGGGCTTGTACCCTGGATTTTGGCTTAACTTGAGCTCAGACCCTCCAGCCCTGGAGGGTCCTGGGACCTGTGTCTGAGCCCTAGGTTAGTGCAATTGCAGTGTAGACAGAAGGGGAAGTGGGTAGGCTTGAGCCTGAGCTCAAGCACAAGCTTATGTTGTAGTGTAGATACATCCTCAGTCTCAGTGTTCCCCTGGATGGTGCAGCATTAGCTTGTAACTAAATGGCATTTAATGTCTCTGAACTGACTAATGTCAGTTCTGTAGCAAAAATCTTGCTTGGGAAACTACAGATGTAAGTTATTTCTAGTACTGTGGCATATGGCTTTTGCTCATAAATTAACGCATTAAGTGTGCATATTGTCATTCATTTAAGAAGACTAGACTTATATTCTTGGATGAAAACAGTTAGGCAGCAATTGCAATGCACTTACATCAGTAGGAATAAAAAACAGGATACCGGAAGGCAGCAATAAGCAAAGAAATATATTTGTGTGTGCTTGCAAAATCTAGCAGGAAGTTCTGTGTGCTACTTAAAATAGAGAGATAATTATTATTAACCCTGCAATCAGCTGTCTAAGTGAATAAATAAGCAGGGAGGTAAGAAGAAGGAAAACATTTTGGAGACATTTTGTAATGCAATCCAGCAATTATTCCATAGTGAAAAAGCACAATGCTAAAGAGTCTTTGGGGACAAAAAAAAAAAAAAAAAAAAAAAAAAACTATGTAACTGGTTCACCTGTAAAATAAAATAATAATAATAAATAATAATTGACAAATAAGCCTATCAATCTCACTAGATTTAAATGATTAGCTTTTGATTTTCTTTCCTTTCATCTTGGCAGCCTTCCAGTTGGCATTACTACTACAGAAGAAGTAAAATTCAATATTCTTTCTGACCATTGTCTTAAAAATAGTGATTTTTTACACTTAAAGTCAGATTTTATAATTGAGAATTTTGTTCCAGGAGATTAACCATGAAGGACAAAAAAGTCAGCAAATTTCCACAGATCACAGACTTGTCAGACACAATGGATTAAAGGAATAGGGATTGTTCTAGCAGGGTTAAATTGCTTCTGAAATGTTGGAGAAGAGTGAAAGGTGTAACCCTTGCCCTGCACCCAGATATACCATGTTTCTTGAAATGCATATAATTCAATTGTAACTCCCTAAACATTTTCAGTAAATTAAGGTATGGAAAGTAAGAATGATTAAACTATTTTTATTAGTTGTATATTAATTATATTATGGTTTGTTACTTATACTGGAATAATGTCAGTCACAATTAGGATCCCATTGTGAAAGGTGGTGTTCAAACACAGAAGTAGATGGATGCCTTATCTTGTAGATTTTAAAATTTAAGATGCATCCCAAAAGACACTCTCTAAATATGAACAACATGTTACAGTTCCTCTTTAAAAAGAAGATTTCAAGAAATAAGAATTGGTCTTCCTGCCTGCAGAAGGATCTGAATATACAAGTGCAAGGAGAGGATGCACCCAACAAGAATATTCAGTCAGGTAAAGCTCTCAGATAAAATGAAAGAAAACAAAAAAAAATAATATGAGTTAATGCTAGCCAAAGGGGTTTAAGTGGAATATGAAGGGATTTAAAATTGCATCAGGGAAAATTTAGTTCAGGACTAAGGAGAAACAAATCTGCAACCCTTACACATGTAAAATAGTAGTAGCTGAGTAACTCCTTTGGTATTCATACTCACTTCACTACCAGGTAAATCAATTGAAGCAGTAATTTGAAATAAAGTTATAAAACACATGAATGATTGTCATAGGATATGGACAAACCAACATGCTTCTGAAAAAGAAAATCACTCCTCTAATCTACTAAAGTTAGTTGAGTGTGTCAACAAAATTATGGATGAGGGCAATCAGGGTGATAGGATTTATTTGGACTTTCAAAAATCCTTTGACAGAGTGCCTCACAAGAAAGAAAATAATTAAAGGAAGCTAAGTAGTCATAAGGCAAGAAATATTCTGTACTACCCTGACTGGTTTTTAACATATTTATTAATTATCTAAAAAGAGGGAGAAGAGTGATGTGGCACATTTTGAGAGGATGCAAAATTGTTTAGATTAGTCAAGCCTAGTGAAGAGTGAAAACAACTTCAGAGGAACCTTACTTAGCTAGGTCAATAGGTGGTAAGATGGCAGATGAAATTCAGTTGTTGATGAATACAAAATAATACAAAGGAATAAATAATTTGAATTACCCATAAACATTTCTGGGTTCTATAGTAACTGTAAACACTCAGAAGAAAGGTCTTAACATCATTGTGGAAAGCTGAGTGAAAACCTCTGTTCAATGTACAGTGATGGTCTTAAAAACTAAAAACATTAAAACGCATAAAGAAAGAAATAGAAAAAATACTGTAATTGTTATAATTATATTATATAAATCATTATTATGCCCTATTCTGGAATATGACATTCATTTCTAGTCTCCATATCTCAAAATGGAACAGAAGGGATCCAGATACAGGTGACAAAAATATTGGAAGCATGCAGTGATTTCTATCTGAAAAATGATGGGACTCTTTAGTACAGGGAAAAATAATAAGAAGGTACATGATGAACGTATACTACAAAATGGATGGCATAAAGAAGGTGAGCTGGGTATTTCTGTATGCACGTTCACATAATATGATAACTGGGGACATTCAATTAATGTGATAAGCAAAACATTTAAAATTAGTGGAAGGACATACCTTTTTAAACACAACACAGTAATTCTGTGGAACTCATTCCTGTAAGATATTTTGGAGCTAAGCACCTGAGCAACAAGATTTGTGAAAAGATTATATAATAATGAAAACATTCAAAGTTGCAGTAGATATTTTTTTAAAGACTGGAGAAAAGCATCTTGTTTCTGAAAATAAGGTAGCCACTAACTTATGGAGTTTAGGAATAAATTATCCTATGGGAAGGTTGGTACACAATAATCAATTATGGGATTTCTTCTGCCTTTCTCTGGAGCATGTGGCCAGTGTCAGAGATAGGATAGTGAACTAGGTGGCCTGATGTGCTGATCCTGTCTATGATTGATTACATTCCTAACTGGAGAAAAGCAAATTTAATACTGATTTTCAATGAAGAAAAGAAAAATAATCCTTGTAATTATCATTCAATAATTCTAACTTATTTCCAAAGTAAAATAATGGAAGAAATATTAAGATAAAATCACCAACTATTCTAGAGGTCAATGAAATCATGAACAATAGGCAGTAAGAACTTAAAAAAAGTTAATATATATATACACAGATAAACACAAACAAATGATTTTTTAAATTCCAAATTTATTGAGAGAGGAATAGATGTAATTAATGAGTATTTTAATAAAGAATTTCATACTGTGTCTGCATAAATCTTAGCTAGAAAAAAATGGTTATAAAACTTTGAATAATGGGAATTGAAAACTATCTAAAAGGCCATAAATTATGTGTAGTGATAAACAACAATATTTTGTATGCTCTGCACCCTAACTACAGATGAAAAATCCTTCTTACAAGTTTGTGATACTGCTGGAAGCAGGAGTCATTGGTTAGGCATCGGGAAAAACAACAACAACTCTTCTGTCCTGTGCTGAAGGGGAAGTTGGTGTAGCTTTGGGAGGGAGAAGGCTAGCAGTGCCAATCTTCCAGATCATGGTCTGGACTTAGCAACTCAGACAACATATTGATAAGTAAGAGATCTTAATGAGATAATCTGCTAGTATGGGAGTCACTGGCCCCTTTGTACCATTCTTCACTTGTATGCTCTTCTTGGGCTTCCGAGTGCTATAGGACTCCACAGGACCAATTTAGGAGAAGAAATTGGAGCTATAAGTGTAGATCTCGGCTCCAAACATATCATTTCTTTCTTTAGAATAGCATGTGTAAGTTGGTATTTTAACCAGGAAAGGTGAAAAAATATGATTCACTGTGTCTACCTTTTGTTTATTCCCCCTTCACTTTTGTCCTTTAATATTTCCTCTTGCTCTCTTGTGATGAATACAAATATTGGAAGATATGGACTATCAATGGCTCAGCAATGATTGCTGTACCCAAAAGCCCTGATAGAGCAAAATGCCAATTAAACATGGGACTCTTCACATGTTTAAATTTAAGCATTGAGATGAAATAATTTTGAGCTGCTCTATTTTGTTTCTTAAGCCCTGAAATATTGCCCCGCCCCCATTAACTGAAAATAGGGAAAGAACTGAAATAAAATTAACTAAATTGGTAAGAAATGGGGCCACAGCAGTAGACCATAACATTAAGGTGCATAAGTTAACAATTAAGCATATACGAAAGAAATAAGGTGATGGTTTATAGTTTAAAAGTTTACAGAGTAACAGCCGTGTTAGTCTGTATTCGCAAAAAGAAAAGGAGTACTTGTGGCACCTTAGAGACTAACCAATTTATTTGAGCATGAGCTTTCGTGAGTTACAGCTCACTTCATCGGATGCATACCGTGGAAACTGCAGCAGACTTTATATACACACAGAAAGGAAGATGATGTCTGTCTGTATCTGTACAAGTTTTTTCATGCAGTTGATAGATTTCCACTCCATACGGCTAAATGCAGTGCCTTGCATAATGACAGGTTTCAGAGTATCAGCCATGTTAAAAAAACTTGTACAGATACAGACAGACATCATCTTCCTTTCTGTATGTATATAAAGTCTGCTGCAGTTTCCACGGTATGCATCCGATGAAGTGAGCTGTAGCTCACAAAAGCTTATGCTCAGATAAATTGGTTAGTCTCTAAGGTGCCACAAGTACTCCATTTCTTTTTGCGAATACAGACTAACACGGCTGTTACTCTGAAACCTTTAAGCAGATAGGGTGCTTAACAAACATATTCAAAACTCTCAGGGATATTAATCATTAGAAGCCAAATTCCCAATAGTCACATTCCTTATTATGCTTTATTTTTGGATGTTCTTCTTGAGACATCTTTTGCTCAATTTTCAGAGGTTCTTAGGACCAACAATAATCTACATGTTACCATCTCCATACTGCACTATTCTTACCTGTTCTATGGGGCTAAACAGAAACTTCAAACTTGTACAATAGGTGATAGTCTGCCTTTTGACCAGAACTAGCCCCTCTGATCCTATTGTATTCTCCATTAACTTCCTGTTTGCTTTTGGATCCAATTCAGTTCCTGATTTTTATCTTTAAAGTTCTCAGTGATCTTTAAATAGTCTGCCTCAGAGACCACCTCTCCATCTGCAACCCGCCAAGAAGCCTACTGAAGATTTGCATGTGCTAGTACCCAAGTTGACATTTCTGAGGGCTGCCATATAACATTCTCAGTGTTGCATTCTAGAATCTGAAACACTCTTTCAGAGGAGACCAGAAAGAGTCCTAATTTGATTGTTTTAAAAACCTGGTGAAAACAGTACCTTTACTCAGGAACAAACCCACCAATATAAAAGTATAGAACAAATATCATGATTCCTAACTCTAGCCTGCACTAGAAAAGTTGCACCAGTTTGACTTGGTCAATCTTAAATTGATATTCTGAAAGTGGTTCAAACTCTATTAGCCTATTCAGTTTAGTTTAATTTGGTAATTTACGGATGCAAGTTAAACCAATCAGCTCTTCATGAGAGCTAGCATGAGTATAAATAGTGTAGCCATGGTAGCACAGGCAGTGACAGCATGGGTCAGCTTTGATGAAAAACGCATCACAGACTGCAAAATCTAGTATCCCGCATGAAATCTGGTCGAAACCATGAAATCTGGCTAATGTAGGGGGTTGCAGGATTGGTAGCCTTACGTCTGCACTGCTGATGATGGTGGCGCTGCCTTTAGAGCTGGGCAGCTGGAGGGTGGTGGCTGCTGGCCCTGAGCCCAGCTCTGAAGTCAGAGCCACTGCCAGCAGCAGTGCAGAAGTGAGGGTGGCATGGTATGGTATTGCCACCCATACTTCTGAGCTGCTGCCAACAGCAGCTTCCCTAAGCCAGAGGTGGGACAATGGAGCTTGGTGCATGGGTGGAGCCCTGGGCAGGGGTTCCCCCATCCCTGCCCCTCCCTGGCTCCAGGCCCAGCACTTGGGCATTAAAGGGAGTTAAAGGGGCCTTGGGCTGGCTCTGTGTGTGCGTGAGAGGGAGGTGACCATGGTGCTCATCTTGACCATGGCACCCTTGGTGGTTGCTCACCTGTAAGGCTGGCCCTGCCTCCCCACCCCAAAAGTGATGACCTCCCCATCCCATGTCACCCTCAATTCTGCAATTCTGCTGGTGGCAGCCCTGCCTTCAGAGCTCTCTGGCTGTCCAGCTCTGAGGGCAGGGCTGCCACCACTAGCAGCCATGCAGAAGGAAAGGTGACATTATTGCGGCCCCCTACAATAGCCTCACAACTGCCCCAAAATGACTTTTCGGTCAGGACCCCCACTGTTTCAGCAGTGTGAAATTTCAGATTTAAATATCTGACAATTTTAAAAATCCTATGACTGTGAAATTGACCAAAATGGACTGTGAATTTGGTAGGGCCCTAGTGATGAGTAAGTATCTATGTGGTTTAGGTGAGTTTCTACTTGGCTCAGCTAAGCCAAGTCACAGCCACCTTTGCTACTGCAGCTACACTACTATTCATTTTTGTGCTAGCTCTCGCTGAGCGGAGCTGTGTGTGTATAAAAGGATCTTCTACACTTTCCACGGCATGCATCCGATGAAGTGGGCTGCAGCTCACGGAAGCTTATGCTCAAATAAATTGGTTAGTCTCTAAGGTGCCACAAGTCCTCCTTTTCTTTTTGCGGATACAGACGAACACGGCTGCTACTCTGAAACCTGAGCGGAGCTTGGAATCACACCCCTAACTTGGAGTGTGGAAGTAGCCTAAATTAAACTGATGCAACTTTATTAAAAAGAAAACAATTTCCCTTCAACTCTCTTCCTGTTGACCTATGACCCTTTCGGGTGGATACATGGGCACACTCCACTCCCCTGGCTAGTAGGGGGAGAGGATAGATTATCTGTGAAAGACCCTGGACTATGCATAACCTTTCTGTGGGGGAAAGCAATGGCAAACTGAGAGCATAAAAGGGAAGTTGACTATAGGGACAGATGTTGATCAAGGACATGGCAAACAGGAAGCCAAGCAGGGGAGCAGGCTGCATGTGGCCAGTAAGTGATTTGCAGAGCAGTGTGGGAGTGGCAGCCATTGTTGTCAAATTCAGATCAGTTCAGAATTTGTGGGGGTGCAGCATAGCCTGGGCAGAGGCCCTGCATCCAAAGATCTGAGCAGAGAAGGTATGGAAAAAAATAAACCCTCTGCAGTGAGTCTCAAAGTCAGGCAACTGACTTGAGTTTGAAGAGCTAGCACTATGGGTCTAAAAATAGCAGTGTAGACATCCCCACTTGGTCTGGAGCCTGGGATCTTAAACCTGATCAGAGGCATAGATCTCAGAACCGAAACTCCAGCATGAAGAATGCTATTTTTAGCCCTATAGTGTGAGCCTTGTGAGTCTGAGTCAGGGTGTGTATTTTTTCTTTTTTAGTATAGATGTACCTAGCAGAGCCTGAAGAGAAATCTTGGGGACAGAGAACCAACAGCCGATCATAGACAAGTGCCATAGACATTGGGGATCACTCTGGGAAGTGCTCAGTGTGCTCTGACAAGGTGTTGGACTCATGAGACTATATACAGGCAGGGGCTATGGTAGTCTTCGACCCCAGCTGCAATTGCAGGGTTGGCCTTAGGCCAAATGGTGCCCCCCCCGTTACATTTTTGAATGGCTTAATTTTTATTGCATTAGTAGCCCATTTGCACAATTTTCATTCATTATTTATCCCTGTCATATAAGATGATATATTTGCATACTAGGATCTATAAATCTGTATTTATTCATGTCATACATACGCAAATATTTTTTTTGTTTCCTCTAAGCTTTTAGAAACTTTTTTAATTTTAAGAATAACTTAAATATACTGACATCAATATATTGAACTGTGCACCAACATTGGGTGGACCAGTATTAAATAGTGTTACAGTAAAAACTTGGGGTTCTCTGTAACACTATTTAACACAGAATGTTGTCCCTTTTCTTGCCTTTCCCCTCGTGAACTGAAGCAGAGCATCAGAAAGATCCAAAGACTGGCCAATGGCATTTCCAAGCAATAAAGCAAGCAATGCCAGTCTCTCATCAGCCATCGTTGATCAAAGAAATGTTTTAATGAGCCTGAGCTTCAAAAAGCTGCAGTCACCACTTGCAATTGTGCCTGGCAGTGTGAGCATAATCCTCAAAGCTATCCACACATTAGGAAAAGTGTTCTTCAGCTCTGCATCATGAATGAATTGGAGAACTTGGAGTGGAGAGCACTTCCCATGTTGTAAAATGTGATGGATATTATCCAATTTGACATAGAGGTCTTTATCATTTACGTCCCAACATTCCTCATGTGTCAGCATCTGGTGAAGCTCCATACAATTGTTAAAGAGTGTTTTTCTGTCCGCCAGCAGCTTACTAAGGTTATACAATCCTCCCCCTGCCACCCCCGGGAGCTTCATTTGTTGAAACCTTTCTTCGACACTCAAGCAGTGTCAATAAGAGAGCAAAAAAACCGCTCTTGATTTTTTCTTCCAAGCTTCCCATCACATCACGTCTGCCCTCATAAGCAAATTGTCTCTTCTTCTTTAGCAGAGATACTAAATTTGCATTAGATTTTCTACTGAAAGGGGAGGGGAGAGAGTATGCTTTATGTTACACACTTCATAAATAAATGTATTTCTGATACTATAATACAGTGTTTTGTTTTAAACATCCCACAAATTGAATTCATTTCAGTACAAGAGGACATATCATTCTGTGTAAGCGTGTCCTTCTTGTTTGGCCTTTCTTCTTTATATACTCTGTAATAATAAGTTGGTTTTGGTTGAACGATACCACAAGTGTGTGATTTGGAAAGCACTCCATTACCACAACTGAAATTAGTGTAAACAAAGTGTTTGTATTATTAATTTCATTGGTGTCTAGTGGTACAAGGGAGAAGAGCAGGAATGAGAATGATATTGCTTGTGTGTGATTTAAATTGCTTTGACTGGAGGGAGGGAGGAACTTTGGAGGAAAATAATACTTTTTCAGAGGAATGCTAGAGCAGGGTTTAATACCTTTCACTTAGCCCTGTTTTGGTGTTTGCAGTAGAGTGGTTGTTTTTCTCAGGATAGTCATCAATGAGTAGTAAAAGGTGTTTTCTGTGGTCTGCCTTAGGGATGTGCAGAATGTGAATTATTATAGGACCCTAGACTTTGTGGGAAGAGAAGCCTCAGTGCTCCAGGAGCCCATAGTTGAATCTGAAAAATTCTCATTGACTTCAGTAGGGGAGGATTTCACCCAATATCTCCATCTGGGCATGGTCATCCAGCTTGAAAAATACCCAGTTTACCAGGGAATCTTATACCTGGGGGTACAAAGATAAGGATGAGGCCAGCTGCTTTGCCAATGGGAGCTGAGAGGAGCAGCAGAAAGGATTGGAGTGGGGAAGAGAGACAAGACAATGGGGAGAGTGGGTTTATTAGTGGTAAGACTGTTGGGTAAAAATGGCTATATGGGAGAGATTATGACACATAAGAGGTTTTCCAGAAGAGAGATTTAAGACTAAATATGGGGAGGTGAATCTATCAAGAACACTCTGAAAGAAAAAAGATAGATAACAAGAGCCAGTTGTGTCTTGAAGAAAGAGGAGAGAACAAGATTTAGAGTATAAAAAACTGAAAAATTATGAAAGACAGAAAATTAATTTAGTCTGTTGGGAAACATAGACACTGAAAGAGTCTGAGGAATAGATGCAGAAAAATACAAGAAAGAAGTCGAATGTAAGAAGAGAAAAGGGAAAAAAAAGGTCAATAGACACACAGTGGAGATGTTAATAGTGATGCAGCATACTCATACCAAGTACATTTGTGTCTATTAACTGTACTATATTCAGAGGCCAGTGTATTCTGTAGCTAGAGAATGGAATTCACTCATCCCCCAGATTTATGCTCCAGAATACGAACTTTCAATTTTTTAAACAATATTTTCCTAACCTTCATAATTATAGAGAGCCTTAAGATGTGAAGAGAGTGTAAACCAATAGTGATGTCCACCTGTGACTGCACTAGCTCTTACTGGTGTGAAGTGCCCCATTCTTCACAAGCAGAGCCTCATAGACTGCAGTTCTGTGGTAGCAGAATTTGTTTTTTTTTCTAGGATACCAGAGAAGTAATATTTTTGCCATGAAATTTGACACAGCCATGCACCATATCATATTGGGATCTGTGTATAGCTGCCTAATACTCTTCAGATTTCCTCACTAGGGGAGTTAACTGGATTACAATGTGTGCTCCCTGCACTGTTTCATTGAATTGGGCACCAGGGGGTGCGGGAGCCAGAGTCAGAGTCCAGCTTGTCCGCTAACGTGTGAGGAGGCATATGTGCAGCTTGCCAGCTGAGTTGCCTGGAGAACTGTGGAGCAGACAAGGGTCCAGGGAATCAAGGAGATGAACCATTGAAACCTGCTACCAGATCCCCACTTGCTTTGTACATGTTGTGAAAAGGAGGTTCTGAGCCAGCCTTCCTGGACAGGATTGCAAGAGCTAATGCCCCAGAGAGAATAGGGAAAAAAACCCAGTCTCAAAAGTAATCATGATAGAAATGAAGGGTAGATCATGACAATACAAAAAGTTAATATTGCCATGACATTTATGGATTGTTGCTGCAAAATGTGTCTCAGTATGCCACAGAGTCCTGATCATACCTATGGAAGACATAAGAGTCAATGGGGTATAAGTTTTGTTTTCTCCCTGTCCTCTGAAGAAAATAAAACTGCCTCCTGCCTCTAAGTTGACCAGTTACAAAACCTTCCCACACTGCACCCAGATAGTCAAGTTATGGAAGTCTATTTTGGTCCCATACATTATACTCCAGGATGCACAACACATAGGGCTGGCTCTGACCTAAGAATGGATACACAGAGCAACTATGCTGTTAAGTCCTCCTTCAGAAATGGTACTACATCCGTTGTCAGTATCTTTACAGGATATGATTAGGATAACCATTAGACCTACCTGGGGCCTTCTGATGCACTTGGTTGTTACAGTGCCTCAATGCTTAGACATTTTAAATAAATTTAAAGTTTTAGTTTTGTTTCTATCATCCCTACAGTGTTTTGGATTTGTGATAGTCAATCTTGCTATAGTCTTGATACAGTTTGTGACCTTCTAGAGCAATAGAAATTAAATGCATTTACAAAATGTGATTATGATTTAAGACAATTGCATGAGTAGACACCATCATTCTTTCTGGTATTTCATATTTGATGTGTGAAGGATCTGGACTGAAGAGCTAATCTTGTCCACTCTGCCACAGGTGTAGAGAGCTCTCATGCAGCAGAAATGGAGTGGTTCTGCTGTGCAAGGTAGAGGGAAAGAGACATAGGAAAGCTGTATGCAGGAGTGAAAGTGAATCCCTGCATGGTGTTTAGGCTTGGTCTGTGGAGGTTCCCTGTATTCCGCAGCACATGAGCAGTTGAAGGGACAAATCTTCCAGTGTTTTCCACTTGGAGAGGGAGGAGGGCTAAAGCAACTAAGGCTAGTCTGGCAATAAGGCTTGAATAGCCTCTGAGGAGCACTGCTATATTCACTCAAAAGCCTCGGTGGGAAGAGAAGGATCCATCCCAGCCTTCCTCCCTCATATTTGCCCAGAACACAGCCAAGATAGTTGACCTCAGCACTGGGTAGTGGACTTGCCCCTGAATGTCTTTATGTAAATTATGCAGCCTGTCAAGAATCATGCAGGAAATGAAAATCCCTGTCCATAAACAGAGATTATATACAGGTCCATGTAAAGTGTACAGTTACTGCTATCATGATGTGTTATTTTCTGTGTTTTTTGATATACTGAGTAGGGCATATTTAGCTTTAGCATAAGGCAAAAAGACCGATAGGCTCAAAATACCTTCATATTAAATCCCTCTCTTATGGTCAGCATTATATGTCTTTGAAGGACTAGCTCTCTCAGAATGGCTTGATTTCCCTTGATTAGCATAGCAATGTGATCCACATTTTTCAAGACAATGCTAATGAACTGAAACATCAGACAAGCTGATGCCATGGTGCAAAAATGTGAATTAGTTTTGATAATATTAATCATGGTTTGCTTAATTTTGAACCTGGAAGTTTTGACTGAAATAATTTTAAATTTACATATTTTAAACCTGCATTTCAAGACAGCAGGAACATAAACACATTTTTGTACCGGCAAGCACCTCAGTATAAGATACATCTTTCGCAAGACGTACCGAGCAGTGAACAAGGGGCTCACATGGAATGGTGCAGGAGATAATGTATTGTATGCAATTCATGAGAAATGTATTTTTGTTTATGGTATAAGTACTATGCCAGAAAAATAATCATTGCAGGAGGACTGAAAACAAAGCAAAAGAAGCATTTAATCTAAGGAAAAAATAAACACAAGAAGTGAAGCAAACAGGGTATTTGTCATCTCTTCCTTTATGTTTAGCATAGAATTAATTATTGTACTTAGGAGAACACGTGCTAGAGATGGCTGAAAATTGGAATCACATTGTGAATAAATTGAACAGCTGTCTTGTCAAGCTTGAACTAAATAGAAGTATTGCAACTGTTAGGCCTCAAACTTCCGTATACTTCAAAATGCAAGCCTTGCAAAAGTAAAGCTTAAGCTTGTGGCTTGTGGTCAGGATGCGCTGCAACCAGATAACAATTTATGCTGACTCCTATGTACTTATCAACCCCAAACCCAAAAGATCTAATTGGCTACAGAAAATAAATAGGCTTAAATTATACGAACCACTAACAATTGGACATAAAAATTAATATGCATCAATTATACAACGAGGACAACCACATAAACAATGTGGCCCACCCTGATTGGTTGGTCTGTTCTAAAACACGGCCATCAAACCAGATGAAAAAAACAAAGGCACGGGACTATGTGTGTGTGTTTTCGGTAAACCTGACCCACACCCCCTGAACCAAAGGTACGTGCACGTCTCGACTATCTGTACCTGGCCAGTGCGGAAAGTGGCTGACTGAAGGGTAATGTATTTTCGGATGAATGCAGGGTAAGTCTATGGAGTAAAAAAAGTCTGGTCGCTCGAGCCGAATTGATCTTAGTTCTATCGATACTGTAGCATAAAATCAATAGTAGGTGACTGATGAATAATAGCTTTGCATGTATTTGTGCTTGTCTTTTAAGTAGTCTGAGCGGATGCATGTAGTGCTGTCGTTCATCAGCTTTATGCTGCCTTTGAAATAATTTGTCACCAAAAATATAAAACTGGTGAATGCTAGCTTTACTTATGCTTGTCTTCGGGGCTTTTATTATGAGCTGCCAGCACCAGCATATGCAGAGTCACTGTTCAGAAACTCGCAAATGGTCCGCAATATTACATCTATTTGCACTTGTCTTCAATATAATCTGCCTTTTGTATTAATTCTTATTCAGTGCTGGTCTTTGGTTTTCCTTTTCTTGTTTTGTTTATGCTGTTATTATAGTCGAAAATCATTAAAAGCCTTTCTTGAGGAATAATTAGTAGTTCTTACTTATTTTATACGGACACCACTTAACCTCATTACATCTGTGTTGGGTGGTGGGAAGTAGCGAACACCCTGGGGTAAAATAGGGCCCCAAGGCGTGCCTCCTCCTTCCTTTATCTCCGCACACATTTCTAGTCTTCTTCTATGACCTTGATGCTACTCAGAGCCAGTGTAACACCGATATACCCTGATCATTGGTAGGCAGGATTGAACCTCAGATTTCTGGATTAGTGTATGATCCTCTGCTTCATCAGTAAAAGTCACCTGGCTCTTAGCTAAGGCTGTAGCAGACTCATCAATATCTAGCTGGGCTAGGTGCTACTAGAAGGGGACAGAGAGCCAAACCAAGTAGGCATGAGTTACACCGGCACTAGGTATAAGCATTCTAAGCAATTGCTTTGGCCCCAAGCAGCTCCAGGGGGGCCTGATTTGCTTTTAATCATAAAAACCTCTCCTTTTAGTATTGGTGAGGGAGAATATTCCTGTTTAGGGCCCCAGTGGGCTAGCACCAGCACTGAGGCTACTAATAAGTAGAATTAACTTCCAGCACAAGTGAAAGCATAGAGCACAATGCAGATTCCATTCAGTGACTAAATGTATACATATCCAACATGGAGGGTTTGACTTAGGCTCAGGAAACAAAGAAAATCCAGGATTAAAGTCGCACTGATGCTCCATCCTTATCAACTATCCTTATTTTAATCCATGCCTTCATTTCATGTTCAAATAAACAGAGTGCTTTTCACTTGAGGACCTCAAAGCATTCTGTTGACATTTATCAGTTAGGTTTCCCATCACACCTAGGAGATGAGTATTGGTCAGTATGTATTATCATGACTATTGTATGACTAGATAAACAGAGGCCAGAGAGGTTACAGTGGTCATAGTTGAAATGCTGCCTTTTCCTCTTGGCTAGGCTTCTTACTAAATTTTAGGCCCTAAACCATCATGAAAATCAATGATGATCAAGTTCCTTAGACAGAAATGTAATTATGTGCTTTTCTATGTCCTGTTCACAAAATTTCCATTGATATTCTCTGTTTAAGTATCAGCTGACAATACAAAGATCCATCTTGCTTCTGTGAAAGCAAAGCATCATTCATTTAATTAAACTGATCACCACAGTCAAAACAAATCTGAATGATCAAAACCTTTCCTACCCCCTCTACCACATTGACCTATTATATAAAAAAGCGTATAATACTAGGGAGGCCCAGTGCAGGTCTAATACCAGTGCATTGAGACAGATTGATTATATAGAATCAGAAAAATATATAGGACTGGAAGGTGACTCTAGTCCAGTCCCCTGCACTATGACAAGACCAAGTATTAGCTAGACTATCCCTGACAGGTATTTCTGCAACCTATTCTTAAAAGCCTTCAGTGATGGAGATCACACAACTTCCCTTGGTAATTTGTTTGAGTGTTTAATTACCCTTACAGTTAGGAAGTTTTCCTAATGTCTAACAGAAATCTCCTTTGCTGCAATTTAAGGCCATTACTTCTTGTCCTTTCCTCAGTGGTTAAGGAGAACAATATCACCCTCCTCTTTATAACAACTTTTTATATGCTTGAAGACTGTTGCCATGTCCCTGCTCAGACTTCTAGTCTCCAAACTAAACAAACCTTTTTTTTCCACCATTTTTTCCTATCAGATCATGTTTTTTAGACCTTTAATCATTTTTGTTGCTCTCCTCTAGAATGTCTTCAGTTTTGCCACACCTTTCCTGAAATGTGTTGCCCAGAACTGGACACAGTTCTCCAGCTGAGACTTTATCAGTGTGAAATAGGGTGGAAGAATTATTTCTCATGTCTTGCTCACAACACCCCTGCTACTACATCCCAGAATGATGTTCACTTTTTTTGAAACAGCATGACACTGTTGACTCATATTTAGTTTGTGACCCACTGTCATCCCTAGATACTTTTCTGCTGTATTCCTTCCTTGGTAGTCATTTCCCATTTTGTATTTGTACAGTTGTGTATTCCTTCCTAAGTGTAGCAATCTCTATTTGTCCTTACTGAACTTCATCCTCTTTATTTCAGACCATTCTTCCAGTTTTTCAAGATTATTTTGAATTCTAATCCTGTCCTTCAAAGGTTTGCAACCCCTCCCAGCTGGGTATCATCTGCAAATTTTATAAGTGTAGTTTCTATGCCATTATCCAAATCATTTTTAAAGATATTGAATAGAACTGGACAAAGGACAGATCATTGTGGAACCCCAATCAATATGTCCTTCCAGCTGGGCTGTAAATCATTTATAACTACCATCTGAGCATAGTTTTCCAGCCAGTTGTGCACCCACCTTATAGTAGGTTCATCTAGGCTATATTTCCCTAGTTTGCTGAAGAGAAGGTCATGTGGGGCAGTATCAAAAGCCCTATTAAAGTTAAGCTATATCATGTCTACTGCGTCTTCCTTCCACAAGGCTTGTTACCCAGTCAAAGAAATATAGTAGGTTGGTTCGACAAGATTTGTACTTGACAAATTCATGTTGACTGTTACTTATCACCTTATTCATCTTCTAGGTGCTTACAAATTCATTGATTGATTATTTTCTTCATTGTCTTTCCAGGTACTCAAGTTAAGGTGATTATAATTCCCTGGGTTGTCCTTATTCCCCTTTTTATAGATAGGTACTATATTTTCTCTTTTCCAGTCCTCTGGAATCTCTCCCCTCCTCTACAAGATCTGACAAGGAAACACTAATGTCTCAGAGATCTCTTCAGCCAGGTCCTTAAGTATTCTAAGATGTATTTCATCAGGCCTTGCTGATTTGAAGACATCTAACTTGTCTAAGTAATTTTTAACTTGTTCTTTCCCCTATTTTAGCCTCAGATCCCACTCCATTTACACCAACGTTCTCCATGTTGGTCACCTGATCACTGCTAGCTATTTAGGTGAAAACTGAAACAAAAAAGGCAGTTGTCTCTGTCTGGCCAGTGAAGCACATATGTGTCAGTCATCAGTACACTTTCATCTTTGAGATCCCAACCCATGTGTTTTTGTACTTGTCACCTAAGGGTGGTGGAGGTCCAGCAGTCAAGTTTATTAATGTTTGTTTTGTTGCTTGCTTTTATCTGTGTGCTTGTTCTTTCCTAATGTTGTCATTCATTCAGTTTGGTTGCCAGTTCTATTAAGCCGAGATGGGAAGAGCTCTGCTGTGGCTTTGGAGGGAAAGGGACATTCTGGGTTAGGCATCAGTCCCCAGCTGCTGATCAGTGTGGTACCACTGTGGCAGTGGAACCTGGACCCCAGTATAAGGCAGCATGGGGACTAAAGGAGACTTCCAGCAGATCCTGGAAGACCAGAAAATAATGCTTAAAAATAAACAAGTGTGAGCATAAGAAGGACCCAGGATTAATCCTACTGACATGGAAAATTATTACAGCGCATTTATAAAGGATACCGATTAGGTAGGTGTGTATACAGTTAGGGACCTCGAACAGCAGGTAATTATTAAAGCCAGATGACCATGGTGGGAAATGTGGGAAGGGGAGGAAAAGTCATGGAGTTTTCTTGGCATTGTCTTCTCTGGTGGGAGATGTTTAGGGTTCTACAGATTTTGGAGGCTGCGCCCCTTCTGAACTCATAGGTTCTATGGGCAAGGGAACTCCTTACTGAACAGACATAGATCACTCTTTTTCTATTGCCTCTCTTAATCCTAAACAGCATGCCTCTAACAGGAGCATAGATGCCATTCGTTGTGTCTACCTGTGGCTGTTCAGTGACACTTGCAGGGGGGACCTAAGGGAAAGTTATACATCCCGGAATCCCATTCAGATTTCAGTATGGGAGCTTAGAGGGAGATCAAGAGATGTTGTCAGGGTAAATGGTAAACAGGGTAAACAGAGCTCCATCTGACTAAAGATTAACTGGAATAACATCCCTGTGAAGAAAAAGAAGATGGTCCCATGGAGGAAGAATATATATCCCTCCCAACAGTTTATACATGGAAAGACAGCAAGATACCAATCCAAGCCTATTGAATATACAGATACAAAAAAAGTTAATAGAGTCACACACAGACTGAATCTAGCCCCTAATACAGAGAATGTTTAATCTGGGGACATTTCTGTTTTCTCAGAACACAACATTAATCAGACAAAAGTCTTTTTTTTTTTTTGAATAATCTTTAGTAAATTTTGTTTAGTTCCTTAAGCTTTCCAAATTTAATTTGATCCTTCTAGTAATGTGAGTTTATAAAATAAATGCTGACAGCCCTTTATGTTGTTGCTGAACTAAAAGATCAATCTGCATTAAAAACCATGAAAATGTAGATAAATAAAATGGAGAGTTCAGTGGGGATTTTATGTGGAAACATGTGATAAGGAAGACAAAATCTTTTGAAAAAAAATAGATTCATTTTTTATTTGAGATTATGTGTTTATGCATTTTGAGAGGAAAATTAGCAGATTTCAGGACTGGATCATATTTGCCCATGCTTCCATGTGTGGCAGACTCCCATGTCTGGCTTTTTAACATTTTTATTTTTGTCATTCTCTGCACTAACACTTGGATGCCCACTCTGTGTGACATTCACAAACAATGGAGGAAGAGAGCTGTACATCACTGCAGTACGGAGCTTGTTTGGCTGGGTGGCAATGGTAGGGGAGCCCGGGCCTTCCCACTCCACCAGGCTCTGACTCAGGGCCATAGGAGAGTCAAGAGCATTTGGCCTCCAAGGGGGTCCTCTGAGTTACTCTCCCTGGAACACTTCCTACCACCACATTTCTCCCTCAGCTTCTGGTCTCAGATAAAGTAAAAAGAAAAGGAAACCAAACTGCCAGCCCCACCCAGCTCAGCATATAGTTCTATTCTCTTAGGGAGACTTCTCCATCTGTTTTGTCAGGAGACTTCTAAATAGGTCTGTCTTCCTCCCCACCCCTTCCGTTTCAAAAGAGTTGCTCCCTTTTGAACCCTGTCTGCAGGGCCAAAGGAGCTGGGCTACATGGCCCAGTACTGTCCTTTAACCCCTTCTGGCCCAGTGTGGGGTTTGTATAACCAGGGATCAGCAATCTTTGGCACACGGCCCATCAGGGAAATCTGCTGGCTGGCCGGGCCGGTTTGTTTACCTGCAGCATCCGCAGGTTCAGCTGATCGCAGGTTACAGGTAAGTAATGTAGTCCAATCTATAAATTATGGATGGACTATACTGATTCATTACCATGGCCCTTTTGTGTTTAAGTATGTGTGAATGTAGCTCATGTACCTGTTGTATACATCAATTTGTTGCCATGACACTCTTGTGGTTGGATCATGTACCTGTGATTGGAACTTCCCAATAAACATTCTATTTTCAGCTGTCCAGCCAACAAGTTTCCATTGGCCAATTATCTGCTCAAAGTGTATCTGTTCAAAGGTCATAGGCCTCAAGCCTTATGCTAACTTGCTGAAGTTAATGTCTTACAGGATACAGGCCTGTAGGTTCCTTGCATTACTTCTGAATATAATGCAAAATAGTGAATATAATAAAGGCAAGTTAGACCACTGGGCTACACTAACTTCTCTTACAGACACCTAGAATGCAGCACAAAGTATCTTATTATGGACATTGGAGTGATGACAACTGCAGAACTGAGATAGAAAGCTACATAGGTTTATAAAAATGTCTTAGAGGAGAAGTGAAAACGGGTAAAAAAAGGTTGATAGCAATGAAAACAAATTAGAAGTTAGGAATTCTGGAAAATTAAAAGGGAATCAAAAGAAGATAAGGAGAAATCTAAGGCCAACACAGTTAAAGAAGGGTTTTGTTTCTTTAAAGTATATTAGGGCAAAAATCCTAAGGGTGATATTTTTCCATTACTACGCAGAAGTGTTTAATAAATGGGGAGTTTTTTTCTGTGCTTGAGAAAAAGCCAGATGATGTAATTATATTATATGCTGCTGATGAAATATTTTCCATTCCCAAGGTAGCTCAGGAGGATGTTCAACAGCAGCTACTAAAATTATACATTTTTAAATCAGCACATCCAGATAACTTGCATCCAAGAGTTTGAAATGCTGGTTGAGGAGCTCTGGTAAGTTAATTTGATTTTCAACAAGTCTTGGAACACTGGGGAAATTCCAGAAGAAAGAAGAAATCTAAAGTTTTGTCAATATTTAAGAAGTTCAAATGGGATGACCAGGAAATTATAAGCCTGTTAGCCTGACATTGATTCCAGGCAAAATTACTGAATGACTTAAATGAGACGCTTATTAATAAGGAACAAAAGGAAGGTAATATAATTAATGCCAATCAACATGGGTTTATGAAAAATAGACCCTATCAAATTGACTTGATATATTTTTTAAATGAGATTAAAAGGTTGGTTGATAAAGATAGAGGTGTTGAGGGAGCATACTTAAATGTTTGTAAGGCATTTGGCTTGGTACCAAATTAAATTTTTATTAAAAAATTAAAATGATAAAATATCAAAATGGCATGCGTTGAATTGATTAAAAACTGGCTAATCTGATAGCTCTCAAAATGTAACTGTAAACTGAGAATCATCACTGAGTGAGTGTGTTGCTATTGGGGTCCTGGAGGAATCGTTTCCTGGTTCTATATTATTGAACATTTGTATCAATGATGCTGAAGAAAACAGAACATTGTTGCTCATAAAAGTTTGCAGATGACTAAAAGATTGTGGGAATGGTAAATAATGATGAGGACAGGTCACTAATACAAAGTGATCTGGATCATTTTATGAATTCATAGATATTTAGGTCAGAAGGGACCATTATGATCATCTAGTCTGACCTCCTGCTCAATTCAGGCCACAGAATTTCACCCACCACTCCTGCAAAAAAACCTCACACCTATATCTGTGCTATTGAAGTCCTCAAATCGTAGTTTAAAGACTTCAAGGAGCAGAGAATCCTCCAGCAAGTGATCCGTGCCCCATGCTACAGAGGAAGGCGAAAAACCTCCAGGGCCTCTTCCAATCTGCCCTGGAGGAAAATTCCTTCCCGACCCCAAATATGGCGATCAGCTAAACCCTGAGCATATGGGCAAGATTCATCAGCCAGATACTTCAGAAAATTCTGTCCTGGGTAACTCAGATCCCACCCCATCTAATATCCCATCACAGGCCATTAGATCTATTTACCATGAATATTTAATTACAAAAACCATGTTATCCCATCATACCATCTCCTCCATAAACTTATCGAGTTTAATCTTAAAGCCAGATAGATCATTTCCCCCCCCCCCCCACTGCCTCCCTTGGAAGGCTATTGCAAAACTTCACTCCTCTGATGGTTAGAAACCTTCATCTCATTTCTAGTCTAAATTTCCTGGTGGCCAGTTTATATCCATTTGTTCTTGTGTCCACATTAGTACTGAGCTTAAATAATTCCTCTCCCTCTCCGGTATTTATCCCTCTGATATATTTATAGAGAGCAATCATATCTCCCCTCAACCTTCTTTTAGTTAGGCTAAACAAGCCAAGCTCCTTGAGTCTCCTTTCATAAAACAAGTTTTCCATTCCTTGGATCATCTTAGTAGCCCTTCTCTGTACCTGTTCCAGTTTGAATTCATCCTTCTTAAACATGGGAGACCAGAACTGCACACAGTATTCCAGGTGAGGTCTCACCAGTGCCTTGTATAACGGAACTAAAACCTTCTTATCTCTACGGGAAATACCTCTCCTGATGCATCCCAAGACCGCATTAGCTTTTTTCACGGCCATATCACATTGGCGGCTCATAGTCATCCTATGATCAACCAATACTCCAAGGTCCTTTTCCTCCTCCGTTACTTCTAATTGATGCGTCCTTAGCTTATAACTAAAATTCTTGTTATTAATCCCTAAATGCATGACCTTACACTTCTCACAATTAATTTCATCCTATTACATTACTCCAGTTTACAAGGTCATCCAGATCCTCCTGTAGGATATCCCTGTCCTTCTCTAAATTGGCAATACCTCCCAACTTTGTATCATCCGCAAACTTTATTAGCACACTCCCACTTTTTGTGCTGAGGTTAGAAATAAAAAGATTAAATAAGATTGGTCCCAAAACCGATCCTTGAGGAACTCCACTGGTAACCTCCCTCCAGCCTGACAGTTCACCTTTCAGTAGGACCCGTTGTAGTCTCCCCTTTAACCAATTCCTTATCCACCTTTCAATTTTCCTTTTGATCCCCATCTTATCCAATTTAACTAATAATTCCCCATGTGGCACAGTAGTTTCCCATGTGGCACGGTAAAGGTGGATGCAGTCAATGTGAATTTCAATACTGCCAAATGTAAAGTTATATGTTTAAAAACAAAGGATGTAGGCTATATTTACAGGATGAGGAACATCATCCTGAGAATCTGTGACTGTGAAAAGATCTTGGAGGACATGGTGGATAATCATCTGAATATGAGCTCCTAGTGTGACGCTGTGGCCAAAATGGCTAATACAATTCTTGGATGCATAAATAGGGGAATATCTAGTAGGTGTAGGGAGTTTATATGACCTCTGTATTTGCTACTGGTATGACTGCTACTGGAATACTGTGTCCAGTTCTGGGGAACATTGTGAATACTGGAATACTGTGTCAGTCCACAACTGAAAAAGGATGTTGAAAAATTGAAGAGGGTTCAAAGAGCCATGAAAATGAAGGAAGGATGTAAAAAGAATGTCATATATTGATAGACTCAAGGAGATCAATCCGTTTAGCTCATCAAAGAGAATGTTAAGGGGTGATTTGACCACAGGCTATGAGAACCTACTTGGGGAACAGATATTTGATAACAGAGGACACTTCAGTGGTAACTGATGAGTTTGATCTTGATTATTAAGTAATGAGATGTTGAATGGTTTACCTTAAATTAGTTTATTACACCACACTGCCTTGACTACAGATATGACAGCACTCACGTGGAAAGGCAACACTCACCCATCTAGGGCTCAGGCTGCAGCTCACTTTGACCTGAGCTGATTTACAGTCTGATAGATATCTATAAGCTAAATGTTTATCTTTTATTATAATATGAGTTTAGTTGAGTAGCCGGTGTCATCCAATAATTAACAAAGGTCAACTTATTGTTAATGTCTTACAAATTCCACTGTGCCCCATATGTCCAGCCATAGAGAAACATAACTTTACCGCAATAACAATAACACAAGTACAAGTTCAAAACAAGAGTTTCAGACAATCATTTCCTTTTAACATTTTACATTACACTGATTTCATATCTTTGGTCAACATTTCCTTTAAGCCTGTGAGAGTTGAGTTATGTTCCCTTTGTGATTCCATTTACAACTTATAGCCAACTATATTTTACCTAGAAAGCATGTTTGTGGTTCTACTTAATGAATTTTTATTGTCTCCACTTAATATTGCTTTGCAATCTTCTGGTACTCTGGCCAATATACTAACAATTGCTTTAACATAATTGTGATGGACAAAGGGAACAGTAGGCCCATCTGGCAACACTATCTAGCTGACAATGGTATAACAAGATCCACTGGTTGGAAGTTGAAGTTAGGCAAATTCAGTCTAGAAATAAGGTGCACATTTTTATCAGTGAGGGTAGTTAATTGTTGGTACAACTTACCAAGGGCTGTGATGGATTCTCTATCACTGGAAATTTTTTAAAAAAAGATTAGACTGTTTTTCTAGAAAATATGCTCCATTTTGAAGAAGAAATTAATTGAAAGAAATCCTATGACTTGTATTATACAGGAGGTCAGAATATACCATCACCTCACTCCCTTCTGGTCTCATGATCTATGGAATATATTACTTTCTAAGTGAACAAATCCTGTGCTAGTGTGCATGAAGCTCCATTGGCACACAGAGTCTGATACTCCTACATGTGCTGAGAAAGTAGCTACCTCTGCAAGATGTCCCACTGAAATTTGAAGAGCTATTTGAGGAGCAAAGTACTATCATCAGTAAGGATTTCAGGATCTGGCCCTGTCAAGGTTCCTCCCCCACTCTGAACTCTAGGGTACAGATGTGGGGACCTGCATGAAAAACCTCCTAAGCTTATCTTTACCAGCTTAGGTCAAAACTTCCCCAAGGTACAAAATATTCCACCCGTTGTCCTTGGACTGGCCGCTACCACCACCAAACTAATATTGGTTACTGGGGAAGAGCTGTTTGGACGCGTCCTTCCCCGCAAAATACTTCCCAAAACCTTGCACCCCACTTCCTGGACAAGGTTTGGTAAAAAGCCTCACCAATTTGCCTAGGTGACTACAGACCCAGACCCTTGGATCTTAAGAACAATGAACAATCCTCCCAACACTTGCACCCCCCCTTTCCTGGGAAATGTTGGATAAAAAGCCTCACCAATTTGCATAGGTGACCACAGACCCAAACCCTTGGATCTGAGAACAATGAAAAAGCATTCAGTGTTTTACAAGAAGACTTTTAATAAAAAATAGAAGTAAATAGAAATAAAGAAATCCCCCCTGTAAAATCAGGATGGTAGATATCTTACAGGGTAATTAGATTCAAAAACATAGAGAACCCCTCTAGGCAAAACCTTAAGTTACAAAAAAGAGACACAGACAGAAATAGTTATTCTATTCAGCACAATTCCTTTCTCAGCCATTTAAAGAAACCATAATCTAACACATACCTAGCTAGATTACTTACTAAAAGTTCTAAGACTCCATTCCTGGTCTATCCCCGGCAAAGACCCAGCATACAGACAGACACAGACCCTTTGTTTCTCTCCCTCCTCCCAGCTTTTGAAAGTATCTTGTCTCCTCATTGGTCATTTTGGTCAGGTGCCAGCGAGGTTACCTTTAGATTCTTAACCCTTTACAGGTGAGAGGAGCTTTCCCCTGGCCAGGAGGGATTTCAAAGGCGTTTACCCTTCCCTTTATATTTATGACACGCCCCCCAAATCTCAGCTAGGGTGAAACACTGGCTGGGATTTCTTCCTGGAGCTCTAGGAAAACAGAGTTAATAAGACACATGCATCTCTAAATATACTACCAAGTACATAAAGACTAACAATATTTCCCACATCTCAAGGACGATTTTAACCAGTTGATTCTGGGAAACATTCACGGGAGAGTGCATCAGCCACTTTGTTAGAAGCTCCTGAGATGTGTTGGATGTCGAAATCAAAATCTTGGAGAGCTAAACTCCACCGAAGAAGTTTTTTGTTAGTTTTCTTGGCGGTGTGAAGCCACTTCAGTGCAGCATGGTCGGTTTGCAGGTGGAAACGCCGTCCCCAAACATATGGGCGTAGCTTTTCCAGAGCATAGACAATGGCGTAACATTCTTTTTCAGTGACTGACCAGTTGCTTTCCCTCTCAGACAGTTTTTTGCTGAGAAACACTACAGGGTGGAATTCTTGATCAGGTCCTTTCTGCATTAAAACTGCTCCCACACCATGCTCGGACGCATCTGTGGTTACTAGGAACGGTTTGTCAAAGTCTGGGGCCCTTAGTACAGGGTCAGACATGAGTGTCGCTTTAAGCTTGTTAAAGGCCTTCTGACACTTTTCGGTCCACTGAACAGCATTTGGCTGTTTCTTTTTGGTTAGGTCTGTCAGTGGGGCAGCGATTTGGCTGTAGTGCGGTCCAAATTGTCTGTAATAACCGGCCAAGCCTAAGAAGTATTGAACCTGTTTCTTTGACTTTGGGACAGGCCACTTTTGGATAGCATCCACTTTGGCCTGTAGGGGGCTGATAGTTCCTTGACCCACCTGGTGTCCAAGGTAAGTCACTCTGTTTAGGCCTATTTGACACTTCTTAGCCTTAACAGTTAGTCCTGCCTCCCTTATGCGCTCAAGGACTTTTTGTAGATGTTCCAGGTGGTCTGCCCAGGAATCCGAAAATATGGCCACGTCGTCAAGGTAGGCGACTGCATATTCTCCTAATCCCGCTAGGAGACCATCTACAAGTCTTTGGAAAGTGGCGGGTGCATTTTGCAGCCCAAAAGGGAGTATATTAAATTCATACAGCCCGAGATGTGTGATGAAGGCTGACCTTTCCTTGGCAGATTCATCTAGCGGTACCTGCCAGTACCCCTTGGTTAAGTCCAAGGTAGAGATGAACTGGGCCCGTCCCAGTTTCTCTAATAGTTCATCTGTGCATGGCATTGGATAGTTGTCTGGGCGAGTTACAGCATTTAGCTTACGGTAGTCCACGCAAAAACGTATTTGCCCATCTGGTTTGGGAACTAGAACCACTGGAGATGCCCATGCACTTTCAGAGGGGCGGATTACACCCATCTGTAACATATCCTGGATCTCCCGTTCTATAGCAGTTTTAGCTTGAGGAGACACCCGGTAAGGTTGGACCCTAATTGGGTGAGCATTACCTGTGTCAATGGAGTGGTATGCCCGTTCAGTCAGTCCTGGGGTGGCTGAGAACGTTGGCGCGTAGCTAGTGCACAGCTCCTGGATCTGCTATCGCTGCATACGCCCAAGGGTCATGGAGAGGTTCACCTCTTCCACACCACCAGCACATTTCCCTTCGTAGTAGACACCTTCAGGCCACTCAGCGTCGTCTCCTCCCTGGGCTGTAAACTGACAAACCTTTAATTCTCTGGAATAAAAGGGCTTTAGAGAATTAATATGGTACACCTTAGGCTTCCGGTTGGAGGTGGGGAATGCTATGAGATAATTAACAGCTCCCAGGCGCTCCTGGACCATGAATGGCCCTTCCCACGATGCTTCCATTTTATGGGCCTGGAGCGCCTTTAAGACCATGACCTGGTCTCCTACTTTGAAGGAACGCTCTCTGGCATGTTTATCATACCAGGCTTTTTGCTCTTTTTGAGCATCCTGTAAGTTTTCTCTAGCAAGGGCTAAAAAAGTTCGGAGGGTGTTTTGTAGGTTGGTTACAAAGTCCAGAATGTTAGTTCCTGAAGAAGGTGTAAATCCCTCCCATTGCTGTTTCACCAACTGCAATGGCCCCTTAACCTCACGGCCATATACAAGTTCAAATGGGGAAAACCCTAAACTGGGATGTGGTACAGCTCTGTAGGCAAAGAGCAACTGCTGCAATACTAGGTCCCAATCATTGGAGTGCTCATTTACGAATTTACGTATCATGGCCCCCAAAGTTCCATTAAACTTCTCCACCATGCCATTTGTTTGATGATGGTAAGGAGTGGAATAGAATACCTATTCTCTGATAGTGATTGTCAGTCTACAGAAAAAGACAATTCCCTTGTCTCTGCTCTGGGCCCAAATCAAAGCAAAGAACCTCCAACTACTTGGAAACCTGCTTAGCAGCAGCCCAAAGGAAAAAAAAATTCCTTTTCAAACCTGTGCTCCTTGTAAAACAAAAAAATCAAAATCCTAAAAAAAAAAAAAACCCTGCCACTTTTGTCTCCAGGCAAATGGGTAGAACACACCCCCCCTATTTACTTTTAGGAAGAAAAGAAAAAAAAAAACCTCTGGGTTGGAAGACTGTGAATTTCCCTGCAGGAGTTAAGTACCCTGCCTCCAGGTTAAGAAAACTTGCATTTCACAAAGATAATCCCCTTTTGTCTCTGCCAGCGAGGTTACCCTTCCCTTTATATTTATGACAGGCCCAAATAAAGTGAGATAGCATAGGCTTCCTGACACTTCAACAGATCTGAAATAAATTGCAGATCTACAGAATTGGCAAACAAATTGGATTATCTCTATTCTACCTTGCTGGCTCAGAAGAAAGCAAGGAGTGAATGTCAGATGAGGAGCTGCTTAACATCTGTCACCCTCCAGCCACTTCTGTACCCCTGCAGGACTGAATCCTCAATGAACTGAGAAAGTCAAATGCTAAAATGTTCTAAGAAAGGGGAGAGATGAGGAGCATGATCACTGTTGAGGGGTGTGAAATTCAAATCATGCCTATTTTTTTGAAATGTTAATTATAAAGGCATGAAATTGCATCCTTGTTTCATGATTGGTTGGGTGCTCTACAGTGAGAGTCTAATTCATCACACAGAGCTTTTCTTTGCATAGATGCCTTTTTAAGATCATTCCAAATTTATCCAGTTGCTGCTTAAACAGTCAGCAAGTTATAAAAAAAACTGAAAAAATAATAGGTAATTTATAATAGTTTCAGATATTACTTTGCTTTTTCTCTTTCAAATGATAATGGAACCATTCAGATATTGACTTTACCATATGTCATTGCATTAGTGAACTACAACTTCCATTTGATGGAGAAAAATATCAGAAGAGAACCATGTTTTTTTAAAAAATGTGTTCATTCTTAACATAGGGAGGAAGAATGGCCATGGCTAAAGCCCAGAACTGGAAATTAGATGATCCGCCTTTTATTTCCGGCTCTGCCACTGAGTTTTTGTGTGATTTTTGGGCAAATGCCATACACTTTCTGTGATAAAATTTCCCTTCTGTATAATGAAGTAATAATGCCTATCTAATAAGAGTGTTAGGAAGATTAAGTCATTAATTATTGGGAAACACTTGCAGAACCATGGAAAGAAGGCACCCAGGGTAAAATTTTCTAAAGTGCCTAATAAAAATAGGAGCTTACGACCCATTTTCAAAAGACGATTTAGGCATTTGGGAGCCTGAGTCCCATATTTCATCCTCTGAGACTTAGGGTATGTCTGCACTGCATTCAGACAGAAGATTGCATACTCAAGATAGCTTTGATCTAACTAGCTTGAATAACAATTGCAGTGAAGCTGCAGCACCATAGGTAACAGCATGAGCTGTACAACCCCACCCAGAAGAACCCTGGCTACATGCTCCAGATGCTAGTCTGTGTTGCCACAGCTTTGCTGCTATTGTTATACAAGCGAGCTAGATCAAAACTCACTCAGCTACAAGGGTCATTCAGAAAATGTCTACCTAGAACTATTTAATGATATGCTTGGGCCCAACAGATTTCACAGATCAAGGTACTGATATTGGGATGTGTTTATTTGTTGGAAGCCATTTCTTCATCTGTGCAGAACTTATATGAAGATGTGTCAAAGTGAGTCAGTTATGGAATATTTGAAAAACGGAGAAGAATGAAATCAGAGCAGAGATCAAGTACCTCCATAAGAAAGGCTTGATGCCAAAAGAAAACCATGAGGACCTGGTGGCAACAGTGGTGGATGATACCTCTTCATATGCCAGTAAAAAAACCGGGCTGCTGAATTTGAGTGAGGGCGAATCAGCACAGACGCTAAGCCAAGGTCTGGATGTCCTGGAGAAGCGACCATGCTGGAAAAAGTTGATGGAGTCCCCAAGATGGTGGTGAATGACAGAAGAACAACTGTCAGGCACATTGCTGAGACTGATAGCATCAGCACTGAGTCAGTGCACCCCATCTTCAAAGACTTGGGCATGAAAAAAAAGTCAGCAAGATGGGTACCTAGAATGTTGAGCATTGATCAGAAGAGAGCTTTTTTTGGAAACTTTTGCTTCTCCAGGACAATGCATCATGCCACATGTCCTAGGTTGCAGTGACCACAGTGACCAAATGTGGCTTTCAGCTGCTTCCCCATACAGCTTATTCACAACGTTTGGCTCCCTCACATTTCTACCTGTTCCCCAATTTGAAGGAGGACCTTCATGGGAAAAGTATAAATAATGAAAGTGAGGTAACTGCAGCAGCTGGAGAGTTTCTGTATATGCAGGACTTTGATATGATGGGCATAGCCAAGCTGCAGCTATGCTGGACCAAATGTGTTGATGTTCAGGGGGATTATGTTGAAAAAATAAATCAACAAAATTGTTTGTAAATTATGTTTGTTTTTTTTGTCAGGATAGAAACTTTATGGATGTCCCTTGTACATATATACATACTGTTGTCATACCTCTGATTGCAGTGTATACATAGGCTCTCAGGAGACATGGGGTAAATGTTGAAAATGGGACTCGAGCTCCTAAATCACACAGCAGGTGGCAGCCTGCAGCAGTGAGTCTCAGGGTATTTCTACACTGAGATAAAAGACCAGCAGCACTGCTGCAGGTGGCCCAGGTTGGCTGACTTGGGCTCACAGGGCTCAGGCTGTGGGGCTATAAAATTTGCAGTGTAAATTTGGTCTTGGGCTGAATCCCAGGCTCTAAGACCCCATAAGGGGAGAGGGTCCCAAAACCCAGTCTCCAGCCCAAGCCCAGACATCCATACTGTAAATTTATAGCCCCAGAACCTGAGTTCCATGAGCCTGAGTCAGCTGACCTGGCCAGCCACAGGTCTTTTATTGCAGTGTACATGTAACCCACGTACCTAATAAGGATATATCTCTTTAGGAGATCAATACAAGGTAAGGGGTAGGAATGAGTTGTGTCTCGGTTATTGTTCTTATTGGGATCCAGGAAGTGCTAAAGGATCCGCGCTCCCCCCCCAGCCTAAGAGGGGGATCCACAGGTCCTGGAAACCAACTAAGTATGGGGGACAACTAATGAAATAACAGGGACAGGAATGTGGTCAAAGGATCGAATGAAGGGAACCGGACGAGGACACTGAGCAAAGAACCCTGGACAGCGCCCACTGCTCCTCAAAGGCATCAAGGGAGTCAGTGGATGCCGCCCAGAGGAACTCTGCCCAGATACGTGAATGGGCGGAGGATCAGAAATAGGCCCCACAATCACAAGAGACTCCATCAGCCAACATCCTCACTCTGGTTCTATAGATGGCCATTTTAGTCAGGGCCAGGAGGAGGTTGACCAGGAGATCCCATGACATTGTGGGGCCACGGACAGGGAGTGCGTAAATAAAAAGGTGAGGGAAAAAGTGCAACCAAAAATGTAACAAAAATATTTGTGAGGAGCCAGAATAGGGGCTGCTGCCTGGCACACTCCAAGTATATGTGTGCCAGGGTTTCCCTCATGCCGCAAAAGGGGCAGGTGTCTGGGATAGGAGTAAACTGCACCAATGAAGGAGCCGCCAACTGATATCACCGGCGGACCTCGGGACCAAAGTGGAATATAGACTGGCCCAGCAGGGCTCATCACCCTCCAGAGGTGGCAGGAGGTGCCACCATTTTGTATTGGGGCAGGACGCGAGGGTGAGGATGTGATGGGTGTGGAGCATGAGCATGTAAAGATGTTTCCTTGGCACAGTCTGGAAGCAGCCAGCTCACGGTGAAGGGCGGGAGGTCGGTTGAGTCCATGGGGCAGGAGCTCGATGAAAAGGGCCTGGGGTGGAGGGAGGGCGGGGCGGGGCGTGCCCTCGTGCAGGACCCGGTTGAGGTAAACCCAAGCAGTGGGTGGCAAAGTGGCCCTCACCTCCTGAAGTATGCGCCGGGGAGTACAAGGTCTGGAGAGCCCCATGCGCTGAGCGAGCATCAGGGGATCCAGCCAGTCTCCCCGGTCATAGTCCAGGAGATCTCCAACTCTTGTGACTTCTGCCAAGACCAACTTTGGCGCACCGAAGGGGACTCTGCCACCTGCACATGGAGCTGGGGGTTGTGTAGCAGGGGATCCACGAGGAGATCTGCCCCCTTGGTGGCTGCCATGGACCTGGTCATTGAAAGCAGTTTCCAGGTCCGGAGGAGGTCCTGGTAGAAGACCGGCAGCCCAGAGAGGTCTCGCGGAAGACCTCTCGGATGGAGATAAAGGAGCTGCCAGTTGGATCGGAGCACTCGGAAGTGGCGCAGGAAGGCGTATGCCAGTATGCTCCACGCCAGACTACCTGCACCATAAAGGAGCCTCTGCAGGGCCTGGAGGTGGAAGACATGGATCTGAGTGTGTAGACACTTCAGGCCCCGCCCTCCCTCCTTCAGAAATGGTAGATGGAGAACCCCTGCAGAGACCCAGTGCAGTCCTGACCAGAAAAACTCCAAAACCGATGTCCAGAGATTGGCCATGAAACCCGGGGCCGGGACCATGGTGTTGAGCTGGTACAAGAGCATGGACAGGACTAGTTGATTAAGCACCAGCACTGTCTCTCGAAGGGTTGTTAAATTTAGAAGTCCTTTTAGAACCAGTTGTTCTGCAAGGGACAACCAGTTCTAAAAGGGATTCTAAATTTAACGGGCTAAAATTGGCACCTTAGGCGCCGACTCCATGGGTCTGCAGAGCACCTATCGGCAGCGTCCTGCCCCACCCCCAGACCCAGCTCACCTCCACTCCTCCTCCTTCCCTAAATGCACCTCCCCGCTCTGCTTCTCCGCCCCCCAGGCTTCCCGCGAATCAGCCGGCTTCCTGCTCAGGTGAGCTGGGGTGCGGGGGGGGCACAAGGAGGGCCGCCCATGCTGCAGCAAGTAACCCGGGGTGGGGGGCATGCAGGGGAACCTCTCCCCACCCCAGCTCACCTCCGCCACCCTTGGCCTGAGTATGAAGCCGCCGCCTGCTTCTCTGCCCTCCCCTTCCCCCCCCTGCTTCCCGCCGAACAGCTGATTCATGCGGGAAGCCGGGGCAGGCTGAGAAGCAGGCCATGGATTCCCGCTCAGGCCCAGGGAGGCGGAAGTGAGCTGGGGTGGG
The DNA here is from genome assembly GCF_965140285.1 of Lepidochelys kempii. NCBI lineage: Eukaryota > Metazoa > Chordata > Testudines > Cheloniidae > Lepidochelys > Lepidochelys kempii. Next base: position 86,082,578 of record NC_136380.1, read on the forward strand.
GGGCGCGAGGAGGGCCACCCGCGCCGTGGCAGATAACTCGGGGAGAGGGGCGCGCAGGGGAACCACTTCCTGCCCCAGCTCACCTCCACCTCCCTGGTCCTGAGCGGGAAGCCGCTGCCTGCTTCTCAGCCTGCCTCGGCTTCCTGCCCAACAGCTGATTCGTGGGAAGCCGGGGTGGGGAGGGGGGCACAGAGAAGCAGAGCGGGGCGGTGCTTTCAGGGGAGGAGTCGGAGGCGGAGCGGAGGTGATCTGGGGCCAGGCGCAGGGTGAGGAGCTGCTGGTGGGTGCTCTGCACCCACCAATTTTCCCCATGGGTGCTCCAACCCCAGAGCACCCAGGGAGTCAGCAGCTAACGCGACACTTTTGATGTGATCAGTAGGGGAGCGGCCGCTTCCCCCCAGCTATGCTCCCCCGCCCCAAGAGCCAGAGGGACCTGCTGGATGCTTCCTGAGAGCTGCCCCAGGTAAGCACCTCCGGGACTCCCCACCTCGTCCCCTGGCAGGTACCTTTGGCTCTTTGGGGCGGGGAGGGCACCCACTATAATGGCCTACGAGACCCTCCTGCCTGGTTCTGGGGGCAGCCAGGGGACAGGGGAGGGGGCTGGATGGGGCGGGGTCCTGGGTGGGGCGGGCATCCAGGAATGCTGGGGGGTTGGATGGGGCAGGAGTCCCAGGAGGCGGGGATGGGCAACGACACCCTCATGGGGTGAGGAGGGAACCTGTTGTTAAGATTTTGGCAGCTCATCACTGGAGAGGCACCAGTGTCTGGGTCATTGTTGCTAGGCAGATGCACAATTAGTCCACACACAGACATTTCTGAAATTGGGTGTGGTAGTTTTGGGTATGCTCAATAGGTTCCCTGTAGATGGACTCAGACTCTATGGAAGGCAAGTAGTCAGAGCAGCTGTTTTTCAAAAGGCCATGTGACCTGTGTGGGTTGGGAAAAGCTGAGCCACAAGAGTAGAAACAGGCTGTTTTCCCTTAACTCTGAAGTATTTTGTAGCAGGCAAGTGACACTGTTAACCCTCCAGGAGGGAAGCACTGGGAGTGTTAATGATAGAAAGGGGAAATTAGGAGGGGAAACTAATTTATTTCATTTAAATTGTATACTTTGAATGTCATTTAATTTTAGTCATACTATTTTAGTTAAATTCTCTCAGCTACTATGATTTGCCAACTTTTCTCTTATTTAAATATGATGATTGGGAAAGAGTCATTTATATTTTGCTATTCTTACCTTTGTATCTTCTTGGAACAGGGTTTTAAAAGACTCTATATACTGAAATTGAGTGGAGAGTTAATTAGCTGGCTAGCTAACTGAATGATTTAGTAGAGGAGGAGGTGGAGTCTGTCTGGGGTCCAGCTGAAGGTTTCTACAAGCAAGTGGAGAAAAGAATATTGTTGCGGTGCTTTTGACTCAGCAGACTGTATAGATTTTGGTGACTGAAGACTGTAACTGAAACTTGGGTGAACTCAACCTAAGTTTTTGGGAACTCTGAATTTCTTCTTAGAGTGTTTCTGTGGGGATTGACCTGTTTAGATTTAAGTTGTTTTCTTTATTTATGTTTATGTATGTCATAAATATAAAGGGAAGGGTAAACACCTTTAAAATCCATTCTAGCCAGAGGAAATATCCTCTCACCTGTCAAGGGTTAAGAAGCTAGGATAACTTCCCTGGCACCTGACCAAAATGACCAATGAGGAGACAAGATACTTTCAAAAGTTGGGAGGAGGGAGAAAAACAAAGGGTCTGGGTCTGTCTGTGTGATGCTTTTCCTGGGACCAGAACAGGAATGTAGTCTTAGAACTTAATAAGTAATCTAGCTAGATATGTGTTAGATTATGATTTATTTAAATGGCTGAGAAAATATTCTGTGCTGAATAGAACGGATATTCTTGTCTGTGTGTCTTTTTGTAACTTAAGGTTTTGCCTAGATGGATTCTCTATGTTTTGAATGTGATTACCCTGTAAGGTATTTACCATCCTGATTTTACAGAGGTGATTCTTTTTATTGTTACTTCTATTAAAATTCTTCTTTTCAAGAACTGAATGCTTATTTTCATTGCTCTTAAGATCCAAGAGTTTGGGTCTGTGGTCACCTATGCAAATTGGTGAGGATTTTTATGAAACCTTCCCCAGGAAGTGGGTTGCAAGGGTTGGGAGGCTTTTGGGGGGAAAGACATTTCCAAACGGGCTCTTTCCTAATAAAATAAACCCAGTCAGATGTTTGTCCAAGGGCAAAGGGTAAAATAGTTTGTACCCTGGAGAAGTTTTAAACTAAGCTGGTAAAAGTAAGCTTAGGAGGTTTTTATGCAGGTCCCCACATCTGTACCCTGGAGTTCAGAGTGGGGAAGGAACCTTGACAATGTATAACTGTGAAGATAATGTATGTGGATTATAAAGTAGACATGTTATGTTGTAGAAATTAAGTAGTTATAATGATAAAGAAACATAATAATAATAATAATTAATAATTAATAAGATTTTATAAAGTTGGTATTTAATAACAAAGTTTATTCTTCTTGTTCTATTTGGACTTGATAGTGGGATAATTATCCTGTGCAATCCTTTCCGAAAATCCTCAATGTCTGAATTCTGGGTCTTCACATGCTTTTCTATGGGAAGGGTTTTTGTTTGTTTGTTTGTTTTGAGGGGGTGTTGTTGTTGTTGGTTTTAGGCACTAGGAGAAGGCCAGCGAAGTATACTCTAGCCCAGGGGTTCACAACCTTATTCTTTCTGAGGCCCCCCCAACATGCTATAAAAACTCCACTGCCCACCTGTGCCACAATAACTGATTTTCTGAATATAAAAGCTAGAGTTGGCGTTAGGGGGTAGCAAGTAGGACCATTGCCTGTGCCCCCATGACACAGGGCCACCCATGAAGCTACATTGGTCAGGCTTCAGCTTCAGTCCCGGGTGACAAGGCTCAGGGACCTGGGCTTCAGCCCCATGTGGTTGGACTTTGGCTTTTTGTTATAAGCCCCAGCGAATCTAATGCTGGCCCTGCTTGGAGGCCCCCCTGAAACCTGCTCAAGGCCCCCTATAGGGTCCCAGACCCCTGGTTGAGAACCATTGCTCCAGCCCACCCAAAGGTTACATAGACTATCTTCTGAGCCTAGATTCATCAATCTGGCTCATGCAGCTATTAGCACATTATGGTGCGGAAAGTAGCTGTGTGGATGCTTGGGCTGGAGCTCGGGCTCTAAAGCCTCTGAAGGAGGGGTGGGATTCAGAGCACGACCTCCAGTGGACAGTGTAGATGTACCTTAGGCACTTTTGAAAATGTACTCATTATAAATAATACTGGCTTTGATGTTCAAAAATAGGTGCCTAAACTTAGGCTCCTAAATACTTACTAAAATAGCCAGATTTCCAAAACACTGAGCTAGCTCCCAGCAGCAATCTCTGACTTTAGGATCACCAGGAAGCTAGTTTTGAAATCAGTGGGAGACGTGTACATAAATTCCTAACTGATTTTTATTAAATAAAACCTTTTTGAGTTGCATTGACTTTGCATGTTTTAAAAGTGAATATAGTGCTTGTGCACGGTGCCTGTTTGATGGCACTGGAACAATGGTGGGCAACCTGTGGCCCGTGGTCCCTCAGGGTAATCCGCTGGTGAGCTGTGAGACAGTTTGTTTACATTGACCGTCCACAGGCACAGCCGCCCGCAGCTCCCAGCGGTCGCGGTTCGGCATTCCTGGCCAAGGGGAGTGGCGGGAAGTAACAGCCAGCACGTCCCTGCAGCCTCTGGCTTCCAGCAGCTCCCATTGGCTGGGAATGATGAACTGCAGCCACTGGGAGCTGTGGGTGGCTCTGCCTGTGGACGTTCAATGTAAACAAACTGTCTCGCAGCCCACCAGCAGATTACCCCGAGGGGCTGCAGGTTGCCCACGACTGCTCTAGAGACTGTAGTTCTCTAACTATCCATAGAACTAGTACAGCATATTCAGCTGCACTGTAAGCTTCCCCACTGATTTGCTAATGTGCTTCACCTCCAACTTGGAAAGGCCATCCTAGGGTGAGAGGGCAATTGAGTCTCCATCCCCACTGAAGCCCTGATTCTGCAGTCAGAGCAACACAGGCACACGTCTTCCTATGGAGATCCTATGGCAGGATAAGGACTTTAGTTCTTAGGCTTTTTACTGAGCCTGTAGAACTGGTTTCCAATGTATTTCATTGTAATACTTCGTAATGTAAACACCTGCTATCGGGAAATTAGACTAGGATGACCAACATTTGTTATTGTAAAGAAACAACCATCATTTATAATACTGAGCATTTGTGATGTGGCCTTCAGTCACTCTGAATAACTAAGAAATAAAATGTTCCATATTCTATTACCAGGTCTGAGTCCTTTGTACTGACAAGATAATATTTCCCAACAGAATAAATTTCTGAATTTTGGACTATATTTAATATAATGAAACTAGTGTTTGTCGCATTATAAACCACAGAAATTAAGACTGTTTCATTTGTTCAGGTGGAACAATATTCACTTAAGGAGTTGGACTTGAGAATTTGCTTTGAATTCCCAGGGTAATTTAATTAATTTGCTCTACTTTAGTGCTTTACAAATACTGCAATCTGCACACCTCACAAAGACAGATGATTTTGCCACTAAAGAATACCATTAAGTGAAGTGTGTCTTTCCAGGGTATGTTAAATATATATATATATATATACACATATATGTATACACACACATTTTTCAGCTAGGGGGAGGACCTAAGAAGTCACTAGGATTTGCTCAAATAATATTGTTGTAGATGTTCTCTGACATGTGAAATTGTAGGAACCCAAAGCTTTTGAATGGTATCTTGCTATATCTTCACATAATAACTGAAACACTCTCACAATTGTCAAAAAGACAGTTAAAAGGATTTTTAAATGAAACCATAATGGTGTGTTGTTCATCCAATGACTTGTAATAGAATTTCATCCTATGTGACGTTTTCTAGATTTTAGGTTATTGAACTTGCTTGTGGCCTGATTTCCTCTTTTGAAATCATTTTTCAAATGTTTTGCAACTGGGTATGTTATATTTTAACCAAGACCATGAGTGTGACTTCATGCAAGCTAGTTTTAAACAAAAGGAAAAAAAAAACATTAATACACCTTGGATGTGACTTGCTTTTCAACTTCATGGTGGCTGATGACTGTGGCCTTTTTCCTGTTTTACATAGTGAGGACAGCATCCGGACCAGAGACTCATGCTCTAGAAGAATCAGAATCTTTTGGAGCTAAAAAGATATTTCACACACTTCTAACAGCAGAGGCACTGCTAATGTCCAACTAGTTGTTCATGATCCCACTCAGAAACCCTGCAGTCACCTGGAGTACAGAGCCCTACACTTGGAGGTCCTATGTCTCTGCAGCTGCCTCTGGCCACTGCCATTCCTTTTCCTCTACTATCTTTGGCAGCATGGGTTCTAATAGGGATTTTTCTTGGCCACTACTATCCTGGTGTTGGAAGAAGGGCACTTCTGCGGAAAGGATAATAGCCTTGGTTTGTGTTATCTTTTCCAGAGAATCTTCATGAGGTTAGAAGGAGGACAATCTGCACGCACTCTGTCCTGCTTGCTCTTGTCCCAGTCTTCTTAGTCTCTCTCATTGCACCTGTCTTCCTCTCCACTATCCACACACCCTGAAGAAGGGAATGAAGGGATGGAGACTGGGTAAGAGTGGGTAACAATGATCTCCAATCCCTCTGTAAGGCAGAACTTAACATGCAATATAGATATTTTAAAGCTATGAACTGTTTCCCCCCATGAGATTCTTCAACAGACCAAAGAGAAGCACCTGTTCTAGGAGCCACCATGTAAGTACTAGGGACCAGATGAGGACATCAGTCACCTGCCACTAAATACAGAATGTCCCCAATCAATTTTCAGATAGAGCTGATTCTCCCCAAGCATTTGTACTTTGCTCTCTGCACATTCTTATTGTCCCTCCTGCAGTGGTTACAGAAAGAGGCCTGGGGTGGGGAATAGGCTCATAAATTATTTTATTTTAATAAATGGTGCATTTTGGTATCCTGTTTTAAAATGACAAGTGGAACAGTAATTTGTCTGGTTCCTAATTCATTTCAATTTGGGATTTATACAATCTGAACAATTGATAGCATATTGGTTGCTCATAGACTGGTCTGTTTTTAATTAAGCTTAAGGGAAAATCAAGCAAATAAAAATATTCTTGCATTCAGTTTTCATTGTCTTGCCTGATCATCCCCATGAAGGTCAGTCACAAAGTTTGAGACCACGGCTCACACCTGAACTAGAGAAACAGCTAAAAAGCTTATTTTGGTGCAACTCATGTGGAGTCTTTTTATTTTTTTCCTTTGAAAGCCTTAATATAACTTTCTGAATTGAGTCAGGTGGTTTGTGATAATCTTTGTTTTCAGAAAACTAGGAATGCTAAACTGGTTCAAAGGACCATGCATACATTTTGCAGGGCACTGATTATCCCATCACTTACATGTCTGCAATTCTCATTCACTTCAATGGGATTTGCATGTGTGCAACTGATGGGATAATTGGACTCCTATTCCTGACACAAATGCCTCCCTCAGAATCTAATCAATTCCAGAGTCTATTTTTTTAAAATAAATTAATTTAGTGGTAATGAAATTTGCTGAACTAATGAAATTGGAAAACTAATGCACACAATTAATCCATACAAGCAGAGCAGCACAGACAATGATAGTGCAAATCTCCATTCTATTTTGCTTAGTGAAGAGTGGGCCTCAGAAGTTTTGAAGGTCTAGCTAGGGGAAACGTCGAAATCCTAACCATCTGAAGTGTTTCGCTCTACAACCCTGGACTCGCTATATCCCAAGAGAATCTGACTGTGTTATTTTGGAACTTCCACCTTTAGTTCAAGCTCACACCATGACATGGAGAACTGTGTGAAAATATAAAATAAAAAATTTCAAGAGTTAAAGTAGCTGATCTTTCAGAAACCACAAAGATTCATTTGGAAGTTGCATGAAGATTCAGGTTGCCTTGTATTCAATTCAAGCTAATTTAGTAATCCTTAGCAACCGCTCTTTTATGGAGGGACTAGATTTTTTTTTTAAGGTCAGACAGAAACGAAGCAAGAGACACAATGTCATTTGAATTGATAATGCAGTTGATATATTTAAAATTAGAAATGTAGCTGGAGAAATTCTGCATTTGGACTGGCAAATAATCATTCTAAGGGGAATTGCAATGATTATTTATAAAGGAGTCCCACTAAAACAATGGTAGGTACTATTATACAGTTAGGTTGTAATATGTCTTAGCGCTACATCTGTGATAACTATGAACTAGATTTGTACTCTGTTGCTCTGTACAGGAGTGGAAAATTTCCATGTATCTATCTGCTCTTATTGTTTGGTGGGCTAAGGTTCCAGCTCCCTCTACAATACTTCCTGATAGCCTTCTGTGGGTTTGGAAATCTGTATTTAGAAAGAGGAGCTTGGGAACAGGGATGGAGGGGAGGGCACATATATATCCCCTCCCAATCCCTTATTTATTTTGCTGCAGGGTTCCTACATGCTGTGGGAACCACATAACGATATCAGGGTGATTCCAGGAACAGACTCAGGCTTTGAAGTCTTTGGCTGAATTGCTCCAGCAGGAGATACTAGGACCAGTGTGGAAAACAAGGTCTCTGGTGGATATTTGACATCTGTAGAGCTTTGGGGCTTGAACTTCTTGTTCTTTCTCTTGGGGAGGGAGTGGCAAAGCAGCATACATTCTCTTCCAGCCACAAGAATTTGGTAGAAAGTCTGAAGACACATGTCAGATTTTGTATCCATTCCTAGTGGGTTTTCCTGCAAAATTGGAGAATCTAACTATTGATATCAGGTCAGCCATTCCAATAAAGACCTTTTAGTTGAGGGGACAAATGTGTTTTCCCACAGGAAAAAAAAATATAGGGGAAGATTTTCAAAGGCCGGAACACAAATTAGGTATCCAACTCCCATTGACTTTCAAGTTCCTGTATAAACATAAAAGCTCGTATAAATCATGCCATGCTACATTAACTATAGGAGCAATTTACTATGGATTATGGTGCCTTTTCCATCACAGAAAATCTTTAAATGCTAGAATACTTGAAGCAGGTATGCAGGAGGTCAGACACTAAATAATCACAATGGTACCTTCTGGCCTTAAAAGCTGTTCATCTATGAATCTACATGCTACAATATCTCATTTGTGACTATTTAATCATCAGTGCCTATTTTAAAGATTAAATCCATAATGTAACATACAATTCTAAGTTGAATTAAGAGATGTTGAGAGGTCAAGACATTAGTTTTCTCTATACACATATTACATTGAAAAATTAAAAACTTAAGGTAATATAGGACTGTTGGATCATATTAAAGAAGTTCTGTATTAAAATCACAAATGAGTTTGATTCCCCATAGTTTAAATTCCAGGATATTACTAATTGAGAGGTCTCTTGGTTTTTGGTACTGTTTCTCTCCCACCGTGTGTGAAACTTGCAAGCTGCTAATTGTGTTAGTACATTCTAAGACAGAATCTGTTCTCAAAGCAATTCTTTGTAACAAAAACTGTTAGGGGGTTTATTCCTTCACCCACTTACTTCCCTGGTCCTTCTCGCATGAACAGAGAGCAACAATACCCAAAGTCCAAAGGTGCAAACAATTCGATGTTTATTGGGGTGAACTTCCAGCAAGCATGATTCCAGTTTCCTTCCTTAGTATCCTCCTTCCCAGCTCTGACACCACAGAGCCTCACACCTCTGTCCCTGTTCCCTTAGCCAAACATGATTCCAATTTCCTCACCCCCATTCCCCGTTCCCATTTCCCCCACCCACCCACTTCCTGATTGACTGCAGACTATATAGTAAAACTTGAGTTCTGCTTAGCTATACCTTAACCAATCATTTTACTGAAATTTAACTAAGCAATCCTAACATATTGTAACATGATTATGTAACCAATTATATCCCACCACCTTAATTAGTTTACACCCAGCAAAATTAATTATAAAGCAGACAGAAACAATCACAGAACCAGACAGAGATTATACAGACAAAATATGGGGAAATGGGGATTATAGTGATAGAACAAACACAGAAATGAGGATTTCACATCCCAGCTATTGATAAGTGAGTTCTTGCCAGACAGGATGCTAGCAAACTAAGTTTCCTTTTACATTTTCTAGGCACTTCCCTTTCTCTGGAGGCGATAAGAATTATCAGGGCAGGATTGTATTCCTAACAGCCCAATAGCACCTTCTTTCAATGTGACTAGTTTGGAATATGAGGAGGTAACCAGTCGCTTCGCAGGTGTCTCTGTTGCTTAGCCAAAGGCCTTAGCCTAAAACAGGGCCTCAGACTGTCATAGTAAGAGAAGGACCTTACACCGGCAGACAGTGATTTTGATTCTTTCTTTTATACCTCTATAACTAGCTAACTGATAAGAATACACCTAAATTCTTAGCGTATATGCCTTTACAGACAGGCCTGAATATCTATATCCTCACAAGAACTACTCACACAGAAAGAGACTCAAAGCAATACTCTGTAACAACAGAAACAGCACCCAGAGACTCCCCGCCCTATTGTTGTATTCATCTTGCTTTGTTAACAATTGTAATTAAAATAGAAATAGAGGATGTATGTGGATGGATGCTTGGTGTGGATAATAACTGAATGATCAGGGAGGTGCCAGCCTAAGAATCCAGTGTCCATCAGCTGAAGAAGGCGTTGAGTGGAAATAACCAGAGGACCCCCGGAGGGCAGACTGGAATCCACCCAACAGCCTCAAGAATGGGAGAACCAAAGAACAAGATAACATCTGGCAGCATGGAGTCATCAGGAATGTGCCATCTGCTGATTGTTGCATGAGCAACAGCATGATGAATCAATTCCCATAGACTGGCATAGGAAGAAATTCCTATAAAAATGGACACGAGAAAGTGAGAACTTTGGGGTCTGATTCTGCAAACCAACTTCCAGGAGCATCAGATGAGCATCTGACAAGGCCCTGCTCCCTCCTCATGTCCAGGCCACCTGGCCAGTGGCTTGGCATGAGCAACTCTCAGGCTGGTAAGTATGATAACAACCCTGCAGAACCTCTGTGTGTGTGTGTGTGTGTGTGTGTGTGTGTGTGTGTGTGTGTGAATGAATGTGTGAATCAATATGAAATTGAATGGAACGTTATAGCTATAACTAACTGCTTACTCTGATTCTTTCTGTATTCACAATAAATGTGGCATTTTGCCTTTTCCCCTTTAATAAGATCCTGCTGGTTTTTATTTTATTGGTATAACAGGACAAACTGTTCTATTAAAAAAATCAATAGAGAATACATCTGAATAATCATCCAGTTGTGTAAACTGACCTGTGTGATGACAAGAACCAGATATACCATATTTCCTAATTGATTTCTCTATGTAGAGTTCATAAATTGGGAGCCTTGTACAGGGAAATCCACTGCTGAACTTACTTTTAATTTAAAGATAAATATAGATATAAATATAAGTTACACAGTACACTAAAGAAATAAAGGAACAGCTAACTTCATATATGGTACCCCATCCCCTTAAGATACATTACATTGGAAGTCTTTACAGCACAGGATCACAATCAGGCACTGTGAGCAATTAAAATGTTATCATAATGTTCTCTGCTAATGCAAAAACTGACAGAAAATTACTTATCAATGGTAACTGACAACTTCCATTGACTGACAGAAAGAACATTTCGTGCAGGATTATTAGGAATGAGAGTGTTAGCCTAGAAAGAGAGTTGCTGAAATTCCTATACTCCCGATCATACTTGTCTCTATCACACTCTTTCACTGAGGGGAAAAAAAATAACTTATTTTTGTAGATCTGTGGTTATTTGTGGTTTAATTTACTCACAGGTTAAATCACTTTAGTAGTTTCAATTAAGAAATACAAGCACAAAACACAGATTACACAAATACATAGTAAATATAACAGACACATTTTGCTCGATCTAGGGAACAGAAAATGAATAAAATCAGAATTAATGGTTATTTTGGATAGCAGGATATGACCTTACGTAACTTCAATGGGAGTTCAGATAAGGACCACAGAATGTGCCCTACTGCTTCTGGAATTCACTTACTGTGAATAAGATCTGAAATATTTTTGTTTCCTGCCAAACTTACTTCTCTCACATGATAACATACATACTCATTGAGTGGGCAATGAATATACTCTGTTTATTGACAGGTTTCAGAGTAGCAGCTTTGTTAGTCTGTATCCGCAAAAAGAACAGGAGTACTTGTGGCACCTTAGAGACTAACAAATTTATTCGAGCATAAGCTTTCATGGGCTACAGTTCACTTCATCGGATGCATAGAATGGAACATATAGTAAGAAGATTATATATATATATATATATATATATATATATATCCACGGTATGCATTCGATGAAGTGAGCTGTAGCTCACGAAAGCTCATGCTCAAATAAATTGGTTAGTCTCTAAGGTGCCACAAGTCCTCCTTTTCTTTTTGTGTTCAGATACTTTCACAGAGCCCTTCAGGAGCTGACACCAGTTGGTGCTATAGTGACTCAGAACTACTTTTTCAAAACAAAATCAGACCAACGGTTACAACAACAAAGGCAATTCTCACAGACACCCGAATCTCTGGAGGGTCAGTCTGCTCCCTAGCATCAACTAACTGCCTCCTTCTGCATCTCTCTGAGTCAGGACTGAGGTGTTTAATCACCTCCAAACTTCTTTGTTTCTGTTTCCCTGTGTAAATTTCCCTTCCACGAGTTACCAGACAGATTGTTAATCAGAGTATGGTGGAGGTAAAACTTCAAAGGAATTGATACCTGTATAATTGTCTGTTAAGGACACTGGTGATTTGGTTACCTGAAGCCACTGACTTTGGTTCCTGAAGATGTGCAAAAGCACCTAAAACCAACTTATCCCCTAGTTATCCTTTAGCAAGCAATAGAATAGCTCTCTCCTACACATACCCTACTCCTGATAGCCACATTCCCATCTCCTTTCTCCCTCTTTCACTTCCATCTTTCCTTGCTCTGTCTATAACTCTTGTCCCATTGGCAAGAAACACATTCTTTTGTGTTCACCACGCTTTCCTCCATCTCCTGGCTTTATCCTTACCCTTTTCTGATGTCTCAGCATCTGTTGCTATCCTCTCTTTAAGTGGTGTCTCCTTCTATCAGTCCAAAGGAGGATTAACCTTCCTCTACCTCCTTTTCACTGGAAAAAAAAAAAAACCTCTTCACCTCACTTTCCTAATGGGATAAAGAGTAGATGGTTATGTCTTGATGCAATGGATGCAAAAGGGCACTGTCTGGATAATACTAATGTCACTGGAAAGTCCCATGATTACTTGAAGAAAGTTTATCCCTGGTTCTGGCTTAGATTTTCTTTGGTTGTTTTCTCTCCCAAAAATTCAGACAGAAGAGCAGATTAAAAACAAAACAATCTTGCTTTCTCTGGTCTCCAAAGGTTGAAGACCTACTACACAAATGAAGCTCATCTTCTTTCAGCTTCATCATGTGAAGAAAGAAAAGGTTTGGAATGCTGATGATGAATCCCAAGGATTTTTTTAACACCCTTGATATAATAATGATTATTCAGATATGTAAATATATGACATATGAGAAATTCCAAAATATATCAATTTATAACAGTATTTCATGCTGTGTTTTTTTTTTTTAGTTGTAATTACTTGCTTAGATTCACCATATTTCCAGAAGAATTGTTTAGAATTATTCGCAGTACAGGCAGTCTTTGACTTTATGACATTTGAATTATGATGAATGGCACTTACGATGTTTATAAATTGTCATTGTTTCGACTTTACAACGTCAGTTTCGACTTTGTGATGCTCGATCTGACATTGTACCTATGGGAAATTCAAGTTACTACATTTTCGCCTTAAAATGCAATTTTCAGGAACCAATTGTGTCATAAGTCCGAGGACTGCCTGTATTAATGTTGTTGTTGTTGTAGTTTTTAAATGTATGTCTGTGCATCTCTTCCTTGAGCTACAACAGAAACTGAAGCTATGTAACCATCTTCCAGTGCTGGTAGGCAAAGTGTTCCTGTTTAGCAGTCAATTTCCCACCTTCTCATCTGGAGTTTTAAAAGCTATGAAAAGCAATTAAGCCTCATAGAACTTTTGTGAGGATTTAAGTATAATTATTAGGGCTGTCAAACAATTAAAAAATTGATCACAATTAATAGTGAGATTTAAAAAAAAACCTCTCAGTTTTAATTGCACTTTTAAACAATAAGAGAATACCATTTGGAAACTACAAAACTTGAACCACCAAAAAAGAATATCTACCTTCAGTTGGTGGCATCTGACTCAGATGATGAAAATGAACATGTATCAGTCCGCACTGATTTGGATCATTATCAGGCAGAACCCATCATCAGCATGGAAGCATGTCCTCTGGAGTGGTGGTTGAAGTATGAAGGGGCATACAAATATTTAGCATATCTGGCACATAAATATCTTGCAGTGCTGTCTAGAACAGTGCCATTAGAATGCCTGTTCTCACTTTCAGGTGACATGGTAAATAAGAAGCAGGCACCTTTATCTCCCATAAATGTAAACAAACTTGTTTGTATTAGCAATTGGCTGAACAAGAAGTAGAATTATGTGGACTTGCAGGGTCTAACGTATTACATTGTTTTGTTTTTGAGTGCAGTTATGTAAAAAAACAAACAAAAAAATCTACACTTGTAAATTGTACTTTCCCGATAAAGAGATTGCACTACAGCACTTGTATGAAGTGAATTGAAAAATACTATAGTTTATCTTTTTACAGTGCAAATATTTGTAATAAAAATAATAATATAAAGTGATAACACTTAATATTCCATGTTGTAATTGAAATCAATATATCTGCAAATGTAGAAAAGCATCCAAATGTTTGTAATAAATTTAAATTGGTATTCTATTGTTGTTTAACAGTGCGATTAAACACAATTAATTTTTTTAATTGAGTTAATTTGTTTTGCATTAGTTGCTTGAGTTAACTGCGTTTGACAGCCCTAATAATTATCAAGATTTTGCAAATGGTAAAACTGAGGCACAAAGAAGGTTTTTAAAAGTGCTTTGTCCAGTGTGTCAGATCAAGTTATTGGCCAAGCTGGGAACAGAATCCAAACATCTTGACTCCCTGCGTCTTGCTCTAACCACTAGGAAATACTCCCTCATATTCATGAGTAATCTCTTTTGGTGAGTTCACCTAACAAGCAACAGTTACCAGGCTTCACATCACATCTTGGTGGAAATAAAAGGTAGAAAGAAGTTTATATGATTAAAATAGACATTTGTACATTTTTTAGCGCTTGTCATGCTTGGTAATGCCAACTTTTTCCCCAAGAAATGAAATGCAAGTACTGTTTTAACAAGACATAACAGTTTTGACAAACTGTAGTAGAAAAAATGCAAACCCATATAAGCTGTAGACATTCATCTTCCAGTCAAGTTAATTAGGGCTGTCAAATACCCTGGTTCCATGGGATTTGTGTCCAAAGGAATCCTTATGTCTATGTTTTACTCTTTCGTCTTTAGCTGTCAATATGCAGGAGTCATCAATGTCAGTGTCAGAATTTACATCAGGATTTGAGGCAGCCCTGGCACATTTAGTTTAAAATGTCTTTGTTTTAGACTGCCAATCTTTTTGCAGTTTTTCAGGTTGGATATTTGCAACACTGAAAATATGAGAAAAACACATCCTGAAACACATAGTACTTAAAGGAAAACAGCTTATTTCATAACCGATTAAACAGACGGTACATTTCAGATATGACTCAAATATGCCATATGTGATGTACCTTTTTCCTATTGAAGAAGTAACTGATCCGAAGACAAAAGAAAATGAACTGGAAATAAATTATTTGGATTTTTGCAAGGACTTCAGCACAAAGCAATAAAGGAATTTGAAAGATACTGAAGAAGCATTATCTAGATAACGCTATAAGATGGATAAAAATGACAACATTTATTGTCATTAGTGTACAGCAGAATACGGAGAAATGTCAAGTAGGGTTCTACAGGGAATGGTATCATCATTATTCAATATGCCATGTATATTAGTACAAAAGGCATGCTTCCAAATATGGTAAATAGGCCATAGTGAACATCCTGTATAGTTTAAATGGTCATACAAGCTATTATAGTGGATCATATCTCCTATAGGTAAGGTTGCAAAATGGTTTTCATTATAACCCTCATTCTTTATATGTTCATGTCTTTCTAAAACATTCACTTTGGGGCTGAGATTTTACAATTTAGGATCAAGCCTGCAAAGACTTATGCACATGAGTAACTTTACTTCCATTAGTAGATGCATTTAATTTATAATTAACTGTAAGAAACTTTTATATTGAACAGTGACCATATGTGTGAGTGCTAAAGAGTTAGGAGCAAATGCAAAAGTAGGTATAGAAGTTCAAAAATATAGCTTGGTTGGACAGCTTGGCCTACTATTTTTGTGTATAGTTTATTTACAAAGTGTCCACAGAAACAGAAGTGATAACAAACAGGCAACCTCATTTTTTGGAAACCTCGGGTAAGGCACTTCTTACCTTAATCCCAGAAGTAGCTGCCTTGGGACTCTGTCTCTCTCCCGGGGTGCAGCCTCGCACAAGTCTTGCTGCTTAATAGACAGGGCTTGTCTGTGCTTAAGATGCTACAGCAGCACAGTGCTGCCACTGTAGTAACGCCGCTGCAGCGCTTCAGTGTAGACATTGCATAGGCCAACAGGAGGGGTTGTCCCACTGTCATAGGTCATCCACCTCCTCAAGAGGCAGTAGCTAGGTTGAAGTTCTTCAATCAACCTAGCACTGTCTACATGTGGACTTAAGTTAGCTTAACAACACCACTCGGGGCATGGATTTTTCACATCGCTGACCAATGTAGTTAAACTGACTTAATTTTCTACTGTAGAGCAGGCCACAGTCTCCTCTTCCTGCCCTAGTCTTTGAGTTTTACACCTGGGAAACCCCCCTAGTTCAAGGCTACTCACCTACAGAAAGGTGATGCACAACATCTATGCTCCTTATATAAGCTGCTCTGCAACACAAAGGAACTTTATCTGCCAGACAAAGGGAAATGCTTTAATCACACAATGCTCTTACCAACTCTCTGGGTTTGTTTTTTGCAAGGCATCTCTTTCTATAGGGAGTTTCTTCCTGAGTACTTATAAATCAGTGACATCCAGTGTAAAGCCATTTACTTTAACAGTATTTCAGCCTGAGATCCTCTGATCCCTCCTTGGCCATTGCAGCAACTGTAGATTACTAGAGCACAGAGATATCTCAACCAAAACCCCATGGCCAAAAGAATGCCCTCTGGACTCTATACCACAGGGGAATTCATTTTACATAAGAGGAATTAGCAAATAGACAATTTAACTGGTTTCATGCTGCCTGTGGCCCCAGAGTGGTACAGAGCTACCAGAGTGGGAGTCATAATATGGCCCAACATATTGGCAATCTTAAATTACCATCAGGAATAGATGGAAATATCCAACAGGACAGGAGTTTCAGACAGTATCTGTCTGGGTGATTATACTTATTTCTTTTAATTTAATTTTACCTTCTGATGCATTGGCCCTACATATTTTTATATAAATAATATTTCCCTCCATGTTGTAATTCTTAAACCTCAGATCAATCTAGGTAACAAAAATGTAATGGGAGAAGTTGCTTTATCATTAATGTTCCTATATCATTGTCAAACTTTTAACACAACTCATCAATCATTTTTGGTGCAGAAATAGAACCAACCTTTTTAGAACTATCTTATATATTTGTTATGTTTCTCAGAAGACTGATTTGACTGATATTCACTTTGGTTTACAGTGAAATCACAAGTGGTACTTCTAAAGGCTTCACAAACTGACACAAATATTCAATCATCTTCCTCTACTGGAAAAAAAAAAAAGATCTAAAATTGACTTTTGTATTTGGCCTTTTAGACTCATAGCAAACCCAAACAATTTCATATAAGAAAGAAAGGTTGAAAGAAAGAAGGAAGGTTGGGTGTGTATCATGAGGAAAATATTTAAGCCACATAAAGGTGTGATAAATATAAAACTGATCCAGTGCAGGGAGTAGGAGGACAGAAATTAAGTGAGGTTTGATTATACTATTTCATTTTATCCTCATTGTGCAATGAGTTTACATAGGCCTGTTGATTTTAATGGGGCTCTGACAAGGACAGGTGTGAAGATCAGAGGGTCAAAAGCAGGGAATTGGAAGGGACACTAAGCAGAGAACCTCGGACAGTGCCCACTGCTCCTTGCAGTTGCCAAGGGAACCCATGGACTCTGCCCAGAGGAACGCTGCCCTGACGTGTGACCGGAGGGAGGATCGGCAATAGGCCCTAAGGTTGCAGAGAACTCCCTCAGCCAACATCCTCTCCCTGGTTTTGTAAAGGCCACTTTGGCCATCATTAGGAGGAGGTTGACAAAGACGTCTCATCACTTTGTGGGGCTGTGTAGAGGGTGTGCATATATGAGAAGGTGGGGGTAGAAGCCAAAACCACAACAGTAGGTCTATGAGGAGCCAGAAAAGGGGCTGCAACCTGAGGCACTCAAGGTAAACCTATGCCAGGGTCTCCTGAATGCCACAAAAGGGACAGGCATCGGGGACAGAGGTGAACCGCGCCAGGTACACACCCGTGCTCACGGCTCCGTGAAGGAGCTGCCAACCAATATCTCCAGTGGGATGTTGGACCAAGGTGGAGTATATGCTGGCCCACTGGGGTTCCTCCCCCTCAATAGGAGACAATAGGTCCTGCCACTTAGTACTGGGGTGGGACACAAGGGTGAGGAAATGGAGAGTATGGAACATGAGCATGTACAGATGTGCCCTTGGAGTGGCTTGAAAATGAACTGGCTGCAGGTTGCACAGCTGGCTTGAGGTGTGTGGTTGAGACAATGAGGGAGCTCATGAAGCACCCTACCACAGCACCCGCTCAAGGTAAATCCGAGAGATGGACAACAAGGCTGCCTTCATCGCCTGAAGTATTCACTGGGGAGTTCAAAGGGTGGAGAGCCCCATGCGCTGAGCAAGCACCAGGGGATCCACCCAGGCTACTCGGTCATAGTCCAGGCGTTCTCAGATACTGGTGACTCCAGCCAAGACCAGCCTTTGGTGCACCGAGGGGGACTCCGCCACCTGTACACTGAGTTGGGGATTGTGTAGCAGGGGCTCTGCGAGGAGATCTACCCCCTCAGCAGCCATCACAGACCTGGTTGCCTCTGGAAGAGTGTTTGAAGGCAGGTATTAGAATGGTTAAAACCCTTTTTCTATGAACTGAAAGAGGTTACTTCAGGTTAATTATGGACACCTGAGTTGAATTAAGGGCCACCTGTGACCTTTAAAAAAGTCTGACAGAGAGAAAGTGAGAGAAGACGTACACTACAGAAGGGTTGTGTGAAGTGAGGGGAAGAGGCTTCTTTTAGGCAAAGACCTGTTTCCCCCTGTGTGGGAAATCTTGGGTTTTTTTCTGTCATGGGAGGTGAACTTGACTCCTAGCATAGCTGAGCCCAGAGTGGATTAGGGAGGGTGGCTGGATGGCAACTGTTAGCTGGTATAAGGCCTACCCTGCAAATAAACCAATATGAAATAGTATACCTTTGGAGTGGGACTCATTTACCCCAGGCCCTCTCAATGCCAGAAGGAGAAATGCTGAGCACTGATATGACTAAGGAGGTTTGTTGTCGCACTAGTAAACATAAGGATGGCAGAATCTAGCTCTTCTTGAGAGATTTTCCATGCCATTTTTGAATATGCAATATAACAAGTGAAAGCATTTATTTTGTGGGGGAGGGATTGAATTTAGAACTCAAAAATTCTGTGTTTTGAGCCATGATCAATGTGGAAAAGCATTATATAAACTTCCAACACATCTTTGCTAATGAGCTTCTGTCTAATTCTGAAATACACTGTTCTGTTCCAGCCCTGGATATTCTGAGTTGAGATTGTCACTGGTGAATTTGTGATAGATTTCTGATGTGAACAAATGGGAGACTTTGTGTGAGAGCAACAAATTATTTTGTTTCCTACATAAACCAAGAACTAAAGTCATAGAAAACAAGTACACAAACCATCTGCACTTTTAGTCCCTAGGTTTTAAATTAATGCTAGAAATGTGTATAGTAACACTTTCATCAGAATCCTATATAATCAGTATATCCTTAGCAGGTTTCAGAGTAACAGCCGTGTTAGTCTGTATTCGCAAAAAGAAAAGGAGTACTTGTGGCACCTTAGAGACTAACCAATTTATTTGAGCATGAGCTTTCGTGAGCTACAGCTCACTAGTCTCTAAGGTGCCACAAGTACTCCATATCCTTAGCAGTATTCCTGGAATTACCTGCTTCAGGAATAGAATCTTTTATATAAATTACAGCATAAAAGTGTTTGGGCCACGACAGTACAATTCCTTGAAGTACTTTCTTTAAAAGAAGAAACGTTTATGACTTACTGTGAAATGTTTAGTATCTCTCCTGGGATAGATGAAAGTACAGGGTCCAATCTGGTGAACATGCACAAAAATCATTTTATTCATGTGTGTGTGTATATGATCAGATCCCCAGATATCAAATTGTCCACCAACCCCCATGATCAATCCGTATGGGCCTAGGGAGATCCTATTTTACATAGTACACCATGAACCAGAGATTTTCAACCTGTATGCCACAGGCAGCTATTTCTAAGTACCCATGCCCTTATATGAACCATATAGGGCACATTAAAGTAGACAATTAAAATTCCTTCTCACCTCCCCAGGCTGTGTGGATGATTTATGGGTCTTGTTTGCCTTCCGGCTGCTTGGGAATTCACTATCTCACACCCTAGACACCTGCTTCCTTCATTCCATGTCTTAATTTTCATAAGCAGGGCCACTTTTTATACAGTGGTTGTTTTAGGGACAATTTAACCTTCCATTTTCAATCATAAATCATCCCTATGATAACTATAGCAATGGTTTACAGTAGGGCTGTCAAGAGATTAAAATAATTAATTGTGATTAATCACGCAACTAATCCCACTGTTAAACAATAATAGAATACAATTTATTTAAATATGTTTGGATGTTTTGTACATTTTCAAATATATTGATTTCAATTGCAACAGAGAATACAAAGTGTACAGTGCTCATTTTATATTTATTTTTATTACAAATATTTGTACTGTGAAAAACAAAAAAAACAATTATTTTTCAGTTCACCTCATACAAGTATTGCAGTGCGATCTCTTTATCATGAAAGTTGAACTTACAAATGTACAGTAATGTACAAAAAGCACCTGCATTCAAAAACAAAACAATGTAAAACTTTAGAGCCTACAAGTCTATTCAGTTCTACTTCTTATTCAGCCAATTGCTAAGACAAACAAGTTTTTTTGACATTTATGGGAGATAATGCTGCTGGCTTCTTATTTACAATGTCACCTGAAAGTGAGAACAGAGATTCGTATGGCACTGTGGTAATCGGTGTTGCAAGATATTTATGTGCCAGATGCGCTATTTCTTTTGTTTATCATCTTACAGGGCAAATATTTGTAATAAAAATAATAATATAAAGTGAGCACTGTACACTTTGTATTCTGTGTTTTAATTTAAATCAATATATTTGAAAGTGTAGAAAAACATTCAAAAATATTTAATACATTTCAAATGGTACTATGTTGTTTACTAGTGCAATTTAAACTGTGATTAATCAAAATTAATATTTTTTTAGTTAATCACATGAGTTAACTGCAATTAATCAACAGCCCTAGTTTATAGGGGACATTTTATATTAGGAAAATATTTAATGTGTTTTAGTTGTCTTTTAATGCAGTTTAGCATGTGGAAACATGGAAGGGAACCAAAATATTATAACTAGCCATCTTTCTGAAGATCACTAGAAGTGCTCCACAGATAAGTTTTGGAACCTCTGTTTTACATGGACAAGGTTCAGACTGTGTATTGTTCTCAAACACTGTAATCACAGTGACTATGGCATGAAATATTTTCCATTTACAATCCACTATTCTTGCTATGAGGCTGATCACCTAGCATGTGGTATTGGTTCTCCTTCTTTATAGAATTTTTCAAAACTTTATAAACAAGACTCAGGCTTGTAGTGGGCAGAAAATGTATATTCATAACACAAATTATGTGAATACTTGTGCACACGCCCTCATTCACCAAGGTACTTATACATATGCATACTAAGCGTATTTATGGCTCTTGTCAACAAACGTTAACTTGAACAAAAATAAGTCATACAAATATCTATGGAAAATGATATTTTAAAAAGGCATGAACTCTGTCAAACAGTGTTCTCAGGCTTTTTATTTATTTAAGCAAATTGTTGGAAATGCACCCTTCAATATTTGCTTGTCTCTAGTCTTGATTTAATATCACCAGCAACATTACATATTATCGCAAAGATATCAATATTATTTCAACACATTCTGTTTGTGGTATAGTAGTGATGTGCCCAATTCAGAAGCAACCTACTCTCTAAGAACTTCTTTGGGGAATGTCTAGTCTTTACTAATTCTCTCCTACACAGGCTTCTCCTCTTACTGGAACTTTTTTCCCCAGCATGCCTTTCCAGAGCTGGCCCTTTAAATTAACAGGCAGTTTTTTTGTAACTAACCATTTGTATTATTCTGTCTTCCACCTGGTAAATTCCTGTTTATATTTCCCCTCCCCAGTTTTTCCTTATTGCTGAGGATACAACACTATTTTAAAATGCTGAGACTATATTTGTGGCTTTCTGCAGTTGTGGAATACCACTGACTTAAAGAATACTGAAGTATGATTGCATAACTGTGAAAAAATTCTATGCCGGAAGCTGAATCTATAGCTAAATGGTGACAATTGGCTCATTCTGGATCTCAATTGTGATGCTGATGCAGTATGACTATATATTTTATGAAGTCAGTTGCTGTATGCACACAGAGAAATTAGATTCAAGAGTAAATGTACTACAAACCACCAGTAAAGCTGTTTAAATTAGTTGCTGTACTGCATCTAAAGATTAAAATCTCATTACAAATTACTGCCTTTACTCTGTGTGCTGCACCACTCACAGTTCATTTAAGCAGCCTTAATGGTATTATCAGCTACTATCTTATTTCTCTCATTTATTTACATACAGAATAAACTCAAGAACCACTTTTCTCTTCCCATCCCGAGTTTGTTTATTTTGTCCTGTGCCTGATCCACACTGAAGCAGTGGAAAAGAACATTGGTAATTTTAGAACAGGATCAATAGGTGACATTCTTTCAAATTGATCTCATACAGAACTGCTTTTAGTCTCTGTCTTTCCCCTTAACCCCGCCTGAGACTAACAGTTTAATGCAACAGCAAGACTAGACACTACTCATTTTTATCCTACAGGGCCTTATTCAGAGCTACCTAAATTTCTAATCCCCATACCACTAACAGCAGCCTGGCTCTATTACATAATAGAACATCATGTGCAAAATTCAATTAAAATAATTGTTTATGTGAAGCTTGAGTATATACATCACATAAACTTCATCATTAACTTAGTCCTCAGTCATGCAAGTTGCAGTATGTGAATGGACCTTCACAGCATCCCATATTGATTACAAAGGGGCTCCACATGGCTACAGATGTAAGCGGGGGAATAGTCCTGCTATTGTGGGGAACTTTCCTGGCTTCTGCATTACCCCGGTGAAGTGGGCTAGCGAAAGGATCTGAGTCCTTGCTCCCAGTTCCTTTACCCGGTGGCCTCCCTGCCCTTGAGGACTCCCCTTCCACTCTCCTGTCTGGCAGAGTCCTCGTAACCCCAACAAGGCTGGGCCCAGGATTCCTGGGGGGCTGAACCCCCAACCCTGCTGTGGTCACGTAGGACAGGGGCTAGGGTGTCCCCACTCCAGGGTACTCTCTCTGCAATGGGCACTGCTCTGACCCACTGACCATTACATACAAGTTAAAGCAAATGCAAGTTATTTAATCAACAATTAATTTTAAAAAGAATAAGGAAAAATGGGAAAGGTTAAAGGAAACATCAACCCGCTCTGTGGCAGGGAACATCACAAACGGTGTCTCTGGAATGTCAGGGCAGTTCAGAGTCTGTTCCTTGTAAGTCCCAGACCTTCTTCTCAGGCCCTGGCTGTGCTGTAGGGATGCTGTGGGTTGGACACTTGTTCTGGTGGTGGCCACATGCTCTCAGGCTCTAAGTGGTAGGACCCTTCTTCCCAGTGTCGCCCCACCCTGTCGGGGTTATGATCCAAGACTGGCCTGCAGAGCCTCTTGGCTGAGGTATCTCTGTGTGCTGGGCCCTCTGTCCAGGGTCCCCCTCGCTCTCCCAAGCTGCTCACCGCACCCAGCTCCGGACTGCTCCAGCCCCAGCTCCACCACTCTGTCTCTGCTGCTCTGCCTCCAGCTCCCTGGGCTGCTTCTCTGGCCCCTCTAGCTCTGGTTGCTACAGCTCTGCTCCCAGGACAGGTCTGCTCTGCAGGCTGCTTCTGTGACTCTGCTCCCAGCACTGACCTGCTTCCTGGGCTGCTTTTCTGGCCCCTCTGGCTCTGGTTGCTGCAGCTCTGCTCCCAGGGCAAGTCTGCTCTCTCTGGGCTGTGCCTCTGGCTTTGGGGCTGCAGCTCTGCTCCCAGGGCAAGTCTGCTCTCTCTGGGCTGTGCCTCTGGCTTTGGGGCTGCAGCTCTGCTCCCAGGACAGGGTCTGCTCTGTCTCACTTTTCCTGTGTTATCCTTTAGCCAAGCTGGAACATGAAATGGATTTATAGTTTATAGAAAAAGTATGATCCATGGCTTAGGACACTTAGCCAAGTACTTGGGAGACCCAGGTACAGATATCTGCTCTGTGATAGACTTCTTTTGTCACTTTAGGCCTGTCACTTAGCCAAAGGCAACACATAACTGTTCATAGTGTGTGGGGGGTGCAATTTAAAGGTTCTGCAGACACATGTGACTGCCCCATAGAGGTTGTCAATCTGTGGGGTGTGCCCAATTAATGGGGAGCGGAGGAACGTTTTGAGGGGTGAACAGCTACACCAGGTGGCTCGGGACGGCCCTGTGCAATGAGGCTCAGGGAGAGAGCGCCACTTTCACTCCCTGACTCACATCAGTGGACCACTCAGCTCTCTGGATTGGGTGGGGCACTGCAACCAAAGCATCTGGGGGAGGGCACATGACTCCGTGTGTCCTTCCCCACACCAGTTGTTGCCCTGCACTTAGCTCTTCAAAGGAATTTAGGTGCCTAGATAGGCATGTAGTGGGATTTTCAAAACTGCCTAACCTGCTTAGGCATTTTTGAAAAATACCACTAGGTGCCTGTCTGCATCATTAGACACCCCAATACCTTTGAAAATCTTTCCTCTGTGTCTCTGTACCTCAGTTCCACATCTGAAAAATGGGAGACGAGCACTCCCCTTTCTCACAGGGTAGTTATGAAGATAAATGCATTAAAGATTGTCGTGCTCTCAGATATTACAGTAATGGGAGCCATATATTTACCTTAGATTAATAGATATAATCACATACCACATCAAAACCATCTAAGGAATTTATTGTTTTGGTTGGTAGCCTACAGACCTTCAGCTCCTGGCTGTTGGAAGCTTGAGTTGTGGGACAGCATGGCTGGTTTCGGAACACCTAACTGACTTGTTTGCTTCCTGTCTGCTTTTCTTTCCTCACACAAACAGGAATTTTAGCTATTTTCAGTGGGTATGTTCCATAATTAGCTGAATTTGCTATTGAAGCCCGGAAAAGGAACCTGGCCTTTTGTAGACTGCATCTCTAATAAACATGAGTGCTACATTTAGCTACAATTATTTTGGGGAAGTTCTATGGCCTGTGATATATAGGTCAGACTAGAAGATCATAATGGTCCCTTCTAGTCTTAAAAGCTAGAGCTCTCTAAAAGTTCTTCACAGACTTTCTAAACTAGTCACTCCTTGAAATCAAGGTAAAATTAAACATCTAGGAAGTTAACACCTACACTTCTTTTCACAAGCTCCCTGCTGTGGTGTCCCACCTCTTATTTACCCAGTGTTGGCTTCCTGTTCTTTTGTGTTTGTTCTTTCTCCCCAGCTCCCTCCATAGCTGCATGCTACCATGTCTCAGCACTCCAAAGGAGTGGTATGTTCTTGATGGTGTGTCTTTGGTTGCTATGGCAACTGAGTTAGATTGTTAGGGGATAGCCCAGCCAGTTTTGGCTGGTTTGGTTAGTTCAGTGTGTAAAAAATAAATGGCTGCTTTTATGGCTCACAGCTCTGTGTGTCAAGTGATTTCTTCCTAAAATTGCTGCCCCCAAGGATACAACAAAGTGGTGATGAGGATGGGATCCTGTGCTGCCCCAGCAACAGAAGGAAGTAGAAGTCAAGGTAAAAAAGAAAAAAAAGCTACCAAAATCTTTTAGCTGTTGCAAGGGGGTGAGAACTGGCTTGTTTGCACTGACTGTGCTGGCTTGTTGGCATTGACTGTGAAACCTGAAACTAAAACCATGGCTACACTTGCACGGCCACTGGAACCTTTTGAGAAGAATATAGTGCAATGGCATGTGTATACTGAGCGTTTTGAGCTTTTTGTTATTGCAAATGACATTACAGAAGAGGAGAAGGTTCCAATATTCTTAAGTGTTGTAGGGGCTAAAACCTGCTCCCTGCTATGCAGCTTACTACACCCTGTTAAGCCTGAGACCAAATCTTACAGTGATATTGTGGAAATCCTGGGGTCCCATTTTTCCCCAAAACCACTGGTAATTGCTGAAAGATATAGGTTCCACAAAAGAGACCAAAAAGAAGATGAAACAGTTGTACAATTTGTAGCAACTTTAAAAAGGCTAGCAGAACACTGTGAATTTAAGGAGATGTTAAATGACGCCCTGCGTGACAGGTTAGTGGTGTGGCCTGTACAGTGAAGCTATACAAAAGCGCCTATTGACAGAAGCTCAACTTACCTTGAAGAAGGCAGTTGATATTGTAGTCTCCATGGAACTGGACATGGGTGCAGCCGTCTCACTGGTCTCAGAGACTGTATACAAAGAAAAGCTACAGCATCTGCCGCTTAAGGCAACAAAAACTGTTCTGAAGATGTACACGGGAGAAGCTGTGCCCATGTTAAGGTGGAGCTCAATGGACAGACTGCTAAATTGCCACTGTTTGTGGTGAGAGGTAACTACTCAGCCTTAATGGGTAGATCCTGGCTTGGGAAGATTCAGCTGAACTGGGTAGAAGTGCACCGAATGACTAAAGAAGAAACCGGTCTGACCACTATACTAAGGAAACACACTGCTGTTTTTGGAGAGGATCTGGGAAGTATGAAGGGAATCACTGTGACATTGAACATTAAACCTGACACTCAACCAAAATATCTGAAAGCCCGAACTGTGCCATATGCCATCAGGCCAAAAGTTGAAGCAGACCTGGAGCGCCTGGTCACGAATGGAGTCCTAATACCAGTTATCTATAACCCATGGGCCACTCCCATCATTCCAATAGTGAAGAAAGATGGCTCCCTCCAGATCTGTGGTGATTTTAAAGTCACTGTCAACCCAGTAGTGTGTGCAGAGCAATACCCGCTTCCCTGCATCAATGACCTCTTCGCAGGCCTGGCCGGGATACAAAAGTTCAGTAAAATTGATCTGAGTCAAGCGTATTTACAGATGCATGTCGATGAAAAGTCCCAAGAGCTGTTGACTGTTGTGACTCATGAGGGGCTTTATTGACATTGTCGCCTACCCTTCGGAATAACGTCTGCTCCCACCCCGTTCCAGAGGGCTATGGACCAGATCTTGTGTGTCTTGCCAGGAGTTTAGTGCTATCTGGATGACATCCTGGTCACTGGAAGGAATGAAGAGGATCACTTAAAGAATTTAGAGACTACCCTACAAAGACTGAAAGAGTATGGCCTATGAGTCGGCAAAGACAAATGTGAATTCTTCCAGCCCTCTGTTGAATATTTGGGACACATCACTGATGCTGCGGGTCTTCATAAGGCCCCTGCAAAAGTTAAGTCTATTGTGGAGGCTCCCTCGCCTCGAAATGTTAGCCAGCTGCGTTTGTTTCTAGGACCATTGAACTATTATGGAAAGTTCATCTCACAGTTAGCCACACTGCTAAAACCACTTCACAAACTCCTTGGGCAGAACAAGACCTGTAAGTGGACTGAAGCCTGTAATGTTGCATTTAACAAAGCTAAGGATGCACTGCTAAATTCTGAAGTTCTAACAGACTTTCATCCATCCTTACCCCTACAATTGGCTTGCGATGCCGCCCCTTATGGAGTGGGAGCAGTTGTGTCACACATTATGCCTTCGGGAGAAGAGAGACCTATTGCTTTTGCTTCACGCACTCTAAGCAAAGCAGAAACTAACTATGCCAAAATCGAATGTGAGACATTGTGAATCGTTTTTGGAATTCGGAAGTTTCATCAGTACCTATTTGGGTGGACGTTTACCCTTCTTACAGACCATCAAACTCTGACATCAATTTTTGGACTCTACACAGACATTCCCCCATTAGCTGCTAGTCGTATGCAATGTTGGGCATTGTTACTTTCAGTGCACACATATGAAATCAAATATCAGAAATCCACTCTGCACGGCAATACAGATGGTCTCTCAAGGTTGCCTTTGCCAGTCAAACATCAAGATACTGCCCAAAAGGAAATCTTCTACTTTGAACACATAGAGAATACACCCATCACTGCTACTCAGATAAAGAAGGCAACTCACGTTGACCCAGTATTGTCCCAAGTTATGGATCTAGTGATGCATGGAAAATCTTGACGCACCTCTCCGGTCTCACCCAACCTTGTTACCTACATGTTCAGGAGGACAGACTTATCGATCCAATCTGGTTGTTTGTTGTGGGAGAGACATGTCATTATCCCACCGCCACTGAGATCACAGATGTTAGAACAACTATATTCTGGTCACTGTGGAATAGTGTGCATGAAGGAAATTGCACAAAGCTATTTTTGGTGGCCTGGATTAGACAGTGCTATTGAAGAGAAGGCAAGAGCTTGTATGTCATGTCAGGGTGTCAGGAATGCACCCCAGTGGGTACCCCTACACCCATGGGACTGGCCTGAAAACCCGTGGCAACGTATTCATGTTGACGTCGCTGGCCCCCTTGAAGGAAGCATGTTCCTGGTGGTGGTAGATGCCCATTCTAAATGGCCAGAAGTCTCTATAATGCAATCCACTACTGCAGAAAGTACTACCCAAAAACTACGGGGACTCTTTAGTCGTTTTGGTCTTCCAGAACAACGTGTGAACGACAACGGACCGCAGTTTGTTTCTCAGAAGTTTCAAAATTTTATGAAGGCAAATGGGATACAGCACATCACTTCAGCACCATATCATCCATCTACCAATGGATTAGCTGAAGGATTTGTGCAGACAATGAAACAAGCTTTGAAATCAGCAAGGGGATAATACTCCATTCAAAAGCATCTGGACATCTTCTTACTTTCCTACAGAAACATACCTCATGCTACGACCAAGGCATCCCCCGCCTTTCTAATGATGGGACGACAGCTGCACACTTGCTTTGATCTGCTGAAACCTTCTGAACCCAGACAAATTGTGCAATGTCAGCAGCCATATCAAGTTATCAGATGTGCATCCAGAGCAAAAGACTGAATCTTTAGCTCGGGACAGCCAGTTTTGTCTCGGAATTATACTTCTGGAGCTAAATGGGTCCCTGCCACAATTATTGCTCAAACAGGACCTGTTTCCTACACAGTCCGAACTGCAGAGAATCTCACCTGGCTGCGACATGTAGATCAGCTGTTGCCAGGTCATGCCAGTCCTCAGGATACATCTTCAGTTGAGTTGTCTGACTTCACCTCTTCTGGCAAGACACCGAATCAAGAATCACCTGTTCCTGACTGTTCTCCTCCATTACTGCCGGCGGCTGAGATACCCCCTTGCCCAGAACAAGCTGATACCACCTCCTCACCCGTTCGCGCTACAAACCCTGAGCCCATTGTCAGACCTGCACCCAAGATACTTTCGGGTACAACAACACCAAAAGTTTGCCGTAATCCACCTAGAGACAGAAGACCTCCTCAATGGCTGGATCTTTAGCTAGGGCAAACCCACGGTTGGTTATGTGGCAAAATAATCCCCGGGGTTTAGCCAGGAATGGAGGCAGTCTACCCTCCTTCTTCAGTTTAGTGTTTGTTTTATTTAGGGGATGTTCTTATTAAGGGGGGAGGAATATGTTGTGTATTTGGTTGCTATGGCAACTGAGTTACATTATTAGGGGATAGCCCAGCCAGTTTTGGCTGGTTTGGTTAGTTCAGTGTGTAAAAATAAAAGGCTGCTTTCATGGCTCACAGCTCTCTGTGTCTCTAGTGATTTTTTCCTAAAACTGCTGCCCCTAAGGATACAACACTTGACCATATATCCTGCAGCATATTGCTCTAATTTTTGTGTCATGCCTATACTGGGTATTGTAGCATATTGGAAATTATGATGTCTGGTAAAACATTTGCCATCAGAGACTTTATTATTTATACAGATTAACAGGCAATATTGTTATATATGTAATCCAATAAACAGAAAATGTTTTCTGGTTATTTGTAGTGCTCATACTGAAACTTAATTTCCATTTTTCCACAGAAACTGGGGGACTTCAACAGAATTTAGTTCCAGTGTAGATGGGGTGGTGTTGTTGCATTTTTGTTTTCCCTTTAACAATCCTCAATAATGAAAGCATCCATGTAAATACCGTAATGCTAAGCAATGTCATATAACATTTCATTCCCTTTTAGCTAGCACTACTGGCTCTCAGGCACTTGCTGCCTCATCTGCAGAAAAGGTCATAGGCTACTGGACCCCAGGAAACCTGAGTTCTATTCCCAGCTCAGCCACTGACCTGGTATGACTGAAGCACTTCTCCTCTGTTACCCTTTGCCTACCTTTCATATTTAGTTTGTAAACTCCTTAGGATGGGGTTTATTATTATAAGGCTAGTTATGCCACCCTGAGGCAAAATAAAGTTGACTAATATTTACTATTTATTGAAGTTATTCTCTTCAGTATCCAATACAGTATATATTGTAACATATAAAAGGTATTGGACGGGAATTGCCTTCAATAATCACAATACTATAGAAGCTAGAATAAACTGAAGTATGAGAGATTGCCAATAATAATAATAATAATAATAATAATAATAGTCTGATGGTATGATTTTTAAACAATGTAGGGCTGTACTATGGCATCTGTTTTTAAACAAAGTTTCTCATTGGCTTCAATGGGAAATTTTGCTTAAAAATTGATGGCACAATATAGTTCTTTGTGTCTAGCAAACAATGTATCACTTCAAACTGATATGCTATGTTCATGTTTCTGTTTGTTGTGCTTAATAGGGATTGGCAAATATCCTAATATTTGGTTTTGGAGTTTCCATTATTCACAGTATATTCAGCTAATAAAATTATAATTACAATGGAAATAAGACAGTTAAAATGGGATTTCTAGCTCTGTCTACACTGGGAACTTCCCTTTATTAGTAGACAGCCATCAGTGTATGGCTAACAATTCGTATAGATAGGCCAACCCATACTGCACCAGTTCAGCTTATCCCAGTTTAAAATTATGTAAACTCCACCAGTGCAAATAGCCACTTTACCTTGTCACAGGTTGCAGCTAACTGGACCCTTTCCACCAATGGCTGCAATCACGGGAAAATCCCCAGCTCAGACAAGTCTTCATTTGACCAGATAACTGGAGCTAGCAACAGATGTGAATGGAAAAGTGATATTCTAAATCTTAAACCAGAATTTAAGAAGATGATGAAAGCATTCCATGCAGCCTACCAACCCCATCAGCTGGGATACAAAGACTATTATGGCGGGAGGAGGACCTGTGTACTTCATGGTCAGGCACACTGCTGATAACTGGAAAGTATAATACCTGTAGACTGCAGAGTTGTAGGGCTGTCAATTTTTCGCAGTTAATTCAAGCGACTATCAAAAACCAAACCAACTCAATTAAAAATAATCAGAATTAATTGCAGTTTAATCATAGTTAAACAATAATAGAATACCGATTTAAATTTATTATCAATATTTTTGATTTTTTTCTACATTTCCAAATATATTTATTTCAATTACAACACAGAATACAAACTATATAGTGCTCACTTTATAGTATTATTTTATTGCAAATATTTGCACTGTAAAAAGATAAACAAAAGAAATAGTATTTTTCAATTCACCTCACCCAAGTACAGTAATGCAATCTCTTTATCGTGAAAGTGCAATTTACAAATGTAGATTTTTTTTGTGATATAATTGCACTCAAAAAGAAAATAATGTAAAACTTTAGAGCCTACAAGTCCACTCTGTCCTACTTCTTGTTCATCCATTCCCTAAGACAAACAACTTTATTTACATTTATGGGAGATAAGGCTGCCTGCTTCTTGTCACCCAAAAGTGAAAACAGGTGTCTGTATGGCACAGTTTGTAGACAGAATTGCAAGGTATTTATGTGCCAGATATGCTAAACATTTTTATGCCTCTTCATGCTTTGACCACCATTCCAGAGGACATGCTTCCATGCTGATGACAGCTTCTGCTTGATATGATCAAAGGAGTGCATACTGAGGCACATTGATTTTCATCATCTGAGTCAGATGCCACCGACAGAAGGTTGATTTTCTTTTTTGGTGGTTCGGGTTTTGTAGTTTCCGAATCAGAGTGTTCCTCTTTTAGAACTTCTGACAGCATGTTTTTATATCTATATATAATATGAGCACTCTACATTTTGTAATCTGTGTTGTAATTGCAATTAATAGATATGAAAATGGAAAAATCATCAAAAATATTTAAATAAATGGTATTCCATTATTGTTTAACTGAGTGATTAAAACTGCAATTAATCATGATTATTTTTTTTAATCTCATGATTAATCACAATTTTTTTTTATTGTTTGACAGCGCTGGTTGCAAGTAGTAATTGTGATTGCAGCCCCCTGCCAATATGACTTCCTATACTCAAACATAACTTGCATATTAATACTGCCAAAATCAGCACAGACTGAGACAGCATAGATCTGTCTCTGCTTCTTTCCCCACTCAGCCCATTTCAGAACTCGAATCCAGATTAAGTCTTTCTCTGTTATAAAGGTTTTGACTCCAAGTAATTTAGAAAATATCAGTTTAATCAGATACTGCAGAACCTTATGTCCTTGTTATATACCCCTACAGCCCACCCTGACTAGTATCTCTAAATGTTCACGGCTAACACCAAACTATATAATATTTCAGACATGAGTGAGGTGTCCCATCCTGGATTTCTGTAAATCCACAAGTCTATCTAAAGTTTGTTGAGTAAAACATTATGAAAAGTGCAATACAAACCCCCCTAGCTTCAGGTGATTTAACTAGTGGTTTCAATTCAGGTGGTTTAGACTCCCCGAATTTTGCTCTAAGTTTTGAGTTGATATGAACTTTGACACTCAAAACAAACCTGCTGAGCTTCCTAGTTTTGACAAGAAATACATATGTGGAGGTGAAAAGCCGCTATTCTAACTCACACCCCTCTGGCCTCAATGGAAAGATCGAAAATATTTATATGTCCCCACCAAAATTCTCAATACAAATATAGCAAATTTGACATGCAGATTTTTTTCCCCATTTATCTGGATGAAGGAAATGTTTTTTCTTGTAACAGCAGGATAATGTAATATTTAAGTAATTACAGAACACCACTTTTCTAAATGTTCCTTAAGGTATTTAGAAGAAATGGTGCCAGTATCAGAAAACAATATTCATGACTTATATTTGAAATTATGGGTAATTTCACCATGCTTATTGCAGAGAAGAACAGAAAAATAAGTAATGTGATAATTTAAAGTTTTTGATGAATAGCGTGTTTGGAGAGTAAGTAAAATGAACATTAGATGTATTTTGAATGCTGTTATAGGTTTTTTGTGCTTACTCTTTCTTCATTTCAAATATCTTTTTTTTTTTCATTTTCATACAATTCCCTCCTTTTTACTTCTATTATTTCTATTAATTCTTATTGGAGGTATTATTTAGCGTTCTTCTTTACACTGTCATTTCCCCCATGTTTTGAATGTTTTCTGTATCATTTTAATGATTTTGCTTCATTTTTCAAATGTTAATCAATCATAAAATTGCTGTGATAGTTATTGATCCGTCACTGCAGATTACATTGATTTTGGGGTATCTTTGGTTCGTTTATTCTCTAGTGCAGTAGTTTTCAACCTGTGGTCTGTGGACGTTTGGCAGTCCATAGACTATGTCTAAGATTTCTAAAGGGGTCCGCATATCCATTTGAATTATTTTTGGAGTCTGCAAATGAAAAAAAATGTTGAAAACCATTGCTCTAGTGCCTTACGTTTGTCTAATTATCTTACATAGTCCTGATCACTCTTTAGAACAAGACTGAAGATATGAACTACTTCTTAAGTAGATTATTATACTGGAGCAGGAATCTATCCATCATTTATGTCTTCACTAAACTAAATCTCAACATGTTCCTAATGCATACATTTACTTTTCTCTGCTGCATTCCACATTATGTACTGTCTGGACTAAATCCAGAGAAAGATGTTATGGACACAATAGGATCAAATCAAAATACTTGTTCCAAACACTCCTGATCTTTGGAGTAATCTAGAATCAGATTCTAACTTTTCAGCTCAAGCCCAACCTACTTCCAAGCACTTTATTTTGTTTCTAATTATCCCTGTAGGTTTGGATTATATCTGTAAAACACAGTGGGGCTGATAGAAGAGCTATCAGAGCCTGAAATATTAGAGACTAACAAATTTATTTGAGCATAAGCTTTTGTGAGCTACAGCTCACTTCATCAGATACATTCAGTGGAAAATACAGTGGGGAGATTTATATACATAGAGAACATGAAACAATGGGTGTTACCATACACACTGTAAGGAGAGTGATCACTTAAGGTGAGCTATTACCAGCAGGAGAGCGGGGGAAAAAAACTTTCCTAGTGATAATCAATGTGCGCCATTCTTGTCAACTGCTGGAAATGGCCCACCTTTATTATCACTACAAAAGGTTTTTTCCCCCCTGCTCTCTTGCTGGTAATAGCTCACCTTAAGTGATCACTCTCCTTACAGTGTGTATGGTAATACCCATTGTTTCATGTTCTCTATGTATATAAATCTCTCCACTGTATTTTCCACTGAATGCATCTGATGAAGTGAGCTGTAGCTCACGAAAGCTTATGCTCAAATAAATTGGTTAGTCTCTAAGGTGCCACAAGTACTCCTTTTCTTTTTGTGAATAAAGACTAACATGGCTGCTACTCTGAAACCTGAAATATTAGTAATATTAGTAATTTACTTTACAAACACAGCTGATATATATTTTATAAATATAGATTGTCACTGCTGTTGTATCGGGTCTAGGGGGAAATATACAAGAAAAGTTCCACTGAAGATACGTAAGCTATGTAAGAAAGTGGCTTCTTAGAGTTTATATATTAATATTTATGTCAGGGGACTCTGGTGATTTAATATATAAACAAAAAAATTCACACAGTGATACTAACAGTATAACCAATAAAAACATTTTTTGTGAACTAACCAGGCAGCATGAAAAATGGGACATATCTGCAAGACTCCTCTGAGATAGACCGAAGAATAGATGTGTCTAACTGAGAACTACCTGCAGGCATTTCAGGATATCTAAATCTTCCAGACTCCCAACTTACTTTCAAGTGCTCCCAGAAAAAATCACTGAATGTGACATTCTATCTCTGAATACAGGGTATTCTGTGTACTCTGAATATAATGTGAATCAATATAATCCTGGGTAACTCAGCTGTGATGCCATTGCTTGCTTCACCAGGTAGATGTGCACCTACAGCTCCTGCTGCCAGAACCAGCCAAAGAGAAGGAAAAGGGAAAGCCTCCATGTCTGACCTGGGGTTACTGGAGCAGTCTGTAAATCTACCAAGAGCAAAGAGTCTATTGTATGTGGCTACTGAGAATGTTGGAACATACTCGTAAAGAATCATCCAGAAAAAAAAATGTTCTGTGCTGGAAAAATCTTGGTTTGAGTTTACTCCAGCTTTACCTTTTGACATTTCTCATTTATAGACTCCAAATGTTATATAAATTGATTGTTTTCTATCACAGTATAATGATAGTCCAGGGCCAAATCTAAGTCTGTTGACATCAGTACATTCAAATATTCCTAATGCATGTGGAGGTTGCCTTTTCATATTTGAAAAACAAAATGGATAGTCTACAGACAAAGACTAATTATTGAAACTTTATCACATAGAGTTGAAAACAATTCGAAAATTTGGTTAAATTAGAGATTTTCCTTGACAAAAATATGGAGTACTAAATTGTCCGAGGCCTGCCATGATGCCAAATAGGTCAAGAGACTCATCTGTCATTCTGCAGCTGATATTCTGTACTCATAAACCCCATCATATTTTGTGGCATTCAACATACTAACAGTTGAATACCACGAAAATCATGTGGAATGTACAAAAAATATAATAATGGGTAGTTTGGTATATTTTGTGCATGACCTTTGCTGGAAAGTGATATCATGGGTGATTCTTGCTATGTGAAAGTCCATTGCAAGAGTTTACAGTTAAACATATGCAAAGATTATAGGTTTTTTAACCTATTATTAGAGCAGGTTGGCAAGCGGTGTAACAGATCCTGTTCTGAGCTCTCTGACTAATAGTGGCACTCATGAGAACACTGTTCAGCAGGATGGATGACCCAAGTACTAACATCACTGGATTAAGGCAGTCGTGGGCTTTAGGCACACAACAACAGAGTCCCTGTGCAGCTATGCCCCCATGGCTCCACCCCCATGTCATGGCCCCACTTCTGGCTTGGAGTAGCAGGGGCCACTATCTTCTCTCCAAAAGGCAGGAACAGTGGTACAGGTCACCCTTGCCCTGTAACCCTGCTATCCCCTGCAGTAGGGATCCTCTCCCTTCTGAAGAGGCGGGGTGGCACTGTAAGGAGGAGAGGGGAAAGTACTTAACCTCAGCAGCCAAGTATCTGCTTGGATGTACTCCATTCAAGCAGTGTATTTTGGAGATAACACCCCATTGAGATGCAGGACAGTTTTCTCCTCTCACAGCAATCAATTCAGGCTGCCTGCAGATTCAGAAAGTTGTTGCATCATTTTCTCTCCAGGGAAGTTTTCAAGCTTTTCTTCACATCCATGAGGGCTGGAAAGCTTGTGGGGTTTTTGTTTGTTTGGGTTTTTGTTGTTGTTGTTGTTTGATGGTATTTTAGTATGAAAGCTGAGATTCTGTGTTAATGATATGACTCAGGAGCTGCACTATGACCTATGCCTTCATCTGGCCCTGACTACTTAAAGTAAATAAGTGATAAAAATTTTACAATTTATTCATTTTACAATTTATTCATCATGGGTGATATTCTTCTTTATGCCAAAGCCTATCAGAAGGCCTATGCACTACTTAAATCCCATTTAAGCCCTTGAAACAGGGATTTCATGATACATAGGCCTTCAGCTATATAAAGGCCCTCTGCACAGGGATCTATTTCACCCCATGAAAACTGTTTATTACGTTGTGAATTTCATACTTCTGGGATGAGCAAAAGGGTGTAGATTTCCTTTGAGGAAGGCAAAAATCTATTAGGTCACATCCTCAGCACTGCTTTATCCCCTTTGTCCATCTTTAGTATCACAAAAGTGACGAGCCAGAGAAGGATTCCTCTTGCTTAGGGAAAACGGCTAAGTGACATAAAGCCAGCCCCTCACCACCTGCTGTAGAGTACTAAAGCATAGGGAGCATGGAAGAGAGGAGAGAGAAGGTGGCGGGCTGAAGTATGTTGAGGTGTGTGAATCCTGAGCCAGCTTGAATGACCCCTAGAAGATAGTGGCTGTCTTTGGAAGTTAGAGAAACCCTAAATCTTCTGTAACTTATGTTGGGAGCTGAACTGGGAGGATTGGAGGAGGGGCAGAAAGGTATGAGGATCTCGCTTCTTGACCTCAACGGACTGTTTATTTATGGAGGGAGTGCAGGAACTGTCATTTTTTTAAAAAAAAGCTATGTGTGAAATCTAAAACTTCAGTTGACTATAAATTAGTAAACAATACATGCTCTAAATCTCCCGGGAGTTACTATAACATTTTCTCCAGCCTTCCCATTCACTTAGCAGTTAACACATTATATAATTTAGGACATGTTTTTCTAGTATATATTC
This sequence comes from Lepidochelys kempii, assembly GCF_965140285.1. Taxonomy (NCBI): domain Eukaryota; kingdom Metazoa; phylum Chordata; order Testudines; family Cheloniidae; genus Lepidochelys; species Lepidochelys kempii. Next base: position 86,119,790 of record NC_136380.1, read on the forward strand.
CTAGCAACTGTTGAAGGAGCATGTGGCCATATGTAGCATATGTAAAGCAAATAGAGATAATGAGCAATTTAAAAGGCAATAGTGAAATGTAATGCTATATAATAAAAAAAAGAAAAAGAAAAACAAGCACTTATATTTACCATTCAGAATCAAGAGCTCTAATATACTAAAGCCCTGCCAATTATTATACTGTTATATTGTTTCTAAAATATGGTCAACATGTATACTAGATTAATCTGTGAACTATAAAAAGACATGGGCCAGATTCTGAACTCATTTTACAGTGATGTAAATCAAATCACTTGAGCTATCCCAATTTATACCAGCTAAGGATCTGGCCTCATCTGATTTCACTGGAGTTACTCCAATTTTACACCAGTTAATGAGATCACAATGTAGGTTGATCACCAAAATATCATTATTTAGTAAGTTCAAGCTATTTTTTCTCAAGAACTATTTGTGATCTTTACATCTTTACAATCTTGTTTTTTCTAATAGAAGAGGCTATGGTAGAATTAGCATCCCCTTTGTTCTTTCACAAAGGAGAGAAATTGGTGGGAGATTACGTTTGTATCCTTGGGCTCTGAAAGTCCCTTTGAATATGAATAATGATAGAAAGAACAGGAACAGAGCAAAAGGTGAGAATCAAAGAACAGTATTAAACAAGGGCTTTCTAAAACAAGAAATGTATATTAATACAAACCAAAATCCTCCCAGGAAAATCAAGGTTTTGAATTGTTCCAGAATCTGAAATCTGTAAAGTATCTTTGCTTTTTTTTTAAAGACCTGAAAAAGAGCTACTACTCCTGTAACTTTAACAAAAATAATGTAACCTTAATTCAAGAGAGTCTTTGGGCCTGATCCTTCATATTCTGAATCATGTGAGATCTCTAATTAAATCAATGAGATTACTTATTAGATTCAAAGTTTGCAGGGTTGGGCCTTTGTTCCAACATTTGCTATGCAGAAAAGAACTATGTTTTAAAACTATAAAACAGTCTTAAAACACATTTCCTCTTAAAGCCAAGAACAGAGTGATTTAGGACTGGTCTGCACCTAAAACTTAGGTTGGACTAGCTATGTTGCTGAGGGTGGTGAAAATTCACACCACTGAGTGACAGACGTAGTTAAACCAACCTAAGCTCCAGTATAGACACTGCTAGGTTCATGGAAGAATTTCTCTGTACTAGCTACTCACTATCAAGGGGGTGGATTAACTGCAGCAATGGGAAACTCACTTTTGTCGCTATAGCAAGTGTCTACAATTTGCACTACAGCACGGATAGGATTGTTTGTAAAGATTTTCAAAGTTCAACTTGTGCTTCCTTTTCTCTTTTAATGTTTTGATGCTTTAAATAAGGCAGAAGTTTCATTTTGAGGCTCAATATATTACTCTGTCCATCTCTTTGTCATTCTTCTTTTCATCCTTGTTTGTACAGAAGCATCATCAAGAGTATCAGCAAAGCTTCAGAAATAGCAGCTGTGGGGGTGAGACACAGAATAGGATGGTGTAACTCCCTGGAAGTCTCTGGAACAAGTTTAGAAGTAATGCAAATGCAGGTATAAGATTTGCTTCATAAACCTGCTCTAGCTTCCTTTGCAATTAAGAGCAGAAAAAACAATGGCTTTGATAGTGTAGGAATATGTCCCACTTATAAGTGACAAAGATAGTCTTCATTGATCTGTCATTCAGGTAATGTAAAAAACGAAAATAGCTTACATGTCAAGGAGCAACATACAGGATAAATGAGACAAAGTGTATTACAAGCAGTCCCCCTAATTTAATTTATGCCTACAGCATCCCCCAGTATGGAGATCACAACTTCTGTTGACTTCAATTTGGAGTTGCACTCATTTGTGTTGCCAGGGATGAAACTGACCCTCACAAAATAACATTGGTGTAAGATCACCTATTGAGTGACAAATTGGTGTTAGATACATGTATTTACATGTATCACATGTATTTTCTTATTACTTCAAGCCTAGGTTAACATTATGCCAGTTTTTTACAATGGATTTACACCAGCAAAAAGCTGGAGTAACACTGTGGTGAATCAAGCCCCAGATGTGTAATTTACATTACCATTTATATCACTGTTTAATTTAGTCAAGAAGGCTTTAAAGAGCAAGGGCCAGATTCTCAGCTAGTGTAAACTGGTGTAGTTCCATAGGCGACAATAGAGCTATGTTAATTCATATGAGATGATAAGTTTTACTTTACTGAAGTTTTACTCTGAACATAAGGTAAAATAATTCATAAATAATTACTCTGCTAATTGATAACGTTTTACCGAAACGAATGTGTATTTTCCACAGAAAGATACAGTCTGGTATCCTTGTTTCTTATTATCATTTAGATAAAGCTGTGATATAGGCAAAACAAAACCCCTGAAAATAGTTGAAAAGAAAGCTTGGAACAAATAAAGAGGGCCAAACGCCTTGACAAGTTTATGAATAAATTTACCAAAATATAAATATGAATGATATTTTATAGGCAGTTTATTCTAACTGGCACTGACTCCAGGACCGTGAAAAGGAAATAATTTCATTGGTGTGTCATAGATTGTAAACCATTGCATAGTTTGACTCAGACAATCTACCTCATTCAGTTAGAATATTGGTCCATTAACACTATTATACTGTCTCTGGCAGTTCCACTATCTGATGATTCAAAGGAGGCAAATCACCCACACACCTTGCTAATTCAGCTAGTCAATTGTTCAATGCTGTCTGAAAATAAAACATTATTTTTGTAATTCCTATGAAGAGGAGCTAAAGCCCTGAAGCATGAGATTTGATTCCCCTTTATTAGAATGCATAGAAACAAGTGTTATTAGTAATAAAATTACACAAGAAATCTCAAGAAAATTATTTCCCCATCTCTTAATAAACACTAATCCTGATTCAGGACCATCACCCAAGGCTGTCATGTAGACAGCAGTTAAACAAGCCCTGCTGTGGAAGAGTTGTTCTGTCCCACTATAGGTGGATTTATTATTTTTTGGTGCTAATGCTCCTCAAGCACTAGGTACTTGCCAGACATTTACGAAGATATGGTTCCTGCTCAGTTCAAAGTCTGAGACTAGAGAGACAAGTAGGCAAGAGTCGGGAAAGAGAACAATAAAAGAGATTGGTAAATCTGGTTTATTTGTGCAGACAGAGGTAGCACTGAAGAATAGAGGTTTTAAGATGGATTTGAAAGTGGGAAAGGTAAGGGCCTTTCAGATGTAGACAAAAATTGCTCCACTGCATTGGAGCAAAAGGTTCAATTTCTGGCGATGACTCATGTTATATGCTGTCACATGATGGGATTTGTATTTTTACAGTTGGCTTTTTTATAAACCCAGAAAGTGGCACACAAAAATCATATTACCGGAACATGTTTAGGGTTGCAGGTCAAGCACTCAAAAGTTAGGAAATGCCAGAATTAAGGTTGCCTATTTTTTTTTCTGATAGGACTCCGGCCTTATTCAGTGTCCAGGAATGGACCTGCTCCACGGATGAAGCAAGGATGTGTCATGGAGGAGTCTGTTGTTTCATTTATTGCAGAAGTTGAAAGGTATACAATGAATGATGCAGGGGATTGCAGGCAGAGAAATGATGGTCTCATGATTAAGGCAGTTGAATGCAACCCTGTAGAATTGGACTCAGTCTCTGCTTATCCGCAGAGTTCCTGTGTGATGCTAGAAAATCACTTAAACTTTTCAGAGGTGGTCACTTAGTATATGTTCCCCATTTTCTGGGTGCCCATCTTGAGACCTGGGGTCTGATATGCAGAAGTGCTGAGAACTTGCAACGGAAACTAGAGTCAATAGGAGTTTTGTTTTGAACATAAAAAATGCTATGTAATGGTAAGTACTCTGAAAAATCAGGTTATCAGCATCTCAAATTGGGCACCCAAAATTAGTGGACACCTTTGACCATAATCTTTCTGTGCCTTGCCTTTCCATCTTTAGAATATAAATACTCTGAAGTTCATGAAACACTCAGATAGTATAGTGATGAGTGCCAAGGAAATTAATAATTCTGTCTCCAGAGCAGGGTTGAATAATTAGTTGGGCATCATCCAGTGGTCATGTGGATGAGGCAGGGGTTCTGTCGAAAATATAGTGTGTGATGTTCGACTTAACAACCATAATAATGACAAAGCCCTGGCTGGGATGATTTAGTTGGTGTTGGTCCTGCTTTGAGCAGAGGGTTGGACTGGATGACCTCCTGAGGTCTCTTCCAACCCTAATCTTCTATGATTCTTCTATGATTCTATGATTCTAACATAAATCTTATGCCTTATGCCATAAGACATATGCCCAAAGGGGCTGAATTAATTTTACATAGGCAACTTGAATTCTGGTGTTTTCTGACTTTTGAGTGCTTGACTTTGCAACTGTAATAATGTTCTTGTAACATAGTTCTGTGTACTCCATGTAGTAAATAGCAGTTGGGTCAGTTGTGGGCAACCTGCAGCTCGTGGACTGCATGCGGCCCATCAGGGTAATCTGCTGGCGGGTGGCCAGACCGTTTGTTCACATTTGCACGGCTGCCCACAGCTCCCAGTGGCCGCGGTTTGCAGTTCCTGGCCAATGGAAGCTGCAGAAAGTGGCGCGGACCTGGCCACCATTTCCCGCAGCTCCCATTGTCTGGGAACGGTGAACCGTAGCCACTGGGAGCTGCAGGTGGCCATACAAATGTAAACAAACAGTCTGGCGGGCTGCCAGCGGATTACCCTGACAGGCCGTGTGCTGCCCATGGGCCGCAGGTTGCCCACAGTGAGTTGGGTGGATGACTATACACACCATTCATGAAGCTCCCTCCATTTCACAAGTGATCATTAAAGACTGGCTGATGAGGCTATACCTACACATGTATTTTAGACGGTATTAATTGAGGCTAAATCCTTGTACAAACCATTATATCTATATTTATCTATCCAGATAAGGTTTTTGAGTTAGCTTCTTTGTATATACCTTTGCTATAGCTGTGATATTTTACTTTTGGAGCAATTAATAACATCTGTTTATTTGATGTGTACCTAGATTGTAAGCTCTTTACTCAGGGCCCATCTTTATGTACTGTGTGTGTAGAACACCTTGTACAATGGGTTACTGGTCCGTGACTATGGCTCCTTGCTGCTACAATAATAATAATAATAATAATTAATAATAATAATATGTTGCATATTTGTGAAGACTGTCAAGGATGCACAGCCTGGGATGTGTGCTCTTTTTTCGATTATAAAATGAAATTAATAAATTGTCATTATTTCTATAATGATTAATCTTCTTTGTCATTCACTCAGATCAACGAGAACCATTGTTTGAACACATGGCATCACAAGTATACACTTGGTGTTTAGAGCTAATATCCTGCCATAAAATCTGCTCATGTGCAAATCAGGAAATCCCAAAGTCATATTAGTGTGAGCCAAGTAACTAATGTTCTGTGGAGAATCATTCTAACATATGATTTTCAAAACTTTATGCTGTAAATTTTCTTTTAAAAATAATCTAACTTGATTTATTCAAAGAAACTTCATATAGCCAACAGAGAATTAAATGGGAAAATTATTTCATGATTTTGAATGGGGAATTCTACTGTTGCTAGGTTATCTGTCCACTTAACTCAGAAGGCCAATTTGCACCACAAAAAAAAAAAAGTTCATCTTCCAGTCACTTGCATCTTTTTAGGTACAGTGATTTGTCCTTTAATAACATTGTAAAAGAGAACCATAACTTTACACCATCAAGAAACGTGACAAGAAGGAAGTGTGTGGGTTTGATATCTTCTCTCTCAAAAGATACAATTCACGTTTCTGCTACATCTGAGTACAAAATAGCAATTAGAAGAGATCAGCTTTATTTTAACTTCAGTTACGTTATGGTTTGTAAAAGAATGAGGCTCTGTATTGATAGTCTGATGAAAGAAAAGAATAATTGTGCAGGCAGACTTTCAGACTATTTATTTCAAAGATTATCATTAAAAAAAAAACTTGAAGGGCAAAACAAAAGTAGCTCAAAAATACATTAGAAGGGAGAAGAAAAATGAAAGAAAAGTGTGGGTAGAAAGAACAAGAAACCTGCCCAACATTCTTCATTTCCTGTCACAGAAAACAATGTCAATATGAAATAGAAGGGAGAAAAAGGCTAACATTCGTGTAAACAAGACAAATATCGTGAAGTTGGCTATTATAGTGTAAGCAATATTACTTGACCAGGTGTGCATATGGGCCTGGTGATATACCCACTAATTCAATGGAAAGACTGCTGATATACATCAGGTGTATTGTGAGGTATTGAATGTATTTCAGTCACTTGACAACAGCAAAAAATGGCTGGGTTGTCTACATTACAAAATTATGTCAACTGATCTTACTTTGTCAGACAGCCATGACAGTTATTAAATCTCTTTTGTGTGTGCATGCTTCGCTCCTGGTGTCAGCCATGGACATCCTCAGTAGGAGCACTTCTACTGATTGTAATGCCAGTGTGGGGCCTTGTGGGATAGCTCCTGAATGCAAGTAACCATTGATGTAAGCAATGCAGAGTCTACATGGACATTGAGTCCACCTAATTACCTCATCCATCATCTGACAGCCACAAAAAGTGACACACAAACCCTCTGCTAAATAAATAAATAAATAAATAAATAAATAGATTTTATTATTGTGAATATAATCTTCAAAATGTGACTCAAATGTTAACCTTTGCAGTGCTGCCTTCTTCCAAATGCCACCATGCAGGTATTTAATTTTTTTTAACTTGTTGCCATTGTATTCTTTTAACATATCTATACTACTAAAATCAGAGATTTAAAAACCAAGGTCCTCAGTCCTGCATTCCTTACTGTTTGAACTCAGTAGGAGTTTAGCTTGAGTAATAAACAAAAGACTAGGCACCTGCATCTTTTGTCTTACATCCATCCCTAGTATGCTGCAAATAAACACCCTGTTTACCTCCTTACTTGTGTAAATCAGGAGCAATTCTACTGAAGTCAAATGAGATACTAAAGTAAACTAAAAGGAGAGTCATTTTCTATATTTGTAAAAGGAATCATATTGCATATACTTGCAAATCAAAATCCATTCAGTTTCTTTACTGGCAGTAACAGTTATTATTGTTAACCTTAAAATAAAAAGTGGGGGAAAATCAACATGTAGTTTCTGTAAATAATGGATCGACTTTACACATTAAATTTGTAAACATTTGTGATTGGACTTAATTTGCTAGACTTTTTTTTTTTTTTAATATGCTTGTTTACTTACATTTTTAAAAGTATAATTCCACAATAAATGCTTTCCATTTCCTTGGTGACTGTCTGTGAATAATTATAGTCAAGATGTTGTAAAGTACAATCAACACTAAACTCCTTATGTTTAACAATGTTATGATAAGGATAAGCTATGCAACTAGTACAGATTTAATATTCTACTTTCTACTGAAATGTTAATTACAAGGCCAACTTCAAGTATTTGTGGTGTTGACAAGTACTGACTTCCTATTTATTATGTAAAACTATTAGGGTTACAAGGCTAATCTGTAAAATATATATAATATATAATATACATGAACAGTATTTCTTATTTATCACTGAGGGGAAAAAAAGATATGCTATAATAAGAGTATTGGGAAAAAACACAGAAAAATGGTGTTAAACTGCCCCACATGTAAACACTTCAGTGCATTTGCTTTTCAAAGGAATGCTATAATAGACTATCTTCTTAGAGACAGTAAATAATTCAGTCCAGAACCTCTCTAAAGAGGAATTTAAGAAGCAGAAAAAAACCCATATTTGTTCAACAACTAATATTGACATGTTGGCATTCATATCTATTTTTAAAAGAAATATATAGTTTATTCCATCCAAAAGACTCCATGTTTCTAATAACTAATGACTGCCAGTAGATGCAACATTCTTCTTCTACCACTTAAAAGTGCTGCTGGTCTACAGATACCTGACTCCAGGCATTGGCTCTGCTGCAATTAGAGTTGAAAAGGCAACTTCATTTAAGCATCCTTAATTTTAGAGTGAAATCACCAATCTAGATTTTGGGCTGGATAGCAGTTCAATGTTAAGTGTGGAGCCTATGGTTCCTGCTGAAACTGCTGTTAGCACCTCCCTCCATGCCAGCCTAGATACAGCCAGTGTAGAGGACCATCTCCTCAATTATTAGCACTTTTCCTATGCAATTTTTATGCAGGGCTTAAGTAGTGCAAAAAACTTTGCACTAGTCCTTTGCATCTCAGGGAAAGTGGGGCAGGGAGGGTTTCTAGGACTTTATCCATACAGAACTGAAAAAAAAAAATCCTGAGTCCAAAGTGGCTTCCACTGATGTCAAGAGAAAAGTCAATGAATTCTATGAGAGCTGGATTAAGGCTAATATTGTATCTGGTAATACTAATAATAATTGTAATTTTTAAACAGCTATTGTATAGCAGTAGATGATTCGAGTCACTGGACTTTGGGAGTCATAAGCAAAAAAAGGATATTTGGTCCTTTCATGGACTTCCAAATGCTTTTTCATACATATCTGAAAGAGAACATGGTTCTGGCAACATTTCCATTGAAACTTAGGGTACATTGGCATAGCAAATGAAGGTGTGACTGTAGAGTAGGTAGGCACACTCATGTTAGCTTTAATCTAGGTAGCCTGGGTAACAACATTAGTGAAGATGAGGGGAAAGCAGTGGACATGTTGTTCCTTGACTTTAGCAAAGCTTTTGAAACAGTCTCCCACAGTATTCTTGCCAGCAAGTTAAAGAAGTATGGGCTGGATGAATGGACTATAAGGTGGACAGAAAGCTGGCTAGATTGTCAGGCTCATCGGGTAGTGATCAATGGCTCCATGTCTAGTTGGCAGCCGGTATCAAGTGGAGTGCCCCAAGGGTCGGTCCTGGGGCCGGTTTTGTTCAATATATTCATTAATGATCTAGAGGATGGTGTGAATTGCACCCTCAGCAAGTTTGCAGATGACACTAAACTGGGAGGAGAGGTAGATACGCTGGAGGATAGGGATAGGATACAGAGGGCCCTAGACAAATTAGAGGATTGGGCCAAAAGAAATCTGATGAGGTTCAGTAAGGACAAGTGCAGAGTCCTGCACTTAGGACAGAAGAATCCCATGCACCGCTACAGACTAGGGACTGAATGGCTAGGCAGCAGTTCTGCAGAACAGGACCTAGGGGTTACAGTGGATGAGAAGCTTTTAAGAGGTGTAACATACTTCTCCTATGTGGCCAGCCAGTTCTGATGGCTGGTGTGTAGGGGGGGACAGTTTGGCTTAGCTATGACTCCACCTCCTCCATCCTTAGCCCCACATAATGTTGAGTTACTCTTTGTGTGGAAATATTTAATAGCAACTCACAAAAATCCACACTGCCCAGGGTTTTCTATTCTAGACATTCCTTATGCGTGATCTAGAGGGTATTCTTCTTTTCTTCCCAAACACTGCACCTGCATTAAACTGCGTCAAAATCCTTGCCAACAAATAAAGACAGCCCTTTCTCAAGGAGAAAGCCATTACTCAACGTGGTGATGCAGAATCAGGACCTAAGGTAGTCATTACCTTAAACCCACATCTAAAACTCATTCTAATGCCATTATTGTGCACTTCCATATCAAAGGCCTTATATCTGTAGTTTAATGTGCACACTCTCATCTTAAGGATCAATAGTGAAACCCTGAATATTATCAAATCTATTATTTAAATGAAGGTGTACCTGACACACATTTTATATAGGTGACTTGTAAAGAGCAAGACTTGCTAGTTGTGGATGTCTTTGGAATTTGGTGTCAATTGCAACCTCTCCAAATAGCTCCAGATAGAAAGTTTGACAGTGGCATTCAAAGCCAACTGGGGGGGTTAGATACCTCTATGTTAGAACAGTGTCTAAATCCCCTAGCTCACTTTCAAAATCTCAACCTTTGTGCGCAGTCCTGAGCCGCACTCTCCTTACTCAGATAATGATCCCACTAAGTTATGTCAAACAAATTTGTGATTGCAGTGCAGGTAGGCATACCCATACTATCTTAAATTTAGCTAGCATGGCTAACAATAATAACAAAGCTGTGGCAGCATGGGTTTCAGCGTTGGCTAGCTGCTGCAGTACAAGCCCACTGGAGACCCTGGGTATAGACTTGGGTTGTTATCCACACAGGAGCCACTGCCACCATGTCTTAGAATCATAGAATCATAAAATCATAGAATATCAGGGTTGAAAGGGACCTCAGGAGGTCATCTAGTCCAACCCCCTGCTCAAAGCAGGACCGATCCCCAACGAAATCATCCCAGCCAGGGCTTTGTCAAGCCTGACCTTGAAAACCTCCAAGGAAGGAGATTCCACCACCTCCCTAGGTAATGCATTCCAGTGTTTCACCAACATCCTAGTGAAAAAGCTTTTCCTAATATCCAACCTAAACCTTCTACACTGCAACTTGAGACCATTACTCCTTGTTCTGTCATCTAGTACCACTGAGAACAGTCTAGATCCAGCCTCTTTAGAACCCCCCTTCAGGTAGTTGAAAGCAGCTATCAATTCCCCCCTCATTCTTCTCTTCTGCAGACTAAACAATCCCAGTTCCCTCAGCCTCTCCTCATAAATCATGTGCTCCATCCCCCTAATCATTTGTGTTGCCCTCTGCTGGACTCTTTCCAATTTTTCCACATCCTTCTTGTACTGTGGGGCCCAAAACTGGACACAGTACTCCAGATGAGGCCTCACCAATGTCAAATAGAGTGGAATGATCATGTCCCTCGATCTGCTTGCAATGCCCTACTTATACAGCCCCAATGGCCGTTAGCCTTCTTGGCAACAACGGCACACTGTTGACTCATATCCAGCTTCTCGTCCACTGAAACTCCTAGGTCCTTTTCTGAAGAACTGCTTCCTAGCCATTCGGTCCCTGGTCTGTAGCAATGCATGGGATTCCTTGGTCCTAAGTGCAGGACTCTGCACTTGTCCTTGTTGAAACTCATCAGATTTCTTTTGGCCCAATCTTCTAATTTGCCTAGGGCCCTCTGTATCCTATCCCTACCCTCCAGCATATCTACCACTCCTCCCAGTTTTGTGTCACCTGCAAACTTGCTGAGGGTGCAATCTACACCATCCTCTAGATCATTAATGAAGATATTGAACAAAACTGGCCCAAGGACTGACCCTTAGGGCACTCCGCTTGATACCGGCTGCCAACTAGACGTGGAGCCATTGATCACTACAGTCATAACCACCTTTTTGTATACAGTGCTATAAAATTCCTCCTGGCCAGAGGCAAAACCCTTTCACCTGTAAAAGGTTAAGAAGCTAAGGTAACCTCGCTGGCACCTGACTCAAAATGGCCAATGAGGGGACAAGATTATTTCAAATCTGGAGGGGGGAACAAAGGTTTTGGTCTGTCTGTGTGATGCTTTTGCCACGAACAGATCAGGAATGCAGGCTTACAACTCCTGTAAAGTTAGTAAGTAATCTAGTTAGAAACTGTGTTAGATTTTCTTTTGTTTAATGGCTGGTAAAATAAGCTGTGCTGGATGGATTGTATATTCCTGTTTTTGTGTCTTTTGTAGCTTAAGGTTTTGTCTAGAGGGCTTCTCTTTGTTTTGAATCTGATTACCCTGTAAGGTATTTACCATCCTGATTTTACAGAGGTGATTCTTTTACCCTTTCTTAAATTAAAATTCTTCTTTTAAGAACCTGATTGTTTTTTCATTGTTCTTAAGATCCAGGGGTTTGGGTCTGTGTTCACCTATACAAATTGGTGAGGATTTTTATCAAGCCTTCCCCAGGAAAGGAGGTTTAGGGCTTGGGGGTATATTTGGGGGGAAGACATCTCCAAGTGGGCTCTTTCCCTGTTCTTTGTTTAAAACGCTTTTTGGTGGCAGCATGCGGTTCAAGGACAAGGCAAAGTTTGTACTTTGGGGAAGTTTTTAACCTAAGCTGGTAAGAATAAGCTTAGGGGGTCTTTCATGCAGGTCCCCACATCTGTACCCTAGAGTTCAGAGTGGGGTAGGAACCTTGACATGGTGGCAGTGGTGGGATCATTTTGAGATCATTTTGAATCAGAAGCACAGCAGGATTTTATATAACATTGTTGCAAAAAAAAAGTAAACATCATTCTGGGATGTATTAGCAGGAGTGTTTTAAGCAAGATATGAGAAGTAATTCTTCCGCTCTACTCTCCGCTGATTATGCTTCAACTGGAATATTGTTTCAGTTCTGGGCACCACATTTCAGGAAAGATGTTGACAAACTGGAAAAAGTCAAGAGAAAATAACAAAAATGATTAAAGGTCTAAAAAAACATGACCTATGAGTAAGATTGAAAAAAATGTGTTTGTTTAATCTGGAGAAGAGAAGACTGAGAAGGGGCATTATAACAATTTTCAAATCGATAAAAGGTTGTTACAAGAAGCAGGGAGAAAAATTGTTCTCATTAACCTCTGAGGATAGGACAAGAAGCAATAGGCTTAAATTGCAGCAAGGCCTGTTTAGGTTGGACATTAGGGAAAAAAAACTTCCTAAACTGTCAGGGTGGTTAAGCACTGGAATAAATTGCCTAGGGAGGCTGTGGAATCTCCATCATTGGAGATTTTTAAGAAGACAATCACCTGTCAGAGATGGTCTAGATAATACTTAGTCCTGCCATGAATTCAGGGGACTGCACTGGGTGACCTCTCAAGGTCGCTTCCAGTCCTACAATTCTATCTAAACACTGAAATAGACACTATTTCTTTCATATTAATCAACCTTTTTTCCTTTCCCAATCAAGTTTTGCTCAGAGACATGGCCAGTTTTATGCAGCAATCTTCACTGGAAAGAATGTGAAGGACATACCCACATCTGAACTATTCTTTTTGGGTGACAAATCTGAAGTACTGTCCCACGCTGATGTGTCAACATAAGGATTTAAAACAATTTGATAAACTAAACAGTATTAAGTACAAAAGATGCTTGTTTTCAGCTACACTTTGTAAGAACAACCAGTGATGGCAGAGTTGGCAGATGTGATTGCAGAACCACTGGCCATTATCTTTGAAAACTCATGGTGATCAGGGAAGGTCCCAGAAGACTGAAAAAGGGCTAATGTAGTGCCCATCTTTTAAAAAAGGAAGAAGGAGGATCTGGGGAACTAAAGGCCAGTCAGCCTCACCTCAGTCCCTAGAAAAATCATGGTGCAGGTCCTCAAGGAATCAATTCTGAAGCACTTAGAAGAGAGGAAAGCGATCAGGAACAGTTAGCATGGATTCACCAAGGGCAAGTCATGCCTGACTAACCTAATTGCCTTCTATGATGAGATAACGGGCTCTGTGGATGAGGGGAAAGCAGTGGATGTGTTATTCCTTGACTTTAGCAAATCTTTTGATACTGTCTCCCACAGTATTGTTGCCAGCAAGTTAAAGAAGTATGGGCTGGAAGAATGGACTATAAGGTGAATAGAAAGCTGGCTAGATCATCAGGTTCAATGGGTAGTTGTCATAAATATAAAGGGAAGGTAACCATCTTTTTGTATACAGTACTATAAAATCCCTCCTGGCCAGAGGCAAAACCCTTTCACCTGTACAGGGTTAAGAAGCTATGGTAACCCTGCTGGCACCTGACCCAAAATGGCCAATGAGGGGACAAGATTCTTTCAGCTCTGGAGGGGGAAAACAAAGTCTTTGGTCTGTCTGTTTGATGCTTTTGCCGGGAACAGATCAGGAATGCAGCCTTACAAATTCTGTAAAGTTAGTAAGTAATTTATAAGAAATCTAGTTAGAAACTGTGTTAGATTTTCTTTTGTTTAATGGCTGGTAAAATAAGCTGTGCTGGATGGAATGTATATTCCTGTTTTTGTTGGGTATCGCTTTCTGTCATTCTAACCTTTCTGTTTTTAACCTAGTTATACCTGAGAGTTAGAAAGAAAAATCCTGGCTTGTAAAATTTTGCTGTGCTGTAACCTGATACCTATTTTTTTTCTGATAGCTGTTCTCAGCCTACAAAAAAATCCTTTTGTTATGCCTGCTGCTCTGTCCTCCAGGCAGAGAGACAGAATCCACAGCTGCAATTACCTTTTACAAAACAAATGATTTTAACTCATATTTAGCTTGTGAACCACTATAACCCCCAGATCCCTTTCCTCAGTACTCCTTCCTACCCAGGTTCTAGCTTCTTTTGAAACTAAAATAAAATAGCTAGACAGATAATTTTCCTGGAATATTGCAGTTGTGTGGATTCCATTGACAGTGTCATGTTAGCTAAAATCTGACCACTTGTTTGAAAATATAGGGGACTGTCTTCATATCTTTACTGGTGATAGCAGCGTACATTATTGAGGGTGGTATTTGTAGAAAAAAAAAGATTGTCACTATATAAATATTGTGCTCTTTTAAAGGCATAACCATTGCCACCCACATTTACATGTGATAGAAAAATGTTTTTTGGCAATCACTAAAGCACATGGACAGTGGCTATTATACTCCCACCCCTTTTCAGCAAAATATTCAAGCTAGAAATCTGACTGTGAATGCCATTAACCACTTTTTTATAAAAATGTACCTAGTCCAGCTCATTCTGACTTTTAACACAAAGGAAAGTGATTAAGTGCAACAGTATGTCTGTATAAAGAACTGATATTTTGGTTAATAAATATTTTTGTTCAAGGATGAAATTACATATGCTAACGCTAATAACAATGCCATTTCAACTTATTTGATATTCTTTGACAGGGCTGATACTAACTGCAATAATCAACAGCTTTTCATCTGAACAGCATAATTGTCTCTTTTGAGTGCTTTATTTTTTTTCTTTCAGTTCCAATTTTTGTCTGCAAACTAGTCTGTGGAGAGGAGGGTTTTTTTTTACCATTTATATAGTCCAGAATATTGCTTAATAGTTCTTCTGGAAATATTTAATTCTGCATTCTCTTCTCATTTAGAAATTCATGATCAGTTTAGAAAGATTTGGGTATAGTGCAGGTCATTTAAGAAGGAATAATCAGGAAAAAAACTCAGTTATACCATCTTATCCGACATCATTTTTAGGGAATGATTTTCAACCCTCCTGAAGCCTTAAGGCCATATACAAAAATGTGTGTGCAATTGAGTGCCTAATGAATATATGTAGATTGGAAAGAGTGGCTAGAGATGTTACACAGAACTGTTTGTCCTGGCAGACAAGGTGAGGAATGAGAGACAGAGACAGAATGTGGTCGCAACATATTGCAAAAAATGACCTCTATATAGATTATGCAGTAGCTTTCATTAGCAAAGCCATACAGAAATTCAGTATGATGTGTACTTTAATTTGATGAGATTAGATACTGATCTGGAGTAACTTGTGTGACGGGGCAAGGCCAGATGTCTATAGAAAAGTAGTGGGAGATAGATATATTAGCTCCAGGCTAAACAAATCCCTGGTACCAGGTTAAGTGAAATGGAAGCTGCTCCAGGTCAATTAATCATAGAATCATAGAATATCAGGGTTGGAAGGGACCCCTGAAGGTCATCTAGTCCAACCCCCTGCTCGAAGCAGGACCAATTCCCAGTTAAATCATCCCAGCCAGGGCTTTGTCAAGCCTGACCTTAAAAACCTCTAAGGAAGGAGATTCTACCACCTCCCTAGGTAACGCATTCCAGTGTTTCACCACCCTCTTAGTGAAAAAGTTTTTCCTAATATCCAATCTAAACCTCCCCCACTGCAACTTGAGACCATTACTCCTCGTTCTGTCATCTGCTACCATTGAGAACAGTCTACAGCCATCCTCTTTGGAACCCCCTTTCAGGTAGTTAAAAGCAGCTATCAAATCCCCCCTCATTCTTCTCTTCTGCAGGCTAAACAATCCCAGCTCCCTCAGCCTCTCCTCATAAGTCATGTGTTCTAGACCCCTAATCATTTTTGTTGCCCTTCGCTGGACTCTCTCCAATTTATCCACATCCTTCTTGTAGTGTGGGGCCCAAAACTGGACACAGTACTCCAGATGAGGCCTCACCAATGTCGAATAGAGGGGAACGATCACGTCCCTCGATCTGCTCGCTATGCCCCTACTTATTCATCCCAAAATGCCATTGGCCTTCTTGGCAACAAGGCACACTGCTGACTCATATCCAGCTTCTCGTCCACTGTCATCCCTAGGTCCTTTTCCGCAGAACTGCTGCCTAGCCATTCGGTCCCTAGTCTGTAGCGGTGCATTGGATTCTTCCATCCTAAGTGCAGGACCCTGCACTTATCCTTATTGAACCTCATCAGATTTCTTTTGGCCCAATCCTCCAATTTGTCTAGGTCCTTCTGTATCCTATCCCTCCCCTCCAGCGTATCTGCCACTCCTCCCAGTTTAGTATCATCCGCAAATTTGCTGAGAGTGCAATCCACACCATCCTCCAGATCATTTATGAAGATATTGAACAAAACTGGCCCCAGGACCGACCCTTGGGGCACTCCACTTGATACCGGCTGCCAATTAGACATGGAGCCATTGATCACTACCCGTTGAGCCAGACAATCTAGCCAGCTTTCTACCCACCTTATAGTGCATTCATCCAGCCCATACTTCCTTAACTTGCTGACAAGAATACTGTGGGAGACCGTGTCAAAAGCTTTGCTAAAGTCAAGAAACAATACATCCACTGCTTTCCCTTCATCCACAGAACCAGTAATCTCATCATAGAAGGCGATTAGATTAGTCAGGCATGACCTTCCCTTGGTGAATCCATGCTGGCTGTTCCTGATCACTTTCCTCTCATGCAAGTGCTTCAGGATTGATACTTTGAGGACCTGCTCCATGATTTCTCCAGGGACTGAGGTGAGGCTGACTGGCCTGTAGTTCCCTGGATCCTCCTTCTTCCCTTTTTTAAAGATTGGCACTACTTTAGCCTTTTTCCAGTCATCCGGGACTTCCCCCGTTCGCCACGAGTTTTCAAAGATAATGGACAATGGCTCTGCAATCACAGCCGCCAATTCCTTCAGCACTCTCGGATGCAACTCGTCCGGCTCCATGGACTTGTGCACGTCCAGCTTTTCTAAATAGTCCCTAACCACCTCTATCTCCACAGAGGGCTGGCCATCTCTTCCCCATTTTGTGATGCCCAGCGCAGCAGTCTGGGAGCTGACCTTGTTAGTGAAAACAGAGGCAAAAAAAGCATTGAGTACATTAGCTTTTTCCACATCCTCTGTCACTAGGTTGCCTCCCTCATTCAGTAAGGGGCCCACACTTTCCTTGGCTTTCTTCTTGTTGCCTACATACCTGAAGAAACCCTTCTTGTTACTCTTGACATCTCTTGCTAGCTGCAGCTCCAGGTGCGATTTGGCCCTCCTGATATCATTCCTACATGCCCGAGCAATATTTTTATACTCTTCCCTGGTCATATGTCCAACCTTCCACTTCTTGTAAGCTTCTTTTTTATGTTTAAGATCCGCTAGGATTTCACCATTAAGCCAAGCTGGTCGCCTGCCATATTTACTATTCTTTCGACTCATCGGGATGGTTTGTCCCTGTAACCTCAACAGGGATTCCTTGAAATACAGCCAGCTCTCCTGGACTCCTTTCCCCTTCAAGTTAGTCCCCCAGGGGATCCTGGCCATCCGTTCCCTGAGGGAGTCAAAGTCTGCTTTCCTGAAGGCCAGGGTCCGTGTCCTGCTGCTTACCTTTCTTCCCTGCGTCAGGATCCTGAACTCAACCAACTCATGGTCACTGCCTCCCAGATTCCCATCCACTTTTGCTTCCCCCACTAATTCTACCCTGTTTGTGAGCAGCAGGTCAAGAAAAGCGCCCCCCCTAGTTGGCTCCTCTAGCACTTGCGCCAGGAAATTGTCCCCTACGCTTTCCAAAAACTTCCTGGATTGTCTATGCACCGCTGTATTGCTCTCCCAGCAGATATCAGGAAAATTAAAGTCACCCATGAGAATCAGGGCATGCGATCTAGTAGCTTCCGTGAGCTGCCAGAAGAAAGCCTCATCTACCTCATCCCCCTGGTCCGGTGGTCTATAGCAGACACCCACCACTACATCACTCTTGTTGCACACACTTCTAAACTTAATCCAGAGACACTCAGGTTTTTCTGCAGTTTCGTACCGGAGCTCTGAGCAGTCATACTGCTCCCTTACATACAGTGCTACTCCCCCACCTTTTCTGCCCTGTCTGTCCTTCCTGAACAGTTTATAACCATCCATGACAGTACTCCAGTCATGTGAGTTATCCCACCAAGTCTCTGTTATTCCGATCACGTCATAGTTCCTTGACATCACCAGGACCTCCAGTTCTCCCTGCTTGTTTCCAAGGCTTTGTGCATTTGTATATAAGCACTTGAGATAACCTGTTGATCGCCCCTCATTCCCAGTATGAGGCAGGAGCCCTCCCCTCACAGACATTCCTGCCTGTGCTTCCTCCCGGTATCCCGCTTTCCCACTTACCTCAGGGCCTTGGTCTCCTTCCCCCGGTGAACCTAGTTTAAAGCCCTCCTCACTAGGTTAGCCAGCCTGCTGGCAAAGATGCTCTTCCCTCTCTTCGTAAGATGGAGCCCGTCTCTGCCCAGCACTCCTCCTTCATGGAACACTATCCCATGGTCAAAGAAACCAAAGCCTTCTCTCCGACACTACCTGTGTAGCCATTCGTTGACTTCCACGATTCGACGCTCCCTACCTAGGCCTTTTCCTTCCACGGGGAGGATGGACGAGAACACCACTTGCGCCTCCAACTCCTTTATCCTTCTTCCTAGAGCCACATAGTCCGCAGTGATCCGCTCAAGGTCATTCTTGGCAGTATCATTGGTGCCCACGTGGAGAAGCAGGAAGGGGTAGCGATCCGAGGGCTTCATGAGTCTCGGCAGTCTCTCCGTCACATCGTGAATCTTAGCTCCTGGCAAGCAGCAGACTTCTCGGTTTTCCCGGTCAGGGCGGCAGATAGATGACTCAGTCCCCCGGAGGAGAGAGTCCCCGACCACCACCACCTGCCTTCTCCTCTTGGGAGTGGTGGTCGTGGAACTCCCAACCTCAGGACATAGCATCTCATGCCTTCCAACCAGCGGAGTCTCCTTCTGCTTTTTTTTTCAAACCTATGAGTGTGGTCTCTTCTGTTCCCATTCCCAACATCCCAGTGTCACACCTTGCATCTTCTCTTTCATTTTCTCATTCCCCTTTTCCCTACTCCCTCTCCATTTGTTCATTCTCTCTCACTCTCTTTCACACCCTCTCCCTAACTCTTTGCTGTACTTTTCCTCCCCTACTCTTCCTCTCCCCGGCATAATCTCCCTCGCTCACAGTGTGGGAGAGAGGAAGAGGGAGAAAGGAGGTGAGGGAAAGAGACAGAGGACATCTTAGGTGTACCTCAGTCCCTCCTATTCTCTGCTTGTGGAGCATAATAGTTTAATCTCATTTGGGCTGCAATACTTTGGTCTAATTTTGATTCTTGGGTTTGTGGGTGGGCTCTGAGTGGTGTTAGTGGCCTGTGATATAGGGAGGTGAGACTAGATGATCTGGTGGTCCTTTCTTGCCTTAAACACTATGACTCTATCAATTTATAATAAAATATTTTATATAGTGAGTAGCCTTCCTTGCTAAAAAATATTTAAGAGATGCAAATCCTTTTCTCAGCTGAATGAACAACCTAGTATAAGATTACTATAACTATGTAAGATTTATGTAATTTTTGAAAAATACACCCAGTCATGAGTATGGTGAGTGTAAGCATGGCGTAAACACTTCTCACTCTAATATGTTTAAGCGATCCCCATGATATGTGAAATCCATGAAAAAGAAAGTCTTTTTCTATATATTATATAGAGATATATATCTCTGAATAAAAATGAAGGCACAGTAATATACAGGTAAAATATTTTACTAAAAAAAGAAAAACACCCAGATCTAGCCATCTCCTCTTCTCCCAGTTCAAAACACTATTGGCATATAAAAGAGAAAAGGGAAGAGGGCACATATCAAGGAATTAAATAAATACATTTTTAAAAAATGGAATAAAACATAAGGAACTAATGTGTGCCACTCTAACGTTCTTTTTTTTTTTTTTCCTTTTTGGTAGGGTTGTTCTCTCTGTTCCTGCTTTTCTACCTACTAGAGGACACTTTCTGCACCATCAGTTATATTGTCCTGTCACTGTGTGTGCTGCTGTGATGTACTGTACCTACTTTTTAACATGTCTGGCACAGGGCCAGCTTATTAGAAGCCACTTGCTGTGCCACTGCTTTTCCATTCCTGCCACTCTTTGTGATGTTGTACTTTGTCATAGTGCCAAAGTAAGATATTAGTGTATAAGGTACCTGTATATGTCTGTGACTAGAAGGCTCATATGGCTTCAGCTTCTGGGAGGCCATCTGTTGTATGGTTCCTGACACATGTTCCTGTGCTACGTCACAGAGCTGATTTTTGTAAAGTATAAATGAGTTTATAATGAGCTTGGGCTCCAACTGACTTTGGGTGTGTGGCAGATGATGGTTTTATAGTAGCCCAGACGCCATGCCTGCTGTGATAGTGTTGTATATTTCCTCCTTGATGCTGCTCTGTGGTGGTCCATATTGCTAACGAGTAATATACATGTTCATCTAACCCAGGACACCTACTTCTGCCATCATTGCTTTTCCAGGGATGCAGCTGCAATAATAATAAAGAAATATACACTTGATAGATCAAATTTTCTGTCCATTTCTTTTATTGCTGTTCTGTTATCCCACTATTGTCAGTCACAGAGTTGTTTAGTTAAATTGCACCCACAATGTAGACATGAGGTCAGACATTGGTTTTCATTGAGGTCATTGCTCATTGGCTTTCTATTCATCTACTGAAACTACTTGCAACACGCTACTGAAGATGGCAATGCTGTGACTGAAAAGCCTTTGAAAATATTCACTCAGCTAAGAATCTGCATGAAGAACTTCACTGAGAAATAGGAGAATCGTTTTCTTCACACTTAAGGAAAGTGGCTATACAGATGTAGCCTGTTTATTCAGGACATTGTCTCATCCCTCTGGTTTCTGGAAAATGAATGCCAAGTACAGAATGTGGTGAAAGAAGTCAGAAAAACTGGATCACTGCAGTCATTTTCTCAAGGATTTGATTATATTGTTTTTCTAAGTAGCTGCCTACAGTTGAACTAATCCAGGAAGTGACTGGAAAGTATACCTTGACTGAGCTACAGCATCTACATGAAGAAAAACAAATGTTATATGAGTAGTGCTTAGAAAACATTCATCTGACACTATCCCTATAACTAGTCATTGTAGAGAGTGAATAGTGACCTCTGACATATGATAGGAGTATAACTTTTCATCGCTCTGACCGATGTCAGTGATGGGGGCTGAGAATTGAATTTCTTCCCTGCATTCCTGTGACTCACAGCTGCATAATAGAGCATTATTAACAACAAAACCCCCAAATCTTTGGGCGGAAATTGAGCAAATGAATTCACCTGAGTCCCTCAGATTGGAAGAAAATGTGGCAAACTGAAAGAGGTGGTGGCAGCACTTAAAAATATTGTGGAAAGCAAAATATTTTTCCACAGAAATCAAAGGGAGGGAGAATCCTTTCACACTGCTATGGGTCACAGGTCCAATGGCACTGGTGATTTACATCACATTCTAGTAGAAACAGGAAAATATGACAAACTGCTAGACGAAGACATTCAAAAATAATCTGAACCCAGTGTCAATGCCACATAGTCCTACATGTGGCCAAGAATTAGGGAAATTTTGAATTCCTTGAGTATAAGAAATGCTTGCTTTTCTAATTCCGCATAAACAGCAGCAAAGTGTAAACCATATTTTTTCTGCTCTTATTTCACGTCTAATTTGAGCCACTGGACAGACTCTGTTCTACCAATAAAATAAAAACCAGCAGGATCTTATTAAAGGGGAAAAGGCAAAATGCCACATTTATTGTGACTACAGAAAGAATCATATTAAGCAGTTAGTTATAGCTATAACATTCCATTCAATCTCATATTTATTCACACATTCATTCATACAAACACACACACACAGGTTCTGCAAGGTTGTTATCATAGTTACCAGCCTCAGAGTTGCTCATGCCAAGCCACTGGCCAGGTGGCCTGGACATGAGGCAGGAGCAGGGCCTTGTCAGATGCTCATCTGATGCTCCTGGAAGTTGGTTTGCAGAATTAGACCCCAAAGTTCTCACTTTCTAGAGTCCATTTTTATAGGAATTTCTTCCTGTGCCAGTCTATGGGAATTGCTTCATCATGCTGTTGCTGAATCAATTAGCAGATAGCACATTCCTGGTGGCTCCGTGCTGCTAGATGTTATCTTGTTCTTTGGTTCTCCCATTCTTGAGGATGTTGGGTGGATTCCAGTCTGCCCTCCGGGGGTCCTCTGGTTATTTCCACTCAATGCCTTCTTCAGCCGATGGACACTGGATTCTTAGGCTGGCACCTCCTTGATCATTCAATTATTATCCACACCAAGCATCCATCCACATACATCCTCTATTTCTATTTTAATCACAATTGTTAATACAACAAAAGGGCGGGGAGTCTCTGAGTGCTGTTCGTGTTGTTACAGAGTATTGCTTTGAGTCTCTCTCTGTGTGAATTGCTTTGAGAACACACTCTGTCTTAGAATGTACTAACGCAATTAGCAGCTTGCAAGTTTCACACATAGAGGGAGCGAAACAGTACCAAAAACCAAGAGACCTCTTAATTAGTAATATCCTGGAATTTAAACTATGGGGAATCAAACTCATTTGTGATTTTAATACAGAAATCTTCTTTAATATGAACCAACAACTCTTCCTGAATTAATTCTTACACAGCTTTTTGAATCTGTCCCAAGCTCCTTGTTTCTCAACAGCAGCTCCACCTATATCTCTTCCTATCTCTCTCTCTTTTCAATCAGAACAAAATTTACCCTGGGGGGCCCACTACTTCATGTATCATTTAGGATAAGAGTTTAGTAAGATTAAAAGGTAGTATTGGATACTTATCTGGGTAATGAGAATATACACAGTTGTATTAAATAGGACAAAATATAGAAGGAACTGCCTTGGGTAAAGAGGCAACTTTCTGTATGAATGTGATAGGGTCTCCCATGGCCGGATGGCCTTAATGGCTAGATCTTTCAG
This sequence comes from Lepidochelys kempii, assembly GCF_965140285.1. NCBI lineage: Eukaryota > Metazoa > Chordata > Testudines > Cheloniidae > Lepidochelys > Lepidochelys kempii. Next base: position 86,142,831 of record NC_136380.1, read on the forward strand.
CCTGTAAGGCCAGAGAGGCTGGTGGAGGGACCCAGGTCATCTTTCCCTACTGGGTCCCAGCCCAGAGTTCTGTGTAGATCAACCCCTAAAGAGGGGAGATGGGTCTCCCTCCCAATAAGGAGTCAAGACCCACTTGCCTGGGCTACTGCCTACAAGTCTCTTCAGTCTGGGACATGGCCCCGCTAGCCCAGTTCACTGGGGCTCACCTAGTCAGTTGCCCTGGGGCTTATCTGCAGTGACTTATGTGCAGTTGCTGGGGTTTATCTTCAGCCTCCTACTGGCAGGGGAGCCCTTACTTGCAGGGCGGGTCTAGCCGAACTCAAAGGTTTTCTTTAACCCCCGCTGTGCCAGACAGCAATTTGCAAGGTTTCTTTAACCTTCCTTTCAAGCATCTGATACTCACCAGTATCAGAGACTGGACTAGATGGACCACTGGTGTGGTCTGGTAAGGCAATTAATATGTTCCTATGTGCTTACTCTGCAAGTGTCCATCAGCAGGCAGCTTCTCCCAAGTATACTGATTGGGGAATTTAGCAGACTTCTGGATTTAAATTTACCTTCTCCACCATGACACAAACTTCATTTTTTGTAAAGGACAGAGTAGTTTCAGATAAGTCCTGGCCCATATTTCAATTTAAACTAGAGATAGGCCTGAATCAGAACCCCATATGTGAAGTACCCAACCAATGGGAGAAGTTGAACTCAGTAGAAACTACTCATATGAATAAAATTATGTATATAATAGTTTGTAAGGTCTGGCTCTCATTATCATGATAAGGACATGCTTTGATCAGAATAAGGTTCACTGCAGGTTGTAACAGAGAACCTTGATTTTGGAGGCACTTGATTTTTTTATTTTATTTAAGGTATAGCTAACTATCCATAAATTGCAATCTTGATTTAACGAGCTGTCTTTTCTTTGCTCAATTGTGTAGTCTGGTCAGTCTTTTTAATATAAAATGTGAGGGTTTAAAAACATAAGGGACTTGATCTCCTGAAGTTTAATGGCACTCTCTTCCTCTTTACACAATTTTCCTGTATTTTTTGAATGAAAATAACTAAAGATGGAAAACATCTTATTAAAACACATTCATCTAGGAGATAAAAAAACACCGAATAAGTGAGTTTTTAAGCCATTTAGTTTATTTTTAGAATGCTTTCTCTCTAATCTCAGCCACAGAAGAGAGAACAGGGACAAGAAAAGACTTGATTCTGATTCTATTTGAGTTTTCTTGCTCTTGATCATACTAAAGTGGTAACCCCATCAGCTTTTTACCATCTCTGGTTGGCTGGAAGGTTGAGATCTTTCCTTTTGGATGCCAGCCTTGCTTCCTTTATCCAGGTTTATGTCCCCTTAGACTATTGCAATATGCTCTAAATGGGTTTACACCTTGAAACTATTTGGAGTCTGAAACTTGCAGAATGTAGCTGCTCATTTACTGAGTGAAGCATCTCACTGGGAGGTGCTTTTTATAACCTGTAAAGCCCTTCTAATGGCCTGGGACTGGCCTATTTGAAAGGCTTCCTCTCTCCTCATGCCATACTGCCATAACTGCAGTCAGCAGGATACATGAGCTAGACTCTCCCTTTCTATAAAAAAGAGGAAGCATCTGGCTGGGAGTTCTCTATGAGGATTCTAGCACATGTTCCTCCCCACTGCTCCTCAGTCCTTCTGGTCACTATCCTATGCTGTTTATCCATGTGGGCACTAATGATACTGACATGTCTGACCCTGAGCACATCAGCAATGACTACAGGGCTCTGGAAGCCAAGGTGAAGGAGTCAGGGGCTCAGGTTGTATTCTCATCCATCCTCCCAGTTGAGGATAAGAGCCCATGTGGGGACACGCACATCCTGGAGATGAATGCATAGTTTCACAGATGGTGTCAACAGGAAGACTTCAGATTCTTTGACCACAGATGCTGTTCCAGGAAGAAGGTCTGCTGGGAAGAGAGTGGGAAGAGCATCTTTGTGTACTGACTTGCCCAGGGGGGAGGTGACAAAAATCCACAGGTAAGTATAAAAAACGGTGACCTTAACAGAGGGTTAGATGTTGATGGGGTGGAGGGATGTAATATTACAATAGAGACAAAGGAATAACAAAAAGGAAATCAGTTGGAGAATATGATCAACATTTAAATGGAAGGAGGTTGGGGAATAAACAGAAAGAACTGGAAGTATTAATACATAAGTTGAATTATGATTTAATTGGCATCACAGAGACTTGGTGGGATAAGTGTCATGACTGGAATATTCATATATTCATATGTTCGGAAAGGACAGGCAGGGAAAAGGGGAGGAGGAGTGCATTATATATAAAGAATATATGCATTTGTTCTTGAGAGTCTCTTGGTAAAGATAAAAGGGTTAAAAATATGGGTCATGTCATGGGGGGGGGGGGTTTCTAGAGACCACCAAATAGGGAATAGGAAGTAAATGAGGCATTTCTAAAACAAATAACAGAAATATCCAAAATCAGGACTTGGTAGTAATGGGGGGGGTTTAATTTCCCAGACATTAGTTTGAAAAGTAATACAGCAAAACACACAATTTCCAATAAGTTCTTGGAAATTATTGGGGACAACTTTTTTTTTTTTCAGGAAGTGGAGGAAGTAACACAGGTGATAGATATTTAGACTTGATTCTGACCAACAGGAAGGAATTAGTAGTGAATCTGAAGGTGTAAGGTAATTTGGGTGACAGTGATCATGAAATGATAGATTTCATGATTCTAAAGAAAGGAAGGAGCAGCAGAATAAGGATAATGGACTTCAAAAAAGCAGACTTAAACAAACTGAAGAAGCTGGTAGATAAGGTTCATTGGGAAAAAAATCTAAGTGAAAAGGAGTTCAGGAGAGCTGGCAGTTCTTCAAGGAGACAATATTAAAGGCACAACTGCAAACTATTGAAAAGCAAAGGAATGATAGGAAGGATAGTAAGAGGCCAATATGGTCCATCAGAAGCTCTTCAATGAAAATCAAAAGGGAATCCCACAAAAAGTGGAAACATGGTCAACTTGTTTAGGAGGAGTACAAAAGAACAGTACAAGAATCTAAGGACAAAATCAGAAAGGCTAAGGCACAAAATCAGTTACACCTGCCAAGGGACATAAAAGGCATTAAGAAGGGGTTCTTTAAATACATTGGGAGCAAGAGAAAGATTAAGGAAAGTGTATATTTTCTACTTAGCAGGAAAGGAGAGCGAATGACTGATGACATCAAGCAAGCTGAAGTGCTTAATGCCTATTTTGCTGCATTCTTCACTAAAAAGGTTAATTATAACCAGACACTCAACACAATTAATATTGACACCTGGAGGAAAGAATGCAAAAAGCCAAAATAGGGAAAGAACAGGTTAAAGAATATTTAGATAATTTAGATATTTTCAGGTCTGCAGAGATCTGTTAGCAATCTCGGATCTGTTAGCAATAGTCTTCAAGAACCCCTGAAAACTGGAGAAAGGCATAGTACTTATCTTTAAAAGCATAGAGGACCTGGGGAATTATAGATTTATTAGGCTAGCTTCCATGCCTGGAAAGATACAGTAGCAAATTATCAAACAATACATTTGTAAGCACCTGGAGGAAAATGGAGTTATAAGGAATACTCAGCATTGATTTGTCAAGAACAAATCATGCCAAACCAACTTAATTTACTTCTTTGATAGGACTACTCACTTAGTGGGTGCAGGGAGCAGTAGATGTGATATACCTTGATTTTAGAAAGGCTTTTGATACAGTTCCTCATGACATTCTCATAAGCAAACTAGGGAGATGTGGTCTAGACAAAATTACTATATGGTGAGTGAACATCCACCACATCTTTTAACACTAGTTGAAAGACCATACTGAAAGAGTAGTTATCAGTGGTTTACTTCCAAATTGAGAGATCTTATCTAGGGGTCAGTCCTGGGTCCAGTATTATTCAATATTTTCATTTATGACTCGGATAATGGAGTATATAGTGCGCTTACAACATTTGCAGATGACACAAAGCTGAGAAGGGTTGCAAGCACTTTGGAGGACAGGTTTCAAATCCAAAATGACCTTGACCAATTGGAGAATTGGTCTGAATTAAACAAGATGAAATTCAATAATGACAATTGAAAAGTGCTTCACCTAAGAAGGAAAAATAAAATCCACACTACAAAATGAGGAATAACTATCTATATGGTAGTACCACTGAAAAAGACCTGGGGGTTATAGTGGACCACAATCTCAATATGAGTTGTCAATGTGATGAAGCTGCAAAAAAGGCTAATATGATCAGAAGTGTTGTATTTAATACACAGGAGATGAGGCTTCAGCTGGAGTATTGTGTGGGCACCAAAAATTAGGAAAGATGTGCACAAATCGTAAAGAGCCCAGAGGAGAGCAACAAAAATGATAAAGGGTTTTGAAAAGCTGACTTATGAGGAAAGTTTAAAAAAACTGGGCATGTTTAGTTTTAAAAAGAAAAGACTGAGCGGTAGACCTGATAAGTCTTCCAATATGTTAAGGTCTGTCAAGGTTCCTCCCCCACTCTGAACTCTAGGGTACAGATGTGGGGACCTGCATGAAAAACCTCCTAAGCTTATCTTTACCAGCTTAGGTCAAAACTTCCCCAAGGTACAAAATATTACCCCCGTTATCCTTGGAATGGCCGCTACCACCACCAAACTAATACTGGTTACTGGGGAAGAGCTGTTTGGACGCGTCCTTCCCCCCAAAATACTTCCCAAAACCTTGCACCCCACTTCCTGGACAAGGTTTGGTAAAAAGCCTCACCAATTTGCCTAGGTGACTACAGACCCAGACCCTTGGATCTTAAGAACACTGAACAATCCTCCCAACACTTGCACCCCCCCTTTCCTGGGAAATGTTGGATAAAAAGCCTCACCAATTTGCATAGGTGACCACAGACCCAAACCCTTGGATCTGAGAACAATGAAAAAGCATTCAGTGTTTTACAAGAAGACTTTTAATAAAAAATAGAAGTAAATAGAAATAAAGAAATCCCCCCTGTAAAATCAGGATGGTAGATATCTTACAGGGTAATTAGATTCAAAAACATAGAGAACCCCTCTAGGCAAAACCTTAAGTTACAAAAAAGATACACAGACAGAAATAGTTATTCTATTCAGCACAATTCTTTTCTCAGCCATTTAAAGAAATCATAATCTAACACATACCTAGCTAGATTACTTACTAAAAGTTCTAAGACTCCATTCCTGTTCTGTCCCCGGCCAAGACGACTACAGACAGACACAGACCCTTTGTTTCTCTCCCTCCTCCCAGCTTTTGAAAGTATCTTGTCTCCTCATTGGTCATTTTGGTCAGGTGCCAGCGAGGTTACCTTTAGCTTCTTAACCCTTTACAGGTGAGAGGAGCTTTCCCCTGGCCAGGAGGGATTTCAAAGGGGTTTACCCTTCCCTTTATATTTATGACAAGGTCTATTATAAAGAGGTAGGTAATCAATTGTTCTCCATTCTCCATTCAATACTGAAGGTTGGACAAGAAGTAATGAGCTTAATCTGCAGAAAGGGAGATTTGGATTAGCTATTAGGAAAAACTTTCTAAGGATAGTTAAACTCTGAAATAGGTTTCCAATTGAGATCATGGAGTACCCATTATTGGAAGCTTTTAAAAACAAGTTGGACAAACACCCATCAGGGATGATCTAGGCCAGTGGTGGGCAACCTGCAGGAATGGAAACCATCCATTCCTGGCCAATTGGAGCTGTGGGAAGCAGCGCAGGCCACAGGGACCTGCTGGCCGCTGCTCCCTGCAGCTCCCATTGGTCGGGAATGGTGAACCACAGTCACTGGGAGCTGCGGGCAGCCATGCCAGCAAACGGTCAATGTAAACACTGTCTTGTGGCCCACCAGCAGATTACCCTGATGGGCCATGTGTGGCCCGTGGGCCGCAGATTGCCCACCACTGATCTAGGTTTAGTTGGTCCTGCCACAACACAGGGAGCTAGAGTTTATGACTTCTCAAGGTCCCTTCCCCCCTATATTTCTATCATTCAAAATACCTCAGATTTGGTCACTTTCCAGGAACTCTACAAAAGATACCCGTTGGGATGGTTTACAGAGAGGGCTGAGGGTATGCTTGCCCCAGTAACAAAAGAATGGAAATGATCTTTCTTTGTAGATGGCTGGCTGAATTCCCTGTTTGAATGATTATTTTAATGCTGCTGGGGTTTTGTTATAGTAATAATTATGTATTAGGGCACCTGTTATAGGAGTCTATTTATTTAGATTTAAAAAAAAACAAAACAAAACACTGATAGTTGAGAAGATGTCAAACATAGTGAAGATGACATTTTAGAATAGGGCCAACTATGTCATCTTTCTTTATTTTGAATAGAACCTTACTCTGAAAGTAGTCCCATTGATTTGAATGTGGATACTTAAAGAATAAATTGCAATATAATGTGTGAGTAGGGCTTTCAGAATCCAGTCCATAGTGATCCAAATTGATTCTTAATCTCACAAATTTCAATGGGACTTTTGCCCACCTAAGGACGTTAGGATTAGGCTCATCATTCTTTAATACAGAGATTTTTTTTCAATTTCTGTAACATCCAACACACCAGAGAGGCTTGCTATCACTTGTTATCAATAGCCAAAGCTCTAGGTCATAGTAACAACAATCAGATAATCTTAGGTCTTGTCTATATGGGAAATTAGTGTATAAGGAGTTGTGTGCTATGGAGAGTTTAATCTACTGCTGTTTCAACCATCAAAGCGCAGTATGGAACTTTTAGTTCATGGTAGCATGATCCACAAGGCCAGATAGTGTGTGGCAGGCAAGAGCACTATAGATTTACATCCCAACTTGCCATCTAGGCAAACACTAAAAAAAACCCCTCTTGAATATTTGATTAAACAAATCCTTGACAGATAGTATTAGACAGCAAATGACATCGGTGCTCAGTATCCCATCCTCACTTTCTTTTACTAAATTTCATAAGGGACCAATGGTTGCTAGAGTTCTATCATAATACAGAACTGGAAGCTATTGATTCTACTTTACTAACAGTTTCTTTCTGATTGTCCCAGATACATTGTACCTAAAAATGCTGCATTTCTCTGCATTTTTACTTCTGCAGCAAAATACTAAGAATACATTTTATTAGTTAGAGATTTTATTTCAGTAAATTTATCAGTTTCAATATATAGCAAAACAGCATTTAAAAAAGTACTTTGTGTCTCGTCTTCAACAATTTTCATTGCATAAAACCTGATTGCTCACTATCCCAATTTCTGACTTGTAATTCTGTCTCTCTTACTGTAGCATGAAAAAGACACAACAGCCAGTTTTATATTATTTTCATTATTGTGCAAAATCATCTGGGGGAGAAGAACGGGGAGCATCAAGATGCACCAAGATGGCTGAGTAGAGGGTGAGAATGGAAGAACGGTAGGGAGTGGGGATGAAGAAATAAAGTTAGAAAGGGAGAGTCTTGAAGGTGATGACAGCCTGTTTGAATTCAATCTGATCTCTTTCTGTTTAGGTTTCTTATCATCACATCTTGTTCCATGTCTCCTGCTGCTACCTTGTGCATGCCCTACACTGTGCCAAGTCTGCATGTAGTGACACCCCCATGGCCTGTCCCACAAGGGAAGCTACGCTTGTTTTCTTGCTATCCACAGTTCTTGGAATATCGTCACTGACATGCTCTGCAATTTCATGCATCTCATTAAAATCCCCTCTCACAATCACTTCTTTAGCAGGGCTTCCAACATTCACTTCATTTTTAAATTAAACTTCACACAATGTAATAACTCATTATCCTTCTTTGTTATACCCTTTTCTCCACCACCACCTAATCAACCCTCTTTTACTGATATCTCTTGCAATGCTGTGTCTAAATTACAGTCATATTTTGAGAATGCTGTAGGGGTGAGGGCAAAAGTATCTTTCTATTCTGTCATCATGTTCACTTAGAACTGATTGAAAAACAGGAGAGCGCAGTTTTGTGGGGAGTTTCAAAATAAATTTCTTTGAGAAATGGGGAAAAAAAGCCATAAAATGGACAATTGGGACAGTCTTGAATAGAAAGTTGTTAACAAGGAAAAAAATATCTTCATCTCAAAAAGAATGAAATGATGAAAGTATAAGTTGATTCAATGTTTCCACTTGGAAGAGGAAGTGGTCATTTTGAGGTATTTTTCAGTGGACAGAGAAAGGGAAGGGTGGGTTGTCTCTAGACTCTAAGCGCACACCCCAAAAACACAAGAAAAAATTCACAGGGGCGAAGGAATGGAAGAGGAAGGATGATGTGAGGGAGTTTCGGGACTACAGCTCTGTATCCCTACAGGGAACCCTAGTTGGCAGATGGCTAGATCCTCACTGTGTAACCTGCATGTAACAAAATGCCTAGCCCAGGACTGTAAACTCTAATGGTCAGTGAGACAAATACCAGCTCAAATTCCATTCCTTCTCCCCAAGAATTGGCGAGGAGAGGGGTACAGCCCTATAAGGAACCCCACAAGGCAGTCATACAATATATTCTGGCCAAGCACCATCAAAAACAGAGCAGCAGTTCACCCAGTGTGACATCTGGGTTATGAGTCTGTTCCCCACACACATAGTATTTATTAGTTCTTTCAGTCATGAAACAACACGTGATAACATTCAGTTTCCAGCCACAAGTTACAGAGTGGCAAAAGATCGGGGAGGAGGATTGGTAAATTTTCAAAAAAATATATTGATTTTTTCAGTTTGAACTGTTGTCAAAAATGGGAAATTTTGAAGGAGCCTCCATATTTTCCTGAAACAGTTTGCTTTCTTCACAACAATTTCTGACTATTTATTATTGTTTTTTTTTTAAATGACCAGCTCTATTTGCAGCCCCTTTGCATAGGGGCTGGGCACAGTCAGACTGCTTGTGCACACTTCATTTGTAGCACTAGCCACACCAAAGGAGATGGGAAAAAGCGGGTCCATAGTATTACCCTCCTCATACCAGCCAGTTGATGTGGCTGTGCACATCAGTGAGTTTATGCTGTCAACTCACTAGAATGGCACAACAGCTACACTTCCCCTTTCTACCAGGAAGTTATGGAGGCTTCTGCTTAGTAGGTGAGAAACTGCCACCAATATGTTTCTTTGCCTTTAATGCATAATAGACACCTTGGATTCCAAGACACTTGCAACAGTTTTCTGTCTCTTACTGTAAAGTCATGCACATCAAAAGTCAGTACATATTATATTTGTGATAATATATTTCTGGCATAATACCAATAGCATTCAGTAGTCAGAGCTACCACACAAAGAGCTGTTCTCCAAAAATGACAGCTTGAAAATGAGAGAGACTTCATAACCTTTTAAAAGGTCTTAATCCATTTACTGCATTATAAATGCCTCTCAGATCATTTTCTTACTTAATAACCACACTTGTTGAACTATGCACAAGAGTTCCTTATTAATGTGCAATTATATGTTAAGATGTGATTAATGACAGTTTTTTTTTCTAATGAGTCAATCACAATTGAATTTATGCAGCTCTACATTTGAAATACTTCACTCGTATTTTGACAGATATATATGGGAATGAGATTCTTAAAAACATTAAATAAGGAAGTTGGAAAAGGGTTATGTGTCTGTCTTCTCTCTCCAGAGTTTTCCCCCTAAAATTAATTTAAGCCCAGCCTGGTCTCAACCTTTTTACAGATGGCAAGATTTTTTTTCCCAAGCTTTCTCATCTCCAATACTAATCATTTTTTGTTTTGTTTGCTTATTTTCAGTTTAAAAAGTGAATTTTATTTAGTGTATTGGTTCACTGCTCCTATTGCTAGACATCTCTTCTATGAAATGTTCTTATTCTCATAAGCTCATCACTATCTAACCGGTAAACTTCATAGGGCAGGAGCTATGTATTATATTTCTTCTACAGGGATTAGCATATTAATGGCACTTCACAAATAAGAAATTTTACATATAATTTAAACATTGAAATTTTCATTCCACTGAAATTCTGAAATTTCATCATTTGTTTTCATCCCAGTTGGGACAAAAATATGAAATATCATTTTTTTTAATGGAACCCAAAGTTCCAAAATAGCAGTGGTTACCAGAGGCATAGCCAGAGCTCACCATTTTATAAGAGTTACTAGAGAAATGAAGGAGGATTTGGGGGTGTGGGAACAGTATGAGACATATTAATGGAGCGTCATAGTGAAGGGAGGAATGGATACTAAAGGCTGGTTAAAGATCTACTCAAATACTTCTGGAGGTATAGGTTTGGGGCTATTTTACAAAGGCACGTGATGCATCCAGAAAAGGCCCTTCACCAGGATACAAAAAGAATTGTGCAGAATTTATCATTTCTGGATTTTTTCCCCATTTTGGTTGCAGTGGTCATTTGGGGAATGGAGTTCTCTAATAAACAGGTGTGTTTCTGAAGTGAGAACACTGCAATAGTACATTATCTATCTTTGTCCTCCATATCGCACAGAATTATGAAGTTGGTAAGGGCATTTGTGCTACAGTGCTTAAACTTTAACATCTACTTTTCTTCCAGTCATGCTCAGGGTTGATGATGGCTTACCAGATGCATTGTCTTGTTTTCAGATGGACAGATTTTGGGACCTGGCACCAGGAACCAGAAAAGAACCCGAACAGATGCTGCCTGTCTATGGAACCTTGGTGTATGATGACAGTCAGTGTAGTGCAAAGATCAGTGGCATCACAAACATTGTGGAGATATGAGAGATGTTTTAAATTATTGTATGTAATGTCAGGAGTGGGAGGGCTTGTCATGGATATGGCCCATTACAGAGGAACAAGTGCTGCAGTACATAGTGGTGTTAGTAACCCAGTAACTGGCATCATCAACTGTCTCCACATGCCTAATGTCCCTTACATTTGCCAGTAGGCTGAATGGTTACCCAGATCCTTGTAGTGGATGTTAGCTTGGAGGTTTCTAGTGGTGTGGTCTTGAAGCACTGATTCTAGAGAAGAACTGGGTATCCACCCATGAAAGCTTATGCTCCAATACGGCTGTTAGTCTCTAAGGTGCCACAGGACTCTTTGCCGCTTTTACTCGTTCTAGAGAGGATAGATGTTGTCCCATCATTGGTCATACACTTAGGGATCTGGTGCAGATCCTTCAGCCCATATGTCATTGTGGATAAAAGATGGCCTTGCTCAAAGTGGCATTTCTGGTAGAAAGATAAGGAGTACTAGTGACACCTTAGAGACTAACCAATTTATTTGAGCATAAGCTTTCATGAGCTACAGCTCATTTCATCGGATGCATGGCTGCTACTCTGAAATCTGATTTCTGGTAGAGTTTCTGGGGGCTTTTAGGATCAGCGAGCGAGTACCTTGGTCCTGTAGGCACTCTTCTGGAAGGGCTCTGTAAGAAGGATATGCACTGAGGTGGGCGATCGGTGATATTAACCTTGAGGAGGTTGAAGACAGATCAAGAAGGTCAGGATGAATCCATTATTTTACAGGAGGGTGGCTAGCCAAGGATCTGTCCAGTAGAGGCTGTGAGGGCATGCATGGCAAAAAGGCCTCAGATAGATGGACCCCTCTTGACAGGAATTCCCTCACAACATACCAGCTTGTTACAATTTTAAGATGGGGACTGATGAGGTTAGAGCTTTCAGAACATGAATTTGGTTCTCATTCATTCAGGACTGGAGTGGCAACAGCAGCAGCCCAGCTGGGTCTGGGACTAGTGCAATTCAGACAAATGAGTGTTGGCATTTTGAAGCATAGTGGTGAGTAATCAGTGGTAATTTTCCTTTGTGTTTGCATTCTAGATGCAGCCAGATGGGCCAGGCATATTGTGGTGTGGATCTACAAGCATGGCATTGCTTATTGGATGCATAGGCAAGCTTTCAGGCTGTCTGGAGGTTCAGAGTTGGGCCTCAGTGGTGAAGCAGTCCTGAGCTGCCATGGAAGGAGATGCTGATGCCCCTTCTGTACACTGTGCTGTCCATGAGCAGGTACCATATGATTGTGGTTCCCCTTGGGAAAAATTATTTGGGAATTTGTAAAGCAGTGGTGGGCAACCTGCACACTGCGGGCCACACATAGCCCATTAGGGTAATCTGATTGTGGCCCATGAGACATTTTGCGAACATTGACTGTCCACATGCACAGCCACCCACAGCTCCCAGTGGCCTCGATTCACTATTCCTAGCCAATGGGAGCTGCGGGAATCGGCGGGCTGCAGGTTTCCCACCACTGATGTAAAGTGATCAGAGCTATGAGGGACTTGGGGCAGATCCTGGAACTTTTCCCAGAGTGAAAATTATTTGGTCAGGCATGTTGCATTGTAAGTTGTGGTAGGGAGCTGTGAATCCCCCTTGGGCTGACAATGATAGGAGGTATGTGAATATGGAGGTGTCAAAATTCATAGGTGGTATGGGGTGGTGGTATAGGGGTGGTATGGGGTGGTGGTAATTTCTCATCCAGGTGTACCATATGATGCACCAGAATTATACAGGGGAGATGGGGTCCACCTCTCAGACTTGGAAGCTGACATTATTTTTGGCTGATAATATAGAGAGAATTAGTAGATGCCTGGGAATGCAGCTAGCTATGGTTGGGGAGGCAGGCAAGCTAATTGCTGGAGCCTCCTTGTGGCAGTAGTCCAGTGCAGGTACTGTGTAGGGGAGGGATAAAGTGATGAGATAAAATGGATTAGTAAAGGATTTAGAGGAGGAATTCTGTAAAGGAGTAAAAATGGGACGGGTGGTACAGGGCTCTTCCCCCCGCCCCCGGTGTATGTAAATGATTATGAAATTACCTGTACTGTATGCTTGTGTCTGCCGGGTACCCCCAGACAGTAAGGAATAAAGTTGTGGCCTAATTAAACCACATCCAGTGTCTGCTGCCCTTCTAAAGGATTTATGAATGGTATGTCAACATTTTAATAGACTTAAACTAGATGTCAGCAATCTCTGATAGCAAAAATACACCATATTCTATGGGTTGGGTTGGTATTTGCTGGCATCTGGAATCAAAGCAATGTGACTTTGAAAGGGGAAATTAATGTATGGATCTTTAAAAGGGTATGTGTGGGGGGAGATGGAGAATGTGTATAAGTATAAATATGCTTGCCCAGAAACAGTGGTAACACTTCAGTGGGATTCAGGTCTACGCTGAAGATACATAATTTCTGAAAACTGTTGAAAAGCAATCACCCAGCAGCTCTGGCAACAGTGGTAGGAGGGGAAAACTGCATTTTTCTGCATTTCTAATCAAAGATACCTTGATGAGGATGCCCTGAATTTGACTCATTAGTGTGGCAAGAGAAGGCTGATGTGAAGAAAGAGGCCCTGCCAGCTGAGCATTTTGTAGGAAGCAATCATGTATACCCAAAAGATTTTTCTCTTGGTAAGATGGAAGAAATGTGTGAAAAAAGCAATTACAGAGGATACACTGCTGAAGTCCATGGAAAATTTCAGAAAACATTGTTCTAATTATGCCTCCAGTGTGCTGACCCATGAAGTGTAACACAGATCCTGCTTTTGAGCTGAAAGAGAAAGAATTCATGGTTCTCAGAAAGAAGTCACTGAGTCACTGCACCACTGAAAGCCATCTCTGAGGGAGGGAGAGAGAGTTCCAGATACAAAAGACATTCCTGAAAAGCAAGAGTCACACTTGAATCTAGAAAGTATTACAAAATTGTCTGAGGGGTTTATGACCGTATAATTATAACACTTGGCATTTATGTAGTAGTATAATTTCATATCTAAGTAGCATTCACAACAGTCATCTGAGGTAGATATTTCCCAGATTCCTCATATACAAATTAAACTCTTAAGTCTTAGGGCCAGATTTTCAAAGGTATTTAGCCGCCTAGCGAAATCAATAGGAGCAAGGTGCCTAACCTGCGTAGGTGCTAGGTACCAATCTACATCTTTAGGCACCTAAATACTTTTGAAATTCTGGCCTTCAGATACTTGAAAATTTACTGTATATGTCCATTTGACTACCCATATATCTTACAAAACTTCTAAATTTAAGCATCCAACTGTAAAAGTCGATGTCATGCTATAATTGCTGTAGATAGTGTCTGTTGGTATTGATCTTAAAAATTTCTGAAAATATATTGGTTCATTTCAACACAAGAAGCCTGGGAAACAAGCAGGAAGAATTGGAAGTCCTGGCGCAATCAAGGAACTATGACGTGATTGGAATAACAGAGACTTGCTGGGGCAGTTCATATGACTGGAGCACTGTCATGGATGGGTATAAACTGTTCAGGAAGGACAGGTATGGGAGGAAAGGTGGAGGAGTTGCATTGTATGTAAGATAGCGGTATGATTGCTCAGAGCTCCAGTTTGAAACTGGAGAAAAGCCTGTTGAGAGTCTTTGGGTTAAGTTTAGAAGTGAGAGCAACAAGGGTAATGTCGTGGTGGGTGAGTGCTTTTTACCACCGGATCAGAAGGATGAGGTAGACGAGGCTTTCTTCGGACAACCAACTGAAGCTTCCAGATCATAGGCCCTGGTACTAACGGGGGACTTCAATCACTCTGACATCTGCTGAGAGAACAATACAGCAGTGCACAGACAATACAGGAATTTTTCTGGAGAGTGTTGGAGACAACTTCCTGGTACTAGTGCTGGAGGAACCAACTAGGGCAGGGGTAGGCAACCAGTGGCACAGGTGCCAAAGGCGGCACAAAAGCTGATTTTCAGTGGCACTCACACTGCCGGGTTCTGGCCACCAGTCCTGGGGCTCTGCTGCTGGCCTGGGGTACCGGCCGCCAGCCCCCTGCCAGCCGGGGTTCCAGCCACCGGCTCCGCTCAGCCCGCTGCTGGCCTGGGGTCCTGGTCACCGGCCCGAGGCTCTGAAGCCACCCCCACCTGTGGCTCACTGGCCCCAGCCTGGGGCAGTGAGGGGTGCAGACAGGGGTAAGAGGGGCACAGCTCAGCACCCCCACCTTAAAATTTTTTCTAGTGCCACTGTACTGGGATATTTTTAAGTCCTGATTTGTTGCTTACATCACTATCACACCACGTGGAACAGTGCACTGCGTTTGATGTTGAGATTAGAATGTACATGCAAGAACTGGAATCAGAATTTTCTGACAGATTTCAAGATTTCCAGCAATTTGGCCCAATACTTTCTTTTTTAATTAAACCTGAAAAGTTCAGCAAGAACGACTTGGATTGGTCTGTATTTCAGTGGATGGGTGTTTAAGATTTCGAAATGCAATTCATTCAGTTAAAAAGCTCAGAATTGTGAGCCTCAAAGTTTGGAGATCTGCAGAGTGCACTTGAAGCTACCAAAGGAGATCATGGGGATTCTGTTGTGACCTGCTGGACATCCCTGGACCAGTGAAATTTAACTGGTGTTTGCAATTCTTTCAGCATTTGGATCCACATACCCATGTGTACAGCTATTTTCACACATGATATCTGTTCTCTGTCCCTCTCGGAGCCAGTTAACAACTGATCACTCAGAAGCCTGTGTGCAGCTTAAAGTGCCAGACATTGGAAAACTCAGCAAGGAAAAGCAACAGCAAGGATCACACTAAACTGATAAGATCTGCATTTTAATTTAATTTTAAATGAAGCTTCTTAAACATTTTAAAAACCTTATTTACTTTACATACAACAATAGTTTAGTTATATATTGTAGACTTACAGAAAGATACATTTTAATGTTTTTAGAAGGTAATACTATCACACAAAACCTTAAATTAGAGTGAATAAATGAAGATTTGGCACACCACTTCTGAAAGGTTGCTAACCCCTGGACTAGGGGCCATGATCCTCTTGACCTGCTGCTTACAAATAGGGAAAAAATGGTAGGGGAAGTAGAAGTGGATGGCAGCCTAGACAGCAGTGACCATGAGATTGTTGAGTTCAGGATCCTCACAAAAGGAAGAAAGGAGAGTAGCAAAATATGGACCCCAGACTTCAGAAAAGCAGACTTTGACTCCCTTAGGGAACTGATGGGCAGGATCCCCTGGGAAGCTAATATGAGAGGGCAAGGAGTCCAGGAAAGCTGGCTGTATTTTAAAGAAGCCTTATTGAGGGCACAGGAACAAACCAGTTTGAAGTGCAGAAAGAATAGTAAATATGGCAGGCGACCAGCTTGGCTTAACAGTGAAATCTTTGGTGAGCTTAAACGCAAAAAAAGAAGCTTACAAGAAGTGGAAATTTGGACAGACGACTAGGGAGGAGTATAAAAATATTGCTAGAGCATACAGGGGTGTAATCAGGAAGGCCAAGGCACAATTGGAGTTGCAGCTACCAAGGGATGTGAAGGGTAACAAGAAGGGTTTCTACAGGTATGTTAGCAACAAGAAGATCAGGGAAAGTGTGGAACCCTTACTGAATGGGGGAGGCAACATAGTGACAGAGAATGTGGGAAAAGCTGAAGTACTCAATGCTTTTTTTGCCTTGATCTTCAAAGACAAATTCAGCTCCCAGACTGCTGCACTGGGCAGCACAGGATGGGGAGGAGGTGAGCGGCCCTCAGTGGTGAAAGAACAGGTTAAGGACTATTTAGAAAACCTGGAAGTGTACAAGTCAATGGGGCTGGATCTAATACATCCAAGCGTGCTGAGGGAGTTGGATGCCATGATTGCAGAGCCATTGGCCATTATCCTTGAAAATTTGCGGTGATCGGGGGAGGTTCCAGACTATTGGAAAAAGGCAAATATAGTGCCAATATTTGAAAAAGGGAAGAAAGAGAACCCGGGGAACTACATACCGGTCATCCTTACTTCAGTCCTCGGCAAAATCACAGAACAGGTCCTCAAGGAATCCATTTTGAAGCACTTGGAAGAGAGGAAGGTGATTTGGAACAGTAAACATGGATTCACCAAGAACAAGTCATGCCTGACCAACCTGATTGCCTTCTATGATAAGATAACTGGCTCTGTGGATATGGGGAAAGTGGTGGATGAGATATAGTTGACTTTAGCAAAGCTTTTGATATGGTCTCCCACAGTATTCTTGCCAGCAAGTTAAAAAAGTATGGATTTGATGAATGGACTATAGGGTGGATAGAAAGCTAGCTAGATTGTCGGGCTGAATGGGTAGTGATCAATGGCTTGATTTCTAACTGGTATCAAGTGAAGTGCCCCAGCGGTCAGTCCTGGGGATGGTTTTGTTCAATATCTTTATCAATGATCTGGATGATGGGCTTAATCTTCATTGCCAGCAGATCGAGGGACTTGATCATTCCTCTCTATTCAGCATTGGTGAGGCAAATCTGGAGTACTGTGTCCAGTTTTGGCCCCACACTACAAGAAGGATGTGGAAAAATTGGAAAGAGTCCAGCGGAGGGCAATGAAAATGATTAGGGGGATGGAGCACATGACTTATGAGGGAACTGGGATTGTTTAGCCTACAGAAGAGAAGAGTGAGGGGGGATTTGATAGCTGCTTTCAACTACCTGAAAGGGGGTTTCAAAGAGGATGGATCTAGACTGTTCTCTGTGGTACCAGATGAAAGAACAAGGAGGAATGGTCTGAGGTTGCAGTGGGGGAGGTTTAGGTTGGATATTAGGAAAAAAAATTCACTAGGAGGGTGGTAAAGCACTGGAATGGGTTACCTAGAGAGGTGGTAGAATCTCCTTTCTCTGAGGTTTTTAAGGTCAGGCTTGACAAAGCTCTGGCTGGGATGATCGAGTTGGGGATTGGTCCTGCTTTGAGCAGGGGGTTGGACTAGATGACCTCCTGAGGTACCTTCCAACCCTTATATTCTATGATTCTATGAATTTCACCCTCAGCAAGTTTGCAGATGACACTAAGCTGGGAGGAGAGGTAGGTAAGATGAAGGGTAGGGATAGGGTCCAGAGTGACCTAGACAAATTGGAGGATTGGGCCAAAAGAAATCTGATGAGGTTCAACAAGGACAAGTGCAGAGTCCTTCACTTAAGACAGAAGAATCCCATGGACTGCTACAGGCTGGGGACCGACTGGCTAAGGAAGAGGCAGTTCTGCAGAAAAGAACTTGGGGATTACAGTGGATGAGAAGCTGGATATGAGTCAACAGTGTGGCCTTATTGCCAAGAAGGCTAACGGTATATTGGGCTACTTACTGTGCCTATTCTCCTCTCCAGTATATGTTATTTGAAGATTCATTTGAAGATTCTGCCAATGTATTAAGCACCTCAGGCACAATTAGCAAAAGCCTGGCTTTCTAATGGTTCACTTCTGATCCAGTTGGAATCATATTTGGAAATCATGAAGTGTGTTTTATATGTTAATGTCATTACAACACCACTTATAATGATCTCTGTAAACCAAAGACATGGATGCACCTGAAATAATCTTTGAGATTCAGCCATTATTATATTAGATAATTAACCTGAAGGTTTTGGTTTCCAAAAAAACGTATTACTCCTTTACCAAATGTGACAGCCCTGCTCAAGCAAAGATGACTGTGATGGCTGGACGACTGTGATGGCCACCTGAGTTGGTTGGAAGACTGATGCATACCCAAGAACATGCTATATGGAGAGCTATCAGAGGGAACAAGAACAACAAGACATCCCAAGCTTCACTATAAACATACATGCAAGCGAGATATGAAGGAATTTGGAATTGATCCTGACCCATGGGAAATCTTGGCAAGTGATCATAACAAGAGGTACCATTGTTTCCAACGGGGTATTAAAGTCCATGACAGAAGCTGGCTCCTACAGCTTGAAGAGAAAAGAGCCCGTAGGAAGCAAGCAGCTCTCAACCAAGATACATATATTTGCAATAACTGCCAAAAATCATGCAAATCTCAGATTGGACTATTCAATCACTTGAGACATTGCAAGGCATCCACATCCCAGACTGCAATTCCCACCATCTCTCGCAGACGAAAGGATGCCAACAGGAAATGACTCCTCATAGTCGAACCATGTTCTGATTTTGAGAATTGGAAAGAAATAGCCTACAAGAAATTAATTGAAAAATTCCACATAAGCAACATTTCAAATCTGAATGTACCATATTGCGCATCATTGGTCCTTTGGTGAGGAAAAACAGAATAATTTGAGTTGTTGTTGATTTCAGAATTCAGACCCAATCCTTCTGTTACTGAAGTCAATTGCAGCTCTCCTAAGGGCTTCAATGCGAGCAGGTGCATCTCTTAAATCATTTGTCCTTCCATTTCTGGTTGAAATTACAAAATGCATTTGGAAGAGTCACTTTGATTTCCAATGTAAATTGATCCATACAAGAAAATAAAATAAACAGAAGTAGTAGCATAATTGACAGATGGGACAGAGGAATATTTAAGGGTACAATTAAAGTACACTGGAAGAACTGTGAGAGGAAGATTGCAGTCTACTTATATTTTATACACTAGCCAGTGCATATGAAAACTTTATTAGAATGAGAAGTAAACTCTTCATTCATATACATCTATTATTTTTAACATAATATAATAAAGGTTAGGAGCATAAATTTAGTAATAGAAGAGAAAAATGAGGAAAGGAATATTAGTTTTAATAGGCATGTTACACAGGGCACAATTAAAGCTAATGTGCTGTCTCCCAGATCTGGTTCCATGAATTGTGGGTGCCAAGTTATTGCTATTTTTTCTTGCTAAAATGGTTAATGCTGTTCTAACTTGGCTCTTTTTGTAGATATCATGACGCTACACAGGTGAATTTATTTTGTGTATTTGGCTTTGCTCTTAGCACTGTAGCCTTTGAAAGACCTTAGCTACCCATTAACTAGTGTTGATATTAAAATTTAATTCCATTTTCAATGAATGTCTAGCTTGACATGTCTAGCCTGAATGTCAAGCCATTGGCCATTATCTCTGAAAACTCGTGGTGATCAGGGGAGGTCCTGGTTGATTGGAAAAAGGCAAATATAGTGCCCATCTTTTAGAAAGGGAAGAAGGAGAATCGGGCAAACTACAGACCGGTCAGCCTCACCTCAGTCCATGGAAAAATCATGGATCAGGTTCTCAAGGAATCCATTTTGAAGCACTTGGAGGAGAGGAAAGTGATCAGGAACAGTCAACATGGATTCACCAAGGGCAAGTCATGCTGACCAACCGGATTGCCTTCTATAATGAGATAGCTGGCTCTGTGGACATGGGGAAAGTGGTAGGCATGATACACCTGGACTTTAGCAAACCTTTTGATATGGTCTCCCACCAGCAAGTTAAAAAAGTATGGATTGGATGATGGACTAGAAGGTGGATAGAAATCTGGCTAGCTCTTCGGGCTCAACGGGTAGCGATCAATGGCTTGATGTCTAGTTGACAGCTGGTATCAAGTGGAGTACCCCAGGAATCTGTCTTGGGGCTGGTTTTGTTGAACATCTTCATTAATGATCTGGATAGGATGAATTGCACCCTCAGCAAATTCGCAGGTGACACTAAGATGAGGGGAGAGATAGATACACTGGAGGGTAGGGATAGAGTCCAGAGTGACCTAGACAAATTGGAGGATGGGCCAAAAGAAATCTGATGAGGTTCAACAAGGCAAGTGCAGAGTTCTGCACTTAAAATGGAATAATCCCATGTACTGCTACAGGCTGGGGACCAACTGGGTAAGCGGCAGTTCTGTAGAAAAGGACCTGAGGATTACAGTGGATGAGAAGCTGGATATGAGTCAGCAGTCTGCCCTTATTGCCAAGAAGGCTAACAGCATACTGACCTGCATTAGTAGGAGCATTGCCATCAGATTGAGGGAAGTGATTGTTTCCCTCTATTCAGCACTGGTGAGGCCACATTTGCAGTATTGTGTCCTGTTTTGGGGACCCCACTACAGAAAGAATGTGGATAAATTGGGGACAGTCCAGCGTAGGGCAACAAAAATGATTAGGTGGCTGGGGCACATGATTTATGAAAAGAGGCTGAGGAAACTGGGTTTATTTAGTCTGCAGAAGAGATGAGTGAGGAGCGATTTGATAGCAACCTTCAACTACCTGAAGGGGGGGTTCCAAAGAGGATGGAGCAAGGCTGTTCTCAGTGGTGGCAGATGACATAACCAGGACCTATAGTCTCAAGTTGCAATGGGGGAGGTCTAGGTTGGATATTAAGTAAAAAACTATTTCACTAAGAGGGTGGTGAAGCACTGGAATGGGTTACCTAGGGAGGTGATGGAGTCTTGAACCTTAGAGGTTTATAAGCCCGACTTGACAAAGACCTGGCTGTGATGATTTAGTTGGAGTTGGTCCTGCTTTGAGCAGCGGGTTGGACTAGATGACCTCCTGAGGTCTCTTCCAAACCTAATCTTCTATGATTCTATGACAGAGGATATAATTCCAGAGACAAAGAGCCTGCTCCCACTAAAGCTAATGTCTAATCTCCCACTGACTTCAATAATAGCAGGATTAGGCCCATAATCCACACTAATCCAAAAGGAATACTTCTAGCTACTTTTTATGATTTAACTATTCATATTTATTTATATACAGAAGTACAAATGATTCCTTTACATACTTATGCACAAATCCCTTTGATCACTGTTACAAAACTTTGGCTGAATAAGTCTACTATGTTGATAAGATGTAGTAAAAATGTTCTGGTCTATTTTAAATATATTGGTTCTGTGAATGTTTAGCATCTTTCCTTTTAAACACCATTAACAAATACTGCAGGCTGCATTTTGTCCTTATATATGTTCAGAAAATTTATACAAAGTAACATAAGTTTGTAGACATAGCAATAATTACTACTCTATCACAGCATATATGTATCCTATCCAAGTGGATTGGTGTTTCAAAACCCTATAAACTCTAGTCTTGAATAGGAAGGTAGTAGTAGAGCTGGGTACATTGTTTTTGCAAATATTAAATTTGTCAACAAATGTGGTTTCAGGGCAATCAAAAACTATCTGTGAACTCAGGTCAAATTCAGCTAATAGTTTTGGCCAATTTTTTTTTTAAAAAAAGATTATTTTTTAAAGGCAAAATGATATTTTCAAAACAAACTGTTTCACATTTGGATTAGAAACAAACCATTTTGTTTCAAAATGTCATTTCAGGTCAACATTTCATTAATTTGAACAGAGAAATGAAATATTTTCGGTTTTTCATTTTGGCAAGAAAAACAAACCAAAAAAACAAAAAAAAAGTTTAGATTTGAAATTAATTTTTTCTTTGAATTTTTTAGTTTGGCTACTGAACTGAAAAATAATGTATTCACTCAGCTCCAGGAAGCAGCCTAGGATCTCTTTTGCAAGCAGGGGTTTCAGTTTTGCCTATACTTTACATGGTCTCCTTGCACTACATAACTGTATATGGGCCTGGCAGAATATAATTCATAATTAAAGACTTTTCCCATGCGGATCTGGTTGTGGGTTTTAATTCTGAACCATTGCTTGCCTCCAAATATACGTTCACACCCAGGAGTTTGGTTTCAGGATTATGTCTAGTACTAAAATGCTTTGCAACCATCTAGGAAGTTCATTAAAATCAAGAAAATAGTGTTTGTTTTGTTAGTTTCTGTGGAATTTTTAATGTTTTCTATAGAAAAATTCAAGAATACCTGAAAATGTTCAAAAAATTGTTTTGTTGAACAAAAAACTTATTTTTTTTTCCTATTGGTTACAAAAAGGGAGTAGAGGTTTAAGTAAAAGTGTTTCCATTACATTTTTTTTGTTTAATTTTAATTTAAAAAATAGCAAAATGACTTGGCAAGGGTGGGAATTTATATTTTGATCAAAAACATAATATTTGCCTAAAAAAAATTATGGAAAAATTGTGACAAGCAGCTCTGTTCAAAATAATTTATCTTTTGGATTTGACCCTTCTTTTTAACTCACATTGTCTATCAGCAATCATTACTTTTTCAAATTCATTTATTAGTATTTTTATGACAAATAGTTGTTCTGAGCATATTTGGGTCTTTGGACTTTCACAGATGTCAGAGTAAAACCTTGGCCTCATTGAAATAACTAGAAGTTTGCCATTGATTTCAGTGGGACCAGGGATTCACCCATTGTGAGTACTTTCTTGATATTTAGTCTGTGTGATTGGTTACATAGAGTAGGTAGTGTGTGTTTCCTTTTCCTGATCAGATGGCCAGACTCTTGAACACCTGTAGGGCAGAGTCTCTCAGAGAGGTTTGAGAGATGTTGTGTGTCTGAATTAACGATGACACAAGATTCTCAGATAACAGGCTTAACTGAAATTATTTAATCTAAGATTATCAATCAGAGATTAGTACAGCAATATACAGAATACAGAAAGAATAAATACAACATCACTCATTGTTGTCAGACCAAGAGCTGACTCTGTCTCCTTCACTGTATTTGGAGAGACACACGTTTTTCATTCCCTAAGTTCCCGTAATAGTGTCATTATACAGGGTTATAGACAAAGAAGACCTCTTTGATGAAAGAAAGATATTGTGATATCATTTCTATACATTCTCAGTGTGCCTGATTTATGTATGAAGGTATAATTATTTACTTTATAGTTATTCTTCCCTATTGATTCCCCAAGAGAAAATATCTGCTGTAACAATCATCCCTTATTAGTTCCCCAAGTCTATACATGCTTATGTAAGCATTTTACATATGTTGAGATGGTTTCCATGAATATCTCGAGTTTGATCATTCTTGGCTGCCTTCAAGTCTGTAAAATACAGCCTAATGGATAAAATTCCTGAATAGATTTACTTATCAGTCAAGGGCCAGTGTTCTGGGCCTTACATTTCATACATACTCTTTGTTGAAGATAAAAATTCTAAAGAATAATTAATATATACATGAATCAAATATAAAGAGAGAAAAGATCAATATTTATTAACAGAGTTTAGGGAAACAAAGTCATTAGAGTTAAACCTTTGGAGAACAAATATTTAATAATAGACTCTTCAGTCTAGTGGAGAAAGCTATAACATGGTCCAATGGCTAAAAATTGAAGGTAGGCAAATTTAGACTGAAATAAGATATACAATTCTAACAGTGAAAATAGTTACACATTGGAACAATTTACCAAGGGTTGTGGTGGATTCTCCATCACTGGCCATTTTTAAAATTAAGATTGGATGTCTTCTCTAAAAGATATGTTCTAGGAATTCTTTTTGAGGATGTTCTACGGCCAAGTTATACATGAGGTCAGACTAGATGATCACAACAGTCCTGCCTAGCCTTGGAATCCATGAATATGAATCTCTGAAAACTTAGGGATTACTAGAATACTTAAAATCTTCCCTTCACACAAGAAAAGGCATTCTATCTGGATTCATACTATTCCTAGATCATGGATTTAGTTGTGTTTCCTCCTGACTGAAGGAGAGAGAATGATATACAAGTCAGATTTACTGGGTGTTTAGCAGACTTAACATTGAATTTTCTCTTGTCATATTCCCACCTAGTGTATACATAAGATGACCACATAAACACTTTTTCCATGCAGGCTCATGTGTGCATTCACTGATACAGATGTATATTCTATACTCATTAGTAAATGCTCCTCCCAAATATTTGTTCAGTGAAATTAGTCACAGATTTTTGTGGAAAAGCAAATCAAAAAGGTACAGACATGGTGAGATCAAACTTTCACATGCTCAATGTTTTTATTCTTATTTATTATTTTTAATAATAGTGCCTAGTAGCCCCCGTCACGTCCCATGTTTTGCCCACCTGCTTAGAATATTTTCAGGTTGTCATCTGCTTTGGTTCTGGTCATTGAGTTTCTTGACCTGGACTGTTTGTAAAACATTTCCAACAGGCTGATATTCTTGCCCAGAGAAGGAGTGTTCAAATCTTTTCTTAATTTTGCAATCTCAATCAATTGCAGTAGATGGAAATGCTAATTTTTAACTATCTGTTGCATAAGTGAAATTGACAGGAATCAGAGCTGCTGGATTATTATGGATGATTATGAGACAGGGAAAATAAGTTTTACAGCCTCTAATATCCGTTCTGTATTACTATCTTATGAAGAATGTGGGACTCCTCACAAATGTTTCCAATTTCCTTATTACATAAGATCACACATTGTAATTAAGATTACTCTCATTTCTTGCATGGTAAAAGACACGGCTAGTAATGTCAATTCTGTTATATGTATATGAAGTGTAATTACAATCTATAATGGCTGAAAATAAAAACAGTGAAGTTGATCTATCATATGAATTAATGTATGCACATACAGTTTCAATATTTTTTTACAGTATGTCCTTAAAAATAAACCACATAGATGTTTCAAGCAATGTGTAATCCTAAACATAACTTTTTTTCCCAGGAAAAGGCTAAAAGGCTCTTCAAATCTCTCTAAATGAATAATCACTCCAGGGTCTTCATAACACTTGAAATCTCAAAAAATGTGAGTTCAACTTTTTCATACTGAAGAGAGAGAGAGGGAAATAAACATTCAAAATAATTATTTACTATATGTAATAATTTGGGGAATAATTATGGAGAATTGTCAGCTCAGGGTTAAAAGTTTTCATTCTGAACGGAATATTTTTATTTTAAAATTCTATGCAATATTTTTCCTTTTAAGGTTGGCTGAGGTGATTAATTTATGAAAAAGTCCCTTCTACACCATCACTTCTGTCTGTCAAGCAGATGTACAGAGCAGAGCAAACACTTTCAGAATTACATTCCAGAAGTAAGGGATGAGCAGCAATAACACCAAAAGCACCAGTTTAAAACTAGTGTGGTTAAGCCATTCACTATAGTGGTGTGGATGTAGTTAGACTCTTGTATTGCCTCTATCCGTTTCCGTATCTACTGCTGAGCTGATTGAATTTCCTTTCTCTTTGTAATATGTCTGTAGCTTTCAACAGCAATATCCTTTCCCTTCCCTCACATCCCCATATACCTTTATGGAATTGGGAGGGTAAGGAAACCAGGGGAAAGTTCTGCAGGATCTGGAATTTTTATTTTGCAGAAAATTCATATCATAATGAAAGAGTATTACACAATTTCCCACAGCTGGGCATTTCTAAAAATCCTACTCAGTGCCTATCTGAATCTTTAGGTTATTAAGTACCTTTAAAAATTTTGCTCTTGTTGGCAGTGTACTGCAGAAAAGGCAAAGATGGCTGTTAATATCTGGGGTTTGATCAAGGTGAGAAGATTAAACTGTATAGAAGGCAGTTTGGGTGAAAGTGGTCATGAAATTATAGAGTTCATGGTTCTAAGGAGTGGTAGGAGGGAGAAGAACAAAACAAAAACAGTGGATTTCAAAAAGGCAGACTTTAGCAAACTCTGGTAGGTAAGAGCCCATGGGAAGCAAGTCTAAAAGGAAAAACCATTGAAGACAGTTGGCAGTTTTTCAAGGAGACAGTATTCATTGCAGAAGAGCAAACTATCCCACTGCATAGGAAAGATCAGAAATATGGCAAGAGACCATGCTGGCTAAACCAGGAGATCTTCAATGATCTAAAAATAAAAAAAGAGTCCTACAAAAAGTGGAAATTTTGTCAAATTACAAAGGATGAATATAAACAAATAACACAAGTACGTAGGGACAAAATAAGAAAGGCCAAAGCACAAAACAAAATCTAACTAGCTAGAGACATAAAGGATAACAAGAAAACATTCTACAAATACATTAGAAGCAAAAGAAAGATAAAGGACAGGTAGGCCCATTACTCAATGATGGAGGGAAATAATAACAGAAAATGTGGAAATGGCAGAGGTGCTTAATGGCTTCTTTGTTTCAGTTTTCACGAAATGGTTGGTGGTGATTGGACGTCTAACATAATGAATACCAGTGAAAATGAGGTAGGATAAGAAGAGGCTAAAATAGCGAAAGGCCAAGTTAAAAATTACTTAGACAAATTAAAAAGAATGAGGAGTACTTGTGGCACCTTAGGGACTAACAAATTTATTTGGGCTAAAAAATGTTCATGGACTAAAACCCACTTCATCAGATGCATGCAATGGAAAATACAATAGGAAGATATATATATACAGAACATGAAAAAATGGGGGTTGCCATACCAACTCTAATTAGACTAGTAAATTAAGGTGGAGTATTATCAGCAGGAGAAAAGCATTTCAAACAGTTGAAAAGAAGGTGTGAGTAACAGTAGGGGAAAAATTAGCAGGGGGAAATAATTTTTAGTTTGTGTAATGACTCATCCACTCCCAGTCTTTGTTCAAGCCTAATTTAATGGTGTCCAGTTTGCAAATTAATTCCACTTCCGCAATTTCTCATTGGAGTCTGTTTTTGAATTTTTTTATTGAAGAATTGCAACTTTTAGGTCTGTAATTGACTGTCCAGGGAGGTTGAAGTCTTCTCGGACTGGTTTTTGAGTGTTATCATTCTTGATGTCTGATTTGTCCATTTATTCTTCTGCGTAGAGACTGACCAGTTTGGCCAATGTACATGGCAGAGGGGCATTGTTGGCACACGATGGCATATATCACATTGGTAGATGTGCAGGTGAACTAGCCCCGGCTGATGTGGCTGACGTGATTAGGTCCTATGATGGTGTCCCTTGAATAGATATGTGGACACAGCTGGCAACGGGCTTTGTTGCCAGGATAAGTTCCTGGGTTAGTGGTTTTGTTTTGTAGTGTGTGGTTGCTGGTGAGTATTTGCTTCAGGTTGGGGGGCTGTCTGTAAGTGAGGACTGGCTTGTCTCCCAAGATCTGTGAGAGTGAGGGATCGTCCTTCGGGATAGGTTATAGGTCCTTGATGAAGTGCTGGAGAGGTTTTACTTGGGGGTGGAAGGTGACAGCTAGTGGCATTCTGTTACTTTCTTTGTTGGGCCTTTCTTGTAGTAGGTGACTTCTGGGTACTCTTCTGGTCTGTCAATCTGTTTCTTCACTTCAGTAGGTGGTTATTGTAGTTTTAAGAATGCTTGATAGAGATCTTGTAGTTGTTTCTCTCTGTCTGAGGGGTTGGAGCAAATGCGGTTGTATCGTAGAGCTTGGCTGTAGACAATGGATCGTGTGATGTGGTTTGGATGAAAGCTGGAGGCATGTAGGTAAGTATAGCGGTCAGTAGGTTTCCAGTATGGGTGGTGTTTATGTGACCATCGCTTATTAGCACTATAGTGTCCAGGAAGTGGATCTCTTGTGTGGACTGGTCCAGGCTGATGTTGATGGTGGGATGGAAATTGTTGAAATCATGGTGGAATTCCTCAAGGGCTTCTTTGCCATGGGTCCAGATGATGAAGATGTCATCAATGTAGCGCAAGTAGAGTAGGGGCATTAGGGGACGAGAGCTGAGGAAGCGTTGTTCTATGTCAGCCATAAAAATGTTGGCATACTGTGGGGCCATGTGGGTACCCATAGCAGTGCCCCTGACTTGAAGGTACACATTGTCCCCAAATATGAAATAGTTGAGGGTGAGGACAAAGTCAGAATGTTCAGCCACCAGGTTTGCCATGACATTTTTGTGATACTGTTCCTGATGGCTTGTAGTTCATCTTTGTGTGGAATGTTGATGTAGAGGGCTTCTACATCAATAGTGTCCAGGATGGTGTTTTCTGGAAGATTGCCAATGGATTGTAGTTTCCTCACAAAGTCAGTAGTGTCTTGAAGATAGCTAGGAGTGCTGGTAGCGTAGGGCCTGAGGAGAGAGCCTACATATATGGAATATGTCAGCCATAAAAATGTTGGCATACTGTGTCCAGTTTTGGGCCCCACACTACAGGAAGGATGTGGAGACATTGGAGAGAGTCCAGCGAGGGGCAACAAAAATGATTAGGGGTCTGGAACACATGACTTATGAGGAGAGGCTGAGGGAACTGGGATTGTTCAGTCTACGGAAGAGAAGAATGAGGGGGGATTTGATAGCTGCTTTTAACTACCTGAAAGGTGGATCCAAAGAGGATGGATCTAGACTATTATCAGTGATAGCAGATGACAGGACAAGGAGTAATGGTCTCAAGTTGCAGTGGGGGAGGTTTAGGTTGGATATTAGGAAAAACTTTTTCATTAGGAGGGTGGTGAAACACTGGAATGTGTTACCTAGGGAGGTGGTGGAATCCCCTTCCTTAGAAGTTTTTAAGGTCAGGCTTGACAAAGCCCTGGCTGGGATGATTTAGTTGGGATTGATCCTGCTCTGGGCAGGGGGTTGGACTAGATGGCCTCCAGAGGTCCCTTCCAACTCTGTTATTCTATAATTCTATGATTCTATGAATGGTCTAGATAATACTTAGTCCTGCCATGAGTGCAGGGGACTGGACTGGATGACCTCTCAAAGTTCCTTCCAGTCTGATGATTCTATGATATTTCCACTTTCCAGTCTCATTTAACATTTCCTCAAAGTCTGTGCAGGCTGAGTAGTCCCTTCCCTGAGTTTGTTGTTCACATTAATACTTTTAGGAACCCAAAATTCCTGACTGTTCCCTCAAAGCCTCAGTAATCAAAGCATTCCCTTAGTCACTCTTCTGTCTATTTGGTTTCTAGAGCAATCTCTTTCAGCAGTGAATCCAGTAGGAGTCCGTTAGGAGCATAGCCCTTAGGCCATTCAGCTTGCTGAAGGGTGTTGCAGTCTCCCCCTCCATTTCCTGCTGCCTTCTTTTATGAGGATCAGCCAATTAAATTTTGTTTCTTTTTTCCAGGTGCAATGGATGGAGCTAATCAGACAGACAGACATCTGAAGGGCTCTGACCCCAGAGGAATGGTAACCTTTATAGCTTCACATCCCATCTCCTGGAGTTTTCTTAAAATTAAGAGTCTTCTAGGTTTCCTACAGGCTTTAAGCTCCTAAGGTAAAATCTCACTGTAACATATGAAACATAAAAGGGACTCTCAGGTAATATACAGAGTAATTATAATAACATCAGCACTAGACCTAGAAGATTTCTAAATATTTCACAGTGATATCCAAGTAATTATCATCAAAGGCGTTGTAAGATAAGCATCATTATCTTCACTATACAGAAAACTGAGGCAAAAATGCAGGATAGAAGGGAGAATGTTCTTAGTGGAGAGCTCTTAACTGTTGGTTTGTAAGATATTAAGCCTTTTGACTTTTAAGGGATGGTGTCAGTCTCACTAATGCATGTTTTTCTTTTATGTAGATGTTGAATGAGTCTTGTAGAGAGTCAGTTCTGTTCGATGTTATTAGAGCAGTAGATTTTAATTTTAGAATTTGCACCCAGAACCTGATCTAGAGTTAAGTGAAGTCAATGAGAGTTTTTCCTTTATTTAAATCACCATTGGATCAGGCTCGTGGAGACTGGCAGATAAGTGCATTATGTGAGTTAGGAAAAATAATAAATTGTTACTTTAACAACAACCCTATTATCTGTCAGTTCCATAAAGGGGTGCAAACTGTCTCTTAATTTGGGTGATGTGATTCAGTATCTGTGAAGCTTCTGTTTTGTTGCTTAATTAATTCAGAACGGTAGGATTCCTTGAATAGGTTTTATTCATGTATATTGTACTTTGCTTATAAGATGAGTGCATTACAAAATGCTTTGCTTTCCAGCAACACTCCTTTCTGGAACAGAGAATGTTCTTTTTGGTTTTCAACCCTCAACAGAAGGAAACTGTTAAATGCTTTAGATTCACCTTTTAAAAACCTAATTATTCATAGCTCTGGCTACTTGTACTATTCGTCTGAAATATATTCTTTACTGGTATCCTCTCAGTTTTTGGAAATGGGTTTTCACTATATGGTGGTAGCAGGCAGACACATTTATTTATCCTCTACTTTCACATGAAAGTCCATTGGGTCCTTTCAAACCACTTTCTCAGATCTTAGATAACTTTGGTGTAATGTTGCTGTCATGAAGAGAGACCTTTAATTGAACATATGAAACCTCAGTTAGGTCCCCAAAAGATGTCTCCTTTTCTTCAGCTTCTCAAACAGCGGCTAATATTTTATCTTGTTTTGAAAAATCTGTCCTTGAGTCATGTTAGAGAGCTTATTCCTTCACGCTCCCACTTCCCTGGTTCTTGCATGAACAGAGAGCAACAATACCCAAAGTCTGAAGGTGCAAACAATTCAATGTTTATTGGGGTGAACTTCCAGCAAGCTTAAATCCAAGTTCCTTTTTCCTTATTTTCAAATCCCCACTTACTTCCTGTTTGCCCCTAATTTATATAGTAATATTCTTAGTAATACCTTAACCAATCTTTCTACTGAAATTTACCTAACCAATCCTAACATATTGTAACATGATTAGCTAACAAATTATATCCCACCACCTTAATTAGTTTACACCCAGCAAAATTAATTATACAGGAGACTGAAATAATCACAGAACCAGACAGAGACCAGGCAAATAAACAATAGCAAAGTGGAAACTAGAATGACAGAACAATACAGAAGTGAGGATTTCACAACTACATCTATAAAGACATAAGGGTTTCCCAGCTGTGTATATTGATAAGGGAGTTCTTACCAGACAGAAAACTATCAAACTAAATTTCCTTTTACATCTTCTAGGCTCTTCCCTTTCTCTGGAGGTGATAGATCGGATCACCTTCCTAACAGCCCCACATTGACTAGTTTGGAATGTGAGGATGTGACCTTACGCTTCCCAGTTTATGGCTGCCTCTGCTACTTAGCCAAAGGCCTTAGCCTAAGAAGAGGGCCTCAGATTGTCACAGGTTTCAGAGTAGGAGCCATGTTAGTCTGTATTCGCAAAAAGAAAAGGACTACTTGTGGCACCCTAGAGACTAACCAATTTATTTGAGCATAAGCTTTCGTGAGCTACAGCTCACTTCATCGGATGCATAAAGTGGAAAGTACAGTGAGGAGATTTTATACATACACACAGACCATGAAAAAATATACATTGTAAGGAGAGTGATCACTAAAGATGAGCTATTACCAGCAGGAGAATGGGGTGTGGGGAGAGAAAACCTTTTGAAGTGATAATCAAGGTGGGCCATTTCCAGCACATTTCCAGGAGTTAACAAGAACGTCTGAGGAACAGTGGGGGGGGGGGGGGGGAAGGAATAAACAAGGGGAAATAGTTTCACTTAGTATAATGACTCAACCACTTCCAGTCTCTATTCAAGCCTCAGTTAATTGTATCCAATTTGCAAATTAATTCCAATTCAGCAGTCTCTTGTTGGAGACTGTTTTCGAAGTTTTTTTGTTGAAGGATAGTCACTTTGAGATCAGAAATCGAGTGTCCAGAGAGATTGAAGTGTTCTCCAACTGGTTTATGAATGTTATAATTCTTGACATCTGATTTGTGTCCATTTATTCTTTAACATAGAGACTGTACAGTTTGCCCTATGTACATGGCAGAGGGGCATTGCTGACACATGATGGCATATATCATGTTGGTAGATGTACAGGTGAATGAGCCCCTGATAGTGTGGCTGATGTGATTAGGCCCTATGATGGTGTCCCCTGAATAGATATGTGGGCACAGTTGGCAACGGGCTTTGTTGGAAGGATAGGTTCCTGGGATAATGGCTCTGTTGTGTAGTGTGTGGTTGCTGGTGAGTATTTGCTGTCAGGTTGGGAGGCAAGGACTGGCCTGTCTCCCAAGATTTGTGAGAGTGATGGGTCGTCCTTCAGGATAGGTTGTAGATCCTTAATAATGCTGTCAAGGTTCCTCCCCCACTCAGAACTCTAGGGTACAGATGTGGGGACCTGCATGAAAAACCTCCTAAGCTTCTCTTTACCAGCTTAGGTCAAAACTTCCCTAAGGTACAAAAGATTCCACCCGTTGTCCTTGGATTGGCCGCTACCACCACCAAACTAATACTGGTTACTGGGGAAGAGCTGTTTGGATGCGTCTTTCCCCCCAAAATATTTCCCAAAACCTTGCACCCCACTTCCTGGACAAGGTTTGGTCAAAAGCCTCACCAATTTGCCTAGGTGACTACAGACCCAGACCCTTGGATCTTCAGAACAATGAACAATCCTCCCAACACTTGCACCCCCCCTTTCCTGGGAAATGTTGGATAAAAAGCCTCACCAATTTGCATAGGTGACCACAGACCCAAACCCTTGGATCTGAGAACAATGAAAAAGCATTCAGTTTTCTTACAAGAAGACTTTTAATAAAAATAGAAGTAAATAGAAATAAAGAAATCCCCCCTGTAAAATCAGGATGGTAGATATCTTACAGGGTAATTAGATTCAAAAACATAGAGAACCCCTCTAGGCAAAACCTTAAGTTACAAAAAGATACACAGACAGAAATAGTTATTCTATTCAGCACAATTCTTTCCTCAGCCATTTAAAGAAATCATAATCTAACACATACCTAGCTAGATTACTTACTAAAAGTTCTAAGACTCCATTCCTGGTCTATCCCCGGCAGAAACCAGCATATAGACAGACCCACAGACCCTTTGTTTCTCTCCCTCCTCCCAGCTTTTGAAAGTATCTTGTCTCCTCATTGGTCATTTTGGTCAGGTGCCAGCGAGGTTACCTTTAGCTTCTTAACTCTTTACAGGTGAGAGGAGCTTTCCCCTGGCCAGGAGGGATTTCAAAGGGGTTTACCCTTCCCTTTATATTTATGACAAATGCGTTGGAGAGGTTTTAGTTGGGGGCTGAAGGTGATGGCTAGTGGCATTCTGTTATTTTCTTTGTTGGCCCTGTCCTGTAGTAGGTGACTTCTGGGTACTCTTCTGGCTCTGTCAATCTGTTTCTTCACTTCAACAGATGGGTATTGTAGTTGTAAGAATGCTTGCTAGAGATCTTGTCGGTATTTGTCTCTGTCTGAGGGGTTGGAGCAAATGTGGTTGTATCATAGAGCTTGGCTGTAGACAATGGATCGTGTGGTGTGGTCTGGGTGAAAGTTGGAGGCATGTAGGTAGGCATAGCGGTTAGTAGGTTTCCGGTATAGGGTTGTGTTTATGTGATCATCGCTTATTAGCATGGTAGTGTCCAGGAAGTGGATCTCTTGTGTGGACTGGTCCATACTGAGGTTGATGGTGGGATGGAAGTTGTTGAAATTGTGGTGGAATTCCTCAAGGGCTTCTTTTCCATGGGTCCAAATGATGAAGATGTCATCAATATAGCGCGAGTAGGGGCATTAGGGGACGAGAGCCGAGGAAGCGTTGTTCTAAGTCAGCCATAAAAATGTTGGCATACTGTGGGGCCATGCGGGTACCCATAGCAGTGCCGCTGATTTGAAGGTATACATTGTCCCCAAATGTGAAATAGTTATAGGTAAGGACAAAGTCAGAAAGTTCAGCCACCAGGTTTGCCATGACATTAGAGGGGATAGTGTTCCTGATGGCTTGTAGTCCATCTTTGTGTGGAATGTTGGTGTAGCGGGCTTCTACATCCATAGTGGCCAGGATGGTGTTTTGAGGAAGATCACTGAGGGATTGTAGTTTCCTCAGGAAGTCAGTAGTGTCTCAAAGCTAGCTGGGAGTGCTGGTAGCGTAGGGCCTGAGGAGGGAGTCTACATAGCCAGACAATCCTGCTGTCAGGGTGCCAATGCCTGAGATGATGGGGAGCCCAGGATTTCCAGGTTTATGGATCTTGGGTAGCAGATAGAATACCCCAGGTCGGGGTTCCAGAGGTGTGTCTGTGCGGATTTGTTCTTGTGCTTTTCCGGGGAGTTTCTTGAGCAAATGCTGTAGTTTCTTTTGGTAACCCTCAGTGGGATCAGAGGGTAATGGCTTGTAGAAAGTGGTTTTGGAGAGCTGCCAAGCAGCCTCTTGTTCATATTCCGACCTATTCATGATGACAACAGCACCTCCTTTGTAAGCCTTTTTGATTATGATGTCAGGGTTGTTTCTGAGGCTGTGGATGGCATTGTGTTCTGCACAGCTGAGGTTATGGGGCAAGTGATGCTGCTTTTCCTCAATTTCAGCCTGTACATGTTGGCGGAAGTACTCTATGTAGAAGTCCAGTCTGCTGTTTCAACCTTCAGGAGGAGTCCACCTAGAATCCTTCTTTTTGTAGTGTTGGGAGGAAGGTCTCTGGACTGTCACAGTAAGAGAAAGCCCTTACACCGGCAGATAGTGATTCTGATTCCTTCTTTTATACCTCTATAACTAGCTAAGTGATAAGAATACACCTAAATTCTTAGAGTATAGGCCTTTACAGACAGGCCTGAATGTCTATATCCTAACAAGTCAATGTCAGGGATTGTAAAAGAAACTGCAGAGTATGTGGATTGCTTAATCAATCTGCATATATTTTATAATGGAAATTAATAGCACTTAATTTCTTGTAGTTTCAAATTATTTAGACAAGTTATTCCAAAGACAAACTGTTCAATTACCACCACTACCTTTGGGAATCCATTCAAAGTCATATATGCAGTGTGTTTCAGGGTCTCAAAACCAGGGCTGGCTCTAGGTTTCTTGCCTCCCCAAGCTCCGAGAGTGCAACTGCTTAAGCAAAAAACAAACAAACGGTGGCTGGAATGCACGCCCCAAGCATGTGCTTGCTTTGCTGGTGCCTAAAGCCAGTCCTGCTCAAAACCAAACCAATGCTATGGGGAATACTTTTCATGGGCTAGGGGACTTCTTACAATTTTATGGTATTGTGATCATAGATGAGAATTTGTGAGGTCATCTAGTCCAGTGCCTTGACCTGAGGCAGCACCAAGTCTGTCTTTAGACCATCCCTGACAGGTGTTTGTTTAACCTGTTCTTAAGAGCCTCCAATAATGTGGATGCCACAAATTCCCCTGGAAGCCTATTCCAGTGCTTAACTATCCTTATAGGTAGAAAGTTTTTCCTAATATATAACCCGATTTTCTATTACTGCAAATTAAGACTGTTACTTCTTGTTCTACCTTCAGTGGATGTGGAGAACAGTTGATCACTGTCCTCTTTAGAACATCCCTTAACATAGAGGAAGACTGTTATTAGGTTCCCCTTCAGACTTCTTTTTTCAAGACTAACCATGCCCAGTTTTTCCAACTTTTTCTCAAAAGGAAGTTTTTTTTTTTTCTAAATCTTTTACCATTTTTATTGTTCTCCTCTAAACTATCTCCAAATTGTCCACATCTTTCTTAGAATATGGTGCTCAGACCTGACACAATACTCCAGCTGGGGTCTCATCACTGCTGAATAGAGCAGAACAATTATCTTTACGTCTTACATAAGACACTCCTGTTAATACAGTTAGAATGATATATTAGCCTTCTTAGTAACTGTATCACACTGTTAATTCATATTCAATTTGTGGTCAATTATAACTCCCAGATCCTTTCAGTAATACTGCTGCCTACCCTGTTATTCCTCGTTTTGAATTTGTGCATTTGATTTTTTTTCCTTCCTAAACTTATACTTTGCACTAGTTTTTATTTAATTTTATCTTCTTAATTTCAGAGCAAATCTCCAGTTTTCAATTTTGTTTTGAATTCTAGTCCTGTCCTCCAAAGTGCTTGCACCTCCTCGGAGCTTGGTGTCATCTGTAACATTTATAGGCATGCTCTCCTCTCCATTATCCAAGTCATTAATGCAAATATTCAGTAGTACCAAATCTAGGACAGACCCATGCAGAATCCCATTAGATCCCCACACTTTGACAAAGAACCATTGATAACTACACTTTAAGTATGGTGTTTCAACCAGTTTTTACACTCACCTTATAGTAATTTAATCTAGACCACATTTCCCTAGTTCTCTTATGAGAATATCACGTGGGATTGGGTCAAAAGCCATACTAAACTCAAGATATACAGCATCTACAGTTTCCCCTTTTCCAGTAGGCCAGTAAACCTGTCAGAAAAGGAAATTAGCTTGTTTTGGCATGATTTGTTCTTGACAAATCCGTGTTGGCTATTAATTATAACCCTATTATCCTCTATGTGCTTACAAATTGATTATTTATTTGTTCCAGTATCTTTCCAGGTATCAGAATTAGACTGACTGCTCTATAATTCCATGATCCTTTTTGTTCCCCTTTTCAAAGACTGGTACTTACTATATTTGACCTTTTCTGGTCCCCTGCCCATCCTCCCTTTCTCCTCAAAAATAGTTGCTAATGGTTCTGAGATTGCTTTGTCTAGTTACTTAAGTGAATTTGATGAAGACCTGCCAACTTTAACACATCTAACTTGTCTAAATGTCCTTTAAACTGTTATTTCACTGTTTTGGCTTTGTTGTTAATATTAATTGTGTTAAGTATCTGGTCACAATTAACCTTTTTTAGTGAAGACTAAAGCAGAACAGGCATTAAACGCCTCCACTTTCTTGATGTTGTCCATTATTAGCTTTCCTTCCCTACTAAGTAGAGTATTTACACTTCCCTTCATCTTTCTCTTGCTCCTAATGTATGTATAGAACATCTTCCTATTGTCTCTGATGACCCTTCTTGATGTAACTCATTTTTGTGCCTTAGCCTTTGTTAGTCATATATACTGTTAGGAGATCAGGAAAGTTAGAATCACATGCAGTTCTATTTTTCATTTCCCCTGATTCTGCAGCATTTTTGTTTTCCCATTGCCTGACCAAAAGAGGGATCTCGATGAGAGTAAATTGGCTGGAAGCTGGAAGTGCAACCTTTTCTTTTAGACCTTGCCACCATAATCCATAGATTTGTGATTTACAAATGTTATAATGGCAATTTGCTTTACATGCATTTACAATTTCAAAGACCACTTGAAAGTTACAGCTCAAAGAATGCAGCTGTTCACTTGCTGAGAAATATTAGCCTCAGGGAGCATAATACATCAGTTCTTCAGCAACTACATTAGCTTCTTGTTGACTTCCAGCTTTAATTCAAAACGTTGATTTTCATCGATAAAGTGCTTATGGTTTAGATCCTGTCTGTTTGAGAAACAGCTACCACTGTGTGTTTTATCAGATATTTCACATGCATCCTGGAACAGGTTGATAAATCTATAATATAAATTACATATATTTCTTCAAGGACAGAAGGCGCTCTCAGGGTGAAGTTCACCCTCGTGTTGATAGCTTATACTGACTTAACCCCTATTTTGAAGAAGATGGTGAAAGGATAGTGATAATTGTATTCAACCAAAGAAGATAATAGGCGGTTCCAGAATATAACCAAGAATAATTATTTCATGTGAGAACAGACTTTTCTGTTTCTTTGTTTGAAGCATCTTGGGAGGTTTTTTGGGACAGTAGTAGCAGAAGGATTATGCATTTTACTGTAGATAGGTTAGTAAGTTTTTAGAACCATTAGGAAGGTTCATGAGTAGCAAACAACTAGTACAATTACCTTTCACAAAGTGTTCTAAATCTGTTAGGGGAGCTATATTATGTTCCTTGAGTATTTGCTACTCTGTAAGACCCTGCCTCCCAAATGGTTTGTCTTGCTCTATTCTTTAGTAATCCTATTGTAATCACAAAGAAAGAAGCCAAACACACAACTCAAATAGTGGAATCTTCCATATATTTAAAACTCAGCCATCCATTGACTTATTTTATTTGTGATGCATCACTTGTTGTATTAGCAGTACCACATTGTTTTTTCCAAGCTGAAGCATTAGAAGCAGTGACTGATATAAATTCATAAAAATATTGGATCAAATCCAGACATGGAGTAAACCAATATTGCTCCCATTGAAGTAATTTTCATTTTATTTGCTTTTTCCATTGTTTGCAAAAACAAAGAGTTTTGCTGGTAGTCTGACCCAGCCGCAGAACTCTTTATTTAACGTAGTGAGTAGGAAATTGCACTATGAAATTAAAGACCATGAGTTTGAATCCTTCTGAGGATAAATATATATACATCTAGACAACTGAGAAACATGGCCAAAGATAGCAGCAGCAGCCCCCTGTCTGTAATTCTATTCTGGAGCTCAGCTAAGGAAAAAACCAGCCCATATTATCTGAAGCTTTCCCCATTCCTTCAAAGAACCACTTACTGGAGAGGGAATGGGGAAGCCCCTCATAATTCTGACTACAGGAACTCCCAAAACAGCAATCATAATCCCCCAAAGCACCTCTTTAATGGAGGGATTCAATTATAAGCACCGCTGACTACATTCCCACACATTTGCTCTCAGCCATTATATCTGGCTCTTAGCCCATTTATCTCCCCCACTGAGTATGAGTTATTTCAGCTTTGATCGTAACTACTGTGAGATATACACAGTGACAGGAGAGAGATGGCCAGATCAGCACAGGACATTTTAGAGTCAGCTTCCTTCCAATCAGCTCACTTCTGAGAACCTTTTATTGTATTTGTATTTCTATAGATGATCAGTGTTTCCCTGAAGGGAATGGCCTGTATTTCATATTTCTTCACATTGTATTTTGTGAGTAAATACATAAGTAAATCTTTCTTATGGATCTTGAATTAAAGACACAGAAAGTGGCAAACAATATCTTTGTAACATTTAAAAATGTACAAAATGTTTACTGTATATCTACAATAAATTCCCCACCTATTTGCAGGTTTGTGGTGTAAAAAGTTAGAAGAAGAAAAATGCAAATTGCTATGATTTGCAGGACAAGCAGAATATCATTCTTATTAACTGAGTTGGACGGAATGTATGTTTGCATTTATATTTTCTTCTAAAAACAATATATCTATGCAACATAAATTCTTCACTAATTTATTAACATCTCTGTTCACCGGTGTTTCTGAAATTCTCCTATCTTTGATTTTGCAGTAGCAATTTAATTGTAAATGAAGAAACAGATTGTTTTTGTGAAAGGAGTCTTAACTACAAATTAGTTACAGCAGGGGGTTCTGTTTTACAACTCATTAGAATCTGCTGAACTCACTTCCTGGAGTTCTGCCGAAGCTGTTTCTTAGGAATTACACACTTGGAAATTTCTTGTTTGCTATAATAGATACACAAAAGAGTTATAAACCAACAGTGCTGAAAATTATTACAGTGTATTATCTTCTACTTCATGTCACCTAGAGCTAAGCCAATGCTTATCATTTATTTAATTGCTATATTTCAAGTATATTTGCACCTGTTTCTAATCTCCATAAGAGCATTTTACCTTTTTACTCTTGCTGTGAATGTATAATATTTTAAAATAATAGGCTATGCATTCAACATTACTTTATGATTCAGGAGTGAATAAAACTTTTGTTGGATGTATTAATTTGCCATAAATACAGTTTTTTAAATAATACATTTTGCATAAAGAGAATGTAAAAACACATACACAGTTTCAATTGATTCATAATCACTTCTTGTAATGAATGTAGGGGAGATAAGCTGCTCCATCACACTATGGGCAACTGTTAAAGGAGCCTTTGCACATTGGCTGTAACTATTATCCAGCTACATATTGGTTAAGATTTTAATATTAAATATCAATAATTTAATTATATGTCTGCACTGAACACTATACTTCCAAACTTGACTATTTATTTCAGGGTCAAAAGAAATGCATATAAGAAACTTAATAATTTTGAAAATGTCCTAATTCATTTACTACTCTTGCTAGAATGCACCATACATTTTATAGCCCCTTTTTAGCTTCTCTCCATTTATTTCCTGCCAGCATATAGATACTTTTTGTAAATTGACTCCTACAAGTAGGAGAAAAATACACTAACTGCTGTAGAAAATGTGCAAAAATAGACATTGAGAAGACAAATTATAGACAGAGAACCATCATGAAATTTGCTGTAGGCAAGCTTTTTAATATTTTAATGAGATCAGGCACATTTGGCTTTCTAGCAATAGATTAAGTAAGCACATATTTAACAACATTCATAGATATTTAGAATGTTGGATAAATTGTTGAAGCTATACTTGTCTTTATAGTAAAGACAGATTGGTCATCAAACTAATTTTATTGTCATTTTACTCTGTTTACTTTTCCTCTCAGTTCACTATTGTCTTATTCTTTGAAATTTTATTTCACCCCTATTTTTATTCTGTCACATCTTTGTTTTACTAAACATTGAATAATGCCTCTCTCCTTTCTTTTTTTTCAATGATTTGCCAGGAGTTATGCTGTATTTCTTGTTCTTTACTTTTAATGGCTGATTACATTTCCTGATACTCATTTAGTTTTTTTTCCCTATTTCCTATTTTATCTGCCCTGTTTCTGCCAGCCATTCAAGAGTGGTGATCTCTACTACGCTTGGCTTAATCCAAAACCCAATCAAAGAAAGGTTCATAGTTTCCCCCTCTCTCTTAGGACTCAATCCTAAAAAGTGCTGAGGTCTCTGGCCCCAGTACAGTAAAGCACTTCAATACATGATTAACTTCAAGCACATGTGTAGTTCCATTAACTTCAATGTACCATGCAGGATCAAGCTTCTGACTACAATAGCTACTGTTCCATTTCTACATGCACACTTTTGCTTTCCAGGAAGATCTGATGGGCAGCACTATCCATCTTGTCCTCACTGCCACTCTTTAAATCAGTTTATGGAAGGCAATCAGTAATCACTCTCCCTAACACTGAGTTGAAATATTTCACCTTTGAATCTGCAGCTCATCTATTCTCCACTGGCAGAATAAGTCTTTGAGTCCCTATATCACTCCCAGGTCAGTCTACTCTATCAAATTATTATAAGTCATTTTCTATAATTTTCTCCCCTGCCTTTAATTTATCTGGGTTTTGTACAGGTTCAAATGAACTTCTCACTTCAAAGAAAAACTCTATCAATCCAGCTACATTTCCTTAGCTTTAATATCACCAGCAAGTGAAACTGCAGGCAGGAATTTGTGCGTATTGATGCAAATCCATGTTAGACTCAGGTTTTCTTGAAAGTTTTGTGTACATAAAACTCTGTTGACGAATTTCAGGTTTGTAAAGAAATCCCAAACCACAGGATTTTTGGTTTGCAGCTAACAGGACAACAGTTCTACATTTAAATAACTGTTAATCTACTGAAAATGTGGTAAATATCTGAAGCTTGTGCTCCATGTGCCAATGAATTTATCTATTTATTTTTGATCGGGCTGGTTGGGGGTCACATAAACAATTACTTGAGGTAATTAATTTCACTGCATTTTGAGATTGGCCCTCTCCGCCTTCCTCCAACCTTTCCCCCCATTTTAATTATTTTTAACTCAGTTGCCTGAATTCAAAAATACTTTTTCCATTGGATAATTTCTCCAATTCCTCTAAACCCATATTTGAATGGACTACATTTTCAGCTAGGGTAAATTAGTGTAGCTATTTAAAGATTTTGTTTTGAAGCTGTTTGTCCCTGTTGAGACTTGATTTCCAGCTCTTCAATGCGGACTATTTTATATGGACACTGTTTTCCATTTTGTATATATCTGCCTGTTGTGAAATAATTAATTCCAGTTTCTGCTGTTTTCTGCCTGTGGCCCATAACAGTTTAGTCTCCTGGGACAGAAATGCTTTAGTCCAGCTCAAGTTACTGGGCTCAATGTAGGGGTATTTGGATAACATTTAATACCCTGGTACACACAGGACGTCAGACAGATTCTTTCTGTCCATACTGATTCTTTCTGTCTATGAAACTACAACATATGTCAATTAGAAAAGAAATGGAGAAACCAGAAATATGTTTATTTTAAAAAACTAAAGATTGCTAAACTTGGAACTTTCTCTGTTTTAGAGGCAGAGAAGATGTTTTACAGAGTTGAGAAGGATTATTTAGGTTTTGCCTGGAATACATTTGAATATATTCCATACATAGTTGCAGCAATGGTATAATGAAAGTTGGGTGAAATCCCTACTTTTCCTTTCACAGCATCCACACATCCACTCTCCAGGTACCCCAAACACATAATCCCACATTGCTCCTTTTTTGATGTCCTCATCCACACATACTTAATATTGCAGGATAGCGCACCAGCTCACCACTCCAGGACATCCCTTCCATATACACCACTGCTCCTATGGCTTATATAACATACACACCTATGCACTGATTGCTCCTAGAACCCATATACACCACTCTCCTAGTCAGCAAACCTACACACCCACTACTCCTGAAAGGATCACACGTCCAAAATCACACAGACACCCCATTTAAATCCCACCCACATTACCAAATACCCTTCATCTTAGGAGGGTTCCTTCTGACTCACATCTACTACTCCAGGGGCCTGTATGCACATAAATGACATTTGTAGCCCTCTTGGAGTTTTCTCCATAAACACTCACTCCACAAAATGGAGTACTCTGCAGATAAAGGAATGGTGGAGAGGGACTCACTGACAAGAGTAGTTCCCCACATGAAACATGCCATACCAAGGATTCATTGCTATCACCTTTCTTACCACTTATCCACAGCCCAGGTGGTGAACCCTTTAACGATCTTCATAACTGTCCTGTGCCCACAGGAAGAGGTAAAGATTGAG
The DNA here is from genome assembly GCF_965140285.1 of Lepidochelys kempii. Classification (NCBI taxonomy): domain Eukaryota; kingdom Metazoa; phylum Chordata; order Testudines; family Cheloniidae; genus Lepidochelys; species Lepidochelys kempii. Next base: position 86,185,795 of record NC_136380.1, read on the forward strand.
GCAGGATCTTCACTTTTGCTCCCTTCAGGACTGAGGGAGGGTGGAAACAAGTAGGTTCTTCTTTCCCTTTTCCCAGGGTCCAGTCTTCACTCCTCCTCTCAAGAGGCCTTGTGGAGGGAAAGAAACCATGATCAGGAAGCATGGGAGCAGTGAGGATCTTCATTTCACTCTTTACCAATGCCTATAGTAGGGGAATGTGGTTAAGTCAGTGGGAGTCAGATATCCCCTGCTGGAAGTTTTCCTTCCCCTTATGGAAGTGCACTGAGTTCATCTACATATGAAATGTCTGGCTGGAAATGAGAAACTGCCTATAAAGACACTTTTCCCAATTATTTTTTCTGGGGTGGGGGAACAGAGGAAGGAAGATAATCTATGCAAACAAAAATTGAAGCAGGGGGTATATTTCCCTTATCCCTCTACTGGATATTTGTCCTTATGTTCAACAGGAGATTTAGCTGAGTAAGGACAGCCACTTTTGGAATCCAGAGATGTAATTTAGCTTTCCTTCTGTACAGCAAGTTCAACTCCCATTTATTTGTTCCTAAATTGTTTGTTTCATCTCATATCCATTTTCTTGTTGCTAATTTGTAGCTTTAAGTGATATTCCACTCACAGAAATCTCAAATCTCTTTATTTGCCTCCAACCCCTCATTTTGTTTATATGCATGCATTTAAAATGCCTTTTGCAAGATAATGATCATCCAACAAAGATCTTTTAATCCCTTAGATGCAGAAAAGGGCTATTTGTATAAGCTTCTATTTCAATAGGCTGATTTTCATTGCCCTTTTAACTTGGGAATGATCACTAAATTCTAAGACCAGAGCTTGGTGAAATGCTTGTGAACCAATTGGGATTCCTGAAAGCTAACCCTGGAGTTATCCACCTCACCTTGTTCATATTGATTAAATTGCTTTAAGTTTTTCATTGTGACCACTGAAAGTGCACTGCAACCTAACAGACTCAGAATATTTGGTTTTGTGATTGAATGAAGTACTCCTCAAAATGGAAGACTGGTAGTTCTGGGAAGAGTGGGGCATTCAAGTTCTGTGCAAGCTTCCTCCCACAACTACTTCAGGGCCTGACCTGTAGCCTCTCTGATATTTCACTCCTGAGCTGTCTTGAACAGCATCTGACAATCATGTTGAATTATTGTCAAATTGTTCAGGGGTTTATGAACTGGAGGAAGGAGTGAAATGAGATAGTCACAAAACTAAATTTCACTTGTGACCTCACCACTATCTATTTTTATTGTATCCACTGAATTAATTTACTGACCGCCATCTGTATGCTAAGTATTTTACAACATAAACCATTAAGGAATGTGTTAGGTTTCAAATAAGAGCTATTATTGTAGTAATCTACTCTGATTCAAAATATTTTATACTGTCAAAGCTTCCATAAGCTTCAGTAGGTGCTATAATTAATTCACAGATTCATTTATTTACATGCTGACACTACTTTGCAATAAGATAATGCCTATTCAAAACTTTTGGGCACTTCTGACAATCTCTTAGAAACACACTAATAAATCAACAGACCTAGCAATTACCATCAGATCAAATACTCTGACCACAAGATACGCTCATAGACTATAAGGCTAGAAGGTACTGTCATGATCTAGTCTGACATACTGCACATTGCAGGCCACAGAACTTAGCCATAGACCCATAACCTCTGGCTAAGTTACTGAAGTCCTTAAATCATGATTAAAATACTTCAAGTTACAGAGAATCCACCATGTACATGAGTTTAAACCTGCAAATGATCTGAGCCCCATGCTGTAGAAGAAGCCCCCCCCCCAAAAAAAACAAAACAAACCAAACCAAAACAAACAAACAAACAAAAAAACCCAAAACCTCTAGGTCTGCCAATCTGACCCAGGGGAAAATTCCTTCCTGACCCCAGAAATAGTGATCAGTAAGAGCCTGAGCATGGGGGCAAAACCCACCAGCCAGACACCTGGGAAAGAATGCAAAGCAAAGTTAGCAAGAGTCAGGCTATGAGCAAAAGGCAGGCACTGTTACAAAGAGAGGCCTGCTTGCTGGTTCACCATCTGATACAGGAACTTGGGAAGAACAGGGCCGGCATGACCAAACCACAAGCGCTACTCTGCACAGGATGCTTGCGTAAACACATTCCAGAAGGGTCGTGCCAGATCACCCTTATACCAAAGTATGGTATAAACAGACTCTGAAGATGATACAGGGACACATAGGCCCCTTCTAAAGATAAGGTCAGGATGATAGGGTGATGCGTAGAGATGTTCTGATTGAACCAACACGTACAAGGTAAAGGGTGGTAACTAACCACATCAGAGGGGCAACACGTAAGTTGTTTGTATCAGTGTATAAGAGAGGGTGTCTTTGTCTGTCTGAGTGGGGAGCAGAAAGTCCCACTGCTCACTGAGCTGGTCCATTGTAATCGCCATACATTCTTAGTGGTGCTATAATCTCAGGATACTAAGACTGTGCTTCGTTAACAATAAACATGGCCAACTGCCTTTGCAATGAACCAAGTCTGTGGTCTTCTTGGGCATTTCGATCAAAGTCTGCAGTATGGGATCTCTGAACAGAGCCAGTGCAGCATGCTGAGAGAACACACGCAAAGCCAAAAACTGACAACAAAGGTCAACATACTGCCTGCAACCCCATCTCTTATGCCAGTGGAATACCTCTACTGACTGGTAACTGTGGCAGTGTCTCAAAGTTATTGATGAGCACCAAGGCACAGAATGTTTCAATATTTATGAAGATTCCTTAGGGTGCCATCTGCAATGCCAGTAGACAGAGAAGAAAGGCTAAGAAAAGCTATTACACTGTATGATTTGTGGCCATAATCAGCTGCTGGTAAATGACATTGTGATTAAAATCCTCAGAGTGTTATGTTAAGAGGCCAGCTATCTTGATAAAGGGTTGCTATGCAATGTTATGATATGAACTTTACTCCTAAAGTGTGTAATTGTGGTGGAATGCTTAGAAATCAAACAGATTAAAATTGAGAACAAATATTTTCTCATTGTACTCTCAATTTTTATTCTGTCTTGAAGTTTTGTTCATGTTCCTGATACTGTTTCTTGTTGAGAGTACAGGATTATAATAATAGAATTGTAAGACTGGAAGAGACCTTGAGAGGTCATCTAGTTCAGTCCCCTGCACTCATGACAGGATTAAGTATGTAAGTAACAGACATACCCTGTCCTTGTTTTTTTTCATGCTTTTAATGTTTTATAGAATGTTTTCTTGTTTCTCTGTTTCTAACTAGTTTAAACTCATTTTGTGCCTTGGCCTTTCCAATCTTGTCCCTACATAGTTGTGTTATTTGTTTATATTCATCCTTTGTAATTTGACCTACTTTCCACTTTTTGTAGGACTCTTTGTGTGTGTGTGTTTCAGATCATTAAAAATCTCCTGGTTAAGCCAGGGTGGTCTCTTGCCATACTGTGTATATGTCCTTACAAGCCTCCAGCTTTCATCCAGACCACATTGCATGATCCAATGTCTACAGCCAAGCTCTAATATACAACCGCATTTGCTCCAGTCCCTCAGAAAGAGACAAACACCGATAGATCTCTATCAAGCATTCTTAAAACTACAATACCCACCTGCTGAAGTGAAGAAACAGATTGACAGACCAGAAGAGTACCAAGAAGTCACCTACTACAGGACAGGCCCAACAAAGAAAGTAACAGAACACCACTAGCCATCACCTTCAGCCCACAACTAAATCCTCTCCAGTGCATCATCAAGGATCTACAACCTATCATGAAGGATGATCCTTCACTATCACAGATCTTGGGAGACAGGCCAGTCCTCACTTACAGACAGCCCCCCAACCTGAAGCAAATACTCACCAGTAAACACACACCACATGACAAAACCACTAATCCAGGAACCTATCCTTGCAACAAAGCCCGTTGCCAACTCTGTCCACATATCTGTTTAAGGGACACCATCATAGGACCCAATCACATAAGCCACATCATCAGGGGCTCGTTCACCTGCACATCTACCAATGTGATATATGACATCATGCGCCAACAGTGCCCCTCTGTCATGTACATTGGCCGAACCAAACAGTCTCTATGCAAAAGAATAAATGGACACAAATCAGACATCAAGAATTATAACATTCAAAAGCCAGTCGGAGAAGACTTCAGCCTCCCTGGACAGTCAATTACAGACCTAAAAGTTGCAATTCTTCAACAAAAAAACCTCAAACATACTCCAACAAGAAACTGCAGAACTGGAATTAATTTGCAATCTGGACACCATTAAATTAGGCTTGAATAAAGACTGGGAGTGGATGAGTCATTACACAAACAAAAAATTATTTCCCCATGCTAATTTTCCCCCTACTGTTACTCACACCTTCTTGTCAACTGTTTGAAATGGGCGATCCTGATTATCACTACAAAAGTTGTTTTTCTCCTGCTGATAATAGCCCACATTAATTGATTAGTCTCGTTAGAGTTGGTGTGGCAACCCCCATTTTTTCATGTTCTCTGTGTATATATCTTCCTACTGTATTTTCCACTGCATGCATCTGATGAAGTGGGTTTTAGCCCACGAAAGCTTATTCCCAAATAAATTTGTTCATCTCTAAGGTGCCACAAAGACTCTTTGTTCTTTTTGCTCATACAGACTAACATGGCTACCACTTTGAAACCTGTCACAGTGAGACAGTTTGCTCTCGTGCCCTTAATAATGTCTGTTTGAAAAACTTCCAACTCTCTTATAATGTTTTTCCCCTTATATTGCTTCCCATGGGATCTTACCTACCAACTCCCTGATTTTGCTAAATTCTGCCCTCCATTACCTTTATTTAAAGTCCATTAAACTTTATTTAAAGTCCATTACCTTTATTCTGCTTTTTCCCCTCCTATCATTCCTTAGAATAATGAAGTCTACCATTTTATGATCGCTTTCACCTAAAATGACTTTCGCATTCAAATTCTCAATCAGTTCCTCCCTATTTGTCAAGATCAATCTAGAACAGCCTCTCCCCTAGTAGCTTTCTCCACCTTCTGAACTAAAAAAAATAGAGGTTGTTAAATAAATAAATTAGAGATTTTTAAAATAAATACCTGGTTAATATTAATATTTAATCTTGGTTAATATTAAATTGGTTAATATTAAACTGGTTAATATTTTCCCTTTAAAAGTATAACATGCAGCTTCCCTCTTTAATGAGTTTAATCCATATGTCTTCCAGTTGTATGCTTTTATTTTGTTAGTCTGAAGTTTTCCAGACAGTGTTTAAAAATCTGACTTTATTGTTCTTCTGTTGCTAAATTAATTAACTCTCCTCAATGTTTTTTGTTTTTTGTTTTTAATGAAACAACTCAACAAACCCAAATTTCTTTATTTAATCAGTGCTTACCTGCATGCTGGTAACCCAAGTTTATGAACTATGTGTTTTTCCTCTGCAGTGCAAAGCATTTATATAGTACCATTTGCTTACCATTAATTTCAGCTTCAGCAGCAACAGGCCCAAAGTGTTCAAATCTGAATCTGGATTTCAAGTCTAGGGACCAGTATAGGTGTTCTGAATGTACTGATTCTCAGTACAGAAGTCATCCTTCTTACAGATTTGAGTCATTTCTTACATATTTGGGGCCTTTTAATTTCCAGAGGTGCTGAAAGTGTAACTCTGTAAGGAAAGGTAAGCACAAAACCTATGCTGTAGCTAGGCTGGGTTAACAGATGTCCTGGAAATTGATATCCTCATTTGAGCATAGTCAGCTGATATTTATAAGTCATTCCTATGAATAACTTCCATAATTCCAAATAATCAAGATTTTAGCATGTGATGCCATACCTGGAATTATCAGTTGAAAGGTTGATGCACCTAATAATAATGGAAGAAGGTAATTAGACAATGTATCTGCAAGAGGCAACTAGCACCACTGTGTTATGAATTATCTATTTGTATTGCAGTAATGTGATCAAAGCCCTGCTGTTGTAGGCACTGGTCAAACATCTAGGAAATGAGTATTCCAGACCCCAAGAGTTTACAGATTGAACGAACAGACAGACGAGATGTGTGAGACAAACAGGTGGGCAGGAGGGCAACAGTAGCAGAATATTTTAGGACAGAGTAGCCAGGTGCACAAATCAAAGGTACATTAAACCAGTGAGTACCAGTAGTCACAGTAATCCCAATTTGCCACCTGTTTAGCTATTATTGGATTACAATTTCCTATAACTTTATGGCAATGGTGAGGTTTTTTTAAGGTAGGATTTGGAATGGGATGAGGTGGTGGCTTTACATATTTTGCTGATGGTTTTTTTTTTTTTTGCATCATGTTTGATGCAGCATGGGAGGAAGAGCAAAGGTGCTTGTGTTCAGGAAATATCCATACCACGATTAACCAACTTGATCATATTTCTCTGGAATGTAACTTCCTTTGCATTTTCCTCTTCCCCTTTTAATGCCTTGTCTTTTCTATGAATTAGTTCCGTGATCATGAATATGAGATTAATAATTCTGAGTTTGAACCTTGAAGCTGTGTATAATTCTAACAGGAGCCATGCCAATTTAACTGTGTGGCAATAACCCTCACACCCACCTGAGCTGAGCCTTGGCTCTGAAATTTGATGTATTCATGAAACTCTGAGCAGGTTCACAAAAAGTCAATGAATATGGGCTGAGGTTGTCCACATACAGCTAGACTGTGGCCACTGCCTGTATCGATGTTACAATGCTGTAAATTTAGAATGACTCCAATGGCTTCAGTGACATTAATTTAGATTTTAAACCAGTGTAATTTGAGACCAGAATTTTGAAATGTACCACCACAATGCAAGGGGGTGTGAATGTGTGTGTGTGCGCAAATATATATGTACACAACAGACTTCTATTTCTGTGAATTTTAATTGAAGTAGCTGAGATGCAAAGAATTCATCTCAATAATCAAGCATAAAAAACAGTGAGATGATGATATACTCACACTTATAAACATTATACGTACTATTACAAATGTCTTCTTTCTGTGTCATGAATTGTCTCTAACAGCAGACTATGAAAACAGTGTGGCTTTTGTATATACCTTATTTCTCTTGGATTGTAAAGAAAAAGATGTCTACATGTCCTTCCAGCATTTTTTTTCCTTTTGTAAATATGCAATTCAAAAATCTGTCTTAGGAATTTGCTCAGAATGTTGGTGATCTGGTGACAATGATTTAAAATATATGAAAGTTTGCAATATCAATTACAAAGGAAAGAAAGAGGCAGTTGACATTTCCCGCCCCCCTTCATCTTGTGGATAAAAGTACAATATATGCTAGTGTGCGTTTTGCAAACCAGCAACGTGTAAAATTGCTTTGTGTTGATCTATATAATGTGATGAAACAAGCTTAGTGTTTTTATAATTGATCATTGAGGTGAATTCCTTATCTCTCAGCAACTTCAAGTAAAATTCACTATTAGAAGTAGACGTCTGTTGTAATTAATGTAGAAGGAAATGTTACTGAGAATGAACATTTTAATGTAGGAAGTTTCTGAAAAATCTATATATACAAATTCAGTGTATTCATATTCTAATTCCCAGGAACGTCAAATGCTTGTACTTACATTTAAGCCTTATTATCCCTTATTTATATCAAATTACACAAACATTTGGGCTTGTTACACATGGATAAGAACATATTTCTACTAACATTTTATTTAGAATGTCTTTTAGCCATTGCATGATAGTACATGCAGAACAATATATTTTCCCACACAGTGAAAACCCTAGTTTCACAAATGATAAATTGTAGCTCCTGAGAAAAAAATGTAGGTAGTCAGGATATATCAGTAATATTTATTTGCTTGTAAAAAATTTATTATAAGATGCTGGTGCTGATAACCAGTATGATAGAACTAGCCTGGAATTAGTTACTTGAACTGATGATATCTTTTACTGGATTGATAAAAAACATTGAAAGAAGAAATTGGAGTCTTAAACAAGTTCTAAAAGGACTGAGTTGCACTCTGTTGGGTTCAATCACACCATATCACTTTATTTCAAATAAAAGCCAGCATGAAGTGCTCTATTAGGACACAGCATGATCTGACTTAGTGTTGTACAACATCTCAGAAATAGGATTTTAAGAAGTGCTTTCATTCATGGTAAGTACTCATGATCATGATGTCTTCTCGAGCAAAATTGTTGTGTTTTTTTATGATACGGGTCAAATACTAAAAAATATATTCACTAATAGCATGTAAATTACAAGGTAGACGCATTCTTGTGAATTAAAAAAAAATGTAGTGCTATGCAATTGTACAGGATCTGAGAAGGGGGCAAAACAAAACTAACAAAAATGTATCCCCTTTAGGAAGGCCTCCAAACTGACATCAGCTGGCAGAGTTCCTAGTTCTCTTACTGTTCTAGAAAGCAGGTAGGTTTCTCATTTTCCCATAGGCATCAGGTCAGGGAAGAGCAAACTACCAGGGACTTGTCTACCCTAGGGTATTTAATCTGTAGATTTTGTGCTACAGTTTAAATACCCTGGGGTAGACAAGGTATTAGGTAATGCACAGTATGCAAACTGCAGTAATAGTTGCACATGGGATGCTGGGCCCTCTATGAATGCAGAGCATTGTGTACACATGGCAGTAGCCTGCTGTACACTGGGGGTATCCCATACTGCTTTGCTTTACAGCTAAGCAGTGTGCATTCCGGGATTTTTTTTTTCTTTCTGTGCATTGTGAGATGCATAGCAGGACCCAGGCTACTTCAAATGTTTGTTTTTTTTAAATCCCATCATTCATCTGTCTCTGCCCTGTTCTTCCTTTAAGGGTGGGCTAGTGTCTTTTTCAAATTGCTGTTGGGCTAGCATGGACCCAGCAATGATCCATGCTGCTGTACCACAATGTTAAAGATGCAAAAGTTGCTTGGACTGTATTTCAGCATACAAAGTCAGAGGAATTAGGAATTTAGGGAATCAGGCTTGGGACTTCATCTACCACATCACTGAGAAGATATGGCAGCAGCAGTAGGTCCTCCAGTAGCAGAAAAGTTCAACAGCAACAGAACCAGGACTCAGACATGGAAGAAGAGGAAGATGCTGAACAACTGATAGTAGACAACTGGCTCCTGAAGCAGCTTCACAGCATGAAGAAGCATGTCTGGGCTCAGGAGACCAGCAGGAGAATTGTTCGGTAGATCTGGAATGACAAGCAGTAGTGAGAGAATTTCAGGATGAGAAGGTTACCTTTTGGAGATATATATTATACTAACCCTAAACCTACAGCAGCAGCATACCAACAAGCAGTGTCCCATGCCCATAGGTTAGTGGGTCACAACTGGAAGCTGGCTATCCCTTAATGCTATGGGTCCATTGCAAACAATTTGGCTTGGGGATATCTACCCAGGGAGGCGGGGATAGGGAGGATTGTCTTGCAGGTGTGTGATCCCATGGAAAAGGTAGTGTTGCATAGGGATATAAAGCTTGGTGATGGTCAGGAGATTACTGATGACTTTGCATTCAAGAGGCTCCCAAACTGTATTAGGGCAATTGATGGCCCCATATGCTTATTATTCCATCCACCCCCCGCCCCATCAGGCTTCAGAATTTAGAAACAGAATGGAATATTTTTTCAGGGTAATTCAATGGCTTGCCATCCACCACGACAGGATTACAGACATGCTAAGTGGTCTACAAGGATCCACGATGCTAGGATCTTTCAGAACTCTATTTACCTTACCTTATCTTTCAGAACTCTATTTACCTTAATGGAGAAAGGACTGTTTGCCCCCCAGAACACTATGCACATCAACAGTGTGAGCATTGCTCTGGTTCCCCAGGGAGACCCGGGTAATGAAGCTATTCACAGGCTGCTTGGACAGAAGGAAAGAACTGTTTAACTATCACCTCAGTAGCTGGAGAATGGTAGTGGAGAGTGCATTAGCCATTTGAAGGGAGATGACACTGTTTGTGGAATAGGATAGAAGCAGCATTAAAAAATATAGCAAAGATTATAGCGACATGTTGTCTTGCCAATATTTGTGAGAGTTAGGGAGAAAGCCTTACGAATGTGTGGGAGGCTGAGCTGAAGAGACTTTCTCAGCAGATTGAACAGCGACCAAGGTGTCCAATGCAAAATGCAAACAGCCAGAGTAATAGTGTCTGGGATACCTTTTGCTCTTATTATGAGTCTCAGGCCTGAAATTGTGCAGCTATGCAGCCAGTTATTAACCCATGAAAGGGGGAAATGTTGTGGCAATCCTACTGTACCTTGTGTCCTTGCTTACATGTGTTTGTAAAATCCTATGAATTGTGAAAACTTTATTTTATGTGTAAAAATGAAATGTCAGCTCCTTGTGAATGAAATTATAAAGGTTTTTATTGTTAATCTATTATGTAACAAACAGAAATGAACCTTCAACTAAAACAAAAATGAAACAGTGGCTTTTAATTATTAAACTATATTAAAAAAATCTATTAGCTAGTGTCAAGGTTCCTCCCCCACTCTGAACTCTAGGGTACAGATGTGGGGACCTGCATGAAAAACCTCCTAAGCTTATCTTTACCAGCTTAGGTCAAAACTTCCCCAAGGTACAAAATATTCCACCTGTTGTCCTTGGATTGGCCGCTACCACCACCAAACTAATACTGGTTACTGGGGAAGAGCTGTTTGGACGCGTCTTTCCCCCCAAAATACTTCCCAAAACCTTGCACCCCACTTCCTGGACAAGGTTTGGTAAAAAGCCTCACCAATTTGCCTAGGTGACTACAGACCCAGACCCTTGGATCTTAAGAACAATGACCAATCCTCCCAACACTTGCACCCCCCCTTTCCTGGGAAATGTTGGATAAAAAGCCTCACCAATTTGCATAGGTGACCACAGACCCAAACCCTTGGATCTGAGAACAATGAAAAAGCATTCAGTTTTCTTACAAGAAGACTTTTAATAAAAATAGGAGTAAATAGAAATAAAGAAATCTCCCCTGTAAAATCAGGATGGTAGATATCTTACAGGGTAATTAGGTTCAAAAAACATAGAGAACCCCTCTAGGCAAAACCTTAAGTTACAAAAAAGATACACAGACAGAAATAGTTATTCTATTCAGCACAATTCTTTTCTCAGCCATTTAAAGAAATCATAATCTAACACATACCTAGCTAGATCACTTACTAAAAGTTCTAAGACTCCATTCCTGGTCTATCCCCGGCAGAAACCAGCATATAGACAGACCCACAGACCCTTTGTTTCTCTTCCTCCTCCCAGCTTTTGAAAGTATCTTGTCTCCTCATTGGTCATTTTGGTCAGGTGCCAGCGAGGTTACCTTTAGCTTCTTAACCCTTTACAGGTGAGAGGAGCTTTCCCCTGGCCAGGAGGGATTTCAAAGGGGTTTACCCTTCCCTTTATATTTATGACAGCTAGCTACACAGAAACCTTTCATTAAACCATCAGAGAAACAAAACATTAAAGTGCAGCTGTCCTGGAGAAGGGATGAGGCTTAAAGTCACAGGTGAGTATATTTCTTGGCTCTGCTTCTTCTGGTTGGTAGAACTTCTGATGTGGAGTCCCATGGCTCAAAGTTACCAGAGATGATATAGGGCTCAAATGACCTGGGGTCCCAGGTACAACTGTTTTCAGTACCCTGGCTTGGGGTCCGGGAAGGGAATGGCCTCTGGGAACAGTGGTGTGTTGGTACAGTGGGGAGGAATTCTTCTCCCCAGTAGCCTGTATTGTCCAAAGGGTGGATAACGTGGTCTGGGTGTTCATTTGCAGTACTGCATTGCCTGCTGCCATAGTAGTAACGTGTCCTGCAACAGGGCATTTTGGCTCTGTATTACCTCCAGGAGGTGCCTCTGCATCTCCCTGTCTTTTTCTGTACTGTCTTTGGCCATGGCAGTGCTTTCCCTGGCAACTGCCACACAATCCTTTGCCACTGTAAGGATCCCCCTGAAAATCTTTTTGTCAGATAACCTTTTGGTACTCAGATACTGTTTCCATCTCTCTGCATTTGCGGGGGGGGGGGGGGGGTGGACTCTGTAATGATGTCTGAGAACGTTTCATGAGACTTCTCTTTTCTCCCTCTCTGGTTTGCCAGTCACTCAGCTGCAGGCGTAGCCCCATTTCTTGAGGATCTGGCCAGTGAAGTGCCATAGTTTTTGGGAACCTCTGAGATGGTAAGTAGTGTGGCCACTGGTATTTTTGTCTATGCAGTATATGCTGTTTGGCTTTGTGTTGTGTGTGGGGCAGAGTGGATGGAGGAGGTTGGGAATTATGTTCCTGTTCTGGCTTTGCAGTTTTGCTATGCATTGGAGGTGCTTATATGGTGCCAGAGTGGTTATTCATGTGATAGTGGGGTGAGTGGGATAGTAATCCTTTCAACATCCCATTTAGGCTGTCCTGACTTTGGATGACATTACACTCAGGAGGGTGTCTACGAGGCAGAGAATGGACTTCTTCAAAAAGGCAAAGAGCAAACCAGATATGCTGTGAAGTTATTCACCTGGGTTCCTCCAGAAGTGCTGCAGGAGTGCAAGGAGATCGTGAACTATACTGGGGTTTGGGGAGGGAAATGGCCATGCCCATTTCCCTCCCCATTGGCCCATAATCTCCAAAGAAAAACTGAGCAAATTTTCAGCCTTTAGATTTTGCTTTATCTCCCTTGCAGACATGGTGAACGTGCAGAATAAAACTTGTTTCAGAGTAGCAGCTGTGTTGGTCTGTATTCACAAAAAGAAAAGGAGTACTTGCGAATATAGACTTAGTCTCTAAGGTGCCACAAGTACTCCTTTGCTTTTTGCAGAATAAATCTGATAGGTTTCTGCAGTGATTGCCTGAAGCATTCACTGTTACTAGTTTGTAAGAATGCATGTTAAAGGGCATTTACTGGGGAGCTATACCCTTCGAAACTTTATGGACATGCAGTGTCAATATCTACCTCATGTTAAGTGAGAGCACTAAACAAACTTCTTTTCCTGGAACCACTATCTCAATAAACTCTTGCATTTCACACAAAAGAATATTTTCCTCATTTGAATCAGCCATGGGGACTGGCCGGGGGTGGAGGGGGGAGAGGTAGGGGGGAGCAGTGGCTGTAGCATGATGCTGGCCACCATTTTGAACTGGGAAACAAGCTTGGGACAAGAGCACTTTCACCATGCAGAACACCTAATAGAAGTGGAAAGGCAAATAGGTATATGGGCATGTGCCTTCCATGAAGTGGGCCTGAAAATGGTTGGTTAAAGTCAGAGCTTTAGCATCAGAGGGAGGCTGATTGCCTGGCCTGAGTAACCTCCATTTTGGAAAGGGGTAGTGGGAGTGGGATGGGGACAAACGAACAACACAGGCTGAGGAAGGAAGGGATGAGAGACCTAAGTCTCAGAAAGGATTCTAGCTGACATCCATCTTCAATGGCTGCAGCCCAGGGGAGAGAAGAGAAGAGAAGAGAAGCTAGCATGGCAGCATAGCTTATAAAATAATAAATAGTAAAATATTTTTTTAAAAATAAAATAATCTTACATTATAACATTCCCTCCATAGGATCAGCCTCCTTGGTCCCAGTCTGAGTTGGAAATTGGACTGGGAGCTGCAGGTCATGAATTGAGCTTAACTTCTACTTGGCCATTATCAGGATCCTGAGTCCCAAGAGATTCTGGATTTTTGAGGAGATCTCTTCACTGGTCTCCTCATGCTCATCCTCCAATTATTCTTGATGGCCATCTTCGGGCGGGGGGGGGGGAGTGGGCTGCACCAGCTTCCTGGGTTGGTAGTCAGGCACTTATGTAAAATTTCTATACAGCTCCTCAAAAAATGGACAGATTACATGTCCCCTGCTAGAATTTTTCTTGTTGTCCCTGGTTTTAATGGAGGTGCACCTGAGCTGTTTGATCTTTATCTGGGACTGTTCAGCCTCCCAGTAATGGCTTCTCACAGATATCTTTCTAGAAATGCCCACAAAAAAGTCTTTCTTCCAATGGTTGGACACAAGAGCTTCCCTCAGTGATGTTTCTCCTGAGATGGCGATGAGATCCATGGTCATGGTCTAAGCAACTGCTTGAGGTACGTTTTAGGGCTTCTGGAGTATTATTGCAGATTTTGTTATAAACTGGAATCCTGGAGTGAACAGGCAAAATGTGGCTGTTCACCAGCTTATAAACAGAGGATGGGACATCCAGTCAATTTGACCACACAGCTAGGGACAGGTCAATAATGGTCAGCTGCACAGCAGTGTGGGATAGGCATTGGGAGACTGCCAAAATAGTTTGCAGCAGCATTGCATGGACACAAACAATTGACCGGACTAACTCACTACAAAGCAGAGCTAGTTCACTTTGAAAGAAGTTCCTGATAAATGTGGAGTCAGTGCCCTACAATTAATTGCATTGTGCACCCACAAGCATTTTCAAACTGTATGAACTCAATTTAGTGTGGTTTAAACTTGTGTAGGCAAGCCCATAGTTTATAAAGCCCTTATCTCAGAGACCTGAGTCAGAGCCACCAAACTATCATCAGAAATAAAATCTCTAATGCCCAGCTAGTGTCCTGGATCCTGAGCATGGCCTGCAACCTATAGCAGCCGGAGTGGCTTATAGCCCCTTCTCTCCTTTTGGTCAGCTTCCCTGTTTGTACAGTCCAGCACCAGGACTGGCCCTGATCTTCTTCATGGGCCCATTCTTCCCCAGAGGGCAATATTTGTCAGAAACTCCAGAAGGTGGAGTGATTTTTGTTTTGCCTGGTCTTTTGTACTAGATTTCCCTGTGTGAATGATAAGGCCCATAAAGCAAATAAATCCATGGTTTTCTTTTTCCTTGTGTAACTACAGGAAAAATCAGTCAGTAAGCAGGCATTAATATGTGATATTCATGGTCCAGTAAGCTGGGCAGAAAGATAGAACATTGAGAAAGAGAGCAATTTCCTTGACCAATTCTTTTTTTTTTTCTTACCTCAAGGTATTTGTGCTTGTATTAAAACATGTGCATTACTTGGATTCTTCTACTGGACCTTGTAGTGAAATGATGAGCTTAGGTTTATGACCTCATGATCAGCTGCCACAGAAATAAATGTGCTATCACAAATTCAGTATCATTATGATTTGACCACAGGATTTCAGAGGAAGACCAGATATGCTGGGAGAGGTCAGGCTTTTCGGCAAACCTCTCCACTACTTTGAAAATACTGTGAAAGCATTCATTAAAACAAATGAAATGGAAGTAGATTTGCCTTTCTAATATGACATTTGCCATTTCCCCCACCAATATTCCAAGAGAATTCTCCAGGGACTAGTTCATGTGACTTAATTATATCATTTTTAAAACACAGCTTTCATATTTTGAAAAATTTGACTATTTTATTCATAAGGCATATCAGTGTTTTTTATTGCCACAGCACACTTGGGGCAATACAATAGCACTTTTTAAAGTGCATTTCAGGTGACACGTTTCCATTGGATGTTCACTGTAATCAGCACCGTCAGATAGTATGTCATGTATCATATTGATCAAAATGAGGCAAAACCTGAACATATTAATATGACACTGCACCAAGGTCTATCAAGGCCACAACTCGTACATAATTGTGCACATCACACCACAACAGAGAGACTGAAAAATTTTAAAAGATACAGAAGATGGCAGCAAACATAATGGGTCTCGGGAAACTGTAACTATGAAAACAGAGAAGTAAAATTAGGTTTATATTCATCAGGAAAAATGACTTAGAACAGGTATGATTGATGTATATAAAATTAGGAAGGACATAGAAAAAGGGAATGCCATGAAATGGTTCCACTGGGTGATTAGCTCAAGAACAAGAAAGTAAAGCCTTAAAGCTGAGAAAGTAGTAGGCAATGAGTACTGAAGAAACGTTCTGTACATATAATACGAGCGTGTGGAGTGGATGAACAGATAAATCTGCAGATATAAATGAGCAAACAACCAAAGACTTCATTAAGAAATGCCTGAGTTTGAGTCAATGGTGAGTCAACGGCGTCTACGTAGCACACAGAACATGCATTATAATTTCCACAGAATAAATCTTCTGCCTAAAAAATGAAAATCCTTGGAAGTGTGAAAGTCTGAAAAATAATAGATAAGGGATGCAGCCACTTTTTATTTAAAATGAGCACTAATGCCTAGGTTTCTCTCTCTCTCTCTCTCTCTCTCGCTCTCACAGACACACAGACACACACACACCTGGGCTGAGATGGCATGCACATTTTCTGGAGATTTAGTATATCCCTAGAGAATTGAGGCAGTTTCTGGAGGGGCACAGTGTTTCAAAATACGGTTTATAAATTTAGAGCTAACTTTATCTTTAACTATGGAACAACTACTGTTGGCCCAAAATGGGTAGATGGATAATATAGAAAAATGTTAAACACATTCAGGGCAAGACACATTGCCGGGTACCAGTTTTATTCTCATATGATTCAGTCTACCTCATATGCTCCTTTCCTATATTCAGCTTAGAAGGAATGTCAGAGTGATATCTTAAATAATTGAAAGCAAAGGGTTTTGGAGTACAGGGGGGAATCTGAACACAAATTTCACTACAGAAACATAAAAGAAATTTTAAAAAATTCTGCTTGCCTGTTTGAAAACTTGCACAACAATCTGTTGCTATGTTTGTTGCATAATGCTAAACCATCCCAGGGTTTGGAGATAATTCTTTCCATAGGCAAAATCAGTATGATACAATCATTTGTAAGAGTGGGGTAAGGATGAAGTAAGAAGTAGTCAGCCTTATCCTGACCTCACTGACTTAAGGACTTAGTTCCCATTGTTTCCAACTAAAGTAGACTGAGTTGTGCTTAATGCACAATAAAGTAAATGGAACGTAAGCATATGTTTAAATGGTTTGATGAATTGGGGCCTTAAGCTTCTTTTAAGATGTGTTCAGCACCATGGAGGACTGGGAGCTAATTCTGAAGTACATGACAAGTTAGATCTTAAAGACAATTAAAAATATCTTTTCAAATGTCCCCATCCTTGTCTTGTACCTCCCAGTGCCCATAAAGGTTTATTTCATTGCATTTTTCTTTTATCTTGGAAAGCTTTCCCTCTCTCTGTCCATTTGTCGGAAATTTCTCATCACTTTTAATGGCCACTGATGCAATTTAGTAGTAAGGTGGATAACATTTTTAATGCATGTTGTTACAGCTTATGCCACTTCTATAGAGACACAAATCAAAATGCAGCCCTGTGAAATCTCCCTATACTGAAATGAAGAGCTGATACCGGCAGCGCTACTTCTTCATAGTATATGTGCAACGTACCTCAATCCACTAGTTGGATTATTAGTTTCGCTGGCCCAGAGCAGGTATTGATGGACAGCATGACATGAACACTGATCCATGCCCCAATCCACCCAGGAGCACTGCCAGGGCCTAGCTGATGCCAAGCTCTGGAAAGATAGAGCTGGTTTTCATATATCAGTCTCCTTTCACTCTTTGATGTATCTAAAATGAACAATTCATGAAAATAAAAGCATACCAGTCTACTTTGGTGTAATATACAGTACATGCTAAGATCATGCAATTTATTACTATGTTAAACTGACTTAATCTGAGAAAAAAATATCAATATTTTAAAAGCTCATACTTTTGTAAAACAAGCTTCGGAGCAGGTACAGATGGAAAGCTGGTAAATTTCCCTCCCCTGAAACTGGTAAATTGAAATAAAAAGGAACCACCTTGCTATTTCAGAAGAATCAATTGATAATATTAGAATCAATTAATTCACTCTTCCATCTATGATGTTTTCCCCTCATCTTGTATAACATAACCATAGAATATAATTGCTATTAATATATTAGAGTGAGTTTGTGACTTGAAATAGATACCTGGGAAGAGGAGGAAAGGGTAGTAATCTGTCCCACCTTCAAATGTATGTATGAGATAACCAGAGATTGGGTCTGGATACTAAGCAGTGAGTAGGTGCTGTGCGCCTTACTGGTGGAAGGGGAACAGCCAGGAGGAATGGGGAATGCTGAGAGCCTCCAACTCTTTAATAAGTCAATCTACAGTTGAACTAGCATGAAGGAGTGTCCTGCTTTTCTGCTGATATAAATTTCTTATCCAGAAGCAAACAGGGAGGGAACTGGTTCTTTGAGGCATGAAACTTCCTGGACCTATCCCTAAATGGGGCAGATTATTCACCACTTCTTGCTCGGGACTGTGCCTAAAGGTACACAGGTTATGTCTAGACTGCAATCACGGGGTGTGATGGCAGCTCAAATAGCTATACCCAAGCTAGTTTTAATCTGGCTGGAACAGTAGATGAACTCCAGGAGTAATTACCCAGGGCTCTGGCTAGGTTTTCCTATCGCATTCTGAAGCTTGCAGTACCATGGCTTTACTGCTTCAGAACCCAAGCTAGCTAGATTAAAGCTAGCTCAGGTTTAACCACCTGAGCTGCAGTTGCATCCAATGATTGCAGTACAGACAAACCCACACTCTAGCCCTTGGTATATATTAATAATTTCTTCTAGCACCCAAAATATAGTATTCAGAGTAACAGCCGTGTTAGTCTGTATTTGCAAAAAGAAATGGAGTACTTGTGGCACCTTAGAGACTAACCAATTTATTTGAGCATAAGCTTTCATCAGCTTCCGATGAAGTGAGCCGTAGCTCACGAAAGCTTATGCTCAAATAAATTGGTTAGTCTCTAAGGTGCCACAAGTACTCCTTTTCTTTTTGCAAAATATAGTAGACACTTTCCAAACAGAACAGAAGGCCCAGGAACTCATACAGTGGTATCATAACATACAGTATATGGTTACACTTAATATTAAGATTCCATTAATAAATGATTTCTAAAGGATGAATAAATTATTAATAGAAAGGATAAGCATGTAACAGACATGAATAGCATGTGTTTATAGACATGGTTAGAAGGAACCTGTTGGACTCTCCAGCAATCTTTCAACTTGTTATTAAAATAACTATTAATCATTTAGTAACCCCTTTTAAATGAAACCTCAGTATCAACAGTGACAGGATATATAATATGCACCACATATATAAAAATACTGCACTGGAAGGGAGATGCACAAAATAACCTTTTGGCCTCTTTCAGTTGTAACTTCTGTTAAATGATTCTTACGCAATTCAAGAATAATTGTTTCATTGTTTTAATATGTACATATGTAATTTTTTTCTGCAATGCTAAGTTGGACATACTGCATTTTTCCTCATAAAGCCAAATGTTAAGTATGCCCTAAAACAAAGATACCAAATTACTTGAATTAAAAGGGACATTACCACCTTGATTTTTTTTAATTGCCTAATTTTCAATGGAGTTCTTTGATAGAACACTTTTCATAGTTTTTGGATTTCTGGAGGTGGGGGGGTGTCCCAACGCACGAATACCAGGTAGACCCCTAACACTCAATGAAAGTCAGTGAGAGTTAGGTGCCTAATTGTCCTTTATGCCGTTAAAATGCTCTCCATTAATTCATATTAACAGTACTGTAAGGATTTTTCTTCTTTCTTGATGTGTTTATAAGATTCATAGATTCCAATGCCAGAAGGGGCCATTGTGATCATCTTGTCTGACCTCCTGTATAATACAGGCCATAAAACTTCCCCAAAATAATTCCTAGAGCATAGCTTTTAGAAAAAAAACATCCAATCTTCATTCAAAAATTGTCAGTGATGGAGAATCCACTATGACCCTTGGTAAATTGTTCAAATAGTTAATTACTCTTGCTGTTAAAAATTTACACCTCATTTCCAGTATGAATTTGTCTAGCTTCAATTTCCAGCCATGGTATCATGTGATACCTTTCTATGCTACAAATTTGTTCCCAATTTAGGTATTAAAAAACTTCTCTTTGTTAAGCTAAATAGATGAGCTCTTTTAGTCTATCACTAAGACCTGATCTACACTACGGGGCAGGGGGTATCAATCTAAGATACGCAACTTCAGCTACGAGAATAGTGTAGCTGAAGTCGATGTATCTTAGATTGACTTAGAATCACTTACTTCGCGTTCTCGCGGCGTGGGATCGATGGCCGCCACTCCCCCGTTGACTCTGCTTCCGCCTCTCGTCCTGGTGGAGTTTCGGAGTCGACGGCAGAGCGATCAGGGATCGATTTATCGCATCTACACTAGATGCGATAAATCGATCCCCGATAGATTGATCACTACCCGCCGATTCGGCGGGTAGTGTAGACGTGGCCTAAAAGACATGTTTTCTAATCCTTTAATTATCCTTGTGATTCTTCTCTGAACCCTCTCCAACTTAACAACATCCTTCTTGAATTGCAGACACCGGAACTGGGCCCAGTATTCCAGAAACTGTGGCAACAGTGCCAAATATGGAGGTAAAATAATGTCTCTACTCCTACTTGAGTTTCCCCTGTTTATCCATCCTAAGATTGCATTCATGCTTTTGGTGACAGTGTCAGACTGCGAGCTCATATTCAGCTAAACATCCATCATGACTCCCATATCTTTTCAGAGTCACTACTACCCAGATTCCCCCATCCTGTAAATATGGTCTGCATTCTTTTTTCCTAGATGTATACATTTACAGTTAGCTGTATTAAAAACATATTGTTTCCTTATGCCCAGTTTACAAAGCAATCCAGATTGCTCTGAACTAGTGACCTGTCCTCTACCTTATTTACCACTCCCTTAATTTTTGTGTCATCTGCAAACTTTATCAGTGATGATTTTATATTTTTCCCAAGTCATAAAGTTGACCACTAGTGTGACGACGATTCTCTGTTTATAATTACATTTTGAGACCTATCAGTTTGTCAGTTTTTAATCTAGTTTATGTGTACCATGTTAATTTTATATTGTTCTATTTTATTAATCAAAATTTTGTGTGATACCAAGCCAAGCACTTTACAGAAGTCTAAGTATATTACACCAACATGATTACCTCTCCAATCAAACTTCTAATTGCATTAAAAAAATCAAGTTTGTTTGATAGGCTCTATTTTCCCATAAACCCTTGTTGGTTTGCATTAATTAAATTGTCCTCCTTTAGTTCTTTATTAATTTTAAAAATTGTCTCAAGATTTGCTTTCTTCCAGGCTTCTGGAAGTTCTCAGTATTCCAAGACTTATTGAAAGTCAACATTAATGGTCCAGTGAGCTCTCACCCACCCCTTTTAAAGCTCTTGGATGCAAGTTATCTGGACCTGCTGATTTTAAAATGTCCAACTTTATTAGCTTTTGATTAACATCCTCCAAAATCCTAGTAGAATAGAAATTGTATTATCACCACCATATGATAAGACTATATTATCTGTTTTTATACCCAAATACAGAATAGAAATATTTATGTTACACTTCTGACTTTTTTGCATTACTATTGATAATTCTATTCTGTCCATCTAGTAATGGTCTAAAACCACTGTCAGAATTCTGTTTGTTCCTAATATATTTTTAAAACTCCTTCTTATTATCATTAACTCTACTGGCCATTGATTTCTCCTTTGCATCCTTCATCAATTTTCTACAATTCTTAACTGCTGATTTATATTCATTACTAGCAATGCCCCCATTTTTTCTATTATATATTATTTTAAGTTTTTTTATAGCTACCTTCATTTCACCTCTAAACCAGGTTGTTGTTTTTTTTAAAATTAATACTGTCTTTTTCCAAGATTTTGGGATTGTGGCTTTTGGGCTTCTAGTAAGGTGTTCTTAAATTATTCCCAATTATCATTCACATTTTTTTCTGCTTCATTTCTTTCCTCTAGCTGATTTGGCTCATAACTGTTTTCAGCTTTGTGAAATTGGCCCTATTAAAGCACCCAGTACTATTGGTAATGAATCTCCAGCAAGGATTGTCTGTCTGCCTTGGATGGCTGCAGAATTCTTTGCAGGCAAGTTTGTTTTTTTTCTTATAGATTGGGCTGGGCTGCTATCTGTGTGTGTGTCCTGTACCTCTGTTCATTGCTCTGGACTTGTTGGATCATGAGAGATATATTCCATAGTTTCCACCTTGAGGACCTGGTATCAACTTGAAACTTCTAGCTGTGTGGAATTCCTTCTTCTTATCTTCTCTCTGGTGGTCACAGCCTGCCCATCCTCAACTCTCTACATCCATATGGAATGCTGCTGTGACTTCTTTCCTCTGGTGGTTATGAACCTCCAGGCCTCTTCTCTGACTTCCTCTTCCTCCAATCCCTTGCTGGCCAAGTTCATTCTTCCTTGAACCTGAGTTACTGGTGTTTCTTAAAGTGGCTGTTTAGGATTTCCTCACATTCTTTGAGTATCAGTAGACACATCAGTACACATCAGTAGTATCTCTACTCACCCCTCAAATCCAAGAACAGCTACCAACTTGCACTTCATTTACAGGAAATCCCTTCTGGTTCAGGAAGGAACAAAAACATGGCTCATCTCTTGCAGTCACCACCACTATTCCATCATTGGCCATCTTTATATTACTTCCAATAATGAACTTGGAAGGAAAGTCTCTTTTATTGCTTCTCTAAATTCCCTCTGAAACTGTCTTGTTAACTGCCCAGCTATGCAGCCTGTATACAGAGAACAAACAAAGAAAGTCAAATAACTACAACCCATATTTGGTAGGGACCACATTCTGAAATAAATCTTTTGTGAACCCCATCATCTGGCTTTCAAACAACCCACCAACCTCTCCAAGTTCATCATCAGAAGCAAGATCCCCACTGAGAAGCTCACGCCTACTCAAAATGGCACCAGACCCTGCCAAAACATCATATGCAAAACCTGCAAATTTATCTCCATTGTTATGATGGTCAATACAACCGATAATAAACCTTTCAAACTTTGTAAGTCCTACACATGCCTACAATAACTATATAGGTGAAACCAGACAATCACTACAATCAAATGAACTCATACAGAAAAATGATAAAAGACAAAACCACACATTTCACAAATCATCCACTCCATATCAGACATCTCAGTCCACATTCTCAAAGGAAAACTGCACAATCCATTCAAAAGATGAGCCTTGGAACTTAAATCAGTTAGACAGTAAAAACTTGGACTTAACAGAGACATTTGTTTTATGGCTCATCACAACAATGTATAAAACACCCTACTGCCTGCTAACATTTAATTGCCCACTTCATTTGTAAGTGGTCTCTGACCGCATGTGTGACCCCTTATGCTTAACAATCTATCCCAACTTTTATTTTAGTTTAGACACTCTGGTTACCTCCCCTGAACCTGAAGAAGAGCTCTTTGAAGCTGGAAAGCTTGTCCTTTCCCCCAACACATTTAGTATAATAAAAGATATTACTGCACCCATCTTGACTCTCTCATATTCCTAGACCAACAAGGCCACAACACTTCAAAATACAAACACCCCACAGACGGACCAAATACACTGCTCACCAAGTCCAGCTACGTCCAAGCAGAGTTTCCAGATGTTCCCTCCAAAACTCTTCTATTAGCTGCCTATGTTTGCGGTGATCTTGGGACTGACCAAAAGGGTCACCACGGCCAAACACTGTCAGGCTCAACTTCTCCTTCATCATCTCCTTTCTCTTCTCTCATACATCTTCAGTTTGTTTTGCTGCTGCTGCTACTGCTAAGTAGCCTTTTGCACTGCCTGCAGAAATGTCGGACACATGATCCTCCCCCACTCATCACCCTGGGCAGGGCAAGAATGATGTCACTGACCATCAACAGCACCAAAAAAGCTAATTATAGACAAAGTGGTATAAAATAGAAACAAAAAAATGTAACATTATGGATACAAATAGCTCAAGGACCAACTTCCTTCCCCTAGCCTGGCCCCAGAAATGACATGTTTCAGAGTTGGTTTGCGGAAAATGTAAGAATTCATTATTTACACTAGTTAGGATAAGATTATAAGAGCTACCAATTGTCATGCTTTAGGGCATAAACTCATAAACCTAGTCCTCAGCTCTCAGATGCAAATATTGAACACATGGCTTTAAATTGCTTGCCAAGGAAAGGAATCAACATGAATTATATAGCAAAGCACAAGATTAGAAAGCTATGACTAACACAGTATTCATTTCTATGCTATATAATTTTCTAAAAACCTCAATTTGACAATTCTGCAATTTCTGTGCTGTAATATACAATGAAATACACCAGTTCCAGGATTGATAAAGTCACACTGGAATCTAAAATGATCAAGTACAACTGAGAGGTACTGAACTGACAAAGACAAATGTCCTCCTGCCTTATTTATGTGATTGTGAAAAGAAAGTATTGGTGAGTAAGGAATTGAGGTTTGTTTCATTACTCAAAATAATTCATATGACTTTGTCTTTGTAGCATTCTTCTTTGTTAAAACAAACAAACAAACAAATTAGCATGCTTCAGAATTAGAAAAAAAAATATATGAAGGGCTGTTGAAATACACAGGCTGTTCAATGTGCCTTGCATTGGGCGTACAACCCTGATGCCTTCATGCCTCATAAGAATGGTAGGCAGATGCCTTGCTGACCTAAAAATACTTGTGGTGTTTTATGTGTATATATCCCCCTGGTGATTGTGTAATAGGTTCTTCACAGTGCTTGATTTGCAGAGGATATGAGAGCGTTACAACCCTGGGGTGAGCTGGAGCCGGTTCGCACCGGTTCGTGCAAACCGGTTGTTAAATTTAGAAGCAGTTTTTGAACCAGTTGTTAGGGCTCCCTGAGCTCCTGGCCGGGGAGGCTCCCCCTGCCCCTCCCCCGCCTTCCACCTCTCGCAGAGGCTGGTGCCAGCGCTCTGGACCGCTCGTCGGCAGCTCTGCAGCACCTGCGGCTTTGAGCAGCATGGTAAGGGGGTGATCAGGCACTATGTGACTGGGCACCGCGTAGGGCTGGGGAGCCAGGCCTCCGGCAGCAGCAGCCTCCTCTGCCCCAGGAGCCAGGCAGGCTGGTGCCATGGCTGAGGGCTGCCTTGGGCTTGCTGGGGCAAGTCCCCCCAGTCTCTCCTGCTCCTGCACTGTGGAGCTGTCCAGCCTCCGCTGCTTAGGGGTGCTCCAAGGTGCGGAGTCGGGCAGACGACAGCCTTTGCCTGCAGGGAGCCGCAGCCCCACATGCCAGGAGTGACCCCACTGATGCAAGGGCTGCAGGACTCCTGTGCCACCAGCAGGCACCTGGGATGGAGAACAGGCCTGGGGAGGGCAGGGAAGCAGGACAGAGCCTGGGGGGCAGGATGGAGCCTGGGCGGGAGACGGCAGGACAGAGGGACATCCCTTAAATCAGAACTTTTTATAGGGAACCGGTTGTTAAGATTTTGGCAGCTCATCACTGGTTACAACTATAGCTACAGAGCTTTAAATTCAAGTGGCAGCCCCTCATGTTTTATCTCTGAAGATCCTGGGTTCAATGTCTCTTCATTGTTAGTCATCACATGTGTATTTCATTTTTAAATTCTACCAGGGGTTTTCTGGAGAGAGGAAAGTACAGTGTTACAAACATGCATGGTTTTATCATGAGTCTTGTGATATTTGATGATTTCCTTAAAGTCCCTACTCTTGTAGTGATGTTATCTCACGAGACTCTCAGCTTTCAGTTAACAAAGGATTGCCGAGAAAATTTTGAAAAATGTGAACCCTAAATGCACAAAACTCAGAAGGGAATTGAAAGGAATCAAAATGTATTATTAAAAAAATCTCATTATATTTAAGCCAGTCTCATGATTTTTGAGGGTCTGACTCGTGATATTTAAATGAATATGGGTGGGCAATGAAGGAGTACAGGGTGAGCAGAGTAATGGGAAGATAGAAAGGGAGAACATATAAGACAGGGAGGGAGTTGGGGAGGGGAGGAATGGTAATAGGAGGTGTTGGGGAGGGGAGGAAGGAACAAGAGGGAGGAAAAAAGAGCTCAACTCTCTCCAAAGTTTAGGAGAGGACAAGAGGAGTCCACCCACCAGTGGAGACTAACAATTGTGTGTCTGCACAAGAGCATTTGACAGATGTGTAAGTTTGAATTTCCACCCTAAAATGATCACTCACAGCTTAGGAGAAGGAGCCATCCTGCTAAAACCTCAATATTCAGAATGAAGACACAAAATGTGATTTTGTTATTTTCATACCCTTTTAATTTTTTTCTCCTGATTGTTTCATGATTTTTGAGGCTTGGTGTTGGCCATACTGCCCAAAGAATGAGGAGAGAGGACTGTAAGCCAACTCCTCTCCTGTCTCCCTGAATAAAGAATACAAAGAAATCTCTATGAACACCACATCCAGGAAACAGCAAAAATAACTGGGAACTTTGGGAGGGGCAAAGTCCTGGGCTCAGAGCTAAAATTCTTCTTCCAAAGCCCAGAACACAAATTGTCCTATTCTAGGTACTGGATCTGATTTTGTAGAACCAAACACTGGCCCTATTGAAATCAATGGGAGTTTTGTCACTGACTTCAGTGAGGCCAGGCTTTCACTCTTGAGTTTTAATTGAGGCCCATCTGTGCTAAAGATGGAGGCACCACAGAAATGTAGGGCTGGAAGGGCCCTCGAGAGGTCATATATTACAACCCCCCTGTGCTGAGGCAGGGTTAATTAACCATACACCATCCCTGAAAGGTTTGATTTACTGTTCCAAGAGTTTTCCACAATGAGAAAGGTTTGCTGGTGTAAAGAACAACTTGAGGGGATGTAACAGACTATTAGAATAAAGACTGTAAAACTAGAGAAAGCAAACACTGTTTCTGCATAGCCAGGATAGAAATGGTCTGTGAATAATTAGATATTTAGTACAACAGTTATTGTAGGTTAGAGAAATTCTAAAATGAATATCAGAAAAAAGTATGTTCTTTTCTGCAAAAGATAGTAATTTACACTTTTTGTTGAGACTAAGAAGGAAAATTGCTGTTTTCTCTGTCACTTTTTATTTTACTTTGGAATCAGGGAAGAGCACAGTAGTGACTTTATTTGGAACAACATCTTCTGCCACAGTGGACAATGACAAAATTACGCTCAAGCCTAGGTTACATAAAGGAACTGGTAGCAAATCCATTTAATTGTGTTATTTTTTATATTTGTCTAAGAACCTACATCTGCTTAATAAGGAGTTTGTTTCCATCATTTGTTTAAGGCTTCATTCATTTTTCTGGTGGTATTTATTAAAAATACATTCTTTTTTTTTTCAGATTTCAATATCAGCATATTCCCCCTAGTAATAACATATGGAGTCTGAATCCAAACAGCTGACTGATGTTTATTTAAAAACTCTCTGCTGAACTAATTCATTATACATGACTTCAGATTTTATTTTATCTTCTGATTTTTATCACACAGCACATAATGCTGGAGTTACATAATGTAAAACGAAACAAATAAAGTACCCATCTGCAATGTAACTTCTGACTCTTTTTTTTTTCCTAAGGATGTCCTGAGACAGCAGAAAGATTGGGCAGATAGGGTATATGCTTAGAAGTTACAGTGCCACAGGAGATTAAAATATATGCATATACATTTTTTCCCTTTGCAGTAAAAAGGTAAACCAGTTACAGGTCATAGTACTGCTGGCAAACTGAGAAAAGACTTTCTTCAACAATAGACAGTGTACATAAAGAACTAAAAGTAGTTGAAGTGCTAAGATCTAGATTCTATAAACAATTAAGTGTGTGTGTTGCTTTACTTGTGTCAGTAGCTGACTAAAGTCAATTGGACTATCCACATGTAAGCATTTTCATGATCAGGGCCTAAGGATGGGGTCCAAAAGGGACTTAGGCACCCAAGTTGGTTTTCAGGAACCACTGCAATCCATAGAACTCCCACGCAGCTGCTATTTACCCCTGTTAGGTGCCTAAACTTGCTCAGGGTCTAAATTTTTGTAGTAAAGTTCCCTAGGTTCTTACTTCTGAACCTGGGCATTGCTCCCTCACTCTAGGCACCAAGAAACCTATCTCCCACCTAAGCCCGGACCAAACCACAGGAAGGATAGGGAGTCCTCTGCCTAAATTGTGTGTGCAGCCTGATCTGGTAGATGTGTTCAAATGCTCCCCAACTCCACACAAACAGTGGAGGAGGCGCACCCACCCACCCCCTTATAACCTTTAGCCTAATGGTTAGGATATTCACTCAGGATGTGGGATACCCCTAGTTTATGTCCTCCTTCTGCCTGCAGAGAAGACATTTGAACAGGGACTCTGCCATCTCATAGATGATTGCCCTAATCACTGCACTTTTATCAGTCTCACTCTTCATGTAGCCCAATTAATATTTATTCAATTACTTACTTAAAGTGGAACAACTTCAGTAAGAGAGAAGGAGGAATAACTATATCAGAATATTCCATAGCCTTGTGGTTAGGGCACTAACATGAGAGGTGGAAAATTCCTGTTCAAATTATTTCTCCTGGTAGAGGGGAGTTGGACGGGGGTCTCCCACATCCTAGATGCGTACTTTAACCTTTGGACTACAGGTAGACCCTCATTATCAAAGAAATGTAGGGATAGAAGGGACCTTGAGAGGTCATCTAGTCTGACCCCCTGCACTCTGGCAGGACCAAGTATATCTAGATCCTCCCTAATATGTGTTTGCTCAACCTGCTTTTTTAAAAACCTCCAGTGATGCAGATTACATAACCTCCCTTAGAAGTCATTAAAATTAGAAAGTTTTTCTTAATATCTAACCTAAATCTCCCTTGCTGCAGATTAAGCTGGTTACTTCTTGCCACTTCAGTGGAAGCGGAGACAGTTCATCACTGTTCTCCTTATAACAGCACTTAACATATTTGAAGGCTGTTATCAGGTCTCCCCTCAGTCTTCTGTTCTCAAGATTACTCATGCCCAATTTTTTTAATCTTTCCCCATAGGAAAGATTTTCCAAACTGTTTATCATTTTTGTTGCTTTCCGCTGGACAGTCTCTGATTCATCCATATCTTTCTTAAGAAATCAGACACTGTTCTCCAGCTGAGGCCTCACCAGTGCTGACCAGAGTGGGACATTACTTCCTGTGTTTTATGTACAACAGTCCTGCTATTAGCCTTTGTAGCAACAGCTTCACATTGATGACATATTCAATTTGTGATCCCCTATAATTCCACATCATTTTCAGCAGTTATTCCCCAATAAATTATTTATTGAATTTCATGTTCTTGATGTCAGACCAATTCTTCAATATGTCAAGGTTGTTTTGAATTCTAATCCTGTCCTCCAAAATGCTAGCAACCCCTTCCAGGTTGGTGCCACTCATACATTTTGTAAGCTCATTCTTCACTCCATTATTCCAGTCATTAATGAAAATATTGAATAGTACCAGACCCAGGACCTCACCAGATACATCCCTCCTCCCAGTTTGACATCAAACCATTAAGAAGAGCCTTTCAATCAGTTTTGCACCCATTTTATAGTACTTTCATCTGGACAACATTTCCTTAGTTTTTTTATGAAAATGTCAGGTGTAATGATGTCAAAACCTTACTAAAATCAAAATATTAGGTTTACAACATTCTTCTTATCCAGTGACCAGTAACCCTGGCAGAGAAGGAAATTAAGTTGGTTTGGCATGATTGTTTTTGACAAATCTATGCTAGCTATTACTTTTATTCTAGTCTTAGAATTCAATTTTATATAATTGTATATAATATCAATGTTTATTTTTCAGCTTTTTAAATTTTTTTAAAGACTTTAAATTTCACAGTGTGGGAAATCATGGGTGTGTCAGATAATAATTATTTAATTACAATAGATGTTGAGATTCACAAATTTTAAGATTTATAACAGTTACAACCCAAATTGTCAACATCACATGTCAAAATATACAAAATAAATATCCTAAATCAAACTCTAATACATTCTGAAGCATCAATTTTCTTATTTTGCCTATCTGTAAATTTCACTTATCAATGGATTTTTTTTGCTAATTTCTGTGTGTACACTGAAATTGACATTTAACTATAAAAATCTAATCCTTCCAAGATGTTTTATAACCCTATTGTCCTCTAGAAGCTGACAAAACTTATTGCTGAATAACTTGTTCCAATATCTTTCAAGGTATCAAAGTTAAGCTGATTGGTCTATAATTTCCCAGGTCCTCTTCCCCCCGCCCTTTTAAAAACACTACTATATTTTTCCTTCTCCAGTCTTGTGGGACCTCACCCATCTTCCATGAATTCTCAAAGATAATTGCTAACCGGTCCAAGATTGTTTCAGATAGTTCACCCTAGGACGAATTTAATCAGGACCTACTAAATAAAATACATCTAACTTATCTAAATTCTCTTTAACCTATTCTTTCTCTATTGTGGTTTGTGTTTTTTCACCCCTTCTTGTTTGCATTAATTGGGCTGTGTATCTGGTCACCATTAATCTGTTTAGTGAAGACTGAACCAAAATAAGCATTATATAATCAGCCTCCTTCATGTCATTGGTTATTAGCTCTCCTTCCCTGCTAAGTAGTGAAGCTATATTTTCCTTCATCTTTCTCTTGCTCTGATGTATTTATAGAACCTCTTCATGTTACCTGTTTTGTCCTTTGATAGATGTAACTTATTTTGTGCCTTTTTCTTTATGATTTTGTTGCAAGATGCTTGTGCTGTTCTTCTGTACTCTGATAGCACTGTTCCATGTTTCACTTTTTGGCAGATTCCTTTTTGATTTTCAGGTCATTAAAGAGCTCTTGACAGAGCCATATTGGCCTCTTATTCTTCTTCCGATCTTTCCTTAGCATCCAGATAATTTGCTGTTGCACCTTGAGTATTGTCTCCTTGAGAAATTGCCTTTTTCTCTCCTGTTTCTCAGATTTTTTGTGTGTGGAGTTAAGTGGTTTCTGAGCACGCCTACTGGAACGAGTGCTGTACATCATTTAGGTGGAGGAGCACCTATCCTTCCCAGTTTGTGAATCACTAGCAGAGATGGGTGCCTCCCTGAAGCCTGGACTTAGGTGCCAAACTCTGAGAGAGGGACAGGATTTAGCACACACCCATCTCACCAACATCTCTCCTTGTCTAGCTTTGTTGGCTCCCTAACTAGCATGCTGTCTTTCTGGATCACGTTCTTAGGCACCTATGTCTCCCCCTTCATTTTACAGGGAACCTCAGTGCCTAACTTGGGCTATCAGAATTGTAATGTTGTTCCTGTGATTTTCTAGTTGAGACTAGAATATGTATAAAAATCTTGCATGGTAATAAGATCAACAGAGGTGATTGTAATTAGATTTTATTTTAGTCTGTTGTGGGATTTTAATTCCTGATTCTGTTCACCTCCTTCTGTGTATCTCTTATAAAAGTTCTATGGTCGGGGACAGCAGTTTGTTTGTCTCTTGCTTATTGCAATAGAAGACTTTAATATGTCCTCCCTCCCACTCAAACTGTACTAGCACTTGAATACAAAATGCCTTTTTTTTTTCATTGTTCCGTTATAAAATAAAAAGAGCATATGCTATATATGGACATAATAAAACAGTTTGTTATCCATGGACTGCCAAGTTTATTTTTTCGAATAAAAATGATTGCCATTATATTTTTAATAATGTGCCAGTTCTTATAAAAAACTAATGCTAATTATCACTAGAGAACTGTTCATTAACTTTTGCAAACAGATAAATAATGGATAGAAGATGTTTTGTTAAGCCTGAAATACAGCAGAATACTCTTAATTGGGAAATGGAGGTTGGTAGGCGGTCTGTCATCCCAATTAGGCTACTATTTTGATTATGCAAAAAGGTCTTTTTTAAAAAAACCCTGAGAAAAACTGAATTAAATAAAATACTGTACTGACTAAAATGCAGTAGTGAAATAAAGAATATTCAAATCACTTTAGATATATTCTTAGAATTTTTTGGCAAGTTCTGAATAAGAAGATTAGAACTTAGAAATTCATACTTTGTGGACCTTTGGTTAAACCCCACTTAACCTTTTGCACTATTGGCCAAATCTAATGCATACTGAAGAATATGGCAATCTTTCTGTTGAACTCACTGAAAGTTGGATTGATCCCTATGTAAAAATGTCCCTATTAAGTAGAATTTTTACTAATGCTGTTCCAGTAAAATAGCAGTCATTACCATTTGCTTCCATTAGGTTAAACCGGTGCTCTCATACATCTTTTGATAAAAAGACCTCCCAATTAAGGGCATCCTAATTTAAGTGTAATCTAGTTATGAGTAATTCCAGTTATCCTACACACCCTGCTTGTACTGCTACTTCCAGAACTGGTTAAGTGTCTATATCTGTACTTTGTGTTTTATATATATATGAAGAAAAATGAGAAATTAGACATTTTAAAAGCACCAATCTTGCAATGACATGCACTAGTGCAAACCATTCTGTCTACGTGGCATCTCAGTGAAATCAGTGGAACTCTGAAGCACTTAGACGAGAGGAAAGTGATCAGGAACAGTCAGCATGGATTCACCAAGGGAAAGTCATGCCTGACTAATCTAATTGCCTTCTGCGATGAGATAACTGGTTCTGTGGATGAAGGGAAAGCAGTGGACGTGTTATTCCTCGACTTTAGCAAAGCTTTTGACACGGTCTCCCACAGTATTCTTGTCAGCAAGTTAAAGACATATGGGTTGGATGGATGCACTACAAGGTGGGTAGAAAGTTGGCTAGATTGTCGGGCTCAACGGATAGTGATCAATGGCTCCATGTCTAGCTGGCAGCCGGTATCTAGCGGAGTGCCCCAAGGCTTGGTCCTGGGGCTCGTTTTTTTCAATATCTTCATTAATGATCTGGAGGATGCTGTGGATTGCACCCTCAGCAAATTTGTGGATGACACTAAATTGGGAGGAGAGGTAGATATGCTGGAGGGCAGGGATAGGATACAGAGGGACCTAGAGACATTGGAGGATTGGGCCAAAATAATTCTGATGAGGTTCAACAAGGACAAGTGCAGAGTCCTGCACTTAGGACGAAAGAATCCAATGCATCGCTACAGACTAGGGACCGAATGGCTAGGCAGCAGTTCTGCAGAGAAGGACCTAGGGGTGACAGTGGACGAGAAGCTGGATATGAGTCAACAGTGTGCCCTTGTTGCCAAGAAGGCCAATGGCATTTTGGGGTTTATAAGTAGGGGCATTGCCAGCAGATCGAGGGACGTGATCGTTCCCCTCTATTCGACATTGGTGAGGCCTCACCTGGAGTACTGTGTCCAGTTTTGGGCCCCACACTACAAGAAGGATGTGGAGAAATTGGAGAGAATCCAGCGAAGGGCAACAAAAATGATTAGGGGACTGGAACACATGAGTTATGAGGAGAGGCTGAGGGAACAGGGATTGTTTAGTCTGCGGAAGAGAAGAATGAGGGGGGATTTGATAGCTGCTTTTAACTACCTGAAAGGTGGATCCAAAGAGGATGGATCTAGACTATTATCAGTGATATCAGATAACAGGACAAGGAGTAATGGTCTCAGGTTGCAGTGGGGGAGGTTTAGGTTGGATATTAGGAAAAACGTTTTCAATAGGAGGGTGGTGAAACACTGGAATGCATTACCTAGGGAGGTGGTGGAATCCCCTTCCTTAGAAGTTTTTAAGGTCAGGCTTGACAAAGCCCTGGCTGGGATGATTAGTTGGGATTGGTCCTGCTCTGGGCAGGGGGTTGGACTAGATGGCCTCCAGAGGTCCCTTCCAACTCTGTTATTCTATGATTCTATGATTCATCACAAGTGTAAGGGTCAATACAAATATATCCTGTTGCAGGATCAGAATGATGGTATGGGAAAAAAAGAAGGGAATAGATTGAAGTATATTAAATTTTGAAAGGTGTAATTAATATTAAGCAGATTATCCTTTATTTCCCATCTCCTGTGGGGCAATGCCCCAGTGATTGTGTTGGAAGAGATTAAAAGACAGTAGTGGGCCCACGTAGCCCTCCCCCCCCCCCCAACAGCCCTTCAGAGCACGTTCCCTGTAAATAAAGGGATGAAAAGAGAACAATTTGGCTTGGAAGGGGGAAGGTGAGGGAGGAGGACAGACCTATCCTGAAGGTCCTGACAAAGGCGCCAGAGAAGACTTCCTGAGGTAATTGGACTATATGCTGAGCCTGATCAGGGCTGATGGTTTGGTTTTCTTTTCTTTTTTTCTTTTCATCCAATGTTGGATGAGAAACTGAGAGAGAAAAGCAGCAGTAGGAAGTGACCCAGGGACAGTAACTAGGAGGACACCTTTGGGGACCAGACATTGCTGATAATTCCAAGGCCCTGGGTTGGAGGCTGAAGCAGTGGGTGGGCCTGGGCTCCCTAATCACTGCTCCTACGACAGGAAGGACCCAAACCACCCATCCACCTCATTGCATGTCTAATTAAAGGAGGACTAGGATCCCGAGATCTACCCACTGGGAAGTAGCACAGAGGGATGCTAACCACTAGGCCACCTAACCCACCAGGAACCCAATTACAGGACCCCAGGGACAGATGTTGAAGGAAAAGGCAGTACATTTAAACCAGCAAAAGGAAAGGAATACTTTTACCGTATAAACTCATACTGATTAGTATGGCTGAATTTTGAAAGATTTTAGAAATCTGGTATTTGTGATAAATTTAATATTTACAATTATACAATTTAAAGATAAGACATTGAGTATTATAAATTAATCATTTTGGATGTCACCTGACAGTCTGTGGCAGTTAGAAAGAAATTCCCACCCTTAAGCATCATATTACTGTTAGGAGTGTTTCTGTCTTTGTCTTGCTTTAGTTTGAAGCATCCAAAGTGGCCACTGCCACAGGACATGTATTGGACTAGATGCTTTGACCAATATGGTGAAATTAAATGTTTGCTTTAAAGACTTGTGTATTAACAAGATAGGATGCCAATTTATAATCTTGTGTCTCCAAGAGGTTATGTTTCAAGGTTTGTAGGACTGAATGAGACGTATGGAATGAGTAATTCTAGCACTTCTCCTTGAGTTCTGGGATGCAGGCAAAGACAGAAAGATGGTTTAGAAGCTGATACTGGGCAATGTACACTTTTAAAGTGTAAATGGAAAGAAGAGGGGCCTGGCTATAGCAGGTCCAATGTGGAGTGGAGACAAATTATGACATTATATGATTAAAATATGACTATGTAGATCATTGCTACTACCACTGTTATATAATTGCAACAAACCATGCACAAAATATGTCAGGTAAGGTGTCATTGAAAAAGTTTTGGTTTGTTGAATATTATTATCCTATTTGTATGCATGTATCATTTTTGTATTTAAAGTTATGAATATTGACTATGTAACTCTATTTTCAAATGTGTTTGCTCCTCTGGTAACTCCCAAAAGGTACTTTACAGCCAGCCTAGCCAGCACATTGTGTTTGTTAATGGGCCACCAACTTGAATAGTCTATTCACAGTGGGCCAAGGAAGAAGCTTATCCCCACCTGATAAACTTTCCTGGGGATGTTTTAGCTAGAATATGGGTAATGGCCTCTGCTATAACTCATCAAAGCATGCAAGGGCATGTGACCAGTTTATGTGACACTAAGCTCCATCCTGAGTCTGTACTTTTCAACTAACTGTGCTAAGGGCTTTGCTTGGGACAATGAGTTTACCTCCAAATGACAGAAACTATAAAATGCCCTGGAAACATCTCAATTTTTCCTCTTTCATGCTCTGATCTCTGGACAAAGGGGAACATTCTAACAAAAGGACTGAGGATCTTCTGATCATTTGGAAGCAACCAGACATTAACAAACCAGCAGTTTATTCCATCACTGCTTCAAGCATAATCCAAGAACATTACAATAATTGTATGTATTTGATTCCTTTAACCAAATTTAACTTTCACCTCTTTTTTTCCCTCTTATAAATAAACCTTTTGATAGTAGATACTAAAGGATTGGCAACAGCATGATTATTGGGTAAAACCTAAGTTATATATTGACCTGGGTATGTGGCTGATCCTTTGGGATCAGGAGAACCTTTGTTTGATTAAATTGGTTTTAAATAATCACTCATCTTCAGGTCTTGTGTCTGGGTGTTGAAACAAGGACTAGAATACCTAAGCAGACTTCATTTCACACTTCTTGTTAGCCAGTGTGGTGGCACAGAAGTTTACTTTTGTTGCTGCTTGGTATATCTTATGGAATAATAACCACCAGTTTAGGGGTGCATCTGCCTTATTCCTTAGCTGTTTATCCTGAATATGGTATTCTTAGTTCTGACCCATTGAGGCATGGTGACACAAATTATGAAGGTTTTTCCTTTGCTTTTAAAAAATGAAGAAGCCTGTGGTTACATCTGAGAAGCTACTCTAAGGGATGTGGAACGAAGAAAATTTTGCCCAAAGCATTAAAATTTTTACATGAAAAGAAGAGGCTTTCTGAGGAGGTAAACTTTGGACAAGTTGTTTTTGATCTTGTTAATCAAAACAGAAACAAAGGGACTGAAAGATTCATATAAATTTAGGGGAGAATAAGATAAGCCTTCTGAGGTTTTTCTGTCTATAGTGTGAATAGTACTGTGCCTAGAAAAAGCCAAAGTTTGTTGAGCCAAATAGCTTTGTCTCTAACAGGTTTTCAGTCCCATTATCAATTACTTGAGTCTCATTCTAGTGGAAGAATAAATTGAAGCATTAAAATGGCATGTGCAAATATCAACCCATAGTAGATTAACAAAGCTAAAGAGTATTTAGCTGTGATTGCAGACTCTTGAATTTCAGCTCCTTTTTTGAAATGCTATATAGTAAAAGTTCCCTTTTCTCATCCTGCTCTTCATTCTTGATTTGTCTCTGTGTTTTGCTTTCCTCATTCTTTCTAGTTTGCCTAATTTAGAAGCACAAACAATCTGACACACTGTCTGTAACAGGCTCAAACAGTCTGGACACATACTGAATACACAGAGGCAATCCAAACCAGGCCATCTGGCCACCAAGTGTGTGTAAGGATATAAATGTGCAGGTCTATAACCTGGGGGACCTGGATCTCTGATACTCCATCATTGACACCACAGGAGATGGGTGAAGCAGCATCTCACTAAACATGGAAGGTCAGGACCCACAAGAAATTCTATTGGCCAATCCAAGGCCTGCTGCTTCCTGATTGGCTCAGACCCACTACTTAAGCTACAAAGTGAGTTGGGTTGATAGTCTGAGCAGCTATGCTGACTTCCACCTGTTGATCCATATTGGATCCTGCTCTTACTTGCCTCCTGCAATCTTGATCCAACCCTGTTCCTGAATCCTGCTCTGCTCATAAGCTGCTCCTGCTCCTTGCCTGTTTCTCATTCCTGCACTTTCATCTTCTTCCTGACCATTGATTACAAAACCTGGTTCTGACCCCCAGCTCTGACTTCTCAATCCTTGGCTCTGGCATTTGGTATCGGAGCCTCAGCTTTGATTCCTAGTCCTGACTGGGATGATTTAGTTGGGGATTGGTCCTGGTTTGACCAGGGGGTTGGACTAGATGACCTCCTGAGGTCCCTTCCAACCCTGATATTCTATGATTCTATGACTCTGGCTGAACCCCCTGGCTCTGGTACTTGGCAGTTGAATTTGGTTCTGAACCCTGCTTCTGTTCTCCAACCTGGTGCCTGCTTTGCCCAGTAGGCTAGACCACCTATGTCCCAGTTCCTAAGCATGTGAAAATATTGGGGTCAGGAAGTAGTAAGTAGGTACTAATGAAGAATAAAGAAGTAGACACTTCTTGATAATATGACCTTTTCTAATGGGGAACAAGCAACAAGATTCCATTAAGTTTGGAGGAAAAGACTATGGGAGATGTCTTAGTATTCTGCAAAAGGAGAACCACACTGATGTTATTATCAAGCACTAGACTTTTCCCAAGCAAATCTTTACAACCAACCTGTTGTTATCAAATGTAATCTAAATTCTTGAATACCTGTACATGTGGTGATTCAAACATATTGTGATGCATCTTGAAGAACTCTATTGATTTGCCTATGCCTACACTATGAACTAGACATGTGAATGCCCCTTTTTGGTACACATACTCATATTAGCTCTCATTGATGCAGTAGCACTGGTAGTGGGGGAAAAGACATAGCTGAGGCATGCCAAGTACAAACCTGCCTGAAATCAGTGGGTATGCTCTTAGCACAGCTCAACCATTTCTCCTCCGCTGTTACCTCTGCTACCACAGCTACACTGCTATTTATACTCCCAGGAGCTCAATCTATATGAGCATGTGTACACAAACAGAGGAATCACACCAATAGCTCATATCCCTATGTCTCCTGGGGCCCTGGGATAGTCTTTCAGACTGGCCAGGAAGCAACAGCTTTTTGACCATGAACTACAGCATTGACAACTTTCATAATTTTATTGTCTCTCTAAGAGCCCTAGCTCATGGAGTTAGAAAATTACAAGAGAATGTTTTATTTAAAAAAAAAAAATCTAGTTCTCATCGTTGCAGAGAAAGCTGGAAAATGTGAACCTTAAAGGGTCAAAAACTAAAGCGCAATTTTTTTTTAAAAAAGTCAGGATTTTCTAAGCCAATTTCATGATTTTGGGGGTCTAACTTGGGATTTTAGAAAGTGTTGTCAATACTGCAGTTACAAATCTTTCTATAAGCTGAAAGAAAGTACTTGTTCTATCTCTATTTAGATATAGAGTAATGATGGGAGTAATGATACTGATCTTGTTTGTAAAGTATTGTAAAGTATTTTGAGACCTATGGATGAAAAGAGCTACGTAAGAGCGAGGTATTATTAATTATGTTATCCATATGCCCCATTTAAAGCATAGGGAATATCTCTAAAGCCACCTGAACCTTTGAAAAGAGAAGACTCTTTTAAAATGCAACCATAAGTTATTAATTCTACACCGACCATAACTTTTACAATATACCATTCAGTTAGTAGGATAGGGCTCTGGCCCTCCTGGTGGGCTAAGCACCCCTTAGTCTATGGCCCAAGCTTACTGGCAGGGCAGACAGCAAACAGTACAGCCTCAGGCTCTGACCCTCTGGGCGGGTCAGAGCAATATGCAGTCTCTAGCACAGCCTCATGGGTAGGGCAGACAGCAAGCACACAAAGCACAGGTCTTCAGGCCTAGTGAGTAGGCCACCACTGCAGGGATGGGGTCATCAATAGAGTGGGTAGGGGGACCCAGGCACACCTTACTTCACTGGTCCCAGCCCAGGGCCCTAACAATGGCCAGCGGTCAGCAAGGATCCTACCACAACAAGCTGACTCGTATTGCAACAGCACAACATGACTAATGTCTGGTTTCTCTGGGCTACTTCCTAGCAGAGTCCATTAGCAGGGCTCCATCATCTGTAAGTCCTCAGTCTCCTCTGGGTAAATAGTGATGCGCAGTCCCAGCAGCTCCTCTCTGCACTCCATCTTTTCTGGGGTCAGGGTGCCACATGGGTCAGCAGTACAACCAGAGTCCTGCAGCAGGCTAGAAACATCTGCCTCTTTCCCTTTCTCCAGCCCAACTGAGCTGAAGGGTCCACCTCTTATACTTCCTGTCCTGCCCCTCTGCTTCTTGCACAATCAGGATGGGGCTGGCTTGGCTCCACCCCCCAGGGAGGGGAGTGATCCTTCCCCATCAGGGACATAGAAAGCCAATTAAAGTTCCAAAGTTTTGTTTTTATTATTTTTTCTTTCAGAGCATTGTTTACTGGTGAGCTTATCATGCTAAAAATAATCATTAAGTATATGGGATGGGTGATTCTATGATCACACACTATATCTCAAACATCTCACTGTATTATTCAGTTCTTTCTAAGACTTAGGCCTTGTTCCTGCAACTGCCATATGCCCACTGACTTCAGTATGTGGGTGTTGAGGTCTGGCTGCAAAGAGCAACTTGAAGGATGATGGCCTTAGTCCTCCATCTGGACCAATTTGTAATAGGCTGTACTGCTATGTACATGCAGATAGTCATTTAAAGGCATCTAAATACAAATTCACAGTGAATGATGCAATGGCTCATGTTTGAAGTGTTAAAGAAAATATTGCAGTGTGATTTATGACATTGGCTAAATATTGTGATCATATAATGAAATTCTTTTTATGTTGCACAACTTCATAGTGACAATTGCTGTCTCTGTAGTGCTTATCTATGTGATCTTAGTATTCTCATTGTACATCTTTAGCCAATATGCCCTTCACTACAAGTGCTTCAGAATATTATCTTTTTAAGAGTTGGCCTTCATGCAGCCATCTACAATTTCATTGCTAAACCCATTATGACCATTGACCTCAATGAGCACTTGACCATTTGTATTCCTAAGTGAAAACTCTTACCCCATTCAAAAGCAAGGAGAGGAAAGGAGATTTCATTCACCCAACAGCAGGGTTTCTTCAAAGGACTTAAAAAACAAAATGAAAAAAATCTGGGCAAATATGCCCTATAATAATATCCAGCTCTTATTATCCATAGATGTCAAAACATTTTTAAAGTTGGCCAGTACCGCTATCCTCATTTTACAGATAGGGAAACTGAGGCACATGGAGAGCAGTGATTTGCTCAAAGTCACCCAGCAGGAAGGAGGCAGAGACAGGAATAGAACCTAGGTAACCTTATTCCAAGTCCAACATGTTATCCACTAAGCTGCCAAACAGAAAGCTAGAAATCTGCCCTGATAGTGTCTTTCTCCCATCTGCAAAATAGTCTTCTAATTTAAATAACAACGGCACTTAATATTCTAATCTGAGTTGACTGGTTCTATCACAAATATATATATATTTTTCTGCACAACACTTTCACATACAATATGGAATTATGTCTTTCTTTTTGCCTAGAGACTTTTCAATTGCACTTGATAGTCTTTATTCACAGGTCAATGGAAGCTGTTTGGAGTAACTTAGAATCATAGAATCATAGAATATCAGGGTTGGAAGGGACCCCAGAAGGTCATCTAGTCCAACCCCCTGCTCAAAGCAGGACCAATTCCCAGTTAAATCATCCCAGCCAGGGCTTTGTCAAGCCTGACCTTAAAAACCTCTAAGGAAGGAGATTCTACCACCTCTCTAGGTAACGCATTCCAGTGTTTCACCACCCTCTTAGTGAAAAAGTTTTTCCTAATATCCAATCTAAACCTCCCCCACTGCAACTTGAGACCATTACTCCTCGTTCTGTCATCTGCTACCATTGAGAACAGTCTAGAGCCATCCTCTTTGGAACCCCCTTTCAGGTAGTTGAAAGCAGCTATCAAATCCCCCCTCATTCTTCTCTTCTGCAGGCTAAACAATCCCAGCTCCCTCAGCCTCTCCTCATAACTCATGTGTTCCAGTCCCCTAATCATTTTTGTTGCCCTTCGCTGGACTCTCTCCAATTTATCCACACTTATACATGCCATAGAAGAATATGGCTCTCTGCCTCTTCTGCTGCTAATACATATTCCCTATGACTCCTGCCATTGCTCAGTGAGATTTAAAAAAGAAATAAAAGCATGTTTTATTTCTGATTATATAGTCATCCTTTTTATACAGTCAGGGTCCTCTTTTTATGAGGCAGCAAGTCAGATCAGGAGTTAGTTTGTTAGAATTTAAGGTAATAAAATCCTTTATTATTAAAATATAAAACTTTAGACTCATTAGACCAAAGTGAACACCTTAGGCATACAAAGTGTTTTGAGTTTATCAGCCTGAGGCATTTCCAAGGTTAACGTCATTGTTGCCATTCAGCAACAACTCAGCATTCTGCAGTCCTGTGTTTTTTACACGTGTAATGCATGCAGCTGATACTGCAGCAAATGAAAAAGGACATATGTCTGCTCTGATATGTGAGAATGGAGCCGTATGTGCTGTGATTTAGCTTCAAAATCCCCTATTTCTCCTTTCTGTACTGGAGCTAACTCTCCTCTATTTTTCCCAAATAGGGTGGCAGAAATAAATAGACATACATGCCCCCTCAATTTTTAAATTTTATTTTTCCCCCATCCCAACCCCATAAAATGGCCTGATTTTCAGAACTGAGTCTCTGGATCTCTCGTTGATCACAGTTGGAGATTGGGGGTTGCTCAGGCCCTCCACAAATCAGATAACCTTTAAAAAAAAATAACCCTGTTCTAAGGCCTGATCAAGCACAGGCTTATAGTGTTTAAGGCCAGAAGGGACCCCCAGATCACCTAGTCTGACCTTCTATATCCCAGGTAACTAAATACCACCCAGACACCCCCACACCAAGGCCAACAACCAGAATTAGATCAAAGTATTACAGCCTTAAGCAGATTAAAGGTATGTCTACTCTGCACACACACATCAGCAAAACACCATCCTGCAGCAGTGAGTCTCAGAGCCAGGTCAAATGATTTGGTCTTGTGCTCTGTAGCTAAAAATAGCAGTGTTGTTGTCTGGGCTCAGACTGGAGCCCAAGTTCTGAGGGCCTTCTCCTCACTGGGCTCTGGGCTAGCCTGAGCCTGTATGGCTATGCTGCTATATTTACACTTGTAGTGCAAGCCCTGCAAGCCTGAGTCCGTTGTTTTGGACTCTGAAACACACCGACATGGGTCATTTTTTGCAGCATAGATGTACGCCAGGGATCAGCAACCTTTGGCACGCGGTCCATCAGGGAAATCCGGTGGCGGGCCATCATGGTTTGTTTACCTGCAGGTTTGGCCAATCACAGCTCCCACTGGCTGCAGTTCTCTGTTCCAGGCCAATGGAGGCTGTGGGAAGCAGCGCAGACTGAGGGATATGCTGGCCACCGAATCCCACAGCCACCATTGGCCTGGAATGGTGAACCACAGCCCGTGGGAGATGCAATTGGCTGAACCTGTGGGTGCTACAGGTAAACAAACCAGCCCAGCCCGCCAGCAGATTTCCCTGATGGGCCGCTTGCCAAAGGTTGCCAATCCCTGGTGTACACTGCAGGCATGTCTGTAACTGGACGAGGGCCCCCCACCCCATTTGCTTTTTTGAGTGCAGTCGGCAGTTTCCTGTTATGCTGTTACAAAGCCAAAAGCAGTGGAAAGTCTCCAGTGATGTTAGATGCTTGCTAAAAGCTATATTGCTCTATATGATCAATTGTATTCATGCTTATGAATATGTAATCAATTAATGTAAGGAATGAGTGAAATAGTATGAGTGAAAAACAATGGCAAAACAAAGAGGCAAACATCGCCTTTTATGGAACCATGGTATTATCTTGGTGAAGGTATAAAACTCAAGATGGGCAGCTAGGACGGAGGTACCAACAAGGAAATGTAACAGCATGCTAAACTTGGGACCAGACTGGAAGCAGTAGAGTCCTCCTGCAAATCTGAAGGGACTCTGGGGACTCTCATCACCTCGCGGACGATCTCTGGGCAGCTGTCACCTGGCCAGCCTCAGTCATCTGTGAAATTGAAACCAACATCCACACCTGCAGGCTGTGAGCATGAAATGAGTTGCTTGTCTGAGTATAACTGGGCAAGCAAATAATACCAATAAACAAACCTCAGTACTGCTCT
Organism: Lepidochelys kempii; assembly: GCF_965140285.1. Classification (NCBI taxonomy): domain Eukaryota; kingdom Metazoa; phylum Chordata; order Testudines; family Cheloniidae; genus Lepidochelys; species Lepidochelys kempii. The sequence continues at coordinate 86,228,959 of NC_136380.1, forward strand.
AGTTCAACCTTTGTCTGTGTTTATTCCTTGGCTGGTTCCAAGGACAGGTAACAATGTCTACACTACAGCCGCTGTAGTGTTTTACATCCTTAGGGCATTATTTTCTATCAGTATAGTTAATTCACCTCTCAGAGACAGTAACTATGACTGAAAAATCCTCATGTTAACCCAGTTGTGTCTACAGAGGACGTTAGATCAACTTAACCACAGTACTCAGGGCACAACATTTTTCAGAATTCTGAGCAATGTAGCTAGGTTGACCTAAGGTTTAGGTATAGACAAAGCCTACATCAATGTGTCTCACAGAGAGAGAACTTGATTAATTTTATGTACCATGATGCATACTCCCTATACTCAATGTGTAAGTCTTTCAAGGATCATGGGCTTAAAAATTACTAAATTCCAAACCTTCAAATAAATGTACTATCATACCTGGAATTGTATCAGAATCATATGTACAGACTCCATTGCTTTGAATTTTGAAAAAATAGAAAAAAACATTTTTGTCAATATTATATGTCATTTTGACCAAAATTGAGTTATTCTATTTTTTTTTTTTCATTCAAAGCAATGGAGTCAAAATGTGCTGCTATGGCTATACTCTACTCTGATGCATCTTCATTCTCCAGTATCCTCCAGCATGCATGTACTAAAGTGATCACTTTGCTAGTTAGGGAGTTCATATTAGCTAATGACTGTGCACTTGAAGTACATACCATTGAAGACATGCAGCATCTAATTTACTGCTTTTCTAGATCAGCAAAGTGATTTGGACTCTCTATCAGCCTCCAGAAAACTGAATCATAGAATCATAGAATATCAGGGTTGGAAGGGACCTCAGGAGGTCATCTAGTCCAACCCCCTGCTCAAAGCAGGACCAATCCCCAATTAAATCATCCCAGCCGGGGCTTTGTCAAGCCTGACCTTAAAAACTGCAAAGGAAGGAGATTCTACCACCTCCCTAGGTAACGCATTCCAGTGCTTCACCACCCTCCTAGTGAAAAAGTGTTTTCCTAATATCCAACCTAAACCTCCCCCACTGCAACTTGAGACCATTACTCCTTGTCCTGTCATCTTCTACCACTGAGAATAGTCTAGAGACATCCTCTTTGGAACCCCCCTTTCAGGTAGTTGAAAGCAGCTATCAAATCCCCCCTCATTCTTCTCTTCTGAAGACTAAACGTTCCCAGTTCCCTCAGCCTCTCCTCATAAGTCATGTGTTCCAGTCCCCTAATCATTTTTGTTTCCCTCCACTGGATGCTATCCAATTTTTCCACATCCTTCTTGTAGTGTGGGGCCCAAAACTGGACACAGTACTCCAGATGAGGCCTCACCAATGTCAAATAGAGGGGAATGATCATGTCCCTCGATCTGCTGGCAATGCTCCTACTTATACAGCCCAAAATGCCGTTAGCCTTTTTGGCAACAAGGGCACACTGTTGACTCATATCCAGCTTCTCATTTATTGTAACCCCTTTTCTGCAGAACTGCTGCCTAGCCATTCGGTCCCTAGTCTGTAGCAGTGCATGGGATTCTTCTTTCCTAAGTGCAGGACTCTGCACTTGTCTTTGTTGAACCTCATCAGATTTCTTTTGGCCCAATTCTCTAATTTGTCTGGGTCCCTCTGTATCCTATCCTTACCCTCCAGCGTATCGGCCTCTCCTCCCAGTTTAGTGTCATCTGCAAACTTGCTGAGGGTGCAATCCACGTCATCCTCCAGATCATTAATGACAGGTTTCAGGAGAGTGAGGTGGGAGGAGGTATTGTTTCATGGTCTCTGTGTATATAATGTCTTCTGCAGTTTCCACAGTATGCATCCGATGAAGTGAGCTGTAGCTCACGAAAGCTTATGCTCAGATAAATTGGTTAGTCTCTAAGGTGCCACAAGTACTCCTTTTCTTTTTGCAGATCATTAATGAAGTTCTTAACCAGCCTGCTTCAGGAAAAAAAAGTATTCTGCTTTGAAATTGCAATTGATGACACATGTGGTAGAAAAATGATGCTATCTTGACAGTACTTTATGTAATAATGCCATGATCAATGATGAAATCATGCAGTGCATTTCTAAAGTTCTGCTTATGGTTGACTTTGCTGCCACCTCTGGAATGTGAGAGGAGTTCAACTTCACACCAAGATTAGTGTCTATCGTGCAAACATGTTAAGCACTCTCTATGGCTGTGAGATATGGAGACTCTGTAGCAGGCACTTGAAACAACTAGAGCATTTTCACATGCACTGTCTGCATCTCATATGTAACATCAAGTGGTCGGACAATATGGGAAACAATGAAGTGTTGTACCCATGCTTCATGACTAGTATTGAATCTCTAATAATTCAGAAATAACTTTGCTGGACTAGTCAACTCATATATATGGATGATACATGAATCCTCAAAGTTATATTTTACAGACTAGTGAAAACAGAAGCATGTATGCTGGGAGGCCAATGAAAACAAGATAAGGACATTCTCAAAGCTCAGCTAAAAGCTGGCCAAGTCTACTGAAACACATGGGAAGCTGCTATTATGAAATGGCAGCAGACCTGTTTGTGATTAAAGCCATTGAGAATAGCAGAAGAGAAAAATCCAGAGAGAAGCATGAATTAAGAAATCAGGGTCTGGAAAAAATATGCAACCACATCTGCCCAAGGTCCTGACACATCTGTGGATCCCTCGTTGGGTTCACATTCGCACAACAAGACACACTGAAACAAACTGACTCTCATGCATCATCAATGACAGGATACAAAAACCAACACTCTGCTTTGTATTAGAATTAAGTATTAAATTAAAGTACCTCAAGTACAAAATGAAGTAAAACAAGTCACCACATTTGTATGCTAGAATCTCCATTCACTGACTGGCTTATACTCAGTAAACAATCAGGAAAAAAGAAAAGGAGGACTTGTGGCACCTTAGAGACTAACAAATTTATTTGAGCATAAGCTTACGTGAGCTACAGCTTACTTCATCGGATGCATTCAGTGGAAAATACAGTGGGAAGATGTATATACACAGAGAACATGAAACAATGGGTGTTGCCATACACACGAGAGTATAACGAGAGTGATCAGGTAAGGTGAGTTATTACCAGCAGGAGAGTGGGGGGGACCTTTTGTAGTGATAATCAAGGTGGGCCATTTCCAGCAGTTGATAAGAACATCTGAGGAACAGTGGGGAGAGGGAGAGTGGGGGATAAACATGGGGAAATAGTTTTACTTTGTGTAATGACCCATCACTCCCAGTCTTTATTCAAGCCTAAGTTAATTATATCCAGTTTGGAAATTAATTCCAATTCAGCAATCTCTCACTGAAGTCTGTTTTTGAGGGGTTTTTTTGTAGAAGAATTGCCACTTTTAGGTCTGTAATCACGTAACCAAAGAGATTGAAGTGTTCTCCGAATTATAACATTCAAAAACCAGTCGGAGAACACTTCAATCTCTTTGATCACTCGATTACAGACCTAAAAGGGCAACTCTTCAACAAAAAAACTTCAAAAACAGACTCCAACATGTTTATTCTCCCCCACCCCCACTCTCATGCTGGTAATAGCTCACCTTACCTGATCACTCTCCTTACAGTGCATATGATAACACCCATTGTTTCATGTTCTCTGTATATATAAATCTCCCTGCTGTATTTTCCACTGAATGCATCCGATGAAGTGAGCTGTAGCTCATGAAAGCTTATGCTCAAATAAATTTGTTAGTCTCTAAGGTGCCACAAGTCCTCCTTTTCTTTTTGCGGCTACAGACTAACACGGCTGCTACTCTGAAACCAATCAGGAAAAATAAAGTTATAAATAATAGTGGCCTCAAAGCAGAGGATCATTAAAATCATTTATTACAATTATCATTATTACTGTTGTTTTATAAAACTGAGCATCATTTATTTAATATTTAACAAAAAAAATTGTTCTAATTGAACTGATGGAAATGTTGTTTGCAACTTTTCTTTTGACCAAAAAAAAATGCCTTTTTTTGAAACAGTAAACTTTTTCAAAAAAGTTATTTTTATAAACATTCTGGATTTTTACTTAAACAAACAAAAACAAAAAATAGAAACTTCAGCTTCTGTTTTTCCCCTTTGTCCACCTTTTTTTCTTTCTTTTGATGCAGACTACAATAGAAGAATTTATATCCACAGGGTTTTTTTTTTTCACTTTATTTTATTTTTCCACTCTAATTTTAAGAATTTCTTCAACTTTTGTAAAGTTAGAGTGGCAACAAGAAAAATTAAAATCTGTAAATCAGCCACTCCAAAAATGTGGAAAATAAAGAAAAGCTTTTCCATTTTGCAGGAGAAATAACACTTATTCTGAAATTTTTCACATAATTGTTTTTTTTTTTCTTCATTTTTTTCAGCCAGTTATAACTTTTATGCATTGTCTTCAATGGGACAATTCACAGTACAGAAAGTTAGTCACAGGCATAAATCTTTGAAGAATAGGGCCATACATAATAACAGGGGTTTAACATAAGGAGAAATTTTACATTGTAATCTGAGTTGCATGTCTGCTTTCCAGATACTGAGGATAGTTTAATTTTAAGGCTAATGACATTTCAGTCTAAAATGTTACTCATACGATCCAGACTACTTCCAAAATTTCTTGTATTTATAGCCATGATTTCCATATTCATTACTGAGTGAAGACATTTAAGAGCACTACATATGAGCCTTAACATCCAGATGCTAAATTACTGTTAATATGAAACAAGGCTAAATGAGACTAAGTAGGGTGGAATGCTTAGCCTTGGCCTAACTTTACTCCCACTGAAATCAATGGGAGTTTTACTTAGACTGTGGAAGCTCTTTGGGGCAGGGGCTATATTTTTGTTCTGTTTCTACAGGCAGGCCAACACTAAGTGCTTATGAAAATCCCCCCTGTATGGTATAATTTTTCTTCTTTGGAAAATATGGTGTTCTCCACTTTCTGGTACAATAACAGACTGACTATATATATCCACTGGCTAGATCCACAGTTGACAATTGTTTAGCACATGGTATTATAGATTAAATATGTAAAAAAAAAACCCACAACCTACTCATACATCTTTCAGGGTAATATCATGGAATAATTGCAGCCTAAACATTCTTTCTAGGAATCTGATTGACTAGTTGTAGTCATGAACTTGATTATACTTGAATAGTCCTTTTGTTTCTTTCTAGGATAGACCTATATTGATCTGTAGATAATAAATAGTATCTGAGGTTAGTAATAAAATAGTCAGTTCTACAGGTTCACCTGAGGTTACCATCATTTATAGTATAGTTATGCATCATGATCAATATGCAAAGCCTGTTACGTATCTATGATGAGAATGCAGCAACTTAAGTGATAAAAATAGACATGCTTACATGACATAGAGTTATGTGCCCTTATGTCTGTCCTAAATAACAGATTCACCAAGTCTTACAAGAGACAAATTCATAAAGTTTGTGGATCTGCATCATGTTGTCAAAAATTATGCCATTTATATAATATAATAATGCTTAGTATTTACACCCTGCTTTGTTTTCAAAATGTTTTTCATTGACTTAATCAATCTTCACAACACCTCTGTGAGTTAATGTATGTAAGCATCTTTTAAACAGTGCCTTTCTTGATGAAATCATGCTTTTGATGAGCAGTTTTCCTTTGTTGAGCTAGTTTACTCCTAAGACTTCATAACAGATATTCAAGTAAGTGCACAATTTTAAATAGCAAACCCATTGTTGAAGAAAAGATGTCTGAATGAAATATAATATCATATAATAATCATGCAATGTGCTATTCCCAGTCTACTGTAATAAAACTTAACATTTCTAGAGGAACTGCTTTCTCAGAGGACCTTGCTGAGATGTGTTGTCAGCTATTTATAATGGAAATGAAAGCTTAAAGTTCCCTGCTTGATCTTCTCATATATCACCATTAGTTCTGCTTGAGCTTCCATAACTCATTCCTAAAAGGCAATGAAGAGTACCAATATTTCCAACTGCAGCTATCTTCACAAGATCTCTTAGTTCCTATATAAAAATTTACCTAAACTGGGGTTAGGTTTGAGAGTGTATATCAGGTAAAAACATTTGCAAGGGCATAGTAATTATTCCCAAAACAAGCATTATAAACCTAAGAAATTCAGAGTTAAAGTAATACTGAAAAGAAATCCAAACAGATCAATGTATGAATATGCACAGTGAAGGCACCCAAACAAATGTACACCCATCCTGTAGTGAAGACATACATTAGCAACACAATTATGTCTAGTGTATAAGTGTTTGTCATCCCAGATTAGATTAAACTGAATCTTTAAACTTTTTAAAGGCACATTATATTTTGCTTTCTTATCATGTCAGTATAGGGTGGTATTAAAGTTCTTTGGGTGCCTTAACAATCCATTTATTCATCTGCTCTCTTTGCTAAGTATTCCCAGTATTTTAAATGTCTCATCATGCAAAAAACTATCCATGGCTGCAAAAATTTCTCTCACATATCTTAGCACACTCCTCTTATTTCTTGCTGTACCTTTTTTAGACAGAATGGACAGAACTGAACAGAGTATTCCTAGTGAGGGAGCATCATTGATTTAATTTATATAATGATATAATATTTTAATTTTATTTTCTATTCCATTATTTCTGTAACCCAACATTTTATTAGATTTTGTTGTTGTTGTGTTTGTTTTTTACCACCACTTATTATTGAGCAGAAGTTTTCATCAAGCCATTTGCAATGACACTAGCATGTTTTTCATAAATAACAAAAGTTCATTTAGAACCCAGTCATTGATAAATGGTTCAAATAATTAATTTGGATGTTGAGCTGGCTGTAACACCATCAGGTTCATGAGATATTTCAAAATTTGTTGTTGTTTTAAATTAGAATTCCTGGAAAAATTCATTCAGGAATGGCAACTGTTTGAAATTGACATTCTTCTCAGTTTCTTGCTATTAGCAGTGACAAAACTTACAAAAATGTCAGTTTTAGTCAGCTGCAGCTTGGGCTCCTAGGGTCTGCAGCTGAAGGGAAGCCCCAGCACGTGGACTCCCTGGGGACACCAGGCTGGGGACTCCCTGGGGACACCAGGCTGCCTGCTCAGGAGTCAGGCAGCCCAAATACCTGAATAATTGGCCTAATCCCAGGCCAATTATTCAGGTATTTGGGCTGCCTGACTCCTGAGCAGGCAGCCTGATGTCAGGAAGCCCTGTGGTGCCCAGCCTGGGGCAGTCTGCATGACAGGACTGCCGTGAGGCAATGAACCCTGAAAGCACACTTTAGAGGTCCCAGGGCTTTCAGATTCCATGGCAGGGAGTCTAGAAGCCCTGGAATATTAAGCCTTCCCTGGAGCTGTGGACCCTAGAAACCTAGGTCCCCAGACCTAGGCAGTCTATATGGCAGGGCTGCCTTGGAGAATCAGAACCAGGCAGTCCACATGGCTAACCTGCCCAAGACCCAGGAAACCTTGAAGCCCACACTTTCCAGCGCCAGGGCAGTCCGCATGGCTGGGCTGCCCTTGAAGCCTGGGCTCCAAAGCAGCCAGCCAAGTGAGCTGGCAGGGAATCAGGCAGGTTTGGGACCAAAAAAAGAAAAAAAAAAAAACAACCCTGGCAGACAGTACTGTCAGATCTCTGGATAGCAGGGTTCTGCCAGACATATGCCAGTGGTTTGGCAAAAGTTCATCAAACCCAACTTGCTTTCATGAGAATTTTTGGGTTTGTTGAACCAGCAATTTCACTGGAAAATTTCCTACCTGTTCTACACTCATGTGCATTACCATCCATTTGTCAAAACTGAATTTCATCTTCCATTGTGCTGTTCATTCCTCTAGCTTTATTAAGATCATCTGAATTTCCTCACAATCTTTTCTCGTCTTCTCTGTCCTAAATAGTTTGGTTTCATTGTTCAGCCTTTTTCCCGATTACTGATAAATATTTTAAACAACAGTCTGAATGTGGAACCTTTAGACATCCTTTGAATTTTTTTTCTTTTGTCTCTTAAACAATGTCTAATCCATCAGAGTTCTTTACCTGTCACCCTATGACTGCCTAGCTTCTTTAATTGCTAGTTATGTGGGACGTTAATATTGGCTTTTTGAAAATCCCAGTCCACAACCAGCTTACAAAAATGCATTTGAATGTTTACTTTCTATTGCATATTTACTTTCATTTCTGTAATATTCCTGAACAAACAATGGAACTAACAGTCAGCTTCAAGCAGCACCTCCCTACTCTGCGTTTCATGTAGTCCTGTATCTTGTCTTTGACACTAATTGATACCAGATAATGCCTCAAAGAAAGATGCAACAAACCTGCTAGTAGAGATTACCAGCAAACACTTAGGTACTGAGGGTTTAATGATGCTCCCGTTGAAATCAATAGCAATACTTCCATTGACTTTAATGGAACAAGATTGGGTCATGATTCATCCCATTGATTTTCACTGGGATTACTCATTTGTTTAAGGTTAGGCATATGCATAAGAAGAGTTTCTCCTCAGTCTCAAACAGTAAGTAGTTGACTTATGCCCTGAGACATGAGGATTTTATGTCCTCATGCTGTTTATTGTCTCATATAATATAATAATATAATATAGCTGTGGATATTGATTATTCATATCAATATCTAATACTTTTTTTTTTTTAAATCCTGATAAGCCCTTGCTATCAATAACAGTTTGGACCAGCAAATCCCAGTAGTTATAGTAAAAACAATCCCTCATCCCTGCTTTCCAATTTTCCTTTTTTCAGTTTTAAATATGTTTCCTTCTAGTTTCCTTGGATATATTTTTGCTAGTATTATGGTCATTAGGTAAATATTAGGTAAACAGAAGCTCTGAACCATCATTTGTATGCCTCTGTCACATAACTGCTTATACTGTTCCTCTGCCAACTTTAGTTGTAATCTTTTTAGTCTTTCCTCATATGAAAGGCATTCCATGAATCTAATACTTGTGTTATTCTTCTCTGAAACTATTCTGTTTCTGCTATATCCTTTCTGAGATGAGAACTGAATACAGCATTCAAATTGAGGATGTACCATCAAAGTAAATGATGACATTATAATACTTTCGGTATTATCCTCTATCCTTTTTCTTAATTCAACCTTAATTCAACCTAACATCTTATTTGCTTTTTTGCTGTGTCCTTTTGGCAGACATTTTCAAAGTCATGTCATTGTTTAAGTTACTGAAATAATGCCAAGAACTCTTCCTGAGTAGCTGCAGTTAATTTAGAATCCATCAGTGTCTATGACTATTCATCTTGTTTCTTCCAAAGTGCCTCTATTTGCACTTGTCTACATTGAATGAAATTTGCTATAATTTTTCCCAATTGCCTACTTTAGCTACACCACCAGTTCAACAACCTAACTTAAGCATCTACTGTAGTCTCATTGTCTTCGTATTTAAGTGCTGAGCAGGAATGAGACCACTCATGCTTAAAGTTAAATATCTGGATAATGGCTTTGCTAATCCAGGCCTATCCCCTTCTGTAGGATTTTTGCTTTTATTTATTGGACAGTTTCTTCTATACCCTGGAATTCTGACTCAAACGACGAATGAGTGAAAGTAATTCTATATTTTAATCTTTCACATATGGGGCACAAACAGGAACCTGCAGCTATTATACTATAGCTGACAACCAAAGCAAGTAGGAATCTTGAAGTAGTGTATCTTTTATTGATACTTAATCACACTAGAACTTTCCACTTCCTTTATTTAATAGCTTTCATTTTGTCTTCAACTTGAGATAACCTCACTTTTCCACTTTACTGCTGTCTAACTCAAAAAGAGCCAAGTTTTATATCAAAGATGTTCTTCAATCAAACAACTTTCTATTTCCTATCAGTGCTGAATATTTTAGAACTCCACTCCAGCTGGAAAAAATACAAACACAAATTTATATTGAGATGGCTGGGCTATTCCTGAGCTATAACAGCTTCAAAGGGCTACCAAAGGACTGACAGGCCCTCTAGTTTGTCAAAAATATAAAAATACTTTAGGCAATAAATTAATCCCTCTGAAGTCCATATGGTTTCAAACTCTTTTGAAATAAGATATAGAAAAAAGACTGATAAAAAAGGTAGTGTTTTTTTTTTCTTTTATGTAGGCATATTTTTAGGCTAGGACATTGGTTTTCAACTAAGGGCAAGGGCCTTTTTCATTTGTGGACCCCTAAAGAATTTCAAATGGAGATGGGAACCCCTTTCAAAATTCAACCTGTGATCAGTAGATCCCTAATATAGAAGACTTAGACTGAAAACTAAGAATTCAACTGTAAGCATTGCCTGTGCTTGGCACGGCATTTGACACTGCTTTAGAAAGGGCACTAACCTGTGGGCTTCTATGGTTAGGGCAACACTTCCAGGTTTTGACCTGTAGGTGGGAGTATTCACATACATTTGATTTATCAGAAAAATTGAATGCCTTTTCTGGGATCTGAAACTTTGTTTTCATAGGTTTCAGAGTAGCAGCCGTGTTAGTCTGTATTCGCAAAAAGAAAAGGAGTACTTGTGGCACCTTAGAGACGAACCAATTTATTTGAGCATAAGCTTTCATGAGCTACAGCTCACTTCATCGAATGCATTCGGTGGAAAATACAGTGGGGAGATTTATATACACAGAGAACATGAAACAATGGGTGTTACCATACACACTGTAAAGAGAGTGATCACTTAAGGTGAGCTAATACCAGCAGGAGAGCGGGGGCGGGGGGGAGCTTTTTGTAGTGATAATCAAGGTGGGCCATTTCCAGCAGTTGACAAGAACGTCTGAGGAACAGTGGGGGGTGCGGGGGTGGGGGATAAACATGGGGAAATAGTTTTGCTTTGTGTAATGACCCATCCACTCCCATAGAATCATAGAATCATAGAATATCAGGGTTGGAAGGGACCCCTGAAGGTCATCTAGTCCCACCCCCTGCTCGAAGCAGGACCAATTCCCAGTTAAATCATCCCAGCCAGGGCTTTGTCACGCCTGACCTTAAAAACCTCTAAGGAAGGAGATTCTACCACCTCCCTAGGTAACGCATTCCAGTGTTTCACCACCCTCTTAGTGAAAAAGTTTTTCCTAATATCCAATCTAAACCTCCCCCACTGCAACTTGAGACCATTACTCCTCGTTCTGTTATCTGCTACCATTGAGAACAGTCTAGAGCCATCCTCTTTGGAACCCCCTTTCAGGTAGTTGAAAGCAGCTATCAAATTCCCCCTCATTCTTCTCTTCTGCAGGCTAAACAATCCCAGCTCCCTCAGCCTCTCCTCATAAGTCATGTGTTCTAGACCCCTAATCATTTTTGTTGCCCTTCGCTGGACTCTCTCCAATTTATCCACATCCTTCTTGTAGTGTGGGGCCCAAAACTGGACACAGTACTCCAGATGAGGCCTCGCCAATGTCAAATAGAGGGGGACGATCACGTCCCTCGATCTGCTCGCTATGCCCCTACTTATACATCCCAAAATGCCATTGGCCTTCTTGGCAACAAGGGCACACTGCTGACTCATATCCAGCTTCTCATCCACTGTCGCCCCTAGGTCCTTTTCCTCAGAACTGCTGCCTAGCCATTCGGTCCCTAGTCTGTAGCGGTGCATTGGATTCTTCCATCCTAAGTGCAGGACCCTGCACTTATCCTTATTAAACCTCATCAGATTTCTTTTGGCCCAATCCTCCAATTTGTCTAGGTCCTTCTGTATCCTATCCCTCCCCTCCAGCGTATCTACCACTCCTCCCAGTTTAGTATCATCCGCAAATTTGCTGAGAGTGCAATCCACACCATCCTCCAGATCATTTATGAAGATATTGAACAAAACCAGCCCCAGGACTGACCCTTGGGGCACTCCACTTGATACCGGCTGCCAACTAGACATAGTCTCTATTCAAGCCTAAGTTAATTGTATCCAGTTTGCAAATTAATTCCAATTCAGCAGTCTCTCGTTGGAGTCTGTTTCTGAAGGTTTTTTTTGTTGAAGAATTGCCACTTTTAGGTCTGTAACTGAGTGACCAGAGAGATTGAAGTGTTCTCCGACTGGTTTATGAATGTTATAATTCTTGATGTCTGATTTGTGTCCATTTATTCTTTTACATAGAGACTGTCCAGTTTGGCCAATGTACATGGCAGAGGGGCATTGCTGGCACATGATGGCATATATCACATTGGTAGATGAGCAGGTGAACGAGCCTCTGATATTGTGGCTGATGTGATTAGGCCCTATGATGGTGTCCCCTGAATAGATATGTGGACACAGTTGGCAACAGGCTTTGTTGCAAGGATAGGTTCCTGGGTTAGTGGTTCTGTTGTGTGGTGTGTGGTGGCTGGTGAGTATTTGCTTCAGGTTGGGGGCTGTCTGGAAGCAAGGACTGGCCTGTTTTCATAGTCACCTTTTGTGTACCCCTTAGACATTGTCTGCTTACCTCCGGGGATCCACAGTCCACAGGCTGAAAACCACTGGGCTAGAAGATGGAGAGTTGAAAGTTTCACTGTGAGCTTCTTTACCTTGCCCATAATTACAGACTATACAGTACCCCTGAATTTGATGTTTGAACCTATGGACCCATAATCATAGGCTCTTTATTAATAGTACAAAACAACAAAGACGGGGGAAGAGTGGCCCCGCACTGGTACCGCAAGGGTTTACCCTTTTTTCCTAGCAGAGGAAGCCATGCCCCTGAGGCTCTTCTGGGCATGCTCCAACTGGAGAACAGGTATAAAAGCCTGCAGAGCTTCTTAGTTAGGGCTGACTGCTGGAGGGGAAGGAAGCAAACTGCTAGCTGCTGAAGAGGGCTAGCCTGTGCTCCAGGATCCAGAGGACAGCCAAGCTGGGATGCACCCTGTTGCCCAGATGGAGTACATCACAGGAGAGGAACAAACCAGAGGACCCCCCACAAATTGGAGAACCCAGAGGTTATGGTAGGAAGTGACCCAGGGGAACTTTAGAGGAAAATGGTGTTAAAGCTACACTGAGGCTTGGTGTGTTTCAGGCTGTTGAGCTGGTGGCAAGGAGAACTTGCCACTACCAGGGCCTGGGTTGGGACCTGGTGGAGAGGGTGGGCCTGGATCCCCCTACCACTCCCCCCACATCATGGGAATCATATGGACTCTGGCTGCTAGGCCATGCTACCCTGTCTGAGGGGGGTGATTATATGGATGCTGGCCATTGGGCCACACTGCCCTAACACTTGGGGCAAGTTGCATGGACTCTGGTCACTAGGCTGCACTACCCTGCCTGTGAGGGGGGAGTTATATAGACTCTGGCCATTGGGCTGCACTGCCCTGACCAAGGGGTGATTGAGTGGAGGGAGGCCATTAGGCTGCATCGGGCAGCCCACAGGGAGGCACTCACATGAACTGGAGAGTGGTGAGGTTCCAACACCCCATCCCACCCCTGCCACAAAGGGGCCATGTGGTGCCAGGCCTGCCTCAGTAACCCACTAAAAATCACTACTGGTTATGTGTTTTGTTTTAAAGTTAGCTCTAAAAAGTTAGGCAAAAAAATGCTTTGGAAGCAGTCCAAAAATACATTCTTTGGGCAGAATGACAGCTAGGTTCCTTGGCAGCTAGCTGGAAGGTGGGGCCTCCTGAAAGGCTGGCTGCTGATCCTTCAAATCCATTTCTTAACTCTATGTAAACATACTTGTTTTAAAATGATCTATACCTTACTACAACACTGTGTGTGTATGTGCTTAAAATCTAATAAAAAGTCATTTTAAATAAAATCACTCCTGGTATGTATCAACAATGTATCAGACAGATGTGCTGTGCCCTCCATTGATTTATTCCTAAAAGTGCATAAAAAGAAACAGCTAAGTTACCGTTTCTGAGGAGCCCCATTTAACAGATATGGTGAGCCACCCAGGAGTGGTAAAAAGGGTGGAGAAGATGAGGATAACTTGTGCATGGGGTTTGCTGTGCTGTGAAAGAGGGGAGGACGTGGGTCAGGGTAGCAACCTGCAATTTCCCTGTGGCATGGTCTGTGAGTCAATTTATGGATATTTCATTACTGGTACTCAGGGCCCTAGACTGGTGGCCTGGTCAAGGAATTATGTCGGAAAGAAAAGGAAAATCTGGAAAGAAAGAACAGTTGGAAATGATTTTGGGAAACAGTTTGACTGACTTTGTATAAGACCCTGGTAATCGTCTCTGGAGGCCTGGGAGCTTTACCGGAACTGGAGCATTCATAGAATCATAGAATATCAGGGTGGGAAAGGACCTCAAGAGGACATCTAGTCCAACCCCCTGCTCAAAGCAGGACCAATACCCAACTAAATCATCCCAGCCAGGGCTTTGTCAAGCCTGACCTTGAAAAACTCCAAGGAAGGAGATTCCACCACCTCCCTAGATAACCCATTCCAGTGTTTCACCACCCTCCTAGTGAATTTTTTTTTCTTAATATCCAACCTAAACCTCCCCCACAGCAACTTGAGACCATTACTCCTTGTTCTGTCATCTGCTACCTCTGAGAACAGTCTAGATCCATCCTCTTTGGAACCTTCCTTCAGGTAGCTGAAAGCAGCTATCAAATCCCCCCTCATTGTTCTCTTCTGCAAACTAAACAATCCCAGTTCCCTCAACCTTGCCTCTTAAGTCATATGCTCCATCCCCCTAATAATTTGTGTTGCCCTCGGCTGGACTTTTTCCACTCTTCTTGTAGTGTGGGGCCCAAACAGCCCAAAATGTTGTTGGTCTTCTTGGCAACAAGGGCAAACTGTTGACTCATATCCAGCTTCTCGTTCATTGTAACCCCTAGGTCCTTTTTTGCAGAAATGCTGCCTAGCCATTCGGTCCCTAGTCTGTAGCAGTGCATGGGATTCTTCCATCCTAAGTGCAGGACTCTGCACTTGTCCTTTGTTGAACCTTATCAGATTTCTTTTGGCACAATCCTCTAATTCAGGGGTCTCAAACATGTGGCCTGCGGGGCTCTTCCCTAAGGCCCGCCAAGCTCCCCGCGCCCTTGCCCCATCTGCTCCCCAGTGTGACACATCCCCAGCTCATCTCCAGGCCGGGGTGAGCAAACTACATACCAGGGCCAGATCCAGCCCCTCAGGGCTTTGGATATGGCCCGTGGATTTGCCAACCCTGTGGTGCTGAGGGTCCCGCGCCGCTCCGGGAAGCGGCAGGCACCGCTTCTCTGCGACCCAGGGGGGAGGGGGAGCAGAGAACTCTGTGAGCTGTTCTTGCCAGTGGGTACCTCCCCTGGAGCTCTCATTGGCTGGGAACGGGGAACCGGGGCCAGTGGGAGCTTCAGGGGAGGTACCCACCGGCAAGAACAGCTCACGGAGTTCTCTGGTCCCACTCCCCCTGGGGTTTTTGGGAAGCGGTGGGCACCACTTTCCAGAGCAACAGGGCTGGGGCCAGGGGAGGCAGGGAGCCTACTCTGGCCCCGGTGCATGCCCCTGCCACCCCAGAGCCACTCAAGGTAAGCGGCGCTGGGCTGGAACCCAAACCCCTCCTGCACCCCAACCCCTTGCGCTGAGCCCCCTCCTGCACCCCAACCCTCTGCCCTGAGCTCCCTGCTGTACCTCACACTCCCTCCTGCACCCCAACTCCATGCTCTGACCCCCCTGATGCAGCCAGAGGGCAGGGGCATGGATGGAGTGTGTGTGTGTGTGGGGGGGTGATGCGGCCCTCAGGTCAACGTACAAGTCCTCATGTGGCCCTCCTGGTGACTCGTTTGAGTCCCCTGCTCTAATTTGTCTAGGTCCCTCTGTAACCTATTCCTACCCTCTAGCGTATCCACCACTACTCCCAGTTTGGTGTCATCTGCAGACTTGCTGAGGGTGCAATCCACACCATCCTCCAGATCAGTGTTTCCCAAACTAGGGCCACCGCTTGTTCAGGGAAAGCCCCTGGCAGGCCGGGATGGTTTGTTTACCTGCCGCAGCCACAGGTTCAGCCGATCGCAGCTCCCACTGGCTGCGGTTCACTGCTGCATGCCAACAGGGGCTGCGGGAAGTGGCATGGGCTGAAGGACGTACTGGCCGCTGCTTCCCGCAGCCCCTGTTGGCCTGGAGCAATGAACTGCAGCCAGTGGGAGCTGTGTTTACTTGCCACATCTGCAGGTTTGACGAATCAAACTGGCCTGGCCTGCCAGGGGCTTTCCCTGAACAAGAGGCATCCCAAGTTTGGGAAACGCTGCTCCAGATCATTAATGAAGATATTCAACAAAACCGGTCCCAGGACCGACCCTTGGGGCACTCCCCTTGATACTGGCTGCCAACTCAACATGGAACCATTTATCACTACCCGTTGAGCCCAACGATCTAGCCCACTTTCTATCCACCTTATAGTCCATTCATCCAGCCCATACTCCTTTAACTTGCTGGCAAGAATACTGTGGGAGACTGTGTCAAAAGCTTTGCTAAAGTCAAGGAATAACACATCCACTGCTTTCCCCTCATCCACAGAGCCAGTTATCTTGTAATAGAAGGCAATTAGGTTAGTCAGGCATGACTTGCCCTTGGTGAATCCATGCTGACTTTTCCTGATCACTTCCCTCTCCTCTAAGTGCTTCAGAATTGATTCCTTGAGGACCTGCTCCATGATTTTTCCAGGGACTGAAGTGAGGCTGACCTTTCTGCAGTTTTCCAGATCCTCCTCCTTCCCTTTTTTAAAGATGGGCACTACATCAGCCTTTTTCCAGTCTTCTGGGACTTCTCCCAATTGCCATGAGTTTTCAAAGATAATGGCCAATGGCTCTGCAATTACATCCGCCAACTCCTTTAGCACCCTCGGATGCAGCACATCTGGTCCCATGGACTTGTGATTGTCCAGCTTTTCTAAATAGTCCAAACCACTTCTTTCTCCACAGAGGGCTGGTCACATCTTCCCCATGCTGTGCTGCCCAGTGCAGCAGTCTGGGAGCTGACGTTGTCCATGAAGACAGAGGTAAAAAAAGCATTGAGTACATTAGCTTTTTCCACATCCTCTGTCACTAGGTTGCCTCCCTCATTCAGTAAGGGGCCCACACTTTCCTTGACTTTCTTCTTGTTGCTAACATACCTGAAGAAATGCTTCTTGTTACTCTTAACATCCCTTGCTAGCTGCAACTCCAGGTGTGATTTGGCCTTCCTGATTTCACTCCTGCATGCCTGAGCAATATTTTTATACTCTTTCCTGGTCATTTGTCCAATCTTCCACTTCTCGTAAGCTTCTTTTATGTGTTTAAGATCAGCAAGGATTTCACTGTTGAGCCAAGCTGGTCGCCTGCTATATTTACTATTCCTTCTACACATCGGGATGGTTTGTTCCTGCAACCACAATAAGGATTCTTTAAAATACAGCCAGCTCTCCTGGACTCCTTTTCCCCTCATGTTGTTCTCCCATGGAATCCTGCCCATCAGTTCCCTGAGGGAGTCAGTCTGCTTTTCTGAAATCCAGCGTCCATATTCCGCTGCTTTCCTTTCTTCCATGTGTCAGGATCCTGAACTCGACCATCTCATGGTCACTGCCTCCCAGGTTCCCATCCATTTTTGCTTCTCCTACTAATTCTTCTTGGTTTGTGAGCAGCAGGTGAAGAGCTCTGCCCATAGTTGGTTCCTCCAGCAGTTGCACCAGGAAATTGTCCCCTACACATTGCAAAAACTTCCTGGATTGTCTGTACACTGCTGTACTGCTCTCCCAGCAGATATCAGGGTGATTAAAGTCTCCCATGAGAACCAGGGCCTGTGATCTAGTAACTTCTGTTAGTTGCCAGAAGAAAGCCTTGTTGACCACTCTTGTTGCTCACACTCCTAAACTGAATCCAGAGACTCTGTCAGGTTTTTCTGCAGTTTCATACTGGAGCTCTGAGCAGTGCATACTGATCTCTTACATACAATGCAACTCCCCCACCTTTTCTGCCATGCCTGGCCTTCCTGAACAGTTTATATCCATCCATGACAGTACTCCAGTCATGTGAGTTATCCCACCAAGTCTGTTGTTCCAGTCACATCATAATTCCTTGATTGTGCCAGGACTTCCAGTTCTCCCTACTTGTTTCCTAGGCTTCTAGCATTTGTGCACAGGCACTTAAGATAACTCGCTGATCTTCCCGCTTTCTCATTATGAGGCAGGAGTCCTCCTCTCTTGCGCTCTCCTGCTCATGCTTCCTCCCAGTATCCCACCTCCCCACTTACCTCAGGGCTTTGGTTTCCTTCCCCAGTGAACCTAGTTTAAAGCCCTCCAACCACCTTAGCCAGCCTGCTTGCAAAGATGCTCTTCCCTCTCTTGTTAGGTGGAGCCCATCTCTGCATAGCACTCCTCATTCTTGGAACACCATTCCATGGTCAAAGAATCAAAAGCAGTCTCTCCGACACCACCTGTGTAGCCATTCGTTGACTTCCATGATTCAACTCTCTACCCTGGCCTTTTCCTTCCACAGGAAAGATGGACGAACACCACTTGCACCTCCAACTCCTTTATCCTTCTTCCCAGAGCCATGTAGTCCTCAGTGATCCGCTCAAGGTCATTCTTAACAGTACCATTTGTGCCCACATGGAGAAGCAGGAAGGGGTAGCAATCCGAGGGCTTGATGAGTCTCAGCAGTCTCTCCGTCACATCATGAATCCTGGCAAGCAGCAGACTTCTTGGTTTTCCCGGTCAGGGCAGCAGATAGATGACTCGGTCCCCCTGAAGAGGGAGTCCCAGATCACCACCACCCACCTGCTTCTCTTGGGAGCGGTGGTCGTGGAACCCCCATTCCTAGGACAGTGCATCTCATGCCTTCCAATCAGTGGAGTCTCCTTCTGCTCCCTTCCCTCAGATGTAACATCTAGTCCACTCTCCATCAGTACTTGTGGAGAGAACATGAAAACTGTTGCTCACCAGTATCTGCATTGCTGGTACATGGACGCTCCCCTTTCTTCTGGAGGTCACATGCTGCCAAATTTCTTCACCGTCCTTCTGTTCCCCATGGTGCAGCCTGTTCTGATTCTTCAGAATGTTGTCTGTAGAAGCATATCCTGATGTCTGTCCAGGAAATCTTCAATTTCTCTTATGCAACCCAGGGTCGATACTTGTTTCTCCAGACCTTGAACCTTCTCTTCCAATGAGAGAATTCCTGCAGCTCTGTAAGCAAATGTTACCAGTGCTAATAAATAAATCCATTAAAGGCAAATTTAAAAAAAATAAAATTAAATTAAACACCAAAAAGTATTCAATGTGAGGGCAGCTCAGATAGCAGCACTGCAGAAGCAGTGAGTGAAAGAGAAGGAAGTGTTGAATTAAAACAGCAAGCAAGGGAAAAGTCAAGGAATTATTAAAGCCTTACTGAAGGATTCTCAGGCTAAAACCCAGGAAGATTAACAGGGAATGTAAGAGACAAAACTGTGCTCTCAGAGCTATGTAGGAAGTGAAGAGAATACTGACTATGAGTTCAAAGGAATCATAGGCTGGGAAGGGAAGGATGCCTAAGAAGAAGATACTGATTTGTATCCTTCTCATTACAATAATAGAATAAAACCCATGAGTTTCCCTTTCCTTTGGGCTCTTCCGGGCAGCCCCCATATCATTCCTTGCTTGAAACACTGGAAAAGCTGCTGACTGCTACACCCATAAGCCCCACAGTGAAGATTACTCCCCAGTGGAGTAACCAAGAAGGGGAAAAATGGGTAGAGGTCCGGCCCTTTGCCCCTAACCAGATTAGAGTTGTGGGGAAATTGGTTGGCTTGCTAACCTGGAGCACAACCTTAGGGTGACTGGCAAAGATAGCTGGCACTTCCAATCTCACTCCAGCAGATGTGGTAGCAACCCCTACTCTCCTCTCAGAGCCAGGATAAGGCCTAGGGGTATGGGTTCCTAGATGCTTTAACCCAAGGAGCCCCTCTTCTAGATTTCTTGCTGCTCTCTAATTTGTCTTGGCTTAAGTTTCCCTTTCCTCTTAATTTCTTCTTTCCCCTCTTCTCTCCCCCTCCCCTTTTTCTGCTCCCGTCCTCCTCTTCTCCCTTGCTGTCCCCCCCTGCCATTTTTCTTGTGTGTTTTTATTTTAAAAGTTAAGTATTAAAGCCACAGTTACATTTACTTTACTGAAAGTATTTTACTGTCCTTGAAAATATGGTTGCCAAGCAATAAAATGTTGCTACTAATCCTGCTTGGAAGCAGTTTTACAAAAAGCAGTAAATTTTTTTTAAAAAGTCAGGCCCATTGCCATTTATTTCCATGGCCATGACGATTTGTGGCTTTGCATGAAGCAAACTCATTTAAAGCAATAGCCCTCACAAATAAAACTTTAAAAATGCAAGGGCTTAAAAAAAAAAAAAAGCATGTCCTACAAAAGTCAGGGCAGAGCCCCTAGTCCCTGGTAGGTTAAAACTTGAAGACTGCTCCTAAGACTTGTCCACCCTGAAAATCTTGTTAAGGCTGGCTGAGCATGAAGGGGAAACCCAGAGTACACCTGCCATTTCCTCCCTTAGGGAGGCCAGGCACCCCCTAGGTCTCCTGATTTGCACAAGGATAGGTGGAGGAAGTTCACTGTTTCTGTGGAGTTTAAAAGAAGGCTGTTAGGACAATTTTTGGTTAACTATAGGTTCCACATATTCCTTGATAAGGATCCAGAATAAAAACACATTTGAATCTCCGGCTAAAGTTAAAACCTTACAAAGGTTTAATAAGGCACAAAGTGTTGTTCCCTTTTTCAGGAACACTCCATATCAAATCTTAAAAAAAAAAAAAAAAAGAAAAAAAAAGGCAATTTGGAATTTGGCTTATTACATTTTTAGAAATACTCAATGTATTAAAAAAAAAAAAAGGTTTGTTAATTTTGTTAACAGGGTCCTATAAAAAATTCCTCCTGGCACACCCTAAAGCCAGTGGAGATTTCAGGAAGCTATGGGCTAAAGCTTCTGAAGAACTGGAGTGGCCCATGTAGCCCCCCAGAAGTTCTCACAATTGCAAAAAAAAAAAAAAAAGTGTGGGTCAAAAATACAATAAAATGAGGTATAACTAAAGCAAAGATCCCAGTTATAGACCCTGAACCCCCCACCCCAGAAGCAGTATAGGTAACCAGAGAAGGCAAAAGTCAGCCTAAAAAAAACAATTGATGGGCTTTTAAGCCAGGGTTTTTAATGTCAAGCCCAATAACGCTGCCTTCTGGCCAGTCCTTAAAAGTAAAGGCAAGATTTGATGGCTGGTAGTGGAATTTTGCTCCCTTAATTGGATAAACCACTGATGGCCTCCATTGTGGTTAAGTATCAGGAGGTGATGGCCTCCATTGTAGGAGGGGCTCAGTGGCTTTCTATTTTGAATTTAGCCAGTGCTTTCTTTCCTATCCCTTTGCACCATGACAGCTATTACCAAATTTGCTTTACCTTTCAAGGGAAGCAGTTATGTTTTTCCAGGTTTCCCAAGGGCTGAAATAATAGCCCTATTTGTCATGTTCATGTAGTCAAGATGTGGAATGAAATGCCTGAATAAAAGTGAGATTTTACAGTCAAACAATAAATAAAATTAAAGTATTACAAAAAAATCAGGAAACTGGGTTGAAACAAGCCCCGCAAAAGGCCGGTTGTGCTCCCAACAAGTTGCTTATCTTAAAGCAGGGGTTCCCAAATTTGGTTTGCAGCTTGTTCAGAGTAAGCCCCTGGCAGGCTGCAAGATGCTTTGTTTAACTGAGCATCCAAAGGGAGAGCCGCTCGCAGGTTCCAGTGACCGCGGTTCACAGTTCCTGGCCCATGGGAGCTGTGGGAAGCGGCACAGGCCAGGCAACCACTTCCCGTAGTTCCCATTGGCTGGGAATGGTGAACCGTGGCCACTGGGAGCTGCGAGCGCTCGTACCTGCAAAATTAATAATGGTCATGTGTCCAGCCCCAGCAAGCCCTAAGCAAATCAGGGCAAACAGGTGTCACAGGGTTCAATCCAGATCAGTAAGGGGCAGCGTCATGACTTTCCCTGAAACTCTAGGTGCCTCACAAAGCTTTGCTACTGTAGCTCTCCAGTTGGGTTGCTTACAACTAGCCTACAAGCATGCAGATCACACCCTGAGTATCTGTGTGCTAGTCAGCCCTGGTTCAGCAGCTCTGATGCCAGCAGCCTGTCTAAAACCTCACAGACCCATTGTGGCTTCCACCAGCCTTTGCTACTACTTGTAGGGTGACTCCAACCCACTCCTATTTCCCCAAAACCCTGTGCTCTGTGAACTCTAGCCCTTGCCTGGACCATTCAGAGAAATAAGCTTTGTTCCTCTAAAGACACAAAAAAGCACCTTATAGACCAAGAACTTTACTAGAATAAATGCACCCTTCCCTTTAAACATAGCATTGATCTGGTTTATAGAAAAAAATAACACATCTTTTAACAATAGGACATAAGTTAAGTGATGCCAACTAAAAGGAACAGTTAGAAAGGGTAGCAAGCAAATAAAAGTGAAAACTCACATCTAAAAGTCTAAAACTTAACCCTAGCAAGGTACAGGCTTTGTTCAAGATGTTTTTGTCACATATATTCAGTTCCTACAGACTTCAAACCCGACCCACCCCCTTGCTCAAATGACCCATCTTTCTCAGGTTGCAAGAACTGTTTCCTTGCATCTGTCAAGTCATGGATAACAATTGTCTGACTCTCCCTTTACAATCCAGTAAAATTATTAACAGCATTTTTCACAAATTTCAGAGTAAAAGCCGTGTTAATCTGTATTCGCAAAAAGAAAAGGAGTACTTGTGGCACCTGAGAGACTAACCAATTTATTTGAGCATAGGTTTTCGTGAGCTACAGCTCACTTCATCGGATGCATACTGTGGAAAGTATAGAACTTTTTATACACACAAAGCATGAAAAAATGGGTGTTTACCACTACAAAAGGTTTTCTCTCCCCCCACCCCACTCTCCTGCTGGTAATAGCTTATCTAAAGAGATCACTCTCCTTACAATGTGTATGATAATCAAGGTGGGGCATTTCCAGCACAAATCCAGGGTTTAACAAGAACATTGGGGGAGGGGGTAGGAAAAAACAAGGGGAAATAGGTTACTTTGCGTAAAGACTTAGCCACCCCCAGTCTCTATTCAAGCCTATTTCCCCTTGTTTTTTTCCTATCCACCCGGCCTCAGACATTCTTATTAAACCCTGGATTTGTGCTGGAAATGACCCACCTTGATTATCATACACATTGTAAGGAGAGTGATCACTTTAGATAAGCTATTACCAGCAGGAGAGTATGGTGTGGGGAGGGGAAGGGGGGGAGAGAAAACCTTTTGTAGTGGTAAACACCCATTTTTTTATGCTTTGTGTATAAAAAGATCGTTTATACTTTCCACAGTATACATCCGATGAAGTGAGCTGTAGCTCACAAAAGCTTATGCTCAAATTGGTTAGTCTCTAAGGTGCCACAAGTACTCCTTTTCATTTTTCACAAAGTTCATTAACCTTGCTTCAAAAGGCAGGATGACCTCATGCTATTCTTCCTTCCTCTAGTGTGCTAATTTCTATGTAAATGGAGTCTCCACTGGTTTTGGTCATACCTTGCTCAATTTCTTTGGAGGCAGGTAGTTATCTGTGACATTACCTCCGATCTGGGAAACATCTGTTTCTCCCTTTGTTTGCATCACAGACTGTAAAGCATATCACTGAGTATTCATAATTCTTTTCATAGTGTTAATGTATACAATTCACAATTATATTAATCAACAGCATATCAAGGCTTTCATAACAGACCATGCACAATACAATTTTATATTAAAGTAATATTGTATACAATCAGTTGATTTGATTGCTTATGTGAGGTTAACTCCCCTTTTCCTCCCCACCACCTCTGGCTTTATAGACTAGTAAACTTTTGCAATGTATTCTTTGAAAAGTAAAACCTAAACCAAGATTCTCTCTCCTGCTGAGTTTAGACACCATGCTGTCTCCTCCCCCACTTGTTGGCATCTTAACTTTGTTTACCTAATATATAAAAATAGACCTTCATCGTCTTTGCATGAAGACTGGTCTGGTCAGAGAATCAAATATGTACTTCTTTGTCTAAGGCAGAATGTTTATGAATTGCTTGCCAAACATATTCTAAATCTTATTTCAAAGCATATTCATAACTTTTTGTACACACCCTGCACCTATACTATTTAAGAATATTAATGATCAGTGAGTTATTTGTTTTCTAGAGATCTTACATGACACCCTTTAGATATAGATTACAACCACAATGGGTTGGGGTACAATGAATTCATCGGGCAAGCTGAAACTCATTATCTGATACCAGTGAGCCCCTGGCCTTCTGCCACTGGCATGATCTTGGTCAAAGTGGATAGTTAAAATAAGGATTTACTTGAAAATTTTATCTTTTGAAAGAATGTTGTTTCTTTTGTGTCTTTTAATACATGTTAAAAATGTTTTCATTTGGTATATATCAAGTGAAAGAGTCCTTGGCAACAAAATCCCAAATCAAGTAAAGATTGTGACAGTAAGAAAAGTAACCAGTAAAATTACTTTTAAATAATATCCTAGCCTAAAAAGGAACATATCCAGTCGACACAATGCGGTGAACATATTGTGACATGCTGATTTCAGCATTCTCAGAAGCCACTGACTGAACTGGCATGGAAACTGAACAATCCTTCCGCCTCTAGAGATTGTCCCTGCATGCCAGGTTGGAGGCACATTGGCTGCAGCAGCGTGTGAAATTTTGTGCTGCTTCTGCCAAATGCAGTAGTTTTCCTCTTGAGCATGACTTTATCTTCCAAAGGTGTCATTCCAGCACTGTTTGTGAGCATTCAATTCACTTAAACCTTGCCTTTCAGTGAGACCCCACCCTTTTCAATCCATTTTATATTTGAACACCATACCACTTGCTTTTTAACAAACATTATAAAGCTGACCTAGCCACACAGTCCCAAGTGGGGAAGCATTACTACAAAGGACAGTCCTTGCATACAGAAAAATAAAAAGCCTGAGGCTGAAACTTACATTTGAAAGGACTTTTTTTATTGCAGAAGAGCTATGCAGTGCTCATCAGTGGAATCAGACCCATTCACACAGCCACACAGTGGTGAACATTTGGAAATGAAAGAATGCACTCCTTACACTCCTGTCTGCATGATCCACATGTTGAGATATACCATGTGACATGGTGTAAATGATGCTGAAATAAAACTAGACAATTGAAAGTCCACACTTGTGAGCATAATCCAAACTCTTCAGTAGGAGCCCATTGAGAATGGGAATGAGAAAACACACAGTCCCTTCCACTGAGTACAAGATCATAGACCCTTTAATACAGGGAAAGTGGTCACAGAACAAAATTTCTATTCATGAGGGTACAGGAATTTTAATGTCTGTACTGTTTGTTATTATGTACAGAAGAAATGGATATCAAACAATAATTAGGAAATGTTGGGCCTGCTTGTCTACTGCTTTGTAACTCTTGTAGTCTTCTGCAACTGTGCTAAGTGTGTATAAAAAAGCACCCAGTCAGAATTCTCCACCAACACCAATGGTAGTGTCTAACACAAACTTTGCACAGATATAAATGACTACACAAGGTACTACATCAGACCCTTGGTGCCTCTAATATTTTCATTTTTACAGTGTAGTCCTGTCCCCCCTCTCCCCCCCACATATATATAAACACAAAAGGTGGCATGTAATATATGATTGGAAAACTCATCACGCGGCTGTGTACAAAGAATTATAGATGTGTGCTGAAATTATATATTTAAAATGCACTCCAGGAAGGACATAAGGTACCCAACCCTGGACAAAAGAATGTGGTTCTGTCTGCTTGAATGTGTCTCCAAGGTAAATTGATAGACATCAATTTAAAACCATCTGTGTATCTATCTCTTGAGGGGTGGAAGGGGACAGAGGTCTTCAAATTATAGAACACTGGATCCTTCAGACAAGAAGACTGAAATCTCTGGGAGCTGCCTTTAGGTGAGTAACCTGCTTAGGCAAAGATTGTAATTTGCTGAAATTATTTTTTAGTCCTAGAAGCATATTTTCACCTTTGTTTACTTGTAACCCTTTTATTTGTATTCCTTGTACTTGGAATAACTTTAACCTTTGCCTTTTTGTTAAATAAACTTGGTTTACTTTTGCCATAAACCAATTAAATTCTTTGATTGAAATAAGAGTTTGTCAAACTCCAGTTAAATGTAAGAAGATGCAGTTTATTGTCTTTTTAAAGAAGCAACAAGTTTAACAATGTCTGGGAGCATTCCAGAAGAATGCAGAACATCACAGGGCAGATTATTGGTGGGAAATATGGACTGGGTGCATGTTGGTGTCATCCTGAAAAAAGTAACTGGATGGTGTGTGGGGGGGTGAGAGAACCTGGATTTGTGCTGGAAATGGCCCACCTTGATTATCACACACATTGTGAAGAGAGTGGTCACTTTGGATGGGCTATTACCAGCAGGAGAGTGAGTTTGTGTGTGGGGGGGGGGGGGGGTGAGAAAACCTGGATTTGTGCTGGAAATGGCCCAACTTGATGATCACTTTAGATAAGCTATTACCAGCAGGACAGTGGGGTGGGAGGAGGTATTGTTTCATGGTCTCTGTGTGTATATAATGTCTTCTGCAGTTTCCACGGCATGCATCCGATGAAGTGAGCTGTAGCTCACGAAAGCTCATGCTCAAATAAATTGGTTCGTCTCTAAGGTGCCACAAGTACTCCTTTTCTTTTTGCGAAGACAGACTAACACGGCTGTTACTCTGAAACCTGGATGGTTACTGGAAACCAGGGTGTGACCTGCATGCTTGTCTGCTGTCTGTTGGTTTCAGGGCTGTGAGACACAGCAGCATAGTATTTAAGGTACCCAGAGTTGCTTAGTGGTTTGGATGATCCCTAAAGCATCACAGAATGAAATTCATTTGGATGAAAATTAAGCACCAGATTCTCATTTGGTTCAAATTGGCTTATCTCCATTGAAGTAAATGGAGCTTCATCTACTAAGGAATCTGGCTGTAGGATATTGTTACAATTAGGAGCCTACTTCACAGAACATAAATACAACTTGTATTTTCCACAAAACAAACATGTGCCTCATGATATCCAAGCAGCTATTAACACCTTCTTTTCCCATACTTTAAAGAAATAGCTAAAACAAGCTCCAAATGACATCAGAATAGGGATCCTCATCCTCCTCTCACATACTTCTATGTAGTGTAATCTCACTGACTCCATCAGAGGTACTCCTGATTTAGACCAGTAAAAGTCTGAGGAGAATCAAGCAAGTTTGTTTGTCTTTGAATGTTTGGAAGAGGTGCCCTTCTGTTTCTAATTCAATGTGTGGGGGAGTGAGGGAGGGTATGTGTGCTGCTAACTAATGTCACTCTGAAATATTTCAGTGGAAAGAAAAAAAACCTAGACTGAAGGAAAACCTTAAGGTGAGGACTAGAGCCAGCACTAGGCACAAGCTGACTAAACAATTGCTTCGGGCCCTGAGCCGCTCAAGCAGGGCCCCCTATTCAATTTTTTTGGTATGCGTTGTGTGTGGGGGTGGGGGAATATTCCTGTTGAGGGCCCCCAGTGGGCTAGCACTGCCTCTGCTGAGGACTCCATTTTTTGTTTTTATTTTAACATTTTTTACTGTAATCTCTGAGACTACATAACATGCTTAACTCTGATGTTTGTATTCAGTATACATTAAGAAACGATACATATAGTTGGCTGGTGTCATTCATAAGACTGTTTAAATTGAAAGAAAATATAAGGCTTTGCAAATAATACATAAGATGTGCAAGTAATCTTTCCCATCTGTTGTATTTAAAATGAAGCTATATGGTAACTGCACAGTTTTCAAATGACAAAACAGAAGTCCTGAACTCTTGTTGGTATTAAAAATCCCATGGCAATCTTCACGAGTATGGGTGTTAATGCAGTGACTTGGTTGAATTCTAAAATGTGGTATACTTAACCTTGCCGCAGTACAGAGAAATAGACTAGATGTCTTCTTGAAGTCCCTTCTAGCCCTACATTTCTATAATTCTATGCTCTCTCAGTATGATCTCTCATGGATTTTTTAACTGTCTATTTCCAGACATTGTAATATTGGGGTTTTTTTAAAGATGTAGATTTTTAGTAAAGAAAACATAGTAATGTTTTGGGGAATTAGCTAGACTCCAATGAAACACACTTTGGACATTAACTCCCCTTAGGAAAGTTTTCAGTTTGGATGTTATGCTTACACGGTGAGCTATGCCTTAGACCCCTTTACAGTTCCTCTTGACTGCACTCAGGTGACACGTTTCACTACCATCACCCTCCTCTGGTGGAACCATGTGGTCCCTACCACTCTGAGATTGGTCTTTGGGCAAGAGACTCTTGTTTATCAATTGCGATAAGTCAACAGGCCCAGTTGTATTTGGCATCGGCAAGAAACTTTCTTCTGGGCCCTCTGACCAGTAGCTGATTAAAGTGATTCAAAACAACTACATAGACCCAAATATACATAGCACTAAAAGAAAAGGATTAGAACAACAAAAATTCTACATGCCAGGGTCTTGCCTAAAGTTTATCATTTTTCTCCAGCCTTGGATAAGACTAACTACTCCAGACCCTTCAAACAGAGACTGTGCCTCAGTCTTTTCTGTTCTCTGCAAACAACCCCCTCCCCCCCACAACTGAACACCTCATGCCTTCTAGAAAGTGATTTGTAACTCTTCAGCTACAGGCATTCAGCTTGGCAAACAAGCTATGTAACTTTTGGCTGGTGCCTAGAAATAGCCTCTTCCCAATTAATGACTGAGCCATCGTTCTCAACACACTTGAAGTTATCTACCCAAAGATGTCTTGTCTTTGGCCATTATTTCGTTTCCCACCTGTTCTTCCTTCTCTTGATTTAATGTCATGTAGACAGACCCAATAATATCAAGATGGTAAACTGAGGTATGCCCAATATTTAGAAAAAAATTAGACAGATATCTCCCTCATTCTCCACAGGAGTGCTATAAGGACCCAGTCCACTCCCCATAAATTAATTGCAAAATGCCTAAAAGCCGAATGAAGTTTTGTCCATCAAAGGAAAGCCAATTGATTTGTTTCTGCTAATGCCAAGTATGAATTTGATCCATTGATTACGATGGGATTAGGATTTGGCCCTGTCAGTGAAATCCTGGCGACACTGAAGTCAATGGGAGTTCAATTCAAAAGGGTCAAGATTTTGCCGTATATAGCAATTAATTATGACAGGCATGATCAGGAAATACTTGCTGCCCTGCAAAATTTCATGATTTTAAAATATTTGTTTTACAATATGGAAAACATGTCATGGGAGCTTGAGGTATATTTTGTTTGATAACTTCACTTTTTCAGTCATTAAGTGTGACTAGTGTGGCTGGTCAGTTTATCCACTAAAAATGATGGTATTAAACTGATGTGCCAATTGTAGGCTCTGCACTTAATGACTCTAAGTATAAATTGAGACCGATTCATTCTATTTTAACCTGACATTGTTACTTGCTAGTTGTCTTTGAAAGAGTCAGATTGTGAGGAGATTTGAATCTACAGAGTGAGATACTTCTGCACTTTTGTTCTGTAATAAAAATGAAGCATTATAAAAAGTATGACTTCAGCCTTATGGCATTTTTTTTATCTGTATGATGACTGCTTTTATTTGCAATAACTTAACTTTAAGGGATAAGCCACTGGGGCAAATAAACCTAGCACTACTCAAAACAATGTTTATATCAAGATCCAAAAAATATACACTCATAGAATGAAAGACAGCTATGAAATGGATATAAGTCCCCAATACACTCAACAGTGAGTACTGTTGATGTAGCACATCTCAGAGTGGCAGCACAAATATGAAAGTCTGTCCTTAGTTATACTTATACGTAGTCATTGATGAATGTTTGTGTTATGATATTTACATTTTTTAAAAATTGTTACCTGTCCTCAGGCCTGATACTGCAACGTTGACATCAAATGGATTGTTTGCCATTGACATAAACGGGAGCAGCATGGTCAAGCCGATGACTGAAGTAAATTATTTTGAATGAAGATCTCAAAGGAATTCTTATTTCTGCGTAAGCTGCCTGATTTCACGAGTCAAATATGTGATATGTGAGTTTAATGCCTATTAATATTCTAACTTCCAGAAAAGGGAAGTGCACATAGGATAGTCTCTAGACCAAAGAACATGTGTAACCAGATGGGGAAATATCCTCTGGCATTAAAGACAAAACGATTTTACTCAAAGGAGCTTAAACAATGGTGAATACTATTCAACACAAAGATAAAATTACTGAAGTTCAAAATGTTACACAGAGAAACAACCAAGGATTATCCCTGGAGGAATGAACCACAAAGCCATACAGCAAGAAATGAGATTCAACAAGATATCATATTCTCACAAAGGGGTACTTGCAAAATATACCTAATAAAAGGCCAAATAGAAATCTGGAAGAGTTCCAAAGAACTTAATCTATGTGCTTGAGGAATATCAAATGCTCTTTATGGATCGAGGACAAACTTCCAAATTCAATGAAAGTAAGACACTGGGCTAAATTTCACACCCAGTGCCCAATTAATTACCCCAGTGGTGCCAACATTTTCCAGCTGTTCCCCCCACAGTGGTATCTGTCTGTGCCCCCTCTCCATTGCTGCACAGTGGGCTCATCAGAAGAGCTGGGGCTGAAGGAGGAGCTGGGGGAGGAGCAGGGGCTAGAGGTGAAGCTGGCCTGGGGGTCGAGAGGGAATGAAGGCAGAGCTGGGCTGGGGAAGGCAGAGCTGGGCTGGGGAAGGCAGAGCTGGGCTGGGGAAGGCAGAGCTGGGCTGGGGAAGGCAGAGCTGGGCTGGGGAAGGCAGAGCTGGGCTGGGGGTGGAACAGGTGGTGGAGCAGAACTGCAGAAGGATGGCCTTCCCTTCCCAGCCCCCAGCAGGGGCTGGATGGGCCCTACCATATGCCCCCCCCCCCCAAATTCCTACATGCCCCCCTGGGGGGAATAGAGAGGAAGTGACTTTCCCAGGGTCACACAGCAGGTCAGTGGAACAGCTGGGAATAGAATGCATATTTCTTGATTCCCCATTCGGGGCCTATTCACGTGTTAGCTAAAGATAACTTTTGTCATCTACAGATGACAGCTTTCGGTTAGTGGCTAGTATGTCCAGATTGGTTCACTAGGGGAAAATGTTCCACAAAAGACCCGACTGATAAGAATATTACTATGATACTGAAACACCCTCAGTACAAAAGGCTTTTTCATGCTCTCCACTTCTGTGAGTAGAGAGTATGGAGGTTGGATCCAGGTCTCAGCAAGGCAGAAGAGGAAGTGTTAACATCATGGCATCAGTAACGCTATCAATATGCATGCTTCCATCATTCAGAAGACCCCAGTATGGAGTTTCTGCAAGGTTTAGGATGCTTGTGGGGAACTCGTCAGCATTAACTTGTCCATCTTTCCCCCTACATTGTGATTATTCATGTATCGGGTCATGCTGTGTATGGTATATTCTAGAGCTTGTGATTTTAAAAACTCACATCCATGAGCTGTAACCTTTGTTTTACATATTCCCAATTAATAGGTTTTAATCCTTAGTTTGAAAATAACTGAATTGTTTTAGGTTCAAGCCTCCAGGGCAGTCACACATGTTTAAATTTAGTGGAGGACTATGAATGACAAGTGACAAAATAAATACTTTATTTAGAATAAAATAGTTAGAGCAAACAGCAATTACAATATGCTCAGTCCCTAGATGAGAAGAATGGGTATAACCCTTTCTCTAATGGTAGATGGGTGTGCCTAATCTAAAATTAGTGTGCTACCCTTTTTAAAATCAGTTGTAATAATACTTACTTAATTAACAATAAATCTACCTTTTACTATATCAATATTTCTGCTACCATGATTAACTATTGCCTACTTTCTCAAAGGCTATTTAAGCCTCATCTTAATTAACATTTGTGTAAATGCCATACCAATAACTATCAATATAGATAGCATTTACAGAACATTAACGTTTTATGTAAAATGCTGAAAAAAAGCACATTAGAACCAATAGATTTTTACAACATGACCTGGGGTTATGCCTGTACCTATCTGTAACTTGCCTCTGAATTGTCTCACTTCACTTTACTCATGTTTTATCAGGCCTTTCTTGGCTATTGTCAAGCCTATTCTTAGGAAATAGGTATTTGGGTGTACTTACGTTTCTACACATTTCTATATAACACAAGAAAACATCATCTGTATAGGTTATGGAGCACATCCAGCAGATATGAGGGCAGGTCCTGGCAACACAATCCCAGCAGGAGCCTGCTGTCCAGGATTTGGCTCCCAACTCATCTGTATCTTTTCCAGTGAAGAGGTTTGGTGCCTACTGCCACGGTGTACTGTGTCTCTCCAGCTCTTGGAAGCATCAGTGGTTATAGAGGTCAAATTTTCTGCCTCTTCCTTGAAGACAAATGCCTCTCCCCAGTGGAAGA
This sequence comes from Lepidochelys kempii, assembly GCF_965140285.1. Lineage (NCBI taxonomy): Eukaryota > Metazoa > Chordata > Testudines > Cheloniidae > Lepidochelys > Lepidochelys kempii. The sequence goes on from NC_136380.1 coordinate 86,261,260, forward strand.
ATGGATAAGAGAGACTGCAAGAGGAAGCTTGAAGAGTTTTTTCCCCTCTGCATGGCAATGGTGTATGCACAGAATAATATGACCTTACACTTTTTCATTTTTTCTGACTTTATTTTTTTTTCCTTCCCAGCTAGGTTTTGATTTTTCTTATTTTTACTTTGCTCTTTATGGTATGCAGTGTTGTTGTAGCCATGTTGGTCCCAGCATATTAGAGAGACAAGGGCGAGATAATCTTTTATTGAACTCTTTTTTAAGTTCAGTACATATCGGTCTGTTAAGTGTCTGACACATACTGGTTTTCTAATTACACAATGCATAACAACTTGGTCACCTGGCTGCCTATTAGTTGCAATGGCTGGCTTGGTCAGTTTGGAATCCTTGAGTCATTGTCATGTTCTGCACCTGTAATTTGTATAGTTTTCACTGTTCTTTCTGAGGAACAAACTAAATGTCAATGGTTGCTGTTGAACTAAACCCTGTTGGTCTCAGCCACGTGATTTGGGTGCTGAATTCTTTTTCTTCATGACAGCTGGAGTTGCCCCCTCCTTTTCTTTATCCAGTTAGACATGAACACAGTCACCAGATTCTAGACCTGGTAGTTTTCTGACTGAATGATATCTGTTGTAAAATTGTTCATAAGCTCTTTTAGCCTTCTTATCTGATTTGGTTACTCTCTTCATGTCTGGCCATTTTGGAGATAGAATTACTGTTCCAACTTTGGGAAAATAATCTGAGTTGTCTTGCCAACAGGAGTTGTGATGACTATATTGATGACCACACAACTATATCCAGTAGTTGTTCTTGGTGTCTGTCTATAACTCAGAAGAGCAAGGAATGGATCTTCATAATGCAGGGATTTTCTTGGCAGACTGTACTGCTCTCTCAACCTCTCCATTCACTTGTGGATATTGTGGGTTGCTAATAATATGATCAAAATCATATTTTGTTTGGAATGACTTAAATCCTGCTGCACTCAGTTGTGGTCTGTTATCCATCACTAGTTGCTCTGCAATACCGAAGTGAGCAAAAGTGCACTTCAGTTTCTTAATAACACTGCAACATGTTATGTTTTTCAAGTACATTATATCTATATACCTGGGGGAAAAAGTGCATTATGACCAATGATGTCCTCTGAATTCACATAAATCTGCACCTAATCTCTTCCAAGGTCTCTCTGGTAGAGGTGTTTGTACACTGTATGGTTCAGCATTGTGTCTTAAAACAATTGGTACTAAATCTCTTCAAAAGTCCAATATCAACAAAACCTTCAAGTTCTTCTACCTTTTCTCTAAGCTCATTGTGGCTGCTATGCTGCAGCTGAGAAAGTTGTTGGTCTTTGATCCTTTGATCACACGCATTCTGAATGCATAGCTTTAGTCTTTGTACATTCTTTTTTCTGTGATGAACTGGCTTATGCAATTTAGAAAGCTCTGACTAGCCCTGGAGGCAATGTCAGAATACCCTTTTGAACATCCTTTTGTTGCCTATCTGCTACAGAAGATCCATAAACCTCGAAATCCTGGACACCCCATCATCTCAGGCATTGGCACCCTGACAGCAGGATTGTCTGGCTATGTAGACTCCCTCCTCAGGCCCTACACTCCCAGCACTCCCAGCTACCTTCGAGACACCACTGACTTCCTGAGGAAACTACAATCCATCGGTGATCTTCCTCAAAACACCATCCTGGCCACTATGGACGTAGAAGCCCTCTACACCAACATTCCACACAAAGATGGACTACAAGCCGTCAGGAACAGTATCCCAGATAATGTCACGGCAAACCTGGTGGCTGAACTTTGTGACTTTGTCCTCACCCATAACTATTTCACATCTGGGGACAATGTATACCTTCAAATCACCAGCACTGCTATGGGTACCCACATGGCCCCACAATATGCCAATATTTTTATGGCTGACTTAGAACAACGCTTCCTCAGCTCTCGTCCCCTAACGCCCCTACTCTACTTGCGCTACATTGATGACATCATCATCTGTACCCATGGAAAAGAAGCCCTTGAGGAATTCCACCATGATTTCAACAATTTCCATCCCACCATCAACCTCAGCCTGGTCCAGTCCACACAAGAGATCTACTTCCTGGACACTACAGTACAAAAAAGCGAAGGTCACATAAACACCACCCTATACCAGAAACCTACTGTCCACTATTCCTACCTACATGCCTCCAGCTTTCACCCAGACCACACCACACGATCCATTGTCTACAGCCAAGCTCTACGATACAACCGCATTTGCTCCAGCCCCTCAGACAGAGACAAACACCGACAAGATCTCTATCAAGCATTCTTACAACTACAGTACCCACCTGCTGAAATGAAGAAACAGATTGACAGAGCCAGAAGAGTACCCAGAAGTCGCCTACTACAGGACAGGCCCAACAAAGAAAATAACAGAACGCCACTAGCCATCACCTTCAGCCACCAACTAAAACCTCTCCAACACATTATCAAGGATCTACAACCTATCCTGAAGGACGACCCATCACTCACAAATCTTGGGAGACAGGCCAGTCCTTGCTTACAGACAGCCCCCCAACCTGAAGCAAATACTCACCAGCAACCACATACCACACAACAGAACCACTATCCCAGGAACCTATCCTTGCAACAAAACCCATTGCTAACTGTGCCCACATATCTATTCAGGGGACACCATCATAGGGCCTAATCACATCAGCCACACTATCAGAGGCTTGTTCACTTGCACATCCACCAATGTGATATATGCCATCATGTGCCAGCAATGCCCCTCTGCCATGTACATTGGTCAAACTGGACAGTCTCTACATAATAGAATAAATGGACACAAATCTGACATCAAGAATTATAACCAGTTGAACACTTCAATCTCTTTGGTCACTCGATTACTGACCCAAAAGTGGCAATTCTTCAACAAAAAACCTCAAACACACTCCACCAAGAGACTGCTGAATTGGAATTAATTTGCAAACTGGATACAATTAACTTAGGCTTGAATAGAGACTGGGAGTGGATGGGTTATTACACAAAGTAAAACTATTTTCTCATGTTTATTTCCACCCCCCACAGACTGTTCCTCAGACGTTCTTGTTAACTGCTGGAAATGGCCCACCTTGATTATCACTACAAAAGTCCCCCCCCCAGCTCTTCTGTTGGAATTAGCTCACCTTAAGTGATCACTCTCCTTACATTGTATATGGTAACACCCATTGTTTCATGTTCTCTGTGTATATAAATCTCCCCACTGTTTGTTTGTTTTCCCACTGAATACATCCGATGAAGTGAGCTACAGCTCATGAAAGCTTATGCTCAAATTTGTTAGTCTCTAAGGTGCCACAAGTACTCCTTTTTCTTTTTGCGTATAGAGACTAACATGGCTGCTACTCTGAAACAAAAGGAGAGTTGAAGGTGATTGTAAGTCCCTTCTGAGATGGCTCTACCATCAGCTCCTGCATGAATTTTAAAGTGAATAGTCTTGCCATAAAAATCAGTTTCACTCTCCAGGCAGATTCTGTGTCATCACAAGAAACAATCCTTTTTCATTGTCTGTAATATGAATCAATTCACTGACTTTTTTGCTGTGGCAAACAACTGAAAAATGTTCATCTGTGCAATCATTACACCGTGCGTCACTGGCTAGAGGTGCACCATCTCTTGGGATGTGACTTTTTCCACACCTTGTGCATGTAGGCAAGAATTTGTCCCTCTTAGCCTGAGAGTTCTCTCTCCTTGCCACAGGGGTTTTATGATGACTTTTAACACCAGTTTCTGATAACTTCCAAATTAGTTTTAGGCTTTTCAAGTTCATCCTGCCTTTCGTTCTGTAGCTTGACTAATTCTGACTGCCTTGTTAGCTGTATAGCTGTGGCAAGGGTTAAATCTCTCTAATTGTAGCTTCTGTGAATGGTTTTTATCTGTTAACCCAATAACCAGTCTGTCTCTGATATTTTCAAGTTTTTCAATTCCAGTAATCAGTTTTCAGCCAATTTATGCAAAGTTTTTCTAAAACATGCAACATTTTCCTCTGGTTCTTGAATTCTTTTGTGATAACATTCTATTTTACAAATAACCTTTCTCTGAGTAATAAAGGGTGAATCATACATAGCCAGAACCCTTTTATGGTCACCAAAATATTTAGTAGCAACTGGATTTCTAACTTAGTAAATGCCAGTGAAAATGAGGTAGGATCAGAGGCTAAAATAAAAGAGCAAGTTAAAAAATAATTGGACAAGTTAGATGTTTTCAAGTCACCAGGGCCTGATGCAATACAACCTAGAACACTCAAGGAATGAGGAAATATCTGAACCATTAGCGATTATCTTCAAAAAGTCGTCAAAGACAGGTGAGATTCCAGAGGACTGGAAAAGGGCAAATATAGTACCAATGTATAAAAAGGGGAATAAGGACAACCCAAGGAATTACAGACCTGTCATCTTAACTTCAGTACCTGTAAAGATAATGCAGCAAATTAACCAATTTACAGACACCTAGAAGATAAGGTGATAAGTAACAGTCAGCATAGATATGTCAAGAATAAACCATATGAAGCCAACCTAATAGCTTTCTTTGACTGGGAAACAAGCCTTGTGGACAGCAGGGAAGTGGTAGAAGTGATATATCTTGACTTTAATAAATCTTTTGATACTGTCTTGCTTGACCTTCTCATGAACAAACTAGGGAATTACAACCTAGATGGAGCTGTAAGGTGGGTGTATAACTGACGGGAAAATCATTCCTATAGAGTAAAAACAACGAGGAGTCCTTGTGGCACCTTAGAGACTAACATATTTATTTGGGCATAAGCTTTCATGGGCTATGACCAGATGCATGGAGTGAAAAAAGTAGGCAGGTATAAATATAAATATACAGCACATGAAAAAATGGGAGTTGCCTTACAAAGTGGGGGGGTCAGGGCTAAAGAAGCCAATTCAATTAGGGTGGTTGTGGCCCATTCTCAACAGTTGACAAGAAGGGGTGAATATCAACAGAGGGAAAATTACTTGCAGTCTTTCCCTTGTGAAGGTTTGTCAATGCTGAAGTTCCCTGGGTCATTGAACAGTGGCATGTTGATGAGATCCTGTAACCTTTGTTGCTGTTCCTTCTGTCTGCAACCTCTGTTACTGTTTTTTCCCTTCCATTTCTGTTCTTAATTTACTCTGTAACATATATGGGCTGGATACAGAGCTTGCTTATACACACCAGATGTGTTCATCATAAAATACTTTAATTCTTAAAAGTATGACTGAGGTTTGCTTAAATAAGATATTTTGCACAAAGTGTCACCTAGTGGCTAAACAATGTAATCCAGTTTAGTATGCCATTATATTTTTGTCCCTACATACTTGCAATATTCTTTTGTACTCATCCATAGCAATTTGGGTAGGACAATAAACATACCTAACAATCTTGTAGCAGGGCATGCTGTCTCATTTAAGGAAGATTACAGACCAGGCACCTACCCTGATCTGAATTCAATCCCCCAAAGAAGGAAATTCTAGATCTTATATGCAGTTTATTTAAAGACAGATTATAACTTTAAACCACACTGTTGGGCTGAGGAAGAGTTATGTTGTATTGGTAGACCTTGGAGGAATTCTGGTTAGTTTAGCCAAAATTTATGCTAGTATTTCATCTTGGAGTAAAAGCTCTGTCCCCTTAAATGTGCTTTCTCTTGTGCTGCACCAACTTTTCAGGTTGATGTTATGAAGAGTGGAGTCAGGACTCCACTATCTTCTCCTCCCTTTATAGTGGTTCTTGCCTGGAGCAATGCCTTTGCTTGTCCATTAGAGTGTGGCTTGTCCCTGTGCAGGGATGGATCCTTTATACCTCTTCTGCATCTTTCATTCCTGTGTAAGGTATGAAGGATAAAAGTTTTTAAATTGGCAGAGATGGCCAAGGAGTCCTTTTGTAACTCTGCTAATTTACATGGTTCCTCATAGTTGCTATTTGAACTTAATGTACTTTGTTTTAAATTATTTAAAAGAATAGGCTAGCCAAGATTAAATCCAAACAAACATCATTATGGCTTGAAGTACTACTCATTTCTAAACTAACTGGGAATTACACAAAGCAATGATCAAATAAAGGTCACAGTTGGAATTAAATCAATAAGTCAGAGTTAACAGTGATACTAGTTTAAGTTATAAAATTAAATCAAATTAATGCAAATCAGGTAATCAAATCATGAGGCTAATACAACAAAGAATCACTTTCTATCAATCTTGTATCAGGTGACTGAAGGCGGTAGCTGTTTTGCTATAGTCTAAAACCCTCAACTAAAGATCTCCTGAATGGCACTGAAGCCAATTTAGCTGATGAAGGACATCCCTGTCAATTTTGTTTTTAGACCCTGACTAAGACAATTAACTTGGCTAATCTTAAAGAAATATAAATATCACTGTGGTTTAAGTTACAACATCAATGCTACTCCATGCTTTCTCCTTATATCTCATTGATGTTACGGTGATGGATATACTACTCTTTAGTCTGCCACCTACACCATATACAAGTTCACCAAGCTATTTCAGAACAGCAGGAGATTGGTCAGGCTGAAGTTTTCACCACTTCTTCCTGTGGGTGGCCAGCCCAAGGGAGCTAAGAATGAACACTTAGATACCCAAGGACCTGGTAACAGGGCATGCTATCCTAAGGAGCACCCCGTTCAGTGGGATTACGGAAATACCATACTGAGCCTCTATGGGACTCACCCCGGGACTACAACAGCAATGGCTACAAAGGCCCAAGACTCCATTTCTCAGAGGCAGAGATAGAACTGGTGACCATGACTGCCAGAACTGGAACTCAAAGACAAAGTGTTTTGTTTTACTTTCGGGTTTTGGGTGGGTGTGTTTGTAGTGAACCAGGGAAAGAAGCATCACAGCCAGGGAGGACCTTTCTACCCTTCCCATTCCTAGCTAAGAGAAGACTTTTTGTGTCCTTTTGGGATGTCTGGGACACTGAACAATGTCATCTCAGCAGGGATCAGAAACCCAGGAGGCTGAGGAGAGAGTTAAGATCAGGCTACCAGGAGACAGCCCAGCTGCACATTTGAATCCAGATTAGAGAGCTACAAGGACAATCTAACCAATCTTGGTGTGAATACTTTGTAAGAATATCTCTGTTTTTTTTTGTTTTTTGTTGTTTTTTTTTTGGGGGGGGGTCCTCTTCTGTTTTAAGATGGCTACCCATTCCAGCATTTCATCACCCATCAGACACTAAGCCTAAACTCACTATTTGGATAGGCAGATGTTGGGAGGCAGGACCAACTGCTCTGTACTGGCTGTACATTTGGGAAGGGTAGAGTTGATGTATTGTTTTGTCTTTTATTATCCTAATACCTTTTTCTATTGCCCTTATCCTGAGCCCCCAATGACCCATAAAGCCTCAGTTACTGTCTAATTTCTCTGGGAATTGTGATAGATATTGTTTGTGCTCTGACACTCCTCTGTAATAGACTGCATGTTAAATGTTTTCCCTAGGAATAAACCCTCTGTGTTCTCTGCACAGGAAGCAGTTTCCTTGGGTAGAGGCACGAGCCACACTTAAAGGTGACCCCAGACCCATATCTGTGAAGAGAAAAAAGAGAAGGCTGCAGCCATACCTCAGGACTGGGGTACACCTACCTAGGGGAGGCTACAGACCAGGAACCAGACCTGTTCCCAGTTCATTCCCTAACAGGAATTCTGATATTTATATACAATTTATTTAAAGACAGATTATAGCTTTATAGCACAGCCCACATCATGGTTGGTGAGAAGGAGTTGTGCTGTACTGGGAGCCCCTGGAAGATTTCTGGCAAACTAAACCAAAAATTGTGCCCCTGTTTCACCCTGGAGTGAAAGCTCTGTCCTCCATGACATGTAGCTTTTCAGGCTGGTGCTATGAGGGATGGAACCATGACTGTCATCCTTCTTCTCATCCTTTGTGATTGTGAGGGCCCAGAGTAGTACCTTTTGCTTATCAACTGTAGTGTAGTTGGTTCCTGTGCAGAGTTGAATCCTTGTACCTCTTCTACATACCAATACACAGCCAGCCACAATCCAGTCCCTAGAATTTTGAAATCTATAGCCAAATTCTTCCCTTGCTTGCAGTTAAGTGTCATCAGCATGTTCTGAGTTCCACAATTAATTTCTCCCATTTTCCTCTCCATATTATGTCATCATTTTTGTGAAAGGATTAAAATTCAAAATAATGTCTTCAAAGCCTCACATTGAATCTGGACATTTCAGTTTATCTGCTTGTGCTTGTACCCGCCATTGAAGAAGTGAAGAAATGAATACCTATCACCCAAGCCTTCCATGTTCTGTTTCCATGGAGGAAATGGTTAACTATTATGATAAATCAGCTCTAATCAACATTGTTTCTATACAAAACCTTGGATACTAATGTAGCACTTAAAAATTTGGAATAATTCAACATACATTTAATCTAACATAGAGAGCTTTCTATAAGAAGAAACCTAAGAAACGTTGTTAATACTACCTAAAAGGAATAGTAAAGAAAATTAGTTTTATTCCAATAAAGTATTTGGCAGAGAGCCAAAAGGGATAAGTAGCTATTATTATAAATACAGCTGAGTGTAATTAATAAGCATTTGAGTGGGGTTTATAGATTTGTAGTCTCCATGTCATTCTTAGTGTTTTAAAGGCAGAGCTCTTTAAAATGCAATTGGAGAGAGAATGTAAATCTGGGCAACTGAATAACTCCAGACAAAACAACTCTGATTTCAGACTAATTCTATAATTGATTGAAAATTATTTACTTTTTCATTTAAAAACATTAAAAGGCTTCATTTTCTTTTAAATGATGTGTGCAAACTTCCAATTTTGATAAAAAAATATAAATGATTTTTTTTTTTCGTTTTGAAAGTTTTCCTTTTATTTTGATGGTAAAAATCCCACTTTATCTTTTAATTTTCCATCTCTTTCTTTCCAATGGAAAAAGGTGGATGGAAGAAGGGAACAAAAATTAGAAAAAGGGTGGGGAAAGAACATTTTTCCCTTTCATATGTTTTTTCTACTGGAAGAAAGGGGAGAGGAAGTTTTACCCTGTCTCTACATTTAAACTATATCAATGAATTATTTATTATCTTATTAATTACATTTTAAGACTTTTATGTAGTGGGAGCAAAAACTGAAAGAAAGTGGACATTTCCAAACAGTTTCAAAACAAAAACAAATAGTGTTTTTTTTTTCTTTCCTGAAATGTTTCATTGTGAATTGAAGAAAACCTCCATTTTGAGATGAAAAACCTCTTCATCAAAAAAATGTTGATCAGTTTTAGTTAATTCTGAGGATAGGTCTACAGTACAAAATTAAATCGACTTAACTTACATTGGCATACAGCTGCTGCAGTAATTATATCGTTTGTGCTTCTCTACATTTTGCTCCTTGCGTCAGTGGTGCATGTCCTCACCAGGAATGCTTTTATCAATTGTACTGTCAGTATTGGGCAGTGTGGGACAGCTTCTGAAAGCCAGTAACAGTTGATGTAAGCAACTCAGTGTCTACATCAATATTGACTCTATGTCTCTCATGGAGGTAGAGTTATTAAGTCGGTGTAGCAGGGTAGTTAAGTCAAGAGGAGGGAATTTTTTTTTTTAGAAGCTTACATAGTTAGGTTAACAGAAGCTGCCTTGTGTTGACCTAACTCTGTAGTGTATACCAGGCCTGAATGGACACCAAGACACTTAGTTGATGGGGATGATACAGTGACAACCAAGCACAAGTTTCTTACAATAGGGTGTCAATAGGCCCACATCAGAAATATCCCATGTCAGAAGTCCAAAGTTTCCTTGATCATGTAGAAGCTGGGATAATTATAGTGTTATGTATGTAGAAGGGGAGAGAAGCTGGGAAAGTGCTGTATATGGGGAAGAGCTGTCAAAGGAAAGAGGAGTTGGGTAAGGAAGCTTCACCTGTAAATGCTGCAGGATTGGCTTGGTGGACCGGCTCCATCTCTCTTACTCTATTCCTCCTCCAAATGAGACTGATGTGTGTTTTGGATGTTAAGGACCTAGGGGTAGAAGGGAAAGATGCTGGTGTTAAATAATGCAGTTGAACTGAGAAGGCTAGACCTGTTTAGTTTCACCGATGATTCCTTTTGGGGAGAGAAGCAATTTTTATTTATTTAAATTTGGGAATGGCCTGATTCTTCAGTGCCCTACACATAGTACAGTCACTTACAACTGTGTAGAATGAGAATAAAGTGGATGTGAATTCTACCATCCTCACTGTATTGGCTTCAAGTGGTTCCTCCCTGTCAGACTTTTTACATCACCTAGTGGCTAATAGCCAATTGACAAGGTATTAGCATGGTATGTGTCACTAAAGAGTCTAGGGCTCTGACCCCTTGGCACAGGGCAGGGCAATTAACAGTCGTTAGCCCAGCTCTCTGGCTAGGGTAGACAGCAAACACAGTCATACTCAAGACGTCTGGGCAGGGCAATTAGCAATCTACACTCCAGGTTCCTGGCTGTGTTAGACAGCAAACAAGTGCAGGCCATTTGGCCTAATCTGGGTAGGCTGACAACCCAGGGGTGAGGTTGGCAGCATGGGGTAGGGGGACCCAGACACACTCTACTCCACCAGGTCCCAGCCAAGGGCCCTTGCATTGGCAGGTGGTCCCACCACTGGGTCAGTGGGGATCCTACCAAAACACGCTGACTGTGATTTCAGTAACACAACCAGACTAATGGCTGGTTTCCTTGGGCTAATTTCTACCCCTATCTGTTCATAGGGCTCTGTTGCTCATGGGTCCTCAGTCTCCTCAGGCTACTCAGCTGTCGGCAATCCCAGGAACTTCTCTGGATATTCAGCTGACAACAGTCCCAGCAGCTCCTCTCCCTCAGGGTTCTCCTCCGGGGCAGGTGTTGGCAAGGCTCGGTCCCTGGTCTAGGAGACAGCAGTGAGACAGAGGCATCTGCTTCCTTCCCTTGCTCTGGCACAACTGAGGTTTAGGCCCACCTCCTAATATTTCCTCTTCTGCCCCTCTGCCTCTGGTAAGGCCCAGCCTGGATTTACCCACCAAAGGGCAGGGAGTGGTTCCTTTCTGTCAGCCTTAGAGGGAAGCCACTCTGCCTCTCTACACCCACTAAATGACTAAGCAAAGTACAGGAGAGTGAAAACCAGATTCAAAGATTTCTGTCCATAAAGTTTTCTAAGTATTTATCTTTATGTGCTGAAGCCCTTAACCCAAATTCATCCCTCATGCAACTAAATTAATTTAGCTAATGTGGTTATATGAGGACAAACTGGTTTCTTATGCCAGTTTCTCTGGAGTTGCACTTGCTTACAATAGATATGAATTTGATCCTTAGCACAATTTTAAAAAATCAAAAGGATAATAAAACATGTAGTCATAGAGTTATATTCTCCTGAGAGTTTCACCAGAAGATATCCGGAGTAAATCCATTGATTTCAGCAGAGTTACTCTGAATTTACATCATTCAAACTAACAAGGAGAATCAGTGTTCTGCAAGTGATGATATTGGGGGTGAAAATGCTTTTAAAATTATAACCATGAGCAGAGTTAATTTTCAGAGCAGCTCATTCCCGAGCGACTTTTACAGGCTGTGAGAGACTGTGCCTTTATTAATTGTGCCTGGTTATTCACTGACAGCCATAGACAACAAGATAAGCATTGTAATACCTCAGGAAAATATTTTTGTCAGGTTCATATTATTGATGAAATAAGTCCCTATATCATTTGTATTTAAGCAAAGCAATATTAATTATTGTAAAAACTCAATACTAAAAATGAATATAAAAATGTCCACCTTGTATCTTTCCAAGTAATTTATTTATGACCCAATTCTGATCTCATCAAAGTCAAGGAGGTTTTTAACCATGTAAGCAGAATGGGGCTCAGCTGTATGAATTAATTTACATTTTGATGGATTATGTTTTTATTAAAACAACAAGGAGCTTGGTGGCACCTTAAAGACTAACAGGTATTTATTAGGGCATAAGTTTTCGTGGGTAAAACACCACTTCTACATCCCTGGTGGCCAGGATGGTGTTTTCAGGAAGATCACCAATGCATTGTAGTTTCCTCAGGAAGTCAGTGGTGTCTCGAAGATAGCTAGGAATACTGGTAGCGTAGAGTCTGAGGAGAGAGTCCAAATAGCCAGGTAATCCTGCTGTAAGAGTGCCGATGCCTGAGATGATGGGGCATCCAGGGGAACTACAATGAAGAAACTACAATGCATTGGTGATTTTCCTAAAAACACCATCCTGGCCACCACGGATGTAGAAGTTCTTTACACCAATATTCCACATGAGGATGGACTACAAACTGTCAAGAACAGTATCCCTGGTGAGGCCACGGCACACCTGGTGGCTGAGCTTGGCGACTTTGTCCTCACCCACAACTATTTCAGATTTCGGGACGACTTATACCTTCAAGTCAGTGGCACTGCTATGGGTACCTGCATGGCCCCACAGTATGCCAACATTTTTATGGCTGACTTAGAAAAACGCTTCCTCAGGTCTCAGCCCCTAGCTCCCCTCCTCTACTTGTGCTACATTGATGACATCTTCATCATATGGACTGACGGGAAGGAGGCCCTTAAAGAATTCCATCTGGATTTCAACAATTTCCACCCACCATCAACCTCAGCCTGGACCACTCCACACAAGTGATTGATTGATCTCAGGACCAGATCCACTTCCTGGACACTACAGTGCAAATAAGTGATGGTCACATAAACACCACCCTATACCGGAAACCTACTGTTCGCTATATTTACCTACATGCCTCCAGCTTCCATCCAGGACATATCACACAATCCATTGTCTACATTCAAGCCGTAAGATACAACTGAATTTGCTCCAATCCCTCAGACAAACACCTACAAGATCTTTATCAAGCGTTCTTCAAACTACAATACCCACCTGGGGAATTGAGGAAACAGATTAACAGAGTGAGACGGGTACCCAGAAATCACCTACTACAGGACAGGCCCAACAAGGAAAATAACAGAACACCACTGGCCATCACATACAGCCCCCAGCTAAAACCTCTCCAGCACATTATCAACGATCTACAACCTATCCTGGAAAACAATCTCTCACTCTCACAGACCTTGCGAGACAGGTCAGTCCTCACTTACAGATAGCCCCCCAACCTGAAGCAAATACTCACCAGCATCTACACACCACACCACAGAAACACTAACCCAGGAACTAATCCCTGTAGCAAACCTCGTTGCCTACTCTGTCCCCATATCTAGTCTAGTGACACCATCAGAGGACCCAACCACATCAGCCACACCATCAGAGGCTCATTCATTTACACATCTACTAATGTTATATATACCATCATGTGCCAGCAGTGCCCCGCTGCCATGTACATTGACCAAACCGAACAGTCCCTACGTAAAAGAATAAATGGACACAAATCAGACATCAGGAACGGTAACATACAAAAGCCAGTAGGAGAACACTTTAATCTTCCTGGACATTCTATAACAGATTTAAAAGTAGCTATACTTGAACAAAAAAAACTTCAGAAACAGATTTCAGAGACAAACAGCAGAACTAAAATTCATTTTCAAATTTAACACCATTAATTTGGGATTGAATAGGGACTGGGAGTGGCTGGCTCATTACAAAAGTCTCTTTGCCTCTCCTGGATTTGACCCCTCCTTATCTATTATTGGGAGTGGACTACATCCATCCTGATTGAATTGGCCTTGTCAACACTGGTTCTCCACTTGTGAGGTAACTCCCTTCCCTTCATGTGTCATTATATAATGCCTGCATCTGTAATTTTCACTCCATGCATCTGAAGAAGTGGTGTTTTACCCACAAAAGCTTATTCCCTAATAAATCTGTTAGTCTTTAAGGTGCCACTAGACTCCTTGTTGTTTTTGTGGATACAGACTAACACGGCTACCCCCTGATACTTGACACTATGTTTTTATTGGCAAATGTCGATTTCATCATAAACGCACACTGAAGAAAAAATATTGCTATCAATAATAATCAAAATTTACAGAGAAGCAAAGTATGAACAATTGCTGCTTGGGAACTTATTAGAGTTTGATTTAAGGATATTGATTTGGATATTTTGACATGTGGTATTGGCAATTTGTGTTTTAATGGTTATAAAGGTTTTGAACCTCAGCACCTGTCATTAAATAATCATTGTCTAACCCCCCCATAATTTTCCCACAATTGTGAAAATTTTAATTGATAAAATCTAAAAAATGCTTACAAATAAATATTGATGTTGTCTTTCAAAATAATAAAAAAATAAATATCAAATTCTGCAAGCCTGCTATTAGATATACTTTAGTTACTTCTCTATCAGTATATTAAATTAGCCAATTTTCCGCAGGATAGCTCTAGCACTGGACTGTTCGGATAATTAACATTCATATAATCCAAAGTGATCTTTGGCCTTTAAGTATTTCTCAGGAGTAATTGGAGGTACCTCATTTATTACAGTCCTCAAAGTTTGCAGTACTGTTATTAAACAGTACAGCTCTGATCCTGCAAACTTTAACATTTGTGTCTAACTTTATGCCACATAAGTACTTTTTTCAGGATCAGGACCTATCTGATTAGATAAATTTGCAGGGTTCTATTTTTTCCCAGATCCAAGTTTGGTATCCTTGGTAAATAGTAAAAGCTGAGCAATGAAAAGACAGAGGTGGGTATTGGAAAATCAATATACAACAAATCTAGGTGAAAAATAGCACTAACTGCATGCCTACATTTTGTTTCTATAACAAACATTACGTCTAAATAACAAATTAGAGAACTATAGATGTTAAATTGCCATCTTTTAAACACACATATTTAGGTAGATTGGATGTTATCGCCAATTACCCATCTTTTTACAAACCTATCTCAAAAAGAACACTTTTTTCCAGAAAAATCTTTATTAACATTTTCATCTGGATTTATAACTAAAACTATGTAAAATGTATAAAGTACTATAGATTCTAGACTTACATAGAACAAACCATTATATATCAGATACTACATTGGGCCCAAAGGAGTTCATAGGCAACCCTGGACCCACATAATCCAGCCCCCCAGGGTCTGCCAGGCATACTCTGACTGTTGAAGAAGGTTAAAAGGGAGCTCAGCAATCCATGTGAAAGTGTTGGACAGGCTGGAGCAGGAAGGCAGAAGCCAGAGTGAAGGCTGAGCCTGACAGGTGGCCACAGAGTACATTAGGCCCACAGGCAGTGCTTTCTCCAACCATCCCACCCTTCATTTGGGAACCTGGGAGCCCTGCATGGCCCTTCTCCTAAGGATAATAGAAACAGAAGGGTTACATATAAAACAAAATCAGTGCACACTTTCTAGAGACTACATTTAACAGGCTGAACACCTATCTAGATCTGTCTTACCCAAAGCCTTTTGCACCATTTTCAACCAAGGCTGTTTGAGATCCTGTTTTCATGAATGTCAGCATGCTTTCCGCTTACTTCCTAGGTGCAGCATAGCAGGGTACTTTCCTTGACCCCCAATTATAGTCCAGTAAATGTTTCACACGCACCACCAGATATGCCTATTTTCCGCCTGCTATCCTTTTTTTCCTGTTAAATCTCACAATCTTTCATCTGCATTGAAGTCATACAGAAAATTGTGAATGAGACAATACTCAATTACTTTTCAACAGAGAGATGGATAAACACTTCTGGTCTGGAAGGAAACCAGTTTTTCATCTCTTCTGGGCATTAACACCTTGATACAAATTGTAAGAACATATTTCAAGAGTTAGGTGTATATATACTGGAAATATAATACATACATGCATCTCACAGTGATTATGAGCATCAGTATGACATATGTTTTTATTAGAGAACTCACATGGCCATTCTTTAATGAACTAGAATGTACATGTTGTTCGGGAAAATACTGTCAATGCAGCAAAAGACCTAGTCACTGCTAGTAATTGGAATATTGATTATCATTCTGATTGCCACAAGCAGCTATAGGGCCTTTGTAGCAAGCAGCCTTAGCATAACTAGGCAAGCTGGAGGGAAGGGGGTTGAGTGACCACGAGAATTGAGCATTACTCTGCTGCCATCCTGCTGAGCTCTCTTTTAAAATTGCTGAAGTATGCGGCTTTGAAAAACAGGAAGTCTAGCTATATTTTACTTCTGGTGTGTAGAAACAAAGCTGCACAACTAACGGCTTGAAACTGCTTTCTTAACTTTTTTTTTATTGACATTTTATTATAACACAAGCGCAAAAGAGTAAAAGGTCTAAGTTGAATGGACTCTTTGGTGAACTCATCTTGAAGTCTCCGGCAGAAGGTAAAAGGCTGCCCTCCAGAAATCTGTCACTGGTGACTCAAAGACCACGCTAGACTTTGGGTAACTATAGATTTGGGGTGCTCTAACAGTTGTGTACTTGTGCATGTGCCAGAGGCTAAATAAAATAAAAGTTTTAAGTGAAAGCACTCTTTTTTGTACTTATCATTTATCAGATGGACGTGCTATGTCCCCAATGATGTCTTTCTTGACACCGTCTCGTAAAGAATAAAGTTACCAAGAGCTTTGGGTACAGAAAAGCCCTGGGTAACAAAGTCAGATTTGGGAGATACCTGTATTCTCTATGCACCCCCTCTGTGGCCCTTTGCCAGCTGGCATTAAGAGGTTCTTGAATCACACTTGCCCCACCCCCTTTTTTAATTGTACTATTTTAAAATTCCTTTTACCAGCCTTTAAGTATAGATGGTACATCAAATATCTGATTTCAAAATATGGACATTTTAGTGCTTACTGTGTCAATTTCTCTCTGTTCCATCCATACAATCCCATTGAGATCAATGCACGTGTTCAATTATTATACACAATTAAGTGAGACAAATATATTTTCTGATAGTTGCAAGGGATTTTAGCAGCACAACTCTCAAACTTTAATGAGGTTGCATTACTCAACATTATGTAAATCTGTGTGTATTGAAAGTTGATTTCCAAACAAGTCTATATCTGTTAACTGGAAAAAGATCCAAATAATGCAATTGTATACCTTATTATAACTTGTCATATGCTTTTGGAAAAAAAAGGGACTCATTCTCCATGACCTTGCATCTTGTATTATCATTTATACTAGTATAAATTGGTAAAATGCTACCAAATCAAAATGGTATTGTTTGTCACCAAAGCGCTTTGTACTCACTTGGAATTTGTATGATATAAATAACCGCACAAGGTGCAAGGCAATGGAGAATCAGGCTTATTATTATTTATTACAGCTTGTTATTTCTGTAAATTGAGCTCCTTGAACACACCAGGAGTGCCTTGAATTCCTTCATTTCCCCTCCCTTCTCCCCTCAACTCCCTATGTGCCACCCTTCCATCTCCCTCCATTTCAAGGATCCCATCTATCATAACATACAGATGTGAAAGCTTGAAATCTACCAAAGGTAAAAACGGAAGTCTAAATGCCTTTCAAAGCAAATGGCCTGGGAAATATTAGGCATTACATTGAATGAATTTATAACAAATGCTGGGATTTGTCAGAGTCTACTAACTTCTCATCTCTGAAGTTATCCAGAAAAGAAGATGGAAAATATCTGAGACGTTAAATATTGAGACAGAACCTCTGCTATCGCAGATGTGGTATAAGGCAGCTGCAGGAACATGCAAAAGGGGGCAACCAAGAGAATTCCTCTGTCAGATGCTATTCAGAGAGGGAAAACTTATGTAACTTAACACTAGAACAGCCTAGAATAGATAGGGATGGCAGAGCCTTGTATGTGCCCTGTGCAACATTTGACAATGTGGGACAGATACAGATTCAGAGAGGTACACACTATACTATACTACACTTTTTCATTCTCTGTTTTTTCCAAATGGAATGTATTTTGTGGTCATGGAAATCCTATTTTACTCAATTTGCTCCAGTGTGGAACTAGTCAGGAACTAGAATCTCCATATCTGAGAATTTTTTGCAATTTTGATCTCTTTTCATTCCAAATTGCAACAGCACATTGAATTTTGAAATTATCGATAACATGAATTTTAAAAATATTTCAGATAAATTGAAACATTTTATTTCTAGATATAATTTAGAAAAAAAGGTTTTTTTATATAAAATAAAAATATATAACATTAAAATAATAAAATAAAATACTATAAAAATAAAATTCAAAATGAAAAGTCACCTCAAAATGTTCCTTATAAAAATTACTCATTTCAATTTTTCTAACAAAACGTTTTCAAAATTGACACATTCTGGTGGAACGTTTTGATTTCAATGAATCAGCATTTTCTGTGAAAAAATGTTCCATCAGAAAATTTTCCACCATCTCTACTCCAATAAATTACTTAACTTTATAATACAATGTTATCTGGTTTATATTCCTGATATATGTTCTTGTGTACTGCCATACTAACTTCTATTTCAATTGACCTTTTGTTTAATCCATAAAAACACCTTTTTATAATAGTAAGCAACCAGAGCAGAAACGATATTTTATCATACAGAAAGCTGAGCATGATAATCTGTCTCATTTTGCTGCCATACCTGTTATTTCAAAGGATTGGAGTATTTTGTCTCCAGATCAGTCTTCCAAGGGTGCTATCACATTTATAACTGAATCTGCTGCTACTGGATACTTAGATATGGGCTGTAGATTTTATAGTCTAACTTGAGTATGCCCTGTAGTGGTCACTTGCTCTCAAAAAGAAAAGGAGTACTTGTGGCACCTTAGAGACTAACCAATTTATTTGAGCATAAGCTTTCATGAGCTACAGATCACTTCATGGGATGCATAAAAGTGGAAAATGCAGTGAGGATGTTTTGTGCTGGAAATGGCCCACCTTGATTATCATACACATTGTAAGGAGAGTGATCACTTTAGATAAGCTATTACCAGCAGGAGAGTGGGGTGGGGGGAGAAAACCTTTTGAAGTGATAAACACCCATTTTTTCATGGTCTGTGTGTATAAAAACATCCTCACTGAATTTTCCACTTTTATGCATCCCATGAAGTGAGCTGTAGCTCACGAAAGCTTATGCTCAAATAAACTGGTTAGTCTCTAAGGTGCCACAAGTACTCCTTTTCTTTTTTGCGAATACAAACTAACACGGCTGCTACTCTGAAACTTGCTCTCAAGTGGAGGAGGGAGCCCCCTCGACTCACTCCAGCACCTGGTCAGTCTGCTCTGGCTCTCCTGCTGGCTGCAGTTCTCTCCCTTTCTGCTGCTGCTGTGCAGGGGCCCCTGCTGGCCAGCCTGACCTCTGGAGTGGAGCAACTGACCCCACCACCACCATCCCGGGGCTCCCCTGGCTGGCTGGCTTCTGCTTGCTGCTGCTTTGTCAGAACCTGCTGTTACTGTTGAGGAGGAGGAAGAGGACTCCTGTGGAACGCTGTGGAGGGTTTTTTCACGGACTGTGACACTTCACATCTTCACTCCTGGAGTGGTGGTAACTCCTGCTGCTGTTGCAGGGAGCAAGGGGGAGAGGTGTGCAGCCCTAACCCTCGCCCCTCTGCTCCCTCCCTGCTACCACCACCACCACCATCACTGCCCCCTCCACCACCCACACTTACCAACTGGACCTGCTCTTCACCCCTTTGATGCGGCCATCTGCTTTGCCCTCATTGCCATCTGGAACTATTGCGGCAGTGAGCCAAAGACTGAGTTGCGCAAGCGTATGTGAGTACATGTGCCTTCCCCCCCTTGGACTTGTTCCCCCGCAGTTATGTTTGCTTTGCCCCAGTTATGGCTCGTGCCCTTCCCCCACACTCTGCTGTTCCTGTCAGCCTCCTTGCAGCAGTTTGCCCCTTCCCCCTTGCTGCCTGCCCCACCCACTCCGTGTTGCCCATTTGGTCCCCGCCTTTCTGCCTTGGCCTTTAGGAGTTTTTTGTTAGTTTGCCTGCTCCACTGCAGCCCAGGAGTGTTGTCTGCTCCACCCTCCATCATATACTGTCCTTCTGCCCACAGCTCCAAGTCAAACTGCTGCTGGTGGCATGTGATGGAGAGGCACTAGAGGAGTCCTTTCTGGTGCCCTACCAGGGGGACCAATACTGGGTGTGCTATTCTTTGGGAGAGACCTGGTGTTACCTCTGCTGGGCGATGGGATATGTTCTGAGGGTCTGCCCCCTGGCCCAGCACAGAGGGGTGCCAACGAGACCCAGGAGGCTGCAAGCCCTGCCATTGCTGGAGCCTCTGGTGACCTGGCTCCAGTAGCTGCCCCTCCTCCTTCTGCCATCACTCCCTCTCGGGCCCTGGGGGTATCCCGCCTGTCATGCCCAGATGAGTGGGTGGGCCCCACCTCTATAGAATGTACCTCGGCAGGGCCCATGGAGGAGAGGGCAGCAGGGCCATTGCTGAGTAAGGGAGAGGGCCCGCCCCAGGGGGAGGTTTCCCTTTCCCCCGTTGTACCCCGCTTGCCTCCCCGACCCATGGAACTATTGACCTTGCCCCTGGCACCGCCCCTGCTGGCCAGCCCTCCGCTTCCACCTTGGAGGGCTGGGTGCTCATTCAGGGGAAGTGCAGCGCCCAAAAAGCACAGGTTCAGCATCTCTCTCTTGATGTGGAGAGGGAGGAATTATAGAATCATAGAATATCAGGTTTGGAAGGGACCTCAGGAGGTCATCTAGTCCACCCCCCTGCTCAAAGCAAGACCAATCCCCAATTAAATCATCCCAGCCAGGGCTTTGTCAAGCCTGACCTTAAAAACTTCTAAGGAAGGAGATTCTACCACCTCCCTAGGTAACACATTCCAGTGTTTCACCACCCTCCTATTGAAAAAGTTTTCCTAATATCCAACCTAAACCTCCCCCACTGCAACTTGAGACCATTACTTCTTGTCCTGTCCTCTTTTACCACTGAGAATAGTCTAGAACCATCCTCTCTGGAACCACCTCTCAGGTAGTTGAAAGCAGCTATCAAATCCCCCCTCATTCTTCTCTTCTGCAGACTAAACAATCCCAGTTCCCTCAGCCTCTCCTCATAAGTCATGTGTTCCAGACCCCTAATCATTTTTGTCGCCCTTCGCTGGACTCTCTCCAATTTATCCACATCCTTCTTGTAGTGTGGGGCCCAAAACTGGACACAGTACTCCAGATGAGACCTCACCAATGTCGAATAGAGGGGGATGATCACGTCCCTCAATCTGCTCGCTATGCCCCTACTTATACATCCCAAAATGCCATTGGCCTTCTTGGCAACAAGGGCACACTGCTGACTCATATCCAGCTTCTCATCCACTGTCACCCCTAGGTCCTTTTCTGCAGAACTGCTGCCTAGCCATTCGGTCCCTAGTCTGTAGCTGTGCATTGGGTTCTTCCGTCCTAAGTGCAGGACCCTGCACTTATCCTTATTGAACCTCATCAGATTTCTTTCGGCCCAATCCTCCAATTTGTCTAGGTCCCTCTGTATCCTATCCCTCCCCTCCAGCGTATCTACCACTCCTCCCAGTTTAGTATCATCCACAAATTTGCTGAGAGTGCAATCCACACCATCCTCCAGATCATTTATGAAGATATTGAACAAAACCGGCCCCAGGACCGACCCCTGGGGCACTCCACTTGACACTGGCTGCCAACTAGACATGGAGCCATTGATCACTACCCGTTGAGCCCGACAATCTAGCCAACTTTCTACCCACCTTATAGTGCATTCATCTAGCCCATACTTCTTTAACTTGCTGACAAGAATACTGTGGGAGACCGTGTCAAAAGCTCAAAAGCATTACAAGATAATGAGGAGGGTCACTGATGCCGAAACTTCTGTCATGCCCCCAATAGAACCCAGAGGCAATTGTTGCCTCTGTTGCTGGCAGTATGGACTCTGGGGTGGCAGGGAGGGGGGAGATATCAGCTCCATCTTTGAGGAGATTGAGGCCCAGAGTCTGTCCCCCGTCATGCCAGAGGGCCTCAATCTGGGTGACAGCCTGGTCATGCTGCTCCCTGCTCCTCTCTCCCCTTTACCCCAGTTACTGCCTCTGCTCTCGACTCTGGGCTGCCCCTGGGCCTGTCCACCAGGCTGGCGCAGATGGCACCTTGCTCATGGGCACCAAGAGCCTGGTGGCAATGGCCAGTGCCGAGAACCCAGACCCTGACCCCTTGGCTGCCCACCCCCCTTATTCAGGCGGAGCATCTGCCTTCTCTCCTGGTTGGGGGCCCTACCACTGATGCCACCATGTCCGGCCCCGTGGTTGTGGGTGCTGAGCTTGTTGAAGTGCCTGGGCCGAGAGACGGTGAGGGCCCCCCTCCTGTCCCCATCCCCTTGACCCCTGAACCTGTTCAAGAGGTGCCATACCCCAGTAGCATAACTGCTGGGAATCCCAATTACATTTCCGCCTCTGCCCCTGTTCCTGCTCCTGATCCCATTCCTGGCCCCAGCCCTGCCCCTGACATATTGCCCACCTCCTTCCCCTCCGCCTCCCATACTACTACCACCCCCGGGGTTGTCTCATTTCCGCTATGCACAAATAATCCTCAGGGGGCGGTTTTTGTGTCTCCCATTCCCAACACTTTCGGGGATGTACTCTTTCCTCCGTGGCCCTTTCCCTCTCTGAGGACGGGTTGTGTGGCACCATGGGTACAGGTGCTGCACTGGTGGTCTGCCCTCTGTTTGCCCATCTCTGTGGGCCATGGGGTCATCCCGGGGGCCTAGCTGGAGGACGACAGTGGGTCCGTGACCCCATCCCCTGCTGCACTGCTGGATGAGCTGCAACACTTCCTGTTGGAAACCCATGGTTCAAGGGCAAGGTGCAGCTCACTCTTCAGCACTGGGGGGACTTCCATCTCATCCTACAGGCTGTGAGGGCCATTTTGAAGGAGGGGAGGGGGACTGAGAAGCAGGACATTGCAGCCTACCAGAGGGCCCTCAACTTCCGTGACTCCCTGCTGGCTTTTGGGGTTGGTGATGGATTGTTGCGAGGCCCACTGGGGGCCTCCGACACTCCTGATCATGAGGATCCTCCCCAGCCCTCACTATGAGACCAACCATCTTTGTCACCTTGAACACCCGGGCTTGTAGAGTGGGTCTCTGCAGGTGCCAGGTGCTTTCCTTCATGCGGGATGGGGGTATGCTGTGATTTTCCTGCAGGAGACCCACACGGCTCCAGCCACCGAGGCTAGCTGGCGGTTGGAGAGGGGTAGAGGGGGTGTACTTTAGCCACATCAGTGCTCATTTGGCAGGGGTGGCCACCCTGTTCTTCCCTGACCTATGGCCCAAAGTGCTGGGGGTTGCCGAGGTTGTGCCATGTCACCTGCTACACCTCCGGGTCTGTGTGGAGGCACCTACACCATCCCATGTTTGATAATCTCTATTTGGTCTGGGACCTCTTGGAGCTCGGGCATAGGGATGGTCTCCTATCCCTGGACCAGGAGAAGGCATTTGACAGGATGAACCATGGGTATCTCCTGGTAACTCTGAGGCTTTGGGCCCCAGTTTGTGGGCTTTTTCCAGGTGTTGTATGCTGCCAGGGAGAGTTTGGTCAGGCTCAACTGGTCCCTGACCAAGCCAGACATCTTCATATGGAGGGTACATCAGGGATGCCCACTGTCAGGCCAGCTGTACACTCTGGCAATCAGGTCCTTCCTCTGGCTCCTCCAACGGAGGTTGATGTTGTTGGTGGTTTGGGAGCCAGAGCTGAGGCTGGTCCTGTTGGTGTACTCCGATGACATGCTCCAGGACCCAGGCAATCTGGTGAGGGTGGAAGCCTGCCAGGCCATCTGGTCGGCGGCCTCCTCCGCCTGGGTCAACTGGGCCAATAGCTCTGGCCTGATGGTTGGGGACAGGTGGCAGATGAGCTCTCTCCCACCTGCGCTTCAAGCCATTCAGTGGAGTGCGGGTCCACTGCTCTCTCATGGCATTTACCTTTCCTCCATGCATCCTTCTCTGCCAGAGAACTGGCAGGATTTGGAGGCCAGGGTGGGAGAGCGGCTGCGGAGATGGACAGGACTGCTCCAGTGCTTTTCCCTGTTGGAGAGGGCACTGGGGATTAACCAACTAGTTCTGTCCATTCTCTGGTACTGGCTCAACACCCTGAGCCCGTCTTAGGGGACCCAGTCCCAGCTCCAAAGGGTCGTGCTGGAGTTCTTCTGGCCAGGACTGCAGGGGTTCTGTGTCTTCCCCTAGAGAAGGGAGGACAGATCCTAGTCTGCCTCTGCAGTCAGGTCCATGTCTTCCGCCTACAGGCCCTGCAGAGACTCCTTTATGGTGCACATAGTCCGGTGTGGAACATGTTGGTGCACGCCCTCCTTCGCTGCCTCCGAGGGGTCCGATATGACTGACAGCTCTTTTTTCTCCATCTGAGGGGTTTTCCATGAGATCTGGGGCAGGGCAAACAGAGCAAAAGAAGGAAATGGGAGGGGCAGACAAACAAACTGAAGCTATTGAGGGGCTGGGACAAAGGGGAGGGGCAAAAGGATGCTAGGGGCAAATGGGGCAGGTAGCAAGGGGCAAAGCTTCAGTTTGTAGAGAAGTTACTCCAGAGGTGAGAAGCAGGATTGAAGACAAAATGGAGGTGATACGCAGCTGCCTATTTATATTGTCTGTCATGTGACTTTTACATCCTTTGTCCCAAATACAAGCTCACAGCACATGGCCATGGAAAAGTATTTGGAATTCCCTGTTCATAGGCATGTCCCTACATATCCTGCTTACTCATAGTTGTAAACCCTGGCTTCTTGAAGTGGGTTCATTGTACAAATGATTGCCCTTGATGGACCATCAAGCAGCCTGGATAGTGCTGATGTCAATCCGCTTGGGGGTGTCACCCAGATATACAGTGCAAGTTTGAGATATCAATATAACACACATATTTATAACTCACGATACAAAGATGACACATACATACAAACAAGCTTATCATATTTAACAAATCATAATTTTTCTACTGATACCTTACATGGCATATATTGTATAAGATTAATTACATTTTTGTAATATTGATATCGATAATATTATAAATGGTCACCCATATTCCATAAAGCATCTCGCCATGTGTAATGGTTTTATTGAATGAGGCCACAAATGAAGTTCATTGATGTGTCCAGAATAAATAGACACACTTCATCTTGGGGTATAGGCACTTAATTGTTACTGTTTAAACCTGGCTAATCTGTATGGGATTTTCACACCATTTTTGTATTCTACATAAAAAGGAATGCTGTAAATACTTCAGTAAAGCAACATGCAAATGACAGTTGTCAAGGTTTTAATGGTAACCTCTAGGCATTAAACACTAAAGTTCTGTAATTCTCACCAGTGGGTTGAACATTTACCCATGTATCACTCAAATTTGAGGTGAATTCATTCTTCCTGAAAGAGACACCTGCTTTAAATAATCAAGCTGGCAAAAGATTCTTCTTTATAAGGATATTGGTAGAATTACTTATCTAGATGCTAATAAAGTTGAAAATAAGATATTTATTTAAGCTAAACAGTAAATAAGTCCCATGCTTGATTGCTGCAATTGACAGCTGTTGCACTGTTCTGACTGTTAAATATTGTTACTGAATATATTGCTACACTAATTAGTCAGGGCCATTGCTCTTGAATTGAAATAAATGTTAAATAAATCTAATTTACTAGTCATTGTTAGAATTAGAGTTATTTGTATCTCTTAAATGTCTTATAGTCTTAGTTTTTTAAACATGTAACTATACTTTAATACTGTTCATTGCTCCAATCTCAGTAGTTGAAGGGACTTGTAAATTGTGAGACATTGTTGGGCTATGATACATGTATTTTAATGTGGCACTAGAAAACAAGCTTTGATTTCAGCCACCATAGTTGAACCAACATGTCTCTCTTATGCATTCTATATTGTTTCTAATTTGAAAAATATGACATCTGATATCCAAGAAGAACAGCTGATATGTGGATCGCAGGGATGAGTGTAACTGACAGAATATTTCAAAACTTTTGGGGGTTATTTGTGAAGGGGGTGGGTGAATTGCAAAACTTCAATAAAATGAGAACATTTTGCCGGAAATGTAAATAGAGAAGCACTGTTGAGCTCCTCCTTACCAGAGTTGCAAAAGCAGGAATACCCCTGGGTTTCTTCAAGCTGTGAGAGATGCAAATAAGGATTATCTAAAATGCATATCTTGTAATAAGAAAAGGAGTACTTGTGGCACCTTAGAGACTAACCAATTTATTTGAGCATAAGCTTTCGTGAGCTACAGTTCACTTCATCAGATGCATACTGTGAAAATACAGAAGATGTTTTTGTACACACAAACCATGAAAAAAATGGGTGTTTATCACTACAAAAGGTTTTCTCTCCCCCCACCCCACTCTCCTGCTGGTAATAGCTTATCTAAAGTGATCACTCTCCTTACAATGTGTATGATAATCAAGGTGGGCCATTTCCAGCAAAAATCCAGGGTTTAACAAGAACGTCTGAGGAACAGTGGGGTGGGGGGGGGGAGGAAAAGACAAGGGGAAATAGGTTACCTTGCATAATGACTTAGCCACTCCCAGTCTCTACTAAAGCCTAAGTTAATTGTATCCAATTTGTAAATGAATTCCAATTCACCAGTCTCTCGCTGGAGTCTGGTTTTGAAGTTTTTCTGTTGTAATATCGCAACTTTCATGTCTGTAATTGCATGACCAGAGAGATTGAAGTGTTCTCCGACTGGTTTATGAATGTTATAAATCTGATTTGTGTCCACTTATTCTTTTACATAGAGACTGTCCAGTTTGACCAATGTACATGGCAGAGGGGCATTGCTGGCATATGATGGCATATATCACATTGGTAGATGTGCAGATGAACGAGCCTCTGATAGTGTGGCTGATGTTATTAGGCCCTGTGATGGTGTCCCCTGAATAGATATGTGGACACAGTTGTTTGTTGCAAGGATAGGTTCCTGGGTTAGTGGTTCTGTTGTGTGGTATGTGGTTGCTGGTGACTATTCGCTTCAGGTTGGGGGGCCTAACTGTAGGCAAGGACTGGCCTGTCTCCCAAGATTTGTGAGAGTGTTGGGTCATCCTTCAGGATAGGTTGTAGATCCTTGATAATGTGTTGGAGGGGTTTTAGTTGGGGGCTGAAGGTGATGGCTAGTGGCGTTCTGTTATTTTCTTTGTTAGGCCTGTCCTGTAGTAGGTGACTTCTGGGAACTCTTCTGGCTCTATCAATCTGTTTCTTCACTTCCGCAGGTGGGTATTGTAGTTGTAAGAATGCTTGATAGAGCTCTTGTAGGTGTTTGTCTCTGTCTGAGGGGTTGGAGCAAATGCGGTTGTATTGCAGAGCTTGGCTGTAGACAATGGATCATGTGGTGTGGTCCGGGTGAAAGCTGGAGGCATGTAGGTAGGAATAGTGGACAGTAGGTTTCCGGTATAGGGTGCTGTTTATGTGACCATCGTTTATTAGCACTGTAGTGTCCAGGAAGTGGATCTCTTGTGTGGACTGGACCAGGCTGAGGTTGATGGTGGGATGGAAATTGTTGAAATCATGGTGGAATTCCTCAAGGGCTTCTTTTCCATGGGTACAGATGATGAAGATGTCATCAATGTAGCGCAAGTAGAGTAGAGGCGTTAGGGTACGAGAGCTGAGGAAGCCTTGTTCTAAGTCAGCCATAAAAATGTTGGCATACTGTGGGGCCATGCGGGTACCCATAACAGTGCCGCTGATTTGAAGGTATACATTGTCCCCAAATGTAAAATAGTTATGGGTAAGGACTAAGTCACAAAGTTCAGCCACCAGGTTAGCCATGACATTATCGGGGATAGTGTTCTTGATGGCTTGTAGTCCATCTTTGTGTGGAATGTTGGTGTAGAGGGCTTCTACATCCATAGTGGCCAGGACGGTGTTATCAGGAAGATCACCAATGGATTGTAGTTTCCTCAGGAAGTCAGTGGTGTCTCGAAGGTAGCTGGGAGTGTTGGTAGCGTAGGGCCTGAGGAGAGGGTCTACATAGCCAGACAATCCTGCTGTCAGGGTGCCAATGCCCGAGATGATGGGGTGCCCAGGATTTCCAGGTTTATGGATCTTGGGTAGCAGATAGATTACCCCAGGTCGGGGTTCCAGGAGTGTGTCTCTGCAGATTTGATCTTGTGCTTTTTCAGGGAGTTTCTTGAGCAAATGCTGTAGTTTCTTTTGGTAACTCTCAGTGGGATCAGAGGGTAATGGCTTGTAGAAAGTGGTGTTGGAGAGCTGCTGAGCAGCCTCTTGTTCTCTGACCTATTCATGATGACAACAGCACCTCCTTTGTTAGCCTTTTTGATTATGATGTCAGAGTTGTTTCTGAGGCTGTGGATGGCATTGTGTTCTGTGAGGCTGAGGTTGTGGGGCAAGTGATGCTGCTTTTCCACAATTTCAGCTCGTGCACATCGGCAGAAGCTCTCTATGTAGAAGTCTAGTCTGCTGTCTCGACCTTCAGGAGGAGTAGCTCTCAAAGCCTGTGGGAACATGAGCCGTCCTTCTCTGCTCTCTTTTGCTGCTGTCCAGGAGGGAGAGTAAACACAACATCTGTCAGTTTCTCTTCTCTGCCTGCTGCTTCAGGAGAGAATCCCACATGCCTCTTAGTCTTCATACTATCTTTCCTGGAAAACAAACCTGATGATGCTAATGGCCATGTCTGAATTTCAAACCCCGGATGACTGTGTTGGATTGAAATAGACAAAGCAAGTATCACTAGCTCCAATGCACACTAAAATATCTAAATTCACTTTTTAAATCACTGGCATCTATTCCTGATTCTTTCATATCTTCCAGAAGCCAGAAAAAGGTTGAAAAGTTGTGTCCCCCTGTGGAGGTATATGCACAACCTGCCTTCCTTTGGGGTCGATCAGGGTTGCACTGACACCGCAGGCACAGTCTACAAGACTATCCTGGACCTCACTACAGTGCAGCCCAATGGCCAGAGTCAAAGTGGTGGCCCTTGGGTTCTGGGCTGCATGGCCTAATGGCCCGAGCCAATATGGCCACGCATGAGCACAGGGTGGTGTGGCGTGTTGGCTGGGGTCAATATAACTGCCCTCATGAGCAGAGCTGTGTGTCCTAGCAGCCAGAGTCAATAGAGCAGCCCTTGAATACAGGACAACACTGCCTAAGGGCCAAATCTAGGGGCTGTCACCAAAGAGGGTGACAGCCAGGTTAGGGGGACCCAGGCTCACCCAACTCCACTGGGTCCTGACCCAGGGCCCTAACAGTGGCGGAGTGGTCTGCCACTGGGTCAGTGGGGAATTCAACCACAACACACTGACCTTACATGGTGGGAGATACCATTCTCTCGGTCACTTTCTACTGGGCTTCCTGAAGCTGCAGTACATATGACATTGGGGTCTCAGGGCTCCTTGGCACAGATAACTCCCTGGGCCTCCGACTCCAGCCAGTCAGCTGTATGCAACAGTCTCTGGTCTGTCTCTCAGGATCTCCAGCTCCCGAAGACAAGGGCTGTAACAGCTCCTGGGCTGTAGCCTCCACCAAGCATACTTCCTCCTTGGTGGTCAGCCCAGACTGAGCTGGGCTGCTCTCCTTAAGGGTGAGCTTTGTGGGCTGCTGGTGTCAGAGCACTGGAACAAATCTGCACAGCCACAGCATTCTAAGGCAGACAGCAAGCAACAGTGCCATTGTTATTCCAGCATAACCCCATAGCATAGATGCAGCCTATAGCAATGGAAGTGATTTTTATGTAACTGTAGGAACACCAACTCCACAATGGATGGAAGCATTCTTCCATTGACCTAACCACATCTACACGATCCTGAGTGTTCTGGATTTTTCCCAACCCTGTGTGCCCATAAATATATCTGCCTACGATTTAAGGGTAGATTATGTCTCAGAAATGTAGCAACAGAGATTTCTACAGTAGTTGTACAGTAATAGGAGTAGAGAGTGTCAGACAATGAGGGGCAGGCGATGGGGTCTGCATACCCTGCACTAGCCAGAAAACGGTTAATCCCACACTATGGGAGGAGGAAGTCCCGCCCCCTCAGATCATGCTCAGTATAATCCAACTGCTATGCTATTA
Organism: Lepidochelys kempii; assembly: GCF_965140285.1. Classification (NCBI taxonomy): domain Eukaryota; kingdom Metazoa; phylum Chordata; order Testudines; family Cheloniidae; genus Lepidochelys; species Lepidochelys kempii. Next base: position 86,291,172 of record NC_136380.1, read on the forward strand.
TAAAGGAGAGCTACACGGTACAAAGATGACACATACATACAAACAAGCTTAGCATATTTAACAAATCATAATTTTTCCACTGATACCTTACATGGCATATAATGTATAAGATTAATTGCATTTTTGTAATATTGTCCCCATTGTGTAGACATCGTTCAGAAAGTATATTCATTTTAATCTTTAAACCTTGCTCCTCTGGAACCAGTTTTTGCCAAAGTCTCAGATCCTTCTGCTTCTCAAGATATATGTCACTGCAAACTAAGACAAAGAGGGTGATTTCTGAAACTGAAACTCCTGCTTTAAAAGTAGCAAATATTTTTGGAGACCTCTGGACAAAGTCTGTCCTTTGCCAACAGGAGCAGTTAGAAGTGCTGAGTAAGGTCAACAACTTCTTTTGTCATATCCTGTCCTGGAACAATGAAAGATATCAAAGTCACATAAAGTGATTTTTGAAAGTCTTTTGAAAAAGCTCTTCCATTGTGAAGACATTTAGCTACACTCAGTGCTATATGAAATGGTGATAATATTGTATTATTATGGAATTCCTTTCATTGAACCCAAAATAATACATAGTTGATTTAGGATTTTTTTAAATTTATTTTTGACAAAGTGCCATATTTCAATCTAAAACCATTTTTTAAGGTCAAGCTCCCTGATGGAAAAGAATGGTGGATGATTGTGGACATTCTTGGCATAGAATTAATTGGGGAAGAAAAACAAACAAAAATATACAAGCACTAATTTTAATGTATAGGTAATCTAATTTGGATTGTGACATTAATTCACATGTATAAATGGGCCATTTGTATAGCACTGACAAAGTATAACAGAGGAACATTTACATAACATTCCAGTTTTGACTGGAGGAAAAATCATCTCATTGAAAGTGTGACACACATACAATAGGACAAAATCCTGGCTCCTGCATATTTGGAGATGCTAAGGCTGGGATCTTACATAGCACTGCCCTGCACTCTAGGACCCCAATTCATGCTTAATGACAAACACATTAATGATCCATCCCTATTCTGGAAAGTAGTCAATTATGTGCTCACATCCCACGCTTCAGTGATTTTCTGAATCTAGACCTAGCAAATCGTGCACTACTGCTTAGGTGAGTGCTTAGTGCACTGAGGTGTGTGAATGAAGTTCTGGGAGCTTTCTTCTCCCCTCCACAGCATACCTATGTAGCACATTATAGGATTTGGGCTTTATTTTTTAATTGTGAGCATCAAGACAGCAATAAAAAGCATTATTAGTGGCAGGACAAAAGAGAGGATTTCACAGAACATTCATGTTGTGGTAATATGTGAAAAAAATCTCTGAAATGAGACACCATAATGCAAGAGTACCATAAGGCAATTTAACTCTGGTGTGAGCAGGAACAAGTCCCACTGAAAACTATGGGCCTGATTCTCAACTCACCTACACAGGTCTAAATTGGGAATAATTGAATTGAAGTCAATGGAGTTAAACTGGTGTAAAATCAGTGTGAGGGAAGAACTGGGCCAGTGTGATGTGCTTCTGCTTAGACCAGGGATTAATTTGGCTTATAGTGTCTAGATACTATAGTGATGCAATCTTGTAGGCTAACAAGAAGAATATAAACAAAGATGTAACAGAGAAAGAGATGCCAGCGGTCAGCATGTTGTACAATTACATGTCAACAGGACCTTGATTTGTTTTTTTAAATCAGTAGAGTTTGTGATACCATGTATTTTTTCTCCATTTTTTTTCCATTTGTTTCCAGTTTTTTTTTTTTTTTCCTTTGGTTTTATGAGATCCTATCCATCACTACTGTTTGAAAGATTCTGCCAACCACTCTGCTCATCTGACTTTAATTTCCTGAAAATAATTATTGTAGTAACTGTCAGAGAATGGAGAAGACACTCTGGGGAGACTGATGAAATCTTCTGGTAGGCCCAGGATTCTAGGCAGAAAGAGTGAATGGATCACCTAAAACTGCAGGACAGTTACTGCAGACTGGTGACCAATAGGTGTGTAGCTTGTTGCATCTCTACCTCCTGTAAATGGTCATGTCTACTGAGAGCAGACCGTATTCAGTATGTTGTACCCCATGGTTCAGTGATGTCTATAGGTGCCATTAAAAGTGATCATAGGAAAAGCAGGGTGCAGACCTGGCTGAGAAATGAGAAGTTTTGCTAAGTTCTGTACCTTTTAGTGACAAAGGGAACAAAAATAATCTCTTTCCACATACTTGTTACACATTTCCTTCTAAATAAAGACTCGTAGTAGTGTTTATTCCTTTATACCACACCCTCCAAAGCCTTTAACAGATGCACTGTGGGTGAAATTTGCAGACTTCAGAGATCTTTTGACTTCAGCATTCAATATATTGTTTAAACAAATGAGCATTTTTACTCCCAGAAACCTTAGAAGATGAATTAATGATCTCATTACTGCAGTAAAATCCCTTGGGGGCAATGCACAGGCCAAACACTAATACCCTCCAGTGATACATCTCTCCTTTCCTGGAGAACCGTTGAAGAGTTTGCAATTCAGATGCATCGGAATGCTGAAAAATACTTTATTTATGTCCGTGTTCTCTATAAAATTCCCTTTTGTAAACCAAGGCCTTTAAGTCCTTGAAACTGTCCATGTGAAATTACTTGGCAGCCATAAACTGATTAAGTGGTTTTAATTTTAGAACTGGGTGATACTTTCCTGTGGAGTTGAATATTGCAATCATGGAGCTTATCTATACCCAGAACTGTTTGCAGTTGGTACCATCTCTAAGGATTCAGAAACTTCTGATTTTTCACCTAACAGTAGGGAGGATGTACAATTTCAGGGATCACCCCAAGCCAGTAAGGGGTTTGCTTGCTGTCTGCCTTAGAGTGCTGTGGCTGTGCAGATTTGTTCTAGAGCTCTGACACCAGCAGCCCACAAACCTCACCCTTGATTTGCCCAACCTGGTTACCCTTTGCAAGCTGACCTTAGTATCCTTCACTACTGTGAATTCAGTTGTCAATCCCACTGCCACTTCTTCAAAGGTTTTACTCCAGTACCCTTATAGGGTATGTCTACATTGGGATAAAAATCCAGCAGCAGGCCTGGGTCAGCTGATTTGGGATCACAGGGCTCAGGCTGCGGGGCTGAAAAACTGCTTTAGCAGAGGTTTGGGCTGCAGCCTGAGCTCTGGGACCCTGTGCGGGTGGAGGATTTCAGAGTTCAGACTCCAACTCAAATCCGAACCCGAACATCTATAAAGCAAATTTTAGCCCCAAGGTCAGAGAGCTGCTAGATCGAGTCAGCTGACTCAGAACAGCCATGGCTCTGTAGATGTACCTTTACACGACTTTCTCTGCGGGATTTCGTATTTAGGTTTAAAATGTTCAAAGCCAGATTTGCTGTTTATTTTTTCATCTTCAGAATGCTATGTTTTATCTTATAAATACAGGAATATTTAACTGTATATTTTTAGTAAATTCAAAAATCGAAAGACTCTGAGGCCAGAAAGGATCATTGTGATCATCTAGTCTGACCTCCTGTATAACACAGGCCATAGAACTTCCTCAAAATACATCCTAGAGCAGATCTTTTAGGGGGGGAGAAATCCAATATTGATTTTAAAATTGTCAGTAATGGAGAATCAACCACAACCCTTGGTAAGTTGTTCCAATGGTTAATTACTTTCAATGTTAAAAATTTACACCTGATTTCCAGTCTGATTTTCTGTAACTTTAACTTCCAGCCATTGGGATCATGTTACATCTTTCTCTCACATACTGAAGAGCCCTTTGTTGTGTATTTGTTCCCCATGTAAATACTTATAGACTGTAATCATTACGCCTCTAGCCTTCTCTTTTCTATGCTAAATTGTCTTGCTGACTGGATTTTATACTTGGCCGGAGGACCAATCTGACAATAGATAGGGTGCAAAACAAGAACGGATTTATTGGACAGACAACAGTTAACAAGGGTAAGAATAACTCAGGTAAATAACAGGTAGGTAACTATAAGGACTCCCAAACTATAACTGAGAAAACAAGGGAACCAAATACAAAAGGGCACTGGCTGTGACACTCCCTTCCCAACTTTGACCCCGGTAGGTTAGATGGAGGACAAATGAGTCTCTACTATATCCTGCAGCTTTATCCCTGGCACCGGCATGACAGGACTGGTTCTGGACCCAATCCAGATGGTAAGGCAGGTGGAAGACAGGACTTCAAGTACATGCTGATGGAAGCTCTGTCATGTTCTTGCAGTTCTTCCCTGCATCGTCATGGGTGGATGTCTGAGGAAGGATCAGAATGGAAGATGACAGCTCATTCTTGCATGCAGGTAAGAAACTCTCCCTACAACCCTATGTCTCTCCAGGGTAAGCAGTAGCACACTGCCACAGTCTGCCTCTCATCTGGGCACCAGCAGCAGCACACGCTACCTCCAAGATGGGCAGCCCCTGTCTGACAGAAGTGCTGACCCTTTTACATCATACGGTTTCTGGGCAGATTACAGGTCAGGTGACCCACCCAGCTTTCCACCTCAGGGCAAAAGGGGCATCAAAAGTATAATGGGGCTGAGGAAGAAGGACAACCAATATGGATTCCCTGTTGTTGTTAAAGGGATCCAAGATGGCACAAAGGAGATAACAGTAAAATAAAAAAAATCTCCCTACAGTTTCAAAGATCTCAATACATCACTATGAGGCATGTTTTCTAATTCTTTTGTTATTCTTGTAGCTTTTCTCTGAACCCCTTTCCAATTTATCAATATACTTCTTGAATTGTGTGCACTACAAAATATAGAGGGAAAATAACCTCTTGGTCCTACTCAAGATTCCCTTGTTTATTCATCCAAGGAAAGCATTATCTCTTTTGGCCCATTATCTCAATGGGAACTCATCTTCAGCTAATTTATCCACCATCAACGCCATATCATTTTCAAAGTCACTGCTTCCCAGGATAGAGTCCTATCCTGCAAGTCTGACCTATGATCCTTTTCCCTAGATGTATGCATTTGTATTTAGCCATATTAAAACACATATTGCTTGCTTGCACCCACTTTAACAACTAATCGAGATTGCTCTCAACTAGTGACTTGTCCTCTTTATTATTTACCAATACCTTATTTTTTCCTCACAGCTGCAAACTTTATCAGAGATGATTTTATGTATTCTTCCAGATCATAGATAAAACATTTAAATAATTTAGGGCTAAGTCCTGATCCCTGTGGAACCCCTGTGGAAACATACCCTCCAGATGATGATTTCCCACTTACGATTACATTTGAAAAATATCCGCTAGCCAGTTTTTAATCCATTTTATGTGTGACATGTATTTATGTGTGACAGTACCTTCTAGATAATACCCTACACTTAAACAGTACCTGGAGATCTTAACACATCAATCAAGGCAGTTAAGGCTGAGGAAGTTAATTAGTATTTTGTTTTTTCTTATAAGGAAACTCAGGTCATGTTTACACTTAAAACACTATCACGGTGCAGCTACACCACTGTCACACTTCAAGATTTATACTACATATCCTGACAGGAGGGGTTCTCCCATGGTGTAGGTAATCCACCTCCCTGAGAGGCAGTAGCTACACTGATAGAAGAATTCTTCAACTGACCTAGCACTGTGTACACCAAGGGTTAGGTTGATATAGCTATGTCCCTCAGGGGTCTGGAGTTCTCCACAGCCCAGAGAGCTATAGCTATATCAATGTAAGTTCCTAGCATAGACCAGCCCTAAGAAAATGTAAGGAAATATTTTCAAACTGAGGAACCTAAATATAAGAACTTAAAATCCATATTATTTCACCTATTTCACCATCAGAAGTGATCTGAAAATGGTATGGCAAGACACTGCCTTCGTTTCATCAGACCAAGCACTTCCCCCACTGGCAATAGCAGGCCTGGGGTAAATCAGCCCCAACCCACTCTGAGCAGCATTTGTCCTCCCTCTTTCTGTGTTTCTTTGGCCATATTTCCTGGGTAGGCCTACAGGGTGATCCTCCACCAAACCAAAGGGGAATAGTCCCATAAACACAAAACCAAAGGGTGATACCTTCCCCTGCCTCCTTGCTGGGGCTGGATGTCACGCTGTAGTCTACCGCGGGGTGTGTCAGTCCTTCCCCTAGCAGGCACTCAGGCTTGTCTGCTTGCCCTATGGGGAGGAGCGCAGCCTCCCCCTTTTGGAGAAGCTTACTTCCTTTCCCTGCTGCCACTAGAGTGGTAGCCATTTGTCTCTGTCTCCCTCCTGGTTTTAAAAGGTCTCAGGCAGCCCTTACCTGGATCCAGGTGTTCCTAATTGACCTGCAGTAACTCCTTCTCAGCTGACAGGGAAGAGGGCCTTTAACATTCTAGGGCTAACATAACTACCTTCCCACACTCTCTTGCAGCCATCTGGCCTGACTTTATCACACAGAGCTTGATCCAATTCCCATTATATTTTGTGAGAACTAGATGAGATTGTTTTCGAAATGCTGAATGCCCTAACTCTCACTGATTTAAAAATCTTTATATCAGTGGGAGGTAAGGGATGTGAAGTTTAAGGAGGGATATGCATGCACTGAATGTTTTTCTTTTAAAAAGCTATTGGCTTTCAATCAGAGAGGTTGTTATGATGATTACACATTGTAAATCAAGTAATGAAAACAGTAATTCAGTATTCTGCCCCAGAAAGGGGAACAGCTTAACTAAATTCATAAATCCCAAAGTAATCAGTTTTTATTGTTTTGACTGTTCTGCTGGTGGTGAATAGTGTGTCATGCCAACTCTAAAAGAGAATGCGAGTGGTGGATGACTCTTTACACATTGCAAAATTCCATAAATTGTGCTGAGAAAAAAAGTATTTGTTGACTATTTATTAATGTTCGAAAAATAATTTTAAATTATGTGTAATTCTTTGAATCAATGACATTTCTGCATACATACTTCCTTTCTCCCCTGCATTTGGAGGGGTGTCAACCAGACATTTTACCTTGAATTATGTGTTAACTACTTATGCTAAACAGTGTGTTCCATCTTAGCTGTGACACTCTGAGTATATTTCCCATAAGTGAAGAAAAGCTCTGTGTCAGCTCATAAGCTTGTCTCTCTCAACAACAGAAGTTGGTCCAATAAAACATATTAACACACCAACCTTGTTCTCTGATATTCTGGGACCAGCACAGCTACAACAACTCTGCAAGCCCACACTCGGGTATAACACTCTCTATGACTGCATGATTCTGTTCAGTGGGTGTCAGTTTCTTGTTTAAGAAAGTAATGGAGTGCTTTTTATTGCTTTCCCCCGCTTACCCACTGTTCCTAAACCAATGTCTGATGTGTCAGTACAAAGTTCAACCATTTTGCCAAAATCTGGGCTGGTAAGAACATATCTTTTTTTACCTTATTAAATAGCTCCTAACAGGATTGTGAGTTTACAGCTATATTCCGCTTTCTTTTTTCCGCAACTCTGTGATTGCAGCTACAGTATCACTGAACCCACACGCCAATCACTGGTAATAGTTCACCAGGCTTATAAAAGATTGAACTGCCTTTTTGGTCTAGGGCACGTGCCAGTTTACAATGGCTTCTACCTTTAAGGAATTAGGAGAGCTCTGATGCTCCCTACCCAATGACCCAAATAAAGAACCTTTGTTGCTCCTATTTTAAAGGCTTTCACAGTCAGGCCTGCCTCTTTGAGCTTTGACAATACAATCCACAAGTGCTTCTTATGATCAGAACAAGAGTTGCTATATCATCAACATATGTTCTTGCAAAATTGTGTAAACTGCTTAACACCTGGTTGACAAGCCTCTGAAAAGTGACTCCTGCATTAATTAACCCCAGTGATAACATTTTGAATTCATACCAACCCATATCAGTAATAAAAGCTGATTTTTTTTTCCTGTTCTTCAGGGTCCAAAGGAATCTGGACCTTTCACAAAGTCAAATGTGCTAAGACAGTGGCTCTCAACCTTTCCAGACTACTGTACCCCTTTCAGGAGTCTGATTTGTCTTGCATACCCCCAAGTTTCACCTCACTTAAAAACTATTTACTTACAAAATTAGGCATAAAAATACAAAAGTGTCACAGCACACGATTACTGAAAAATTCCTTACTTTCTCATTTTTACCATATAATTATAAAATAAATCAATTAGAATATAAATATTGTACTTACATTTCAGTGTATAATATATAGAGCAGTGTAAACAAGTCATTGCCTGTCTGAAATTTTAGTTTGTACTGACTTTGCTAGTGCTTTTTCTGTAGCCTGTGTTGTAAAACTAGGCAAATATCTAGATGAGTTGATGTACCCCCTGGAAGACCTCTATGTACCCCCAGGGGTATGTGTACTCCTGGTTGAGGACCACTGTGCTAAGATATCTTACTTTGCTTAAAATATCAAGCATATCAACAATTCTGTACATAGGATAAGCACCTGGAACAATAACAGCACTGAGTTTTCTACAATCAACACAAAATCATAGTGTTTTCTTTCTTTAAGGACCAAGACAACCAGTGATGCCCAGGAACAGTCACACTCTTTAATCACACCCATATCCAGCATGCTCTGTATTTCTGTGTGAATTTGCTCCTGCATCTTGCCAGTGGTATATTAGGCCTGGCTGGGTATAGGCTGAGATCCCTCAATAATGATTGTATGGGTCATCATGTGACTCCTCCCTTGCTTGCTGGAGAACACTTACTTGTATGCCTATACCACAGGCATGATCTCTGCCTTTTCAGCTGGTGTTAACACATGGCATACCTCAATATTTTCAAGTGATGAGTCATTTTGGTATTCAGCTATCACATCAGTCAAACGTGACACTTTAGTTTTATCTTCAGCACAACAAATTCTATTTATCATTGCTTCCCTAGTGTGGCAATCTTTAAGCCTATTTACATGAAACACCTGTGGGATACCTTACTGTGTGGTCTTTAAACATGATATGTACATTAATTTACCTCTTCTACTACTTCAAGAGGTCCCTCCCATCAATTTTGCATTCTGTATTTGTTTCACAAGGATAAGCACCAACACCAAGTCCCCTACTTCAAAAGAGTGTTTACAAGCATGTTTATCAGACTGTGCCTTTTTTGGTTTGGCTGTGAGTGAGGATAATTTGAACCACATCCATCATATTCCTTAACTATTTTCTGAAGCTTTTGTGCATACTCAGTCACTGGCTCTCCCTCTGCCTCAGTGTCCCCTTCTCAGGAATCTTTGACATCCAGAGGTCTCCTTACTTTCTGTAGAGAAGACCAAATGGAGCAAACTCTGTCAACTCTTGGGGCACTTTCCTATAAGTAAATAACAGGTATGGTAACATTTAATTTCCTGCCCTGGATCCCATTGTTGGCATATATCCCCAACATTCATTTCAGTGTCCCACTGAACCTTTCCCCTAAATCATTTGCCTGTTGGATATATGGAGCAACATTTAGTTGCTTTACTCCACTCAATTTCCATAATTCAATGAACTGTTCAAACATGAAAGTTGACCCATGAGCTCATAAAATTTCTTTAGGGAAATCCACTCTGTTGAAAATAGTGAAAAGAGCTTTTATCACCAAGTCAGCATCTATATTAGATAGAGTATTAACTCTGGATATCTAGTGGCAAGTTCATTACAACCGAAATATATCTCTTCCCCTGTCATGTTGTCTGGAGTGGTTCACAACTGTGAGTGCCTATTTCAGGGCAAACTCTCAGAAAACAAGGGCAGACACCCCAAACTGGTAGTGTGTTCTATTATTAAATTTTACTAAGCCAGAAAAAATGTGAACTCCTGGATCACTATACCAGTCTTAGTGTTAGTGTTAGTGACAGACGGTCCCCTTAGATGCTCTAGCCTATCTTGCCATCAAGACAGAAGGTTATTAAAACCAAAAATCCCATTACGTTAGGCTATTGCAAATCCCAAAGGATCAGTCACTTACCCCAAATCAATTGGTACTCTGGATCTTACACCAAAAACAACAACACTAGTAGCCAATTATCTAGTAAACTAACTAAAGATTTATTAGCTAAGAAAAAGACATGAGAGTTACTGGGAGGTTAAAGCAGGTAAAATATATTAACAGGTGAGTCAAAGTTTGTTTCAAATGATAGCAGAGATGTAGTAATCTGCTAGCTTTCCAAAAGTCTCTCAGGGTCATCCAGAATAACTCGGGGGATCTCTGCCTTGCATCCGGAATGCTTTCCTGTATGTGTCCAAACACTTCATAGATACAGGACCATTCCCTGAAATCCATTTTAGAGCTTCACCAGAAAATAATATGAACAGTGTCTTCACCCGCATAGGTTTTGATGAGTAGGAAATGTGGACTGAGTCAAGTCCTTTGCCTTGAAGTTAGCACTTTTCTTCATTTACATTTCCCCAAGGCTTCACCTGAATTTAATGGGTTATTTAGTTACAAGGTTTCAGAGTAGCAGCCATGTTAGTCTGTATCCACAAAAAGAATATGAGGACTTGTATCTAAGGTGCCACAAGTCCTCCTATTTTTTAGTTACAAGGATATGCATAGTGTAAATGCCTGCCATCACATTATCTTAGAAATGGATAAGTGAAAACAAAAGAAATAAAATTCCACTAGGTTTCAGGAAGTTTTAACACCTGACTATAAACAGATTACTCCTGAGGTGTATAGAACAACATTTAGAAGCCTCAAAATGAATAACAAGATGAATCATAAAGAATGTGTGTAAAAATTGTGTGATTTGATGGAAAAAAATTGTCAAGAAGAAGGGGGCAGATATTTATGAACAGCTGTTTGATCTTTTTGCACAGGATCAGTTCTTGAGCATATGTCATAAAGAAGTCACACAAGCTATCTGGGATAAACCCTGGATTCAATCCAAAAAACTGCCAGTGTTGCTGATCCATTCATGCAAGCTAAAGCACCCAGTGACCACAAGACACAGAGGAAGGGGCAGAAGCCTGGTGTGAAAGGGGGACCTCATTTTACTCCTGGGAAGAAAGAGTGGTTGGGAGCCCAGGTACTTATCTCCCCAGTATGAATCCTTTCCTAGAATCACACACCCAGACCCACGATGCAAGGGAACAGGCCAAGAAGATATTTCATACGTGTTCTACTAAACATATAACAATTGCTCTACACTAAATGAATCTGAACCCACACCCTGTCCAACCCAGGACCTTCATTAGCTCAGAAGTGCTTCCAGGGCATCTGATTAATTTTTTGAGGTCTGATCCATTGCAGGTGAACATGGAATTTATGGAAGTTGTTAAGAAGAATGGCAAAGAATGCCTGGATTTGAGAGACACCAGGGACCAGATTTCTCTGGTCAGGGAAAGAATGGTGAAAGAAAGTGAAAGGCAGACCCCCTGACATTGGGAAGATATATAATTACTGTGCCTTTGATTAAGGTGCATCTGGAGTGGGAAGATTCAAAGGGCACCTTAAAAGTTGTGGTGTTGGATTGCATTCCAATGGAAATGCTGGTGGGAAATGTGATCTGAACTATGCCCAGAATGATTAATATTGTATCCTGTAGCAAAAAGGAATATTCTTCTGTGATCCCAGATCAAACAGCTGTTCATAAATATCTGCCCCCTTCTTCTTGACAAACTTTTTCATCAAATCACATAATTTTTACACACATTCTTTATGATTCATCTTGTTATTCATTCTGAGGCTTCTAAATGTTGTTCTATACACCTGAGGAGTAATCTGTGACCTTTGCAATACAACTTTTTTAAATTCACCATATTTCATTTTTTTCAATTTCCATTTCATTAAATGTATTTACAGTTCTCCATGAAAGCATTCTAATCAAACTTGGAAACTTTTTGTCCTCTGGAACTGTATGTACCTCACAAAGCCTTTCAAAATTGGTCAGGTATTCTTCAATACAGTCTGTTTTGTTGTATGTTGTCACAGATGGGCATCCCTTTAATGGATGAAATACCTGAGAACTGTGTGATCTGCTTGTGCTTGTCCATTGGGCAGCTTTTCCTTTTCTTGGATTTCCTGTTATTTACATTCTGGCACTCTCTGGTGTACTTCCTGCTTTTCTTTGTCTCTCTTGGTAGCTTCCAATTTTTTGAATTCTTTGTCTTTTTGCCTAACCATTTTTGGTGTTCATGTTCCTCTTTTATTCTGTCATTTTCCAAACCAGTCAGCTCTAATTTTGTGTTTGCTTCACTGATGCTCACATTCATGCTTTATTATTGTACTATTTCCCTTGCCCAAAACAAACTAACAGAAAGTAATAGAACTGTAAAAAGAAAAGGAGGACTTGTGGCACCTTAGAGACTAACCAATTTATTAGAGCATAAGCTTTCGTGAGCTACAGCTCACTTCCTCAGATGCATATCGTGGAAACTGCAGCAGACTTTATATATACACAGAGAATATGAAACAATACCTATTCCCACCCCACTGTCCTGCTGGTAATAGCTTATCTAAAGTGATCATCAAGTTGGGCCATTTCCAGCACAAATCCAGGTTTTCTCACCCTCCACCCCCCCACACAAATTCACTCTCCTGCTGGTGATAGCCCATCCAAAGTGACAACTCTTTACACAATGTGCATGACAATCAAGCTGGGCTATTTCCTGCATAAATCCAGGTTCTCACATCCCCCCCACCCCCATACACACACAAACTCACTCTCCTGCTGGTAATAGCTCATCCAAACTGACCACTCTTCAAGTTAAAATCCAAGTTAAACCAGAACATCTGGGGGGGGGGGGTAGGAAAAAACAAGAGGAAACAGGCTACCTTGCATAATGAACTGTAATTTCTCTTGAACCTGTTCCCAACCTTTGCACTTGTGAATCACTTAAAACCAGCTTATCAGTGCTGAAAGAGTGAACCTCAGTTAACCAACAAGCTGTGCGTAAATCCTTCCAACTATGCCAATATGATGTTTATTTGGGCTTCACCCAAACCTGTAACAGATTTGGTCACTGTCTGCATTGTAACCCTGGGTATCTCGTGTCTTTGGTCCAGAGTTCTGACTCTAACAGCCTGGCAGCAGTCCAGAAACCTCCCCTGGCTTTGTCCAGCCAGTTGCTCCTTGCAAGCTAACCTTAATATGCTTCCAGCCCCAAATTTACCCCAAAATCATCCTACTGCAGGACCAGTCTCTCTCACTGGACCCTCATAGAGAAAGTGTTAAGTTTTCTGCCTTTACAGAGAAAGTAAAACACTCCAACCTGTTAGCTTACACAGCACTGATGGTTTATAAGTAAAGCAAAACAAGTTTATTTACAAAAGAATCATGGATTAAGTGATACTAAATAAAAGAAATAAAGGTAGAAAAGATTACAAGCAAATACAAGTAAAAATATTCATCTAAAAAACTAAAATTTAATCTTGTGTGTTACAGTCTTTGTACAAGATGGTTTCTGTCATGAACAGTTTCCTTTGCAGCTTTTGCTGACATCCTGACAAGGACACATCACAATGATCAAATTACTTGTTTTCTTTGTCTCTTAAGGTGAAGAATAAAGATGGAGTATTTCTTTGTTTCTTATATCTCCAAAAGGATGTCTTTGTCTTACAAGGAAGGAAAGTCTCCTGGGGATTCAGTGTGCTAAGTCTCTCTAGAGTGAAGGAGCCATATTAATTCTTTGTCTCTCAGGATCAGGATAACTGCTGCTGATTTAGCTTGATGGCTTTATTTACTGCTAATATGTAAATTGAGGTAAACACACATTTCTTTAAAAGAAAAGGAGTACTTGTGGCACGTTAGAGACTAACCAATTTATTTGAGCATGAGCTTTCGTGAGCTACAGCTCACTTCATCGGATGCATACCGTGGAAACTGCAGCAGACTTTATATACACACAGAGAACATGAAACAATACCTCCTCCCACCCCACTGTCCTGCTGGTAATAGCTTATCTAAAGTGATCATCAAGTTGGGCCATTTCCAGCACAAATCCAGGTTTTCTCACCCTCCACCCCCCCACACACAAACTCACTCTCCTGCTGGTAATAGCCCATCCAAAGTGACAACTCTCTACACAATGTGCATGATAATCAAGTTGGGCCATTTCCTGCACAAATCCAGGTTCTCTCACCCCCTCACCCCCCTCCAAAAAACACACACACAAACTCACTATCCTGCTGGTAATAGCTCATTACAATAATAATAATAATACATTTATTATTATTAATTATTAATTATTAATAGTAATAACACATTTCTTTGTCTAGGGCAGATCTGATTATTACCTTTACCTAGGCTTGGCTTTCTGGTCCTAAACATGTTTTAGTAACAACATACAGAGGGAATTCATAACATTACATATAACGATAACCAGGCAGTGTACCATGATATTAATAAAAAGTGTGAGGAAAAATTAACAGGACATAAAACTCAGGTCAAGGCCCTGACTTTGGTCAAGCTTACCTGCAGGCCGTAAACTGAGATCCTGCTTGCTTATGTGTGTCAAGGGGTAGGAGAAGTCACAGTGGAAAGTCCCCAAAACGGAACAATGGTTTTCTGTGCATAAGGGGCATGAAGGGGCAGGATGGAAAAGTCCCCAGACAGAACAAATTTGCAATAGTCAAGCTTATGAAATATATAACCGCAACAGTTGTGTTAGAAAGGTCACTGATGGCAAAAGAACAGACTGTGAATAACAGAAGGGGTCTAGTGGAGAAAACGCTTGTTTTTGCTCTTGACCAGTGTTAATTTTGCAATGTATTCCAAATAAGGTAATTAATACAGAAGTACGTGCAATTTGTCTGTGGTTTTCAGCTTTAAAAAGCTGTGTGTGCCTTGCATCAGGGGGCAGGTACTTCGAGCTGCTACCCCCCTGCGCTTGTAATCAATAAAGGGGCCTCAGGCCTGTTCTGATCCAAACAGAAAGTGTGGTTAATTTTCCACCACACCAGCGTCTTATTAGTTGTCATATGACACCTGATAAGGCATATTTTGTACAAATAATGTTGCAGTAGTGTTTAGTGTGTGAATCCTGGGGTGCCTAGGGTCACAGAGAGATCTCTGTCAAAATGTATCTGAGTAGACAGTCCCCTCACTCAAAGTAAAATATACCTCTTAGGATAGATATTAGAAGATTAAGGGCTAGTTGTTCCTAACCCTCTGACTGTCAGAAGCTGGGAGTGGACAATAAGGAATGGATCACTCAGTAATTGCACTGTTCTGTTCATTTCCTCTGAAGAATCTGGCATTGGCCACTGTCAGAAGACAGGATACTGGGCTAGATGCACCTTTAGTCTGGCCCAGTATGACCATTCTTAGATTCTTATATAATTTTTCCTCCGATTTGAGTTTGGAGCATTAGTCTGTTGGCTACAGTCAAGGACTTGCTCAATACCTTTCCTAGGGATTGTGGAAGGGTTGCATCCAAAGCTCTAAGAGGGAATGCTTAGCTATGCTTTGCTACTATGAAAATTGGTTCTCCATAAATATCATGGTAGATCGGTATCGTCATTTTTAAAGTTTTTAGATGGTAAGACAAGCTCTGAAACCACGTACCTGTGTCTGCAGTGGAGAGAATGAGAAATGTTTTGGTCCATAACTGAATCATAATTGTGAGTTGAGTAGAATCTTTTTGACACAAAGAATGAAGGGTCTCTGATCACCTTTTTGGCAATGCTGGGGTGACTATCCCTGCTATATATTTACTGATATTTCCTCTTTTCTTTCCTTTCTCAACTGGTTAAGGCTGACTGGCTGAAGTGGTATGAATTTTCCAAGTCAGGGAAATCTTATTTTTTTAGGCAAGGCTTTATCTACCCTGGCCATCTGTATTACCCATTACAGTCAGGCACAAACTTCCTTTACCAACCACTACCACAAAAGCAAACAACAAGCTAACAAACAAACCCTCATCATATTCAGGATATAGGGGTTGCTGCTTACTGCTTTTAAAAATAAAAATGACTGTGCATTGTCTTCAACTCATGTGCCCATGATTTTGGAAACCATAATATTTTCTTCTTGGTGCAAGTCTACAACTTTCTGTTTGTCAAGTGATCTGCTGCTTAAATATTGTCAGACAACTCCCAACAGCTATGTCCTCAATGCAAATGTATTTCCTAAGATTCTGCAGAAGAATGCCTCTGTTTTCATGCCAGGTATCATAGGAAGAAGAAGAAAAAAGAAGCTCTGTCTTTAGGTGCCAGGGTTTCTGTTTTGTTTTGTTTTTAATGTATGAAGTGAAAGCAGCAAAGATAAGAATCAGAAATAAGTCTTCAGAGTAGCTGAGCAGCAGAAGCCTCTGTCAATGAATCTAAATAGCATCTAACATTTATCTGGTTTCAGAGTAGCAGCCGTGTTAGTCTGTATCCGCAAAAAGAAAAGGAGTACTTGTGGCAATTTAGAGACTAACCAATTTATTTGAGCATAAGCTATAGCTCACTTCATCGGATGCATTCAGTGGAAAAAAATCTAACATTTAGGAAACCTACACATCACATAAAGCCAACACTATTTTCTGATGTGCTTTGGTACTATGTGGCAGAGAACATTTGCTTAAGTGAGGTTACTACTGTGAAATCAGTTATCAAACCCACTGCCAATTTTTGAAATCTCCTATACCACTGCTTTCTCTGTTGATTTCATGTTTAGGTTTACAAATACTGGTCAGTGCCAGATTTGCTAACTAAATTCTTCATCTACAGAGCATTCTGTTTTCTCTTGTAACTACAGGAATATTTAATGGTATATTTTTAAATAAATTCATAGATTAAAGAATTTGAAGGCAGGAAGGGATCATTGCGATAATCTAGTCTGACCTCCTGTATAACACAGGCCATAGAACTTCCCAAAAATAATTCCTAGAGCATAGTTTGTTTGTTTTTTTTTGGGGGGGGGGGGCAGGGGAGAACAAGCTTGATTTAAAAATTGTCAGTGGTGGAGAATCCACCAGAATTCTTGGCAAATTGTTCCAATGGTTGATTATTGTCACCATTACAAATGTATGCCTTATTTCCAGTCTGAATTTGCCTGCCTTCAGTTTAATACCACTGGATCATGTTATACCTTTCTCTGTTAAATTGAAGAACTCACTATTATGTATTGTTCCCCATATAAATAATTATAAACTGCAATAATCACCTCTTAACCTTCTCCTTGTTAAACTAAACAGTCTCAAAGAGCTCCATCTATAACTATGAGGAATGTTTTTGAATCCTTTAATTATTCTTGTGGATCTTTTCTGAACTCTTTCCAATTAATCATCATCATTCTTCAATTGCTGCACCAGAACTGGACACAGTATTCCAGCTGCTGGCATACCAATGCCAAATACAGAGGGGAAATAACTGCTCAGTCCTATTTGAGATTCCCCTCTTTATGCATTCAAGGATAGCATTATCATTTTAGGATGCAGTGTCACAAGGGGAGCTCAGATACAGCTGATTATCCACTAAGATCCCCAAATCTTTTTCAGAGTCACTGCTTTCCAGAATACAGTCCCATCCTGCAAGTATGGCCTACATTACTTATTCCTAGATGTATCTGTTTACATTTAGCCATATTAAAACACATATTGTTTGCTTGAGCCTACTTTACCAATCAATCCAGATTTCTCTGAACTAGTGACTTATCACCTTTATTATTGATCAGAACCTTAATTTTTTGTGTGATCTGCAGACTATATCAGTGATGATTTTATGTTTCATTCCAGGTCTTTGATAAAAATATTACACGAAAGAGGGCTAAAAACTGATCCCTGTGGGACCCCAATGGAAACACACCCCTCAATATCAATTCCCTGCTTACCTATCCATTAGCTAGTTTGTAATCCATTTAATGTGTACCATGTTAATTTATGTCTTTCTATTTTTAAATCAAAATGTTGTCTGGTAATAAGTCAAACACCTTGCATAAGTCTAAGTATATGATGTCAACACTATTACTTTTGTCAGCCAAACCTGTAATCTCATGAGAAACAGATATCAAGTTAGTTTGACAGGATCTATTTTACATTAACCCATGCTGATTAGCATTTATAACATTATTCTCCTCTAAATCCTTATTACTCAAGTCCCATATCAGTTGCTCCATTATCTTGCATAGAATTGATGTTAGGCTGAAAGGCTTACATCTTTTTTAAGTACATAATAATATGAGGTGAATCTAGATAATATTTTACACTTACACAGCACTTCCATCTGTGGATCTTAACCCATCAATCAATGCAGCCTTACACATCCAGATGTGACAACTAATTACTTATCCATTTTGACATATAAGGAACTGAGAAAAATTAAGACAATATTTTCAAACTCAACAACCTGTAAGTAAGAACCTAAAATCTACATTGAGACACCTGGTCAGAATGACCTGAAAATGGCCACAATTCAATTTCTGTTGTATTCTGTGGGAACTAAATGAGGCTGTTTCTGAAGTGCTGAATGCCCACAACTCTCATTGACTTCAAAATCTTTATATCAGTGGGAGGTAAATGTTGTGAAATGTAGGGAGGCATATGCATCTGCTGAATGTTTTTCATTTAAAAAGCAGTTGGACTTTCAATCAGAGAGGTTGTTATAAATGATTACACATTGTAAATCAAGTAATTAAAAACAGTAATTCAGTATTCTGCCCCAGAATGGGGAACAGCTTAACTAAATTCATAAATACCCAAAGTAATCAGTTTTTATTGTTTTGCCTGTTCTGTTAGTGGTGAGTGGTTTGTCACACCAACTTCAAAAGAGAAAGTGGAGGTAGCTGACTCTTTAAACATTGTAAAATTCAAGAATTGTGCTGTATTTATTTTGCCCACTTATTAATGTTCCAAAAAACAAATTTAAAATATATGTGCAGTCTTTGAATCAGAAACATTTCTGCATACATTACAGAGTGACTATAAAGAAATACAACTCAAATATTACTCAAAAAAGGAAAATAATTAATTACGTTCACCATTTGGAAAAAAAAATGGTCCCTATATTAGTGTGCATAGAATATTCAAAATTAATAAGTATTTTAAGTTCCTCACGTTTAATTGCCCATCTTGCAAAGCGTAAAGAGCTCTGATTTTCAGAATGTGGTTGCTCAGCTGTTTTAAATACCAGCTATCTTTAAGGGGTCTCAGGTTGGGCATCTGAGAGTAATGACAATCACTAGTTATTAAAATCTTGGCTTATGTATATATATATAATAGGCCATGACTACACACACACACATATAGACATCATGGTCTTCTGCTGGAATTAAGCCTCAGATCTTTAGCACCAAAATCACATGTATTTACTGTTGAGCTAAAGTTGAGCCACCCAAGCTATGAGAAAATAGCAAGCTGTGTGGCTGCTGTGGACAGCCACTACGATTCATTATAGTACCCACAAAACAGTGTTGTGTTTTTTTTTTTCTTCTTCTTTATATAGCTATGTGTATGCAAGCTTAATTTTCATGCATGGAAAACGTTTAAGGTATGGTTCATAGAATAACAGGGTTGGAAAGGACCTCAGGAGATCATCTAGTCCAACCCCCTGCTCAAAGCAGGACCAAACCCCAATTTTTTTTTTGCCCCAGATCCCTAAATGGCCCCCTTAAGGATTGACCTCTCAACCCTGGGTTTAGCAGGCTAATGCTCAAACCATTGAACTATCTCTTCCCTCTTAGAAGGGTTGATGAAAATAGGAAACAAATCCCAGAAGGCCTTAAATTTACTACTCTTCCCATTTGCATTTTGTCCATGAGGGGAAAAGTAGCAGATATGTAGAACTGGGCAAGAAATAGTTTTCCCATCCAATGAGAGTTCTTGAGATTTCTAATTTTTTGTCCATCCTAGTTGGGATCAAGACTTGAAATTTTGAAAACATTCACATTGGGTCAATGGAATCTTTCACTGTGATCATTTCAAAACATTTAATTTCAATTTTGACATTTTTAACTAAATAAATTAAGTACAAATTTGAAACAAAAAAGTCATTTCAGATTATAAAACAAAACTTTCCATTATGAAAAAAAAACCAAAGCATTTTGTCACAGGGGTTTGGGTAGCTTCCAAAAGAACAAGATGTCAATGTATGCAACATATATGTATTGAGGGGACAGAAAGGTCCCCTTACAAATGATAGTGCACTTTGATGAACCATAACCTTTTAATATAACTTTGCTACCAAAACTATACTGTTACTTTGTCAAATTGATGGAAACCTTTAGCAGAGTTTTATCTGGTAATATGCCCTCTGTCCAAATTCATTAAATAGAAGTAAGATGCTTTAAAAACATTATCTACAAAATTTATGGAAGCTGAGAATTCACTCATGAAGAAAGAAAAATATGATTTCCTAAAATTAATTAATGATTGAGAGTGGCAGTGAAAAGTTGACCTTAACACAATTCCTTTATATAAGCTAGCTAAAACTAAATATTATCTTAAATCTATTATTAAAAAAAAAAAATAGAAGTTCACCTGGTTCTAGCATAGCAAAATTGTTATAATAAAAAGTCTTGGCAGAGATAAATTAAAACTATACTGAGACTGGAGTCATCTATTCTCCCACTCAGAATCCTCACCCCCAAAACTTCATAACCCCAGGACAGCCAGCCAAATTAGAATCACAAAACTCCCAAGTGTTACTGCCTCATATCCTTACCTTGGATCACGTTGTGATTTGATTTTAAGGATGGCAGCCTATCCTTAATCTTCCCTGATTTGGGAATCATTGTTTGGCAGGATCTAAGTATCAGATAATGTGGATATACTTGGTAGCAGAAAAGTTGTGTTTAATTTATTACAGATCTTCACCTCTCGTCCATCCAGCTTCCTAAATACATATATATTTCTTGATATGTCTGTTCTCTGGTGGATATTTTGCTACAAACCAACTTGATTGTTAGATTAGCAACTGTTTTACCAGTAAATCAGATTTTGTTTGCTATATGCAGACATTATGGCCACCACATGAGTTGATGAAATGAAACAGGCATAGCTGGTTGATGAGGACTCAGTAAGTATTTAGAAATCTTGAAAACCTTTATAAAATGAAAGGACCAATTAGTGGGATGATCAAAGGCTCAGCCTAATAAACTTCTCCCAGATTTGAATCTACACAATTGGTGGTAACTGGATTTAAGAATAGGGATAGGTCTTGATTCTTTATTCATGAGAAGAGTGAAGGATTTACAGAGAAGGAGGAAAGACATAACCCAGAAAACTCAACCCAGAAATACAAGATTTTATTCTAGAAAGGGACTAAATCCCTGGGTCAAGTTTATTTTCATGACCACCTGGCACTTCAAGTTCAGGAGGTACAGAAATTGAGGTCCACTTATGATCTATACCTATTATTTCCAATATAAAAATATTATTTCAAAATCAAATTGTTACTAGTATAGAATATAGGTTCTGGGGGAGGGGTGGGATGGGATGGGATGGGCAATGGGGCATTCCCCCTACATCCTTTTTAAAATCTGGCCAGGAGGGAGACTGTTGTGGCTTGGCCTGACTGGCCAGTCACCAAATCCTGCTCTGTGTCATAGAATCATAGAATTGTAGGACTGGAAGGGAACTCGTGAGTCCACCTAGTCCAGTCCCCTGCACTCATGGCATCACTAAGTATTAGCTAGACCATCTCTGACAGGTGTTTGTCTAACCTGCTCTTAAAAACCTCCAGTGATGGCGATACCGCAATCTCCCTAAGCAATTTATTACAGCCTGACAGTTAGGAAGTTTTTCCTAATGTTAAACCTAAACCTTCACTGTTGCAATGTAAGCCCATTGCTTCTTGTCCTATCCTCAGAAGCTAAGGAGAACAATTTTTCTCCCTCCTCTTTGTAATAGTCTTTTATGTACTTGAAAACTGCTATTGTATCCCTTCTCAGTCTTCTCTTCTCCAGACAAAACAAACCTGTTTTTTCAGTCTTCCCTCATTGGTCATGTTTTCCATATGTTTAAACATTGTTGTCGCTTTTCTGTGGACTTTCTCCAATTTATCCAAATCTTTCGAGAAATGTGGTATCCAGAACTGGGCACAATACGCCAGTTGAGTACAGCTGGAGTAGAACAGAAGAATTTCTTCTCATGTATTGCTCACAACACTCCTGCTAATACATCCCAGAATGATGTTTGCAACAATGTTGACTTGTATTTAGCTTGTGGTCCACTATGACCCCCAGCAGCCTTTTTGCAGTATTCCTTCTTAGGCTGTCATTTCCCATTTTGTATGTGTGCAACTGATTGTTCCTTCCTAAGTGGAGTTCTTTGCATTTGTCCTTATTGAATTGCCCCATATTTACTTCAGACCATTTCTCCAGTTTGTCCAGGTCATTTTGAATTTTAATCTGATCCTCCATAGCGCTTGCAGCTCCTTCCAGCTTGGTATCATCCACAAACTTTATAAGTGTGCTCTCTATGTCATTATCTAAATTATTGATGCAGATATTGAATAGAACCAGACCCAGAACTGATCCTTTTGGGACCCATTTGATATTTCTTTCCAGCTTGACTACAAACTACTGATAACTCCCTGGGAATGGTTCTCAAACCATTTATGCATCCACCATGCCTGCTGGCTGCTTAAACTTCCATGGTGTCTCCTTTCAGTGCCAGGGACTGTCCAAGTCCATGAAGTGAGATGGACCCGTCACCCAAGGACCTCAGTCTCACCAAGAGGGAGGGGAAAGTAAGGAGCAGGAAGTGGGTAGTGGGGCGAGGCAGGGCCTCCAGGAGAGTTAGGCTGGTGGGTGAGGCAGGTAGTGGCTTCAAGAGGGTTGGCTGGTGTGTGTGTGTGTGTATATGGAGGGGGGTGTTGCTGGTATGTGTGTGGGCAGGGGCATGAGCTTTGGGAGGGTCAGGTTGGTGGTGGGGCATTGCTCCTTACCTTTTGCAGTCCTTCTATTACCCAAGGTATAGCATAGTTGGTATGGAAGATTTTCAAACATTTACTTTTTTGGGGGGGATGCTTTATATTAGTTTAATGACTTATTTAAAAATGTTATATTTGATAGCTAGAATTTCAAAGAGCTTGGCAAAATGTGTTTTTACCAGCAATTTCTTTTTGTTAAGAATTATATATAACACACACACAAAAAAATTTTTTAAAACAAAACATCTTGTACGTTAAAACAGCAGGGGTCTACAATGCCAGACAACTTAAAAGTGGTGAAATGTTTTTTTTTAATAAATACTTATTTTACGTGAACATGCAAAAAATATTTTGGAGTGAACAAA
This sequence comes from Lepidochelys kempii, assembly GCF_965140285.1. Taxonomy (NCBI): domain Eukaryota; kingdom Metazoa; phylum Chordata; order Testudines; family Cheloniidae; genus Lepidochelys; species Lepidochelys kempii. The sequence goes on from NC_136380.1 coordinate 86,314,263, forward strand.
GCTCGCTGAATCAGCTCTTATATATAAAATGGGCCAAATCTATCCTTGGTACAGTGATTTTATCCCATTGCATTTAAACAGTATTTATAACAATAATTTCAAAGCCACGGAAAAAAACTGGACCAAGTTAGCAATGCAACTCCCACACAATGGCTTATGATTGCAATTATGAGCATATTAGCCAAACCCTTATTTATTACACGAGATATTATTAACCAATGTAGCAGAATTTATATAAAGGGTAGTAGTTCACAGAACACCTACCAAAACAAGATACCATGCACTTTTGATGTGAGATCGGAGTCCAAACTCAGAAAGTGAAATCTTGGCCCCTTGAAATCAATGGGAGTCTTGTCATTGAGTTCAGCAGGAGCAGGATGTCTCTCGAGAACCCAAACATTAATATGTGGCTACATAAACTATGCCATGTGTGTTCTTAGTCCCAAATTTGAAAAGAGAAACCACAAAGTGAGATCCCAGTCCCTACAGTCTCATTGACTTTAGTAGGTCTCCCTACAGGCGTAAGGGTCTTCCCATATTGCACTCTTTGCAGGACTGGAACCATAATTACTGGTATCAAGTAACCAAACAAATGAAGGCCTTCGAATAATTATCATAGGATACAGATAAACACTATTCAGAACTAACTAAACAAAATAATTAATAATGGAACTGTACATATAAGTAATAGCAAATCATATATTAGCTACATTTAGTCTCTTTTAAAGTTTCATCTGTGAGCAGTGTATGATTGTCTCAAATGTATTTGTTATTTGAATTAATTCCTAGAATACTTCCAGCAATTAAGTTTTTGGTCCTCAGATTCTTCCAGGGCAGTTCATTGTGAGTATTGGATATTCTGAATTTAAGCTGCATTGGTTAGCTAGGATTAGTTACATGAGTCCCAACTGAAATTTTATGTTCCTTAATTGGATAAGCATAACATTTAGAATCAGGTTTCCAGTGTGAATTGTCACCTCTTTATAAGTTCAGAATTCACTTCCCTTGAATATGCTCTAATAATCATTTAAAGTGTTGCTTACACAAACAGTCCTGCCAACAAATATAAAAGGGTTACAAACTCAAATATAGCAAATTCCATTTTTATAGAGGGAAAAAGTTGAGGAATTAGTTCCTGGAGGCGCTGGAAAGGCATTTCTACCAAACCATCCTTCCTGTCAACTTCTGAAAATTCATTCTGTTTAAACACAATTCTTCCTGTCATTAACACTGCTTAAAAGATCTTCTTTGCCTCATTAGTCATGACACAGGGGATTGCAGTCTCTATTGTAAGCCATAACTCTGCTGTGGATACTGAAACAGAGAAAGTTGAGATTTTCCCCCAGTTTCAAGGAGATGCAACATTCACCTCTGCAAATCACGGTTTTCCTTGTCTGCAGTGGGGTTTTGTGCTGGTGCAGCTGCAACGGTGACAGGCACTGATAGCTGGAATCGGGTTAAACCCCTACTGTCTACAAGAGCTGGGTGGTATGTACTTTCTGTATTTCTTTCAAGCAACCGTTCTTTCTAATGATATTTGAATGAAATTAAATTTTTAATAAATATTTTATCTTCTTCTACTGTTTATTCCCCACCTGATGTTGCAGATCTGTTACTTCAAATTCAGTTGTTTTGTATTGAATAATGGTTATGACAGATATTGCAATCCTATGCAATATCTTTGCAGACCACTGTATTAATTTTATGAATGGTTTGTGCATGATTGTGTTCTAGTCCATGGAAGAGGCTTACCACAGCTCCTCCAGGAACTAATAACTATTATGGAAGGCAAAAACAATGAGGAGTCCTTGTGGAAGAGTTACTAAAGTGAGTCCCAGAAACTGTAAACAACTCTGAGAGGTACCACCCCCTAGAGTGGTTTGCATATACCGGTTCAAACTCAGTTTTTCAGATACCAACAGTCTAAGAAAGGGCTTTTGGTATAAAAAGGATGAGTTTAAACTGACCCAGGGCCTTCTTTCAGATCCAGCAAATGGATATTGAAATTTTATCCCAGGGTTTCCCAATCCTGCTTAAGAATTGGAAGGACTTTGGCCCAATAGGGCCTGATAAAACCAATGGGTGTTTCCTGGTATGTTTAGTGTGTGATTAAATTTGTTTATTTTTAAATATATATTTTCTACATAATGTTTTTACCTTAAGAATAAATGTACTGCTGAGAGAGCTGTGTGGTCACTTGTAACTTCTGGCAATACACTAATCACAGCCCTTGGAGAGAAAGCAAAGTGCAGGCTCTGGTCATTGGACAGACTGGCTTGCTAGGGATATCACCGTATGGCAGGGGACTGTGCAGTCTTAGAACCCCTAGTCAGAAGGAAGTGCAACGTGCTCAGAGAGGGGTAATGGTTGGAGAGCCAATGGGGCACTTTTGGAGAGTGTCATGGAGGGGGGTATACAGGTATAGTTACTTTGAAATTGTGACAATGGTGTCACAAACAAAGGATTAAGATTTCAGGTAATGAAATAGCAACAGGAGTATGTGTACTTATAAAATAAATGAATAAATAACGGGGGGGAGGGGGAGGTTCATACAAATGTTTATACAAATAAAGTACAAAATATAGGGTCAGATCTTCAGGTGATATAAATATATTGAAGTCAGTGGAGTTACAGTGTTCACATTAGTTGGAGATGTTGACTCAGTGCATGAACAACCTGTGTTTCAGAGTTTACAGTGAGCTGTTAGAAGCTATTTAAAGTTTCTGTAATTGCACAGAAAGATATAGTGGGACAAATGTTGGCATATTAAACGTATACTCTCGATGTATCATCTCATCATTCAAGGCCAAAGAGGTGTCAATGTGGTTTCCACACTTCAAGGTTGGCCAATCACCAATGCTATAGTAAATATCATGGGGAAAGAAGGGTGCCTAACTCTCTGAAGCAGAAATGCTGTACATGCTACTGAACAGGGCTGAATAACCATAAGAGAACAGGAATTCAGACAACTCTGTCATGCATGAATATTATATATTTGTATATCTATCAAATATACAGCCGAAATAAATAAATAAATAAACAGAAAAGACCATCCCAAACCCTTACACAGTCAAGGAAAGCAAAACAAGACCAATGGAAAAGAGCTGTATGTAACATGTGCAAAGCTAATAAACACATATTTAAGAAATAACTTATCAAATCTACAGAAAACAGTGTGAATTTGAAATCTCAGAGCATTGTGCCTCTCCACAAGTTTGTTCTTTCAGCAATAAAATTGTCAGAGAAAATAAATATGCTTTCATGAAGTTCAAATGAAGCCTAAAGGGATATAACATTAAAACAACCTCTCTCCAATCCTTTGCTGCTTTCACTCAGATTCTACAAAAAATTTGCTCGCTTATGAGTGCAAAATGTAATATGAAAAGACCCCAACTTTTGCCCTGCAGAAGGGCAGGTTCTCTTTATTACTAGCAGCTTGGCGACTTCAGTTCTTTCAGGAAAGCATGTCACTGGAGATTAATACTGTACTTACAGATTTTTAATGGGTCAGCTAGGCATTACGGAACCTCTGATCTGAAATAAGAGTGACTGTTTTCACTGGCTCATTCCTAATAAGATCATCAAACATTTCCAGAACAAAACTTCAAAGTTTCCCAATTTACCAGTGTTACCAGTCAGCAATTTCTAGCTTTGCTTTTATTTTCATTGAAATAGTCTTAATTTTTATATTGTTTATCACTGTGGTAACTTTGCAGAAAAGACATACAAGCATGTCTTCATGGAAACCGCCAGAACTTTTCTCACTTTGCACTGGTAGCCCATGATGTTATAAACTGTATGTATAGTTGTCTATTATTTATAAACATAAAATAATGATCCCAATGTGTATATCTTGGCAGGCACTCCAAGTAGAGCCAACCATACTTAGAACAGTTTGACTCATTGCTGAAATCCAGATCTATCTTTTGTTGCTATAGTATATTCTTTCTTTGCCAGTGTAATTAGTATGACAAAGTAATTCATTAACTTGTGAAAGAGCTTGTGTTCCAAGAGGTAAAATGAGGGTGGAAATGGTAATTAATGTATTTTGTTAAATGGTTATCTACATCTGTCTTTGCTAATCTACAAAATGTATCAGCTAATGAGTTTCAATTACAGGAAGGATAGGAAAGCACTTCAGAGTTTAAATTACCTTCATTCATTTAAAGTATTTGAAGAAAACAGGCAGCTCATGGTTTTTTTTAACATATTAAGGGTTGTTGTAAGAAATTTTAGTTTGAAAATCATCAGAGTTACTTGCTGACATAAAATAAATATGAATGTGTGAGGTACATCTGTAACAACTTGATACTGCACACTGTAATTTATCATTCTAGGGTTTTAAAACTCAGCATCCCAGGTGTTGAAACACTTTTTCATGAAATAAAATACAGCCTTTAATATATATACTTTCAAAATGGTGACTGAAGTTTGATAGTGTTATATCTTTAAAAAATTAAGTATGCACTGAAATTATTTTGCACTGAAAATATATACTGTATATGCAGCTGAATCTTGCCTAGTGATTCCTAGTGACTAAATAATTCCTAGTGACAATTCAAATATGTAGATCAAATCTCGCTTTCTCAATTATACAATGCATATTGGTCAGTGCACTTGATAGCCCTGTCCCTTGAAGAGCAGCAGAGAGCAGAAGAGTACTCAGTGCCGTAGTTGTCTCTCAGCTACACATTGGACAGGCAGTCCAGGAGAAAGGGTGGCTGCTATAGAAATAGTTACAGGAATACTTTATGAGCCTGTTTCTCCACTGCCTTGCTTTTCCAGCATTATGCTAACACGATTCCACTTATTCCAGTGGAGTTACCCTTGTGTATAATTCTAGAAAAACAGTGTAAAATTAGACCCTCAATTTTTAATAAAGGATCTAATAATGCTAGGTAGAGAGGTTGTTTTAAATAGTCTCTAGAGATGTATAGGTCAGAAGGGATGCCCAGGGTAGCCTTTCTTATGGATGTGATGAGACAGGAGGAATGTTAAGGGACTACAGGGTGTGACTGTTAGATATGATTTTTCTAAAAAAATCTGTGGTTTTTAATGTTTTAAATGATTCAGAGCTATGAAGTCAAGCAGATTGTTAGCCCATGTAACTACATGATATTATTAGTTATCCTTGGCCTCCTTCCCCCTATATTCTTGTTACAATCATTTGTTGTGTCTTAAATTAGACTGTTAGGCCTGGATACACAGACGGACTTGGGTTCTTCAATGCCTAACATTTAAATGCTTAGAAAATCATACAAAGAACATTGCAATCCATAAAGTAACATTGCTTGAGTTAGATGGTTACACTTCCTATACAATGAATGAAGAGAGACAGGTGCATCAGAATGTAATCCACAAAAGCCACCATGCTAAGCTAACCCATGGGAGATGCTGATGAGAGAGGTGTGTCCTAAGCCTTGCCCTCTCACAGAGTTAGGCAGCTAAATCCAGGCTACAGGTAGGCACCTATATATGCTAACAATCTACTGCTAGGAACCCCTCTCATGAAGTCAGGTAGCTTAGGCACCTAAGTTGTTTCCTACCCCACAAAACAGCTGGAGAAAGAGGAGCTTTTAACCTAATGGTTAGAACATTCACCTGTGATGTGAGAGAGCTAAGTTCATTTGCTCACTCTGCGTGAGGAGGAGGAGGACAGAGGAATTGAATGGGGTTCTCTCATACCATCTAGGAGTATGCTCTAGCCATTGCACTATGGGATATTTTGATGTGGTATTCCTGCAATCTCTTCTCTTCAAGCTGTTCCAGTTTTGGTAAATTCTTAGAGTCATTAGGCCAGAGAGGCAGTGCAAATAACTATATGTCTCTACAGTGTATAGAACAATGAATTCCCAGTTCTGTTTGGAGCCCTTAAGCACTATTGTAACTTTCTTAATTGATTTTTGGTTGTAGGGATAAGTATGGAATACATTTTCTTTGATGTTTCTTTGATGTTTTAACATTTTAAGAGGCAAAAATAAATAATTCTTCATCTTCTCCAGTCTGCTGATAAAGAATTGAACCACTTAAGGGGATAGTACAACTTTTATGTTGCTTGAGCTGTCTTAGTACTAAAATCACAAAGCTTTATTTAAAATTCATTACACAACTCAACCTGTTCTGGGAAAATAGATATTTTGCTTACATCTGATACTCCATGATCACTGTTTCATAGATTTGCAAGTACTGATGAATTAGATGTGAGTATTAAAAATAGGTCTTCAAAATACTTATATGTGTAATAATATGGATTTGCTTCTGGAGTAACTCCACTGAAGTCAGTGTGGATAAACCAGTATAAACTAATGTGAGATCATGATCATGCAGATCAAACGTTTATAGTACCCTACACCATCATGACATTTTGAAGATTCACATAAACTGGTAGTTGTCCAAATATTTGTGAGCAATAAATAATATGACCCTGCAAATTACAGCACAATGAATGTCATATTTCTTTTTTTTAACAATTCAGCCAGTTCTACAGCTTTTTAATAATTTACTAGGAGAAAACAACAATGAAACAGCACACAAATCTTATTTTTCATATCTGGCTACCTTTTCATGTCTATGCTCAGAGCACATTTTTTCAATTTTTGTATTAACAATATATAGTATTACTTCCTGAATAATCTGAGTGGGGGAAGCAAAACAAACTATTGTCTCATAATTTGGAAATTTTAAATAACATCTACCTGTGGGGAACAAAGAACAAACAAAGAATGGCTGGGTTACTTCTGTATAAATATATCAAAATTTTAAGTGATATCAGTAATAGTCTATGGCTGAAATAGTAGCAATAAATTATTCTAAGTTTATCCCTGCCTTACAAGAGAATTTAGGGGCAAATTTTCAAAGGGTTCCACAAATACATTATTTGTATATAGGGATTGATTCAGATCTATGACACCTGAACAAGCCCTCAAACTCTGCTGCTGAGAGTGGAGGTTACAGACTGTAAGTCCAGCCTCAAATATGGATGTTAATGTGCAAGGAAGCTGCATGGCTTAGAAGGCCAGAGAACATAATTCAGTAAATTCCTTGGGTACCTTCCACCAAGAGAACTCTCATGAAACCTGCCTGCACCCAAAAGTTTTTCTCCTCTGATGGAATCCCAGATGAAATTAGTGTTCCATACACAGCCTGGCCTGTTGTGAAAGTGAATGCTGAATGCTGAGGGCTGTGAGCTGTGCCAGTGTGCCTCATGGGTCACAGATTCAGGACAAACTGCTGGGATATAGGGTAATCTCACCCCAAACAGGTGGTTATTCTATCATTAGATCATACCAAGCCAATAACAAAAGCAAACTTCTGACGCACCACAACACTGTTTAACAGGAAGTCAAAGATGCCGTCTTCTTAAGCATTCCAGCCCCTTGCCTCACAACCCAGACACTGGACTCTATGATGAATGGTTACTGGAAACCAATTTAATCAAACATAGTGTTTTACTAATCCCAGGAGATCACCACATACCCAGGTCAATATATGACTTAGATCTTTCTAACCATGCTGCTGACAATACTTTGGTAACTAAAATCTAAAGATTTAATAATGAAATATAAGAAGAGAGTTAATAGTGGTTAATAGATGATATACATAGAAATAATTACAAAGTCCTTATATCAGCTTTATAACAATGAAGATATAAACTGCTGGCTTGTAAAGTCTCTCTGGTAACCTCCAAAAGATTGGAAGGTCCTCAGACCATAGTTCAAAATGTTCCTTTTAGTTGTAAATCCACAGTTCAGAGAATCAGGGTAGGAAAGAGACAAAATGGAGATCTCAATGGTATTTTATATCTTCTGCCATGTGCCTGGAAATTTACTGTCTCAAACAAAGCTCACAGTCTAGTTTGTGGAAAATTAATGGCTCAAGGTGGAGTCCAGGGTCACATGAGCATATCACATGTCTTTACATGGCTTGATAACTCACAGGGGGTAGCCACTATCCATATTCTTGCTAGAAGGATTATTGGGGTGGGATGAGTTTCCTCTATGGCTCATTGTTAGAGTGAAGTGTCCTTAATGAGCCATCAGCACATAACTGTCTAGCCTTGATGTAAATCTTATCTGCTGGGTGTTACCCAGAAATAAGCACATATGTAAGACACTTCTGCATAGCCAATATTCATAACTTCAGATACAAAGATGATACATGCATATAAATAGAATAATTATAGTTAGCAAATCATAACTTTTCTATTGACACCTTACATGACACATTTTGTTCAGGATTTGTTGCACTTGTGAAACAGTGGCAATGTCAATGATATACATGGTCATACTGAAGCATACAGCATAGAATCATAGAATATCAGGGTTGGAAGGGACCTCAGGAGGTCATCTAGTCCAACCCCCTGCTCAAAGCAGGACCAATCCCCAATTAAATCATCCCAGCCAGGGCTTTGTCAAGCCTGACCTTAAAAAATCCTAAGGAAGGAGATTCTACCACCTCCCTAGGTAACGCATTCCAGTGTTTCACCACCGTCCTAGTGAAAAAGTTTTTCCTAAGATCCAACCTAAACCTCCCCCACTGCAACTTGAGACCATTACTCCTTGTCCTGTCCTCTTCTACCACTGAGAATAGTCTAGAACCCTCCTCTCTGGAACCACCTCTCAGGTAGTTGAAAGCAGCTATCAAATCCCGCCTCATTCTTCTCTTCTGCAGACTGAACAACCACAGTTCCCTCAGCCTCTCCTCATAAGTCATGTGCTACAGACCTCTAATCATTTTTGTTGCCCTTCGCTGGACTCTCTCCAATTTATCCACATCCTTCTTGTAGTGTGGGGCCCAAAACTGGACACAGTACTCCAGATGAGGCCTCACCAATGTCGAATAGAGGGGGACGATCATGTCCCTTAATCTGCTCGCTATGCCCCTACTTATACATCCCCAAATGCCATTGGCCTTCTTGGCAACAAGGGCACACTGCTGACTCATATCCAGCTTCTCGTCCACTGTCACCCCAGGTCCTTTTCCGCAGAACTGCTGCCTAGCCATTTGGTCCCTAGTCTTTAGCTGTGCATCGGGTTCTTCCGTCCTAAGTGCAGGTTCCTGCACTTATCCTTATTGAACCTCAGATTTCTTTGGGCTCAAACCTCCAATTTGTCTAGGTCCCTCTGTATCCTATCCCTGCCCTCCAGCGTATCTACCACTCCTCCCAGTTTAGTATCATCCGCAAATTTGCTGAGAGTGCAATCCACACCATCCTCCAGATCATTTATGAAGATATTGAGCAAAACTGGCCCCAGGACCGACCCCTGGGGCACTCCACTTGACACCGGCTGCCAACTAGACATAGAGCCATTGATCACTACCCGTTGAGCCCGACAATCTAGCCAACTTTCTACCCCCCTTATAGCGCATTCATCCAGCCCATACTTCCTTAACTTGCTGACAAGAATACTGTGGGAGACAGTGTCAAAAGCTTTGCTAAAGTCAAGAAACAATACATCCACTGCTTTCCCTTCATCCACAGAACCAGTAATATCATCATAGAAGCCGATTTAATTAGTCAGGCATGACCTTCCCTTGGTGAATCCATGCTGACTGTTCCTGATCACTTTCCTCTCATGTAAGTGCTTCAGGATTGATTCTTTGAGGACCTACTCCATGATTTTTCCGGGGACTGAGGTGAGGCTGACTGGCCTGTAGTTCCCAGGATCTTCCTTCTTCCCTTTTTTAAAGATTGGCACTACATTAGCCTTTTTCCAGTCATCTGGGACTTCCCCCATTCGCCACGAGTTTTCAAAGATAATGGCCAATGACTCTGCAATCACAGCCACCAGTTCCTTTAGCACTCTCGGATGCAACTCGTCCGGCCCCATGGACTTGTGCACGTCCAGCTTTTCTAAATAGTGCCTAACCACCTCTTTCTCCACAGAGGGCTGGCCATCTATTCCCCATGTTGTGATGCCCAGCGCAGCAGTCTGGGAGCTGACCTTGTTAGTGAAGACAGAAGCAAAAAAAGCATTGAGTACATTAGCTTTTTCCACATCCTCTGTCACTAGGTTGCCTCCCTCATTCATTGAGGGGCCCACACTTTCCTTGGCTTTCTTCTTGTTGCCAACATACCTGAAGAGACCCTTCTTGTTACTCTTGACATCTTTCGCTAGCTGCAGCTCCAGGTGTGATTTGGCCCTCCTGATTTCATTCCTACATGCCCGAGCAATATTTTTATACTCTTCCCTGCTCATATGTCCAACCTTCCACTTCTTGTATCACAGGTGGGAGTGGTTGCAATGAACTCTGTTTCTCATTGCTCATGTGACGGTTGCTAAGAGGAGACCATAAGAGTCTGGGAAGGTTGTCCTCTGTCTTGATGATGCACCACACACCATTTTTGCTTTCCCCTGCCCACATGGAGTATTGGAGTCTGACAAGGGTTAAAAATACACATTAAAAATAATTAGATTGTATTGCCAAGCTTTCACTTTGCTGTACTATATCATTTTAGATTTCATGCCAAATGCTAAAACAGGCTGAATGCTGCTCTGAACTGTCCCTATGGGAGCAACTAACTATTTGCTTCTAATCCACTCTTGCTTATTTTCCAATCCTACCATCTGTCACTCACTCTCTCTCTCTTTGAGACAGATGTTATTGTCTGAACCTCTCTCTATTATTGGACCATCCCACCTGTCTTCTTTATCTTATTTTCTCTATTTCCTTCTACTATCCTCTGGTCATTCAAACAGTCTTCCTATTTTTTTTTCTTGGTATCCTTCCCCCTCCCCCCATCATTTTATCCATTATCCTTTGCATATTTTGGATTTTACTCACTTTCCTGTCTTTTAGCACCAATCTGTGGAACCTCTGTAGCTTCCGCTGTATCTCTCTGTTGAGCTGTTAGAAATGAATTATTCCAACCTTTACTTGTGCATGTCCTCACTAGTTGTATACATTTATAGTTACTTTATGTTATGGGGTTGTTTTAAGTGTTTAGGGGGCAATATGCAAATCCCTGAAAAATGAGGGGGAAATGGCAGTTTGACACACTAATGCAAAATTGATGGTCAATACTTAGTCTTCTATCATGAAACATAACCACACATTTTCTAGTTCACAGTTAAGTGAGTAGGAGGCTCAGAATGGAGAATGGGACAAATTCAATATTGCTGGTGAAATTAGCGAAAAATCATGTTCTCATCAGATTTATGAAAAGTGAAAAATATGGAGATTTCTTCTGCATTTTTCATATTAAAAGTCATTATACAGACAAAACGAAAAGGTATATGGAAGTCTGAACCATTTTTCTCTCTTTCCCTAATTATTCACTTAAAACACTGAGTAGTAACACATTTTGATTCAGGTGTTCATTATACGTAGTGTAATAGTTTTAACAGCTTTGAGAGAATTACTTTGCTAAGAGACACCATTGGGGACTTTGCAAGTGAACTAACATACTTTGCTGACAAATAGAAAAGTTTTTTTTTTTTTTTAAATTGGGCATGCAGAATTATAAAATTGTTTCAAAAAACATTTTGAAGTTGTGTTATATGGATCCAGATCTTTCCTATGATCAGCCTTCAAAATGATATTGTAACAATTTGGGATGCTACAGGGCCCTCCACAGGGATGCAGGACTTGTCTGACCAGTCACTGTGTTATCAGTTGCTTGAATCCTATCTGGAGCTGGAGTGTAACTGTTACTGTTGGAAGCTTCATTTAAATCTAACCAAGTATAAGAAGGTTAAAGCCTCTTTCAGGGAAGAAGCATTTAGTGTTTGGGGTGGAGAGGTTCTCCCTCCTTGCAGGTTCATTAAGAGAAAGTTGGGTCCCTGGTACGTCATGTTCAGTGGGTCCCCACTCCTTCCCATTTTACTTTATTTAAATAGATGTTACATAACATTTTATCCATGATCCACTACTTTTCCACATGCCAATGCTCAGGGCCCCAATACAATTGTTCCCTTTTCCCCACCATCAGCCCGGCCTCCTGGCTGCTGTCTATGGTTGCAGATCCCCCTTTAAGGAGCCATAGATCCAGTGAAGAGGTACAAAACCCATAAATGTGTTTTTGAAAGGATGCTGGCAAACTAAGTTTAAAGAGATCATACTCATAGTTACTTTCCCAGAGCATAGCTGAAACTACTATCTGGTTGTTATGGGGAAAACAAAGCCCACAGTGGAATGGAAGGAGTTAAAGGACTACATTGGGCCCAGGTAGGCCTGTCTCTCCAAACCTGCAGAGTATGTTCCAAATGGAGACAGGGTTAAAAAAGGAGCAACCCAGCTCAGAAGGAGGAGGTTGGGGTGGAGTGCAGACCTACCCAGAAGGCGCCTGACAAAAGGAGCTGGAGAAGCCTCTAGATATGCTGCTTCCTTATTGTGGTCACACATTTATAAATAACACAGATGTGTTAACTACAGATATGAAATTCAATTATTGGGCTATTTAATCAGTATAAGATTTTCCCTTGTTAAAAAAAAAGTTAATTTTTTACATAGAAAAGAGAAGAATAACAATAAGCCAGGGAAGTGTAAAACATGTACTGAAAATAAACACAATGATATAGATATTAAACCTTGTTTTCTAAATTTTTCCATAAGTTGTGAAGAAACAAAATCTTTAATGGAATGAGCATTTTCTGAAGGCTTATGTCTAATGGTAGTTTTTAAAACTACCTGTGTGCCAAATGGCTTTAGACCAGTATTTCCCAAACTTGGGATGCTGCTTGTTCAGGGAAAGCCCCTGGCGGGCAGGGCCAGTTTGTTTACCTGCCGCATCCGCAGGTTCGGCTGATCGCGGCTCCCACTGGCCGTGGTTTGCTGTGCCCGGCCAATTGGGGCTGCGGGAAGTGGCGTGGGCTGACAGACTTATTGGCCGTTGCTTCCTGCAGCCCCCATTGGCTGGGCATAGAGAACCGCGGCCAGTGGGAGCCGTGATCGGCCGAACCTGCGGATGCGGCAGGTAAACAAACCTGCCCGGCCCACCAGGGGCTTTCCCTGAACAAGCAGCGTCCAAAGTTTGGGAAACACTGCTTTAGACAATTTCAGGTATTGGAAATAAAAATTATGAATTTCAATTTCAACAATAAAGAGATATTTAAAAAAAATTGACGGGCTAAATCTGCTCTGTTTCATAAACCAACCCCACTGATTGCAATGTCTCAGTAGTTACACTGTAACTGAGATCAAAATCTGGTGCATCAGCTTCAATATAACTACTCATGAGAAAGATTAAAAACAATGGCCCAATATTTTGTTGACTGTTCTTAGATAACTGAGACTGTTAAACATATTCTTTCTTTAGACTGCTCCCCACCACAGACTCAGAGATGGGGAGGCTGCATGAGGGGCAGCAGCAGAAAAAAAAATTGCCCCCTCTAAGGATTGCACCCCTTCTTCCTTTATAGGCTTGAGGAGGGGAAAAGGGGGTGTGACACATGGCTAGAAGGGGTTAAACAGCTTGCAGGCTGAATGACTCAAAGCCCACCTTTAAAGGCATGTTAGAAAGGTATGTGAATGATAATTAGGGCCATTCATGCTAAATAGGCTAGAACTTTGAAATGCAAACTTATATTGTTAGAAGTAATACTAATTGTGTGTATCTTAGGATATGTCTACAGTGTGAAATTATTTTGAAATTATTCTATTCCAATTTTCGGAAGCTATTTTATACATTTGGTCTTTTGTGTCCCCACTAAAGCGTGTGAATTCGGCGGATTGCGTCCACAGTACCAAGGCTAGCATCGAATGTCGGAGCGGTGCACTGTGGGTAGCTATCCCACAGTTCCCGCAATCCCTGCTGCCCACTGGAATTCTGGGTTAAGCTCCCAGTTCATGATGGGGCAAAAACATTCTTGCAGGTGTTTCAGGGTGTGTGTTGTCAGTCGCTCCTCCCTTCATAGAAGTTAAGGCAGACAATAGTTTTGCGCCTTTTTGGCGTGCAGATGCCATACTACTTTCAGCAGATGGTGCACCGCTGCTTTCCTGCTACTATGAATCCACCTCTCATTTCCTCTCATTTTCCTTTGTAATCTCTAGTATCTACTCTCTCTCTTCCTCATCGAACGCTTCCGCTGCCAACTCTGCTCGGCCATCGTGAACCGAGCAGCACAGCTTCTGTCGCCACTCTGCTTTCCCTCTATTGCCGTGCTTCTGAGCTTCTCCATGTTGTCTGTCCTGGGCTCCCACCTCCGTGAAAGCTACAGAAGACAACCATTTCCTGCCTTTTTTCGGCTACCATGAACCAAACAGCACCTCTTCCGCTGCCACTCTGCTCTGCTACGTTTCGTGCCCTTTTCCCAGGATTACCCGTGCAGGCGCCATAGCTATGGAGTCCGATCAGATCTCTGCTGCAGTTTTGACCACTGTAAATATCTCTTGCATTATCCAAGTATGTGCAGTACCTGCAAAACTGGGCAAGGAAGCAACGACAGGGCAGTTATACAGGGGCTGCAGCGGCAGTCTGTTGTCCTGCTGCCTTTCCCGCATTAGATCCACCATACAGCAGAGCATGTCAATTTGCTCCCCCATGAGCTTGACCATAGCATCCTGCCTGCTCTCATCGTGTGCGTCCCTCCTCTCTTCATATTCATGTAACACTTTACGTGACTCCGCAATTGTTTACCTCCACGCATTCAGCAGGGCCATAGCAGTGCGGGAGGACTGCATGAGCTCAGCAAACATGTTGTCCTTAGTTCGTTTTTTCCGCCTTCAAATCTGGACCAGCCTCTGGGATGGAGTAGATAGGGGTCACGTTGAAACATTTGCACCTGCTGCTGGAGGCGAAAAAGGGAGGGTAGTATTTTAAAAAAGATACATTTTAGAGAACAAAGGGGACACTCTTTCTCAGTTAAACAGGCAATTCATAGTACAGAGCACATGTTCTTTCTGTACAAGGTCCCATTTTGCCTCTTATACTGAAGTGCCTGCCATTTTGGTGTGAGTAAGCCATCACATGCATCCGGGCAACAGAATTCAGCTTGCAGGCAGCCATGGTAAGCCCTAGGGGCATGCAGGGTTCTGCTTCTTCCAGATTCATTTCAATGCTTTCAAACTGCTGGGCCCCCTTTCCCATAGCAAGCAATGCCTGGTGGGTTTGCCATATAAAAGGAGGGCCTGCAGGCTCTCTGGGATGATCGCTTCACACAACACCCTCCCCCCACACCACGTGGCTCCGACGAGGCTCTGAGCAGGGATGAGCCCTTTAAACTAAACACAAACAGTCCAGCACAGCTGGGTTTCACTCCACACCCCACCATGTGGCTCCGATCAAGCTCTCACTCACCAGAAGTGCCTTCTCCAGGGTCATGGTCCAGCAGCCTGGGAGTGGGGGTAGGCTATGGGCTCCAGTGTTAAGAATAGTTCCTGGCTAGGGGGGAAAGCAGATTCCCCACTTGCCACATGTGCACTGTCCCCCTCCTCCTCATCTTCCAAAAACTCATCCTCCTCTCTCTGTGCTACTCCCCCCTTGCAGGTGTCCATGGACAATGGTGGGGTAGTGGTGGCGTCAGTCCCCATAATTGCGTACTGCTCATGGTAGAAGCGGCATGTATGGGGCTGTGATCCAGAGCACCCGTTTGCCTCCCTGGCTTTTTGATATACTTGCCTGAGCACCTTGATTTTTGTTCGACACTGCTGTGTCCCTGGAGTAGCCTCTTTTCGTCATGGCCCTGGAGACTTTAGCGTATTTATTTGCGTTTCTTTTTTTGGAACGTAGTTCTTCCATAACAGATTTGTCTCCCCAACATGCAATGAGATCCAGTACCTCCTGTTTGGACCATGCTGGAGCTCGTCTGTAAATCCGGGACTGTGTGGTCACCTGTGAGGGTGGACTCTGCACGGTTGCCTGTGATGGTGGACTGTGCTGATGGTCACCTGTGCTAATGATGACCAAACAGGAAATTCAAAGGTTCCCAGGGCTTTTACTGCCTACCTGGCAAGTGCATTGGAGTTGAGAGGTTGCCCAGAACAAGGAAGCATTCTGGGATAGCTTCCAGAGGCCAATAACATTGAATTGCATCCACAGTACCTGTAACCCGGAACTGCAATCTCGATTTTAGCCCTACTCCACTTGCCAAGGTGGAGTACAGAAATCGGATTAAGGAGTCCTTTAAATCGAAAAAAAAAAAAAAGCTGGTTTGGTCATGTGAATGGAATCAGTTTTATTTCGAAGTAACTCAGCTAATTCCAAAATAACCGCATACTGTAGACCAGGCCTTAGATGCTACCCATAAACAGGCAGTTCCTGTCCGTCACTATAACTATTGATTCAGAGATCAAAAGGGAATATTAACATTTGGATGAATCTTGAGTAACTGCTTACTGTATTTTTCACTCTATGCATCTGATGAAGTGGGTTTTCGCCCACGAAAGCTTATGCCCAAATAAATTTCTTAGTCTCTAAGGTGCCGCAAGGACTCGTTGTTTGTGCTGATACAGACTAACATGGATACCACTCTGAAACCTGAGTAAAATAATGTCATTGTCTATATGCCTCTGAAGTTTGTTATAAATTGCCTAATGGATAAATTGTCTTATGTTAATTTGTATAAATAATTACTGGGGGTATTTAGAAAGCAGAAGGTTACATCAAAAGCCTATTGTTTAACCAGGACAGTGTGGTCAAATGGATGCTAGAACACTATATAAAAAGACCATTGGATCCTGATTCTGTCATCTCAGATCTGCTTAAACTTCATCAGGGGAAGTTTGAGTCACAAGACTGAGGTCCCAGTTTTGCTGGTATGCCCTGAATATGAGATTTGGACATTGGACTATAAATTGGGAACTATTTCTGAAAGAACTTTTTGCAACTACAAAGCTCACCATCTCTGCTATGAATCTGCACCTCAATGAATTGAACTCTATGTCTGTATGTATATTGATCATTTAACCATATTCTCTCTCTCTTGTTTTTTAATAAATTTTAGTTTAGTTAGTAAGAATTGGATGTCGTGTGTATTTGGGTAAGATCTGACTCATTCATTAATCTTTGGGATTGGTAGAACCTTTTCTTTCATATGATGAAATAAGATTTACAGAAATGTTCATCATATTTGATGTGGGTACCTGGATGGAGGCCTGAAGCTGGATCACTTTAAGGGAACTTTGTTGTTTGGACTTCTGAGTAATCAGTAAGGTAATAAAGAAGCTGTTTTATGCTGGCTTGGTGAGTCTAAGTATTGGAATATCTACCAGATTTGGGGGGGTTGGCTGCCCGATTATTTGCAGTTCACCCTAAATGAGTGACCATAACTGGTCCCCACTAGGACCCCAGTGACAGGGGGTAATCCGTGGCTGATTGGCTTGACAGAAAGGAGCAACATAAACCTATTAGCTCCTGCACACCAAAGGGAGGGTTTATGAGCTATTCCATGTTCATGGGAGTGGCATGAGGGAAGAAAAATCTGTGGCCATCCTTTCTCTGCCCCGACTAGGACTTGAATAGGACTGGGTTTGGGGGCCTTGTTGTGGGCATCATGCTCATCATCTTGTGTGAGCTGGGAAGGAATGTTCTCCTCTTTACCAGATTGGTTTTAGTATAATGGGATTTTTTTTCACCTTCCTCTCAGCATGGCAGGGGTAGGTTAGGTAAAATTCATTTAGTCACAACTTGGGAAGTATCCAGTACAGATACTTGTTCAATAGAGGGTGTGGTTTCCTGATAAACCAGAATTTGAAATAGATTAGCAGAAGGCATCTCATAAAAATGGTGGGGGATGAAGCTAGGACTCCTAGTATCTGGTACAGCAAGCAGACAACCCCTTAACCCTTGTATGAAGGGAAGATGGTGGGGTCCCAGGAATGGTGCTAGGATGGGAAGGGAAGGCTGATTATAATAGGAATGGTGACTTGCATTGGATACATTATTGTCAGATAGTTCCCAGATGTGTTACTTAATAAAGATGCAGCCTAGTCAAACCACATTTCTGGCATCTTGACTTTCTTTCTGAGATGTCAGAAATAAAAATTATGTGATAGTAAAGAAAACTTTCTGTTGCAATGTCTGAGAATATCTCTTTGATTTGGTTATATGAATTACATTATACTGGGTGCATCTGGGTCCCTTTCAGAATTATATTTGTAAATGGGCCAAATTTTCCAGCTCTTAATTGAGAAAAATTCTAATTCACTTCAATGAGGCTAGTCACATGTTAAAATAAAGCACACGCCTAAGTGTTTTTCTGGCTCAGGATTATTATATGTTTTTGTCTTGCACTGCAGCATAGTTTATAGAATGCTTTCAATCCAGAAAGTTAGAACAGGACATACACTAAAACAGTGTCTCCCAAACTGTTTTCTGTGGAACATTGGTGTTCCACCTGATGTGAATAGGTGTTCCGTGAAAGAATCTAGAATTTAATTTTGACTCTTGCACTTGATTTTTGTAGTACTTTGTATGCTCTTTCCAGTTAGAAAACGTTAGTTCAAGTTATTTTAAATTTGTATTTTTGCTGTGTTTTATAAAATACATATATATTTGAACATAAATAACGCAATTTTTAATTTGAAACCCAAACGACTACAAAATAATATTATAAGTGTTCTGTAATAGGCTAAAAAGTGTTCCGTGGCCAAAAAAGTTTGGGAAACACTTCCTCAGCTCTTGTCCCCTAATGCCCCTACTCTACTTGTGCTACATTGATGACATCTTCATCATCTGGACCCACGGAAAAGAAGCCCTTAAGGAATTCCACCATGATTTCAACAATTTCCATCCCACCATCAACCTCAGCCTGGACCAGTCCACACAAGAGATCCACTTCCTGGACACTATGGTTCTAATAAGTGATGGTCACATAAACACCACCCTATACCGGAAACCTACTGTCCACTATACTTACCTACACGCCTCCAGCTTTCACCCAGACCACACCGCATGATCCATTGTCTACAGCCAAGCTCTATGATACAACCGCATTTGCTCCACCCCTCAGACAGAGACAAACACCGACAAGATCTCTATCAAGCATTCTTACAACTACCCACCTGCTGAAGTGAAGAAACAGATTGACAGAGCCAGAAGAGTACCCAGAAGTCACCTACAACAGGACAGGCCTAACAAAGAAAATAACAAAATACCACTAGCCATCACCTTCAGCCCCCAACTAAAACCTCTCCAACGCATTATCAAGGATCTACAACCTATCCTGAAGGATGACCCATCACTCTCACAGATCTTGGGAGACAGGCCAGTCCTTGCTTACAGACAGCCCCCCAACCTGAAGCAAATACTCACCAGCAACCACACACCACACAACAGAACCACTAACCCAGGAACCTATCCTTGCAACAAAGCCTGTTGCCAACTGTGCCCACATATCTATTCAGGGGACACTTCATAGGGCCTAATCACATCAGCCACACTATCAGAGGCTTTCACCTGCACATCTACCAATGTGATATATGCCATCATGTGCAAGCAATGCCCCTCTGCCATGTACATTGGGCAAACTGGACAATCTCTACGTAAAAGAATAAATGGACACAAATCAGATGTCAAGAATTATAACATTCATAAACCAGCTGGAGAACACTTCAATCTCTCTGGTCACTCAATTTCTGACCTAAAAGTGACTATTCTTCAACAAAAAAAACTTCAAAACCAGACTCCAAGGAGAGACTGCTGAATTGGAATTAATTTGCAAATTGGATACAATTAACTTAGGGTTGAAGAGACTGGGAGTGGTTGAGTCATTATACAAAGTAAAACAATTTCCCCTTGTTTATTCCTCCTCCTCCGCCCCCCACTGTTCCTCAGATGTTCTTGTTAACTCCTGGAAATGTGCTGGAAATGGCCCACCTTGATTATCACTTCAAAAGGTTCTCTCTCCCCCACCCCACTCTCCTGCTGGTAATAGCTCATCTTAAGTGATCACTCTCCTTACAATGTATATTTTTTCATGGTCTGTGTGTATAAAAATCTCCTCACTGGACTTTCCACTTTATGCATCCAATGAAGTGAGCTGTAGCTCACAAAAGCTTGTGCTCAAATAAATTGGTTAGTCTCTAAGGTGCCACAAGTACTCCTTTTCTTCTTGCTGCACTAAGAGAAGCTAAAAACTATATTATCTCTGACATAATTGTATCAATGAACTTCAAAAGGATGTGCATTTACAGACAGCAAGTGCCTGGGGTATATTATGGGATACAAGGTATGTTTCAATTAGTCCAGATGCCTGTGAAGTTTGGTGACCAGGCTGGGGGAGAGAAGTGTTACTTTCCCTTTAATGTTATAGCTTCTCAAAAAGATGTAATTCAAAGGGAAACAGGATATTTCTTCTGTGGGTCACAAGCAGTATTTAGTAGCACTTGTGAAGCAGCTCACTTACATGATGTGTTAACATTCTTTCATAAAGATGAATTTGGAGCTATTGTGGGACTGGACCAGTTGAACTAGGACTTTTTCCTGCTGAGTATTCTGATTTAATCCAGCAAAGAATTTAAGCATGTGTTAACTTTAAACATGAGAATTGTCCCACTGCAATAAAACCACTCACTGAATAAAGTTAAGTTTGAGACATGTGGCTCATGTCCCATTGGTGGAAGTCTCAATTCACATTTGGGACCTTGCTACATACCAAAACCATATGTCCATTATGTTAAATGGGATTAAAAGAAATCCTTTTCCCTATTTTCCATTGATATTTAAAAGGAAAGAATCCAGGTCCAACTGTAAATGTAGCTAACGTTTGTAGGTATCATGAGTTCTTTCCCCTTCCCCTACGGGATTTATTGTGCCAGGTACAGAGCACAATAGTATGGTCTAGCAAAGCACTTAGGCACATGCTTAACTTTAGGAGGAGGGGAACATAGGGGAAGGGAAAGGGACTTGAGACACCTACACACATCAGCTTACATGTGAGCTAGAACCTGGATTCTTTACTTTTAAATATCTATGGAAAATAGGGAAAGGGATTTTTAAAATATTAAATCCCATTTAACATAATGGACATATGATTTTGGGGAATAGCAAGATCCAAAATGTGCAGTGAGACTTATACCAATGGAACATGAGCCACATGGAAAGTTTTCCTCAATACTACAATGATCAATGCAAAGTAAGATAAAATATAGCAGTCACTGTTTGAAAAGTCAACATTTGCAAACAGATGCTATAAAATTATCACAAATGTACCACTAGATCTACCTGAGTAATGAATATGTAATATTAATGAATTATTGATTTATTTGATGAGACACAAAAATTGTGAATAATTTAATAATTATTATTTTGCCCTTCAATAGCATGAACACATTTATTCACATACAGTATATTTGATGAGGAAAATTCATCAAATATTTTATTTTTTAATATTACTTGACTGATTCTACTTAGCAGCTATTTTTTCACCTTAGTTTAGGAGGAAACTGTAATACCACAAGTCTGACTGTATTGTGCCTTTTGGCAAATGTTGCCTTATCCTTGGTGACCACTGCACATTGCTACTGTCTACTACCAGGTTTATGGCTCATACACCACCAACTCTCAGTGCAGATGGAATCTTCAGAGAATGTAGTTGTCAAACTCAAACATGTCTTTATTGAGCAAGTGTGATAAGAAGATTTTTCAAAGTCTCATAACTTGGCCAAATTTGGACAATTTTCACAGGAACAACAAAAATAACTTCCCTTGCAAATACTATCCTTTAGCCAAATTTCAAATCCATCCTTGAAATCATGGGTGTGCTATCCAGCAAAATGAAGATTTTTTTAACATGCAAAATAACTTTTTTTTTCCTCTAATCTTATTCTTGGAAATGGCTGAACCATTTTTGCTGAAACTTTAAGATTTAAATAAAATAATATTTTTTTTAAAAAATCAGCTTGAGGCAGACACCATGCCTGGAAAACGTCAGACTGAATAGCTGAAGTTTGGCAAAAGTCATAAGCATTTGAAAACAGAATCTTATCATGGGACTGTAAGGCAACCTGTGGTATATTCTTTTGGGCTGTCTAGCTCTGGTTTCTTCTGTGTCCCTTCAAGACAATCAAGCTATTGTTTGGGCAAAAATTTAATTCCTGAAATCTGGAACATACTTCCTGTACCATTCCTAGGGACTCTTGATGTCCCTTCCAGTCCTATGATTTTGTGATGACTCTATGATTCTACCATGTCCGCTGTCCATCTTCTTTCAAAAGTCAGTTTAAAACATGGCGTTTTTTTCCTTTGCTTACACCTCTTAATTTCTCTCTGCAGTTGTATTATTTAATTCTATACTTATCGTATAAAAGACACTAAAAATAAAATTGTATTGAGCTGTAATCTTTTAAAGTAAATCTCTCTCTACATAGTATCTGTGCAAATACTACTAAACATGGCAACATATACAAGCTTGTATCTTCTTTATGAGTTGCTACCATTGGAAGGAATAGTTAATTTTGACTTGAGATATTGTAAAAAGAAAAGGAGTACTTGTGGCACCTCAGAGTCTAACCATTTTATTTGAGCATGAGCTTTCGTGAGCTGCCACACCCCCCGTCTTGAAGTGGTTTCTGTTATATAGAAGATTTAGAGTTAAGTTCAATGGCTCTTGCCCACTACAATAATTGTTCCAGCACCACTGTCTACAACATTAGAAGTGTTATTGTAATAAAGTGGCCATTATAGGGTTAGCTAGGGGATGGATTCACGTGCCCCCAAACCTACATCCTGATTTGTCAGTGGGAGTTTTTCCCCCGCTCAGTTTGTGATACAGTTGAATAAAGGAGGAAGTTTCCAGCCTACAGTCCAGTGAGTAGAATGTTATTTTTGTTGCACTGAGAAGCTCCTTTACACTTGTAACTTGTAATATACCATCTAGCTTATATGTATGTGACTGCCTGCAAATGGCTGGTCCATAAATGATAAAAGGCTTCCTATGAATTACCTGTTAATTGAAACTCTCCTTTAGCACAGCCCTGTGTTTGTTTGTTTCAATTGGCAGGCTTGAGTTCTATCTCCATGCCATAGAGGGGTGCTGGAACAATTTTTATAGTGGGCAGGCTGAGTGTTATTAAACCAAACTGTAAATTACTTCAAGCCAGGGGGTGTAGCAACACCCCTAGTTTCAGCATCTATGATGCCATATGTGGTCCCATTTCAGCAAGGAACTTAAGCACATGCCTTTCTTTAAGTATGTGAGTCACCCATTGACTTATGTTAGAAAGTAAGCGGTAATTTGATTTCAACAGGACTAAAATCAAACACTTGTTTAATTACATTGCTAAATCAGGACCGAGGTGAGAAACAGGACTGTGAGGGCCAGGCTTTTCCATCAGCCCCACTGATTTGAAGTGCAAAGGAAAATCTCACTTTTCTTTTAAATAAATAAAGTTCACAGCATTTTTTGTGTGCAAATGACCTTGAAACTAATCTGATTGTCAGGGTTGAAAGGAACAAGCAGTTGATCTCCAGTTCTGCACTATAAGCCTGGGGGGACATTAACATGTCCTCCTTTCACCTTCTGTGTAAAATGAGTCTATTAAGTTTAGCTCTGAGTGTCTCCTGGGAAGTGCTGAGCACACTTAACTCCCATTGAAAAATGTGTATTAGCAGACATTAAAATCTCATTACAAAAATTCTGTGTACAAAATGTCATAAATTAACCCTCTGAACAGAACTGGAAATTTGCCAACTGTATGTTACTCTCATTCCAATTTTAAACTTTTATTATACTTCATCCTCACAAATCATATTCTTAGAGAGATAAGGTGGGTGAGGTAATATCCTTTATGGGACCAACTTCTGTTGGTGAGAGAGACAAGCTTTTGAGCCACACAGAGCTCTTCTTCAGGACTGGGAAAGGTACTTCCAGCATCACAGCAAAATGCAAGGTGGAACAGACTGTCTAACAAAAGTAGTTATGTTGTTTATTGTAATATATTGAATTGTAATATATTCTATTGGAATAGAGAAGGATCAGAGTGAGAGGGCCAAGATTTTTAAAAATGGAACCCTAGATTAACCACACACAGCTCTTGTTTAAGTCTGGGAAAGATATTCTCATCCAATATAAAAACAAAAAGTGGAACCAACTAAAACTACACCACAACCCACAGAACACCACCCTGGGAGAAAACATGACATCCGTACCCCACCACATGGACATTACATAACACCCAAACATCATCAATTTATCAAGTCTCCCTTCACTGGAGCTGAATTATCTGTACTCTCTAAGGGACCAGACCCTGCCAGAACAAGAGATGGAAAACCTGCAGACATATCTCCACTGCTAAAATGATCAACACCTCCCACAACACACCTTTCCACGGTATACCTCATCCAGTGCAATAATTACCACAATAACAACTGTCAAGGTTCCTCCCCCCCTCTGAACTCTAGGGTACAGATGTGGGGACCTGCATGAAAACCTCCTAATCTTACTTTCACCAGCTCAGGTTAAAACTTCCCCAAGGTACAAATTAATTTTATCCTTTGTCCCTGGATCTCCACTACCACCACCTAACTCTAACTGGGTTTACTGGGAAACGTAGTTTGGACACATCTTTCCCCCCAAAATCCTCCCAACCCTTGCACCCCACTTCCTGGGAAAGGTTTGGTAAAAATCCTCACCAATTTGCATAGGTGACCACAGACCCAAACCCTTGGATCTGAGAACAATGAAAAAGCATTCAGTTTTCTTACAAGAAGACTTTTAATAGAAGTAAAGAAATCCCCTCTGTAAAATCAGGATGGTAGACACCTTACAGGGTAATTAGATTCAAAACATAGAGAATCCCTCTAGGCAAAACCTTAAGTTACAAAAAAGACACACAGACAGAAATAGTCATTCTATTCAGCACAGTTCTTTTCTCAGCCATTTAAAGAAATCATAATCTAACACATACCTAGCTAGATTACTTACTAAAGTTCTAAGACTCCATTCCTGGTCTATCCCTGGCAAAAGCAGCATACAGCCAGACAGACCCTTTGTTTCTCTCCTTCCTCCCAGCTTTTGAAAGTATCTTGTCTCCTCATTGGTCATTTTGGTCAGGTGCCAGCGAGGTTACCTTTAGCTTCTTAACCCTTTACAGGTGAGAGGATTTTTCCTCTGGCCAGGAGGGATTTTAAAGGGGTTTACCCTTCCCTTTATATTTATGACAACAACTATGTGGGTGAAACCAGACAATCACTGCACTCTCAAATGAACTCACACAGGGAAATGATAAAATACCAAAACAACCTATCACTTCTGAGTGACCACTTTTGGCAAAGTGATCACTCTATATCTAACCTAGCAGTCCTCATCCTTAAAGGAAACCTGCACAATGCTTTCAAAAGACAAGACTGCGAACTTAAATTCATTATTCTCCTAGACAATGAAAAGCATGGATTGAACAGAGACACTGGATTTTTCGCTTATTACAACAAACTGTAACTCACTGACCCAGAGGTCCCCAAACTGTGGGGTGCATCCCCCTAGAGGGCATGGAGGAATATTCCGGGGGGAAGATAGTGGGACCAGGCCAGTCCCCATAGGGGGTGGGGAGGGAGCGCCACCCAGCCTGGCTCTGCCCTCAGCTCCACTCTAGTCCCAGCTTGGGATCCCAGCTCCCTGTCCTGACCAAGGCTCCATTCCCAGTCTTGGGTCCCAACCATGACTCAGCTCCCGGGCCCTGGTCACGGTTCTGCTCCCAGCCCTGGACTGGCTCCTGACCACGGCTCCTGCTGGGGGACACTGATAAATCCCATTACTGGTAAAGGGGGCAAGACAGAGAAAGTTTGGGGACCACAGCATTAACCCTCTCTTTTTCTCCAGTGAGTGCAGAGATGTTAATAGGTCACTAACTTATGCTAAACAATCTGATCCACCTTGCATGTTGCTGTGATGTCTGGAGTACCTTTCCCAGACTTAAAGAAGAACTCTGTGTGGCTAATCCAGGGCTCCATTTTAAAATAATCTTGGCCCTCTCACTCTGATCCTCCTCTCATTAACACTGTTGTAAATCAGGATTTGATCCACTCTAATCAATGGTTTTACAATGGTTTGAGATGGCTCTGAAAGGGGAATCAGTCTCTCTCTATGTATACTCCATCTAGAAATGCTGCAGCCATCTCAAAGTTGGAAAAAGAATAACCAGATCTCAGTACACTGCAGAACAGTTATATATGTTATTTCCAGAAATGGTGATTAGTAGTGGTGGGGACATGGTATCCCTAATAGAAAAACAGGAATAGATAGCAAAAAATGTCCACTCAGGAATAGAGATAGCTAAAGAAAACAAAGTCTCACTCCCTACAAAACTAGCAAGAAGTCAAATTTGTACAGATTGCAGTTGAGAGAAGCACTTTTTATCTCCTCACCATTCTTTTTTTCTTTATGCTAAACCAAATGGCAGTGTCTTCAGGCTGAAACATGTCATTTAGCAGTGAAAAACTGTTTTTCCAGTGAAAACGGAAAATTTTCACCCTGGAGCAAATACACAAAAGTATTCAACTTTTTTCATGAGTATAAATTTCTTTCATCTTCCCCCTGTTCCATCCACCTGCCTATCAACCAACCAATCAACCACACACAGAGCAAAATGATGCATTTATTATATCTCATACCTGAAGGTCCATATGTGCAAGATGCAAATTTTATTTTGAATATTTATTTCCATTTTTAAGCTAATGTATCTTCCATTGTAATTCCATCGTTTTGCAATCACACACCTGTGAAAGAGTTTACTGGCAGGCATACACAGCAAGTTTAAAGTAATTATATCTATGTTCAATCAAAAATACTCACACTTTACACTCAATTATTCTGAATGAACAGCTTGTGGGAAACTATAGGTCAATAATTTTATACAGAAGTCATTCAATGAGAAAATTCAAATAATAAATGTTGGAGAAAATCTCATTCTGTTCAAAGATAATTTGTGAACAGAAAAATAGATGAAATTTATCAAGTACAATGTTAATTATGAATTATTAATCCAGCACTAATTCTAGTAAATTTAAGAGTGAGGAAAAATCCACCCATCCCACCATGCTTCTTTAGGAATAGCTCCGTTCTCTACATGAATTAGATATTGCTGCACTATCGCCCCACCTTACTTACACATACACACACCAACCTTCCAAGGATTGTAGAGACAGGATATCAGGTATTAGATGTACCAATGGTTTCAGCAAGTTTAGTAAATTATACATTCTTGTATTTGAAATCAGAAAATATATTTGGCCTTAATAGCCAAAGCTACTCCATATATTTTCACCAACTTTTGAAAACTTTTAAGGCTATTCTGATTTTCTTTTGAATGTGAAAAATATCAGATTAATTGTTTCCATCCTTAAAAATAGAGAGAAATCCACAGTTCACTTGATGTCTCTTAGCAAGCACCGACATAAAGGCTGTTTAATCTGACTCTGAAGATCTGAAAATAGAGGATCTCATGTATATATACATACAGACACTACGGACCTCTTTTTGCAGTTGCCAAATATTTGAAGCACATTGGTGGACACGTCAGCATTTTTTAAATCATTTTTACACTTTATGAAAAAATCATTTTATCTGTTGCCTGAAGTTAAGTTGATTGTATTGATCTCTTTCGGCTGTAGATGCATATGTAAAATAAAGCTAAAATCTACTGCAGAATCTCACTTTCCAAAGTGCTGAGTCTTCCACACCTGAGTTAATGTTTCCCTAGATGGTAGCTATCAACAAATCTGGTGATGATTGATTTAATTCAAAGGTGTTTAAAATATTGATTTTAATCATGATTTAAATCAGTAAGCAGGAAACCTTGATTTAAATCATCAGTCTTTAATCATGTTTCACATTTCTACTTCATAGTTATTTTACAAAAGAAAGGTTGATGCTCATTGATTGATAATCATTAAAACATCTTAACTTGCAACTAAATATACCTTTACACTAAACTTGGTGCTTCTTTTTGGTAAGGGGGATACATTATCTATAGTAATTTATATCAACACTTATATAGTTTAATTTACATTTATTGGGATTCATAATCTTTTTACATTTTTATTATTTTGGAAAATGATGAATAATGCATTTCTTATTCACTAGATAATAGATTTTTTACTTGTGATTTGTGCAAAGCTGTAATTGGATGGAAATTCAAATTCAATTAAAATGCAAAAAACATTTTAACTTCTTTTTTTTTAACTAAAGAGAACTACCATAAATATGATGGATACATAAGAAGAATAAGTATCAAAGTTTATCAAAACATTTTTGCATTTAAAGTTAGTATTTATTACAGAAAATAAGTATATTATCTGTAGTTATTGAATTGGACTATTCATTGGATTGGACTGAATTGTTTGAGATCATTAAATCTTTTAAGAACTAGTAGATTTTAGAATTAGTAGATTTCAATATTTCACACCAAGTTTATATTCATAGTTTTGAAAAAGGAAAAAGCTTTGCTGCTTTTTCAACTCCAAATTGATTTCTTAACTTTAACCGAACAAGTCATTGAACTAGTTGAATAAATTAAAATGAAGAAAGTATTCTCTCTGCACCTTCAGAAGAGATTACTGCTGTCAAGAGCTTGTTTGGCACATCAGCAAACTCTGGTTCTTTGTGGTTAGCCATTAACTTCCACTAGTTCAGTAGTTTGACTTTTTTAAAAAAACTTGGCAGAAAACCTACTGCTTAATATTATTTTTTGTATTTAATTTAAATGATTTTAATAGATTATAATAAATCTGGGCCTTAGCATAAATTGTCAATTTCAAATATAAGTTTAAATATATATTTTTAATTTATTTTAAATTTAAAAATCTAATTTAAATACAAAATCCAGTGTTTTAATTTAAAAAAAAAAACTTACTGATATTTATCTACTCTGAGTAAAATGACTCAGTATAACATATGTCTTTTCTGTTTCTAGCTGTGTGGCTGATGTTAGTTTAATATTAACTAAATAAATGCACACACCTATTCCTCTTTGCACTGATAAACATTATAGTACTTGACAAAGAAGTTCATTATCACAGTGGATTTCATTAGGAATAATTAATTTGGCACATATAACTGTTTGCATCTGTTTACAAATTATCCATGAAAATCTAGTGTAGAAGGACTGAAATCAGCCAGCAGCAGATAGAAAGAATGGAAGAGGATTCGACTACTTAGTGGTTTGAGGAAACAATACCTTTAAAGAAATGCATACATTTAATTGCACATACAATAAGATATAAATTCTTTCCTTTGGTTACTTGTGCAGGAGGGATTAATTAAACCCATATTAGGTCTCTAGCCTTCTCTGTGAATCATGCAGTAGCTTTTAAAAAGTGTAAACCAAGGGAAGGTCATGCCTGACTAATCTAATCGCCTTTTATGATGAGATTACTGGTTCTGTGGATGAAGGGAAAGCAGTGGATGTATTGTTTCTTGACTTTAGCAAAGCTTTTGACACGGTCTCCCACAGTATTCTTGTCAGCAAGTTAAGGAAGTATGGGCTGGATGAATGCACTATAAGGTGGGTAGAAAGCTGGCTAAATTGTCGGGCTCAACGGGTAGTGATCAATGGCTCCATGTCTAGTTGGCAGCCGGTATCAAGTGGAGTGCCCCAAGGGTCGGTCCTGGGGCCGGTTTTATTCAATATCTTCATAAATGATCTGGAGGATGGTGTGGATTGCACTCTCAGCAAATTTGCGGATGATACTAAACTGGGAGGAGTGGTAGATACGCTGGAGGGGAGGGATAGGATACAGAAGGACCTAGACCAATTGGAAGATTGGGCCAAAAGGAATCTGATGAGGTTCAATAAGGATAAGTGCAGGGTCCTGCACTTAGGACGGAAGAACCCAATGCACAGCTACAGACTAGGGACCGAATGGCTAGGCAGCAGTTCTGCAGAAAAGGACCTAGGGGTGACAGTGGACGAGAAGCTGGATATGAGTCAGCAGTGTGCCCTTGTTGCCAAGAAGGCCAATGGCATTTTGGGATGTATAAGTAGGGGCATAGCGAGCAGATCGAGGGACGTGATCGTTCCCTTCTATTCGACATTGGTGAGGCCTCATCTGGAGTACTGTGTGCAGTTTTGGGCCCCACACTTCAAGAAGGATGTGGATAAATTGGAGAGAGTCCAGCGAAGGGCAACAAAAATGATTAGGGGTCTGGAACACATGAGTTATGAGGAGAGGCTGAGGGAGCTGGGATTGTTTAGCCTGCAGAAGAGAAGAATGAGGGGGGATTTGATAGCTGCTTTCAACTACCTGAAAGGGGGTTCCAAAGAGGATGGCTCTAGACTGTTCTCAATGGTAGCAGATGACAGAACGAGGAGTAATGGTCTCAAGTTGCAGTGGGGGAGGTTTAGATTGGATATTAGGAAAAACTTTTTCACTAAGAGGGTGGTGAAACACTGGAATGCGTTACCTAGGGAGGTGGTAGAATCTCCTTCCTTAGAGGTTTTTAAGGTCAGGCTTGACAAAGCCCTGGCTGGGATGATTTAACTGGGAATTGGTCCTGCTTCGAGCAGGGGGTTGGACTAGATGACCTTCTGGGGTCCCTTCCAACCCTGATATTCTATGATTCTATGATTCTATGATTAAACATCAAGAACATTGAGAGATTGTTTAAGATGGCACAATGAAATATAGTTAGGAATCATTAAATGAGATTAAGTAAGAGGAAAATATCTGAAAACAAGAGATATTCCGGTAAGGTTACGTTACTGGGTTGTTAGCTTAGGTATAGTTTGGTGAACCCAAAAGTAACTAAGTGATCTTGTAGCTCAGTGGTGGGCAAACTATGGGTATGTCTACACTACGAAATTAGGTCAAATTTATAGAAGTTGTTTTTTTAGAAATCATTTTTATATAGTTGATTGTGTGTGCCCCCACACAAAATGCTCTAAGTGCATTAAGTGCATTAACTCGGCAGAGTTCTTCCACAGTACCGAGGCAACAGTCGACTTCCGGAGCGTTGCACTGTGGATAGCTATCCCACAGTTCCCGCAGTCTCTGCTGCCCATTGGAATTCTGGGTTGAGATCCCAATGCCTAATGGGGCAAAAACATTGTCGCAGGTGGTTCTGGGTACATGTTGTCAGGCCCTCCCTCCCTCCCTCCATGAAAGCCACGACAGACAATCGTTTTGCACCTTTTTCCTGAGTTACTTGTGCAGATGCCCTACCACAGCAAGCATGGAGCTCGCTCAGCTCACTGTCACTGTACGTCTCCTGGGTGCTGGCAGACATGGTACTGCATTGCTACACAGCAGCAGCTCATTGCCTTGTGGCAGCAGACGGTGCAATAGGCCTGATAACCATCAGCATCATGTCCGAGGTGCTCTTGGTCGCCTCAGTAAGGTCGGTCAGGAGCACCTGGGCAGACATGTGTGCAGGGACTAAAATAGGAGTGACTTGACCAGGTCATTCTCTTTAGTCCTGCCGTCAGTCCCATTGCACCATCTTCTGCCAAGCAGCCAGGAGATGAGGATGGCTAGCAGTCCTACTGCACCATCTGCTGCCAGCTAAAGATGTAGAAGATAGATGGAATGGATCAAAACAAGAAATAGACCAGATTTGTTTTGTATTCATTTGCTCCCCCATCCCTCCGAGAAATCAAAGACCGACAATCGTTTCAGTGAGGTCTGTCAGGGGCACCTTGAAAAGTTTAATGGAGATTCAGTCCTGCCTGGAATACCAAAGGGAGGGATAGCTCAGTGGGTTGAGCATTGGCCTGCTAAACCCAATGTTTTGAGTTCAATCCTTGAGGGGGCCATTCTGTATGAGAGTTCTTTTTGTTTCTCCTTGATGTAAAGCTACCCCCTTTGTTGCTTTTAATTCTCTGTAAGCCAACACTGTAAGCTATTCGGTCAGTTGCCGCTCCCTCCCTCAGAGTAATGGCAGACAATGATTAGGCGATGTCAGCGCAGTGACGAGAGTGATGAGGACATGGACACAGACTTCTTTCAAATCACGGGCGCCTGCAATGTGCACATCATGGTGTCAATTGGGCAGGTTCATGACATGGAACACCAATTCTGGGCCTGGGAAACAGGCACAGAGTAATGGGACCGCATAGTGTTGCAGGTCTGGGATGATTCCAAGTGGCTGCAAAACTTTTGCATGCATAAGGGCACTTTCATGGAACTTTGTGACTTGCTTTCCCCTGCCCTGAAGCACAAGAATACCAAGATGAGAGCAGCCCACACAGTTAGGAAGCAAGTGGTGATAGCCCTATGGAACCTTGCAATGCCAGACAGCTACCAGTCAGTCGGGAATCAATTTGGAATGGGCAAATCTACTGTGGGGGCTGATATGATACAAGTAGCCAACGCAATCACTGAGCTGCTGCTACCAAAGTTAGTGACTCTGGGAAATGTGCAGGTCATAGTGGATAGCTTTGCTGCAATGGGATTCCCTAACTGTGGTGGGGCCATAGACGGAACCCATATCCCTATCTTGGCACCGGAGCACCAAGCAGGTGAGTACATAAACCGCAAGGGGTACTTTTCAATGTTGCTGCAAGCACTGGTAGATCACAAGAGATGTTTCACCAACATCAGCGTGGGATGACTGGGAAAGGTACATGACGCTCACATCTTCAGGAACTCTGGTCTATTTCAAAAGCTGCAGGAAGGGACTTTCTTCCCAGACCAGAAAATAACCATTGGGGATGTTGAAAAGCCTATAGTTATCATTGGGGACCCAGCCTACCCCTTAATGCCATTGCTCATGAAGCCATACACAGGCAGCCTGGAGAGTCGTCAGGAGTTGTTCAACTACAGGCTGAGCAAGTGCAGAATGCTGGTAGAATATGCATTTAGACATTTAAAGTGCACTGGTGTAGTTTACTGACTCGCTTAGACCTCAGTGAAACCAATATTCCCATTAAGAAAAGGAGTACTTGTGGCACCTTAGAGACTAACCAATTTATTTGAGCATAAGCTTTCGTGAGCTACAGCTCACTTCATCGGATGCATCGGATGCTGTAGCTCATGAAAGCTTATGCTCAAATAAATTGGTTAGTCTCTAAGGTGCCACAAGTACTCCTTTTCTTTTTGCGAATACAGACTAACACAGCTGTTACTCTGAAACCTGTCAATATTCCCATTGTTATTACTGATTGCTGTGCACTCCACAATATATGTGAGAGTAAGGGGGAGATGTTTATGGTGGGGTGGGAGGTTGAGGCAAATCGCCTGGCCTTTGGTTACATGCAGTCAGATACCAGGGTGGTTAGAAGAGCACAGGAGTGTGCGGTGTGCATCAGAGAAGCTTTGAAAACCAGTTTCATGACTGGCCAGGCTACGGTGTGAAAGTTATGTTTGTTTCTCCTTGATGAAACCCCCTTCCTCCCATGGTTCACTCTACTTCCCTGTCAGCTAAGCACCCTCCCCTCCCCCCTTCGATCACCGCTTGCATAGGCAATAAAGTCATTGTTGCTTCACATTCATATATTCTTTATTAATTCATCACACAAATAGGGGGATAACTGCCAAGGTAGCCTGGGAGGGGTGTTGGAGGAGGGAAGCACTGGGTGGGGTGGTGGAGGAGGGAAGGACAAGGCCACACAGCACTTTAAAACTTTAAAACTTATTGAATGCCAGCCTTCTGTTGCTTGGGCAATCCTCTGGGGTGGAGTGGCCCAAGAACGTGTTGGGGGGGCCTCCAGCCACCCAGCCACTCCACCCCAGAGCCTTGCCCAAGCAACAGAAGGCTGGCATTGTTAGGGGGCTTATTCCTTCACCCACTTATTTCCCTGGTCCTTCTCGCATGAACAGAGAACAACAATACTCAAAGTCCAAAGGTGCAAACAAATTCAATGTTTATTTGGCTGAACTTCCAGCAAGCATGATTCCAGTTTCCTTCCTTAGTGTCTCCCTTCCCAGCTCTGACACCACAGAGCCTTACCTGTGTCCCTGTTCCCATTCCCCCCCTTAGCAAAACATGATTCCAATCTCCCACTCCCATTCCCTGTTCCTATTTCCCTCCCTTACTTCCTGATTGACTGCAGACTATATAGTCAAATTTGAGTTCTGCTTAGCTATACCTTAACCTATCATTTTACTGCAATTTAACTAACCAATCCTAACGTATTGTAACATGATCATGTAACCAATTATATCCCACCACCTTAATTAGTTTACACCCAGCAAAACTGATTAAACAGAAGACAGAAACAATCACAGAACCAGACAGAGATTATACAGACAAACAATACGGAAATTGGGACTACAGTGAGAGAACAACAAAGACATGAGGATTTCACATCTCATCTATTGATAAGTGAGTTCTTGCCAGACAGGATGCTATCAAGCTAAGTTTCTTTTAAATCTTCTAGGCACTTCCCTTTCTCTGGAGGTGATAGGCATTATCAGGACAGGATTATATTCCTAACAGCCCAATGGCACCTTATTTCAATGTGAATAGTTTGGAAAGTGAGGATGTGACCATTCGCTTTCCAGCTTATGGCTGCCTCTGCTGCTTAGCCAAAGGCCTTAGCCTAAGAACAGGGCCTCAGACTGTCACAGTAAGAGAAGGCCCTTACACCGGCAGACAGCGATTTTGTTTCTTTCTTTTATACCTCTATAACTAGCCAAGTGATAAGAATACACCTAAATTAGAGTATAGGACTTTACAGACAGGGCTGAATATCTATATCTAAGGGTATGTCTACACTACGAAATTAGGTCGAATTTATAGAAGTCGTTTTTTAGATATTGGTTTTATATATTCGAGTGTGTGTGTCCCCACAGAAAATGCTCTAAGTGCATTAAGTGAATTAACTCGGCAGAGCGCTTCCACAGTACCGAGGCTAGAGTCGACTTCCGGAGTGTTGCACTGTGGGTAGCTATCCCACAGTTCCCGCAGTCTCCGCTGCCCATTGGAATTCTGTGTTGAGATCCCAATGCCTGATGGGGCTAAAACGTTGCTGCGGGTGGTTCTAGGTACATATCCTCAGGCCCCTGTTCCCTCCCTCCCTCCATGAAAGCAAGGGCAGACAATCGTTTTGCACCTTTTTTCCTAAATTAACTGTGCAGATGCCATACCACGGCATGCATGGAGCCCGCTCAGGTAACTGTCACCATATGTGTCCTGGGTGCTGGCAGACGTGGTACTGCATTGCTACACAGTAGCAGCAACCCCTTGCCTTGTAGCAGCAGATGGTGCAATACGACTGGTAGCCATCATCATCATGTCCGAGGTGCTCCTGGCCACGTCGGCCAGGAGCGCCTGGGCAGACATGGGCGCAGGGACTAAATTTGGAGTGACTTGACCAGGTCATTCTCTTTAGTCCTGCAGTCAGTCCTATTGAGCCATCTTATGGTGAGCAGGCAGGCAATACAGATTGCTAGCAGTCCTATTGCATCATCTTCTGCCGGGCAGCCATGAGATGTGGATGGCATGCAGTCCTTCTGCACCGTTTGCTGCCAGCCAAAGATGTAAAAGATAGATGGAGTGGATCAAAACAAGAAATAGACCAGATTTGTTTTGTACTCATTTGCTTCACCTCCTCCCCCGTCTAGGGGATTCATTCCTCTAGGTCACACTGCAGTCACTCACAGAGAAGGTGCAGCGAGGTAAATCTAGCCACATATCAATCAGAGGCCAGACTAAGCTCCTTGTTCCAATAAGAACAATAACTTAGGTGCACCATTTCTTATTGGAACCCTCCGTGAAGTCCTGCCTGAAATACTCCTTGATGTAAAGCCACCCCCTTTGTTGATTTTAGCTCCCAGAAGCCAACCCTGTAAGCCGTGTCATGAGTCGCCCCTCCCTCCTTCAGAGCAATGGCAGACAATCGTTCCGTGCCTTTTTTCTGAGTGGACGCCATACTAAGGCAAGCATGGAGGCTGCTCAGCTCACTTTGGAAATTAGGAGCACATTAAACACCACACGCATTATCCAGCAGTATATGCAGCGCCGGAATGTGGCAGAGCGATACCGGGCAAGTAGGCGACATCAGCGCAGTCGCGTGAGTGATCAGGACATGGACGCAGATTTCTCTGAAAGCATGGGCCCTGCCAATGCATGCATCACGGTGCTAATGGGGCAGGTTCATACTGTGGAACGCCGATTCTGGGCTTGGGAAACAAGCACAGACTGGTGGGACCGCATAGTGTTGCAGGTCTGGGATGATTCCCAGTGGCTGCAAAACTTTCGCATGCATAAGGGCACTTTCATGGAACTTTGTGACTTGCTTTCCCCTGCCCTGAAGCGCATGAATACCAAGATGAGAGCAGCCCTCACAGTTGAGAAGCAAGTGGCAATAGCCCTGTGGAAGCTTGCAACGCCAGACAGCTACCGGTCAGTTGGGAACCAATTTGGAGTGGGCAAATCGACTGTGGGGGCTGCTGTGATGCAAGTAGCCCATGCAATCAAAGATCTCCTGATATCAAGGGTAGTGACCCTGGGAAATGTGCAGGTCATAGTGGATGGCTTTGCTGCAATGGGATTCCCTAACTGTGGTGGGGCCATAGACGGAACCCATATCCCTATCTTGGCACCGGAGCACCATGCCGGAGAGTACATAAACTGCAATGGGTACTTTTCAATAGTGCTGCATGCTCTGGTGGATCACAAGGGACGTTTCACCAACATCAACGTGGGATGGTCGGAAAAGGTACATGACGCTCTCATCTTCAGGAACTCTGGTCTGTTTCAAAAGCTGCAGGAAGGGACTTTATTCCCAGACCAGAAAGTAACTGTTGGGGATGTTGAAATGCCTATAGTTATCCTTGGGGACCCAGCCTACCACTTAATGCCATGGCTCATGAAGCCGTACACAGGCAGCCTGGAGAGTAGTCAGGAGCTGTTCAACTACAGGCTGAGCAAGTGCAGAATGGTGGTAGAATGTGCATTTGGGTGTTTAAAGGCGCGCTGGCGCAGTTTACTGACTTGCTTAGACCTCAGCTAAACCAATATTCCCACTGTTATTACTGCTTGCTGTATGCTCCACAATATCTATGAGAGTAAGAGGGAGACATTTATGGTGGGGTGGGAGGTTGAGGCAAATCGCCTGGCTGCTGGTTACGCGCAGCCAGACACCAGGGCGGTTAGAAGAGCACAGGAGGGCGTGGTACGCATCAGAGAAGCTTTGAAAACCAGTTTCATGACTGGCCAGGCTACGGTGTGAAAGTTCTCTTTGTTTCTCCTTGATGAAACCCCCCACCCCTTGGTTCACTCTACTTCCTGCTAACCACCCTCCCCTCCTCCCTTCGGTCACCGCTTGCAGAGGCAATAAAGTCATTGTTGCTTCACATTCATGCATTCTTTATTCATTCATCACACAAATAGGGGGATGACTACCAAGGTAGCCTAGGAGGGGTGGTGGAGGAGGGAAGGAAAATGCCACACAGCAATTTAAGCACAGCACTTTAAAAGTTTACAACTTTAACATTTATTGAATGCCTGCCTTCTTTTTTTTGGGCAATCCTCTGTGGTGGAGTGGCTGGTTGGCCGGTGGCCCCCACACGACGTTCTTCGGCGTCTGGGTGTGGAGGCTATGGAACTTGGCGAGGAGGGCGGTTGGTTACACAGGGGCTGTAGTGGCAGTCTGTGCTCCAGCTGCCTTTGCTGCAGCTCAACCATACACTGGAGCATACTGGTTTGATCCTCCAGCAGCCTCAGCATTGAATCCTGCCTCCTCTCATCACACTGCCGCCACATTTGAGCTTCAGCCCTGTCTTCAGCCCACCACTTACTCTCTTCAGCCCGCCACCTCTCCTCCTGGTCATTTTGTGCTTTCCTGCACTCTGACATTATTTGCCTCCACACATTTGTCTGTGCTCTGTCAGTGTGGGAGGACAGCATGAGCTCAGAGAACATTTCATCACGAGTGCATTTTTTTTTCTTTCTAATCTTCACTAGCCTCTGGAAAGGAGAAGATCCTGTGAACACTGAAACACATGCAGCTGGTGGAGAAAAAAAAAAGGGACAGCAGTATTTAAAAAGACACATTTTATAAAACAGTGGCTACACTCTTTCAGGGTAAACTTTGCTATTAACATTACATACATAGCACATGTGCTTTCATTACAAGGTTGCATTTTGCCTCCCCCCCACCGCGTGGCTACCCCCTCAACCCTCCCCCCTTCCTGTGGCTAACAGCGGGGAACATTTCTGTTCAGCCGCAGGCAAACAGCCCAGCAGGAACAGGCACCTCTGAGTGTCCCCTGAAGAAAAGCACCCTATTTCAACCAGGTGACCATGAATGATATCTCTCTCTCCTGAGGATAACATAGAGAGATAAAGAACGGATGTTGTTTGAATGCCAGCAAACATACACTGCAATGCTTTGTTGTACAATGATTCCCGAGTACGTGTTACTGGCCTGGAGTGGTAAAGTGTCCTACCATGAAAGATGCAAAAGGCAGCCATCCCCAGAAACCTTTTGCAAAGGCTTTGGGAGTACATCCAGGAGAGCCACGAATGCCAGGGCAAATTAATCCTTTCACATGCTTGCTTTTAAACCATGTATAGTATTTTAAAAGGTACACTCACCGGAGGTCCCTTCTCCACCTGCCGGGTCCAGGAGGCAGCCTTGGCTGGGTTTGGGGGGTACTGGCTCCAGGTCCAGGGTGAGAAACAGTTCCTGGCTGTCAGGAAAACTGGTTTCTCCGCTTGCTTGCTATGAGCTATCTACAACCTCATCATCATCATTTCCTCATCCCCAAAACCTGCTTCCGTGTTGCCTCCATCTCCATTGAAGGAGTCAAACAACATGGCTGGGGTAGTGGTGGCTGAAGCCCCTAAAATGGCATGCAGCTCATCATAGAAATGGCATGTCTGGGGCTCTGACCCAGAGCGGCTGTTCACCCCTCTGGTTTTCTGGTAGGCTTGCCTCAGCTCCTTAAGTTTCACGCAACACTGCTTCGGATCCCTGTTATGGCCTCTGTCCTTCATGCCCTGGGAGATTTTGATAAAGGTTTTGGCATTTCGAAAACTGGAATGGAGTTCTGATAGCACGGATTCCTCTCCCCATACAGCGATCAGATCCCGTACCTCCTGTTCAGTCCATGCTGGAGCTCTTTTGTGATTCTGGGACTCCATCATGGTCACCTCTGCTGATGAGCTCTGCATGGTCACCTGCAGCTACGCTGGCCAAACAGGAAATGAGATTCAAAAGTTCGCGGTTCTCTTCCTGTCTACCTGGCCAGTGCATCTGAGTTGAGAGTGCTGTCCAGAGCGGTCACAATGAAGCACTCTGGGATAGCTCCCGTAGGCCAATACCGATAAATTGTGTCCACAGTACCCCAAATTCGACCCGGCAAGGCCGATTTAAGCGCTAATCCACTTGTCAGGGGTGGAGTACGGAAATTGATTTTAAGAGCCCTTTAAGTCGAAATAAAAGGCTTCATCATGTGGACGGGTGCAGGTTTACATCGATTTAACACTGCTAAATTCGACCTAAAGTCCTAGTGTAGACCAGGGATAACAGGCATTCAATAAGTTTTAAAGCTTAAAGTGCTGTGTGGCCTTGTTCTTCCCTCCTCCACCACCACCCCCGAGCTATCTTGGCACTTATCTCCCTATTTGTGTGATGAATAAATAAAGAATGCATGACTGTAAAACAACAATAACTTTATTGCCTCTGCAAGCGGTGATCAAAGGGGGGAGGGGAGGGTGCTTAGCTTACAGGAAAGTAGAGAGAAACCGGGTGTGGGGGGCGGGTTTGCATCAAGGAGGAACAAACAGAACTTTCAGACTGTAGCCTGGCCATTCCTGAAACTGGTTTTCAAAGCTTCTCTAATGTGCACCGTGCCCTCTTGTACTCTTCTAACGGCCCTTGTGTCTGGCTGTGCATAATCAGCAGCCAAGTGATTTGCCTCAACCTCCATGTGCCTCCATACACATCTCCCCCTTACTCTCACAGATATTGTGGAGCGCACAGCAATCAGTAATAACAATGGGAATATTGGTTTTGCTGAGGTCTAAGCGAGTCAGTAAATTGCACCAGCGCACTTTTAAAGACCCAAATGCACATTCTACCACCATTCTGCACTTACTCAGCCTGTAGTTGAACAGCTCCTGACTGCTCTCCAGGCTGCCTGTGTATGGCTTCATGAGCAATGGCATTAAGGGGTAGGCTGGGTCCCGAAGGATAACTATAGGCTTTTCAACATCTCCAACAGTAATTTTCTGGTCTGGAAAGTAAGTCCCTTGCTGCAGCTTTTGAAACAGACCAGAGTTCCTGAAGATGCGAGCGTCATGTACCTTTCCCGGCCATCCCACATTCATGTTGGTGAAACGTTCCTTGTGATCCACCAGTGCTTGCAGCAACATTGAAAAGTACCCCTTGCAGTTTATGTACTTGCCTGCTTGGTGCTCCGGTGCCAAGATAGGGATATGGGTTCCTTCTATGGCCCCACCACAGTTAGGGAATCCCATTGCAGCAAAGCCATCCACTATGACCTGCACATTTCGCAGACTCACTACCCTTGATATCAGAATATCAATGATAGCATTGGCTACTTGCATCACAGCAACCCCCACAGTAGATTTGCCCACTCCAATTCCCGACTGACCGGTAGCTGTCTGGTATTGCAAACTTCCACAGGGCTATCACCACTTGCTTCTTAAATGTGAGGACTGCTCTCATCTTGGTATTCTCGTGCTCAGGGCAGGGGAAAGCAAGTCACAAAGTTCCATGAAAGTGCCCTTATGCATGCGAAAGTTTTGCAGCCACTGGGAATCGTCCCAGACCTGCAACACTATGTGGTCCCATTACTCTGTGCCTGTTTCCCAGGCCCAGTATTGGTGTTCCATGCCATGAACCTGCCCAACTGACACCATGATGTGCACATTGCAGGCACCCGTGATTTGAAAGAAGTCTGTGTCCATGTCCTCATCTCTCTAGTCACGATGCTGCAGTTGCCTCCTCCTCACCTTGTTTCACTTTTCTTGCAGATTATAGTCCTGCATATCCTGTTGGATAACACACGCGGTGTTTATAGTCCTCATCATTGCCGTGGTGATCTGAGTGGGCTCCATGTTCCCAGTACTATGGCATCTGCGCTGAAAAAAGGCGCAAAACGATTGTCTGCCATTGCTCTGATGGAGGGAAGGGCGACTGACAACATAGCTTACAGGGTTGGCTTACAGGGAATTAAAATCAACAAAGGGGGTGGCTTTGCATCAAGGAGAAACAGAATGGCCTCCTCAAGGATAGAACTCAAACCCTGGGTTTAGCAGGCCATTGACTTCATGGAGGGAGGAAGGAGAAAATGAATACAAAACAAAACTGGTCTATTTCTTGTTTTGATTCACTTCATCTGTCTTTATACATCTTGCTGGCAGCAGAGTGTGCAGTACCACTGCTGGCCATCATCATGCCCTTGGCGCTCAGCAGAAGACGGTGCAGTATGACTGCTGGCCATCATCATCTCCTGGCTGCTCATTAAAAGACGGTGCAGTAGGACTGCTGGCATGACTGAATCGCCATGAGATGAAACTTAAAAGGGTAATGACCTGGCTGAGTCACTCTCATGTTTGCCCAGGTGCCCCTAACCTTGAGTTAAAAGAGCATCCTGGAGTATGTCGATGGTGGCTACCAGTCATACTGCACTGTCTGCTGCCAAAAGGCAATGAGCGGCTGCTGCGTAGCAATTCAGTACCGTGTCTGCCGACACCCAGGAGACATACGGTGACGGTGAGCTGAGCGGGCTCCACGCTTGCTGTGGTATGGCATCTGTTCGGGTAACCCAGGAAAAAAGGCACAAAACGATTGTCTGCCATTGCTTTCATGGAGGGAGGGAGGGATGGGGGCCTGACAATATGTACCCAGGACCACCCGCGATAATGTTTTTGCCCCATCAGGCATTGGGATTTCTACCCAGATTTCAAATTGGCAGCGGAGACTGCGGGAACTATGGGATAGCTACCCACAGTGCAACACTCCGGAAGTCGACGGTTGCCTCGGTACTGGACGCACTCCGCCGACTAAATGCCGGATAAGTGCATGAAGACCATTTGTGTGGGGACACACACAATTGACTGTATAAAAACGCTTTCTACAAAAGCGACTTCTATACATTTGACCAAATTTCATAGTGTAGACATAGCCTAAGTTGGTTTGTAGCCATTTTGCAAAGAATGATTGTCAGAAAAAATATTTGAGGAAATGAGTTGCCCAGCCGTTAAGAGCTACATCATATTACATAAACTGGCATGGGACACAGTCCAAGAAAAGCTTCATCATACAAGGTAAGAATATAATTTTTGCAAGAGAAAGGATCAAGGAATCGAGTGGCAAGTGATACAATTACTTCCATAATTCTAGAGATATGGGATATTTCACATGCTCCTACTTGTTGTGACTCCTCAGTCTTCCCCCCTTAAGGCATGCTTTGCCATTCTCAGAAACCTTAAATCAGCAGAGGGGCGCTTGATTTTCTTTTCCCCCTTCAAATCTGGGCCCTTCCAGAAGAGAGAAGAGAAGGTGTCAGAGAATAGAGAAGTTCAGGTTTGGACATATGAGAACAAACTCCTCCTTGGTATAGCATTGTCCATTGAGTTTAAGATGGTGGTAGCATATCCAGGAGTAGAAAAATGGAAGAAATTAGTTGGAGATGAAAGCTATAGGATAGAGCGAGAGATTTCAGCATCATCAGCACAGAGATAGAACATGTAAACAGATGTACATGTACATAATGTAACAGACGTAATTTACATGTAAACAGATAGACAGAAAACCTGTTTTTCACCTTTGCTGGTGACTAATACCTTGACACAGACTCTAACAACATATTTACAGTATATATCACTCCTTACATAGTATTTCTACATATATTTCAGAATGATATTAATAATCAGTGTGACACCAGCTTTTATTTGAGACCTCAGATGATGTTCTTTGGTGAACCAGAATGTACATATTGGAATCAGGAGATTCTTGTAACCCCCCCCTGCCAGTTGGTAGGAAGACATTCCTGGGTCACAACCTCCCCCATTGCTGCTGTCATTAGTTGGTGGGGGTGAAGCAGGAGAGGGGTTGAAACAGTTTTCTACCTACCTAGGGTATCCATTGTGGGTTCCCTGTTTCAACCCCACTCTTAATCTAGCTGTGGGATCTCTGATTATGTCAGAGGCTAGGTCAGGGGTTGGCGACCTTCAGCACATGGCCCATCAGGGTAAGCCTCTGGCGAACCGCGAGACATTTTGTTTATGTTGTACCGTCTGCAGCCACAGCCCCCCGCAGTTCCCAGTGGCCGTGGTTTGCCGTTTCCAGCGAATGGGAGCTGTGGGATGTGGCAGCCAGCACATCCCTGCAGCCTGCAGCTTCCCGCAGTTCCCATTGACCGGGAATGGTGAACTGCAGCCACTGGGTGCTGTGGGGGACCATGCCTGCAGACAGCCAGTACAAACACAATGTCTCACGGCCCGCCAGCAGATTACTCAGATGGGCCACGTGCCGAAGGTTGCCAACCCTGGGCTAGGCTGATCAGCAGTTTTGGAGTCTGGAAGGGATTATTCTCATATAGTATAATTGGCAAACTATTGTGGGGTTTTTCACCTTCCACTTGGCATGCAGGAGGTCTAGTTTTGGGGATTTAATGACAATTGTTGCAACTTCGGCAGGTTTCAGTGTGGAAGATCAGTTCTAAAAACCCTGTGATTCCTGTAACCCAATGGGCTGCTTGGGCATTGGTGCTAAGCACAGCATTGCTTGGTGAAGGGGTGTGCCTCAACATCTGGTTCAGCTCATGGCAGTTCATGGCTCCTCTCATTTTAGCTCTCATACCTCCAACATGGTGGAGTGAAACAGGCTGGGATTCTGGCTTCCAGACAGAGTTGCTTGGTAGGCCTGAGAGTATAGAAGGGGCATGGCCTTCATAGCAACTCTTGGGTATGTAGTCCATTTGGGCCATTGGTACCCATTGATATCCACATTGGAATGAACCTGCCAGGTAGTTCCACATAGTTTCCCTAGGTAAGTAAAAACTTTTTTTTAAAAATGTATATCCTTTGCATTTAACAAATTATGATGTCTGTATCTCATTGTTTCCATGTCTACATGAAATATTCCATCTCAGCTTGCTGGTCAACCAACTTTGCAATTGACAACCTAAAGAGAGTATGAGGAGCACAGGCTACACTTGTAGTATGTGACATTTAGCCCTTTCCTTCCTCCTACGCCATGATTCCCAACTGTTGACTTCAGTAGGTCAACTCCAACTAGTGCATATCCATATAGGCTCCTTATATAAGTGAGAACAGAATCTGGCTCAGAGCGTTTAGACAATTTTGAAGAGGTATCACTGTAAGCTGAAAGCTGGTGACAGCTCTTGTTTATCTAACTATAAAAATATGTTCTCAATCAACATTTTAATGTATAAACTTTCATAAAAGACATTGTTCCTTAAGGCTCTGATATTTGGCATTTTGACAATGTGCGTTGGAGAGCTGTTCTTGCTTGAGTGGATTTCAACAGACTGAATTTGTTCAACATTCTGTATAATCAAATACAAAGATATAATTTTCTTTGCATTACCATGGGAAATGTGGATTTATGATTCTGTGCAAATTGAATAAGAGCCTATTGACTGAATTTTTTTCTGAGTAATGGATGCATTTTTCTTCTGAATTAGTATAAGACTAATGCTAGGCTGTGAAAGTCTGTAGGTCCTTCAGGGATATCATATCTGAGCACAGACCTCAGACTGAACTTCTGTGGTGCGTGTTTTATGTCTGTCCTTTCTTTTGTAAAATAATGTTGTAAGAGATAGGGTAACTTCCTGCAATATCTTTGGGAAATTATATTGTATTAAGTGTATGAATAGTTTATGTACCACTGTGACACAGGGACCGTATTCACTCCACGCGGGGTAGGGTTACCACAGCTCCTCCAGAAAATGAAAATAATACGGGGTAATTAACAAAATACACTCCAATTAGAACACCTCCACCTCACCTTCTGTGGAGACTTGCATATTCCAGTTCAAACTAGCACAGGCTCTGGCCTTTATTGACAGACTGGCTTGCTGGGGATATTACAGTATAAAGCATGGAGCTCTTCGTCCTTAAAAACCCCAGTCAAAGTGCAGTGAGACAAGGGTCTCCACTCAAG
This sequence comes from Lepidochelys kempii, assembly GCF_965140285.1. Taxonomy (NCBI): domain Eukaryota; kingdom Metazoa; phylum Chordata; order Testudines; family Cheloniidae; genus Lepidochelys; species Lepidochelys kempii. The sequence continues at coordinate 86,359,182 of NC_136380.1, forward strand.
AGAGGTGACAGCTGGGAGCCAGAAACCTTTAAATAGGTGCAGTTGAGGGACCATGGAGAGGGGAAATACACATGTACTTACCCTGCAACTGTGACAGTTATATTGACGTAAAACTCTCCTAAGCATACTAGTCTAGAATATTTACTGTACACCAAAAGAAATCACAAGCATATATCTCAACAGTTGAATAAATACCTTTTCAAATAAATGGAATGTGAAGCCTCACAAGACAATGTAGCTGATGTACACTGAAGAAACCTACTGTTTTTGTTGCTGTTTGTTCTGTGTCCCAGCTACATTAAGACGAATTAAATCGTTGACAAACATTTAGTTTAAAAGAAAATGTATAGTGTGTTTTTTTGTTTATTCCTCAAACAATAGTTCTTTTGCATGCCAATTTTGATTGTCATGATTACCTATGTCTTGGAAAACTGAGAATGTCATACTAACATCATTTTGCTCTATTCTTTGTCAAAGAAATATTATGCTTTACAGTGAAAGTGTAACCTATGTACAGGGAAAGTAAGTCAAATTACTTACCAATTCTGTGCTACAGAATACCTCTCTCTGAGTTAACATATTTCCACAGACCATGAATTCCTATCCTTGCGAGAAACTACAGTGGGATTTTCTATAGGAACCTTACTAATATAGGATTCACTTTCTTTCTCTCCTTATCAGTCCAGTACCAGTCTTTACCATAAGTCAGTTACACACAATTAATAATTTCAAAATCCTTTTTATGAATAACAGTACAAAGATAAACCATTATAGCACAGCAGTTACAATGCACCTATGCTAGACTAACATCACTAACTAGAGATTTGTTATTTTCCTTTAAAATGAAGAATGTAACACAGGCCCTGTCCTCACCCCCCACTTCCAAATGTCTATATTTAGAATACCTTACTAAATAAATAGAGGGGATTGGAACTTCTGACAATCAGAGATCTTCTGCTTTCATGTAGGCTCACCCTAAGTATTATATTTATAATTATATAAAACATTTAGTGGTACTACATAACCAATTGTTTCAGCACCCACACTATTGAGCACATAGACAACTTCAAATAAGAAAGAAAAGAAAACTTGACAAGTATTTTAGATGTTAGGCGCAAACACTGTCTTTGGTTCAATGATGTAATACAACTCCTGAAAACATTTGGCCTCCAGTCTGTGATTTCTCCTTTATGATGTTTTTTCTCCCAGTCTCAATCCTACTGACTTCTGTAAAATTATAGGCAACTGTACCTATAGAATCACAGAATCAATCTTGTTTTCCCCTGGCAGCTCTCTCTTCTTCCTGCGGAGCTGGGATAGATCTGACTGTTGCTCAACATGGCTGCCAGTTTTGTAACCAGGACAGAACTCGCTACTGATTGGTCAGGAGCTTTCAGCTTCCAACTCAGGTGTATGTATGCACATGAGTTATCAGGAGAGGCTGAGGGAACTGGGGATGTTTAGTCTATGGAAGAGAATAATGAGGGGGGATTTGATAGCTGCTTTCAACTACCTGAAAGGGGGTTCCAAAGAAGATGGATCTAGACTGTTCTCAGTGGTAGCAGATGACAGAACAAGGAGTAATGGTCTCAAGTTGCAGTGGGGGAGATTTAGGTTGGATATTAGGAAAAAAATTTTCACTAGGAGGGTGGTGAAACACTGGAATGCGTTACCTAGGGAGGTGGTGGAATCTCCTTCCTTAGAAGTTTTTAAGGTCAGGCTTGACAAAGCCCTGGCTGGGATGATTTAATTGGGGATTGGTCCTGCTTTGAGCAGGGAGTTGTACTAGATGACCTCCTGAGTCCCTTCCAACCCTGATATTCTATGATTTCTATGCAAGAATGTCTGCCCTTAATGTCGACTTCCACACGAGCTTCAAAAACAGCTACTGAGCATGGTTAACAACTTCCAGCACTTCCTTTAGTGTGCTGAAATAGCAACTCCTTTTTTGCAATCACTCAAGGCTCTGTTCTGCCACCTTGCCTGGGAATGTTTCCATATCAACTCAGAGTAAGTAGGAACCAGCAACTGTGATTGGAGCAGTAAGTGTTTTTGGATAAATAAGGGGGGGGGGATGGGGATTAGACAAGTATGCTTGTGTTCTGAGTAGTCTAAGATACTCAAAGATACCTTCAGGGTTGTGCTTTTCAATTGTTGGTATTAGTTATAATAATTTTAATAATAGTCATAATAAATAATTCATTTTCAAGAGCATCTGTCTAGATTTTGGAAGAACATCCATGGCAAATATCAAGTTTAAATTTGTCTTGGCTTCCTCAATATTCATAAAAAGAAAAGGAGTACTTGTGGCACCTTAGAGACTAACCAATAAGGTGCCACAAGTACTCCTTTTCTTTTTGCAAATACAGACTAACACTGCTGCTATTCTGAAACCTGTCAATATTCATAGTAACAAATTTGCTTTTCTGCTGTCAGTGGGATTTCACATTGTCATTGTAATTCATCATGATGTCCGTTCAGCAAACAGAGGCTATTTGAATCTTCCATTAGCAAAACAAAACATCTAGATGGGTCCCTTTTTAATTAAGTAAGAAAACTCCTAATTTAAAATATTTTCTCTTTTTACAGCCTGAGAACCAAAAAGGGTGCTGTCATAAATATAAAGGGAAGGGTAAACCCCTTTGAAATCCCTCCTGGCCAGGGGAAAGCTCCTCTCACCTGTAAAGGGTTAAGAAGCTAAAGGTAACCTCGCTGGCACCTGACCAAAATGACCAATGAGGAGACAAGATACTTTCAAAAGCTGGGAGGAGGGAGAGAAACAAAGGGTCTGTGTCTGTCTGTAGTCCTCTTGGCCGGGGACAGAACAGGAATGGAGTCTTAGAACTTTTAGTAAGTAATCTAGCTAGGTATGTGTTAGATTATGATTTATTTAATTGGCTGAGAAAAGAATTGTGCTGAATAGAATAACTATTTCTGTCTGTGTATCTTTTTTGTAACTTAAGGTTTTGCCTAGAGGGGTTCTCTATGTTTTTGAATCTAATTACCCTGTAAGATATCTACCATCCTGATTTTACAGGTGGGATTTCTTTATTTCTATTTACTTCTATTTTTTTATTAAAAGTCTTCTTGTAAAACACTGAATGCTTTTTCATTGTTCTCAGATCCAAGGGTTTGGGTCTGTGGTCACCTATGCAAATTGGTGAGGCTTTTTATCCAACATTTCCCAGGAAAGGGGGGGGGGTGCAAGTGTTGGGAGGATTGTTCATTGTTCTTAAGATCCAAGGGTCTGGGTCTGTAGTCACCTAGGCAAATTGGTGAGGCTTTTTACCAAACCTTGTCCAGGAAGTGGGGTGCAAGGTTTTGGGAAGTATTTTGGGGGGAAGGACGCGTCCAAACAGCTCTTCCCCAGTAACCAGTATTAGTTTGGCGGTGGTAGCGGCCAGTCCAAGGTGTAATATTTTGTACCTTGGGGAAGTTTTGACCTAAGCTGGTAAAGATAAGCTTAGGAGGTTTTTCATGCAGGTCCCCACATCTGTACCCTAGAGTTCAGAGTGGGGGAGGAACCGTGACAGGTGCCAAAAAGCACTAGTTGCACCGCAATCCTGAACCAGCTATTTGAAAAAAAAAAAATAGCCACCCTATCTGCTGTGCATACTTTGTAATACATAGAGATGTGCTATGCACCATAAAATAACTTCATACTGTTTTCTGGGAACACTGCCTATATAGGGCCCCATCTGGTACAGTGGTGAAGTCTGGGGAAGCTGAGGGCATTCAGGAGGTGCTGAGAAGCAGACCATTACCTGCTTAAGAATGAAAGAATGTGGCTAGTTCTGAAGCCATTAGATCTCATCTATTAAACTCTTGTTTCTTCCTCTATATATATGTCTATACTAGAGCTTTTGCTGCTGTTTAAACTTGAGTTAATTGATTGTCAATTAGCTTGAGTTAACTAATATAGTTGTAAATGCATCTTCTTGATACTCCACAAACGTTTGTGGTTTATAATAGGGTAAACAGGAGGCCATTAATCACCATTGTTTTTGCCAGAAGGACCAATTGGTTCAAGATTAGTAATTCTAATCAAATTATATATATTATAAGAGGATCTTTCTCTTGGTCCACAGTAGGAAAAAACCAACAACATGTGAACCACAGTGTCCTTGCCTCTTCAATAGTACTCTTAAAAGTCTGGTCTGTGTCTTGGCCATCTCTCACATAGATTATTGCAAATTCTTCCTCCCTGCATCTCACTGAGAACTTTTTCCACTTGACTTATCAGAACATCTAATTCAGTTCTGAGAGAACACTTCATTCAGTACTCTGGGATCCAAAACACTTAGTTCGACTCCAGATTTCATCACCAAATTGCCTTTATTTGGCTTACAGCAATGCTATGCTGAGTTGATGAGTCTCAGATGCAGGGAGGTGGATTCAGGACACGTCATAGCTCCAAAGATACACAGAAAACCTCTTCCTTTGTGTACATTTACACATAACACTGCCTCAGAAGTTTTTCACTTGGCTTGGTTACTTTTTGCAGGAAACAATCCCTGTGCAGCATGCTCTGTCCATTTGCTGGTCATGTAGATCTTTACATACCATGTTTATTTTGTCCATTGTCCCTAGTATCAGGGTGTTCGTACTTATCTTGGCTGCCTCAGACATTCTGTTTTCAGCCTAATGGTATATTTACATGGCTAATTCTATCCTCCAAGAAAGGAGGCCTCCCTCCATATGTTAATTATTCATATCAGGACAGGTCTCTCCAACAAAAATGCCTGCAATGAATTTTGCCCCCTTGCTATGCATTTTGGAAGTCTCTCCTCTACATTTAGGGCCAAAATGTGCCACATAGCATTTACAACCCCTTCCCTTTAGAATTGTTTAGCCTTCTTCCCCATCTACATTCAGTTGTGGAAGGGGTAAGGCCTTCATCACCTTCTTGTTCCTTTGAGGTGACATGCACCTGCAGATGTTCAAGATGGAGCAGCCTTGAGCACAAGTACTGTTTTTTAATTGGCTCTTGCATGGGTTTGTGTGAAGTTATTGACATAATCTGGGAGAGTATGGATCATTGTTGTAACCAAGGTCCTGTAGTGGCACCAAATCTTGTAAAAAGGGAGTCAAATAGGGTTTCTAAGACAAGGTTATGGTTTGCTGGTTATGATTATGCTGTCTATATGTGTGTATCATTTTTATAGTTAAAGTTATAAATATTGGCTCTATACTGTCTGCATTTCAAATTTATGGTATGCTTCTGGGTGACACCCCAGACAAGTTGGTGTCAGCTCTGCGTAGCCTGCTTGATGGCCCATTAAGGACCATCAGCTATACAACTGACCCATTGAGAGAAGGCAGATATGCCTTGTGATTCAGCAAAGTATGCAGGGACTTGCCCATGTGACTCCAAACTCCATTTTGCTGTAATTTTCCACAGTAAGAACAAAGAGGTGTTCTTACACCTGGAAAAGACTATAAAAGGCTGATGCCTCATCTCCATCTTGTCTTCAATCCTGATTCATACCTCTTGAGGAACTTTGCTACACTGAAGTTTGAAGCAAGGACTGAAAGACCCATCCCAGCTGTGGATGTACTCCAGAGACTTGATTTGAACCTGCAGTCTATTCCATAACTGCTACAAGCCTGAACCAAGAACTTTGCCATTACTGTATGTAATTGATTCAATTTAACCAATTCTAGCTCTGAGCTATATCTTTTTCCTGTTATGAATAATGAATAAAACTTTAGCTTTTAGATTCTAAAGGATTGGCAACAGAGTGATTTGTGAGTAAGATCTGCTTTGTATATTTTCCTGGGTCTGGGGCTTGGTCCTTTGGGATTGAGAGAACCCTTTTTCTTTTACTGGGATATGGGTTTTCATAACCCTTTGTCCCCATAACGAGTGGCACTGGTGGTGATACTGGGAAACTGGAGTGTCTAAGGGAATTGCTTGTGTGACTTGAGGTTAGCCAGTGGGTGAGACCAAAGTCTGCTCTGTTTGGCTGGTTTGGTTTGCCTTAGAGGTGGAAAAACCCCAGACTTGGGCTGCAACTGCCCTGCTTGAAGCAATTTGTCCTGAATTGGCACTGTCAGTTGGGTCCTGCCAGAACCAGCATCGTTACAGCTTGCAAGGGGAAAAGATGAGTGTAACATTCCTCCCTTCTCACCAGTGTAATAGCAATCCACAGCCGGTCTCCAGCTCTTCAAGAAGTTGAAAATACATGTGTGACATGTGACTTTAGGAGCTATGATAGTAAATGCTTCAGCAAGGACTTGGTCCTGAGAGATTCTGGGCATCTGAAACTCCCATTCACTCAGCACCTTCCTGTGTCAGGCCCTTTCAGCATGTGTATGCTGCAGCTAGGTGCAAGCCTTCCAGCCAGAGTAGACAGACTCACATGAGCCGAGCTTGAGTCAGCACATTAGAAATAACGGTGAAGACGTATGGCTCAGGTGGTAGCTTGGGCTGTCAAGGCCACCAGGCCCTCTGGATCTGAGCTCAGATAGCTAGCCCAAGTCTTTGCCAGTGCCACAACATCCACAGTGCCAATAGTATACTAGCTTGAGCTGAGCTATTGCAAGGCTGTCTACCTGGGCTGGGAGGCTTGCTTCCAGCTGCAGTGTACATATATTCTTTTTATCCTAACTAACGGCCCAGGTCTTTGGTTATGATCAAAGAATGCCAGTGCAGCTCAGAAGTCAAAGGGTGCTCAAAAGATGGCTGTTGTGCTTTCCCAGTCCTGAGTTTGTTCTGTGATAGGCCATTCCCACAGTGAAACTTGGAGCAGCCTTTTGTCTGCTCTAATTAACCCTGGCTGCCAATTGACCAAAGGTGATAATCTGGTTCCTTGTGATCAACAGCACATAGGGAAACCTGCACTATGCCTATTTTCTCTAATCGGCACCCACTATACTGGTATCATGTGTGTGGCAAAATGGCTGCAAGGCCAGTTGTTCCCTTTACACTGAGGTGTTCTCCTGTGGTTGGCTACACTGGGTATATAGCCATAGTCCACAAATAGTACAATGTGAAATGGCTGCACCCCAGTGGAAAATCTGGATCAGTATCTGCATGGGAAGATTTTGACACCGAAAATGTTCTTCATGTACAGTTTTCAGTGTGGAAATATATGCTGCATTGAAATCTTTTTGCTCTTACAGCCAAATGTATGTACTTAAAAGTCCACCTTTTCTCACGTACATCTCTGCCCTTGGACTAATCACATGAGTTAAGGTTAGAGGAATAGGTCTGTAGCTGCATGTTGTGTCACTGAAGAGTAAAAGTGAAATAAACAACTGATCATTGAACAGTTTTGATAATAAAAATGCACGTGGAACATTATGACAATTGTATTTGTTACCTGTTAGACAAAGATGACTACTATTAGGTAATCACCTATAGTAATTAGACCAAAACCATATCTTAGCTGAGGTGTTCTGGTCTATCAGGTAATTAATTAATTGGGTAGAATTTTAAAACTCCTAATTATGTGCTGATAGACTGTAACAAGTCATTCTGGCTTATTGAGTACTTACTAATTTAGGCAATTCTGTTTTTTATAATGGGCATAATGTTCTATGCAGTACATGATAGTATTGAAGAGTTTCCTTCAAAACCATTCCAGTTTATTGGGCAATTGTATAATTAGGGTGTTCATGGTACTGTACCACTAATTTTAAAAAAAATAAATACATAAACATATTAGATAGGAATATTAATTTAAAGATTTTTAAAATGAAAATGTTAGCTGTCTTTTACTCATTTTGATACATTTTAAACCTGTAAAATTGTGAACTAATACAAATCTGATATTAAAAATGACATTTCAGATGACGATTATATAGTAATAGCAGCAGATTTTTCTCAATTATAGTGGAAGTATTCTCATTTATTGCTTTCTCTTTCATTATCTCTTAGGAAATTTGCAGTTTGTGGTAGTTTCTTTAAGTTAGATTGAGAGACTTTCTTCTCTGATATTCATTTTGCTCAGAATGCTCGATCAATCTCCCTTGATGTGCCTGAAAAATATGGCTGAAAAAATAATTTCCATGAATTTGGGGAAGGGAGTATTTTACAGAGCCATGCTTCCTCCTTCCACATCTCCTTATCCAACTTCTCAGGCTTTAGCACCTCTCTGTCAGTGCAAATTGATAGGGCCCTTTATGCATACAATTACAGGTAGTTTACAAAATATTACATTTTTCTACAGTTATTAATTTCAAAATGAAAAAAAGAAGAAAAGTGAAAAGAAATCCAGTGTTATCCATATTCCTGTGTTTATTTGAGCATACTGGGGAATGGGTGTATAGGTATTTTGACACTGTGGAAGTTAAGATTTTGTGTGCTTCTCTGGGTATCTTGGCAATACGGAAGGTGGTTGTATGTCCCTATTTTATATTTTATTCCCCTTGCAATCCTATAAGCAGGGCAAAATTTATTTAAAGGGAAATAGATTAAAGCTAAAATAATCCATCTCAAGGGAGCAGGGAATATTTGGGAGCAGTAACATCCTTTGTAGTAGGGTGACCAGGTGTCCGGTTTTCATCTGGAACATCCGGTCAAATAGGAACCCTGGTGGCTCCGGTCAGCACTGCCGACTGGACACTTAAAGGTAGGCAGTACTGAGGTGCTAAGGCAGGCTAGTCTCTACCTGTCCTGGGCACAGCGCTGCGCCCCAGAAGCGGCCAGCATGTCCGGCTCCTAGGCAAGGGGGCCACCGGCCAATCGGGGCTGGGGGGTGGGGTGGGGTAGTGCCTATGGGCGAGAGCAGCTTGTGGGGCACCTCTTGCCCTCCTCCCCCACCGACTAGCGCTGGACCTGCTGGCTGTTACCGGCGCGAGCACAACACTGTGTCAGGACAGGCAGGCAGCCTGCCTTAGCCCCCTCGACTGCACCCCTGACTGGGAGTTCCGCAAGGTAAACCCGCTCCTCTGCCCCAGCCCTCAGCCCCACCCCCAAACCTGGAGCCCCCTCCTGCAGCCCAAACCCCTCATCCTCAACCCCACCCCAGAGCCAGCACCCCCAGCCCAGAGCCCTCACCCCCTTCTGCACTCCAACTCCTTGCCTCAACCCACAGGCCCCTCCCACACTCCGAATCCCTCGCCCTCACTCTTCAGCCTGGAGCTCCCTCCTGCACCCCAAGCCCCTCATCCCTGTCCCCACCCCAGAGCCCACACCCCAGCCCAGAGCCCGTACCCCAAGCCCCTTCCCCAGCCCAGTGAAAGTGAGTGAAGATGGGGGAGTGCAAGCCATGAGGGAGGGGGAATGTAGTGAGTGGGAGTGGGACCTCAGGGAAGGGTCAGGGTAGGGGTGGGGCCTATATGAAGGGGCGGGGCTAGGGTGTTCAGTTTTGTGTGATTAGTATGTTGGAAACCCTACTTTGTAGTTCCGTAGGCCATGAACCAAATCAGTGTGGGAGTGTGTGATATGCTAACCTTGAAAAAACATCAAGAAAAATACACTTGTTCGATTATTAAGACAATCTAGAACAAAGATGCTGGAGTGGTTTATTAAATAGTGGCTCCTGTCTCAGGATTTCTAGCTCCTAAGAAATGTGGCCTGGCAGCTTATTGTGAAATTGAAATAATATACATTTTCAAAGCAGTGTGTGGGGAGGGGAGTTATTAGTCTGTTCTGTTCAAGTTCTTACGTCAAGTTTTTATGTCACTTCTGTCCCTCTCCCTCCAAAGAAAGGATTTAGGTTAGCAGTCCTTTGGCCATTCCCTGGGACTATGCCAGCAGGTCAGACCAATCCAGCACCTGAGCTTTCTCAAGAGACAATGACAGGGTTAACCAGTGACCAGCTTGCTTTCACAAAGCACAATACATTTATTTTAGGACAAAAAGCATTACAAAGGGGAAAAAACATATGATAACACAATAAATAGTATACATGCATATAATATCTAAAGGGAAGTATATCCCAGGACAGGAAATGTTCCTGACTGTGGAAGATCCTTACAGTGATTGATTCCAGAAGACTAAGTAATCCTGATGGTATGTGGAGGGGAATCTTACCTCAGACTCTTGAGCAGAGATCTCCTCTCTTAAATGCAGTGGTATATTTATGAATCCTCTGTGGTTCCTGATGTTCATCTCTGGACTATTGTTGGTTTATTAACACAATTTTGTCTGTATTCTGTCAATAAAGAGCCATATACTGGACTTTGAACATATGTAATCAAGAACAGGATTTATGATTATCTCATAGGAAGAATTATAATTTTGTTAAAATACCATACAAAGGTTATTAAGTGGCTTGTGCAATGGAGAAAAGCAAAGGAAAAGCTGAAATTCCATTCTTGATATGCCAGGAAGTAGCAACTCATTTCATTCTTTAAGATCATGCTATTTTCAGGGACATCCAGTCAAAATGGTACTGAATTTGAGACTTCATGCTGGAGCACTTAATAGTGATTTAAAAGGCATAAAATCATGATAATGCACAAAGCACATGAAGAGTCTATGTGTTTGTGCTTGGGATGTTAGAAATAAATTACTGGAACAGATGGATTGCAGTAGCTTGGCAACAGTGGAAGCGAAAATTATCGCTCTCTTTCTGAACTGAGGTTGAATTCTAGGCTCCCTCCCACACTTTCCAATTTAAAAAAATTAATAGTTAGTAAATCAAATTAGATGAAGTTTACCCCAGAGCTAGCTCAATGTAACATGGCATTGAAACATTTTGTGCTCCTTTAGCTGAGAACTTTAATTAAATTAGGCCTTCTAATAAAACTGGTTGGTGAAATTTTATAAAACCATATTCCATCAGAGTATGCAGTTCAGTCAAAATTGTAACAGTTTGTGAAATTGTGTCAATTTCAGTGGAATTTTGTTTCGGAAGAAAAGCAAAAAATTTTGAAATGGAATGTTTTGACAATTTTGGAAAAAATCTTTTGATTTTGTGTTTGGAAATTATTTCTTTAAATTTTTTAAATGTTGTGTACTACAATACAATTTTTTTTAAACTCAAAATCAAAACAATTTTTTTTTTAAATTTACTGGGAACAAATTTATTAACAGAATTTTCCTTCATGACATTTTGAAGTTTTCAAGTTTTGTCCAGTTTTAAAGCTAAACCAAATTTTCAAATGTCAAAATCCTTAATGAAATGGAATTTTTAAACATCTCTATTTTCTAGTCTGAAAAGTTCTGTGGTTTTCTTGTTGACTATTCCTGTTAGCTAACTAAACAGGAAGCACAGAGATTTTAACTGCAGCAACTAGACAGTAGGCAAAACATTCCCTAAATGCTCTGTGTGACTTTCACCAAAATCTTCCCACTGATATTAAGATCTGAGACTACAGGAACAGTAAGACAATGGAACAAATTGCCAAGAGAGCTTTTGTTTTTTTATCAGTTTTTATAAACAAAGCTGGACTAGACAGATAGCTACTAGACCTATTTAAGAAAAACTAATTAGAACCTGCTGTGATGCAGGAGGCTGAGCTAAATGACCTATTAAAGGTCTGTTTGTCTATGCTATCTATATTCCAGTCTAATATAAAATCTACATTAAAAGAATGTTAAGGTTGCATAGTGAAGTACTCAAAAGTTAGGAAATTATAAAGTTAAGTTTGCTTGTGCAACCGTAACTGTGTCCTCTTTTTCCTGTGCATTAAGAGCCAATGTTTTGCATAATCACATACTGTTCCTCAAATACTACAATATATCACAATTATATCATTTTATACTGCATTAAGCACACATGTGCAGATTTACAAATGTGATTAACTTTACACAATATGCAAAGGCTCATTGAAGTTAATAGGGATTCTTACAGCATGTAAAGCTAAGCATGCGTGTAAGTCTTTGCTGAATTGTGTCTAAAGAAAAAAATGACACACATTCTGTAATGCAGTGGAATACAAAAATAAATTCTAGATATTAAACCTATGAAATAATTGCATGTTAACATTAGGAAAAATGTTTTTATATTATGTATAAAGTTCTACAAAAATATATCTAAGGTAGTATAAAAGCACATCATTCAAATATAAAAAGAAATCTATACCCATTCCAAAACCCATCCAACACCCCTTCCCCCAAAACCCCTTCAATGGCATGCATGCTATATGTAAAGAAAAGTCTTGGCTCTAATGCACTGTAGACTCAAAGATCATCCTGCCACTTTATACTTCTACACCATCGGAATACAGCTTTACATTGTACCTACTGTAACTGAATTGCCTTTGTTTCCTCCTAATCATATTCCCTGGGTATATTTGACTCAGCCAAATGGGCCCTCCACCTACAGGTGGATAATCAAGCAGTGCCAGTGTAACCCATTTGTCTAAAAGGGAGAGATCTCTTTAAGAGGTCCATAGAGAAGGTGTGGGATAGGAATGAGTTGTGTCTGGGTCACTGTTGCAAAGCAGATGCACAATTAGCACTCGACACACAGAAGATTCTGGAGTTGGGTGTGATAGTTTTGGACATGCTCAAAAGGCTCTCTGTAGGTTGACTCAGACTCCATTGAGGACAAGTAGTCAGGGCAGGTGCTTTATAAAAGACCATGTGACCTGTGTTGGTTGGAAGATGCTGAATCATAGGAGCAGAAAACAGACTGTTTTTCTTTAACTCTGAAGCATTTTGCAGCAGGTTAGCGATATTGTTAATCCTCTAACAGGGAAGCCCTGGCAGTGTTAATTACAGAAAGCGGAAACTGGGATGGAAAACTATTTTCTTTTTACTTTAATTTTGTGCTTTGAATGTTATTTGTTTTACCCTAGCTGTTTTAGTTAAATAGTCTCAACCAGTATGATTTACCAACTCTTCTCTTATTTAAATAAGATGATGAGGGAAGTCATTTATATTTTCTATTCTCAATTTTACATTTTTTTATGTGCTTAAACTGAGTGCTTGGTTAATTAGTTAGCTAACTGAGTGATTTCAACAAAGTGGGAGGTAGAGTCTGAATGAATTCCAGCTGAAGATTTCTACAACCAAGTGGAGGGAAGATGATGTTGCAGTGCTTTTGACTCAGCAAACCGAATAGATTTTGGTCATCAAAGACTGTAACTGAAACTCAGGTGAAGTCCATCTAAGCTTTTGGGAACTCTGAGTTTTTTCTCACTGTGTCTCTATGGGGACTGACCTGTTTAGATATAATTTGTTTTATTTATTTATGTTTTTGAATAACTGTGAGGATAATGTATGTGGATTATAAAGTAGCTGTGTTATGCTGTAGAAAGTAAGTTATTATGTTTCTTTATCATAATATTTTATAAAGTTGGTATGTAAAATATGAAATTAATTCTTGTTCTTTTTTATCTTGGTTGTGGGGAGGTTGACCCTAAGCAATCCTTGCTGAAAATCCTCAGTGATTGAATTCTGGGTCTCCATGTGCTTTTCTATGGGACTTGGTTTTAGGCAATAGAAGGGCAGTGAAGTAAACTCTAGCCCACCCAAGGGTTACTCAGGCCCCAGTAGTGCAGCTGATCAGGGACAACCAGTGGCTGCAGAAGCAAGCGAGGAAGCTCAGCGCTGGGAATATCATGCTATGAACACAGCCTGCAGTGCCTTGCCCTGGACAGGGGCCTGCAATACCCTTGCCTGAACCCTAACCCTAACCAATGCCACTTTTTATTTCTGATGCATCCTAAAACCTATGCTTCTGAACAGTGCAAGGTAAGCTTGACAATTAGCCTGCTGACTGGAGACACAGTAGACTGGGCCTCCCTGCTGCTGGAAGGCCATAGCCCAGTGCTGTTGAACTGGGATACCTTTATCCAGTGAATATTAACCATCTTCAGTGATCCACACAAAGCTTGAATGGCCGAGGCCACCCTAAGGAGACTCATATAATAATACAGACCATGCAATCATAGACCCCAGCCCCTTCTTTGTCATCTGTGAGTACCACCCTCCTCTCCTGATTTTATTCACAACTACCCATATCCGCCCCCAACTCATAACCCTAGGACTTAATACAACACATCCACCATCACATGCAAGAGGAAGTGAAGGGACACCTTGAGAAGGGAAAGGAGGACTACAAAAAGCATACAGACAAATATAGACAACAAGGTCCTACCTACTCCATAGGACAAAAGATAGGGCTTTCCAGAGAACAATCTGCATGTACAGACTCTCCCAGAAACTAGACTTTCTTGGCCCATCCTGGATGTGGCAACAAATCAAGCCGAAATGATGAAAGACAAAGTCTTAGGAATCCTTAAATAAAGGTGTCACTCTGTCCGCCACCTGCTGGGAATAGCACACTAGTCTGGAATGTGGGTTGCTGCTCCTTGTTAAATTGTTGAAGGCATCAGATTACTAGGCCTTTGGCAATGTAAAATATACCTCTGCAAAATGAATACAACAATGGGTGTAAATGCAGTCAATGATGTGTGTCTGCAAGATGAAATGTAGTGCAGAATTCATCCCCAAATATCTAGTATTGAAAAATAAATGCCTGTTTAATCAGCAATTTTCCTGTCTTGTGTTCTCTCTCAGTGATTCACGTGCCATTTAATCCTTGAAGCACATGAATAAACAAATATTTGTGGGGAATCTCTCCCAAGGTCACAGTTACTAATATGTCTCTTTCCTTAAAGCACATACATACAAAGAAATATTTGGCTAAATTTGTTAGTAAGTCCCCGTATTTGTTAATAGTTACAAACTGTATGGAAAATTCTGCTTTATCTTAGCACTTTTATAGTCCTTTTTATCTTCACAGTGCTTAACCACTATTAAATAATTATCATAATTGCCCTGTCATAGAGGTAAATGAATATTACCATAATTTTACATGAATTGCATGGAAGCTTGTGCCCTAAGTCATTGAAGGAATCAGTGTCAGAGACTGGATTAGGATTTCTTCCACCTTTCATTTTACTTCACGTCCACTGCCTGTAAATCTAATTCCTGCTCCTCCACTCTCTTGAACCATGAACTTTTCATTTTTTGACTTGTACAACTTCTTAATATCACAGGACACATTGGTGCCCCAGTGGAAGGCAGAGATGATGGAGAAAAGATAGTTTGTTACACCACAGCTAGATCATGCGTTTAGCAAGTGGTAACTGGTATTGGTAGCATCCCTAATTTAATTTCCTTATAAAAGACACTGTAGACTGACTTGTTAAGCAAAGAAAAAATCTATACATTTAAAAGCATCTCTATAGTAGAAATAAGTAACTAAAAGAAGGTTAATTTATTTTTATGTTGAATAGCATTAGTCACAATTCATAATATCAGGTAATATTGCAATGCCATCTGAGGAGTCAGGAAACATAAGAATCAAAGAGATGGTTATTTTCTTTTGGGGACAGAAATGTGTAGACACAGAATGAATAACTTATTACTCTGTTTATTTAGAATATGTACATGCAAGCAGGTGACATCAAACTTTTCCAGCATACTGCATTTGTGAGAAAGAGAGAGAGAGCTGTAGTCATCACAAAATGCTCTCTGGTGGAGGAAAGTGACCATGGATAGGAAAAGGAGACCAGGCATTCAAATCTCTCTGCTGAGTGCATCTCTATGTGGTTCATTTATTATTCAGCAAGTTTTCATACCCATACCGCAGAAGGCAGTCAGATATCATTTCTGCTGTTGTACAAATATCTGAGAAACTGAACAAGGTCACATCAGGCACAGTCCAGAACAGAACTCAGGCCTCTAATATGAGAGATCCAAGGACTCATTTACACAGGGGCAGTTTAATCGCAGCTTTTAGCTGCACATAATGTAATGCACAATATGCAAGCCATGCTAATAGCATGCACTGGGATGTCTGGTGTCATCTTTTAATTCACATTGAGTGTACACATGACAATGGCTTTCTGCATATTAAGCATAAAGCGTTCTTGGAGGGTATCCCATGATACTTTGCATTGCCACTGAGTAGTACGTATCCTGGAATTTTTCTCACTGTGAATTGTGGGATGCATAGCGGAATACAGGGGGTTCACATTTTTAAGAAATCCCATGTTTCTACTGTCTCTGCCCCATGCTTCCTTTCTGGGTGGCTAGTACCATTTCAAATTGCTATCAATCAGAATAGGCCCAACAATACTGTGCACTGTTATGCTGCCAACCTCAAAGACAAAGTGGCTTCTTGGTCTTCATTTCAGTATTAGAGCCAGATGGATTTGACTTTGGACTTCACCCACTGTACTGACAAGCAGATGATGTGGCAGTAGGAGCAGCTCCTCCAGCAACAGAAGGAAATTCAGTGGCAGAGGAAACAGGATGAAAACAAGGAGAACATTGAGCAATTGATACAAGAGGAGTGGTTCCTGGACCAACTTCACACCATGCAGCAAACCTGCATGAATCGTTGAGACAGGATCATTCTGCAGACCTGATGACCTGGATGACTAGCAGCAGTGAGAGAATTTCAGGATGGGGGAAAAAAACCTTTTCTGAGACATATGCCAAAGTAATCCCGGAGCTACAGAGACAGTGTACCAAAACTTATGGAGAAGTGGGTCAGAATTGCCATCTGAATACTGGCCATCCCCAAAGGCTACCAGTCCATAGCTGACCAGTTCAGCTTGGGGAAATTGACTATTGGGATTACTGTTAGGCAGGTATCTGATCCCATGAAAAAAAATATTGTTGCACTGGGTTATAAAGCTTGGGGATGTTCAGGAAATTACTGATGACTTTGCATGCATGGGGTTCTCAAACTGTACTGGGGCAATTGATAGGACACATGCCCATTATTTGCTTCCCCGTCCCTCCCACAGGGCACAGAATTTCTCAACAGAAAGACATATTTCTCTATGCTGCTGTAAGGGCTCTGTGATGGATGGTGTTCACTGGTGGTGTTGAATAGTGGTTAGGGGATAAGTGCCCTGGTTGTCATGTCTCTGTTCTGTTCCCTGAACCACCTTCATTCTTGATATCAACCTGTCTTTTATTGGGGGTTGAATCAACCCTCCAGTCAGGTTACCACTCGGTCCTGTCTCTCCCCCTTGTGACAGGGTCCCTAGGAAAATATGAGGATCAGCTTTGACCCCCATGAGTGTCTGATCCCACCCAGGGTTTCAAAAGTTTGTTTCCTTTCCTTCCTTGCCTCTGGGGGTTGGGGGGGTGATCTAGATGGTGTGGGCTTTGGGGGCCTTCTTAATGAGAGGAGGGTGATTTGGTAGGAGAGCCCCAGTCCTCCCACACCACTGGCTGGGGTTCAGGGCCCTATAAGGGTTACCAAGTGTCCAGGACCCAGGAGTTCATTAAGGCTGCCTCCCTGGGCTGTTTCCTACTATCCGCTCTCTTGTCAAAGTCTTGCAGTCTGTTGTGAAGTAGTATGAGAAAAGGTACCAATTGAATTTTCAGTCCCTCTGGGCTCAGTAGGCAGGCTCTTCCTTTCCTGTAGCACTTTGTTTGGGATCTTTTAGGGCAGATCCTCCTCCCTGCCTTGTCAGCCCCTGTAGCGAGGCGGTGTGCTTTCCTGCCACCCCAGAGAGGGACAAGCCCCAGCCAAACCCCTCTACAGCCCCCTGCTGAGCTGTCTGGCTCCCATTTAAACTCCATGTCCAGGTTGAGTATGGTCTGCAGGTGCGGCTTGGAGTGGTCACATGTGCCAAGAGTTGCTCCTAACCCCTTCAGTTTTTGTGTGGGGTTGAAAACATAATCACAGGCAGGTTTACAGATATAAGTGCAGGGTGATCTGGAAAGGTCCGTAATGCTACGAAATTTCCAAACTCAGCTCTATTTGCCTCAATGGAGAAAGGACTGTTTGCTATGGATATTAATGTGATGGAGATTGCTCTGGTTATTTTGGGAGCCATAGCTTATTCTCTGCTACCCTGGTTAACCAAGCCATTCACTGGCCTCTTAGACAGAAGGAAGAAACTGCATGATAGTAGCAGAGTGTGTATTTGGCTGGTTGTTTGTTAGAAAGGAAGGTGGCACTGTTTGTGGAATAGGTGGGAAGCAGCAAGAAAAGAAAAATGTTCCAACTATTATAGCAGCATGTTTTATTTTATTCAATATTTGTGAGAACAAGGGAGAAAGCTGTTGCAATGGCTAGGTGACTGTGGTGAAGAGACTTTGTCAGCAGTTTGAACAGCCAGCAAGGAATCTAATAGAAAACTGAAAGAACTGGGGCAATATTGTCATGAATGCCTATTACACTTATTTTGAATTTTGGGCCTTAAAAGTGCAGCTGTATATCCAGCTATAAGCCTGTGGATGTGCTGAGTGCGATGGATTGTTTATTGGTGGTGGAAGTGGTATGATGTGCAAACCTTATTTTACCTTGTGTCTTTGCCTAAATATTATTGTAAAAATTTTGTTTACACTGTCCAAATACACTGCCTTACAGAAGTACCATCTCAAATCCATATGCTTAGCTAAACTGTCTGTTACCACTAGTCTAGGATGTAGACATCACTTCCTTCCCAGAACCTGAAATAGTACTCAGACTTCTTGTCTGTGGAAAAAAATTAAACATTTCTTTTTTTCATTTCATTGAAGAATATCTCTGACTTTGCAAATGTTCAGATGAAATTATTTGAAATGAGGTTTGTTTTTTATTAAAAAGTAAATGGAATAAAAATGAACCTTTTATATTTTTATTTATCTATCTGTATCCTCTCCACCACCCAACCCCCCGCCCCCGCCAAACAAACAAAACCAAAGATTGTTTCAGTTCCATACGGTTACAATCAAAACAAAAACTTTGGTTAAAATCATTTTTGTGAACAATCAGAAAATGTTGAGTGATGTAAAAATGTTCATATTATTTGTTACAAGGAGAGAAAACAAACAAACAACTAACTGAAACCAACCCAATAAAAATACTTTTTGACTAGTCCTCAGCAGAACCCAAGATTCCTAACCTCAACATTTTGCTGCTGTTTACCAAATAGTTCTGTAACCCATTGTCTAACTATGTGCAGTTTCCCCTTCTAATAATAGCTACTACACAAATGAAACAGCATGTATTCCTGTTGCCTTGGTAGTAATGGTGAGATCTGAATGGTCTGGGCTTCAAATTCTGCTGATGACCTCTGTAGAATGTATTCTTATGGTTTGTATAATGATAGCCACATCTGCCTTAGTCATACTCTGTCAAGGGACAGACTTTTCTTTATACGACCTTGTTTCACTAGGATGGGCAGCTTTAACAGGCAGCAGGTTTAAAACAAACAAAAGGAAGTATTTTTTCACACAACGCACATTCAATCTGTGAAACTCCTTGCTAGATGATTTTGTGAAGGCCAAGACCATAACAGGGTTCAAAAAAGAACTAGATAAATGCATGGAGGATAGGTTCATCAATGGCTATTAGCCAGGATGGGCAGGGATGGTGTCCCTAGCCTGTGTTTGCCAGAACCTGGGAATGAGCGACAGGGCATGGATCACTTGATGATTACCTGTTCTGTTCATTCGCTCTGGGGTATGTGATATTGGCCACTGTCAGAAGACAGAATACTGGGCTAGATGGACATTTGGTCTGACCCAGTATGGCGATTCTTATGTTTTTAAGACGTAAACGGATTACAGGAATGGCTTGTGAATCCCTCCTTCACTTCTTGTGAGCATGTCTGTCCTTTTTGTTTCCTCCTTTTGCTGTCCCAACAACCACTTATTCTTCTGTGTGGTGGCTCTTCCATCTGTCCAGTTTACTTCAGCTGTCAGATGTGGATTATATAAATTCTCTGGTGGCTAAACCTCTCAAGTGCTCCCACTTTTATTGCAAAGCTTTGCCAATGTGGATAGCTAGTGTTGGCAAACTCAAGATTGTATTTATGTAGTCAGACTTTCCAAAAATGATTAGGGGTCTGGAACACATGACTTATGAGGAGAGGCTGAGGGAACCGGGATTGTTTAGTCTGCAGAAGAGAAGAATGAGGGGGGATTTGATAGCTGCTTTCAACTTCCTGAGAGGTGGTTCCAAAGAGGATGGTTCTAGACTATTCTCAGTGGTAGAAGAAGACAGGACAAGGAGTAATGGTCTCAAGTTGCAGTGAGGGAGGTTTAGGTTGGATATTAGGAAAAACTTTTTCACTAGGAGGGTGGTGAAACACTGGAATGCATTACCTAGGGAGGTGGTAGAATCTCCTTCCTTAGAAGTTTTTAAGGTCAAGCTTGACAAAGCCCTGGCTGGGATGATTTAATTGGGGATTGGTCCTGCTTTGAGCAGGGGGTTGGACTAGATGACCTCCTGAGGTCCCTTCCAACCCTGATATTCTCGGATTCTATGAAACACTGTTCCAATACCACTAAGACAGGGGGTTCCCAAACTTGGTTTGCGGCTTGTTCAAAGTAAGTCCCTGGCAGGCCACTAGATGCTTCGTTTACCTGAGTGTCCGCAGGTACGGCCGCGCTCAGCTCCCATTGGCCGCAGGTCACTGTTCGTGGCCAATGGGCTCTGCAGGAAGCTGCGTGGGCCGGGCCACCACTTCCCACAGGTCGCATGGGCCAGGAACAGCGAACCACAGCCACTGGGAGCTGCGAGCGTCCGTACCTGTGGATGTTCAGGTAAACAAAGCGTCTCATGGCCCGCCAGGGGCTTACCGTGAACAAGTCATGAACCAAGTTTGGGGATCCCTTCACTAGAGTATATCTGAGTTCCCTGACATCTGGAGAAATCTATGGCAAGAAGAATTAAGGACAACAAGATGGGATTTTAAAAGTATATTAGGAAAAGAAAGAATCATAACAATGGTACTGGTCCATTAGTAGATGGAAATAATATTTGCAATAATGCAGAAAAGAAAGAAGTGCTTAATGAATATGTATCTGCTTTTTTCGCAGGTAACAAGCTGTCAAGGTTCCTTCCCCACTCTGAACTCTAGGGTACAGATGTGGGGACCTGCATGACAAACCCCCTAAGCTTATTTTCAGCAGCTTTGGTTAAAACTTTCCCAAGGTACAAAGTATTTTACCTTTTGTCCCTGGACTTTATTGCTGCCACCACCAAGCATCTAACAAAATATAACCGGGAAAGAGCCCGCTTGGAAACGTCTTTCCCCCCAAATCCCCCCCAAGCCCTACACCCTCTTTCCTGGAGAATGCTTGATAAAAATCCTCACCAATTTGCATAGGTGAACACAGACCCAAACCCTTGGATCTTAAGAACAAGGAAAAAGTAATCAGGTTCTTAAAAGAATAATTGAAAAAAAAAAGTAAAAGAATTACCTCTGTAAAATCAGGATGGTAAATACCTTAGAGGGTAATCCGATTCAAAACAAAGAGAATGTTGGATCATATTAAAGAAGTTCTGTATGAAAATGACAAATGAGTTTGATTCCCCATAGTTTAAATTCCAGGGTATTACTAATTAAGATGTCTCTTGGTTTTTGGTACTGTTTCTCTCCCTTTGTGTGTGAAACTTGCAAGGTGCTAACTGTGTTAGTACATTCTAAGACAGAGTCTGTTCTCAAAGCAATTCTTTGTAACAACAACTACTCACAGAGAGAGAGAGAGAGAGAGAGACTCAAAGCAATACTCTGTAACAACAGAAACAGCACCCAGAGACTCCCCGCCCTTTTGTTATATTCATCTCACTTTGTTAACAATTGTGATTAAAATAGAGATAGATGTATGTGGATGGATGCTTGGTGTGGATAATAATTGAATGATCAGGGAGGTGTCAGCCTAAGAATCCAGGGTCCATCGGCTGAAGAAGGTATCAAGTGGAAATAACCAGAGGACCCCCGGAGGGCAGACTGGAATCCACCCAACCGCCTCAAGGATGGGAGAACCAAAGAACAAGAGAACATCTGGCAGCACAGAGCTATCAGGAATGTGCCATCTGCTGATTGATTCAGCAACAGCATGATGAATCAATTCCCATAGACTGGCATAGGAAGAAATTCCTATAAAAATGGACTCTAGAAAGTGAGCACTTTGGGGTCTGATTCTGCAAATCAACTTCCAGGAGCATCAGATGAGCATCTGACAAGGCCCTGCTCCCTCCTCATGTCCAGGCCACCTGGTCAGTGGCTTGGCATGAGCAACTCTAAGGCTGGTAACTATGATAACAACCTTGCAGAACCTCTGTGTGTGTGTGTTTATGCATGAATGTGTGAATCAATATGAAATTGAATGGAATGTTATAGCTATAACTAACTGCTTACTATGATTCTTTCTTAATATGATTCACAATACATGTGGCATTTTGCCTTTTCCCCTTTAATAAGATCCTGCTGGTTTTTATTTTATTGGTATAACAAGAATCCCTCTAGGCAAAACCTTAAGTTACAAAAAGGCAAAAACATTCCATTCAGCACAACTTATTTTATCAGCCATTTAAACAAAACCAAATCTAATACATATCTAACTAGATTGCTTATTAACCCATTACAGGAGTTCTGACCTGTATTCCTGCTCTGGTCCTGGCAAAAGCAACACACAGACAGAGAAAACCCTTTGTTCCCCTCCTCCAGCTTTGAAAGCATCTTGTCTCCTCATTGGTCGTTTTGGTCAGGTGCCAGCGAGGTTATCTTTAGCTTCTTCACCCTTTACAGGTGAAAGGGATTTTTTCTTCTGGCCAGGAGGGATTTAAAGGTGGTTAGTCTTCCCTTTATATTTATGATACAAGCAGATTTCATGAAACATATAGGTTGGTAGGTAAGTTGTTTCTTAGTTTATAAATGTCAGGATACCTCGCCTTAACCCTTTGTTCAGCTGAGGGGACAGCAGAAATTCCCACTGCTGACTGAGCCATTCCTTGCCACTGGTTACTCATTTGTTAGTGTACCTGTAGTTTCTTTGGGATGCTAGAGCTGTGCCTTGAGGGCAATAAACCTGGCCAACTGCCTTTGTCACTGAACCGTACCAGTGGTCTTTCTTTATGAGTAACATTGAGGTCTGCTGAATTAGCAGGCTGTGTTATATGCTAGTGCTGATAACACTGGAGCTCCACAAACAGAACCACTGAGCAGCTGTAAAAAAAACTCAACAGCCTCGACAACATTCTTCAGGATCATACTTAACAATATCTGTATTTGGGAAAATAGATGATGTAGTCACATCCCATGATGATGACACTCTCCATTTGTAAGGGGGTGTACAAACACCTCACTGGGTTAAGGAATTGTTCTGGGCCTGGCAGTCCCACCCCACCACATGTGCAAAGCTTTCACAGGCTCAAGGAGAAGCTTAGAAATGGAAGCAGAGTAGCTCATTGGAAAGCAGACAATGGAGATGAGCTCCTTGGAAGGAATGCCACAGAAGCTTTTGCTGCCTGAGGCTTGGCTATAGTGGTCTGGCCAAGGTTACAAAGGAGAGGCCTGTGACTCTCTGAATGTAGATACTGTATCTTTGTATTTTAGTTAATTACTTTACCCTATGAGAAGAGAGAGTACTGATATGAAGTGGTATAGGGAGGCAGAAGGATAGCACCCCAGGGTTCAGGACTTAGCTGACTATGGTTGGGCCCTGAATCAAAGCCCAATGGGGAGGGTAGGCCTTGGGTCCCCTACAAAACCCTAATCCCTAAAGAGGGACAATGATGGAAGTCTGTCTCTTGGTGAGGAAGTTAGTTATGAGAAAACCCTTTAGGTACAATGGTTCAGACGACAAAACCCTAACTCCAGGGAAAAGCCCTGAATCTCTTGCCAAAGTCTGAAGGCTTCTCCATTATTGGACTCTCTCTATATACCTCAAAAGGAGTGGATTGAAAATATGACCTGTATGGAGGGCTAAGTCACTGAAAGGACAGACCACCACAGGGTGGAGCTGTAGCAAGAGGGGATGCCTGGGAGGAAGACAACCAGCCACATAAAAGTCTGACCATTGCATGGTACTGGTGATGAGTATCCACCATCACACAATTCCACTAATATCTCAGGAAGATGTTAAAGAGAAACTAGTAAAGTTAGATATTTTTTAAACCATGGGTACAAATGACTTATATCCAAGACTTTAAAAAGAGCTGGCTGAGGAGCATGCTTGACAATTATTGTTAATTTTCAATAAGTGTTGGAGCACTGCAGTTCCAGAAGACTGGAAGAAAGCTAATGTGCCAATTTTTTTTTAAAAAGGGAAAAAAGTTATCATAGCCCATAAGTCTGTCATCGATCCCAGAAGCAAGAATGCAGCAGCTGATACGCTTAATAAAGGAGGGTAACATAATTAATGTCAATCAATATGGGTATATGAAAAATACAAACTAACCTGATATCTTTTTTGATGAGATTAGAAGCTTGGTTGATAAAGATAATAGTGGTGATGTAATATGCTTATGTAAAAGACATAAAATAACATGACACATTAAAATGTATTAAAAGCTGGCTATATGATAGGTCTCAAAATGAGGGCTGTCAAATGATTTAAAAACACAATCACAAGATTGAGTAAATAGTTGTGATTAATCATGTCGGTAAACAATAATAAAATACCAATTAAAATTTATTATAAATATTTGTGGATGTTTTGCTACATTTTCAAATATATGTATTCCTGTTACAACACAGAATATAAAGTGTACAGTGCTCACTTTATATTATAATTTGTATTACAAATATTTGAACTGTAAAAAAGATAAACAAAATAAATAATATTTTTCAATAAACCTCATAAGAGATTATACTACAGTACTTGTAATGGTGAAAGTGTAATTTATAGATGTAGATTTTTTTTTTACATAAATGCACTCAAAAATAAAACAATGTAAACTTTAGCACCTGCAAGTCAAAGCTTGAAGGGGCATATTAATGTTTAGCATATCTGGCATGTAAATACCGTGCAATGATGGCTACAACAATGCCATCTGAATGCCTGTTCTCACTTTCAGTTGACATTGTAAATAAGAAGCAGGCAGCATTATCTCCTGTAAATGTAAACAAACTTGTGTGTCTGAACAAGAAGTAGGACTGAGTGGACTTATATAAGGTAAATTGAAAGATACTATTTCTTTATTTTTTTTATATTTTTAATAAAAATAATATAAAATGAAAACTGTATACTTTGTATTTTGTGTTGTAATTGAAATAAATATTTTAAAATGTAGAAAAACATCCAAAAATAATTTTAAATGCTCTATTATTGTTTAACCATGTGACTAACAGTGGGATTAATTAGAATTTTTTTTAATATAGTTAATTTATTTTTCACTGATCACATGCATTCACTCCAATTAATTGACAGCCCTACTCAAAAATATAATCGTAAACAAATCATCATTGAAACGTGAGTGTTTCTAGTCGGATCACAGAGATTGGTTCTTGGACCCATGCTATGTAACATTTTTATTATGGCCTGGCTGAGAGCACAGCCTCCTCTCCCCATAAGGCCAGCAGATCCAGAACAGAACTCAGCTGTGCTCCAAGGAGAGAGTTTGCTGTGTGGAGCTGCCATGGTCAAATAGGAAAATGCGATGTGAGCTCTCCACGATGAGCAAATAAGTGGTGGAATTTCAAAAATTCTTTGGCCTTCAAAGGGGGAAGGGTGGATGTCTGTGTACCTGAGTGCAGGGCAGCAGAGTTCAGACTGCTGACCATAGAAATCAGGATGGGCATTGTAGGACACCTTCTGGAGGCCACACAAATCAGACGTCAAGAATTATAACATTCAAAAACCAGTCGGAGAACACTTCAATCTCTTTGGTTACTCGATTACAGACCTAAAAGTGGCAATTCAACAAAAAACTTCAAAAACAGACTCCAACAAGAGACTGCTGAATTGGAATTAATTTGCAAACTGGATACAATTAACTTAGGCTTGAATAAAGACTGGGAGTGGATGTGTCATTACACAAAGTAAAACTATTTCCCCATGTTTATTTCCCCCACACACACACACACACAGTTCCTCACATGTTCTTGTCAACTGCTGGAAATGGCCCACCTTGATCATCACTACAAAAGGTCCCCCCCGCCCCCCTGCTGGTAATAGCTCACCTTACCTGATCACTCTCATTACAGTCTGTATGGTAACAGCCATTGTTTCTTGTTCTCTGTGTATATAAAATCTCCCCACTGTATTTTTCACTACATGCATCTGATGAAGAGAGCTGTTGCTCATGAAAGCTTATGCTCAAATAAATTAGTTAGTCTCTAAGGTGCCACAAGTACTCCTTTTCTTTTTGCGGATACAGGCTAACACGGCTGCTACTCTGAAAAATAACCAACCGCTACACTTTTTGTTTAGTATACCTTTGCCGCAAAAATCTCTATGCCTCTCGTCAAGGTCGTTTTATTTTGTCAGCAGAGCAGAAGAATTTTGTCAGCAGAAGGTGCATTGTAGTGTGTACACTTCCATTTTTTTTGTCGACAAAACCTGACTTTATTGACAAAACTTACAACTAAGGGCTTTAACTCTTTGCCCAGGCTTATTTCAGCCTGATCCTATCTGCTCCTTGAAAGAATACCAGCTACTTAGGCATGGTGTCTTTTCTAAAACAAACTCTCTTCAGTTCACTAACCAGTGCAAATTATATAAACACCCACATACAGACTACATTCTGAAGGAAATTATACTTCTGGAAGATTATTCAAATTTTGAATTCTGCTGTGGTAATTTTTTGTCTTTACCATATTAATCTGAAGAGAGTTTTCTGCTTTGCATTGACAGTTCTCTTGAGCATAAAGTGGAGGTTCTAATCTCAGTCTTAATATCTGCAATAAAATTTTGTTTTGTAATCCTTCAACAAAACACTCAGAAAGTCTCCTTTGCACTTCCTAACGTAACAGCTCCTATTTGAGAAATAAATACCGCACAGATGGTGAAACAGTTGAAAAAGAAATCTGTGGACTTTCTTATATATACACATATGTAAAAAGTAGTGAGTTGTTCCAAGAAGATTTTATTATATTTTTAAATTCAGGATATAATTATACAGAGACTCTGATAAGCCACAGAAACCACTAATTTACAGGTTGGGACAATTGGAGTTTCCCACCATTCCAGTGGGACAGAGCTGTACATTGACAGTGCTGATAATACTAACAATGCCATTACACATGGAGAACAGGTCACAACAGGGAGCCATAGTGTCTTCTATTTAAGCAAATTCAGGAAATCTTAGCTTTTTAGAAGGTATTGTACTTCTACAGCTTGTACAGAATTGGAAATGTGTGCTTTGTCACCACACTAACCTATTTGATCTTTCAGTGTTAGTGCTATAATTTCAATAGGTAGGCCTAGGAGAATTATATGTGTAGATGTATGGGGCAAAATCCTGGGCCCAGTTAAGTCAATAGATGTTTTTACATTAATTTCAACTGGGCCAGGATTTCACCCATAAGCTCTGTTTTTATTTATACTTTGACAGCTGGTGGCAGCTTTCCAAGATAGAATCTTTGGGGGAGATTCTCTAAGGGACGGATGGCAACTAAGTTGTTAATGCCCATTAAAAATAAATGGAAATTAGACTCCTAACTTCCTTTCAGAATCTCCCCTCAAATGAAGAATGGTGAAATGGTGTTATTTCCTAACTGGGTTTTTATAAGGGATGCAGAGGTAAGATTTCAGTGATTGTGGCCACAGAGATAAAACTCTTCCTTATGGGTGAATAAGGTAGTGTTGGAGTTTGGTTTTCTATAGTCTCAGATCACTACATGAGCTGAGTTAAGATTGTTTGTGTGACCTAATTGTGCATTTCCATAATTTCAAATATCTGAATTTTGTTTGTTTGAGCTTAACTCTGAAAATTATGTATTTCTCATAGTGTGTTTGTTTTAATTTTGTTTTAAATAACCATTGCTATAACATTATTGGAATGCTTTTTGCCCAAAAGAGTACTGTCACAGGGTAGTTGGCCCTCTGGGCCTACCTTTGACATTCTCCACTAAGGATTATAAGCCAACTCAGACCCACCTGTGAGTACTTAATTGCCTACATCACTGTGCAGCTGTTAATTAGCTAAGGAACATATTAGCCTCAAAGGGCTTTGAAGTCTCTGCCCTAGGATTTAGCTGACAGGAAGCTCCTGAGGAGAGGTACTTCTCAGGAGAGCTGGGTAGGGAATACACTAGGAAACAAGGAAAGGTTTCAGATGGTAAGAGTTGTAAGTGCCAAGCCCTAGGGCAGGGGTTCCCAAACCTGGTTCGCAGCTTGCTTAGGATAAGTCCCTGACGGGCCGTGAGTCACTTTGTTTACCTGAGCGTCCATGGATACGACCGCTTGCAGCTCACAGTGGCCTCGGTTCACCGTTTCCGGCCCATGGGAGCTGCAGGAAGTGGTGGTCCGGCCACTGAATTCTCAGAAAAACAATCTTCTCTTGACATATTTGAAACATCCTAATTTGAAAATTCCAGTCAAAAGAGTTGAGGATGGAATTGAAAGTAATGTCTAAAATGAAAGTCTAAACTCAGGTTACTGACACCTAAGCGATATGTGGCATCCCTTTGGATTCATGTTACTACATCTGTTATACTAGAAAAATATTTGTATGTTATCAGCCATAGGCATGTCCAGCTTCCTGTATGTTCAAGTTGATAGATTGGGACCTATTCACATGCTCCTGTGTATTATAATTAATGTAGTGGTTATCTGTTTAAATATTACTTTTTTTATTTAATGGCTCATGAAATATTTTAAGATACTACCTTAATGGGTTCAGTCATTGCATAGTATGTCCATTAAACTAATATTCACATTATTAACACACGCTTTTCTTCCATCACTTGCAATTTGAACATTCATAGATTGATAGCAAATATAAAGGGACACATTTTTGAGATTTATTGTATGGGTTCATTTACAATATTATACATTTTATTATATATTACATGATACTGTAATAAAGAACCTCTAGTTCTATGTAGCCTTTTATGAAGTAATAAAATGGTTTCCATGTGGACAAGCTGTGGACAAATAGTCAAAAATGGCAGAGTCCTGTGGCACCTTATAGATTAACAGATGTTTTGGAGCATAAGCTTCCGTGGGTGAATACCCACTTCATCAGATGGATCAAAAAAAAATGTATTTTAACAAAAGATGTAGGTTATTGCTTTTTAAAACTATGATGACTGCTACTATTGCATAAGTGTTTGTGTAGAACTTCTTTGGTGACTAAACTCTCTAAAACAGTATGAATTTTGTTAAAAACATGATTTGTTTTGTTTTTTTGTTCAACTTTGATAGTAAAATAGAAAAAGTGAAAGGATAATTCTTAGTTGCAACTCTGTTTTCACTGAGGTCTTGTTAATATTATGAAATTCTATGTATGCATTATAAAATAGATCTTCATGAAAAGTAACATCTTGAAATTAATGTAATTGATATTGGCTCTAATCATGCTCCCATTCACGACAATGGGAATTTTCCCATTGAACACAATAGCAGCAGGATTCACCTCTAAGACAAACAAATGCCTTAACTTCAGACATACCTCTAATTTTTAGATCAATGCACAACTTGTCACAGGGTGAAAGCCCCAGTAGAGGTAAACCAGTCCCAGTAGATGACCAGCAAAAATTTAATAAGAAGGTGTGGTGGGCTTCTAAGTTTACTGCACAGAGTCAAAAATTCATAACTATATGCCTTGTTGCAGAGCTCACTACCTTTGGAGCCAAGTAGAGCACCTTGAGGCCAAAGATTTTGAGTGGCAACATATAT
The DNA here is from genome assembly GCF_965140285.1 of Lepidochelys kempii. Taxonomy (NCBI): domain Eukaryota; kingdom Metazoa; phylum Chordata; order Testudines; family Cheloniidae; genus Lepidochelys; species Lepidochelys kempii. Next base: position 86,388,616 of record NC_136380.1, read on the forward strand.
TTTAAAAAAAATATTTACCTTATGAAATACCTATATTCCAAATGAAACAAACTTCAAATAATGTAAGAAGGGGAGATTCTATCTTTTCTAATAGCTGCCATTTAGCAAAATATAAATAAAATCTACCTTTTAAACAAACATGACAATCACACAATAAAATCAAACTTCCCCGTGCAAGTTGAAGAATATGTGTGGGTTTGAGGAGAGAAGAAGGAAGGCAAGGATAAAACTGCAAATTAGTATAAGTTGCTTATCCATATCTTTTTGCTCCTTATCAGCCTGACTGCAGTAATAGTAATGAAGAGGCCTTTAACCTGCTGTAGGATGAGAATGATTAATAGGGATATAAATGGGACAAGTTTCAAAGAGGTGTGGAATAGTGATGTGAAATCATCAATTTTTTATATTGGAACCTTTACGCATTAGAGTACGGAAGGTGAACTAAACTTTAAATCCAAGGTATTTGCTATTTCTGACAAATCAGAATATGAACAGGAGTCTAAAATATACACAAACTCTCTATATTATATAATGTGTGCATATGTACACACACATATAAAATCCTATAATGTGAGTACATTGTGTGTGTATGTATATATGCCTCCCAGTAATTAAAATACTGGGGACCACAGCTATGACACTTAAACCTATAGGCATTTCTTCCTCCTTTCCCCAACCCCGGTATGGAAGCGGAAGGGTCTGTTTCCCCATTCAAAAAAAAAAAAACAAATTATCAAATTTAAACTAAACAAAAAAAGAAGCAGTTACTTTGTCTGAAGTGTTAAGAAAATAATGGAAGATTACATGCTAAAACAAACAAACAAAAATAATCAAAAGATCCAGTCATATCATGTAGAAATTAAATATTGCTCATTGCATATCTGCCAAAAATTAGTTGTTTGGGTTTTTATTTGATTTATATTTACAAATTACATTTATAGCATAAATAAATGTTTGAACATTCTTAGAAATGCAGAAAAAGTTAAATTGAAACTAAGTGTTTATTTACAATTATATCTATTTTGTATAAATAATGTGACACTTCTCACAGCCACTGGTCCTTTTATTTTTCCAGTGACTAAATACTATTCGTTAGTAAATGTAAGACTAACGATTAAAAACTAATTCTCAGACTAGGGGAAGATTGTTTTTTGCCTGATCCAGTAGATCCACTCCAAAAAAACTCACAAGAGGTAGAAGGTTGTGGCAGTATCTCTTGTAAAATTTATGCGAATTGCTAGTGCACTCACTGGGGATGTGGGAGATCCTAGTTTGATTACCCCTTTGCCTGATGAGAAGGGATTTGAACAGGAGCTCTCTATCTCTCAGATGACTTCTCTAATCATTGAACTGTGGGTCATCTCAGTCTGTCCAGCTGAAACTGTTCTATTGTATATAATAATTAAATATGCGTTGGCCTAGAGAAATTAAGAATGATTCTGTAGTCCAATGGATAGGGCACTCAGCTGCAAGGTAGGAAAACCCATTTCAAATCCTTATCAGGCAGAGGGGTGGAATTGAAAAGGGGTCTCCCACATAGTGGTCGAGTGCCCCAAGGCTAAAGTTTATAAGTAGGGTTGGCAGAATTTGATTTTTATTTTTTATATTGTTTCAACTGATGTTTGTTGTTTTGTTACACCCCATATTCTCCATAGAAATATGGTTATGATATGAATATGACCTAACTAAGATATATTTTATGCAAGATGGGTCTTGTAAGGTATCATTGGAAAGACTATGATTTACTGAATGTGATTGTCCAATTTGTATGTATGGATCATTTCTGTATCTAAAGTTAGGAATATGGACTATATAACAATTACAACTGAGTGTATTCGGGGAGACACCTACAAGACAACAGGACATTGGCTTTGATGGGCCATTAGGAAGAAACAATAAGACTTTAAAGATACTAATCTCGCTCCTGAGAGGTGACCTGGGATGTAGCTGTGACACTACTAGGTCAGGTGGTCCTGTCACCTGGTACTAAACACTAACTTGGACTTCTAGTAATTTTCCACTAAAAAGAGGGGGAGGGCAAGACTAGGAAACAAAAGATTCCCACCTTATGTAAATCTTATTTAAGGCTAGGGAATAAGGAAAACAGGACTCTCCTCCATTCCCTTCCTGCCCAAGAAGCAAGACTGCTGAAAGTACCTGAAGGGACAAAGGAACTCAACTGAGGGAAGGCAAGAGCTGAGTTCAGACTGAGACAGAGGGGTCTAGTCTGTAAAGAGAAATAACTGGAAATCTAAGCTACAGAAAATTTGCATCCTGCCTAATGTCAACATTTAAGGTAAAAATTACTTCTTGAAACCTGTTTCTTTAGTGAATCAAGCTTAGTTTGCATGTTTTGTTTTATTTGCTTGGTAATCTGCTGTGTTCTGTTTGCTATTCCTTATCACTTAAAATCTCTGTTTTTTGTAGTTAATAAACTTATTTCTTGTTTATAACATAACCCAGTTTTTGCCATCCATATATGGGGGGCAAGAAGCTGTTCATATCTCTCTTCACATTGAGGGAGAGGGTGAATTTTTATGATCTGTGCAGATCTTTCTATACAGTGCAAGACAATATGATCTTTCCTGGGGGTTTACTTCCCAACTGTGGGTGTGCACGTGAGTGGTGGGTGAATCTTCTCACACAGATCTGACTGCAGTCTGTGTCTGCAGCTGCGTGTGGGACTATAACTCCCTGCTCCTCATGCTGTATTTTCCTACTGATCTCTCCCCATGCATTGTACGGGGAGCCTAACCCAAGGTTTGTGGATTTTCTCAGGTGGCTAAGTGCCTAAGAGTTAAGTGTTGCAATGCTCAGCTTTGCAATGAGTAAGATCATTTATGGAGTTGGGCCTATCCACTTTTTATAGCTTGTGTAATTGCAAATATTATAGTGTAAGCATTAAGATAACAAGGTTATGTACATTTACAGAAATGACATCTCTTTCCTCATTTGCTAATGATAGTCTTGTGTTTGTAGTGTTATTAAACCAGAGTGCTTACAACTGAATACATCTCTCTGGAATATGCCTTCTCATGAGAATAGCATTCTAATTCTAAAGAGTTAACCTTAGCTCTAACTCAGCCACTACTGTGGCGCTTGCTAAGGATTTCTATTCACACAATTACAAAAATCACATAATTAAAAGAAATCAATAAAATCTATATGTCAAATGCAAAAACAGTTCAATCCTATAAGCAATTAATTATGTCATGGCTTATCAGATCAAATTTAACTAGATGAATAATTCAGAACTAAATTTACATATAAATTATACTAATACAAAAGCATAATAGCAATAAATATCCTAATTACAACAATGTCAATCACTTACCATATAAATACATATTATTTTAAAAACATAATCAAGAGTAGACCTCTTTATCAGAGTTGGGTAGTTTTTAAATGCAATATTAAACAAGACTGTACCCTTTTCTGCATCTGTATCTTAAACACAGCTGACACCCAGTAGTGTATAGCTTATTCCCAAAATACCAATACAATGCATCCTTTTTTCATAATATAGTCTAAATGCTTATGTATTCATCTGAAACGTGAGATTTTATGGCATTTGTTCAAATGATTATCATAACTTAAAGGTAAAGATCCATGTTGATTTGTCTTCAAAAACAATAGTTTAGCTTGTGGCTTTATGATTGTAATCTTTGCATAAGAAAAACCAACTAAATATCCCAATAAATATAATATTCTTAACAAAAATATACTTTTAACTATAATACACTCCCTACGTCTTTCCATAAATGACATGGAGTGGCATAGTAGTCCCTATGGTATACATATGCTGATTTTTATGAACTTTAAGTCATCCTCCAAATGTCATAATATGGACTAATTTATAAATAAGATGGTGGTCCAGCCAGGGTGCTGGGTTGGGGGCTGCACCTGCATCTCAGCCCTGCTCCGGTGCTTCACCTGGGGCACCAGGTCTGGGGCTGGAGCTGGAGAAGGGACATGCCCTGCTTCTGGGAGCCGCTTGAGGTAAGCGCTGCTCAGAGCCTGAACCCCTGAGTCTCTCCCCATGCCCCAGCCCTGATCCCCCTCCTGCTCTCCAAACCCCTCAATCTCAGCATGGAACACCCCCCTGCACCCCAAAACTCAGCCCCACCCCAAGGCCCTCATCCCCAGATGGAAACTGTACCCCTTCCTGCACCCATGCCCCAGCACAGAGCACCCTCCTGCACCCCAAACCTCTCATCTACAGCCCCACCCCAGAGCCTGAACCTGCACCCCTTCCCACACCCGTGCCCCAGCCCTGATCCTCCTTTGAACCCCTCGGTCCCAGAATGGAGCATCCTCCTCCACCCCAAACCTCTCGTCCCCAGCCCCACCCCAAAGCCTGAACCCCCAACCAGAGCCCTTACCCCCTCCTGTACCCCAACCCCAATTTTGTGAGCATTCATGTCCCGCAATATAATTTCTATTCCCCGATGTGGCCCTCCGGCCAAAAGTTTGGCCACCCCGATCTATTCTAACCACTTGCATAACAGGTCATAGAACCTCAACCAGTATTTCCTGCATCAGGGTCATAAATTCTGTTAAGCTATAACATCTTTCTTTGATATATATCATCTAGTCTTTAATGAGCAAAAATATTCATGTTTGAACAGGTGCAGAAATAAAATGCCTCTTTGTTTTAACTTAGAGAATTTATACCTGCTTCTGCTCCCACAGAAGCCAATTGACTTCAGTGGGAGCAGAACGAGGCCCTATACAATTGCTTTTCCATCCATTCTGATTTCAGGGTTCCCTTCCATAAAAAGTATGGCAGTGAACATAAATAAGTCCAAAAATCTTATCTCTAGCCAGATTTTTCCTGGGAGAAAGTCCTTAAGTTGGTGGCCCTTTGAATAGGAATTGTTTCACACAGTGAACCAAGGGTTCATATGATTTGCAACCAGAGAATGGAGACATCAGTGGGACTACTAGCATGCTTAAAGTTAATTATGTGGGTATCTGTTTGCAGAACTAAGGGATGTATCTTGGAATGCATTTGAGACAACTCATTATAGAAGATGGAGAAAATGACTGGGGAGAGGCTGTTCTGGATTTAAGTCTCATAAATGGGGAGGAACTGGTTGAGAATTTGAAGGTGGAAAGCACTTGGGGTGCAAGTGAACATGAACTGATAGTTCATGATTCTAAGGGTTGGTTGGAGGGAAGTTGAATGCAATAAATGACATAAATGTCATCACTATTTTTACCAGTCCTTGTCCAAAATATTTAACACAAATCAGAAAGCAGGGAAGCCAAAGAAGTAGGCTCAACCAGAATGTTTTTGTACATGTGTTGTTTTTTTAAAGTAATCTGAATCTCTAATTCAGAGGCAGTATTCTTCACTTTTTCCACTGTAATATGCCAGGCTTGTCCAAATACACATACATTTATAATGGAAGTATGATGTCCTTCAGCTTGATTTAGATCAGGGGTTCCAAACTTGGTTTGCGGCTTGTTCAGGTTAAGCCCCTGGAGGTCCATGAGACGCTGGTTTATGTGAGTGTCTGCAGGTACAGCTGCTCGCAGATCCTCTACATACCTTCACAGATATGTTGAAAGATCTGTTGGGGAATGTAATTCTGCCATCCATCTGTCAAGATAACAGCAAAGAGGGGAATGTGAGAGCCTGTTGGGTTGGTAAGTGGAGTTAGTGTGGGTTTTAACCATGTTTGACAGTAAAGATAATTTCATACTACAGAAATGTTGAATCATGAAGTCCAGATACACACCTAAGCCTCCCACAAATTGGAGGGAATTCAGTATGTATGTTCTGGTTCCTGTTTCCTGGACCATTTGTTGGTGTACTTGAAACCACAGAATACTCACTAGAGAGATTTTTTTCAAATGAATACTATCAGGAGAAAAGCCTCCTTAGAACTCTTACAAATTGGAAACCTGAGACTAAATGGAAAACATAGGATGGTATCAACAGGAACTTCTCGCAGACGACAGCAAAACAATATTAGATGTCCAGAATATGCTTTGTTGAAAATTAAGAAATCTAGTGAGCTAGGACCAATAGAAAGAATTACTAAAAATCACAAATATGATAAAAAGGATGAATGGACACATGCACACACTCAGTCTGTTGCTCCCTCCACTTATTATGGGTTTCTTCAAAGAGCTTGATCTAAAATCCCTCTTCCCTACCATTTTCTGTGCTTTCAACGCACTTCTAAGCAAGCTCGTCAATGAATGCTACTAGCTTCTTCCTGCTGGGCAGATCAGGGGCCTTTGTGTAACAGCTTGATCCAGCCACTAGAGAAGAAACCTTGGCTTAGAAAGCTTCACTTTTTTCCTACAAAGCTGCTCAAATCCAAGGCTAGGAGAATGGGGTGCCAAAGAAGTGAGTTATTTGGCAGGGGGGAGTTGTTTAATCCTCTTACCCCAGACTTGAGGTCACAATCTGGCAGATGAGTTTGCAGCTGGCAGAGGACTAAAAAGTTTGGATCAGATAGCTGGAAAGCCACCAGGTGCAATACACTTGAATATTAGTCTCTGCTGTATTCTGAGGCTAGTATAATCAGAGCACCCAGTTTAAGATAGCCACATGCATGCTCTGGGTGTGGTGTGGAGGTGCATTACTTTAGTGCGAGCAATAGGAGCATGGCCACTGTTACACTTTTTGAAAGGTGACAGCATATAATGCCGTTGTCATAGCACCACTTACGCTAGCTGTCATGGAGGGGGAAATTGTTGTCATCCTTCACCTTTCCTTCTCTTTCCCCTTTGAAGAGGTTAATGTAGCTCTACACACTAGTCTCACACAGATGTTTTGTACTTCCTGGGAAGGTGTCAGATCTCACTTATACTAGAGGAAATCTTACTACTACCCCTTCCCCACCCCACTTCCCCAAAAAAACCCACAGTAGAAACAATACACTTATAAGTACATGGGGAAAACGTATCCTTGCAGTAAATGTCTAAGATCAGAAGTACTGACTTGTTTCATGAGTGACGGGAAAAAACTTAGTCTGCTAGGCAAAAAGACCAGAAAATATTTTTCTAAGCTTTCAGTGTACTAAAGGAACATAAAGTTACAAGATGAAAGATTCTTAGAGTACATCTAGTCTGGAAAGGTGTCAGTTTGCTGGTGTGATCTGTGAAATGTATTGCTCAGGAGAAAAAAGGCAATTAACAGGCAATGGTAGTCAGAGTTAACAGCCAATGGGAGCCAATTAAGCTCACCATAAAAGAAGTGACTTTCGTAGACACTATCTAAAACAACTCATTCAATCCCTAGTAGGAATCAACAATACTGAGAAGTAATAAAAAGTAATTTAAATACATGAGAGGAAATATTCAATGCTTTTCAAAGGAAAATAAACAAATGATCAGCTATCATTATTAATTTAAGATTAAAAAATTCAGAAGTTAGTTAAATTGAAAGGGATATTGTAAGGCTAAAAACCATACTGTGCATAGTAATTATATATATAATTATTAGTAACAGACCTGATTTAATAGTTGAACCATTTGCATGAAGAAATAAGGTTTCAAAATGAATATAAGTCACTCTGATTTTAAGTTATTTGTATTAAGTATTTTGTATAGCTTTACTGTTTTGCACCATGCTTTGCATAAATTTAAAGGGTGGGGGGGTCATACCTTACACAAAGAGGTTTTCATTTCCATTAGAATGACATAAAATGGGAAGAAAATAGACAAAGTGATGAAGAAATAGTTTGAAACAAAGATAATATGAAGTTAGTACTGATATGTTTCAGGTGAGACTAAGGTAGGGCAGAAAGGAAGAGTAGATAGCAGAAGACTGACTGTTGAAGGAAAGTGAAGATGGTTAGTGCAGTGCAACAGTCATATCATCCCAGGAGTAGAGAGGAATGTGAAATGAGGCAACAGGGCAAGAGCTAGAAGAGAAGATACGGTAAAAAGACAAGAAGAATATTTTAGGCCACAGGTGAGAGGAGATGAAAGACAAAATGCTGGCAGTGCGGGAGTTATGCACGCATTACAATGAGGATGTGGAGTCTGAAAGGTAAGTGGAAAATAGGAGACAGTGGAAAGACTTGAGGCTGGAGATTGAAAGCCTAGTCAAGGAGGTGAGAAAAGAAGATTATTACAATTGTGAAGGTTGTTTGGTTGGTTTTAGGAAGGGCAGAGAGTATTCCAGGTGAGACCAACCAATGTGGATGGAGAGGGAAGAGGTGGACTTTTAGTGAGAACATGAAGATAATTCAAAAATATTTCCAAAGATTTTTAGCTTAGAAGACAAAAAAAGTTCTCATTATTTAAAGCTGCACAGATAATTTATTAAATTTAAAGAGCCATGGTTTATGAAAACAGACATTTAATAAACATACCTTACCTGGAGTCCTTACTCATGTTAGATCATTTAATCATGCAAATGGTTTCAATGAAATTTGCAGAGTAAGTACTTCTCACCATAAATAAGGGTACCAAAATATGTCCAAATTGAGGTAAAAAACCTGAAATTCCTTTTTCATCATTTACTGCAGGGATCGGCAACCTTTGGCATTCAGCCCGCCAGTGTAAGCCCCCTGGTGGCCACAGGTTTGGCCGATCGCAGCTCCCACTGGCCGCAGTTCACCGTCCCAGGCCAATGGAGGCTGCAGGAAGCGGCGTGGGCCAAGGGATGTGATGGCCGCCACTTCCTGCAGCCCCCATTGGCCTGGGACGGCAAACTGCGGCTAGTGCGAGCTGCGATTGGCTGAACCTGCAGACGCAGCAGGTAAACAAACCAGCCCAGCCCACCAGGGGGCTTACCCTGATGCGCCACATGCCAAAGGTTGCCGATCCCTGATTTACTGCTTGAGCCAAATTCACTAGTGGCATGAGTTGTTATCAACTTTCTTGCACTCCTATGCAGGGGATGGCTAGAATCTGGCATTAAGGGACAGATTCTGATACCAGTATTCAAGTTCTGTCATCTTTACTCACAGGTGGTAGTATATTTATATCTGAAGTGAGAGTACAAGAAGCAGGCTCAGAATCAACAGATAAGACTAGATTTGTCATAAGGGCACTGCCCATAGTAAAGGACAGCAATATATACTTTTATCACTCTAGGAAAATCTTGGAGAAAGGATAATGTCCTTTAAAGCCACAATTCTCTCTCTGGTGGAGGTAATGTATTGCAAACCTACTGCAACTGTAAATTACTTGACTTCGGTCTCCTTTCTTCACCTGCTGGACTGGTTCATCTGGGTTGGCCACTGAGCAGGGGGCTTAACAAAGGCTCTGTCCATTCCTGATCCCTTTCTGTCCACACACTATCCCGTGCTTTGATTAGAAAATAAACAGGCTTATAGCCCCACTTACTGTGCACCCACCCAAGGTCTGAGCAGCCTGTGTGAGGAGGTGGAGTTATTTCTCTCCCTTACTGCCTTGAAGGGCAAGTAGGCCAAGTCACAATCTAGCATGAAATATAAATAGACCTGGCTGGGAAATTTATTAAATATTTGTTTAATTGGTAACTGCTGATTCATTGAAACCAAAACCTTTGCAGAAATATTAGTTTCAACAAAACTCTTGTTAAGAGGTTTCTCAAGGATGGAATTTCTGCTCAAGACAGACACTTACCCCTCCACATGCACACATCCTGAATAGTCTCATTAGGGAACTTACCTGGGATGAGGGACAAGGTTCCAGCCACTATGTAGCCTGATTCAGACCAGGGTCTTGAACCAGAGTATCCTATGTGAGCCCTCTAACCTCCAGGCTACTGGGGGCAGGGGGCTTTCTTACTCTCTGCTGTTAGATCACTTTACTTTGAGTAAACAATTATATATATTCAGTTGGTGTGGGACTTGAACCTGTCTGAAAGAGCCAGGTGAGTGCCTTAATCACTGGGCTACAGTTAGTCTCTCTCTGGCCTAATTAATATTTCATTATTTATACACAGTGGTACAGCTCCAACAGGGAAGACTGAAAGAGTCTCATCCAATTAGGGCACTAATCAAGTGAGTGGGATGGGGTTTGGTGGTGCACTGTTTTTTTTGTTTGTTTTCTCTTTGTTTTTGTTAAAAAAAAAACCCAAAAAACCTTTCATAAGATCTCAGTTTTGTCCCAATGTGGAATGGGAATTTTTTTTAAAGGGGTGGAAAACCCATCTTCTACCCAGCTCCAGTGAAAAGTAGAGGCAGGCCAAATTCACTACGAGAAAGGAGCACCCATGTATGCCACCAATGAATTTTACCTAATGTCACTTCATTTGTTCCAAAATTCTAGAATTCCTGAATAAAACTAGTTCAAAGTTAAAACTAAATTCTACTCATCTATATGGATATTTGGGTTAGAACGTATTATAAAAGTGAATGTGCTAAATATAAAGTTTTAATTGTAATGTAGTTGCTGCAGTGGATTTCACTAACAGAAAGCCTCAGTTAAGTTGTCCTTCTGGAAATGGCTCTGATCTGAGTAATTGATATTGTTGCATTGGTGGAAGAAAGGTCATGTTACAGGAGGTGTAGTGACACATCCAGTTTGGACAGGAGATTGGGAGGAGACGGGCTGATGGTTAAAGTGTATTTTTAACCTGAAATTATGCTGTAAAACAGGAACTTTATTCATTCGATTTGTTCTTTGTGTATCCAGTAATAGCTTAGTGTAGTGACAAATATTTTTCTTCTGTTTTTTTTTCCTCTGCAAAGCTGACACATAGGAAAGGGTGTGAACTAAAGGCTGTTCTTTCCTGTGCATTGGAAGACCTGTGCCTAAATCATGAAAGGCTGTGCTACAGAGGAGCCAGTATTCCCCCTGGGGCTCTGCACGGTGCCAGTGCACCTCTGGCTATAAAAGTCAGACTCTACTTTGTGTGTGTGTTTTAAAAAAAGAAAAAGTCCGTGTTCTCTCCTACATAAAAATAGTTGTCAGTTATTTCCCTAACTGGAAAATCCTATTTTCAGAAGTATTAAATGTTTGAACTTGGTGATGAACTTGAAGGTGTAATCAACTATGATGTCTGGAAAAAGACAATGTACTGACTGGTCCTGTATTTCTTAAGAAGTCAAGATCCTAATCGTGATGTATTGTCTCAGGCAAAACTGTTAATGTGTTCAATCAGCCAGATTCCTTGTGCAGTAGCAGCTCTCACCCCCTACAATGTGTGCTTCTCCTCCGATAGCCAGCCAGCTCAGCTGGCCAATGAGAAGGAAGAAGTCGAGCTATGGCTTTGTCCTTATTTCAAGTGGTGAGCATTGAATGCAGCACCAGAAGGGAGCAATACTTCCACTCTTTAATAGCACCAGGCCCCTCTGGAAGAACACAAGATCATAATCTTATTTATGAGATTAAAATATAGGTTTCTTATGCCTGCTCTCCCCATGTATGTATGGAACTTGGAAGGAAGAGTACAGGTCTCAGGAAGGAAGAGCTGGGAAGAGGCACCGCAAAATGAGCCTGTTTGAATATAACTAGCATGCTAGCCACGGATACAGTATCTCTGTGAATAGTTATCTTTATAAAGAACCACTTTAGATTTATAAACATGGAGTAATCTCATGTTTACTCAGCACATGGTATATGAAACATGATGGTATCAGTCAGTCTAGTGAGACCCACAGGGAGACAAAGCACCACATAGGAATTGAGCAAACAGTTAGCATGGATGGACTTAAAGGGATTTACAGACAGAAAAAGCATGAAGCATGGAAGTGGTGGAAGCAAGAATTGGTTGGTTGTATACAGCCCATTACTATGGAGCATAAAGTTGAGAAAATCAAGGTAAAGCTTTTTCACTGAAGTGAGGGCACTGTTGCCAGGAATAATGCCCAAAACACTGGAGCAGATGATAAAGGTGTTAAGCACTGTGCCCTGCGATGCAATGAGACTGTAGAGAGGGTTTCTTCTTTAAATCCAAAGAGACAACAGAGGGAATAGATACGTGCACTGCAGAGTGAGATCTCTGTCAGCTATCTTTGGTTCCTTGTTAGTTACAGGATTGTTTGTGGGACATGTCATCTAGTTTACAGGAGAGAGTAAGAGTAAAAGATCTAATCCACGGGTCGGCAACCTTTGCCATGCGGCCCATCAGGGTAATCCACTGTGGGGACCGCAAGACATTGTGTTTACGTTGACTCTCTGCAGCTCCCTGTGGCTGCGTTTTGCCATTTCTGGTCAATGGGAACTGCAGGAAGAGGTGGCCAGCACATCTGTTAGATCTAGCAAGAATCAAGTTGGTTGTTGATTGGGGAGCCAACGGTAATATGAGTCCAGCAACTCTGATAAGCAGAAATATTAGACCAGAGAAATGTGATCAAGTGCCTGTGATGAATAATAATACCATTCTGAGGCCATTGGGCAAATGCATGCAACAAGAGATTGGATGCTTGGATTTATAGTACTTGACACTCAGGAGCACCACCCAGTGATGAGCAACAGGGCAGAGCAAGCCATGGATTTGATCACAATACAGCACAAGGATATCTTCAATGTCAGAAAGGAGGGAGAACAGTCACAAGAGGTCCTGTCCAGCATTCTAATACGCCAGCTGGAAGATTTTTTTCCCTTAGCAGAATCCGTAGGATCAGCCTCGGCGGCCCCTGGAGTCACATCTTCATGGCACCCAATATAGGCCCCTGATGACCCACCACCCCCGTAGTTCCTTCTTGTTGGCTGCTCCAACAGAGGGGTAGAGGGAGGGTATTGGAATGGACATGAACGACACATCTCGAAGAACAGTTACGAGAAGGTGAGTAACCATTTTTTCTTCTTCGAATGCTTGTTCATGTCCATTCCAATCAGGTGACTCACAAAGCTAAGTTCAGGGGGTAGGGTCGGAGTCATCCACTGGCACTGCTCGTCCGAAGGCCGTGTCATCTCTGGCCTGCTGAGTGATCGCATAGTGTGTGGTGAAAGTGTGTATAGAGGATCACATTGCTGCTCTGCAGATTTCCTGTGTGGGGACCTGCACCAGGAATGCTGCTGAGGAGGCCTAAGCCCTAGTGGAGTGTGCAGTGATTGGCGGAGCAGGCATCTTCGCCAAGTGGTAGCACTCCTGAATTCATGATATGATCCACGACAAGATACACTGCGATGAGACCGGAAGGCCTTTCATTTTATCAGCCACAAATAACTGGATGGACTTTCAGAATGGCTTCATTCTCTCACTATAGAAGGCTAGAACTCTGTGGACAGCCAATGAGTGAAGCCTCTGCTCCCTGCTGCTGGAATGCGGCTTAGGGTAGAAAACTGGGAGGAAGATGTTTCAGTTGATGTGAAACTGGGAGACAGCCTTTGTGAAAAAATCCGGGTGAGGTTTGAGTTGAACCTTGTCCTTATGGAATACAGTGTAAGGGGGGGCTCTGATGTAAGGGCCCTGAGCTCAGACACTCTCCTAGCTGAGGTTATTGCCACCAGAAATGCCACCTTGTATGCGAATTAAAGTAGGGAGCATGTTGCCAGTGGCTTAAATGATGGTCCCATAATTCTGTAAAGGACCAGATTCAGGTCCCAAGTCAGGATAGGCTGTCATACCTGAGGGTATAGGCTGTCGAGACCTTTAAGGAAATGACTGACCATTGGATTCGCAAAGACAGAGCAGCCCTCTGCGCCTGGATGGAAGGTGGAGATGGCAGCCCAGTGAACCCTTATTGACAACATGGACAGTGCCTGTTGCTTAATATGGAGGAGGTAGTCCAGTATAAATGACACTGAGGCGAGCGTTGGAGACTGAAGATGCTGCTCCCACCAGATTGAGAACTTATTCCATTTGGCAGGGTACATCACCCTTGTGGAAGGCTTTCTACTGCCAAGAAGAACTTGTCTGACTTGATCAGAGGAGCCATGGAGCTTCCACGTTGGAGGTGGAGCAGCTTGAGGTTTGGATGTTGGAGGTGGCTGTGATCCTGCGTTATTGGGTCCAGGACGAGTGGTAGGGTGACCAGAGTTGCTACGGGGACATTTCCAGGAGCGATGTGTACCAGTGCTGATGTGGCGAGGCCAAAGCTATAATATCACTAGGGCTCGGTTCCTGCGGATCTTGAGCAGCACCTTGTGAACAATAGGAACCAGCAGGAATGAGGATAGGAGATGACTTCCCCATGGAAGGAGGAACGCATCCGCTATGGATCTTGGGCTGTGACTCAGGAAGGAGCAGAACAGCTGACACTTCCTGTTGCATCACGTGGTGAACAAGTCTATCTGGGGAAAGCCCTAGTGATGGAAGATTGAGCTCACTATGTCTGGTCAGAGGGACCACTTGTGGCCGTGAAAAGACCTGGCTGAGACTGTCTGTCAGCTCATTCTCTATCCCAGGGAAGTATGATGCCTGCAGGTGTATCGAGTGCTCTAAACTGAAGTCCCACAGCATGAGGACTTCCTGTTACAGGGGAGAGGAGCGTGCACCCCACTGTTTGTTGATATAAAAATTGCTGTGATGTTGTCCGTGAGGACTGATACACATCTCCCTGATATATGGACTCTGAAAGTCTGGCACGCCAGGTGCACCGCTCTCAGTTCTCTGACATTGATATGCAGAGTGAGATCTGCCTGAGACCAGAGTCCTTGTGTCCGGAGGTCTCTCAAATATGCCCCCATACCAAATCTGATGCCTGTCACTAATGAGAAGGATGGCTGGGGGCTGGTGAAAGGGACCCCTGCACATACTACTTGTGGGTTGAACCACAACAGGAGGGAGTCTAGTATGGGGCGAGGCAGGGTTATGACACTGTCCAAATCACCCTGAACTGATTGATATACTGACGCTAACCATGACTGAAGTGGGTGAAGCCTGAGTCTGACATGCTGTACTATGTAGGTACAAGCAGCCATGTACCCTAGAAGCTTCAGGCAATTCCTTGCTGTAGTGGTATGGAACTGCTTGAGGCCCCATAGGACGTTGCCCAGTGACTGAAATCTGGATTCTGAGAAGTATGCGCTGGCTTGAGTTGATTCTAGCACTGCCCCTATAAACTCTATCCTCTGTACAGGGGACAACGTCAATTTCGCCTCATTTGGAAGGAGACCCAGTTCGTCGAATGTCCTTCTTATGAAGTCAACCTGTGCCTCTACTTGAGATCTGGAACGGCCTTTGATCAGCCAGTCGTCGAGGTACGGGAAAACCTGTACCTGCTGCTTGCGCAGAAACGCTACCAGGACTGCCATGCACTTGATGAACACCTAGGGTGTTGCCGACAGGCCAAATTTTCAAGGAAAGCGACACCTAGAGAGCAAACTGAAGCTAGAAATAGACTCCACATGAAGCCTTTGAAACTACCACAGAGTTCTATCAGAAGAAGGAATTGTCAAGCTTGCAAAAGAGACCTCATTATGGCGCCTGACACTAGTACAGAATGGATCAGACATTATATCTATATTTTCAGAGACTAAGACCAGAAGGAACTACTGTGATCATCTAGTCCAGCATAACACAGGGCATAGAACTGTACAGAAATAATTGCTTATTGAAATATACCATATATATATATATATATATATATATATATATATATATATATATATATATATATATATATATATATATATATATATATATATATATTTTTTTATAAATCAAGATTGGATTTTTTTTAATTGCCAGTGAAGAATCCACTATGATGCTTGGTAAAGTGCTCCAATGTTTAATTATTCATTGTTAAAAATGTACAACTTAATTCCCCTTCTGACTTCAACTTCAGCCCCAGGGTCATGTTATACCTTTCTCTACTATACTGAAGATCCCATTATCAAATATTTGTTCCCTAGGTAGGTACTTATAGACTTGGATCAACTCACCCCTTAACCTTCTCTTTGTTAAACTAAATCAATTGATCTCCTTGAGTCTGCCACTATAAGGCATGTTTTCTAATCCTTTAATCATTTGTCACTCTTCTCTGAGCCCTCTCTAATTTATCAATATCCTTCTTGAATTCTGGACACAATATTTCAATATGCCAAATAGTGATTCTATTACCTCTGTCATCCTACTTGAGATTCCCCTGCTTATTCATCCAAGGATCACATTTCCTCTTTTGGCCAGCAGTGTGGCACTAGAGCTCATGTTCGGTTATCTATCTCCCCCTTCCCCAAATCTTCAGAGTCAGTTTCCCAGGATAGAGACCCCATCCTGTAATATAGCTTACATTTTTTCCCCAACCCCCCCCAAGATGTACAGATTTACAGTTAAACATATTAAAACACAGTTTGCTTGTGCCCAGTTTACCAAGGAATCCAAATCTGTCTGTATCTGTGACCTGTCTTCCTGATTATTTACCACTCCTCCAACTTTTGTGTTCTCTGCAAACTTTACCAGTGATTGTGTCTTTTTCCAGTTCATTGATAAAAATGTTAAAAATAGCATAGGGCCACTGATGCCTATAGGAACCCACTAGAAATACACCCACTCTAAGATTATTTCCCACTTACAATTACATTTGAGGCCTGTCAGTTTTCCAGTTGTTAATCTATTTAATGTGTCATGTTAATTTTGCATCATTTAAGTACCAAGTCAAAGACTTTAGAGAAGTCTAAGCATATTACATCAACGCTATTACCTTTATCAATTAAACTCGAAGTCTCATAAAAAAAAAAGATATCAAGTTAGTTTGACAGGATCAGTTTTGCATAAAGCTATGCTGATTGACATTAATTATATATACTTATTCCTTTTAATTTCATGGGAACATAAGGTCTTGAGCATGGCCTTTCAACTTTGGAGGTCTTTTCCTGAAATCTTAGCTGTATCTCATGACATTTTGATAGCTTTCAGTTCTGCTTCTGTTGTGAATTTCCACATTGTCACTTCCTGCCTTTGGAATTCCAGTCCAGTGTCTCTCGTGTTCAGTTCCTTCCTCCATGTGTCTTAGCCACCTCTACTTTTGTTCAATACTCTCCTGTCCTATAAGTTTGCTTTGTCCTTCTCCAAAGCTGTTCATCTATGACTTTTTTCCTGCCCATCTTTTGAGAGTTTATCTGAAGAAGCTGCTTCTAAAAACTTGCACTTTAGATAATAAGGTCAGTGGTAGGGTCTAGTCACCACAGGTGACACCTGTTCCTGTGGTGGTGTCTTGCCCTGTGGCCTCTCTCATTCCAGGAACTGAAGCCTCCTCTTCATGACTCAGTCCTCCAGCCAGATCACTATGTGGTTTCCACTTTTGGTGGTTACCTAATGTCATTTTACAGAAATAGTCCCAGGAAGTCTTTTCTAGCTCTGTCCTGATGGTGCGACTGCTCCAGTGGCCAGTAGGGGAATCCAGGCCCACCAACTACTCCAGGTTCCAGTCTGGGGACCCTAAACGTGCAACTGTGATCTGTTTTCCCTCAGCCCTTGTTGCTCCTTCTCTGGACTCCTTCCTACAGCTTCTGGTTTCCCCCTTATCTGTGTATACCAGCTCAAACATAAGATCTTAATAAATGTCTACGTTTCAGTGCCATATAGTCAGACAGATTTTTACAATGCTATTAAATATTCAATGTTTAGTTTGGAAAGCAAAATGTCCGTTTCTCTAGACTGGTTTTAGTGTCACAAAGGCATGTCTGGCTTTCACTATTCTGACTATAATGTCTTCATCTGTTCCACCTGTTTTGCTCACAGTGCTGCCAAGATATATGAAGTGTTGGACTTCTATGTCAATCCTAGAAAGAGTTATTGATGTTGTGCGTAGATTCTCATGGTTTTAGTTTTCTTGATGTTGATGATCTGTGTATAGGTCTGGAGATATTTTTGCTTTAGCTTACATATCCCTTTGGTAAGGGACAGTAGGCTGGTGTCCTCAGCATTGCAGATGACATCTAGCTTCTGCGTGAAAGTCCACTATATATCCCTTGTCTGTTCTGTGATGTCTCTGATTACCACATGCATGACCAGTAGGAACGTGCCCTTGTGTGGCACAGGTAGTTACCTTGCATGCCTTATTCAGTTTACTGTAATGCATTATGTGGCATGTCCTTTTCATAGAAGCTCTGAATAATATTTACAAACTTCTGGGGGTTTCCATAGTAAGGTAGAAACTTCCATAAGACTGAGCTAGCCACTTTGTCAAAGGCTTTCTGGAAATCTGTGAAATTTATGGAGAACAGTGATTGTGGTTTGATTGACAATGCTATGAAGATATGTAGGGTTACTATCTGATGTACTCATGTACCCTATCTAAACCCTGCCTGCCCTTGTCACAGCCTTGAACCTACTGCTTTGTTTAGTCTCCCTAGGATAATGCATGGAAGTATTTTACATGGGATGGACAACAGTTGAATATCCCTCTAGCCTTTGTGCTGACTTGTTCTCCTTTCTTTTCCCCATATATTTTGTAAGAACCCTGCCAGAATATCCATTGTGTTCTTCAAGTCTGTAAAGACCTCATAAATGCACACACTTTAAGTCTAGAAGGGCCCATCGTGGCCATCTAGTTTGGCCTCCTGCATATTGCAAGGCACAGAACTTCACCTACCCGTTCTTGTAATAGACCCATAAGCTCTGGCTGAGTTACTGAAGTCTTCAAATCATAATTTAAAGACTTCAAGTTACAGCGAATCTACCATTGACACTAGTTTAAACCTTCGAGTAACCCATGCCCTATAATACAAAAGGGGAGAAAGGCGAACCTCCCCTCCCCCAGAGTCTCTGCCAATATGACTAGAAGTAAAAATTTCTGTACCCAAATAACCAGTCAGTTACACCCTGAGCATGTGCACAAAACCCAGCAGCCAGACACCTGGGAAAGAATTCTCTGTAGTAACTCAGAGTCCTCCCCATCTAGTGTCTGGGCTCTTGGAGATATTTTGCTACTAGCAGTCGCAGATTAGCTACATTCCATTGTGGACAGTCTAATGCATGGTCCATTCTTGCATTTGCCCCATTCCTGACACATACATCTTCTAAAGTTCTTCAAATTGTGCCAAATTGTAATGTGATCAATTTGGTTCTCTGTTCTGTGATCTGGTGACTTCAAAGTTACCTTGTAGATAGTACAGTGAGGGGAAATAATTTCTCCAATGGCCAGACAGTTAATGCCACACAAATCAGCAAATATTTTACCATTTTCATTCATTTCACTGAGGCCTTGTTTCCCCATAATTACTTCATTTTCAGTATTGTTGCTCCTTACTTTAGCATTTGTGTCTCCATTTTCTAGGAAGATATCAAGGCATCAAATAGCCACACAAAGCAGTGATGAAAAGTAATATTCCAAACTGCTGTGGGGCACAGGTCATTTGACATAGCTACAGACTCTGAACAGTAGTGGAGACAAAACCAAAGAGAATTGTGGAGTAGAGGAAGATAGCTGAGACTTTTTCTAGTCCTGGCCCCATCTATCTGGATGAGCCAGCTATCAGCTGACTTAATGCAGGAGAGTCAGAAAAAATAAACTATATGAGCAACACAGAGGACCAACCAGCAGGATGCCAATGAACAGAATGAATGCAGCAACAGCATGGAAGCAAGATTCCCCACCAACCGTAGTAACACAAACAAGAAGTGTGGGAGACTAGTTCAAAGGCCAGCATAAGTGAAGGACTATGAGGCCTAACAGGCTACAGTGGCCTGGAGATTTAAAAAAAAAAAAAACTCATGCCCCTAGGATGGAATGTGTATTAGTAACCTCTGGCCCCAGTAAGTCAGTAACTTCTTGCACAAAATCGTTATCTTAATAAAGAGCTATTTCAGTTTTAGAAGCATGGACTCCTTTCATATTATTACCCATTATGTGCTACCTGAGATATCCCTGTCCAACTTAGCACCTGCAAAGGGCTAAGCACAGTCTGGCTTTGAATAGTTATGCTACTACTTAATACCTATCTAAACATTAAACTGCATGCAAGGGAAGTTGCATGCCCAATTAGATAAGCAATTGCCACTGTCAG
Source organism: Lepidochelys kempii (assembly GCF_965140285.1). NCBI lineage: Eukaryota > Metazoa > Chordata > Testudines > Cheloniidae > Lepidochelys > Lepidochelys kempii. Next base: position 86,408,410 of record NC_136380.1, read on the forward strand.
ATGTGCAACACAATCATAACCTTTTTGAAAATGTAGTGGCAAGAATCAGACTGAATCGAAAGATACTCATATTTCCTTGCTCTATTTTATCACACAGCTTTTTCCTTCCAAGTTCATCCCTAGTTTATATCCTTTCAAAGCAATATTTTGAAAAAGTATTAACATGACATGAGTCTGTAGCTATTTTTATAAAAGACTCCTAACTGCATCTAAGTTACAGACCATTTTCCTTTAGAACTCTCTTGATAAATGCACTTCAACCAAGTGGAAAGCATATTCCTTTTCCTGCTGTGATTGCACATTTTGTAATGTTCACTGTAGGCACGTGTATTTGCAATTTCTTTCTGACAGCTTGATTAACCTTGAAAAGTTGCAAAAGGAAAAAGCTTTGTCATTGAACCCTAACTTTCAAAACTAAATTTGAAAAGTAGTAATATAAATATACTATAGATAGTAGATACCAACTTCTATGGGGTCTTTTAACAAGAGTTTTATTTTTCTTGTACTATAATCTCAATATTTGCACTCCAAGTGAAGAATGCCAGTATTACAAAGTATCAGAGTTAGAGGTATCTATTCACTTCTGTGCTCTGCACCTATGTCAACTAGTTGAAAAAAAATCTTCCATACTATGGTAGTATCAAGATGAAAATACAGCCCCTAAGGGTTTCCACCATTAGGTATACACCTAGTTGAGAAACTATAATGGAATGCTTAAACTGGAACTATAAGTTATATGTTTTAAGCCACTCAACTATGTCAAACTAAAATTTTTAAAAAACCATCCAATTCCTTATGTTTCTGTATCTATAGTGATTATTTTATTATTGTGGTAATGCCCAAAGTTCCAAAGTCTGCATCAGTGACCGATTTTACTGGGCACTGAAAACATTCAGTGAGCCATAGTCCCTGCCCCAAAGATTTTTGGAATCTAAATATACAAGACAGAAAAAAGGCAGGGATGAAAGGAACACAACACATAGGCAAAGTGATAAGAATGATGGCTGGCAAACATCATATTAGTTCTATGGTGTGTTGTTTGGGTTATAAGGTTGGTTTATTTATTTAGAAAAAACCCATGGGACATACAGGTAAGTTGACAGGAAGAAGATGAACACACACACTATATATATATATATATATATATATATATATATACACACACACACATCTGAGCAAGGGGATAGGAAAAGGACAAGAAGGATCCCAGTGTTCAGGTTTGGAGAGGGGAAGATAGGGAAGTTGCATTTGCCTGATTTAAGAAAGAAATACAAGTATAGCATGGCAGTTTTCATGTGGTTCATAGGCCAATTTTGGGCCAAGATCTTGGAAACTTGTGAAAATGTATTGGAAATTTCTAAAATTTATTAAAACTTCTAAACCTGAGATGTGTTTATTCCACGATAGATGCAAAATAGAGCTCTGAAGTGTTATGTTGTACATTGCTAGAATCTGCCTTTTTCGAAACTGGTTAAAGAGCACTTCTCTTGTAATTGAACCGTGGAAAGGTGTTGGTGTTTCTTTTTCTTTGGAGAAGTTTACATATTAAAGAGGATTCCATTAGTATCTCAAAGGACTTTAATGGAATCTGAACTGGGCCCTTTGTGGTGGGCAGAGACTGACTCTTTTCCAGCAGCATACTGTCTTTGAACTCCTAACTAGACATATGACTTTTTGCTTCTTTAATAATTTATGTAACAAGTGAAATATATTTAACTACCTAGACTGAGAGGTCTTTATCCTGTGGAAAACAGAAAGCATAATGTCTAAAATCAAAGCCAAAGACTCCTTTTCTCCTGAATTATCTTACTCAAAGAAGAAATGGTGAGGTTCCTGTGAGACCACTATAGACAGAATTAGTCAAGCTCCACACTAACTAACCTCATGCAGGGAGGAGAGGAGGGGGAAGCTTAATCAAGCAAACATAATCCTATAGAAAATGTGATCAATAGTAGAATAGGAAGGGAGAAGAGGTAACAGATTAGGAGAAGATATCCTCAGTAAGGGAAAGATTATATCAAGAAAATATATTGACTTAAATATATGTTTAAAATTGGTCACTTCAAAGGAAATAGATTCAAAAGAAAACCACCTGAGGGGCAGAACATCTGTGTTAGGAACTCTGACAGGATTCATTGGATGACCAAGGCTGTAACATAATGACAAAGTAAATATAGTCATCTTTTTATACTAAAATATATTTCAGACTATTGATAGCAGGAAACAAGAGCAGTGGAAATAAGGCTATTTTAAATCTTGATTTTGGCAATATTGAAGATTAAGGACGCAGTTGTGGCCACATTAAAATAAATAGTAAAACTCCAATTGCCTTCAGTGGGCTCAGGATTTCACCGCAAGACAGGCTGCTGAAATTAGAGAGTAAATCCTGCTGAAACAGAACAGATTTTTTCTTTGTTCACACTAATGTAGGTAATACAATAACTGTTTAACGCACAGGCTGATAGAGATAATTTCTTCAAAGAATTTAGAGAGAAAAATCTGACTACAGTATAGCAACTCGTTAGGAATTTTACTTTAATCAGGCAGCATGTTCCATCCCACCATACACTCTGTGTAGGTAGTGGATATGCCTACACAGCAGAAGCTGTGCATGGGCTATCCTACCAAAGCTAGCTTGAATCCAGCTAGTGTGGGTAACAAGAGTAGTAAAGACAGCACAGAGTGAACTAGTGAGACAAATGAACACCCAGGGTCTGGGTGGATTGATTGAAATCATAGCAATTTCAATGAGGAAGCAAAAACCCTTGTTTTAAATCAACGTTTATCTTGTTTTGCTTTCATACTTGGCTATTTTCCTAAAGAAACATTGGTTCTCACTGGTTGGTAACCGATAACACATGCTGATTTGCAACTAAAATTTTAGTTTACAATGAAATTGGCACTTCATTTTTGTCAACCAAGATACACAGTGTGTATGATATTATATATATACATACACATACATACATATACATACACACCACACACATGTATACATACACACATGCACACGTGTGTGTATATACACACATGTGTGTATGCTTAAGCAATTATTTAACTTAATATATATTCAGATTCTTAATTTTTACATTTTAATTATGTTAGAAAATGTTAAATGATGTGTTTCTTCACTAGCTGATTATTGTTTTACTCAAAATTTGTGTAAGATCTCTTTGGATGGAAATTGAAATGCAATTAAATAATTAAAAACCAGTTAACTATATTTCTTAGTTCCATAAAACTACATTTTGCATTTTAAGCCAACTAATCTATTGAAAGAAATATTATCTGTAGGTAATGAATTGCACTGATTGTTTCTGGCCATCACACACTTCAAAACTAGAACCAGTAGACCTCCTTTTCATATCAGGATTGATTGGAACAGGGAAACAAGTTTTGCTGTTGTTTTTTAAACTCCCAGTTGGTTTCTTAAATGTGAATGAATTCTAGTAATTGAACTAAACTAGTTGAATAAACTGAAATTAAGAAAATATCCTCTGTGTACCTTTAAAAGTCTGTCAAAACCTGAGATAGCAGTTCAACAGACTCTGGTTCCAGGTGCTCAGTTGTTTGACTTTCATTAAAACTTTGGTAACAAGAATGTAGTGCTTAACATTAATTTTGAAATTATAACATGAAAAGTTAAATTTAGATATTTAACATAAGTTATGGGAAATTTAAAAATCAATTTAATAGATTTTTTAAAGAAACAAAGTATTTATATAATCCAATCAGAAATCTATTTAATTCACCCTGCCAAGTCCATGTTGGGCTTGAAATACCTACGCTGATGCCTATGCTGTTCTGTCTTCTATGCTATTATCCACAATAACTAGATTCAAGCTAGCTCAGGTGGGCTAACTTGTGTATAGACTTTGCTGTGTAGACACACCAAAGATTTGCCTGTGCCTTCCATTGTAATTAATCTCATTGTGTATTTGAACTGCTGTATTTTTTTACAAATTATTCTCCATATTTGTGTTTATTTACCTTCAGATGTTCTGTTTTTGCTTTGCTTTCACTGATGGGGAATCAGCAGCATTTAAGTGGTCCTGTTATGGTATATTGGAATAACCTGTTATATACTGTTCTGTACTGCAGGTTGTGCTAGGCGTTGTTGAGGGTCAAAGAAGGTACAGTCAACAGAAGCATTTCAATTGAAAAAATTGTACTGGCCTAAAGCCTGTGTTGATAAATGTCTGCATAACAACAAAAACATAGTATGCTTTTTATATTTTCATCTAACTTGGCGGCTATTCTTACCAACTATAAAGAGACAGTAAGTGAAAACAGTGAGAGCATTTATAAAGTAGGCAATGTGCCTTTCTTTTCCTTTCCAAACACAAAGTGAATGTGCTTAATGCTACTTTGTGCAGTAGGTTCTTGTCTGGCTGGCCAGATGAAAAGGGGTTGTTGCCCCTTCTCTGATCAGTGACAGGGAGAGCTTACCAGAGCAGGGAGGAACAGGAAGTGACTGGACCATGTGTGGGATTCTGTCCTTCCAGGTTACTTCCAGAGAAGCCCCTTCCAGAGAAGCCTCACACTGCAATTGGGCTAACTCCCACCCTCCTACCTATGGAATCAGAGTAGAACTGGATTTTATCATGAACCCTATGGAGATTGTGCTTGTCATATTTTTCTTCAGGGCTGGGAAGGAATTATTTTCCCTCACTGTCAGATTGGCTGAGCTGGGGTGTGGGATTCTTCATTTTCTCCACAAGAGGTCAGGGACCCAGGGGGGTGGGCAGGCAGGTTATGTTAAAATGTCATAATTTAGTAACTAAACATGTGGCAGATGTCTAGTACAAGTACTCATTATGGAAGGGATAGGGATATGATTATTGGATAAAATGTATTGTAAGTGGATTTAGAGAAAAGCAACCCTAAGAAAGCCAGGGAAGGGGGATTGGGCTTCTAATTTTATGTTGCAGCCTAATAAAACTATATCAGTTGCGTCTGATCTTTCTTCCAGTGTGGCTGGGAGAATAACTGCATGTTCTCCAGCCATATCTCTACTCATCTGTTAGCAATTAATATTTTAAAATATATATATTTACTTACAGAATAATATAAGAACAAAAGAGCCATACTGTGTCAGACCAAAAGTCCATCTAGCCCAGAATCCTGTCTTCTGACAGTGGCCAATGCCAGATGCCCCAGAGGGAATGAACAGAACAGGTAATCATCAAGTGATCCATTCCCTGTCGCTCATTCCCAGCTTCTGGCAAACAGAGACTAGGGACACCATCCCTGCCCATCCTGGCTAATAGCCATTGATTGATCTATCCTCCATGAATGTATCCAGTTCTTTTTTGAACCCTATTAGTGTCTTGGTCTTCACAACATCCTCTGGAAAGACTTTTGCAGATTGACTGTGTGTTGTGTGAAGAAATACTTCCTTTTGTTGAATTTAAACCTGCTGCCTATTACTTTAATTTGGTGAGCTCTAGTTATGAAAAGGAGTAAATAATACTTCTTTTTAATTTCTGAACACCAGGCATGATTTTATAGACCTTAAATTATATCCCCTCTTTGTCATCTCTTTTCCAAGCTGAAAAGTCCTAGTTTTATTAATCTCTCCTCATACAGAAATCATTCCATACCCCTAATCATTTTTCTTGCCCCTTTCTGAACCCTTTCCAAGTCCAATATATCTTTTTTGAGATGGCGTGACTGCATCTGCATGCGATATTCAAGATGTGGGCATATTATGGATTTATATAAAGGAAATGTGATTTTTATGTCTTAATATCTATCCCTTTCTTAATGATTCCCAACATTCTGTTTGCATTTTTGACTGCCACTGCACACCGAGTGGATGTTTTCAGAGAACTATACACAATAACTCCAAGATCTCTTTCTTCAGTGGTAACAGCTAATTTAGACCCCATCATTTTATATGTATAGTTGGGATTATGTTTTCCAATATGCATTACTTTGGATTTGTCAGTGTTGAATTTCATCTGCCATTTTGTTGCCTAGTCACGCTTACCAACCTTTTAATGCCGGGATGACATCTGGAGCCCTTACTAAAAATGCTGTTGCATTAGCTATCCTCCAGTCATTTGGTACAGAAGCTTGGTTAGTAGTTCTGCAATTTCACATTTGATTTCCTTCAGAACTCTTGGGTGAATACCATCTGGTCCTCGTGACTTATTACTGTTTCGTTTATCATTTTTTTCCAAAACCTCCTCTAATGACTCCTTGATCTTAACAGTTCCTCAGATTTGTCACCTAAAAAGAATGGCTCAGAAGTAGGAATCTCTCTCACATACTCAGCTGTGAAGACTGATGCAGAGAATTCATTTAGCTTCTCTGCAATGGCCTTGTCATAAATATAAAGGGAGGGTAAACCCCTTTGAAATCCCTCCTGGCCAGGGGAAAGCTCCTCTCACCTGTAAAGGGTTAAGAAGCTAAAGGTAACCTCGCTGGCACCTGACCAAAATGACCAATGAGGAGACAAGATACTTTCAAAAGCTGGGAGGAGGGAGAGAAACAAAGGGTCTGTGTCTGTCTGTAGTCGTCTTGGCCGGGGATAGACCAGGAATGGAGTCTTAGAACTTTTAGTAAGTAATCTAGCTAGGTATGTGTTAGATTATGATTTCTTTAAATGGCTGAGAAAAGAATTGTGCTGAATAGAATAACTATTTCTGTCTGTGTATCTTTTTTGTAACTTAAGGTTTTGCCTAGAGGGGTTCTCTATGTTTTTGAATCTAATTACCCTGTAAGATATCTACCATCCTGATTTTACAGGGGGGATTTCTTTATTTCTATTTACTTCTATTTTTTATTAAAAGTCTTCTTGTAAAACACTGAATGCTTTTTCATTGTTCTCAGATCCAAGGGTTTGGGTCTGTAGTCACCTAGGCAAATTGGTGAGGCTTTTTACCAAACCTTGTCCAGGAAGTGGGGTGCAAGGTTTTGGGAAGTATTTTGGGGGGAAGGACGCGTCCAAACAGCTCTTCCCCAGTAACCAGTATTAGTTTGGTGGTGGTAGCGGCCAGTCCAAGGTGTAATATTTTGTACCTTGGGGAAGTTTTGACCTAAGCTGGTAAAGATAAGCTTAGGAGGTTTTTCATGCAGGTCCCCACATCTGTACCCTAGAGTTCAGAGTGGGGGAGGAACCGTGACACACAGTCTCTGTTGTCTCCCAGTCTTAGTGATTAATCAGTGGGTCTAAGGGGGGAGCCTAGGACCACCCTCTACTGCAGGCTTCAGCCCAGGGACCCTAATAGTATCAGCTATGGTAGCTGACCTTTTAGAAACACGAGACATACAATTCCCTGGGCTACTTCCCCACAGCAGCCCCCACTTCCTCAAGATACACTTCACCCTTACCTCAGGGCCTCCTTCCTTGTGCTCAGTCTCTCCAACAGCACAACTTCCTCCCACAGCTTCTGACACACACACACACACACCTGACTAAGTGGGAGGCTTTTAACTAGTTTCATCCAGCCCCTGATTGGCTTCAGGTGTCCCAATCAATGTAGCTATCTTCCCTGCCTTCTGGAAAGATCTTAATTGGCTCCAGGTGTCTTAATTGACCTGGAGCAGCTGCCATTTACTTATTTGTTTAGCCTGGGGCTAATATGTCTGTCTCCCACTACTTTTCTATAGCCATCTGGCCTTGCCCTCTCACATATCTTATTCTCACATGTCACTTTTTGGGGCTTTGCCGATCCAAGTCAGCCAACTTGCTTATTTCTGCTATAGAAAATATTATTTTTCCTGGTCATCAATGACTCCACAGTGTACATGTACCAATGGGGACATTAAATACTATTCCTTCTATATCCGGTCATGTGACTGAGAGTTTTGGGGAAATTCAAAGGTATTATCACTGTTAGGAGGGCAATGGTGACCCTGAGAGTGTTGGTTTCCCCTCTATGTCATATTTACTTCCTGTTTAATTTGATTACTCTGAATATATTATCTATGTTTGTATTATTCCTTAGGAGTCTCAAACTATCTGGCAAATAATTCAGGATTACCTTGTGCTTAGAATCTTCCTTCCAAGTTGCCCTGGTGATCCTATCAGGAAGGAACAAGGGGTGGGGATTGGAGTCATCACCAAGTAAATTTTTCTGAGAAGAGAATAAATAAATTACACCCTGCAGAGCTGGAGGTGGGATCCAGATGAACCCAGGCCCATTCATCAAAACTTGTAAGCAGATTATCATTAAAAGGGCAATTTGGTGGACAGGGACACTACGCAGGAGTCACTGCTGGGATCCTGGTTTTTTTTGTTTGTTTGTTTTTTAACCCAGACCTTAATACTACTGGTTCCCCAGGGAAATAAAGTAAAATCACAGTATGGATTGCTAGACGTGACTTATAACTTGATGTGAGCTGGAGAGAACTGAGCACCAAACATCTCTTCATGCTCACTAATGTACCCACTGAATAGGAAATTAGACAAATTGAAGATAAAATTGGCCATTTCAGAGGATGGGACAAGCTAAAGAGGAGACTACTTTATCCCTACTGCTAGACAGCAAAGTCATACTTTCTACTCTAGTGATTTCCAATGTTATTCTGCCACCCACAGAGAAGAAAGGATGGAAGGTGACCACCAAAATGTGATCCCCTACTCTCTCTCCATCTTCTCCATCATCTTCAGTTACAAATTTTCAGTCCAAATTAGAGACAGGAAGGAATCATAGAATCATACAATATCAGGGTTGGAAGGGACCTCAGGAGGTCATCTAGTCCAACCCCTTGCTCAAAGCAGGACCAATCCCCAACTAAATCATCCCAGCCAAGGCTTTGTCAAGCCTGACCTTAAAAACTTCAAAGGAAGGAGATTCTACCACCTCCCTAGATAACCCATTCCAGTGCTTCACCACCCTCCTAGTGAAAAAGTTTTTCCTAATATCCAACCTAAACCTCCCCCACTGCATCTTGAGACCATTACTCCTTGTTCTGTCATCTGCTACCACTGAAAACAGTCTAGATCCATCCTCTTTGGAACCATGTTTCAGGAAGTTGAAAGCGGCTATCAAATCCCCCCTCATTCTTCTCTTCTGCAGACTAAACAATCCCTGCTCCCTCAGCCTCTTCTCATAAGTCATGTGTTCCAGTCCCCTAATCATTTGTGTTGCCCTCCACTGGACGCTTTCCACTTTTTTCACATCCGTCTTGTAGTCTGGGGCCCAAAACTGGACATAGTACTCCAGATGAAGCCTCACTAAAGTTGAATAGAGGGGAATGATCACGTCCCTCGATCTGCTGGCAATGACCCTACTTATACATCCCAAAATGCCATTGGCCTTCCTGGCAACAAGGGCACACTGTTGACTCGTATCCAGCTTCTCATCTACTGTAACTCGTAGGTCCTCTTCTGCAGAACCGCTACCTAGCCATTTGGTCCCTAGTCTGTAGCGGTGCATGGGATTTTTCCATCCTAAGTGCAGGACTCTGCACTTGTCCTTGTTGAACCTCATCAGATTACTTTTGGCCCAATCCTCTAATTTTTCTGGGTCCCTCTGTATCCTATCCCTACCCTCCAGTGTATCTACCACTCCTCCCAGTTTAGTGTCATCTGCAAACTTACTGAGGGTGCAATCCACGCCATCCTCCAGATCATTAATGAAGATATTGAACAAAACTGGCCCCAGGACCGACTCTTGGGGCACTCTGCTTGATACTGGCTGCCAACTAGACATGCAGCCATTTATCACTACTTGTTGAGCCTAACAATCTAGCCAGCTTTCTATCCACCTTATCGTCCATTCATCCAGCCCATACTTTTTTAACTTACTGGCAAGAATACTGTGAGAGACTGTGTAAAAAGCTTTGCTAAAGTCAAGGAATAACACGTCCACTGCTTTCCCCTCATCCACAGAGCCAGTTATCTCATCATAGAAGGCAATTAGGTTAGTCAGGCATGACTTGCCCTTGGTGAATCCCTGCTGACTGTTCCTGATCAGTTTCCTCTCCTCTAAGTGCTTCAGAATTGATTCCTTGAGGACCTGCTCCATGATTTTTCCAGGGACTGAGGTGAGGCTCACTGGCCTGTAGTTCCCCGGATCATCCTTCTTCCCTTTTTTAAGTCTTTTTTTTAAAGATGGGCACTACATTAGCCTTTTTCCAGTCGTCCGGGACCTCCCCAGATCGCCATGAGTTTTCAAAGATAATGGCAATGGGTCTGCAATCACATCTGCCAACTCCTTTAGCACCCTCGGATGCAGCGCATCCAGCCCTATAGACTTGTGCTTGTCCAGCTTGTCTAAATAGTCCCGAACAACTTCTTTCTCCACAGAGGGCTGGTCACCTCCTCCCCATGCTGTGCTGCCCAGTGCAGTAGTCTGGGAGTTGACCTTGCTTGTGAAGACGGAGGTAAAAAAAATGCATTGAGTACATTAGCTTTTTCCATGTTTTCTGTCACTAGGTTGCCTCCCTCATTCAGTAAGGGACCCACACTTTCCTTGGCTTTCTTCTTCTTGCTAACATACTTGAAGAAACCCTTCCTGTTACTCTTAACATCTCTTGCTAGCTGCAACTCCAAGTGTGATTTGGCCTTCCTGATTTCACGCCTGCATGCCTGAGCAATATTTTTATACTCCTCCCTGGTCATTTGTCCAATCTTCCACTTCTTGTAAGCTTCCTTTTTGTGTTAAGCCAAGCTGGTCGCCTACCTTATTTACTATTCTTTCTACACATCAGGATGGTTTGTCCCTGTAACCTTAATAAGGATTCTTTAAAATACAGCCAGCTCTCCTGGACTCCTTTTCCCCTCATGTTATTCTCCCATGGGATCCTGCCCATCGGTTCCCTGGGGGAATCAAAGTCTGCTTTTCTGAAGTCCAGGGTACGTATTCTGCTGCTCTCCTTTCTTCCCTGTGTCAGGATCCTGAACTCGACCATCTCATGGTCACTACCTCCCAGGTTTCCATCCACTTTTGCTTCCCCAACTAATTCTTCCTAGTTTGTGAGCAGCAGGTCAAGAAGACTTCTGCCTCTAGTTGGTTCCTCCAGCACTTGCACCAGGAAATTGTTCCCTACACTTTCCAAAAACTTCCTGGATTGTCTGTGCACCACTGTATTGCTCTCCCAGCAGATATCCTGGTGATTGAAGTCTCCCATGAGAACCAGGGGGGGCCTGTGATCTAGTAACTTCCATTCGTTGCTGGAAGAAAGCCTCGTCCACCTTGTCCCCCTGGTCCAGTGGTTTATAGCAGACTCCTGTCAAGGTTCCTCCCCCACTCTGAACTCTAGGGTACAGATGTGGGGACCTGCATGAAAAACCTCCTAAGCTTATCTTTACCAGCTTAGGTCAAAACTTCCCCAAGGTACAAAATATTACACCCGTTATCCTTGGACTGGCCGCTACCACCACCAAACTAATACTGGTTACTGGGGAAGAGCTGTTTGGACGCGTCCTTCCCCCCAAAATACTTCCCAAAACCTTGCACCCCACTTCCTGGACAAGGTTTGGTAAAAAGCCTCACCAATTTGCCTAGGTGACTACAGACCCAGACCCTTGGATCTTAAGAACAATGAACAATCCTCCCAACACTTGCACCCCCACTTTCCTGGGAAATGTTGGATAAAAAGCCTCACCAATTTGCATAGGTGACCACAGACCCAAACCCTTGGATCTGAGAACAATGAAAAAGCATTCAGTGTTTTACAAGAAGACTTTTAATAAAAAATAGAAGTAAATAGAAATAAAGAAATCCCCCCTGTAAAATCAGGATGGTAGATATCTTACAGGGTAATTAGATTCAAAAACATAGAGAACCCCTCTAGGCAAAACCTTAAGTTACAAAAAAGATACACAGACAGAAATAGTTATTCTATTCAGCACAATTCTTTTCTCAGCCATTTAAAGAAATCATAATCTAACACATACCTAGCTAGATTACTTACTAAAAGTTCTAAGACTCCATTCCTGTTCTGTCCCTGGCAAGCGCAGCATACAGACAGACACAGACCCTTTGTTTCTCTCCCTCCTCCCAGCTTTTGTAAGTATCTTGTCTCCTCATTGGTCATTTTGGTCAGGTGCCAGTGAGGTTACCTTTAGCTTCTTAACCCTTTACAGGTGAGAGGAGCTTTCCCCTGGCCAGGAGGGATTTCAAAGGGGTTTACCCTTCCCTTTATATTTATGACAACTCCCATCACGACATCACCCTTGTTGCTCACACTCCTAAACTTAATCCAGAGGCTCTCAGGTTTTTCTGCAGTTTCATACTGGAGCTCTTAGCAGTCATACTTCTCTCTTACATACAATGCAACTCCCCCACCTTTTCTGCCCTTCCTGTACTTCCTGAAAAGCTTATATCCATCCATGACAGTACTCCAGTCATGTGAATTATCCCACCAAGTCTCTGTTATTCCAATCACATCATAATTCCTTGACCGTGCCAGGACTTCCATTTCTCCCTGCTTCTTCCCTGGCTTCTTGCATTTTTGTATAGGCACTTGAGATAACTCGCTGATTGTCCCTCTTTCTCAGGATGAGGCAGGAGCCCTCCCCTCTCACGCTCTCCTGCTCGTGCTTCCTTCCAGTATCCCACTTCCCCACTTACCTCAGGGCTTTGGTCTCCTTCCCCAGTGAACCTAGTTTAAAGCCCTCCTCACTAGGTTAGCCAACCTGCTTGCGAAGATGCTCTTCCCTCTCTTTGTCATGTGGAGCGTGACTCTGCCTAGCACTCCTCCTTCTTGGAACACCATCCCATGGTCAAAGAATCCAAAGCCTTCTCTCCAACACCACCTTCATAGCCATTTGTCGACTTCCATGATTCAACAGTCTCTACCCAGGCCTTTTCCTTCCACGGGGAGGATGGACGAGAACACCACTTGCACCTCAAACTCCTTTATCCTTCTTCCCAGAGCCACGTAGTCTGCATTGATCTGCTCAAGATCATTCGTGGCAGTATTATTGGTGCCCATGTGGAGAAGGAGGAAGGGGTAGTGATCCGAGGGCTCGATGAGTCTTGGCAGTCTCTCCATCACGTCGTGAATCCTAGCTCATGGTAAGCAGCAGACTTCTCGGTTTTCCCATTTGGGGTGGCAGATAGATGACTCAGTCCCCCTGAGGAGAGAGACCCCGACCACCACCACCTGCCTCCTTCTCTTGGGAGTGGTGGTCGTGGAACCCCCATCCCTAGGACAGTGCATCTCATGCCTTCCAATCGGTGGAGTCTCCTTCTGCTCCCTTCCCTCAGATGTATCATTGAGTCCACTCTCTGCATTAGTACCTTTGGAGAGAACATGAAAATGGTTGCTTACCTGTATCTGCATTGCTGGTACATGGACACTCCTCTTTCTTCTTCTGGAGGTCACATGCTGCCAAATTTCTTCACTGTCCTTCTGTCCCGCTGTGCAGCCTGCCTGAATCTTCAGAATGTTGTGTCCGTAGAAGCATATCCTGATGTCTGTCCAGGAAATCTTCCATTTCTCTTATGCAACACAGGGTTGATACTTGTTTCTCCAGACCCTGAACTTTCTCTTCCAATATGGAAGATTCTGAACAAATTAAGGACTTTTATAGGTAGTAGTTTTATGTAGCTACCAGTAGTTCTATGGACTAATAATTTTTTACTGTGGGACAGTGGGGTCAATAAAAGCAACTGATGAATTGGACCCTATCAGGAATCTCAAATTCTTCTCGGGTACCTGATTAGTTCCTGTAGGGAAGATGGCTGACGCTTGGAGGCATCAACTAAATAGCAATGTAGTGTTGCTGAAAAGAGGAATAGTGGAGAGTCTGTGCGGGTCTGCAGAAAATATAATCTGTGCATTAAAAGCCAGGAAGACTGAGGCCACTTGTGAGGACTACATCTTGGCTTTAGATTATGTTTTTGGTCATCTTGAGACAAGAGAAGACCTCTATTCCCAGTTTCAATCCTGCTGTCAACAGCCAGGTAAAAACTGTCTTCCTGGCTCTACAGATTGGAGCAACCTCTTCAGCTGTGTCTTTACCAGAAGGGCACTGAGAGGAGCATTGAACATTGAGTGTGACTGGAACAGATTATAAAAAGTGCCATTTATAAAGACTTTCTAATCATAAAACTGAAACTTACAGGGAGATTGGAGAACCTTCCCAGGTTCCATAAATTGATGTGAGAAGTCCAGGGGAAAAAGGAAAAGAGCTTTTTGAGAGAGGAACAAGATCCTAATGAGTAAGATGGTTGCTTTTACCATTTTAAAGCAGTGGCTCTCAACCTTTCTAGACTACTGTACCCTTCAGGAGTCTGATTTGTCTTGTGTACCCCCAATTTCCATCTAATTTAAAAACTACTTGCTTTTAACATCAAACATGAAAATATAGCAGTGTCACAGAACACTATTGCTGAAAAATGGCTTGCTTTCTCATTTTTACTATATAATTATAAAATAAATTTGAATATAAATATTGTACACTAGAACCTCAGTTACAACACCAGAGTTACAAACTGACCAGTCAACCACACACCTTATTTGGAACCAGAAGTATACAATCTGGCAGCAGCAGAGACAAAAAAAAATAAGGAAAAAGAAAATACAATACAGTAGTGTGTTAACCATAAACTACCAAAAAAATAAAGGTAAAGCAGCATTTTTGTTCTGAATAGTAAATTTTCAAAGCTGTTTTAAGTCAATGTTCAGTTGTAAACTTTTGAAAAACAACCATAATTTATTGTTCAGAGTTACAAACATTTCAGAGTTACGAACAACCTCCATTCCGAAGTGTTTGTAACTCTGAAGTTCTACTGTACTTACATTTCTTTATATATCAGGGGTTCTCAAACTGGGGGTCAGGGCCCCTCAGGGGTTGCAAAGTTATTACATGGGGGGGTCTCAGGCTGTCAGCCTCCACCCCAAACCCCACTTTGCCTCCAGCATTTATGATGGTGTTAAATATATAAAAATGTGTTTTTAATTTATAAGGAGGGGTCACACCCAGAGGCTTTCTATGTGAAAGGGGTCACCAGTACAAAAGTTTGAGAACCACTGATATATAGAACAGTATAAAAAGTCATTGTATGAAATTTTAGTTCGTACTGACTTCCCTAGTGCTTTTTATGTAACCTGTTGTACCACTAGGCAAATATCTAGACGAGTTGATGTACCGCCTTGAAGACCTCTGCGTACCCCCAGGAGTACATGTACCTGTGGTTGAGAACCACTGATTTAAAGAATGGCCCTTACATGGCAACCACTGAAGACCTCTGTCAATAGCTTAAGAACCTGAACAAACAGCTTATTGAACTTAAGAAGCGTAAGATTTTTCAGTGATCCACAAGCCAAACTCCACCACCAATTTTAACTGAAACTCAGGAAATACTCTTTTTTTTTTTGGTTAGTGAGAAAGGAACCCCACCGTGATCCCATGAAGATGACCATCCGGATTTACAAGAGTGACCATCCCAATGTACAAAAGATTTTGCCACTGATGCAGTAAGAATGAGAACATTTCCACCCAAGGAATGAAGAGATGCTAGCACAAACAAAAAAAAGTAGTTGTAAGGAAACTGCAACGGGTCCCAAACTGGGATCCATCACAGTCAGAGCTCCACTAAGGTGTTTTGTGAATGGTCTTGCTGGATCCCCTTCCTGGAGGCATTGTTAGGCCCAGCCATGGTAATTAAGAACATAAGAAAAGCCATACTGGGTCATAGCAATGGTCCATCTAGCACAGTATCCTGTATTAAACAGTGGCCAATGCCAGATGCTAGGGAGGGAAAGAACAGAACAGGCAATCATTAATCGAAGTCCCGGATGACTGGAAAAAGGCTAATGTAGTGCCAATCTTTAAAAAAGGGAAGAAGGAGGATCCTGGGAACTACAAGCCAGTCAGCCTCACCTCAGTCCCCGGAAAAATCATGGAGCAGGTGCTCAAGGAATCAATCCTGAAGCACTTACACAAGAGGAAAGTGATAAGGAACAGTAAGCATGGATTCACCAAGGGAAGGTCATGCCTGACTAATCTAATCACCTTCTATGATGAGATTACTGATTCTGTGGATGAAGGGAAAGCAGTGGATGTATTGTTTCTTGACTTTAGCAAAGCTTTTGACACGGTCTCCCACAGTATTCTTGTCAGCAAGTTAAAGAAGTATGGGCTGGATGAATGCACTATAAGGGGGGTAGAAAGTTGGCTAGATTGTCGGGCTCAATGGGTAGTGATCAATGGCTCCATGTCTAGTTGGCAGCCGGTGTCAAGTCGAGTGCCCCAGGGGTCGGTCCTGGGGCCGGTTTTGTTCAATATCTTCATAAATGATCTGGAGGATGGTGTGTATTGCACCCTCAGCAAATTTGCGGATGATACTAAACTAGGAGGAGTGGTAGATACGCTGGAGGGCAGGGATAGGATACAGAGGGACCTAGACAAATTGGAGGATTGGGTCAAAAGAAATCTGATGAGGTTCAATAAGGATAAGTGCAGGGTCCTGCACTTAGGACGGAAGAACCCAATGCACAGCTACAGACTAGGGACCGAATGGCTCTGCAGCAGTTCTGCGGAAAAGGACCTAGGGGTGACAGTGGACGAGAAGCTGGATATGAGTCAACAGTGTGCCCTTGTTGCCAAGAAGGCCAATGGCATTTTGGGATGTATAAGTAGGGGCATAGCCAGCAGATCGAAGGACGTGATCGTTCCCCTCTATTTGACATTGGTGAGGACTCATCTGGAGTACTGTGTCCAGTTTTGGGCCCCGCACTACAAGAAGGATGTGGAGAAATTGGAGAGAGTCCAGCGAAGGGCAACAAAAATGATTAGGGGTCTGGAACACATGACTTATGAGGAGAGGCTGAGGGAACTGGGGTTGTTTAGTCTGCAGAAGAGAAGAATGAGGGGGGATTTGATTGCTGCTTTCAACTACCTGAGAGGTGGTTCCAAAGAGGATGGTTCTAGACTATTCTCAGCGGTAGAAGAGGACAGGACAAGGAGTAATGGTCTCAAGTTGCAGTGGGGGAGGTTTAGATTGGATATTAGGAAAAACTTTTTCACTGGGAGGGTGGTGAAACACTGGAATGCGTTACCTAGGGAGGTGGTAGAATCTCCTTCCTTAGAAGTTTTTAAGGTCAGGCTTGACAAAGCCCTGGCTGGGATGATTTAATTGGGGATTGGTCCTGCTTTGAGCAAGGGGTTGGAGTAGATGACCTCCTGAGGTCCCTTCCAACCCTATATTCTATGATTCTATGATTCTAAGTGATCCATCCCCTATTTTTCCCTCCCAACTTCTGGCATTTGAAGGCTAAGGACACTCAGAGCATGGAGTTGCATCCCTGACTATCTTGACTGAAGACATAGATAAGTCCATGGAGGATAGGTTCATCTAATTATTTTTTTAACCCCATTATAGTTTTGGCCTTCACATAATACCCTGGCATTGAGTTCCACAGGTTGACGGTATGTTGTCTAAGGATTAATAGAATCATAGGACTGGAAGAGACCTCAAGAGGTCTTCTAGACCAGTCCCCTGCATTCAAGGCAGGACTAAGTATTATCTAGACCATCCCTGATGGGTGATTGTCTAACCTGCTCTTAAAAAACCCCAATGACAGAGATTCCACAATCTTCCTAGGCAATTTATTCCATTGCTTAGCTACCCTGACAGTTAGGAAGTTTGTCCTAATGTCTAGACTAAACCTTTCTTGCTGCAATTTAAGACCTTTTTTTCTTGCCCTGTCATCAGAGGTTAACAAGAATAATTGTTCTCCCTCCTGACTACAAATACACTGTGTCATAAATATAAAGGGAAGGGTAAACTCCTTTAAAATCCCTCCTGGCTAGAGGAAAACTCCTCTCACCTGTAAAGGGTTAAGAAGCTAAAGGTAACCTCGCTGGCACCTGACCAAAATGACCAATGAGGAGACAAGATACTTTCAAAAGCTGGGAGGAGGGAGAGAAACAAAGGGTCTGTGGCTCTGTCTTTATGCTGCCTTTGCCGGTGGTAGACCAGGAATGGAGTCTTAGAACTTTTAGTAAGTAATCTAGCTAGGTACGTGTTAGATTATGATTTCTTTAAATGGCTGAGAAAAGAATTGTGCTGAATAGAATAACTATTTCTGTCTGTGTATCTTTTTTGTAACTTAAGGTTTTGCCTAGAGGGGTTCTCTTTGTTTTTGAATCTAATTACCCTGTAAGGTATCTACTATCCTGATTTTACAGAGGGGATTTCTTTACTTCTATTTACTCCTATTTCTATTAAAAGTCTTCTTGTAAGAAAACTGAATGCTTTTTCATTGTTCTCAGATCCAAGGGTTTGGGTCTGTGGTCACCTATGCAAATTGGTGAGGCTTTTTATCCAACATTTCCCAGGAAAGGGGGGGGGTGCAAGTGTTGGGAGGATTGTTCATTGTTCTTAAGATCCAAGGGTCTGGGTCTGTAGTCACCTAGGCAAATTGATGAGGCTTGCCAAACCTTGTCCAAGAAGTGGGGTGCAAGGTTTTGGGAAGTATTTGGGGGGAAAGATGTTTCCAAACAGCTCTTCCCCAGTAACCAGTATTTGTCTGGCGGTGGTAGCAGCCAATCCAAGGACAAAGGGTGGAATATTTTCTACCTTGGGGAACTTTTTGACCTAAGCTGGTAAAGATAAGCTTAGGAGGTTTTCATGCAAGTCCCCACATCTGTACCCTAGCGTTCAGAGTGGGGGAGGAACCTTGACACACTGTGACAGGAAAAATCCTGGAAATAGAAAAAGTAAAAAGTACTTCTTTTTGTTTGTTTAAAACTGCTGCCCATTAATTGCATTGTGTGACCCTTGGTTTTTGTGTTATGTGAAGGAATAAATAACACTTCCTTATTCACCATGATTTTATAGACCTCTGTCGCATCCCCTGTTTGTCTCTTTTCCAAGTTGAAAAGTCAGTCTTTTTCATCTCTCTTCATATAAAAACTGTTCTACACCTCTAATAATGCTTGTTGCCCTTCTCCATACCTTTTCCAATTCAAATATATATTTTTTGAGATGGGGTGACCAGAACTGCATGTTGTATTCAACTTGAGGAACAGTCAGACGTTCTTGTCAACTGCTGGAAATGGCCCACCTTGATTATCACTACAAAAGGTCCCCCTCCCAATCCCCGCCCCCGCTGTCCTGCAGGTAATAGCTCACCTTACCTGATCACTCTCCTTACAGTGTGTATGGTAACACCCATTGTTTCATGTTCTCTGTGTATATAAATCTCCCCACTGTATTTTCCACTGAATGCATCCTATGAAGTGAGCTGTAGCTCATGAAAGCTTATGCTCAAATAAATGTGATAGTCTCTAAGGTGCCACAAGTACTCCTTTTCTTTAATTTCAGTGGTTCTCCTGCACCTCCCCATTGGAAAGACCAATTGTAACAGAAGCTAAGTGAGAGATCTAATGTGTTTGTCCACTGAAGAATGGATTTGGGGTGCACCATTAATGTAGAACATACCATTCATTTGACAAATGAATATAGGGACAGGTCTTGAATATTGATGTCTGCAGACATTAAGGATGTGAGAAAACATATTCAAGAATTTATAGGGGCCAAAATAATTTCTGAATCCCGTAGCTCCTGTGCATCATAGTGGTGGTGTGGAATAAAAATGTCACTGTGTGCATGGACTACTCTACTCTGAATGAAAGAACATCCCACACAATCTACCATACTGAGGGTGGATGATACTTTGCCTGCCTAGTAGGAAGCAGATGGTTCTCCATTTTATATTTACAAAGAGGTTACTACCCCATCCAGATGATCAATGAAGACAAAGAAAATGGCTTTCATTTTCCCTTTGGGATTCTATCAGTTTGGAAGGATGCCAAAAGTTATCCCATGAGCTCCTGCTATGTTCCAGCATTGAATGGAGGAGATAGTGGAGCATGTGAATCTGTTAGAAGTGTTTGTGTATTTGAATGACTTGATCATAATTTGCCAAATTTTGGAAGAGCATGAAGCTCCACAGATGAAAGTGTTGGACCACTTGGAAGCTAATGGGTTGAAATTGTTGCTTGATAAATGTTAATTTTGTCAAAACAGAGTAAAATATGTAGGCCATAGTGTGTCAGCAGAAGGTGTGGTGACTGACCCTAAGAAGATCAAGGCATTATTAACCACCTGGCCTACACCAAAAGAAAGCTTTACAATCTTTCTCCTAGGATTTTGCAGATATTTCCACCGAGTCATAAAAAATGTTAATCTTCCATTGTGGGACTGCTTACCAATTTATCAAGGGGATATCACACAATGTGGAAGGGATCACCCTGGCATAAAGGTACAAGTCCTCCAGAGAGGTATTTCAAGGTGAATGAACCCTTTGGGGACCATCGGATTGAGAAATGCACCAACACTTTCTGTGCCCTTACTGAAAAACTCACCACTGCATCAATGTTAACTTTTGCAGATCATTCCAAGCCTTATAAATTCCATGTAGATGCTATTGTTGATGGACTGTGGACTGATCTCTTTCAGGAACAAGGAAATCAATGGAAAGCTGTGGCCTTTGTCAGTTGAGGTCTGAGTGCATCTGAAAGACACTATCCATTGCACATACTTGAATTTTTACCTCTCAAATGGGCTGTTGTGGACAAACTGCATGGTTATCTATGATGAGCAACCTTTGAAGTATAAACTGACAATAGCCCACTTACTTATGTTCCGACCATGGCTAAACTGGACACTGCAGGATGGATGGCTGCCTTAGTTGTTTATGACTTTATGCTGAAATACTGTCCTGGTCAAACCAGTGCAGATGCATTGGCCCATCACCCTCACAATCTACTTGAGAAGGAATCTGAGTAGATAAAAAAAATACCTTTTCTTCTGTTTCATGTCATATACAAGACTGTACTAGGAAAACTGCAGCCTCTTATGTAAGGAAAAAGATATGCCCACACACCTTGGATTTTCTGACATGGCTGTACTTACAATTTATGTAAAACTTTTGTTTAAACAACTCAACATTTCCCCAGTTAACACTGAGTGAATTGAGAAAAGCTCAATGGAAAGACTTGGACATTGGGCCTGTACTGGGAGCTGTGGAAAAGGGTGAGAGTCCCCTCTCCAACATTTCCCCTGCAGAACAGCTCTATCTTAAAAGCATGGTGGCCTTTATAGAGAAATGAATAGGGAAGCCTCTGAAGTGTGGTACTTGCTTCCCTGGCTGTGGGAGTATGTAAGCCATGCCTGCTTGGTGTGGCACTCTGTCCCCCCTCTAGTGGGGGCTTGGCCAAATAGAGATTAATGAGCCTGCTAAAGCCTTTACTAATAAAGCTGGGCCTTTTAGCTCAGACAGTGGAGGCTCATATACTAAGCTTTACTGATTCCCCCAGTTCAATCCCCAATGCCAATTCCTTACCTAGGAATTTGGCATTACATACTTAATTTCCAAATCATATTCTTCTTATCTATTTTTTAGATATAGATATGTAAAACTTCCAAGATAACTTCCTCTGAAGCTCTCAGTGTGAAATATCTTCTCCAGGTCAGTTGTTTTAGATTGTAAACTCTTTGAGGCAGACACTGTCTTCGTTTTGTAACTTGTACAGCACTGAGCATATTGTTGGCACCTACAAGTGCACATTACAATATGTGACATGCTGTGGCCAACCTCTTTCTTAGTGCATTTCACCCACCCAGCTAACCTTGCAAGCCTTGTGCTTACCCAATCAGGACTGCTCTTGACTTATGTCCTCTGGGTGTTGGCCACCTGGTAGAAGGGTAGGGAGGAGGCATGACCAAAGAGGGGCCTAAATGGGTGTAGCATGGACATGCTTCCCCTTTCTTTCTGCAGAGAGTTGGGAAGGCTTTGTGCCTAACTGAAATACAATTCTTCCAGGTGTTCCTGCTGAGAGGGTAGCATACAACTCTGCACTGCCTCAAATACTCCACTATGACTTTAGTCCCAACTGAGCCCTATTTATGAGATCAATCCTACTGTAATTGAAGTAAATGGCAAAATTCCCATTCACTTCTGCTGGAGCAGGATAATGCCCTACAGAGATGGTGATTATTTGTTTGAAATATGACATTTAAAATATCTGCCAAACCAAACAGAATGCTTTTAGAAGCCTTTAAATTATAAAGAATGATCATGCTAAGTATCTAATATGTCGAGATGTGAATCAGACTCATTGAGGCAGATATGTTTTGCCTCAAACGTAAATTATGTTTGCTTATTTTATCAGTGATAACATGAGCTTCCACAATCAGTAGTTATTTGTCTTTCTGATTGATTAGGACTCTTCTGTTGACACTGACAATTTAAGACTCATTGTTACTAGGCAATTTATACAGGAGATTATTAGCATGCTAAAAATTAACAGCAAATTTATTATTTTATTAGCTGTAGGAAATTTTCTGATACTGATTTTCATTCTGCTTGGCTTTATGTAATTAATTTGTTTGGAGTCACTGAAGAAAATGCTCTGGAAGGAACTTTTGTTAGTTTTTTTAAATTATTATTATTATTTCAAATGGCATGAAGTATAGTACTTTATCCTACAGTATATTTGATCTTCTATTAAGGGCTAAAGCGCTCACTGTTGTTAACAAGAATTTTGCAACTCCCTTTAATGGGAATGAAAGCAGACCCCTGTCCTCAAAAGTCCTCAGTCTCAGTACTGTGAAGCATTGTGTACCTCTGAATTGGAATTGACTTATTGTGACGAAGCGGGACTGTTCTTAATGTTTCCTCTGAATAGTGTGGGGGTGCCTCAGTTTCCCCTATGCAGTTCTTAAGTATCTAGGTGGTGGGATAAGGGTGTATGATCGTTGCAGAGCCCTAGAGGGCAGGTGTGTGCAGGGGTCTGGACACAGAGGATGGCCAACACCCTGTTTCCTGGCAACTGATGGCCTGGGCCCTTCCCCCCTGCAAGGTGAGAGCTAAAGGGGTTGGAGAACAAAGGAATCGGGTGACCTCCTGGCCTGGGAAAGGGACAAAGCCCAGAGGAGGAGGAGCTGGAGGGAGAGTCAGTTTGGGGCTGGCTGGGGACATGGAGTGAAGAGCAGACGTGGTTGTCTGGCTCACTGCCCCCAAAATGGACCTGGCTGAGGGGTCCTGTTCTCTGCACCTACAAGCTCTATTTTAGACAGTGTTCCTGTCATCTAATAAACCTTCTGTTTTACTGGCTGGCTGAGAGTCAAGTCTGACTGCGAAGTTGGGGTGCAGGACCCTCTGGCTTTCCCAGGACCCCGCCTGAGCGGACTCGCTGTGGGAAGTGCACAGAGGGGCAGAGGATGCTGAATGGTCCGAGGACAGACCCAGGAAAGTAGAAGCTGTGTGAGCTTTTTGCCCTGCAGACAGGCTGCTCCCAGAGAGGAGACTTCCCCCAGAGTCCTGACTGGCTTCGTAGGGAGCAGTTCCAGAGCATCACCTGGGGACTCCATGACACTTATTCATAAGGCTGGTTGAAAATTTTCAGTTACAACTATTTTTGATGGAAAACTGAGGTTTTTTTATTAAATTTTTTCTTTTTATGAGAAGTGTCTATGTTCCATGGAAAAACTCAATTTTTCATTGAAAACCCAAACACTTGAAAAGTTTTGTTTTGGGCTGATAACTGAAAAAAAATGTCCAATTTTTGACTTAGAAATGGTGCTGTGGGGCCTCATGGGTATTATAGTTTGAAGGCAGGTTCCATGGGGCATTATGGTCAAGGATTCCTATGATTCACCATGGTGGCTTAGAAAGAGGGCAGACGGTGGCTCATTATGAGAGGAGTAGTCCAGGGAGCGCAACTCATAAAAGAGAATAGGGGCTCTAGGCATCTAAACTACAACTCCCATGAGGTATCATGGAAGCATTTCAGAATACCTTTTTTCCCCAAAACTGGGGAGGAGGGGTTCTAAAAATCCAGCTACCTGCTAGTTTCAGTGAAATTTTCAGCAGATTTTTTTTCTGATTAGCTTATATCATGCTTTCCTCACACATGAGTTATCAGTTTGAAGTTGCTGAGTAATGCCTTCAATATTCTGTCCTAAGGATCTAATTCCACTAGGTGCTCAGAACCTCTACTGACGAGCCCATCCCAGTTCTATTCTAATCAAGTTCTTTAAATCAACCTTATTGAAAATAACTTTAGGTTCTGTTCACGTCACACATTACTGATTTTTATTATGTTGCTTTTTGTTAATATGTTGGTAACAATAGCTACAAAATCCTGTTAATATATTTAACTACAAGAATCATTATAATCAGGGATATGTTCAAGTTCAGAGCATGTGTTTCACACATAGGTAACAGGAAAGATTCACTTAGTTTTTCAATTCCCTTTGTTAGCACCCCACACTCAACTTTTCTCTGTAATGAAAAATGAAACTTTTATGAATCAACATGTTATTTTTAATTGTCTAATTGTTTAAGAACAAGATTTGGGAAATGACTGGATTATGTACACACAAACGGTAGGATAGATATAATTAACTTTATTTCTGTCATCTTTCCAGAAATATAATAGAGGTCCAATGGTATCATTAAAATACACAGTAGGGTTACACACAATACATTTGGCCTAAAATTCAAGATCCTAACACCACAATCTGATTATGTAAAATTGAAAAAGAAGGAATCATTTTTCTCAAACACTGAATTTTATATTGTGACCTACAAATGTTAAGATATTAAGCATTATTTTAAGGGCAGTTGCACTCTACTAAACAGGCATTTCAGGTATATCCAGAGATTTTAAAGCCAGAAGGGCCACTATCATCATCTACTCTGCCCTCCTGCATTTAATCGGCCATAGAATTTCATAAATCAGTGATGCCAGATGGTATTCAAAGCCACAGTTGTGGTTTAAGAGACCAGTGACTTATCCATTAGGGAACCAGGATATTACACACAAAGATAATGAGAGAGCTACTTGAACTGATAACATTAGACTTGATTACTGTAATTCCTTCTTAAATAGGGATTCCAACGTGTTTTTTAATCCACATGTACTTAGAGCAGAATACCCCAGTCATGATGCTTGGAAAGATGAAATAACTCTGCAAATGGCCAGGGTTTATTATTAATTATTATTATTATTATTATTGTATTTTATTTTTGTCTGAAGGACAAGTGACTATTTTAAGGACTGATATCTTCTGAACCACCAGGGAGGTAAACTAATTCCAAATACCATTTGGAAGCAAGAAGTCCCAGCTTTCCAGTGATTCCCATCAATATTTTTATAGCCGTGGTCATTTGCAAATACTCAAACCTTAAAAAAAACAGTCTCTAAGACTAGCTTGCCGCACACAGGATCTTCCCAACTGAAACACTCCCAATAAAGTGCAGAGGCTCCTCTAGTACACATTAATGCCTAATAAGAATTTATGAGACTATTGGATCCTTAAATCACACCGAGTGTTGAAATGGGAGTGAGGAACACATGCTGGTCATTGATACTCTTTAATATTAAAATGTAGGTGTTCAATATGTTCAATTTTTGTTTTTAAATCAGTGGTGCTACTTACATGCTCGAAGTTAAGCGCATTCATAAGTGTTTATAGGATCAGGTCCTATGTACCTTCACGTATGTTTGACTTCATTCAATAAAACTCCTATGCATGATCCTCTCCCTGACTCCCTTCAAGTCATTTGCTGCCCTTGCTCTAATTTAAAAAGGACTGACTCTGGAGAACTACATAATGGTCTGCACAAACAAACAAGAAAAATGCTGGCACCAAACAATGTGTTTGCAGCAGTGGTACATGGTGGACATTTTCCACATAACATACAATGGCAGCCCCCCAAGGCACAAACTGCAATTATTGTAAGGGAGTTGTAGTTCAACAAAATGGACCAGAATGTGACTATTGAATTATTTATCTTTTTAATGTATATATGATGATATGTGCAAGAAGGATTTTGTCAGCCCTGTTTTGGAACAATTTTCTATCAGCACTGACTCGAATCTCCAACAGCAACATATATTACTAATTCTAAACAACTGGCAAAATCAATTATTACATACATTGTAAATACATTGGGGGGAAAAGATAATTCCACAATGATACAGAATTATTTGACAATAATTAAGATTATTTTTACTTCAACGTTTCAGAGTTGTCTCCCAATGACATTTCCTATCCTACATAAAAGGGGGATGTGGGCAAACTCTCCTACTGTGTAATTAGCACTGTAGAGAAACCACATGCCAGCATGATTTGTTGTTAACCAGTTTTTCCCCTTGCTGATATTGTTCCCTCATTTCAGCAGATGTTTGCCTTCTAAATAAAAGCTTTAAGGCTCAAATCCCAAGGTTTCTATCTTTCTTCCTTTGGCTGACAATCACTTGACAGACACTTTAAATTGCTTGGCAAGTGTCTATAGAATCACCATTAAAAGTACAATGCATGTAACAAGGTCTTCCTTGTTGTTTTACTTCGTGTCAGAAGCAGCTACCTGGAGAGATAGAGAGAGTGCACAGCCTGATTTTTCTGGCTTTATGGCATGTTTTTATTTGACAGATTTTTTTTTCATTGTCTATATTCATGTAAAATGAGAAGTTGTGCAGTAATTCCAGGGGATTCCAAGCATTGGAACTCAGGCTGCATGCATCATTTTCCGAGGTACTATTGCAAGTGTTCACTGAGCTAAACTTGTTACAAGTAAGGTTGTCTCTTTGTCACGGGACTCTCAAATTTAAAGAAGTTTCTCTTTTTTTAAAAAAATGGTCTTAACTTTTGACCGTCTTGAATGGTGTGTGCACTAATGAGTGAAAGGAAAGAAATGGAGGCATAGGGGAATAGAAGATTGAATATGTAGCTGACCGTTAGAAACCATATGGTTTCCTTAAGATCCTAATGGAGCAGAAAGTCTCAGTGACAGTATTTGCTGGCTTGGAAAGGACTGGGGTGGCAATTTCAAAATATAGTTTATGGCTGCAAATCTGCTAGTCCCTTTGAAACTAATCACGTGTATAAAGTTAAGCACAATCAGGATCTATCCAATCTTCAAGACTATTAATATGGCTAATTACCTTTGGAAAACATGTAAAATCTCTGAGGGGAGGAAAAAACACATCCCCAAGTCCCATTCCACTGAGTCTTATTGTTATACATTCCCTGAAAAAGGGTAGTCTTACTGTATGGCTGCCTGATGCCTTATATGTTATTACATGGTTCCTTGCAGAGGACCACTTCCCTGTCTGAACTGGGAGCAGGCTCCATCACTCAAGAGCATTTCAAGTTTATTTAGGGATGCAGGTGTAAAGGGTGTTTATCTTTCCGAAAAAGACACCCAGAGGAAAGCAGTACATACTGAATTTCATGGATTTTGCCACCCGATGCCCGGAAGCAGTAGCTCTAAGCAACACCAGGGTTAAAAGTGTGTGCCAGGCACTAGCAGACATTTTTGCCAGGGTAGGTTGGCCCTCCGACATCCTCACAGATGCAGGGACTAATTTCCTGGCAGGAACTATGAAAAACCTTTGGAAAGCTCATGGGGTAAATCACTTGGTTGCCACTCCTTACCATCATCAAACAAATGGCATGGTGGAGAAGTTTAATGGAACTTTGGGGGCCATGATACGTAAATTCGTAAATGAGCACTCCAATGATTGGGACCTAGTGTTGCAGCAGTTGCTCTTTGCAAACAGAGCTGTACCACATCCCAGTTTAGGGTTTTCCCCATTTGAACTTGTATATGGCCGTGAGGTTAAGGGGCCATTGCAGTTGGTGAAGCAGCAATGGGAGGGATTTACACCTTCTCCAGGAACTAACATTCTGGACTTTGTAACCAACCTACAAAACACCCTCCGAACCTCTTTAGCCCTTGCTAGAGAAAACTTACAGGATGCTCAAAAAGAGCAAAAAGCCTGGTATGATAAACATGCCAGAGAGCGTTCCTTCAAAGTAGGGGACCAGGTCATGGTCTTAAGGGCGCTCCAGGCCCATAAAATGGAAGCATCGTGGGAAGGGCCATTCATGGTCCAGGAGCGCCTGGGAGCTGTTAATTATCTCATAGCATTCCCCACCTCCAACCAAAAGCCTAAGGTGTACCATATTAATGCTCTAAAGCCCTTTTATTCCAGAGAATTAAAGGTTTGTCAGTTTACAGGCCAGGGAGGAGACGACGCTGAGTGGCCTGAAGGTGTTTACTACGAAGGGAAATGTGCTGGTGGTGTGGAAGAGGTGAACCTCTCCATGACCCTTGGGCGTATGCAGCGACAGCAGATCCAGGAGCTGTGCACTAGCTACGCGCCAACGTTCTCAGCCACCCCAGGACTGACTGAACGGGCATACCACTCCATTGACACAGGTAATGCTCACCCAATTAGGGTTCAACCTTACCGGGTGTCTCCTCAAGCTAAAACTGCTATAGAACGGGAGATCCAGGATATGTTACAGATGGGTGTAATCCGCCCCTCTGAAAGTGCATGGGCATCTCCAGTGGTTCTAGTTCCCAAACCAGATGGGGAAATACGTTTTTGCGTGGACTACCATAAGCTAAATGCTGTAACTCGCCCAGACAACTATCCAATGCCACGCACAGATGAACTATTGGAGAAACTGGGACGGGCCCAGTTCATCTCTACCTTGGACTTAACCAAGGGGTACTGGCAGGTACCGCTAGATGAATCTGCCAAGGAAAGGTCAGCCTTCATCACACATCTCGGGCTGTATGAATTTAATGTACTCCCTTTCGGGCTGCGAAATGCACCCGCCACTTTCCAAAAACTTGTAGATGGTCTCCTAGAGGGATTAGGAGAATATGCAGTCGCCTACCTTGACGATGTGGCCATATTTTCGGATTCCTGGGCAGAGCACCTGGAACATCTACAAAAAGTCCTTGAGCGCATAAGGGAGGCAGGACTAACTGTTAAGGCTAAGAAGTGTCAAATAGGCCTAAACAGAGTGACTTACCTTGGACACCAGGTGGGTCAAGGAACTATCAGCCCCCTACAGGCCAAAGTGGATGCTATCCAAAAGTGGCCTGTCCCAAAGTCAAAGAAACAGGTTCAATCCTTCTTAGGCTTGGCTGGTTATTACAGACGATTTGGACCGCACTACAGCCAAATCGCTGCCCCACTGACAGACCTAACCAAAAAGAAACAGCCAAATGCTGTTCAGTGGACCGGAAAGTGTCAGAAGGCCTTTAACAAGCTTAAAGCGACACTCATGTCTGACCCTGTACTAAGGGCCCCAGACTTTGAAAAACCGTTCCTAGTAACCACAGATGCATCCGAGCGTGGTGTGGGAGCAGTTTTAATGCAGAAAGGACCTGATCAAGAATTCCACCCTGTAGTGTTTCTCAGCAAAAAACTGTCTGAGGGGGAAAGCAACTGGTCAGTCACTGAAAAAGAATGTTACGCCATTGTCTATGCTCTGGAAAAGCTATGCCCATATGTTTGGGGACGGCGTTTCCACCTGCAAACCGACCATGCTGCACTGAAGTGGCTTCACACCATCAAGGAAACTAACAAAAAACTTCTTCGGTGGAGTTTAGCTCTCCAAGATTTTGATTTCGACATCCAACACATCTCAGGAGCTTCTAACAAAGTGGCTGATGCACTCTCCCGTGAAAGTTTCCCAGAATCAACTGGTTAAAATCGTCCTTGAGATGTGGAAAATATTGTTAGTCTTTATGTACTTGGTAGTATATTTAGAGATGCATGTGTCTTATTAACTCTGTTTTTCCTAGAGCTCCAGGAAGAAATCCCAGCCAGTGTTTCACCCTAGCTGAGATTTGGGGGGTGTGTCATAAATATAAAGGGAAGGGTAAACCCCTTTGAAATCCCTCCTGGCCAGGGGAAAGCTCCTCTCACCTGTAAAGGGTTAAGAAGCTAAAGGTAACCTCGCTGGCACCTGACCAAAATGACCAATGAGGAGACAAGATACTTTCAAAAGCTGGGAGGAGGGAGAGAAACAAAGGGTCTGTGTCTGTCTGTATGCTGCGCTTGCCAGGGACAGAACAGGAATGGAGTCTTAGAACTTTTAGTAAGTAATCTAGCTAGGTATGTGTTAGATTATGATTTCTTTAAATGGCTGAGAAAAGAATTGTGCTGAATAGAATAACTATTTCTGTCTGTGTATCTTTTTTGTAACTTAAGGTTTTGCCTAGAGGGGTTCTCTATGTTTTTGAATCTAATTACCCTGTAAGATATCTACCATCCTGATTTTACAGGGGGGATTTCTTTATTTCTATTTACTTCTATTTTTATTAAAAGTCTTCTTGTAAGAAAACTGAATGCTTTTTCATTGTTCTCAGATCCAAGGGTTTGGGTCTGTGGTCACCTATGCAAATTGGTGAGGCTTTTTATCCAACATTTCCCAGGAAAGGGGGGTGCAAGTGTTGGGAGGATTGTTCATTGTTCTTAAGATCCAAGGGTCTGGGTCTGTAGTCACCTAGGCAAATTGGTGAGGCTTTTTACCAAACCTTGTCCAGGAAGTGGGGTGCAAGGTTGTGGGAAGTATTTTGGGGGGAAAGACGCGTCCAAACAGCTCTTCCCCAGTAACCAGTATTAGTTTGGTGGTGGTAGCGGCCAGTCCAAGGACAACGGGGGGAATATTTTGTACCTTGGGGAAGTTTTGACCTATGCTGGTAAAGATAAGCTTAGGAGGTTTTTTCATGCAGGTCCCCACATCTGTACCCTAGAGTTCAGAGTGGGGGAGGAACCTTGACAGACACATTCTGAAGGATCTACATGGCTGGAGTGCTCACTCTCTCCAAACTCCATGACTCCCAAAGCCCTTTTCCTGTGAAGAAACACTGCTGGGGGAACTCTGAGCTCCATTTTATTAATCTTTCCTGGCTTTTTATCCCTCTTTTTTTCTCTCTTTCCTATGGAAAGGAGAATGGGCTCTCAGTTTTTACTTATTCTTACTCTACCAAAGTGGGAATTTTTCTTAGTAAAGACTGAATAATATATGTTTTTTAAAAAGAGTAAGGACCTCTACATTTTGCCTGCTGATTGAAGTTCTGTTTGTTTGGTTCATAATCATTTTGCATTACTTATTTAATTCAATTTTATGCATATTTGATTTTGTATTTTTCCCTCCCCTGAAAAAATATCCCCTGCAGGAGATATTAAATTCATTTTACACCTCAAGCACAAAAAACAAGGTGAATGTAATTCAAACAAGACCTTGTCTGATCCATTTTCCTTCCTGACAATGGTCTGCAGGCCTGTAGTTGTGGATTGTCAGGGCATAGCAAGATGAGTTCACCCCCCATTTTATGGGAGGGTACAGAGGTAGCCATGTCAGCCCATTAAGTGATCTGGCCTGCCCATCCGTAATTCAGAATTCTTCCTCAGCAGTTTCTACCATCAGGATGGCTATCGAGCCTCCACAGTAAATTTAAGTTGCTCTTCATAGCAAATTGCTGAGGGGAGATAAAAGGCAGTACTACTGTCTGACCTATCCTGGTGGCGAATCTTCTTCCAGTGCAGCTAACCTCATAAGTGTTATGGGAAAACAACTATACTCCATTGCTTTAGGGAGAAGAAGGAAGTCCAGAGCATTTCTATCCACAGTACCATATATTTCAATATATGCTGCAAGCTCAACCCTCTCAAGTTCACTCCAGTAGAAGCAAAGAAAGGAAAATCCATGAGAGAGCTAAAATGCTGAATTCTGTGTAGCCTGAAAGTCAGTGTCAAAAAGATTCTGTAATTATTAAGTAGACTGCTACAGAGTTACTCACTCACTGATTTTTTTTTTCTCATGGAGAGCTTTTGTTCCTTCTTGCTTGATGCAGAGGCCACTTGGCAGAATTCTACAGCCTATGTTATGCCAGCAGCCAAACTAGATTATTGTAATGGAAATATTTGACCTGAATCTATAATCAAAAACAAAAGACATTGAGGTTGAAAGTAAGTGACTGGGTTTTTTACTTGGGAAAAAGAAAAAAAAAAAAAAGAACCTGAACACTGGGCCTAATCCAACACCTACTGCATGCAGAGTGAGCTGCATTAGGTCTACTGAGCCTGCCATCCATGGAAATACAAGCAAAATCCTTTGACATCTCAAGATCAGTTCTAGTTCTTCAGAGCTATGACTAAAGATAAAAGATTCATTGCAGTTATTTTGGAGACAGCCTAGAACAGGGGCCGGGCCACCACTTCCTGCAGCTCCCATTGGCCGGGAATGGCAAACTGCGGCCGCTGCGAGTGGCCATACCTGTGGACACTTAGGTAAACAAAGTGTCTTGCGGCCCGCCAGGGGCTTACCCTGAACAAGCCTCGAACAAAGTTTGGGATCCCCTGGCCTAGAATATTAAAGCAGTTTTCAAAATTATTAATTTAATTGTAAAAGATCTTTAAAGATCTTTCAGTAGCCTTATAAAATCTCATGTTATGAGTATGAAAATAAGTCTTTGTTAGTAGAAGCAACTTCTATAATTGAATTGCTCTTTTAATTCTATTATAAAGCCATGTAAGCATTTGCTATATAAATTCAGATGATGCTTTACTTTCCAATTACTGAAATATCTTTTCATATTAAAAGGAAGGAATATAGGTCATTATATTAACAATTCACAAAATGCTGATTCACAGGGTTTTCACTTGTATCTTCATTAGGATTTAGTGTTCCATTTCAATTTGGTTCTTTTTCCGGTGGATACAGTTTGCATGTGGAAAAGATGGCATGCTGGTAAGGGAATATTAATCCAAATAATTTTGGTTGGCCTTAAGGGGATATAAAAATTGACCAACCTGTTTTACTCCACAGTAGAATTTCAAGTTTCCAGACCAACCTTATGATCATAGAATCCTAGGACTGTAAGGGACCTCAAGATGTCATCTAGTCCAGCCTCCTGTGCTCATGGAAGGACTAAGTATTATCTAGACCATCCCTGACAGGTGTTTGTCTATCCTGCTCTTAAAAATCTCCCATGATGGAGCTTAAACAGCTTCCATAGGCAATTTATTCCTGTGCTTAACAACTCTGATAGGAAGTTTTGCCTAATGTTCAGCTTAAACTGCCCTTGCTGCAATTTAAGCCCATTACCTCTTGCCCTATCTTCAGAGGTTAAGAACAACATTTTTTCTCCATTCTTCTTGTAACAACCTTTTATGTATTTGAAAACTGTTATCATGTCCTCTCTGTCTTCTCTTCTTCAGACTAAACAAACCCATTTTTTTCAATCTTCCCTCATAAGTCATGTTTTCTAGACCTTTAATCATTTTTGTTGCGCTCTTCTGGACTTTCTCCAATTTATCCACATCTTCCTTGAAATATGGCACCCAGAACTAGACACAATGCTCCAGTTGAGGCCGAATTAGCATGGAGTAGAGTGGAAGAATTACTTCTCATGTCTTGCTTACAACACTCCTGCTAATATACCAGAAAGATGTTTTTTGGGGTTTTTTTTTGCAACAGTGTTACAGTGTTGACTCATTTTTAATTTGTGATCCACTATGACCCCCAGATCCCTTTCTGCAGTACTCCTTCCTAGGCAGTCATTTCTCGTTTTGTATGTGTGCAACTGATCATTCCTCCTTAAGTGGAGTACTTTGCACTTGTCCTTATTGAATTTCATCCTGTTTACTGCATACCATTTCTCCAATTTGTCCAGCTCATTATGAATTTTAATCCTGTCCTCCAAAGAACTTGCAACCCCTCTCATCTTGGTAGCATCCACAAACTTTATAAGTGTACTCTTTATGCCATTATCTAAATCACTGATGAAGATATTGACCAGAACCAGACCCAGAACTTATCCCTGTGGGTCCCCACTCAATATGCCCTTCCAACTTGACTATGAACTACTCATATCAGAGAAATGACTCTGGATCACAAACCTGAGATTCAGACCTATATATAGAATGTTCCTCTCTGCCTCAAAAAATTGGTGATGTTTAAATTTGGAGTTCAGATATATCCTAATATAGATATAAATTCCACTGTGAAATTTGGATCAAGGTCCATGTTTTGATTCCTATCACTTCCCTCAGATTGTATATATGTTCAGTTTGAGTCCTTTTTATTTCTGTTAAAACCTTTTGGATTCTGATTTCTGGAAGTATATATTATCCATTACATGCACTTGCTAGAAACAATTTGTTCTCATTTTTATCTTACTGTGAAATTTAGGAAAAAGAAAATGTTTGAAACAGCAAAATAATGGATATGCCATATCTTTTTTTTTCTTCAGATAATTTCTCTAACTACAATGATCCTCTATTAAGAAACCCTTTTTACAGAATAGCTAAGCATCTTAAAAAAACAAAACAATTTAACTTATGTTAGTTTATATGAGAAGGGTTGATGTTTCAGTTAGGCTGCAATTCTTAAGATTTTGCTTGTAAACAATGTTAACTCTAGAAGTTATGACTTTTAAAAATATTTAGTATAAGATAAATGTGCTGTCTTCTGTAACCATTGTGACAGGTTTCCCCAGAGGTGCCACCTGGAACTGGAATAACACTGAGCTCTCTGACCAACCAGCTGCGGCTCCCTCTCATAATGTGCTGCTGTGCTGCAAAGCCCTTCAAGCTTGCACTTTCACCAGCATTCACACAGGTAGGGACACACCCAGCTGCAGTTACATTCAGGCTCTCTAATTCCCAGTCTAGGACACCAAGTAGTACAGTCCTGGTCTAACCAAATCTGGCCAGTATGTGGGTTTAACACCCGTCTGCCTCTCCCTCCATGTAAAGAGGACCATGCACACTTGTGGTAACCAAGCAGAGTTTTTCCCCAGACACCTTAGTCAAACACACACTGGTTTGGATTAAAACATAAAATAAGTGTATTAACTACTAAAGGATAGATTTTAAGTGATAGAAAACAGATCAAAGCAGATTACCTAGTAAATATACAAAACCACAAACTGAGCTTAACATACTAGATTAATTAACGAATTCTCACCCTGAGTGATAAACAAGCTGGCAAATTCTTAAGGCACAAGCTGCCTTTGCTTTGGGTTTCCCAGGTTTTCATACACATGCTAGATATCCCTTTAGCCTTCCACCTGTTCAGTCTTTGTTCCCCAGGTGTTTCCAAGTGTGTTGTGGTAGTGAGCATGAGGTACCATCATGATGTCATTTCCCCCCTTTTATATCTTCTTGCCATGTGCTGGAAAGCTCTTTTGCTGTGACCTGGGTCAAACAGTTCCCATTGTGGAGTGCTACCTCTGAGAGTTTTCTACTGTACACAGTTCCTGGGTTAATCCTTGTGCTTGTGTGCATTTCCTCAATAAGCCACTAACATTGTTTGGCCTTTTTACTGTTGTACCTGAAAGGTTTCTTTTAGATGTTTTCAACCCCACAATGTGTTTCAGTAACACATACAGAGCTAAACTTCATAACTTCACATACGATAATAGCACATAAAATCCAACGAGATATCAATGTCTTGCAGATCAAGATTTTTAGAATGATATCTCACAAGGCCTACTTTGTGCAAAACAGATCCTAATTATGACAGTGGTGAATAAGGGGGGGTGCCAGGGTGTCACCACCATATCCAAACACCTATCAAAAAACAAAGCTTAAAAAAATAAGGTTAGGGCTTAGATTGTATGTAAGGAAAATGATTTAATTGTGATATTTATTAAACTATAGAAGAGGGAGGAAATAAAATACTCCCCAGAGCATGGGTTGATAAAAATGGAGCTGGACAAAGCAGGGGAGCAGCCATGATGTCACCGTGGACAAGTTTAGCACAGCTGATGAAGATTTCACCATGGGTGTCTCAAATGGCAGAGCTAACACCTGTGGACCACAAGGTTTCTGTTTTAAGTTTGTTTCATTTCACACCGGGGGCTTATCTACAGTTTATGTCAGTATAACTTCTGTTGCTCAGGAGTGTGAATAAGCTACACTGCTCTGTGATGTAAGTTACATCAACCTAACCACCAATGTGCACAGTGCTATGTCGGCGGGAGACACTGTTCCTTCTAAGCTGCATGTGTGTGTATGTGAATACAGGTCATAAACCCCGTGCACATGGCGAAACACCGCGCTCACTCCGGCTTCG
This sequence comes from Lepidochelys kempii, assembly GCF_965140285.1. Lineage (NCBI taxonomy): Eukaryota > Metazoa > Chordata > Testudines > Cheloniidae > Lepidochelys > Lepidochelys kempii. The sequence goes on from NC_136380.1 coordinate 86,444,229, forward strand.
GCTTTTTGTTTTTGCTTTGGTGGCGGCCCAGCAGAAATTTTTTGCACACACAGCCTGTTAAAAATCAGAGGGAACATTGGCGGGAGATCTTCTCCTGCTGACATAGCTACCGCCTCTTGCGGAGTTTGTTTTATTATGCTGATGGGAGAGCTCTCTCCTGACAGCATGGAGCGTGTTCACGAGAGGTCCTACAGGGGTTCAGCTGCATCAGTGTACCACAACTGTAGTGCTTCTAATGTAGACAAGCCAGGAGTCTGGTGACTAGATAGAGATACTATTAATTGAGTCCATGTAATAATAGGTATCATGTTACTAGTATGAGAGTCATTATGAAAATAAGATAAAGTTATTTAATTATGGGAGTGGCACTTCCAATGCACGTGTTACTTCTCTGAGCACATCTAATGTAGATAGATGTTTCCAGAATCCTGAGCAGACTAAGGCTGATCCACTCAATTGTGTGTTCAACAAATAAATGACATAACACTAAACTGTACTGTACAATATCATATAAAATTAAAAAAAATTGCAAGTAGCAGTTGGTCATGAGGTGCAGTCTCTCAACATTTGGTCAGATTCATACTTTTTGTAACTGTACTGCCAAATCAGTTTAATCAGGAAATATACTCTTTAAAAAGGTGCAGGAAGAACAAGGAGGTTAATAGATAATATGAACCTGTGGTATCTGAGAGGTGGTGAAATCTAGAATGAAAAGCAAACACCAGAGAAGTTTGCATGCCTGGGTTCAATATGACACCTTAAAATTGGCAACTTCCCTACCCTAGTAACTTATTCACATGCTGAGACCTGGCTATTTACTACTGTTCTTTTGTTTATTTTTTTCTCTAAACCATTATATAATCCATAATAAGACTGTCTTTCACCCCTTGGTTATGAAGTATCGTGTGAGTGACTTTATCAAAAGCCTTTTGAAAATCTAACTTTCCTATCTATATCTATAATATATACCTACTAGTTCTTGTTTATCAATTATTAGGTTACCAGAAAAAGCTAAATAATCATACTTTACTTGTACAAAAACCATGTGGGGTTGTCTGTTATATTATACTCTCCTACTGGAGGTACTTTGTTACACTGTCTCTTTTTTAATAATTTTCATAACTACAGAGGTAGGATTTAACGATCTATACTTCTCAGGCTTGGTCTTAATTCCTGCTAAACAATATATGGAAGATTAGCCATGATCTAGTCCTCTATAATAGTTGCTATTTTTAACAATAAATTACTTGCTTTTGCTAGTACTGAAGCTGAGCTATGTTTTTTGTTTGTGTTTTCATTTTTTTTTTATTTTTTATTCTTTTGATGCTTGGGTGGATAACTCTGCTTCTGAAAATGTGTTGTATTGTAAGTATTTGGACAGTGGTGCAGGCAGCTGGACTACACCAAGTAGTGTGTTATTTAGGTGCCTTTTTGTTTGCAAAATGATCTGAGTCAGATGAGTGTTCACCATTTGGACACATTTCAGGCCCTGGCTAAACAGTTTGGGGTTCCTCTAGAGGAAGAACGACACTGACATATCTGGGGATTGAGCTGGACACAAGGGAAGGCGTATTGCTGCTTCCTCAGGATAAGCTTCAGGAGCTATTCGGATTGCTCAGAACAGCTTTAGGAGCCTGGAAATTCATGCTACAAGACCTTCAGGCTTTTATGGAGCACCTGAATTTTGCCTGCAGGGTTGTTGCTCCAGGGTGCGCATTCATACCCAGATTGCTGTGGCAACAGCGGGTATAGCCAGGCCACACCATTCTATAAAAATTAAAATGTGGTGTCATTATTGAAGGAAGAATGATTTTTAGAGGTGGGTTTGAAAATCTATTCCGATGCTGCTTCTGAGGGTAAAAATTTTGGGGTGTTTTACCAAGGCAGGTGGTGTGCCCAGAAGTGGCCCACCATCTGGATGCAAAATGGGTAACGTGTGACTTTACTTTCCTTTAATTTTTTCCCCATTTTAGTTGCGGTGGTTATTTGGGGGCCAGAGTTGGCTAATAAAAGGGTGTGATTCTGGTGTGGCAACATGGCAGTGGTACATGTTATAAGTTGCCAAACTTCCAGATCACATAGGGTTATGAAGTTACTGAGGGCATTTGTGCTACAATGTTTAAGCCTTAACATATGTTTCTCTTCCAAGCACATGTCCAGAGTGGATAATGGCATAGCAGATGGCTTGTCTTGTTTTCTGTTTGACAGATTTTGGGAGCTTGCACCAGGAGCTAGTGAGAAATCTGAGCAGATGCCACTGGTGTTATGGAGTCTCAACATATGATGTCAGTGGCATGGAGATCTTTGACTCAGGGCACATGACTGAGCTATGAAGGAAGTTTTAATGTGTTCTTCCAGTCCATGATCTGGAAGGCTGGTCACCAATATGGCCCGTTACAGAGTGCGGGTGCTTCAGTACATGGTTGTTGGCAACTGCTGGTGTACTCAGCAATTCTGGCAAGGGGCAGCAGAGTTATTTCACGACAATGGAGGTTCACCTGTCAGAATTAGGGGCTGACACTTTTTTGGCCGCTATCAAAGAGGCTACTGGGAGATGTCTAAGGAAACCAACTAGATTTTGGAGGTAAGCAGCTAAGCTAATTGCTGGTGCCTCCATTGCAGGTACTCCACAGGGAAGTACCTATACCAGTGCAAGCACTCCACGGGGAAGGTATACAGTGACCGGATAAACTTTAAAAGGAGGTGCTGGTTAAAGGAATGGAATGGGGGGGCAGGGCTGGGGCTCCTATGATTGGTACAGCAGGGAGCAAACCCCCTTTCTTATAGCTGACCTGGACCTCCTATGAGGGTGAGGGTGGATTCTAAGGTCTAAGCCATGGGTTGGTTGCAGGACCTGGATGGAAAATGAAGGGGGGCTGGTGGCCGCCGTGGGTAGTTATTTTCATGAACCGGGGGTTACCTGCACTGTACACTTCTATCTGCTGGGTAGTCCCAGCCATCTAATAAAGCTGCAGCCTGATTAAATCCATATCCAGTGTCTACTGTCCTTTCGGTATAGCCAGACAAAAGGCTTTTCCTCAGTGGAGAAAGCTGCTCTCCTCCCTATAGAGGAAGCAACCACATGAATAAAGTGTTTGGGGAAGGACTGGCACCCAGAAGCCAGCAACAGCCCAGAGAGGGAAGAAAGGTATTCCCTTTTTTGTATTATTAACTGTTGGCTTTGGTTTGGCTGAAAAATACTCCTTGGGCCTATTCTGAGGCTCACCTTATAAATGTGGAAGAACAAAAACCCAAATGGGGAATAAAATCTCTTCAGAGAGGATCTGAAGAAAGTCAAGAAGAAAGTCAAGGAAAGTGTGGGCCCCTTACTGAATGAGGGAGGCAACCAAGTGACAGAGGATGTGGAAAAAGCTAATGTACTCAATGCTTTTTTTGCCTCTGTCTTCACGAACAAGGTCAGCTCCCAGAATACTGTACTGGGCAGCACAGCATGGGGAGGAGGTGACCAGCCCTCTGTGGAGAAAGAAGTGGTTTGGGACCATTTAGACAAGCTGGACAAGCACAAGTCCACAGGGCCGGATGCACTGCATCTGAGAGTGCCAAAGGAGTTGGCGGATGTGATTACAGAGCCATTGGCCATTATCTTTGAAAACTCATGGCGATCCAGGGAAGTCCTGGACGACTGGAAAAAGGCTAATGTAGTGCCCATCTTTAAAAAAGGGAAGAAGGAGGATCCTGGGAACTACAGGCCAGTCAGCCTCACCTCAGTCCCTGGAAAAATTATGGAGCAGGTCCTCAAGGAATCAATTCTGAAGCACTTAGAGGAGAGGGAAGTGATCAGGAACAGTTATCATGGATTCACCAAGGGCAAGTCATGCCTGACTAACATAATTGCCTTCTATGATGAGATAACTGGCTCTGTGGAAGAGGGGAAAGTGGTGGACGTGTTGTTCCTTGACTTTAGCAAAGCTTTTGACTCGGTCTCCCACAGTATTCTTGCCAGCAAGTTAAAGAAATATGGACTGGATGAATGGATTATAAGGTGGATAGAAAGTTGGCTAGATTGTCAGGCTCAAGGGGTAGTGATCAATGGCTCCATGTCTAGTTGGCAGTCGGTGTCAAGTGGAGTGCCCCAGGGGTTGGTCCTGGGGCCGGTTTTGTTCAATATCTTCATAAATGATCTAGAGGATGGTGTGGATCGCACCCTCAGCAAATTTGCGGATGATACTAAACTAGGAGGAGTGGTAGATACGCTGGAGGGCAGGGATAGGATACAGAGGGACCTAGAAAAATTAGAGGACTGGGCCAAAGAAATCTGATGAGGTTCAACAAGGAGAAGTGCAAAGTCCTGCACTTAGGACGGAAGAACCCCATGCACCGCTACAGACTAGGGACCGAATGGCTCTGCAGCAGTTCTGCAGAAAAGGACCTAGGAGTTACAGTGGACGAGAAGCTGGATATGAGTCAACAGTGTGCCCTCATTGCCAAGAAGGCCAATGGGATTTTGGGATGTATAAGTAGGGGCATTGCCAGCAGATCGGGGGACGTGATCGTTCCCCTCTATTCAACATTGGTGAGGCCTCATCTGGAGTACTGTGTCCAGTCTTGGGCCCCACACTACAAGAAGGATGTGGAAAAATTGGAAAACGTCCAGAGGAGGGCAACAAAAATGATTAGGGGACTAGAACACATGACTTATGAGGAGAGGCTGAGGGAACTGTGATTGTTTAGTCTGTGGAAGAGAAGAATGAGGGGGGATTTGATAGCTGCTTTCAACTACCTGAAAGGGGGTTCCAAAGAGGATGGATCTAGACTGTTCTCAGTGGTAGCAGATGACAGAACAAGGAGTAATGGTCTCAAGTTGCAGTGGGGAAATTTTAGGTTGGATATTAGGAAAAGCTTTTTCATTAGCAGGGTGGTGAAGCACTGGAATGCGTTACCTAGGGAGGTGGTGGAATCTCCTTTCTTAGATATTTTTGAAGTCAGGCTTGACAAAGCCCTGGCTGGGATGATTTAGTTGGGGATTGGTCCTGCTTTGAGCAGGGGGTTGGACTAGATGACCTCCTGAGTTCCCTTCCAACCCTGATATTCTATGATTCTATGGTTTACTCTGGGATGTGTGTGGGGAGAGGAACACTGTGCCTGGCAAGGTGAAGGAGGTGCCCTGCCACAAATGCCACAAATAATTGGACAGCATCAGCCATAATATTTTCCCCATGTACATTGATCAAAAATCTACTTTTGCCAAATATAATGGGTTATTACATTATCCATTGTACTCCTAAAGGGAATGTTACACAGATGAACACACATTAACAACTCTGTTCGCTGGGACCAAGAAATCATTTTGTTCTGTAAATATGGTTGTGTTACTGTAGAATCAGTAAAATCCTCACCCAGGGTGCTTGAGGAACACTACTTTGAACATTTGTTAATGGGGAAAAATCGTCATGCCTGATGGACTATCTGAAGCTAGTTCTTTTCCAAAACATAAGTAACCAAGTGAAGTGTTAGCTTTACAACTATCTGTCCTGTGCCTTCTTTGGTTTTGGATGTAATAATCGATAAACATGTTTATATTATGTCACTAAAAGTATCACTTTGTCTTGGAGAGACAGCAGCACTAAAACACTTGTATTTAAATATATTTGACATCAAAGATATCTCTAGTAGTATAATTATTTGGCAACAAATTTCTCTGAACATCATGTAGGTGTACATTATTAGGTATTGCTTTTTTTTTTAAAGTGGGGGGCATGAGGTCTGAGTCATGTACATCTTGTATAATCTACATAAGCAATAAACTTTGCAGCTGCAGTGATTATAGAATGATTTGACACAGGTGGAGTACAAGCAACTGATTTTGTTTTACCTATGAATTCCTCCTTCCTTGAACATTTAGAGCTTAATACATCTCTTGTTAAAGTCAATCAAAATGCTTTCATTGATTTCAGTAGGGAGATCAGGACCATGGGTCTTCTGAATTGAAGAGACTTGGAATGACATTTAGGTCCCATTGAAGTCAATGTAAGTTTTAACATTGACTTTGATGGTGATAGGATTTTAGCCCTGATAGTTATTACTAAGGCTTCTTTGCAAATGAGTAGATCAGAATGTTTTTTTCCCCCTATTCTATACATGACATTTAACTGTCTGAAACAAAGAATTTAAGAGATCAATCCTTGTGACATGTTTGCTTTCACGGTGTGGGAAAAGTTCAGAATTAATCTCACTCACATATGTATTTTGCTCAGTAGATCGTTACAGGGAGTTAAAATACTAATTTTTTTGTTAAATTGTACTTTGTTTCAAGACTTTCTGAATGCTTTTTTTCTTACTCTGGGAAATTGTTTAAAGTCAATGCATTCTATTTGCTAAATACTGAAAAATATGCATTTAAGACATCTCTTTAATGTTCTTCATATGTGTATGAAAGCAATTTATTGTAACTACAAAACCTTTAGCGAGCAAAGCAAATATTTCTTGTAATTTGAAAAAGATCTTGGATTTTATTGACTCAAGGAAATTCCTGAACTAATATTTCTATTAAATGGTAAGAACAATAAGAAATAATAAGGATGAGGATCCAGATGAATAAGCATATTTTTGTAATTTATCTTAATCTCACTCTTTAGTTAACACATTCCTTCTCTAGAAATAAATCTACTCTCAGTGTTTCTTGAACACATTTATACTCTTGGCTTCAATATTGTTTCTGGGTAACTTATTCCATATGCTTAACTTTTTCCTATAGAGTTTCTCTTTATTTTATCCTTAGTTTCTTGATATGTGTCTGGCTTCTAGCTTTGCAACTCCAAAGCTCTATGGAAATTGAATCTGAATCAACTTTATCTATTTCTGTTACAAATTTTGGTGAAGCAAAGGGAATGGAAAGAACTGGAAAAGAGACCAGAACTGAGATGCAGGCAAGAGTTAAGCAATATAGGAGTTTAACACAAGAGACCAGATCCTCATATGATGTAAGTCTTATTTACCCCAGCTGTTGATCTGGCCTGAGAACAAAAAGGTTAAATTTCATGTGCAGATTGAGAAGCCAGTGGTTTCAAAGGGCGGTAGGAGAAATATGATCACAGTGGTGGGCAAGAATTATGATACTGACATCGGGTTTTGTCATTGCTTGTACACTGACTTTTTAATTGATTTGACTTCAGTTGAGTTATTTAAGAATTACACCAGTAAAGCAGAGTAGACTCTGTTCAACAGTCTTGAGATGGAATATTCTTTGATGTTCTGTGCTATATGCACTTCAGTAAAGTTCCATAATTGTTGGAATGCATTAGTCCTGTTCAGGAGATTCTGTGCCCTAGGTGTAGATATTTAGTTGCATACAAAAAAAGTTGTTTGCAACAAAAGGTACAACTACTTGAAAATAATGTTTTTTTAAAAAATCCATGATGACATAGATTCCATTTGCAAGTCACATTTTAGTGTAATAATCAACTGTGTGGTAATCTAGATAATTAAGATGCTGAAGGAAAATGCAGGCAATATTTCAACTTGGATGAATGTGTAGCATCACATTTTCCTTTAACATTACACTGAAATTGTGCTAAAAATTGGAACCGAATCCTGTTAAAAGTAGATTAATACATATGGTCTTTCCCATTTTTTTTCTCTAAACTGTTTTCTAAGGACTGCATTACTAAGTCAGGATGAAAGCTATATTTTGCTTCATTAGACACAGCAGAAAGTACTGAAATCTCCACTACAATACGTTGTCTCTGCTGTGGCTATTGTCACAAGGTCCTTTAAAGCTACATTAGTGTGTAACATACTCCTGAGAATAAAATGACATGAGGATGGTGATATTGTGAATGGAGCTTTCCTTTTATTATGATAAAACATGTGTTTTGCCATCAGACTGAATCAGATTTGCCCTTTTTTTCCTGTATAAATGAAACTAGAGCTAACTGATTTTTCTTTAAGACTCAGTGAGCAGTTCAAGGACCTGTAACCTAAAAGTGTCAGATATAAAGGAGTTGGCTTCTTCTGAGCAGAAAAGGAAAAACTAGAGTTTCATCCAATTTAAATTGGCATAGAGCCATTGATTTCAAGAGAGATATGTCCAGGAAGATTGAAATGTTCTCCTACTGGCTTTTGTCTGTTACCGTTCCTGATGTCCGATTTGTGTCCATTTATTCTTTCACATAGGGACTGTCCGGTTTGGCCAGTGTACATGGCAGAGGGGCATTGCTGGCACATGACAGCATATATAATATTAGTAGACGAGCAGGTGAATGAGCCCCTGATGGCGTGGCTGATGTGGTTGGGTCCTCTGATGGTATCTCTAGAGTAGATATGGGGACAGAGTAGGCAATGCCTCTCCTGGAATTGACATGAAAGCTTATGCCCAAATAAATCTGTTAGTCTTTAAGGTGCCACCAGACTCCCTGTTACTTTTAGAAAGTGCTATTCATTAATGAGCAGATATGGCACAAAGGCAAGTTAGAATGCACTACCTAAAATTTTGACCTAGCGCCATCACTGACCTCAGCTCTCATAAAAAGGCCATCCAGTAGTACATTTCCATGCAAAGGCTAGTGAGACTGAGATTGTTACTAATCCTGAAATTTTGTATAGGATTAACTATAATTAGAGCTGACACCCACCTTTTTCCTCTCAGCTATGTGCTGAGCTGACCTTCCTGTAGTGTTCATGTATTTACAGTGATAAAGAAGATTTGTAAAGATGATTAATGCAGGTGGCTCATATTGAAAATCTAACTATCTGTGATGTATTGTTCACTGATGAATGTTCTTTTCCTGACATAAGATTTTGGGAGTGAATGTGATCTTTTCTACCTCAATGACATTCTCATTTGTCCATTGCAAGGTGTCAGTCTTTGGTTTTGGAAATCAGTGTTAAATGGTAATAAAGATGGCAGTTTGTACTGTCAGGCATTACAAGAGGATTACGAGTCAAGAAATAGTCAGTTGACTACGTTATTTTTTCAGGGTTATTGTTATTTCCCCATCCCACCTACAGTCTGGAAAAAAATACTTAAAAATCTGGACAAACACAAGCAAACAACATTGTCAAAATAACCAACACACCTTCACTGATTTGATAAAATAAACACAAAACACATACAATGTGAATAACTTCATAAGAAAAAAATATTTCTCAGCTATAAAAAGCTAACATATATTTTGCATATTGAAAAACATACAGGTCTGTATGAATAGAGTCCTGTCTGCTAACACTTTTGAATTTGTCCTTACATACAATAGACTTTTATTAACTTATTTGTTTTTTCAGCACCTTATCTATTATGAATTTTCAACCAAACCCATCATAATATGTGTCAAGGTTCCTTCCCCACTCTGAACTCTAGGGTACAGATGTGGGGACCTGCATGGAAGACCCCTAAGTGTATTCTTACCAGTTTAGGTTAAAAGCTGCCACCACCCAAGTGTTACACAAAGAACAGGGGAAGTGCCCACTTGGAAACGTCTCCCCCCAATATATCCCCCCAAGCACTACACCTCCTCTCCTGGGGAAGGCTTGATAAAAATCCTCACCAATTTGAATAGGTGAACACCGACCCAAAACCTGGGATCTTAAGAACAATGAAAAAGCAATCAGGTTCTTAAAAGAAGAATGTTAATTAAAGAAAAAGTAAAAATCACCTCTGTAAAATCAGGATGATAAATTACCGACAGGGTAATCAGATTCAAAACATAGGCAAAACCTTACGTTACAAAAAGATACAAAAACAGGAATATACATTCCATTCAGCACAACTTATTTTATCAGCCATTTAAACAAAACAGAATCAAAAGCATATCTAACTAGATTGCTTACTAACTCTTTACAGGAGTTCTGACCTGCATTCCTGCTCTGGTCCCGGCAAAAGCATCACACAGACAAAGAGGACCCTTTGTTTCCTCCCCACTCCAGCTTTGAAAGTATCTTGTCTCTTCATTAGTCATTTTGGTCAGGTGCCAGTGAGGTTATCTTAGCTTCTTAACCCTTTACAGGTGAAAGGGTTTTTCCTCTGCCCAGGAGGGATTTAAAGGTGTTTACCTTTACCTTTATATTTATGACAATATGTTAAAACCTCAGTCAGTTAATGATGAGCTGAGTGGACAGAGAAAATTCTGAACTTTACCATCTTGCATTCTGTGATCTTTACTCTCAGTTTCCCACCATTTTGATGCAACAAATTGTGACAAAATCTCCTTCATAACCACAAATCTGTGGTAGAAATCTGGATGTTCTTCCAGTGCTGTCCTTGTGGTGCTCCATTTTAGATGTTTGTGCACCCCTGCACTCGTAATTGGAGACTTTTGGTAGCAGTGACCGGTTGTGTCGCACATGCGTGGTCCCTGTCTCGCACTGTTCCAGACAATTAACTGATGCTGTGTGACCAACCCCAACTTAGTTCCTTCTCTACCACCCTAGGCTATGAGTCAGAGCAATCAGCAGTTCCTTGTTACTTAGTAGTTAATTAGTTTACAGTTAGTTACTTTGTTTCCTTGTTAGCAGCTACTTAGTTTGTTTTACTTTTCTTTCCCCACATTTACAAAAAAAATCCTTTTTTCTTCCTTGGCTTGTGGGCTACTGCCCGAAGAGAAACTGAGTCAAACTTTGACATACACAGTCGGTTTGAAGGCGAAAGCCTCCCCACCCGCAACAGGAATGCCCAGTTTCCCAGGCTTTAAACGTTGCCTCATTGGCAAGCTTGCGATACCTGACTTGGACAGCCATGATCGGTGTGTTCACTGCCCAGGCGAAGCACACATACCACAAAAGTGTCAACATTGCCTCAAGCTCACGACCAGAACACAAAGGGCTAGCTTAAGCTCCCCCTTATGGAGAAGTCTCTCAGACCATCATGGGATCCCGAAACTAGGAGCCCCCACTCCTGGACTCACTTCGCCAACCACGGCTTTTGACAGGAGTCCTTTCGCCACCCCCACATCAGAGCACCCCATCAAACATCAAGCGAAGAGGCAGACACCTGGGTCCCCACCACAAGAATCAGCCAAAAAGAGCCATTCCACGGGCGGACATCCAGCATCGACTGTGCTGTCAGCACCGGGAACTGAAGTAGCAGGAAACCCCCGCACCACTAGAGCCAGGGACTCTAAAAGAGCCGGCTCTGACAGAAGCACTAAGGGGAAATCAAAACCCCATGCCTCTGCACCACCACTAAAGAAACCACGATCTTCAATCTGCGGCACGGCGCTAATACGAAAGGCGGCTTCTTTAAATGCGCACCCGACACACACAGAGGTGTAGCCAGCAGTGTCACAGACCCCAGGCCCAACAACTAGGCAGCTGCAGGGGCCAATCAAACTAGCACAGCAGCAGTTCCTCAGGCAGAACGATCTGGTAGTCAGATCTGCCCCTGACTCCCCTATCCTTGGTACCGATGTGAACATGGTGTTAGGGGGCTTATTCCTTCACCCACTTACTTCCTTGGTCCTTCTCGCATGAACAGAGAGCAACAATACCCAAAGTCCAAAGGTGCAAACAATTCAATGTTTATTGAGGTGAACTTCCAGCAAGCATGATTCCAGTTTCCTTCCTTAGTGTCCCCGTTTCCAGCTCTGACACCACAGAGCCTTACACCTGTGTCCCTGTTCCCATTCCTGCCCTTAGCCAAACATGATTCCAATTTCCTTACCCCCATTCCGTGTTCCCATTTCCCCCTTTAGCAAAACATGATTTCAATTTCCCCACCCCTATTCTCTGTTCCCATTTCCCCTCCCCACACCCATCCACTCACTTCCTGATTGACTGCAGGCTATATAGTAAAACTTGAGTTCTGCTTAGCTATACCTTACCCAATCATTTTCCTGAAATTTAACTAACCAATCCTAACATATTGTAACATGATTGTGTAACCAATTATATCCCACCACCTTAATTAGTTTACACCCAGCAAAATTAATTATACAGCAGACAGAAACAATCACAGAACCAGACAGAGATTATATAGACAAACAATAGCAAAGTGGGAACTATAATGACAAAACAACAAGGAAGTGAGGATTTCACATCCCAGCTATTGATAAGTGAGTTCTTTCCAGACAGGATGCTATCAAATTAAGTTTCCTTTTATATCTTCTAGGCACTTCCCTTTCTCTGGAGGTGATAGGCATTATCAGGACAGGATTGTATTTTCCTTAAGGAGGTCCAAGTGACACAACATAAGCTAGTGGACATTTTGCACACATCTTCTTCATCCAAAATTGCCCTTCCCATGAATGAACCATTTGGCAGACCCCTGCAACTGCCCCTCCAATTTGCAAGAGGTCCAACAAGAAATATGATGTACCAGCCAAGGATGCAGAGTTCCTTTTCTCACATCCATCACCTAATTCCTTAGTGGTAGGCGCAGTCCAGGAACATGGCAGGCAACAACAGTTTAGAAACACAACTCCTAATAAGGACTGGAAAAGACTTGTTCTGTTCAGCCATAAGGCTTACTCCTCAGCTACTCTACATGTCTGCATAGCCAACTATGAGGCATTACTAGTGAAATACCACTATACAAACTACTGAAAAATGTCTGAATTGGCTAATTTTATTGCTGAGGACAAAAGAGAACAATTTGCAGTACTTGTAGTAGAGGGACAATGTATCTCCAAAACAACGTACCTCCAAGAGACATAATTTATTTCTGCAGACATGGCTGAAAGATGAGTCCCGGCACTCGCTCATGAGTGACACTCCGCTCCTTGGGAATCTATACCCCCAAACCCAAGAAAAACCAGTGGTATTATTATATGCCCCGATAATACCGCCAGACGATGTATTCACAACCACAACAACAACGGCGATTTGAGTCACAGGGTTGCAGACACAGGCCCGCAGGATGACAATCTTCTCCTTCAGCATCCCAACCATAAACCTCTAGACAACAAATTTGAAGCCTATTTGTGCTGACGCGATCTCTCTCACAAACATTCAGGGATTGCCTAGTCCTGTTCTATCCAAATTGGAAGACCATCACATCCGACAGTTGGGTGCTAGAAATTGAATTGTACAAACTGATTACTTCATCACCATCACCTTCATTTCCAACACCCCTATTCACCCTCCCTCCCCAACCCTCTTCAGGGACCCCTCTCACAAGTACCTACTGCAACAGGAGGTGAACCATTTCATGCAACTAGGAGCAGTAGAACCCATTCCAATACAACACAGGGGAAGAAGGTTTTATTCCCACTATTTTTTCACAAAGAAGAAGTCTGGCAGATGGAAACCAATACTCGACCTCTGATGACTCAACAAGCTCATCAACGATTCAAGATGGTTACACTAGGCACCATAATCCCAGCACTAGAGAAGATTGGTTCTCAGCCCTCAACCTCAGGCTTGCTTACTTTCATGCAACACTACACTCCCCCCACCACAGAGTTTTCCGCTTTACTCTTGGACAAGGCCATTTCCTATACAAGGTCCTCTCTTTTTGGCCTCTTCACAGTCCCTTGACTGTTCTCAAAGGTACTGGCTGTGGTGGCAGCCTACCTGCACAGGAATGCAATTATGATATTTCCATACCTGGAATACTGCCTGCTAAAAGCACCAACACAGCAGCATTGCAAGCCACCGAACAGACGGTAACCTTCTTCATGAACCTGGGCCTCCAAATAAATACCAAAAAGTCCACCCTAATGCCATGTCCTGGCCAATGGGAGCTGTGGGAAGCGGTGGGCCACAGGTAAGTTCTGGCCACTGCTTCCCGCAGCTCCCATTGGCTGGGAACAGTGAACTGCAGCTGCTAGAAGCTGCAGGGGGCCAGTTGCGGGGCGCTGTGCCTGCGGACGGTAAACATAAACAAAATGTCTCACGGCCCTCCAGCGGACTACCTTGATGAGCTGCATGCCAAAGGTTGCTGACCTCTGTTCTACCCTAAACCTCATACGGATAGAACATATTACACAGTTCATACTCTTGATATTCAGAGGGCATTGGCTTTTTACATAGACAGAACTAGACCGTTCCATAAAGCACCCAGACTGTTCGTATCCATGACCAAATGTTTCAAAGGGAGCACCATCTCTAAACAAAGACTATCTAAGTGGATCTCCGATAGCAGAGTTTTATGCAATCATCATTGTGACCACCAATGCCACACAGGGATTTGTAGCAGGAGCCCTATCAGCCTCCACTGCTTTTATGCACAATGTACCCATCACGGGCATTTGTAGAACTGCTACCTGGGCCTCACCCCATACCTTTTCACAGCACTACACCTTAGGGCAACGGGCTACATCTGATACCTCATTCAGACGCTCTGTACTGTCGTCTGTCACAACTTCAACTCTGAAGCCCCCTCCTGCCATTGGAGGTCAATGCTCTGAAGCCATCTAAAGTGGAGCACCCACAGGGACAGCACTCAAAGAAGAAGAGAAGGTTACTCACCTTGTGCAGTAACTGAGGTTCTTTGAGATGTGTGTTCTATGGATGCTCCACCACTACTCTACTTTGGAGTTTTCTTAATCTGTCTCTGTAGTAGAGAAGGAACAGAGCGGAGGCTGGTCACACAGCATGAGTTAGCTGTCTGGAACAGTGCGAGACAGGGACCACGCATGTGCAACCCAACTGGGCACTGCTACCAAAAGTCTCCAACTACGAGCTCAGGAGCGCACAAACACCTAAAGTGGAGCAACCACAGGGACACACATCTCAAAGAACCTCAGTTACTACACAAGGTGAGTAACCTTCTCTTCAATTACAAAAGAGCGAAGAGAAATATTATAATCCATCAGTATTGTTCCCACCTCTTCTTCCTGTTACAGGCTCTCCCAACACTAACTATGTACTTGGGATAGTGTTATAGTGGCTAAATTATAAAAATGTTCTTGTTTCTGTTAATTATCAATTTTTGTCCAGTGTGATTCTAGCTCTTAGCTCTTATTAGATCAAGCTGGGTTTCAACTGAAATGTAAGAGTAGTGTTATCATACACTAATTCTGTAAAACTTCCAGAATCTCAAATGCAGTATATGTTCAGTGCCTGGATACTGTTAAATTCACTAGATTAAAATCAGCAAAAATATTTGCACACACACATTATGTCCATACGTCTGCTGATGTCCCACTTCACTAAATACAATAATTTATGTGTTAGAAGGGCTGCAAACTGTGAGCAATTTGAAATATTTGACATATTATATCCTGCTCTTATCCCAAAAGCCCTGTCTGCATGACTTCCATATTTCTGATGGATGGCAGACCTCCAAATGAGCATGGATAGAATGAGAGAGATATTTCAGCCCTGTGCAGAAATTCTTTCCTTTCCGATGTCTCAAACAGGTGTAACTGTACCACATTTCTTGAGTGTAACTTATTTCAGATTTTGGCTACAATAGTTTAGGTAGCTGAGTTTTTATGTATGTATAGTAAGCTGTATTTGGATACCTAACTTTTTACACTTTCTTCAGTTAACTCAGAGACACATATATGAAATCTAGCATTCAGGAGCACCATTTGAATTTGAGGTGCTCATTGCAGGACTTTGAACACATAATTCAATTAGTAAATTACAGTAAAACCTTTGGGGCCAGACATGCAGCAGGTGTAAATCAGCACTGTTTCACTGAAGTCAATGGAACTACTGAGTTACATCTACTGAGGATCTGGTCCTTAGTATTTACATCTGTGATTGACATAGATGTGCACTAATATTTTTCACATTCATTAAAAACAATAAAATCAATGTGGGAAATTCACCCCATTCAGTGAGCCAACACAAGGCCTATGCACGGCTTAAGATCCATTTGTCCTGTTTCTTTGGGTCATGAATATGTTTGTAGCATCAAAAATTTGGCATGCTGATCTAACTGTAGGATTAAGTAAGACAGAGAAGATGATTTGGAAATCAGCTAACCGTGTCTGATTGCAAATAACTTCAACACTTAGCAAATGTGGCATATAAAACTGTGGAAAAAACAAGTGAAAAGAAAATATAAGCTGTTTCTGTTGAGGTACCTTTAAAGAATCCATCAGCTTTCCATCTAAGCACTGATGGAATGGATTGTTTCTGTATTTAAATTATATCAGCAAAAGCTGTTACCAGCTTAGAAATCCTTATTTAAACTCTCTCCATAATGTCATGTGTGAGAATATAAGAGAACTGAAATTACTTGTGCAAACCATGAGAGAAGTATGCCTCTCAGGGAAGTAAAAAAACATGTCAAACAGTTATTTTCAACAACGTCAGAAAGCCAGCATGTGGCCTTCACTGAGTGGAATATCACATACTATGATACGATGTCCTCACTATTGAAAAAGAATGCAATGCATAATAGGGTCAAGTAATTGCTTAGCTATATTTATCTAGCTTTATTTGTAACAGGAACAGGAGTAGGTAAATAAAATATCTTCCATTTATTAGCTAATCTTTTTGGAGCTTCCAGCTCCAGTTTAAGGTTGTTTATGCTTTATATAGACATTGATTCAGAAAATCTTATGCCTAACTCTGCCCATGTGAATATTCTCATTGAAGTCAATGGGATTACTCACACACTTAAAGTTGCATGCATGTTTAAGTGCTTTATTGAACTGAGTCATAATACTGCTATTAATAGTTAGTGTTTGGTTCAAATTCTACTTGCCTTACTCATACAGATAAATCCATCAACTTCTTTGAGAGTACCCATAAATATGAGAATCTGGAGCATTTTCTGTTACATTTGATAAAGAAATAATTAGGAATCATTAGAAGTATAGCATACACAGTACAAAGGAACCCATGCAGATTCATATGCAGAAATATTTTTGCATAATAGATTAGTAAAACTGAAAGATGTCTCTTGTCATGTAACCATATAAAGATAAAGTCTGTGCAGGAAAGCTGGCTTCCACAAAGACATTGATAGAGTGTAACGTTCCTTAAGTCAAATCTGAGCTATTTAGAACACTTTTTAAAACCCCACAGGTGGTAGCAAGTAGAATGCTTCATTCTTGAGATCTACAGGTTTATAAGTATTTCTGTAAGAAATTGGAATACTGTATAGTGGGAAAGGATTTGAATACCAATATATGCTTTGTGCCTGAGAGATCACTCTTGTGCACATGTGTTTTTGAAACAAATTTTCTCTGTCTCATCCTGGATCTGTATGAAACACAGTTTAAATAAAACAGTTACATGCAGGATAAGGACCAACAAACTTGTAAGATCACCAGCTAGTGATTGACCATGACCTGGTAATACAAAGTTTTAACACAATTTATTGATGTATATTTTATAGACTTTTTCAAATTAGTCTACAGCCATTCTGTTGTGAGGTGGCCAGTTAGTAGTGGCCGTTGAAGAAGAAGGGAATCTTTGGGAGGTATTAGGGTAATGATAATTCAAATTAAAAAAATAGTTACTATATATCAAAGACTGCTTTCATTTACAAGATATATATCTGGAATTACTCCAGTTATTCTGGAATTACACTTTTTAACTGAAAGCCAGAACTTCTCATCCAATGTCCACTACAGTCAATGGGAATCTTTCCACTGATTTCCAGGGGTGTTAGATCAGGATTCACAGGTGCAGTTCCCACTTTGCATGACCCCCCCCCCACCTCTCTCACACATACCCCACAGGTTTCAGAGTAACAGCCGTGTTAGTCTGTATTCGCAAAAAGAAAAGGTGTACTTGTGGCACCTTAGAGACTAACCAATTTATTAGAGCATAAGCTTTCGTGAGCTACAGCTCACTTCCTCAGATGCATATCGTGGAAACTGCAGCAGGCTTTATATATACACAGAGAATATGAAACAATACCTACTCCCACCCCACTGTCCTGCTGGTAATAGCTTATCTAAAGTGATCATCAGGTGGGCCATTTCCAGCACAAATCCAGGGTTTCTCACCCTCCACTCCCCCACACAAATTCACTCTCCTGCTGGTGATAGCCCATCCAAAGTGACAACTCTTTACACAATGTGCATGACAATCAAGTTGGGCTATTTCCTGCACAAATCCAGGTTTTCTCACATCCCCCCCACCCCCATACACACACAAACTCACTCTCCTGCTGGTAATAGCTCATCCAAACTGACCACTCTTCAAGTTTAAATCCAAGTTAAACCAGAACATCTGGGGGGGGGGGTAGGAAAAAACAAGAGGAAACAGGCTACCTTGCATAATGACTTAGTCACTCCCAGTCTCTATTTAAGCCTAAATTAATAGTATACAATTTGCAAATTAATTCCAATTCAGCAGTTTCTCGCTGGAGTCTGGATTTGAAGTTTTTTTGTTTTAAGATAGCGACCTTCATGTCTGTGATTGCGTGACCAGAGAGATTGAAGTGTTCTCCGACTGGTTTATGAATGTTATAATTCTTGACATCTGATTTGTGTCCATTTATTTTTTTACGTAGAGACTGTCCAGTTTGACCAATGTATATGGCAGAGGGGCATTGCTGGCACATGATGGCATATATCACATTGGTGGATGTGCAGGTGAACGAGCCTCTGATAGTGTGGCTGATGTTATTAGGCCCTGTGATGGTGTCCCCTGAATAGATATGTGGGCACAATTGGCAACGGGCTTTGTTGCAAGGATAGGTTCCTGGGTTAGTGGTTCTGTTGTGTGGTATGTGGTTGTTGGTGAGTATTTGCTTCAGGTTGCGGGGCTGTCTGTAGGCAAGGACTGGCCTGTCTCCCAAGATTTGTGAGAGTGTTGGGTCACCCTTTAGGATAGGTTGTAGATCCTTAATAATGCATTGGAGGGGTTTTAGTTGGGGGCTGAAGGTGACGGCTAGCGGCGTTCTGTTATTTTCTTTGTTAGGCCTGTCCTGTAGTAGGTAACTTCTGGGAACTCTTCTGGCTCTATCAATCTGTTTCTTTACTTCTGCAGGTGGGTATTGTAGTTGTAAGAAAGCTTGACAAAGATCTTGTAGGTGTTTGTCTCTGTCTGAGGGGTTGGAGCAAATGCGGTTGTATCGCAGAGCTTGGCTGTAGACGATGGATCGTGTGGTGTGGTCAGGGTGAAAGCTGGAGGCATGCAGGTAGGAATAGCGGTCAGTAGGTTTCCGGTATAGGGTGGTGTTTATGTGACCATTGTTTATTAGCACTGTAGTGTCCAGGAAGTGGATCTCTTGTGTGGACTGGACCAGGCTGAGGTTGGTGGTGGGATGGAAATTGTTGAAATCATGGTGGAATTCCTCAAGGGCTTCTTTTCCATGGGTCCAGATGATGAAGATGTCATCAATATAGCGCAAGTAGAGTAGGGGCTTTAGGGGACGAGAGCTGAGGAAGCGTTGTTCTAAATCAGCCATAAAAATGTTGGCATACTGTGGGGCCATGTGGGTACCCATAGCAGTGCCGCTGATCTGAAGGTATACATTGTCCCCAAATGTGAAGTAGTTATGGGTAAGGACAAAGTCACAAAGTTCAGCTACCAGGTTAGCCGTGACAGTATCGGGGATAGTGTTCTTGACGGCCATCTTTGTGTGGAATGTTGGTGTAGAGGGCTTCTACATCCATAGTGGCCAGGATGGTGTTATCAGGAAGATCACCAATGGATTGAAGTTTCCTCAGGAAGTCAGTGGTGTCTCGAAGGTAGCTGGGAGTGCTGGTAGCGTAGGGCCTGAGGAGGGAGTCTACATAGCCAGACAATCCTGCTGTCAGGGTGCCAATGCCTGAGATGATGGGGCACCCAGGATTTCCAGGTTTATGGATCTTGGGTAGTAGATAGAATATCCCAGGTCGGGGTTCCAGGGGTGTGTCTGTGCGGACTTGATCTTGTGCTTTTTCAGGAAGTTTCTTGAGCAAATGCTGTAGTTGCTTTTGGTAACTCTCAGTGGGATCAGAGGGTAATGGCTTGTAGAAACTCATGTTGGAGAGCTGCCGAGCAGCCTCTTGTTCATATTCCGACCTATTCATGATGACAACAGCACCTCCTTTATCAGCCTTTTTGATTATGATGTCAGAGTTGTTTCTGAGGCTGTGGATGGCCCCACATTCACTATAATAAATAGGAACATTCTACATTTCTAAAATATGTTTTCCATAAAGAATCTTCTAGCCTTCAGAAGATAAAGGAAAATTCTTCTGATTGAATATTTTATTTAGGGCAAAGGGGAGAGTGTCTAAAAACCATAGAAAAGAAAAAAAAAGAGTTGACTTACGTAAAAGAATAAATGCACACAAATCAGATGTCAAGAACTATAACATTCATAAACCAGTCGGAGAACACTTCAATCTCTCTGGTCACTCGATCTCTGACCTAAAAGTCGCAATGTTACAACAAAAAGACTTCAAAAACAGACTCCAACGAGAGACTGCTGAATTGGAATTAATTTGCAAACTGGGTACAATTAACTCAGGCTTGAATAGAGACTGGGAGTGGATGAGTCATTACACAAAGTAAAACTATTTCCCCATGTTTATCCCCCTCCACCCCCACTGTTCCTCAGACTTCTTGTTAACTGCTGGAAATGGCCCACCTTGATTATCACTACAAAAGGTTTTCTTCTCTCCCCCTCCTGCTGGTAATAGCTCATCTTAAGTGATCACTCTCCTTACAGTGTGTATGATAACACCCATTTTTTCATGTTTTGTGTGTATATAAATCTCCTCACTGTATTTTCCACTGAATGCATCCGATGAAGTGAGCTGTAGCTCACGAAAGCTTATGCTCAAATAAATTGGTTAGTTTCTAAGGTGCCACAAGTACTCCTTTTCTTTTTGGGAATACAGACTAACACGGCTGCTACTCTGAAACCTTTTTAGTGAAAACTGAAACAAACAAAAAAATCATTTAGAACTTACGACATTTCCACATTTTCTGTTACTGTCTTACCCCCCTCTCTAAGTAATGGCACTTCCCCTTGTGTCTAATATATTTGTAGAATGTTTTCTTGTTACCCTTTATGTCTCTAGCTAGTTTAATCTCAACTTTAATTCAATAAAGTTTAACTTAATCCAGTAATTTTAATACCTTTAGGGCCACTATATTATAAATGCAACTGTGTATGTTTTACTGTGGAATTGTATGTTTGTGCCATCTCTAGGAAACTGACTAATGCAATCTGTGAAAGGTATTAGGAATTTCAATGGGCTTTTGGGAACAATGTAAGGGGAATGCAAGTGACCCACACCACATCTATCCTTTTAAAGCTGCACCCTGGGGAGAAAATCCTTTGCCTACTAATTACCTGCCACTGGAAACTCCAAATCAGAGACCCCTATAACATATAAAGGGTGGACTAAACTTGTTATGAGTGTGCTTGGGTTGACCTGAAGAGGTGATGAACTTGTGAGGACAAAAGAAAACCCTTGGCTGGGGTTAGGAAGAACTGCTTCTGCCAGAACCCATGTTATGGTTGAGATGATCTCTGGTAAACTTATTAGTCTGTGTGTAGGTTCTTGTATTGTTTTTAATATGTTTTTTTTTTTCTGTAGTGCTTTTAAAATATGCTTGTGTAGAAGGAACTGTATGGTAACATGTAACTGTTGACAGTCACTCTGTTATCGGTCTCAGCAGAGAAAGCATGCCGCTATGCTAAAGCAGCAGTGAAGGCAGGGAAGTGTGCAGCCTGGAAATAACCTGATCAGAAGGAAGAGAGATGCAGGTCCCTACCCAAGAAAGGAATCAGCTGGGGAGCCGAAAGCCTGAGAATGGGTGTAGTTGTTGGACTACTGAAGGGAAATAGAGGTGAAGTGGCCTTAAACTGTGACTACTACCATTATGTTTTCACACATTCTTAAGTACATACAATCCTAAGACCCTGATATTCTATATTTGAAATGAAAGCCTGGATATATTTTTAAAATAAAACATACTTAAATCTGGGATTCAGGAACCGGAAAGGAAAAGAAATAAAGACAGATTTGTTATGGTATCAGATGATTATTATTATCTGTGAACACCTCAGAAATACTTGTAAAATATAAATATTATTCTTAAGATCTGAATCAGAAATTCTCTCTGCCTGGAGAGTTCACAAGAGTACATTTTGTTTCTTCCATACTCAAAGCACAATCCTGCATTTGCTGTGTATTCGTAACTCCTGTTGGAGTCAGTAAGAAATTTATGTCTGCAACTTGAAATGAAAGCAATTTTTTGTTGCAAGTGTCTAATAATAACAATAGAATTCAAATAATAATCTTATGGTAAACTTGGGTGAAATTCCTGATTGAAAAACTCAGAAATGAACAATCAGAAGATCAGCTATACATTAATGTTTTTCAGAGACTAGGCATAACTCTTGATACTGTGGGGGGACAATTTAAAGGTGCGTGGGGGGGGAGACCCTGATCTCCCCACATTTCATCTCTGGGAGGGTGGGAGACATGGAGAAAGTAGAAAATTGCCTGTTGACTTTGGCTGGACTTTTGCTGGCAGCCGGAGCAGAGCCATACACAGGGGAGAAGCCCTGTCCCACAGGATGCCTGACCAGTGAGCTGGCTGAAGGAGATGGGTGAGGCTGTGACTGAGCATTGTTTTGCCTGCAGATGTGACCCTGGGAGTGGTGGTGGAAGAGAGCCCAACCTAGGGAGTGAGGGGAGGAGGAGGGAAGCTCAGCACAGACTCTGGTCCCGTTAGATCAACTGCTTCATGCCCAGCTGTAGAACAGAGAGAGGACAAGGCAGTGAGTTGTTAGGAGTGAAGCAGCACGGAGCACACCCACTCCCTTTCCAGTTGTAGGTACATTGGGAAATGGAAGGTATGTGTCCCCTTTGATGATTTTATAGTTTAATAAACATATGTATAGATAAACTAATTTTGCCAATATTTTCCCCTCCTCTCCCAATAATCAGGGCAATTCTACAAACTTGAAAGTGGTCTTTAGTTTTATTATATATCTATGTGTAAATACTTTTATCTTAAATAAGTTCAGTTCAGTCCTGCATGTAAACAGATTCATTTTGCATCATCAGTAGATTTCACTATTAAGATACATCAACTTAATTTTAATGAAAACATTGGTGCAAAGCATGAGAGATTCATTTTGTTGCCATATTTCCTCTGCATTCCCAGTTCTCAATGTTGGAAAAGAAACTAAAGCTTCATTAAGTCCTTTTAGTTGTACAAGATATACTCAACTCAAAAACTGCTTAAAGATACTGGAGAATATACAAATATATAGTAGTATATTGACAAAATGAGAATAAAGACTAATTACAGATTATAGGCAATACATCTTTCCTATCTGTCAGATTGCTGAATTTTGTGTGTTTAATACAAAATAAAAAGTGCCACTTTAAGACAAATAAAAACTCCGCTGCCTGTAACTTATATATTTCTGATCACCTGTTGCCAACATTTATTCTGCCTTATGACATGTTGCTTTCTGTTTAGTGTATACCAAGAGAGAACAAAAAGTATGACACAGACAAATGAGTCATAACAGGATTATTTCAGCTTTACGGTTTTTAGTTGTAATTAATCTATCAACATGGTTAGCACAAAATGCAATCTAAAATATATTAACAACATCTAGCTATGTATTGTCAAAGCTGCAAGAAAGAGTTTTCCATTAGTTTATTATCCTATTAACAGGGAGCACAGATGGGACATCCAACTTAATAATGGCTCATTAACTGTTTTCCATGTTAATAATATTACGAAAAAGGGTCTTAAAATACAAAATCTTTTAATCATTTTGGACAGCTGCAGAGGGGAAAAAATGATTCAGTTCTGACAACCATATTTTTCCAGTAGGGGTGGGGCTATTCTACAGGCAGTGATCTGTGGCAGGACTGGAGTACTTGTGGCACCTTAGAGACTAACCAATTTGTGGCAGGACTATGACAGCAGCAATAATTACCTTCATCCAATGGTGCTGAGAATGAAGCTGTCATTCGTCTCCATTATGGCTGAATGTTGCCTTCCACTTTATTCAGCAAATGAAATGCTTTAACACCTGATTGTGTTATTTAATCTAGAAATGTGGTCATTATCTAAAGCGCTTTGCCATTTAACAGATAAAAATTTGAGCAATAAAATATATCCGTTCTTTATGGGTTGTATTTCATGTCATAAAAACTTGAACAATCCTCAAAACTGGAGATGGGGTAAGGGTAAGGAAGCATACCAACTAAATGGTATGCCTGTGTAAGACATAATGATGCCAAGAGCACTGGAGACAGAACACTATATCTGAATAAGAGCATGCACTCACCACAGTGGTGCTTTGTCAGTTCTTTCTCTCACTTTGTGTGTGTGTGTGTGTGTGTGTGTGTGTGTGTGTGTGTGTAGTGAGGAATGTCTGCATTCCCACCATAACATGTCCCATCAAGGGCAGTAAACACTGCCATCAGAACTAGTTTCCCCTCTCCCTGTGTTGTTGTCATTCTTATTAAGATATGGACAGCTTGTATTTAACAATTACACTATTTTTAGGTAAGCATTATGTAACACAGCAATGAAAGACTGCACTAAGCTTTAGCCAGTTTAAACCACACTTACAGCCTGCTCCTGTTTCACTGGTGATGAGAAGCCCATAAACAGCAGTTGAGGCCCCCCGTCATTTTTCATCTTTGGGATACTCCGACACATTCAGTTTTCATGTCAGTGGCTACAGCTCCATAGACTTTAGTAGAATATAACCTGCTTTAGTAGAATATAACTAAATCTGTGTTTGGCCAAATGTTCTGTCCCTGTTCTGTCCCCTGCAGGTCAGAGTCCTGTGTCCCAAAATGGAGAATAACCTTTGGTCACTGCAGCCAGACCACACATTCTGACTCAACAATGAAAGCTACCCCACACACTCCCCAGGATCAGGATTGCTTGCAACCAAATTATGGCTGCTTTTCAGTTGCAAATATGGGGTGGAGGGGGGCTGAGAGGCTTCCTGCAACCTCTCTGTCCAGCATATCAGCACAGGAACAGCCATAATTTGGCCCTATTGCTTTTATGCTATGTTCTTCATATTTTAGCTCATGATTAGACCCATTGACTTCAATAGGATTCTTTGTGTACTATTGTGCTATTCAAGGTGAGTAAGGGTATAACTGTTCCCAAGCCAGTTGATGCAGCAACGGAGATTGACATAAATCAGAAATATATTATTTAAAAATGTCTTGATAAATTCCCATTTAAACAAAACAAAACATTATTCAGAATCCACACTCCTGGGGATTGTTTAGTTACATGAGTACGGTATGTTGCCATTCTGTGCTTCAGCATTATATCCCTGAACAAATCACCTGGCAGTTATTCACCTGGTAGAGGCTACAAATCACTCAGTGCCTATTTTGTAGATCAATGTACAAATTAAAAAAATATGATTTTCCTTGGAAGTCTGCCGGTTCTACCCTAATACCAGTGGATAATCAGTGAAGACTAACAATCTCAGGGAAAATAATACCCTTGTAGTACAATTATTGATTTATGAAATCCTAATTCAAAGCAATTTTTTTATTTGTGATTTACCCTTATACCCTGGTGTTCTTATGTTTGTTCAACTGAT
This sequence comes from Lepidochelys kempii, assembly GCF_965140285.1. NCBI lineage: Eukaryota > Metazoa > Chordata > Testudines > Cheloniidae > Lepidochelys > Lepidochelys kempii. The sequence continues at coordinate 86,469,586 of NC_136380.1, forward strand.
ACTTACTAGCTGCCAAGATGATTCCTCCGAAGATGTATTCAATCTAATGATTTATTCTTTTTTCCCTCTAATCTTTTTTCTCCTGTTCTCTGATCATCCATTAGATCAAGGGTGTCAAACCACTAGCCCATGATTCTTCTCTTTACTACCACATCTATATATGTGGTTTTTCTTGTCTTTCAACTTCCGCAGACTCTAAGCTTTCATTAAAAAAGGCAATTTTTTAGCCCTCATGACTGCAGAAATAACCCTCCAGCTTCTTGAAACACAATGAAGTCAAGGTGAAGTTAGGACTGCTGAATTTTATCCTATATCTTCTCCAGTATTACATATTTTCAGATACTGTTTGAACACCAAAGGTCTGATTTAATTCCCACTTAAGTCAATAGAAATGCTTCCACTGACTTATGTGGGAGCTGCAACAGGCCTTGAATGAAAAACTATAAATAAATTATATTTAAAAAAATAAAAACAGACAACCCTTCCCCCGCCGAGTTAAATGAACATCAGGATTGCAAAGTCAAGCACTCAAATGGTAAGACCAGAATTAAGGTCGCCTGTGCAGCCTACATTTTACCCCCTTGCGTGTAGACATTACACTATAGCTTTTAATTATGTGATCACATATTTTTTCCACAAGCAAATTTCAAGTCTCCCTGCTCTACATTATGGAGGTGGTAGTGCTTCACAACAAAATATTTTTAAATAACAAAAAACAAATGCTTTTCCCTAGTCTCATTCTTGAAAATGACACACATTTTTTGCTGATATTTTCCAAAATGATTTAGCTTGAAGTGCAGACATGGCATGAAAAAACTTCAGCCCAAATGATTAAACTTTGGAAAAGTTAAAAGCAACTGAAAACACGGAGTTGTAATGTAAAGGATTAGACACCCTTAACTATTGACGCCAGTATAAGCACTACCTATTATAAAAAGAAAAATCTGAGTTTGGTGTTTGATATATGTATTTTTCTGCCCTCCATTCATTTATATCACTACAACTATCCAACTTTTCTGCCCCAGAAATTCCAGGTTTAGGGATCTGAATAGGTCTCCTCTGAATTTTTGGGACCGATTTTGCCCATGTGTAGTGCCAATTGAAGTCAATGTAGTTATACCATATGTGAATTTAGCCTACTATTTCTAGTGGCCAAAACAGAACTGTCCTTTTTTACATACTCTATTTTCATCATAAGTACCACTTCCTGAGTGACGTAGTAATTTTAGGGCATTCTTGTTCCTCTGAACCTATGTACTTTGTTGAAACCAAAGAAGAAAGCAGGAAGAAACACATTGCCTAGCAGCAAGCAAATTCTTCCATAGACTGGGTGGCTGCAACTTCAATTGGAGATGTGCCCACTTACTCCAGGATAGAATTTGGTACTAATAAGAAGCCCCTCTCCCCCCATACCCCCCCAAAAAAAGACATTAACTCTTTTATCATGAACTAAAGCTCTTTGAAAAAATAATTGCATAATTAATATACACTTTTCTATGAAGCATCAGGAAGAAAATCATTTTGAATTAGAGCCATACAAACCAAATATAAAGAGACTGATTGGGATTTGATCAGATTGCAAACCAACTTGAACATGATATGTAAAAATAGCCAAGAGGATATTTGTAGTTCTGTCCAGGAGATCAATCATATATACGCTTTCCTCTCAGGAAAGAAGGATTCCTACAGTGGTGTGAAGTTCTGTTCCAGGAGAAACTTCAGTGCCAGGTCTGAAACAGACCAAACAGGGCCACATTGTCAGCCAATATAAATTGTCATGCTGCCAGTGAAGCTACACTGATTTACTCCATCTGAGCATCTGTGCACTGACAGTACAAAGGAAGCATGTCTGATCTTGGGCAATGGTTTTTTTCAAATAGATCACCATATATCTACATCATTTCCATTATACATTTCCCTGACATGTATATTTTTACAATATAATGCACTCCTATTTATGTAAAATTATCTGATTTTCTGCATTTGTCTTCTACACTGGGTAAATATTTGGGGAGAAGATGGTGGCTTTTGTGTCACAACCCATTATAGGGGGATTCAGCGGCTTGTCACCTGGTGTCAGCTTCTGGAGTCACTGTGCTTGAAAGAACTACAATGCCCCTAGAAGATTTGGGGAAGAACACACTTGTGAAAAAGCCTTGGAGAATGCCATGGGGACGAAATCAATATGGTTCTTAAGAAATTAAATAGGGCTCCATAGAAATCATTCTGTGCCCAGAAGCTGGGGTGTGATGCAGCTTCTGGTCCTAAATCTCGTGTATCTAGCCACAAGAGGATCACCTGGTTGTAGAGAGATCCTCCAGTGGTGCAGAGCCACTGTAGCACAACTTATGCCAGCCCTCTCACTGGTGCTGGCATAAAGGTATGGTCAGGTGGAAATGTATGTTCAGAGCTTTGCTTCCCTAGGTTTCACAGGTTTCACCTTGCACCAATGTTATTTCTCATAGCTTAGACCAGTCATATGGCTGCTCTAAATCATATCAAGAGACCAAGCCAGCACATGGAAGACTATAATTAAATGAGTGGAAAGCCACCTTTATACCTCTCAAGAGCTATGCTGTGGGCTTCTTAGCTGTAGTCAAAGAGATGGGGAAATAATTAACATAATTTTGATAAGGTTTTTTAACTACTCTATAGAAGTCTCTAGGAGAGGTATAATTCTCTATTGTAATCTATTAGATTGTTCCATTAGGTTATTGTCTATTAGATTCTATATTCTAAATTCTGCTTAACTCATTCATAACTGACCTAACTTTAATAGAGTGAACCATAAATTACCCCAGCCCACCTACTCAAGTCCATTAGGTAATGCAGAAGATGGGTCTAGAGATCAATAGTCCCCCACCTTTGCCTTGGAGAGCCTAGAACTAGCTTTCAGTTTCTCCCATTCCTCGTAATCCAGAAGTAAAGGAAATGGGGTTATGACTTAACAGCTGTTCAAGGGAATGTATTGACACAAAATAATGGCTCTGGGGTTTGTTTTTTAATACTTTTAAAATATTTAATTTTCTTATTACTCTATATTACTTGTATTATAGTACAAATTGAAAAAAAATGACTAGTTCTAATTTTTAGTAATATTATTGTATCTAGATGCCACTACCAATATTGGGGGCCCATTGTGCTAGGTACTCTTCAGATACTAGGATGAGACAGTCCTTGCCTCAAACAGCTTTCAATAGGAAGTAGAAGAGAAAAACAAGGCATGGAGACTGAAATCATGTGTGTAGCCAAAAAGAGTTGCAAACAGAGTTGCAGGAAGGTTGGAATTTTGAAGAGTCTATGAGACCAGAAGACAAAGTACTTTTATAAGATTTCACAAAGGGTCTCATTTCTTTAACTAATGAAAACTACTTAAGACTGGCACAGAGCAAAGTCCCTTATCTAGATGATAACATCTTTGCATTTATTAATAATTGTAAAGAGATATTTGTCTTTCTTGAAATAGAAAATTAAGCCTGACCTTTTCAAAAGGTTATTAAAAATGTGGCATTCTGTGATGAAAATGCAAATTTTTGGTCTTACTAAAATCAGTGCCATTTGTCCTGGAGGGAAAAAAAAAAACCAGTGTGTATCACCACAATGGCAGAACACAACTCGTGATTACTCTTGTTCAAAAAATGTTTGAATCAGAACAAGAAGGAATTTTTGAATGACAATTCAACTATATATTGAAAAAAATAATGATGCTTTACACAATAAGATACAGGAACATCAAATATCTGCCAACATTACATGGTTGGAAAAACATTTTATCTCCCGTTACATCCCCTTGAACTGAATAAATATAAAGTATTTTCAGTGGTGAAATATGCCTCCTAGATTATAAATGGAAAAAAATATTTTAGAGGACAAAATAATTGGAAGATTCAATAAAATAACTTTATTTTTTGTTTTTCACCAGAAAGAAATATTTGGTTTGAAACCATCAAGTGCAGTTGCTTTCACCCAATATGCATTTTAGACCTTTAGCCAGCAAGACTGCAATATAATCCAGTGAATATATAGGCTAGTTGGATTTCAAGAAAAGTTAACTGTAGGAGGCATTTTTGTTAAAAAGCTGGTAAAAAGTCTATTACAGATAATTAAGAAGTCCAAATATGGTTACCAATCTTTATGTTGTGTATAAAGACCTCTACAAAGAGAACACAGTGTGACAGGGGGCCAGATGGCTACAGGAGAGTGATCCTGTTGGTATCCAGGAGGTGAGCGGGCTACAGGAGAGTGATAGAAGGCAGATATATTAGCCCCAGATTAAGCAGGTCCCTTTCCCCTGGGTAAGGTAACAGGGGCGGTTCCAGAACAAATAGGAAATTGCTGGAACCAACTAAGGCAGGCAGGCTAATTAGGAAACCTGGAACCAAATAAGAAGCTGCTAGAATCAATTAAGACAGGCACTTTTCTAATCAGGGCACTTTTTAAAAAAGGACCTCACTTCAGTCAGTGAGGAGTGTGCAAGGAGCTGAGAGTGAGATGGTGTGCTGCTGGAGGACTGAGGAGTACAAATGCTATCTGGCAACAGGAGGAAGGTCCTGGGGTGAGGATACAGAAGGTGTTGGGAGGAGTTGTAGCTGTCACACAGCTGTTACAAGAAACACTGTAGACAGCTGTGATCCACAGGGCCCTGGGCTGGAACCCGGAGTAGAGGGCAGGCCCGGGTTCCCCCCATCCTTCCAACTCCCTACTGGATACAGGAGGAGTTGTCCTGTACTGTGGGTCCCACCAGAGGGGAAGGTCTCTGGCCTGTCTCCCGACCCACTAGGTGGATCAGCAGAGACTGAGGGGATTGTTCTCCTTCTGTTTCTCCATGCTGGCCAGTGATGAGGTTAGCTGAGTGAATGGCCGGTTTGAGCCACTAGCAAAAGTGGCCAAACTGAGGGCTGCCATGAATCGCTGAGGTGAGCAAATCCGCCAAAAAGTGCAGGACCCACCAAGGCAGAGGAGGAACTTTATCACAACAGTAACACAGAGAAATCACTGAAGTGTAAATCTTTATTTCCTTTTATTTTAGAATTAACATACTTCAGTTGGATCTTAATGAGCTGTAGGATATAATAAAAGTGTCAACATGCAGAATCTTTTTGTAAAGCTATTGAATTTCAGTTTCTTATTTTCAAAAGTACTGGAAATATTTAAGTATGCGATACAACCATGACAGTGCATGTTTACATGGCTCTTACAACTTGATCATTAACACCATGAAACAAAAGTATACAAGCTGATTTAGCTATCAGAAATACAACACCTAATCTGAAAAATACGTGTTTTTAAAACAAGTGAAAATATTTTCTTGACTAAACATTAAGTAAACATTTTAATGTACACAAATTAAGCATATATATTAATGTGCTATTTCAAGAAACTTTGGTATAAAGCGGCAGATTGAAGGTGAATCTTATTAGGGCACTTATTGTGACACATCTACTTATTTGATAATATTAATCTAAGTGCTTAACACAACCTTGTTGCAGATCTCTACATTTCCATGCTCCTGTAAAAACAAATTGTGATATCTTGCATCTGCATTATTGACTTCTTCACTCTGTTGTGCTGCTACAGAGTATTGCCTGCATGTAGTCTGCTGATACTGGTGGCAATGGCATGAGGTATGGCACTAGACCTCCATCCATCCGTTTCCAACCCATTCTATTTGGAAGAGGAAGTATTGGATTTTGGCAGTGGGCCTGTTTCCAGACTTGTCCCAGGTAATGAACTCTCTGTATGTGGAAGAAAAGAGCGGCATGTGTTGGGGGGTAGAGCTTTTGTGAACTGGAAGAATATGAACAAAATTGCATATGCTTTCTCATTGCTATGAAGCTCTGGCAAGCCATTCAGCTTAAAAATAACCTCTTCTGTACTTTATACCTTCTCCAAGTCCAAGTTAACTTGTTCTATGTGAAATAGAAGCTGATGGTGTCACTATAAAACTTTCTATCTGGGTTTCTTGCTGTGCCCAGCAATAAAAGAAGAATCATCACAGTGCATCTTGTATAGCTTCAGTAGGCAGATTTCTTTGTTGCAGTATTTCCCAATGAACTGGGTGGTTCCTCTACAGAGAAAAACTTGAACCTTTGAAGTGTTCATAGATTCCAAGGTCATAAGGGACCATTATGGTCACCTCCCCAAGCTCAGAGCCTGGTTAATTGGTCTCACCCACTGATGTTTCACAGTTAAGACCCATCACAACTGGGCATAGGAATTTCTGTGTCAAGTGACAGATACTGTTCATTTTGAATTAAAGATGGACTCAGTCGAGGAAGAAGTTTCTGATTTATACTGAACAGCAAGTCCTAAATTAAGTCCTAAAAATAATAGGATTACTAAAGATTCAGTAAGTGACCATCAATAATAGAATATATTTCCAATGTGCCTGGGATGTCTACATAAGCAATTAACATAACCAGAGTGAGACACAGTGTGACTGGTCATGTCCGCTAAGCCCATTCCAATTTTACAGGGATGCCACTTATTCAGTGATTGTCTTGTTTGTGAATGGGATATGCCCTAGGCAACTTCATACTTTTCAGAATTTGGAGTTATTTTTCATATTATGGTCCAACCATGGAAGCCCAGGGTTCAGTGATGGTCAAGAATGACTGTTGTCACTTCTGAAATATTTGGCAGTTGAGACGTGTTCCTCCAAATGCAGTTTTCTATAGTCATCCTTAACTCTAGGTTGAATTATATTGTAATGGATTCTACATGGGGAAATAGAAACCACTCATAGGCTTCAACAGCAGCAGAGAGTAGCAGCATAACTGCTATTTCTTTTGGTTATCTGCATACTGAAGTTTTTACTTTGAGTTAATTGATTGCCAATTAATTATTAATACAGGGAGTCCTCGACACAATTCTTTCCTCAGTATTGCATTGTAAGTCGAAACATCGTAAGTTGAAACTGCTTTTCCCATAGGAATCAATGGTATGAAGGGGAGATTGGTTCCTGATCCAAGGCTTGATACACTATTTTCACTAGAAAAACCCAGAATTTTGTACTAAATGAACTTTAGATGACTAATATTGCAACATCAATGTATTTACTGTACACTGTATTTTGTAAACAGCATTCAAATAAACATATAAACTCACATATGCTGCTCAGAATGCTGGCAACACAGGTTCAGAAAGACAGGTGGAATGGCACACTTGCTGAGCATCAGCCAATCACTGTTCAAGCTTTCTGATTGGCTTAGCCTGGGGCCAGGAGCCAATCAAAAACAAGCAGCAACCCTACCCAGCAACACGCTACACTGATGCCTCAAAGCCAATCAGAAGTGACCCCTTCCAGCTCCATACAAGTATAATGCAACCAGAAAGTGATTGCCAGAGAACTGTACGCAAATCAAGCATCGTAAGGGTGAAACAAGCGTCCTAGGGTTGAAACGGGCAGTCAATTGAAAAGCATCATAAGTGTCGTCTGACATAAGTAAGGCGTTGTAAGTCCCTGTAGTTAACACATTTGGAAAGGCTTGTCTGGATACTCCTTGTATCAGTGTTCAAACACTTCTGATTTATGCTAGAGTTCAGCCTAGGGTGAAACAAACATGTGGAAAGTGTCCAGATTAGCTTTTCCAAAGTACTTGGAATAAAGTTTTCTTCAGTTAACTCAAGCTAATGTAACCCCCCTTTCTTCCCAGCGTTACTTGGGAGCAGGCAACACTCACCTGTGTGCCTGGATGCCTGATGCTGTTGACATTAAAGGAGTATCCCAGTGGTGATGTTGGATAAGTGGGAATTGTCTATCTACCCCTCTGCTGCAGTCCCTTTACTCCTAAAGGAAGTTAAAATTGCTGGTACCTCCACTGGCTGGACCCTGTACACATTCTATGGCATGCCTTGGGAATCTCCAGGAATAAAACCCTTCAAATAGTATTAATAATAATTATAACCTGTGGCATGGGTCTAACTCAAATACCAATTATAAATATTATACATCCAATTCACTTAAATCATAGCTAACTCTCCTTTACTTAACAGCTTAAAGCAGGGGTTCCCAAACTTGGTTCGTGGCTTGTTCAGGGTAAGCCCTTGTTGGGCGGCAAGACGCTTTGTTTACCTAAGTGTCCACAGGTATAGCTGCTCACAGCTCCCAGTGGCCGTGGTTTGCCATTCCCAGCCAATGCGAGCTGCGGGAAGTGGCGCAGGCTGGTCCACCACTTCCCACAGCTCCTATTGGCCGGTAACGGTGAACCACGGCCACTGGGAGCTGTGAGCGGTCGTACCTGTGGCTTACCCCAAACAAGCCGCAAACCAAATCTGGGAACCCCTGAATTAAAGAAACAGGGTATAACAGACTAAGATTAAATTTCACTACTAATTTAAATCCACAGATGCAGGTGAATAAAATCAACTAACAGATATAATATACAGTAATAAATGAAACATATGTAACTGGCATTTACACTGCTACCATTTACCCGACCCCAGAGTGTACATTCTTCTGGATTTCAGAGTCCTAGACACTTGTTTGTATGGGTGTGCTTGAAGGTCTGAAGCTGGAGACAGCACTATGTTGGCTGTGTATCTGTCCAGCCAAGGCAACCAGCTGCACAACCCCTGTAAAATTGGAGCTGGTTCCACCAAATGTGAGCAGCTCTGGATCCTGGTTTGATGGAAAGATCACTCTGCCTCTCCTCAGACTTAGACTCTCTGCTGTGCCCCTTCCTTTGCAAGTACTTTCCCAAACAAGAGTGGGGGTTACTCACAGTTCCTTCACTGCAGGCCAACTTCAGTCAGCTCTAGGCACAGCAGTAGTCTCTGCTCTGACTCTAGTGAAGCCACCAACAGCCTCCCTGCTGTTGAGGCTCCCTGCTCAATCAAAGCTCCTGCAGGCTCTCACCTTCTGGCTTCCTAGCAGCAGCTTCTGGTATGGACAGAGCTCCACAGCAGCAATCTCACTATGAGTCACTATGAGTTATATCTCATAAGTGTCCAGTGCTACCTCTCCTGAACATGAAGAAAAAAACTAAGTAAATAATATATAAATAAAAAGGGAGAAAAGTTCACTTGCAGGCTCAAGGTGGCAGACTGCTGTTTTTTTCCTTCAGTTAGCTGCAGCCAGCCAGCTAGAGAAAACACGTGGGTAAATAAAAACTGACAAGGGAAGAGCTGGCTGCAAATTCTTGCTGGAGCTGTTCAAACAAAACAGCAAGGGGAAAGCAAGCAGCCTCTTGTCTGACCATGTGCAATCACACAGAGAGAGAAACAGCTTTTAGCCTGCTCTGAGAGCCAACAGCCAGCAAAGGAAGTAAAATATAGCCAAAGGAAGTATTCTTCATTCTTCAGTGTAAGCACACAGCCAGCAGAGGGAAATCAAGCACAGATGGTGAATAGATAAGAAAAAGGAAATAAAAGTTTCACTGTGGGTGTGAAGACATATACAAGGACATGGAGTCCAACAAGAGAGCAGAGCAATGTGGGCAATGTTGGTGAGCTCAACAAAAACTGTGAATCATGTGTGGGGTGTATCTCAAACTATTTGAGTAATTTGTAGTTTGTAATCCCATTCGAGACAGACAACATATTTCAACCTTGTTGACAGTGATGGGTCTGAATGCATAGGGACTGCCATGTGACTTACTGTCCCAACTGTGCCTAGAAGTGCCACCTATACCACAATTATTGCAGCAATGCAGAAACATTTTTATCCTACCCCAACAATGATAGCAAAACAATACTGGTTCCATAAGCAACATCAGGGAAGTGGTGAGTTGGTAGTACAGTTAATTGCTGCTCTAAGGAAGCTGTCAGAGCACTGTCAGTTTGAACATACATTAAGTGATACTCTGTGTGCCAGTTTGCTTCTGGATTACACAATGACCATAATCTGGAAAAATATATCAGTACTTACATTCAAGGAGGCTATTGAAATAGCTATTGCCATGGAAACTGCAGAAAAATATTATCTGGAATTTAGTGTGGGTTGGGAAGTTCAGCTTATGGATCAATGAGACAGAAGTCCACAGTAATGTAAGGAGTCTTTGTGTGGCCATTGTGCTCAAATGACACATGCTGAGAAGGATTGCCTGACATGCCAAGTCATTGCAGGAAATGCTTGAAAAAAGGACACAACTGTGACATGTTGTAGACTTCAACAACCAGCAATACAAAGTAACTGTCTATCCAAAAAGACACCTATGGAGACTGACCCTAAGAAAGAATGTATATGATAGAAAAGTTAGTCCCCAAAAGGGATATTCCAGGTGAAAGTTCAACTAGATGGACAATCAGTTGTTTTAACCTTGTGCGTGATTGAAGGGAACTATCCATCATTATCTGGCTGATCTTGGCTTCAGAAGCTCATGTTGAATTGGACCAAGATCAAGATAGCCATGAAAATGTCTCAAAACCTTGAAGAAATACTAGATGGAGTATTTGAAAAAAAAGAACTTGGGCAGATAAGCAATATGTGGAGATTTCAAAGTGACGCTGAATCCAGTTTTATGTGCAGATCAGTATGCACTAACTCATACTGAAGATTTGTTTCCTACTCTTAGCAGAGGACAATGTTTCAGTAAATGGTATTTGCCCAATGCATATCTACAAATGGAGATTGATCCAGAATCCCACAAATATCTCACAATCAACACACAAAAAGGCTTATTTTGTTACAATAGATTGCCTTTCAATACCACATCATCACCTGACCTGTTCCAGAAAACCATGAATGAGATTCTGAAGGGACTGAATAGAGTTCAGTGTTATTTGGATGACATATGGTTACAGGAAAAGATTAAGAGTGTCATCTTCAAAACTTGGAAACTATTTTTCAATGTTTGTAAAACTATGAACTGAGAGTATGTCAACACAAATGTGAGTTTTTCAAACATTCATTTGAATGGACATGTAACGGATGCAATTAACTTAAGGCAATCACCAGAGAATGAGAAGGAAGTTCTTCAAGTGGCATTGACAGAGAATATGTCACAACTACATTCATTCTTTGGACTGCTTAACTGCTATGATAAATTTCTGCCTAATCTGGCAACAGCATTGACACCTTTACACAAATTCCTAGAGAGAGTGAGTGAGCATTTAAGGAAGCAAAGAAGCTGTTGACACCAGCCAAAGTTCTTTAGCACTATGATGCCTCATTACCATTACAACTGGAAGCAGTTTGTGATGCTTCACCATATAGAATGTGTGCAGCTTTTTTCCACATTTTACCTGACAGTGACACATTTTACACATTTTACCTTATAAGTTCAGTGGGGTGCCTGAACGTATAAGTTGTTAACTAGTGAATTGCTGCATATATTTGGAAAACATTTAAAGCAAGGTGAAGGAATGTGATGTCTTGTCCCTTGAAGTGTTTGGTCATTCTGTTCTCTCCCCCTACCCTCCCAATGAAAAGACTCACTTTGTGTTGGTTTCAGTTTTGCTGCCAGAATAAGAAAGTCACCACAGCAGACAGATGTGTGTCTATCAGCTCCCCTCTGTTGTGTCTATCTCCTTCTCTGCTGGGTCCAAATATAATAGTCAATGTGTGAGTTCAAAAAAAAAGCTGCTGGAATGCACTTCTGGAATGTCATTTGTAAGTGATAGGACTGGAAGTACCAAAATGCCACCCCAAAAGTGCCAGAATGGCATTCCAGAGCATTCTGGCATGACTTGAGCATGGAGAACATGCTCCCTGAGGGATCATCTGGTGCCATGTATCTCACTGTAGCAACAGATTCATGACAGGAGTTGCCTCTCCTTCAGTGCACACCAGTACCAATTACATCTCTGATGTTCTTGATAATGAGACTTAGTTATGGCAAACAGCGTGTTGTAGTAGATAAGGAGCTGAATTAGGAGTTAGGAGTCCTGAGTGCTAATCTCAGCTGTATCACTAACCTGCTGTGTTAGGATGAGCCACTTCACCTCTCTAATCTTTTGTCTGTTTTGTCTAGCTAGACAAAATAATAAACTATTCAGGATGTACTGTCTCTCTCTATGTGTTTGTATAATGCCTAGCAAAGTGGGGTCCTGATCTTGGTTAGAGCTTGTAGGTTAGGGCTTGTGTGACAACACTAACAGTAATTAGAGCTGGTCAGAACTGTAAGAAATGTATAAAGAACTGTGAAAACTGTGCCAACAAGATGAATACAGAAAGAAGAAAAAATCCCTTTTAAATTTTCTTTCTCTAACATTGTTTAATTCACATTTATCTAACAAAGTTTTATAATAAATCAGAGAGTTGGTTTGTGTCTTATCTACAGTGGATTCTTGGTCTATGTAGATAGCCGGAAGAAGCAAACTAGACAAATGGGTGATTTACTAGCCAGATGTAGATCTCCATAGTAAAAGACACTAGGGAGGATAAACACTGACTGAACAGAGCTAGAAAACCAGTAATTTCAAGGCCACAAGAAGTAGATAAGTAACAATAAGACAACTATTGTATGAAACAATGAGGGCAGAGGGTTTTTTTTTTGTTTGTTTTTTTACAAAATCTAGATAAGGAGGTACCAATTAGAGTTTTAGCAGAATAAGTAAAAATGTGTTAGAAAATATACAGTGGTGTTGTAGCTGTGTTGGTCTCAGGATATTAGAGAGACAAGGTGGCTGAAGTAATATCTTTTATTGTACCAACTTCTGTTGGTGCAAGAAACAAGTCTGTCTTTCTCACCAACAGAAGTTGGTCAAATGCTGGACCCTCACCAGATCGGAGCAGCATGGATCTGATTATGACAGAAATAGCTTATCTGCACCACAGGACAGGGTAAATGATAACTGCATTATCCTGGTCTATCTGTTTTACTTATGTTTTCTGCTTAATTAAGGTGTTAGTATACTGACCTTATTTTTTTTAATTCAATGTTTAAACTAGTAAAACTTAGTAATTGGTATGGACAGTACTTTTCACCCAACAGAATGTTTCAAACTAAAAGTTTGTTCATAGAAAAAAGGCATCCTTTCACGAAAAAGCTACTGACTTTTTTGTCAATTATTATGTAAACATTTTTCAAGTTTTTTATCAAAAAATGGTTTCAGAGTAGCAGCCGTGTTAGTAGACTGTATTCACAAAAAGAAAAGGAGTACTTGTGGCACCTTAGAGACTAACCAATTTATTTGAGCATAAGCTTTCATGACTCACGAAAGCTTATGCTCAAATAAATTGGTTAGTCTCTAAGGTGCCACAAGTACTCCTTTTCTTTTTATCAAAAAAGATCTTGAAGCTGTAATTGAAATTTTTCATTCAGCATAAAATAGGTTTCAGTAAGTGAAAATGTCCTATATTGGTATAGTTACTATAGTGATGTAGATAATGTTTTGGAGAATGTTTCCAGTAAAAACGTTGATTAAAAATAATCATTAAAAAAGTCAAACCTTGTGAAACAGAAACTGCTTTGAAATTTGTATTTTTCATGAGTTTTAAATGTTTTGTCTAGCTCTGCTACTAGTGATATTTTGGTTTTCTTATTTAGTTTTTTTTTTTAATTTTTCTTCTTTAGTTTCAATACGTCCCTCAGCCTGCGCCGCTTCCAGCAGCTCCCATTGGCCTGGAGCAGTGAATCGCGGCCACTGGGAGCCACGATCAGCTGAACCTGCAGACATGGCGGGTAAACAAACTGTTCCGGCCCATTAGGGGCTTTCCCTGCACAAGCGGCGGAACAAGTTTGGAAACCACTGTGTTAAGGTATTTGTAAAGTCCTAATCCAAAGAAGGAAAATATTTTTTTTTTAAATATAGCAATGGGTTATAATTAATATACTTGCCTAAAAGTCGGGTGCCTTACTCTTGTTATTCTAAGAAGCAAGCTTAGAATTAAGTAACTTGGACAGATGTATTTTTGTAAATATATATGTTGTTGAGACACAAGGCATAGCCCTGTGCCCTGACTGCCCACAGCCCTGTGCTCTGACAGTCAGATCGAGCCATATAGTCCAAACCTGATCTGCACTGGATAGCAGTGAGCGCACAGGCTTCAGGGTCATTCTCTGCAGCTTGGCCATGCAGAAAGAAGATTGAGATGTCAGGGGTAGCTCAGACAGAATCTGTGGGCTAGATCTCTATACAGTTTCCTGTAATTTTACAGAAGTCAATGGGATTGAGCCTGGGAAAACACCATAAAAAAGGAATCATAGACTAGAGGCCAAATGTCTTCATGAATTGTATTACGTCATTGAACCAAAGATACCATGTCAGCCTAGTAACTGACAGCTTATTTATTTCAAGTACTGTATGTATTCCATATTGTGGATGCTGAAACAATTGGTTATGTGATACAACTACATGTTTTATCTAATTGCCAACGTAATACCTGAGGTTAGCCTACATGAAAGCAGATCTCTAATCTCTGTACTTATTTTGTGAGGTATATATAGGCCCTGAGTTAAATTTTTCATTCTAAAGGAATGTAAATATCTAGTTAGAGATGCAAGGTAGGTGAGGTAATATCATAGAATCATAGAATATCAGGGTTGGAAAGGACCTCAGGAGGTCATCTAGTCCAACCCCCTGCTCAAAGCAGGACCAATCCCCAATTAAATCATCCCAGCCAGGGCTTTGTCAAGCCTGACCTTAAAAACTTCTAGCGAAGGAGATTCCACCACCTCCCTAGGTAACGCATTCCAGTGTTTCACCACCCTCCTAGTGAAAAAGTTTTTCCTAATATCCAACCTAAACCTCCCCCACTGCAACTTGAGACCATTACTCCTTGTCCTGTCCGCTTCTACCACTGAGAATAGTCTACAATCATCCTCTCAGGAACCATCTCTCAGGTAGTTGAAAGCAGCTATCAAATCCCCCCTCATTCTTCTCTTCTGAAGACTAAACAATCCCAGTTCCCTCAGCCTCTCCTCATAAGTCATGTGTTCCAGATCCCTAATCATTTTTGTTGCCCTTCGCTGGACTCTCTCCAATTTATCCACATCCTTCTTGTAAGGTGGGGCCCAAAACTGGACACAGTACTCCAGATGAGGCCTCACCAATGTCGAATAGAGGGGAACGATCACATCCCTCGATCTGCTCGCTATGCCCCTACTTATACAAAATGCCACTGGCCTTCTTGGCAACAAGGGCACACTGCTGACTCATATCCAGCTTCTCGTCCACTGTCACCCCAGGTCCTTTTCCTCAGAACTGCTGCCTAGCCATTCGGTCCCTATTCTGTAGCGGTGCATTGGGTTCTTCCGTCCTAAGTGCAGGACCCTGCACTTATCCTTATTGAACCTCATCAGATTTCAGATTAGAATATCTTGGGTTGTCTTCTGTTGGTGAAAGAGACAAGCTTCCAAGCTACCCAGAGCTCTTCTTCGGGAATCTGTGTAATTCAAAAGCTTGTCTCTTTCACTAGCAGAAGTTGTTCCAATAACAGATATTACCTCACACACCTTGTCTTTGTAATATCCTGGGACCAAAAACAACACTACAAACAAATCTCTACTTAGTGACAGCTATGATGAATTGTAAATGCTGTATTATAACAGTTTATCTTTGGAGTATTATTCAGTAAAAAGAAATATGAAACTCCTAAATGTGTATGTGTGTTTGTGTGTAATAGGCTAAAGACTGGTACTGGATTCCCAGAAGAAAAATAAATAAAACCCTGCTGTTGTCTCTTGCAAAGGGAGTGGGACCCTCCTTCCAGATGATGTCATGGAATCTTCTCACACTGAGGATACATCTCTGTGGGAGGGAATTAGGAAGACACATGTAATAGTAATGGGTGATTTAATTATTAGAAATATAGATAGCTGCATTTGTGATGATAAGGAGACCAGCATGGTGAATTACCTGCCAAGTGCAAAGGTTGCGGAGACATCTAGACAGACTTATGTCCAGTCTTGGGGAGGAGTCAGTGGTTGTACTACATGTAGATACAGTGATATAGGGAACAAAGGAGAGAAGCTATGGAGGCCAATTTTAGGTTGCTAGACCTAGGATTAGTGTCCAGGACCTCCATGGTAGCATTCACTGAAATTCTTCCAGTTCCATGATTCCATTTTTTTAAAGGCTCCAGAGGTGAGCCTGGCAATTACAGGCTGGTAAACCTAACTTCAGTACCTGGCAAACTGGTTGAAACTGTCATAAAGAAAAGAATTATAAGAGTCTTAGTTTAACACAGTTCATTGGGGGAAGAGTCAACACATTTTTTGCAAAGGGAAACAATGCTTCCCCAATCTATTAGAATTATTTTAGAAAGTCAACAAACACATGGACAAGGGTGATCCAGTGGATATAGTGAATTTGGACTTCCAGAAAGCATTTGACAAGGTCCCTCACCAAAGGCTCTTAAGCAAAGTAAGCAGTCATGGGATAGGATGGAAGGTCCTCTCATGGATCAGTAACTAGTTAAAAGACAGGAAACAAAGGGGAGAAGTAAATGGTAAGTTTTCAGAAAGGAAAAAGGTAGTGATGTCCCCCAACATTCTGTACTGGGACCAGTGCTATTCAACATATTCATAAATGAATTGGAAAAACGAGTAAGCGGTGAGGTGGCAAAGTTTGTAAATGATACACATTTACTCAAAATAGTTAAGTCCAAAACTGACTGCAAGGAGTTACAAAGGGATCTCACAAAACTGGGTGAGTGGAATACAAAATGGCAGATGGAATTCAGTGTTGACAAATGCAAAGTAATGCATATTGGGAAGCATAATCCCAACTATACATACAAAATGATGGGGTCTAAATTAGCTGTTACCATGCAAGAAAGAGATCTTGGGGTCATTGTAGATAATTCTCTGAAAACACCTGCTCAGTGTGCAGCAACAATAAAAAAAAATATAATAGAATGTTAGGAACCATTAGGAGAGGGATAAATAATCACCTGGATTGATCGGTACTTCAGCCCTCATATAGATTGTGCCAATCACAACACGTCTCTATTCTTCTCTTCTTGGTCTTCCTTTTCCATGTGCGGCCACGTCTTTTCATAATGAAATCTTTCCATCTTTTTGGATGTCAGCCGAGTGGTCATTTCAGTTCCCGTGGGTACCTCTCAGAGACAGCTGCAGTCCATCGATTGTCAGTGAGCCTCACTATATGTCCAGGTCATCACATTTCACTGTACCTGCTTTCAACAATGATGTCCTGCTCTGCACTCTGCTGTCTGACCGCTTCATTGGCGACATGGTTGCAGATTGAAATCCATAGAATTCTTCTTGCCATAGCCATGACAGACAATTGTTGCTCTTTTATCTTCATCAGCGCCCATGGTCCCTTGAAATATGTGTTAATTACTTACGTATTTAGTTGCGACACTATGTTTTCCAGACCTGAAGAAGAGCTCTCTCTCATCTCGAAAGTTTGTCTCTCTCACCAACAGAAGCTTATCCAATAAAAGATATTACCTTACACATCTTGTCTCACAGATAAACTTGGCAGAATTCAATTTTTATTTTTTATAATATTCACAGGCAATATTAATATTTTAAGCATTTTTTGAAATGTTTATCTATTTAAATATTCATACTTGTGGGAAATTATGGTGGGTGTTAGACAATAATTATTTAATGCCAATAGACTTTGAGATTCAACAAGTTAAACTTTTATAAGTGTTAAACACAAATTGTCAATATCACGTCAAACATATGAAGGAAATATCATTAAATAAAATTCCAGGAAATACTCAAGCACCATTTTTTCTTATTTTGCCTATCTGTAATTTTTTATTATAATCTGGTTTTGGTTGTGTTTTGTTTTTGTCAGTTTGTGTGTGTAGGGTGAAATTGACATTACCAGTGAAAATCTAATCCTTCCAAGCCTAACTACAGACAAGTACTTTGCATGTAACGATGATTCACAGAATAGCCATTGCATTAAATACCTCTCAAAATCAGACTGCTTCTAGTACCAACTGCAAAATGAATGTGTCCACCCTGCATTATGGAGTCCATCTGTAGGACTTCAGGGAGACAAGAACTATAAGTAGTGAGCCAGAGCCTGTTCTCAGCTCCACTGCTGTAAATCCAGAACAACACCTTATTTATACAAATGGAATGCAATATTGTTATATAAACCATTAAAAAAAGAGGAAAATATGCAATCCTAAACCAGGACAAGTTGTGGTAGGAGCGACTTTGGCAAAATAATCAAGGTATGTATACGCTACAATCCAAGGTGTGATTGCAGCCTAGGAAGATATATCTATGTTAGTGTTACCTGCCCTAGCACTGCTAAAATTGGCAGTGGAGATGTAATAGCATGGGCTTCAGCATGGGTTAGCAATGCAAGTATGCACTTAGGGTGTGGCATACTTAGCCCTGTGCTACTGCATCTGCATTGCTATTTCTAGCTGTGCTAGTATGAGTAAAGTTAGTAAGGATATGTCTCCCCATGTTACGATCACACTTCAGATTTCAGTGTAGACAGGACCTTGATCAAGAACAGCATGATAGGAACAAAAATCCTACTCGTCTTACTCCCTTGAGTAGTTGTGTTTAAGATGAAGTGGTTACTCATGTGACTAAGGCAAAGAGGACTTTGTACCAGATGTACTGTTACCATGTCCTCTCTTAAGTCAAACTGATCCGTTAAATATTGTGCTGATAATATACTTAATTACCTATAGAGTGATGATAAATTACTTTTCACTGAAATAGCTAGGATGCTTTTCTTGTTTCCTTTCTTACATTTACTAAAAGGAAACTACCTAATTAAACTTTATCTGTCTTGTTATACAGTCACCCCCATGAGATATAATACAAAACAAGGATTAAATGCTAGACTGTAGTGAATACTTTATTG
This sequence comes from Lepidochelys kempii, assembly GCF_965140285.1. NCBI lineage: Eukaryota > Metazoa > Chordata > Testudines > Cheloniidae > Lepidochelys > Lepidochelys kempii. Next base: position 86,488,282 of record NC_136380.1, read on the forward strand.
AATTAATATGTTTATTTAACTAAACCTAATTTTTTATTTAATTTATTGTACTCATAAATTCCTGTTTTTAACAAATCCAAAATGTATGGATAAATAAACAAAATTATAAGATAGCATTTTCTTGAAGTGTGCAGTAATCAAAAGTGGACATGGGGTAGGGATGTTCAAAGGTACTTATGTGACCTACATTGAAGGATCAAGCCAATTTACTTACCAATTCTATGCTACAGAATTATTTTATAAGACAAAGCATTTGCATAGATGATGAACTCATACATAAGAAAAGACACACCAACAGATATTAGCCAGGATGGTAAGGGATGGTGTCCCTAACCTCTGTTTGCCAGAAGCTGGGAATGGGCAATAGGGGATGGTTCACTTGGTGAATACCTGTTCTGTTCATTCCCTCTGGGGCACCTGGCATTGGCTGCTCTCAGAAGACAAGATAATAGGTCAGAAGGACATTTGGTCTGACCCAGTATGGCTACTCATATGTTCAAATGAAAGCCAGTGCCACTCTGGCTATTAATAGCATTGTGAAATGTATAGACAGATACTGTATAAGGAGTTATGTATTGTGACAGTGCACCTCTTTCATTATATCAGGGCTCAGCATTTCTCTCTCTGGTATTTGGAGGCCTGGAGCAAATCAGTCCTACTCAAGAGGTTTAATTCTTACATTAGTTTAATTTAGCATATTTACAGGGTATGCCCTCAGGATGGCCCAAGAGGTTTCTTTAAACAAACAAACCCCCCACATTTCCTAATTTTCATTGCAGTAAAGCCTTTTCTTATACTGGCTACAATCATCAGCCAACATTTCTAACCCACTCTGAGCCCAGCTCCTCTGGGAACCAAAGCCCCCTCCTTAAACAGAAATAAACCCAAGTTTTCCTTTATAGAGAAAATCAGTTCTTTACCTAAGAGAGGCCTTTTCCCTTTGTTGCACACAACCCTTCTGCAGCTTCTCCTCTCTCTTCTTCCAGTGGAAGAAGTTTTTAAATGTTGCAAGGCTGCCCTTAATTGAACTTAGGTTTAAGTCTTTCAGTTCATGGATAAAAAGGGCTTTAATCATTCTACGACTGATATACCTGCCTTTAACTATCCTTTCAAAACTGTTAGGTCTGACTTTGTCATATTATATATTCTGAAAATATTTTGTAAAGTCTGTATCATAGTATTAGTCACCAGCAAAAGTGAAAAATAGGTTTTCTTCCAGACAGCAGATGTCTGTTCTTCTATCTGTTTACATGTAAATTGTGTATTGTGAAATTTACAGCAGGTCACAAATCACCAGTCTGAACCAAATGCAAATTAAGGATTGTGAAAACTTCAGAGAAAACAATCTAATGGGAAGAAAAAAAGCCCTGGGGGAGGAAGGGCAACTTATCTGGTGGCATCTAGGCACCCTTTCCTGAGGTACTAGAAGGACAGTACTTTGGCTTCCTGGGGTCTCAGCCAGTCCTGGCTGAAAATGCTGGAGAGCACTTTTCATGAGATCAGCTTCTTTAGCCAACAAAGTAACTTGTTAGGTAAGTTTAGTTTCTTAGAAAGTGTGTTATAATTTTGCTTTATATCTAACAGTCTGTTTCCAATATTCTTACTCATTATTGCTTGAATCCCTACTGTTTGAGTTGAATCTTATGAGCTGGTGTGTATTGTTACTTTGGGAAAACCAGGTTTGGAAATTTCTGTGGCTGTCCAGTCATTAGGGGCTGGACACTGCAGGGATTGCTCAGAGAACTTGGGGGTTGGTGTATCACTATCTGTACAGAGGGAGCAAGGCCTGTGGATATCTGTAAATCACTGCTGCCAGAGGCTGTTGGTTTCAGGGATCTGATCCACAGCAGGAAGAGACAAGATGGTTTTATGCTAAGGGATAGTGGTAGTCACATGCTTCACAACTCTGAGTAGCTTTGGGGAATGTCACCAATATATCCTCATATGTTAAAGGCAAGATACAGAATAACATCCAGTGTAGTCACAATAGTACAAGTATGTGTGCTGATCTCAGCAGCCTCTAAGAAAGAAATTGGTGAATTTTATAACGATCTATAGAAAGTACTCCAAGAAGTTTCAGAATGTGATATGTTTTTGGTTATGGGAGATTTTAATACAAAAGCTGCATCAGCCTGGAGTTCCTGCGCTTGAGCAATAGGCAGATTTAGGGTTGGTGAAGAAAAGAAAAGAGGAGAAAGGTTACTAAATTCCAGTCTAAGCAACAACCTGTTGATATCGAACATGCTATTTTAACAAAGAAAGCCTCACAGGAAGTTCACTTGTGGACTTGGGTTTCACGTGGTGGACAAAGCAAGAACATGAATCACAGACAGAAATCAAGTATGTTGTTGTGTAGATCAGTGGTTCTCAAAGCCGGTCCGCTGCTTGTTAAGGAAAAGCCCCTGGTGCGCTGGACTGGTTTGTTTACCTGCCGCGTCCGCAGGTTCGGCTGATCGCAGCTCCCACTGACCGCGGTTCACCACTCCAGGCCAATGGGTCCTGTGGGAAGCGGCGTGGGCCAAGGGACGTGCTGGCCGCCCTTCCCGCAGCTCCCATTGGCCTGAAGCGGCGAACCACGGCCAGTGGGAACCGCGATCGGCCGAACCTGCGGGCACGGCAGGTAAACAAACCAGTCCGGCGTCCCAGGGACTTTCCTTGAACAAGAGGTGGACAGGCTTTGAGAACCACTGGTGTAGATCACTTGAGGCTGATATGGGGTTGAGGCTGACAGCAACTAAAAAGCTTTTAAAAAGTGCCAAGAACTAAGATCTATGATGTGGACAAATTGAAAGAACAAGAAAACAGGAAAAGTAAAAAGAAATTGTGAGAAAAATCATTATGTCTCTATTAGAAGAAGAAATGAATGTTGAAGAGACAAGGAGCAGTGTAAAAAAATATATTACAGGCGAAGTTGAACAAGCATTGGACTACAAGGCCAAAATGAAGAAACCAAGTTGGATAACAGATTAAGTGCTGCAGTTGAGTGACAAGCATAAGAAGCTGAAGGAGAATAAAAAGGAAGACAGAAGTCCAATGGTCTGAATACTAAGAGTGACTAGAGAGAGAAAACAGAAAGCAATGAGAGCCAGAAACATCTGGATAAGTGAACAATTCAAAGAAGCAGAAGAACACACAAAGAGGAATGAGACGTGGGCTGTATCTCAAGATGAGAACTGCGTGGGATGATGTCAACAATGAAAGACAAGCAAAGGCAAATAGTTGAGGATGAACAAGCAAAGAATAAAAAATGGAAAGAATATTTTCAAGAACTGCACAATGCGCAGCATAGAGTAGAGGAAATGGTGCTGGAGAAATTTCACAGTACATGTGAGTGAAAACACAACCAAAATTCTTAGAAAAAGAAGTAAAGATCTTAATGGAAAGTTTAAAAAAGAAAAAGGCACTAAGAAGAGGCAGCACAACCACAGAACTACTGCAAGGAGGTGAGGAACACACAGTAAAGGCACTGCACAGAGCAAGTGGTGAGCAAATGAGGGGAAGTGATAATTGTACAGATTTATAACAATGGAGATAAGAAGTGGTGTATTGAGTGTGTTAGAAAAAGCATTCCCCAAGACTTTGCAGAAAAGAATGTAGAGATTCATGGAAACAGTTCTGGCCACAGAACAGGCCAAGATGAAATAAAATGGATCAGCTATTTTTGATTAGACAGCTGCCAGGGAAGTATATAAAACACAACAAAACATGCTACAACAACTGTATAGACTTCAATCATGATTTTGATAGCGTTTGGCAGGAAGGGGTATGACAAGTTTTGAGAATATATGACATCACTGAGAAATTGAGCAACCTGATTAGAAAATATTTACAGCTAGTTGATGAATATGGTGAGAGTAGACAAGATGATAGGATGGTTCAAAATGACTGGAGGAGTGAAATAAAGTTGCATGTTATCACCAGATTTATTCAACAGTAAGGGCTGTAGCACTGAGAGATGAAATATTATGAGAGAACTGGACTTTGCATAACCTGGTCTTGACATAACCCACAGCCATCTTGTACACTTAGCCACCATAAGCTGGAAGTGAGGACACCACATAGTGAAAAAGAATTTGGCCATGCTTAGGCAGTCAAAAAGACAAAGAAAAAAAGACAGCTGCAGCTTAAGTGTGTGCTAATAAAGATAAGAAAGTGACAGATTCATAGAAATGGAAGGGAGTGTGAAGAAACTGACTGTGAACCTGTGTGCCTCTGATTATAAGTTTTTGCTGAGAAGCTGCTTTGCTGATAAGTAGAAATTATGAGGGTTGATTTTTTTTTACTGTGGCTAAGGAGTGGTCAGATGGGTTACTATGAATTTTTGCTTTGTCTTAAGCTACCTATAAAAATTTTAGGTAGAGAATGTACTTGGAAGAAGTTTGGAGTTCTACAAGCTAAGAGACATTGACATCAATCTCCCCAGCAGTGAGGAGGAAGGATGCCCACCAGAGACCTGCTGCTGTACACTCAACACCACCTCAGACTTTGAGTAACCATGTTTGTAGTGAGTCTAGACTATTGCTGGATTTTGATGTGTGCTTTAGACTTAATACAAATGATTTTGGGGTGAAAGCACTCTTATGCATACCAATATTTTATCAGATGGAGGAGCTGTGTTCCATTTGATTTATGTTCTGACACTGCCTAGAAAACACAGACTAGTTACCAGATCTTCGGGTTCAGAAAACCCCAAATAACAACAGGATAAGTCACATTATGTGGGAGGATAATGAATAACCTTAGATTAGCAGACTCTAAGGTTGACTAAGGAGAATTTACAGAGAATAATTGAGATGGTAGACTAGGAAAGCAGAAAATTCAAATTGCAGATCTGTACAGCAAAGACAAAAAAAAATGGCAATTTATGTCTTTATAAAGATAAGAGGAAGAAATATAGATCAAAATTAGAGACAAAAGATTAGAGCAAGTGAAAAATTATATATCATGGAGGACTAGTATTGAAGAATGGGAATTGTGAAGATGACGTAAAAAGAAGAATCTGATTAGACACCACTGAATTCAGAAAGCTCTGCAAGATCTGGAAAGCTAAAGACATTTTGATAAAAATGAAAATCAATGTATATGAGACAATGGTTGTACTGATACTGCTGTACAGGTCAAAATGTAGTATGAGGAAAGCAAATGAATGAAATATACTGACTGCAGAAATTGGCTGTGAGGAATACTGCAGAAAATTAACAAAAATGAAATTATAAGAAAATGTCTAGGGTTATTGAAGAAAGACAACTGTGGCGGTTTGCACACGTGAAAAGGGACCCAGAAAGTATATCATACATGGTGACACATACTGGAGGGAAAGTAACTAGAAACAGGAAGATCAAGGATGCTTTGGACAGACATGGGAAAGAATGAGATAGAGTAAAAAAGGTTTAAAGCCCACCTTAACCCTCATTTGAGATGGTGGGTACTAAGATTTCAGAGTAATAAGGGGTTTATTGCGTTGTTAAGAGACAGAGTAGGTGAGGTGTTGAATTGCTTCAGCTAGTTACAATGTTTCCTAGAGCTCCATGACGCCCAGAGGAAGTGGTGCTATCATGGCTACCCTTTGCAAGGGCACAGCATGAACTCCTCTTATCATCCATCTAGCTCCATCATCCCCAGCCTCTTTTGAGAGGTTGGTGAAACACAAAGACCAGATTCTGCTGGCTTTATGTTCAGTGCACTTGTGTACAGTGAGACATAATCTAGCCCTAAAAACAAACAGCCATTAGTGATAATCTAATTCCAATATTAAAATCTGCTCTTCATCAACAAAGATAATTTAGAGGAGCAGTAACCTTGCTCTTCGTGCTACTACTGTCTTTCTGCTGGTGCTACTGCTGCTGAATCATTTACTGTTGTCAGTTTAAGTGGGGTACTCCCTACACAAATATAATTTCCTGCTGTCAAGGCTAATACCCCACTCTGGGACTTTGAGTGCAGAAGGTGAGGGCCAGCAAGGACTCTAAAAATTAATACTGGCCACGACAGGCTTGTATTAAACTCCCAAGGTTACAGCTTTTCTCTGACCTTGGCTTGGCAGATGCTGCCACCACACAAGCACAAAACTCCTTTGAGAACCCAGGAAGGCACAGTTGGGAATTCCTTCCTGTCGAGTAACCTCAAGCCCTTTCACCCCCACTCCGATGAAGAGCTGAGAAAGAAAAAAAGAAAGCAGCTGTTGCCACCAGCTAATTAAACAACGTGTGCACAAATCTCTTAAGACACAAAAATTTGTTCTTAAAAAAGGTAAATTTTATTAATTAAAAAAAGAGGAAAATACATCTGGGAATGTAGGCTTTTGCTGGATTTAAAAACAAACAAACAAGGATTAAGCATCAAGAATAGCTCTCTTGAGGTCCAGCTTAAACATTACAAGGAACACAAAAGCAGCTGGGGTTAACACAGAGGAATCCACAAGCCATAAAGAAATAAAAGGGATCAACCGAATTGTGTCTTCCTAGACATTTCCTGATCTACTTACATATCAGGGGTTTTAGAGGAGTAGTTTATAGGTCTGATACTGATGACTTTTCATACCTGGCACAAACTTCTCACAGTATAACTGCTCCCTGTCTGCCTCTCCACGAGATCAACAACAGCTAGACAAAAAGGAAGTCTTGTTTCAATTTTAAAAAGTTCTAGCCTTCCCATTGGCTCTTTTGGCCAGGTGCCCACTCACTTCCTTTTACCTACACATAGCAGTGAGACTTTTTAACAGGTAGAGCAATTAGAGAACAGCACGAAGAGGGGTTTTATACATACTGGCTTGCTGGGTGTCCATAAGAACATAAGAGCGGCCATACTGGGTCAGACCAAAGGTCCATCAAGCCCAGTATACTGTTCTCTGACAGTGGCCAATGGCAGGTGCCCCAAAGGGAATGAATAGACAGGTTATCATCAAGTGATCCATGCCCTGTCCCCCAATCCCAACTTCTGGCAAACAGAGGCTCGGGACACCATTCCTGCCCATCCTGGCTAATAGTCATTGATGTACCTATCTTCCATTAATCTATCTAGCTCTCTTTTGAACCCCATTATAGTACTGGCCTTCACAACACCCTCTGGTAAGGAGTTCCAGAAGTTGACAGTGCATTGTGTGAAAAAATACCTTCTTGTGTTTGTTTTAAACCTGCTACCTATTAATTTCATTTGGTGGCTCCTTGTTCTTGTATTATGAGAAAAAGTAAATAACACTTCATTGAATCATAAAATCATAGAATAACAGAGTTGGAAGGGACCTCTGGAGGCCATCTAGTCCAACCCCCTGCCCAGAGCAGGACCAATCCCAACTAAATCATCCCAGCCAGGGCTTTGTCAAGCCTGACCTTAAAAACTTCCAAGGAAGGGGATTCCACCACCTCCCTAGGTAACGCATTCCAGTGTTTCACCACCCTCCTAGTGAAAATGTTTTTCCTAATATCCAACCTAAACCTCCCCCACTGCAACTTGAGACCATTACTCCTTGTCCTGTTATCTGCTATCACTGAGAATAGTCTAGATCCATCCTCTTTGGATCCACCTTTCAGGTAGTTAAAAGCAGCTATCAAATCCCTCCTCATTCTTCTCTTCTGTAGACTAAACAATCCCAGTTCCCTCAGCCTCTCCTCATAACTCATGTGTTCCAGTCCCCTAATCATTTTTGTTGTCCTTCGCTGGACTCTCTCCAATTTCCCCAGATCCTTCTTGTAGTGTGGGGCCCAAAACTGGACACAGTACTCCAGATGAGGCCTCACCAATGTTGAATAGAGGGGAATGATCACGTCCCTCGATCTGCTGGCAATGCCCCTACTTATACATCTCAAAATGCCATTGGCCTTCTTGGCAACGAGGGCACACTGTTGACTCATATCCAGCTTCTCGTCCACTGTCACCCCTAGGTCCTTCTCTGCAGAACTGCTGCCTAGCCATTCGGTCCCTAGTCTGTAGCGGTGCATTGGATTCTTCCATTCTAAGTGCAGGACTCTGCACTTGTCCTTGTTGAACCTCATCAGATTTCTTTTGGCCCAATCCTCCAATTTGTCTAGGTCCCTCTGTATCCTATCCCTATCTTCCAGCGTATCTACCACTTCTCCCAGTTTAGTGTCATCCACAAACTTGCTGAGGGTGCAATCCACACCATCCTCCAGATCATTAATGAAGATATTGAACAAAACCGTATCCCAGGACCGACCCTTGGGGCACTCCTCTAGATACCAGCTACCAACTAGACATGGAGCCATTGATCACTACCCGTTGAGCCCAACAATCCAGCCAACTTTCTACCCACCTTGTAGTGCATCCATCCAGCCCATACTTCCTTAACTTGCAGACAAGAATACTGTGGGAGACCGCGTCAAAAGCTTTGCTAAAGTCGAGGAATAACACATCCACTGCTTTCCCTTCATCCACAGAACCAGTTATCTCATTATAGAAAGCAATTAGATTATTCCTTATTTACTTTCTCTATACCACTCATGATTTCATAAACCTCTATCATATCCCCCCTTAGTTACGTCTTTTCCAAGCTGAAAAGTCCCAGTCTCATTAATCTCTCCTCAGACGGAAGCCATTCTATACCCCTAATCATTTTGTTGCCCTTTTCTGAACCTTTTCCAATTCCAATATATCTTTTTTGAGACCACATCTGTGTGCAGTATTTAAGGTGTGGGTGTACCATGGATTTATATAGAGGCAATATGATAATTTCTGTCTTATTATTTATCCATAAAAGGGAGCTACCCCTCCCTCTCCTTCCTTTCTCACACCTGCCAAGCAGCAGGTTGCCAGTGCTGGTTTTTAGTGTATGAAATCAATGATATCTGTGAATAACACATAGCACCACCCTCTCTTTCTTTGTTTCAGCTCCTGAACAAACTGCTGAGACATCAGGATAAACTGTAAAGCAGATGTACTGAGAAGAACTAAAGATCTTTCTGCAGGTGTTATTGTAGGAGGGATTGACCATAATTAAAAGCGTATAACCCTATCAATCTCTCATGAATTGTGGAAGGGTAGATGATATGACAGTGGTGGCTCAGTCAGTAAGATCACTAAGCAGGTGGAGAAACATTTCTTGACTACTCTATTCACTCTAACGCTGCACGTCTCTCTCCCTTACGTTTCCTCACCTTCTCCCATCTTGCTGCTGCTAACTGATACTTAAAAAATTCAAGCATCTGTTTGCCAGATGGTTACAGTTTTTCTCTGCAGCATTAAAGTTAAACCAAGCTAATTGCAGATAAACTGAGATTGGGAACCATTATAAAGTGGCAACATATTTTTACTGAATTATCACCAAGGACTGGGTTTCAGACTCATTGTTAGAGATTTAAGTATGTACCTAAAGGAAATTTTAAAATATAATATTTAGACTGAGTTAATTGTCACCCTTTAATCAACATATCAATAGTTCAGATTAAACCTATTGTCCCAGCATGATATTTAATTCATTGGCTGCACACTGGCTGAAAGGCAGTGCCATTGCTTATCCATCCACAAAGACTGAGAACTCAGATTAAATATCCAAAAATTATTAAAATGAGAATTATTTCATCTTTGAACATTAGACTCATTTAAAATAAGCCTGGAGTTCAAGTTCTAGGGCCTGATCCAAAGCCCACTGAAGTCAATGGGTTTTGAATCTCGACTTTGGTTCAGGTCCTATATGCATTTGTGAACTTCAGCCCTTACGTGCAAATGCTCAGTGAATATGGGCTAAGGATATTCCCACAGCTGAGGACTTTGCAAACCTCCCTCTCCTCACTGGCTTCTTTTGACTCTCCTCCCACATAGCTCCATCTGCACAAACACAATCCAGGAGTTAGACAACATTAGCAGTTGGACAGGGATAAGTGGGGCCATGGCAAAATTCCTGAAGGTTGTTTCAGAGGGAGGTGTGTCTATTGAACAGATAGAAAGAGGTCAGTGGGAGAGGGGTAAATAACTACACAAGGTGCAAGGCAGTGGAGAAGCAGGACTAATCTCTCCCTCCATGACTTACCACACCAACTATTCAGGGATGCTGTCGTTAAGAGAGTGCAGAGTAGCATTTTTCTAGTCCACTGATAGGGTGTTTGCAGTTGAGGGCCCTTAGCTGTGGAATCTGTACATCAGGAGATCAGGGTGAATCCAGACTGACTGCATTAAGGCACAATTGAAGACTCATCTTTTCACACTCAGCCTTCTCTGGCCGATGTTGGCAGAAGCCTGGTAATATCCCTCCTTTGGGAGCAGCAGAAAGCAAAAATTACAGTAAATAAATGAGGAAAGAGTGATCTGAAATAGGGCTAGGCAAATGGATTTTTTGGTTTGATGGCAATTTTTTAAAGGAAAAAAATCATTTTGGGAAATGTTTTTATTTTTTTGGCAAATCAAAACATTGAGAATAAATTGTTTTCAGTTGAATGAAATCGTAGAATCATAGAATCATAGAATATCAGGATTGGAATGGACCTCAGGAGGTCATATAGTCCAACCCCCTGCTCAAAGCAGGACCAGTCCCCAACTAAATCATCCCAGCCAGGGCTTTGTCAAGCCTGACCTTAAAAACCTCTAAGGAAGGAGATTCCACCACCTCCCTAGGTAACCCATTTGCTACTTCAGGCCAATGGGAGCTGTTGGAAGTGGCGTGGGCTGAGGGATATACTGGCTGCATCTTCCAGCAGTTCCCATTGGCCTGGAGCAGCGAACCGCGGACACTGGGAGCTGAGATCGGCTGAACCTGAGGACGCGGCCTGTAAATAAACCGGCCTGGCCTTCCAGGGGCTTTCCCTGAACAAGAGGCGGAACAAGTTTGGGAACCACTGGCTTAGATCCATCCTCTTTGGAACTCCCCTTCAGGTAATTGAAAGCAGCTATCAAATACCCCCTCATTCTTCACTTCTGCAGACTAAATAACCCCAGTTCCCTCAGCCTCTCCTCATAAGTCGTGTGCTCCAGCCCCCTAATCATTTTTGTTGCCCTCCGCTGGACTCTTTCCAATTTTCCACATCCTTCTTGTAGTGTGGGGCCCAAAACTGGACACAGTACTCCAGATGAGGCCTCACCACTGCCAAATAGAGGGGAATGATCACATCCCTCGATCTGCTGGCAATGCTCCTATTAATACAGCCCAAAATGCCATTGGCCTTCTTGGCAACAAGGGCACACTGTTGACTCATATCCAGCTTCTCGTCCACTGCAACCCCTAGGTCCTTTTCTGCAGAACTGCTGCCTAGCCACTTGGTCCCTAGTTTTATTTTGTTTTATAATGTTTTATTTTGATGACAACAACAGTTAGATTTTCATAGATTCATAGATATTTAGGTCAGAAGGTACCATTATGATCATCTAGTCTGACCTCCTGCACAACGCAGGCCACAGAATTTATACGTTTTTGATTTAAAAAAATGAAATTAAAGGAAATATTGAAACCAAAGTGTTCTGAACGGAAAAAAAATGAAACATTTAATTTTGCAAATGTTGAAACAAAACCAGAATTTTTTGTTTTTTTCCCAAAACAAACAATTTGACAAAATCAGCATGAAAATGTGAAATATTTAGTAGTTGCCAAATCTGCATATATTGCCACACAAAGTTTCAGTCTAAAAATTTGGCCCAGGTCTACTGTGAATGAGAAGGGTGGATGCTAGGTGTTTTTTTTTTTTTAAACAAGACAAAACAAAAACATAATTTTATAAAATTAGCTTTCATTCAGATAATGGTGTTATGTGCAATAGAAACATATAGCTTATAGTAGATCACATAGAATCTCAAATCTCTAGGAGAACATAACAAATTTGCTCTAACTGCATCTGCTATAAAGCAATGCATAGGAGTTAGTTTATGGATTATTTAGGGTAAACACAGCCCCACTCTACTTGCACTGTCAACACTAAGGAGAATTACTCAAGTATACTGAAGAAGAATAGACCTCTAAGTAATTCAATTTATTTTTAAAGGATCATTTAATTATACATTATTGGTTAAAATATAGAAGTGCTGAGGTGGAATTGAATTAGAATTACATTAATTCTGTCTCCCCAGCAGCTGCCATGAATTCATCAATAATGCATTAATTCATTTAAAAGAAAAGAATAGGAAAGGAATAGTAATTTTGATTCCTGGGATCCTAAGGTGAGTTTATTATCCCACATATACCATGGGCCTTTTACTTTTAACAATCAGTGTTGTTTATAATAAAATACACTATTTTAGATATAGTTTGCATAAAATGACAATGTTAATAGAGTTCCTTTAAAAGAGTTGTATTTTTGTTTCAATAAAGATTTTTAAGGTAGTATTGTTTCCCTAATGGCTGTGAAATCTGTTTATAATCCCATGTACCTAAAATACTTAACACACTTGTTTTGTTTTTGGACATTTTTTAAATAAAAGCAACAGAAATGAAGGGCTATATTTACAAACTGGAGAAGGAAGAACTGGAGGTGCCCCCCACACCTTATTTTAACCCTTCAGTTCCATGGTTAAGACACTCATGTGGGAGACCCAGTTTTATATTCTCACTCTGAAGTAGACTGTCCCCCTTCCTAGTAAATACACTAGGCTTCAGATTCTAGAGTCACTCTTTCTCTGTCCCAGTGACAATTTCAGTATTTTATACAATGTGGAGCAGCTTCAAGTGGAAAGACCCATACCAGCACACAACTCTAATGTTGTGGTTAGGACAATCACCTTGAAGGAGAAGAGATGTGGTTCCGTGTCCGTGCTCCAGGGTGGGGAGTTGAACCTTTTGCCTTCTACGTAAGCATCCTAACTACTGGACTAACAGTAATAAGAGAATCACCACCTCCTTCTCTGGTTTTGTGAATGTAGCCACTTTGGCGGTGGGGGAGAGTGAAGAGAGGTGCAAAGCTATTCTGTAAATTTGTGTCCAATTCACAAGTAATTTTGGATTGATTATTAGTCTGCAAAATTTTACACAGATCTGAACTGAATGTCTTTCTGATAGATATGTTCTAGTTCTACCAGTAGTAACTAGGCTTAGTGAAGGTATCATTGGGTAAAATGTTATAGTCTGTTTTATGCAGAAGATTTGTCTAAAATATAACATTGGTCCCTCCTGGCCTTTATGTCTATAAATCTATGAAATGGGTGAATGAGGTTCCAAAATACCTATTATTTGGGAAGGCTATTGAAACATAAATATATCAGTCTTTCTCTTCTGAGAATTCAAAGGAGCCAGAATGATTGGCTGTAAATATCTCTTTCAGCCGGGTGTTAGGTGAACTAATGTTACAGAAGAAATAATCAGATTCTCTGGTTTAGTGAGGCTGCGTTGGGCTGAATCAGTGACATATACTGACTTTAAAGCCAGAGTATCTGTCTTAAAAGGATCACTCTAGTGGATCATCCAGTGCCTACTAGACCACTGCTCCCTGCTGCTGATATAGCAGGAAAAAGAGGATCTGCCTCGAATAAAGGGGCATGGCTGTCACATCCTTGCCCATCCCTGGTGTGGTTTTGGCCCCCCAAAACAGTGTTCTGCCAGTTCAAGCTAGATCTGTGCTCAGGATTTTCTAACTTGTTCTATCCCAGGACAGAGGGACTGGCCCCATACAAAGACTGCATCAGGGTCAGGGGAGTGCAAAAATGATCTTTAATGATAACTCTGCATACACATCCTGATCTGCACTCCCAGCAGGGTATCTGAACCCCAAGATCTGGCCAATCTACATTTCTTCATAGATAACCCAGAGTTTTCCAGGAAATACTGCAGCTGTTTCCACTGCTGCTGCTTCATATAGCCATTTAAGAGGAACAAACTCTTTCAAACATGGCTGTGAAACTGGACTACGTGATATTTTTTGAAGAACTCCATGGAACCCAATTATCATATAACCCTTATGATTTCAGCTAATTTCAGAATTCACTCTGTCATGTACTTCAGACAGGGTAGCAGTAATAGTGCTGCCTTCCCCCACACTCCTTTCTTGGTTTTTTTTCATGTTGGGATATTTTAACTGCTCTCATTTGCCTGGCATAGTCTGTGATATCCCTTTTCAGAAGCATAAAGATGAAATTTCCTACAACCTACAACTCAGAATTTCTATCATTTGGAATTCTCAGAATGTAGGTATTTTGAATCCTGTCTTGATTCTTAATTGCTTTCCATTTTCTTTCCAGCAGAATCATTTTATTAAGTTATTTTGCATGTTTAGAGATCACTTTTTCATTTTTATTGTCCCTTTAAACTCGGTGATGCATGGCTTGATCTCTGTTTATCTATGGCAACTTTTGAACCTAAGGATGACAACTTTCCAGAAACGGACTCCATTTTATCCACTAGGGCCTGGAGCTAAGCTAGTTCTAAGGGGTCAGCACTTTTGGACATCAGTAATCTTATTTAAGTGTTTAAATACAGACTTAATAAACTAACTTTCAGCACCCCTTTTAAAAAATCCTGGCCTCCGTTGCTGAAATTGAGTCCAGACTTTCATAACACGTTCTGTTTTCTATCCCTACTCCCTAAATTTTAATTAGAAGAAGCAATTTTTCTGAAAATGGGTGCTATAATTTTTCCTGAAAAATTTGCAAAGTAGAAGAGAAAATGATCCTTCCAATGGCACTTCATCCAAAATTAGTTGTGTTTAAAATGTAGAACAATGTTTAATAATTCTTTAGCCTTTTTTTACCTCAGTACACAGATGTAAAATTAAAAAAAAACCACAACCTTCTATAGATCCAAGCACAGAACAGGAGCTTTTAAAAGAATGTTATGCATGCCTTTTGCTGTCAAGCACTGGATTTCTGATAGCTGATTGATTATGAAAGTTCTATTCAGCCAACAATTTTTGATCATCTAATTATATCACTTCTTTAAGAACAAAATAATGGAAAATGAAGGGTATTTTTAAAGTGACTTATCAAAGAGGTACTTTTTTTCTTACTTACTATATTAAACATTACAATGAAACTCATACATCTTTAGTGGAGAAACTAACATTTGGATTTGTTTAAGTGTTAGAAAATTCACAATCAAGACCAAATCCACAACTGGTAGAGTTATACTGGTTTGTATCAGCTGAAGGACTTGGCTTTTCATTTCTGAAAAATGTGCAACTAAAAGTGGAAAAGTACAATATGGGTCTTACATGCCAATATTTTTCAAATGTCAGTGTATGGTTATATTGGAGAAATAACAAATGTTGAATAAGGGAAGAAATGAAACGGAAGGAATGCATGCAAATTTCTGTGTGAAATCTTGAATGTCAATTATTAACACATTGAAGTTATCTTTAATATTCTGGACAGTTTCCTGAATCTTACAAACAGCACCAGAAACTGTACTTTTCAAATTTTCAGCATTATCAGCAAGTAGAGTGAACAAGTCAATTGTCTCACTAGTTTGTTTCATAATTCCATAATTGTTATCATTTTGCCACATAGGTGTTGTCAGATTCCAGAAGTTCCAGTGCGCAATAATTTGTGCAAAACATGGGAAGAAGCTGACATATGTTCCAGTGGCTTGTGAAGATTCTTCTCTAGCATGGTCTCAGAGTGTCAGTATATTTCACCGTTGTATGACCAGCTACATCTGTTAATGGGTAGAAGAGGTCATTAAAGAAACACTTTCAAAGTATGACTAAAATTATTTTGTCAAGGTTCCTTCTGCACTCTGAACTCTAGGGTACAGATGTGGGGACCTGCATGAAAGACCCCCTAAGCTTATTCTTACCAGCTTAGGTTAAAAAACTTCCCCAAGGTACAGACTTTGCCTTGTCCTTGAACCCTGTGCTGCCACCACCAAGCGTTTTAAACAAAGAACAGGGAAAGAGCCCACTTGGAGACGTCTTCCCCCAAAATATCCCCCCAACCCCTACACCCCCTTTCCTGGGGAAGGCTTGATAAGAATCGTCAACAATTTGTACAGGTGAACACAGACCCAAACCCTTGGATCTTAAGAACAATGAAAAATCAATCAGGTTCTTAAAAGAAGAATTTTAATTAAAGAAAAGGTAAAAGAGTCACCTCTGTAAAATCAGGATGGTAAATACCTTACAGGGTAATCAGATTCAAAATATAGAGAATCCCTCTAGGCAAAACCTTAAGTTACAAAAAGACACAAAAACAGGAATATACATTCCATTCAGCACAGCTTATTTTACCAGCCATTAAACAAAAGGAAATATAATGCATTTCTAGCTAGATTACTTACTAACTTAACAGGAGTTGGAAGGCTGCATTTCTGACCTATTCTCGACAAAAGCATCACACAGACAGAAAAACCCTTTGTTCCCCGCCCCTCCAGATTTGAAAGTATCTTGCCCCCCCATTGGTCATTTTGGGTCAGGTGCCAGCGAGGTATCTTAGCGTCTTAACCCTTTACAGGTGAAAGGGTTTTGCCTCTGGCCAGGAGGGATTTTATAGTTCTGTATACAGAAAGGTGGTTACCCTTCCCTTTATATTTATGACATATTTGTGTCTAACTTTTTTTAAGTCTGCTTTAGGATTTTACGCTGATGCCTATAGCATAAAATCTAGCAAAGGCCATAATGGACTTCAAAGAATCTCTGAAGAGATTCTTTTTTGGGGGTAAAATCTCTGACTAGGGAAGGGTTTTTTTTAATTTTATTTTTAGATAGTTTGGTTTTTTTTAAGATTTTATTTATATTTATTTTCATTAATGGTCATTCCAGATTGATTTGGTTCAGGATCATTTTGATAGGGTTTGGCAGGGTTTGCTTGTTATTATTTTCTTTAATTTTTTTTATTTATTTAGATCATGCCATTCATACAGTGGAAAGGCCTGTTCAAAATGGCAGAAGTAGAAGCATTTCCTAAAAATAGTCAGACACTGGCTTCACCTAATTGGTTATGGAAATTTGCTCCATAACTGGATATCCATTACCATTAATAAGTTGTCCTCGGCTGTTGCATGCAGAACAGAACTATCAGACAGATAAATTAACACAACTTGCAACTTTACAATGCAGTTTTTTAAAGGGAAATCATGCCTTACCAATCTTTTAGAATTCTTTGATTGGTGTCTAAACACATATGGACAATCGTGATCCAGTGGATATAGTGACAGGTTTCAGAATAACAGCCGTGTTAGTCTGTATTCAAAAAAAGAAAAGGAGTACTTGTGGCACCTTAGAGACTAACCAATTTATTTGAGCATGAGCTTTCGTGAGCTACAGCTCACTTCATCGGATGCATACCGTGGAAACTGCAGAAGACATTATATACACACAGAGACCATGAAACAATACCTCCTCCCACCCCACTATCCTGCTGGTAATAGCTTATCTAAAGTAATCATCAAGTTGGGCCATTTCCAGCACAAATCCAGGTTTTCTCACCCTCCGCCCCCCCCAACTCACTCTCCTGCTGGTAATAGCCCATCCAAAGTGACCATTCTCTTCACAATGTGTATGATAATCAAGGTGGGCCATTTCCTGCACAAATCCAGGTTCTCTCACCCCCTCACCCCCCTCCAAAAACCACACACACAAACTCACTCTCCTGCTGGTAATAGCTTATCCAAAGTGACCACTCTCCCTACAATGTGCATGGTAATCAAGGTGGGCCATTTCCAGCACAAATCCAGGCTTTCTCACCCCCCCCCCCCGAACACACACACACACACACACACAAACTCACTCTCCTGCTGGCAATAGCTCATCCAAACTGACCACTCTCCAAGTTTAAATCCAAGTTTAACCAGAACATCAGGGGGGTGGGGTAGGAAAAGACAAGGGGAAATAGGCTACCTTGCATAATGACTTAGCCACTCCCAGTCTCTATTTAAGCCTAAATTAATAGTATCCAATTTGCAAATGAATTCCAATTCAGCAGTTTCTCGCTGGAGTCTGGATTTGAAGTTTTTTTGTTGTAAGATAGCGACCTTCATGTCTGTGATTGCGTGACCAGAGAGATTGAAGTGTTCTCCGACTGGTTTATGAATGTTATAATTCTTGACATCTGGTTTGTGTCCATTTATTCTTTTACATAGAGACTGTCCAGTTTGACCAATGTAAATGGCAGAGGGGCATTGCTGGCACATGATGGCATATATCACATTGGTGGATGTGCAGGTAAATGAGCCTCTGATAGTTTGGCTGATGTTATTAGGCCCTGTGATGGTGTCCCCTGAATAGATATGTGGGCACAGTTGGCAACGGGCTTTGTTGCAAGGATAGGTTCCTGGGTTAGTGGTTCTGTTGTGTGGTATGTGGTTGTTGGTGAGTATTTACTTCAGGTTGCGGAGAATAAATGGTCATTTTTTAGTGTGGAAAGAGGTAAATAGCAGTGTCTTCTGGGGCTCTGTACTTGGACCTCTTCTGTTCAACATATTCATAAATGATCTTGAAAATGGAGTGTGCATTCACGTGGCAAAAGTTGCAGATGACACAAAATTATTCAATATAGTTAATTCCAAAGGGAACTGCAAAGACTTACAAAGGGATCTTGCTAAACTAGGTGACTGAGATACAAAATGGCAGATGAAATTTAATGTTGATGAATGCAAAGTAATGCATATTGGAAAACATAATCCCAAATATACATACAAAATGATGGGCTATAAATTAGCTGTTCCCACTCAAGAAAGAGATTGTGGGGTCATTGTGGACAGTTCTCTGAAAATATCCATTCAATGTGCAGCGGCAGTCAAAAACGCGAACAGAATGTTAGGAACTATTAAGAAAGGGATAGATAATAAGATCAAAATTTCATAATGATGCTACATAAATCAATGATTTGCCCACATCTTGAATACTGTGTGCAGTTCTGGTCAGCCCATCTAAAAAAAAAAGGTGTATTTGAATTGGAAAAGGTACAAACAAAGGCAACAGAAATGGTTAGGGGTATGGAACTGCTTCCATATGAGGAGAGATTAATAACACTGGACCTTTTGGAAAAGATGACTGGGGGGATATGATAGAGGTCTATAATATCATGAATGGTGTGCAGAAAATAAATAAGGACATGTAATTTACTCCTTCACATAACCCAAGAACCAGGGTCATTCAAGGAAATTAATAGGCATCAGGTTTAAATTAAACAAAACAAAGTACTTCACACAATGCAAAATCCACTTGTGGAAGTCACTACCAGGGGATGATGTGAAGGCGAAAAATATAACAGGATTCAAAAAAGAATTAGACAAGTTCCTGGAGGATACGTACATCAATAGCTATTAGCCAAGATTTTCACGGCTGCAACTTTATGCTCTGGATGTCCCTAGCCTCTGACTGCGAGAAGCTGGGAGTGGATGATGGAGGTGGATCACTCGATGATTGCCTGTTCTGTTCATTCCCTCTGAAACACTTGGCAATGTCTACTGTTGGAAGACAGAATACTGGGCTTGATGGACCATTGGTCTGACTCAGTGTGACCGTTCTTATGTTCTTAGGCAAGAGAACTAAGAGAGCACTCCCTTACTCCTCTTTGTATGCTACCTTAATCACGGGTGGGAGAGGGGTAGGAGAGATTGCATTTGCAAGTCTCCTACCCTTCTTGCTCAGGTTGGAAGAGAGTAGGTAGGCAGGGTTGGGAAGTATGAACCATGGCTTCAGCGCACCTCAGTGTGCCAGGGAAGTAGTCTGTGCCAGGTATAGAACTGGCACAGATACTTTCCTCCCAATGTGCGTATGAGGGAATCGTTGGGGAGGAGACTGGGAAGCAGATTGTAATTCTGAGTGTAAATCTGGCTCCTGGTTGCAGAATATAAGAATTGGGTAGTATATCTTCAAATAGTTTGTGAACCCTCTAGTGGTACTGACTGTCTTCTATATTTCAGAAGCCACCAGAATCCTGCCAGAGAAGCAGTCTGTGTACGTAGGTAGGCCTGGCATGGTAGTTAGTAAACACAATAATTTGAACCCTACTATGCTCAGGGGGTTCCTTCGTATTACATTAGATGTTGCAAAGAGCAACAGACACAACATTGTCTTCTGAGGCAGTACAACTATGTATTGCCTTTTGTTTGAGGTTATTAACTAGCTTAAAATGTTGTAAAGAGAAGTTATTACAAAATTAAATATTACATCACTTTCATTCCACATGGCCATCTAAGAAATAGTTAAGAATCTCATACATATTCAGATTACAGCTGCAGAAAATAATCTTTTTAACCATAAGAAACTGCTAAACCAAGTACCTCTTCTAAGGAAATAGAGGAGGCACTTGGTTTTGCATTAGCCTGAGTCATAGGAGAAAAAAAAAGTGGGATGTAATGTAAGAAGGGTTGGAATGGAAAATAGTAGGGTTGTGCATATAGCTGAACACGACACTGGGTTTTCAGCTGTCTTATGAGTGTTTTTATTTTATTTTATTTTTATTTTTTTAAGTATTTCTGAGAAAAAAACCTCCAGAATATGTGCCAGTAATACAGCTATATTTTGAGAGTAAATGGGATAAAGGGAGCACTATTTTGCAGTAAGGGATTGGAGAATGAAAGAATCATCTCCTCCCCACCTCCCCACCCCTAAAGAGATTTTTGTAAAGGAAAATCTAGCAGTTCATATTGTGTGTGGGCACAGACAGAACTCAGAAAAGGTAGTGCAATAGAAACAGTGTTAAGGCAAACAATAATTACTACCTAAAACTCCTCCCTCAAACTTATAACTCACCTCCCACTTTGCCTGCAATTATGCCAACACTGAATATTTGATAATGTCACTGAGTTTGCAAGTAAAGTTTTGCATTATACTGTCAGAGAGAATGATGTATTGTGTTGTATGTTTTCTTATCTGTTGGAGGTTGAAGGAAGTTCTTGGGTAGATGCAGAGGCTGTCATTGTCAGTGGAAATGTTGTGTGAGCTTTAGGGTACAGTTAGGATATGTCCCATAACTTGGCATTTCCTGGCTTTTAAGGGGTTTGTGCTCAGGGGATGTTGCACTTACCAACTGCAATTGTTTTAAAACGTAGTCTTGTTTGTGGAATTTCTCTAGGTAATGACAATCTGTCTTTTCCAAATTTCTACCAGGTGCTGTTATTTACAAATAGACACCTGAAGGGATTCAAGTCCAGATCCTCCATTATGCAGGCACCATGTCACCAGTTAAATCTGAGCATTGACCAAGCATATCTGGCTTCAGGCAGGTACCTCAAATATATTCCTCTGGTCACAAACAGCCAGTAAAAAGGTTTCCAAACCACCATCCTGACTCATGCTGCTGGCATAAAAAGTATGAATGGAAAAGAGAGGGGCATGGCTATGATTCCTCTATAACCCAGCTGTGGTTTTGGCATCTTGGTTCAGTTATCTCTTATGCTGCTTTAATTTGTACCAGGGGCTAGCCCTGCACACTGCAGACCCAGGATCAGCTGAATACAATCTCTCCCCCACTACCAACCTTGTGTGCATTTTGGCCACATCCAGGGATCTTTATCACTTCATAAAGTACCTAGATTTTCTGATTCACCCCACAGTATGGATTCTTAATTACCCAGGGGAAAAAAGTCTATCAATAACCACCACTAACAACTAATCCGTCAATGTTATTTCATTTCCTGCTGTCAATTCCATACATAAATTATATTGATTCATGTGAATTCTTGGATACTTAATAGTTAGACAAAAATCACTTCAGGAGCTGAATAATAAATAATTATTTTGTTAACTATTATATCCTACGCTCATTAAGATCCAACTGAAGCATATTAATTCTAAAATAAAAGGAAATAAAGGTTTACACTTCAGTGATTTCTCCATGTTACTATTGTGATAAAGTTCCTCCTCTGCCTTGGTGGGTCCTGCACTTATTGGCAGATTTGCTCGCCTCAGAGGTTCATGACAGACCTCAGTTTGGCCACTTTCATGGCTCAAATTTGCCATTCACTCAGTTAGCCTCATCACTGGCCAGCATGGGGAAAAGGAAGAAGAACAATCCCCTCAGTCTCTGGTGATCCACCTAGTGGATCGGGAACAGGCCAGAGACCTTCTCCTCTGGTGGAACCCATAGTCCAGGTCAACTCTTCTGGTATCAAGTAGGGAGTTGGGGGGATGGAGGATTGGGGGCGAACCTGGGCCCGCCTTCTACTCCGGGTTCCAGCCCAGGGCCCTGTGGATTGCAGCTGTCTACCGTGGCTCCTGTAACAGCTGCATGACAGCTACAACTCCCTGAGCTACTTCCCCACGGCCTCTTCCCAACACGTTCTTTATTCTCACCACAGGACCTTCCTCCTGATGTCTGATAATGCTTGTACTTCTCAGTCTCCTAGAAGTATGCCTTCTCACTCTCAGCTTCTTGCACCTCTTGCTCACAGTTCCTCTCACGTCCACCACAAACTGAAGTGAGCTCCTTTTTAAACCCAGGTGCCCTGATTAGCCTGCCTGTCTTAATTGATAATAGCAGGTTCTTGATTGGATGCAGGTGTTCTAATCAGCCTATCTGCCTTAATTGTTTCCAGAAAGTTACCGATTGTTCTGGAAACTTCCCTTTTAGCTTCTCCAGGGAAAAGGGACCTACTTAATCTGGGGCTAATATATCTGCCTTCTATCGCTCTGTGTGGGCTTTGTGGCATCCTTTCGGGAGTTCTGGCTGGCGTGGCGAGGGCAGCGGCGTGCCATTCGCTCAGTGCGGTGGTGGTGGGACCTGGGGAAGGTGCGCGCCCAGCTCTTCTGCCATGACTACACCTGAGGCACCAGCCAACGGAGGGATGCAGCAATAGAGCAGTTGGAATGGGAGGTCTTAGAGCTGGAGAGGCATCTGGCCACCAGCCCCGAGGATCCATCCCTCTGCAGAGCATGCCAGGAAAAGCTGGAGGAGCTCCAGGCCCTCAAAGACCATCGGGCCCAGGGCATTTTTGTTCGATCCCGCATCCATCTCCTTCGGGAGATGGATCGCGGCTCCCGCTTATTCTATGCCCTGGAGAAGGGAGGGGGGTGTGGAATAAGCATGTCACCTGCCTTCTGGCAGAGGACGGCACCCCCTCATGGATCCAGTGGAGATATGTGGGAGGGCCAGGGCCTCCTATGCAAGCCTTTTCTCCCTGGATCTGACCAATCCTTTCGCTTGAAGAGCGCTCTGAGACGAACTCCCTACGGTCAGCGCGGGCAACCAAGACCGGCTAGAGCTGCCTCTCACTCTGCCAAGTTCTCAGAAGCCATCCGCCGCATGCCCACCAATAAATCTCTGGGTATATAGACGGGCTGAACGTGGAGTTCTA
The DNA here is from genome assembly GCF_965140285.1 of Lepidochelys kempii. NCBI lineage: Eukaryota > Metazoa > Chordata > Testudines > Cheloniidae > Lepidochelys > Lepidochelys kempii. The sequence goes on from NC_136380.1 coordinate 86,511,383, forward strand.
CCATGTGTTCTGGGACGTCCTTGGCCCAGACTACAAAGTCATAGTAATAGCCATCTCGCTGCGGCTAGGGTCCGTGCTGGCAGACGTGGTCCACCCAGACCAGACCTACTTTCCCTGGCCGCACCATCTTTGACAACCTGTATCTGGTCCGGGACCTCTTGGAACTTGGGTGTAGGGATGGTCTGTCATTTGTCCTCCTGTCCTTGGATCAGGAGAAGATGTTCAACAGGGTGGGCCACGGGCATCTCCTGAGCACCTGAAAGCGTTTGGCTTCGGACCCCAGTGTGTGGGTTTTCTCCGGGTGCTGTATGCCTCCACAGAGTGTTTGGTCAGGCTCAACTGGACCCTGACCAAACTGGTCAGCTTCAGGAGAGGAGTAGAGTGGGGTGCCCCCTCTCGGGCTGTACACTCTGGCAATCGAGCCCTTCCTCTGTCTCCTCTGCAGGAGGTTGACAGGGTTGGTGCTGTGGGAGCTGGAGCTGCGGCTGGTCCTTTTGGCATACGCCGACGACGTGCTCCTCGTGGTCCAGGACCTGGGCGACTTGGTGCGGGTGGAGGCTTGCCAGGCCATCTATTTGGCAGCCTCCTTCACCTGGGTCAACTGGGTCAAGAGCTCTGGCCTGGTGGTCAGGGATGGCTGGCAGGTGAGCTTCCTCCCTCTCGCTGCTCTATCTCGGCATTTACCTTTCTGCCACACATCCCTCTCCGCCAGAGAACTGGCACGATTTAGAGGGGAGGGTGATAGAGAGGCTCTGGAAATGGACAGGACTACTCTGGTGCCTCTCCCTTTGAGGGAGAGCGCTAGTGCCTAATCAACTACTCCTGTCCATGCTTTGGTACTGGTTCAACACCCTGGTCCTGGCTCCGGGCTTCCTGGCCAACCTCGGACAGCGAGTCTGGAGTTCTTTTGGCCAGGTGCACTGGGTCTGTGCAGGGGTCCTCCACCTGCCCCCGGAGGAGGGAGGGCAGGGCCTGAAGTGCCTACTTAGTCAGTTCCATGTCTTCTGCCTCCAGGCCCTGCTGAGGCTCCTTTATGGTGCAGGTAGTCTGGCGTGGAGCATACTGGCACACGCCTTCCTGAGCCACTTCTGAGGGCTCCGATCCGACCGGCAGCTCCTTTATCTCCATCCAAGAAGTCTTCTGTGAGACCTTTCCAGGCTGCCGGTCTTCTACCAGGACCTCCTCCAGACCTGGAAACTGTTCTCAGCGACCAGGTCCGTGGCGGCCACTGTGGGGGAAGATCTCCTCATGGAGCCCCTGCTACACAACCCCCAGCTCTGTGTGCAGGTGGAGGAGCCCCCCTTGGTGGACCAGAGGTTGGTCCTGGCAAAAGTCACAAGAGTCAGAGACCTCCTGGACTACGACTGGGGAGACTGGCTGGATCCCCTGATGCTTGCCTAGCTCATGGGGCTCTCCAGGCCTTGTACTCCCCAGTGCATACTTCAGGAGGTGAGTGCCGGTTTGCCAACTGCTTCTTGGGTTTACCTCGACCGGGTCCTGCATGAGGGCACGCCCCGCCCACCCTCCACCCCAGGTCTTCCGGACCTTTTCATTGGGCCCCTGCCCCATGGACCCAACCGAGTCCCCCTGCCCCTTCATGGTGAGCAGGCTGCCCGATCTGCAGCAGGTCCACTTCCAGACCTCGCCAAGGAAACATCAATACACGCTCGTGCTCCACACCCTTCATCCTCACTGTTGCGTCCTGCCCCAATACAAAATAGCAGGACCTCCATATGTTACGAGAACAGCTGTGGGAGTTCCTTGAAGATGTTCGTGGCTCCTGTAATAAGGTGCAGCTCGCTCTCCAGCGATGGGGGGATTTTCATCAAATCCTCTGGGCCGCGGGGCCCTCATGGGGGAGGGTAAAAGGACCGGGAAGCAGGGTGCTGCAGCCTACCAGCGGGTCCACCTTTTCCATGACTCCTTACTCACCTAGTGGTAGGTCATGTTTTTTGCCTGACAAGGGCCATGAGCCACCCTGCCAGCGAGGATCCCCCCCAGCCCTCCTCATGGCACCTATCATCATCGCAACATTGAACACCTGGGGCTTTAGGATGGGTCTCCGTAGGTCCCAGATGCTCTCCTTCCTTCGGGGGGAGGGGTACTCTGTGGTTTTCCTGCAGGAGACCCATACAGATCCGGCCATCAAAGACAGCTGGCAGCTGGAATGGGGGGACAGGGTCTACTTTAGCCATCTCACAGTTCATATGGCTGGAGTGACAACGTTGTTCTCCCCCGACCTAGGGGCCCAAGGTGCTGAGGGTTGCCCAGGCTGTGCCGGGCCGCCTGCTGCACCTCTGGGTCTGTATGGAGGAGCTCAACATGGTCAATGTGATCAACCTCGTTAACATCTATGCCCCGACATTGGGCCAGGAGCAGCTGCGTTTCTATCAGCAGGCGTCTGCCTTCCTCGGCATCTTGGATCCTCGCTAGTGCCTGTTCCTGGGCAGCAGTCCTTCTTCTACGCCCTGGAGAAAAGGAGGGGGGGCAAAAAGCACATCACCTACCTTCTGGCAGGGGACGGCACCCCCCTCACGGATCTGGTGGAGATGTGCGGGAGGGCCAGGGCCTTCTATGCAGACCTTTTCTCCCTGGATTCGACTGATCCTAATGCTTGCAGTGTGCTCTAGGTCAGTGCTGGCAGACATGGTCAACCCAGACCAGACATACACTGTCCTGGGCCGCACCATCTTTGACAACCTGTATCTGGTCCGGGACCTCTTGGAACTCGGGTGTAGGGATGGTCTGTCGTTTGCCCTCCTGTTCTTGGCTTTGCCCACCCACTTCCCAGATCCCAGAAGTCTCACTCTCCTGTAGTGAGTGCAAGATTTTGGTTGCACTTTTCCCTCACCTTCTTATTTATGCACTCCCTATCTGTGGATCCCCAAGTCACGGGACCTCCTGGTCAACCTCCTCCTGGCCCTGGCTAAAATGGCCATCTATAAAACCAGGGTGCGGAGGTTGGCCGATGGAGTCTCCTGTGACTGTGGGGCCTATTTCCGATCCTCCGTCCATTCACGTATCAGGGCAGAGTTCATCTGGGTGGTGTCCACTGACTCCCTTGACACTTTCGAGGAGCAGTGGGTGCTTTCCGGTGTTCTCTGCTCGGTGTCCCCATCTGGTTCCTTTCATTTGGCCCTTTGACTATACTCCTGTCCCTGTTATTTCATTAGTTGTCCCCATACTCATTTGCTTTCCAGGTCCTGTGGATCCCCCTCTTAGGCTGCGGGAGATCCTGGATCCCAATAGGATCACTCTCTTGTAGCCATCTGGCCTGACCCTGTCAGACTATCTATAAGACATAATCAATGCCACATATTCTAATTTCAATAAACCTTGTCTATGGTTTTCCTCACACTGGTGAGCAAATTCTCAAAGTTGCTTGTGATTAGATTTTACGTGATTTTTTTTTTTCTGGTGCAACAGTTTTCCATCAGCAAATGAGGTTTCTACAGAATTGAAACACTTGCACAACAATGTGTCTATTCTGTAAAAACATTCAAAAGAAACAAGGCAGACTGGCCAGCAGCAGGCAAAGTGGAGCCAGCCTGCCTGCCTGCCTGATCTTTGGCCAGATCACCTACCTCCCTGAGCATCCAGGCACCTCAGTAGCCTGCTGTAGAGGAAACTTGGGAGCTGGGGCTCCCTGGGATTTCAAAAGCCCCATATCTGTAGCAGCCCCTCTGATTGGCTGCTAGGGAACAAGGTGGCTGTGGGACGTTGTGCTGGAAATTTTTTTAAAGGGTTTCATTCTTCCAGAATGTTTTTTTTTAAATGTCCTTCCCACAAAAATTTTCATGTATTGGACATTTTCTTTTGATTCAGAATGACATTTTTTGGGGAAATGCATAGACATTTGTGGGACAGAAATGGCCACACTGCACCCAAAGCAGGGAGGAGGGGACATTGTCTGCATGAGGAAGGTAGCAGTGCTTTACTTGTGTGGGGAGAAAGGGGGTCAGAAACTGCTGTCAAAAGGCAAAAAGAACAGGAATACTTCCACCTTCTCTGTATGTATATATATATATATATATATATATATATATATATATATATATATATATATATATATATATGTATATATATATATATATATATATATATATATATATATATATCTTCTTACTATATGTTCCATTCTATGCATCCGATGAAGTGGGCTGTAGTCCACGAAAGCTTATGCTATAATAAATTGGTTAGTCTTTAAGGTGCCGCAAGTACTCCTTTTCTTTTTGTGGATACAGACTAACATGACTGCTACTCTGAAACCTGTCAAAAGTCAGTACATGACCATTGGCAACAGAGCTGCTGATATTCTCTATGATCCTGGCATAGTGCAAGGGACAGCCAAGTTCTTTCAGGAGGATGGGGCCTGTCAGACTTGGAGGCTGACACGTTTTTTGCCTCTATGAAAGAGACCATTGGGAGATGTCTAGGTTTTCTAATTACTTGTGGCAGATATCCAGTGCAGATATTCCATAGGGAAGGCATCCAGTGGCCAGATAAATGGCCTGGTAAAGGATGTAAAAAAGGAGGTGCTGGTTAAAGAAATGGAATGGGCGGGGGAGGGTTGTGGGGATCCTATGATTGGTACTGTAAGGAGCCATTCCCCTTTCTTATAGACCATCTTAACCCTCTTCTGAAGGTGGGATGGATAGTAAGGTCCAAGACATGGGTTGGCTAGGGAACCTGGATGGAAAATTAAGATGGGCTGATGGCAGCCCAAGGTAGTTATTTGAATGAAATGGAGTTGTCTGCACTGTACACTTTTATCTGCCGGGTAATCCCAGACATCTAATAATAAAGTTTTGGCCTAATTAAATCCAGATCAAGTGCTCCTGTCCTTTCAGTGTAGCTGGACAATTCCCCTATCTGTAAATGATACACAAGACACAGTGAAACTAAGTAGGTATTGATTGAGTGACACTCAGTAGTGATTCAATCTGACACACACAAGCACACACACACAAATCAATTCAGGATTACATCTATCATGAACATGTTGTCTCTCTGGAACAATAAGGGTTATTCCAAATGATAGCCTGATATAACAAGGATATCCCTGAGTCTGTTAGCACCCATCAACACTTAACCAGGGTTGGGGCTACTCAGGAAGACCAAAGCTTTAAAAAGCCCACTCCTAAGTAAACAGAGGACCTAGTGAACAGGAGCAAGTAAAAAGGCAGTTTTGTGAGGAAGTTCTTCAGCAGAAGGAGGAGCAATTACATGACCCTGGGGGTAAGTTTGTTCTCAGTAATTTCTGTGTTTGTGTTTATAGTGTGCTTGCTGCTTGACTGAAATATACCATATGGTATGTTTGTTTTGGGGACTGTATGCTGAAACAGAGGAGTTAGCAAACAGGAGCAGCTAACAGAGGAGTTTTGCGAGGAAGTTCAGAGGGGAATTGTGGGGGGGAGGGCTAGATACACTTAACATTCTTTAAACTTAAAGCCCAAAACACCCCCTGATAAAAACAAAACATCAACAAAGGAACCAGATGCAGGAGGAAAAAGAGAATGCAGGCAGAAGTCCAGCAACAGAGTGAGGGCTATCCAGTTTATTGCACCCAATGCAGCATATATGATTACCTGCCCTATGGGCAGGTGAGGTATGTGTGCATTCAGTGCAAGGAGCTCCTGGCCCTCAGAAACCATGTACAGGCTATGCAGATCAGAGTGGCTGGACTGGATGACCTAAGGGAGACAGAGACATACATAGATGAGACTTTCTGAGACACAGTAGAATGGTCCCCTCCTCAATTTGAGAGCCTCTCTGCTGTTGAGAAGGATGGAAGTCTCAGTGAAGGAGAATATCCAACTGGAGCAGAGGGAAACGATCCAATAGTTGGGACCCACCTTCCAGATGATGTTGTTGTATCCTCTCGCACTGATGATACCTCTCAAGGGGATGAAACTACAGTTATTAGGAAGAGATAGGTAATAGTTATGGGGGATTCAATCATTAGAAATATAGATAGCTGGGTTTGCGATGACTGGGAGAACAGCATGGTGACTTGCCTGCCTGGTGCGAAGGTTCTGGATAACTCAAGACATCTAGATAAACGTATGTGTATTGCTGGGGAGAAGCCGGCAGTTTTGCTACATGTAGATACCAATGACATAGGAAAGGATAGGAGAGAGGTCCTGGAGGCCATATATAGGCTGCCAGGTAAGATATTGAAGTCCAGGACCTCGATAGTAGCATTCTCTGGAATGCTTCCAGCTCCATGTGCAAGGCCAGTTAGACAGGCAGAACGGCAGGGTCTCGATGCAAAGAGGGGCTCTTATGTTCTTATATTACTTGCTACTGTAAAGAATATCACAGAGAACCACAGTCTGTAGTTCAGAAACAGCCCATTGACAGATGAACACTTGAACAAATTTAAATCTGTTTGCTTAAACATGAACCCCTGTATGCTTGTTGCAATGGGCACCCTTTTTGATGAAAAGACCTTACAAAAAGTAAAAGATGTCTATACGGTTCTAGATACATCAGGACTGGTACCCTCTCAGTGCTGTACAAAATCACACCTGAAGAGGTTACCCTCTAGATCAGTGGTTCCCAAACTTGTTCCGCTGCTTGTGCAGGGAAAGACCCTGGCGAGCCACGCTGGTTTGTTTACCTGCCGCATCCGCAGGTTCGGCCGATCGTGGCTCCCAGTGGCTCTGGTTCACTGCTCCAGGCCAATGAGAGCTGCTGGAAGTGGTGGCCAGTACGTCCCTTGGCCCGTGCCGCTTCCAGCAGCTCCCATTGGCCTGGAGCAGTGAATCACGGCCACTGGGAGCCAGAATCGGCCAAACCTGCGGATGCGGCAGGTAAACAAACTGGTGTGGCCAGCCAGGGGCTTTCCCTGCACAAGCGACAGTACAAGTTAGGGAACCACTGCTCTAGATCATTGACCATTCAAAAACTTCTACATGTGCTTACTTAGAGCTGGCAGTAACTTTCCAAATTTTGAATTTAGTTTAAAAAAATGGGGCAGACATTTATCCATTTTTGATGATATTCCTCGCCATTTTATGGCCAGCTCTATGATTAACTTCACAAACTATGAACGGTCCTGCAGAGTGAAATGGGACAATTCACAGTGTGTAAAGTTAATCATGTGTGTAAGTCTTCACAGTCGGAACAAAAGTGACACTAGAATGGATGAGAGGGATACAACCCAATATATACAAATTTGATCTTAATATATATATTTGCAATATTTTTATGATAATTATACTTATCTGAAATAAGTGGCAGCTACTTCTATCTGCCCCTAAATCCATTATTAAATGGATAATAATTCAGTCATCACAGCAGAGGTGAGCCTAGTAGGGAAGGTAATGGCTTTACAGATAAGATCACAGGGATGGAGTATTCCATCTAGATGGAGCTGTGTGGGAGAAAGTGATAAGATGGATTTATCTAAAAGAAGCTGAAAAACAGTAACTCAACAGGAGTAAAAAAATTAAAACGATAGCAGAGCTATGCCATGGCTTAGTGTAGTGGAGCAGAAAGAGAGCTTGGACATTTTCTTATCAGCATTGAGTGGCCAACAATTGCTATTTCCCTCCCTATCACCAGTAGCTATTATGTCTCACTGGGATGATATCCCCATGAAGAATGGTCTGCGAGTGTCTGGGAAAACTGCATATTATGAATAACTGATTCTGCTCAGCTTCTGTAAAAACTGCTCATTACTACCTAAATAACGCACCATGTAGCATGTATTCAGACTGCATGGTGCTCACTCTTGTAGGTGGAATTATGTCAGAGCAAAGAGAATTGCTTCCTTCAGACAAGGTTGAATGACCTTTTCTGTTAAAAATGAATCTGGGAAGTTTCCTATATTCAGTATTTTTTTTCTTTTCAATAGTCTTTTACCTACCTGAAAGTTTTCTTGTCCATTGTATCCCTCTGATACCAGCTGCTGAAATGGGCTAAGGGATGCTCTCGCTCATGTTGGGAACTGGACTAGCATATAGATTAGGCAAGCATAAAAATGGTTTAAAGACACCTTTGCCTCTCCCCACTTCTCACATTGTGCATGGAGCCCAACTCAATGAGATGGAAAGTTCTGGTGCGCAAAGAACCAAAGTCCTGCACTGATTATTTTGCCTTGGACATGTCTGAGGTACTGTATGCACAACAGTAGCACGTATGATAAAGAATGTTGTGGTCTCTCCTTTAATCACTATGTCTTTATGGTGTATTTTTCTTTTTTCTCTATTCACTTTTTCTATCTTTAATTAAATGATCAAATGATAAGAGTTAAAAGTGGATAAGAAACTCTTTTTTAGCTGAAATAATTTAGTATATTGTACACTTGATAAATACCCAAAGAGAAGAAGTTGGGACCTGTGCTTATCAATTAGTAGTGCAAGGTTATGAAAAATGCCATAAAAATGGTAACATAAATGAAATTGCTTTGTAAATGTCATGAAGAGGTACATTTTCTGTGGGTGGATAGCATGCTTAATTTCCTGCATTCTTCAACAAAAAAAATTTGCAAGTAACTTTCATTTATTTAGTTTTAGAATGAAATGTAAAGTAATTCTAAGAGTATAGTCCAATGTGAAAATAAATATTATACAGTATCTTACATTTGCTTAGCTCCTTTCATTTTATAATATAATAGAGTGTTTCACAGATTTTACCTGCCAGAGAAGTGCACCTATCTCGATCCTTTAACAATGCATGTCAGTGGAGCACACAATCATCATCACAATTATCTGAGAGCTAATAGACATTTCAGAATTCCTCTTAAAAGTCATACTATTTATTTTCAGTGTTCTCTATTCTCCTATTATTCATAAACAAGGCTACAATTTAGTCACGGGTATTTTTAGTAAAAGTCATGGACAGGCCACAGGCAGTAAACAAAAATTCATGGACCGTGACTTGTACTATATATTGTACTATATACCCCTAACTCAGGGGTTCCCAAATTTCGTTCGTGACTTGTTCAGGGTAAGCACCTGGTGGGCTGAGAAACAGTTTGTTTACCTGAGTGTCCACAGGTACGGCCGCTTGCAGCTCCCAGTGACCATGGTTCAACATTCCTAGGGGGAGGGAGGGCCGGGGGGCTTCCCACACTGCCCCTGCCATAAGCTCCAGCTCCGTAGATCGCATTGGCCAACAACCACAGCCAAAGGGAGCTGTGGAGGCAGCACCTGCAGGTTCAGGAAGAACATGGAGCCCTTTGACCCCTCTGTTTAGGAGCTACAGGGACATGCTGGTTGCTTCTGGGGAGCCGCCCCAAGGTAAGCACCACCCTACACCCAACCCCAGCTCTGACCCCCCTCCCACGCCCAAACTGCCCCAGCAGTGGCCAGTGCGGCTGGCTCCAGAGCTGCCTGATCTGCCTGGGCAGCCCTGGAGCCAGCCGCACCAGCTGCTGCAGAAGTCATGGAGGTCACAGAAAGTTATGGAATCCATGACCTTCATGACAGACATGCACCCTTATTCATAAAATGATTCTCTGGACTTTGCTCAGAGAAAACTGTGATTGATTTTCTGGGAGATTTGCATTTGCAAATACAGCAAGGTTAGACTCCATTTGAAAAGTACTCTTTAGCTCTCTTAAGCATATGTCTAACTTTTAGGACATATGTAGTCTCACTGAAACCAATGATACACAAAAATGAGACTATTCATGTGGGAGGGTAAGGGTCTAGTAATTTTGCAATACTGATACTGTTTAAAAATCATTTTTTGTTGCCGGTGGTGCTGTAAGCCCAACCCCTTTCTCAGAGATGGACTCCTCAGTCCAGGCTGCAAAGGGGTGCTTAGCTTTGCTAATGATCTATGAATGGGAACCCTTCTCCTGGTTTAGGTGCTTACAAAATTGCTTGTGGGAATGAGTTAGACACCTGTCTCATCCCAGGAGGTGCTGCTGCCCACTTCATAACTTTTAGCCCAATGGTCTGAGTACTCACCCAGGATATGGGAGACCCACATTTAATTCCTCTCTCCCTAGCAGACAGGGAGAAAGAAGACCCCCCCACACACCGTGTTCAAATCCTCTCTTTCAGAGATTGCTTCAAGAGCTGGGCTCTGGAATATTCTGATGCAGTGTCGCTCAATCTCTCCTGTTGAAGCTGTTCCACTGTGGATAAATAAAGAGCAACTGGAGCAGGACTTGACCCTGAGTCTCCTGCCCCTCAGTTGGGTGCCTTAACCCAACTGAACTACTCTCTTTCTTGCTCTATCACTCTCATTATTTATCCACAGTGGAACAGCTTCAGCAGGAGAGATTGAGGAAACCCACATTAGAATATCCCATAGTCCTGTGCTTAGAGCACTCTTTCAAGAGATAGGATATTCCTGTTAAAATCTTTTCTCCCTCTCTACCAGGGACAGGGGAACTGAAACTTGGACTTCCAAATCCCAGATGAGTTCTCTAATCACTGGACTAAAAGTTGGGAAGTGGGTACTGGAACCACCTCCTCTCTTGAATGGGGCCCAATCCAGTATGTGTGCTACTGGATTGGGCCACTAGGGCAAGTAAGGAAGCTGAATGCCTGTCTTCCCCTGGTTTGTGAATCACTCTGCAATTAGACATACAGATGCCTAGAATGAGGCAGTCATGCATGTGCCCAGAGTCAAAACCTTGGGCACTGAGGGAATTTTTACTTTGGACAATGTAGGTGCCAAGTGAGTTTAGGCACCTATGGGGTTTGGCGGAAGATTTGTGCATCACAAATTGAAGCTGTAAGCCTGATCTACACCTAAAACATAGGTCTTATGATATCTCTTAGGGCTGTGAAAAATTTCACACCCTGTGCAATGTAGTTAGATTGACCTAACTCCCACTGTAGACACAGCTAGGTCAAGGGAAGAATTCTTCTATGGACCTAGCTACCACTCTTGAGGGGGTGGATTTACTACACCAATAGAAAAACCCTTTCCGTCATTGTATCAAGTACCTATATTACAGCAGCATAGCTGCAGTACTTCAGCTGTGCCATTCCAGTGCTTGTACTGTAGACATACACTCACGAGCCTAAACACGGGCACGTAAGTAGCTTTGTGGATTCCACCCCCTGGGGCTAGTTTCACACAGGTGCTGAATACCTACAACTCCAAATGTTGTCAATGGGTACTGCAGGTGCTCAGCTCTGAAAGTTTTGAATTATATATTTAAAATCTCAGCCATAACATTTTAATAACGTATTGTTGCACTCCATCAAAAATCTAAAGAATTATCCTGAATTAAAAAGCAATGTAACATTAATGATAGTAGTATCTAGTAATGATACTTTTAATTGATATCAGATCTCTGGAAAGGTACTCAAGGGCTTTTAAAATATAATCGTAGTTTTAGTTGCATTGCTTTATTCCCAGTAATTGGATTTGTATTATGTAAATTAATCTGGAGCATTTTCTTGTCAACAATTTTTCTGTGTCAGTTTTTCTCTCTCTCTCTCTCTTTCTCTGGGTGAATTATTGGCTCCACTGATATTAGTGGGCATTTCCACATTGTTTTCAAAGGGGGCAGAATTTTTACCTCTCTTTTTATGCTTTTTGAGGCCTCATTTAAAGCCCATTCAAGTGAATTGAAAGACCCCGATTGACTTCAGTTGGCTTTGGGTCACACCTGTGTTCATTAACTCTCATTTCTTACTTTAGGAAAGAGGGTAACTGCAAAGAAAGAGCATTTCCTTACAGAGTTGAGATGAAACAAAATATGCCAGGCAAAATCAGGTTATGTCACTGCATTTACCATGAGAAAAACTAACATATCTCTGCATAGTATGCAGTGTTGTTGTAGCTGTGTTGGTCCCAGGATATTGGAGATACAAGGTGGGTGGGTTAGTATCTTTCATAGGACCAGCTTCTGTTGGTGAGAGAGCTATCTAGCTTACACAGAGCTCTTCTTCAAGTCCAGAAGAGCTCCATGTAAGCTTGAAAGCTTGTCTGTCTCACCAACAGAAGTTTGTCCTATAAAAGATATTACCTCCCCAAACTTATACTTCAGTATTCACTTTCTGATGTAGAACATCATACATGTGCCCAATTCACTCAGTAGTATATATTTCTTCTAGTAGTTTTACAGAGGTGTAGTTGTAATGGCTGTTATATGTATTAGAATAATCTTGAAAGATTAAATAATTCCTTGCTGAAAAATAGCCAGACGTTATAGCTACAGTCACATTAATATTTAGGGCTACATTCTACAAACACATTTGTGTCTACACAGGAGTAAACCCAGCAGCTACAGCATGTTATTACATTAATACACTGAAACAATCACTGCTACATACTGCTAAGCAAAGATGTAATTATATTAAAAATGAATTAATAGGAGTGTTAGATTATATTGCAACACAGTGTTCTCTATCTCTATTTAAAAATATCCTACATGAAAGGTTTGACTTATTATTCTCTTATCTTCACATGCCCTGTAAATATGTATGTTGCAGTCTCATTGGACAATTCAGTTGGTTTGGATTGTAAGGAGACAAAACAAAAGTGGCTCTCAGAAGGTGAGAAGTATCTTGAATGTCAAACCAAAGGTCAACAGAGCTTGATTGTGAATACTGAAGCATAACCAGATTTCTAAAAGCCTGACTCTCTAAAACTTCAGGGCTTTATTGAAATCATTTGAATTGGAAGCACATTTTAGTAGTAATTATAGAAGTATAAGGGTAGTATTATAAAAAATCTCCTCTGTGGATTACTGGATATACACTCTTCATGGGGTTACCATATCCCACATTGGATTAGATGGGGAAGGGGTGCATTTCCTGCAAAGATAGCCAGACAAAGGTTTGCCATGTCTCTCAGAAACAGCTGTGCTTTCTAATAAAGAAAACAGTTTCCACCTGAGCTCAGGAAAACAGGTACTTATCTTAAGAGGAAACAACTTTTACTATGGCTTGGGAAAAGAAATGCCCTATGCTGTTTTAAAAGACATGAGAGTTTAACAGTTTGTAGAACTGAATGAGAGGAAAGGCCTGGGGTTCTTGAGAAAGGACTACTGCAACCCTGTGAAAGGGCTATGTTAAACTTGGACTCATATAAGTCAATATATTAATTTTATTTCTTCTTTTAGTTGTCCTCTGCTGAAGAAGCCTCTGGAAGGGCTAGGTTGGAGGGCCAAGAAGTGGGCAAACCAAATTGTGTAGGAAATAATCTTGAAGGAAAAAACTGGTGACTCTTTGAGGCTGAAGCAGATGGCTGCTTCATTACTTAGGACATTGGAACTGGAGCTTGAAGTAGAGGGGAGACATGGCCTCCTGTGCACCTTAGTGGTGCTTTCTAAAGGGGTGACTAGGTATCTTTCAGCCAAGGGGTGAAGTCTTATTGGCATAGCTGTGGCAGCAAAGGTTTGACTGGCTTTTGGGGGCGGGGGAGAGGGGATTTTTTTTACTCTGGAAGGGGAGAAGTCTTCAGTTGGCCGGAGGGCCAAACTATTCTGTCAGCAGAGGGATTCTGTTAATCAGTGAGAGGAAACTGACCCAGAGGGGCACCTAATGGGATGGAGGAATAAGAAATACTGGTACACAAAGTGACACAGTGCATGTTCCTAAGACATATTAAATTAACTATATTGCAATATTTAGCAAGACACATCTGTTGAGTACGTTTAGGCCAGAGGTCTCAAACACATGGCCCACAGAGTTATTTCCTGCGGCCGCCAAGCTCCCCTCACCCACTGACCCTCCTCCCCCAGTGCGCCGTGTCCCCGCTCCTCTACCTACCTCCAGGCATTTAGTGCTTTCCAGGAGGGAGTGGGGAGGAGCAGGGAACCACACACTCAGGGGAGGAGGTGGAGAAGAGGTGGGGCAGGAGCGGGGATTTGGGAAAAGGGTTGGAATAGGGGCAGAGAGAGTGCAGAGTTGGGGTGGGGACTTTGGGGAAGGGGTTGGAATGGGGGCGGGAAAGGGGGGGAAGAGGTGGGGCAGGGGCAGAATCTTATGGAAAGGGGTGGAGTGGGGCCGGGGGCAGTGGCGGGACTTTTGTACCTTTATATGAAAAGGTGTCAGTGGTGCGGCCCTCGGGCCAATGTACTAGTCCTCATGTGGCCTCGTGATGATTTGATTTAAGATCCCTGTTCTAGGCAATAAAAGAAATATTTGTCAGGAATTTATAATATTGGGTTATCAACGATATTTTCAGCTGTCACACTCCAGCTCTTTTTCCTGTAGGACTGTCTAAAATATTCTTCAGGAACTTTATTTATGGGCTTTTTTCCCCACTTTTTCATGCGTAAAAATGGCATATCTATTTTGCTTGAACTTTCTGGTCTAATCCACTATTGGTATACAAATGGAGCCTGGAAAACCTCATGAAAAACTAAAAATACACCGTTAAAAGAGAGATGTATTTACCTTCAAATATATTTGGTCATGCTAATCTTCTCACAATACACATTAGACAGGGGGACTGAAGTCTATCTAGATTTTGGTCTAGCCTGTTACATGCCCATCTCTGTTTGGTGGTATTTGGATTCTTGGACTTAATTGGGCCTGATCTTTATGAACTGTCAAACTGAGACTCAGATCTGGCTTTGGAGTTAGAATCTAATGAGCTGTACAAATAACATCCTACCACTCAACCCCAGTTTATTGGCTGAACCAAACAAATAGAATAATTTTGAGCAAACAAAATACTTTTCATTTTTGGATTATATAACTTTTTAAAATAAAATTAAGGTAAAATGCAAAGTGAAAAGAGGTTCAATTTAAAACCTCTTTTCTTTGACCATGGGATGGTGTTACATGAAGGAGGAGTGCTGGGCAGAGACGGGCTCCACCTTACGAAGAGAGGGAAGAGCATCTTTGCGAGCAGGCTGGCTAACCTAGTGAGGAGGGCTTTAAACTAGGTTCACCGGGGGAAGGAGACCAAAGCCCTGAGGTAAGTGGGAAAGCGGGATACCGGGAGGAAGCACAGGCAGGAATGTCTATGAGGGGAGGGCTCCTGCTTCATACTGAGAATGAGGGGCGATCAGCAGGTTATCTCAAGTGCTTATATACGAATGCACAAAGCCTTGGAAACAAGCAGGGAGAACTGGAGGTCCTGGTGATGTCAAGGAGTTATGATGTGATTGGAATAACAGAGACTTGGTGGGATAACTCACATGACTGGAGTACTGTCATGGATGGTTATAAACTGTTCAGGAAGGACAGGCAGGGCAGAAAAGGTGGGGGAGTAGCACTGTATGTAAGGGAGCAGTATAAATGCTCAGAGCTCCGGTACGAAACTGCAGAAAAAGCTGAGTGTCTCTGGATTAAGTTTAGAAGTGTGAGCAACAGGAGTGATGTAGTGGTGGGAGTCTGTTATAGACCACCGGACCAGGGGGATGAGGTGGATGAGGCTTTCTTCCGGCAGCTCGCGGAAGCTACTATATCGCATGCCCTGGTTCTCATGGGCGACTTTAATTTTCCTGATATCTGCTGGGAGAGCAATACAGCGGTGCATAGACAATCCAGGAAGTTTTTGGAAAGCGTAGGGGACAACTTCCTGGTGCAAGTGCTAGAGGAGCCAACTAGGGGGGGAGCTTTTCTTGACCTGCTGCTCACAAACCGGGAAGAATTAGTAGGGGAAGCAAAAGTGGATGGGAATCTGGGAGGCAGTGACCATGAGCTGGTTGACTTCAGGATCCTGACACAGGGAAGAAAGGTAAGCAGCAGGATACGGACGCTGGACTTCAGGAAAGCAGATTTCGACTCCCTCAGGGAACGGACGGCTAGGATCCCCTGGGGGACTAACATGAAGGGGAAAGGAGTCCAAGAGAGCTGGCTGTATTTCAGGAATCTCTGTTGAGGTTACAGGGACAAACCATCCCGATGTGTCGAAAGAATTGTAAATATGGCAGGCGACCAGCTTGGCTTAACGGTGAAATCCTAGCAGATCTTAAGCATAAAAAAGAAGCTTACAAGAAGTGGAAGGTTGGACATATGACCAGGGAAGAGTATAAAAATATTGCTCGGGCTTGTAGGAATGAAATTAGGAGGGCCAAATCGCACCTGGAGCTGCAGCTAGCGAGAGATGTTAAGAGTAACAAGAAGGGTTTCTTCAGGTATGTTGGCAACAAGAAGAAAGCCAAGGAAAGTGTGGGCCCCTTAATGAATGAGGGAGGCAACTTAGTGACAGAGGATGTGGAAAAAGCTAATGTACTCAATACTTTTTTTGCCTCTGTCTTCACGAACAAGGTCAGCTCCCAGACTGCTGCGCTGGGCATCACAACATGGGGAATAGATGGCCAGCCCTCTGTGGAGAAAGAGGTGGTTAGAGACTATTTAGAAAAGCTGGATGTGCACAAGTCCATGGGGCCGGACAAGTTGCATCCGAGAGTGCTAAAGGAACTGGCGGCTGTGATTGCAGAGCCATTCGCCATTATCTTTGAAAACTCGTGGCGAACGGGGGAAGTCCCAGATGACTGGAAAAAGGCTAATGTAGTGCCAATCTTTAAAAAAGGGAAGAAGGAGGATCCTGGGAACTACAGGCCAGTCAGCCTCACTTCAGTCCCCGGAAAAATCATGGAACAGGTCCTCAAAGAATCAATCCTGAAGCACTTACATGAGAGGAAAGTGATCAGGAACAGTCAGCATGGATTCACCAAGGGAAGGTCATGCCTGACTAATCTAATCGCCTTCTATGATGAGATTACTGGTTCTGTGGATGAAGGGAAAGCAGTGGATGTATTGTATCTTGACTTTAGCAAAGCTTTTGACACAGTCTTCCACAGTATTCTTCCCAGCAAGTTAAAGAAGTATGGGCTGGATGAATGCACTATAAGGTGGGTAGAAAGTTGGCTAGATTGTTGGGCTCAACGGGTAGTGATCAATGGCTCCATGTCTAGTTGGCAGCCGGTGTCAAGTGGAGTGCCCCAGGGGTCGGTCCTGGGGCCGGTTTTGTTCAATATCTTCATAAATGTTCTGGAGGATGGTGTGGTTTGCACTCTCAGCAAATTTGTGGATGATACTAAACTGGGAGGAGTGGTACATACGCTGGAGGGCAGGGATAGGATACAGAGGGACCTAGACAAATTGGAGGATTGGGCCAAAAGAAATCTGATGAGGTTCAATAAGGATAAGTGCAGGGTCCTGCACTTAGGACGGAAGAACCCAATGCACAGCTACAGACTAGGGACCGAATGGCTAGGCAGCAGTTCTGCGGAAAAGAACCTAGGGATGATAGTGGACGAGAAGCTGGATATGAGTCAGCAGTGTGCCCTTGTTGCCAGGAAGGCCAATGGTATTTTGGAATGTATAAGTAGGGGCATAGCGAGCAGATCAAGGGACGTGATCGTCCCCCTCTATTCGACATTGGTGAGGCCTCATCTGGAGTACTGTGTCCAGTTTTGGGCCCCACACTACAAGAAGGATGTGGATAAATTGGAAAGAGTCCAGCGAAGGGCAACAAAAATGATTAGGTGTCTGGAACACATGACTTATGAGGAGAGGCTGAGGATTGTTTAGTCTGCGGAAGAGAAGAATGAGGGGGGATTTGATAGCTGTTTTCAACTACCTGAGAGGTGGTTTCAGAGAGGATGGTTCTAGACTATTCTCAGTGGTGGAAGAGGACAGGACAAGGAGTAATGGTCTCAAGTTGCAGTAGGGAAGGTTTAGGTTGGATATTAGGAAAAACTTTTTCAGTAGGAGGGTGGTGAAACACTGGAATGCGTTGCCTAGGGAGGTGGTGGAATCTCCTTCCTTAGAAGTTTTTAAGGTCAGGCTTGACAAAGCCCTGGCTGGGATGATTTAATTGGGGATGGGTCCTGCTTTTGAGCAGGGGGTTGGACTAGATGACCTACTGAGGTCCCTTCCAACCCTGATATTCTATTATGCTATGATTCTATGAAAACATCAGAACACCTGTTTTGTTTTGATGTTTTCAAAACGCTTAGATTTCTCTGGGACTATTTTCCAGCTGAATCAATTTGGTGAATTCAACATCAATTTGTAAAATTTTCCGTCAACCCAAATTGGTAATTTTAGCTTAAATTTTTTGTCTGAAACATTTCATCCATCTCTGATTTAAATATCCACAAAATTTAAGAAGTTTGAAATGCAAAACTTTGGTTTGCGGTCCTTCTTCTCATATGTTCTGTTATGTCCTCTTAGAGTCCATTCTTTGGTTGACTCATGT
The DNA here is from genome assembly GCF_965140285.1 of Lepidochelys kempii. Classification (NCBI taxonomy): domain Eukaryota; kingdom Metazoa; phylum Chordata; order Testudines; family Cheloniidae; genus Lepidochelys; species Lepidochelys kempii. Next base: position 86,529,467 of record NC_136380.1, read on the forward strand.
GATGGCCAGAAGCTGCATAATCCCTGGATTGATGACATAGATACTGTTAGAGGGTTTATTCCTTCACCCTGCCACTTTCTTGGTCCTCTCACGTGAATAGAGAGAAACAATACCCAAAATACAAAGGTGCAAACAATTCAATGTTTATTGGGGTGAACTTCCAGCAAGCTTAAATCCAAGTTCCTTTTTCCTTATTTTCAAATCCCAATTTACTTCCTGTTTGCCTTTAATTGATATAGTAATATTCTCAGCTATACCTTAACCAATCATTTTACTGAAATTTACCTAACCAATCCTAACATATTGTAACATAATTCTCTAACCAATTATATCCCACTACCCTAATCAACTTATACCTAGCAAAATTAATTACACAGCAGACAGAAACAATTAGAGAAACAGACAGATTAACAATAGAAAAGTGGGGGGGGGCATAAAGATAAAACATACAGAAATGTGGGTTTCACAACCATAACTACTGATTTCTTGCCAGACAGGATGCTATCAAACTAAGTTTTCTTTAACCATCTTTATCTGGTGGTGATAGACATTATCAGGACAGGATTGTATTCCTAACAGCCCAATAGCACCTTATTTCAGTGTGACTAGTTTGGAATGTTTCCCAAGAAAGGGGAAAAAATTCATAGGCAGGAGTTGTAGACCAAGCTGGATGAGCAAGCATCTTAGAGAGGTAATTAAGAAAAAGCAGAAAGCATATAGGGAGTGGAAGAAGGGAGGGATCAGTAAGGAAAGCTACCTTATTGAGGTCAGAATATGTAGGGATAAAGTGAGACAGGCTAAAAGTCAAGTAGAGTTGGACCTTGCAAAGGGAATTAAAACCAATAGTAAAAGGTTCTATAGTCATATAAATAGGAAGAAAACAAAGAAAGAAGAAGTGGGACCGCTAAAAACTGAGGATGGAGTGGAGGTCAAGGATAATCTAGGCATGGCCCAATATCTAAACAAATACTTTGCCTCAGTCTTTAATAAGACTAAAGAGGATCTTAGGGATAATGGTAGCATGATAAATGGGAATGAGGATATGGAGGTAGACATCACCATATCTGAGGTAGAAGCGAAACTCAAACAGCTTAATGGGACTAAATCGGGGGGCCCAGATAATCTTCATCCAAGAATATTAAAAGAATTGGCACAAGAAATTGCAAGCCCATTAGCAAGAATTTTTAATGAATCTGTAAACTCAGGGGTTGTACGGTATGATTGGAGAATTGCTAACATAGTTCCTATTTTTAAGAAAGGGAAAAAAAGTGATCCAAGTAATTATAGGCCTGTTAGTTTGACATCTGTAGTATGCAAGGTCTTGGAAAAAATTTTGAAGGAGAAGGTAGTTAAGGACATTGAAGTCAATGGTAAATGGGACAAAATACAACATGGTTTTACAAAAGGTAGATCGTGCCAAACCAACCTGATCTCCTTCTTTGAGAGAGTAACAGATTTTTTAGATAAAGGAAACGCAGTGGATCTAATTTACTTAGATTTTAGTAAGGCGTTTGATACTGTGCCACATGGGGAATTATTAGTTAAATTGGATAAGATGGGCATCAATAGGAAAATTGAAAGATGGATAGGGAATTGGTTAAAGGGGAGACTACAACGGGTCCTACTGAAAGGTGAACTGTCAAGTTGGAGGGAGGTTACCAGTGGAGTTCCTCAAGGATCAGTTTTGGGACCAATCTTATTTAATCTTTTTATTACTGACCTGGGCACAAAAAGTGGGAGTGTGCTAATAAAGTTTGCAGATGATACAAAGCTGGGAGGTATTGCTAATTTAGAGAAGGACAGGGATACCCTACAGGAGGATCTGGATGACCTTGTAAACTGGAGTAATAGGAATAGGATGAAATTTAATAGTGAGAAGTGTAAGGTCATGCATTTAGGGATTAATAACAAGAATTTTAGTTATAAGCTAGGGACGCATCAACTAGAAGTAACGGAGGAGGAAAAGGACCTTGGAGTATTGGTTGATCATAGGATGACTATGAGCTGCCAATGTGATATGGCTGTGAAAAAAGCTAATGTCGTCTTGGGATGCATCAGGAGAGGTATTTCCAGTAGGGATAAGGAGGTTTTAGTACCATTATATAAGGCACTGGTGAGACCTCACCTGGAATACTGTGTGCAGTTCTGGTCTCCCATGTTTAAGAAGGATGAATTCAAACTGGAACAGGTACAGAGAAGGGCTACTAGGATGATCCGAGGAATGGAAAACTTGTCTTATGAAAGGAGACTCAGGGAACTTGGCTTGTTTAGCCTAACTAAAAGAAGGTTGAGGGGAGATATGATTGCTCTCTATAAATATATCAGAGGGATAAATACCAGAGAGGGAGAGGAATTATTTAAACTCAGTACCAATGTGGACACAAGAACAAATGGATCTAAACTGGCCACTAGGAAATTTAGATTAGAAATTAGACGAAGGTTTCTAACCATCAGAGGAGTGAAGTTTTGGAATAGCCTTCCGAGGGAAGTAGTGGGGGCAAAAGATCTATCTTGCTTTAAGATTAAACTCGATAAGTTTATGGAGGAGATGGTATGATGGGATAACATGGTTTTGGTAATTAAATATTCATGGTAAATAGGCCCAATGGCCTGTGATGGGTTTTTAGATGGGGTAAGATCCAAGTTACCCGGGAAAGAATTTTCTGTAGTATCTGGCTGATGAATCTTGCCCATATGCTCAGGGTTTAGCTGATCGCCATATTTGGGGTCGGGAAGGAATTTTCCTCCAGGGCAGATTGGAAGGCCCTGGAGGTTTTTCGCCTTCCTCTGTAGCATGGGGCACGGGTCACTTGCTGGAGGATTCTCTGCTCCTTGAGGTCTTCAAACTACAATTTGAGGACTTCAATAGCACAGATATAGGTGTGAGGTCTTTTTTAGGAGTGGTGGGTGAAATTCTGTGGCCTGCATTGTGCAGGAGGTCAGACTAGATGATCATAATGGTCCCTTCTGACCTAAATATCTATGAATCTATGAATCTATGAATGTGAGGATGTGACCATTTGTTTCCCATCTTATGGCTGCCTCTGCTGCTTAGCCAAATGCCTTAGCTTAAGAACAGGGCCTCAGACTGTCACAGTGAGAAAGGCTCATTACAGAGGCAGACAGTGATTTTGATTCTTTATTTTATAGCTCTATAACTAGCTAAATGATAAACATATACCTAAATTCTTAAAGTATAGGCCTTTACAGACAGGCCTGCATATCTATATCCTAACAGATACAAGTTCAGTAAGCCAAAGAACTGTGTCCACTTATTCAAATAAGTGGGTACAGGGACCACTCCTTTCTTGCTGCTGGTGTTGCTGATACCTCCCATTTCCCTCTCCCCTATAGCTAAGAACAACAGACATACCCCTGAACTTCCTAACAGAATTGCTTCCTGAGGCAAGAATCCTTATTTTCCAAAAGGAGCCACATTCTTTTGGGGGTGGCTGTGAGTGTAATTCACTCAGCATAGGAACTGTAGCAATGCCGTTGCAATGGGATTTTTATTCTGCCCGGTAGCTGGGTTTCAGATGTTTTGAGAGAGGCTGGGGAATGGGAAATGAAACTGTGTTTGTTTTGTTTTTTTCAAGAGTGATGCTGCCACTAGGAGGAGGCAGGCAATGCTGTGTGAAGCTCTGGCTATGATGGTGCTTTTAACATTTCCTCATGGGGATATTACAGAAAAAAAAAAGTAACTGATGTTACAAGTGTTTGTCTTGTAACCATGTCTGGCTCAAAGTAAATTAGGAGCAAACCCTATTGATATCTCAGTTGAGATAATGGATTGCAATGACAAGTTTTGGGGTTTGAAGCCCAGCTGTTCCTCACCTGATATTAATAGCAAATAATAATACCAAATATCTTATATTTTGCTTCTCTTTTTGTGACAAGTGACATTCTGCTTTTTTGAGTTACCTGGGATTTTCAGGGGGCAAGATGTCTGTTCATTTGCCACTTTCACAATAGCATAATATCCTTGAAATGAATTGAGTTATTTACAGACTTAGATATAATTGAGATAAGAATTGGTCTCTCATGTGAGCTTTTCCTCTGGGGATGTGGTTTTGGAAAGTGTATTTCTCAAATGACAGAACAACACAAATGTGAAGAAAAGGGGTTCTGGGGAAGCTACATCAGTATAGAAGACACTGGAATCTCAACCACCAACAATTATGCCTGTATCACAAAAATGGATAAGCCACTTTCTACAATAAATGTATAGGTGACGACCTATAGTCATATCTAACTCCTTTTCTGCCACTAGAGGATTATTTTCAAAGTAAAGTTTCTAGTCTTAAAATCCAAGTGATGAGGTCTCACCCTCACCTTTGGAAAACTCACAGCCTAAAAACTCTTCACGTTCTGTGTAACTGTAACTACTTCATCCCATCACTCCTATCTTTCCCCCAATATAACACACTGCATATGTCCATTCAAAAACTCTTCAAACATGTGAAGTTCGTTACTCTGACATTATACCCCAGTCATCACTGAACACCAGTTTGTTCACTTTTAGGTTTCGGAAGATATCTATGCTTTTACCATGATCACAAAAAGGGCAGGAGTCCATTTATACTCTGCAATGGGTAACATAATATGGGGACAGTTTAGGAACACCTGTATGATCAGATTTGGTTTATTTGGCTTCCTTGTTATGAAGACAAGAGCCTCTAGTTAGAATTGGCAAGAGAATGTGGCTCTCTCCTGTGTCCTTGGCCTACTGAATGCTGACTTGAAAAATATTTCCCATGTAAGGGTGAAGGACTCAGAGTGAGGGTGGTTGTTTGTACTTGAGGTGACCAGCCTAGTAGGGGAGTATATAAATGGGGTGAGAGCCCCAAAGAATACAGGCTTAAGACTATGTTGTCTCTGAAGGTGAGAGCCTCAAAGCAAGGGAGGCAATAAGGAGCGGTAAAAGGAGGATATTCAGTCTGACCGGGGAGCTTGTGTGTGAGACCATTCAGCCTTGAGCCTCCTGGGGCATGAATGTGTTCAGTTTATTGCTCTTGGGAACCATGCCCAAAATGTGGGGGAGGAGTGGTCACACCATTGAAAGAAATTATTGCAGAATATAGGAGGTACTTGGCTGAAACACACATTCTCCTGCCTTGCCTGCTCCATTCCTGTTCAAGGACCCCATAGCCCACTAGGGATATTAGCTGGGGAAAACATGGCTTTTAAAAAATTTCCATGATCTTTTCCCTATTCTAACTTCCAGCCATCTTGCTGAGTGTAATCAGGTTTCTCAGGGATATTTTTCTTGAACACAGAAAACTGGATTAAAGATAAGTCTTTGTGACTATTTCAGTTTCCTGATTTGGCTTTTGCCTGTTGCTGGTTAGCTTTCTTGAAGAAATGTCTGCTTATATTTTTTGCTCTTTTTAAAGAGTTGTTTACTTGGAAATTTTATACACGCAAAGTTAAAGAAGGCACTCCCATTTCCCTCTACTTTAACGCTTGAGACAAATTCTGCTCCTGCTTAGGTGGGTGTAAATAAGGATAAATTCCACTGAAAACAAAAGAGTAACTGTAGAGTGGCAGTGACCTAAGTGGGAGCAGAATTTGGCTCTCTTTCCAATATTTTAAAGACTCCAACATACAAGTATGAAAACCCCTTTTCAAAAATGTCTGACAATTTCTAACTTGTGTGTGTGTGTTTTTTCTCTTGAGAACAAAAGCCTTGGATAGTTTTCAGTCTTTTTGAAAAAGATAAAAATTGCTTGCTAAATTGCATTCCAGACACCAAAGTCAAAAGACCTTGGACCCACTTTGTGCAAAAACTTGGAGCTTTCTTGACTGTTGCATGAGAGGTGAAAGAGAATTCAGAGAAAATTTTTTCACTGTATAATATAACAATATGTCTATGTAACCATATGCTGTACACCAGTTCTGCAAAACTGCTGAAATACTATTTTAACTACATCACCATTTTATGAATGCTATGCTGGGTGATCAAGAGTTTGAATTATAGTCCCTAGAATTCATTGATAGTCACCGCAAGAGTCACTTGTGACTGGAGTTACTTCTACAAGTAGGTAGACTATGTTCCACCACCAATTTCTGCATGTAATTCTCAAAGGAAATCAAAGGAGATTTGAATTAAAAAAAATGGATATCTGAATTGGTGTCTTATCATATTGGTCATGGCTTAACTGAGCCTGCACAGTGTACAAAGTCTGCTCAGGATGTCCTCTTGGATATGACCCCGGGGACCTGACACAGTGTCAGCATTTGTGATTCCTGAAAGGAAGGGAAAATAGTTCAGAGAACACTTTAATAGAGGTATCAGAAATTTTATTTTAAAAATGAAATGGGGTAAATGTCATGTTTTTTCCAACCAGTTATATAGACAGTCAATGAAACTTGGAAACTGAAACTTTCAAGAAAGTTTGGAGAACAACTTTAAAAAAAAAGTATTAGTTTTTTCAACTAGCTCTCGTATTGATAACCGTCAACTTATTTTTCTCAATTTTACTAGGAACTATTTTATTTTTGTAGAGAAAAGGTATGTTGCTTACATTTCCACAAAGTTTTTAGTAGCTGCACAATTTCTAAACTATTTAAACTCTTACTCACTATCTCAAACCAGAGTATTCTGAACCACTGGAATCTTGGGACTTCTGTCTGTCTAGGATCATAAAAACAGCCTCTGAATAACAATAATGTTTTGCAGTTATATACGCCTTCCATCTGAGAATTGGAAATAGACCTGGTCCAAAAAGGTACATAAGAATCTAAAACTAGGAAGCCTTGATGAGTTCTAAATTCAAATTGGTTTATCTACATCATACTAGTCAACACAAAAGCATCTGTGTAGTCCTTTGAAACCAAAAGGGCAAATTGAGTAAGTCTTCACCGTTGTGAATAAGCACTCCATATTCTGAGCCATTTATGCTTTAAACGTCACAGTATTGTGTGAGATGGATATTATGTCTACTTCCTGGATATGGAAACTTGAGGACAACACGGGGTACTTGTTGGCATTTCCTACAGACCTCTAAATCTCACCAGAGAACACATGTGCGAGGAGGTCATTCTATCCATAATAGTGGGGGAGGGGGCAAGGGGCAGGGGTAACTGCATTATCCTGTGGACCTCTGACTTGAGCAACATAAACTGGAGGTGTCATGCTGCCAGAACTAAAACATGTTAAGAAATTGTCAACTGTAATTATTTTGACACTCCAAACTCAAATTGTTGCATCCGACATGGGGGAATTTAATTTTAGCCAGGCAAGTGATGTAGTTGAAAATAATTGAGTCAAATTAGCTGAGAGAATACTCAAACAAAAAATGTGAATGAGGAATAGGAACTGTTTAAGAACAATTTATTAAATTGCAAAAAAAAAAAAAAGAAGCTCAATCCTACAGATGATCGAGAAGGCTGTGCTTAAATTTGGTTTAAAAAACAAAAGAACAAAAACACAGCCTGGCTTAGAGGGGAAGTGAAAGCAGCTATTTAAAAAATAATGAAAGGGGGAGAGGGCAAGAAGAGTTGATAGGTATAACTATAAATTAAAAGCTAGGAATTGTAGAAAATCAATGAGGGAAACAAAAGTGTACAAGCAGAATCCTCTGGCCAGCAGAATTAAAGACACAAAAGAGGAATTTAGGTATATAAAGAACAGAAAGAAACTTGTCAATAATAATGCAGAAAAGGAAGAAGTGTTAAATAAATATTTCTGTTCTCTATTTGGGGGTAAAGCAGTTGGGAAATGGCTCCAAAGGATTGTTCAGCTGTTTGATAACAATATGAAGGATCAAATTCTTTTGGCTTATTATCCAATCTGTGTGCTCATAATATTAAGTAGATTGGATTACTGCACAGAAATTATTATAAAAGACTAGTGTGAAATGAAGAATGCTATTTTATATCATTCTGGAGCAGAATTCTGATCTGTTAGACTAGTATTCTTCTGGAATAGCACTAGTATAAAAAGGCAGAGTTAAACTGTAAGAGTATATGTATGTATGTAATTATCTTAATGACATCTGTTCTCAAGCCTTTATTTCTTTAAAGCAATAAAGCTCTTCTTTCTAAGAAAGAATAAAGCAGAACACAACATGGAATAGTCCAACATGTTTACCAAAAATGAAAACAAAGTTTGTGTTTTGTGAAAACCATTAAATTAATACAATTTTTCCCCTGGTGTAGAAAGACCAGCCTTGGAACATTTTTTCCCCAAAAATATTTTAAAAGGATTCTGATAAAGTTTAAGCTATAGTGCATTAAAATTTCTCTTCACAATGATAATATTCTCTTCATTTTCTTATCTAAATCTTCTAGGGTGGTTTAGCTGAATTAGTATTTTAAGAGTACAAAATAACTGTCTATCAAAGGGATTACAATTTTCTGTGCTCTGATAGTTTATCAGTCTCAAAATGGTAGTTTTTAGGGGGATGCCATATGCTGAAGGAGGGGAAGGACTGTCTTGTGGCTTAGACATAGAAAATGTGGTCTATTGCTGACTCTGCCACAAAATACTTATCTGACCTTGAGGTAGTCACTTTGGGCTGAATTATTCCTATTGCAAGGCTGAGCTGTAAGGAGAGTGGGAAGATAGACACAGAACTGCATTGCGGGTGACTGAAGCATTGCATCTCTAAAAGGCAAAATGAGACTGTGCTCGGTGCTGTGGGATTATGGTAGGAAACACTCCTATTTTAACAGGGATAGTCAATGCTTTCCTTGGATTAGTAACAGGGGCGGACTCTATGAAACCATGCTGTCTCTGGGACTAATATCAAGAGAGCAGCATTTCCTCTTCTACTGTGTTCTCCAGGGCTGGAAGCCAGATCATGAGCATAAAGAGAGTGTGTGTGTGTGAGAAGGGAGTTCTGTCTGTATGTGCTCTGCCTATCTGTACCTGAGTTTCTGCATCTTTAAGGGGATAACACCTATCTTTCAGAGATATTGCAATGGTTAGTCCTGTATCACTAGACAAGGTCCAACTATGAAATGCACCAGAGTCTGCCTACTTATGTGAGTTCATAGTAAGGATAAGAGGGTGCAAGGAGATTCCTTCCCAGTTTGCTGAGTCCGGTAGAATGGAAATGACTGAACAGAATTTGACTCCTATTTTTATTTAACTGTCTCCTGTTCCTCTACTAAACTCTAAAGGCTTTTTTCTCCTTCACATAGAAATAGCTGTCTAATATATTTCTGTTAAAAATCAGCCGAGTGTCCTATCACTTGGATATAAATTGTTCACAGTCTACATTTATTATGGAGCTGCAGGAGAGATTCCAGCAATGTGGTTTGTCCATTAGAACATTGCCACAGGTAGCTAATTCGGAGACACCCTTGCAGCACTAGCTCACTATGCTCCTTATTTGAACATGCATCGGAAACCAATATAATCACGTGTTTACATTTTTTAATCCACTCTGAAACTGCCATTTCAAAAATAATTGGAACTGCAACAAGTTTAGCACTTAAATAGCATATCAATCAGGTTTAGGGGATTTACACCAACAAACTTATTCTTTAGGCTCAGCCATGAAATACTTAACTGGGAAAAGTTCATTACATTCAAAGGGATTTTTGCCTGAGTACTTGGCACTTATTGTGAACGTTATCTTGTCTAACAATAGAACTGTTGACACAAAGCACACTGTCAGGTAAAACAAGAGGTAAAGGGCATCTTAATTAAAAAGCTTCCTGGATCAATAGCCTTGCATTATGGGTTGAACTGGTGACTGAATAAATGAGACTTGTCCAAACTATTTTAAAAATCTGTCTCAGACCCAGTTAAGATGAGCAACTTTTGAAAGTGCCACTTGAAGGATGGGGTAACTTTTTTGTTCAGGTTAGCCCTGTGCTTGCTTTGTCATTACCTCAAGGAATAGACAATAGGATGATCAGAGAGGGATGGAATCACCTTCCTCCCTGCCCCCTCCCCACACCCCAAATCTCTTAAATATAAGATTCAGTGTTGTCAGGGAAGCTTCCTCTGATGAAACTTCAAAATCCAAGTTATTTTCCGCAGCATCTCAAGGGAATCTTTCCAGGCCACATAATACAATATTGGTGGGCTAGGTGTCTTAAAAAATAACAAATTCTAGATATATTGTGAATGTGTAATCTTCAGTTTAAAGTCTTGAACGTTCCAGGTCCTCCTGCAGGCCAATAATCTCAGGGAGGGGTGAGGAATAGAGTAAAATACATAGTAACTTTTTTTCTTTTAAAACCCATCTTTTAAAATTGGGTTGTATAATTGGATCTTGATGAAACTGTTGCTGCATGTAGTAGCTATATAAGCTGCTTATGGCCATCTCAGATGTTCCACTTCAGAAATCAAATGATAGTACATATAGGCTGGAAAACTTTGTTATGTGGCAGAAGTTTATTCCATATGCTGTACCATATTGCTTTAGGATTTTGTGAACACGGGAGGATTTGTAGCTGTGTAACTTTTTTAAAAAATACCAAGGGATGTAGTGCTTACCTGTGCTGTGATTACCAGAGGGCAAAAGTCTTGAGGAAATTAAATGGGAGCATGCATTTAGGAGGACTGTATTGCATTATCTTCCCATTCCTGAGCCCAAAGAAAGAGCAGGAGCCGGGGAAGGGGAGGGAGGAGGGAATAATTGTGTGACAATGTAACTGAAACTGTATTATGATGCACAAGCAGGCATAATTAAGAGTGCATGGATTACCTTAATTCTGGCCCTTCTAAAGTTTTGGGTGCTTCATTTTGCAGCCTTAATGTTTGCATTTTTCTATGGTAATATATCCCACATATGTGGAGGTGATATCCACCGATGAGCTGGAGGGCCATGGGAAATTAACTTATGCTGCTCTTTGACCACACGACCTACTCTCTTCCCAATAAAACCATTTATCTGTCTTATTCAAACATTCCAACCTTTAAGAAGCTTCAAAGACTGTTTTTCTGCACCTCCTCCTTGAAAGTGATTTTTCCTTCTAAAAATATTACATTGGACCAAAGCCCTAGGTAGTAAGATTCTCTGCATTTCTAGACATAAACTTCATGACTACAAAGTTCATGACTACAAAGCTACCAGTGACAATGTTCTAATGGACCCTACACAACCCTATGGAGCTATGAATGGTGAGCTTTTTCCTGTTGGAAAAGGGAGATTCCAAACCTCCTAATGGGACATCTAGCACTATATTCCAATCAGGGAAGGTCACAAAACAAACTATAAAGATGACCATCTCTGAACATGAAAAGTATTTTAGATTATTTGTAGAGACCTTTATGGCTCATGAAACCCTGTGTAGCTGGTAACTGTGGCAACAGGATTTACAGGCTGAGGGGTATAAACAATAGTCCCAATAACTTGTAAAGCCTCTAAACTATTTCTAAGATATTGTTTTTATCTGTAATACAAGGGAACACTTAAAACCATTCCATTTTCAAAGATATTACTGGTTCCAGCAGTATTCTCCATCTCCTAAGGGAAAATTGCTGGAACCAGTAACCTCAAGTTTATCTACTGAATAAGATCTGATGTAGTATAAAGGCTTTGACTTCAGTGGAGCAAGTGCTGAGGATTCTATCCTTTGTCCGAACGTGTTTGGCATGAAGTGAATGACTCGTGGTTTTCCTGCATACCTTAATCATGTGGATGTAACATTTATTCCACATTATCATGTATTTCTCTATAATGTCACAACACATTATAAAGCCAAAATACATGTAGCACAGAATCCACTAAAGCAGGTAAGCCCATTTATAACTTTAAGCACATGAATAGTCCCACTGACTTCCACATGCTTTGTTTGATCAGATACTTAGTATCCTTCTACGTCTCCATACTCTGCCTCCTTTCTTCTTTCACTTCCTTTCATTTGTTTCTCTGTTTTCCCTCCATTACTTCTTCCTCCTGTTTGAGATCTCATTAGAGGAGGTTGTGGAACAAATTGATAAACTAAACGGTAATAAGCCACCAGGACCAGATAGTATTCAGCCAAAAGTTCCGAAAGAACTCAAATGTTAAATTGCAGGACTACTGACTATGCTATGTAATCTATCATTTGAATCTGCTTCTATACCAGATGATCGAAGAATAGCTAATGTGACACCATTTTTAAAAAAGAGCTGAAGAGGCAATCCTGGCAATTACAGGTCAATAAGCTTAACTTCAGTACCAGGCAAATTGATCGAAACGATAGTAAAGAACAGAATTATCAGACACATAGATGAACATGATTTGTTGGGGAAGAGTCAACAAAGCTTTTGTAAAGGGAAATCATGCCTCACCAATCTACTAGAATTCTTTGAGGGGGTCAACAAGCATGTGGAAAAGGGGGGTCCAATGGATATAATGTACTTAGATTTTCAGAAAGCCTTTGACAAGTTCCGTCACCAAAGGGTCTTAAGGCAAGTAAGCTGTCATGGGATAAGAAGGAAGGTCCTCTCATGGATCAGTAACTGTTTAAAAGATAAGAAACAAAGGGTAGGAATAAATGGTCATTTTTCAGAGAAGAGAGTGGTAAATAGTGGTGTCCCCAAGAGGTATGTACTGGGACCGGTACTGTTCAACATATTCATAAGGATCTGGAAAAAGGATTAAACAGTGAGGGGGGGCAAAATTCACAAATGGTATAAAACTATTTAAGATAGTTAAATCCAAAGCAGACTGTGAAGAGCAAAAAAGGCATCTTACAAAACTGGGTTACTAGGCAACAAAATGGCAGATGAAATTCAACATTGATAAATGCAAAGTAATGCACATTGGAAAACATAATCCGAATTATACATATAAAATTCTGGGGTCTAAATTATCTGTTACCACTCAAGAAAGAGATCTTGGCGTCATTGTGGATAATTCTCTGAAAACATCCCCTCAGTGTGCAGCAGCAGTCAAAAAAGTGACCAGAATGTTAGGAATCATTAGGAAAGGGATAGATAACAAGACAGAAAATATCATATTGCCTCTATATAAATCCATGGTACGCCCACACCTTGAATACTGCATGCAGACGTGGTTGCCCCATCTCAAAAAAGATATATTGGAATTGGATAAGGTTCAGAAAAGAGCAACAAAAATGAGTAGCAGTATGGAATGGTTTAATAAGAGGAGAGATTAATAAGACTGGGACTTTTCAGTTTGGAAAAGAGACGACTAAGGGGAGATATGATAGAGGTCTAAAAATAATGACTGTTATAGAGAAAGTAAATAAGGAAGTTATTTACTACTTCTCATAACACATGAAAGTAAGCATCACCAAATGAAAATAATAGTCAGCAGGTTTAAAGCCCATAAAAGGAACTATTTCTTTACACAAAGCACAATCAACCTGTGGTACTTCCTGCCAGAGGATGTTGTGAAGGCCAAGACTATAACAAAGTTCAAAAAGAACTAGATCAGTTTATGGAAGATAGGTCCATCAATGGCTATTAGCTAGGATGGGCAAGGATGGTGTCCCTAGCCTCTGTTTGCCAGAAGCTGGGAATGAGCAATAGGGAATGTATCACTTGATGATTACCTGTTCTGTTCATTCCGTCTGGGGCATCTGGCATTGGCCACTGTTGAAGACAGGATACTGGGCTAGATGGACCATTTGTCTGATGCAGTATGGCTGCACTTATATATGTTCTCCTCAATGTTCATACCTTAAATATCAATGAGGGCTTATAGAATTTCTGGTTACAAATATTCAAACATAAGAATTTCTCCCTTTTAGAAAAAAATGATAGTAATAACCAAAAACAAATGACAAACACTTTGAATCAAATAGAAACTTTAAAAAGTTTCATTTAAATACTTTCCATCCACTAATTTTTGCTTATACTGCTCTTTTTATAAATTTGCATGTAATTTCATGTTCAGTATTTTTTTAAAAAAAATTATGCAGTAGAAATGTCTAATTGTGACTAAACATTTGTAATTAATTGAACACTTTTAAATAAATGCTCTCCTAAAAGGAGTGGGAAAAGAACTGCAGAACCAGAATGATGAAATGACATGCTTTGTAGATTGTCTGTGTCTATTGCAACATTTGACCTGGCCATGTGGCTAGACTATAAATTTATCCTATTTTTAAATCTTGTATATATGCTGTCATAAATATAAAGGGAAGGGTAAACCCCTTTGAAATCCCTCCTGGCCAGGGGAAAGCTCCTCTTACCTGTAAAGGGTTAAGAAGCTAAAGGTAACCTCGCTGGCACCTGACCAAAATGACCAATGAGGAGACAAGATACTTTCAAAAGCTGGGAGGAGGGAGAGAAACAAAGGGTCTTTGTGTCTGTCTTTATGCAGGTTTCTGCCGGGGATAGACCAGGAATGGAGTCTAAGAACTTTGAGTAAGTAATCTAGCTAGGTACGTGTTAGATTATGATTTCTTTAAATGGCTGAGAAAAGAACTGTGCTGAATAGAATAACTATTTCTGTCTGTGTATCTTTTTTGTAATTTAAGGTTTTGCCTGGAGGGGTTCTCTATGTTTTGAATCTAATTACCCGGTAAGGTATCTACCATCCTGATTTTACAGGGGGGATTTCTTTATTTCTATTTACTTCTATTTTTATTAAAAGTCTTCTTGTAAGAAAACTGAATGCTTTTTCATTGTTCTCAGATCCAAGGGTTTGGGTCTGTGGTCACCTATGCAAATTGGTGAGGCTTTTTATCCAACATTTCCCAGGAAAGGGGGGGGTGCAAGTGTTGGGAGGATTGTTCATTGTTCTTAAGATCCAAGGGTCTGGGTCTGTAGTCACCAAGGCAAATTGGTGAGGCTTTTTACCAAACCTTGTCCAGGAAGTGAGGTGCAAGGTTTTGGGAAGTATTCTGGGGGGAAAGACGTGTCCAAACAGCTCTTCCCCAGTAACCAGTATTAGTTTGGTGGTGGTAGCGGCCAATCCAAGGATGACGGGTGGAATATTTTGTACCTTGGGGAAGTTTTGACCTAAGCTGGTAAAGAGAAGTTTAGGAGGTTTTTCATGCAGGTCCCCACATCTGTACCCTAGAGTTCAGAGTGGGGGAGGAACCTTGACATATGCCTGTCATCTATAACATAGATATGCATACGCAATTATTATCTTAAACTCTTCAACTACCTTACTGTTATCTATCTATTAAAGGAAAACTTTGGAAAAGGAGACTACTGCAGGACTTCTTAAAATAAAAACAAAACTCCTGAATGTTATCTGTACCCTTCATGTTGCATTAACTGTTAAGGAAGAGTACAACAACACTTGTAACCTTCATTTGTTTAAATATAGGATATTGAACATTTATTTTTTTATTAAAGTGTGTTGGCTTTTTAAATTTAGACTTGGAATTCAACTGTAACATTTAATAAGATCTAGCAAGTGGATGTGCCAAAGCTCTGGTACAATGATCACCTTCTTTTAAACAGGATCTTGCCTTGAACATGTTTAGGTACTTAAGGTAGCCAGTGGAGTGATGATACGTCCCCATTTTGAAGGTGGAGACTAAACCAAAAATGACTATGAGATTAGCAGAATGTGGGAATTTGAGTGTCTCAGTAAAAATAGTTTGTATAAAGGAGCTGTAAGGATATTCCCTCCCACTTCGCCTTTAAAGTTTTAATGGTATGAGAACACATTTATGAAGACTGAGTAGGAGGAGATTAACTAATGGGGTAACAGAAGTTTGGGGCTACTGAGATGTGTATGCAGAGGGTTGGGAGGTGGAAAGGACTATCACGTGGCAGGACAAAAGGTTGTGCAAAAATAAGGTTCATGAGTCTGTGCAACTTGTAAGATGCAAAATGTGAAATCTGTGGCTTTGTTGCTGCAACTATTGGCTGTAATTACTTTCTTGACAAATAAGACACTTTGTGTGTGATTCTCTTGGCGTGATAAACAATGTTCAAAAGCAATTCATGCTGCTCTCTCTTCCATAAAGGTACACTTAAAACCTAATTGTGACAGTGTTATAATGATGGTTGGTTAAAGTTTTGATTTTTAAAATACTGCTTGAATTTGGAGTCTGGAAGTTCTCTACTTTAAAAAGTAACAATAGTCAATAAAATTAAGGGCCCTGACAATGTGATAAATATTAGAGTTTTTTTATTTTATGTTATAAA
Organism: Lepidochelys kempii; assembly: GCF_965140285.1. Classification (NCBI taxonomy): domain Eukaryota; kingdom Metazoa; phylum Chordata; order Testudines; family Cheloniidae; genus Lepidochelys; species Lepidochelys kempii. Next base: position 86,545,491 of record NC_136380.1, read on the forward strand.
TTAACAACCATACATTAAAACTAGTTTTATAGATAAGTAATCCACTCTCACACACATTCTTGTTTATTCAACATTATTTTAAACAAAATGCACACACATTGTAACTTAAAAGAAAGTGTAAAAGAGGTGTAAAATCATCAGTTTTACTCTTTCACTTTAATTTGTGAGGGGTTTTTTACATTTTTTTTTCTAAACCAGGTTTTGTAACTTGCTGACTAAAGATGTTCAACATTCTACGTTAAACATTTGTTCACCAGTCAGATTATTTTATATAACACTCTGGATCCTCTGTTTCTGTCACTTTGCCCACCAGCTCTGCCCCTTGAGCTAAATATTCCTGAGTTAAACAGAAATACGATGGTGCATTTCTCAATGCGAAAAATTTAAAACATCCTCCATGCACAAATTAACAGATCTTTGATTTTTACAGTTCACTTTGGTTTGCGGTATTCATTGCTCTGCCAAAGGGAACCTATGACATAATCTGGAAAGTTCTCAAATTGTTTTTCATCCAGTGCTTGATTCCATGCATGGAAACTTGTATAATTAAACTCGTAAGAGATTTATAGTTACAAACCAGTGCAGGCTCAATATCAGAAATCTTCCTTAAAGCTAGATAGTACTATGCATAAGCATAACAGCATAATGAGCATCTCATTTTGGGCAAAAATAAATAAGGAACAAATTGAATGGGCTGTCAGGGCTGTTGGATCTAGAGTCTCCAAGGTATCTGAAGAACTGTTGGTCAGTGGCTTAAAAACTTTAATTAAGTAATATATGTAAAACATGATTGTATGTATTTATAATATGCTTTTAAAACCTCTTACTTTGTTTATCAAAAGGCCTCTTCAGTTCCTAGCTTTAAAAACAAACAAACAAAAACCTGGCCTCACAGTGGTCTCACTCCATCAACCTTTTAGCTGGAAGCCAAAAGATCTAGCCAATTCAGCTACCATTGCCAGTTCCTATTAGCTGCCCTTTCCACCACTCTTACTCCAATCCCTTTAACATTCTTAACATACAATGTACTTCTGACTCATCTCTGTACTGCCCTTCATTTGAATAATTGGGATCTTTTTTGGTCAGGGTCCAGAGTCTCAAACTTGAATTCAATAGATATAAGCCTACCTGATAAATTTACATAGAATTTTTTTTGTAAAAAGTTTAATAAAGAAATCTAAACCCATGCCCTCTTTGATTGGTATTTTAGCTCTAATTTACATTTTAATATGAGACCATGAATATTTCTATAAATGGCCATGGGTTTAGAAAAACCTTCAGAGTAACTCAGGGAAATGTGCTGTAACTGACTATTCTATAATGTATGTTTCCACCAAAAAATCCTGTGGTTAAAGAATACCTTCTGATTGGCTCAGCCAGTGAGTCATGGTTTGTCACAAGCTTCCAGCACAGGGGTTTCTGCTACTTAGCATGTAACAGTCTGTGCATTGAAATACTTCTCCATTCTGTCTTTTGTTTTTCTTTTTAAAACTTTCTTGGTCATCTCTAAAATGTAGTTGTAGAACAACTGTAACCTGTACAATGTAACTAACTCCATGGCTGAATTTTTCTCTATATATCTCTTGTGACCTAATTGTGCAATTGTTTAATCAATTTTATTTAGAATTGTATTAAAGAATACCATTTTTTCTAAAAACATATGATTATATATCTATCTATATCTAGAAATGGGTTGGTGAACTCAGTCAGCTTTTGCCAGGACAAGTGTGAACATGAAAAAAACTACCAGTTGTACTCCATGTTGGAAGTCTGTTAACTGAGGGGCCAAAGACTAATAGCATGGAGATTCAACTACTCTGCCATAAAAGAACACCTCAAAAGCAAGGTTTTGTCCTTGCTATAGAGTTAACTCAAGTTAGCTAGGCTCTAGTTACTTCACCAAAGTTAGCCTAGCTTGAGTGAGAGCAGCCACACTGCAAAATGCTCATTTATAGATCAAAAGGCCAGATCATCTAGTCTGACCACCTGCATAACACAGAACTTAGGAATTCCATGAACAAATTCCGGTCTGAAATAGAGTATATTTCTTAGAAAAGAAGTCTTGTTTTAAAATGTTGAACAATGGAGACACCTACCACAGTCCTTGGTAATTTTTTCTAAATATTAATTACCCTAACTGTTAAAACCCTGCTCCTTATTTCTAGTCTGAATTTGTCAACCTTTTTGGATCTTGTTATTTCTTTGCCTCAGAGTGAAGAGTCCTGTATTACCAAATTTCTGTTCCCCATCCAGGTACTCAATCTGTGATCAAGTTAGCCCTTAACTTTCTTTTAAGCTAAATAGATTTTGTTCCTTGAATGTTTCACTGCCAGGCACATTTTCCAACCGTAAACCACAAATTCACTCTCCTGCTGGTGATAGCCCATCCAAAGTGACAACTCTTTACACAATGTGCATGATAATCAAGTTGGGCCATTTCCAGCACAAATCCAGGTGTATGGGGGTGGGGTGTGTGTGAGAAAACCTGGATTTGTGCTGGAAATGGCCCACCTTGATTATCATGCACATTGTGGGGAGGGTGGTCGCTTTGGATGAGCTATTGCCAGCAGGATAGTGAGTTTGTGTGTGTGGTTTTTGGGGAGGGGGTGAGAGAACCTGGATTTGTGCAGGAAATGGCCCAACTTGATTATCATGCACATTGTGTAAAGAGTTGTCACTTTGGATGGGCTATCACCAGCAGGAGAGTGAATTTGTGTGGGGGGGTGGAGGGTGAGAAAACCTGGATTTGTGCTGGAAATGGCCCAACCTGATGCTCACTTTGGATAAGCTATTACCAGCAGGACAGTGGGGTGGGAGGAGGTATTGTTTCATATTCTCTGTGTGTATATAAAGTCTGCTGCAGTTTCCACGGTATGCATCCGATGAAGTGAGCTGTAGCTCACGAAAGCTCATGCTCAAATAAATTGGTTAGTCTCTAAGGTGCCACAAGTACTCCTTTTCTTTTTTCTTTATTTGCTAGATAGATAGATACAGCAAATGAAGATGTGAACTTTTGCACTAGCCTTAATCTAGATAATTCAGGTAAAAATAGTAGTGAAGACATGGTGAGCTAGACCCTGACATATAGGGTCCCTATGGGGCTCGTACTGGGGCAGCTTGCCAGTGGGAAAGATCATGCCTCCACATCTTCATCACTATTGTTAACTGCACTAGCTAGAATGAAGCTAGCATGAGCATGCCTACCAATGCTGCAATCGTACTTCTTTGCTGTTCATGCAGCAGTAATCTGAGTTGCTCTAGGAATTCTTTCCCAGTGAATTGTGGGAGAACTTGCCTGTCCTTTCTGGGTGCACAGAGAAAACGGCAGGAAGGCATTGGAGAGCTAGCAGCACTCAAGTGGAGCTAACCTCTATCCATATTGCAGCATAGTAGTGTTAGCAGCAGTCAGATTATCTTTAGCCTACACCCACCAACAAGTCAGCCAACTTGAGTAAAAAGCACCACTATGCTTAAATTAAGAGTTTTTTGTGCATGGATGGGCCTTGAGTTATAATACGAGAAAACTTTAATGCAAAGTCCTTAGACAGCCAGTGAATCTGTTATACTACAGGTCTAAATAAAAGACTGTGGTCTGACTGGTCACCAATTTGGAGCCTTTTCCAAGAGCTAAAACTCACACTGTAAAATATATATTTTCAATAGTGTGACTGTTTGAAATAAGAGCAAAATCTTGAGTAACTATGTATGGGGTTTTTTTGTATAAGTCTTTTACCATTCTTTGATTATTAACAGAATGATTTTTATGCTGTCTTGGAAATGTTTAGATTAAACTATATTAACCAAGGGAAGGTGAACATTTTCAATTCAAAGCACATGAGGTAGAAGAAGGAGCTCTCGGAGACAATAAAAGATTCATATGATTTTTTTTTTCCTGAACATATTTTCTCCTACCCAACTACCTAGCAAATCTAAATGCAACATAGTCTCATGAATGGCACAGCCATCAGGAGTGAAGTCTTAAAAATATCTCCATGGATAGTACTCCCCCACCCCATTAGACTCTCTACCTGCTCAAGGATTACCAAGGGTGGGGGGAAGTAAGGGTTTCCATAGTAACTATTAGTAGTTCAAAGTAAAGTGATAAAGTATTTATTTGGCAACTAAGTAAAGAAGCTCTGCTGATGAAGGTGCCATAGCTTAAAAGACAACTTCTGCAATTTCTCCCTTCAGTATTCCTGTATTGAATATTTGGAGAAAAATAGGTCTTTGGGTGTTTAGCATACTGCATTGACAATTAGGAAAACTTCTTTAACTTGTATAAAGGGAAAATGCATTTTGGGACTGTGTTACAAATAATACATTCCTTGTTGGTATCCATGGTAACCCTGGGGATCTTAAAGATCACATTGTTCCATTAGTGGGGAAGATGAGCAGATTATCTCCTGGTAGACTATAAACTGTCCCATTTTACCATTGCTGGGAAATAGCCAGTTACATCTCAGGTTGAAGAAGCTTTCAGTCAGTTTAACTGTCTTCCACTGAACATACGCACTGAGACAATAACTCTTCTTCACACCAGATCACAGTAGCATAACACAGTTAAAATCTATTTAATTGAAATATTGAAGTGCACTTAAAAAGTTACTTTCCTATTACCAGTGGGAATAAGGTAAATGTAGCATTAATAAAATCAAGAAACTTTGAGGGTTTTTTCTTCTTTCTCCTCCACTCGTTAAACTGACAAGCAAAGACTGGCAGGGTAAAAAATAAGCCATAACCATTGCTTCATTTCCAGGGTTAAATCCAATGGTTGTTGCCCCGTAGTGCCGTGTCTTAGCCAGTAGCTGCTGACAGATGTCTGTGAATAGATTGGAAGTCTCTAAATGAGCTACTATTTCATCCAGGTTATGTGGGAGACAAGGAAAGGGGATAGACACAGGAAATGCTTTAAACATAGACTTCCTATTCAGGTCAAGGTAACTGCTTGCTCAGTCAGAAAGTAAATATTTGACTTTTATGGGATACACTTAAATATCTCTTTTTATTATTGAGATGTTCATAACTTTAAATCTGTCTCTAAAAATGTATGTTGACAGATCATATGTCTTTGTCAGCCCACAGACAAGGTGTATCGAGGCCTACTGATGCACCTTGTGCCCATGTACTAATAATGTTGGTTGCACGATGAATACCCTAAGAGCTACCAGTACAAGGCCAAGAAAAAAAGAAGACTGTCAATAAAAACTCTAGTGTCCTAGGGCACTGCATTTTTTGGCAGTGTGAGGAGGGACCCACTAATAGGGGCAGAATCTCCTTCTCCCTCCCCCAGTTCCAAACTCTCCTAGCTGGGAAAGAATGAGGGGGAAGCTGGAATAGTCTAGGCTACTGTTGAGAAAAAACACTGCTTGTTCCTCCTGGCTAAATGGCGTGGACTTTATTTTTCCATTGCCTTGTACACTGCATATTCATCTTCACCTGTCCAACTGAGCAAAAATTATACCAGATCAGAAGACATTTTATTTGTACATTTTGCAAGAGAAGGAAAGATGACAAAAGGTGCATAGTGAGGGAGAACCACAACCCTCTCTAACTCTTACAGTCAGCTTGTCCTTGGTAAGCATGCCAAGGTCCTCCACTCCTTGATCTCTTCCAATGATCATCCACAGGATTGATCTAGGCAGCTATTGCTTTCCATAACCCCTTCAAATGCCTTTGGATTAATGAGTGTTACTTCCACCTCCCTTCCCTTCCCTTCCCCACTGTTACTCAGAGTTTTCAGAACCCAAAGCAGTGGTAACTTAACTTCATAAATCAATGGGAATACAGTGCTTATGGCTCATGAAAGACTGATACAAGTAAACATGCTCTTATCTAAAACTATTTATTAGATGTAAGCACTCACCGACATAAGCAATAGGTTTAGAAAATCCCAAATAATTACCTACAATCTGAGATGGTATTGAGGAATTAGCAGCAGCTCATGGGATGTTAGATGGGGTGGGATCTGAGTTACTACAGAGAATTCTTTCCTGGGTATCTGGCTGGTGAATCTTGCCCATGTGCTCAGGGTTTAGCTGATCACCATATTTGGGGTCGGGAAGGAATTTTCCTCCAGGGCAGATTGGAAGAGGCCCTGGAGGTTTTTCGCCTTCCTCTGTAGCATGGGGCATGGGTCACTTGCTGGAGGATTCTCTGATCCTTGAAGTCTTTAAACCACAATTTGAGGACTTCAATAGCTCAGACATAGGTGAGAGGTTTTTCGCAGGAGTGGGTGGGTGAGATTCTGTGGCCTGCGTTCTGCAGGAGGTCAGACTAGATGATCATAATGGACCCTTCTGACCTTAATATCTATGAATCTATGAATCAGTGGTGGCCGGTCACTTCCCTGCCGGAGCGTAAGCTGTCAGGAAAGAGTCTCTCAGGGTAGCCTCAGAGAACTGCTCCAAAGTGCACTCTATTATCTCGTCCCTTTATAACACGTTTTTTTTTCACAAAACACATAGCTTATAGTGACCCCTACTGGGTTATCACTTCTCCAAATTTCAATCAACTACTTAAAACATTCCTAACAATCTTAGCCATAATAAGGTTCTGTATCAAATGCGCTCAAACTCAGGGTCTCCATCCACTTATTTTCTTTCAGTGTCATAATTTGTTGACTCTTTTCTCCCCTCCTCCCATTCTAATTAGCAGAACCTGCAAGCCTGCAGCTGGTATTTGACCTTGCCTCCAAAAGCCCTTTTTGTCCAAATTAACTGTGATGGGGCAAGGCCAGATGGCTATAGAAAAGTAGTGGGAGATAGATATATTAGCTCCAGGCTAAACAAATCCCTGGTACCAGGGTAAGTGAAATGGCAGCTGCTCCAGGTCAATTAAGACACCTGGGGCCAATTAAGAACTTTCCAGAAGGCAGGGAGAAGGCTAGGTTGATTGGGACACCTGAAGCCAATCAGAGGCTGGCTGAAACTAGTTAAAAGCCTCCCAGTTAGTTAGGTGGGTGTGGATGTCAGAAGCTGTGCTGTTGGAAAGGCTGAGTAGTACACACCATGTCAGGCACAAGGAAGGAGGCCTTGAGGTAAGGGTGAAGTAGAGCTTGAGGAAGTGAGGGCTGCTGTGGGGGAAGTAGCCCAGGGAATTGTACATGTCATGTTTCTAAAAGGTCAGCTACCATAGCTGATACTATTAGGGTCCCTGGGCTGGAGCCTGGAATAGAGGGTGGGCCTGGGCTCCACAACTGCACCTTTGCTCCCTGATTAATCAATGAGGCTAGGAGATAACAGAGACTGTGCAAGGAAGGATAACTTCTCCTCACCTCCCTCACTGACTTATGATGAAAATGGCTCAATAGATTGTGACCCTTATCTCTAGAGTCATGATGAGCCTCTGAAGCTAGCAAAATGCACCAGGAAACGTGGGACCCATGGATGCAAGGACAGAGCTTTGTCACATAACCCTTACCTATGTGATGTTCTATTTTATTAATTCATGGTGGCTGAATGCACACAATATGGCTGCAATTAGCTTGATCAAATTCTGGGGTAAAACACCCCTCAATTCCAGGGTAACACCACAACTATTGTTCATGGTTGAGCTCTCTTAGAAACATGATAAAGGAAATTGTGTCTAGTAGGTCTATTAACTAAAAGATGTAGCCACTTGTTTGACTATACTTGTATGGAACTGGCTTACCTGATGAGAGCAGGCCCAAGTTTAGACAAGACATATGTGAACAAGTAACTGCTGAGGAAGCCCAAACAAGTAATTGCTGACAAAACTACTATGATCAGTCTTCATGATTGGTCTAGATGCTAGTATCTAGGAAAGATGTACATAAATTGAATTGTTTGTGACATGAAGTGGTATCACTCTGTATCTAAACCCCTTGCATTGGGACCTGGCCAACATAGGCAAAGAGCTGTTCTATGACTAATAAAGTAACCTGAGTGAAAAGCTGGAGTTAAACTGAAGGTTGTTGTGTTGGCTGCTTGGGGTTTTTTTGTTTGTTTGTTTTGTTTGCTTTTAATCCCAGAGAACTAGATTTAAGTGTTCTCCCAGAACTGGACAAGGTGTTCTAGCTAAGCTGAGTGGAAAGCTCTCTGAGGGAATCCCAACAACTTGCGGTTAATTTTTAAGAATGTGTTTGAGACCAAATAACTGAACTTAGCAAAATGTATTGTCTAAAGATAAAGCAGTAGAAGATGAAAAGGAAACATATGTGGCTTCCTTCTAGGAAGCTGTTTTTATCTAGCAGCATGTTTACATTACACAGGTGTAATTTGGAAATATTTGTTTAAACTAGCTTTCTTGATAGTACTGTTTCAAAAATTACAAAATGTTCTATACATCTCTGACAAATGAAGGGGGGAGGGTAGCTACCTTTCACGGACACCCAGCCAGCCAGTAGCTATAAAATCCCTCTTAGTAGCTGTTTTCTAATTGCTCTATCTGAAAAGGGTTAAAAAGTCTAATTGCTATGCATAGGTAAAAGGAAGTGAGTGGGCACCTGGCCAAAAGAGCCAATGGGAAGGCTAGAATGTTTAAAAATTGAAATGAGACTTCCCTTTTGTCTGGCTGCTGTTGTTCTTGTGGAGAGAAAGACAGGGGGCAGTTATACTGTGAGAAGCTTGGGCCAGGTATGAAAAATCATCAGCATCAGACCTAGAAACTACTCCTCTAAAACCCCAGATATGTAAGTAGATCAGGAAATGTCTAGGAAGACACGATTAGGTTGATACCTTTTATTTCTTTATGGCTTGTGGATGCCTCTGTGCTAACCCCAGGTGCTTTTGTTTTGCTTGTAACCTTTAAGTTGGACCTCAAGAGAGCTATTCTTGATGCTTAATCTTTGTAGGTTTTTTTTTAATCAAGCAAAAGCCCAAGTTCCCTGATGTATTTTCTTCTGTTTTAATTCATAAAATTTACCTTTCTAAAGAACATAATTGGATTTTTGGTTTTAAGAGGTTTGTGCACATGTTCTTTAATTAGCTGGTGGCAAAAGCTGATTTCTTTTTTTTCCCTCGGCTCTTCATCAGAGAGGGGGGTGAAAGGGCTTGAGGGTACCACACAGGAATTCCCAAGTGCACTTTCCTAGGTTCTCAAAGGGGTTTTGCACTTGGGTGGTGGCAGCATCTGCTAGTCCAAGGTCAGAGAAAAGCTGTAACTTTGGGAATTTAATACCGGCCTGGAGTGGCCAGTATTAATCATTAGGTTTCAGAGTAGCAGCGGGGTTAGTCTGTATTTGCAAAGAGAAAAGGAGTACTTGTGGCACCTTAGAGACTAACCAATTTGCTCAGCCTTACCTCAGGCCCTGGAAAAATCATGGAGCAGGTCCTCAAGGAATCAATCCTGAAGCACTTAGAGGAGAGGAAAGTGATCAGGAACAGTCAGCATGGATTCACCAAGGGCAAGTCATGCCTGACTAATCTAATTGCCTTCTATGACAAGATAACTGGCTCTGTGGATGAAGGGAAAGCAGTGGACGTGTTGTTCCTTGACTTTAGCAAAGCTTTTGACACGGTCTCCCACAGTATTCTTGCCAGAAAGTTAAAGAAGTATGGACTGGATGAATGGACTATAAGGTGGATAGTAAGCTGGCTAGATTGTCGGGCTCAACGGGTAGTGATCAATGGCTCCATGTCTAGTTGGCAGCTGGTATCAAGTGGAGTGCCCCAGGGGTTGGTCCTGGGGCCGGTTTTGTTCAATATCTTCATAAATGATCTGGAGGATGGTGTGGATTGCACCCTCAGCAAGTTTGCAGATGACACTAAACTGGGAGGAGTGGTAGATACGCTGGAGGGTAGGGATAGGATACAGAGGGACCTAGACAAATTGGAGGATTGGGCCAAAAGAAATCTGATGAGGTTCAACAAGGACAAGTGCAGAGTCCTGCACTTAGGACAGAAGAATCCAATGCACCGCTACAGATTAGGGACCAAATGGCTCGGCAGCAGTTCTGCAGAAAAGGACCTAGGGGTGATAGTGGATGAGAAGTTGGATATGAGTCAACAGTGTGACCTTGTTGCAAAGAAGGCCAATGGCATTTTGGGATGTATAAGTAGCCAGCAGATCGAGGGACATGATCGTTCCCCTCTATTCAACATTGGTGAGGCCTCATCTGGAGTACTGTGTCCAGTTTTGGGCCCCACACTACAAGAAGGATGTGGAAAAATTGGAAAGAGTCCAGTAGAGGGCAACAAAAATGATTAGGGGACTGGAACACATGACTTATGAAGAGAAGCTGAGGGAACTGGGGATGTTTAGTCTTCAGAAGAGAAGAATGAGGGGGGATTTGATAGCTGCTTTCAACTACCTGAAAGGGGGTTCCAAAGAGGATGGTTCTAGACTGTTCTCAGTGGTAGCAGATGACAGAACAAGGAGCAGTGGTCTCAAGTTGCAGTGGGGGAGGTTTAGGTTGATATTAGGAAAATCTTTTTCACTAGGAGGGTGGTGAAACACTGGAATGCATTAACTAGGGAGGTGGTGGAATCTCCTTCCCTAGAAGTTTTTAAGGTCCGGCTTGACAAAGCCCTGGCTGGGACGATTTAGTTGGGGATCGGTCCTGCTTTGAGCAGGGGGTTAGACTAGATGACCTCCTGAGGTCCCTTCCAACCCTGATATTCTATGATTCTATGAAGGTGCCACAAATACTCCTTTTCTTTTTATTAATTTTTAGAATCCTTGCTGTCCCCCACCTTCTGCACTCGAAGTTCCAGAGTGGGGAATCAGCCTTGACAATCTCTAAAGTCCAACTTGCCAGTTCATAACAGCTTTTGACCTTGTTTTGTTCTGTACTTTTTTTGGATACCACATTGTAAACCAGTTGCTTAAGAACAGGCCCGCCAACAGCAATTCTGGGCCCCAGGGCTCTCTCTAGGGAGGTGCGGGGTCCAGGGCAGACGCGAGGAATCTGTCACTTCTGGGATCAACCCCATCACTTCCAGGACTGACCACGCTGGGCTGGCCAATTGTGCTGGCTGGTGGGGCCCCACAAAGTTCTTGGCCCAGAGTGGTCACCACCCCTTACGAACCTAGGAGCCCTGCGGCCTATCTGGGCAATTTAAAAGGGTCTGGGGCTCCTACAGCCCTTTAAAATAACCCAGCCCCCTGGGCAATTGCCCTCTTTGTCCCCTCCCCACCCGTCGGCCAGCCTGCCTATGAAGGTTTCTGTACCAGGACATAGAACAAATGTGTTTTGCCTTTGACAAATTCTCTATTAGCTATTGCAGAAGCTGATTCCAGCTTTGTGAAGTGTTATGAGGTACTGAGCATGATTGAACAAATTCTGGTAAGGGCACAATATATTCAGTTAACAACTTCCCAATTTTTTTTATATAAATATAATGCATATTAATACTGTGTGCATAATACCCATTAATGTGGTGTATGCCCAATATATATGTATTGGCTAACAGTCCCCTCATCACTTTGATAACTATATCAGGGTGACACCTTTGCCAAATTAATATATGAATTTATGATGCAAATAATATATGAAGCATAGGTAATAGCACTCAAGAAATGTACACTGTTTTAATAAGCTGAATAGTGGCAATACATAACTGATACAGTTAAAACTATAACTCAAAGTAGAACAGACCTTTTTACAGTGTGACCCACAATGATACGTACACAAGGAGTAAAACAATAATTTGATGTGGACATTAAAAATGAGATTTCCATACATTTTTTATTATTTACTAGCATACTGTCCATTCATAATATAGGCTACCCTTACCGCTGGTTGTTGCCACTTGTTAAGCTATATAGGGCAGGAGATAGGAGTGGCTAGTTTCTCTGTCTCGTTGTACTGGATTAAACCACTGTGGCCACACACTGGAGTTGCAATGTCAAAAACATTACTTACACAAGTATTCATATCCATTAATGGAGCAACAAGCTGCGTGGAGTGTCTTCCAAGTCTGAGTTGCTGAGTGGTACACCAGTAGCTGAGGTAGATCTAGGCATTCCTTGAAGACGTATTCTTCCAGAAAACTTACTGAATGGACAGTAGCTAATTCATTGAATATTGCAGTGTTAGGATTCAAAATTGATAAAGATACCCTAAAATAAATATTACACTGTGCACAATTGTTTTATATAACATGTTCCTCAATGAGAATGCAGTGTCATTGACCCAGATTACTAATTATGCTAAATAGAATCTGCCTACATGATTTAATACATTTCCAATTTACAACACCTCTGTTATACTTTGAGGACAATACCATTTAGCTAATTGCTTATCATTAATAAAATCCAGCAACTTTCCCTTTTTGTTAATTATGTAACCAGTTTGGTAAGAAACAGAAATCCTATATGCAGTGCAATTTCTTTTTTTACTTATTGTGTGTAAGTTATTTATAGATAGATATTTGGTTAAAAAGTTTATCAGTGTTGTCTTGTGCAGCTATTGGATTTTGTGTATATTATTATATCTTAACAAAAAAAGTTATACAACAATGATAGACTGATAAACTTGGTTGTGTAAGAGTTAGGTTTACATAATAACCAAATGTAGCTCTATTGAATGAAAGGGGAGATGTAAAACAGGTATATGCATAAACTCCATTTGCTTAGACCTGGTCTGCCTAGTGGTCTTTATTATGTCTTTATAGGTGATTGCGCACTCAGTTGTCCATACAAGGAGAGGCTGAAATATAGTTGACCAGTTTGAGTCAGCAGTATGCCCTTGTTGCCAAGAAGGCTAATGGCATATTGGGCTGCATTAGTAGGAGCGTTGCCAGCAGATTGAGGGAAGTGATTATTCCCCTCTATTCTGCACTGGTAAGGCCACATCTGGAGTACTGCCTCCACTAAAGAAAGGATATGGACAAATTGGAGAGAGTCCACTGGAGGGGAACAAAAATTATGAGGGGGCTGGGGCAAATGACTTACGAGGAGAGGCTGAGGGAACTGGGGTTATTTAGTCTGCAGATGAGAAGAGTGAGGGGGAATTTGATAGCAGCCTTGGAACCTGAAGGGGGGTTCCAAAGAGGATGGAGCTAGGCTGTTCTTAGTGGTGGCAGATGAAAGAACAAGGAGCAATGGTCTCAAGTTGCACGGGGGGAGGTCTAGGTTGGATATTAGGAAAAACTATTTCACTAGGAGGGTGCTGAAGCACTGGAATGGGTTACCTAGGGAGGTGGTGGAATCTCCATCCTTAGAGGTTTTTAAGGCCCAGATTGACAAAGCCCTGGCTGGGATGATTTGGTGTTGGTCCTGCTTTGAGCAGGGGGTTGGACTAGATGACCTCCTGAGGCCTCTTCCAACCCTGATCTTCTATTATTCTATGTAGATATATTTTTCCCAATGCCTCTTTTATTTTTAATTGTATACTGATATATTCCATTGTCTTTGGTCTGTGGGATGTAGCTTTAAACAGAGTAAATTTAAGTTTGTGTATAAAAGCTTAAAGTAAGAGGGACCAAGCTATCTATGACACAAGTTCACATTTTCTTAGAGCACATGACAGAAGCATGACTTAGTTATTTGCTCTTTAATTATTTATTTTATTTGTTAAAATAAATTTTAGCTTTTTGTTCTGATTTTTTCCCTTATTTTTTTAGCATAAATGTACCTGGTTTAGATGCTTTTTCAGTTTTTACATAAAGAGTGTTTTGTTTTGTTTTTACCTCCTTAACTTGTGCGTTAATAGTTTCCCACAATAAATACAGTACTTGTGAGCACCTGTCTTTGCATTAAATCTTTTGTGAGAACTTGCTCTTCTCTTCTGGCCTGCGTTGTGCAGGGGCTCGGACTAGATGATCATAATGGTTCCTTCTGACCTTAGTATCTATGAATCTATTCTCTACTCTCCCTCCCTTCCCCCCCCCACCCTCCAGCACTGCAGAAATGCGTTTGGTTAGCGTGAACATTTTGCAGCGTAGTCAGACACAATATATATTGTTATATTTTTAACACTTTGGCTATAATATACTTGTAACTATATTCTAATATTTAGTAAAGGCACAAACAAATGTACAAAATTTTCTGTGCAGGAAGTGGCACAGGCCAAGGGACGTACTGGCCGCCATTTTCTGCAGCCCCCATTGGCCAGGCACAGTGAACCGTGGCCAGTGGGAGCTGCGATCTGCTGAACCTGCGGACACGGCAGGTAAACAAACTGGCTGGGCCTGCCAGGGGCTTTCCCTGAACAAGCGGCGTCCCAAGTTTGGGAAACGCTGCTCTAGGGCATAGGCATCCAGACACCTGGTGCAGTGGGCATGACCAGAGGCAGAAAGATACATTTCTTTGGAACTTTACTGAAAAAACTTAGGCACTGAGCATGTTTATGCTCCTACTGGCTTGGAAGGCAGCTGAATAGAGGTCTCTGAATTCCAGTGGGGCCTGATTCTAGAATTCAGGTTCCTAATGCAACAGTTAGGTGCTGAAGTCCTTTTGTGATGGACCCTAACATCGTAATTGATTGCCCTTTCTAAAGGCTGTTGTTTGTGCCTGCAATTAGTTGTGGTCAGTTATTACTGGCATAGGCACAGTGAATTTAAAAATACAAATATATGAACATAATAATTGCTTTTGCTCTGGAGATAGAAATGATGACCAGCATGATTTCACTACTACAGAAAGAGCTTCCAGGAGAGGCCACGCTGCTTGTGACCCTCTGAAGAAGAACCAGGAAGATGAGAGGTAAATACCTAAGCTCCTTTGTAGTTTCAGGCAATGAGGCTGCTATGATGCATGCAGGGTTTAGGGGTGGGATTCTCCATGTAGCTTGCTCAACACATTTTTATGGAAATTTAATTAAAGGAAACCCAAATATGGAACACTTCTACTTAAAACTGCATGCATACAATTTTGTGTGAAGGCCTCTTCACATCTTTGCATGTTTTGACTTGAAAAGTAGTCACTCAGCACTAATTAGGTAGAAAAATAAAACCTGAACGGATATGAAATAGGAAAATAGCACAATTTCAGCCTTTTTTTTTTTGTGAAATACTTTCTCAAGCTCTACTCAAAATTTTAATTTTCCTAAGGAACTAGAGCACTGAAGTGAGAACTTGAAAAACAGGCATGGATATGAAACTTGGAGAACAAGCACTGAATGAATGTTGATAGTGGAAAATATTACACCCATTTTCCAGGAATGCATTGATGCTAGTGATGATGTAAGTGCCAGTTTAGGAAGGGCTCAATTATCTTTACCACCATATTGAACTTAGCTGTCCAACTGATCTTATTGCTATTTTCCATCTGATTCATGGCTTTAAATCTCTCCTCCCTAGAATTGCCCACAGACCAATATGAGGAGGTCTTTAGCATAGAACTTTGAACAGGTTACCATTACATAGATGCAAAAAGTGCCTGAGTCTTGTCTTTATTCAGTATTCTAGTATCTTGTGGATGAGAGAACAGTAATGGAATGAATTTCCTTGGTCACAGCTCATATAAAAAGTTTTGCAAGTTCAGTGACTAGGAAGTATGGAAAAGAAGCAATGTCTTGTATTCCTCTAAGATGGGTAGGAAAAAAAAGTTTACTTTGAAAACAAGTTCTAATTTATGAAACAAGCTCTTTCTTTAGCATGAGTACTCTAGAAATTAAGGATGGATAAGGGAAATTAGATCCACCCAGGGGTATAACTTAGTTGGCATTTTTCCATAAAAGCCTTTACCAGAAAAGAACTAGTGAAATCAACAAACCTCAGCAAATTCATCCAGAACAGTGAAGCTATTAAAATATAAGATGAAGAGAATTTTTATGATGATGATGTAGATCATGAAATACAAGTATACAGTCTAGTATTTTACAAATAAAATCACTTGAAATCTGCAGAAAGAAGGAGCACTTGAAAGAACTGCAGAAAAATAAACACCTACCCTTTCTGTGATCCCCATCAACGTTCGTGACTCCCTTGCCACATTGATCCTGACCTTGCTTCTCACTGTGTTCTGAGTGGAGTCTGTCACTGATTCACTCCATATCTATATCACCCTTGGCGCCTTTCTGCCTCCCCCACCGGGTGCAATGTCTATCCCATAAACTTTTAACTTTGGCTCACCCCCAATATCTACTTCCATGCTTGAGTCATCTTCCTGCTCTATGCCCCATATTTGGGGGTGGGAGGGTGATCTTATCCACTCATGGTTTCAGCTACTGTTTTTATGCCAATGGTTCACAAATCTGACTTTCTATTCTGGCATCATCTTTGTCTTTTTGAATTTGTATTGTAGCCTGTCTAACTACTTCCACCAGATGTCTCATCAATTTAACCATGGCCAAAAATGAACTCACATTCCTGAGTCCATTCTCTCTCCATCCTCCTTTCCATTTAGGATTGTATCCTCAGGGTCACCTTCACTCCACACAATCAGGCTATCCAATTTCTATTGCTTGTTCTTTGTATAACCCTTTCAAAATCCAATCTTCTGTCCACACTGTTAAAAACTAGCTCATAAACATACCTTCATTTTAACTGACATCTCCTTTTTCCTGGCCATATGCATGTACACCAGTCCTAGGACCAATCCTGTTCAACTTATTCATAAATGATCTGGAGGAAGGAGTAAACAATGTGGTGGCAAAGTTTGCAGATGATACTAAACTGCTCAAGATAGTTATGACCAAAGCAGACTGTGAAGAACTTTAAAAAGACCTCACAAAACTAAGTGATTGGGCAACAAAATGGCAAATTAAATTTAATGCGGATAAATGTAAAGTAATGCATATTGGAAAAAATAGCCCCACTATACATACAATATGATGGGGGCTAATTTAGCTACAGCTAACCAGGAGAAAGATCTTGAAGTCATCGTGGATAGTTCTCTGAAGATGTCCATGCAGCGTGCAGTGGCAGTCAAAAAAGCAAACGGGATGTTAGGAATTATTAAAAAGGGGATAGAGAATAAGACAAAGAACATCTTATTGCCCTTATATAAATCCATGGTAAACCCACATCTTGAATACTGCAAACAGATGTGGTGCCCTCATCTCAAAAAAGACATATTGGCATTAGAAAAGGTTCAGAAAAGGGCAATTAAAATGATTAGGGGATTGGAACGGGTCCCGTATGAGGAGAGATTAAAGAGGCTAGGACTTTTCAGCTTGGAAAAGAGGAGACTAAGGGGGTATATGACAGAGGTATATAAAATCATGAGTGGTTTGGAGAAAGTGAATAAGGAAAAGTTATTTACTTGTTCCCATAATATGAGAACTAGGGGCCACCAAATAAAATTAATGGGTAGCAGGTTTAAAACAAATAAAAGGAAGTTCTTCACTCAGCGCACAGTCAACCTGTGGAACTCCTTGCCTGAGGAGGTTGTGAAGGCTAGGACTATAACAGGGTTTAAAAGAGAACTGGATAAATTCATGGAGGTTAAGTTCATTAATGGCTATTAGCCAGGATGAGTAAGGAATGGTGTCCCTGGCCGTTGTTTGTCAGAGGGTGGAGATGGATGGCAGGAGAGAGATCACTTGATCATTACCTGTTAGGTTCACTCCCTCTGGGGCATCTGGCATTGGCCACTGTCGGCAGACAGGATACTGGGCTGGATGGATCTTTGGTCTGACCCAGTATGGCCATTCTTATGTTCTTATGTACACCATCTGTCCCTCAAAATGCTGCTGCAAAGATCACTGTTATGTGTCCCCTAACTCATGAGCACACACTTGCATTTCTCCACTGAAGCAACCTTCCCCATTACATCAAATTCAAGATGCTTGTCCTCACCTTTATCGCTCTGCACCTTTCTACTTATCCCTTCTACTTGTTTTACCATCTGCCCTTCCACTCAGTCACCATTCCCCATTACTCTGTTTTTCCCCCCCTGTGAACAACACTACACTTTTTGTCATGTTTAAAGGACCGCATGGAACAGATTCCTCCACTCCTTCAGATTCTTCAACACCCACTTCAGTGGTGCCTATCAGAAATCAGTCAGCCACTGATGGCCAGGGCAGAGGCAAAACAAAATAAAATATATTTTTTGAAAGTTTTGGAGCCAGCAATTGAATGTACAATAACTATACTATGTTCTTGCCTTCCTCTTTCCACCTGCCTTTGTTCCATTCACTCTGTCATCTTTCAAAATAGATTTTGGGTAGATATTTTTTCTGCTTTAAAAAGCCTATTTCCCTGGCTGCTAGCCCAGTTGGGCCTAATTCTTACTGAGGACTTCAGAAGATACTGTAATTAATATCAATAAGATGGAAACTAATTTTGTTCCATAGAGCAGAATAATCTAGAGCAGTGGTAGCTGATTGATACAAATTGTCTTTGTCAATTATACCTTCCATCCAAACATTCAAAGCACTAAGCCAAAATTTATTCCCATATTGCAGACAAGCAAATTGAGGCCCAGAGATGATTCAAGGCTGCATACCAGGGTTGTATAGTCTTTAAATTGACTTCAACAGAGAGCTGAACTGGGTTTAACATCAAAACAGTAAAACTTGGAATACATGTTGGTAAGCTTGACCCCCACCTCTCTGCCCCGGCTCTAGTCAGTTAACCTCCCTCTTTTTGTGTTGTCAGGAGTGAATCCAGATTTCTTAGTAAAATCAGTCATGTACAAAAAAGAGTAGTTCTTCCTATCTCATCGGAATTGATTAGTTACAGTGCTTTTCAATTTTCATTCAAATGTTCTGGTTTAGAGGTGTCTAGTGACGTTATTTGAATCCACAGCATAGTTTGGAGCCATACCAAACAAAAGCTTCTCCAAATACCTGTACTAAACAATATTCTGCTTCTACAACAATAACTTTTTGCCACTTTGACTGGTATGTGTGTGTGTGTTTCCTGGATCCTGCTCCCTGAATGAGTGTTCCAGTCATTGCATGTATACACACTTGTGTGTGTGCTCAGCATTGGGTGTGTGCAGTTACTGAGTCTGCTGCTACACACCTACCACTTGGACCATTACATCTTGTTCAGGCTGATGCTGACTTAACTGGTTCATGGTTATTACATTGTGATGAGGCATCCACCCCACACTTGCATGCAAGGGGTTAATAGGCCCAGGAAGCAGGCAATAGGAGAGGGGCTGATAGGAAAAGCCAATCAGGGTTATATAAAAAGAGATGCAGGACAGAGCAGGGTTGGTTACTCCCTAGAGCTCAAGGAGGGAGGAATGGATGTCTTGCAGGTAGATGGAAGCTAGCACTCTGGACAGAGTAGTGCTAGGCAGGAACACGGGAGGGAGAGGGAGCTCCTGGCTGGCTGCTGGGGCCATGGGGAAGTGGCTCAGTGAAACGGACTGAGGAGCTGGAGGGGACACAACACATGGCTGCCATCTATAGGGTCCCTAGTCTGGGACCTGAAGTAGTGAGTGGGCCTGGGTTCCTCCCACTCGCCACAGGGGAAGTGACTGTACAATTGTTTTTGTCACTGTGGAAGTGACTGTACAGTTGACTGCAGGGTCCCTGGAAGATGATGAAACAGTCCTTGGAGTGACATGGGTCCGGGAGCAGACGTGACGGCAGGTGAGGTACCATTGGGAGAGAGTGTACTGACCTGCAGTGCTAATCCCCAAGATGACCAGCAGGAGGCGCCAACATGAGTGGATTGACCATTTGCCTGAGTCTTGCTCCAATTTTCTTCTGTTTTGGGATAGCTGCTCTGGGGTGCATCAGAGAGTAATATAATTGCAACTGTGTATCAGGAAGAGTTTACAGAGTAGCAGCCGTGTTAGTCTGTATTCACAAAAAGAAAAAGGAGTACTTGTGGCACCTTAGAGACTAACCAATTTATTTGAGCATAAGCTTTCCTGAGCTACAGCTCACTTCATCGGATGCATTCCTTGAAGTGAGCTGTAGCTCACGAAAGCTTATGCACAAATAAATTGGTTGGTCTCTAAGGTGTCACAAGTACTCCTTTTCTTTTTAGGAAGAGTTTAAATTATCAGACAACAGAATCTAGGAAGAATATGTTGTTGCTCATGAAATGAGCTGTAATTATAAAAGTTACCCTTAGCCGTATTGCACTTAAAGTATATTATGATTAAGCAGCTGACTCCATCAAATCATAATCATCCTATAATTTCCAATTCTACCAAGGAAGCCTGCTTTTATTACAGAATATGAATAAAGGCTCTTTATGGTTCATAATGCTGGAGAATAACTGTAAGTGATTGCAGATGGGATCAAACTCAGGCAAGCCTAGCTTTTCAGGTTTTCAAGGTTAAATTAATGATAATGGTTCCAATTTCTCTATTGAGTGAAATGTCCTTTTTTTTTTTACTATACTGCATCTATAACCAGGTATTCCTTTTTGATCATCCATAAATATACATGGGGTGTGCAAAAGTGGAGAGTAAAAGTATAACTTCGAGAGTGTGTGATTTAGGTTCATTTCAATAGCAATCTGACATACATTCAATCTAATAAAGCTTATATTAAACATGTCTGTTCCTTAAGTCAGTGTGAGAGTTCTGCACTAGAAAGGAATATATAATCACCTTGGGGTAAGATGGGAGTTTTTAAACATCACTGTTCCTCTATGTAAGACAGTGCATAAAAATGGATAGTGTATTTTTTTTCATTTGTAAGGGAAAAACTAAGGAAAAATCAAATTGGATATCTTCAAAAAGAGAAAATGAGTACTTGTGGTACCTTAGAGCCTTAGAGACTGACAAATTTATTTGAGCATAAGCTTTTGTGAGCTACAGCTCACTTCACCAGATGCATGTAATAGAAAATACAGTGGGGAGATTTTATATACACAGAGAACATGAAACAATGGATGTTACCATGCAGACTGTAATGAGTGATCAGGTAAGGTGAGCTAGTACCAGCAAGAGAGCGGGCAGGAGGGGGACTTTTGTAGTGATAATCAAGGTAGGCCATTTCCAGCAGTTGACAAGAATGTCTGAGGAACAGTGGGAAGTAGGGGGGGATAAACATGGGGAAATAGTTTTACTTTGTGTAATGACACAGCCACTCCCAGTATTTATTCAAGCCTAAGTTAATTGTATCCAGTTTGCAAATTAATTCCAATTCAGCAGTCTCTCCTTGGAGTCTGTTTTTGAAGATTTTGTTGAAGAATTGCCACTTTTAGGTCTTTAATCGAGTGACCAAAGAAATTGAAGCTTTCTCCAAATGGTTTTTGAATGTTATAATCCTTGATGCCTGATTTGTGTCCATTTATTCTTTTACATAGAGACTGTCCAGTTTGCCCAATGTACATGGCAGAGGGGCATTGCTGGCACATGCTGGCATATATCACATTGGTAGATGTGCAGGTGAACGAGCCTCTGATAATGTGGCTGATGTGATTAGGCCCTATGATGATGTCCCCTGAATAGATATGTGGACACAGTTGGCAATGGGCTTTGTTGCAAGGATGGATTCCTGGGTTAGTGTTTTTGTTGTGTGGTGTGTGGTTGGTGGTTAGTATTTGCTTCAGGTTGGGGGGCTGTCTGTAAGCAAGGACTGGCCTGTCTCCCAAGATCTGTGAGAGTGATGGGTCTTCCTTCAGGATAGGTTGTAGATCCTTGATGATGCGTTGGAGAGGTTTTAGTTGGGGGCTGAAGGGATGGCTAGTAGAGTTCTGTTATTTCTTTGTTGGGCCTGTCCTGTAGTAGGTAACTTCTGGGTACTCTTCTGACTCTGTCAATCTGTTTCTTCACTTCAGCAGGTGGGTATTGTAGTTGTAAGAATGCTTGCTAGAGATCTTGAAGGTCTTTGTCTCTGTCTGAGACAAAAGGCAAAAAGAGATGCTCTTGTTCAAGAACACTATTAGAATTGAAGCAGGTGTTAACTCGTGGAAGATCTATGGCCCATGTTATGAAGGAGGTCAGACTAGACAATCTCATTGCTCATTTCTGGTTTTAATCTTTGAATGTCTAAGATCATGTCTACATTATATTGACATATAGCTGCCACTGTAAGTGTATTTCTTGTGCATGTTACCACTTGGCTCCTCGTATCAGTTCAGGGCATACTCACTATGAGTGCCTCTGTTGGTGCACCAGGGATAGGAATCTCTGTCTGCAACTTGCCACCATTCAGGGCACTGTCTTTTGGGAAGTTTTGGCAGTGCATGAAGGGGCAGAAATAAGTCATGCAAGGGTCACTTGGAGCAAGGGGTCACCTTCCCAGTCTGCAATGGTTTCCATTCGATAGTGTCATAGAATCACAGAATATCAGGGTTGGAAGGGACCCCAGAAGGTCATCTAGTCCAACCCCCTGCTCAAAGCAGGACCAATTCCCAGTTAAATCATCCCAGCCAGGGCTTTGTCAAGCCTGACCTTAAAAACCTCTAAGGAAGGAGATTCTACCACCTCCCTAGGTAACGCATTCCAGTGTTTCACCACCCTCTTAGTGAAAAAGTTTTTCCTAATATCCAATCTAAACCTCCCCCACTGCAACTTGAGACCATTACTCCTCGTTCTGTCATCTGCTACCATTGAGAACAGTCTAGAGCCATCCTCTTTGGAACCCCCTTTCAGGTAGTTGAAAGCAGCTATCAAATCCCCCCTCATTCTTCTCTTCTGCAGGCTAAACAATCCCAGCTCCCTCAGCCTCTCCTCATAACTCATGTGTTCCAGTCCCCTAATCATTTTTGTTGCCCTTCGCTGGACTCTCTCCAATTTATCCACATCCTTCTTGAAGTGTGGGGCCCAAAACTGGACACAGTACTCCAGATGAGGCCTCACCAATGTCGAATAGAGGGGAACGATCACGTCCCTCAATCTGCTCGCTATGCCCCTACTTATACATCCCAAAATGCCATTGGCCTTCTTGGCAACAAGGGCACACTGCTGACTCATATCCAGCTTCTCATCTATATCCCATAATTTTCATGCTTTAAAAAAGAATCCAATGAACTTGCACTGTGGAACCTGTACAGCTCTGCACTACTGTCATGAGTGTTGCAACAATAGAATGCATGATCCTCCAGTATTTGCAGAAGCATAAGAAGAACCAAATCAGCAGAGTGCATGACAATTTCTTGGAAAACACATTGCTGTGGGACATAATGAGAATCAATTCAAGGTGGTTTGTGGCATTCACAGAGCAGCTACAGGTGGTGGAATATCAGTTCTGGTATCAAGAAATGAACTCTGACTAGTGGGATTGCATCATAATGCGGGCTTGGGATGATGAGCAGTGGCTGCAGAACTTTGGGATGTGCAAGGCCACATTCCTGGATCTGTGTGACAAGCTCACCGCAGTCTTCCAGTGCAAGGATACTGTGACAAAGTCAGGCCAGACGGCTACAGGAGGATCCTCATATTGGGTTCTGCCCACTACTAAAGGAGCCTCACCCAGCCTGTGGGAAGAATCCACAAAGTCCAGGAACTCATAATTATGGGGGACAACCAAAAATATAACAGGAACAGGTGTGAAGGTCAAAGGGTCAAACAAAGGGAACCTGATGGGGACATTGAGCAGTGCCTACTGCTCCTTGAAGGTGGCAAGGAAGCCAGCGGACGCTGCCCAGAGGAACTCTGCCCAGATACATGAGTGACGGCAGGATTGGAAAGGGCCCCACAGTCGCAGGAAACCCCCTCAGCCAACCACCTCACCCTGGTCTTATAGATGGCCACTTTGGCCAGCACTAGGAGGAGGTTGATCAGGAGGTTGTGCGTCTTTGTGGGGCCACAAATAGGATGTGTGTGTATATGAAAAGGTGAGGGGAAAAGTGAAGCCAGAAATGTAAAAGGATGTCTAAGAGGAGCCAGAGTAGGAGCTACAACATGGTGCACTCCAGGTACACATGCGCCAGGGTCTCCCTCACGCCGCAAAAGGGACAGGCATCAGGAATGAGGTTAAACCACATCAAGTACCTGGCTGTGATCACGGCTCCGTGGAGGAGCTGCCAGCTAATATCCAAGGTGGGCCTTGGAACTAGGGTTGAGTATAGGCTGGCCCACTGATGTTCCTCACCCTCAAGAGGTGGTAATAGGTTCCGCCACTTCATATCAGGGTGGGACACAAGGATGAGGAAATGAAGGATGTGGAGTACAAGCATGTACAGATGTTTCCTTGGTGCAGTCCAGAAATGAACAGGCTGCAAGTCATGCAGCCAGCTCATGGTGTATGGGTGGGATGGCCAGGGGACTCATAGGGCAGGGGCCCAATGAAAAGGTACAGAGGGCCTGGGGTGCAAGGTGGGCAGTGAGTATCCTGCCACAGGACCTGGTCGAGGTAAACCTGAGCAGTGGGCAGTAAGGCTGCCCTCACCTCCTGAAGTACATGCTGGGGAGTACAAAGGGTGGAGAGCCCCATGCACTGAGTGAGCATCAGAGGATCCACCCAGTCTCCCCAGTCATAGTCCAGGAGGTCTCAGATTCCGGTGACTTCTGCCTGGACCAACCTCTGGCATACAAAAGGCAGGTGATGTGCTTCTGAGCCCCTCACTCTTTTTCTCCAGGGTGTAGAAGAAGTGGGAGCTGTGATCCATCTCTTGAAGGAGATGGATGTGGGATCGAACGAACGTGCCCCGGGCCTGATGGTCCTCCAGACCAGAGCTCCTCCTCCTTCTCCCAGCACTCTCTGCAGAGGGATGGATCCCCAGGACTGGTGGCCAGATGCCTGTCCAGCTCAAAGACCTCCCACTCTAACTGCTCTATTGCCACATCTCTCTGCTGGATGGCGCCCCATGTGTAGTCACGGCAGAAGAGCCAGGTGCGCACCTTCCCCACATCCACTTCTGAGCTGAGGGAAAGGCACACGTCTGCCCTCGCCAGGCCAGCCAGAACTACCTGAAGGATGCCACAAAGTCCACTTCCTCCAGCAAGCTGTTATTAAAGTGCCAGTAGACTGACCCCGGCCTCTTTGAGCTGAGACAGGCCGTCATGGTCACCAAATGATGATCCAAGAATGGGGCCAGCCAATACAAGAGGATCCTGGAAGGCCAATATATTAGCTCTAGAATGTTAAAGACCCTTTTCCTTAGAAGCTGAGAAGAGGTTACCTCAGGTCAATTAGGGACACCTGAATCCAATTAAGGGCTGCCTGAGGCCTTTAAAAACCCCTCCTTTGGGAAGAACAAAAGGGAGAGAGAAAGAAAGAGAGACAAGCTGCTGCCAGGCTAGTGGCAGCAGGGAAATAGGCTGTTCCAGGCTGAGAGGCTGTGATCCTTAGCATAGGGGAAACAGCCAAACCTGAGTGCCTGGTAGGGGAAGGACGGACACTCCAGGGCAACCAACTGGATGACACCTTGCCCAGGGAGGGGGACAGTGAAAGGTACCCCCCCCCCCACACACACAGGGTTTTGTTTATGAGACTCTTTCCTTTTTGTTTGGTGGAGGATCACCTCTTAGGCCGACCCTCAGGACTAACTTGAAGAAAAACAACCAAAGGAGCACAGAAAGGGGAAGGCAAACCCTGCCTGAGTGGGGTTGATTACCCCAGGACTGCCATCATCAGAGGGGGAAATGCTAAGTCTGGTGAGAGAAAAGAGGTGCGTTGCCACAACACCAAAACAAGAGCTGCGCTGGCAGTGGAGAAGTGAGTGGTGATCACACTATGGAAACTTGTGATGCTGGATTTCTACTGGTGAGTTGGGAAATCATTTTGGAGATGGAAAATTCACTGTGGGGCCAGTTGTCATACACATAAGAATGGCCATACTGGGTCAAACCAAAGGTCCAGCCAGCCCAGTATCCTGTCTACTGACAGTGGCCAATGCCAGATTCCCCAGAGGGAGTGAACTTAACAGGTAATGATCAAGTGATCTCTCTCCTGCCATCCATCTCCACCCTCTGACAAACAGAGGCTAGGGACACCATTCCTTACCCATCCTGGCTAATAGCCATTAATGGATGAACCCTGTTGAGGTTACAGGGACAAACCATCCTGATGTGTCGAAAGAATAGTAAATATGGCAGGCGACCAGCTTGGCTTAACGGTGAAATCCTAGCAGATCTTAAGCATAAAAAAGAAACTTACAAGAAGTGGAAGGTTGGACATATGACCAGGGAAGAGTATAAAAATATTGCTCGGGCATGTAGGAATGAAATTAGGAGGGCCAAATCGCACCTGGAGCTGCAGCTAGCGAGAGATGTCAAGAGTAACAAGAAGGGTTTCTTCAGGTATGTTGGCAACAAGAAGAGAGCCAAGGAAAGTGTGGGCCCCTTACTGAATGAGGGAGGCAACCTAGTGACAGAGGATGTGGAAAAAGCTAATGTACTCAATGCTTTTTTTGCCTCTGTCTTCACGAACAAGGTCAGTTCCCAGACTGCTGCGCTGGGCATCACAAAATGGGGAAGAGATGGCCAGCCCTCTGCGGAGAAAGAGGTGGTTAGGGACTATTTAGAAAAGCTGGACGTGCACAAGTCCATCGGGCCGGACAAGTTGCATCCGAGAGTGCTAAAGGAACTGGCGGCTGTGATTGCAGAGCCATTGGCCATTATCTTTGAAAACTCATGGTGAACGGGGGAAGTCCCGGATGACTGGAAAAAGGCTAATGTAGTGCCAATCTTTAAAAAAGGGAAGGAGGATCCTGGGAACTACAGGCCAGTCAGCCTCACTTAAGTCCCCGGAAAAATCATGGAGCAGGTCCTCAAAGAACCAATCCTGAAGCACTTACATGAGAGGAAAGTGATCAGGAACAGTCAGCATGGATTCACCAAGGGAAGGTCATGCCTGACTAATCTAATCTCCTTCTATGATGAGATTACTGGTTCTGTGGATGAAGGGAAAGCAGTGGATGTATTGTATCTTGACTTTAGCAAAGCTTTTGACACGGTCTCCCACAGTATTCTTGTCAGCAAGTTAAAGAAGTATGGGCCAGATGAATGCACCATAAAGTGGGTAGAAAGTTGGCTAGATTGTCAGGCTCAATGGGTAGTGATCAATGGCTCCATGTCTAGTTGGCAGCCGGTGTCATGTGGAGTGCCCCAGGGGTCGGTCCTGGGGCTGGTTTTGTTCAAGATCTTCATAAATGATCTGGAGGATGGTGTGGATTGCACTCTCAGCAAATTTGCGGATGATCCTAAACTAGGAGGAGTGGTAGATACGCTGGAGGGCAGGGATAGGATAAGAGGGACCTAGACAAATTGGAGGATTGGGCCAAAAGAAATCTGATGAGGTTCAATAAGGATAAGTGCAGAGTACGTCAACAGACAGGGCTATTTTCTGTGCTTTTGCAAGCATTGGTTGATCACAAGGGATGCTTCACTGACACCAATATTGGCTATCAGGGAAGGTGCATGACGCTCACATCATTAAGAATACAGAATTGGTCGGAAAGCTACAATCAGGAACTCTTTCCCGATGGATGGTTTACCGTTGGGAATGTTGAAATTTCAGTAGTGATCCTGGGGACCCAACTTACCCCTTGCTTCCTTGATCATGGAAAACATACACTGGCCACCTCAACAGCACCAAGAAAAGATTCAACTACTAGCTCAGCAAGTGCGGAATGACAAGTGAATGCACTTTTGGTAGATTAAAAGGATGCTGATTCCACATGGAATGTTGAGGGACGTGGAGTATACAGAGGTGCTGTAATGGAGTTCTCCATGGACTTCAAAGGGAAGCAAACCCATGATTTTTGAACCTGTTTACAAGCGTTTACAACAGTTTTTGCTACCTGAGAAGCTCCATGATATCCTGGTGCATCTCCTTCTCCTGGTGGGACTCCTGGGCCTTTTTCCTGTCAACATTTCTTCTCAAGGCTGTCTGCAGTGTTTATCAGTCTGATGAAGCATGTCTTGCAGGATCCATTGAACATTGCATCCTGAGTACTCTTCTTTCTCCTCATCTGGCTCAGGCATTTCATGAATGTGGAGACTACAGTGACATCAGCTGCAGATTATACACATGTACACAGTCACCATTGTCAGGACAGTCAGAAAGGAAATTGAGAGTTAAGGTAGCAAAAACAAATGTTGTAAACTCTTGTGGACCTACAGGGTCAACAATCATGGGTTTGTTTCCCTTTGAAGTCCATGGAGAACTCCCTATACTACACCTCCCGCAATATTCCATGTGGAATCAGAGGACATAAGGCACTGAATTCCCTTCCCTTGCGCCCCTAAAGTTTTAAACAAGATATCCTTATTAACTCTTCTCTTTTAGAGTGCTTGTGCACAGCAGCACTAACTGTACCAGCCATGATGAGTATGGCCTGGCGTGGGGGAAAAGAGACCTTGGTTGCATGACCCTGACTATAGGGCAATGGTACTGAATACTGGCACCATTTTTTACAAGCAGTGGGAATTTAGCTGACATCTCACTCCCTAGGGTAACAAAGGCAGAGAGAGCAACTGGCTGTGTACTCCGAAGGTGCCTGCCAAAGTTATCGCTGACTGGCATGAGAATGCGTCCTACTGTGGTGGAAGAAATAAGGCTGCTATCCCTAGAAACCTTCAGGAAAAGATTAGCGTACCTCTATGAAAGTTTAATTGAGATCTCTCAGGAGGATTCAAGGGATGTCCCCGTGTACATAAACTGCTCTGCATGGCCCCCCTTGCCTAACTCTACAGGGGAATGAAAAGCAGATAACAACACTACCTCTCATGGTTGTACCGCTACCTCTTCTACTGCGAGTAAATTAATGAAAAATCAATATCTGTGTCCTGTTAAGATGAGGGCAATGTCAGTACATCATTATAATGGGAAATAAAATTATACGCTTATGAGGATCCTTCCCCCTACATCAGACTGACCTGTGCTCCACTGCTGGAACTGAGTGGACTGTGGTGGTGTCTTAAACAGGTCCCAGCTTATAGTATAGCTGGAGCCCATCCTCCACCACCTCCTTTGCATGAACAGTGAGGACAAGGGCCTGTGATTCAGACTTCTTGGAGGTATCCACGGTGGTAAGCGAAAGGTCTGTGGCTAGACGCCGAATCAACTGTTGACCTCCTTGGCCTTCTGATATCCTGACACAGTTCCTTTGCTGTCATGCAGCACTGCTTCTGGTCCCTCTTGCACACTTTCTCTTTCCTCTCCCATTGGAATCTGCTCATAGATGTCAACATTTCTATGGCTGGTCTGTAGCTGTGCTTGCACACCTTCTTCTCCTTATGAGCCCAGAAGATCAAGTATCTCCTGTCTACTCCAAGCCACAGCACATCTGGAGTGTGTAGCTGGCATGATCAGCTGAGCAATTCCACGCAACAATGGAGAGCTGGTAGTGTGCTTGCCAAGTTGGACAACCAAGGAAAGGTATTTAAAATATTCACAGCACTTTAAAGGGCAGGGGAGGGCTTTCCAGTCTTTGCTACTCCTGGGTGGTGGAGCTGACAATTGTGATCATAGTGGTCAATGCTGGGCATGGTGGGACAGCTTTTGGAGGACTGCTTAGACTTGACATAAGTAATGCAATGTCTACACTCATGCTGCATCAACCTCCATACATTGGCGATGACTCTGCTGCTCAGGGAGGTGGGGTTACTGTGTCACTGCATGGTTTCAGAGTAACAGCCGTGTTAGTCTGTATTCGCAAAAAGAAAAGGAGTACTTGTGGCACCTTAGAGACTAACCAATTTATTTGAGCATAAGCTTTCGTGAGCTACAGCTCACTTCCTCAGATGCATATCGTGGAAACTGCAGCAGGCTTTATATATACACAGAGAATATGAAACAATACCTCCTCCCACCCCACTGTCCTGCTTGTAATAGCTTATCTAAAGTGATCATCAGGTGGGCCATTTCCAGCACAAATCCAGGTTTTCTCACCCTCCACCCCCCCCACACAAATTCACTCTCCTGCTGGTGATAGCCCATCCAAAGTGACAACTCTTTACACAATGTGCATGACAATCAAGTTGGGCTATTTCCTGCACAAATCCAGGTTTTCTCACATCCCCCCCACCCCCATACACACACAAACTCACTCTCCTGCTGGTAATAGCTCATCCAAACTGTCACTGCATGGGGCACTTATATTGGTGGGAGAGAAATTTTAAGTTTATGCAATGCACAGCAAGGTTGGTGAAAGATGGCTTACATTGATCTAAGTATGCAATATTAAGACAGACACCATTATAAAACTAATGCTTACCTTAGCCTCTGCAGTAGGTATCTGTTACTTAGTCTGTGCAAAGTGAGTATAAAACATTACCCTATGAGAATACAGTGTGTTTTGAAGGCAGTCTGTCTACCAGACTGAAGATTTTTTTAGCCCCACCATTTCAGCTGAAAAAATGTGTATTTTCACAAGTAACTCTGACAACTATTGTAGTAGAAGACATTCCATTTTTGTTGTGTATGCTTGTGTATTTGTCATAACTTTCAAATTCTGGTGATAGTGCATGACTTTCCGTGCACCCTGTAAGAAAATGACTTCCATTAACAGCAGCAGTGCTGCTGAAAGTGAACATAATCTGGACACACCCATGATGTGAAACTGTAAGCATGAGCATGTGTAGTGCTGGATGTAACAAAACAAGACCCTTTTGAACATTAGCAGGAGAGCAGAAAAACTTGGAATCTTAAACAAAATAAAATCAGGATATATTATTTCAATGGGGCTCTATCAGACTATATTTTTAAATAGTTAATTGTCTCCCCAAAAATCCAGGTTAGGCTGATGGTGATCCATTTGTGGTCTAAATTTGGATTTAGCCTTGTAATCAATGGATACCCCAAAAACACTACTGCATTTCATCATGATTACCAGATTTTATTTAGGAGATGTCATTCCAGTATTGATAAGCAGAATTTGGGACCATAGCTAGAGGGTTTTGTAGATATTTGAAGGGTGCATAAGAACATAAGAGCAGCCATACAGATTCAGATCATCTTCCATCTTACCCAGTATCATGTCTCTGACAGTGACCGACACCAGAGCATTGGGGAGGAGTGTATAGAACAGAACAATCTGGAGTGATCTGCCTCTGGCTTCCACTCCTGCCTTCTGATAGAGGTTTAGGGTCACCTTGAGTATGGGGTTGCATCTCTGACCATCTTGGCTAATAGCCATTGACAGACCTATTCTCCATGCCCCTATCTAGTTTTGTTTTTTACCCCAATTAAACTTTTGGCCATCACAACATCCCATGGCAATGAGTTTTACAGATTAGTTGTGCATTATGTAAAAAGTACTTCCTCTTGTTTATACTAAACCTGCTTCCTATTTTATAAGGTGGCCCATTTTTGTTCTTTCTGTATTGTGTGAACGAGTAAATAACATGTCTCCACTGATTTTTTCCACACCATTCATGATTTTACAGACCTCTATCATGCCCCTCCTTAGTCTCTTTGCTCAACTGAACAGCCCTAATCTTTTTAGTCTTTCTTTGTATGGAAGCTGTTCCATACCCTTGATCATCTTTGTTGCCCTTCTCTAAACCTTTTTACAGTTCCACTATATCTTTTTTTGAGATGTGGAGACCAAAACTGGACACAGCATTCAAGGTGTGGGATCATCTGTTTTATTTTCTATTTCTTTCCTAATAGTTCCTAACATACTATTAGCCTTTTTGACTGCTGCTGTGCATTGAACAGAGGTTTTCAGAGAATTATCCATGGCAACTCCAACTCTGGGAGTTAAAAGATAATTTAGAACTCATCATTGTATATGTATAGCTGGTATTTTTTTCTAATGTGCATTATTTTGTACTTATTAAAATTGAATTCCATCGGCCATTTTGTTGCCCAGTCACCCGGTTTAGTGATATTCCCTCTGTGAATCTTTGCAGTCTGCTTTGGACTTAACCATCTTGAGTAGCGTAGTATCTGCAAACTTTGCCACCTCAAAGTTCACCCCCCCCTTTTCTAGATCATTAGTGAATATGTTGAACAATACTGGTCCCAGTACAGATCCTTTGGCATCCACACTATTCACCTTTCTCCGCTGTGAAAGCTGAACATTTATTCCTACCCTCTGATTCCTCTCTTAACCAATTACTGATCTATGAGAGGACCTTTCCTCTTATAACCTGGCTACTTAGTTCCTTAATAACCTTTGGTGAAGGACTGTCAAAGGCTTCCTGGAAGTCCAAGTACACCATATTTTGTGGATCACTCTTTATCCAGATGGATGTTGACGCCCTCCAAGAACTCCAATAGATTAATGAGGCACGATTTCCCTTTACAAAAGCCATGTTGATTCTTCTCCAACAAATATATTTATCTATGTGTCTGATAATTCTGTTTTACTGCAATTTCTACCAATTTTCTTGGAACTGAAGATAGGCTTACCAGCCTATGACAGCCAGGATTTCCTCTGGAACTTCTTTTGAAAATTGGTATGGCATTCCATTAGGTACTTTCTAGTTATCTGTTACAGAGGCTGACTTCAATGATAGGTTGGTTACATACTACAGTTAATAGTTTTTGCTGTTTCTAATATAAGATCCTTCAGAACTCTTGGGTATCATCTGGTCCTGAGGACTTAGTACTGTTTAATCTATCAGGGTTTTTTTTTGTTGTTGTTGTTTTTATTCCATAATCTCTTCTGTTGCCACATCATTGTGGGACAATATTTCAAATTTGTCACCCACATCAGTGCTATTCTTTCTGAGTATCTCCCACACATCCTCTGCAGTGATGACCAAAGCAAATAATTAATCTAGCTTCTCTGAAAGGGCCGTGTCTTTCTCTGAGTGCTCCTTTAGCAGCTTTGTCATCTAGTGGCCCCACTGGCTTTGGGCAGGCTTCCCTCTACTGACATACATATTTACTCTCAGTCTTTGCATCTTTAGAAAATTGCTTCTCAAATTCTTTCTTGGCCTGCCTTATTATACTTCTTACTTGCTGGAGTTTGTGGTCCTTCTGTTTTCCAGTTTGACAGTTGTCTAATCTGCTTATGAACTCCAGATTTTCCCAGAAGTTTAAACAAATAAACATTACCTTTACTAATAGTACCTAGAGACACTGAACTTGCTCTGGCAAATACATGTACTATTTGTAATTTCATAAGGGCATGCGACACCTTATGAACACTTTATGAAAAATACTTAAGGCAATAGAAATTTGGGGTGAAATTAATTCATGTGCAGAGGACTAGCACAAACTTTGTTCTAGGTATTCCCTTTTTTGATAGACTTACATAGGACTTGCATGGTCTTGTTCTGCCTTCTAACCAAGTGAATTTCACCCTTTGATTATAACAACTGAAAGGATACAAATGCAGAGCTGTTTTCTTCTCATAATAAAGAGAAATGTCCAACTTTCAAGAAATAGAGTATTTTCAACTTGTGTTTCTGTGTAGTGAGTCGTCTTCATGACACGCTGCAATCAAAATAACGAAATGTGTCACTATTCGTTTCCTTCCCAGAAAGGATCATTTATTCATTATTTATGATAAATACATTTGTAAAATGAAGACAGATGTCCCTTGACAAACTTCATTTCACAGTATTTGCCAAAGTTAAGAACAGGAAGCTAATTTTCTAATAGGTCTAAGAGGATACTGTGTAACTATTAGCTTTTTAAAGAGTGCAGTTTCTGTAGTTACTAACAGCTTGATGAGCTGTCCTAATATTTTTTTCAATATTACGTAATTCTCTTCTAATAAATATTTTTCTGGGTGACAATAGTTAGCACCAGAAATAGCAGACTACGGATGTTATGCCATGTTCACTTTAAGTATACTCATTTCCCCCATTTATTTCCATTCACAGAATAACTACTGCTATTTGTAGAATGCGTAAATGCACTTTCCAATTATTTCTTCATTTCCTCCCCATCACTGAAGCAATCCTATGGCTTGAATTTCATCATATCCTTCTATTAACAATAATATGCATCCACAACCTTTCTTTGCTTATTTTTTTGTTCAGTGGTAAACTTTTCTTGAAAGAGCCTAGCACAAATAAATAAGTTCCTTGCCCTGAAGAACTTGAAGTCTAAATGAACCATTCGAGGACAAAATAATAGTGAGAAAGTTGCAGCTTCAGTATTAAAATTTTAACACAACCTATATGTTGTCCTTAGAATGATATAGTTTCAATATTTGATTTCACCAGTGTACATCCTTTGCTTATCTATGACAATATTATTGAAGTCAGTAAGCAATTTGAGATTTACTTTTTTATAGAACTTCTAATTTGTAGATCTGAAAACTTTGCAAAGGATGGTAAGTATAATCTACATTTTGCAAATGGAATAGAAATGAAGTGACTTGCCTAGAGTCATGCAGTAGATTGCTAGCAGTTGGTTATTAAAAGTCAGTTGAGTGCCCAATTTGCTGAACTCCATTGTTTCTTGCAAGTGACCATTTCATACAAAAAAGAGCACCAGCCACTCCAGATCAAGAACAAAAAATCATTGCCACAAGTTTTCCTTCTTGTTCCATTCAGCTTTGTGCAGGAGGATCAGTTCAGTTCTTCTATGTATCATTTATTCTGATACCCATGAAGCTTCTCTAGCAAAGGGCCTATTTTGCCCTCAGATGAATATCCACAGTTCCTGAAAGTGTTTAGTAAATGGCAGAATTCAGGTCATTGTGCCTAATCAGGGATTATTCCTCCCCACCCGTTCTCCATCAAATCTTTTCAATTCCATAGATACAATATATTGGAGGAGTTTAAAACCAAATGTAAGATAGTCACAGAACAGCCTTATCCAAAGCCCAATGAATAGAAAGACTTCCATTTATGTTAGTGACCTTCAGATCAGGCATATATTACTCATCCTGGAAAGTTCCCCTGAACGTAATCTGTGGCAGTTGCTATGCATTGCAATGGAAAATACAGCTGTAAATTATTATTCATTTGAAGCTACCAGTGTGAAATCCCAGTCCCATCATTAGTATGGGTAATCCTTAAAGGTGATCTTCCTATCTGATTATGTTGGAAAAATACTAAGGAGAATTCTGTGAGCAACCATTCCAGCATGTTCTCTTCACTGCAATTTATTCAATACTGGCCTGCATCCCCTGTCCATCATTTACTATATCTTTGTAAGGGAATTAGACCTGGGTCTAGTGGAAAGTCAGTTTATTAGCTCCTGAATGATTAAAGTGAACAAAGATGAGTGAAAAAAGACAAAATAATGATACAAAGGTGTTTAACTGCCGTCCTTCAAGGTACTGTTGCTGGAATGAAGGAAACTGTGTATCATATGAAAATGCTCCTTTGTAGGAAATACAAAATATTTATAGGTAAACTAATAACTCATCATTATATAATTAACATAATTAAGTAGGTCTTTTTGTTTTTGTTTTGCTTTGTTTTTAATAAGATTTTAAGGGTAACAGGATTTTTAATATGATGCCAATATAACACACAAAAGAAAAACCCAGTTTCAGTGTTAATAAAACATGTTAAACCATGTGACATATCTGAAGACTATATAAATGGATTTAATGGATGAGGGCGATTTCCTAAGGCACAAAGGACTGAAGTGGACACCATTATAGATTCTGGAGTGAGTACTCCACGAAGTATAACAGGAGCTGTAAACCGTGAGCTAGAAGTCTCCAAAGAATTGTGCTGATCCAGAAACACTAGATTTAGGAATCCAGCTGTGCTAAGTTTACAATGCACCTTGAAGACTCCACAAAAAATCTAACAGGATGTTCAGCAAGAGCAGATAATGACATTCTCACAAAGGCATATTACCAAAAACAAACAGGTAACTCGTCAGATAAGGGTGTCCTAATGATGACTTTATCCTTTTTTCTGCAAAATAGAGGTCTCTGTTCTTTTTGTCCAGGCTTCTCATGTCTATGAATTGAACTACATGCAGGTTGGAATACTTTGCTGTGAGCACTTACAGCCATGCATATGTGGGATGAGAATAAGAGGTCAGATAACTTTTATCTGTGGAGGCACTAGGAGGAAGCAGCAACCCCTAACATTTAATGGATATCACTCAGGTGGCTCTATAACATAATTCTAAGACTTCAGCTTAACTGAATCTTATGTTAGAGATAAGTTACATCTTAGAGAAATGTCTTTCCAGTGCATTTATTTATAGAAGCTGAACATTTTAACCTGTAACATCTGTCTGCTGCCTAAGAAGCAATTCAAAGAATTAAGTGCAGTTGCTGCCTATGTTCTACATCCGCATGTTCTAACATGTTAAAAGTCTAGTGCAGACCGGCTGTGTGCACTTTATCCTGTGTTAAGTTGGTTAATGCCAGGCCTCCCCCATAGCCTTTACCTTTAACATGCGCTAAACTTTGTATGCCTTCTCTACACTAGACTATTAGAATAGGTTATGCATTCTAACACACATTTTATACTAGTGTAGACAAGGTTTTAGTGAAAAAGAGAAGACTAGAGAAATAATTTCCCTGTAAATATAGTTACATGCAATTCTTTGTTACATGATTGTAGTAAATGAAAGTAATCAGCATTGTATCAAACAAAACATTGTTAGTGTCATAAGGGGAATAGTCATAATGTACTGGGATACAGTGAATATGAGACTTATTTTTCAGTGTTTGATGCTGCAGGATGCTGAGTACTTTGACCCTACTCCAGGAAAACACTCAAGCACATACTGAACACAAAGTCCCATTGATACCTCAGTAATTCCATGTGCTAAAGTGCTTTGCTGGATCAGAGCCAGAGTTCTCAGCACCTGGCTGGTTTGAGCCCTAAAAGGGAAATTTAATGATGAAAGCAGAGGTCACTACTTTGTGACCACAACTCTACTGTATCACTGATTTTCCTACATAGTATTTAACAAAAGCATAAAATACTTATTTTCTGGACTCTACGTACCCTGCCATAACAAACAAATTCATGAAATATTTTATAGCCTATATATAGAGAATGCAGCCTCAAGAAATGAAATAAAAAGGCAAACAAGGAAAGCATTTTAAATATCCTTAACTGCCAGGGAGAGAGAGAGCAAAATATTTAGTCCAAGTAGAAATATGGTGAAAAGATGCAACTTGATTGGATTCAGTAGAGAATCTGTACTTTGCTAGGTCTGAATTTTCCCATATCTCATTATCGAATGGCCAAAGTACAGTTAAGTACCAAAATCTACAATCATATTAAATGGAAAATATTGTTATGACTCCATATGAAGGAGGTGTATGGCCTCATCTGAGACAGACTCCAATGGTCTCTGGAGCAGGTCTCTGTCAAGTTTTGGTTGCCTTACCTTAAAGAGACTGAAAATGTCCATATGAGAACCTTTCCTAGCAGTCTGCTAGAAACCAGAGAAATTCCAAAAGTGGATGAGGTGAGTCAGGTTATTATAAGACTTGTTTATAATGGAAATTTGAGTTTATTTAGCCTGGAAAAGAGATGAGATCGAAAGTCCTCGACTGAGGTTTTCAAAATTATGAAAGATATAATGAAACCTTTTCCTCCTGCCTCATAAGACAAGAAAACATGAATAAATTAATTACCAGTAAACTGAAAGAAAATTAGAAAATATTATTGCACACAACATAGAGCAAACCTGTGGAATTAACGGCTACATGAGATCTCAATGTCAAACGTGTACAATTTTCAAAAATGGCTGTATGATTTCATGACAATTCAATAACATTTGTAATTTTGCCAGCTAAGATATAGATAATCAATATCATGCTTTAAGAAACAAGCTAATTATCTGCAGAGGTCAATAGAAATTTCTCCCTCCCCCATTTGCACTGTTGCACAATTGGCTAAGTGAATTATTTGTCTGATGTATTGTCTTTCTCTGCAGTGTTAGATATTGCCTACTGCCTGGGGCAGTAGCCTGGACTTGATGGACCAACGATCTGATGTTTAGTGGCAAATGTTTTTTTATTAAAGTTGCTATTTGTATTGACTTCAAAACCAGAAGGGACCCTTTTGATCATCTTCTGTGACCTTCTATAATATATAGGCCATAGAATATCTCAATTTTTTTTCTAAAAAAAAAAAATCAGTCTTGATTTTAAAAGTTAAATGATAGAGAATTCACCATGTTCCTTGGTAAATTGTTCCAAGGGGTAATTACCTTCATGTTAAAAATGTATGCCTCATCTGCAGTAGGACTATGTCCAGCCATTCGTTATTTATAATGACAACCTTCTTAAGTTTTAACACCTTGTGCATTTTCCCTCATTTTATGTATTTTTTTTTTAAGATACACTAGGCATGCAGATTGGTTTGGTTTATTCCTATTGCCTGCTGGCAATATTATCCTCCTCCCCCCTCCACCTGTGAAAATGGGATTTAGCTGTCTACATCACTTCAGTCTTGCAACACTGAATATGCAATTTTAGCTCTATAATTCAAGAATATTACCTTTAAGAATCTGGGTCTTGATGCATCTCAGGACGATGGCGGTGCAAAGGTGTTACCACTTGTGAGGTAAACCATTACTCATCATAAGAAAGGGTCTTGGAATCTGGCCCCCAAAAGTCCTGCCTCCTATGGGACCTGGCCTTATTCAGCTAACACTTTCAAAGTTCACATCACTCACTTGTCAGCTTAGTTTCATTCTACTACTTTAGAAAGATGGAGAGGGAAAGATTAGCTATGCTAATAGTCTTCCTCGTCTTTATATTCCATGATAAAGAACTGAAGGATATTCTTGAATTTAGAGCTAAAATTGCATACTGCATACCTGTTGTATAAATCATATCAAAATGCCATAACTGATTAATCTGAAAATGAAAATGTTTCCTGCAGGCAGTCAAACTGGCCTAGAACTATATACTTGACGGCTGTGTCATGTATGTTGATATTTCACATTAAGAACTTTACCACATTGACACAGAAGTCATCTATCTTCAATGACACATATTAATGATACCCATCTGAACCTGCTTATAGTAGTGATACATTTAGCAGCCTCTTTGTAACATTCATTTTACAGGGATAGAAAATAGCCCCAGTGCTATGATGCATTGTGAAGGGTATGCCATGCTTTTCATAAGTATAACAGTCTCAATTGTGTATGGTCCCTGTGGGCCTGCAAGTGAAGTAGAGGAGAAGAAGAAGCCTCTCTACTGTTCCTTTTTTCCCCTTGTCACAGATCCGCCTAGGACCTCCCTGTTTGCTGTGAGTGGAATCCAAGCCACTCTGCATCCCTGAGTGTTTTAAGCCTCTGGAACCAGAGTGGAGTCCAGCTACTGCCCAAACTTACGGTGATTGGGCACATATCTGGAGTGCAGACCTTCTAAAGCTCCTTGAGAGCTGGAATTCACAGTCCTGAAGCCTAACCCCTGGACTCACTGCTGACCCTGCAGCCTCCCCAGTCATTTAAACACATCATATCTGAAAACTTCTCCAAATTGTAGCCTCCAGTTTAACTCTTTCAGGAGGTCCATGATGATTTTAAAGCATATAACACAGAGAGCTACTTTGCCACAGTCTAACACTATTGCTGTTTTATTTAATCATATTAATCACAAGAGAATACCATGCAAATAGAACACAAACACCCTACCTGCAATGTCCCTTGCTAGCTCCCTCCTCCCTTGGGAGACCAACTGTGTTCAGGAAGGTAAGTATGTAGTGCACCCTACCTCAGACAGGCCCCGACATGTTGGGTTGTTTCTTCCTCATGGAGTCATCTTCCTCAGTTTGCCTTTCTTCTGTCCAGCATTTCCCATTCCTATGTTTCTCTTCCAAGACCTTCTGTGAGGATCTGTCTGTTTAGATACCCCCCTTCCCAAACCTGACTTTCTTTGTTCTTTTTGGTAATATTCCACTCCCCCAAAACTTGCACCAGATTTCCTCCCAGTAGAGAAGTGGGACAAACTGGTTTTCCTGAAAATGCAGTTGCTTGTTAGCATAACTAGAATCAAGACTCATAGATTCCAAAGCCAGAAGGGATCATTGTGATCATCTAATCTGACCACTTGTACAACACAGGTGATAGAACTTCCCTAAAATAATTCTTAGAGCATATATTTTAGAAAACATCTAATCTTGATTAAAAAATGGTCAGTGATAGAGAATCCACCACAACCCTTAGTAAACTGTTTCATTAGTTAATTACTATCACTGTTAAATATTTACACTGTGTTTTCTGTCTGACCTTGTCTAGCTTCAACTTCCAGCCACTGAATCATATGATGCCTTTCCTTTCTAAACTTAAGAGCTCATTATCAAAAATTGTTCCCCATATAGGTACTTAATATATTAGCCACCCCTTAACATTCTCTTTGCTAAACTAAATAAACTAAGCTCCTTTAGTCTTTCTCTAAGACATGTTTTCTAATGATTTAATCATTCCTGTGGCTCTTCTCTGAGCCCTCTCCAATGTATCAACATCCTTCTTAGTCAAATCACAGTTATTTAAGTACCTTCCTATTGTCCTCAGTCTGGGGAAGACATATTTTTCAGGCTGGTAGGACATGTAATACACGCATAGTGAGGCATTAATGACATATCAGTTTTCATAATAACGTTTCATAATATCAACCAAAATTCATATGTTGTACAAAAAGATCCCCAAATTGTGCCCTCCCAACATACACTTTTGCCCTTCACTTGCACTATTGTAAAAGCTGAGCACAATAGAAGGGCTAATTTTGTTGACTACAATTGAAATGGAATGGCCAAGAGCTGGGCCATTGTGCTGGGCCTATTCTTCTGCACTGGTCAGGAGACATAGCTGGCAGGAGGGAGTCCTTGCTCCACCCTTTTTA
This sequence comes from Lepidochelys kempii, assembly GCF_965140285.1. Lineage (NCBI taxonomy): Eukaryota > Metazoa > Chordata > Testudines > Cheloniidae > Lepidochelys > Lepidochelys kempii. Next base: position 86,585,840 of record NC_136380.1, read on the forward strand.
AAGATTGAGCCACAGCTGTTCTTCCCCACAAGTTCTAGGAAGCACAATGCTTCCGCCTATCTCTCAGAGTTCCTGAGAAGGGTGATGGGGGATGAGAAGACTTGAAGTCACACTTCTGTCCAGTGTACATTGCATAGTCATCTGTGACCCTCTAGGATAATTATATAAGAAATCCAAGTATAGCTAGGTGCAAATACAGACCTAGAATTTAGGGGTTTAGGTCTATGGCATGAATTCAGGTATCTTGCTTCTAGGATGACCAATACTTGATGCTTGGGAGAAAAACAGAATATTCTTCACATATGAATGGATTGGATAAAAAGAGAAGCCACCACAACATTGATGGGATTGTATGGATGGGTTAATATTAGACAAAAAATAACTAATTTTATTGTTAAAAAAATTACTCTATGGAAACAAACTGTATCTTGGTGCCTACGAGCTTTTTTTTTTTTTAAGTTTCCTTTTTCAATTGTAGTCATCAACATTTTCCATTTATCTTCTCCAAAGAGAAGTAAAGTTCTATGAGATTCAGTTCCAACCACTGAGTTATTTTTAAGCTACAGATGCTGATTATTTAGTCATTAGGAGATAAATTAATGGACATAGGATTAAAAATATATTGGTAAAGGTGTTGGTATAATTGACAGACTGTAGGTGCTGACTCCAGGAGTCATTCTAGAGTATTCTGGTCAGGGATAATCTCTGGATCATGAGCAATGACATTTGTGGGAGGGGGTCAGAAACAATTGCACTGTATGATTTTCTTCACAACCTTGGATTTTTTACCACAACAGTTGGGTCTAAAGAATTCAGAGGCGCTAGAGCCAGTTCTCCCTCAATTCTGGCAGTGAGAGGGAAGACATTGCTCCCTCAAATTTGAAGTTATTTCCATATATCTTTGACAGGGATGTGAAACAGAATGGGGTATGTTTTTACTTTGTTATTGGTTTGTTAATTCTGTTTGTGGGGATTGCTATATTGCTAGGTACTTTTTTGTATGAATTGAGAAGCAAAACCAAAAATCAATGCACCGACAATCTGGAATAAGGAGGTAGTGGTTGTTTTATTTTTAATATATTTAAATCAGCATAAAATATTTTTTAAAATGCCTGTGGTAGTCTGAGTGAGTGCACGGATATAGCATTAATCTGCAACTTGTTGAAGGACATGCATCACTTCCCATTTTTAAAAAAAATATACATGCTAGTAGACATTTACCCAATAACACTTCTATGTACAATTAATCTATGATGGACAATCTGGTTCACATATCCCTCCTGTAACTCCATTTGGGTCAACAGCTCTAGCCGCTGAATTCTCTGTATACTGAAACAATTTAAGAACTAATATATATCTATCACCTTCTTGAATGCAGATGTCGGAGCTCAATGTCCATGTACCGTAACCAGAGGATAGCTTCTGTAGCAAGAGTGGTTAGGTGTTGTGAACTGTCCTCCACATGTTGATATGGGCACTCTTCTACTGCATGTTACCATCTGCAGTGTTGCCCCACGTCACAGCATGGAGAGATACCAGGCCAATCCAGTGCAAAGTTGCAGCAACTTTGGATGATCCAGAGAGCAGCCTGTAGCACCTGTTATAGGATATGTGATCAAGTAGACATAGGCAAGTGCAGCAATGGACTCCTGAATTTACTTAGTGTGTAAGATTCTTTCCCACTGATGCTTCCATCCTACAAACATGTAGTTTTCAGTACCCTGGCAGCACTGATCATTTCTGCACAATAAAGGGCCAGTAGCCTTCTTATTCAGGGGTTCATGAGGTGCCATAGAAAAGAGATGGTGAGAGATCACATGTGATGTCACGCCCCAGCCTGTAGAGTGGTGTTTTCCCCCTGAATACAAGCAGATTTTTAAGTTGGAACTCCATGCAGTTTTGTATCTGAAAATGGGGCATTGTTAAACCAGTGATGTAATAGGTTGGCTCCAACTGTCACAGCTCACCAGGCAGACCTAATATTAATGGCATCGTATCAAAGGTCTGATGGAGCTAGATATACTAAACAAACCCTAGAAGAGACCAAAGCATGAATAAGTCTCTAACATCCTACTTTGTAAGCTCATAGTAATTCAAAACAAGGAAATACTAAAACTCTAACATCTCAGACAATGCACTAATTTGCTTCTAAAGAGAGTCAAAGGTCAACAATTATTCAGTCCATTTCTTATTTAGTTATGACTGCTTATTCAAATTCAAATAATGAAATAAAATGGGAAAGGGAGAACTGATGCAAAAAGCCCAGGGTAGATTAAATCCTTAGATGAAAGTATGCTGGTATTGAAGAGATGATTTTGCAATTTTGGAGAGCTAACAGCAAAGCAGAAACTTTAGGTTTCTGAGGTTTCCATAGGGAGCCAAATGTCTCGACACCATCTTGTTCATGGAATTTTTTTATCCATAGTTCAGTCACATAACTTGAAAGAAATCTAATCTACATCAATAAATCCTATAGGATTCCCTCAACTAGTCCATCAATGAGTAACAATGTAGGAGGGACTATGATTTTGACCTTGGCAGACACCTGGGACGCTGCTAGAGTACTAGAGGCAGTGAGGAAAAAAGGAAGAGGTTATGTCTAAGGGCATGAAGACATTATCCTTTATTGATGTAGGTGTCATCCCTCAGTTAAAAGAAAGAATTGAATGAGAATTAAATGGCTTCCCTGAAAAGAGAGGTTATGGTCACATTGCTCTAACCTGAAGAACTGAGGGCAACTTTTAATATTTGCACACTGTCTGAGTAACATGGCACAGCAAATAAGCTTTCATACATGTCTGTGAAGAATAGCGCAGGGAAGACACTGAAAGTAAAGACTCTGGAGATTGAACCTATTGTTGGTTGGGCATGCTTGCATCTCTATAGTTCAGTGGTCTCCAAACTTAACACTCTCTCATAACCTTTGTTCAGACTATCCCGCTAAGTTTAAAATCAATTCATTCTAAAATGCCAGGGTAAAGGGCATGTGTTAAATTTACAATATCTGCTTTGATAGCTGAGATCATTTAAAGAGAGGATGAGAATTGCTTTGCTGGAGTGTCTCCTTGATATATATATATATATATATATATAAAATATTGGAACTGGAAAAATTGTTTTCTTTTCCTCTTACACATTCGAAGGTGAAAATATTAAAAGTGAGAAGTATATTATATAATATATATATGTTTAGCCAATATTGTGATTAGAGAATACACAAACTACTACACCATTTCCCATAATGTTCTTAAAAAAACAGTATGGATCTGATCCTTTTCTCACCTATATTACTGTAATCAGGAGTAACTCCAGAGTAGATGGTCATTATGTTCCACTTTGTCTTCTCTATGACAAACTAATATATATAATATTTACACCATCTTTTAAAATATTTCCTCATAAGGCGTTAACTGCACCTTTCTAATTCTTGTTGCTTTTCTCTGAATTCTTTCTAATTCGTCTGTCTTTCGGGTAATAAGTGGATCAGAATTGAACAAAATATTCTATTTGTGCGCATGTAACATTCATGTAAAGATAGATTTTATGTTCCTGACTCATGATGCCTCTTCAAATGCAGCCCAAAACATCATTTGCATTTTTTGTGCAAAACAATGCAGTAAACTCATGTCTAATCTGCTGTCCACTCTCACTACTACATCTTTCAGCATTGCTGCTTTTCAGGTTTCTTCTCCTTTTGACTGATTATCAGTGTTTTGGGATTACTTTTCCAATTTGAACCCCATTTTGTAATTTGTCAGTCCATTTAACTCTTCAGTCCATGGTTATAGACTCTTCAGACCTACTTGTGGGATTTCTCTATCCAAACATAACATCTCCCCTTTTGGTACTTCACCAGGCCCAGATACTACCCACCAAACTCATACTTTGTCAATTAGCATTCCTTTTTTTGTTTCCTCAACCAATTTTGAATCCAATAATTGTTCACATCAAGCTGATTTTAATTTAAGTGTAATATTTGAACTCTGACAAGGTATTTAAAGACAACCAGGAGAGCTATAATTTTTCATGGGTCTTCAACCACACAGCTTATAAAGCAATGAGCAAATTGCTGAATTGCTATTCTAAAAAAATACATCTTTCCATTATGAGTAAAACACATGTAGGCAGTTTATAGGTTAATTATCTTTATGCTCCTGCTGACAACAACTTTTTAAAAATCATAAAGAAAAAGGAAAACTCCAGAGCCACCATTTTTTATTTTAAAAAAGAAAAACCAAACGTTTGCTGATTCCAAGATACTTTCACAATTCTTTTTTTCCTTTAAGATGCAAGAAAAATGCCATCAAAGTCCCCAATTATTTCTCATTCTATACAACAGAATAAAGACTACTCTCTCTGGAATCCTTAATATACACTGTTTAAATAGAACTAATTTGTTCATTAGTGTCACTATACTAAACTTCAAAGATATCACTTTTCAATTATAACTTATTTTAAAATTTATTTATTTCAGAGGTGGTAAATAGATGCACAAAACTCAAGAAAAAATCCAAATTCCATTTTTCCTGAATATTTCAGTTAACTGTAGAAATATTTCAAAATGTTTTATTAATTATATCTTCATAATATTTATTTTAGTTCAATTTGTTAAAATGTCTATCTGACTTATTAATGAACTACCTTTTTTATGAAAGGCACAAAGATGGATCAATAACAATTGGTATTTTTTTTTAGTTTGATGGTAAGATATGACCCACTATAACTTTGTACTTGCATCCATTCTACAATAGTAGGTTTTAGTGAATGGGATCACATTTCTGCAAATTCTAGAGTGTGACAACTAGAGGATGGTTGAATTGTCATGAGTAAATTATGAGGAAAATAAAGTAATATCTTTCACCCCAGGTTTGGGAAGCAGTCCTGACTTGTGTGTGTGTGTGTGTGTGTGTATGTGTATATATATATATATATATATATATATATATATATATATATATATATATATATATGTATGGGTTATTACTAAATTGCTGTGATCATAAGAGCCATTTTATGCCAACTACAAAGGGCACATTCAGCACACTATCAGAATATTTAAACAGTGTCTTGTAAGGTATCGTATAAAACCCGGTGACACACTGCTAATGAATACCATTGTGTTATATTTGTATGGGTTGTGTTCAAAAAGTTATGAATGTGTGCTGGAAATACGTTCTGAAAATATGTTTTGGAGGCAATTTTGCCTTAGACAAAACAACATAGATTTACTTGTCTAGATCAAGCTTTTTAAACAACAGACAATGAAAATACATTTACATCTGAGATGAACCAAGCAATCAAGCTACCAAGAAGTGGATGAACCTGCTTTATGAGTATACTGAGCAGGTGGATGGACATAGGAGTTTGAACCACCAGGAGGTCTTCCTGGATCTTGAGGAATAGACCAAGGATCTTTGTAAAATATAAGGAAAGTAAAAAAGATATTCTAGTTATCCATCACTTAGGAATAAAGGGGGACACCATCCTTTGATTCTGTGTACATTGGATCTTCTTGCATGGGGCTCTGGAGATGCTGATGGCTTGATCTAAGTAATAAACAATTAGGTAAAGACATACCTTGCCAGAATTACATTTTAGTCACTAGACAGCAAGTTATTTTTTCTTGTTTGTAACCCTATCTCTTTTTATTCTTGCTTGATATCACTTAAATTTGTGTTGCTTTATTAATAAACTTATTCTTGTTTTTATTACAAAACCATCTTAGTGCTGTATATAAAAATATGGCACCTCAGTTAAACTAACAGAGTGGTGTCTGTACTGTCTCTCTGGAAGCAGTAAATTAAATAATTTCTGGTAGTATCAGTGACAGGGACTAGACACTGAAAAGAGGTGCCTCTGGAAACTCAGGAACTGGAGTTCGCTGATTGGTATATGGTAGGCAAGTTTAGACTGGCAGATTCTCAAGGAGTCTTCTTCTAAGGTGGGCATACTGGTGTGGCAGGGAGCTGTCTCACAGTCCAATTCTAGGATGGTTCTGGGTGCTCTGAGCAGAGCATTACAATTGTCCACTCTGACTCTTAGGTATTCATAATACATGCTTAGTCATACAAATCATATAATCATATTCAATTACTGAAACTTTTTTAACAGGAGAATAATGACCAGAAAAAAGTTAATCTTACACTATGGATTTCAGAAAAATAATCAAAATCCTGCTTTAATCTTTCAAATGTTTTCATAAATACCAACCTGGCAATCATTCAAATACTTGCAATAATTTTAATGATGTGACTCCACAAATTAGTGGAGAAAACTTGCCATATTTTCATAAATATTCATGAATCCCTTTTTCTAGAATTTCACCATCAATATTCAGTGCTTTTCAGTCAAACAAGAAATATCTAGAATCATTTAGTATTATGGAGACTATTAAAACTATTTTGAAAATAATTAAATATAGACTAGTATACCGGCAGAAAAATGTGTATCTAGACTCTAATTTTCAATTAAAGTAACATTCCATTTGGGTTTGTAAGCCACATTTTTTTGGACTACTTTTAATGAGAAGATATCTGATGGAAAAAATGTCAACAAGAATAATTTCACCAATGATGTGCACTAATAAGTCAGAATTCTAGGAAGGTCCATAGGGAAATTATGAGATGACAGAGTACCTTAAACTTGAAAATGATGCTGGATATTTCAAGACCGTCTGTGTGTTATTGCTATCCATGGGCCAATTATTCTGGTGGATGTTTAAAACATATGGCCATTTCAGCTAGTTCTAATCAAATAAATGTCTTTATATTAGGTGTTCATCAGGACTAGAGCTGAAAGAAGAATTAAACATTTTTCTTTGAAAAGGACAAGAATTATTTTTTATTCAGTTGCACTGAGAATGTAGGGCCAATGATACATCCCCAGGAAAGATAATAATAATAATAGTAAGCCAAATATAGAGTCCTAGTAGTTATTTATGTGCTCCTGATACCAACTGTAGGTATGTGATTTTTAAAGCTGCTATATAATGTTAAACTTAGAGGGTAAAAATGTAATATTTGACGTTTAATCCCCACTGTCAGTAGTCATTAAGTAAGTTTACAAAGGGAAAAAGAATATTTGAAAGGTACAATTCCAATGTAATTAAACAAACATCAGTGCTATTTTAAACATCAAGAGATGGTGCTTATCATGTCTTCCCCTCTAGGAGATCAGGCTCTAACTCCAAATCAAACACACATCATGAAGGCATACTTTAATAACCTGTTCCCTTATTAGGAAAGATGCAGCATAATTTGTTATGCCCCAATTTAACTATGTCTAAATTTCCTGGACAAATAGCTTGCTTGATGATTATGGGTCATATCCAAAGACCTGTGAATCAATGAAGAGCCACTCAGTGATTTTATTTCAGGTTTCAGAGTAGCAGCCATGTTAGTCTGTATTCACAAAGAGAAAAGTAGTACTTATGACACCTTAGAGACGAACACATTTATCTGAGCATAAGCTTTCGTGAGCTACAGCTCACTTCATCAGATGCATTTAGTGGAAAATACAGTGGGGAGATTTATATACACAGAGAACATGAAACGATGGGTGTTACCATATACACTGTAACGAGAGTGATCAGGTAAGGTGAGCTATTACCAGCAGGAGAGCGCGGGTAGCGGGGGGACCTTTTGTAGTGATAATCAAGGTGGTCATTTCCAGTAGTTGACAAGAACATCTGAGGAACAGTGGGGAGTGGGAGGGAGATGAACATGGGGAAATAGTTTTACTTTGTATAATGACCCATCCACTCCCAGTCTCTATTCAAGCCTAAGTTAATTGTATCCAGTTTGCAAATTAATTCCAATTCAGCAGTCTCTCGTTGGAGTCTGTTTTTGAAGTTTTTTTGTTGAAGAATTGCCACTTTTAGGTCCGTAATAGAGTGACCAGAGAGATTGAAGCGTTCTCCAACTCGTTTTTGAATGTTATAATTCTTGATGTCTGATTTGTGTCCATTTATTCTTTTACGTAGAGACTGTCCAGTTTGACCAATGTACATGGCAGAAGGGCATTGCTGGCACATGCTGGCATATATCACATTGGTAGATGTACAAGTGAACAAGCCTCTGATAGTGTGGCTGATGTGATTTGGCCCTGTGATGGTGCCCCCTGAATAGATATGTGGACACAGTTGGCAACAGGCTTTGTTGCAAGGATAGGTTCCTGGGTTAGTGTTTTTGTCGTGTGGTTGCTGGTGAGTATTTGCTTCAGGTTGGGGGGCTGTCTCTAAGCAAGGACTGGCCTGTCTCCCAAGATCTGTGAGAGTGATGGGTCGCCTTCAGGATAGGTTGTAGATCCTTGATGATCCATTGGAGAGGTTTTAGTTGGGGGCTGAAGGTGATTGCTAGTGGCGTTCTGTTATTTTCTTTGTTGGGCCTGTCCTATACTAGGTGACTTCTGGGTACTCTTCTGGCTCTGTCAATCTGTTTCTTCACTTCAGCAGGTGGGTATTTCTTATCCCCCTCCCGCCCCTGCATCAAATACACACACCACCAAATAGTCTTTCATACTCAGACTAGGAAGGCTTAGCGGTCAGATCATCTCCTGTTGGTGTTCGCCCTGCTATAAGGGAGGGTGTAGCATATGTGCTCGTCTCCGTCTACCAGCTCGTCCTCAATTGATTGGGTGAAGGGATCCTTACTTCACCCATTCTCCATGATCCTGGCCCCAGGCCCTTGAAGAAAGAGTAGCTGACTTTTTTTCGCCCCAAACACTACTTGTTCCTGGGATAGCTTCCTCTCTACCAAACACCTTATTTCCAAAGTCTCTGAATACACCAAAACCCCCAAAAATCTTAAAGGGCCATTTGAGGTAATGGCACCTACACACCACTATATTTAAGAGGGTAGACAGTTTTTCTGCTCCCTAATAAGATTTTCCCCCATAAAGATTGGAACTAGATGACTCTCAGTGGCTCCCAACATATATGCAATCTTGGCCATAGTTGTGCATAACATAAGAAAATAATAAACACATCAAATGACATATTTCATAAATAAAACACACTAAACTATGAAGGACTATGTTTTTGTCTTCAGATTTTACTTGTGTCTGAAGAGCACGTGAGAACCTTTGAATAATTACCTATAGAACCCAAAACAGGTCTGTCTTCACCCCTGGAAACCATAGTATATATTTACACATACCATTGGAATAATTGTTGTGTATCCATGGACTGCCAGCTGTAATATGTTTACAACAATTTTCTTTTGAAATAGCTTATTTCTGTCAGCAGGGGGTCCTTCTTATTTTAACCAACATTTTCACTTTTATAAATATTGTGAAGGCATGTTATCCTTTAAAGCTCCCTGCATTTAATGTGCAGTCAAGTTATGGCTCTAAATCTCAGAAAACCTTTCCACTGGTGTGAAAATTTGAACTTCTCATGTATGCACTACAGAGTGAATAGGATACTGGTGTTCTCTGTCTTCCATATGGGGCCAGAGGAAAGTGGAACAGACAAATTCCAGTCTCATAAATCAATGCAGAGGAAACCTAGGGAAAATGTATGATGTAACTCTAGTGTCTGCTGGATGTTTCAGCACCTTCAATAATTCTTAGACAGGTTCTATGGAAAGGGGTTCTCCTTGAATTGAGATTAATAATACTTGTCTTGTACAATGACCAAGATTTCAGGACTTAATCATAATTTCAGAAGTACAGAAAATAGAAATACATATTTGTGAAAAAAATAGAGTAATGATGTGGTATTCTCTTTTTTTGTTTTTCTTTTTGTAAAGTCAGTTGTTGTTGTTGTTTTTTAAAAGAAAAAATTTGTGAAATTCAGATAACTGACACAATCTTCAGAGGACATCTGAAACTCTCTCATTGGCAAAGAGGGCTGGATCCTGAAGGAGAACAGGTTTTGTTAGACTTCCAATAAGTAAATTCTTGCTTAAACTGGTTAGAAATTAAAAAAAAAACATTAAAGCTAATGTTAAAAGTTATATAATACATAGGCTGAGAAAAGAGTGTCTATACATTTGGGTATAGTGCTTAGGTTATCCACAAATGCAAAGTTTTTGTTTTTAAAGTCATAAAATACTTTTAAAGTCAAGTTGCAGTGGGGGAGATTTAGGTTGGATATTAGGAAAAACTTTTTCACTAGGAGGGTGGTGAAACACTGGAATGCGTTACCTAGGAAGGTGGTGGAATCTGCTTCCTTAGAAGTTTTTAAGGTCAGGCTTGACAAAGCCCTGGCTGGGATGATTTAATTGGGGATCACTCCTGCTTTGAGCAGGGGGTTGGACTAGATGACCTCCTGAGGTCCCTTCCAACACTGATATTCTGTGATTCTATGATACATATAGTGCATAATCAGCAATAACCCAAATTTAGGTGAATGAATTTAAGAATACAGTTTAGATATTTAGCTCCATGCATTTGAGTACATTACTCATGAAAAAACTTACACAGAATGTTGGTGGTGGAAAGCAAAATATATCAATGAGTAAAGATTGTCTCTCAATTAGTGAGAATTTAGGATAGGTTGCCCATTTAGAGAAAAAACAGTTAATCAGGAAAGTATTTGAGTTACTTTCCCAACTGCACTTCTCATTGATACTCCAGCTCATTTCTCCTGATATTGCCAGTTTCCGGTGATGTGTTCTATGTAGATGTCCCTCGACTGCCTGATGGCGTCCAACATCATGAGTTGCCACATCAGCTGAGTGTAGCATTGACCAGCTCCACATTCTCTCAGCACTCACTCATTACCAGGGTCCCATGAGACCAGGGTTCTGATGATCAGCAGTGAGATGACCCCTAATCCAACTAGCTGCAGGTGGATTCCTGCACCCAAACTGATGTCAAAACCCCCAGTATTGATTTCAGTGATTCATTACTGTTCCTGATGAATACAGGGCTTGCTAACAGGTAACAGTTTACAGAATTGGAGCCACCAGTTGCATTTTAAAGTAATGGCACCAGTCTTGAACATATACATTTTAAAAATACTAAAACTCTTTGTGAATAAGCTCAAATTCTGCAGTCAAGACTTATTAGAGTGTAATATGTGGTCAAACATGTAGTCCATTGACTAATGAATGCAAATAAACTTGTTGCACTTGCACTGTGAGCACATACTAATCACCAGCACTAAGAGTGGCACGATTGGGTCTATAGAATCCTATCCTTCCATTGTAGTACTGTTTCAGTACTGAAAACATTCTAAGTAAAATTCACAGTTGTAATGCAGTTATTTATAGTTCATTAAACAAGGGTGAATGTTTGATTTTACTTGAATCTTATTTGCATCTCTTTGAGTACTCTTTGCCCCCAAGTATCTTGCAGTATAGAAACACTGGAAGCAATCCACATTTTTACATATTTCAACCCACCATAACAGTACTTTATTATATTAGTTCTCTTCCCTGAACCAATTACTTTTGCAACTAGTTGGTGAGTGGGGGATCTTAGAGCATTTTTTAAAAATATCTAGTTTCACATATAACATGTTTAAATGTCAGAGACAAAGCTTTTGGGCAGGAATTTTTAAAGAAGGTCTAAGGTCCAAATCTCCTAGGGTCCTTTAGAAATCCCAATCTTAGTAAATAAATAATGCTCTGAAATGTAACTTCCTTTCAAGCAGAATTTTTCAAAGTCTTATACACATGATAATTAACATTAAAGACATGCACAGTCAGTGGGACTGCTCAAGTACTTTCTGTTAAATATATGTATATAAGGGATTGTCGGAATGGCAAACTCCCACTGATCTTTCTACTTTACAAAAACCCTGATCAAATGCAAATTCAAACTATATTATTTTCACCATGTAAAGAGAAATTTACTTTTACATTTATATTTATCTGTATGACTATTTGGTTATTCAGATTTCCTCCCATGACTTAATATAACATATATATAATGATTCAATTACATTGTATATCTCAAAAGCAAGTTTATAATTGTGCCTAGTAACTAGCTTTATTCCCAAAATTACCATCTTGATGCAAAATCCAAGATGCTGAAACTCTGAAGGTGAACAGGCAAATACTGTCACCTGTTATCTCAGTTATGTAAACATATTTCATTCTGCAGCTAAATATATTTAAACTTAGCTAATAACCTAAATTAGCTAAAATATATTAACTGTTCAACAAGGTAGGCTACCTGAAAACAAGAAATCAGGAAAGCAGCCTTCAATTTATGTGATGAAATTAGTATAGAACACTAACACAGACCCAGAAGAATGAGCTGCACAGACTTCTTACCCCAGACCACCACCTGCCCCCTACGAATTAATTGAGCTATAGCATTACTTGTGCTTGCTTAGTGTTCTTCCTGCAACAAAGGCTTTAAGTAAAAACAGGTCTTATATGTGGCATCCTTAGCAAATGGAAAAAGCAGCTTCTCTCTCTCTCTGCTTTTTTCCAAACATTTTCTCTTTAACACTTTCTCATAGACAGTAGCTTTGAGATGGGAATCTTTAACTTCACAGGGAGCACAGTGCTAAATCTTTTTGAAAATCCTATCTTTTCTGTTCTTATTTTGAAGTTTGTTTTCTAAGTGCTTGCATTATAAATTGCATGAAACAGCTTTCTAGAATTATCTGAGTATGACATTTAACAATGTCTCTAGAACAGAATTTTCACTCCTTCAAATCATTAATATAATGTATATTAGTATTGCATACATTCTTTCCATCTATTGAATTATAATGGCTAATATTAAAGGTCATACTGTATTTCAAGAAGAGGTATGAATGAATTAGTGGATAAAAACGTATTGCAGTAATCAAAATTAAATTGGATAGCTAGTGAACCAAAGAATAAACTATTTCAGTTTACAACACTTTAGATAAATCAGCAATCTTGCGTTTAGACTGGCTAATTATTACTTTCTTCTTTGTCTTTGATTCCCATCCATCAGCTAAATAGCAACAATGGGGCCAACTGAATTCTCCCCCTCATTTTCTGTCTTGTACCAGTTTTATGACTTTGTTCATCTGTAAACCTTTTTGTTCTACACCATTCTTCACCATGTCTACCCAAGGCATCCTTGGTTGTCTTCTATTTCTAGTTCCCTGTGCTCTAGTATGTATTCTCATGTATGGTATCCTTTCTGGGTCCATTCTTCATGCATGTCCAAACCATAGCAGTCATATTTCTTGAATATTTTCTATAGCCTAGATACTGTCAGCATTCCCCTCTGCCAGTTCATTTCTGCAGGTGAGATCTTAAATTCATCAGTTTTCCTTATATTTCAGCTTTCCAACCAATACAGCAGTATCTGCAAGGCACTTATACATGCTGACTTCTATTGTTTTTGAAATGCCTTTAGCCTTCCAGATCTTGCAGAGTTTTATAAAGGCAGTTGTGGATATTCTGATTCTTCTTTTTAGATAATCTTCACAATTCTCATTCTTTGACACTAGTCCTCCAGGGTGACACTTTTTCTCTCTAATTGTTCCAGTTGTTTGTCTTTTATGTTGATCTTTACTACTTTTGCTTGTCTTACAAATGCCATAATTTTTGTTTTCTCTGTGCCGAATTTTCTTGCTTTCTTGGTCTACCTTTTCAGTTATTCTCTGGAAATCATTATGCAATGTCCTACCAGATAATATGACTCCTCCTATTTCATATCTCAGTGCTACATCTATTCCTGCTTCCAGTATGAAGTTGGAAAAAAACTGGTGATTTGCATCTTTGTCCTGAACCATTCCAGCTTCTTGTCTACTCTCATTGCTTACTTCATTTAAAAGTCAAATACAAAAGAGATTAAACATCTTTCTAATGGTTATCTTTATTGGCAAAGACAGCATTGACATGTCCCTGTCTTAGAGATGTGCAGCACTGACATGTTTATTGGCAAAGAAAGCTAGCATTGACATGTCCCTGTCTTAGAGATGTGCAGAAAAATAAATATTTGTTTTCGACCATTAATACATGGCTGAATGTGCTTCTGTTATGCTGAATTTATGCTAATAGTATCCTGAGTGAGCAACAGTCTTTACCGTTCACTATCATTCAGTTAAATCATTTCTCAGGAACAAATCCCAATTAAGTGTTTTCTTGATTAGCCTCCAGTTCACATGTATCTGGATTTCCATAAAAACTGAATAAGGATATAAATAAATCATAGGAGGAAGCAACTGGACCCTGGGAAAACTTGTGACAGGATGCTAAGGGAAAATTAAATATCTATTTGAAGTGAAAAAAACTCTCCAATTGTTCAGTTAGATGGAAGGAGGATGTTTGACTTTCTTCTGGCAATGGAAGAGGCTCTATAGCAAGTACACAAACAGTGCAGACTTCTGTCTGTCTTGGGTAATCATGTGACTCCCATTTCCATAATATCTGAGCACTTCCTCTGCCAAGCAGGGTAGCAGATATCTGTTACCCTGCAGTTTGGCTTCACACTGGAAGAGAAATTAGTGATGTGGAGCCTGGGTATATATTAAGCGTAACTTGTTTTATTTACACAAGTGCAGTATCCTTGAACAGAAGTGTCCAAAAACAGCATGCAGGACAAACTTTTATTTCAGGACTCTTATCACATCCCCAGTGTTCAGTTCCTAGGCAGTAATTCTGCCCCAGTAATTGACTTCAGAGACCAAGACAGAAAGTAAGGTCTCCTACTGACAAATTTCTGGGCAAAGGAGCTGTGTATAACCCCAAACTAACACCATCAGACTTCAGAACATTTGCTTGCACACTAATATAAAACCTTGGAAGACTACAGTTAATAGTGTCATTTTGTCATACCTGCCATTTAGTTAAATTATAAGCCCCTCTGGGCAGGGACGGTCTTCATGTTATGTATCTGCACATTAGTTTCCTAAGTGCTACCTTGGCAAATAATAGTATCTATCCTCACAAGATCCTTGTGAAATAAGAGAGGGCTTTTTATCACCATTTGTACAGAGGGTGAACTGAGGCACGGAGTCCTGGATTTCAATGAAAGCTAGGTGCCTAAATGCTTTTTAGTATCTGAGCCAGAGAGAATAAGTAACTTATCCAAGGTCAAACAAGTCATCTATGAGAGAACAGGGAACTGAACCTGGGTTTTCTGTGTTGCAGGCTAAGGCCAATCCTTTCTCTGCATGGACCCTAGAGGATAGTGAGAGTCCTGGTGCTTCCACTCTGGCTCTGTGTCTACAAAGGTGCCTGATCCCTGGTAATATGGCTGTCGGATGTCTCTAGCTGACAGCTGTCCTGTGACCGCTTTGATAGGGGATCCCAAATGAGAGACTGAGAGGAGATAAGAGTGAAGAAACACAATATATGCTGCATTACACTTCTGCTTTGAGATCTGCTGAGTGCAGATGCTTTGTCTCCCCAGCCCTAACCCTCACCTACTCTGTGGGACTGAAAGGAAGGGAGAGACTATGCCATTGCAGTGGCTGGACCCACTTTTTGTATGGGAGAGGGAGTTCTGTGCAGAGGTTTACCTCCACAAGCAGTTCTCAGAGAAACCATAAATAATAGCCTCGCAAGTCATGATGCAAGGTCTTGTTAGGGCATAGAGTCCCTGCTGAAATAGCTGGCTTCTTTAAATTACGGCTTACTAGGTTTCCCAGGTCAGAAGTGTTCCAGAAGGCACTACCCCCTATGACCCATAATACTTCATCATAGGAGCCAGCTATGTAGTGATTGGCAGACCTGCTGAAACCCTGCAGTAGTTCTGCTGGGACATGAGCAAAGATAGGAGTAAATGATAGGGACAGAACAGTCCTTGTATACAGTGAGGGTATACAAGGTGGTGCAAGTAGAATTAATTTCTTACCGGTACGCTGCATTCATGGGAGGGGCACAAAGGGGGAGCACCACCTAAAGGAGGGGCAGGTGACCTTCCTCCATGTGACTCCTCCCTGCCCTGCCCCTAGCTCAGGTCCCCTGCCCTCTCCCCCACCCCTCCCCATGATCCATCCCACGTTACCTGGATGGCGGGCGGCTCTGTCCTCCTCCCGCTGCATCTGAGACTTCTGAACTGCAGGGCTCTCTGGAACCGCAGCGGTGAAAGGAGCAGAACATGGGGACACGGGCTGGCCCCACGCTGGCAGCTTCTCCAGCACGGCTGTACTGTCCCCAGCCCTGTCCTCTAGTGGTGCTGCTATACAGACCCCAGACAGGAGACCCAGCTGCATTGAAGGGCTGGGGCTGCAGCTGGAGCTGATACAGCCATGCTGGAGGAGCTGCCGGCATGGGGCCACCCAGCAACCCCATGTTCTGCTCCTTCTGTTTCTTTCTGGTATGTAGTACCAGCTATAAATATCTTACTAGTACGGCATACCATACCGTACCACGATACTTGCACCACTGTGAAGGTGTGATATTTACAGAATCGATCCAAACATTTTTTCATAAAGCTCTGATTTAAATTTCAGCATTTAGGCTCAGACTGGGACTTGTTTTATTGAATAGTTTCCTGCCATCTATTTTCAATGTGTTTATTCTGATGACACAGGCATTCATGTAGCAAATATTAGAATAATCAACGATTCTGGAGAAAAGCATGTTCCAGCACTTACCAGCTGATGATATTCATGGTTTGTTTGCTTCAGTTTACTGTGACAGCCCTGCCAAAACATAACCTGGCTCCTCTAGTGCTTAGGGGAACTATACAGATGCTAACACATTCTACTTACACATGTTCCCTTCCCCAAAAAGTGCCAGTTTAACCTCCTCCACATGCTTTTTCTGCTTTATTAGGTACTGAGTCTCCTCTGCTTCTGTCAGCATTTTCCTCTTAATTATGTTGAGCTAGATCAGACATGGACATCTGTGCAGTCTGAAGCATTATGTGAAGAATTATTTCTGGAATAGGTTTCCTTATGCATGGCTTAAAACTAAGCTATTATACTACTGCTGTTCTACGCTGCAGCAATTTTGATCAACTCTGTCTGCATTGTAAATGTTGGAGAGAATATGGATGTTGTACAAAGATTCAGATGACAACAGCTGTGGACAAACCGTACAGCTGGCACACTTTAACTCCTCATAGACGTACAATGCAACTGACAAGTGTAGTTGGTTCTTGTCTTGATTGCTTTTCTTAACAGTGCAGTTACATACTGTGAGTTTTCTGTGCCTTTTTGTATACTCTCTTTAAAAAATCTCTCAATCTTTCATTAATATTCAAGGAGTTGGGGAAAGGGGAAGGGTTTTGGCAGTTGACCTCTAAACCAGTCAGGACCATTCTTCAGAAGTGAAAGGACACTGAGATCTGGCAAAAAGATTCCTCTACTCTCCTCCTCCTTATGAATACTCTTTCAAATGCACGTTTGGCCTACACAGAATGTTCACAGCTCCATTTGCCACATGGGGTGACTCAGGAATAGAGTAACTGGGACAAATCCTTTTCTTGTATAAACTGACATATTGTGTTAGGGGGCTTATTCCTTCACCCACTTACTTCCCTGGTCCTTCTCGCATGAACAGAGAGCAACAATACCCAAAGTCCAAAGGTGCAAACAATTCAATATTTATTGGGGTGAACTTCCAGCAAGCATGATTCCAGTTTCCTTCCTTAGTGTCCCCCTTCCCAGCTCTGACACCACAGAGCCTTACACCTGTGTCCCTGTTCCCATTCCTGCCCTTAGCCAAACATGATTCCAATTTCCTTACCCCTATTCCCATTTCACCCACCCACACACTTCCTGATTGACTGCAGACTATATAGTAAAACTTGAGTTCTGCTTAGCTATAACTTAACCAATCATTTTCCTGAAATTTAACTAACCAATCTAACATATTGTAACATGATTATGTAACCAATTATATCCCACCGCCTTAATTAGTTTACACCCAGCAAAATTAATTACATAGCAGACAGAAACAATCACAGAACCAGACAGAGATTATACAGACAAACAATAGCAAAGTGAGAACTATAATGACAAAACAATACAGAAGTGAGGATTTCACATCCCAGCTATTGATAAGTGAGTTTTTGACAGACAGGATGCTATCAAACTAAGTTTCCTTTTACATTTTTTAGGCACTTCCCTTTCTCTGGAGGTGATAGGCACTATCAGGACAGGATTGTATTCCTAACAGCCCAATAGCACCTTCTTTCAATGTGACTAGTTTGGAATGTGAGGATGTGACTGGTCGTTTCCCAGATTATGGCTGCCTCTGTTGCTTAGCCAAAGGCCCTAGTCTAAGAACAGAGCCTCAGACTGTCACAGTAAGAGAAGGACCTTACACCGGCAGACACTGATTTTGATTCTTTCTTTTATACCTCTATAACTAGCCAAGTGATAAGAATATACCTAAATTCTTAGCGTATAGGCCTTTACAGACAGACCTGAATATCTATATCCTAACATATTGTTATGGTTATACTGATTTTATTCTAAATGGGGGTCTGGCCCAAAGAATGTAAGTGATTTGGTAAAGGTTATATAGGAAGTATGTGAAAATACTACCTTGATTTGTCAATTGGTAGGTATTCTCTAGAACACAGTCCCTCTGATACAAATGGTCTCTGATCTCTGTTTTAAATTGTAAGCTAAAGCTGATAATACTTATTCACTTTTTGTTAAGTGCCTTTGGAGCTACAAACAGAAAAAACTTTAACAAATTTTAGATGAGGTAACTAAGAATGAGAGAGGTTCACTAAGGGTTAAATAAAGTTCCTTGGCTGAGTCATTAGCTTTGGGATTAATTTTTTAGCACTTTACCCAACATTTGTTGGGAAGGTAGGCTGTGCCATCCCTATGTGCATAGTTCACTTAGCTACATAATAAACATGGATATCTTGTTAGGTGCTTCACAGGAGTCAGAAGTATGAAAGAATACTCTGAGTCTGGCAAGCACCATTCCCTGAGCAGCCACCTCAGGTGGTGTAAACCTGCATAGCTGCACTGACTTCAATACAGCAATGCCAGTTTACTCCATTTGAGAATCTTCTCCCAGACCTCCTGAGTTCATATTCTGGTGCCAGTTTAGTTTCTTAGTATTTGTCCTTTCACTTGTAGTATCTTTATAACAAGCATATTGATGTCAAAATTAACCCTTTGTTTTTTAAGGAAATTTTCTACTAGGCTGATTATACTTGGTTGGGAGACCACCTAGGAAATCAAGGTGCTCTAGACAGCTCTTATTCAGGGTAGCTAAAATAACTCAGTGAGGAGCCAGAAACTGCCCTGTTGTAAGCTTTCTTGCTTCTGGCTCCAGAAGAAATTGAATTAGAGGAAAGCCGCAGAAGACAGGAGGAGTATGCAGGAAGTGTGACCTCTCTACACTTTCTGGAGAACTATTCTGTAGCACACCTTCCTTGTAAGCAGACTTCACTTTTATTAGGCAACTATGTTTTGTGTTACAAAGTGAATCTTAAAAACAAACCAACCAATAACTTATATTATAGAAAATAGGATTTCCTCACTTGAGAAAAATATTTCAATATATGCACAAAACATCATACTATGCTGGGTTTTCAAATCTCTATTTTCAGTACCATCACGTTTTATGCAATTCAGTTAATAAATGGACCCTTGAAAGATATGTACTTCTACCCAACTCCCACACCAAACATTTACATATTTAACATCTCATCTTAATTTTCTCTGAATGAAGTTGTTAAAAGAAATAAGTACATTTAATCCCCCATCAAAAACCAAAACCAAAAGAATCTAAGTGGCAATATATTAACTCATTCACAGCAAAATAAATAAAAGACATAAAAGAATATATTACTTAGTAAAACTGGGAAGTAGACTGACATTAAAAAGAAGGCTACTATAAGTGTCATGCACATCCACAGTGAGGGAAAGAACTCCTACAGTAGATAAATCAGATTCTTTTACCAGCTGTGCACAGTTCATATTCCAAACCTGATTCCTAACAAAATTAACTGATCTTGCATAAATGAGTATCAGACCTATGACAGCAGGCAGAAAATGTGGAAAAGAACACCAATTTTCATGTGCCTCTTGTTGCATCAACCAGGCAAGGTACTAACAAGCTTCAACAGGACTTTATTTTCAAAGTGGAAACCTCTTTACCAAGCTGCTGCTGCACCCTCTATAGCTTTCTCCCAGACTCTCAACTCCTCCTGCCTCCTTCCTGTTTCCTGTTCTTTCAGACTCCCAACAGCCAGTGTTCCCATTTTACAAGCAACATCTAAACACCACATTCCCTCCTCTCTTAAGAAACTGTCCCAATTACAATAAACATTATTGTTCTAACCACAGGAACAAATATGAAACAAGACACTGTACTGTTGGCAGAAACATTACACTGAAATCACTGTAGATACTACATAACATAGTCTCTAGTCCAGACAGGTGGTCGTCTGGGTCTGACAGGCCGTCTCTCAAGCCCCAGTTCCAGTGCAATGTCTTGTTGTGTTGGTACTATGGTGAAGTCATCCAGTGCAGACTGGGTGTTGGCATAATCTCCTCTAGGTGCAAGATAAGAAGTATTCCATACCTGCCCATCAGAAAGTCGATAGGTGTAAGGTCCCTTCTGCTCTATGATTTTAAGAGGAGCTGTGAATTTATGGTTCCTTTTGCATAAAATTCCAGGTTTTCGTATTCTAATGAAGGAACCACTCTGAAACTTTGGTTCTTTAGCACTCACCGCTTGACTGTGAAAGCCTTATACTTTTCTGTTCTGTTCAACTGTTTTTCTCACATCATCCTCAGTTGGGGCCTCAAGTTGTGCCTTTAACAATCCAGCAATGTTCAGTGTAGTGTTCATCTGTTTCCCATGCAGTAACTCTGCGGGTGATCTTTGCGTTGTGGTATGTCGTGTAGCCTGGTATGCTTTGCAAGAAATCAGTAGTGAAGGTTATCCACAATAGCCCTTCCAGTTTAGCCATTTGCAAACTCTCTTTCAAACTTCTTTTAAACCGTTCGATTTCACCATTGGCTTGAGGGTAGTATAGGGGTGACCTTCTGTGTAAAATGTTCCTCTCTGCTTCAAAAGTTTCAAACTCCAGGGAAGTAAATTGATTACCATTATCTGAAACCAGTTCTTTGTGGTTACCTTCCCTGGTAAAAACTGAAGAGAGGAACTTAATTACTGTAGCAGAAGATATTTGCGATGTAACGCTACCTCAGGCCATTTACTGAAATAGTCTATTAAGGTAATGGCATAACGACAGACAATTGGAGCAGTATCAAAGGGTCCTACTATGTCAATTGCCACTTTTCCCCATGCAGATTCAGGAAGAGGGACAGGCTGTAATGGAAGGGTACATGTCACTGCTGTCTTATCATGCATTTGGCAAGTGACACAGGATTTTATGAGTGCTTCAGTTTGAGAGTCTATCCCTGGCCACCAATACAGGTCCCGTAGTCGTTGTTTGGTTCTGACAATTCCTTGATGAGTATCGTGTGCCAGGTGTATAAGTTTTGACCGTAATTCTTCTGGCACAAGTAGCAAGTGTGTACCTCGTAGCACACAGCCATCGAGCAAAGAAAGTTCATCCCGAACTCTAAAATAAGGCAGCAAAACTGGGTCAAGGTTTTTAGGATTACTGGCCCATCTCTTTGTCAGAAATTCCCGTAGTTTTTGTTGAATTGGACACGCTGAACAAGCAGCTTGAAATTGTTCTTTTGTAACTGTAGTAAGAGTGCTTGTAATAAGTGCAACTACTACATCCTCATCCTCCGGTGGACCATCTGGTGAAGGCAAAGGCAGGCGAGAAAGGCAATCAGCTACCACATTTTGGTTTCCAGGCTTATATTCCAGGTCATAATTGAAAGAGAGTAGTCTTGCAGACCATCGAGCAATATGAGATCCTGCTCTTCCCAGTCCTTTCGTGGTGAGCAGTGTCATCGAAGGGCTGTGGTCTGTGCGCAACTTGAATGTGCGGCCCCACAGGTAAGTTCTCCATTTTTCAGTAGTCCAGACACAAGCAAGTGCTTCTTGTTTGACTGTAGAATATTTCCTCTCAGCATTATTTAGTGTCCTTGAAGCAAATACAACAGCCCTCTCTGTGTTGTCCTCATGAAGTTGTGTGAGGACAGCCCCAGGTCCACAATCAGAAGCATCAGTAGTTACAATTGTGGGCAATGCAGGACTGAATAGTGCAAGTACTGGACTATGTACAATCAAGTCTTTCACTGTTTCAAAACTAGCTTGTGCACCTGTTGTCCACACTAAGGTTGAACTTCCCCATAGTAATTCTCGTAACGGTTCAATGACAGAAGCATAATTGGGAATGAATTTTGCATACCAGGAGGTAAGACCCAAGAAGGAATGTAAGGTTTGCAAATCTGTTGGAGGAGGAGCATTTGAAATTGCCAGGATATGAGCCAGATTAGGTTTTAGTCCAGCCTGTGAAAATGTATGCTCCAGAAAGGAGAGTTCAGTTTGTGTAAATTTGCATTTGGACCTATTGAGCTTGAGGCCTGATTTGCAGTTTAGTATAGACTGCAGGTTATTGTCATGCTCCTCAGAAGTATTTCCAAACACAATAATATCATCCAGATAGCACTGAACTCCATGTTGATTCTTCAAAATCAATGATATAATTTTTTGGAATGTACTTGGGGCTGATGTGAGACATATGGAACACTTTTAAAATGGAATAGTCCCTCATGTGTAATAAATGCTATGAGGTCTCGGCTATCTTCATACAACATAACCTGGTGGTATGCGTTCTTCAAATCAAGAGTATAAAACATCTTTGCTCCATGGAGTTCTGCAAATACTTCTTCTATGTGAGGAAGAGTATGGCTGTCAATCACAATAGCTTTATTTGGCTCCCTTAAGTCCACACAAAGGCGAATGCTTCCACCCTTCTTCTGCATCACAACTATAGGTGAAACCCATTCCGAGGAGTTAATCTCTTCAATAATGTCCTCTTGAACAAGTTTTCTAAGTTCCTTTGAAACAGCTTCTCTGACTGAAAATGGTAAGCGCCGTAATTTCTGTCTTACAACACATTATTCTGCATTTTAACTTTATGCAGAAACCCATAAGCACAGCTGAGTTTCTCCTCAAGGCTGGTGTTGGGTCCCAGCTGAAACTGGTGTGTGTACCACAAGAGTGCTTTGCTGAGAAAGATCAATTAGTCCATTAACTACCCTGAGCTTTATAGCAGCCAATAAATCTCTGCCAAGGATAGGAGTGCCTTTGTGGACAATGTAGAACTCTGCAGTTACACAGCAATCACCAAAAGTAACTATTGCTGGCAGGCAGCCATGTACTGGAATATGTTTTTTTCAAATAGCACACCAAGTGAAGTTTGGGTTCAGTAAGAGGCACATCTTTAACGTAATGCAGATAGATGGAATCAGGTAGTATAGCCAGCGTCCAACACTAGCTGAATAGAGTGTGGTTTGCCTGAGGGTATGGCGGAAACATTTACAGTGCACTTTATCTGTTCTGGAATATGTTCAGTAGTGATTTGGTCCACGCTCAGCACAGTAACATCAGGTATTGTAACTGCATGCACTTGTTGATTGAACTGGCTACTGTAGCATACTTTAGCAAAATGTCCAATCTTTTTGCAGTGATTGCAATGAGGTACTTTTGCTGGACATCCTGTGTAGCTTGCAAGGTGTTGTGGGGATCCACAGTGAAAACATACTTTTACAGTATTTTAAATTTGCTGATTCTGTGGTTTTTCATTAGTTTTCCTCTTCCAATTGTGTGTCTGCAGTGGTAATGAACATTTCTGCAAAGGAGTAACAGCCTGGACTGTGCTTCCTGTATCCATGCTCATTATTTTGGTTTCAGCTGTAGCTGACTCAATCTGAATAGCAATGGTTATTGCTTTTTCTAGTGTAAGTTGTGGTTCTAGAAGTAAGCATTCTCTTACATGAAGCATGGTTGTTTTCTCAATGAGCTGGTCTCTAATCATCTCATCTGCCATATTCCCAAAGTCACAAATTACAATCAGACTCCTCGGGGAAGCAATATACTGCATTATAGTTTCCCCTGGTTTCTGCTCATGCTGGCAAAACCTGTAGTGATTAGCTACTACATTCACTTTTGGCACAAAAAAAAAAATCTTTAATGCAGTGAGTGCAGTCTCATATTTATCATCTGCAAGGGGAAAAGTGTAAAATATACGCTGGCCTTCTGCTCAAAGGCAGTGGATTAGCAGAGCACGCTTTCTTACTTCAGAAATCTCTGTAGCACTGATTGCAAGCAGATAAGTCTCAAACATATGAATCAAGGTAGTAAAAGCAATTGGAGGCTCAGCTGGGCTTTGCAGAAAGGGTGTAGCTGGGTTCAGAGGCAGAAGATCCATCCTCGTCGCCAAAATGTTGTATCAACAAGGCAAGGTACTAACAAGCTTCAACAGGATTTTATTTTCAAAGTGGAAACCTCTTTACCAAGCTGCTGCTGCACCCTCTGTAGCTTTCTCCCAGACTCTCAACTCTTCCCCCCTTCTTCCTGTTTCCTGTCCTTTCAAACTCCCAACAGCCAGTGCTCCCAATTCTAATAATTAAAAGCAGCATCTAAACACCACACCTCTATAATAGGTTCTTTTTGATGCTAGTCCTGGCACAGCAGTCAGACTAATATCCAAAGAAAAGGGGTTTTTTTTTAAGAGTTTCCATGTAGGATAAAATGTGCAATATGCAACAACTGAACTTCTCCAGTATTCACCCCGAACAATCTATGGCAAAATACCTATTTTGAAATACCGTACCAGGGTGATTGCATCTGGAGGCTGGGGAAATGGTCTATGAAAAACATACTTGCTTTGAAGCCCCAGTCCTGCAAACACACATGAGTGATTTTGCATACATGAGTAGTTTTGTTGAGCTGTGCAATGTTACTCATGTGCAGTGATATGAGGTCATGAATGAATGAATAGTTTGTGTCCACTTTCACATTGCTTCATTTGTGGCCATGCTTATGTTAGCCCTTGGCATGCATACTCCTAAATCCAGCAATTCAAAAGCAGAGCCAGTGTCCAGATACTTGGGCAATGCCACTGCCCATATGACTTTGTGAGCATTGACTGAAGATGAGGTAATCACTAAACCATGTGTCTGAACAGTACTCACTTGCTTATCTTCAGATCTATTTTTGTTTCTTTTCCAAACCTGTGAAGGCAGAGATAAATAAAGGCTCAGTAGGGTGTTAGCACCATGTGAAGGAGTGTCCCAGGCAATTGCTATCCCCAGAGGCCTCACCACCTTGGCAGATTCTGCCCAAAGACAGTGCCTGGGTGGAAGGGAAGAGCAGTGAGTTAAGAACTCCAAGGTTTGCCTAGAGAGGCCTCTCATGATCAGCTGCAGGCAGAACCAGAAAGATTGGTCCTCCAGCACCTAGAAGGGCTGTGAGCAGGCAATCAGGTCACAGCAGGTCAGATAAAAAGGTCTGGCTGATTTTACTACAGACAAGTTCTGTGTGAAGCTGGGACAGGGAGGGAAGGCTCTCCCTGCCCTAACCCAAGTAACCCGGTCTGGTCAGGAGTCTGAACTTGACAATATTTACCATTGGGTTTCATGAAGGACCAGTGCTAATATTATGGACTTTAACATCAAGGAGGCTATTCTGAGTTAAAATTTAATTTATTTTCTATTAACCCTGGAAGGGGACTGAAAGGTGACTGCAAACCATTGTGGTATTAGGACACAAAGGCAGTGTAGAGAGGATGAACCTCTGTAGTGCTGTATCCTGACATAAGGGAGGTGCTCTGGTGGTAAGTTTACACCATAACACCCTTCTTCCCCCCTCCTATAAAAAGGACTTAGGAATTGCATTAATAATTAATGGAAACAATGTGTTTGATACAGAAGCCTGTTTATATGACACTGTTAAAAGTGGACACATTTAACCATGGTGCAAAACTACTCATTAAAGCAATATCAACCGCTATTATTTTTTTGACTCAGGCCCCTCCCCCATTTTAAAAATTGTCTCTGCCTTGTTAATGAGGAAGATTTTGCATATGATGTGTAATATATACATGAAACAAACCTGACACTAGAATGTGGTCACTGATCTTGCTTTTGAAATTAGACATTTTCATGAGATGAGAAGGAAAAACAAAGTGGAGATGTTCATTGAGCAGAGCTAGTTTAAAAAAATAATATATACTTAATAAGGTGTGGGTTTTGGTTTTATTTTTTAATTATATTTTTATATGTTGCCAGTTTGTAGTTCCCGTCACGCTCCTGATAAAGTGCTGGTTTGTGAATTTCCTACCTATGGCTTATTTTGAGAGGACCAACATAAAATAATAGGGTCCAGTGGTGGTACATGTTATACCCCAAGAAATATGCTTTAATATTGTTCAGTCCATATATAAGTATTCTGCTGACTTTTTAGTACTGGCTGGTGGTCACTTTTTTATCTTACCTGTATAGCTATTCCACCTTCAATTTTTTTTTCTTTTTTTTTCTTTTATCCATAGGAAATTAACCCAAAGAAGGCTAGTTTCAGTTAAAGTGAGTCCTAGACACCAGCCCAGCAAGAAAATAACAGCACAGTAACCAATACCTTGATATTAGCTCGTTAGTCTAGGATTGCTATTCCAGTAATTCCACATTGGTTTGATGTTCTTCTACCAAGTTAGAGGTGCTGAATATGTAATTTCAGATGTCTGTGCCTTGGGGTCGGCTTAACAAACTGGAACTTCTGAGCTGGTGACCTCAGAGGGGCATAGTCTTTGACATCAACCCAACAAGCTAGAGGAGCTGACACAGTAAACTCGCACAAGCCTGGTCTCTTGACATCAGGCAAACAAGCTAGAGCTGTTGAGCAAATGACTCCACAGAAGCACTTGCTTTCATGTCATACCATCAGTACAGAGCAGCTAAGCTGGCATCTCAGCCCTGTGCCTTAACTGCACCAATTATGCTACAGTTGCTGAGTCAACTTAGTGTCATGACCCCAGCAAGTGACAATTGCTAAGCCAATCAACTCAAGTAGCTTGTGCCTTGATATTAGCCCAACAAGCTGAAACCACTCTGGGTAATGGACTGGTTGGATAGAATGTCAGATCTTTTAATTGTGACAAGTCCATGTATAAAAATCTATAGATATGCTGAGAAATACTACTTGTAGGAGTGTCAGCTTTTGAATTGATGAGCATAGCTTATCAAACACTTTCAATCAGCATTTTCGATAGACAATGCCGTTTTGATTTTGTGTGTGTGTGTTTCAAATTATTTTGGTCAATTATTTTCACTTTTTGAAAAAAATCTAAACAAAAAATAGACATGCTTTTCTAACACCTGTTAATTTTTGTCTTCACTTTTTCTTCACTTTCCCCTCCCCCCTCCATTTTGGAACTGTTTTTTATATATATTTGGTTTCAGAATGCTTTATTTGAAAAAGTCTCATTTCAATATTGCCAATGAAACTTTTTGTGAAATATGCTTCTCCCCCCATCAAAAAAAAAAAAAGAAACAAAAACAACAACAGGCCATCTGAAGAGCCTGGGTTCTTTCCTGATGCAGTATAGGCTCATGCTCTTAGATTTAGAGGTTCCCTCTTTCAGTCCCTACTGCTGATAACCTGCACAGGGGTAGCTCATTATAGTTACAAACCATGTTATCATATAGCACACATTCTTAGCTTCATTTAATAACAACTTTGTACAACCTTTTACTGTGTATGATGTCTTTTTCCATCCTCCCACCCTGCAGAAGAATAGCTATGGGGAGGGGGGTTTTTTTGTTTGTTTCTTTGTTAATTTATCACTGGTGTGAGCTACTCAAACATATCCAAGATAAAACTCTTATGCTTCTTGGTTTTGTCTACTGTAACTATAAAATGCCTATCAGTTTACAGGCTACTTCTTATCAGTAATGCTCATGTATATATCTAATTGCACTTCATGCACAAAGGAAACCTAGTTAAGTACACTTCAGTGTGAACAAAGTCAATCCAAGTCAAGTTATTTCAAAAGCTCAAGTCTCACATAAATGGCATAAACTGCTCACACACATCTATAAATATGTCTGATAAACAAGATGCTTAATCTTATTCCTGTCTGAGACTATCACAACAGGAGACAGTTAACTGGAGTCCATTACTTCAATAGTCCAATACCATAATTCATCCTTTTTGTTACAATGCAAATGAGAAACTTAAATTATTGTTGACTTATTTGATACCAAAGTCATGATATACAATTGATATGTATTTTTGGTTTGCTTTCCTTAAAGAAATAGTTCAGATCACAGGATATTCAACAATCTGCCACAGAAAGAGAACATGAGAGACAATGCCACATAGAGAGATGGTGCCACATAAGTCCCTGCAATCACAAAAATGTGGTTAGGTGAGATATTCCCAGAAATGCACCTGATCAGTTGCCCTCCAACCTTCCACCAGACAGAGTGTTGCCATTCCACTCCCGCTTCTTGTGGCTTCTCAAGGCCTTTGGAGAGTAGCTCAGTTCATGAAGAAATTAGGAGGAATTCTGGAGGATAAGGATTTGAAAGAGGGGAAGTATTTGGCAGTGAGTCTAATCAAAGAGATCTAAGACAATGAGGCAGCTGTGTGATGGTTAAAGCTGCAAGAGGCAGCTGCTTTAAGATGCTTCAAGGTGAATTATTACAGGAGCACTGCTGTAATATTTTACAAAAAGAAAAGGAGTACTTGTGGCACCTTAGAGACTAACCAATTTATTTGAGCATAAGCTTTCGCAAATACAGACTAACACGGCTGTTACTCTGAAACCTGTAATATTTTAGTCGCTCTGCAGGGCAGCTATTCCAACACATAGCTTTGACCTCTTGAGCTGCTATCTGCTCTTTGCTCCAGACAGCCATTTATTTAAAAAAGGCTGTTATGTCCCCATGCACTGCTTCAAAAGTGCATCTGATCAGATGGCATTATTTTGAAGTTCACTGTAAGTTTCAGTCTCATCCAATTTATACTGTATGTTGTTAAGTCCTTGTTTATTCCAGCAATCCAGGGTTTTATACAACACTGACTTGGCTACAGAGGCCTGTAGGGTTTTTGTTTTTTTCTTTCCTCTAGCCTACAAGTGATATTTTCATCTTTTATCAGTCTCTTTTTAAATGGCCTGTCACTACAAGTGACTGAAATCTAGAGTTTATGGTTTAATTCCACTCTTTTGCCAAGGCATATCTTCATCCATCTATCATGTTGGCTTCAAATGTTGCCTGCAGAACAGATGACGCAGCTACTGACGACTGTCATTTTCTTGGTGTTAAATGAAAGGGCTGGGAGAAACAGTTATTTCGCACACATGCTTATTCTTCAGCATAACAACTTTCTCTTATGAAGCAACCAGCGTTTGGGATGAGATAAATATTCAGCTGAAATATTATTTGATAGGGACTAACCAGCATATATCTGTAAAGGAAAACTGTGGTCTTGGTTCTTTCACTTACATCACTGTAAGTGTGAAGGCAATGGACTTCCATTAGTTTAAAAATTGTATAAGTGAGGAGAAGGCCTCATTTCTCTCTAATTTTATAATTTCTTGAAGAAATCATCAAAATCGTGGGAGGAAGTGGGGCAAGCTGCTAGGTATACATTGTCTAGACTTTCCAAAATATTTTTATAAGGTCCTCACATGAAGCTATTAGGGAACCAAAGTAGCCAGGTAAAGCAAAGTTTTGCATTAGATTAGAAAACATTGAGGTAAGAATGAATGATTAATTCTCAACACGTAAGGACTTTCATAGTGATGTGCAACTAGGGCGAGTTTTGTTTTATTACATTTATTGGTGGATCTAGATTGTGGGGGAGGAACAGTCATGAGGCAAATTTTAAGAATGTCCTAACATTCTAGTCAAAAGTTCTCATCCATACTGCTGGGGTTTAAATTAACTTTAACCACCCAGGAAGCTGACCTATGTATCAAGCGTTATGTTTCAGAGAAAAAGGCAACCAATAAGTGACTCGAGTGAGGAATAAACCTTCCAGATAGTAATAATTACTCTTTATAGGGGTTTTATATTTTTCTTTGAAGTAGCTGTTATCGGCCAATGTCAGAGACAGTATATACATATGGCAATTTCTATGTTCTTAATTTAATATTTAAATATTGTTACACAAATACCAGCCTTATGTTTCCTCCTGTTTGCCCACTGTCAGTATACATAACCACTTACCTCAAACTACTCCCTTCTGTTCACAACTATTATTCACTTTGCCACTTTAGCTCCACCTCCTGCTTTTCGAACAACCACCTTCTTGTGCTTTCTTCTCCTTCCTCCCACATGGCAGGCCAGAGTAAAGATCTACTGAAAAAAATGGAGAGGGAAGGAATTGAGTGCTCAAAGGAGAAGTATCAATAATTTTAATTATGATTAAGGCCCAGATCCTCAAAGATATTTAGGTGCTTAATTCAATGGGCATTAGATGCCTAAATACTTGTACAAATATTTTAGAGGGCTTTCTTTCAAAAGTTGCTCCCAATGGATTTTAGGAAAATTTCTAAATTGAAGAATAACTTGGTAACTCTTAATTCACTCCAACTCAAAAGCTCTCTGACAGTCTTTGAAATTAAAAAAAATATGAATCACTTTTTAGTTTAACCTAAGACATTAAAAGAAAATGTAAATACAGATCAGAATGTTAAAACAAAATTCATCAAACAAATTGTGCTCAAAATAGTACACCCTCTTTGTAGAGTTGGTAAGCTCTTTTTGTGTTGTTCTTCATTTTTCATTGACGATGTTACTCTGTATTGAAGACAGAAAATAAGATATGGGGGGTGGGGAATAGCTTTGAGGCAGTTTTGTTGGAGGAAAAAAATACAAGATTCACCACCATGATCCAGATGCCTTTAACCTATGTAGTATAAACTCCTCAAGCAGACTGTTTTTCAAGTTGGCACCAGTGCTCAGGGAGATTTAGAGATTTTCAGCTCTGCTTTTTTTTTTCCGACTGAGTATATTTGTTTTTTCTCCCCATTAAATTTACCTTTTAATGGCAAATTTAAACTGGACTCTGCTATATTTACAATACAAAAGAAAAGCAATATTGCTGGAATTTGTATGTCTTCTGAAGTGGGGCCAACTTTGTACAGTGTGCACTTCAACATTACACATTTTAGGAAGAAACAGCTTTTTTTTATTTTCTCTGTTGGAATGTGGAATTCAGAAAATAACAATGCAGGACAGGGAGATGGAGGAATGATCTGATGCAGCAATAGTGATGCATTTCACATGAAAATTAGAGAAATCAGCTACTTACTTTGGAGAAAGAAAAGGAGTACTTGTGGCACCTTAGAGACTAACCAATTTATTTGAGCATAAGCTTTCGTGAGCTACAGCTCACTTCATCGGATGCATACCGTGGAAACTGCAGCAGACATTATATACACACAGAGATCATGAAACAATACCTCCTCCCACCCCACTGTCCTGCTGGTAATAGCTTATCTAAAGTGATCATCAGGTGGGCCATTTCCAGCACAAATCCAGGTTTTCTCACCCTCCACCCCCCCACACAAATTCACTCTCCTGCTGGTGATAGCCCATCCAAAGTGACAACTCTTTACACAATGTGCATGACAATCAAGTTGGGCCATTTCCTGCACAAATCCAGGTTTTCCCCCCCACCCCTATACACACACAAACTCACTCTCCTGCTGGTAATAGCTCATCCCAACTGACCACTCTCCAAGTTTAAATCCAAGTTAAACCAGAACATCTGGGGGAGGGGGGGTTAGGAAAAAACAAGGG
Organism: Lepidochelys kempii; assembly: GCF_965140285.1. Taxonomy (NCBI): domain Eukaryota; kingdom Metazoa; phylum Chordata; order Testudines; family Cheloniidae; genus Lepidochelys; species Lepidochelys kempii. The sequence continues at coordinate 86,617,386 of NC_136380.1, forward strand.
GAAATAAGCTACCTTGCATAATGACTTAGCCACTCCCAGTCTCTATTTAACTTTGTAACTTAAACTTTGTAACTTTGTCCTTACCTATAACTATTTCACATTTGGGGACAATGTATACCTTCAGATCAGCGGCACTGCTATGGGTACCCGCATGGCCCCACAGTATGCCAACATTTTTATGGCTGATTTAGAACAACGCTTCCTCAGCTCTCGTCCCCTAATGCCCCTACTCTACTTGCGCTATATTGATGACATCTTCATCATCTGAACCCATGGAAAAGAAGCCCTTGAGGAATTCCACCATGATTTCAACAATTTCCATCCCACCACCAACCTCAGCCTGGTCCAGTCCACACAAGAGATCCACTTCCTGGACACTACAGTGCTAATAAACAATGGTCACATAAACACCACCCTATACCGGAAACCTACTGACCCCTATTCCTACCTGCATGCCTCCAGCTTTCACCCTGACCACACCACACGATCCATCGTCTACAGCCAAGCTCTGCGATACAACCACATTTGCTCCAACCCCTCAGACAGAGACAAAAACCTACAAGATCTCTGTCAAGCTTTCTTACAACTACCCACCTGCAGAAGTAAAGAAACAGATTGATAGAGCCAGAAGAGTTCCCAGAAGTTACCTACTACAGGACAGGCCTAACAAAAAAAATAACAGAACGCCACTAGCCATCACCTTCAGACCCCAACTAAAACCCCTCCAACGCATTATTAAGGATCTACAACCTATCCTAAAGGATGACCCAGCACTCTCACAAATCTTGGGAGACAGGCCAGTCCTTGCCTACAGACAGCCCCGCAACCTGAAGCAAATACTCACCAACAACCACATACCACACAACAGAACCACTAACCCAGGAACCTATCCTTGCAACAAAGCCCGTTGCCAACTGTGTCCACATATCTATTCAGGGGACACCATCACAGGGCCTAATAACATCAGCCACACTATCAGAGGCTCGTTCACCTGCACATCCACCAATGTGATATCTGCCATCATGTGCCAGCAATGCCCCTCTGCCATGTACATTGGTCAAACTGGACAGTCTCTACGTAAAAGAATAAATGGACACAAATCAGATGTCAAGAATTATAACATTCATAAACCAGTCGGAGAACACTTCAATCTCTCTGGTCATGCAATCACAGACATGAAGGTCGCTATCTTAAAACAAAAAAACTTCAAATCCAGACTCCAGCGAGAAACTGCTAAATTGGAATTCATTTGCAAATTGGATACTATTAATTTAGGCTTAAATAGAGACTGGGAGTGGCTAAGTCATTATGCAAGGTAACCTGTGTCCTCTTGTTTTTTCCTACCCACCCCCCCAGATGTTCTGGTTTAACTTGGATTTAAACTTGGAGAGTGGTCAGTTGGGATGAGCTATTACCAGCAGGAGAGTGAGTTTGTATGTGTATGGGGGTGGGGGGGATGTGAGAAAACCTGGATTTGTGCAGGAAATAGCCCAACTTGATTGTCATGCACATTGTGTAAAGAGTTGTCACTTTGGATGGGCTATCACCAGCAGGAGAGTGAATTTGTGTGGGGGGGTGGAGGGTGAGAAAACCTGGATTTGTGCTAGAAATGGCCCACCTGATGATCACTTTAGATAAGCTATTACCGGCAGGACAGTGGGGTGGGAGGAGGTATTGTTTCATATTCTCTGTGTATATATAAAGTCTGCTGCAGTTTCCACGGTATGCATCCGATGAAGTAAGCTGTAGCTCACGAAAGCTTATGCTCAAATAAATTGGTTAGTCTCTAAGGTGCCACAAGTACTCCTTTTCTTTTTTACGAATACAGACTAACACGGCTGTTACTCTGAAACCTGTTACTTTGGAGAGATAGTGGAGACAGAGTCCATGGATATTCCTGCATTCTTAGTTTTAACTAGATTTCTGTGTGTAGGTTTTACAACACAGAACCTTGGTTTTATTGGTTAGAGGTGAGACTGATATGTAGCAGATGATCAAATTTAGGACATTTGTATACAATTTAGTCCAGTACTAGATGAAGAGGAAGGAATATATAGGACACAGAAAGAACATGTGAAATGGTGCATGTCCTAAGAAAGATTTATAAAACAGGGAGGGAATTATTATTGATCCTGAAATCTGAATTGTATGAAAATGAGGTCAATGTATGTGTCCTGATTTATATAAATTAAAAGGTTGAAAGTGGCATTTTGTCCATAGGGCAGCCTCAAGAGCTGGACTTCAGGAAGCCATAAAGGAGGGAGTTGCAATCATCAGGTGAGAGAAGATGAAGGTAATAGTAAGATTTAACAGAGGTGGAGTTCAATGTAGGCAATACTGCAGAGGTCGTACTAGGTAGATTTGCAGACTCAGAAGGTTTGGAAACAAAAAGGGAGTTCATACTCAAAGATTTAGGTCAATGATGGTAGCAAGAGGAGGCAAATGTAAGACCGATTGGGGGAAACAGGTGGAGTAGTGAATGAAAGATCTTGTTTTCCAAGAGAAATATAATCTCTGTGTATCAGGTATTTGAATGAAAGTAACTATAATAAATTTACACACTTCCTTTCCAAGGAAGGACAAGTAGTTAAAGAATTATTAAAAGTGCAAAAAAGACATGCAATGTTCAGTATCATCAATATAAAAAGGGATTTCAGTTTCAAGGTGAAGATTAAAGCCTTAATTTTTAAGAAGGGCAAACACTCATGGCTCCCATGAACTTCAAATGAAGTTGTAGATGCTCACTATCTCGGAAAATAGGCCCTACATGAACAAAGTGGAGAAATTAGGTAGAAAAGGACAAGGGGCTAATTACTGAACCTTATTCAGTAATAATCATATTCAGAATATTCATAGAGGAAGCGTCTTGGCACAAGGAAAGAGTCACAACCAGAGATAGATTAATTGTTGGATTCTTAATGTCTCTATCTGCTCACTTTCATGCAATGCTATATCTAATTCATTTTTAAAGATCTTACATTTCTACTGGTGAATCTCAGATGATGAGATTCAATAGTTATGATACATACTATCCTGCATTTGTCATTCTTCGCATTTTTAAAATAGTACAAGTATTAACTTATTGACAAAAGATTTAATAATTTGCATTAATTAATAAATTACACATTTCCAGAATATTTGTAGCATCAGAGCATATTTCCGCTCTCACACAATTTGAAAGATTTACATAAATAACTAATGTGATAATGTCTTGTTAGTACTGCATTGGTACATACTGGGTCATGTACAAAATACACTACACATAATTCTGAACTCAAGAGGGGAGCTGTTGTTTTCAGTTTTAATCCACAAGTTTCAAAACAGTAATTAGACTCTCATGCAGAACTGCTAATAATTATATTTGTAAGTTGATGCTGTTTCTTCATTTTCTAACACCATTACAGTTTTTGCAAAATACCTTTTTATAAATAGTGCTGGACACATCATGCTAAATTTAAGAAACAGATAATCCATTTATTAGAAGTGATAGATGCACTCCATTGGAATTAATCAGAAAAAAGGGACAATAGTGGAAGGTGGTTGCAATCATGCAAAATGTCCACAACATCCTCTCACCTGGAATGCCCACAGGCAAAGTTGTTGTTGTTATGAGAAAAAAAAAGTGTGTGTATGCTTATGGAGGGAAATTAGAGAGAAGAAAGTATGTGTTTGGAAAAGATAACATGAGTTAAAAAGGAGCTGTGGCCTTGTTTTGTAAGGGTATTCTGGGATTAGACTTTGAAAGATGGAAAAGAGATGGACTTGGTAATCAGTAAAGGGAGAAGATCATGGTATACTCTGGAGAGGGAAGAAGTAAGATGAGCATGAAAGAAATGGAGAAAGAGAAGGATAGGCGAAATCTAAAAGTTTCAACTACGTTTGTATTAACTATGGCTAACTTCAAAAGTTTTGGATGCTTATCCAATCACTAGAAAAAACCTTCATTTACTGTATTTTCACTAGGAGACATTAACAGAGCAAACCAAGCCATGATTTCCCAAGCTGGGAAGTAGATGGAGTTAGTGGAGAGGTTGTCCCCTCCTGCCTTCTTGTTGATCCCTGGTACAAGGATATTGCCTGATACGTATCAAGAAGGTGGCATGAGTTATGGGTTTTGGCTAACATACCTGCAGATTCCCATTCTTTCAAATATCTAAATTTTCATGTAAATTTAATCATAACTAAATCTCCTGGGTTACTAATATCTGGTAGTTTGTCTTCAGTCTTTACTACCTTGTCTTTGTGGGAAAACAGCTATGCAATCTGTGTGTGTGTGTGTGTGTGTGTGTGTGTGTGTGTGTAATCACATTGGGACTGCTGCTGTTCCTATTATAGTCAATAGGAATTATATTATTTATTTAAAACATTTATTTCATATTAAATGTTTCAAACAACCTTCAAAATATATTGCAATAATATAAACTAAACAAGGAGCTAGGATAACTGTCAGCTTCTCTCATAAGGCAATAAAGAAAGCTGTACTAAAAATATAAAATCATCTGATAGACCCTCAAAAATGTTTCCTCCTGCAACTAACCTCATAAAAATTGAAATAGAGGGAAAGTACTTTCAAATTCATTGTGTGACATTTTCATCTATCCAGAAACATAAGAGGTAACCCCCACCCACATACCCTCTATGACTGGGGTACAGTGATGAGAAAAAAAAAGTTTGTAAAATTGTTAATTTAAAACTTACATTATGGAAAACTCCTTCAGAGTATATCCTCTAGAGAAAAAAGCACAGCCTTAAATATGGAGAGGTTTTAGATAACTAAGTGTCATATTTTATTTGACATCAATTTAATCTCTAAATTCACATTTTCATTTTAGTCTTTTTTAGAGGGGGTTAGAGGACAGACTGAAAATATGGGCACTCTTGATCTTCTCTTGGAATACCTTATTCCATCATTTGCATACTGCACAGCAGAACAGAATGGGGTAGGTTATGTCTCTTCTTTCTTGAATTTATGCCCTTCAGTACACTGAAACGTAGCCCAGTGAATATGCCTGCTGTATGGCAGAAGCTCACGTCCTCAGAAAAGGTGATAAAGCCATGACAATGTGGAATGATCTGCATGCTATGTGTGCCAGTCACAGAGAGGTGTAGGGCAAGGAAAGTCAAACCCCCCCAAAACTGAGGAGGAATCCTGGTTTGTACTCACAGTACAGCCAGACACTTCAATTTAATTAATCAGACCTCTCCCTCCCTTCACAAAATTATGAGATTTAAAAGAAAAAGACATCACTTCCGTCTACTTTCAGGTTTGTTTGATTTGTTTGGTTGAATTTGAGCCTTTTTAGGGGGATGAGGCCTCTCCTTAATGTGTATGCAATCATTTCAGGTTGAAAATTCAACCTTTAATTGCACATCCTACATTAGGGTCCATATTTCTGGTGCTCTGATAGGGACGCTTCCCAAAGTAGAGTAAATAACACTTTCTCCTTGTCAGGCTCTCCTCTCTTGCCCCAAATAGTCTCTTATCTCCCATAATCCCTCATACTCTCTTGCCCAACAACATTTACTGTATTTTCCCTCTTATTCGCCGTCTGTCTTCCACTTTCTCCTACACCAAACAGTAGAGCCTGGGAGATTGTCCTCAGAGAAGATGGCAGTCTGCCTTCAGTCCTGTGGGAGACAATGGGACAAAGGAGCCTCCCTGCTATCTGCAAAGGGTGTAGGGCAATGGCAGCAATATTAGCTGAGGACAACCTGGCTGAAAGTAACTCGCAATGATGGCTATTTCAAATAAGGACCAAGTTTGAGAGAAACTGGCAGATCATGGAAAAGTTTTTAACAACCTGAAACTCTCCTACCCGCTTCCCCAAATAAGGACATTTATTGCAGGACTTATGATAAAATCATGAGAGCTGGCAACCCCAGTGGTGGATGTGTAAATGGAGAGGAGAGATGGGTAAGGCAGCAATCCTACATTGGCCTTTGCTTTCATGGCAGCTTTGCAGAATAGGGTTTGGTGAAATAGAGTCTGGTACCCTGATTAAAAGTGTTATAGGATTGAGGTGGGTAAGCATAGACCTCCGAGACCTCTGCCATAATATCAATCCTACAGCAGGGTAGAGGTGAGTGAGGAATGGACCTCCCTGAGGCCCTATATGGGTGTGGTGGTAAGTGAGACGGTGTTGATGGGGAAATTACTCCAGATCATAGCAGTCCATAAGAAGAGCTGATCTTCTTAACACCATTTCAGATAGAAATGGACAAGAAGTCTTATAAGTGGGGCCATATTAAAATGATGACCAGTGAAAAAGATCTGGAAGGCTCTAATTGCAACAACACTTTTTATGAGAGACAACTATAAAAGTTTGTTTATGCATGTTAGCCCTTGGGGCCTTACAGAACATAATGTAGCTTTAAAGCTGCCCCATATTGGAACTTAATAACAGCAGTGCTGGAATTTTGTGTACTCGCATCTAAAACGTGAACCAGAATGCATTACCCTGAACTTCTGGATATCTGGATTTGCCATCAGATAATGTCACAGGAAACAGTCTATGCATTAGTGCTAGATTTGTTTGGCTATGATGTGGCTAGTATTTGTAGCTGGATAACAAAATACACAGTCGTTAGTCCTTCTTTAAAAATAATAATAATTCATAGGAGGGTAAGGTGTTTGTGAGGCAATGAAAAATTGGCCATGCTGTTTATCACTGGTCTTAGTCTGTAAGAAGAACTCCCCACACAGCCCTCATCTCCCAGTTGGCATCCCTCTGATGATGGCACCGGAAATCAAGAGTTAGCCAGATTTTAAAAAGAGATTGGCACCCAGTCACTCCCCTGCATAAAAACAGAAGCTGGTGGGAGATGTATTGTCTGAAAATCTGGCCCATTGTGTAATCAGCTGCTCCTTCCTGTTCCGAGTCATGCACAGCAAAGAATGTGGGGCTTGGGAGAGGACTGCCCATAGTGTTATGTAACAAAGTTCTTTCTTGTGATTTTTACCTCTTTGACATTGTTGAGGCTGAGCTCTGATGCAGACTAGCCTTTGGCTGTGAACTAGATAGACAGTGTAAAATGGGAAATATCTGCATCCAGTATATTTCACGCTCCCCTTGTGTTGGGCTGTTTAGCAAAAATTAAATTTCATGCTAAGCAGCCCGAGACAGATGCTAAATTCAGATCTGCAGTAAAACTGTATTTACAGTCCTGAGTTGTATAGCAAAATTTATATATTACAGCAATAATAACGTATTCTACAACAGATAGCACTAACAGACCCACACATAAAGAAAATGAGTGAATAATAAAACATAGTATTTGTAATTTTGTACTTGTAGTTTAGATGGTTTCCTTGGTAAGTAATTTAACAAAATGTACGTCTAGGCCAAACATTACACTTATTACATAAAACTATGGTTACAAGGCCAAAACTTACATGTATGGATGCCTGAAGTTAGACTTGAAAATCCATACTTAGGCACCTAAATAGAATAGGTCTGATTTTTCAGAGGTGTTGTTTAGGACTTCTGTGTGCTCAGGACTTCTGAAGGTCCGATCCATTTTATTTCACTGCCTAAACATAGACTTGAGACCCTAACCTTAGGCATTCACCCTTCAACATGTTAGGATATATTGTCTGGCATTGATCATGATGATACAAGTTAACACTTATGAATATTTGAAGCAATAGCATAAATGATGTGCAGTCATCTGTTGTCATACACACCTCCTGGGTGAGCTGAAGCTATAACTATGTAGTAATAATGTTATCATATAAGGACTGAAGACAAATAAGTCAACTAAACTTATGCTCCAATAAAGTGCTCTTTTCTAGTGAATACCCCTGTCTATGCACAAGTGTATGGCAATGAGAACAGATGTATAGTTTTGGCTTTTCAATAACAATAAAATAACCTGAGAACATTAAGGGCCAGGTTTTCAAAAGAGCTTAGTCCAATGTCAAGTTGCACTGTGGCTTTGTTCTGAAATGAAACTGGTCCTGAGTATTCCTGGTTTGCCAAGAGAGTCAAGACCTTTCACAATAAAATACTATGTATGAATTAAGTTAAAGATATGTGACTTTGTTGTCACTTTGATGAAATAAAGGCAAAATCAGTGAGGGTGCTCCATGTTCCCAACTGCCCATTGTGTCTTGCTGTGAAAGTTTCAAACACAGATATGTGACTTTGCTGTCAAGGCAGTGCAATGAAAATGAGTTTGCTGTCATGGCCTAATCTGCCTTAGCCAGACATTGCAGAAATGTAAATATGTATATTATCCTTTCATTCTAATTATGAAATGAAAAATCACATTTTTATTTCTTTCCAATTTGGTAGTCTAAGAAAATAATTCTGCTGTAGTATTGGAACAATATGATGTATGAACCAAATAACTCACCAGTAATTAGATGCATCAAGAAATAAGAGAGGGGCCGGGGAAGAGATCCAAAGCCCTCAACTTTTATTGCCAAACATAAAACTTAGTTATCTGTATTTATGGATTTGAGTATCTTGTTGTTTAAAACAATGTTAATGATGAGTTATAGTTTAAATTCCAAAAGCTAGAAACTGTAACCTTTTTGACCTGAAAGGTGAGCCAAAGTTCAAGACTCCAGGGATTGTTTCTGTTAGGAGAACAAACTGATAATGGAGTCAGGTTTTTCTTGGATACAACCCTGTTTATTTACAAAGAATGTACAAAGTCCTGTTTCTCTGAGCACAGAAGGAATCCAACAGGAAATAGAACCTTTGCTCACAGCTCCAAACTTCATTCAGCTAGTACTCAGCCCCAAAGCTTTTTCCTCAGGGCCACACTACTTGTGCTGCTGTGGCTGGTGCTTTCTTGTTGCCGTCTTTCTCAGCTTCTCTGGTTTTTTATTCTTTCACTCCCAGAAACCCACACAAACACAGCTCCACGAAGCAATGCCCTGTGTCCACCTCCCACCCCCAGATTTGTTGTAACAATCCTCAGGGAAACTCCATGGGCTTCGAGTTTGATTCAAGCCTTGTCTTGTGTCTGTGTTTTGGAGTCGCCAGGGCTGGTGTTAGACTTGCTGGGGCCCAGGGCCAAAGCCCAAGCCCTACTGCCTGGAGCCAAAGCGGAAGCCCTCGGGCTTCATCCCTGGGTGGCAGGGCAAATGTTGCAGGCCCCCTGTCTGGGACTGAAGCCCTTGGGCTTCAGCTTTGGATCCCCCCTGCCCTGGGCAGTGACTCAGGCTTTGGGCCTCCACACCTGGGGCGGTGGGACTCGGGGGCTCAGGCTTCAGTCCGCCTCCTGGGTTAATTTAGTCATTTTTATTGTCAGACGGGGGTCATGGTGCAATGAAGTTTGAGAACCCCTGATCCAGTGAAACTTTTGAAGTTATCACTCTTTGTTTAGAGGTCGGTTTCTCGATAACTGGCCCATCTCAAAAGCTGTATTTGTTACCAGAGATCACAGAGGGGATTGGAAGAAGGGGGGAAAACACTATCCCTTACCTTACTAATCTCTTTTTGTGTCCTAGTAAATTCAGCTAAGTATGTTTAGAATTCATCTATAGTTTTGACTGTCTAGATTCTTGTAGGAGACATAAGAAGAGAAGGAATAAGAAGCCACCTTAAAACACAATAATACAAATGTTATAGGGCCCAATTCCATTTGACTTCAATGGGCTTTGGATCAGACATGCAGAGATAAGGATTTAAGATGGGATTTGCGAAACCAGTTACAGTGCCCAATTTCCATTTATAGTCAAGGTGAGTTGGACAACTTGGATTAAAAAAAAAATGGTCTGTGCCAAGAAATCCCCTCTTGAACATAAACCAGAAATAGGAGGAGAATCAGAATATTCTGTGAACTGAATTTACAATCAATGATGAAAAACAACTGCAGCAACAGAACCAAAAATGTGGGGGGTGGGGGGAATGTCTAGCCCCAGATCCTAAAATCTCTTCCAAATCCTCAAAGAATAAAACCATTGAAACACCACTATAATGTCACCATATTAAAAGAAAGAAGGGGTGGAGGAAATGGTTTTAACTTACTTAATTCAAGATTTTTTGGGGGAAGTAAATGTCGCCCTATTTAAAACGTGGCCACTTTATTAATGTTTAAACCACTGTTTAAATTACATTCCAAAACATCCCCAAAAACTTAACAACTTTCAAAATCTCCCCTCCCTTCCCATATATTTTGATAATGAATTTCCTTTGTGTGAAGCTATGTTCTCAGGTGCCCAGATACCATGGTGATAGATAAGATGACAGATTCCTGTTTGAGCATGATTTTTCCTTATCATTATTTTTAAGACACTTAAGCACCATAGTTGCACTCTGCTTTGTAATTAACTGCAATGTGCAATAGTTTTCAGTCTTTTGTATTAGATCAGTGTATTCTTCTTAAAAGACAGAGAACAGTCTTTGAAATATTCCCTGCCATCCAATTAGAAAAGCAGTTCCACAAGTCTCTTTGGCACTTCTTGGCTAATGCATTTATATATCATGGCATTTTTCCAGAACAGATTATTTCCTAATGCAATTAAGGCAAGTAATATACTGACAACCATTTCCTTGAAAAATAAAGAAAAATATGCTTAATTAATTGGTTCTCTAGAAACAAATAATGGAAAAAATACAGTTCTGCAACTTATCAGGTTTGCTAATGCTTATATCCTAACAGAGAAAAAGAGGGGATTAATTTCTTTTGGCTTAATTTCATTTGTTGTCACACTTCAGGCTAAGATAACAACAGACTATATTGTGCTACTGTTTTTTAAGCAGAACTCTCCATTGAAATCAGTGGGATGTTCTGTGTATAAATCAGTGACATGATATGGCATAGTATCTTGCACATTTACAGCACTTTGTATCTAAAGATCTAAAAGACCCTTTCAAACACAAATACATTTAACTTCATACTACCTCTGTCAGCAGGGGCATAACAATTCGTAAATGGGCAACCACATTAAAACGTAGAGAAGGCCTTATAATGTATCTTCTCTCTTCGTTTCCCCTTGTCAACACTACAGTTCTTCAAACGCATTCACTCCTAATGCAATATCCATTCCTCCCTGTTCCGCAAATCTGCAGCCACTTGCCTTCACCTCCAGGGCCCAATATGAGCTGGTAGCTGGATAGCAAATGCTCTTTGGTTTGGTAGGGGGTAGCAAAGGGCTTCAACCCTGAATTTCTTTTTCCTGTGCAGGGAGCAGAGACTCTGGGCTGTGATGGGAAGGAGCAGAATAAGGAGTAGTACTCTCCCACTCTCCTCCCATTCTCTAATATGAAGGGAGGGGAAAGACAAACCCAAGAGTTTTCTTTTTCATCTATGCAGAGAGGCAGTGCTTGGAGAAGCAGTTGAGTCTAATGGTTGAATGGGAGAAAGTTTGCTTCTTTTTTTGTCTAGCCTTTTTTCTGGTTTTTTTTTTTTTTGGTCATACTCTCAGCACTGGTCAAAGGTTTGTGCTGAAAAAAGAACAATGTGGCTATACTGAAAGAAGGACAGGAGACATTTGACATGGGTTTAATTAGGCTGCAACTTTATTATTAGATGTCTGGGATTACCCGGCAGATAAAAGTATACAGTGCAGGTAACCCCATTTTTATTTTGTAATTACTCGGGGGGACTTTTTCCAGCTCCCCCTTTTCTTCCATTTAGGTCCCTCCAGAAAATCCATGACAGGGACCTTACCATCCACCCCCTCATAGGAGGGTTAAGGTGGGCTACAAGAATGGGGGGTTGGTTCCCTGTCATACCAATCATAGGAGTCCCCAATTGCCCCCCATTTGTTCCTTTAATAAACATCTCTTTTTAAGTCCTTTTCCAAGCCATTTATCTGATCACTGTAGACCTTTCCTATGGAGTACCTGCACTGGACATCTGCCACTAGGAGGTGTCAGCAATTAGTTGGTTCCCAGTCAGGTTTCCAGACATCTTTGGTTCCCCCCTTTTATATTTGCCAAAACAAATGGGCTCCAAAGCTTCACGGGGAACCCTATTCTCCCTGAATAATTTGGTGCCCCAGAATCCCCAATTTCCGAGCCTTTTATGACCTGAAGGGATTTGGCCACCCCCACTAGAATATCTCGAGCCTTGTCCACTCAGGTGGCTCTCTATGGCTCTCAGCCAGACCCCGCGTGAATGCATGTCTGACAACACAGATCTGCATCAAGTCCTTTCTTGTCCTGGACAGTAATTGAACTCCTTTAAACATTCCCAAATAGTGTTCTCCAACATATGCCACATCATGACAGTGACTGCTGATGGGCCCCTTGGCGTACAGCAGTGGCATGAGCTGATCTAATAACGTTTCTCCTTCCATGCCAGCGCAGCCTGACTCCATCACTTGACCTCAGTTGCCCACCCTTAAGGCCACTAGGACGTCCACCTATGTGCATAAGAAAAACAATCCTGTGCCCACAGATCCACACCGCCTCCTCCATGGCCAATCTGCCAACATCTGGAATGGACTCACAACATATTAGTGGCAATTGACCACCCAAAGATGCACCCCGTATTGTATGCTTCGAATGCCAACGCCCACTTGCCAACTGCCCCTGTACTCAGCTGCACCACAACTGTTGTGGTGGCTGATTGCAAATGACTAAGAACCAAATTCCATAGGGCAGAAGCAAGGTCCCAGCCTTTCTGGAAGATAACAAATGCTGCCCAGTATTCTTGATCAGTCATTCATTGACCATCACAAGTTTAATATCCCCGCTTGCCCCTCCCGGTGTACTTCACCCAGTTCCAAGACCCTACCTCGACAGTGCTCCTACATAACCCAGTCATCAGCTCACTGATTCTGAAAGTACCAAAACTGCTTGTAAGAATGCTGCTCTAAGCAAGGCCACTTAGATTCATGAGAATGTTACCTGTGATGTGCCCGCATGACTGCTGCATGGACCATTGGAATACCACCACCCAGCCAGCAAAATTTGAGTTAAGACTGCTGTGTGGATATGGATAACCACTTAGCCCACTGACAAATATAACAGCCGGGAGGCGATTCCAAGTTTTTTGAGGATGCCAGTTGACAGGTTGCCCACGACCCCGTGTACCACAGCACCCACTGCTCTGTAATGGGCCATTTGATGACCAGCCTCACTGCTCTTGTAATTGAATGAATTTGTTAAGACTTTTCCCATAGCTCTGCCATGTGAAAGGTGGCAGTGGATCTCCATGCTACATCACTAATCATCCTATCCCCAGGTACCAGGTAGCTAGCAGAATTCACTCAAATGTGCCCCCATCTGCCTTATTAAGATGCTTCCATAAGAGCAACCTTAACATCTCCAGCTGAACTGGAAATGATGCCTTTGCCAACCTCTGCATGGCACTTGATTTAACCCCTATGCTGGTTTCCCCAGGGACCCTTTCCATACCACTGTGGCATGAACTGCTTTAGGCAATAGAACGGGACAAAAAATCATACTATAAGTTTCTTAAGGTTTCTCTCATAACATGTGCCTGATTTTGAATTCACAAATGCAATCAATTTTATTGAAATTCAAAATTCCTGTTCTTTTTGTTCTTATGGCTCCATTATTTTTAATGATAACTGTTTGTAATGTGTTCAAGATGACCTGGTTGTTAAGACTAATCCATAAATAAAATGTTTTTGGTTTTGGTTCCTTGACTTGCTGAGTCAGTTCATGTGATTAGAAGGTTTAACGCAAGCCATCTTGACTCACTTTCTTAGAGTGCTTGCCCTGGACCAATGTGAAAGGATTGGAAAAAATAAAAGCTGCCTTTCTCCCACCCACTACCAAAGTTAAACCCAGGATTTTATGACAGCAGTGGCCATACCTGACAAAACACTGATGGGGAGAGCTTGTCCATCTTCTAAAGATGTCAGAAAACATTGTCACTTCAAAAGAGCATAACTGCATTTTAAAAATGGGCCATTTGGCAACACACTAGGTGCCATTAAACCAGTTATTAGAAAAAGATGGGAGGGAGTGAAATAGATAATGTAAATTTGTTAGTTCAAAAGTGCTGTTCTGTTTTGTTAGCTCTCTGACACAAGAAGGAGGCCACCCTATTGAATAACTCAGTTACAAGCAGCTTTAGGTAACTGAAAACATCTTCCAATTATCCTCTACATATACTAGAGTTGGACAAAAATTGGACACTTCCATCTTATAGGATTGCGGTGGGGGTTGTGGTATGCAAGTGTGCAGGGCCATTATTTGCCTCCTCCTACAAAAGACCGTGACGCTGGACAATATGTGGGAAATAGTGGATGGCTTGCAGCAATGGGATTCCCTAACAGTGGTAGGGCAATAGATGGCTTGCATATCCCAATTCTGGCATATCCCTGACTATTTTGTGACAGAGTACATCAACAGAAAAGGCTACTTCTCTATGGTATTGCTGGTGCAGGTAGATCACTGGGGTCGTTTCAATGACATTAATGCAGGCTGGTCAAGGAAGGTGCAGGACGCACGCACCTTCAGGAAGTCTGGCCTATATAGAAAGCTACAAGTAGGGCCTTTCTTTCCAGAACAGAAGATTCCAGTAGGGGATGTGGAAATGACGATACTGATACTGGGAGACCCCGCCTACCCTTTAGTCTCATGGCTCATGAAACCTTATACCAGAAACCTTGAGAGCAGCAAGCAGGCTCAGCAGGTGCAGAGTGACCATTGAATGTGCATTTGGCAGATTAAGGGGTCTCTCGTGCTGCCTTCTGAGCAGGTTAAACCTCAAACAGGAATGTATTCCCAGAATCATAGCAGTCTGCTGTGCTCTACATAACATTTGTAAAGCAAAGAGGGAAAAGTTTCTCCAGGGGTGGAGCACTGATGTGGATCACCTGGTGGCTGATTTTGAGCAGCCAGATACCAGGACTATTAAAGGGGATCAACGGGAGGCTATTCGAACCAGAGAGGTTTTGAAGCAGCATTTTGATAATGAGCCCCAGTAATATGTCTTTTGGTAATGCATTCAGACAGGCATTGTTTACTTCGTACCTGGAATAACCCTTGAATGATGGTGCCTGAGCATTAATTGTAGTCTGCAAAGGTGCTGATTGCCAGTGTGTATGAATTTCTGCATCAACCACAGTATGTAAGACACAAATAAAGCAAGATTCATTGTATTTCTAAGACTAAATATTTATTAAACAGCAATACATAGATTTCCATTTCTTACAAGAGATATGACACTGAGGAGCACTCTCTCAAATGAGTCTCTCACAGGTGAAGTTATTAGGGTGAAGTTATTAGGACAAGAACTGGTACTTCACAGCCTCCTCTCCACATAGTGCAAACAGAACTAACAACTCAGGTGTGCTCCAAGCAGGAGAGTGCTTGCAGAGTGGAGCTGCCATAGTCAGAAGGGAAGGCGGTATGTAAGCTCTACAAACCAAGCAAACAGGATGTTGAATTTCAAAAATTCTCAAGCCTTTTAAAGGGGAGGAGCAGAAGCCTATGTACTTAGGTGAAGGGCAGCAGAGTTTAATCAGTGTTCAAGATAGGTGTTGTGGGACTCCTCCTGAAGACCACAGCATAACCAAGTGCAGTGTTGCTATAACTTTGCCACAAAAAGATCTATGTCTCTCATCAAGGTGGTTTTATTTTGTTTCTGTCAAGGTTCCTTCCCCACTCTGAACTCTAGAGTACAAATGTGGGGACCTGCATGGAAACCTCCTAAGCTTACTTTTACCATCTTACGTTAAACTTCCCCAAGGTACAAAATTATTTTACCCTTGGATTTCCACTGCCACCACCAAACCTTATCTGGGTTTACTGGGAAACGTAGTTTGGACACGTCTTACCCCCCAAAATCCTCCCAACCCTTGCACCCCACTTCCTAGGGAAGGTTTGGTAAAAATCCTCACCAATTTGCATAGGTGACCACAGACCCAAACCCTTGGATCTTAGAACAATGAAAAAAAGTATTCAGTTTTCTTACAAGAAGACTTTTAATAGAAGTAAAGGGATCACCTCTGTAAAATCAGGATGGTAGATACCTTACAGGGTAATTAGATTCAAAACATAGAGAATCCCTCTAGGCAAAACCTTAAGTTACAAAAAAGACACACAGACAGACAAAGTCATTCTATTCAGCACAGTTATTTTCTCAGCCATTTAAAGAAATCATAATCTAACACATATCTAGCTAGATTACTTACTAAGTTCTAAGACTCCATTCCTGTTCTGTCCCCAGCCAAAGCATCATGCAGACAGACACAGACCCTTTGCTTTTCTCCCTCCTCCCAGCTTTTGAAAGTATCTTGTCTCCTCATTGGCCATTTTGGTCAGTTGCCACCGAGGTTACCTTTAGCTTCTTAACCCTTTACAGGTAAGAGGATTTTTCCTCTGGCCAGGAGGGATTTTAAAGGGGTTTACCCTTCCCTTTATATTTATGACAGTCTCCAAAGCAGGAGAGTTTCTTGTCAGCGGAAGGATCACTGTAGTGTGTTCACCTCCACTGTTTTGTTGATGAAAGCTGACTTCTATTGACAAAACTCAGTAATGTAGAAAAGGCCTAACTTTGTTGCAAAAAGCTTTGTTTCTCGTTGAGGTGGTTGTATTATTTGGTGTAGCAGGAGAGTTACATTGGCAGGAGGAGCATTGCAATGCACACACCTCAACTGTTTTGTCGACGAAAATTGCATTTTGTCAACAAAACTGAGTAGTGTAGACATGGCTTTAGTTTACAGCCTAAAACTCTTTAGCCAACATGAAACCCAAAAAGCTCTTTCTAGCTTTTTCCACAGTTGCACTGTACTCCCAGGCTTCTGCTAGACTTTGTTTTTTGCTTCTCCCTTGCTCTCTCTGTTCTTCCCCCCCCAAAACTAGATTTTTTTCTGTGTACACACTGACCTGGTTGGAACAATGCCCAGTGGGACTTGCCCATATGTTAAAAATTTTCTGGGCAGACTCCATTATGCCTTGTTTTAATTGTTACAGACAGTTAAGGGGCCACACCCATCTTAAATAAAGGACTACATTCACACAAGATTAAACTCAATCTATAACCAAATCTAACCCAGCTCATAAAAATATATTTGGAAGATACTTTTTCTCTCTGCTGTATGTACACCAAAAAAGCTATCCTGGAATTCAGCTCCTTAAGTAGGGAGGGCCTGATCTTACACAGATTTATACATGTGCCTAGCTTTAGGCACTTTGCGTACAGAAGTAAATAAAGTTAACCATGTTATTTAAGTTTTTACAGCGCTAGGGCCTACCTATACTACATATACCAATCTTGAATGACTACTGTTATAGATAAGTACTGTAAATCATAAATGGTCCAGTTCAAGGTATTTGATCTGTTAGGGAAAATAATTTCATTGTGTACATGAAAAATCTTACAGGTATCTAAGAAAACCTAAAACATACTGCTCTTGTGAAGGGCATCAATTTGTTTCATTTCTTAATTATCTTTGACTACAAACATTAAAATGGAGATCATGACATTATAATTGTCCTTCCTTGCCCCTCATCTTGCTTTAAGAGTATATTAACATGATATTTTCTGTTCTTCTTCCACCCATCTTCTCCCCCCTGTCCCAACCATGAATAGGATGCGTACTTTCTATCAGAGTTTTAATATTGAGATATACCTTTTTGATACATCCAAACCTTTGTTGTCCCACCACAACCTTTTCAATATTCTAAATCTAGTCACTTCACTCCTCCCACTTAGAATAATGAATCACTCTTTTTTTGGTTGCACTGCTCTGTCATATCACTATTTTACATGTTGATGTCTTGAAACAAATTTACTGTTAACCATTATCATTATTTCTGCCTGTTTTAATTTGATTTGTCCAAAATTTGGGGGCTGGAAAGTATTAAAAATTGGACAGTTCATTTTGTGTAGCATTAACTTTATATTTTTGGGTTCTGAATGTATAGTCTGACAAAATAATTTGAGCCAACTAATCAATAGATATTTGCACTTATGCCTACTTTAAGTTCCTATTTGAGAATATTTATTGTGACAAAAGTATTGAACTTTTAGTGAACAAAAACAACCTGGATTTTTAAAAAATGTTCTTAAATGTTGGTGCGTTTCAATTGGTTATATTTAATATTGAGATCAAGGGTAGTTTAGCCTAAAATAAAGATGGACTAAAGACTTAAAGAAAGTATTTAATATTTTAATTAGCACAAGATTGTGTGTTTTTATTTTCTCCTCTTTCCTAGAAATCCCACTAAGAATGAACTAAAATAGCCAATGCATTTTACTGTTTTAATTACTGCTTGATTAGATGTGACAATGATTCAATATGTGATATTTTATATGAACGATATGTGGTCAGAGTTCCAAAAGTGCTCAGCAACCACCATTGAGAAGGTCTTATGTGTAGTTAGTTGAACTTGTGGCCATAAGATGTCGCTAAAGCCAGGATCTCAGCAAAATTCACAAAAGCAGTTGGAGACTTTATATGGATGACAAAAATATCCAGAGATGTAATAGCTATCACGAACCAACTTTTTAGAATGGATATAAAATCTCATGCTTCAGGTTTTATGGTGATCGCTAACTATTAGACTTCAGGATGAGGCGAAATGTGGGGACAGATTATTCCACACATGCATGTTGTGGGGTTCTTACACCTTTCTCTGAAACATTCTGGTGCTGGGCACTGTTACAGACAGGATTCTGGACTGGATGAACCTCATATCTAGAAAAATATGGAAAGTAGGTTCATTTGGGGGAGCCTAGTGACCTAGATCTCATGGAAAACTTGTTCCGCCCCTCAGGGTTCTGTGGGTTGGATGATGGGAATGCTCCTGACCTAAGTTCCCTCTAAGCTGTGCAGCCACACAGCTGCCTATTACGCCCCACACAAGGGCTCAGGAGTGTGGCAGGGAGAGAAGCCTCTCCTTGCTGGCCCCAGAACGGACTTGCCTCTGCCGGGGAAGAGGAGCCACTCCCCGCCGGTCCCTGTGTGGACCTGCTGCGGCTGGGGAAAACACGCCTCTCCCAGCCAGCCACAGTGCGGACTTGTCTCTGCAGGGGGAGAGGCGCCTATCCCCCCTGGCTCTAGCACAGACTTGCTGCAACCGGGAGAGAGGATCCCCTCCCTCGGCCCAGCCCTGCCAGAGATGCCGCAGATGGGAAGAGGTGCCTCTTTCCTGACCCCGAGCTGCTACAGTGAAAGAGGGCTGCAGGGAGTCCTGTTTCCCCACAACAGCCCCTGGGCAGCCTGCACCCTAACCCTCTGCCCCAGCCCTGATCCTCCTCCCACATCCTGCACACCTTATTCCCAGCCCCACCCCAGAGCCTGCATCCCCAGTCAGAGCCCACATCCTGCCAAACCCCAACTCTCTGCTCCAGCCCTGAGCCCCTTCCCACACTTCAAACCCCTAGGCCCCATCCCCTCCACATTAATTTTGTTATGTGCACCAATATGAAGGTGATGAGTCACACATCACCTCCTTATTGGTGCACATAACAAAATTCATACCGCACATGGATGTAAAATATTAGAGGGAACACTATTCTTGACCAATGGGGGCCCTTGGTCTCCTGCTGGCGATCCATGGCCTAAAGTTGCCCACCTGACTGGGGACTTCAAGGATTATTTCTCTGGGGGTGGAGAGTGTAACCCCTTTGGGGGTTTGGAGAGCCTGGCCCCTTTAAATATTTTCCTGAGGGGGGAAGTGTTGATTGTTTCAGAAGGAGGAAGAGCTATTGATGGGAGTGGGGGGGGGAGAGCAGAGAGGGAGAGGGGTAAGCAACAGGGTGTGTGTGTCTGGAGCTCCAGACAGAAGAGCTGCAGCAAGCAGGCCTTCACAGAGTGAAGCAATCAAGAACCTGGCTGAAGCCTGGGAGAGACAGAGCAGCCAATCGGGGACACCCCAGGACAGGACCCAGGAGGAGCATTGTGCCAGGGGGGAATCGCCTGAGAATCGCCTGAGCATTGTGCCAGAGTTGGACCCAGGATCACTGCTGCCCAGAGCTGTATGTGGCCGTGAGTATTGGGGCTTGTGACTTTGCATTAGGAATAAGGAGGGAGGCTGTTAGCTAGTTATGCGGGGAGATGGTCGCTCTGTGTGGCTTTGTAGAGAGCGGCAGAAGAGAGAACTGGAGGGGTTTGTTGGGTAAAGCTTGGTGCTCCTAGTCATCTTTGGCACCAGTAAAGACTCACCACTGGATGGAACTTTGCCCAGGACTCCTGAGATCTGTGTGCAGACACATTGCTCGGTGTCTGTCTTTTCAGACTGTGGTACCACTGGGCCTGTGGCACCTTGAATTGAATGCAACTCTGTTTTACTGCTCCCTATATTTCCCCATGTTGTTTTTCTCCTTTCATCCCTCCAGAAATAAATATTTCCCTATCCTATATTCATTGTACTTTTCCAGTGTGTGTATGTGTGTGCTCACTTTGTGTGTGTGTGTGTGTGGGGGGGGGGGGGTTGGAACAGGTGCCCCTGGGGTGGAAGGGACTTTCCCTGTTTCATTTCTGCACACACCTTCTCTTGGCCAGAGCTGCCTGCATAGCAGACTCTATCTTGGCCACGAGGGTGCTAAATTTACACTAGGAATATCAGAGACAGTATTTTTCCTAATTGTCAATGAACTTGTTTTTATTTCAATTGTTAACATTATTTTTAAGTCTTTGGTTTCACTACAGTAGCAAGAGTGTGCTACCTTTCCCTTTGCTGAAAGGCAATTATCTAAGAGAAAACTAAATTCAGAATAATGGCCCTGATTTGTTACTGCATTATTTCAGTTACATGCAGGTAATTCCATTGACTTTGAGTCTCACCAGTGTAAAAATGAAATAACATAATAGCAAATCTGTCCTAATTTGTTTAGAAGTCAAGCATAATCTATAGAGTTGAAGAATAATCTTGAAATAATTAAGTCCGAACCTTGGTATAAAAAAGTACCTATAACAAAGTGTGTAAACTGAATCAAAGTCCAATGGCCAAATCTCATACTCGTGGGTGGCTGATGACCCGTCTGTCTGGGGAGGCTAAACCCCAGCCCCTCCCCTTGTGCCTGAGGCCCTGCCCCTCCCCTTCTGCCCCCCCCCAACTTTCTCTCCCCTGCAGGAACCCAAAGCACACCCAACGTGGCCCCCTGGCCACAGCACTGGATGGGCGGGGGGGCAAGGCTCCAGCCTGGTGTGCTTCAGCCTCAGTGCCTACAGCCCCTGGGCAGCGTGGGGCTCTGGATTTCTGGGCAACATAGTCACCACACCCCCAGCCCCGTTGCTCAGGTGGCTGGGTAGCGTGGTCGCCACACTCCCAACCCCGGGGCTCTGGGCGGCTCCCAGTCCTGGTGCTCGGGCGGCCAGCCCTGGCGCGTCGGGCAAGCAGTGCGGCCCAGCACCAGCCACCCCGGGTCCCTGCAGGAGGCAAGCTGGCCTGGGGGTGGGGCCACAGTAAGCTGTTTGGGGAGGCATAGCCTCCCCTTGCCTATGATGCCCATGCCCAATTTATCTTTCCTGGTTTGAAGGGGAAGGGGAGAGAAGAGCAGGAACACTCAGTTAGTCATTTTTACTGCCTGCTTCCCCCCCCCCCCATCTACTTTTATCTGAATAACTGATGCTTTTCTTTTCTGGAGAAAAATGGCTTCTATCTTCACGGTTATATGTGTAATTGAAATTTAATCCTGAGATTAGCCTGCTTGGTTGGGATCCAGTCACAAGGGGAAAAGAAAAGACTGCTGTGAAGGGTTTTCAAGTGCTACTCTAAAAAATAATCCCTTGAGTCAGAAAGTTTTAATACAGTAGTCTGCAACAGTATCTCCAGCCTATGATCTGGTTGGACTTCTTGTGTAGAATTCTCTATCCTTTCCAAGTTTATTTTGTTCGTTTTAAGATTGTATCCAATTTTGTGAGGAAATTGTCAGATCTGCCTTGCCTACTTTCTCAGGAAGCATATAAAGCCTGACGTCACTAGCATCATCCTTTCCAACACTTATTTGTCTTACCCTCCCTTTCCCCACATGATCTCACAATTTTGGTTTGCAAAGACATCACAGTGTACTTTGCTCAAATCCCTACTTGCTCATCCCAGCTCACTTCTATTGTGTGACCCACAATTTGTGAATTCTTAACAATAATTTAAACATAAATTAAATGATTCCCTCCCAACATATTTTATTTTTTAAATTTCTGTCTTTTAGATTGTAATGTCTAAACTCATTTTTAAGATCCCATTTCCTTTATTTATTTTTACTACTGGAAATGCTGAATACATGGATTTGACTTTTGACTTGCTCTTTCAAAACTGTCTCCAGTCACCAGTCATTATCATTCACTCTGTCCTATATTGTACATTCTTAATCCCTAATACTAATGTAGCCTCTTACAGTCCACAACAGCCATATGAAGTTCATAGTGTTTAAGGCCAGAAGGGAGTCATTAGAGCAGATAGTCTGCATTACAGCCCATTACATCCCTCCTGTGACAGGATGGGTCACAGAAACCCCCTTGGGACTGCCACCTGATGTGCTGAAAGTACGTCTGAGCCCATTTTCCCTGGCAGCTGGGGTCTTCAGTACACTGTCTTGTTGAGCCAGGCATGCTAGCCTGCTGTAAACACAGATCCAGGTCTGAACCAAGTTCCCCAAATGCTGCAGACTTAACTGAAAACAGTTTAAGAAGTGCTCTGTCTCCAGCATCCAGATACCCAGTTCCCAATGGGGTACAAACCCCAAATAAATCTGTTTTACTCTGTATAAAACTTATACAGGGTAAACTCATAAATTGTTCGCTCTCTATAACACTGCCAGAGAGATAAGCACAGTTGTTTGCTCCCCCAGGTATTAATACTTGTTCTGAGTTAATTAATAAGCAAATAGTGATTTTATTAAATATAAAAAAGTATGATTTAAGTGGTTCCAAGTAATAACAGACAGAACAAAGTAAATTACCAAGCAAAATAAAATAAAACATGCAAGTCTAAGCCTAATACAGTAGAAAACTAAATGCAGGTAAATCTCACCCTCAGAGATGTTCCAATAAGTTTCTTTGACAGACTAGACTCCTTCCTAGTTTGCGTCCAGCAGACTACCCCTGTAGTTACTGTCCTTTGTTCCGTTTCTTTCAGGCATCTCTTTGGGGTGGAGAGGCTATCTTTTGAGCCAGCTGAAGACAAAATGGAGGGGTTTCCAGGGGCTTATATAGTCTTTCTCTTGTGGGCGGAAACCCCTTTGTTTTCCTGTATAAAATCCCCTCAGCAAGATGGAGTTTTCAGTCACCTGGGCAAGTCACATGTCTATGAATAATTCAGCTTTTTGCAGGCCAACACCATTGTTTACATGTTAGTTTGAACGTTCCCAAGAAAGCTCAGATGTGGATTGGTGTCTCCCAAAGTCCATTGTCAGTTAAGTGTTTCTTGATTGAGCACTTACTGAGAATAGCCCTTTCTCAAGAAGCTGACCAAATGCTTCAGTGAGGCTACTTAGAATCAAACAACTACATAGCCAATATTCATAAATTCAATTACAAAAATGATACACACATACAGAAAGCATAATCATAACCAGTAAACTACAACCTTCCCACAGACACCCCACTTGGCCTCCTCTGTATAAGAACTGGTGCAACCATAGGTCTGTGGTTGCAATAATGATCTATACGGTCACAGTTTATGTCAATAACGTAACACCCCATTCCAAAAAAAATCCTTTACTGAGCCCAAAGACTTTAGTTTAAGTAAAGCATCTCAGTCCTTGGAAGACGAAACCGTTATGTGCCGCAAAGAGAACAGTACAGACCAAGGTGACACCGATGCCTGAAGCTCCTGCAATGGCAGACAATTAATTAGATGATGGGATTTGATGAGGCATGCATATTTGGAGAGCTTTTTATAATGTAAAGTCTCCTTCAAGAAAGCAGTCCCTCTCTTACCACATTATCTTTAATGACACAAATGATTCTATTTCTGACCAGAGACTCTGTCAGCTCACCAGAGTCAAAGGTTTTACTGAGTTTCCTTAATTTGGTGACATATTGCTTTATGGTGTGTGACCGGGGTCCCAGTGGGGGTCAGCTGAGGTCACTCAATTAGGGTGAACTGCAAAGAATGGGGCAGATAATCCCCAAATCTGATGGATATTTTTAATACTTAAATTTACCAAACCAGCATAAAACAGCTGCTTTATTACCTCACTGGTTGTCCAGAAATCAACAACACAGTTCCCTTAAAGTAACCCAGCCTCAGGCCTCCATCCAGGTACCCAAGTCAAATATGATGAAGATTTCTGAAAATCTTATTTCATAATACAAAAGAAAATGTTCTTCCAATCCCAAAAGAACGGACACATTACCTCCCAGGCTAACAAATATTCCAGATCTTACCCAAAAACACGCTAAAGCCAATTCTTATTAACTAAACTAAAATTTATTAAAAAACAAAAGGGAGCTAGTTGAAAGATCAATATACATACAGATGAGTTCAATTCTTGAGGATCAGATACATAGCAGAGATGATGAGCTTTATAGTTGCAAAGAGTTCCTTTAGAATTTTGTTCCTAGGTTATAGTCCAATGTCCAATATCATATCCAGGGTGTAGGAGTTTAATTGTGATCTCATCTTGTGGTTCAAACTTCCCCTGATGAAGCTTAAGCAGATCTGAGATAAAATGGATCAGGACCCAAGGAGTTTGCATACAATTTCAGGTGTTCTTTGACAAGCTGGGAGTCCCTTGGGGAACAACAGGACCTTGTTTCCTAAGCATTCGTGTGAATAATTAATTATTCACACAGATTAACATAAGGCAATTTATCCATCAGGCAGTCTATCACCAGTACTTAGCTATACGAATAAACATAAGACTGTTCCTCCACCATTCGTCAATGATTTGCTATACATTTCAAAGAGAGATGAATACAGATATATCCCATGTTTATAGTTAATTTAAATGCTAGGATGTTCTTTTGATCTCTGATTTAACAAAATACATCATAGACAGGGACTGTTGATTACATTGTTGACCACTACCCATACATATATAAATACACAAAAACACAAACATTATCTCCCCACATGTCTTTAAGGGTTGAATTTGGGTAATTAATTTTGCAGGGTGTTTAACCCTTTCTGGTCATCTGTCACATGGTGTCTTCAGTTTTTTGCATGCATGTAAAAAAGTGGTTTCTCTGAAAGGTTTCATTCCTTTTTGACATTCAAAATTTAGTCAGTATTTTATATAATTTCATGTTTTCACCTTATTCAAACTTAAAGTTGTTATAAATATCCAATGCTTCCTTCCCAAAAACATGCAAAAAGATTGATTTTTTTTTCACTTTAGCACTTTTCTCCTCTGCACCTATGGCTGTTAAATTCAATTCAAATCTCTATCTGATTTTTTTTCCAGTTCTCTGTAACATTGCCTGAGAATTGCAGACTAGATGTAGGTTGTAACACATCCATTTTTGGCTTTTCCCCCCTTCTTAAACTAGTCAAGTTACTATTGTGCTCACCAAATACATGAAAAAGCCTCTGTGCCTGGTGGTCCACGTGCTTCTCTGGTGCCTCCCTTTGTCCATGTTTTCGTTGCAAACACAGGAGTTAACTTCAGAATGACTGCATTTTCCTTCTCATTATGCACTTCTGACACCATGTAACAATCCTGGAGTTCATTAAATAACAAACCAGTGAATGAGAAAATAATAAAATTTTAATAAAACAAACTGTAAAACACCTCTGGTGAACTGCTGCACACAGCCGTGTGGTGTTCCCCACCCGTACTCCAGGGCACATCTCCAAATTCCTGTGTTCATAATACTGTCCCTTATGAGGGAGCATCTCTAAATTATAATCTTCTACAAACATATCTCTACATGGGGCAGTGGGGTCACACAGAATACATTTGACCAATTGTGCATTGGTCATGAGGTGACCAGCTGAAACCCTGAAGCATGTGATTTGATTATAGTCATTGCCTTAATGCAGAGCTACAATTGTTCTGAGCAAGATGAGGGCAATGCTGAGCTTGCACTTTGCTCCATAATCCAAGGGGGAAGAGGATGAACAGAAGATTCAGAGATTCGAAGGCCAGAAGGGCCCATCCAACCCTACCCTCTGTTCACATAGTGAACTTTGATCTACACCTCTTTGAAAACAGGAGTATATTAAAGCACAATAAGGAACTTTAAACATGCAGTAGCAGTGTCCACACGGACACCCAATGTGTGGCAGACTAGTGCAGGGTATATTTACACAACAGTTAGCTGCAAATTAAGTAGTCATGTAGACAGGCTGTACAGGCTGTATTTTGATTTGCTGTAAATTAATTCACTCCTCTTTTAATAAAAATAACTACTGGTGGTGGGTATGTAGAGTTGGATGATAAAACACCTATCATACAATTAATTAAATAAAAAATTAAAAAGAAACCTGGTAAGTAACATGATTCATGCATTCCATTTTAGCACCCCATTGGTATTCTCTACTTCTGATTCCTTGTCAGATGTTGATTTACCCTTATTTTTTATCTCTTTTATACTCAGCATAGGCCCTGATCCTTCAATGAACCTTTAGCAATATGGGCCAAAGGCACTGACTACAGTGGGACTCTACACAGCTGCAGCGGTACTCCCATGGTGAGTTCAATGCAGGACTGGGCCTTTATACTCTACTCTTATTAAGAAATAGGGGTGAAGTACTGAGCTCACTGAAACCAATAGCAAATCTTCCATTGACTTCCATGGGGCCAGGTTTTTCCTCTAGATCTTTATGGTAGGTACTCTTTAAAGTACCTTACAGTCCTATTATGTTCTATAAACATATTAAATAATGTATAATATTCAACTCGTAGGGTCCAATATTACTCCCACTGAAGGCCGAAATTTTTGGTTGTTGCCCCTTTTTTTCTATAACAATATCATGGATGTGAAAAGTCAATGATATAAAATAATCAATGTGTTTCCAAAATATTAATGCTTCTGGACTGGTTTGACTTTTCCTCAGTTGTTTAGTATTTTAGATCATTTCTGTTTAATCTTACTTTTACAATGTAAAGTAATTAATTAAACAAAATTCATATCCCATCATACTCCAGCATAGGGCACCAGGAATAGAAAAAAAGCATCCATGTAGATCTGATAGCTTTCAGTTTTTAAACTACTTTACTGATGATCTAACCTCAGTTTACTGCAACAGATGAGAGCAGAGTGAATAATTAAACATTCACAGTACCTGTCAACCTTGTTCCAGGTTCACTGAATTATTTCAATTAGTATCCCATATTTCTCAAACTATAACATACATTTCTTTTGTGTTTGTGTTTGTATGTGTGTGTATTTCCAGGCAACATTTATTTTAACATTTAAATCTTGTACACAAAATTTCAGAAGTTGAAGTTTGGTTCTAAGATTCAGTTTTCATAAATATTGCAACTTGAATGTCTTAATGTAAATGCAGGGAACTAACTAATTCCCTGCATTAAAACATACAGTATTCCAGTTCCAGATTCCTGGGGTTTTTTTGTTGTGTCAAGGGAAGACGTTTGGTGATTGTTTGGTTTTATTTCAACAAATCTGGTAAGAATTCAATTTCTTTTATCAGTAAAGAGTAAAATAGACTTCATTTTGAAGCTTTCTGATCTAATTCAGAAAATATCCTACAAGCATATTTAAAGGAATACATCTTATATTCTACTCTTCCCCAATGGAAAATCTTATCATTTTGTCTAGTGCCAGGCTTTAAAATCATGGACATACAACATAAAATGAGCTGTCTTCATCAAAGCAAAGCTGCTTCCTATCTGAACAGAAGCCAGGCTGAAACGGATGTAAGATGATCATTTTTAGGATGATAAAGAATGAAATTGGCAGTCTTTTCCTTTTGCAAACTTGGATTACATTTATGCTTGAAGATAAGCCTCACTGTTGCATTTGGAAATGCAATAGAATGCAAATAATGTGTATGCTAAAAAAATTGTATTTAAATTCAGGTTTCTAGGAAATGAGTTGCCATGATGATCCCTTAAAATACCTTTATGTCTGTAAAACTATTATAGCAATAAGGGTTGACTAGTTTAACTTGTGCACACGGGAAGACAGAAAAACAAAAACTATTTTAAACCTCTAAAATATCTATCAGAGGAACAGCCGTGTTAGTCTGTATTCGCAAAAAGAAAAGGAGTACTTGTGGCACCTTAGAGACTAACCAATTTATTTGAGCATGAGCTTTCGTGAGCTACAGCTCCTCACGAAAGCTCATGCTCAAATAAATTGGTTAGTCTCTAAGGTGCCACAAGTACTCCTTTTCTTTTTTTTAAAATATCTATGAGAGTCTATAAATTAAGATGTAATTTTAAGGTTTACAACTCTTGTTTTCTGTCAGGGTTGAAAAAGATGACTTTTAAGTGAATAAGGGCATAATCCAAAGCCAATTAAAGAAACAGGAAACTCCCCCCACCCCTCCCCTCATTTTTTTTTCTCTGTGACTTCAGTGTGCTTTAAATTTTTTCTTAAATCCAGATTTCTTGTTTCACTGGAAGAACAGCAGATAGAAATGGAACCTATCATTTTCACATTTGTGATGAAATTTTGAATGTTAAAATTTAAACTTTGTATATCTCTCTGTTATCACAGTGATGAATACCAGCTAAATGTTTTGTGATAATAAACAGTAAAGTAATGGAATACATGACAGGAAAGCAAGAAATCCCGGCTTCTCCTTGGGATAGAGCAGGTGTTTTTATCCTGTCTGGATACCAAGATATAAGACCTGAATGCTGCTAGTGGATCTGGCTTGCACTGAAGGGATTATCTATATGTTAAGTAGGTCTGGCAGACTGAATTTTGTCAAAACTATTTTGGGGTTTCAACAAAAGACATTTTTTTCCTAGGAAGTTTCTCTTTCCAAACTTTGACTTTTCAGTCCCAAACCAAAAACTTTGCTTTTGTATTTTTGGCAAAAAGTTGAAATTTTCCAGTGGGGGGAAAAATTCCTACCAACTCTAATATTAAAGGCCATGATGGAGGAGGAGGTAATCATTTAACATGTTGTGAAAACCACATCTACATTCTAGACCTTGGAAGAGGCAAATTCCCTTATAAAGGCTCAATCAAGCTTCCATGGAATCAATGTGAGTTCTGTTGTTGACATTATGTGAGCAGAACTGACCTCTAGAGAGAAAATAAAAGTTTATTGCTCAGTAAAATCTTCCTGTTGGGGTAAGAGAGCTTATTCCAGATTTCTGAAGGACATTGCAAACAATGAAGAATTTAAAAGAAGCGCTACAAAACCAATTTTAAGTAGCTGAGAATATCCCTTCAAGTGATTTATTTTTATTCCTCTTTAATTAAACCCTCTCTAGACAAAAAAAAATGCTTGTAGAGTTGTTTCTTTCTTCACTTTTAAAGAGATGTTGCTTTCCAGGCTGGCTTTCTCAAGTGCTCCCAGCTATAGAAATTACTTTAGTCAATCTTAACTCTCAATCTCTAATTTATCAGTGTTTACTAAAGGGAGTTATAGGGACTAAGAAAAAGGGAACTAAAACTTAGCTATAAACCTACAGGATTTTTATAAACAATAGGGAGCTATAACTTTCCTTTGTTATCTTTGTCTTCTCAACTTTTTCAGTACCTCCTTTTGTTTCTTGTTCCTAATTCTTCAATCCTGATGACACCTCAGTGTGATAATTCTATCTCTTAATACTTTAGGCTCTAAAGAAAACCTATCTTTTTTGTGTAATAGAAATGTTATGAGTCAATAGTATTGTCTACTGTGGACTCTGTTCCACATTACTGACGTCATTAGGAGTCTTATGTTTGACTTCAGCAAGAATAGGATCAGGCCCTTCTGTGAGCAGTTGACATTCCCACCTTGCTGCAAAAGAGTCAACACATGCTTTTTTTTAGATTAGAGACTCAGGACACTATGGATGGAGAGAATGAAAGACTGTCTTTATTTCTTGTTTATGCAGACTCTTATCTCCCTCTTCTATCCCCCAAGTGGCCATTCTAAGCATTCAGACCTAACATCATGTTGCCCTCTCCTGAAAAGGAAAGGATAATAGATTTATAGATTTCAAGGCCAGAAGGGATCATTGTGATTATCTAGTCTGACCTCCTGTATAACACAGGCCATAGAACTTCCCTTCAAATAATTCCTAGGCCATATCTTTTAGAAAAAAAAATCCAATCTTGATGTAAAAAAATCAGTGATAGAGAATCCACCACAACACTTGGTAAATTGTTCCAATGGATGATTACCCTGAGAGTCAAAAATGTATGCCTTATTTCCAGGGTGAATAAAATCTTTATCCAAACTTTACATTAAGCAGCATATAACAGGAATGAAGTATCAATATAAAACAAAAATAAACAGCCCTGTGAAGGACAGGGTGGATTGAACTGTCAGCCTTCTGTCAGAGATTTGTTCTGCCCTTTTAAGATATTTGACCATTAGTCCTCTGATTTTCTTGAATTCTCAAGAATTTATGTAATCTCCCAAGATTGCAGGAGCCTGTTGTTTACTTGGTGGATATCTCTCACCAGAAGGAAGATCTGGAATTCATGCAGTCAGTTCTACGTGGACAGGTAGGATGGTGGTTGTCATGGGTTCTGTCTCAGGGTAGCAATTAGGGTCTACTGGAGGTCCACCTGGTGATGCAACAAGATGACACCAATATTCCAAAACATGGTTCCTGCTGGCACCCTAACAAAATAGGATTGAGGTGTCCTGGCACATGCCTACACTGTCCCCATTTTATGAGAATCCTTCACCCAAATAAGATCTCATAGATTCAGTACTCCCAAGGATTTGACTCTGTGACATCTGTAAAAGTCACTCTTCTGACAGGTCTTATATTGATCTTCCTTATTCCGTAGTCTCTAGAAGACAGGACAAGGATTTAGTTGGGAAGGGTCATTTGGGATAGTGGACCTCAACTTCCTTCCCATCAACTGTTCTGCAGGGCTGAATCCATTTGCTATAAATATGCCAAAAGAGGAAGATGAGGATCTGATTATTTAGAAGGAAGTTGTTTTGTCTTACTGCACATTCTATTTCACCATTACTCTGAGGGAACTATGAGGCTGATGTGACATGAGTGAAACTGTAGTTACCTTCAAAGCCTGATGTGACACGAGTGAAACTGTAGTTATCTGCATTGTTTTTGTGGATACAGACTAACATGGCTACCCCTCTGATACTTGTAGTTATCTTTGAGCCTCATACTATTGTTAGAGGAAAACTGAAGACCATTGTCAGAGATGTCTTGCTCTGGAATCCCAAAACAGGCAGCAACCTGACAACTTCAATGAATCTGGAGAAATAATCAGTCATCAAAAGACAGGTTGTATTATCCAGATAGAAAAGATTGGTTCCAACATTCTGCCATGGTAGAGGAAATAGTAAAAATGGTTCAGGTGGGTTCATTCTCATGTGAGCACAAATATCACATTTCACATTTCTGTAGTTGTTTGCTCACACTAGGTTGCCAAATAGACCATCTGGATCTCTCCCTGCCTTTTGTAATGCCTTGGTGTCCCATCATGTCCCTCATGATTTCCTGCTGCATTCATGTAGGGATAACTGGTCTGTGGATCCCTTCAACCATAGACCCTGGTTTATGGAAAAATCCTGGACACAATAGATTGCATACATAGGTGCTGGAACTAGGGTGTGGGGATGCTGCAGCACCCTCTGGCTTGAGGTGTTTTCCATTATATACAGGGTTTACAGTTCAGTTCAATGGCTCTCAATACCCCCACTATACAGATTGTTCCAGCACCCTGGTTTCATAGATTTCTGACTGTTTTGTCCAGTGTTATTTGCAGTGAGTCATGACTTGGCTCAGTAATTTATCTGCCTCTTGCTTCTCTCTCAGTTCCAGCAGGCATTTTTTTCTGTAATTGGTAAAGTAGTAAGTACTGCATCTATAAACCCTTCTCTTGCTTATAATGTTGCTGTGGTGTCTCTGATATCAGAGCCCTTGAGAAGGTATCAGCTGTGGCAAAATTCTTTCCAGGTACATGAGCAATCACAAACTAAAACCTCATGAGCCTCATCTGAAAATGTTGTATCCTAGGTGGTAACTATTTTTTTTAAAACCTAGAAGATTGATTAGCAGTTGTTGGTCAGTTTCCACATGAAATGTTGTGCCCACTAGAAAGTCTCTGACATGGTAATAAGTCCATGTGGTGGCTAGGAGGTTTTTGTTTGTTTGTTTTTTGGTGTATAATACCATCTCTATTGATGAGTGCTCATGAGGCATATGCTACTGGGTGCCACAGTGAAGATAATTATTCCTGATGGAGGACTGCACCTATCTCACAGGATTAGGCATCAGCTGAAATGGTGGTGGTTTTATTTGGCTTATATAGAGCCAGAACTGGTAACATGCTCAAGTCTTGTTTTATTTCTCTGAATGTGTGACTCAGGAATTTTGTGGACTCAGGAGATCCTGTAACAGCTTTGACTTAATTGCCAGGTAAGGCAGATATTTTCCCATGTGTTTCCCTATGTCCATGAATTTACAGACTTCACTGAAACTCCGAGGTTCTTTCATCTGGCTAATTGTTTCCACTTCCTCTGGAACTGGCCTTTATGATTGATATGACTTAGAAACTTGATTCGGTCTTTTGAGAATCTACACTTGTCATTAAGTGTTACGCCTACCTCTCCAGTCTTTCCAAGACTGCAAAGAGATGTTGCTCATGTTGGTTTGAGTTGATATATAGATACAGATATCATCCATTTGACAAAGAATCCCTTCCAGACCCTGCAGGAATTGACAATTTCCTCTGGAAGAGTTCAGGAGTGGATGATATGACAAATTGTGGTCCATTGAAACAAAACTTTTCAAAGGATGCAATAAAGGCTCTTGTCAATATAGATGCGATGAGTGGTGTGTGCCAGAATGGAGATTGGGCATCCAATTTGGAGAAGACATCTGCTTCACCAAGGTGTCTTCAACACATGGATGTACATGTTGCTCTCTACAGACATTCTCATTGATCTTGGTAAGGTATACACATTAAGGTATACAAATGAACATTGTCATTTTGTTTTGGGACCACTACTATGCCTGTACACAATTCATTTGGTGTGCCTGTTTTGGAAATGACACCCATCTGCTCCATGTTACTGAGCTCTGCTCTGGAAACTTTGGAAAATTCCTCCTGATCACAGATTCTAGGTCCATGGTGACTGGTTCTTGGGTGGCCAAGTAGAGCACTGTATAGGTCATCTACAATGTAGGTCTCTTGGGATGTAGTTTGAGTGACCAAAAAGTTTCCTTTCATATTTACTGGGGACAGTCCTGGGCCTTTCAATATATAATGGCTATCAAAGTGTTGCTGCTTTTATCCTCCTATAAAGTAGTTCTGGAATCACTATTACATCAGTACCTGTGTCTTATTTCCTAAGGTAATCATGGTGATCCGTGGTGGTTCTTTTTGGTCTTTGGTGGCTTGCTTGTCTATGTACCATTCCTTCTCTTCTCTTTTTTATTAAGGGTGTTCTATGATCTGTTGGGTCTTTATTTGATCCCACTCTGACACCATGCAGATGTTATAGAGACTGAGCACACTGTGGTTGGATGAATACAAGTCTCTTTATTTCTTGCTTACACAGATTCTGAGCTCCCTTTTTCTGTATCGCCTAATGGCTGCTCTAAACATTCACAACTATCACCACACTTTGTGGGTTCCAAACTCACTTCAGTGGCGTGACTTTATTAACAAGTGAATAACACAAAATAAACAAGAAAATCCAACTGAAATCTTGTCTATTCTAAGAATTCCTCTCTTAGAAGTGCATCTCCTTGCAAGGTTCTAAAAAGTAGTGTGCCAGTAGAGAACGCTGCCAACCTGTTACACTTCATGCTTCTGAAGGTCACCCCCTTGTGACAGACACCTGCTTTATGTATGCTATATCTTTTTCCTTTTTCTTTCTAATGATAGATATAATCTCGGAGGATATAATCTTGCGTATTATACATTTTTTATTGTCAGCTAATAAGGCTGCTATTACTGATGTACAATGAAAAATCTATCAAGTGAACTCTATTTTTCTCTGTGATTTTAAGTATTTTAATTTATATTTATAATTGTTCATTTAAAATGATCAATTAATGATATGAAAGTTTATAAGATTACATTATTTAATGTGGAGAGAATGTATAGTGGGTATAGTATTGCCATCTTTTAGTTATATTCCATAGTGACACATGGAAAATAGCAGTGCGACACAAATATTACCATTTAGGTCTTAGTGGGGGAAACCTCATTTACACAGAGTGCATGTGGCTGTTTCTCTTTGGTTTCTCTGGCAGACAGATGATCCAGACTGAAATTCAAGTCTATGTTTATTGCCACCCTCTGTTCCTGGACCATCCTCCCTCTTTTTGTGAAATTGACTGCATACTTTGTTCCTTCAAATACCCTTAAAAACTCATTTCTTTGAGTTATTTTCTATCACTAATCTCTCTATTGCAACATTACCTGCTGTAGTTTCTATCTAGTTAAAAGAGATAATAAATGGAAATAAAAAAGGAAAAAGAAAAGGAGTACTTGTGGCACCTTAGAGACTAACCAATTTATTTGAGCATGAGCTTTCGTGAGCTACAGCTGTAGCTCACGAAAGCTCATGCTCAAATAAATTGGTTAGTCTCTAAGGTGCCACAAGTACTCCTTTTCTTTTTGCGAATACAGACTAACACGGCTGTTCCTCTGAAACCTGTCATTAAAAAAGGAAAAGAAATACAGGCATATGCAACACTATATATAATTTGGTTTGCCTTGCAAACAAAAATTTCCACAAACGCTCCCTTGTTTGATGCGCGATATAACCATATCCCACATCGGCTATGATGGAAGTGGGAGTCTATTACCATCGATCATTGCTTTGTCTATCTAATTTAGGGTTCGATCCAGCAACTTTTGTCTATTAATGAAATTAACCCCAAACTGAAGTGGGAGTGCTCATGCAGGATCTATAACTTATCCAGGATACAATCTGGACTAATGAACAGTTGTGTCATCTCAGCTGTCTAACCTGGGGTACTTTTTACACTGCTTCTCTGTGAGAACTACCACTCTTGGCCTGCTCACACACAGCCTCTAGCATATAAATCACTCCCAGCTATATTCTGTGAGTGCTATAGCCAGCCATTCTTGAATTACACTGCAGAGAAACATCAGCAAACTCCCTGTCTCAGACTTTCTCCAGAAATGTACATGTTCTACTGCCCAGCTCTCCTGGACAATAAAAAATCATATAAAGTCTGTCATTTTATTAATAGAACATGATATGCACAAATCCTGTTACCCTACGTGGACTTACTCAAACTCTTCAATCCAAACACACTGGTTTAGATAAAGCAATAAAACAAGTTTATTAACAACAAAGAGACTTTAAGTGAACACAAGTAATGAGGCATAAAAGTCTGAATAGGTTACAAGAAAAATAGAAATGAAGTACACTTAACAAACTAGAGTGAATTCAAAGCAAATGTCTCTCTCTCACCACCTGCTTCAGCAATCTCAATGGCTGAACTTTTTTTCAGTCAGCATCCCCTTCTCGGTCCGGTGCTGGTTCCTATGTTCTTCAGGTGTCATGGATGCCATAGGCAGGGAGAAGGGGAGTAAACATTTGGGGTGTCTGCCCTCCCCTCTTATAGATCTTTCCCTTCTTCGAGAAGCATCTCCAGCTGAGGATCAAAAGTCTGTCTGGATGGGAACTCCCACACGATTTTTTTTAAGATGTAGATTTTTTTGCCCATGTCCCTTTTCCTGTGAATGACTAGCCAGTGAAGCAGGTGATGGTCCATTTGGCCTGTTTACACCCGGCTAAGGCATCAGTTTGTCTTTTCTCTCTACAGAATTGGTTTGGATGCTCCCCAAACTTGGAATATGTCTTAGCAACAACTTACAGTGAATCTTATAACTTCACGTACAATCTTGCCACACATATTTTATCAGGACAATATTGACTAGCAGGTTATGAGTTTTCAAATGATACCTCGCAAGTATAAAGGGTATAACAACAATGTGTAATGGGTGAATACAGGGGTGCAGACTGTTGTAGTGACCCATGATTTATAAGTTGTACAGGACAGGGACATTGTTTTCTTGAGTACCTCTAAAGTATGTCAAGTATGGGACTAGATCAATAATGATGAAACTTCCATGACATACGACCATGACAAGTATTGGCATAGAGATACAAAAATGGCCAAAGTTGCAGATTAGATAGCACTGGAAACAGTTTGGTTTTATGTTTTGTTTGTTTGTTGTTTTGTTTGAAAGTTCATCATGGGCAGTGGAACGGGAGATACGTGAGAGAGAGAGAGTTATATTGAGACAAAGCAATTTAATTTAAAAAAAAATATTCAGTATAATGTTTGTGTCTCTCCAAGTTGGGAAAACTGTTTTTATCTGCATTGTAAAGCACCATAAACCTATATATTGAATGAAGGAGAAATAAATAAGTTGCTTAAAGGAGTAGAAGCATTTCTTATCTTTTTTTGGAACTGCAGGAAAGGGATACTTTAATATTAAAGAAAGAAGGTTTAAACTTCTGCCTAACAGACTATTGCAGTCAAGAAGTTCAAATATTTCCTCTGTGGAAATTGAAATAAAGTGCCTCATGACCGAGCCTCATCTGGTACGTAATATTTCCAATAAGATAATGTTTTTCTTTTATATTTTTGTTTTGTTTCTTCAATATAATAATATATCTGAATTCTTCCCATTAAGTTTACTTTTAAAATTACAAAGGACCTGTTGAGAATCTGGCCTATTGCATTTTTTCACATAAATTGAAAACAATTATACACAAATCAGCATAGAAATACACAACATAGTTAAACAAACCCATTGGAATTTCTCCACTCTTGTACCCAGTCACCAGTTCTGTCTCTACATATAAACAATTAAACAACACATTCTCTATAATAGACCTTGCATGTTGCATACAGTTAATAAATACAGTTATTTGGATCCCATTGTGCCCATGTAGTTCTTTCTTATTAAGTTTTCTAAAGAACAAAATGATACAACATATTTAGAAATCCATATTTTCTCTGAAGTGGGGGTGCATTTGGAAACATTTATCTGTGCAATTTTTATGAGCACATTGTCACCTGTTTTTGAGCATTCAGAATTCAGATATGTGCACGCACACTGCATTAGCATGTGCAGATTTGGTGGTTAAACTCATTTTACATCTAACAGAAATTGTCAAAAACTGTAGGCATAGTTTCTGAGGTTTGGTGGAGACCCCTTTAAAATGTAGCTTTTATGACTGACTCATTGCTGCTTACATGATATTCAGGTAGTTGTTCCACATGATAAGTTCTAGAGGTATTTGAAAGCAAATTCTATTCCACATAAACATATGTATAATCAGTCTCAAAGTAGATGGAAGAGGTTACTGGGTCTGCACTGGAAACAGAGACAATAAGATTAAAAAGAATGTTCAGTTTCCTTTATAAACAGTGCAAAAATGAATTAAAAATGTCCATGACAGATGCAATATCCTTGTAAGCAATATCACGTTGGTCTTTTAATAGAATATATCTAAAATGTGCTCTATTTAAAATATTATTCCATTGTAAAATAATTTTAGTTAACAGAATTATTGATCCCACATTAATACAGCTTTCAGAGGACTATAACATTTAACATTATTCTTCTTTCATACTATGGATCTCTAACCTTTCCATTCAAAAACACATTTTAGTACATTAACACTGACAAATATGTGGTTCAGATCAAGCGAATATTATTTTTTGCACGCCATTTTGCTAACAAGGTACAATTACTGACCAAAGATGGGGCGGAATGAAAGGAATAGAATAATTCATTACTTTTTAAGCCCTGAGATTAAATCTGTCTGCAGCCACAAGTGAAATGAGATGTGTGGTCTGAATCTAAACTCTGCTAGCTATCTGCCATCCTCACAAAGCTACCACCCAATTTGGTATGATTGGCAATCTTTGTTCAGAGAAGCCCTCTAATATAAAAGGTGTTTTGTAGGCCAAGAAAGGAGTAATTTAACAGGATGTGCTGGAGAATTTACACAGCAACTGCCTGAACAATTATTGGTCTTTTGCTTGTGCTACCACTTTACTAATTTGAGACCTAAACCTGCAGACACTTAGGCACATGGAAAAAAAAATAATGATTACAATTATTCATGTATAGAATTGTTTACAGGACTGAACCCCTGACTATTAAAATTCACCATCTTATTTTAATTATTAATTGAATTGTTATAAAGAGTATCAAAATTAGATCCCTTAAGACTACACACACACACACAAAGGCAGAAGTAGTTCAAGTTTTTCCCTTAAATTCTCCCTGTCAAAGTTCCCCAGGACTGACCTAGTGGAAAATTTAGTGTAAGAGCAGCAGAGAGGAAGGATAGTCTGGTGGTCAAGGCACTGGCCTGGGTCTCAGGAGCTCTGGATTCAATTCCCATCTCTAAGGGCTGGTCTACACTGGGGGGGGCATCGACCTAAGTTTATGCAATTTCAGCTACATGAATAACTGAAGTTGACGTACTTAGATTTGCTGAAGTCGATGTACTTAGATTTACTTACTGTTGTGTCTTCACTGTGGTGTGTTGATGGGAGACACTCTCTTGTTGATACCCCTTTTGCTTCTCATTGTGCTTCTATACTAGACATGGTAAATCAGCCCCCACTGGATCGATCACTGCCTATAAAAGTGACATGAAAGCAACATTTGTGATGTTGTGATGTCACATCCTGGGCTTATTTGCATCATTTTTGTGCAAAAACAGAGAATATGCCAAGAGGTCTCTGACTGAAAGAAAAAGTATAGATTACTCCAGACTGTCAAACTCCTGGGAGCTACTCAAAACCAAATCACAGTCAAGTGGGAGTTGCACAGATCAGCTGTATGCAGAATGTGGAAGCAGAAGGATAAGCTTTCGCCTATATATGAAGACAGACAGTCGAATAGCTGCTGTAAGCACGGACATGAAGGAAAAGCCCCCTGATGTCTGCCAGACTCTTTTTATATGGTTTAAGGAGAAGAGGGTGCAGGGAGCACTGCTTGCTGGACCTGAAATCAAGGAAAAAGCTCTTCAGCTTGCTGCTTCATTTGTATCAAATGATTTTAAGGAAAGTGATGGTTGGTTTACCAGATGGAAGAAACGCTTCAATGTCACTTACAGAAAAGAGCAGGTCAAAAATAGTCAGCAGACAAACCAGCAGCTGAGCAGTAGCCAGAGCCATCCCTTGGGTAGGGAGAATTGCGGTGACTGCTCTGGGCCCCGCACTTTGGGGGGGACCTGAGGGCCGGTGCAATTTGCTGGCATGGTCAGTCCCGGAAGAGACAAATCCATCACTTCTGCCCCGCCCCCCCCACTCCGGGCCCCCCACTTTGGGGGGCCCCGCAGCCAGTGTGAATGCCCAGTGTGGTTGATCCCGGAAGCGATGAATCCATCATTTCTGCCCGGGCCCCACAACCTAGGGACGGCCCTGGCAGTAGTGGTGCAAAAAACTTCCTCGCATTCTTGAAAAGTTTTCTGTGGCTGACATCTACAATGCTGACGAAACAGGACTTTATCTGAAAGGGCTCTGTGACCGATGACAAGTCGAAAAAATGAAAAGCTAAAAGGAGAGGGTAACTGTGCTCATCTGTGCCAGCATGGATGGTAGCAACAAACATCTGCTGTTCCTGATCGGGAAGTCAATATGAGCCACACGCTTTCCAAAGGATTTCAGTAAACTACCCCTCAATTATGTCAGTTCAGCGAATGCCTGGATGACAGGTGAGATTTTCATCAATGGACTAAAGAAGTGGGAGTGTCCATTTGACTTGCAGAGCTGTAAGAAATGCCTCTTACTGTAAAACTACTTCCGTCCCTCACCCCCAAAGATTGGTTATCATAAACATTCAGCTTGAATTCTTACCCCTAACCCTATATCTTTGATTCAACATATGGATCAAGGTAGGATTAAGAATGTGAACAGACATTACCAATCAAAAATCGCAAACCAGATTATTGTTGCTTTTGATGCAGACCCCAAAGCAGATGTTCAGACAG
Organism: Lepidochelys kempii; assembly: GCF_965140285.1. Classification (NCBI taxonomy): domain Eukaryota; kingdom Metazoa; phylum Chordata; order Testudines; family Cheloniidae; genus Lepidochelys; species Lepidochelys kempii. Next base: position 86,657,285 of record NC_136380.1, read on the forward strand.
TCCTGAAAGCTGTAAATTTGCTAGATTGCATTCATCTTGTTGCTGAGGCATAACAAGAGGTAAAAATGACAACAATTTCTAGCTGTTTCAGGAAAGGCAAATTTGCCAGTGGAAGTTGCGCAGAGTGAGGCTATTGAAGATTTTGATGCCCCCCCCCGGAGTGATGTTCCACTTCCAGTCAACATGGAAAAAAATAAAAAAGGACTCAGTAGCTGCCATGAATGAGTGTTTGTTTGCATTCAGAGAGTTACCTGATGAGGAATCGCTGAGCATTGCAGCTGCTGCAAGGCCAGAGAGACAAGCTTGTGTTGATGAAACATATAATCAAGAAGATAACCAAGGGAGTGGGAGGATGATTTTGATGAAGTTCCACCTCTCACAAACTCCAAAGGCTGTGTACACACTTTGGCACTTTTCATAGCTAGAGGGACTTGGTGACAGGGGTCTACAGGTCTCTCTAGGATGTTGAATCCCACCTTCAAAGCAAAATTGTGACTGAGAAGAAAAAGAGCAAATTAACGTAGTTCTTTCACCTGAAATGAGTGCATTGATCTATTCTTAATTAATTTATAAGTTGATACTCGCTGTATAAATAGAATACACTTGGATGTGGAATAATAATAGAGTAATAACCTAAATTAAAGTATTATTATTTGCTTAGCAGACACCCTTACCCAGGGTGACTTACAGATCGTACAAAATATTACGGTTAAGTGTGAGTTCAAAAAATGTTTCCAGGTAAGAGCAAAAGGTTGCGTTTGTTGTCAGTTTGATGTTTGATTGTTCTTAAACATAAAAATAAAACTTGATACTTTTATAACCCTGACTCAATTAATACTGCTTTCTTGATACAATATGGTAGTGGGCTACAAATCAAGAGAAGAACAGAGCACATATTTTAAATGTACAGTAGGTATACTAATGTAATACTGTAGCAATAATAATAAGCATACATTGAATTGTTACAATTATAGATTGTTAGCATGTACTGTAGCTGATTTATGTATCAGAAAAAGCATGCTGCTTTTGGTCAGATGACACTCCTCATGACAGCAACAGTCGCTTAGGAACAACATAGCAGAAGGGCACCAATATGTTGCTACTAATGAGCATCTACTGTAATATTAATAATCGGTGCATGCACCTTCTCCCTGGCAGCTAATATTATCTGAAACAGCCCTCTTCTGTCTCTCTGCCGGGTCAACTCTCCAGACATTTTCAAATCCCATCTGAAAACATATGTCTCTGTGCAACATTCTTAATCTCTCTCTCTGCTATTATTTTTATGTGATGTTTGTAGCACTATTGTTTAACTCTGCAATGCATTTTGAAATACAGTTTGTATGAAAGATTCTAAACAAAGCACTGTTATTATTTTTTTTCTTTTACTTAGTTGGAAGAACATAGGCATCTATCTGTCAGCTATAAAGAAAAGCAGTGAAAGGAAAAGGAAAGAAAACGCTCTTCACATTAAAGGTTATCTGAAGACTCTCTGAACATACTGGAAGAGCAGTGCAATACCTGTTCATTTCACTTTGTGTGGCTTTCACAGGCTTATACTCCCTGAAACCATTTCAAGTTAGATTTCTAAACTTCATGACAGGCTAGTATGAACCACACTTTCAACTTTAGAGACATTGGTAGGGACAGTATGAGAGAAATCTTTCCTGCCCCAACAGTCGCACATATTATCAGGGAAGTAGATGGCCACTCAATGTTTCCCAGGATTTTTATGGAAAACCTGTTGGCCAATACCGCTATCTTGCTTCTTCAGTAAGCAGTCTGGTAGTCATTACTCATCAAAATCCATAAAAATTCTCGTATGGACATACCTGCCACGCTTTCCTGCACTAGCAAGATAGATAGAGTCCTTCCCCTGTTGTTGTCATTGTATACATAGGTCTCTGTCTGCTTGGCGAGGAATCTATGCCCTTTTTCTCTATCAATTTCTCAAGCACTAGAAAATACTAGTGGAGGTGCATGTCTCAGGCCTAGAAACAAAAAAAATAATAGCTGCAATAACAGTTGAGAGCTCTTCCGAGCCTGTTGCAGGAGGAGGAGTTTGGGTGCTTTTCAACTTTTTTGGAACACTCTTTGGAGGACTAGGGGACAGGGACCATTGTAAGTGCTGCTTTCCCCCTATTCTTGGAAGACCAAGGGGCAGGAAGAGTTCACCTTGCACCTTTTAAAGGTCCCAGGAAGAATATAGAAAGCCATTTGCCTAGGTCTCAAAGACAAACAATATAATGAAAGTTTACAAACCACTTAATCTAGACTCTGCCTTCACTCCCAGAAATAATTCCAAGGGAAGAAAAGATAATCACTGGGAGAGAGGGCTAGAAGATGAGTTTTCAAAAGTTCAAATAAAAAAATGCTGCCCATACTGTGGACATTACAGGAACTGTGATGAGTTTCGGATCACATATGATACAGTAGTATGATAAAATATTGACTGAAAATATTTGTGATAGTTATGTGTGGTTAACTAGGTTTACTATGATGGTATTAGCTAATAGATTATCTGGAGTTTGCAAGAGCTTTCCCTACATTTGTAATGTATATGAGTGCACTCTCCAATGCATAGTGTAAAGGTCGAAATTTGCTGACATACATCCCATTCAACCCAATGAACACTATGGAGTTACACTAGATGCAAACCACAGTCTAATTAACACCTATTGATAGATACCTTTTGCAGGTATCAGAATCAACATACTAATATGGAAGAGCCTTTTAAAGATTTGCTTGTCCTTGTTAAAACTAATAACTGAGAAAACAGTACTCCAATGTAGAACATGACTGACAGGAAATTTGGTTAAGAAGATCAAAAAACCACCCATGATTTTGAAAATCTTAACTTTTAGTAGGGATGCTGGATAGCCCGGTCTTATGCCACTGCCCTAGGTTGTTTTTTCTTAATACTTCTAGAAAACTCTCCTCTCAGGGGATCTGGTTATGCCCTTACAATGGGGAATATCAAATGAAAAATGAATGACAAGTATATAAATACAGTCATAAATTCACAGTAGTGTGATTACGAATATTTTCACAGGCCTTTATAGTTAAGCGAATATTTCCCCCTGCAATAGCTTCAATGGTCTTACAAATTCTCTACCATAAAGAAACCAATGCAGCTTTATACTACTCTAACTATCCATAAGGCACTTTATTAAATGGGCCTTATACAAAACCTTATACTTATGGTGCCATATGTTCACTGGGCTCTTCTACAGTGGGATTACAAAGAGGTGAGATCTATATTTAAATATGTATAAACAGTATTCCAAAAACATAGAAGAGCTTGATTTGTCACTCTGGAGTTGGGGAGCATCCTTTAGATGGGAGAGTGTGTGCCTATATCCTCTGACTTCTTCCACTTTTTGTGTCTCCTCTTGGCTTCAGGGATCAACGAAATTCTGAAAGCAAATCAAGGTAAAAAAGAGATTTTGACAGATATCAGACAATGTAAAGGATTCTGTATGCAGGGAGGTAGATGGAGGGATAAGAGGAGTCTTGGCTGTCTTGTTGGAAAGATGTGCATAACCGATGTTGCAGAGGTCTCCTTTATCTCCATACAGAGACTTTTAGTATGGTTATTGGATCCAACCACTCAATGAGGGCCTGACTTTTAATCATGTGACCCACCTGCACTGGGATTTTACCCAGGGTGGGAAACTGATAAAATTAGCCAAGAAGTCTAAGACTCTAGAATGCCTCGAGTCCCTCTTCCACTCTTACTGATTTGCTATGTGATTTTGCCCAGTTTTCCATTGTCTTGAACTTGTGTAATTATTTACATAAGAACAAAGTGATCATAAAATGCTACCATTCAGATTTGTACTCACCTTGCATAGGTGTAAGTGACTACAAAAGATGGAGGTCAACAGACAACTGGACTCTTAGGGTCTCTATGCCTCAATTTTCCCATGGGTAATATTTACTTTTGTAAAGCTCTTTAAAGAACATTGGATGGAAGGTTTGAGGCAAGTCTAAAGCTTATTCTACCACCTTTCTCTAAGAAAACAACTGGCTATATAAACTGTGCACCACACACTGACAAAATGGGTAGGTCATTATCAGTGTTCTTTTCTCATAGCAATTGTTTCTGGTTAACTTGGACTAAAGCAACATTATTTGCAATATCCCAATATAATGCTGCGGCAGATGTAAAGATGATGTATTTCCCACACACTGAGAAGCACTGACTGTGAATGTACAAATATAACTTGGAGAAAGGAAATATTTTGCCGTGTGACTGAGTTTGTGTCCCCCAATAAAAATGTGTTGTGTTGGAAATGTCATAGCCTTGGTAAATCTGGTCTTATATGCTTACAGGCAACTATCTCAAAGTTTTCTATGAAAGACAATATGAGCTCAAAATAGCATATATAATTCAGCAGTTTGAAATAAACACGCAATTCCATGAAATCAGTGTTCCATGTTACAAAAAAGCATAACAGAAAAAGTATTGTTATTGTCAGATGGGACTGGAGGGTTATACTGACTGGAGCATGTGCATAAAGGCACTCAGTTGTGAAATAGAATAGTTTGTTATACTTCATTTAAGCATTAAATAACCACTTGCAATGGATGCCTGAATGAAGCAGAACAAAATGTGACTTCTAAAATAAAGATGAGGATTTTTTTCATCTTTTTTTGAGGAGATGAGAAGATAGGATTTAGTGATTGAGACACACAAACTTACATTTCTAGGGGCTTTTCCTTGTTCCCACCTTTATTTTTCACTTGTACTAATGTTAAGCATTAAAAATAATGTGTGAACTAAAACTGTCAAAAGCACAACTTTAATTACTGAAGCTCTACCGACATTGCTGGGCTTTTAGCATTGCTCTTGATTCAACTGGAATGCCTCAGTACTTACTATATATGCCACTGAACTAGAGTATTAATATCTGATGTTAACACTTTGTATTAGCATTTAGTGGGATCACTTAATGCATTTTATAAACTAGGGAAATTTCAGTTGTTTTAACATGGTTCTTGCTGATCTGTTTATTTAGTAGTCGAAAATTGCGTTAATAAACCTTCTTCTCCAATCAGCAATATTCTGTTTGTTTTGCTATTTAATTTTCAAAGCATGTTATACATAACTTGCTATGCTCTATTAAGATATTCATTGTTTCTTATAAATAGAGTTGGAAGGAAAATGGTTCTCCTGCCCCATGAATAGTTCAAAATTTCAATCCCCCCCGCCCCCTTTTGCATCTGGATAATCTGAGACCATTCATATCTCTTTGAAGAGGGTAGGGGAGAGGGATAGTATGCTGGACCAATGAGAATAGCCTTGTGGTTAGGGCACTCACATGGATCTGAGAGATTTAGATTCATTGAAACAAATATGATTTTGCAAAAAGTTTAGGTTTCGTTGAACTATCATTTTCTAGTGATTTTTTTTTTCCAAAAAATTCACAGCCAGCTTTAATAATTAAGGTTCATTGGGTTGTAAGGTTATGTGAATTAAGGAAATCAATATGATGCATATGAATTTTTAAAAAAATGGATTTTTTTGTATCTTTGTGTCTGATCATGTAAGTTGTTTACCGATCAGCCTCTCACTGAGTCAGGCTCCTTGGGAATAAATGTCTTAATCAGAGGTGATAAAACTGTTGACTTTGTATATGTTGACTCTTATACTTATTGTCAGTTGTTCAGCTCTATGACCACCTACGTCAGGTTCCATTGGGAGGGTGGTTTGCTCATGGTAGTTCACATTTTCTTATAAGCATGAACTGTAGCTTGCAGATAGCAGTAAAGAATTAAAGAATGTCTTCTGAGATCCAGAGAAACCATATATGTAGTTAGAGTTGCATGGAATTATACAACGTTGCAGTCATATTAGTTTGTACCATGTTAAGGATGATGATAGCTTTTGTACTACAGAAATTTTAGCTCTTGGGGCTTGAATAGATGATGTGCTTATAGTATTCTTCTGTGACATTGTGCCCTGCAATATGTTAGTGACAGATCTCAGACTTAATAAAATTGACAATATTTAGTATCATATGAATTAGACAGTAAGGTAAACAAGAATCCAAATATGCTAATTTAAACTTAATGTTCCTACTCTGAGTAAAACAAAAGCATCCACAAGCATTAAAAAGTAAGGAAATGAATAGTTAAAGGAAGATTGGTACTCATTCATATGCACTTGGTTTTACATCTTTAATTGGAGGGACCCAAAAATCTGGAGTCTGAGTACCAATTAAAAACAAATTGGGATACAGTGTGATACAGTACATAATGTTCTGACAAAAAAGATTCACAGGAATTTGAAAGCTTGCTTGGAATAAATTAAGATATCCATGCAAATATTTATATTTTAAATAAGGCTGTCAAGTATTTAAAATAATTAATAAAAGTATTAATAAATAATAAAATAATTTAATTAATCATGATTAAACACACTATTAATAACACTGTTAATAAGAGAATATAATTTATTTAAATATTGTGGATGTTTTCTACATTTTCAAATATATTGATTTCAATTACAATACAGAATACAAAGGGTACAGTACTCAATTTATATTTATTTTTATTACAAATATTTGCACAGTAAAAAACAAAATAAATAGTATTTTTCAATTAACCTAATACAAGTACTGTAATGCAATCTCATTATCATGAAAGTTGAACTTACAAACAAGGAATTATGTACAAAAAAATAACTGCATTCAAAAACAAAACAATGTAAAACTTTTAAGCCTACATGTCCACTCAGTCCTACTTCTTGTTCAGCCAACTGCTCAGACAAACAAGTTTGTTTCCATGTGCAGGAGATAAGGCTGTCCTGTTCTTGTTTACAATGTCATCTGAAAGTGAGAACAGTTGTTCTCATGACACTGTTGTAGCTGGGATCCTAAGATAGTTATGTGTCAGATGCGCTAAAGATTTATATATCCCTTTATGCTTCAACCACCATTCCAGAGGACATGCATCCATGCTGATGATAGGTTCAGCTTGTTAACAATCCAAAGCAGTGCAGACTGACGCATGTTCATCTTCATCATCTGAGTCAGATGCCACCAGGAGAAGACTGATTTTCTCCTTTGGTGGTATGGGTTCTGTAGTTTCCGCATCAGAGTGTTGATCTTTTAAGACTTTTGAAAGCATGCTTCACATCTCATCCCTCTCAGATTTTGGAAGGCACTTCAGATTCTTAAATCTTTGTTTGAGTACTGTAGCTATCTTTAGGAATCTCACATTGTTACCTTCTTTGCTTTTTGTCAAATCTGACGTGAAAGTGTTCTTAAAAAGCAACAACCTGTGCTGGCTCATCATCTGAGACTGCTAAAAAATAAAATACATGGTAGAATGTGGGTAAAACAGAGCAGGAGACGTACAATTATCTGCCATGGAGTTCAGTCACTAATTTAATTAACATATATTTATAACGAGCATCATCAGCATGAAAGCATGTCCTCTGGAATGGTGGCCGAAGCATGAAGGGGCATACAAATGTTTAGCATATCTGGCACGTAAATACCTTGCATTGAGGGCTACAAAAGTGCCATGCAAACACCTGTTTTTACTTTCAGGTGACACTGTAAATAAGAAGCGGGCAGCATTGTCTGTCGTAAATGTAAACAAACTTGTTTCTCATACCATGGCTGAACAAGAAGTAGGACTGACTGGATTTGTAGGCTTTAAAGTTTTACATTGTTTTGTTTTTGAATTCAGGTATGTAACAGAAAAAAATCTTCATTTGTAAGTTGCACTTTCACAATAAAGAGATTGCACTATTATACTTTTATGAGGTGTATTGAAAAATACTATTTATTTTATCATTTTATGTGCAAATATTTGTAATAAAAATAATATTGTGATCACTGTAAACTCCATATTCTGTGTTGTAATTGAAATCAATATATTTAAAATGAAGAAAAAGATCAAAAATATTTAATAGTATTCTACTCTTTAACAGTACAATTAAAACTGAGAATAACCACAATTAATTTTTTTTAATCGTGATTAATTTTTTGCGTTAATCGTGTGAGTTAACTGTGATTAATCGACAGACCCAATGTTGAATGGTAGTAAGATTTTCCAAATTAGACTCCTTAAAGTTGAAAGATACTGAAATATCACTGCTTTATTTCTCTGAACACAATTATTTTGACAAGTAACCAGATTATTACCCGAATTTTCAATGTGAAGAGAACTTCAAGTCATTAAGTAAGATATCAGAGATCCAGTGTTTTACATTTCAAATCTACCAGGCACGTATACTTCAACAATTTTCTTTTGTATAAATCTGCTAACACAGTAGCATACTAATAGTCTGAGTGCTACTTCAACATGGTGCAGTGAGTGGTGTGCCTACATTTACCAGAGAAACAAGGTGAGAGGGTGGAAGAAGGCTGCTCCACAGCTCCATAGTAAATTACATCTTCAGCTTCTTGACCAGTAAGAGTACAACCAAGCCAGCAAAATGGCTTAGAGATCACTAATGTTTCATATAAGTACAATAAGGATCCATGTTATTTTTGTGACATTTACATATATTGTTCCATGCATTTCAAACATTTCCTTTGAGAGAGGAATAAAAAAGAATCCTATATAAATATGCTTGCAGAACAATTTATATGAGTGAATTTTATGTACACTGGAACAGAGTTTAGCTAAAGAGATATTTAATGACCTGTTACATTCTTGGTTCTAAATAGGACTTTGTGTGTAACTGGGAAGAGAATCTCCCTAGACAACCTCAAAATATGACTTTGTTGCTTCCAAAATTCTACTAGGGAGAATATATACCTGTCATAAATATAAAGGGAAGGGTAAACCCCTTTGAAATCCCTCCTGGCCAGGGGAAAGCTCCTCTCACCTGTAAAGGGTTAAGAAGCTAAAGGTAACCTCGCTGGCACCTGACCAAAATGACCAATGAGGAGACAAGATACTTTCAAAAGCTGGGAGGAGGGAGAGAAACAAAGGGTCTGTGTCTGTCTGTATGCTGGTTTCTGCCAGGGATAGACCAGGAATGGAGCCTTAGAACTTTTAGTAAGTAATCTAGCTAGGTATGTGTTAGATTATGATTTCTTTAAATGGCTGAGAAAAGAATTGTGCTGAATAGAATAACTATTTCTGTCTGTGTATCTTTTTTGTAACTTAAGGTTTTGCCTAGAGGGGTTCTCTATGTTTTTGAATCTAATTACCCTGTAAGATATCTACCATCCTGATTTTACAGGGGGGATTTCTTTATTTCTATTTACTTCTATTTTTTATTAAAAGTCTTCTTGTAAAACACTGAATGCTTTTTCATTGTTCTCAGATCCAAGGGTTTGGGTCTGTGGTCACCTATGCAAATTGGTGAGGCTTTTTATCCAACATTTCCCAGGAAAGGGGGGGTGCAAGTGTTGGGAGGATTGTTCATTGTTCTTAAGATCCAAGGGTCTGGGTCTGTAGTCACCTAGGCAAATTGGTGAGGCTTTTTACCAAACTTTGTCCAGGAAGTGGGGTGCAAGGTTTTGGGAAGTATTTTGGGGGGAAGGACGCGTCCAAACAGCTCTTCCCCAGTAACCAGTATTAGTTTGGTGGTGGTAGCGGCCAGTCCAAGGATAACGGGTGTAATATTTTGTACCTTGGGGAAGTTTTTGACCTAAGCTGGTAAAGATAAGCTTAGGAGGTTCTGCAGACATAAATGAAAAGACCACCTTGTTGAGTCATCAGAATCCATCCTTGTTCAGGCAGATTATTTGCATGAGTAAGCACTATTGAGCATGAGTCAGGATTTCAGAATAAGACCTTTAGAAACTATTTCTAGTCTAAATTTTGGGAAGTATCCTGTCACTAATAGATCTACTGTAACAAAGCATTTACAGATATATTTTTGCAAGTAGTATTTAGACCAATAATGAACACCAGCTTTCTTTTATTAGCTGTTCTTTTGAATCTGCAGATTTAAGAACTTCATTCAGTATTTTGTGTTTTTATTCTCTGCACTTTATAAACCACAACTGCTCCTAAAGTATTGACATATTACTAGTAGGCAATTAACATAAAACAACATTTTTTTTAGTGTGGCAAGAATAAACGCTTTGACATCTTTGGATTAAGGGTGGTATCTATGTGTAAAATGATAATTTTGTGGGGGATGGGGAGGGGAACAATGTGAGTATTAATACTACTGTTCACCAGTTTTCAGATTCAAGTAAAAATGTGTAAGTGGAGTTTGTTTAATAAAGGACAAATCCTGTCCTTTCCTCAATGGGTGCTATGCTCTTGGGACAGGCAAACTGGTGCAATGCCACTGCCTATGGCAGGGGACCAGATTTGAGGGGTTGGTGCATAGGCAAGCCATGGGGCTGACTTCAAAACTTATTATAGCTATTTGTATATGCTATCAGGAGGTGGGGGGGTGGGTGTGTCCTATTTTTGCAGTATCCATTAATCTGGAGTAAATTCAATGAAGTGGCTTCATGGTCTCTTGGAGGATTTCTGTCCTTGCACAGGTATTTGGATTTGGTACTGGCACAGGCATTCAGCTGAACTGCATGCAGTTCAGAAAAGCTCATAATGCTTTCACAGTAAGCTATCAAGTGAGAATATAATCAACAAATAAAACACAAAATTAAATTAGAGAGACAAGGTGGGTGAAGTAATACCTTTATTTGGACCAACTTCTGTCAGTGAGAGAGACAAGTTTTCAAGCTACACTGAGCTCTTTGAAGAGCTCTGTGTAATGTGAAAGATTATATCTTTCACCAGCAAGTGTCCAATAAAGGATATTACCTCACCCATCTTGTCTCTCTAATATCCTGGGACCAAAATGGCTACAACAATGCTGCAAAATCTAAAATCAGTAAATCATCAGAACACACTTTTGTTGGCTGATTAGACCTTTAGGGCATGATTTATTGATATCATATTCTGGTAATGACACTTCCCAATTAACCCTTTTCCATGAGAGATACATGTGCCACAATATTATGCCAGATTCACATGTGCACTGCTTCTGTTTTTCAATTTTTAGTCACTAATTATTTTTGCAAGATATATATAAACATGGTTTGTTATAGCCACCATACACAGAGAAGTCAGTACATTAAAATACATGATTGAAGTATCTTTAAGGAATAAACTACTGCAGCAAAAAACAAAATAAAACAAAACAAAAACCACCACCCTCTTTTTGTAGTATTTAACATTGAATCAAGTTCAGAGCTTTTAAGTATCATAGTCCAAAGAAAACTAATAAGAAATTCAGTTAAAAAAGATGTTACAGTGCCCAAGCCATAACAGTAATAAAAAGAAACACACACACACTACAGAGACTCATCTAGAAAATGCTGATCTGCTGCAGTTAACACAAAACAGCACATGGCAGCATGCTATGAGACAATAAAATCAATAGAAAATAAAACCATTCCAGATCCATTTTAGTAGTCAAAGTGATTTGCATTAGAAACTTTGTAAAATTAATGTCATAAGTGTGCTGAAGGAAACAAAAGTTTCCTGTTTTCATTCACTCCATGGAGGTTGGTGCTTTCAGGATGTATTCCCTTGAATAATTTAATCAAATCCATTGGTCAGCACAGTTAAAACAATAAGAATATTCCACTCTCTGTTTCTGGCTCAAAGCAGTATTGGATTAAATTTACAGGGTGCCGTTTTCCAGCTTGTCCTCCTTATGCTGATTTTTTCCTCTCTGACATTGAACACACAGAACTGGCAGAGTATTGTAGTCACCTATTCAATGGTTGTTGTACCTTGAATATGTGTATGTATGTGCATGGGGGGTGTTGTTTTGTTTTTCTATATAGCTCAGGCATTTGTTGATTCATCCTTGTGTTTGTGTTGTGTGCAAATTTGGGAAGACTGCCAATAAACTCTATGGGGGAATAATAATTAACTGCAGTATAATAAATCTGTGGTGAAGAATTGCTCAATATTCTAATAAGTATAACTCTGGTGCATGCTGTGTGTTCCCTAGCCTCTCCAGAGACTCTCATTCAGATCCAAGGGAGCCAAGACTTCTGATTAGAGCTGGAGACTAAGAATCAGGAAAGTTGGTATGCACTCTCAATTCTACTACTGACTTGTTCTGTGGCCTTTGGGGAGTCATATTTAACCTACCTCTAAAATAGGATAACACCAGCTCATGTGAAGAATGGTGAGATTCTCCTGATAAAAAGCTCTGATTTAAGCTTGGTCTCCATTCTGGTGAATGCTTGAACAATTATTGTCAGCATGATATGACCCAGCTATTTTGTCCTCTAGCCTGAAAAGAAGAATTCTTGCTGCTGGGTAGAAACTATATGGGATCCTAGAACATTCTTCCTTTGTGTTTCTGCTTGTTGAGGGGATTTAATAAGACGCTGCAAGTTAGAATTTTAACATCACTTCTGACTGCACTCTTTCCATAGAAAGCAGTGTCATTTTCAATGTCACAATTTCAACCAGTTGCATGAAGAACGTGCAATGAGAGGTGCTGTTTTACCAGGTGATCAAAATAATATAATTCTATCTTCACAGGGTTGCCAGGCAGGAGGGCTGCACAAAGAGTCTTTTGAGCCCACTTCATACTCCGGTGGTAACACAACAAACTTTATCTCCCCTGCTCCCACCGATCAGGGATTACCTCCTACTATTTTGTCCATAAGTATTGCTGCTACCATCAGAAGAGGGCAAGCAAAGTGCTTATACCCAATATCTCTAAGAACTACTCATATGAATGTAGGCACCTAACTAGTGAGGTTATCTTCCCTGTATGAATGAGGCCAAGGAGTTGTGGAAGAGAAAATGAGTACCTTCCACTCCCTTTCATTTCTGTTACCTTTTAAAATTAGCCTCTAGTTCACAATCCTCTCTCCAAAATGACACCATATTAAAGTGGCTCAGAAGCTGTTCCCACACTCTCAAATCCTCAGTCTCTTTGGTAAGTCTTATGAAATGGAGGGGCCTACATATTGCCATAGTGGTAGCTGAAAGCTGTGTACAAAATACCTGCCACAGGGCCAGCATCCAGCAGGAAAAGTTAAGATGCCCAATAATAGATTGCAGCTCACTCTACTCCTGGTAATCAAGCCCAGTTGCTCCTGAAACTTATCCTGAGGGAGTCAAGATCTACCCTCCAATGTGTCTAGCTCAGTCCCCAGGTAGGTCAGCAAGTGGAAGGCCCTTTCATATTTGACTCAACTAGAGGCATCCCCAAGTTATCAGACAGTGCCTGGAAGGTGTTTATCAGGCTAGCACACTTCTCTGAATCTGCCCAGTCTGCAAACAAAGTCATCAAAGTAGTGTACTACATGCCTTGATCTAGTTTCCTGCAACACTGCCCAGTGTAACAACGTATTGAACTTTTCAAATGGCGAACTGGATGTTGTGCATCCCATGGGCATAGATTTTTCAAAATAAAACTGTCCCTTAAAAAAGAAACCCAAAAGTTAAAATCAGAAGGGTGCAGTTGAAAGGCAGACTTGATATTATGCTTTGCCATCGGTGACCCTGGGACACAAGACCAGACCATGATGAAAGCCTCATCAACTGAGAAAAAGCCAACAGAACATAAGGTTGGTTCTATTGCATTATTAAATGAGCTGCCGCAGAGGTATGACAGGCAGCGAATCAAGTAATATTCACCTAGGGCCTTCTTAGGGACCAAGCCTAGGGGAGATCCTCCAGGTTCTTTATAGGTAAATGATTGAATGGTCCTGTTACTCTATTAGCATTTAATTTTTGTGCAATCTTTTTCTTTATGATATGATCTAACTCTACTAAGGAATTCAAAGTTTTGTAAATAGCTTGACTGCACCTCCACCCCATATAAGGGATCCTAAACCCTGAAGTAAACCCTTCCCATAAATATAACACAACTATTTTGTCAGCGTAATTCTAAAGGAAAACCTTTAACATCTGAAGCTTAACTGAAGATAGAGCTTTTGGCTCAGCCCCCACTTTCAGCTTGTGCTCACCCCCTACCCACTCCCTGTTCCTGTACCCAGGGCCTATGGGTGGCAGCTGACTTACTCCATGTCTGTTACTATACTGCAGCCTTCCGTGACTGCTGTAGCTACTCTAGGCTGTATGGCCCCAAAGCACATTTCTCAAGCATATCTAAATTTGCAGATACTCTGAAAACACCTGCCTTTATTAAATGCCCAGCAAATGTCATTATGTTGCTGAAGACTTAAAAGGTCACTGTCAGCATGATTGCTAGTCAGGTCAGGGGAGAGAGTTGCAGAACCAGAAAAGCAAAAGTTTGGCATGTCTGAAATTGTGTATGGCAATACTAGGGGGGAAACTCACACAATGCCTTTTGGATATTCACACTAAATTCACAAACAAAACCTAGAAAACCTGATGAATAATCAAAGTGCTCGGTACAGACATTGCATCTAAATGTGGAAAGAGGTTTCACTCATGTCTAAAGAGATACCCGTATTCCATTGGCATCTGAGTTTTGTTGAGGTAGACTTTCTCTTTGGTAGACTTGTTTACGTCTTAAACCTCACAACAGCTTACAGCTTCTTGGCTGGAGGAACTCACCTGAACTGAAACTCCAACTTATGTTACGTGGACTTGAATAGCACGCAGGTATTTTACCCTGTGTGCTGAGAATTTCTGCACCTCTGTTGTATTAGATGGTGATATTTTTAAAAGTGCTCAGTGCTGGCCTAACTCTTCCCCCATGGAAATCAATGAGAGTTTCTTCCCCATTGCTATCAGTTGTCAAAATCCTTTAGAGATCAGATTTAGGCCACTGCTGGGCATTTTTCAAAATTCTTCCTTCAAATCTTTCTTTCAAGGCTACTAATGGTATTGCCCATGACTGGTGGATTCTTTACTCCATATCTTGTATGAATAAGTATGAACTGTAATTAATTTTAGCTCTTTCAGTTTGAGCACTACCACTTGGTGCAAGCTTATCCCCAGAAATGATGGCTACAAAATGGCTGGTCAATTTTCCTCATAAAAGAAGAAACATTTGAAAACAATCCTATGTGATGAAGAGCATCGAGACTGTGCAATTATTTGGATTGTGCCCACATACTATGTTGATAGGGACTTTATAAAACATAGAAATTGCCAAATTGGATCAGACCAATGGCCCATCTCATCCAGTATCCTATCTCTGAAAGTGACCAGAACCAATTGCTTCAGAGGAATATTCCAGAACCCCCACAGAAGACAGATGAGGGATAAACTGCCATCTGCAATGGCAGGGCTCCTCCTCTAATCCCCAATAGTTAAAGCTAATCTCTAACTCTTGAATCATGAAGTTTAATATCCCTTCCAAAATTTGTTAGCATTAGCTATTATAACATTTTGTTACCCATATAAATGCCCTTTTTGAATCTTGCTAAGTTTTTGGCCTCAATAACATTTTGTGGCAATGAATTTCCCAATCTAATTATGCATTGCTTGAAAAGAAGTATTGCTTTTATCAGTTTCACCAAATGACTGCTTGTTTTTGTGTTAAAATCAATCCAATATACCTGATCTACCTTCTGTGTATCATTTATTACTTTATATTCTTCTATCATGTTTTCTTTTATTTGTCCTCTTTTTTAAGGGAAACAATTCCAGTCTTTCCAATATATTTTCATATGAGAGTGTTTACATGACTCCAATAATTTTCGTCACCCTTGCATGAACCCCTTGTAAATCTGCAGTATCCTTTTTGATTCTAGGAGGGGGAAAAAGATAAACATTAGGGTTTTTTATCACAAAGGGCCAGATTCTCTCTTTGGGGTTGACCCTGCAAGATGCTGAGTACTCCTAACTTACACAGAAATTGGGGGTGCTCACCTCATCACAGAATCACACTTTGCAATATATTCACCTAAAGCTCATAAGTGAAGACAGGAGATGGGGCCAGAGCATTATATTCCATCCAAATCTAGGCAGACATTTTGCTGGATTTAGGGAGCCTGATGCCTGAACTCCTCAACCACAATGTAGAAAAGTTTCTTGTTCCCTCTCCTAACCCATCCTTGTGAATGTGCACAAGGCCAGCCACAATACGACCATAATCAGAGATGTGGGGGAAAGAGACCAGTTAAGAAAATGTATAAATTCACAGATTATAAAGCCAGAAGGGACTATTGTTATCATCTGCTCTGATCTGCATATCATAGGCCACAGAATTCTTTGAACTAATTCTTATTTGAAATAGAGCATACCCGTTAGAAAAACAGCCAAATAAGTGATGATGACTCTACCACAACCCCAGGTAAATTATTGTAATAGTTAATTATCCTCATTGTTAAAAATCGGATCGTTGCCTGCTAGATTGAAGATCCCATAATCAAATATTTCTTACCCAAAGATTGTGATCAAGTCACCCCTTAACCTTCTCTTTGTTAGGTGAATGGACTGAGCTCATTGAGCTTATCACTATAAGCCATGTTTTTCCAATTATTTAATCATTCTCTTGGCTGTTCTCTGAATGCATGAACCACACAAATTAAAAAAAAAAAGACAATACATAGAGTATTATTTTTATTATTATTTTATACAGACTGCAGTTCAGTAGAGCTGGACAAATATCTGAATTTCTAACTCGCAGGAAATTCCAGTACTTTGAGTTCTGGTTTCATCCTGAATCATGATGAAAAGTTGAAATATCATTTTTTTTCACAGAATGGGAAGTTCAGAAAAAAATCATTTTAGAATGTTGGAATGGTTAGTTTTGGTTTATTGAACCAAATCAAAACATTTTGTTTTGGCTCAGTTAAACACTAATCTGTGTTCACCTGAGCTAATGTGTCTCATGTGAAGTGTAGTTCAGATGCCTAATGTCCCAGTCTTGTATGGGCCAGGGGTCCTGGCTGGAATATGTTTCCCATGATGCACTATGGTCATGTGACTCCCAGGATGCACCCCATAGGTTCAGACCGATTTCTCCATGTGGAAGATGATGCCTATCTTGAAGACAGGTTTATATATAAACTGCTTTTTGTTAACATTTGCTTTCTTTAGGGTGCTTTTGTTCTGAATAAATCATACTTTGTTTTGAGAAATCTGGCTAGTCACCGAATAATCCTGTCATTGGCCATAAAAGAACAGTACTGCAGGTGGTGAAATGAAATCAGATGTGCTAAGGTAATCACAATGAACTGCAGATGTCTGCAACTTCAGATCCAAATCTGGAGGAAGTGAATTGCAGGATTCTGTCCAGAGAATGATGACAGCTAGAGGACTGAGTCCTAACTGGGGTTCCTTCGAGGAGACCACGAGGAGATCAGAGGTGCAGTTAACTGTGTCAGGTATTATATTCAAGCCTGAGTTTACATTTAGAAAAATCTATCCTTTTATTTGTAAGGTGGGAAAACATGGTACTGAGTCACTGACAGATAAATTCCATTTGCAGAGTATAATAAATTGTTACAAACTTCAGCAAGCAGAAGCACATTCCATAACAAGAGGTAATGTATGTGTGATTCAGGTCAGTGTACTGGTGAGATGACCTTTGGATAACTCTGCTGAGTGAGGCTTTTGAATAATTTTGTGGAAGAAACGCAGCCTTCACTCTTAGGTTTGTTGCAGCAAGTTAGAGACAGTCTTTATTCTCAAGCAATTGCAAGGAGGAGAGGAGAGAGTGCACACTGACAGGGATTCACTGTGTTTAGGCAGGTCTCTCAAAAGATAAACAATTAGGGCAAGCATTTATACCGTTTGTTACATACAGTAATGATCAACAGCTGCATTTTGTTTACACATATTCCTTCATGATATCTTATTTTTCTCAGCAATGTCTGCTATAGTCTACATTCCATTTTTATCTTACACAAGGTCAAAGAACATCTCTTACAGTTCTTTCCCACTCGCTTCACACTAGCCCAGGCCCTGCTTTCAGTCTCGCCTTAGGAAGGTTAGAGTTAGCCTACTCCTGCTCATTTTAAAGAAAACTAAGAGGCCTTCATCGAAATTCCCTTTATCCCTTTTTCCCCACTTCCACAACTTCATTAGCAGCAAGGCTTCTGGATAATGACATTAGCTTTACTTACATGATTTACATTGTTTTCTTACATTGATTACATTGTATTTGTCTTTAGGTACATAGTGCTTAGAATAGATTGTGATCAGATATTTGGCATGTTGTCTTATTTCATTGAAAAATATATCCTGACATGTTTAAAAGTGCAGACATTGATATCTGAATGGAAACAGCAGAAGGTGCAGCAAGAGCCTTAATAGCAAACAAGTGAACAATGATTTAAGGATTTTCTGATATACCAAATCTGTCTCTCATTCTATCACAATCCTGTGCGTATATTCCCTGGACGAAAAAGGATTAAGAATCATGTGACAGTCATGATTGTGAGAGGGGAAAATATAACTTCTTGTTATCTTGGTTTCTGCATTAAGGAAAGTTATTCCAGAAATAAATGAAAAGTAATGAAATGTAGAAATTTAAAATCTACAAAAAAATAACAATTTATATTGCCCATTTTGGGAGATTCAATTCAAATGGATAATTTAAGGAATTAAAGGCATGGAATTAAGCAAACTAGTCTGTATTTTGGGATTAAAAACTTTCACTAGGGAGAATGCTCACACTTTCAATGAGGGAGGTTTTTTGGTGAGAAGGGGCAGAGGAAAGGATTGATTTAATAGAGTCCAACTCCCTAACCCTCCTTCCTCATAATACCCGGGTCTGTACATGAGTGGAGTGTGGTTTACCGAAGACCATTTAGCCAAAAATACTCAGAAACACTATTTTCACATGTATGAACACTTTATTATGCACACATTCCATTTATGATTACAGTATTCTTACAAAGAGAATCATTAATTGCACAGTAATATACAGTGCTGCATGACTGATCAGAATTTCTAAATTACGTAAATAATCTTTTCTGTGTGGAGTGAAATATTGGCTTAAAATCTTAAAGGCTCTTGTTAGCGGTATACAAAGGTCTCAACTTTTAGATACACAAAGAACTATGTCTTTGCAATCAGTGACAATTCAAAAGGGAAATATGGCCATGAGGCCCATCAATAGGCTGATCTAGAACTAACCCTACAGCCATTTAAGTAAATAACAACAAAAATGGAATCTGCCAACAGGCTATGAAAGAGATAATTCAGACGTAAAACCACATGACGTGCTGGGAAATACATTCCAGACTTGGCATCTGGGTTCATTGTTGGATAATATAAGCAAATATCTCTATTCAGGAGCAAGCAGCACAAATTACAGAAGAGCTAAAATTACACTTCTGTGTCATACATGTCATTTTGCTTGGTATAGCATTAAGAAACTGGATTGTTTTATCCTTAAATGTCCTAATCCTGCATTTGTAGGAAAATTTGTGTCTGCACTGGATTAAAATGAAATTATGGAAAGGCTTCGTGAATAGTAGAAACACATTCTGTGCTCTTTTTTTGGTTTTGTTTTTTTCATGATTACAAGGGGGAAAGAGTTGCAACTTTCAACCCCTTATTGTCATTTGCTTTGAAAGCCTAACAGGATGTTTTGGATTGTTGATAGTCAGTCTATGAACTGCTTTTATAATACTGTATATATTTCTTACAAACATTTGATCTACCAAAGTCTTGGAGAAAAAAAAGTGATATGAAAACTTGAAACAACCAGAGTATAAATACTACTTTTACTTGCTAAAAAGAGCTTTCAAACAGAAGGCAGGGACTGATGATAATAGATATAAATTTACATATAGCTATAGATAGATATAGGTGAGATAAAAATCCTGACTAAAACTTAGATGTTGAACTTTGATATTTTTTTATGAATGGCTGAAAGCTTCCACAAGACTTCAAATGAAGGTAAACAAAGAAATGTGAAGGTGATAAAACTTAGAAGATATAGAAGGTTTCATAAAACATTTAAATTGGTCTCTTGACACTTTTCTTGGTTAGCATGTATATGTCAAGATTATGTCCTCTTCAGTACAGCTATTTAATGTTTATGAGTAGGATACATATTATTATAATACTACAATGCAAAGATCTGGAATTCTTCAGAATTGGTCTCAGTACATTATGTTTCGTTCATAATTTTTTCCTTGCTGCTCCTCATCAGCTTCACTCTCACCAATCTTATTGGTTATCTGTATACTGTTTGCCACTGCTTTGGCTTGTTTACTAAGATTTATCTAGAAGCTTTCACTTATGTGAGTCTTTGTCTAAAATTTCTGAAGGTGGTTTTAGGCTGGGTCATTGAAATACAACACTGATAATACTTTCTATAGTTGTGTCAGGGTTTCCTTCCCACTCTGAACTCTAGGGTACAGACATGGGGACCCGCATGAGAGACCCCCCTAAGCTTATCTCTACCAGATTAGGTTAAAAACTTCCCAAGGCACAAAATCTCCCTTGTACCTTGGATTAGGTAACGCTGCCACCACCAAGTGTTTTAGACAAACTCAGGGAAAGGACCACTTGGAGTTCCTCTCCCCTCTAATAACCCCCCAAGCCCCTACACCCCCTTTCTGGGGACGCTTGGGACTAAACAAGATGAGCACAGACCAACCTTGGGGTTTTATAGGACACTAAAAAAAAAAAACCAATCAGATTCTAAAAGAAATAGAACTTTATTATAAAAAAAAAAAAAGAAGGTAAAAGAAGCACCTCTGTGAAATTAGAATGGAAAATAATCTTACAGGGCAATCAGATTCAAAAACACAGAGGATTTCTCTCTGGGCAAAACTTTAAAGTTACAAAAAGAAAACCAGGAATACACCTTCCTCTCAGCACAGAGAAAATCACAGGCCAAAACAAAAATAAGCTAACACATTCCTTGCTAGCACTTACTAATTCTAATGGAGTTGGATTGCTTGCTTCCTTGATCTGTGTCTGGCAAGCACACAGAACAGACAGACCAAAATCTCCTCCTCCCCTCCCGGCCCCCAGATTTGAAAATATCTTGTGCTCTTATTGGTCCTTTTGGTCAGGTGCCAGCCAGGTTACCTGAGCTTCTTAACCCTTTACAGGGAAAAGGATTTTGCAACTCTGGTCAGGAAGGAATTTATAGTACTGTATGCAGGAAGGGTGTTACCCTTCCCTTTATATTTATGACAAGCTGTATGCCAGAAAGCACTGTTACATGCCTAGGAGATCAGCACTTCATAAGTAAGTCTCATTTTAAGACTAGCGCTGGTTTGAGAAGCCTTGATTTTTGTGTGATTTTGAGAAGCTGCCTGATTTCAACCCTTTGCTTAATGCTTTCTGTCTACTACTACAGCTAATATATAGAATCATAGAAATGTAGGGCTGGAAGGGACCCAGAAAAGTCAAGTCCAGTCCCCCTTCTCTTTGGAAGGACCAAATCCTGAGAAATGTTTGTCCAACTTGTTTTAAAAGCTTCCAATGACAGGGACTTTATAACCATCCTTTGAAGCCTATTCCAGAAATTAACTACCCTTATAGTTAGAAAGCTTTTCCTAATATCTAACCTAAAACTTCCTTGCTGAAGATTATTCTCATTACTTCTTGTCCTACCTTCAGTGGACATAGGGAACAATTTATCACCATCCTTTTTATAATAGCCTTTAACATATTAGAAGACTCTTATCAGGTCCCCTCTCAGTCTTCTTTTCTCAAGACTAAACATTCCCAGTTTTCTTAACCTTTCCTCACAGGTCACATTTTCTAAACCGTTTTTTTTTTTCATTTCTTTTGGTTTTCCCTTGACTCTTTCCAATTTGTCCGCATCTTTTCTAAATTATGATGCCAAGAATTAGATATAATACTCCAGCTGGATGATGGATAATCAAATTCCCCAAAGCAAATTACATAATCGACTAATTTGCCAAAAATTGTTTTTAAAACACAGACATTTTGAACTATGGACCCAAGGACACATTCTCACACCTTATTCATAATGTGTAGTACCTTCCTCTATAACTACAGCTATTGAAGTGAATGGGATCAATGTAGAGTAAGGTGCTACCCAGTTTGACTAACAGTAGCAGAATCTGGAAAGCAGCAAGCACATACAGAAAAAGCAAACTTGAGAGGTTTTTTGGTCCTTCTGTAACTGAGAGTCCAACCAATTTTTATTCATATTTAATTAAACACAATCCCTCAGATTCAGATCTTCTTTTTGAGATTTCAGCATGTAGGAAAAGGGATTTAGAATAGAAATTACATTTTAGTCTTAACTACACATAATGTTACAGATTAATCACTCTGATATGAACTTAGTGAATTTCTTACAACTTGTGTGCAGTGTCAGAGGTCAAATACTTAATGCATTTACTCCCTTCTTATATAAAGAAGTGACATATAAAACAAAGACAGTTTCAGTGGATGATGAAAACTATAGGAAAATGTTTATTGTTGATCTTTTTTCATGTCACAATTTTAAGTGGCAATAACATCTTAATAGGCAGCAGGTTTAAAAGAACATAAGGAAGCAGTTCACATGACACACTGTCAACCTGTGGAACTCATTGCTAGAGGATGTTGTGCAGGCCAAAAGTATAACTGGATTAAAAAAAATAATTAAATAAGTTCATGGAAGATAGGTCCATGAATGGCTATTAGCCAAGATGGTCAAGGATACAACCTCATGCTCTGGGTGTCTCTAAATCTCTGACTCCCAGAAGCTGAGACTGGCTGCCGGGGATGAGTCACTTGATATATTGTTCTGGTCATTTCCTCTGAAGCATCTGGCACAGGTCACTGTCAGAAGGTAGCCTATTGGGCTGGATTGACTATTGGTCTTATCTAGTACGTCCATTCTTATGTTCTTATCTTTAAAAATCTATTCAGTAAACCTGACTGAAAAACTATTAGAACTGAATAAAGAATGTAAAAATTGGACACATTTATGTAAGAGAAGTTGAAAAGTTACTCCTGAAGAATAATCTCCTGTTATAAAAGCTCTTAGACATCAGCCTCATGGATTAAAAAAAATATTAATATTTCTGTGAGGGAAGTGGTTGTGTACATTTGACTTTAGCACAGCTGAGCCTTGGTAGTATGGTAATTTAATGACAATGACAGTGGTAATGCATAGCTTTTATAGAAGCTGTTCATTACCATTGCAGCCAATAGACATTAATGTAATACCAGACTAAAGATGTGATTCCCCTCCTTTAACTATTTATTTTTGGATATAAAATATGGGGTGTGGTATATTATCTTCTGTAAGAACATGAAACAGGCAAAAAAGTCAGCAAGTTTTGATAAAGCCACTAGAAGTAGGAGTTCTTTCTCCAAGATCACATCCATTAGCTGTTTTGGTGAACTGATAGTAAGTGATAGGAGCAAGGCCAAAATTTTCAAATATGGTTGCTTAAAGATAAGTATCTAGTCCTAATCATATTTAGAGACCTAAAATGCTGTGACTTACAGAGACAATTGAGCATCAACAGGTCCCACTGACGCCAGAGGTGCTCAGCACCTAAGAAAATTAAGCCACATATTTTTGATGTCTAAATGTTGATTTGAGGGGGTCTATCTTTATGCACCCACCATTGAGAATATAGGCTTAAATATAGTAAAAATTGTAAATTATTTCCCCCCTCCTGATCTATTTTAAACAAGCCCTGTAAAATGCTTAAAGTTTTAATAGAAAGAATAAAATAATAGTTCAGATTTCAGGTAAAAGCAAACCTAACAGCAGTATGTTACACTGACAGATTAGCCACTGTGAAGGTATAATTAATAGTTTTCAGGAGAAAGAGAAGAAATTTTTGGATAATGTAGTGTTATCTTATTGTAGCCCTCTGTCTGGCATTTTGGATGGTAGTTGGACTGGATTCAAGAGTCAAAATATTAGTCCTTTGGTTGTATTATAAGGGCATCCCCATGAGAAATAAATGGATCCCCTCTCTACTCCAGATAAGTGCAAGGAGCTAGGAAGAGAAAATTAGCTTAGCTACTAGTGTGATGCTTTTTCTCCTCAATAAGTGGTAAGTACTGGATCCGTTGAGGTTTGTTTTGGACATGAAAGGTGACATCTCTGAATAAATGTAATGAAAACCAGTTAAAGCAGGGTAATCAATTGTATCAGTAAGAAACCCACAGATGATGGTCCAACCACACACTGTGAAAAGGAGGCATAGAAAATGCAATGTTTTGGAGGAACCCCCAGCCTGAGTCCATCTGGTTGTTAGAGGTTCCCTACCAGGAACAAAACAAAAAGTCACTTGTAACCATGTGTATCATCAATAGAATGTATGACATCTGTTTTACATAACAGTCCTCTGACTAAAATGAGGATGCTGTGTGTAAGTGAAATAGCCACATCAAGAAGATAGATGAATCACGTGTTCAGGCTCAAAGGCAACAATGTTCCATCCAGATTAGCACATCAGTAGGTCAAAGAGATTTTGACTCTCTGTGAATCCATGGAGAAACACTAGTTTATTTATTTCATTAAGCTGGCATTGGCAATCCCTGAGCCTACAGTATATGTAAAGGAGAGATATGCAGGCAGCCAAAGGGTTTGCAGTTAATGAAACATCATCTGCTTTGTGTAAAACACCTTATTCATGATGTGCCAAAATGTGTTCTCCTTTCAGAGTGGCTATTGTATCACCTTGTAACAGAAATATAGCACAGCAAAAAAAAAAAAAAAAAAGGCACAGCAGCCAAAACCTTAAAGGGTTTTTTTTTTTTTTTTCCAGAGATGTGTCCCGCTATTATCTGTTAGCAAATGCTCCGGTTAATATATTCTGGCAGATAGCAGAGGTGTTATTGCAATGCTGCCATAGCCATGGAGTCATCAAACTGACATACAGCTGATACTCAATATTCAGTCTTTCTAATGAAATTGTTTGGGGTTCAGGGTAGAATGGAATTGTTAGTGCACTGTGGATTTTTTAGTAGTGCAGTTTACTCAGGTTGTGAAAAGTAAAGCTAAATTGGAAGCCGTGTTGATGCAGAAATAATCTAGATAATTTATTTAGCCTTCTTCTGGCATATATATACTGTGTCTGAGAATAAAAGTGCATAACCCAGTGTGTAATCATTAGGAAAGGATAAAAAAAATGTAGCTGTTTTATACAACAAACAAAGAAAGAACAAAGAACAGGTTTTAAAATGGGGAGGCTGAGCACTTCTGACAGCTGTTAAGTCCATTTGGAGGGTGAAGACGATGAGTTTAAATCTTTTGCTTTGGATTTCCCTGTGACTGGTTTAGGGGAAAAGTGTAAGCAAAACAAATTTGCTCGTGTGTCTGACAGTCAGATGATACCATTAGTTTCCTTGTGCATTGGTTATGTAAGTACTGAACATTCTTTTTTGTGACAATCACAGGGAAATCGTGGGCTGGAGGGCTATCAAACTCTCCTCCTTTCCCGACCTTCTCCCTTCAAATAAACTCTGAATATGTCTCCACCATCTGAGAAGGAACCAGAAGGATAGAGTTGAGAGAAATTAAAAAGTTTACATCTCTAATTCCTGTTCTTGCTGCAACATATGCACATGAAATAGGTTCTTTTTACAGTGCTTTCTATTGTAGGTTTTTTTAATGTCATGGTTCACCATTATGTTGTCTCTCACTCTATGACAGAGATAATATCCTGCTATAGTACTTTATTATGCCAGTCCCTCGGAGAAGCAAGGACTTATGTGATCTTCTCTTTACTTGTCTCCCTCATCTCCCCTTCTCTTTATGTCTCTCTTCTTCAAAAGGGCAACAAAAATGATTAGGGGTCTAGAACACATGACTTATGAGGAGAGGCTGAGGGAGCTGGGATTGTTTAGCCTGAAGAAGAGAAGAATGAGGGGGGATTTGATAGCTGCTTTCAACTACCTGAAAGGGGGTTCCAAAGAGGATGGCTCTAGACTGTTCTCAATGGCAGCAGATGACAGAACGAGGAGTAATGGTCTCAAGTTGCAGTGGGGGAGGTTTAGATTGGATATTAGGAAAAACTTTTTCACTAAGAGGGTGGTGAAACACTGGAATGCGTTACCTAGGGAGGTGGTAGAATCTCCTTCCTTAGAGGTTTTTAAGGTCAGGCTTGACAAAGCCCTGGCTGGGATGATTTAACTGGGAATTGGTCCTGCTTCGAGCAGGGGGTTGGACTAGATGACCTTCAGGGGTCCCTTCCAACCCTGATATTCTATGATTCTATTTTCCTACTCTTTTTCTCCTGTAACCTCAGTAGCTCCTGCCATTCCCCCTCATCCCATCTCTGCAACAAAATAATTAAACTGCAAATTAAAAAAAAGACATGGACATGTTTATCACTATCATGATCACTTTGCTTGGATTTTGGACCCCTTCCACCTTGTCCATTTCTTTTTAGTTTATAAACTCTACACTCCCATTACAATCTAATAATGCTGAAAATATATGTGACTTTATAGCGTATAATGGTTCAGGTGATAGTCGTCCAGAGATACTTATGGGTGGCTGAAACTTTAAGAAACATTGGGCCCAATTCCAACTTCCTTAGCAGTGTTGAGTAGTGCCTGTTCTGTCTCTTATCCAGTTAGGGTTGATTGTGACTTGACTGGGTTCCTGGACAGAGAAGTAAAAGGGAGTAGGTAGACCTGGCTGGGAATTTTCTGTCTAAGCCTTTTTTGCCAGAAAATGTTAGTTGAAACTGAAACTAATTGAGAAAGAGCTGGTTTCAACAAATGTGCCAATTCAAAATATTTTGGAAAAAAAAGAAATGAAATTCCACATTTTTGAAATAAAATTTTGTCTGTTTCAATTCAAAATGACTTTTTTCTTTCATAATTTTACTTCACACTAAAAAAAAAGCGGTAAAAACATTAAAAGGTCAAAATCAAAATGGAGTGTTTTGAAAAGATTGAAATAAAACATTTTGATTGACCCAAGAATTGTATTTATATTATTTTTTCTCGCTTTGTGAACATTTTTGAGTTTTTCACTTTCCATCCTGTTCTAATATAGGAAAATTCTGACATCTCAAACTATTGCAGAAAAAGAGTTTCCTTCCCAGCTCTAGAATTAGAACTCTTATTGAATCCCCATGAAGGCTACCCAGAACATGGGCATGCAGGAGTAAGTGAATGTGCTGCATTCCTGTGCAAGAACAGGTGGCCTGAGAGGAGCAAGGAATGGGCACAACTAAGCTCCCCGCACTCCCAATGCATGAGCTAGCACAGCTGAGCCACCCTATGGGGGAGGGAGTCACATTTTGCTGCTACTATTGGGCTCCCCAGAGCAACAAGGAAGAAGGAAGAGAATTGTGCTTCATGGTATGTCTACAGTGCATTAGCTCCGGCTTCCCCCTCGATGACCCATGTCAAATGACTCAGGTTTTCAGAGCTCAGGGTATGGGGCTGTAAAATTGTGGTGTAGACTGTTAGAGAGCTTATTCCTTCACTCTCCCACTTCCCTGGCCCTTCTCGCATGAACAGAGAGCAACAATACCCAAAGTCCGAAGGTGCAAACAATTCAATGTGTATTGGGGTGAACTTCCAGCAAGCTTAAATCCAAGTTCCCTTTTCCTTATTTTCGAATCCCAACTTACTTCCTGTTTGCCCCTAATTTATATAGTAATATTCTTAGCTATACCTTAACCAATCATTCTACTGAAATTTAACTGACCAATCCTAACATATTGTAACATGATTAGCTAACCAATTATATCTCATCACCTTAATTAGTTTACACCCAGCAAAATTAATTATACAGCAGACAGAAACAATCACAGAACCAGACAGAGACCATGCCAATAAACAATAGCAAAATGGAAACTATAATGACTAAACAATACAGAAGTGAGGATTTCACAACTACATCTATATAGACATAAGGGTTTCCCAGCTGTGTCTATTGATAAGTGAGTTCTTACCAGACAGAAAACTATCAACCTACATTTCCTTTTACATCTTCTAGGCTCTTTCCTTTCTCTGGAGGTGATAGATTGGATCACCTTCCTAACAGCTCCATATTGACTAGTTTGGAATGTGAGGATGTGCCCGTTCGCTTCCTAGCTTATGGCTGCCTCTGCTGCTTAGCCAAAGGCATTGGCCTAAGAACAGGGCCTCAGACTGTCACAGTGAGAGAAGGCCCTTACACAGATTCTTTCTTGTATACTTCTATTACTAGCTAAATGATAAACATATACCTACATTCTTAGAGTATAGGCCTTTACAGACAGGCCTGAATATCTATATCCTAACATAGACATTCAGGCTCAGGCTGGGATCCCATGAAGGGGGATGGTCCCAGAGCCTGGGCTCCAGCCCAAGCCTGAACATCTACACCACAATTTTACACCCTTGCAACCCAATGTCCGTGAGCCAGAGTCAGCTGACAGCCACAGGTGTTTAATTACACTGTAGACATCTCCTCAGAGGCATGAATGTGAGGCACAATACCTTTTAATGTTTCTCCAGGTGTGGTGCACCTTGCCCACAACACTTTGGTCTGGGCATGACACTAGCAGGCCAGGTGCCAGCTGAGGCCAAAGTCCCCATGCCTCAAAAGAATACTGACAAATACAGAGCTGGAATCAGTGTGGCTCACTTGGGTATTAGTATTGTTAAAATAGGTATTCGAATTACAAGAATGTGTTTTAGTGTTTAGATTTCATTGAATGCTTGTGAGTTGCTGCATGCATTAATCTCACTTGTAACATCTGTATCCCATATTGTAAGGTAATATTTGAGCATTTGTATTGTAAGTCTTTGTAACCGTGTAAAACACCAGACAGGAAATTAATTAGTGTGAAATGTTGGTCTCCAGCAGAAAGAGTTATGTCCTTCCTGACAAGGAAGGCCCTTTGACACCAGATGGGCGAGAGTGGAACATTAAATAGGACAAAATATTATGTTGTTTGCACCCCCACCCCATGAAGTTGAGTCTTGCAAGTGAATTCATCCCATTGCCTGAGTTTGCAGTTTGAAGAAAAAGTGATGAGGGGAATAAAAACCCCTAAAAAGAGGATATGTGTCTTTATGCTACTTGGACTCTGGGGGGCATGCATTACTAGGCATAAGAAAAAGATCCCCAGTGCTTAGCCCGAGTTAACCCTAAAGGACATGTAGGTCTTGCTTATTAAAATCAAAGCTTCTGTTACTTTTTGAAACTTAAGATTAGAACTCATTTGTATGTGTATATGTTCACTGGCTTTAACCTTGTAAATAACTCTCTTATTTCCTTTTCCTATATAATAAATCTTTGGGTAGTTTATTATGGGATTGGCAAGAAACATTGTCTTTGGTGTAAGATATAAAGTGCAATTGACCTGGGGTAAGTGGCTGGTCCTTTGGGGCTGGGAGTAACCTGAATATTGGAGTGATCCTTGGTGTAACGGATCATCTATCACAAAAGTAGCTTACTTGTGTGGCATGACAGATCAAAGTACCCCAGGGGACTCTCTGTGACTCCATGATAAAGCTGTTATAGTGCCTGAGGAGTTTACACTTGATAATTGGTTTGTGAAATCAAAGTATTGACCTCCCAACCAATTTGGGGTTTGTGCCCTAGTTCTTAACTGTCTGCCCTGAGATTGCTGTTTACACTCTTGAGCCACAGCAGGACAGCTTGACACTGGGCCATGTATGAAGCACAGTCCAGCCCATCAATTTCAGTGTGACTATTAACTGAGTAAGGTACACTTATCATGAATGGGGGTAATAGAATCAAGCCATTAGTTTGGTGTCCTCAACTGTTATTCATAAATAGGATTTTCACCTACTAATACTGAAAAGCAGGGATCAACAACCTTTGGCATGCGGCCCACCAGGGTAAGCCCCCTGCTGGGCTGGGCTAGTTTGTTTACCTGCCACGTCTGCAGGTTCAGCTGATCGCAGCTCTCACTGGCCGCAGTTCACCACTCCAGGCCAATGGGGGCTACAGGAAGCGGCGCGGGCCAAGGGATGTGCTGGCCACTTTCTAAATGTTTTTTTCTAAACTCATGTTAAATTAACAGGAGGATAAGGAGGGATAATGGAAATTTAAGACTTTTATGTTAAACATTCCAGTTAGGAATTGTAAAGTTAAAAGTGAACTCCCGATCTTCACCCTGCAATCTTACGTGTATGCATTATTATATGATCTTTACTTACATTAAATAATCACATTACTATATATGTTTACATCTACAGATGTAGCAAAACATGTCAAGGACTAAGATTATCCCAAAAATGGGTGCCTAAAATTAGGTTCCTAAATCAATGCTTAGGCACCCTAGATTAGCTACAAAACAGTACAAAGGAGATATATCAGCAAAACTCCACCTGAATTTGCTACATATTTCTTACTAGTTCATCCAGCACGTTGCAAAAAACCAGGAGCAATGCTGCATTTACCATAAATAAAATGTTAATGTATATAATTCACTAACCACTGGTAACTTCTAATGAAAGACAAGGGTCTGGTGCAAAATTTGTTTTTGGTTAGGAGCAGTTATTAATAGGCTGTTAGTACCTGTTAGTAAACAGACATATCGGATCTTAAACATAAAAAAGAAGCTTACAAGAAGTGGAAGGTTGGACATATGACCAGGGAAGAGTATAAAAATATTGCTCGGGCATGTAGGAATGTTATCAGGAGGGCCAAATCGCACCTGGAGCTGTAGCTAGCCAGAGATGTCAAGAGTAACAAGAAGGGTTTCTTCAGGTATGTTGGCAACAAGAAGAAAGCCAAGGAATGTGTGGGCCCCTTACTGAATGAGGGAGGCAACCTAGTGACAGAGGATGTGGAAAAAGCTAATGTACTCAATGCTTTTTTTGCCTCTGTTTTCACAAACAAGGTCAGCTCCCAGACTGCTGCGCTGGGCATCACAAAATGGGGAAGAGATGGCCAGCCCTCTGTGGAGAAAGAGGTGGTTAGGGACTATTTAGAAAAGCTGGACGTGCACAAGTCCATGGGGCCGGACGAGTTGCATCCGAGAGTGCTGAAGGAATTGGCGGCTGTGATTGCAGAGCCATTGGCCATTATCTTTGAAAACTCGTGGCGAACCGGGGAAGTCCCAGATGACTGGAAAAAGGCTAATGTAGTGCCAATCTTTAAAAAAGGGAAGAAGGAGGATCCTGGGAACTACAGGCCAGTCAGCCTCACTTCAGTCCCTGGAAAAATCATGGAGCAGGTCCTCAAAGAATCAATCCTGAAGCACTTGCATGAGAGGAAAGTGATCAGGAACAGCCAGCATGGATTCACCAAGGGAAGGTCATGCCTGACTAATCTAATCGCCTTTTATGATGAGATTACTGGTTCTGTGGATGAAGGGAACGCAGTGGATGTATTGTTTCTTGACTTTAGCAAAGCTTTTGACACGGTCTCCCACAGTATTCTTGTCAGCAAGTTAAGGAAGTATGGGCTGGATGAATGCACTACAAGGTGGGTAGAAAGCTGGCTAGATTGTCGGGCTCAACGGGTAGTGATCAATGGCTCCATATCTAGTTGGCAGCCGGTATCAAGTGGAGTACCCCAAGGGTCGGTCCTGGGGCCGGTTTTGTTCAATATCTTCATAAATGATCTGGAGGATGGTGTGGATTGCA
Organism: Lepidochelys kempii; assembly: GCF_965140285.1. Classification (NCBI taxonomy): domain Eukaryota; kingdom Metazoa; phylum Chordata; order Testudines; family Cheloniidae; genus Lepidochelys; species Lepidochelys kempii. The sequence goes on from NC_136380.1 coordinate 86,688,653, forward strand.
CTCTCAGCAAATTTGCGGATGATACTAAACTGGGAGGAGTGGTAGATACACTGGAGGGGAGGGATAGGATACAGAGGGACCTAGACAAATTGGAGGATTGGGCCAAAAGAAATCTGATGAGGTTCAATAAGGATAAGTGCAGGGTCCTGCACTTAGGACGGAAGAACCCAATGCACAGCTACAGACTAGGGATCGAATGGCTAGGCAGCAGTTCTGCGGAAAAGGACCTAGGTGTGACAGTGGACAAGAAGCTGGATATGAGTCAGCAGTGTGCCCTTGTTGCCAAGAAGGCCAATGGCATTTTGGGATGTATAAGTAGGGGCATAGCGAGCAGATCGAGGGACGTGATCGTCCCCCTCTATTTGACATTGGTGAGGCCTCATCTGGAGTACTGTGTCCAGTTTTGGGCCCCACACTACAAGAAGGACGTGGACACATGCCTGTCACAATGGTATACCTCATTTTGTGCACTAATACCCTGATATTCTATGATTCTATATCTCTAGTTCTTTATTTCTACATATTTGATTCATTTGTATATTAACTATTCTGTTGAATCTTTAGCTTTAACAAAGAGTATGTCTGAATTCTAAGGCCCAGAACACTGATCCTTGACCAAGAAGTAACCCTTTTCAGGAATTTATTCATTATGCTTTATTTAATAACTCTAGGGTGCCTTCATGTCTATGCAACTACAAAAACAATGAGGAATCATGGAATCATAGCATATCAGGGTTGGAAGGGACCTCAGGAGGTCATCTAGTCCAACCTCTTGCTCAAAGCAGGACCAATCCCCAATTAAATCATCCCAGCCAGGGCTTTCTCAAGCCTGACCTTAAAAATATCAAAGGAAGGAGATTCCACCACCTCCCTAGGTAACACATTCCAGTGTTTCACCACCCTCCTAGTGAAACAGTTTTTCCTAATATCCAACCTAAACCTCCCCCACTGCAACTTGAGACCATTACTCCTTGTTCTGTCATCAGCTACCACTGAGAACAGTCTAGATCCATCCTCTTTGGAACCCCCTTTCGGGTAGTTGAAAGCAGCTATCAAATCCCCCCTCATTCTTCTCTTCTGCAGACTAAACTATCCCAGTTCCCTCAGCCTCTCCTCATAAGTCATGTGTTCCAGTCCCCTAATAATTTTTGTTGACCTCCGCTGGACTCTTTCCAATTTTTCCACATCCTTCTTGTAGGGTGGGGCCCAGAACTGGACACAGTACTCCAGATGTGGCCTCACCAGTGCCGAATAGAGGGGAACGATCATGTCCCTAGATCTGCTGGCAATGCCCCTACATATACATCCCAAAATGCCATTGGCCTTCTTGGCAACAAGGGCACACTATTGACTCATATCCAGCTTCTCGTCCCCTGTAACCCCCTAGGTCCTTTTCTGCAGAACTGCTGCCGAGCCATTCAGTCCCTAGTCTGTAGCGATGCATGGGATTCTTCCGTCCTAAGTGCAGGACTCTGCACTTGTCCTTGTTGAACCTTAGAGACTAATCAATTTATTTGGGCATAAGCTTTCGTGGGCTATGCATGGAATGAAAGATCTGCATCTGATGAAGTGGGTTTGTTAGTCTCTAAGGTGCCACAAGGACTCCTCGTTGTTTTTGCTGATACAGACTAACACAGCTTCCCCTCTGAAACTTCAGATATTATTGGAAATATCTTCTTTACATAAATATTTAAATTGCTGACATAAGTATACATGGGCTTGGGAAACTAATAAGAGATTATACCTATAGCAGATGTTTTCTGCTGAGGAAATAAACATGGAAGAATGATTGTGGGTTAAGAAAGACCCAATGAGAGATATTCATTTGAAGAATTGTTCGTGCTCTCAGCTGTAAATAATCATAACTTCACACATGAGTCAGGTAAACTGAGAATGTATGGAAATTACATCACAACATATGGGAGAATGGGAGAATATTCTCAGCAACTAGGCTTTCTTTTTCTGAAACCATATATTATCATAGTGATATGAAAATGTAAGTTGGGGGAATGAACATTGCATATCCCTTCCAGATGCAGGAAAGACACTAACCAGCTCTTAGTCTGAAAACAAAGTGTGGTAATGTATCTATTTATTTCTGTATTCTGTATAGTGCTGTACTAATCCCTGAATAACAATCTTAGATTCAATAATATCAATTAACGTGTTATTTTGACAACTTCAAGTCATTAACTCAGACATGCAACAAGACCAAGTTCTACAGACCCTGCTCAGATAATATAACCACTAACTCCAATTATCTGCATAGGGACTTTAGGATTTAAAATATATATATATTATAACAACCAAGGGACTGCATATTGTAGAAAATACTCAAAATGTGAAAACTGTGCTGATTATAGGACCATTTCCTTTACAGTTTCTCTCCTTGGATTCCGGGAAGTCCTTCAACAGCACTCCAGCAAACACTAAGAAAACTTGTTGATAGTCTCCTTCGAGGCATGATACTTTGTCAGTGAGGAATACAGGGGCAGTCCTAAACTTTGGACTGATTTGACTCATATGTGTGTATTCCTTCAACCAAAGGACACTTCACTGCATCTGCAAACTCTTCAAAGCATTTACCTCAACCCACCCGTACAATCTCTGTCTTGCTTGGTTCAGCTTTGATCGAACTGGAACTGATGACACAATTGTTGCCCTGGGACAATGAAACTCATTGATAACTCACTACTGTGGTTGACCAACTGGTTTGTTGGGAGTGTAAGGTGGGAAACTGAGTCACAATTCCATCCAATTTAGGCTTAATCAATGTTCATCTTTATTTATAAATTTTCAGACAGATTTTATTAGAACCTCAAAGTTACGAATACCCTGGGAATGGAGGTTGTTCGTAATACTGAAATGTTTGTAACTCTGAATAAAGTGTCATGGTTGTTCCTTCAAATTTGTATAAATGAACATTGGCTTAATACAGCTTTGAAAATGTACTATGCAGAAGAAAAAATGATGTTTTTAACTATTTTAATTTAAATGAAACAAGCACAGAAATAGTTTACTTATCTTCTCATTTTTAAAAAAAAACAAACGTTCCCTTTATTTTTAAGTAGTTTACATTTAACACAGTACTGTACTATATTTGCTTTAAAAAAAATCTCTGTTGCTGCCTGATTGCATATTTCTGGTTCCAAATGTGGTGTGAGGTCAGTTCATAACTCCGGTGTTTGTAACTCTGAGGTTCTACTGTATTGTCACTTATAGTTTCTGAACACACATTTATGTCAGGCAGTAACAGATAAGTAAGAACAGGTAGGGGCCCAAGTTACCTAGAAGCCCTACTCCACATCAAGATGGTTGTCTCAGTTTTGTTCCTTTAGTTACTGCTCTGGTATTTCTCTGATTTTGGGCCTTGTTCACTTGCTGTTGTTTTTTAATATCTTTCCACATTAGGTATTCATTGGCTTTCCTCCAGACAACATGAAATATTGTGTCTTACATTACCCATATAATACACATGTAGAAGCTTCAATTTATACAACTTTTGCTTCTTTGCTATTTTCATGTCATTATGTTTCCATGTCACCTTGCTCTTATTTTTCCCAATAGAAGTACTTTTAACATTATGTTTGTATGTTTATTATACTAAATAACTTCCTTTTATCTAAATTTTCCATCACAATCACAAAACATCACCTTTGTCCTGTCAGCAATAAGCATTATCTATACAAGTGTATGTAAGAGAAATAATGGCAAGACAATCATGACAAGCAAAAGTAGGCCTAAGTATTACCTCATCCAAACTTTTCAATTTTTTTATATAAATTGAGAAGTTATAGGAAACACGGTGCCCTCTAAAGTCAACATTTCTTATCTTCTTCAAACATGAGTTTTCAGGCAATTTTGCTCAAAGTTGAAGCATCATTTTTGTAAATTATGAAAAAGGTCTTATCAGTAATTTTCTTCACTGCATTTTGAGGGTTAATTTTATTTTAGGGCTTTAATAATCAATTGTTCCCCAACAGGCTGATCTAATGCATTTTACAAGGCTAGTTTTTCTTGGCTTGAGCTCGGAGCCCAGTGTCCAAGTCTTGTTAGGTTGGATAGTTAAGCTGGCCATGGGGAGCCTTCATGACCTTGGGGTAAAGGAAATTGCAAACAAATCAAAGGGTGCCCTGTGGTCAGAAGACTAATTTTGGTCGCCTTTGCTGTTCATTCTATGTTTTCTTTCCCCTGTTTATGATTTGTTATTTAATAAAGTTGTAGTCAATATTGCAAAATTCTCCTACTTCATGGGGTATGTTTTTGGAGGGGCAGGGGTTGGATCAGTTTCACTTTTTTGCCCCCTTTGTCTTTACATTTTAGCAGAACAATATTTTAGTCAGTTAATGAAATTCTGAAGATATTTTTTAAAGAGTACAAAATAAATCCCTTCATCATCAAATCTCCATCATAACCAAGGATAAATAGCAAAGAACGCTGAAGTATATCAGAGCCCCAAATAAAATTAATAACCTTTTCACTAAAATTCTGAACTATCTAAGACAGGGGTGGTCAAACTTTTTGGGCCGAGGGCCACATCTGGGTGGGGAAATTGTATGCAAGGCCAGGGCAGAGAGTTGGAGTGTGGAAGGGAGTGCCGGGTGTGGGAGGGGGTGTGGTGTGCAGGAACGGGCTCAGGGCAAGGGCGTGGGGCAGAGGAGAGGTGTGGGGTTTATGAGGGGGCTCAGGGCAGGGAGTTGGGGTGCAGGAGGGGTGTCAGGTGCAGACAGGGGGCTTAGGGCAGGGAGTTGGTGGGTAGGGTGCAGGAGGAGTTCGGGTTCCAGCCTGGTGCACTTACTTAAAGTGGCTCCAGCGTGGCAGCGGCATGCACAGGGGCCAGGGAAGGCTCCCTGCCTGCCTGCCTGCCTGCCCTGGCCCCACGCGGCGGCGCTCTGGGAAGTGGCAGGAACCACGTCCGCGCGCTGCCCTTGCCACGCCTCCAGGTACCTCCCCCGAAGCTCCCATCGGCTGCGTTTCCCCATTCCTGGCCAATGGGAGTTGCGGGGCGCGGTGCCTGGAGGCAAGGGCAACGCACAGAGCCCTCTGCCTCCCTGCCCCAGGCCCCAGGAATGTGCTCCTGAATGCTTCTGAGAGTGGCATGGGGCCTGCGGCACCATGGGGGGCAATCCCACTGGCCAGATCCAAAGCCCTAAGGGGCCGGAGCCAGCCCGCGGGCCATAGTTTGCCCACCCCGATCTAACACATGGGTCATGAAGGGCAGGGCTGAGAAAAGGTGTCTGGTTGGAAGGGGGTATAGGTGGCGAGGGATGGGAGAGTATAGGTCAGGTTATGGTTGTCTGAGAGCCATACTTTTCTCCTGTAGAACAATGCAACTTTCTAGAATACAGGTACAGCTCATCTGTGCAAGAGACAGAGCATTCTTGGAGTCAGACGAAGAATACTTACAGGAAGTACAGACCAAATCCCACTATCTTCTGCTTAAAATGCAAGAATCCTTTTTCAACTTGCCTTCTCTCTCTCTCTCTCTCTCTGTAAAAATAAATATATTCCAAAAGATGACCATCAGCAGCACACACTTCTTCTACTGGGAGTATGCTGAAAGAACAAACAAGTGACAGATGTTAGTCATGTTTTTTTATTGTCCTAATGGAAACTGTTTACATACTAGGATGGTGAGTATGGTATAAGAATCTATATAGAATAGAACAATCCTATTCATTTGTCTAAGTGAACCAGTAAGTTCACTTTACTTCCAAAAGTTATATTGACTCAACTCTGCACATCTGTCCTGGACTCCATTATATGCAGCAAAAAGTTGTTGCTGAAACATCCTCAAACTAAGATCTCATGTGGATTTAGTTGTTTGACCAATATATGATTCTTTTACATGTCCTTTCAGTTCTATCTGCCAGATAGACTTGTTTCATTGAAGTATTTACTTATGAACCTAATATATATATTTAATAAAATAAAATAAAATAAAATAAAGCCTTACAATATGTCTAGTCCACATTCAGCATATGTTTTGGAAGTCTCAGATTTACAGGCAAGTCATCTCCATTTAGTTGCTGATCTTGACTGACTCTTTCTTAACTGTAAGTACCTCCACAGATTAGTCCTTTCCAGGTTATAGTTCCTTTGCAGCTGTGAAACTGCTATCCATTTATTTTTGGAACCATAATAACGATTAATGGAATATTACATTTCATATGATATTATGAAATAATTTAACATTTATATTGACAATAATAGAGACAGAATGAGGAAAACTGTGTTGCTTATTAAATGTTAGATTCTTACTTTAGGCACCACCCTGAGTAAGGGGTAATGCATAAGCTGTACCAACCCAGAAATACCTATATGAGGCATTGTGAATCAGAGACACCTCTCTGAGTCATGATTCCTCTATTGCTTCTTCCTTATTCCCTGGGAACTGTTGTCTCCTGCTGGTCCAGAACAACAGTAAACTGCTATTCTGCCCTCCCACAACCTGCCATGCCAGCTGAGTTAACTGTAACCAGCAAATGCTGGGAATAGAGCCAAGGTGCCTCTGCTCCAAGAAAGGGAGAAAGCAGGTGAGTAGCCCTTCTTTATATTGCATACCCAAGGTGCAGTAGCTGCTGTATGGGTGTTTGAGATTATGTTTCTTTTCTCCTTAGCATAGGAATAAAGCATGAGTCATAATCTAGTCCTAAATGCTTGTTATTCCTTATGCAATGACCTTAAAACAATGCAGAAGAAGAAGGGGGAAATCATATTTTGACTAAAGATACCTTGAAAATACCAGAAAAAATACACCCATATATTATGTATGACCATATGCCCACAACATTTAGAAGCAGAAATTCATATTACCACAGTCTCTCTTAGGTGAGAAACAGTGGCATACAATCTGGAGCCCAATCACTTGGTTTTTGGCAGTTTTCGAAGGGGCAGAGTCAGCCTGAAGTTTTCGAAGGGGCAGTTTTTGAAGGGAGTTTTCGAAGGCAGTTTTCGAAGGGGCAGAGTCAGCCTGAAGGTGCAGATTTACAGCTCTTGCAAGCTTCATGGAGTTCAGCACCAATATTCAAGAGCAGCATTTAGCTTTAATTTTGGGGAAAAAAAACAATATGGGTCCCTGAATTTATGACACTGTTTCTGCTGTCATGAATCAAGTGTCACAAACAAGCAGAAGCACTGCACATTATGTGCTCAGTGATACTGTAGGGAGAGGCTCTAATCCACTCACAGGTTCCTAGTTAAAGGAGTATTAAATTAATCCCTTTGATCTGAGAAGTGCCTTTTCAGTCACTGCTTACTAACATGTTAATTCTGTGCAATGCTGTTTCAGTCCAGGAAGCCTGAGATGACATTTTTCAACGCTAGTTTGAATTAAGCATATTAACAGCAGTAATACTGCAGTCCCAAGACTGGTGATGCAGTAATTTTCCAGTGAATCATACTGGACTTCAAACATTCATAGCAATCCTACTGAATTCCCATCCCGGTGAGTATTTTTGCAATGTGTGTGAATTACAAATGAAGCTACAAATCTTATAAAAATGTGCATACTGCATTAATGGAGGTAAGAATGAAGAAGGTGATTCTTAGAGAATAAGCAACAGCCTAAAACTTAGCTCTTTCATTGATCTGGACAGGACTGAATTGATCACAAACTTCTGCTTTACTCCTCATTGATTAGGCCTCAACTGTATTGTGTCCAGTTCTGGGCGCCACACTTCAGGAAATATGTGGACAAATTGGAGAAAGTGCAGAGAAGAGCAACAAACATGATTATGCATGAAAAATGAAAAAAATCGGTTTGTTTAGTCTGGAGAAGAGAAGACTGAGAGGGGACATGATAATCATTTTCAAGTACGTAAAAGGTTGTTACAAGGAGGAGAGTGAAAAATTGTTCTCTTTAACCTCTGAGAATAGGACAAGAAGCAAGGGGCATACATTGCAGCAAGGGAGGTTTATGTTGGACATTAGAAAAAATGCCCTAACTGTCAGGGTAGTTAAGCACTGGAGTAAATTTTCTAGGGAGGTTGTGGAATCTCCATCACTGGAGATTTTTAAGAGCAGGTTAGACAAACACCTGTCAGGGATGGTCTAGATAATACTTAGTCCTGCCATGAGTGCAGGGGTCTGGACTAGATGATTTCTCGAGGTCCCTTCCAGTCCTATGATTCTATGAGCTGGAACTGGAAGAGGGGCAATTCCATGTCCCCCATTCTCCCTGCCCACCACAGCACCACAGAGTACACAGGGGCTACTGTTCTGCTTGGACATTTCAAAGGTTGTATAAGAGGAGAGAAGGCTTTTATTGTTCTCTCCACCCTTGACTGCACAGCTATATAAGATTTAGACAGACTATCACCTGACACTGGTGACAAGTAGGCCATCAAACTTATGGTAACTAGGCTACCTACCTTGGCAGGCTGTTTACATTGCTAATGGAGCATTACTATCCTTCTGCCCTACTATCACGGGGGGGGGGGGGGGGAAGACCCCATTCTATTGGCCTTATTTACAGTGAGTAGTGCTGTACTCTGAAGCAAGAACTTTTTATTTCAACAAGTTGCAGATTTCGATAGTACTAAGTATGACTGAAGTTGTCAGAATCAGGCACATGTGTGTGTGTGTGTGTGTGTATGTGTAAAGGACTAAACAATTTCTTTTACTGTTGCTGTATTGCTAGTAGAAAGCCGGGGTTCAATTGTACAACAGTGTTCAGAAGCTATACTTTGGGGCTAGATTCTGTTACCCTTATTGATCTTGCATAGTGGTCTACTCCACTAACAGATCATCTGAAGTCAATGGGGGTCACTTGTGTACATGAGTAATATAAAAATCTGACCAATTTATATCTACATTGGTCACCAATAAAATTCTTGCAATTGCTGTTTTAAATATGGTGCTAAATACAGGGACTATCCCAAAATCTGTGGTAAGATTAATTAAGCAAGAGAGAGTATTTAAAATATATAAATTTAAATGACAATCACTGTGTAATCAGTGAGTCAAAGTGTGAGTTACACCAGGTATAAATTTTGCCCATAATGTTTAAAGTCCTCTCATCAAGGATAGCTTGGCTGTATTGCTTTGCTAATATATTAGCTCTTTAAATTTCAGTATAATCTTCACCTCCGCCTGCTTTCCTTTCCTAATATCTTCATTAAGATCCAGCACTTTGTACTTCTGCAAACCTACAAATCCTGTGTCTCTTGCTACCTTTGCCTAATGTAATAACTATGATTTGCACCAGTAATAGTTGATTATTGTGATCAGAATAGAATCTCTGTAAACCGTTCACACTTACTTCACCCTATAAGGAATAGTAGCCTTCATTATTGTGGCATTACTGCTCAATGCTTATTATCTCTGCTCATTACATCCATTATTCTGGCATTATTCCAACTTTCTCCCTGCTTACTTTCTTGCTTTATCTGTGCACTGGGGTAGGATAGAATCCTCAAGAGCTGATCCCTGTTTCTCTCTCTTCAAGATGAGATATCTCAATCTTGCTGCCTTTAATCTTCTGTGTTTCTCAGATCCTGACACTATTCACTCATTTTTTATTGTCTAATCATATTGATGCTGTCACAGATTCCTCTCTTGATGAAAATGACACTCATCCCACTGGCTATGCTTAGGAATGTGACAGATCCAGCCCAGAAATTATATCTGATACCAAATACTACTGCAGATAATAAGATGACACATATATCCCTGCTGTACTTTATAAGAGAGATCAATGAAGGTATTCTACAGGGTAGTGCTTTATAGCGTAAAATTACAATGTATAGCTTTATACAAACAGAGCTACAAAGAGAAGTTTAGAAAACACATTATACCATTTGTGTTATACTGATGCAAAATTGCTTACTGGGGCTTAAAATATACAAATCAAAAATTAGTAAATAAAATACACGCTCAGGTAAAGTTTGTAAAAGAAAAAAAAATCAACATTTAATACTGGAACAAGCATTTGCATTTTGAAAACGCTAGCCTTTCTCCATTGTCTGAGTCCAAGCTTTGTCTGTGCCTGGAGCATTACAGGCTCTCATGGCTGCACTACTGGGTAAAAGACACTGCTCCTCCTGCACAAGTGACTGCAAGGGTGGAATGAACATAAAGTAATTTAATCTACACTGCATTTGTGCTGAGGCGTATTCCCTGAGGCTGGCTGCAACCCCTTTACAACCTTAGAACTGTCACAGCAGAAGAGAGAATCTGGCCCATTATGGCCCATAACAATGTGAAAATCTCTACAACACCATTTGGGAGTAACACTAAAAGATCAGCATGAAAAATGAAGAGTTTATGTGAGTGTCACTGCTCTGTTCTCAGTATGTATGCCAGATACTGATCTCTGTTATAGCTCCACAGCAATCAGTGAAGCTACTCCAGATTTACACTGATGTAAATGTGATTAAGGCCTTAATCAGGCCTCCTGTGTTTAGAAAAAGCCTAGTTACTGTTAAATATTTGAATCCTAGAAATAGCATTACAGACATAGGGTAAAATCAGCAGAGCCGCATTGACTTCTCTGGAGTTGTGCCAATTTACTCTGGCTGAGGACCTGGCCCACGTTTATTAAAATTAGTCGTGTAATCTTAAAGCACTGGTAAGGAACTGCTGGAGCAGGCATGTGTAATAAAAAATGAAGTGGTGTATTTACTTACATTATGAGACCACACACAAACCTCCATACAGACACATGCTCAGATCTCTCAATGAAGTATCTACATGACTGTAACAGGATGAGGGGATTTTTTTAGGCCAGTTTACATAGCTAATTCATATTTATCTGACTTAATTATCATTACAGAAGTCTCCATATAGGCTGTGCAACAAGGCTGTCCCACATTGCACCTGTTTGTAACTACATTAGAATGTTCTACTGTGCGGGGACTGTAGGAAAATTTACTTTTAAGGTTAGACAAACACTTTAGTTTACAGCCCTCCCCCCGCCTTAAAGTGAGACATGTCCCCCTCTCTCTCTCTATAATTTTTTTCAATGACAGTTTTGACAAAGATCGTCAAGAGATGCTGGGAGGAGAGAGAGCTTTTCTGGGGTTAGTCATAGAAATCTCTTCTGGTTCTTGTTTACTTCCCATTTGATGCTAAAAATAACTACACAAGAGGACTGCAGCCAAACAGTGAATACTTTTCAGAAGCCCCCTACTACTGAAAAAAAAAAAAAAACATGCTCTGCCAGGGCAGTTTAAGGACCAGACCTAATAGGCACAGCAAGCCTTTGTGGTTCAGCAAAGCCCACCAACTTGTGGGACCCATAATTTAGGTAGCTAGTAATGGAGCAAAAAATTACTGTTTTCATTTTTTTTAATAAGTTAATTTCCAGCCCCTTTAAACCAATGTAAGCTAGCTGGGGTTGAAGGCTGGGCAATGATTTTTTTTTCCCCAAAGCCCACAGGTTATTCAGAATTCCCTGACAGTGACCAAGGGCTGGGTTTTGGGGCCTGGAAAAAAAAACACAGGCATCGGAAGACCACATATAAGTGCACAGATGAAGGAACCAGGCCACCCAGGCTATTACTGATGACAGTAGGTCTGATGCAAGCAGCCTGTGACTGAGGCCATTCCCCTACTGAGCAGGCCACATTAGTCTGGCCACAAGGAGGGACAAAAATATAATTTGAATCTGGTAAGGGACACTATGGCCCTCTGGGGAAATCCATGCTGCGGTGTACCAGCACGAGCTATTTCTCCAAATATGTTGTGTGTAGTGGTGGGGTGGTTGTGTCAGTCTCAGTATATAGAGAGATGAGGTAGGTGAAGTAATATCTTTTACTGGACCAACTTGTGTTGGTGAGAGAGACGAGCTTTTGAGCGACATAGAGCTCTTCCTCAGGTCTGAGAAAGGTAATGAGAATGCCACAGTTATCTACTTATGGTAAAATATCTGTTTGATCTTCTATTTAGTTGTGACACACTTAGTACCTTTCCCAGACCTGAAGAGGAGCTCTGTGTAGCTCAAAAGCTTGTCTCTCGCATCAACACAAGTTGGTCCAATAAAAGATATTGTGTAACTCTCCCCGTCTGTTAAAATATGAAAAAAAATTGTATCTGTTTATTCTGTATCAGCTTGGGCAAGGAGACAGGATATGGGCTCTGGTATACGTATTTTGTAGAACCTTGTTGCAGGCACAGACAATTTGGCAGCCCATCAAGAGAAGACAAAATGAAATAACTTTACTTCCCAGCGTTCCAGAGACCACACAAGAGTGTCAGAAACATATATGAAGCATATACAGGTGAAATGTTTATTGTAAATCTCAAAACATTAACTTATCCAGCAAACCAAGCATGTACCATTGCCTCAAAGTAGCCAAACCCTGGAAAAATAGTCACAGTATCCCAATCAACTGAAGTATCCCTCTGAGATGCTTCCTTCTCCTCAAGTCTAAAGCCCTCAGGAGCCTTAGACAAATGCATGTTTCGGTTATTCAGGACAGTTAAAATACCAATATAAGGGAAGTCTCTGTGTCACCGATGCTTCCTCCATCATCTTTGTGTGATAATAGGTGTCTCTGTGAGGATGGTAGTAGTGTCATCTGTGACTCTATTCCCTCTATCCAATCCTCTACCCAAAGACCCTGAAAGGCCTGAAAATTACCACTCTGACTCACCCTAACTATTGATGACAACATCCCCCTAGGCAAGATCTTGATCTCTGTCCCACCATTCCCTCCTTCTGCTACCTATTTTGGGTCTGCAAGAACACTCACACAATAGCCAGGAGACAAGATTCACACAGAGACTCCTAAAGGACATCCTCCTAAATTCTGCAGATGAGGCCCAAGCAGCCATTGTGGAGGTTGCAGATCAGCTGCTAGCCATGTGTCAGTAGAGCCATCATGGCTCATGCAGCTCACCCATACATGTTGAGCAGACAGAAGCTGCCACATGCACTGCAGTTAGAATCATCACATCCCTTCAGAGCATTGCATCTACTCCCACTACTGCAGATGAACTTCTTCTTTATCTCTTACACACCCTGTATCTGATACCCCTGAAACTTAGACTGAGAGTGACAATATTATCCACAATGATACTTTGTTATGAGTGAGCAAAGAAACAATTTCAGGTGGCTCTGCTCCCAAGTACAGTGACAGATGCAGACCACTAAATCCTATGCCGCAGTGCCATCATATAAAAAGCCTAGGAGAAAATAGCACAATTCTATTTCCCCAGAACCTCTTATGGACTCTATAGGACAACCATTTCTATTTTGCTCCCACTTGAGTCTTATGAAGCTATCCAAACTACCCTTATTGATCAACTCCCCTTACTTCTGATGATACAATACTGGCCCACTTAGACAGAACAAAGGATACAATCTGGACTGTTGAACAGCTGTGTCCCCTCAATTCTCCAACCTAGTGTGCCTTTTACATTGCTTTGCTGTTAAAGCAACAGCTTGTAAATTACTCTCAGCTATACTGTATGAGTGCTCTGGCCAGCCACTCTTGAATTACACTACAGAGCAATACCAGCAAATTCTCAGTCCAATACTTTCCCTCAGAAATGTGCATTTTGTATTACTCAGCACCCTTCTGGACCATACAAGCTCATATAAAGTCCATCATTGTATTAATAGTAAATGATATGCACAAATCCTGTTATCTCAAATGTAGTTTCCCAAACACTTCAATCCAAACACACTTGTTTAGATAAAACAATAAAACACGTTTATTAACTACAGAAAGATAGATTTTAAGTCATTAGAAGTAATGAGGCATACAAGTCAGAATTGGTTACAAGGAAATAAAACTAAATGCAACTAATATATAACTTAACAAGCAAAGCTTTGAATTCAAAGCAAAAGTCTTTCTCACCACATGCTTCACTGGTCTTACTGATTGAATTCCTTTCAGGCAGGATCCCTATCTCAGTCCTCAATTGTTTCTTTGTTGCTAAGATGTTGTGGCTTCCAGGAGAGGACAGGAAGGGAAGAATAACTTGGGGCATCTGTTCCTAATTCTTACACTTTTTCCTCTTCCTTGAAAATCATCTCCATCTGGGTCTCAGGATAAAAAAACATTTGTGGGGATGGGAATCTCCAGCTGCTTCTTTGCCAAGATGTAAATTTCTCAGTCAGACCCTTTTTCCTGCCAAAGAATGGCCTCTTAATCAGGTAATGGTCCATTTGCTTTCATTGACACTTGGCTGAGGCATCAGTTTGCCTTTTGTATTTGAGGAACTGGTTTGTGTCTGCTTTTCTGAATCTGAAACATATCTCAGTAATGTCACACAGTAGAATTTTATAATTTGTTGCCACACATATTTGTCCAGGACAATAATGATCAGCAAATTATGAATTTTCAAATGATACCTCACACGGTATACTTTGTACAGATTTTATCATAGTCTTGTAAAAGGGGTGAACACTGGGGTACAGACTGTCACACCCACCATTTTGAGGTGGGCACCTAAATCTATTTTTTAGGGTGCCAAATGCCCCCTCTCTCTGACCATTTTTATATATCACAGCCCTTAGTGGTTTGCTGCAATTACGTTGTTCTTATTACCGTAACTTTCCAGCAAACAATGTACAGAAAAAAATATTGTTGTATAATAATAACTGTGAAAGGGTTTTTTAGTATTAGAACAATAATAAACCCTTAATGGAGATGTGTTGTTCATTGCTGGTGCCATTTCCCATGTGTTTTGTAGAAATTCCTGTGATACAGCTGTAATGCTTTTCTAGATATCATTGGATCAACACATTGCACAAAATACTACACATGCCATATTTCATTTACCACTTGCTATTTTTTTTAAAAAAAAATTACCCTATGGGTAAATGGCTGTGAATAGAAAAAAAAAATCTTCTGCCAGTAAATCCACAGCTGCTCCTGTTCAATAAATTCAAGTCGAGAAACAATTACCTAAATTAAATTAAGGCCATTTCACACACTTCCACTTTTATTTCCTATTACTAGGTTCATCCAAATCCTCAATCCGGTACTTTCTTTGTTTTTTGGAAGTGGTTCACAAAGGAGACAAATCATTACTTCTTTACCTGCTTTTCAGTAGGAAACTCAGAGCTGTCTTTTCACTAACGATGTGCTTTTAAACTCTTAAGAACAGTGTTAAAATTATCTGAAAACCTAAAATGTATCATTTATGTCTTCTTTAAATTACCCAACCAATTATCCATGTTGCTTGAGGCTATAATAATATAAAAGCTCAGTGAGGTTTTTTACTCTTTTAACTTGTTTTCAGATAAGCATATCAATGCTAGACTCTTGTATGGAATTTTTTTATTTCTTTCAGGAACATATAGTTCAATTGATCTACATGATGAGTTGAGGATATTAATAAAGACAAATCCTCTGAAAACTGAAAGGCCTGCTTTCCACGACAGACCATTTAAATGAAAACATTCTTCTTCAGTCTACTAAAGAATAAGCAAGCAGCCTGTGCTGACTTGATTCCCATATATTAAGGGGGAAGAAAAAAGGTATATTTTTCTGATAGCACGGTAGAAATCAGTCATTCTTCTTGCTTCCCTTTTCCCACTTACTCTTCCCCATCTCTCTCTCTCTCTCTCTCTCTCTCACACACACACACACACACACACACCCTTCCCTCCATCCCTCCCTTTCTGCTTTCCTATATAAATCCGTAGGTTTCACACAGCTCCAAACACTTTCCATATTCTGTATCTACAAAGAGTTTACTGGTATATGGTTACTATAAAAGACATCTTTGGATTATACACAGCAATCAACTGGACTGAACTGAGTCAAAATAAATCTTCCAAAGTCAAAATAATTCCATATGGACTAATATTCTACAAAATTCTAATTTTTTTTAAGAGAGGTTAGAAAATAGCCTTTCAAACTAACAAAAATAACTTGCATTGAAAAAGGGGAGAGGGTTAAATAATCCACAAAAGCACAAAATGCAATTAAAAATGTCAAATTGGGTGACAATTTTAAATGTCAAATTTTAGCCAGCTATAAATTAAAGTGTCTGAGTTATAAGTCCCTCCAACATTCTGATATCTCATCTAATTAATATATAAATTATACCATGATTATGGTAATATCATGTGTAGATATCAGAATAATGGGGTCTTCATAAAGTCTTCCTTAGGATTATATGGAGGTTAAGAGAAGACATCTTGCATAGAGTTGCCCCAGCAGGCTAGTGAAGCCCTATGTACAAACTCTTCCCTGATCTATAGGGAGAACAAGAACACCTGAATGAAGAAACTCCTCTGCTCCACCGTGAACCATACATTTGTACATTTCAAAACTCCTCACAAGTGGTTTCAAAGCTACCTCTTAAAATCCCTGGAGTCAAGGTTTTGTATTTGTCTTAAGGAACAGAAAGCTTGTATTTAATATCTTATTTAAACATTATATAACACAACAATGAGATTCTGCTTTAAGCTTTAGCCAGCCACAGTCTGTCCTGGGCTTTGCAGTCCATAACTGCACCTTCCAAAACATTTGTTCTTTGCCTTGACACCAACATCTCTATAGAATAATAACAGGTAATCACCATAGGTTCCAAGGCAGGGGACTCATCCTCCATAATGAAGTGTGAGAATCACTGGTGACTTGACCCATTGAGGAAAACTGGTCACTCCTAGGCAAGGAGTATAACACTAGACACAGGAATATACAATACACTTTTGGAGTTAGTGTCAAGTGAAGAACCAAAGAAGCCTTTAAAACACAGGGACCAGAGTCCGTCTGCAGCTACCCAAAGCATGTTTAGAGTGAAGATGATTTTTCTGAGATGGCCAACCCACAGAAGAGACTCTATTGTGAATAGGATTGGTGCTAGTGGGGACATCTGTGGCCACTCCTCTGACAGTAATGATGTATGCACCAATTGAAGCTACCAGGTAGGCTGTTGGGCAGGAAAAAAATTAAAACATGTCTCTTTCCCCTTTCCAAATGCTATGTTTGCCTGATTTTATGCTTTGAACAATATTGGCCATAAATGTCTCTGCTGGAAGTTATTTTTGTTTAAACTTTGGTATTAATTTAAAATGCCATTTATTGTATACGAAGGCTAGATTGTAACTAGCCCTAACACAGCCAGGCAGGGGAGTAAGGGAAAATAAGGGGCCTATCAACTCTGTGTGGCCACATTAGGGCTACCATGGTCTTCAGTTGGGATTCTGTGTTGAGTGCAAAAGCTGCAGCCTGGAGGTATATCTCAGTGAAGCAAGTGGCTGGGTTAGGGGAGAGAGGAGTTGGGAGCAGTTCAGCCTTTGCTTCCTCCTCCTTACATACTGGCCATGGTAGTTGGCTGGGCACACAAAAGGAGGTAAACTGCACCCTTCAATAGAAGCAGTAACTTCACTACCTGGAGCAAGAAGGAGTATGAAGGAATTGTGACTGCATTCCATTATTTCCCAGGGTGCTCCTGGGTCAGCACAGCTTTGTCCCTGTCTCCTACACACACACACCCACTACCCCCCCCCAACTCCTGGCTAAGTGCAAAAAGCTCAGTCTAGCCCTTAACATGCTTTTTTTACTCTATAATAAATGTAAATGTATTTAAAACTTTTCTCTGAATCCTTTTTTCTGTAGCATGTGCTATTGACATGGTATATAGTGCTGCTCTATTTATTTGTGTAAGGAACTTAATTTTTGTTTTGTTTTGTTTTACATTGGAATATGTTTCTGGTATTTGTTAATGACTACTTTTAAACTAAGTATTTATTCATTGTTTGCATTGTTTATGTTCAAGAATTGGCGAACCTAAATCCTTTCACTGTGCGTTGGGGATTAGTCACATCCCTCATATAGTCAGTGGTATAACTTGTTTGTGTGGTATAAACTCATCTGCACAAGTCTGTTAAAAATGTAGGAGTTGAAATTTTGATTAATCCTTTTGTTTCTTGTGGCTACAAACATATCGTGTATATAAGCTAAAACAGAGATAAAGGTACAAATATACTTTGCCAGAAAGGGTTGGCCTAGTGTGAAGAAAGCTTGCCCTGTGACTACAACTGTAATTAAAGACCCTCAATCTAACTGCCATCATTTCTTCACTT
The DNA here is from genome assembly GCF_965140285.1 of Lepidochelys kempii. Taxonomy (NCBI): domain Eukaryota; kingdom Metazoa; phylum Chordata; order Testudines; family Cheloniidae; genus Lepidochelys; species Lepidochelys kempii. The sequence goes on from NC_136380.1 coordinate 86,706,645, forward strand.
GTCGGAGATGAAATTCTCTCTTATCTGTCACTAGCAGCAATGCTTATTAGACTACAGGTGTGTGAAAAGCAAAACTTTATTTGGCTTGGCAAACCTAACTAAGCAGGTAATGATCTCAGGGTTTTTATCCCATTGGGTTTGCTTTGGAGTGATAGAGATGGTGGTAATGCAAAATTTTACCATGAACCCTTGTGAGTCTCTGATAGATTCATCGCTTCCCATCACAAAAAATCCCCTTCTCCTACTAGGTCCCTAGACCATCCTCCTTATCTTATCAAAATCTTAAGTGCCTACAACCCCTTTAGGCCCTACTTTGAGCTGGCTGGTGGTGTATGCTGCCTCCTCTTGGGATTTCCAGGAGAAGCCAAGAAAGGCAGTAAATAATGGAACAGAGATTTAGTATTCTCTCTTTATATGGCCTAGAGAAATTACACCTGACATATTCAGCACTGCATTATTTGTTTAAAAGCCTGGCTTGATTCCCATTGCTACTGGTTCATGTGAGGAAAGACTATTGTTGATCCCAATCTTGCAGCCCTTGTTCACATGTGCAAGCCTACTGATTTCAATTACATAACCAACAGAATACCCATGTGAGTAAAGAAAAGCTAAAGAATCAGGTTCATTATATATACTCAGAGGCAAAATTAAGCCTTCAGTGACGTATGGTATATTCTTGTATTCCCCTTCTCGGTAATATACTGATTACTATTTAATGCAAAACAGACACTTCTTTGTTAAAAAAAATAAAGCATTTACTTTTAAACGGCAGAAGAGATTTTTACTCCCCATCTACTACCAAACCACTACCCTATAACACTGATATTTAGTCAAGACTGTTATAATATTTATCTTACATTGAGAAGTACCTTCTTTGGTTAAGGTTTGCTTATGAAATTGATAAATATTGGAAATGAAGATCAACTTCTCCCAAACAGAGACGGAAAGCTTGACAGTTTGTACATGCAAATAATATTGTAATAATTCCAAAAGAGTCTTTCTGAAGACTAAAATTAAAATAATTCCAAGTTATATACTTTTAGGGAAATCAGACCTTAGAGTGTACTATATGGACAAAACATTGGCTTTCAAAACATTTCTAAAACTTTAGTAATGAACAGTGAATTAATTTTCTAACTACTTGAAAGGAATTGTCTGGGTATACTGAAAGAGGGACAGGAGACATTTGACACAGGCCACAACTTTATCATTAGATATCTGGGACTACCAGGTGGATACAAGTGTACAGTACAGGTAACCCCATGTTTATTCCATAATTACCCAGGGGATGCTTTTTACCAGCTACCCCTTTTTCCATCCAGGTCTCTCCAGCAAATCCATTGCCAGGACCTTACCATCCACCCCCCCTCACAGGAGGGGTAAGGTGGGCTATAATAAAGGGGGTTGGCTCTCTGCTGTACCAATCATAGGCGTCCCCAATGACCCCCATTCTCTCCTTTACCAAACTCTTTTTAAGTCATATTCCAAGCCATTTATCCGGTCACTGTATACCTTTCCTATGGAGTACCTGCACAGGACATCCGCTCTACTCTTAACTAATGAATTGTGACATATAGCCTACTGCCTTTCATGCCATGCATGAACAGAGCACTCCTGAACCTACTGTGGGGAAGGCGAAAAAAACCCAACTCCACCTAGGCTAATATGGTGGCAAGGGAACAATTCCTTCCCAGCCCCCTTCAACAAAGGGGTGGCTAGCATAATGCCACAGCAGATCTAGACCAAACCTGGTATTTTACCACTTAAAGGGCAGGGAGGGTGGGTGTCGCCTCAGCCTGCTCCATGCAAAAAAGGAAGGGTTAAGGCACAGGGCTGCCTCTTTTAAACCCTCATTCCCAGGGGATGAATCAGAGCACACACTAACCCTTTTATAGTAGTTCTAATCTTCTCCACTCCCGCAAGCCACAAAGCATAGTTCCCTTCATTCAGCCAGCCAGCCAAATATCCCCCCGCTTAAAGGGGCAGGGTGGTCATTGTCATTTTTTTATTAAATAATTAAATTGTATCATATATCAAAAGCTGAATAATAGATAAATATATGATTTATAAGAAGTCTTGTTCTTATGGTAGCTAAGAGCTTTGTTGGCCAATACAGATTATCCAAAAAAATTAGTTTAGCTAGGATGAAGAAGAGAAATGTAAAATTTCCATTTGTGTGACTCTGTGATCAAGAATCAAACATTAGCAGGTCGTTCATCTGTTACAAGGAGAGCTGGGCCTTTTGAAGGGAGCTCAGATCGAGTCCTCACCTGTGTGCCAGTTTTTCTCCCAAATCACAGGACATGTAGTACAGGGATCAGGTTACTATGGGCTGGGAGCAAGACATCCTGGGAAGAGGGAAGCAGGATTAAAGGAAGCATTGAACATAAGATTTCACGGTTCTCACACTGATGAGGTGTTTGTTTCATGGCATGGTTCAGGCACCTCCCCTTCAGTGTGCCCTCTCTCAAAAAGTTAGGCATGTTTTAGCTTTTGCTAACCTAAGGTCTTGTGGGAAGCTCTAACATGAGAACAATATTATGCATCTGAAAAATTCTTCCTGCTTTACATGTAAAACTCTTTGCTAAACAATGGAGGGTTTAATCCGGAATATACTGAATTGAGACAAACTGATTGTCACCAGCAAAGGGTGCATGTTTTTTCTTTCACCAGAGGAGTGAGAAAAACACCATAAAAATATAATTGTATGTTCAGAATACTCTGACTTGAAGTGGAGTAATCCATGATGTAAAGAAGAGAGAAAAACAGAAGAAAATAAGAAGAAAATAAGAAGATAAGAAAATAAGAAGAAAATAATGCCAGGTGAGATAAACAAGTATTATGCATTATTAAAAACTGCAGCTGGTTGGAAAAATCTGATGAAAACAGGAAAGATTTTATTTTTTAATAGCAAGAAATTTGTTTTTTGACTAGCTCAGTTTAAGTGGTCTTCTGTACAGCCATCCATGATCTGTGGGGCTGGGTATTTAGCTTTCCATGCACCCTGGCCCTTAGATACTTTATTTATTTCTGTCTTCAATTTGCTCTAGTCCATGGTGTTGTGAAATTAGGGAAGAGACTTAGAAACTGTTTTGAAAACTATATATATAAACCATATATAAGTAGGCTGGGAAGTGGTGTGTTAGTGGGGGAAGAGAGAGGTGTACAATTTTGGCTTAGTTGAAAATTTATTTGAACTGAAAATGTCAGCTGCAAAGGAACTCTAGGGACGATTCTGCAGTCTGAGGTTGTCTGCAGTACATTTTGTGCTAACTTCTCCCACCCTTGACATGGCTTTGACCAGTACCCCTGCTAGAGGATACTAGGGGAGAAGTAGGAGACAGAAAACTAGTTATACTTGCTTTCCACTGCTGTCCATTATGGGCAGAATTGAGGTCTCTTTACATCATTCCAGTGGCAAAAAGTGACTATAGCAGGGGTCAAGAATCTGTCCTATGTTGTCCATCAATCATTCAACAACTGCAGCTACTAACATAACCAGTTTTTTATTATTATTATTATTTATTTATTATTATTCCTTAAGTGTGTCCTTAGATATACTGCTACATGAAGCCTAATAAATACAATGCATGCTAAAAAAGAAGTGTCTGCCATCAAATTTTAATTCAAATTACACATAAAACACAATGGAGGCATTAGCTGACAGAATTAATTTAAAGGTTTCAGAATAAGAGCCATGTTAGTCTGTATTCGCAAAAAGAAAAGGAGTACTTGTGGCACCTTAGAGACTAACCAATTTATTTGAGCATGAGCTTTCGTGAGCTACAGCTCACTTCATCGGATGCATACCGTGGAAACTGCAGAAGACATTATATACACACAGAGACCATGAAACAATACCTCCTCCCACCCCACTGTCCTGCTGGTAAGAGCCTATCTAAAGTGATCATCAAGTTGGGCCGTTTCCAGCACAAATCCAGGTTTTCTCACCCTCCGCCCCCCACACACAAACTCACTCTCCTGCTGGTAATAGCCCATCCAAAGTGACCACTCTCTTCACAATGTGTATGATAATCAAGGTGGGCCATTTCCTGCATAAATCCAGGTTCTCTCACCCCCCCACCGCCATACACACACAAACTCACTCTCCTGCTGGTAATAGCTCATCCAAAGTGGGGGGTGAGTTTGTTTGTGGGGGGGCGGAGGGTGAGAAAACCTGGATTTGTGCTCGAAATGGCCCAACTTGATGATCACTTTAGATAAGCTATTACCAGCAAAGAGAGTGAGTTTGTGTGTGTATGGGGGTGGGGGGGGTGAGAAAACCTGGATTTGTGCTCGAAATGGCCCAACTTGATGATCACTTTAGATAAGCTATTACCAGCAAAGAGAGTGAGTTTGTGTGTGTATGGGGGGGGGGGGGTGAGAAAACCTGGATTTGTGCTGGAAATGGCCCACCTTGATTATCATGCACATTGTAGGGAGAGTGGTCACTTTGGATAAGCTATTACCAGCAGGAGAGTGAGTTTGTGTGTGTGGTTTTTGGAGGGGGAGTGAGGGAGTGAGAGAACCTGGATTTATGCAGGAAATGGCCCACCTTGATTATCATACACATTGTGAAGAGAGTTGTCACTTTGGATGGGCTATTACCAGCAGGAGAGTGAGTGGGGGGGGGGAAACCTGGATTTGTGCTGGAAATGGCCCAACTTGATTACCAGCAGGACAGTGGGGTGGGAGGAGGTATTGTTTCATGGTCTCTGTGTGTATATAATGTCTTCTGTAGTTTCCACGGTATGCATCCGATGAAGTGAGCTGTAGCTCACGAAAGCTCATGCTCAAATAAATTGGTTAGTCTCTAAGGTGCCACAAGTACTCCTTTTATTTTTAATTAATTTAAAGTAACAGGTGAAAGTGTCAAGGGATTATTATTTTAATGATTACATTTAGTTAGACATTGATCAGAAGAAGAATGCTATAGGAACATAAGAGTTTCCAGAGTGGACCACACCAAAAGTCCAACTAGTTCAGTTACCTGTCTCTGACAGTGGCCAGCACCGGATACTTCAAAAGACAGAGTAAGGACACTGCAGAAGGCAGATATGGGCCAATGCATCCCTCACGTAAATTCTCATCAGGATCATTTATAAGAGACTGGATTAAATCCTGAAGCCTGAGGCTAATATGCTTTCCTCAAACATTTTATTAATTAAAACAAATTTGTTTATTCTTCATAGCCATATAAAAGTCCAATCCATTTTCTTAAATCTTGTTAATTCTTGGCCTCAATGACTCACTAGAGCAATGAGTTCTGCTGTTTAATTACATGGTGCGTGGAAAAAGTATTTACTTTTTATTCATTTTAAATTTCACACCTTTCAGTTTCACTGAATGTCCCCGTTTCCTTATGAGACATGCAACACACAGTTTCTCAATCTTCCTCTATATCATTCAGTATTCTATAGTCTTATCATGTCTCTTTTGATTCATCTGCTTTCTGAGGTAAATAATCCCAATCTTTCCATGTCCTTGATTATTCTTTTTACCTTTCTGTGAAATCTCCTCAAGTTCCACCATATCCTTTTAGGGTGTATTATGCATAGTATTCCAAATGAGGCTGCACCATTGATTTTATATAAATTATATTTATATTACATAAATTTATATTATAACATTCTCTATATTATTTGCCATCCTATTCCTTTATGCATTCTAATATCCTGTAAGCTTTTTCGACTGCAGTTGCACATCAAACAGTGGATGTCTACATCCCTTTCTTGTGTCGATACTGCTAATTTAGAACTTTGTATGGTGTACAAATAGTTTAAATATTACCCACCCTCCCTTGTATATTACTCTGAATTTATTGGTTTTGAATTTCATTTATGATTGAGTTGCCCATTCACCTAGTTTGTTTAGATCTCTCTGGAATTCCTTTCAGAGTAACAGCCATGTTAGTCCGTATTCACAAAAAGAAAAGGAGTACTTGTGGCACCTTAGAGACTAAATGTATACCCTAAATAAAAATAAAATAAAAAATACTAAAAAGAAAAGTGGCACCTTAGAGACTAACCAATTTATTTGAGCATAAGCTTTTGTCAGCTACAGCTCACTTCATCGGATACATACTGTGGAAAGTGTAGAAGATCTTTTTATACACACAAAGCATGAAAAAATACCTCCCCCCACCCCACTCTCCTGTTGGTAATAGCTTATCTAAAGTTACCACTCTCCTTACAATGTGTATGATAATCAAGTTGGGCCATTTCCAGCACAAATCCAGGGTATAACAAGAACATCTGAGGCGGGGGGGGGGAGAGGTTTAGGAAAAAACAAGGGGAAATAGGTTACCTTGCATAATGACTTAGCTACTCCCAATCTCTCTATATATGATATATGCCATCATGTGCCAGCAATGCCCCTCTGCCATGTACACTTCAATCTCTCTGGTCACGCGATTACAGACATGAAAGTTGCGATATTACAACAAAAAAACTTCAAATCCAGACTCCAGCGAGAGACTGCTGAATTGGAATTCATTTGCAAATTGTATACAATTGACTTAGGCTTGAATACAGACTGGGAGTGGCTAAGTCATTATGCAAGGCAACCTATTTCCCCTTGTTTTTTCCTTACCCCCTCCCCCCGCCGACGTTTTGTTAAACCCTGGATTTGTGCTGGAAATGGCCCAACTTGATTATCATACACATTGTAAGGAGAGTGATCGCTTTAGATAAGCTATTACCAGCAGGAGAGAGGGGTGGGGGGAGGTATTTTTTCATGCTTTGTGTGTATAAACGATCTTCTACACTTTCCACAGTATGCATCTGATGAAGTGAGCTGTAGCTCACGAAAGCTTATGCTCAAATAAATTGCTTAGTCTCTAAGATGCCACAAGTACTCCTTTTCTTTTTGGAATTCCTTATAGTCCCCTCTAATTCTGAGTAAACTAAAGAATAGATGTGATCAAGAATTGTCTACCAGAATGATTTTCCAACAGAAAGATCAACACTTTCTGTGAGAAAATTTCAGTTTCGGCAGAAAATGTTGAGTGTTCGAAATTCATTCTTAGGTCCACAGCTCCCATGCTCCTTAACAGTCCCTGAGGCAGGCTATCAGGAAGCCTAGGCTACTAGGCCTGCTGGGGCTTCCTCTAGGGCAGCCTACCTCAGAAAGAGGACTTCCAATGGGCTCCAAATTATTTTGCCAGGGATACCAGGGAGAATGTTTTGTTTTGGAAACGCTAAAATGTTACCACAGAGGGAATGTTTCAGGGTTTCTGAAGTGAAATATTATGAACTTTCACTTCCACACAAAAAAAATTCAATGGTGTTGGTGTTTCACCTTGATTGAGGATGAAAAAAAAATCCAAAAATGCAACAGTTTTTGTGAAACTGAAACTTTAGTTATTTTAATTCAGATATTCAATTTACTTTGTTTTTTACAAATCTGGGAGCTGCATGGGATTGTTCACAGATGTCATGCTTGTTTTCCTGTAACTTTTTTTTTAAATCCCTTTTTACTCATTCAAATATGCCTGCTGTCTCTTCAGGTTTAGCTTTGTTTTTTCTTGATATTGGCAAACACACTGTCTCAGGGCCTGGGAAAGAACATGTATTCAATACGTCAAATTCTCCCCTGCCAGCCCACCATTATCTTCAAAAGAACCTGTGCTGGGATCCAGTATTTCTGAATTGCCTTACCAGCTACAAATATACCCTAATATTCCTTTACCTGGGAATATGCTGAATGCTAACAGACTACCTTGTTGTCTCAGCACTTCTAATAATATCTCTCTTGAATTATGTAATGCCACTGGCATTTCTGTTATCTAATATGCAGCTTAAATTGCTTTTATGTGGAAATGACAACCGTGTTTAGAAGCAACATCACATGCTGTATCAAAATCCCTACAGCTCTGTCAATGCACATCATTCGAGATCTGCCTAAACAAAAATGGTCCTTCCCTCTATGAAGAGTTGTAAGCTGTATTAAGATAGACTACATGGTGATATGAATTAATGTTCATATTGAACAAGTGCTGAGCCTATCAAGTAAATTCATTAAATGCTAAAGAACTGATTCTGACTAACTCTTGAAGGTGAAAACTTCAGTGGATTAATTCATTTTCCAGACAATCTTCAATATTAAAACTTTTTTTTTCAAAAGATTTAGTGTAATTGATAAAAATCAAAGTCAGTCAACGTTTCACCATGCAACATGCTTGCTTAAGTCCTGAGAGTCAAAGAAGGCCAAGGGGCCCACTCTAAATATTTAATTTAACACTATCAATTTTCCATTATATTCACTATCACAGTATTTAAGAACCTCAAGAACATCTTAAATTTAGTCACAACACTTCTGTGAGGTAGGTGAAATATTATCCTTATTTAGAGATACGGAAATTGAGACACAAATCCTACATGACTTAAAGGCCACACAAGAAATTTGCAATAGAGCAGGGAAGAAAACACAGGTCTCCTGATTTCTTTTCCTGTCTTTTCACCAAAATGCTATGACCTATGGGTAGAATGATGAGTTCAAACCAAATTTGCAGGTCCCATTTTCCTCAAACTTTGGATCAAGATCCAAACTTTGCAGTTTAGGTCCTTCTCTAGTTATGGTGTATCCTCCTATCCTCGTATAGACTACAGTCTTTTTCAGAGAATCTTTAAAACTATAATAAACTCCTCTTCAAAAAACAAAGGAGCCATAAGAAAAGGAAAAAAAAAAGGAAAAGAAAAACCCAAACCCAAACTTAGGGTGACTGGAAATAAAACCATGACCCTAAAACAATAGAATAGCACAAAAAAGAGTATCAGAACAATATATTCTGAGCTGTGATTTTCATGAACACATGAATCTCGATGAATGTCAAAGAATATTCCAAAGCAAAAAGTTCTGACATACTTGTCAGTAGAACCACCTCAGGTAACAGGTGGCTTCATACTTACTAGCACTGAAAACTTATAGTACAACCAGGAGCCAAGTCATTCAAATATGTGATGAATAAGCCCATGAAATTTTTCCTGGTTTCTAAACCACTTAAAGGTAAAAGGGACTTTAGCAATAATAATCCAGTCTGCATGAAATGAAAAGTACAAGTCTTAGCATGTTTAAAGTAAATCTGTTTTACAACAATTCTCAAGTAATGGAAAAGAGCTGTAATCAAATGAAATCTTCTTAGCATAAGGTTAATGGGGACAAAGATCACTAGCAAATGTTTGATTTCCTGTTTAATCTCTGTTATCGTGTCAATATTATTGGAGTGTCAAAGTAAGCTACTGCGACAAAATATTTAGTAACTTGTTGCTTAATTTGAATTGCAAATAACTAGTGGACCAAAATGGCTCGATACATACCAGAGGCACGTAAAATTCCTTTTAAAATTTGAAAATTTACCTTTGATAGATAAAAATAGATGTCCATGTGTTTTAAAAAGATTAATCATAGAGCAATAAAAGTTATAATATGGATTCCTTTTGCTGTAGATAAATTGTAGCCAGCATTTCAATATTTTGAGTTTGATTCTAATCTCACTTCCACCAGTGCAATGGCAATGACTTCAAAGCAACTCCTGATTTCTACAGCATAAGCAAACTCAGTATCAGGCTCTCCACTTCTACTGTTTTTGTCAATTGTTTATCATTGTCTATCTAAAATATGGCCACAATTTCCAAAAAAAAAGTGATTAAAGTTTGACTCCAGGATAAGTATGCTGATTTTCAAAAGTACCGAGCACTCAGCAGCTTCTATGCACTGCATTAGCTTCCTCTAAAGTAGTTGGCAACCAGCCTTTTACAAAGAGAGATATTGATAAACTCCAATAGAAAAGGATCCAGCACTGTTCCTGGGTCTTCACCTGCCAAGAATGAAAGCACGGGTTGCAGCAGAAAATTAACTTATCTAAAAACTCCAAGAGTGACTGGCTGAAACTGAAACAGAAAAAAATGAACATTTATCCCCTTAAAGGCACTTATAGGCACCGCAACCTTCAGACAGCATCCTGGCTACCAGCAGAACTAAGCCATTCCTGCTAAAGCTCCTATCTGGCTTTTGTCCTCTTGATTTTTGTTGATCTAAAGTTCTGTCTTTATGGCCAAAAAGATGTTTGTTATGACAAGACAGGTAATGCAAGATAGTTATCTCACTGTAAATTCTTAGTGTGGACAAAGCACAGGTAAAACCCAGGAAAGGGAGGCTATAGCATTGATCTCACCTCGCTACACTATAGTTAAAACTATCTGTGCCTTGTCTCCACTAGGATTTTATAACAGGTTAATCAGCGCATGTTAGCGATCTGGCTGTAAAAACTTTTCTTTTTGGCAGTGAAAACATAAGTCATTTCAGATGGAGTATCATCTTGGTTTTGTTTATGGCAAAACAATAAAACCTAGTGACTTTATCAATATTTGGCCAATAAAACATAGCTATTTCATCAACTGTAACATGCAGAACAACAGCCTAAACAAATAGTAAGTTGCAATATGTCTCCAGCAATCATAGAATATCAAGTCTGGAAGGGACCTCAGGAGGTCATCTATTCCAACCCCCTGCTCAAAGCAGGACCAATCCCCAAATGTTTGCCCCAGATCCCAAAATGCCCCCCTCAAGGATTGAACTCACAAGCCTGGGTTTAGCAGGCAAATGCTCAAACCACTGAGCTATCCCACCTCCTATTTTTTTTTATTAAAAAAAAAAAGATTTCATAGAATATCAGGGTTGGATGGGACCTCAGGAGGTCATCTAGTCCAACTGCCTTCTCAAAAAAGGACCAATCTCCAATTTTTGCCCTGATCCCTCAATGGCCCCCTCAAGGATTGAACTCACAACCCTGGGTTTAGCGGCCCAGTGCTCAAACCACTGAGCTATCTCCCCCCCACATCCTTAAAAAAAATGACCTGTCCTTAAAAAAAAACAAAACAGTTGAATGGAAACAAACACACTTTAGCCTAAGCATTTCTATGTGCAAGTCAATGTCAAAGGTCCCACTACATGCCTGTCTAGTTAATTTAGAAAATGCTCTACTAAAATACAGAACCACCTCAAAGGCTAAATTCTACTCAATGTCATTGTCATAATATGCCATTTCATATGCTATATCATCCGAGTGACCTTGCAGGATTGTAGCTCATAATAAATAAAACCAGCTATAACACTGTATTTGCTTACCATATCACTCATATTTGCTGTACAGAGACACAACAAATTCATTTGGGGATGGAAAATCCAATTCAGATGTTTCTCATGAATTATTGCCCTCTAATTAATCTCTTTTTCTCCTAAATTATTACTCACATATTAGTCTCAGTGGCTAAAAAAATCATTATACTTTTTGCATTGTCCAAAGATTTCAATATCTATTTGTTTATCATAACTAAATTTGAAAGATATCCATGAAATCCTATATTTGCTAGACTGGGCAGGCAAAGCAGGAGCACCCTTCTTCTTGTGGCAAACAGAGCTCGTATATTGTATAACAGCTGACACAAGCTTGTGCTGTGAAATCCCAATTTTCCAATGTTTGTGTGCTTCTGAGAAATGTAGGCACATCAAATTTGCATTATTTACTAGGAATAACTTACTAGATTCTTAAAAAATCTGTTCACTCTGTGTTTCTTATGTCTCTGTTATGGTGAAATTATGCCTCCCACTATGTGAGTATGCTAGAAACTGTATGTGACACAGAATGCCCTTTTGGTTCCTAGTACACCTGTTCAAGGACCCAGGCATATCCCGTTCCCCAACAATGCGGATTTCAAAGGAGCCTGCAAGGGAGAGGGACCCATAATAACCAGCACTAAAGAAGGATTTCTTGACAGCATTTACTAGCATGGCTATAGGGAGGATTTGCTACACCAGTTCAAAAGGTGTAGGCAAACCCCATTCTTCACCCCAGAGTTTCCACTGTGAGTATGGGCAGTATATTTTCAATGTAGTTTTCGTGCAAATCAAATGAAGTATGATTTTTGGGCTGGGCTGAGTATACAGGTATTGGGTAACTTTATATTATTCAGCCAAATCTATTGTCTGTGCATATGACCTGAAACCCACAGGGAATTCTGCAAATTAAGCATCTACCCACTTTCTTTAACAAGGAAAGTCTGATTCACAGCAATGTTTAAGTTGTCACAGCAAGGTCTGGGGTGTTCTCCTAAAATAGCCTGCCTGGGTTCACAGACATTAGTATTGCATGGTCCTGTTATGCCCTGAGTTTAAGTAGTTGGTTAGGCCACTTGTGATGCTTTCAAGGTGAGTATTGAAAGGAAGGGGAGAGATAGGCTCATATCCCTATCATTTTACTGATGCCAGAACAGATTCTTTGGGAGTCATCTTCTTTTTATCTGAGTAGTAAAAGTTGTAGTCACTTAGTTAAAAATCTTAATGTTTGGGATTCCCATCATACTTGCTATTCACAAACTAGCAATGTAAATCATCAAGTTTAAGCAACTCACCACGGCATAAAATAATCTCTGGTATAATTTCATAGAAGTCAGTGAAATTACACCAGTGGTAAATATAAGTAATTGGACTATTCTTAAAATTATTGTACTCTAAATTAACTGAATTAACTTGGGAAAGACCTGTGGACTATCAGGGCCAGCTGAATGAAAACTTCTGCTCAATGTGCAGCAGTTGTTAAAACAAAACCAAAAAACCAACAATATTAAGATGGAGAATAATACAAAAAATGCCATTATATAAATCAATGATGCACTCATCCTCACCTAGTATATTATGTTCTGTTCTAGTCTCCCCACCTCAAAAAGGTTATTTCTGAAACAGAAGATGTGCACAGGAAGGCTAAGAGAATAAGTAGAAGAGTTTTAAAAGTTTGGGACTGTTTAATTTGGAGAGTTGACTAACAATGGGATATATAACAAAGGTATGGAAAATAATGAATGAGAACTTCTACAACAAAAAAGGGGTGTTTAGTTAAATAGCAAATAGCATGTGAAACTCATTACCACAAGATATCATTGAGGTCAGGAGCTTAGTGGTATTCAGCTACATGTTCAGTCCACTTGTGAATAACAAAAACATCCAGAGTTATAAGGATTTAAAAACATGTATTTCATGTTAAGTATATTTCATGGAATAAATCAAACTAACAGTTACTAGGACAATTTCTGTTTTGGGTTAATGTGTAATACCCATTGTAGTTATTTTTGCCAGTGTCAGAGACCAGACACTGGACTAGAAGGACCATTGGTCTGACAGAGTAAGGCAATTTCTATGTTCCTATATACTTCAAGGATAAATTTAGATCTGTTAGTCCTAACTTGATCTCTCCTCCTCCTCTGTAGATTTAGGATTCTTGAAAGGGGGTTAACTCTAACTTTTTTTTTGTATTTGTAAATGTTTTATGATTAATCTTTCCACTTCTCTGTATAAATACCCATTATATTTAAAGAATAAGGCACTTAAAGAAGTGAAAGTGGCATTCATAGGGTGAGACCCGATTTCATACTGTGCAAGAGATTTAAAAGTGCCTGTATACAGAAAGTAATGAACTATTAGTTACACAAGAAAATTACTAAAATAGCACTACTCCGTTCCTCAAGTTGCCATCCCAGCTGCATCAGTGAAGTGACATTTTTCTTTAAGTGGTTCCATTGTAGTGACACTTTAATTCTACATAAATATTCTATCATTTTAGCAAGTGATTAGAGGTTATAATGACAAAATTTACCATAATCAAAAGTTTTAAATGCTTCAAGTAGAACATCTTTGCTCTAATAATCAATATTGAGTCTACTGTAGTACTTAGTTTAGATTCATTTTCTACCTCAGCAAAGGACTAAACTCTGGCTGCTTTTAAAATTAAGCTATTTTGTCTTGTCCTGAAAGCAAATTAATTATTATTCTATGGAAATAAGGGATTCTCATCAGCGAAGGTGCTTCAGCACAGCCTTTATGCATAATCTATGTGTATGTAAATAGCAACAGCTGCAAAAAAGATCCAAATAATCTCAAATTGGTTAGTACAGCAGAAAAAAAAATATTGGTCATGGCTCACTGGTTTGCAAACAAATGGTATAAAATTATTTCTCTAGCTAAGCAACACTGTTTTCTCTTTCACAACTGATTGTTGGGGCCTAGAAACTGGCAGATACTATGGGCATGTCTGCACTTACCAGTAGCTCGGCACTGCTGCAATCGATGCTGCAAGTGTCAACTTAGCATGTCTGATGAAGACATGCTAAATCGATGGGAGAGCACTCTCCATTGGTTTAGGTACTCCACCTCCCCAAGAAGCATAAGGGAAGTTGATGGGAGACACTCTCCCATTGACACAGTGCAGTATAGCCACCATATTAACTGGATCTAACTATGTCAACTTCAGTTACATTATTCATTAAACTGAAGTTGCGTAAATTAGATTGATTTACTGCAGTAGTGTAGAGCAGTCCAATTTGCAGTTCAAGTTGCAGTGGGGGAGGTTTAGATTGGATATTAGGAAAAACTTTTTCACTAAGAGGGTGGTGAAACACTGGAATGCGTTACCTAGGGAGGTGGTAGAATCTCCTTCCTTAGAGGTTTTTAAGGTCAGGCTTGACAAAGCCCTGGCTGGGATGATTTAACTGGGAATTGGTCCTGCTTTGAGCAGGGGGTTGGACTAGATGACCTTCTGGGGTCCCTTCCAACCCTGATATTCTATGATTCTATGATTCTATGAATTAGTAACAATGTGACTTGCTCTATCAGACCATCGAAGGTTGTGTGAGGACAAAGGGAACCACCTTACTCCCCTTTGTAACCTCCTTACCTCATTGGCCTATGTGTGCTGTGTGTGAGGAAGGATAAGAACAAGTTCTACAGGTTGCTAATGCTTGTCCATCCAAGTAGCTGGGTAAATGGTCAGAGAGTCATGGAGAACAGCTGGAACTTTTGTTTGAACTCCCTCTCTCTTCTCACTACAAGATACAGGCTGGTATAACTGAACCAATAAGGAGGAGGAAGTAATTACCATCTCCTCACTCTGAGAGAGAAGCTGCTTTGGGGGCAATGCATCTACATGTCAACCTTTACTAAGTGTGACAAGCAAAGTTTTGTTTTTTTCCAGACTGTACCAGAGATCAACTAACTCAGGTTCAAATTCACAAAGGGACTTAGGCCAGATCTACATTACAGACCTATATTGGTATAACTATGTTGCATGTAAAAAAGTCCACACCCCTGAGCAACTAACCCACAGCTACCACCTGTTCGGGAGGTGAATTAACTACACCAATGTGAAAAGCTTTTAGCTTAGTAGCATCTTCACTAAAGCACTATAGCACTCTGTGTGAAGCCAAGTCCTTAGGCTTTGCAACTTCTTGATGCTTAGCCACACAATGGAATCCAGAAACCCTGAGTTAGGTTCCTAGACTTCCTATATAAATCGAAGATAAATTATCAAAATTTAGGAAGCCTTTGACATACTGCAGTGCAGAAGATTCATAAAAGAATCTAAAGAGGTAAAGTCTGAATATTTATCTAAGAGGGATAAAATCTTCCCGAAAGATTTAATATGAACTCTGTGAAGTTTCATTATGGGCTGGGAAGGTAGCAGGCCTGTTCCAACAGGTACAGGTACTGAGTGGTATTCTATAAAATATTTACTAATTACATTCCAAAAACTACAACAAAAGATTGTTCAGGGTGCATAATCAGGCATTCAATATTAGGAAATATCACTAATTAAGGTTGCCTTAATTTCCTCCCCCCCACACACATACCCCTTCATATGCATTATGATATAATCTCTTTACATGATCACATACTATTTTATTTTTTCCCACAGAACCCATGACTCATTCAGAGCACAGAATGGGCAATGCTCATTGAACAGGTACCAAGTCAATGTTTTGTTTTACCTTTTTTATTCAGTATGTGGCCCCAGGCTTTATTTACTTCACATCTTTTAAATTCTCAATTGAATACACAATGATTAACTTTCTCATAGTCTTTCTGTGCACTCATCACTGTAGTGAAAGCACTTCCCAAATACTAAGGAATTCATCCTCACAATACCTTTGTCAGGTTGTCATAAATATAAAGGGAAGGGTAAGCCCCTTTGAAATCCCTCCTGGCCAGAGGAAAGCTCCTTTCACCTGTAAAGGGTTAAGAAGCTAAAGGTAACCTCTCTGGCACCTGACCAAAATGACCCATGAGGAGACAAGATACTTTCAAAAGCTGGGAGGAGGGAGAGAAACAAAGGGTCTGTGTGTCTGTCTATATGCTGGTTTTCTGCCGGGGATAGACCAGGAATGGAGTCTTAGAACTTTTAGTAAGTAATCTAGGGGTATGTGTTAGATTATGATTTCTTTAAATGGCTGAGAAAAGAATTGTGCTGAATAGAATAACTATTTCTGTCTGTGTATCTTTTTTGTAACTTAAGGTTTTGCCTAGAGGGGTTCTCTATGTTTTGAATCTAATTACCCTGTAAGATATCTACCATCCTGATTTTACAGGGGAGATTTCTTCTATTTTTATTAAAAGTCTTCTTGTAAGAAACTGAATGCTTGTTCATTGTTCTTAATATCCAAGGGTCTGGGTCTGTGGTCACCTATGCAAATTGGTGAGGCTTTTTATCCAACATTTCCCAGGAAAGGGGGGGTGCAAGTGTTGGGAGGATTGTTCATTGTTCTTAAGATCCAAGGGTCTGTGTCTGTAGTCACCTAGGCAAATTGGTGAGACTTTTTACCAAACCTTGTCCAGGAAGTGAGGTGCAAGGTTTTGGGAAGTATTTTGGGGGGAAAGACGCGTCCAAACAGCTCTTCCCCAGTAACCAGTATTAGTTTGGTGGTGGTAGCGGCCAATCCAAGGACGACGGGTGGAATATTTTGTACCTTGGGGAAGTTTTGACCTAAGCTGGTAAAGAGAAGCTTAGGAGGTTTTTCATGCAGGTCCCCACATCTGTACCCTAGAGTTCAGAGTGGGGGAGGAACCTTGACACAGGTAAGGAGGCATTATCCCAATTTACAGATTGGGACCTGCGGCAGAGAGCAAGGGCAAAATTATCAACTAATTGGGGATGCCAAGTTTTTGATGCTTAGAGGTTTTTTCCCCGCAAAGTACTTAGCATTTTTTAAACACTTTATATGTTCAAAGCACAGCTCTCATTCAGTTGTGAGTGCTTAGCACTTCTGCCAGTGACACCTCCGGTATCTCAGTTTGGGCACCTAGAGTATTAGGAACACACAATGAGTGATCACCTGTGAATTAAGTAACTTGTACATCATCATGTCAAAGTCTGTGGAAGGAGCAGGGAGAGAATCCAATTTTCCAGTGTGGCATTCAACTGTCTTAACCACAAAGCTATACTTTCTCTTCCTTTGAGTCCCTCCCTCACCCATTAAACACCTTTAAAAATCTGCAACAAATTACAGAACCAACAGCCATGTTCCTTACACAACCCATAACCAACTTTAATTCTAGCCTCTCCTGATTTTTGAGTGTATGAGTTTGCAAGCTTAACATTCTTTGCATGTAAATTCTTTGTTTCTAATTTTCTAGGGTAGACACTTAAGCTCCTAAATTTCTGGTTTAGGCATGCAAGTTCCAGTTTTGTCTCCACTGTGATCCACAGACCTTCTCCCAAAACCTGTCAGTGATTAAGTTTTTTGTAGTAAAAGTTCCCTGGGCACCTAAGTTTCTGCCTCTGAGCACACTGTTGTCTCCCTCCAGGTACCCAGGTGCCTACCTCCTGCTTAAGGCCCAGAGTGAATAAACAAGGGGAAATAGTTTTACTTTGTGTAATGACCCATCCACTCCTAGTCTTTATTCAAGGCTAAGTTAATTGTATCATGTTTACAAATTAATTCCAATTCAGATCTTCCTGAAAATACCATCCTGGCCACCATGGATATAGAAGTTCTTTACAGCAATATTCCACACAAGGATGGACTACAAGCTGTCAGGAGCAGTATCCCTGATGAGGCCACGGCACACATACCTGGTGGCTGAGCTTTGTGACTTTGTCCCCACCCACAACCATTTCAAATTTGGGGACAACTTATACCTTCAAGTGAGTGCCTCTGTGATGGGTATTTCATGGCCCCACAGATGAGAAGGTTTTCACATTTTCCCCACACATTTTCACAGATGAGAAGATCTGAATGGGGATCAACCACCTCTCATCCGAGTGCCCTAACCACTAGGCTTTAGAATAATTCTAAGTCTTTCTCTGGCCCAATGAATATTTAATTATTCAAGGATTTAAATTAAAGTAGAAAAACTTCAATAGAAAATATTGAGGGTGCCCTGCATCAAACTACCCCACAGTCAAGTTGCTAGTGCACTCTCCTGAGAGGTGGCAGCTCCCTGTTCAAATTTCTTCTCCCCCTTCCCCTCCTCTCCCCCCCCCCCCAGCTGTTCCTCAGACATTCTTGTCAACTGCTGGAAATGGCCCACCTTGATTATCACTACAAAAGTTTTTCTCCCCCCCGCTCTCCTGCTGGTAATAGCTCACCTTACCTGATCACTCTCATTACAGCATGTATGGTATCCCCCATTGTTTCATGTTCTCTGTGTATACAAATCTCCCTACTGTATTTTCCACTAAATGCATCCGATGAAGTGAGCTGTAGCTCACGAAAGCTTATGCTCAAATAAATTGGTTAGTCTCTAAAGTGCCACAGGTCCTCCTTTTCTTTTTGCGGATACAGACTAACACGGCTGCTACTCTGAAACAACGCATTGTAGTTTCCTCAGAAAGTCGGTCTTGAAGATAGCTAGGAGTGCTGGTAGTGTAGGGTCTGAGGAGAGAGTCCAAATAGCCAGATAATCTTGCTGTAAGAGTGCCAATGTTTGAGACGATGGGGTGTCCAAGATTTCCAGGTTTAAGGATGTTGGGTAGCAGATGGAATACCCCTGGTTGGGGCTCTAGGGGTGTGTCTGTGTAGATTTGTTCCTGTACTATAGCAGGGAGTTTCTTGAGAAGATGGTGTAGTTTCTTTTGGCAGTACTCAGTGGGATCGGAGGATAGTGGCCTGTAAAATGTGATGTTGGAAAGTTGCTTGGCAGCCTCCTGTTCATAATCCAACCTGTTCATGATGACTACAGCACCTCCTTTGTCAGCCCCTTTGATTATAATGTCAGAGTTGTTTCTGAGGCTGTGGATGGCATTGCGTTCTGTACTGCTGAGTGTATGGGGCAAGTGATGCTGTTTGTTCACTATTTCAGCCTGTATACATCTGCAGAAGCCAGTATATTTATGCCTGTATCTGTAATTTTCACTCCATGCACCAGAAGAAGTGTTGTTGTTTTTTTAACCAAGAAAGCTTATGCCCAAATAAATCTTTTAGTCTTTAAGGTGCCCCCATACTCTTCATTGTTTTTGTGGATACAGACTAACACGGCTACCCCTCCGATACTTAACTAAATCCTTTGTCGTATTGGCTTTGTTCTCATTAATGTGCTAGAAGAGGTAATTCTGTGCAATGTAATACATGCAATAATTCATTTCTCTCTTCATGACATTGTTGTCACATCAGAATTGTCAATGACTATTGCATACCTGTTCAGCAAATAGTCACAATAACTGTCACAGAGCCTTCAGGCTACAGCACAGCAATGAAAGCTGCACTCTTTGTTTATGACAGGCATATATTAGCAGAAACTTTGTGTTGAGGAAAACTGACATAACTAAGGATGTGTCAAAGAAATAATATAAATAATGAGAGAACTGCACTCCTTAGGCCAATTAACAATTATTTTGTGCCTGTAATATTTTATAGGAATAAGACACATCTATTGTAGACCGCTAGTAAATTTAAAATAACAAAGTTATTTTAACTTTCTTTACTTTGCATAATAAAATGTTGATATATTATATATATGGCTTTAAAATTTAGAAAAAAGGAACAATATCTCTTTTCCCCCCTTCTCCCCTCCAGTGAGGTAAGGAAGAGCATGTTTTAAATGCAATGCTAAACGGGTGAAGTAATTATTTTGAATACATTACATCACAGAAAGTCTCTTAACTTATATTTCTCTAACAATATAAAATAGTTTCTTCTTTATTTAGTTTGTGTATGTTGGGACGGCAAATGCTTTTACTACTTTTAGTGGCAGTTTTAATTTTTCCCCATTAATTCTGTTGTATAGATGAATGCATTCTTTTTTTCAATCTGGAGGTGGATTCCTAGACAACTTAATATTTTAGTGTGGTTTTCCTCTTCACGTCTCCTTGCTATGGAGCTGTATGCCAGTAATAGGGGTGATGGGGGAGGGGAGATCAGGGTTCTAGCTCTATCCAATCTTTTTTTAATTGCTTTGTATTTGTAATTATATTAAAATACTGTACTTCTGTACATGTGTATTTGCTATGACAAATCCTCCTTTGGAAAAAAAAACCCTCTATTTACTAGTGTACTTAACAAAATGTGGAGATAAAGCAAGATTTCAAGCCTATGTCTACGCTGCAAAAAAGCACTTCTGCAATGAGTCTCAGAGCTTGGATCAACTTACTCAGGCCCATGAGGCTCATGCTATGAGGCTGAAATTAACAGTGTAGCTGTCTGGGCTTGGGCTGGAGGCCAGGCTCTGAGAACCGAGACCCTTGCCAGGTTTCACAATCTGGCTCCAGCCAGAACCCAGCTGTCTACACTGTTATTTTTAGCCTCATAGTGTGAAACCCATGAGCCCCAGTCAATTCATCCGGGCTCTGAAACTCACTGCTGGGGCTATTTTTCCTCAGTGTGAACATATCTTTATTTTCTCCATGTCAATTACTGTATGAGGAATCTTTATCAGTGCTTTAGCATTTTAATTCCTTTGAAAGACAACCAAGTTAGAACTCAGCAAACACTTTTCTTCTTGGAACAAACATGGTGATATCTGCCATGCTGATTTCCTTGTTTACTTGGGTTCGTACTTGACCACAAAACAAGTAGTGTTGTTTGCCAATGGGAAACGTACATTCGTGTAACTCCATTGATATAATAAGAGCAGTACAAACCCCTACTGCAGAAATAATGTAAAGAGGTTTTACCCTCGTAAAAGTACAAGTTATCCCCTTCAACAGGGTTTCACATGGGTACAGGTGTGCACCTTCCTGGAACTACTTGAAGGTTTGAGGCCTAACTGAACTACAAAGTTCTGCATATAGGAATTTGTATGTTCATAAATATCTTCACTAAAGACAATAATAGGCTTAATTTCTGGTATAATATTTATATTGAACAAGATGCTTTTAATGTTCACTTCAAAAGCTTCAGACTCAAACAAATTAGAAGTTATTGGTTGAAGTAGAAGATGCTTTTATTAATGCATGTGAATCACTTGTTGTATATAGATGACAGTGTTAATTCAGTCCTGCATCTGGACCTCTCTGCTACTGACAAATTTTCATTAAACACAGTTGCAATCGGTAGGTCTAATGATGTTCATGCTTATCAGTATGCCAGTAATGGGTACTTCATGTTAAACATCATGTTAAACATTTAACTTTTTACTTGAGTCAAAAAATTCCCTGCCAAATCTTTAGAAAGGGATTGTCTAAACTATATTGACAGGATGAAAACTGAAATCTTAAACTCGTATTTTATTTTTCAATCATCAGCATTGGAAGGAAGGGGTTGATTTTATCTGTTTTATGAAATTGAATGCTACATTTTCTTCAGTCTGTCTGCTTATGCTTCAGCTGACAATGCACTTGTGACTTCAAATCTGCAAAGGCACTCCTTAGCTCATGTAGAGTCCTTACCTCCAACAGAGGTGCTGTCATGGTAGATGTGAAAATAATTTATGACTTTAACTACTAAAGGAGTAAAGTGCTGGGACTCATAGGTAGATGTCATAACTAGCTTTCATTGATTGGTGAATGAATGTAGAAACATTTAATAGGAACACAAGAATCCAGAGTGACTTTAAGTTTATTTAGTGAAAGTGGTAAAGAAGCTAAACCAATTATAATGAAATACCTACACTGGAACCCTTAGTAAAGAGTCATTGCAAATACTCTGTGAAGGTTTAATTCCTTCGTACTTACCTGAAAACAACTGGTAACTTCAACTGGGTAACTAACAACTCAATCAAGTGCTTCTGTTTTTTTTAAGATATTGTTTCATTGGATTGTACAAGAGTGGATAGGAGAATTTTAGTAGTCTAGAACCTAAGTTTCCTGTTTCAATTCTTCCACTAACTCTATGACCTTAAGCAATTTTTCAAACTTGAGTGTTTAAAGTTATATTCCTAAAATCCTATTTAGTCACCTACATTTGTGATTTTCAGATATTCTGAATGTTCAGCACCTCTGAAAATCAGGCCATAGCTTTTATGTGCCTCAGTTTCCCCTGCTAAAGCACATTGAAACCTATAGTTGTGACTGTTCCTCTTGCCTTCCTTTCCTATTCTTCATTTCCTGTTCTTACTCATTCCCTCCCCTATTCTCAGTTAAACTTTAACACGTGATTAAAAGTATGCAAAATCTTCCCTTTGTTCATTTGCATGTATGCTGTATCATCCTCCCCTCCCCTTGTCTGTCTGTTTCTTAGATTGCAAGCCAATCAGAGCAGAGATATTTCCCTAGACTCAACACAACAAGAGATGACTATATCAAAGGGAAATGGTAGGCGCTAAGGAAGTGTAGTCCCCTATTTGAGGTCCTTCTGAACCCTATCAGAGGTACTCTGCTCAGACAGACCTCTGCATACTGTATTCTGGCTTTGACAAATCCCATGACGAAGTGGTGGGCACTCTCTGGAACTGGACTGAGCTTCCTGGGTGAGAGGCTATTGGGCTCCATTTGGGGACAGGTACCTGAAGCTGAGATATGGTTGGAGCTTCTGTTGGGGGTTTGGGCGAGGGGATACTGTAACAGAGCCCTTTTATTGAGTTGCCATGGTTGAAGACACATGACCCAGTTTAAGATTACGCTCCAGTTGTCAACTTGCTAGTGCTGTGCCTCAGCTGACAGACTCCTCATTCCCAGCCAGGTATTGTGAGTGGAAGCCAGAGACTGTTATCTGTACAGCAGATCTGAATTTGGCTCACACATGATTGAGGAAAGAGCGAGTTTCCCCTGTGCTGTTGAAGAGCAGCTGAAGAGACAGTGTTGGTGTGGCTAGATTAAGTCTAAGAAGAAAAGAGGGGAAACATTTTACAATCAGAACCACTGACTATAACCCTCTAATATATAACAACTGTTACTACCCATAAGTACAGCCTGGTCACAAGACAAAATTACCTCACTCCTTAATGTTTCATCTGGACTGCCTTTGCCAGACTTATGGAGTGCTGTCCTGAACTTCAGTGCACCAACACAGGAGAGGGCCCAGGACTATAAATGTAAGGGAGAGTGAACATTCTGGGATGGGGTGGATCTCTACATAATGCTAAAAGTGCTGGTTAGGTTTATGTTGCTCAAGAAAGCTGCAGCCAATATCTGAACTATTGTAGCATCACCTTGGTACAGTTATAACAGCTTAACCTACATTAATCTGTTGTGTTTTCCATTGTATGTTGGTAGGATAAATGTAAAATACAATAGTGTTGGTTCTATTTTGGGTGTTTATTGCCTGTATAAGATCCATTTGTCACATTCTGGGGTTCAATCCACACCAGTGAGGGGTTGTCAGATCTCCCCTGCAATCTTGGGTGCCTCACAATGCCTTGCTTTTGTAGCTCCAACCCCGGCTGCTCACAAACAGCCTAACAGGATGCTGTGGTGACACCTTGAGTATATGAATATATACAGCAATGACCCAACAGCTCTGACCCCAGCAGCCTGTCAACAAAACTGCAATTACCCCCCACCAGCCTGGGTTACTCCTTGCAGGGTGGCCCCAACAACTCCCAGTCCTGATTTTTCCTCAAAGCGTGTGTTATACACTGTCCAGCCCTCTCCTTGGCAGTTCAGATGTTAGAGGCTGTTGCCCTGTAAGGGGTCAATATTCAATAGTTTGCTATGTTAATGGGAATTACCAAACAATTCAGTTTAAACACCACGCTGTATTAGTTTTGGTTAAAAAATAACACATTTATTTAATTACAAACAGAGAGCTTTTAAGTGAGTACCAGTACAAGACATTAAAATCAGAAATGGTTGCAAGGGAAATAAAGATAAAATGCTTTCTAGATGTTAACATTTAACAAGCTAGACTTGGTTCAAGGTAAAATCCTTACCACAGGTTCCCAACAATATTGCTGTCCAAATTCTCAGGTTCAGTTCTCCTCCAAAACCAAAAGACTGGTTCCTTTGTTTTCTTAGGTGAAAGAGAAGGAGAGATGATTTGGTGGGGAAGGGAGGTTATAGTCCAGTTGCCATTCGAAGGGGATACTTCTGAGGATTATCCCGCAAAGCAAAGTTTATTTAAACAGTAAAGAAGGTGATATGGAGTTCGGTGGTGAACGCTGAATATGCTGAAATGCAGGTTTGCCTTGTCTCCTGCCATTTTCCCCTCTTGCTATCTCAAGGACCCTGTTTAATATTTATACATAAATTAAGGTAAGCACACATTCCTTTACTGGGATTAACCTGTTTAATAACTTTTGCCTAGCCAGGTGTGTGGTTTTGAAGATTTCCTAATAACATCATATAGCAGGATTTCATTCATGTACACATAATGTTGCTACATACATTTCACCATGATATTATTGACCAGCAAGTTACAGTTTCCAAATGGTACCTTACAAGGCATATTTTGTACAAAGATTATTAAAACAATAGTGAATGGGGTGTGAACATGGGTGCTTTCAATTACATCATTATTTGGGGATGAGGTGGATGAGGCTTTCTTCCGGCAGCTCACGGAAGCTACTAGATCGCATGCCCTGATTCTCATGGGTGACTTTAATTTTCCTGATATCTGCTGGGAGAGCAATACAGCGGTGCATAGACAATCCAGGAAGTTTTTGGAAAGCGTAGGGGACAATTTCCTGGCGCAAGTGCTAGAGGAGCCAACTAGGGGGGGGCGCTTTCCTTGACCTGCTGCTCACAAACCGGGTAG
The DNA here is from genome assembly GCF_965140285.1 of Lepidochelys kempii. Taxonomy (NCBI): domain Eukaryota; kingdom Metazoa; phylum Chordata; order Testudines; family Cheloniidae; genus Lepidochelys; species Lepidochelys kempii. Next base: position 86,731,538 of record NC_136380.1, read on the forward strand.
AATTAGTGGGGGAAGCAAAAGTGGATGGGAATCTGGGAGGCAGTGACCATGAGTTGGTTGAGTTCAGGATCCTGACGCAGGGAAGAAAGGTAAGCAGCAGGATACGGACCCTGCACTTCAGGAAAGCAGACTTCGACTCCCTCAGGGAACGGATGGCCAGGATCCCCTGGGGGACTAACTTGAAGGGGAAAGGAGTCCAGGAGAGCTGGCTGTATTTCAAGGAATCCCTGTTGAGGTTACAGGGACAAACCATCCCGATGAGTCGAAAGAATAGTAAATATGGCAGGCGACCAGCTTGGCTTAATGGTGAAATCCTAGCAGATCTTAAACATAAAAAAGAAGCTTACAAGAAGTGGAAGGTTGGACATATGACCAGGGAAGAGTATAAAAATATTGCTCGGGCATGTAGGAATGTTATCAGGAGGGTCAAATCGCACCTGGAGCTGCAGCTAGCCAGAGATGTCAAGAGTAACAAGAAGGGTTTCTTCAGGTATGTTGGCAACAAGAAGAAAGCCAAGGAATGTGTGGGCCCCTTACTGAATGAGGGAGGCAACCTAGTGACAGAGGATGTGGAAAAAGCTAACATACTCAATGCTTTTTTTGCCTCTGTTTTCACAAACAAGGTCAGCTCCCAGACTGCTGCGCTGGGCATCACAAAATGCGGAAGAGATGGCCAGCCCTCTGTGGAGATAGAGGAGGTTAGGGACTATTTAGAAAAGCTGGACGTGCACAAGTCCATGGGGCCGGACGAGTTGCATCCGAGAATGCTGAAGGAATTGGCGGCTGTGATTGCAGAGCCACTGGCCATTATCTTTGAAAACTCGTGGCGAACCGGGGAAGTCCCGGATGACTGGAAAAAGGCTAATGTAGTGCCAATCTTTAAAAAAGGGAAGAAGGAAGATCCTGGGAACTACAGGCCAGTCAGCCTCACCTCAGTCCCTGGAAAAATCATGGAGCAGGTCCTCAAAGAATCAATCCTGAAGCACTTGCATGAGAGGAAAGTGATCAGGAACAGCCAGCATGGATTCGCCAAGGGAAGGTCATGCCTGACTAATCTAATCGCCTTTTATGATGAGATTACTGGTTCTGTGGATGAAGGGAAAGCAGTGGATGTATTGTTTCTTGACTTTAGCAAAGCTTTTGACACAGTCTCCCATAGTATTCTTGTCAGCAAGTTAAGGAAGTATGGGCTGGATGAATGCACTATAAGGTGGGTAGAAAGCTGGCTAGATTGTCGGGCTCAACGGGTAGTGATCAATGGCTCCATGTCTAGTTGGCAGCCGGTATCAAGTGGAGTGCCCCAAGGGTCGGTCCTGGGGCCGGTTTTATTCAATATCTTCATAAATGATCTGGAGGATGGTGTGGATTGCACTCTCAGCAAATTTGCGGATGATACTAAACTGGGAGGAGTAGTAGATACGCTGCAGGGGAGGGATAGGATACAGAAGGACCTAGACCAATTGGAAGATTGGGCCAAAAGGAATCTGATGAGGTTCAATAAGGATAAGTGCAGGGTCCTGCACTTAGGACGGAAGAACCCAATGCACAGCTACAGACTAGGGACCGAATGGCTAGGCAGCAGTTCTGCGGAAAAGGACCTAGGGGTGACAGTGGACGAGAAGCTGGATATGAGTCAGCAGTGTGCCCTTGTTGCCAAAAAGGCCAATGGCATTTTGGGATGTATAAGTAGGGGCATAGCGAGCAGATCGAGGGACGTGATCATTCCCCTCTATTCGACATTGGTGAGGCCTCATCTGGAGTACTGTGTCCAGTTTTGGGCCCCACACTTCAAGAAGGATGTGGATAAATTGGAGAGAGTCCAGCGAAGGGCAACAAAAATGATTAGGGGACTGGAACACATGAGTTATGAGGAGAGGCTGAGGGAGCTGGGATTGTTTAGCCTGCAGAAGAGAAGAATGAGTGGGGATTTGATAGCTGCTTTCAACTACCTGAAAGGGGGTTCCAAAGAGGATGGCTCTAGACTGTTCTCAATGGTAGCAGATGACAGAACGAGGAGTAATGGTCTCAAGTTGCAGTGGGGGAGGTTTAGATTGGATATTAGGAAAAACTTTTTCACTAAGAGGGTGGTGAAACACTGGAATGCGTTACCTAGGGAGGTGGTAGAATCTCCTTCCTTAGAGGTTTTTAAGGTCAGGCTTGACAAAGCCCTGGCTGGGATGATTTAACTTGGAATTGGTCCTGCTTTGAGCATGGGGTTGGACTAGATGACCTTCTGGGGTCCCTTCCAACCCTGATATTCTATGATTCTATGATTCTATGATTTGTATTGTTTTGTTCCTTGAGGCAACCGATATACACCCACAAGTGTTTACAGTGCTTGTCTTCATGGAGGCACCACCAACTATAAATATGCATGGGGCTGTGGGGGGATATTGCAGGGGGATGACTAGCATTCCTGCCTAGTACCTTATCTCAGATGGGATCCCTAGGAACTCCATTATCCTTAATGATGTAAGATGTCCAGCACTAGGTGAGAGCTGCTTGCTCCTGAGTAACCTGGGAAGGAAAAGGGATTTACAGGGTGGAAGGGGTATTTCAGCACTGAAAGAGAATGCAAAACTTTAAAGTTAGGTATGCATTTTGTCAATTCTTTATAACAATCATTTGTCAGAGGTATTCACAATGAAGGCCAGAGTGAGGGGGTTAGTGATAAAAGGGATTTGTCTGAGGGACTGAAGTCCATGCACACAGGTTAAAGCATTATATCCTAGGCATATTTAAAAAAAAAGTTTGGGTAGGTGTCTGTGGTGCATATAGTTCTGTTTAACTGTAAGGAGACTTTTGATTCCATCTTGCTCACCGTGCAGAAAACTGCTGATTCTATTATATCTTTTTTTTTGCTTAGGCAACTTATATCTGGAGAAAATACACGAAAGGGCTACAGTTACATCAGTAAAAGTAAAACATACCGACTGGCAGCTAGCATACAATACTCAAAATTGGTCTTTGACCATCAAATATTAGTGTTATAAACAAGATGCTAGCGTAATGAGTCATCGACATACTCAAGATGTAACTCTCTATAAAAAAATTACCTCATGCAGTAATCACACTCAGACGGTCCTTAAGGGAAATATGTGGGTTAGATCATTCTGCTTTGTCTAGATGATCAGTCAAATATTTTCTGAGGTTTCTATGCATTGTAGAAGCACTGCATAAAAAGCACTGCACTGTTCTCATTTTGGCTCACCTTTCAGGACTCTGTGCTGTGAGGAAAACTGTCCTGTATCAAGGAGTTATCCTGTGTAAAATAGGTGGGTGAGGCAGAAAAAAAAGAAATAGAGTGTTCCTCAAGTTAGCCCAGGAGAAACAGAGCCGCAGGAGAGATGCTTCTTATTAGAACTGGTCAGAAAACACAAAACTCCTCCTGTAAAAAAAAAATCACAGGAAAAATCCTATTTTGAAACGTTGCACTGAAGAAAATTCTGCACTCTCCCCCTGCTCCCAACCACTGGAAAAAGGAGTGAGAAAAGTAAGTAAGGGTGTGAAAGTAGGGAAAAACACTTCCCCATTTATTTATTGGTTTACATCTGAGAAAAGTTGAGTAAGAGTAATGGTGAATGAAATAAATTTTCTTATGATCACATTTTTAAAAAAAATATACCTTGCACTCTTTCCAGTGAGTGGGGAGGAGGGGGGTGGGGGGAGGGAAAGGAATGTCACAGTTACCATTCTAATTCACCATCTGTCCCTTCCTGATCTCTGAGTGCACTCCCTCAGATGAAGGTCTCACACACAACTGGTTTTCTTAACCACAATATTGGCAAAGTCTTTGTTACTTTGTTGACCTATACCTATCATGAAGAAGTTGTGGTCCAGGGGATGAATCATCAGACTGAACATATAAATTCTGTTCCCAATTCTGCCACAGATGCTCTATATGATCTTAGGCACATCAGGTAACCTGTCTGGATTACACTTTCCCCATACATAAAATAAGGGGTCATGAAGCAAAAATTACGTAAGTACCAAATATTATTGTAGTTAGTAAAAAACAAATACAGTAGTGTATATACAAATCAGCAGGTCTGCCTACATTTCATAGGATACTGGCAATTATTTTCCAAGTGTCCTGGAGATACTAGGGAACTGGAAAAATGCAAATAATACAGCAGTCTTATGTTTTTGTTTAAAGGAAGAAAGATGTAAGTCCCTAGATTTCCTGGGTAGAAATTGCTAATCTCAGTCCCAAGTAGAATGATGGAATGAATGTTTCAAGATAAATTCTGGCACTCCAAGTAGCTAACAGAACCATAAGCAATGCAGAAAAATGGGTTTGTAATGAAAGAAATATGCCAGACATGCTTGATTCCCCTTTTTATCTATTTGGAAAAACAGTAGATGAAGTGAATTCAGATATCTACTAAGTGATGTATTTGATACGGAGTCTCACAGTCTTACTTACAAAATTAATTCAAATGGGCTTGGATATGAGGACAGCCACATGGACTGAAGACTGGCTAAAGGGCAAAAAAACAAACAGAAATGTACTGAACTGGGGTGATTTCAACAAGAAGCCACAAGGATTGATGTTAGGTCCAGTTTTATTAAGCATCTTTATTACGGATCTGGAAGAAGCAGTAAATAACATATTAATTAAATTTGCACATGCTGTTACATTGGGATGTACTACAACTACCAGGGGGTACAAAGAAATAATAAAATGGGACCAAGAGAGATTAGAAATTTTGGCAGAAAATAAAATGAGATTCAGTCTTAGAAAAAATGCAAGCTGTACATTTGGGGAATGGCAATCCTGATTTTGATTGTATTAGTGTGCACCCAGATCACTTCATACAGCTTTGGGTACCTCAGTATCAAGAATATATTGCAACCTTGGAAAGAAGTGAGAAAAGAGCATTACAATTGATTCAGTATCTGGAAGACCTAATGGGACAATATTAAAAGAACAAACATTTGTATACTCCATCAGGGTTACAAGAATTTACTGAGGGTAATAGCATTCTGAAATACTTAGGGGGTACAAAATTTCCAAAGAAAGCTGAGAAATTGTTCAGTATGTTGAAAAGGATTGTAAGTAGAAGAAATCAGATTATGTTATTCATGACTCAGATTTACATGCTAATGTGTATATAGCACATATATCCCATTTAAGCTCTGATTTTTAGGGTTAGTGTGGGACTTCAGTGTTACATAGGCTCTGTGTGTGTCCTCTGCATAGGATGGTGAATTTCACCCCATCACTCATTCTTCATTAGAAATAATAACACTTTGTTTTATGTTAGTCAATTACAGTGTATAGTGCTGTAAATGTACTTGGTGTTATACAGCAATAGGACAGTGTCAGATACCTAACATGTCCTTGTACCCAAAGGGCTTACTATCCCTACCTATGAAGGTACCACAGGTTGATAAACCAGGGGGAGGGGATTATCTATTGAATTATCAGCCAATATAGATATTGGAGCATAGTGACACTCTTGTACATAAAAATAGTTTGAAATTTGCCCAAGAGAGCTCAGAGTTTGGGATCTGTAATGAGAGGGAAAAAAAGAAAGTCAAGACCAAAATGCTATTATAGAAAATATATGTTTTGCTTAAAATGATTTTGCTAAAACCAAGAGTCTGCGGAGTGCATAACAATAGGAGATCTCTCAGTCGGCTGCATAAATTCTAGCAGCTGTATATTCCCTGAAACTCATTACGAAATCCCTGATTCTGTCAGGATTGTGCTAGCCTTTAGGCACTCAGTTTATAATGTTAACTCAGTAAGAATTCCCTTCACCCTTTTCTATCAATATATTTCATTGCCTGAGATTTGTGTTTCCTTCTCTCATTTCACCAAATCCAATAGTGTTGCAAAAAGCCTCATACACAAAAATTGCTTCTAGTAAACTTATCATGTATGCTTTCAAAATGCAAAATTGAAAGTTTTGTAAGATCCTGTCAGTCTATGCTACACCATAAATATTGTTAGATAAAGACATTAAAGAGAATATTTGTAAATTGTATGAAAAAAGGCTCTATTTTTCCAGAACTGTATCCTCATGACTGGTTTCAGACCTTTGAATTTTGAAGCCTCAAACCAGTTGTGGAAAATGCTTTTTAAAAAAAAAAATCATCATTTTCTGGGTATTTACTAAAACCAACAAAGAAGCACAAGTCTATTTTCTCTATCTTTATCTAAAGGCAAACTTGAGCAGCAAATTGACCATGCTATGGTGTTGTATTCAGCCAAATCTTATCCTGAGTATTCAAGGAGAGAGAAAGCTGGAGGTGGACTTCACCTAGTAGGCTGATTCAAAGAAATATATACTACATGGTACAACACTTATTTGTACTAAAAGACCAAAGAGACAGATGAAATGGAAGAGGAGGAGCAGGAGGAGGAGATAATATGGAAAGAGAAACTGAAGGAAGGGAACCTTTGAAGGAGTGGAGCAAAATGTTTTGCCATTGTACTGGCTGTATCTCTCTGATCTAACATCTGCTGGCTACCCTTGTTCAATGACATCACTTATGCCACTGTCTTCTAATGATGATACATTTAATTCCCTGTATTCTGTTTCTTACTATTGCTGCTCTACTGCCTTTGTCAAATCATATAAACAATGTCCCTAAAATGAAACTACTACAATAGAGAACTAATATGTGCTACTGTTAATACTGCACTTCGTCAATCTTCATCACCCTCTGCCGCACGGATAGAATTGTAATCCTGACAGTTCAATGGCCACATGGATATTAAAATCTATCTCAGAGGATAGGTCAGGGAATGCAATGGCATGTTAAAAAAATGATGCTTACAGGACGTGATCATTAATATCATGTGACTTCAGTGGAGTGAGCCATTTTCCTAATATTTCAAAACTAAAGGAACCATGGAATTTTGAGGCAATACAAAATACACTGAGTGCATAAAACATGAAATGGTCTGTAAAAAAAGTACAGTATGTGAGTACTATAAGTTTCATTCAATGATTACATGAAAAAATAGAACAAGCATCTACTATTGACTAATTTCTCTGAGGAAATGTTTTTTATGCTAGTATATTTTCTCTTCATCCAAATAATTCCATCAAAACCATTGTATATTTAACTAAAACTGAATGAATTATTAGTGTGACAATAAAATTCATCACTCAATAAATAACCACTTCACTAATGAAGTGTGAAGAAAACTGCAAGGAGACACTTAATTAGATCATTTATAACTCATTAAGTAGCAAACTTCTATACCCCCTGTTGGTTATTGTTAGTGGTGAAAAAGATAAAGCAGTATAAACATTGCTTCAGACAGTAAGTTAAGTTCACATGTTCCCAAAAGATAGTATACATGTATTCATTTGTTTTAGAAGTATTGCTTTTTCTGTTAAGTCTAATTACAATGGAATTGGAATCTCTGTGAGCTGCGTTTCTAGGCAATGCATTGTTATGTTGTCTCTATTTTCAGTGTACTTGGTTTGCAATTACATGGTAAAACATATAAATAGAGCTTTTCTATATACATGTGTACATGTGGAAATAAGTAACTGCTTATACATTACTGTAAGAAGCAATGTGGAAACACAGATAAAAAGCAAAATACTGCTCTGCCACATACTGTGATACTTCCTACCTCCTGGTTACCCTGGGAAACATCTGTTTTGCCTGGCATTTTCGCTGTGACTCCCTTACCAAAGCCCATGTCTCTTGTGTGCATGGTTGAGCAAAACACCAGTAGTGATCATAAAATAAATACTAATCAAAATAACTTTCCATAAATTGTAGACATCTTTCATGCAAACATCATATTGAGTTTACTGAACCTTATGAGCAAATATTTAAATACAGAAATTTTCAGTATTTCCTAACTTTCTGTTTATTTTGTGTGATCTAATCTTGAGAAGAGGGCACTGAAGTCGAAACTACTGGCTTTTGTCTCTGCCATGAGTTTGCTATTTCACAGTGTGAAAGTCAATTAACTTTAAGACAAAGTGTATCCATCTTTGGTAAACTATGAGGAATTGATCAAGAAAAAAGGTGGGTGAGGTAACATATTTTATTGGAGCAACTTGTGTTGGTGAAAGAGACAAGATTCTGAGTTTACACAGAGCTCTTCTTTGGGCTTGGGAAAGGTTCTCAGAGTGTCATAATAAGGCCATAATGGGTCAGACCAAAGTTCCATCTAGCCTAGTATCCTGTCTCTCACAATGGCCAGTGCCAGATGCTTTAGAGGAAATAAACAGAACAGGGCAATTTTGAATGATCAATTCCCTGTTGTCCAGTCCCAGATTCCAGCAGTTGTTGGTTTAGGGACACCCGGAACATAAAGTTGTATCCATGATCATCTTGGCTAACAGTCATTGATGGACCAATCCTCCATGAACTTATCTAATTCTTTTTTGAAGCCAGTTATGTTTTTGGCCTGCACATCACCCTGTTCCATGGGTTTACTGTGAGGTGTGTGAAGAAGTATTTTTGTTGTGTTTGTTTTAAACCTGCTGCCTATTAATGTCATTGGACGACCCCTGGTTTGTGTGTTATGTGAAAGGGTAAATAGCACTTCCTTATTCACTTTCTCCACACCATTCATCATTTTATAGACCTCTATTATATTCGCCCCTTAGTCATTTCTTTCCCAAGTTGAACAGTCTGTCCTTTTAAAACCTCCTTGTATGGCAGTTGTTCCATACCTCTAATAATTTCTGTTGCCCTTTTCTGTACTTTTTCCAATTCTAGTATTTTTTTAAATGAGGTGACCATAACTTCACACAGTAGTCAAGAGGTGGGTGTACCTTTGATTTATATAGTGTCATTATGATATTGCCTGTCTTATTACTTATCCTTTTCCTAATGGTTCTTAGTATTCTGTTAACTGTTTTGACTTCCACTGCACGTTGAGCAGATATTTTCATAGAACTATCGACAATGATTCCAAGATTAGTGGCGACAGCTAATTTAAACCCTATCATTATGTATTACTCCTGGGGGCATTCTGTGCCAAAAAAATAAAAATTCTGCACCAAAAAATTAAAAATTTTGCACACAATATTTTAAAACTCTCCATAACTTTGCATTTTTTGGTCAAAATAATGCTACATAATCACACCAGTTTAAATTATTTTGGTGATTTATTTCAAAATACTTATCAGCAAGTATGTCTGTAATAGTACAGACATGCACAAAATTTCCCCAGGAGTACAGTTTTAAAGAAACTGCTATGACAACCCAATTCCTGTTTCTCTGCCCCCTTCGCTGCCCTCCCCACCGAAGCCCAGCTGGGGTGGCAGACACCCACAATCCCTCCCCCTCCCAGAGCCTAGCCATGGGACCCAAATATCCCATATACCTGCACCCCTCCTCTCCAGAGCCCAGCCATGCCCCCCACAACCCAGACACCTAATCCCCTCACCCACGGGTCCCAGGGATCCAGAGGGAGAAACAGCTTGATACTTGGTCCCAGGCTTGCAGAGAGTCTCCTGCACACTGCCCTCTCCTTGCCTCAGGGCATTCTGGGAACTGCAGTTGCTAGCTCCCTCTAGGTCCCTCTCGTTGCCCCCAGCAGTGTCTTCTATGTGTGAGCTGGTCTCTGCCAGGTCCAGTGGCCCCCTAGTGGCAGCTAGCAGCACTGCAGCCCATTTCTGTGAGGGAAAGGAAATTCTGTATGCACAACGGAGAAATTCTGCATTGAGCAGAGGCACAGAATTCCCTCCAGGAGTAATGTATGTATAGTTAGGATTATTTTTTTTTCCAATGTGCAAATGCACTTATCCACACTAACTTCCATCTGCCATTTTGTCACCAAGTTTAGGGCTTGTCTACTCTACCACTGAAGTTAATGTAACTTACGTCTCTCAGCAGTGTGAAAAAGCCACCCCCTGGGTGACATAAGTTACATTGACATAAAACAGTGTCAACACCACGTTATGTCAGCAGGAGATGCCCTCCCACTGACATCACTTCTGCCTCTCATGGAGGTGGAGTAATTATGCTGACAGGAGAGCACTCTATCATCGGCATATCACGTCTTCGCTAGATGTACTACATCAGTGCAGCAGCACCAGTGTAGCTCAGTAGTTAAGACAAGCCCTCAGTACGAACCCTTTGTAATTCTTTGCTGTCAGATGTGGAGTAATTTTATATCATTTGCAAATCTTGCTATTCACCCCCTTTTCCAGATCATTTATGAATAGGTTGAATAGCACAGATCCTAGGACTGATCCTTATGGTACCCCACTATTTACCTCTCTGTGCTCTGAAAATTGATGATTTTTTCCCCTGCCCTTTGTTTCTTATTTTTTAACTAGCTATTGATCCATTAGTGGACCTTTCCTTTTATCCCATGACAGCTTACTTTGCTTAAGAGCCTCTGGTGAGGGACCTTTCTGAAAGTCGAACTACACTATATCCACAGGATAACATTTCTCCAAATGTTTGCTGATTCCCTCGAAGAAGTCCAATAGATTGGTGAGGAACAATATCGGCGGAGCGCTTCCACAGTACCGAGGCAAGCGTCGACTTCCGGAGCGTTGCACTGTGGGTAGCTATCCCACAGTTCCCGCAGTCTCCGCTGCCCATTGGAATTCTGGGTTGAGATCCCAATGCCTGATGGGGCTAAAACATTGTTGCGGGTGGTTCTGGGTACATATCGTCAGGCCCCCGTTCCCTCCCTCCCCCCGTGAAAGCAAGGGCAGACAATCATTTCGCGCCTTTTTTCCTGAGTTACCTGTGCAGACGCCATACCACAGCAAGCATGGAGCCCGCTCAGGTAACCGTCACCCTATGTCTTCTGGGTGCTGGCAGACGCGGTACGGCATTGCTACACAGTAGCAGCAACCCTTTGCCTTGTGGCAGCAGACGGTACAGTACGACTGGTAGCCGTCATCGTCATGTCTGAGGTGCTCCTGGTCGCCTCTGTGAGGTCGATCAGGAGCGCCTGGGCAGACATGGGCGCAGGGACTAAATTTGGAGTGACTTGAGCAGGTCATTCTCTTTAGTCCTGCAGTCAGTCCTATTGAACCGTCTTATGGTGAGCGGGCAGGCGATACGGACTGCTAGCAGTCGTACTGTACCATCTTCTGCCGAGCAGCCATGAGATGTGGATGGCATGCAGTCCTTCTGCACCGTCTGCTGCCAGCCAAAGATGTAAAAGATAGATGGAGTGGATCAAAACAAGAAATAGACCAGATTTGTTTTGTACTCATTTGCTTCCCCCACTCCCCTGTCTAGGGGACTCATTCTTCTAGATCACACTGCAGTCACTTACAGAGAAGGTGCAGCGAGGTAAATCTAGCCATGTATCAATCAGAGGCCAGGCTAACCTTCTTGTTCCAATAAGGACAATAACTTAGGTGCACCATTTCTTATTGGAACCCTCCGTGAAGTCCTGCCTGAAATACTCCTTGATGTAAAGCCACCCCCTTTGTTGATTTTAGCTCCCTGAAGCCAACCCTGTAAGCGCCCCTCCCAGCGTCAGAGCAATGGCAAACAATCGGGCATCTGAGAGTGCTGTCCAGAGCAGTCACAATGGAGCACTCTGATGGGGCTAAAACATTGTCGCGGGTGGTTCTGGGTACGTGTCGTCAGGCCCACGTTCCCTCCCTCCCTCCGTGAAAGCAAGGGCAGACAATCATTTTGCGCCTTTTTTCCTGAGTTACCTGTGCAGACGCCATACCACGGCAAGCATGGAGCCAGCTCAGGTAACCGTCACCCTATGTCTCCTGGGTGCTGGCAGACGTGGTACGGCTTTGCTGCACAGTAGTAGCAACCCATTGCCTTCTGGCAGCAGACGGTGCAATACGATTGGTAGTCGTCCTCGTCATGTCCGAGGTGCTCCTGGCCACATCGGCTGGGAGCGCCTGGGCAGACATGGGCGCAGGGACTAAATTTGGAGTGACTCGACCAGGTCATTCTCTTTAGTCCTGCAGTCAGTCCTATTGAACCATCTTATGGTGAGCGGGCAGGCAATACGGACTGCTAGCAGTCGTACTGTACCATCTTCTGCCAGGCAGGCAAGAGATGAAGATCGCTAGCAGTCGTACTGTACCATCTTCTGCCGAGCAGCCATGAGATGTGGATGGCATGCAGTCCTTCTGCACCGTCTGCTGCCAGCCAAAGATGTAAAAGATAGATGGAGTGGGTCAGAACAAGAAATAGACCAGATTTGTTTTGTACTCATTTGCCTCCTCCCCTGTCTAGATCACACTGCAGTCACTCACAGAGAAGGTGCAGCGAGGTAAATCTAGCCATGTATCAATCAGAGGCCAGGCTAACCTCCTTGTTCCAATAACAACGATAACTTAGGTGCACCATTTCTTATTGGAACCCTCCGTGCAGTCCTGCCTGAAATACTCCTTGATGTACAGGCACACCCTTTGTTGATTTTAGCTCCCTGAAGCCAACCCTGTAAGCTGTGTCGTCAGTCGCCCCTCCCTCCGTCAGAGCAATGGCAGACAAGCGTTCCGCGCCTTTTTTTTGTGCGGACGCCATACCAAGGCAAGCATGGAGGCCGCTCAGCTCACTTTGGCAATTAGGAGCACATTAACCACCACACGCATTATCCAGCAGTATATGCAGTACCAGAACATGGCAACGCGATACCGGGCTAGGAGGCGACGTCAGCGCGGTCCCGTGAGTGATCAGGACATGGACACAGATTTCTCTGAAAGCATGGGCCCTGACAATGCATGCATCATGGTGCTAATGGGGCAGGTTCATACTGTGGAATGCCGATTCTGGGCTCGGGAAACAAGCACAGACTGGTGGGACCGCATAGTGTTGCAGGTCTGCGACGATTCCCAGTGGCTGTGAAACTTTCGCATGCGTAGGGGCACTTTCATGGAACTTTGTGACTTGCTTTCCCCTGCCCTGAAGCGCATGAATACCAAGATGAGAGCAGCCCTCACAGTTGAGAAGCGAGTGGCGATAGCCCTGTTGAAGCTTGCAACGCCAGACAGCTACCGGTCAGTTGGGAATCAATTTGGAGTGGGCAAATCTACTGTGGGGGCTGCTGTGATGCAAGTAGCCCACACAATCAAAGATCTGCTGATATCAAGGGTAGTGACCCTGGGAAATGTGCAGGTCATAGTGGATGGCTTTGCTGCAATGGAATTCCCTAACTGAAGTGGGGCTATAGACGGAACCCATATCCCTATCTTGGCACCGGAGCACCAAGCCGCCGAGTACATAAACCGCAAGGGGTACTTTTCGATAGTGCTGCAAGCTCTGGTGGATCAGAAGGGACGTTTCACCAATATCAACGTGGGATGGCCGGGAAAGGTGCATGATGCTCGCATCTTCAGGAACTCTGGTCTGTTTCAAAAGCTGCAGGAAGGGACTTTATTCCCAGACCAGAAAATAACTGTTGGGGATGTTGAAATGCCTATATGTATCCTTGGGGACCCAGCCTACCCCTTAATGCCATGGCTCATGAAGCCGTACACAGGCAGCCTGGACAGTAGTCAGGAGCTGTTCAACTACAGGCTGAGCAAGTGCAGAATGGTGGTAGAATGTGCATTTGGACGTTTAAAGGCGCGCTGGCGCAGTTTACTGACTCGCTTAGACCTCAGTGAAACCAATATTCCCACTGTTATTACTGCTTGCTGTGTGCTCCACAATATCTGTGAGAGTAAGGGGGAGACGTTTATGGAGGGGTGGGAGGTTGAGGCAAATCGCCTAGCTGCTGGTTACGCGCAGCCAGACACCAGGGCAGTTAGAAGAGCACAGGAGGGCGTGGTACGCATCAGAGAAGCTTTGAAAACCAGTTTCATTTTTAGCCAGGCTACGGTGTGAAAGTTCTGTTTGTTTCTCCTTGATGAAACCCCCCGCCCCTTGGTTCACTCTACTTCCCTGTAAGCTAACCACCCTCCCCTCCTCCCTTTAATTATTGCTTGCAGAGGCAATAAAGTCATTGCTGCTTCACAGTCATGCATTCGTTATTCATTCATCACACAAATAGGGAGATGACTACCAAGGTATCCCAGGAGGGGTGGTGGAGGAGGGAAGGAAAATGCCACACAGCACTTTAAGCACAGCACTTTAAAAGTTTACAACTTTAAAATTTATTGAATGACAGCCTTCTTTTTTGGGGGCAATCCTCTGTGGTGGAGTGGCTGGTTGGCCAGAGGCCCCCCCACCGCGTTCTTGGGCGTCTGGGTGTGGAGGCTATGGAACTTGGGGAGGAGGGCAGTTGGTTACAGAGGGGCAGCAGTGGCAGTCTGTGCTCCAGCTGCCTTTGCTGCAGCTCAACCATACACTGGAGCATACTGGTTTGGTCCTGCAGCAGCCTCAGCATTGAATCCTGCCTCCTCTCATCACACTGCTGCCACATTTGAGCTTCAGCCCTGTCTTCAGCCCGCCACTTACTCTCTTCAGCCCTCCACCTCTCCTCCCGGTCATTTTGTGCTTTCCTGCACTCTGACATTATTTGCCTCCACGCATTCGTCTGTGTTCTGTCAGTGTGGGAGGACAGCATGAGCTCGGAGAACATTTCATCGTGAGTGCGTTTTTTTTTCTTTCTAAGCTTCACTAGCCTCTGGGAAGGAGAAGATCCTGTGATCATTGAAACACATGCAGCTGGTGGAGAAAAAAAAAGGGACAGCGGTATTTAAAAAGACACATTTTATAAAACAGTCACTACACTCTTTCAGGGTAAACCTTGCTGTTAACATTACATACATAGCACATGTGCTTTCGTTACAAGGTCGCATTTTGCCTCCTCCCACCGTGTGACTACCCCCTCAACCTTCCCCCCTCCCTGTGGCTAACAGCGGGGAACATTTCTGTTTAGCCACAGGCAAACAGCCCAGCAGGAATGGGCTCCTCTGAGTGTCCCCTGAAGAAAAGCACTCTATTTCAACCAGGTGACCATGAATTATATCTCACTCTCCTGAGGATAACACAGAGAGATAAAGAACGGATTTTGGTTGAATGCCAGCAAACATACACTGCAATGCTTTGTTCTACAGTGATTCCCGAGTACGTGTTACTGGCCTGGAGTGGTAAAGTGTCCTACCATGAAGGACGAAATAAGGCTGCCCTCCCCAGAAACCTTTTGCAAAGGCTTTAGGACTACATCTAGGAGAACCGCAAATGCCAGGGCAAAGTAATCCTTTCACATGCTTGCTTTTAAACCATGTATAGCATTTTAAAAGGTACACTCACCAGAGGTCCCTTCTCCGCCTGCTGGGTCCAGGAGGCAGCCTTGGGTGGGTTTGGGGGGTACTGGCTCCAGGTCTAGGGTGAGAAACAGTTCCTGGCTGTCGGGAAAACCGGTTTCTCCGCTTGCTTGCTGTGAGCTATCTACAACCTCCTCCTCATCATCATCTTCTTCGTCCCCAAAACCTACTTCCGTATTGCCTCCATCTCCATTGAAGGAGTCAAACAACACGGCTGGGGTAGTGGTGGCTGAACCCCCTAAAATGGCATGCAGCTCATCATAGAAGCGGCATGTTTGGGGCTCTGACCCAGAGCGGCTGTTCGCCTCTCTGGTTTTCTGGTAGGCTTGCCTCAGCTCCTTCAGTTTCACGCAGCACTGCTTCGGGTCCCTGTTATGGCCTCTGTCCTTCATGCCCTGGGAGATTTTCACAAAGGTTTTGGCATTTCGAAAACTGGAACGGAGTTCTGATAGCACGGATTCCTCTCCCCATACAGCAATCAGATCCCGTACCTCCCGTTTGGTCCATGCTGGAGCTCTTTTGCAATTCTGGGACTCCATCATGGTCACCTGTGCTGATGAGCTCTGCATGGTCACCTGCAGCTTGCCACGCTGGCCAAACAGGAAATGAGATTCAAAAGTTTGCGGTTCTTTTCCTGTCTACCTGGCCAGTGCATCTGAGTTGAGAGTGCTGTCCAGAGCGGTCAGAATGGAGCACTCTGGGATAGCTCCCGGAGGCCAATACCATCGAATTGTGTCCACAGTACCCCAAATTCGAGCCGGAAACGTCGATTTAAGCGCTAATCCACTTGTCAGGGGTGAAGTAAGGAAATCGATTTTAAGAGCCCTTTAAGTCGAAATAAAGGGCTTCATTGTGTGGACGGGTGCAGGTTTAAATCGATTTAACGCTGCTAAATTCGACCTAAAGTCCAAGTGTAGACCAGGGCTTAGAACCCACAAGGGGAGAGGCAATTTTTGATTTAGTCCTAAGTGGACAGGATCTGGTCCAATAAGTGAATATAGTTGAATTGCTTGGCAATAGTGTCAATAATGGAATTAAATGTAACATCCCTATTAGTGGAAAAAGTAAAAAAAAAACCCACCACATTAGCATTTCGCTTCAAAAAGGCGAATGACACAAAAATGAGAAAGCTAGCTAAAATGGATAGTCACAAGGATGAAATGTTTGCAAATTACAAGAACCCTATTAAAAATAACCATAATAGAGGTTCAAACTAAAAGTATACCCTAAATAAAAATAAAATAAAAAATACTAAAAAGAAAAGGAGTACTTGTGGCACCTTAGAGACTAACTAATTTATTTGCGCATGAGCTTTCGTGAGCTACAGCTCACTTCATCGGATGCATAACGTGGAAACTGCAGCAGATATTATATACACACAGAGTTACCAAAAGCAACTACAGCATTTGCTCAAGAAACTTCCTGAAAAAGCACAAGATCAAATCCGCACAGACACACCCCTGGAACCCCGACCTGGGATATTCTATCTATTACCCAAGACCCATAAACCTGGAAATCCTGGGTGCCCCATCATCTCAGGCATTGGCACCCTGACAGCAGGATTGTCTGGCTATGTAGACTCCCTTCTCAGGCCCTACGCTACCAGCACTCCCAGCTACCTTCGAGACACCACTGACTTCCTGAGGAAACTTCAATCCATCGGTGATCTTCCTGATAACACCATCCTGGCCACTATGGATGTAGAAGCCCTCTACACCAACATTCCACACAAAGATGGACTACAAGCAATCAAGAACACTATCCCCGATACTGTCACGGCTAACCTGGTAGCTGAACTTTGTGACTTTGTCCTTACCCATAACTACTTCACATTTGGGGACAATGTATACCTTCAGATCAGCGGCACTGCTATGGGTACCCGCATGGCCCCACAGTATGCCAACATTTTTATGGCTGATTTAGAACAACGCTTCCTCAGCTCTTCTCCCCTAAAGCCCCTACTCTACTTGCACTATATTGATGACATCTTCATCATCTGGACCCATGGAAAAGAAGCCCTTGAGGAATTCCACCATGATTTCAACAACTTCCATCCCACCATCAACCTCAGCCTGGTCCAGTCCACACAAGAGATCCACTTCCTGGACACTACAGTGCTAATAAACAATGGTCACATAAACACCACCCTATACCGGAAACCTACTGACCGCTATTCCTACCTACATGCCTCCAGCTTTCACCCTGACCACACCACACGCTCCATCGTCTACAGCCAAGCTCTGCGATACAACCGCATTTGCTCCAACCCCTCAGACAGAGACAAACACCTACAAGATCTCTGTCAAGCTTTCTTACAACTACAATACCCACCTGCAGAAGTGAAGAAACAGATTGATAGAGCCAGAAGAGTTCCCAGAAGTTACCTACTACAGGACAGGCCTAACAAAGAAAGTAACAGAACGCCACTAGCCGTCACCTTCAGCCCCCAACTAAAACCCCTCTAACGCATTATTCAGGATCTACAACCTATTCTGAAGGATGACCCAACACTCTCACAAATCTTGGGAGACAGGCCAGTCCTTGCCTACAGACAGCCCCCCAACCTGAAGCAAATACTCACCAACAACCACATACCACACAACAGAACCACTAACCCAGGAACTTATCCTTGCAACAAAGCCTGTTGCCAACTGTGCCCACATATCTATTCAAGGAACACCATCACAGGGCCTAATAACATCAGCCACACTGTCAGAGGCTCATTCACCTGCACATCCACCAATGTGATATATGCCATCATGTGCCAGCAATGCCCCTCTGCCATTTACATTGGTCAAACTGGACAGTCTCTACATAAAAGAATAAATGGACACAAATCAGATGTTAAGAATTCTAACATTCATAAACCAGTCAGAGAACACTTCAATCTCTCTGGTCACACAATCACAGACATGAAGGTCGCTATCTTAAAAGAAAAAAACCTCAAATCCAGACTCCAGCGAGAAACTGCTGAATTGGAATTCATTTGCAAATTGGACACTATTAATTTAGGCTTAAATAGAGACTGGGAGTGGCTAAGTCATTATGCAAGGTAGCCTATTTCCCCTTGTTTTTTCCTACCCCCCCCCCAGACATTCTGGTTAAACTTGGATTTAAACTTGGAGAGTGGCCAGTTTGGATGAGCTATTGCCAGCAGGAGAGAGAGTTTGTGTGTGTGTGTCCCGGGGGGGGGGGGGGGAAGGGGGGGAGAGCCTGATTTTGTGCTGGACATGGCCCACCTTGATTACCATACACATTGTAGGGAGAGTGGTCACTTTGGATGAGCTATTACCAGCAGGAGAGTGAGTTTGTGTGTGTGGTTTTTGGAGGGGGGTGAGGCGGTGAGAGAACCTGGATTTGTGCAGGAAATGGCCCACCTTGATTATCATGCACATTGTGAAGAGAGTTGTCACTTTGGATGGGCTATTACCAGCAGGAGAGTAAGTTTGTGTGTAGGGGGGTGGAGGGTGAGAAAACCTGGATTTGTGCTGGAAATGGCCCAACTTGATGATCACTTTAGATAGGCTCTTACCAGCAGGACAGTGGTGTGGGAGGAGGTATTGTTTCATGATCTCTGTGTGTATATAATATCTGCTGATTTAATGCACTTAGAGCATTTTCTGTGGGGACACACACACTCGAATATATAAAACCGATTTCTAAAAAAACGACTTCTATAAATTCGACCTAATTTCATAGTGTAGACATACCCTAAGACTAACTGCTCCAAGGAGTAGTCTTTTATAGTGTCTAGAAATTTCATCTTTGTGAGGTAACACATTATACAGTCAATATGATGATTTTTTTTAAATCCCCCATTATTATGGTGTTTATGCCTTTGCAGCCTTTCTAATTGCCCTGAGCATTTCACAAACACTGTCACCATCCTAGTTAGGTGGTTGATACTATATTTCTACTGCTATGTTCTTACTGTTCAAGCATGGAGTTTGTATCCAGAGAGATTCTGTGGTACGGTTTTATTCATGTAAGAGTTTCACTGTATTTGACTTTATGCCTTCTTTCACATTTAGTGCTACTCCCTCTACAGCACAACCTATTCTGTCCTTCCAATATATTCTTTACCCTGGTATTACTGTGTCCCATTGATTATTCCACCAAGTTTCTGTGATGCCTATTATATCTATATCCTCATTTAATATGAGGTGCTCTAGTACAGTGGTTTTCAAACTGCAGGTCACGAGCCAGTACTGGGTCGCAAAATGTAAGGCACTGAGTCACGGCAGCTCTGGTCAGCACCGCCCACTGAGCCATTAAAAGTCCCATCAGTGGTGCTGCCTGGCTAAGGCAGCCTAGTTCCTACCTGTTCTGACACTGTGCTGCACCATGGAAGCAGCCAGCAGCATGTCTGGCTCCTAGGTGTGGAGGCCACAGGGCTCCGAATGCTGCCCCCACGCCTAGAACCGGCTCCACACTCCCATTGTCCAGGAACCGGCCAATGGGAACTGTGGGGTGGGGGGGGCAGTGCCTGTGCGGAGTCGCTTGTGCACCTCTGCCTAGGAGCCAGACCTGCTGCTGGCCTCCTCCGGGGTACAGCATGGTCCGCGGTGCCAGGACAGGCAGGAAGCCTGCCTTAGCCCCCCCGCTGTGCTGCTGACCGGGAGCCACCCAAGGTAAGCCCATGCCCCATCTCCATGCCCCAATCCCGTGCCCCATCCTTGAGCCCCCCCAAACCCAGAGCAACCTTCTGCATCCCAAATTCCTCATCCCTGTCCCCACCCCAGAGCCTGCACCCCCCAGCCCAGAGCCCTGACCCCCTCCTGAACCCCAATCCCCTGCCCCAGCCCAGAGCCCCCTCCCATGCCCTGAACCCCTCAATCCTGGCCCCACCCCACAGCCCTCACCCCTACACCTCAACCCTCTGACCCAGCCCTGAGCCCCTCCCACATCCCAAACCCCTCATTCCCAGCTCCGTTGGGTTATGGGCATCAACAATTTTCTTCAAACAGGTTGCCAGAAAAAAAGTTTGAAAACCACTGCTCTAGTTCACTCATCTTATTATTTAGACTTCTAGCATTTGTATAGATGTACCTGTACATTTTGTTAATATTCAGTTGCTTGTCTTCATGTGTTATATGAAAATGGGACTCTTTTATGTTTGGCTGTTCCTCACTAGCTCCTACCTGTACTTTACCATTTTCTTTCCTGTTCTCTTTACTTTACTCTTTCCCTGAGTAAATTCATCCCTAAGGGATGTCTCTGCCTGAACCATGTGCTCCTTTGTACCTGTTGGCTTTCTCCCAAATCTTATTTTAAAATATCTGTTATAATTTTTGAATTTTTCATGCCAGCAGTCTGGTTCCCTTTTGGTTTATGTGGAGACCATTCTTCCTGTGTAGGCTCCTCCTTTCTGAAAAGGTTCCCCGGTTCCTAATAAACTTAAAATTCTCTTCCCTACACCATTGTCTCATCCATGCATTGACACCCTGCAGTTCTGCCTATCTTTCTGACCCTGTGCATGGAACCGGAAACATTTCAGAGAATGCTACCATAAAGGTCCTGTACTTTAATCTCTTACCTAGCAAAGTTACAGTTAAACAGAAGATGGAACAGATGTTTTAGCATTAGAAGTTAACATGCTGTAATAGACCATTCAAGGTGAAGTGGGCAGTTAATATCTCTGCAGTCATAGAACAAAGGAGGATTAGTGGGTTACAGATTTTGTTAATGAGCCGTAAATCCAGTATCTTTATTGAGTACATTATTTTAGTGTCTAATAAGCTTATGAATTACCAGGCTTATCTTTTGAAGGTGTTGTGCAGGTTTCCTTTGAGGACTGAGCGGTCAGATATGGCCATGGCTATCTTACTGAAAGAATGCTCTGACTCACAGAAATCATGCTTAAGCCACTCACCACACAAAGGGACAGTTTTCTCAAGGACACAACCAACCAGAAATGTTAACAGCCTCCCTCCGAACACCATCCTTTTCACAATGGAGGTCAACTGCCTCTACACCAACATCCCTCACAATGATGGCATTGTTGCCTACCTCAAACATCTACAGTAAAATGGACAACACTCATATATCTATCCCAAACACATCTATTTCATCCTCCCCCATAACAGCTTTATATTCAACAACACTTTGTCCAAACCATTTGAACAGCCCGTGGGTACTAGGATGGCTCCCCAATATGCCTACCTCTTCCTGGGTCGCCTCAAGGAAAAAAAATCTCTGGACAAATGCATCATGAAACCAAGATATATTTCAGATACATTAATGATATTTCTATTCTCTGGACAGATGACCTAAACTATCTTATACATTTCCACCTAAATTTCAACTGCCATCCATCCGTCATACTATTTCTAGAACACTGACACACAATCATCAACTTCCGGGACACCACAATCAGTTTCAGTAATGGAACCCTACAGACACCTAAATACGGGAAACCCATTGGTCACCATACTTTCCTTCACAGATCCAATAATCACCCCAAGCATACCAAGACATTGGTTACCTACAAATGGGCACTCAGATACCACAGAATATGCTCCAAAGAGGAAGTCTGGGATAACCATGTTTACATGCTTAATACTGTATTCATCAAAAAAGGACACACCACACCAGAGAAGTACATTGCATCATGGAATGGACCACCCAAATATGCAAAGAGGACCTGCTTTGATATGGAAAATAAATCCTCAAACCACACACCCTTAGTTGTCACTTACCACCCCACACTGGAACCCATACAGGCTTTGATAAATAATTACAGCTATTACTCGATAGGGACCACATCCTTAAAGAAGTATTTCCCAACCCCCGTCTTCTGGCCTTCAAAAAGCCCCCCCAGTCTGGCCAAGCTTATCATCAGAAGTAAGCTCCCCAAAGACTAGGACCCACTACTCAAAGCAGCACCAGACCCTGCCTGAACAACAGTTGCAAAACCTGTAAACATATCCCTTCTGCCAGGGTTATCGATACTCTCCATTATACACCTTTCAAGATCCATGGGTGACTATCACAACATGTGGGGTACCTCATCGAGTGCACTAAATGCCCCAGTAACTACGTGGGTGAAACCAGACAATTGGTATGCTCTTGAATTGAGTCACACAGAAAAATAATAAGACAAAAACACCTTATCACCCACAGGTGAAGACTTTTTACAAAACAATCACTCCATGTCTGACCTCTCAGTCCCCATCCTCAAAGGAAACTTGTACAATACTTTCAAAAGACAAGCCTAGGAGCTTGAATTCGTAACTTTATTAGACACTAAAGATCATGGACTCAGTAAAGACACTGGTTGTATATTTCATGACAACAATCTGTAACCCACTTCTTTGTTCTACAACTGCAGATGTTTTAACAGAGCACTTCACCTTGAACAGTCTCTTACAACATGTCAACTACTTATCCTAAACAATCTGTTCTACCTTATATTTACCTGTGTCACTCTGAGTAATTTCCCCAGACCTGAAGAACAGATCTGTGTAAGCTTGAAAGCTTGTCTCTTTCACCAATAGTGTACAGGGAGATCTTGGCGGACTAGTAAAGTGCCTGAACCACTATTGCTTATTGATAAAAGTAGCCAAGCTAGCAGGCTGTCAGAGGGCCTATCCAGCAGCCTTAGCATGACCAAGTCAGGAAAGGCATGGGTTTTGGGTGACCACAGAAAGGGTAGCTTGACCCTGCGTCTTTCCTGATGAGATCTCTGTTGAAATTGCTGAGGTAGGCATTTTAGGAAAACAGGAAGCTTGTCTACATGTGCCCTCAAGGATGTGTCTGTCAGGCCTCAAGGCATGCAAACACTGAAAAAACATATCTGGCTAAATGATGGTCAAAAGGAAACCCCTTGCTTAATCTTTGAAATTGCTTGCTTAATGAGTTTTCTTTGAGTGCTGTGTTATTGTAATACTAATGAGTAAATAAGGGAAGAAAGATTAGGGAAGGGGACTCTCCAGGGACTCTCCCTCTGGACACATCTTGTGGTCTCCCATAGCAGACAGAAGATTGGTCATAAGAAGAATGCCACTGTGCCACTCAAGATACACACCCAACCTTGGTAATTATTGAGGATTGGGTGTGTTTTACTAACCTGTTGAAGACTTGTGTGAATGATTAAGCCTAATTAAGGTTGAGCCTAATTAAGGTTTAGCTTTAAGTGAAAGCACTTTTGTGTTGTCCTGTTTGTGCCAGCCATCTACCAGTCGGACGGCCATGTTGATTTATTTCCTGACACTGCCTCACACAGGTAACAATGGGAGTTGGGACAATAAAAGATATATTCTCATCCACCTTGTTTCTCTAATATCTTGGTACCAGCCTGACTACAAGAACACTGCATACAGCAACTGATTGAATATATCTGACTTTATGCCACTGCTGCATGTAGTTGTAGCTGTATTGGTCTGAGTATATTAGAGAAACAAGGTACGTGAGGTAATATCTTTTTTTGGCCAATTTCTGTTTGTGAGAGAAACAAGCTTTCAAGTCACACAGAATTCTTCTCAGGTCTGGGAAAGGAACTCCCAGTGTTACCCAGAGCTGAGGAAAAGCTCTGTGTGGCTTAAAAGCTTGTCTCTCTCACCAAAAGAAATTAGTCCAATAAAATATATTACCTCACTCAATTAAGTATTTCATATTAAGAGTTTGTCTTTATAGAGAGAACTTTCTTCATTATGAAGTGCTATTTGGACTTAATTAAAAATCTTTTATTCAGAAAGGCATACATTGCATAGTGAAATGCATAAATCACAATGAAAAGCATTATCAGTAATATGACTTTGAGCAATGCTCCTTGAAATCTACCAAGAAGAATGACTTTCACCTCATTGTCCTGCAAAGATATCATTCTGTTTGGTTGTTTAAATTTTGGCTCCTGAAGAAGAAAATGGGTTATGTTTTGATTTATATCACATGTTTATAGTACTCTATGTTGTGTCCAGGCTACCTTAGTAAATGCTAAAAGGTCCCTTCTTGTGAATATCTGGTGCTTAAATAAAGGGTGCAGATAAAAATTGGCCTATTTCAAGACTGTTTATTTTGTATTTTCTTTTCTTCCTGGACTTACACAGTTCCTTTTATTCTCTACTTCGAAACTGTGCTTTTTTAAAATATTTGTGTGGCCACAATATGCAGATGATACAAAACATATTGAGATGAATCAAAAATAGAAAAGAATGTGATCTTTATCAGGCCCCTCTGAAACTCCGAACTTATTGGCAGCATGGTGACTGATGAAATTTGGTACTGAGAAATGCAAAGTAATGCACACTGGAGGGAGTTTTTTTTAACTATTCATACACATTACTGAATTCTAAGTGAACTGTAACTGAGGAGAGACACGGGCAACATTTTGGATAGAAAACTTCTGCTCAGTGTGCAGTGGTGGTTAAAAAAGCAAATAAATATTAGGATGTATGTTTTTTAAAAGGATTTAGAAATAAGAATGAAACTATGTAGTGCCATTACATAACTACAATATGGTCTCCTCGAGAATACTAAATTCAGTTCTGGGAATTCTATTACACAGATATACTAGATCAGAGAGGGTCCAGAAAAAGGTAGAAAGGCTTCTCAATGTGGAGAGGCTGAAAAGATTAGTGCTGCTGTAGAGAGGAAACCGATCAGGGGACATAGAGGTACACAAAATGAAGTATAAGAGAAGAGAAATTAAGTGCTCTTATTTAGGCCGTCTTCCTCAGGTTGGCTAGCCACCAGATCCTTCTACCAATGGGCAAAATTCATATGTAGCATTTTCCCCATAACAGTGATGTGCCAACAAATTCTGGATCCCCCTTATAAACAGAAGGTATGTCACATAACTCCTAGCTCCCCTCTCACCCCCAACTCCCAGCCCAGGGAAGTTGGAGCAGCTGCTACAGGGATCCTGGAACTATTTTAACTTTCCCCATTTTAGTAGTTGTCTGTTATCATTGATTGTTAGCACTTACATAGCGTCTGCCCTCTTAATACCACCCCTAACTTGCCTTCCTTTTGGATTCTTCCAGAAATCCAAATGTTCCCTCTCCCTTACCTCCTGATTTCTCCTACTCCCCCTTAGAAGCACCCTACTACCACCCTCTTCCTTCTCCCATTTCCCTCAGCACCTAGTTTTTTTCCCTCATGCCCTTCTTGAATATTTAGTGCTTGGTACTGCACAGTATATAAAAATAAAAAGACTCTTCTTCAAAGAGCTTACATTTGCCGCTCAAGAAAAGTTTTCATTTTAAAAATGGCCTTAACAATTTTTGCAAAAAAGTCAACATGGAAATTATTTTCATAAAATATATAGTGCTTTTTTTATAGGTAGATATATAGATATATATATATACAGAGAAGGTGGAAGTTGCCATACAAACTGTAAGAAGTTAATTCATTTTCAGCAGGAGAAAAAAAACAGTTGTAGTGATAATCAAGATGGCCCATTTAGACAGTTGACAAGGTGTGAGGATACTTAACATAGGGAAATAGATTCAATATGTCATGATCCAGCCACTCCCAGTCTCTATTCAAACCCAAGTTAATGGTATCTAGTTTGCATATTAATTCAAGCTCAGCAGTTTCTCATTGAAGTCTGTTTTTGAAGCTTTTCTGTTGCAAAATTACCACCCTTAAATCTTTTACTGAGTGGCCAGAGAGGTTGAAGTGTTCTCCTACCGGTTTTTGAATGTTATGATTCCTGATGTCAGATTTGTGTCCATTTATTCTTTTGCATAGAGACTGTCTGGTTTGGCCAATGTACATGACAGAGGGGCATTGCTGGCACATGATGGCATATATCACATTGGTAGACGTGCAGGTGAACGAGCCCCTGATGGCGTGGCTAATGTGATTAGGTCCTACGGTAGTGTCACTTGAATAAATATGTGGACAGAGTTGGCATCAGGCTTTGTTGCAAGGATAGGTTCCTGGGTTAGTGTTTGTGTTGTGTGGTTGCTGGAGAGTATTTGCTTCAGTTTGGGGGGCTGTCTGTAAGCGAGGACTGGTCCGTCTCCCAAGATCTGTGAGAGTGAGGGATCATTTTTCAGGATCGGTTGTAAATCTTTGATGATGTGCTAGATAGGTTTTAGTTGCGGGCTGAAGGTGACAGCTAGTGGCGTTCTGTTATTTTCTTTACTGGGCCTGTCCTGTAGTAGGTGACGCCTGGGTACTTTTCTGGCTCTGTCAATCTGTTTTTTTTCACTTCAGCAGGTGGGTATTATAGTTTTAAGAATGCTTGATAGAGATCTTGTCGGTGTTTGTCTCTGTCTGAGGGATTGGAGCAAATGTGGTTGTATCTTAGAGCTTGGCTATAGACAATGGATCATGTGGTGTGTCCTGAATGGAAGCTGGAGGCATATAGGTAAGCATAGCGGTCAGTAGGTTTCCGGTATAGGGTGGTGCTTATGTGACCATTGCTTATTACCACAGTAGTGTCCAGGAAATGGACCGATTGTGGGGATTGGTCTAGGCTGAGGTTGATGGTGGGATGGAAATTGTTGAAATCATGGTGAAAGTCCTCAAGGGCTTCTTTTTCCTGGGTACAGATGATGACCCATCATCAATGTAGCGCAAATAGAGTAGGGGCATTAGGGGACGAGAGCTAAGGAAGCGTTGTTCTAAATCAGCCAGAAAAATGAAGACATACTGTGGGGCCATGCAGGTACCCATAGCAGTGCCGCTGACTTGAAGGTATATATTGTCCCCAAATTGTTTACCAAAAAGCCACTTTTTGTTAAAAAAAAATTTTTTGGAGGGTGGGGGCAGGAAGGGATGAGAAACAATTTTTAAAATGAGTTTAAAATCTTCAAAATGAAAATACTGAAATCAACTTACATTTTTCAGCTAGTTCTACTTACTGTCAACAAAAGATACTGTGAGAAGAGGCGACACACTGATAAATGCAGTGGTGAAGAGGTCTTAGTGGGTGTTATTTTTTCCCCTCATCTGTAATTATTATCTGCCCTCTTGTGAACTTTGGAGAAGTAGGTTTTAAAGAAGGATTGAATGAAGACACTCTTGTCAGTTGGGGAACGGAGATAGAGTGTTCTTTCCACTTATGCTAAAATGCACAAAGTAATAAGTGGGAGTAAGGGAAGGAGGCATGAAAACTGGAATCCTGGGCAGAATGGAGAGGCCAAGAGAGTTGCTGATAGAAGAAGTAGTCTGTTTTGTAGGCAGATGCAGAATTGTGAAAGGCTCTGAAGGCAAAGTTTCTGTGTTGCCAAATATAGCAATATTTGTTATTTCTTCTTAAAGTCCCAGCTCCTGGATGCATGTGATCACACACACCTATACATACAGACACACATAGAGACATAGACACACACATACACACTATAAAGATTAATTCTTACATTTCTAGTCCTTACAGTTTTGAAGAGCAGCTGAAAACATGGCCCAAGTGTACCCTAAAGGCTCAGAAACTAGAAGTCAAATTAAATGAATCTAAATATGGAATATTGTATTTATTTTATTTACTTTGAAATCAATTTATTTTTGATCTTTGAATGTCTGCGTATATTGATGACTAGATTTTTGAACTTAGTGCAATGTTTAAGAGGGATTCAAAGAAAGAAAACATTTGTTTCCTGGATACAGGGCATTCTTTTCAGATGGACAGAAAACAAAGTGTGTATTTCCCTACACCTTTATGAGTGAGCAATTTACAAGATTCAATTGGTATTGAGTTTGGTGTTTTCACAATACAAAAAGAAATGCCTGACATTACTTCTCTGTCAATTTCCTACCTTGGTCTTGTATTGGGATTCCTTGCACCTTTGATGGATGTCAGGGTACTTCCTATTCACATCAGCCATTTTTTTCCTGAACTCAGAAGGAAAAGTGAAGGGGCAAAGGGATAAGATATAATTTAACATTTTAAAGTCCTACTTCAGCGGAAATATTTTCTGCACTCTTGCTAATGAGTATACAAGTAAGCAGTGTAAACAATTTGAAAGTAACTAAATAAAATCAGTTGAGTATTATAGGGGGAAAATACTTTGCATGAACAAGGAATTTACAATTACCTTATACAAGTTCTCTTGAATTGTCATCCTACTGTAAAGTATACATCTTACAACAAGACTTTTAAGAGAAACTTCTTGATATTTCTCTTTGGAGAAAAACATTAATATGGTATCCTGTTTCTCCCCAGGCCATATTCCATCTCTGAAGTTTGTATCCATCTCTGAAGTTATATCTGTATAAAGGAAGTGCTTTCTAACTTTCAAATGCTATGAACTTTCTAGTGATCTGAGTATGTCACTCGTTCAAATGGAATCTTTCTAAGAGAGCAGATTTTTGGAAAAAATAGTTACTGTATGCATTGCATGGAAATCTTTTTCAGTTTTATAATGAGAAGTATTGGAAATACTCAAATTGTTTAAACATATTAAAGAAACCACACAATTCTTGATAAGATGGGTATGATCTAATCAATCTAAGGTCTGAGGTGTATTATTACAACATTCATATGAAAAAGTCCATAGTTTGCATCTAACTACCATGGGGCCAGGAAACTACATAGGTAGATAGAGTCTATAGGTAGATAGGCTAATGAACAAAAATGTTAATATTATACCACAATTATTTCTTGTATTATTAGAAATGTGACCACTGTCAAATGACAACGATTAGAGTAACCCCCATTAAAAATTAGAGGCTAAATCCTAGCTGGCCCTGATATTTGCTCAGTACAGCTGACGGAAGGATGGAAAGCTGGGTCTAAGCTACTTTTTGCTGACTGGGGGCATTCCTGTCCTTGATAGGACAGGAACCAATGATACTCAGATACCAACTGTGCCCAAAGCAACAAATGGCAACCAGGGATCACTGGGATGAAAGGCAACTCTAGCCACACCACCTTTCTTCTGGGGACAACCCCTAATGTGGAGGTCTGCAGAACAATGTGGCATATAGCCACTATGTTGAGTAAGAGTCACCTGGAGATCCCATTTACATGAGGTGAATAAATCCTCAAGGATATACTTCACCTGGCTTTCCAACTCCTTATATTTCTTACAGATGGACTAGATGAAGTGTCACATACCGGATTTCTGCAACATATTGAATCCAAAGATATCTAAATTTATACAAAAAACAATGTCTCTCTTTGGCATGAAAGCCTGGCTCTGTTAAAATAAACTTCTGCACAATTCTTGTTAATCTTTCAGTTTTTATTTTTTATATTTCCAAAATGATGTATTTATACATTCATATTCTGAGAGAATTACATGGGTCTGGAGGCAAGGGAAGAAGAGAAGAAAAATAATGTTTAAATTATGTCAGGGTATTATTATTGTTTATATTACAGTAACATCTAAGGGCCCTAGGCCCATTGTGGTAAACATAAAAAGAGACAGACCCTGCCTTGAAGAGCTTACAGTCTAAGAATGATAATAGAAAAGACAATGGGGGCTTGCTTTTCTGAGTTTCAGTAAAGATTATCAAAGGGCCCAGTTCACATTTCTGCATGAAGAGATCTCTGATGCTCCTTCCACTGCATGGATACAGACATAATAGATCAATAATCACAACCAAACTGAACACTATTTTATTGAAATGTTTGCAGTTCATAAATTCTGTAAAATAGAGTCTGTCAGTCGGATAAATGGATGTGTAAGTCAGCTCTGGCAATTTGGAGACTGTCTGAAGTAAATCAAAATCTATCTCTCCCACCACACTCGCATCTGTCCATCTCCTTTAGCCTGTTGAACTGTTCAGATTTTAGATCAGGTTTTTCCCTGTGAAAGAACAAGAAAGGAACTTGACAAATTGACTATTTTAGAACAACTTTTTCAGTACCTGGTTCTTAATCATTTGTACAATTGTCAGTGCAATGCAACCCAAATTGTGGGTATTTCTGCAAAACTTTGGCACTGTCTCTTTTCCAGAGCTAGTTGGAAAATTCTAAGGTAGCTTTTGACTCTGTTCAAGTACAGAGTGTAACAATTTAAGAGAAGAATGGAATCAGTATGTAAATCATGTACATTTATTGAGCGAGACAATTTATATGTTAATGTTTTTGATATACATATATATGGCTCTGTCAAGGTTCCTTCCCCACTCTGAACTCTAGGGTATAGATGTGGAGACCTGCATGAAAGACCCCCTAAGCTTATTCTTCCCAGCTTAGGTTAAAAACTTCCTCAAGGTACAAACTTTGCCTTGTCCTTGAACCCTATGCTGCCACCACCAAGCGTGTTAAACAAAGAACAGGGAAAGAGCACACTTGGAGACGTCTTCCCCCCAAAATATCCCCCCAAGCCCTACACCCCCTTTCTTGGGGAAGGCTTGATAAAAATCCTCACTAATTTGCATAGGTGAACACAGACCCAACCTCTTGGATTATAAGAACAATGAAAAAAGCAATCAGGATCTTAAAAGAAGAATTTTAATTAAAGAAAAGTAAAAGAATCTCCTCTGTAAAATCAGGATGGTAAATACCTTACAGGGTAATCAGATTCAAAACATAGAGAATCCCTCTAGGCAAAACCTTAAGTTACAAAAAGACACAAAAACAGGAATATACATTCCATTCAGCACAACCTATTTTACCAGCCATTTAACAAAAGGAAATCTAACGCATTTCTAGCTAGATTACTTACTAACTTAACAGATGTTCTGAGGAGTTCTGAAGAGCATTCCTGATCTGTTCCCGGCAAAAGCATCACACAGACAGACAGACCCTTTGTCCCCTCCGCAGCCCCTCCAGCTTTGAAAGTAACTTGTCTCCTCATTGGTCATTTTGGTCAGGTGCCAGCGAGTTTTTACAGGTGAAAGGGTTTTGCTTCTGGCCAGGAGGGATTTTGTAGTTCTGTATACAGAAAGGTGGTTACCCTTCCCTTTATATTTATGACAGGCTCTATCATAATTAAAAAGCAAAAGGGTAAACTGCATTTTCAGGACACATGGACTGTTAATTTATATAATCACAGTTTTCCCATTCTGGCAAGAGTTTCAGTAAAATGAAGTTACTTCTTCCTTTCTGCTCCATTGATTACTATAGCAATAGACTACTTTACAAAGTCCCTAATGCTCATGGTTAAGCTGCAGGGAAAAGGACCATTTTCATCTGAATCACAGCTGCTAGCACTCCTTCTACAGGGATGCTTCAAAGCAAAACAACTTCTCCCTGCAACATGGCCATGGAGCTCAGCAGGCCACTTCAGTGGTATCTAGCCAAGTATTTCCAGATTACAGAATTTATATATGCTATTATTTTTATTGAAAGTCAGCAAAGTTTCAAAGTCCTGAACAGTGAATTTATATTAAGCTTTTTGTTTGTTTGTACATTTTTTAAATAAAATCTTAGGGAAATCCATACAAAAGCTATATTAAAAGATGATAAAGGTTGCATGCTTGAGACACCAAATGTCACAATTTAAGTTGCATGTGCAACCTTACTACTATGCCAGTGTGCATACACTGTTATGACAGGCTTTTTTTAACATGGTGGCACATTTTCTAATAATATAAATATTATACTATTTTTTTCATATAACTTTAGATATCTAAGGCAGGTTATGCAGTTTCCTACACAGGTTGTCTGAAAATGTATGCATCCTCTATATGCCAGCAAATTTCAGTTTTACTCTTTGCTGACATATAGAAGCTCCATGAATTTTCTAGTAAACTGGCCCCGCTCCCCTGAATTTCAATTAAAAAAACCTGGGTTGATGGTTGAAATAACATGTAGGATACATGCATGTTTAAATAAATGTTATGATTCATACTTTAGAAAGAAGAAAATACAGTATACCAAGTTTATGGATGGGACTTTCAGCAGTGCTTAGCATTGATCTCACTGTTCCCAATGAAGTCAGCAGTAAAACACTCAGTGACTTCAATGTTGAGCACTTTTGAAAATCAAGTCCAAAGGCAATATATATAGTAGATTATTACAACAATGAAAGTAATGTCAGGCATCTGGGTTTCCAAATTGCTGAACATGTATTTATAAAGAATTCGACTGCATGTTATTTGGAAAATGATACTGAAATGGGATTAAAGACTGTTTTTAATACATGTACATCAGGAGGCAGGGTTAAAGTTGTGCATGCAACTTAAATTTTGGCAATTCCTGGCTTTTGAGTGTTTATACAGAATCAAAATGTAAGACAAATATGGGTTTTATACTATAAAATCTCTAGTAGACTTCAAGGAATCTCTGGCACTTTGTTCGTTTTTGGGGTCAAACTTATATTTGGGCTAGGATTTCTGTGGGAGCTAATTGGGTTTTTCAGTGTAGCAGTGTTGTGAGTATCATTGTCATGGTAGAAAAGCCTTTATGAACAGGCAGTGTTTCTCAAAGACAGTTAGTCTCTGGATTTGCCTGATCTCCTATGATATGTGTTCCATTCAACTGAGACCACATTGTCCCCACTTCTCCCATGCTTCATCCTGAGCTTTTTATCAGCACTGCCCCATAGGAATGCAAATGTTACGGTGGTTCATAGATTGAAATTTGATGTGGCTGGGGTTTGATCCATTAATTGCTTTGAAGAGTATGACCAAAGTCTTAAACTGGCATCAGAAACTGATTGAGAGTCAATGGGGAGACTTGTGTATGGGCCTGATCGGCTTACAGTGGCCTAAATCATGGAGAAGGCAGGCAGTGACTTTCTGAACCAGCTGGAGCCTGTGCTTTGTTTTCACATTCAGCTTCAGATACTGTAAATTACAGTAATCCAGACTGCAGGTGACAAATCAATGTGGCCGCCAGCTCCTTTTCTAGGAGGAAGAGACGAAGTTTCCTAGCAAATCGGAGGTGAAATTAAAGTGGATGATTCTTTAAGAAGAGGTTATTAGATGGCCAAAACCCCATGATTTCACAATCAAGAAAGAGGATAACTTTGGTTAAAAGCCCACCCTGGTTCAGTGGTGAAGTGAAGGCAGTCGTTAGAAATAAAAAAGCAATATGTACTAAATGGAAAAAAACAGAAATATATATTAATTGATATAAATTAGAAGTAATGAAGTGACAAAAATTGATAAGGGAAGCTAAAGACATCACAGAACATTCCCTTCTTGGCAGGGCTAAGGACAACAGGAAGGAGTTTTTAAGTATATTAGAAACAAAAGAAATACTAACAATGATAGAAGTCTATTACTAGGTGGAGATAGCAAAATTGTTAATGATGATGAAGAAAAGGTGAAGGTGTTCAATAAATATTTCTGTTGTGTATTTGGGAAGAAGCAGGATGATCCACATGTGTGACATGAGGTTGATGAAATACTTTCCAGTCCATTAATAAATGATAAGGTTGTTAAAACAACATCTTTATGGACATTTTTTTTCATCTTCTGGCTCAGATTAGTTGCACCTAAGTCTTAAATTAGTTGGCTAAGGAGAGCCTGACCTGCTGATATTAATTTTTAATAAATCTTGGAATACTGGGGAAACTCCAGAAGACTGGAAGAGTATTAATGTGGCAAAATTCAAAAAGGAAAAGTGAGATAACATGTGTAAACATAGGCCACTTAGCCTGATATCAGTCATGGGCAAGAGAATTGAAAAGCTGACAGAGAATTCAGTTAATAAAGAATTAAAAGATAGGAATATAATTAATGCCACTCAACATAATTTTATGGAAAATAAGTCTTCACAGATACTTCTTCCAAGTGTTTCCCCTATCTAACCAACATCACTTTGGTCTTACCTGGTGTCAGCTAGATGGTCTTCATCTTAGGGTATGTCTACACTTACCAGGGATCGACACTGCGGTGATCGACGCAGCCAGGGTCAATTTAGTGGGTCCAGTAAAGACCTGTTAAATTGACTGCAGATTGCTCTTCCATCGACTCTGGTACTCCACCAGAACAAAAAGCGTAAGGTAAGTCAATGGGAGAGTTTCTACTATTGACCCAGTGTAATGTAGATGCCGCAGTAAATCGGCCTAAGCTATGTCAATTCCAGCTACATTATTCATGTAGCTGGAGTTGCATAACTTAGGTCAACTTACCCCTGTAATGTAGACCAGACCATAGAGATGATTTTGTGAAGGCATTCTAACCTCTGAGCAGTGGAAGTGGTAACATCAATTGAGAATGAGACACGCAGATGAGCATACTTTTGGCAGTTAAACCTATGGGGGTCTCATTATCTCCATTAGTATACATTAAAGGGAAATGAGGCTAGTATAGATCCCTGTGATACTCCACAGGAGAGGGCCTTTAGAGAGGAAGAGCAGTTACCCATCATCACTCTCTGAATTCTCCTGGAAAGGAACAATCAAAGCCACTGTAGTGCTGAGCCTTCTACATCTATGTCATGTAGGTAGGTTAATAGTACCTTGTGGTCTAGTCAGTGATGGTAGGGTGGATGATACTATCTGGTCAGGGTGACATTTTGTATCCCACTTAGCTCCATATGTATTCACTTGATCTTATTAGCAAAGAATGCTGACAATTCTTCACAGATGTTGATGTTTGGGTTTGTTGTCTGAATGTAAAATAGCTCTTCTGCTGTGGTTGTGTAGTGTTGATTTTAGATGAATAAAAGGCTTGTTTTGCACTCCTTACTTCAGTGGCACAGTCCTGTAAGAGTTATGTGTGCTGCAAGCAGATGGGCCACTGTTGTTCTAACTTTCTGACTGTGCACTTCATCTACTGTAGTAAATCTATGTACCATGGTGATCACCTTGGTCAGTCAGTGGCTTGGAACCATGGTGTCAATAGTAGTGTTTTGGGGTTCTTGTGTGTTCTCACTCTGAATCCTAACAACTAAAGTAGTGTTATGTTTCAGCCTTGCAGCAAAAGTATTTTTTTTTTATATAACGTATTTGTGTGTATGCTGTGAACATAACATTAGGAAAGCTGAATTTGTGTGCGTGAAAGGAAGAGAATACATTTTATTTCTTTAGACGAATTTACTGAGTACCTCTCAAAGCAAAGATTTCTTTCAGTGATCTTTCAATAGCATTTTAAATTAAGGAGTCCAGTTTAGATTAGATTTGATTCTCTTATTTAGCTAATATATTTATGAGCTTTCATATTTTTATATAGTGAGCTCAGGTATTTTAGTCTGTTCTGCTTTTGTTTACTCTTGTCTTAGTAGATTCCTTTAAATCTATTTTTTATGCTACAGTTCACTACATTGTCTCTTTGGTGTTCCGAGGATATAATGAAATTTTCTGTGGATTTAGAATACATCCTGTGGATATTTATACAATATTAACTTAATTACACTTCAACCTCTGCCTGTTCGCTATAGCTGCTATATTTGTAATTGTTTATAACTTCAGAGCTGACCTAGAATTATTTCTGGTATTAAATTTTTAATTCCTCTTGATATAATATTTTGATTAACCAAATTGGATAAGTAATCAATGATTTTAACTGTTTACAAACAGCTAAACTACTAAAAAAACCTGTTGCAGTTGAATGTCTTCTTGAGTGCTGTATCTCTTCTTCTGTGCTGCTAATCAAACAGTTTTATGTGGTGAATTTGGTTCTAATGACTTGCAATTAATTATTGTATCATTACTAGAAAGGAGTGTCTTTCACAAGCAGGTTGCAAGGACATCAGTTAAAAGAACATATCCTTCTGTGAGAACGGGGAACAAAATTCTTCTTGTACATGTTTAAAGGTACTTTTCTTAACTTTTAAGAGCACAGACTTTACTTAATAGCAGTAATATTTTTAAGCCTGTCTTGATGATGTCTAACTTCCTGTGGGTGATCAGATAAAACAAGCCCTACTACATTGATTAGAATACCCTCTATGGTATTGACCTTGTCCATAGGTTCAGATTATGTGAAGAATGAAAGTACTTAAATATTTTGTGGAATACCATTTCACATGTGAAACTTAATGGCATTTCTGCAATGCCCCCCCAAAAGTGAAAGCCACCCTGTGTGGGAGGCCAGCACGAGGCCTATGTTCTACTTAAGTCCTGTTTAAACACTGATTTGAGGGCTTAAATTGGCCTTGTGCTCGCTTTCTGAACTGAGGTGGATTCCACCCTCTAAGAATGACTGGATATGCTACTTCTTGACACCTTAGAGGATGTTCTCACATACAGAGCTGACTATGGTTTATGTTCTCCCAGCTTCCGAAAGGAAAAAAAAAGTCATTTTGCATTCATTTTCCTACATTCCCCAAATAATGTATTTCTATTGCATTATATCTTTAACACATTCAGCAGTGGCACAGACAAAGAAGTGAATCAACTGGAACTGGTTGTGGTGCAGACAGAGATGACTTTTTGTTGCTAAACTGAGGCTATGATATTATATCTAGCTTTTGAGGAATCCCCAGCATTGAAGCAACCACCAAGGGCCAATTAATTGTTGACTCAGGTAAATATAAGTTGTTCATTGATGCTGTACATACATCACTTCAGAAATATCCATAATGTGACATAGAGATGGTTTAGTAATCTGAGCTCAGGACTGTAGGCCAGGAGCCTTCCTGAGTTCTGTTCCTGGCTAGAATATGGACTGTTTCCTCATCAATAAAAAGGGTATTTATCTACCAAAACACAAATGTGTGGTGAACTGTATTTAGTTCGGGTTCAGTTGTGAACATGCATGGATACGCTAGGGTGACAAAAGAGTGCAAGGAGCTTTCCAACCTTCAACACCTTTACATCCCTGCATAGCAGACAGTCATAAATCTGGGTCTCACACTCCCACCACGTAAAGTTTAGGGAGTTAATTGTGAACTAGGATGCTAGAAGTGAGGACACATGCAAAGGTGAAGCCCTGACATGACTGAAGCTTAGCTAGCAGACATAGTGCACATATTGCACTCAATAAAATAACATAGCAGGGGGTCTCAGGATTATCATGTGTCTGCAGTACTCTGGGAGGTGTTGTTCCTTACCTCAAGCAGATTATTTTAGAAGCAGTTACCCTCTCCCTCTCCCCGCTCCCTCAAATATGCCCAATGCTTTAAAACCACCATCTCGTTGTTAATGTTTACAAAACAGTTTGAGCATGAATAAGTACAAAATATTCTTGTTGGCCTTGAAGTTCTCAGCTGAACCAGTAAGTGAAGTGATTAGTAGGATAATTCTAAATCTTTTAATATCTTTACTTGCACCAAAATCTTAGATAGGATCATTTTCTGTACCACCTGCCTCTTATCAAAGAATTTTCCTGAGGGTTGGTTTATGGCCCTTACTTTACATATGTTTACATTAGGAATCAATAATGGTAATATTACACAGAGCTACCATTTTAGGATAATGACACCCAAGACCACTATTCTGCTGACATTTTGTCTGCTTTTATAAGTAATGTCATCCGACACCACTTAATACAGCCTTCTTGGATGTCATCTATGAAAGTACCTAAATTTAGTTTCTATTGAGCACATTATTGTTAATTCTTCATCCGCTCTGAGGAAATATAACTGCAGACGTGGTTACAATTACTTCATAACTAAATTTCAAAAAAGCTTGGCTCAGTGTTTCCTAATGAAACATAAGTTTCTTTAGACAACTAATTAGTTAAATGTCAGTGTTTAATAGTCTTGGTTAACATATCACAATGACACACTGTAAAGGGAAAGGTAAAGATCTGTTCCCCAAGGGGCCTCAGATTATGTTAATTACTTATCTTTAAATGCCTTTCCCTTGTATATTTAATGTTCATCTCTAATCGCTCTGAGATTCTCAGCATAGCTTGCAAAAAGGTGTATCTCAGCTATCACATCTGCTCGATCCTTTCCAGGTTGATCACTGTACATGTGATGACTGACCAATTGGGAAAACTGCTGAAGCCTATAGCAAATAGAAAGGGATACTGGGTGAATAGCTTATTAGAAAGAGTGGATTAAGATGAGGTGGAGCAGCTCTAGAGAATATAGTGCTTTAAAAAATTGTAACTACCCCAAGGCCTCGTCTACAGTAACACTTCCGCCATTGTGGAATCTTTTAGTACATTGTGTATCTTACCACCCGTGAAAAGTCCCGTATATTGGTCAAACAGCTGAGCATATTTTCCACAAATCTGCTGAGCCGATTCCTTCACTCAATAGCTAAACAATTACTAATGTCTTTATCTAATCTCTGCCAGGAAGGCTTTTTTTTCCTGCCTCAGAGACAGCATAGTGAGACACTCTGATGTTCATTTCCCTTCACTTGTACTGGTACTTGGCATGCCAATGTAATAGATATTGGCCAAAAAAATATTTAGGTATCTCAATCAGAGCAGCGCTGGTATCTGTGTCCGCCCAAATGGTCGAAAAAATTAGCTTTAGCAAAGCAGGTGTGAGTATCTCCATCCCCTGGCAATGAGTGTCCCAAACTCTGGCTGGAAAAATTGCGGCTGGTTCATTGTTGGCCCGTAGTTTGTCAACTGGTCCAACTAACTAACAGACTAAATGAAGACTTCCATTGATTTCAATAGGCTTTGTATCAGCCCGTCATAAAGCTTTTACATCTATTATTAAATAGGCAGTAATTCAATCAACAGTTCTGAGTGAAATGAGGTATCCTTATTATTATTATTTTGTTGATCCTATCCAGTAAATAGAACATTGATCTGCTGTTGACTGGAGAATTGCCTCTTCCCCGTCTAATATAATGTCTAAATCAGAGGCAGGTGGCATAGGCTAATAATCTTTGAATTATGATTGGCAAGACTCACAAAAAAGCTTCAGTAACAAAACATTCTGATTCCTCAAAAGAGATGCTACTGTACTGCCTACCTCATATCTGCTTGAGAGAGACAGTCTTGGAGGAGTGCACTAGGAGCCCAACAGACAATTCAGACAAACAACCGCAGGCCCAGAGAGCCTACATGTAGCTGGGATGGCCCTGAGCAGTGATGAGATGAGCCCAGGCTGTGATAGGGTTGCCAGATGTCTGGTTTTTGACCAAGGCGCCCAGTCAAAAAGGGACCATGGCGGCTCGGGTCAGCACTGCTTAAAAGTCAGGTTGGTGGTGCAGCAGAGCTAAGGCGGGTGGGAACTGTGGTGAATGGGAGCTGCAGGGGCGGCGCCTGTGGACAGGGAAGTGCACAGAGCCTGACTGCACCTGCCTGTAGGAGCTGGAGGGGGGACATGCCGCTGCTTCCGGGAGTTACCTGAGGTAAGCGCCGCCCAGAGCCTGCAACTGTGCATCCCTCCTGCGCCCCAACTCCCTGCCCCGGCCCTGATTCCCCCTCCCACCCTCCAAACCCCTTGGTCCCAGCCCAGAGCACCCTCCTGCACCCCAAACTCCTCATCCCCAACCCCACCCCAGAGACTGCACTCCCAGCCGGAGCCTTCACACACCCCTACCATAACCCAGAGCCCCCTCCAGCACCCTCAACTCCTCATTTCTGGCCCCCCATGGGAACCTGCACTCCCAGCCCAGAGCCCATACCCGCTCCCACACCTCAATCCCCTGCCTCAGCCCAGAGCCCCCTCCCATACTCTGAACCCCTTGGCAGCATCCCTAGCCCAGAGCCCCCTCCTGCACCCCAAACCCCTCATCCCTGCCCCCTCCCCAGAGCTTGCACCCCCATCCAGAGCCCTCACCTCCTCCCGCATCCCAACCCACTGCCTCAGCCCGGAGCCCCCTCCCGCACCACTCCTCATTTCTGACCCCACCCCAGAGCCCGCACCCCCAGACGGAACTCTCACCCCCTCCTGCACCCCAACCTCCTGAGCCAGCCTGGTGAAAATGAAAGAGTGAATGAGGGTGGGGAGAGCAAGAGACAGAGGGAAGGGGGATGACGTGAGCAGGGGGGGGCTTTGGAGAAGGGCTGGGGCCTCGGAGGAGGAGCAGGGCAAGGGTGTTCAGTTTTGTATGAGTAGACAGTTGGCAAACCTAGGCAGTGACAGTGTTTGTGGGAAAGAACTGACTTCAGGGAGTTAGGTTACAAGAGCTAAAGGAGAAGCAGACCAAGCATTGCTCCCTGCAAAAAAAAGGGAGACACAGTTTTGCCTCTCTCAGCCAAAGGGCCGGAGACCAACCAAACAAACCACACTCCATTGCTCCATTGTCAAGGCTGTCTGTCTGCTGAGCCCTCTTCTGCACAGGAACCAGGAAACAGGTACAGCTTAAGGTTACCAGGGACTCAGTACCCCTGAAAGGGATACCTAGTGGATTCTCAGAAAGGTACACCAGCCCCTGGCTTTCATCAGCTAAGGCTGATGAGGAGACTCTGGGGACATTTTTAGTACTTTTATGTAGTTTGTGATAATTTTGTATTTATTGCTGTGGGATTGGTTGGTTACTGATTTATTTTAATGAGTTGATTCTCTTCTCTTTCCCTTTTTGTAATTTACTCCTATCCTTTCTGGGAATGAAGTGTTGTTTAGCCTAAACTGTTCTTATAAAACATAATTGCCTGTCTATAAGTTTATATAGTCACTAGATGTTAACATGGAGTGCAACATGGAGGCCCAGTAGTCTTAAGGGTGTCACTGATCCCCTGTGGAGGGATGAATAAGAGGCTCTATCAGTCTTCTGGGGCTGGGGTGCCCCAGCAAGGGCTACACTTTAGTAGCTAAGTGCTAAATCTTGTTGGTTGCACTTCAAGCTATTGTCTTGAAAGGTAAAAGCCACATAAACATTTCATTTTAAAAAAAGCTTTAGTAAGTCAAAAGGGTCTTAAAAACTATGTTAGTCGTACATCAGAAAAATATGAAAAGCCTTTTGAAGTAACCTTAACAGCTTAGATCTCCTGAAACTAACTTCTGCCAGTCAGGGTTACATTAGGGAGCAATATATTAAATGAAGCCATCTTCAGGGTCATAGCACTTTAATGATGTATTGCCTACATACATCATCGGTATGCTTTCATCCCTCAAACAGTAGAATTATATTTCCAAAGACTCCATGTTGAGGTGTTGGATTGTTTTAAGAATTCCATGAAATGTTGTCTCCTTAGTTTAACCCACTAACAACTGGAGCTGTGCTGCCAGTGTTGCCGAATCAGATAACTTGGAAACCCTTGCAGTTTGCATTTGCATCTCTGAATAACTAGTTTCTAATCAATATTTACATAGAATGTAATATTTAGTTTTCAAAATCCAGCTGCCACACACTCTGAATATAGTTTTTACCAAACAAATGTTTATAGTCTTAGATTTAGGTGAATAAATAATAATAACAATGATTTTAAAAAAAAATATTGGACATTCTTTCAAACAAAAACCATGTCTTTAGTTTGAACTATTGTTTTTCTTTTTCTTTTCCTGCAAGAATGCTCTTAGAAGGCAAGTCTTCCAAATACTTATGCTCAAAGTTCATGCAGGCATACTGAAATCTTTGGTGTCTCTCCTTGTTTCTAAAAGTTTTAGTCATCCAGGCAGGGAACAGAATTAATACCATGTTTCCTGGGTAAACAGTCGCCCATTAGAGCAATAGTGAACAAAGATGTAAAAATTACAGTTAAATGAGCAACAGAAAAAAGGAGCAAATTTGTTTGAGTAAATATTTGCTAAAATGAATTTTCTCAGCTCTATTTTTTCTTAGTTGCACAAATAGATTTTTCTGATTACAGTTGTGTAGTCTCATATCATGTCTCTATTACTAATACTGAAAGTGTGACATGGTGCTGAGAACCAGACAAATAGTACCTTCATATATGGAACGACTGTTAAAAAGTGCACTCTATATTTTTTATTTCCTGTAACATCACTAGTAAGTAAGGAGGAACCTTAACCTAACTTACATAAAATAGGGTAAATAAATTATTATCCATATCATATCTATTAATTACAGAGACTTAGGGTATTCCTGATATTCATTGGAAAGACTCAATATCCTAGCTATTTCTAGAGAAACAGGGTTTGTCCTAGTTCTAAGAGAACCAGCTGGGAAAACATCCAGTTTCCAAGTCAACACCCTCTCTTAAGTTAGGGTTTGTGGTTCCCTGGTCCTGATGAACCCTGACAGTCTCCCTCTACTGATTAATGTCTACAGAAATGCTTCAAGCAGACTCTTTTCCAAAATGATATGGTGGACAAAGAGGTCATACTTAACTTAGCTTATCTTAGAGACTTCCTATGCTGTTTCTGCTTGGATCCATGATGGTCTCACTTCACCATTCTTCTCCTGCCCCATCGCCCTAAAAATAATTTTGGGGTATGGATGGGGAGGGGACAAAATGCTGCAAACAAGCCAGCTGTGGAGATTAGACTAGATGAGATCAGGTTAAAGTAGAGCTTGGAAGGAAACTGTTTTCCGGGTCCCATTATTATTATTTATTTTTTTTTGAGATTTCCAATTTTTTCCTGTTCTGCACTGGGACAAAACTGAGACCTTTCAAAGTTTTTCAAACACAAAAAATCAACAACAACAAAAAAAAAAACAGAGAGATCCCAAAATAGCCAATAGCCTGGTGGTCAGGGTATTCACCTGGGCTGTGCAAGATCCCGGTTCTGTTCTGCCTCATTCAGAGCAGGGACTTAAACCAGTGTCTCTCACACCCCAGGTGAATCCCCTAACCACTAGTCTAGAGTCTGTCTCTCTCACCCACTAAATATTTAATTATTAATACAAAGTGGCAGAGCTCCAACAGGAGAAACTGAGAAAGACCCATCCCACACCATCAAATAACATGGTCAAGGGCACTCATTGGGGAGGCAGAAAGCCCAGGTTCAAGTCCTTAGTCTAAACCAAACAGAGTAAGGAATTAAACCTGGGTCTTGCATATCCCAGATGAGTACTATTCTGGGATTGGTTGCTCTCTTACGTTTCGAACAGAGATTCCATCCTGGATCTGAGAAACCTTTCAGAGGAAATTTTCAGAAAATTAACCCTTTCATGCAAAAAGCTTTGGTTTTGATGAATTGGCATTTTTTCAACAAGAAGTAGTTTAATTCAAAATTTCCCAGCTAGCTCAAGGTTAAAGAACATGTTGAGATTAAAGGAGTCCTCTGGACTCAAATATCTCAAAAATAAGTGATAGAATAGGAAGGAAGGTCCTGGGGGAGGCCTGTTTTGAGAAAGAAAAGTATCAGATCTAGGCCTGCAATGTAGTCAAGGGAATAGAGAGTAAGAAGGAGCCATCAGGGCAAGGAGTTTGTTTATATATGCAAGAACATTTTCCATGTTTTAGCCAGAGTGTAACAAAGTTTGAAACTGCTCAAAATAATGTCAGAGATGAGGTGAGGTTATTGTTTCTGGTGCTATATCACTTATGTCTAATTTTCTTTTTCGCAAAGAATATTCATACAAACAGAAAAGACAAGAAAATATTTTCCAAAAATAGTCACTAGGATGCAGTAGTTTCCCCTCTAAGGACAGTGTATACTTCTCCCCATAGGCCAGTGGGGAGACGACAAACACTTTTTTGTCCCCGCAAGGTCATACTTAACTTAGCTTATCTGGAGCTAGATATTAAATTTTTAAGATCTATTCTCCATTTGATGTAGAAGCAGAATGTATGAGTGAAATAATATTTTACTTTCAATTTGCCTTCTATTCAGGAGAAACTTGATTTGAATTGGC
Organism: Lepidochelys kempii; assembly: GCF_965140285.1. Classification (NCBI taxonomy): domain Eukaryota; kingdom Metazoa; phylum Chordata; order Testudines; family Cheloniidae; genus Lepidochelys; species Lepidochelys kempii. Next base: position 86,775,030 of record NC_136380.1, read on the forward strand.
TCATATCCTGAGTCATATAACCAGACTTCAAGAAGATGCATTATTAATTATTTATAGAGCACATATATATTGTTTCATTCAATTCACAGTCTTCAACATTTGGGCTTTAGTTGCTAGCATTTAAATAGCCCAGAGGGGGAAGAAGTGATGGTATGCTCCAACTTTTAATAAACATTTTTCTTTCTTAGAGCCAGGAAGAGTGAGAAGTGGTGGTGTAGGATAATCCTCCCTTAATTGGATTTGAAGCACTGATCTAATCAGCAAATGATGTATTCATACTCGACGTGGACTCAAATTATGATTTCATTCTGTTTCATTGCATTCAGTCGTACTATGTTTTTTTTTCCCCATAAATGAAGAACAAAGTCTGAATTAGTTCGGTTGTTTCCCTTAATCTAAAATAAAACAGAAATAACAATAGCAAGGTCTCTGTGAGAGAGCACAGTTGTCTCCTCTCCAATGTTCTTCATCAGTTCTACATCACAAAATGGTGACTGCCTCAAAAGGCAGACTCCTTGGAAATGTAACAATGTGGTTACAAGGGTTATATATCTTCAGAATCACAGGGCCCAGTGGGGAAGCTTTTGTAATTGGCTTTATACTGCTATCCTACTCTGTAAGTAATGTATCCTTATTAGAGATTCCTGGAACCATTTGTGGGCTATTCAGTGATACAAAATGACAGAGAAGGATCCTGGAGTGCAGGCTAGGAAAATGGCAGAAAGCTCATTTGTGCCTGGGATGGCCACATTATAGACTTCTACTGTGCGAATGTACTTACCAAGGAAGTATGTGGCAGAACTATTGAGAACAGTGAACCATATGGTTCATTCTTATTGCCTTCCTTCTAAAGCAGTTTCATCATTTAAATGCTGTGAGCAATTTTCCACCTTCTTTACTGAAAAAAATCTATTGTCTCATTTATCAAGCTGCCAATGTCAGAGCAAATGAGGACAAATGCACTATTGCCCTGATTGTACACAACATTGTTTTATGTGACAGAGGATCTTTGGGTGAGGTGGAGATTTAGGTTCATAATTTCTTCTGAGTAGTGGTATCCTTGCCTGCTATAGCTTGTGAAGGCTATTGGTGAGGCATTAATCTATCGTTTGGGATCTATCATCAAAGCCTCTTTGGTGGAGGGCATTGTGCCAGCTTAGCTATAATGTGTTTGACTTCCTTGTGGGATGATACTTCAATTTTTAAGGGACAGAGATTGTGAGGAAACAGTTTAGGCTCAATCCTGGACTCTGTACTTCAGTGAGATATTTGCCTGAGTAAGGAGTTCAGATTTAAGACCTTTTGGGTGATGGAGCAGACAGTGATCACCCACTGTTGGACGATGAGATCTGAATGTATCAATATTTTGAAATCACATGTCCCCTTGCACAAAGTGTCTTGCTTCTGGGGATGCAAACTCCTCCAAGGTTGCTGAGGTGCATCACTTTAAAGATTTTGTTTTTGCTTTCTAGAATTTGTTAGAAATGTTCTCAGTGAGTGATTAGGTAGACAGGAAGCTAAGAGTGTACAGTATAACATGAGTGTTAAAAGAAGGACATTTACAGATATAAATCTCCACCAGAATAAATTCAAGGTTGTGTATAATAACTAATGCTTTCCTGCAATTTGTCTCAACCTATAGGACTATTTCACTAATAGTTATAATGATCTATTCATTTATAATTTGAAACATATTTTTTTCATAATAACCTTAACTGTACCATACCCTGTATATAATGTACACTCAACCAGATTTTATCAGGTGAGACTTTAACAAAGATTAAATTTGATTAAGCTGGTACAAAAAAGAGGTCCAGGTTTGCTCCTTTCAAGTGTAAAGATCCCAATCAAGGCCTATGCAACAATTAAAACACACTCAATGTCTAATTGGAAGCCTTAAACAGACCTTAAGTGGTGTATAGATATCTGTTGGCTTCCATACCAGACTGAATGGGAAACAGTGCGGGAATTATATACATTAGTATCCTTTTTTAAAAAGAGAGAAATATCTCTTTTCATTTCTCATAACTTTCCTCTTTTTCTTGGGATTTTGTATGTTATCCCATTTTGGTACAAAGCTCTCAGTCTGAACTTTAGAGGTACACAGAAGATCTGAACATCTGAAAATATTAGGTAGTTTGACTGTATTACTATCATCAAACTGGAAGCATTAAAAAGTTAACTTTAAAAATACAAATAAATTCTCAGGAACATACATTCTTTATTCCAGCACTATTTAAGGTGGAATATTAAGTCATCCCATTAACATCCCTTGGAAATTAAATAAAAGAAAATAAGAATAGTTTCAGAAAATTGTAACTACTTGCAGACAGTCTTTGTTAAAAAAGCCAGATCAGTTTAATGCAGTGATAGATAAGTCAAGTATTCTTATTTATGAATGGCTGCAGTTACTACACCATGATAACAACTTTGGGTGACAAGAAACATGAAAGACCATATATCAGCTCACAGCTCCTTAAGATCATTTCACTTAAAGGTCTGTAGAATAATGTTTCAGCTGCTTTAGAGAACTGACATACTCCGGCTGTGAATTTATAGACTTTATTCAAGTAGAAGGCCAGTAAATGTAAATTATCATATTGACAATGAGAAAGTATTGAGTTTTCATTTGGGGAGGCATAAAAGGTTTTGTGTCTGATAAGCCACTCTAACATGTAATAAAAGAGTGCTTTGCCCTACAATGATCAATATGTTTAGTCTACTTTTAGACTCTTGTCATGTGCATAACTAGAACTAAGGTAGGTATAATTTGAGTGTTGAGAAAAAGAAGAGCCAATACTGCAAGCGGAATATGCCACATGGCTTTGGTAAGTACGCAGAGCTGCACAGGTCCAATAGCATAGGGTTTGTGGTTAATTCTTTTAGTGCAGTTGATAAGCTACTCTATGAAATATGCTGATTTTCCAAGCAACAGAACAGTTCTTAATTTTTAAGTTTATAAAGGACAGTTTTAAGGACAGTTATGAAAACCAGATATGAGAACATGAGTAGATTGGCAGTCAGCTAAAAGCAGGACATGACTTTTGGATAAAACAGGGCACCTCTTAATCACTGTAGTGCCAAAAGGCTAATTAAACTCCAACAAGGAATTAACATAGCACAAGCCGAGAGAACACATATAAATTATCATTATTCTGTGCAAGACAACAAAGCATGCAGTCCAAATTGTAGCTTTAAGGGGAAAGCCATCAAATGTATTGGACCTCTTGGTTAGAAATAAAGTGGGACTAAACTGAGTTTTAATTGCTTAATAACAAAAAATGCTGCTGTGGGCATTTCTCTCTCTTTTTTTTTTCCTAATAAAAGATGAGGTGTCTGAAAACATCAAGCTGTACAATCAAAGGCATTTTATTTCTCCCGGCCTGCAAAGCCTTTGTTTAGACTCACATGGCAGTAATGTGTGACAATGTTCATGATATAATGTCTGCTTGTTAGTACACTAACACCTCAGTTGTCATTTTCTATTGCAGTTATTTGCAGAAGAGATAATGGGCCAGATACATCAAAGGGATTACAGACGATTACCAAATATACGCTGCTACATAATGGCACTGCTTGATATTTATGAAGTGCTGATTTTGCTATAAGGCTACATCTGAATTCTGCTCTGTTACTTCTTTGTGCACCTGAAGTACCTTCATTCAGATCTGTGAAGCTCTTTTGTTTTCTGTTGGTGCAACCAGGATCATAATTTGGTCCTTAACAGCTACAGTGAAAACTTCCAAGATTCTAACAATCCATTCCTGCATAAACGGTAATATGTTTGGTTAAAGTCCAGAGGAAATAAATGTATCTGCCTGTTATCCCTTTGCATTTTATTATTTCTAGGTCAGATCATTGTTTTCCGCTCTATTCTTCAGCAAAACAATTCAGTACCACAGCTGCCTAGTTTTGTGCAGATCCAAGTGACCTTTTAAGCCAGTTATTTAATGAGTTTATTTGCAAAAATAACATAGCTGCTATTATTTAGTATTTGTACTCTGATAATTCCTAGAGGCCCTAGTTAGGGATCTGGACCCCATGGGCTAACTAGTCTGTACACACATCATGGAAACGTTTCCTCCCTCTTAGAGATTGCAACTAAAATTCAATTTAAAAAGTATTGTGTGGATTGAGTGGTGGTGAAAGGCACTGTCTTGACAGCCCTAGTTAATTGAGTCCTTTGCTTACCTGCAGTCGGCAGCAGCAGAGATTTCTAACACACACTGCCCTCCTAGCCTGGGTCAGCCCTGGAACAGCCAGTGAGCGGATGGAGGCAATCTCAGGGGAAGTTCTTGGCCTTTCTCCTGAGTCTGCCAATTAGTGCAAAATCTAGTGGCAAGCTTGTAATGTTTGCTCAAACTCCTCTGCTGTAGGGGCCACCAAAATGGGTTAGATGGGAACAATTTTTAATCCCTAATGAGCTGGGCTAGACTCAAACTGGGTCCTACAGGTGAAAGGCCATGCAGCTCATTAGCTGTTCCCTGAGGCTCCCGGACTCCCAGTAAGGGCTAATTTTACAACTTCCCCTGTACACACGAAAAAGTCTAATTCTTGAAATGTACCTTTATTAAATACAAATTTGGACCTTTTTGGAGAGTGCACCAGGTTTTCCATAATCTAGACACAGGCAAAATCTGCCATGCATGGTCCTGTAAACACTCGCTCTACTGTCAACTGTCTCACATTGTTCTGTAAAGGGACAGCTTCCTTTAATTAAAATAGAAACAATAAATTAATAGTAAGACAACATCTACATTCAATTTTTTGCATTTGGACAAATTCAAGGATTCAATGGTACACTCACATTCGGAATCTCTGTGTAAATTAGACATGCATTGGCATTATATTTAACAGCGAGACATTCACTTTCTACTCTACTGCTCTACACTGAAAGCTTATTTGAGACAAACTTTCTTAAAGGAGACAACGCTGGATGGCTCTGTGGACAGCCGCTTCTTTTATGGCGAATCCCCTGGTTTGGGATTTACACGTTATGTAATTGGAGTATTGCACTTAAAAATTAAGTGTCTTACAGAGAGTTCTTTCAACGTAGTGGTACACTGTGTCGATTATCATTAATTTCTCTAGCCTAAAGAAAGTGAAATAATTTGGAACTAATAAAGTAACATATTTTATTATTGTCATAAATATAAAGGGAAGGGTAAACCCCTTTGAAATCCCTCCTGGCCAGGAGAAAGCTCCTCTCACCTGTAAAGGGTTAAGAAGCTAAAGGTAACCTCGCTGGCACCTGACCAAAATGACCAATGAGGAGACAAGATACTTTCAAAAGCTGGGAGGAGGGAGAGAAACAAAGGGTCTGTGTGTCTGTCTTTATGCAGGTTTCTGCCGGGGATAGACCAGAAATGGAGTCTTAGAACTTTTAGTAAGTAATCTAGCTAGGTATGTGTTAGATTATGATTTCTTTAAATGGCTGAGAAAAGAATTGTGCTGAATAGAATAACTATTTCTGTCTGTGTATCTTTTTTGTAACTTAAGGTTTTGCCTAGAGGGGTTCTCTATGTTTTTGAATCTAATTACCCTGTAAGATATCTACCATCCTGATTTTACAGGGGGGATTTCTTTATTTCTATTTACTTCTATTTTTTATTAAAAGTCTTCTTGTAAAACACTGAATGCTTTTTCATTGTTCTCAGATCCAAGAGTTTGGGTCTGTGGTCACCTATGCAAATTGGTGAGGCTTTTTAGCAAACCTTGTCCAGGAAGTGGGGTGCAAGGTTTTGGGAAGTATTTTGGGGGGAAGGACGCGTCCAAACAGCTCTTCACCAGTAACCAGTATTAGTTTGGTGGTGGTAGCGGCCAGTCCAAGGATAACGGGGGTAATATTTTGTACCTTGGGGAAGTTTTGACCTAAGCTGGTAAAGATAAGTTTAGGAGGTTTTCATGCAGGTCCCCACATCTGTACCCTAGAGTTCAGAGTGGGGGAGGAACTGTGACATGGTGGCACAGCGGTGGGATTAACCTGAAATCATTTTGAGATCCAGTTGAGATTTTTTGAACTAGAAATACAGATTTTAAAAAGGAATTTTTAGGAAGTCCAGGAAGCAGCTTTGAAACTGAAAGCAGCTTGGTTTCTCTCTGCTTTGTGGCCAAGCAGAGACAAAAGGGGATTATCTTGTGAATTGCAGGTTTTCTTTGCCTGGAGGCAGGGTACTTAACTCCTGCAGGGAAATTCACAGTCTTCCAACCCAGAGGTTTTTTTTTTTTTTTTCTTCCTAAAAGTAAATAGGGGGTGTGTGCTCTACCCATTTGCCTGGAGACAAAAGTGGCAGGGTTTTCTTTTAGGATTTTGATTTTTTTTTTGTTTTACAAGGAGCACAGGTTTGAAAAGAAATTTTTTTTTTCTTTGGGCTGGGTAAGCAGGTTTCCAAGTAGTTGGAGGTTTTTTGCTTTAATTTGGGCCCAGAGCAGAGACAAGGGAATTGTCTTTTTCTGTAGGCTGACAATCACTATCAGAGAATAGGTATTCTATTCCAGCACAGCAAAATTTTACAGCCAAGTTTTGTTTGTTTATTTCTAAACCTCGGGTGTAAAGTTAGTTAAAAACAGAGAGGTTAGAATGGCCAAATCCTCGGCTCGACTACAGCTGGAATTAGCCAAATTTCAGGCTGAGGAAAAACAAAGGGAACATGAAAGACAGATAGAACTCATGCGGCTGGAGAAGGAGGTACAGGAGGCTGCCCACAAGAGGGAAATGGAGGCAAGGAAGCATGTGGAGGAGATGGAGAGGATAAAGGCCCAGCAGAATATACCAACAAACCCTAGCAATCCTTCTCCAGGTACCACTTCCCATCCCAGAAAGTTCCCCACCTACAAGGCAGGTGATGATACTGAGGCCTTCTTAGAAAACTTCGAAAGGGCCTGCCTTGGGTACAACATCTCTACTGACCAATACATGGTAGAGCTGAGGCCGCAGCTCAGTGGACCCTTAGCTGAGGTGGCAGCTGAAATGCCTAAAGAACATATGAACAAGTATGAACTGTTTAAATCCAAGGCGAGAGTCAGAATGGGGATAACACCCGAGCAGTCTCGTCAGAGGTTCCGAGCCCTAAGGTGGAAACCAGACATGTCATTTACCCGACATGCCTACCACATTGTGAAACATTGGGATGCCTGGATATCAGGAGCAAGTGTTGAATCTCCAGTAAATTTGCCCTTCCTAATGCAAATGGAACAATTCTTAGAGGGTGTTCCTGAGGAAATAGAAAGATACATCCTAGATGGGAAACCCAAAACTGTAATCGAGGCAGGAGAGATTGGAGCCAGATGGGTGGAGGTGGCAGAGAAGAAGAAAACTGGTCGCAGTTGGAGCGGAGACCAGAAGGGACCACCCCAGACCACACCCTATTACCGGGGGCCGCCCAAAGCCCCACCTACCTCCCAAAGAACCCTCCAGACCCCTTATCGTCCCACCACCCCGTTCTCCAGAAACCCACCTCGCCCCGGTGACCCGTCAGCTGGACGATGTTTTAAATGTAACGAGCTGGGGCATGTAAAGGCCAACTGCCCCAAGAACCCCAACAGATTACAGTTCATTGCACCGGAATCACACCAGAGGTCCACAGGCCCAGATACCTCCCAGATACCCTTGGAGCGGAGGGAAACTGTGAGTGTGGGCGGGAAGAAGGTCACCGCGTGGAGGGACACCGGAGCACAAGTGTCAGCTATCCATGCTTCCTTAGTGGACCCCAATTTAATCAACCCAGAGATCCAAGTGACGATTCAACCCTTCAAGTCCAACTCTTTCAATTTGCCTACAGCCAAGTTGCCTGTCCAGTACAAGGGCTGGTCAGGAATGTGGACTTTTGCAGTCTATGATGATTATCCCATCCCCATGCTGTTGGGGGAAGACTTGGCCAATCATGTGAAGCAGGCCAAGAGGGTGGGAACAGTCACCCGCAGCCAGGCTAAACAAGCCGTGAGGCCTAGCTCTGTTCCGGAAACTTCTATCAGAACCCGGTCAGAGGTGATGGACCCGGACCCCAGGCCAATGTCTGCAACAGCAGTAGTGGATCCAGTCCCAGAGACCCAGACGGAACCAGTCCCAGAACCGGAACCAGCCGAACAACCAACACCAGACCCCATGTCAGCACTGAATCCAGTACTTGCAACCTCAACACCAGAGGGCCCCACTGAACCTGAACTGGCAGCAGCCGATAACCCTACCCAAGAGGCTCAGCCGGAGCCTGAATCCCAACATAGTGCACCAGCGGAGAGCGGTTCACAGTCAACAGAAGCAGCTCCATCCTCTATATCGCTTCCAGAGGGACCAAGCCTAGGTCCACAATCCAATGAGGAACTGATGTCTCCAGCATCAAGGGAACAGTTCCAGACTGAACAGGAAGCAGATGAAAGCCTCCAGAGAGCGTGGACGGCGGCACGGAGCAACCCACCGCCTCTCAGCTCTTCTAATCGATCCAGGTTTGTTGTAGAAAGAGGACTTTTATACAAGGAAACTCTTTCTGGGGGACACCAGGAAGACTGGCATCCTCAGAGACAGTTGGTAGTTCCAACTAAATACCGGGCCAAGCTCTTGAGCTTAGCCCATGATCACCCTAGTGGCCATGCTGGGGTGAACAGGACCAAAGACCGTTTGGGGGGGTCATTCCACTGGGAGGGAATGGGCAAGGATGTTTCTACCTATGTCCAGTCTTGTGAGGTGTGCCAAAGAGTGGGAAAACCCCAAGACCAGGTCAAAGCTCTTCTCCAGCCACTCCCCATCATTGAAGTTCCATTTCAGCGAGTAGCTGTGGATATTCTGGGTCCTTTTCCGAAAAAGACACCCAGAGGAAAGCAGTACATACTGACTTTCATGGATTTTGCCACCCGATGGCTGGAAGCAGTAGCTCTAAGCAACACCAGGGCTAAAAGTGTGTGCCAGGCACTAGCAGACATTTTTGCCAGGGTAGGTTGGCCCTCCGACATCCTCACAGATGCAGGGACTAATTTCCTGGCAGGAACTATGAAAAACCTTTGGGAAGCTCATGGGGTAAATCACTTGGTTGCCACTCCTTACCATCATCAAACAAATGGCATGGTGGAGAAGTTTAATGGAACTTTGGGGGCCATGATACGTAAATTCGTAAATGAGCACTCCAATGATTGGGACCTAGTATTGCAGCAGTTGCTTTTTGCCTACAGAGCTGTACCACATCCCAGTTTAGGGTTTTCCCCATTTGAACTTGTATATGGCCATGAGGTTAAGGGGCCATTGCAGTTGGTGAAGCAGCAATGGGAGGGATTTACACCTTCTCCAGGAACTAACATTCTGGACTTTGTAACCAACCTACAAAACACCCTCCGACCTCTTTAGCCCTTGCTAGAGAAAACTTACAGGATGCTCAAAAAGAGCAAAAAGCCTGGTATGATAAACATGCCAGAGAGCGTTCCTTCAAAGTAGGAGACCAGGTCATGGTCTTAAAGGCGCTCCAGGCCCATAAAATGGAAGCATCGTGGGAAGGGCCATTCGTGGTCCAGGAGCGCCTGGGAGCTGTTAATTATCTCATAGCATTCCCCACCTCCAACCGAAAGCCTACGGTGTATCATATTAATTCTCTAAAGCCCTTTTATTCCAGAGAATTAAAGGTTTGTCAGTTTACAGCCCAGGGAGGAGACGACGCTGAGTGGCCTGAAGGTGTCTATTACGAAGGGAAATGTGCTGGTGGTGTGGAAGAGGTGAACCTCTCCATGACCCTTGGGCATATGCAGCGACAGCAGATCCAGGAGCTGTGCACTAGCTACGCGCCAACGTTCTCAGCCACCCCAGGACTGACTGAACGGGCATACCACTCCATTGACACAGGTAATGCTCACCCAATTAGGGTCCAACCTTACCGGGTGTCTCCTCAAGCTAAAACTGCTATAGAACGGGAGATCCAGGATATGTTACAGATGGGTGTAATCCGCCCCTCTGAAAGTGCATGGGCATCTCCAGTGGTTCTAGTTCCCAAACCAGATGGGGAAATACGTTTTTGCGTGGACTACCGTAAGCTAAATGCTGTAACTCGACCAGACAACTATCCAATGCCACGCACTGATGAACTATTAGAGAAACTGGGACGGGCCCAGTTCATCTCTACCTTGGACTTAACCAAGGGGTACTGGCAGGTACCGCTAGATGAATCTGCCAAGGAAAGGTCAGCCTTCATCACACATCTCGGGCTGTATGAATTTAATGTACTCCCTTTCGGGCTGCGAAATGCACCCGCCACTTTCCAAAGACTTGTAGATGGTCTCCTAGTGGGATTAGGAGAATATGCAGTCGCCTACCTTGACGATGTGGCCATATTTTCGGATTCCTGGGCAGACCACCTGGAACATCTACAAAAAGTCCTTGAGAGCATAAGGGAGGCAGGACTAGCTGTTAAGGCTAAGAAGTGTCAAATAGGCCTAAAGAGAGTGACTTACCTTGGACACCAGGTGGGTCAAGGAACTATCAGCCCCCTACAGGCCAAAGTGGATGCTATCCAAAAGTGGCCTGTCCCAAAGTCAAAGAAACAGGTTCAATCCTTCTTAGGCTTGGCCGGTTATTACAGACGATTTGTACCGCACTACAGCCAAATTGCTGCCCCACTGACAGACCTAACCAAAAAGAAACAGCCAAATGCTGTTCAGTGGACCGGAAAGTGTCAGAAGGCCTTTAACAAGCTTAAAGCGACACTCATGTCTGACCCTGTACTAAGGGCCCCAGACTTTGACAAACCGTTCCTAGTAACCACAGATGCATCCGAGCGTGGTGTGGGAGCAGTTTTAATGCAGAAAGGACCTGATCAAGAATTCCACCCTGTAGTGTTTCTCAGCAAAAAACTGTCTGAGAGGGAAAGCAACTGGTCAGTCACTGAAAAAGAATGTTATGCCATTGTCTACGCTCTGGAAAAGCTACGCCCATATGTTTGGGGACGGCGTTTCCACCTGCAAACCGACGATGCTGCACTGAAGTGGCTTCACACCGTCAAGGAAACTAACAAAAAACTTCTTCGGTGGAGTTTAGCTCTCCAAGATTTTGATTTCGACATCCAACACATCTCAGGAGCTTCTAACAAAGTGGCTGATGCACTCTCCCGTGAAAGTTTCCCAGAATCAACTGGTTAAATTCGTCCTTGAGATGTGGAAAATATTGTTAGTCTTTATGTACTTGGTAGTATATTTAGAGATGCATGTGTCTTATTAACTCTGTTTTCCTAGAGCTCCAGGAAGAAATCCCAGCCAGTGTTTCACCCTAGCTGAGATTTGGGGGGCGTGTCATAAATATAAAGGGAAGGGTAAACCCCTTTGAAATCCCTCCTGGCCAGGAGAAAGCTCCTCTCACCTGTAAAGGGTTAAGAAGCTAAAGCACTGGCACCTGACCAAAATGACCAATGAGGAGACAAGATACTTTCAAAAGCTGGGAGGAGGGAGAGAAACAAAGGGTCTGTGTCTGTCTGTAGTCGTCTTGGCCGGGGACAGAACAGGAATGGAGTCTTAGAACTTTTAGTAAGTAATCTAGCTAGGTATGTGTTAGATTATGATTTCTTTAAATGGCTGAGAAAAGAATTGTGCTGAATAGAATAACTATTTCTGTCTGTGTATCTTTTTTGTAACTTAAGGTTTTGCCTAGAGGGGTTCTCTATGTTTTTGAATCTAATTACCCTGTAAGATATCTACCATCCTGATTTTACAGGGGGGATTTCTTTATTTCTATTTACTTCTATTTTTTATTAAAAGTCTTCTTGTAAAACACTGAATGCTTTTTCATTGTTCTCAGATCCAAGGGTTTGGGTCTGTGGTCACCTATGCAAATTGGTGAGGCTTTTTATCCAACATTTCCCAGGAAAGTGGGGGTGCAAGTGTTGGGAGGATTGTTCATTGTTCTTAAGATCCAAGGGTCTGGGTCTGTAGTCACCTAGGCAAATTGGTGAGGCTTTTTACCAAACCTTGTCCAGGAAGTGGGGTGCAAGGTTTTGGGAAGTATTTTGCGGGGAAGGACGCGTCCAAACAGCTCTTCCCCAGTAACCAGTATTAGTTTGGTGGTGGTAGCGGCCAGTCCAAGGATAACGGGGGTAATATTTTGTACCTTGGGGAAGTTTTGACCTAAGCTGGTAAAGATAAGCTTAGGAGGTTTTCATGCAGGTCCCCACATCTGTACCCTAGAGTTCAGAGTGGGGGAGGAACCTTGACAATTATTGAATTGAGAGCATGCACTCCAGCTGGCAACATAACAGTGGCAAATGTTTTATATATATATACTTGTAAAATGTGACATACCAAATTTTCAGATTGTTTAAATTGGTCTGAATGAAATCTCATTACAAACTCCAAATCCTGGAGTACATAGCAAATATACTATAATAATCCATCTATCAATTTTAGGATTTTATCTAGTGCCCCTGACCATGATATTTAGCTTCCTGCTAAATATACGGTGAAGCTAGTACCTATCAATGTCAGACCTCACATTCTCTGCTTATTTCAAAATGGGGGAAAAGATCATATGAGCAATAAGGAAAGATGGGTATTGACAGGAGAACACCAGTCCTGTTGTGATGTGAATATTTCCAAATAGTATTCAGAATCAGCTCTCAGCAACCATGGATTTCCCATGATTTTGTGAATGTCCATCTATTTTCTAAAGGGCATCCAGGGGTGCAGGTGGACCTCATTTCTTACCCAAGGGCCCCCACACTCTTCCTGTCCCCTCCCCATAATCCACCCCCCTTTCCTGAGGTGGGGGGGGGGAGGGCTCTGTCCTCCTACTGTGCTGGAGAAGCAGAATGTGTAACCACTGGGTGGCACAGTTGCCAACTTTCACATGGTAAATAAGCACCCCAACTTTCACAAAAAGCCAAAAATCAAGCTAATCCCATTTAAAAAACAAAGCCAAAACAAGCCAATCCCTAAGAACCCCAACATTCTATCAGGTTTCAGAGTAACAGCCGTGTTAGTCTGTATTCGCAAAAAGAAAAGGAGTACTTGTGGCACCTTAGAGAGTAACCAATTTATTTGAGCATAAGCTTTTCTGTGCTACGTGCATCAGATGAAGTGAGCTGTAGCTCACGAAAGTTTATGCTCAAATAAATTGGTTAGTCTCTAAGGTGCCACAAGTACTCATTTTCTTTTTGCCAACATTCTATGTGACTAGATCACCCCAGCATGCCGTCTGGGACTATGGTGGGCCCGCTGTGCACTCCTGATTCTCTCTCTCCCTTGGCCCTGCTTGCCGGGAGCCCATCAAAAAAAAAAAAAAGAAGCAACAAGCTATAAGCCAATCAAGCAACAAGCTACAAGACAAAAACTAGCCAACAAGCAACACACAAGCAAATTAAGCCAAAAACAAGCCCAATTTCTGTGTTTTTTTGGTGGGTTTGGCATGTCTGCTGGGTGGCCCCACACCCACAGTTCCTCTGGTGCAACTGTACTTCCCCAGCCCTTCCACGGACAGTCTTCTCCGTCTGTAGTATACAGCAGCCAGCCCTGCTGGAGGACAGGCCTGGGCTGGGGCAGTACAGCCATGTCGGAGGAGCTGTTAGCATGGGGCTGCCATGAGTTTCAGGACTCTCCTGGGAACTGCAGTGGGGAAAGGAGCAGAATGTGGGGCCACCGGGCAGCCCCATGCACGCAGCTCCTCCAGCACAGCCGCTGTACGCCCTGGCCCCACCCTGAGCCCTGTCCTCCGGTGGGGATGCTGTACAGACAGAGGAGCTCCCGTGTGGTAGGGCTGGGGCTGGTACAGCTGCACCAGAGGAGCTGCGGGCTTGGGGCACATTCTCCTCCTCCTCTTTACAGTACGCCGTACCAGCTATAAATGTCTTGCTAGTACAGCATACCACACCATACCACCCTACTTTCACTGCTGAGCGCATCTCACACTCCACAAAGAACTGTGAGCACGCTTGTGCAAGAAGCGAGAAGAGGAGACTATAGAGGATGCCTCATACATGCAAGCGGTGTCCAAATCCTGTTGTTTCTTTCTACTGAACATCTTAGATTCATCCTTTTTCTTTCTCTTCCTCCAGAGAAAGTTCTTTTTCAGAAAAGAAGGGAAAGAGGGATGATAAGTGCTCAGAATCCCCTCTGATGCTCTGAACAGTATTGATATTCCTAGCCCAGTTGGACTATGGCTGTAAGAATTTTTGCTCATTTTCACTCTCTGATATAGCAATGATCCCTGATAACAAAAAATGTGTGTTTTAGTCCTATTCATCTTGTCTGTATTACTGATAACCAGCACACAAGAACATTTTGGAAATTACTGGAAATCAGCTATTAGACACCTGTCAAAATGTTACTCTTCAGGGTATTAAAATCTGAATTTGGACTACTTGTGTGCTTCAAGTGCTGCAGCCAAGGAAGTAAACGTGGGACACAATTATAGCACTTCAGTTGTGACTTCAATAAAAGCTGTGGTGTTGATCCTCTTCAAACCTCCTTGATCTTCCATATGTTGAACCATGGAGCAGCTTCCTAACCAAATGTTATGAGATATGAAAGGTAAGGTTCACACAATGAAATTAACATATCAGTGTTGTAGATATTGCATGTATACATTTCTGTTTTTCTGGTTAAGGGCCTGATTCTCCCACCCTACTCACCCTGAGCTGTACAGAACTTTTTTGATGGCTAAAAATGTGTAAGATTGTGTAGCCTTTTCAGTGAATTAAACTCCTTAGCTCCACAAGAAGGCCAAGCATCAGAGCCAGTATCATCTTCACTCATCATTAGCAAATAGGCATACATTCCTGTCCTTCATCACTCCAGATGTGACAACCTGCATTTTTTCAGATCACCCTCCACACGACCTGACCTCTCACTTACAGCAAATTGACTGACACATTACCTGCTTCTGTCAAATTGTTTTGTTTTGTCAATTATCACTATCCCTCAGCATGGCTCACCAGGCCTCCCATTCCTATCTTCCTGACCCTTATCCCCACCATTTCTGCTCTCCTTACTCTACCTGTTAGTAGCCTCTTCTCCTGATCAAATTCCTTTTACTCCATTGCTCTACCTTCTTGTAGCCTTAATCTGTGTCACCTCTGATCTACCCCCAAAAATCAAGTAACCAGTACTTTACACAATTAAAATGCATTGCCAACTCTCACAATTTTATCCTGAGTCTTGTCATGTTTGTGGTTTTCCTTAGAGCCCCGGTTGTTGGTATCAAATTTGTATATGACAATCTCAGCTTTCATTTAAAAAAAAAGTTTCTAGAAGAGCTGACTGAAAATTTTTCTATTAAACTTCTTTTTGGTCAGAATATGTCAATTTATCAAACCCAAATGTTTTCATGAAAACTTTTCAGTTTTGACTAAAGTTTTGTTGGAGAATGGAATGTTGGTTAAGACAGGAGAGAGAACAAGACTCACCTCTATCAGTCAGAGCAGGGATGTAAACTTGGGTCTCTTACATCCCAGATAAGTATCCTAAACACGGAGCTATTGGCTCTTGTGGGGTGAATCACTCAAGTTTTCCTACATAACATATTTCAAAAGAACTCATTTTCATTCCACACACAAATGAAAACAAATTCTGAAAGCTCAAAAAAAACCCTGTGAAATGGAATTCTTATTTTCTGGCCAGCCCTAGTTTCTAGCTTGCATGGCTACAGAGCAAAATTTGACAATGTGAACCTTAAATACTCCTACTCCTGAAAGCAAATAAAAAGAACCCAAAATGTATTAATTAATGAATCTCAAAATTTTTAAGCCAGTCTCGTGACTTTAGTGAGCCTGATGCATGATTTTTGAATACCGAGGGATGGCAGGTTTTAAATTAGCAGGTTCTGGGGAGTATATGGAAGGACAGATAGATACAAATTCATTTAATGGAACAATCATGAGACACACATAATAGCCCTATGTCCCTACATAATATTAGTGATTTGGATGTACCCTTTCTCCTGTCCCATCCTTCTGATTGTTATCTTCACACATTGCATCTTGTTTAATTTTAGATTGCAAACAATATAGGATAAAGACTGGTTTATCTGTTCAGTTGAGTGCCTAGCACATTTCTGGATGTGGTAATAATAATAATTGTCAAAGATAATATTAACTACAAAATAAGAAAACAAAACAGAACACAAAACATCAGCTTTGCAATGGAGCCAAGTTGATATTATTGTTGGAGACCCGACATTCACATTTCCTGATTTTCTGTGACTTTTGAACGTACATCCTTAATACTGGATTAATACGGAGATTTCACTTTATCTTTTTTTGCATTTAATTTAAAAATAATTGAAAATGTTAACTTTATGTATAGGGTTACCCCTTTCTCACACACGCTGTCTTCTCTTCTTGTCTGTTTTACTGATATTTTTTCAGGCTTGGAAAATATTGTCATAAATGGCAGCAATACAAATGGAAAACAGATATTATTCCTTTTAAATTAATTACTTCATTATTAACCTATAGTTGCCTCCTTACAGATACCATTCAGAACTGTAATTGTTGAATCTGATTTTGGAGTTGGTTTGTAATTGAAACATGACAACTAATGCTAGAAAGCCCTTTACAATAACATTCATTTGTATTCACATTGAAGAATAGTTAATGCAAAATACTTAAAGTGCCCATTATCTAAAGGACAGGACATGGAATCACGATGTTCTAGTGTTAATATACTGACAGAAGCAAACTTCAAAAAACTAAAATTATACTTCCTGTTATACTTATTGTGTATAGCAACAATGACTCATGTCAGTTACTTTCAGGTGTCTTTCCTGTTAATGTGCTGCATTGCTAATTACAATCAGATTTCGTGATCAACAAGCTACTATCATACTGTTAAATATGTTTACAAATTAATGTATTTTCAACACTGTTCACATGTCAACATAATCTTGGCTTCTAAATACTCTCTACACAACAAAGAGATTTTAAATATCAAGTTGTGATAAAGATTTAAACGGAGACAAGTCTGATTTACAGTACTGTGAAAGGACAAACTTCCCATCCACATGGCGAAGGGACACCACATTCTAAATCCCAACATAAACCAAAGAAACACTCAAATATTCAGACTCTGATTTTCTGTTAGAATTGGCTTGGAAACATCATCCTTTCAGATATAGCACTTCAGACTGGCTGCTGAATTCCTCAGAACAAAGAACAGTTGTTCTTTGAGTGCTGGTCCCTATGTGTATTCCACACGTGGGTATGTGCACCATGTGCCTGAGACTCAAAAATCGTGTGAGTTGTGTCTGTTTTTTCCTGCACCCTTGAGCTCCTCATGCTCAGCACTGAAGGTACAAGGGAAGTGCATACAGACCACTTTTTCTTATCACCACCTGTCCTGAAAGTTGGAATCTTCTGTGTCCAAAGCTATCTTTGCACTGTCCTCCTGATTTGTAAATGTAATTGTAGATAGTTCCAAGTGGGTTTAATGATTTCAGTAGTGTAGATTAGTTTTTCCCTGCCTCAGGGAGCTTCTCAATTTTTCTCCCATTCAGGAGAAGGACTATGCCCCAAATCCCTAGGTTTAATAACTGTGTCTCCTGCCCTTGCTCCTTTTTAATCAGTGATGATTACCAGTGCATCCTTTGCTACATTGGAGAGGCATACATCTCTGCCAAGTGCAGTATCTGCTGCTCTTTCTCTCCTCAGACCCGAAAACAATGAGCGCTTCAACAGAGGAAGTAACTCATGGAGAAAGCCAGGAGACACTTTTCAGATCCAGGCCACAGATCTGACAAAATACAGAGGGGCCTCGGTCCTCAAGTAGCACCCCTCCAAACAGGAGCTCTGAAACAAGGCTACTTCTGATAAATCTGAAAAATCGTTGTCTCAGGTTTCTCATGAGAGGAAGGGGCACTCTTTTCACAAACACAAGAACAGATCCCCTTCCAGACCTGCTCCTAAGAAAAAGAATCCTTCCCCAATTCCTTCCAAATTCAGTAAATTCTCACACTTGGTTCCTAAAGTTTTTGGCTTGCTTAGGCTTCCTGGTCCTGAGGATAAGGCTCACAGGATCAAAGATCCAGTAACACTGATTCCAGCAACAGCTGGAAAAAAGAAGATTTATCATCTGCCGGCACCAACCAAGAGCTCCAGGTGGGAATCTTCTTCTCTGACAGTACTGTACTGATCCCATAAGGACCCACTGTCCACTAGGTCAGTGACCGCACTGGATCTGATAATACTGACTTCCAGGACTCCTTGTACTCCAGGATGGACTGAGGCTTATAATTCCCTGGAGGATATCTTCACCTTCCCATACCCACAATCAACTCTGATTTTGGGTCCAGTCCTTGTGAAGGATGTTTTGACATTAGAAGAAGAATTAAACTTCAGGTACAGGATGCTACTCCCTTACTCTGTGTACAACTCAAAGTCACAATACACCTGCACTGATGGTACGGCTGATGGGACCAGAACCAACTTTTTTTTTGGGCTGAATCTGATGTCCAGGACAAACTGTCACCTCCACAAAAAGAGATTAGCCCATCTATGGCTTCTAGACTGCATTTGAGCTACTCTCTGCGCAGACATGATTAACCTTCAAGGAGCTGCTAGTACCCAATGCCATCAGTTTTCCCCAAACAGCTTTTGAACATCATAATGGCCCAGGGGATCCCTATGCATGGCACCCTGGATCTGCGTGAGAGTCTTACCAACCCTCTTCCCCTAGACAACAACTGGCACCACTAGATTATGTGGAAGAAGTAGACATTGAACTGGATCCACCAATACCGACAGTATTGGCAGGCATATCGTCCTCCTCATTCAATGAGACTATTGCCTCTTCTTGACCTGAAGATCACAGGAAATACCAAGAACTCTTGCAGAAGGTGTTGACTGAATTGCAGATCCCACTTGCATATGCTGTGTATAACAGACCTCCTCATGTGCACATTCTACAGCCCATTGGTCGCAATCGAGTAGCTCTTTCAGTAAACAAACCCATCATGGAACAAGCCAGAGTAATGTGGCACAAACCTGCATCATGCAACCCTACTTTGTAGGTACTTTGTCCTGCAACACCCTGCCGCCAAATTCCTAGTAATAGAAGCAGACACAGAAACATCCAGGCAGCAACATCTGAATGCCACCCCTGTTATTGCATTAAACATCTCTGCCTTCTGGGAAAGCAAATATTGTCAGCCACAAGCCTCCAGTTTAGAATTGCTAGTTACCAGGCCATGTTAGAGAATTATGATTTTAAGAAGTTTCTAGAGTTTAAAGATAAACTCCCTTGGGAGGACAGAGCCCAATTCCAAGCCCTTATTGACAAGGGTAGATTTGTAGCAAAGGCTTTGTTTCAAGCCTCAGTGGATGTGGCTGATATTGCATCTAGAACCATAGCAACTGCCATAATAATGCTGTCTAAATAGTGACGTTACTCTTTGGTGTTCCCCAGAGAGACTCAGAACACCCTGATGACTTTCCCTTTAATAATCTAATTTCTTTAATGAGAAGACAGATGAGTCTTTGCACTTGTTAAAGTCTCTGGGAAACACTCCAGCATTGAAGAGGAAATATCAGAAATGGGTACATAAGCCAAAGTCTCTCCCACAGCCTTTCCACCATCAATGACCAGTATATGGCCTCATCCAGCTTGACAGCAGCCATCCAGCCTCATCTACAGACCAGAAGTTGCTTTTGACAGGATACTTGAGGATGTTTCTTTCCAGGGCCCACTTCTGGAATAACTCTCACAAGGAGATCCTTTGCTAGGAAGTGGACTTGCTCCTCACAACTTAGCATCATGGCATAGGGTTCTACACCCACTATTTCATAGTTCCCAAGAAAAAGTAGGACTGGAGACCCATTCTTGACTTACATCAGCTAAATATTTTTATTTGCAAATTAAAATTGTTCATGGTTACATTGACATCAGTAATCCCCTTCCTGGAAAAAAAAAAAAACCACAACATTTGTCGCTCTTGACATGAAAGATGCTTACTTTCATGTGAATGGTCATACATTCCACAAAAGGCTCCTTAGATTTCTGGTAGGAATAGTACCAGTTTAGGGTACTCCCAATTGGGGTTGAAATAGCAGCCAGGGTTGTCACAAAGTTCTTCTGAATATTGGTGTCACACATGGGATGAAACAGCTATCTTCTCTTTCTGTACCTGATGACTGCTTCCTCGCAGGAAGATCCAGATGGGAAGTTCAGCTGGCTATCTTAACATTGTTCAGCCTTCTGGCATCTTTGGTAATCTGCATAAATGTGGAGAAATCCCCCCTGATACTGATGCAGACTATAGACTTGATGGAAGCAACATCAACCTCAACAAGGATCTACCTCTCTATGGACAGATTTCAAGCTATGAAAAGCTTGATAAGACAAGTCACTCACAGACCTCAAACCACAGATAGAGTCTGCTTTCTCTGTTAGGTCATATGGCCTTCTGCTCTTTTGTAATGCCACTCTCCAGACTTAACCTCCTTTGACTACTTTGACTTTGCTTTGGTCTGTTTACTCACCAGACAGAGACAGAATGAATATCAAGGTGACAGTCTCCAACAGTGTCATAGCTTCCCTCATCTAGTGGATGAATCCAGAGCAAGTGCATGCTAAATCCCTTTCCTCCCATTCTCTCACACAAGATATGACCATAATCATGCTCAGATCCCTCATAGGCAGGGGAGCCCACATAGGTGACCAGATGACACTTCAAAAAGCTCGGATCTATATCAATCTTCTGGAACTAAGAGCAGTCAGACAGGCCTGCAATACATTCCTCCGATTTATACAGTCCTGACATGTCCAGATAATGTTGGACAACATTATAACTGTGTTCTATGGAAACAAACAACGAGGAATGAAATCTCTTCCTCTGTGCGTAGAAGTGTATCACTTACAGAACTGGTATATCCAGAACTACATCTCATTCTCCACAATATAACTCCCAGGAACACAAAACTGTGTGGTGGACAATCTCAGCAATGAGAGGGAGTTAGACAATTCAATGATCAATGCAATCTTCACTAAGTAGGGGACACCTTCCTGGAAACAGTTTGCCTCTCAGATGAACAGAGCAGCATTAGGTTGGGACTACAAGGATGATGCCCTTCTAGTGTCCTAAAGAGATCACCTGAAGTACAAGACTAGAGCCCCAAACTGAGTGTGTTTGCTGGCTGCCTTATCCAGGAGCCTGAGGCTACGGCCTACTCCAGCTCTGCCCCACCCAAAAGGCCAGAGCCTTAGATTGTTAAGTACTGCCAGCCCCAGCTGAGGGGTTGCGAGCTAAAGACTACTCAGTATTCTGCCCCACCTGAGGATGGGGACAAGAACCGCAGATTTTTATTGTTTGTTCGCCTCTGTTAGACAGCCACAGAACTATAGATGGCTTACGGCTTGGCCCTGAGCGCGAGGGTTACTGCCCAATAAAGCGAGGCAGAGTGGCCTCCCTCCCCACTGGAGCACAAGGTACCACTACAGTGAGTCATTCTCATTATACGCAACCAGCCCAGCTAGATCTCCTGAGAATGTCAACCCATCCTCCCATCTGCATGCAACCCTTCCTGGATCTTCTGACTCGAGAAAAGTAGGATCAAACATCCCAGCCCTAACTCTCTTCCCCTCATGGCCTGGTATTTGGATGTCCATCATACTTAGACTGTCCATATTCAGAGGCCATTCAGAATATTCTCAAAAACACTCTACCAGAAAATGTTATATAGCTAAATAGAGGTGTTTCTCTACCTGGGCACAACAAAACCAATTCTCCCCAGACACTTTTATTCTAGACTACCTCCTCACTCTCAAGATGTTGGACCTTTCTATTATCTCTCTGCAGGTCCACCCAGTAGCAACCAGTGCCATCCACCCCTCGGTAGAGGGCTACTTTGTTTTTACTCACCTGATAACAAGAAGGTTCCTGAAGAGTCTCACTAGGACCTTCCCAATAGTAGTGATGCAGACTGCAATGAGACATCAGTCTTGCTCTCTCAGTACTTACTAGGCCACTCTTTGAACTGCTTGTCATGTGCTTGATGTCCCATCCGTCTATACAGGTCACCTTTCTTCTCACCATCATGTTGGTTAGAAGGGTGTGTGAGCAGGGACACTCACGGCTGACCTCCCATACACTACTTTTTTATAATGAGAGGGTATCCCTTTGCCTCCACCTGAAATGTATCCCTAAGGTAATTTCTGAGTTTCACATAAATTAATAAATTCACTCACTGGTTTTCTTTCAAAAACCTCATGCCTCCAGTGAGGACCGGAGGCTTCACTCTCAAGATGCCAGACAAGCTTTGGTGTTCTACCTGTAAAGAACAAAACCAATTAGGAAAATGTCTAGACCATTTGTTGGTATTGTAGGATGAATATGGGTAAAGGGATATCTGCTCAGAGATTCTCTGAGTTGACTTCTAGCATTATTACTCTTTGTTCTTGACTAGTGCATCCCCCGAGAGGGTGAGGACATATTCCACTATAGAAGATGCAACCTTAGTGTCATCTCTTTGAGAAATGCCTATACTTGAAGTTTTTAAGGCAGAAAGCTGAAGTTCCATCCCCACCTTCACCTTCAACAAACGTGTGGACAAGGGGGATTCACTGGACATAGTGTATTTAGATTTCCAGAAAGCCTTTGACAAGGTCCCTCACCAAAGGTTCTTATGTAAATTAAGTTGTCATGGGATAGGAGAACTGGTTAAAAGACAGGGAACAAAGGGTAGGAATAAATGGTAAATTTTCAGAATGGAGAGGGGTGACTAGTGATGTTCCCCAAGGTTCAGTCCTAGGACCAATCCTATTCAACTTATTCATAAATGATCTGGAGAAAAGGGTAAACAGTGAGGTGGCAAAGGTACTCAAGATAGTTAAGGCCAAAGCAGACTGTGAAGAACTTCAAAAAGATCTCACAAAACTAAGTGATTGGGCAACAAAATGGCAAATTAAATTTAATGCAGATAAATGTAAAGTAATGCACATTAGAAAAAATAACCCCCACTATACATACAATATGATGGGGCCTAATTTAGCTACAGCTAATCAGGAGGAAGATTTTGGAGTCATCGTGGATAGTTCTCTGAAGATGTCCATGCAGTGTGCAGCAGCAGTCAAAAAAGCAAATGGGATGTTAGGAATAATTAAAAAGGGGATAGAGAATAAGACAGAGAACATCTTATTGCCCTTATATAAATCCATGGTAAACCCACATCTTGAATACTGCAAACAGATGTGGTGCCCTCATCTCAAAAAAGACATATTGTCATTAGAAAAGGTTCAGAAAAGGGCAACTAAAATGATTAGGGGTTTGGAACGGAGAGATTAAAGAGGCTAGGACTTTTCAGCTTGGAAAAGAGGAGACTAAGGGGGTATATGATAGAGGTATATAAAATCATGAGTGGTGTGGAGAAAGTGACTAAGGAAAAGTTATTTTCTTGTTCCCATAATATAAGAACTAGGGGGAACCAAATGAAATTAATGGGTAGCAGGTTTAAAACAAATAAAAGGAAGCTCTTCTTCATTCAGCACACAGTCAACCTGTGGAATTCCTTGCCTGAGGAGGTTGTGAAGGCTAGGACTATAACAGGGTTTAAAAGAGAACTGGATAAATTCATGGAGGTTAAGTTCATTAATGGCTATTAGCCAGGATGGGTAAGGAATGGTGTCTCTTGCCTCTGTTTGTCAGAGGGTGGAGATGGATGGGTGGAGAGAGATCACTGGATCATTAACTGTTAGGTTCACTCCCTCTGGGGCACCTGGCATTAGCCACTATCGGTAGACAGGATACTAGCCTGGATGGTCCTTTGGTCTGACCCAGTATGGCCATTCTTATGTTCTTATGATCTTATGTTCAGAAAGCACTACACTTTCGTGCAAGACTCTTCTGTGGATGTAGCTTTTGGAATGGCAGTGTTCAGACATCTATACCATTTGCATCTTCTCACTTCCCTCCGAGTAGACTACTGCTTCCCAGTCACCCACATGTG
Source organism: Lepidochelys kempii (assembly GCF_965140285.1). Classification (NCBI taxonomy): domain Eukaryota; kingdom Metazoa; phylum Chordata; order Testudines; family Cheloniidae; genus Lepidochelys; species Lepidochelys kempii. The sequence continues at coordinate 86,798,921 of NC_136380.1, forward strand.
GAATACACATAGGGAGCAGCACTCTAATAAGAAATTGAGGTTACTTACCTGTAATGGGATGTTCTTGGAGATGTGTGGTTCCTAGTTGTATTCCACCACCCATCCTCCTTCCCTTCTGATTCAAAATATGACTGGATTACTGGTAGAAAAGAAATCGGAAGGGCAGTCAGTTTGCACCTTCCCTTATACTCTTGGTACTGAGCATGAGGATCTCCAGGATGCAGGTGCAGACCAACAGACATTACTTGCAAGAAATTCCAGTCTCAGGAGCGTGGTGCATGTGTACACATGTGTGGAATACAGATACGGACCCACACATCTGTTACAGGTAAGTAACCTCCATTTCTGGAAGTAGCCTATCATTAAGGTGTCTTTGCACATTTTGTCTCAGCCCACTTACATACAGCAGAGTACATAAAATGTTGCTTTCTTTATCATGTCTTCCACCCAAGGCACAGATGTTACTTATTTTAAACCCATACATGTGGCACTGAGGAATCAAATAAATAATGTAGCAGTTGACCTCATCAGTACCATGTCCCTAGCTAAAAAAAAAGAGAAAAGAAAAAGAAAAAGAAGTGCTACCTTATTATTTTCAGCATTGCAAAAAGACCATATGCCATGTACATATGCAGAACTGTAAAAGTACTGATTTATATGGCACACATTATGAATACTCCAAACAGCTGCCTGGGAGCAGTGCCTCGGGGAATCACAGTACTAGCCTATCAGCATAGTAAGAATAATGTAAATCCCATAAGTATTACCTTCCAAAAGCATTACTTTTTAGCGTGACAGCAAATGCACTGTGACACCCATATCTGGTGGAAAATAAAAGCAAAATATCCACTTGAACTGTGGTTCTAAACGTACCCCTTCTCCTACTGTGAGCACCCAAGAGTGTCCAGATCTATGTAATTTCATTTTTTATATTAATCAATGTTACCAAGACTTCAAAGATGACCACTTGAGAGATGCCCACATTTTCAGTGCATTTCTCTTGTGCTTGCTAAAACTATTACATAAATTGGGATTATGATAAAAAAAGACTTGCTATTTTTGTCATGTTTCCCCTTTCTACATTCAATCCAGCTGAATGATGAAAGCCACATTTGTGTCTAATTTGAAATCTATATAAGATGAAGAGCAGACTATCAATTTCAACTGTCAGAAAAAAGGGGATATTACAGCGCAGCAGCAGCAAGAAAGATTTCATAGTCCTAAACTTTTAGCTTTAGTTTGTATAGAATAAAGAAAGGATACTATTTGAATTAGCTTAAATTTAAGAAATAAACTAGACTAAAAAAATCCATTACAAAGCAATTAAATATATGTATAGGGCCAAATTCTGATATGCTTTTCAACTAATTTACATATAATTGGTTTTGATAGAATTACTTCTAATGTAATTTAATCTAGTGTAAATCCGAATCTAGCCCATTGGTATCTGGGGATCCAATTATGAATAAAACTCTTCAGACTCTGAATAAGGGCAGGCACATTTCTTATACCTGCTGGTCATTAGAAAGCCACTAAAATGTGTATCAAAGAAGTCTTGGCTGTCATCAGAAGCAAAAAATAAAATCATGTGGGGCTGTTAAAAACGAATAGAGGAAAAAAAGGGTAGAATAAGAATTAAGAGCCATTTGTTTATTGTAACCTTATGGTGGGAAAATGTAGCAAAGATTCTCCATATATATATATATATATATATGTGGAGAATATATATATGGCTTCTGTTTTAACTGTTCTGTACCATTAGCCCTTTTTAAAAGGAAAGCGTTTGGAACATGCCTATAAATATTAAACTGCAAACATGATAAAGGAGAAAAAAGTGCTTGTCTTCAGGGTATTGTGAGTTGTGTCTCCTTCATATTGTGCTCTTGTGTAGTTCACTTCCGGCTGAAAATGCTGATATCCATTTAAGCATTGTAAACGCTTTTCTTTATTGGTGTCTCCCAAATATTTCCCTTAACAATATGTCCTATTGCAGAAGTTCTCAAGTTTAGCAACCTGAGCTTTAGCACATTTTGATTTAAAATTGTTCAGGAACACCCAAGACCCCCTGCTCAGTCCAGGCCCCGCCTCCACTCCACCCCTTCCCGCCCCTCCCTTACTCCATCCCCCCTCCTTCCGTCACTCGCTGTCCCCCACCCTCATTTACTTTGACCAGGCTGGGGTAGAGGGTTGGTGTGTGGAAGAGAGTGAAGGGTGTGGGCTCTGGGAGGGAGTTTGGGGGTGAAGGGTGCGGCTCTGGCCTGGGGCAGGGGATTATGGTGTGGTAGGGGTGCATGCTCTGATCAGGCTGTGCTTACCTCAGGCGGCTCCCAAAAGTGACCAGCACATCTCTCTGGCAGCATTTCCTAGGCAGGGGGGCCAGGGAGTCTCCACATGCTGCCTCTGTCTGCAGGCACTTCCCAGCCAATGGGAGCTGTGGAGTCGGCACTTGGGCCAGGGGCAGCATGCAAAGACCCCTTGCCCCCAGAGGCCGAAGGGACATGCTGGCTGCTTCCAGGAGTGGCACCGAGCCAGGACAGGTAGAAAGCCTGCCTTAGCCCCACTGCACTGCTGGACTTTTAGTGCCTAAATTCTCCTGGTTTGGCTTCAGTAGACTCCAGGATATAGAGGGAGGGGTAGGAGTTGATCAGCGGGGCCCATGGACTCCCTGGAGTACTCTCGGGGACCCCCAGGGCTCTGCAAACTCCAGTCTGAGAAACACTGTCCTATTGAATTGAATTCCCTGAAGAATCAAAGGCAGCATTTTAAAAACATTTATGTGTCTAGATTCAGTCTGATGGGGACCTTTCAAAGGGACCTTTCACCCTGAACAGTCCATAAAGACCACATTTGTTGTTCAAAGGCACTGAGACTGCTTCCATCACACAGTGACCCAAAGAGACAGGAGAAAGCAGGTCCATACTTTCCCCACTCCATAGCAGTCTATAGAGTGGGCTGGGAATAACTTAGGGGTCGGCTGTACTCCCAGGTTCTTGAAGAAGCTGGGGAGATCAGTTTTCCTCCTAGGGAGTTACAGTGCTGCACTGCTCTTGTGGAGTGCACTACCTAGCCATAAAAAATGTATAGATAAACACAAGGCTGAACATCATCCCGAGCCTAAATATGCACAGTGCAAGTTTCCACATGCAGCAGTTCCAAGGTATTTCAGTCTCGATCTGCAACACCTAATCTGGATCTCCCTTGATCAGGGATTGCCAATTATATAAAATAGTGTAATGATTATTGTCATAGGATAAGTTGGCCCTTTAAGGGGGTGCAGGCTCAGCTGCACCTTTGCCAAGTAGTAGCCCAGCTCCACAAGTTAAGGGAATGAAAGCACAGGAGTCATGTGACTAGGAATGCGCAAAAGACAATCCTGAAGTGGTTCCAGGGACAGCAGACCTAAGAGACAGTGCTCCATCAAGAGTCTAGCCAGGAAACTACTAAGTGAGGAGTCCTATGATGAGCCTTGGGAAGGAGATATAATGCAGTTTACGGCATGGGTTCAGACAGCCCAGTTGATTAAGGGTTCCAGGAACCCATGGTAGATGATGTCTATGGGTTCCTCCATGCTGCCAACGTGTGAGGGGGAATCAGAGCCGAGAGGGCTGGAAGTTGGATCTAGAACAGGGTTGGGCAAACTACGACCCGCGGGCTGGATCCGGCTCCTCAGGGCTGTGGATCCAGCCCACGGAATTGCCACCCTGTGGTGCCATGCCACTCCAGAAAGTGGCTACACCACCCCCCTGCAGCCTCTAGGGTGGGATTAAGGGGGCGGGGGCAGAGAGCTCTGCACACTGCACTTGCCTGTGGGTAACTCCCCCAAAGTCCCCATTAACCAGGAATGGGAGCTTTGGGGGAGGTACCCACAGGCGAGGGAAACACACGGAGCCCTCTGCGCCTCCACACTCCCAGGGGCCGCACAGGGATGTGGTATCGTCCGCTTCCCGGAGTGGCGTAGCATGGGGCTGGTGTGGGGCAGGCAGGCAGGGAGCCTGCCCTGGCTCCGGTGCGCGCTGCTGCCACCTCAGAGCTGCTCTAGGTAAGCAGTGCCAGGCCAGAGCCTGAACCCCTCCTGCACCCCTCACCCCAACTCCCTGCCCTGGGCCCCCTGCCACACCCCACACCCCTCCTGCACCCCAATCCCTTTCCCTGAACCCCCTCATACACCCTGTACCCCCACTCACACCCCACACTCCGCCCCCGCACCCCAACCCCCTGCCCCAGCCCTGCAAGCAATTTCCCCACCCAGATGTGGCCCTTGGGCCAAAAAGTTTGCCCACCCCTGAGCTAGAAGGAAGAAGACAGATTGCTGGAAGGCAGAACAGACCTCTTTTAGAAAGTTCTGTGCCAGGCATGAGAATGGGATGAAAGATTTTTCTTTTTGTTTGGCTCCGCTGCCACTATGTAGTCCCACCATCTGCTTACTACCTTCTTCGTTGCAATGCATCTTTCACTGCATCGGCTTTCATCAGAGTCTCTTCCTGCCACCCTTTGCTGCTCCGCTATCTTCAACAACTTCACTTCTTTTATCCTGTGTCTGGATTGAGTCTGGACCAGCAAAATCATGGGTCCTGGATTTTGCCAGCCATATAATAGACTTCTATCCTAATACTTTTGTTTCAAAATAGATCTCTTTTTATAACTCCTCTTATGGCATAGCGATGTCTCATCTCAAACATCTGTAGGCATTGATCCTGCTGTCCCTTTATTGCCCACACTTTTTGCACCATACAGCATGGGGGGTGCACCATTGTTCTGTACAGTTGGGCCTTCAGTCTACATCCATATTTGCTATCTACACTGTTTTGTAAGCTACTGGTACCACGTTTGTGCACACAATAAATTTATTTGTTTACAAATTTTGCATTTACGCTTGTCTGCAGGTACTCACACTTAAGTACTATGCTGTTCTGAAGGGTTCATGTTTAGCTATTCCACCTGGAAGCAGGCAGGGCACACCCTGACTGTTTTGTAGAAGCAATGCACACATTGCTCTATCCAAGGATAAGGGCTAGATATGAACCATGAGAACTTGATTGTTGGGACAGCAACTGTGGGAAGCTTTCTTAGCCTGGGCTCAAGGCCTGAGAACCAGGATTGTAGTAGATAAAGGATGGTAAATAAGTATGTTAATCAACGTCATACATTCCTTTGTGTATCTTTTTGCGGTAGCAGTGTGTAATGCTTAGGAGGGAGAAATATAATAAAAGGAGAAGGTGGAAGGCGGGGGGGGCAGAACAGCCCATCTCAGCTGACCAGCCTGCTTGCTTGCATAAAGCTGTGTTCTGTCTCATCATTGAACCGCCACACTGTTCTATGTGCATAAATGCACATTGTACAAGCAAAATTACCCCCTATACACAAATGTGGGGTTTGCATTATAACCAATTCTATAGGTGTTCCCATTAGAATCCAGTTCATTGCTATATGATTAGTCTGAACACAAGCATAGTCTGGAGAGTTATATTTCCTGGAAAATTACCTTACAATTCAAAAAGGAGTACTTCAACTAACTTAGGTTGAAACCTTTATATAGCACTTGACAAAGGATTATCGGTACACCCATTTCAACAAATCCCACTTTCATGGCATACTGGCATACTCTTTGAGGCCTTCCATTATATTTTTTATGTGTTAATTGCTTCTTTCTTATAATTCCCTTGGGGAGCAAGCTTTAACTACCTACTCCTTGGATGCAAAATGAGTAGCTCTTGTTGTTCCGAATAAAAAATAATAAAGTTCTCTAGACCTTGTGTTTTTCTTTACAGTGACATCACAGTAGAGTGACAAATAATTTATCATATTGAAGAGCAACACTGAGAAAATGATCCATAGAAGAAAAATCTTCCTAACATTACTGCTCATTCAAGGTACAAGAGCAGTGGAAGAATGGGGACCTGGAAAGCATGCTTAAAACAGTCCAGGAAAGGGTTGTGGCTGGGGGCAAGCAGCCTCAGCTGTGACCGTGCTCCAATCAGGGCCCAGCTGGCCCTCATAAGAGGGTAGTGGGCTGCGAGTAGAGAATCTCTCTCTGCCTTTAGAGGGAGAAGGGCCTGGCTGCTGGGGAGCATACCTGGGTACCTAAGGAGAGGCAGGGGGGCAAATGGGGGCCAGCGGCAAGCGGGACACTGGCCTGCAGAGGGCGCTCTGAAGGCTGGAAGAGCTAATTCACTGAGAGATGAGCAGGAGGCTCCTCAGCGGTGAGTCCTGCACCGCTACACTCTGATTTCTCTAAACCTTCCCAAAGTAGGTTTGATGTTTCAAAGGAGATAACAGAATTTACACTGGGATGAAAATTTGGTTCTACAGATTTCTGGGAATGTATCAGGAAAGAGACCCGAACTCTAACAGGGAAGCAGGATGTAAACTGTGTGACACAACCTAATAGATTATGATAGCAGCCCTCCATATATGTAACTAGCAGTGTAGAGTGCTAGAAGACTAGCTTTCCTCAATACCCTACCATAATTGTGGGTATTTAGTAAGGGATCCATTTTCTTGCGGGATTTTTGTTTTTGTTTAAATAGGCAAAACAGTAAGAAATCAAGACAAAATAAAACTTTTTATTACTGGTGATGGACAAAAAACCTGTTTATGGGAAGGCAAAGCAGGGATATGATTGCTTTCTCCAGAATTATACCAGAGAGCAAACATCCAGGAGGGAGAAAAGCTACTGAAGCTAATGAACAATGCTGACTCAAGAACAAATGGGGATAAACCAGCCATGAATAAATTTAGGCTGCAAATTAGAAGATTTCTAAGCATCAGAGGGATGAGGTTCTGGAACAGCATCCAAGGAGAGCTGTGGGGGACAAATAACCGAGTGAGTTTTAAGATGGAACTTGATAAGTTTATAGACATGATTATATGGTTGGAATTTCCTGTCATAACAGGAGACTGGACTCATTGACTCAGCAGGTCCCTGCCAGTCCTGTGTCTTATGGCCTTCTAACAACTTGCATAGGGCTACATTCCAATACCCCTTCCCACAGTAAGTAGTACTTTAGAATTGAATTAATGGGACTGCTTGGGAAGTAAGGTAAGACTTGAGGTGAATAGGGGCATCAAAATCTGGCTCATAGACTGCCAATCTCTGTCCATGACTAGGGATGGACAGTCATTTTTTTCAGGATTAAGTGGTATATGATGAGTGCATTTGTGAGAGGGCTCTAAGAAGAAAGATGAAAAGGAAAAAGAGTTGCACACAAAGATGGCAGTAGCGCCAACAATCTGCCTTCTACCCTATTTTCTGTATTAACATTGTGCTGTGAAGCCATTCAAAGACAAAGAACCGTGCCTTAGAGCAGAGAGGAGCTAGTCATTGCTATCCTAGAAGTATGTCAAGGCTTCCAGAAAGTGACCTGGTTCAGCTTGTAAATGAAAGAGCTTGTCTATATCCAGAGCAGAGGGGCACACGCAGACTGAAGGTAGCAGCATCCCACAGCAGTCCATGGCCAAAGCCGCAAAGGCTCACCTCTGTCCTCCCCAGAAAAACGAAGCTATCAGTGGCGATGCATAAGCCTGTGTGACATTTTAGGTCTTGCACCAGTGAACAAAACTGTTTAATTTCAGCCCCAGTGGCATAATGAAAAAGGCAATAGCCTTCTAAGCCAGGAATTGTGGGTGGATGTCCCATCAGAGGTGCTGTTCTCTGACACTCTCCTTCGTGCTTCATAACCTTTCCTGGGCAAGTCAAGGAAGTGTGTAACTTCCTCTTGCTGGCATGTCTTTGCAGGCAGCTGACATCCCCTGGGAAAGTGGTTGTATGACCCTCCAATAATCTTGGAGATGATGAGGGTTCTCCATCCCCAAGCTTGCAGCTTTTCTTGGCTGGCTCTCTGGAGTCATTAGTGAAATACAGTCCCAAGAAAGGCAGGGATTGGAGGAAGTCAAAAGAGCTGCCACCACCACCCTCTTCTACTTCAGGAAGCACTTCCTGGCAAGTGCTAGACAGGAACTGGGCAGCCCTGCAAAGAGTTGAAGGAGCAGCAAACAACACTGGCATGGTCTGCAATGAATTCCAGAAGCCCGTCTGCTACCTTTGGAAAGCTCAAGGCTTGAGAAAGACAAGGAGTCAGAAGACAGGACCCATAGTCAGCAGGATTTTAACCTATGCGGGCATTGCCCAATGGATTTTTACTCTATTGCCTTAACCTCTTGGCCATGACTACCAAAGGGCCACAAGCCTGCAGCCTCTATGGGGAATCCAGCATGACGAGACCCTTTGAAAATAAAGCACAGCTCTCACTCCCCTTCTTGCAGTGTCACATCTCAGTGTCTCTCAGCCGCACTACAACGGATGAAGCCGCCTTTAAGATTTTAGGTGAAGACATCGCAAGACAAAGACCAGTGCCATAGAGCCAAGAAGAGCTAGTCATCGCCATCATGTAAGAATGCCAAGGCATTCAGAAAATAACCTGCAAATGAAGCTTGCAAATGAAGAGCTTGTGTGCATCCAGAGCGGAGAGGCTCACATGAGCTGAAGGTGGAAGCGTTCCGCAGATATCCTTGGCCATAAATGCATGCTTCTATCTTCACAAGATGAACGAAGCGCTCAGTGGCAACACATAATCATGCCTTCCCTCTTAGGTATCCCACCAATCAACCAAATAGCATGGGCTCAGCCCCAGTAGCCTAATAGATAAGGCATTAACCTTCTAAGATAGGAGTTGTAGGTTTAAGTCCCCTCTAGGGTGCTCTTCTCTGGCACTCTCCTTTGTGTTTCATGGTCTCCCCTGGGCATGTCAAGGCAATTAACAACTCTCTGTTGCTGGCAGTGTCTGACATTCTCTGTTGCTCTCAAAGGTTATATTGTCAGGTTTGCATCTTTTCTTGCTCTCCCACCTCCACAGGCTACAGACAAGAAGGGCTGTTTGGCTCTCTTGAGTTGACAGTTAAAGACGCCCCAAGGAAGGGAAGACTCAGGGGAAGACGAAAGAGCTACTCCAACCCTCTTTTATATCAGGAAGCCCTGCCTGGCAAGTGCCAGATGGGGACACAAGCAGCCCTGATAGGCATTGTAGAAGCAGCAAAGGACCCCGGCGAAGTCCTTTGACGTCTGGAGGCCTGTTCGCTACTATTGGAAATCTCAAGGCCAACAAAAGGAAAGCATGCAGAAGGGAGGGCCCACAGTTGGCAGGATTGAAACCTTCAAGGGCATTGTCCAATGGATTTCTACTCCATCGCCTTAACCTCTAGGCCACAACTAAGGAATCCAGCATGACCTGACCCTTTCACAATGAAGCACAGCTCTCCCCTTCTTGCAGCATCACATCTCAGTGTCTGTCTGCATCCCTATAATGGATGCTGCTGCCTTAAGATGGCAGGTGAAGTCTTATATCTTTTAACAAACTGGGTTACTTTTAGTTTTGTTAAAAGAAAGATATAAGACTTCACCTGCCACAGTGCCATGAAAATGAACCAAGCCTCTTCCTCTTGCTCTAGACGAACAATCTGTAGAAACAAAGACATTGCTTCACCTAGCATTTTAAATTAAAAAACAAACAAAAAAACATGCAGCTCTCGACAGATCCCAGAACCCTCTTCATTTTTCCACAGATATTTTTAGAAGAGACACTGATTATTTTAGCACGTCAATGGATTCCAGACATGGATGCAGTTCTTCTTAATGTCCCTTCCCCCCAAATACTACCTAGTCTGTAGGAGAACTCCACTGTTTCTCACTCATCTCCTGGCTCCTAGGAAGAATCAGGCACCTCTAGTCATCGTTCTTTCTTATCAGCTTGCTTCTTAAATGAGAGGAAGTTTCAACTCCCTTGCCACATTCCTACCCCCCGACCCCATACTAGCTAATGGGCTATGTCATCTCTATGCCTTCTTAAATGACTCTGTTGAATGAAATTCTTTTCTCCTGATCTCTAATGGCAGTCAGAGAAGGTCAAATGTTTGTTTGTGCTTGTTTTTACAGTGGGCTAGCTACAGCAATGTAGCTGACCGTACAAAGCTCTAGAATAGGTATGCTACAAACTGATACACCCCAGATTCAAACTGGCGCAAACAACCACCATGGTATAAATGAACCCTAACATTTAGTTCATGCCACCTGATCATAGTGTTCTAAATACAAGTAAAGAACTGATCCACCTTGCCTGACACATACATATTAAATGGGGTGGGAGCAGAGCATGACCCAGCCTGAATGGAATTCAGATTCAGTTTTTGTCTTCCAACCTGTGACTTGGTAAGCAGTATTCTAGATGACAATGTTGAGATACTATCGAGAGTTAAAATAGCAGTGAAACATCTGTGGGGTGCAAAACAATTAAATTATTCAGATAAAAAAATCAGAAAAATTTCAGCTGAAAACCTTTCAGTTTAAAACCTAAAACTTGATGCCACTACAGTGCTTCATGGGGAGTCATAATTCCAGGGCCTCATGCCCCATTCTCTTCTATTGGCTGGGCTTCCCAGCTAGACTACATCTCCCAGAATGCACCACTATCTCCTTTCTTGCTAAGCCACCATGTACACTATGGGGAGCTGCTGGGTGCAGTGCAGCATAAAAGGTGTAGTCTGTGTGGGGAACCTAGCTCACAGATGAAAATGGAGGCCTCAGGTACTAGAAATTACAACTCCCTATAATGCATATCAATGGCATTTGCAAATCAGGTTTTTTACTTGGATTAAAACATTATCTTTTAGCAAAAAACAAACACTTTTTGGGTTTTGGGTATTCAGGTTCTTGACAATGTTGGAAAAATGTGATGTATAGTGGACACTTTTCATGAGAAATTTAGTCAAAAACCCAATTTTCTGTTGAAACAGTTTTGACAGAAAATTTGACCAGGTCAGAAAGGGTAATCTGATGGCTGTCCCTGCACATTGCTCAATATGTTCAGTATGAGATCAGTTCACTGACCAATTGGCTTTACTGACAGCTCTAAAGATAAGGTCACTATACCACAGAGCTTGAAATGAAAATGGATAAAGCTATTGCACAGACTTCCACTAGGGAATCCATTCTCTGAATAAGGGGATATGTTTTATCCACAGAGCATGAAACATGTTTAAACTCCATAAATCACAACATAAGAAAGTAGCACAGAGGAGTAAGAGTGATTCTTTTCTTTTTGTCCAGTCCCAGAGACTCATCATGGGTCTCTGCTGTTAGGTCTCTTCCTTGAGCCTTCATCCTAACCGCTTTTCCAACAAGGAATGAATGTGCATAATGGAGTTGTTACTGGATTCTACAGCAGCACCTCTTGCCCAGATTTCCACCAGGGAATATGTTTTATGCTGCATCCTCTCCCTCACTCTGCACTGAAATGTCTTATCTAGATTCTCGGAGCCCAAACCAGTAGATCTTACAGAAAGGCAAAACTCTTCCTTCAACATGTCTAGGTGTTTTTTGTGCCCCTTTTTCCTATCTTCCACACCACTTAGTGGGTGTGAAATGAACAGGACTGTCTGCAGGTTGCTTTAGTCTCAATCAGTAATGGCACCTTTCAAAAGCTTTTTTCTGGATCTCTTCTGTACTAGAATGCTTTGGGTTAAATCTCTAAAATTTCTGTACCTGTTCCGAGATTATTTTTACTAACTCTTGTTAAACTAAATCTCATTTAGTCACTTTGAGATTTCACCCCCAATACATTTTCCAGCAGTAACAGGATGAGCTGACTTCCACAATTAGAGCAAAGACAATTTAACATCTCTCCCTGTTAGGAATGTTTCTTTAATCATTTGTTCGTAATCTATAGAGATTTAATATGTGGCAGTTCTTTAAGCCTTAATATAATCAATTTCTTTGCTGACTTAGTACAAGTTTGGTTATTTAACCAAGCACTAACTCTTCAAAAGAATTTTAGTACATGCTTTGGCGTTGTCAATACAACAGTGAAGAAAAATATGGCAAAGAGATTTAACATGAGTTTAAAATCTATATGAAGTCTGCTTTTTTTTAATTGTTCATCTCTAGGAAAACCAGAACATATGAAATATAGAAATATTAAATTTGAAATAGGAATCCTAATTTATTTGTTCTATATTGTAATTATAGTTGTAACTTGGTAGTTATAAAAATATGTTGAAAATTACCAAAAATAATTGGTGTAGGTTCAAGTTCTGCATAAAATTAAATACAGTTTTAATAATTTGGAATATTTTAAAATTATAATACATGTTATTGGAAATAAATATATGGATATTGTTCCAATAGTGTTTTGGGTGCTTTTCAAAAAGGTAAAGGACAAGGGGTGTTTACCATTGACTTCAATGGAGCCAGGATTTCACCCAAGGTCCCTGTTTTGGATGGCCTTCAATATAAATAGCTTGTGCATTGAAAAAAAAATAAAAATAATAACCAATGGGATACAGTGAAAAGCAGATGTTTTAACAGTGATGTTTAGTACTTGTTTTGTTTACAGTCATTGGGCATGTGCACAGCCTACTAAGTCCTGATAGCCCCGAGTTGGTTGGCACCTAGCCCAAACCTAAGCCTTGGCTGAATTCACAAACTAGCTGTTCTCACACCAATGTCACCTGCAGGGCCCACTCCACTGCATGTACTCAGGGCATGCCTAAACTCCCACAAAAGATGGGTTGGTGGGTATCCCTCTTTTTCGTCCAGTGGTTAGAACACTTATCCAGGATGTAGGAGACCCAGGTTCAAATCCCTTCCTTTGCCTGTTGTGGAGCAAGGAGCATGTCTTCCCCCCTCCCAGGTAAGTGTACTTATTAGTGGGCAACAACAATATTTCTCTCTATTTTGCCTAATGAAGGGGAGAGAGGGAAGACGTGTTCAAGTCTCTGCTCCACGTGAGGCAGAGGAGGGATTTGAACGTAGGTCTTCCACATTATGGGTGAGTGTGCTAACCACTGGGTTAGGATAGAAGGGTGGTAACCTTTTCTGGAGAAAGGGCTGACCTGGCATAAGTGCCTAACACCAGGAGAGGGTACACAGCTGTGAATCCTAAGTGGAGATATGTGCCTCCTGGCAGCGTGGATGGATGGGGCTTCTCAGAATTTTCTACTGTCTGGCTTAGATGAATCCCACTTTTTAGGCACTTAAGTCTCCCTGAGAAGCCGTGTGCCAAATTCAAGTTTGTGAATTTCACTAGGCAGCAGGGTACCTAACAGTTAAAAGTCTAAATGATGAGCATTGCAATGTCTAAGTGCCCCTTGAGAATCAAGCCTCAGGCACTTTTATAAATCCTACTAGGTGCTTATCTGCATCTTTAGGCATCTAAATGCCTTTTAAAATCTGGCCTCTAGTGACTTTAACTCTTAATTGGCTACTCTGTTACATGGATATCTGGAGGAAGAGCCAGAAATGAGAAGCTATGAAGTGGGTGGTGAATCATGCAGTTAACAGGGCAAAGCAATTGAGTGCATATATGAGGAGGTTAGAATACTTTGGTTAAATGACCCAATTCAGGTGAAGAAAAATAATGAGCTTTCTTCTGAAAGCTCTATGTTCCTTTGCTATTCTATTGAGTCTTTCCTCCTGCTGTCTTTGGGTCTCACTAGATGGGAAGGCATGGGAAACTTCCTCCATAGCTGATAGCAGTTAAAACATTAGCCATGAGGGTACTTGGTGAATGGAGACAACTGTAATCTAATCAGAAATTAAGAATTTAACCTGTGTAACAAGTAATCTCTAAAATTCAGGGGCTTTCTCGTCTTATTGCAAATTTGATTGGACCAAAACATTCTGCTCCTAAAGCCTGGGCACCTTAGGTTGTGTATCTCCTTTTTTTCCCCCCTCCTCCAGAACAACACATTAAGCAATTCAGCTCAAATTATGTGTCATTTTAATTGGAGCTGGAGAGCAATTAACTTTCAGTGGCAAAATGTCAAGTACTTCCTTTGCCTCATCAAAGCAAATTTGTCTGGAAAAGGCTATAGTTTCATATACATAACAATTGGTACAATTAATTTGGTCTGTTTCAATTAGCTTGTGACATAATTATCCTATGATTGAAATATAACATTAAAGGAAATCCAAGAGGAGGAAAAATGTATTGCCCTGTCCCTCAAATGCATATTGCTTTTGCTTCTCTATAGATATGGATCCATATTCCTGAATAAATCCTGCATGCTTTTTTGTAAATGCTACAGCCTTACTTTATATTTAGTCTCCTCTTAGGCACAACATGAACAGCAAAACTTAGTGCTACCAAGCTGTCAGTAATTAAAGCTAGTTCAAATGACAGAAGACAGATGTTCCACAAACTCATGCAGATTTTTTAAATTAATCCATAGAGCCCTATTCCCAAAGACCTCCTAGCTCTTTTAGAGAAATAAAGAAAATTATAAAGATATATTCATTAAAAAGTCCCAGAAGACAAAATGAAAACAATATAATGCCTCTTCATAACAAAGCTGAAATGAGGTGGGGAAAGGAAACCCTGCAATCATTCTTGAGCCTTACCAAGGTATATTCTGTTATATAAATAGAAAAAGAACAAACGACCCAATAGAATTATACAGTAGGCATATAATTGTCTATTCAATTCTATAGCTGGCTTCTAAAATACTCATAGAAAAGTACAACTTTTTAAACTTCGATAGGAGATTTTCACATAGAACTTTAAATATAATGTATGTTTGGCTCTGCTTGGTACCACTCATAGCAGAGCTTTTGTTATGATCTTAGAATCATAGGATATCAGGGTTGGAAGGGACCTCAGGAGATCATCTAGTCCAACCCCCTACTCAAAGCAAGACCAATCCCCAGCTAAATTATCCCAGCCAGGGCTTTGTCAAGTCTGACCTTAAAAACCTCAAAGGAAGGAGATTCTACCATCTCCCTAGGTCAGTGGTCCCCAAGACCATCCCTGGGGGTGCGCGGCAGGAGGAGCACAGGTCCAGATTAAGTTGAAATCACAATGTTGGCTCTTGGTAGTTCATTCCATGCCAGGTATTCATTATTATAAATATCCCATACCTCAGAGTAATAATCACTGGCATCAGGTTTCTGGTTTATATCAAGCTGGTCTTAAGAGTTTGTATTTTGTTTTATTATTTCTTACTGATTTTCCTTTCAATTTTAGCCAAATTCTCCCAAGATGCAAAAGTTTGATCTTTTTCATTTAAAGATTTTTCTCCCCAAGTGAGTTTCCTCAAGCTCTTATTGCTCTGTCAGCCATAGACAAGATGATTGCTTCAATGATATTTAAGAAAGGTGTGTATGTGATTGAAGAATATGCTGTACCATTCTAAGTAAAAATGTTCTCAATAATCCACCATTTTAAATGACAAAAGATGCATTTTCATGTGTGCTCACACAGAGAGAGAATTACAGATGATCAGAATCAGTAATAAAAACCCTTTCCAAATTCAGCTCAAACGTTTAAATCCCATTGTGCAGTGGTTTGTCATAAAGCTGTGCCAGAGCCTCACAGACCCCAGTGTTAGGTGTCTGAGTAATCTCTAACTGAACTTCTGCTTTTACATTCTCTGAACTTGTAACTACTGAACTTGCAAATTCAGTCTGAGCAGCTGCTTCTTCTTTTTTTAAAAGCTACTGTAGCAAAACTTGACAGTTTTGATCATTGACCTGGCTTCCAAGAAAAGTTTGGATTTCTGCTGTGAGTTAATTCCTACTGGGGAAATGAGCAAAGGATGAGAGAAACAAATAGGTTAAAATTCAAGATAATCTTTTCTGTTCCATTTGTATTTACAGCATGCAACAGGGCATCCACAATTGGGGCCAGATTTAAAACAAAACAAAACAAAAAACAGCATGTTGGGAGCTGAGCTCTTTTAAATATGCACATATACATGACACAATAGGAACTCCTAGAATCTAGATGCTGAGCAGTTTCACAGCTCTCTGGAGCTTACTTTGGTGCTGAAATGGGAACTGAGTTCTCTAGAAAAATCTGGACCTGATTGTGGGAGCTGAGGAATTGAAAATTTGTCCCATATTCCCACCAATGTTTTGAACGAGAATGGACAAAACCAGCAAAGCTTCCAGAGAAATAGTAGTGTTTTTAGAATTCCAGCAAAAGAGATCTCCACTTTTCAAGTTGTAAGTTCCAGCCAGAATGCTGCCAAAACAAACTTCCACTCTGTCTTCAGTAGATGTTGTTTTTTTTTAAATCCTATCATTGCCAACAATAATTCATCTACAATAGTGTTAATAGGGAGCCCTCTTGTAGACACCGTCATTTCTTACACTGCATTAATTAGATATACTCTGAGTAGGTTTACATGGTGTGGTATTAAAAACATCAGCAATGTCTTCCTGCCCATCTACTCTATGGGCTTAAAATCTGTCTAACATTAGTGGAGCTGAACCAGTGATAGCCATGTTTGGAAACGTTTAGAAAAAATCCTGACAGCAGGCAGTACTACATTGTGCCCAACTGTTCTGCACAATGTGTGTCTTAACACTATCTTGAGCACACTAAAAGTTCTTTGTAAGAATAGGTGTTTGGAGGCTTTTTTAAAAAAAAATAAATAAAACCTCCCACCCAGCCCCGTAAGGGTGTCATTCAATACCACAGACAAAACTTAATTGTGGGACAAATTTGTGGCCCTCCATGTTTACAGCTTGAATTCAGTTCCTTTCCCAAAAAAGGGCTTGAGTGTGGCCTCCTTATAGTTCATTATGTTCAAAGGTATCTGTCTTCCTCAACAATTAACCCAACCTGATACGAAATGAGACTAATTTTTCCCATGACAAGCCATTTTTGACTAATATCAATCATTTGATTTTTGTTATAGCTGTACCACTTTGTTACACTGATGTACAGTGTCTTCAGTGGCTTTGTTCATTGGCAGGCTATAAAAAGATAATTTATAATGTACTAATATTTATTCTTCACTGCAAAAGTTTAATAAACCGTAATAGACATTCAGTAAAGTAGAGGAAGGCATTTTAGGGGTCACAAGGATCAAGAAGGCTCTAAAATAGTTAATGTAAAACTTTCATGTTCACAGATTTTCACACGTAATTCCCAGATTTATGTGCACAAATAAGATAACTGAACACTTAACTATGACTTGCTCACGCAACTGCACTGTGGATGTGAACACACATTTTACATGTGAAACTCTAAATGTACATTTTGGGGACATAGCAGAAAGGTGTGGGTATATGGTTTACTTTTAATATTTATATTGTGCATCAGTATAATAATCTGACTGGGTACTATTGGATCATCATTTCAGAATATAATTTTAAAAAAGGCTATTTTCAAAAATGACTGTTCCTTTGGGTTCACTGGTAAAACAGAGCTCAGAGCAGCTGAATCTTTATAATCTAGTAAAAGGCTCTTGAGAGAGCAGAAAATAAGGAATGTGTCCAGAACAGACGTGTGTACAGAGATAGGGTAATACTTGATGGAAGTTCATGCTTAAGAGGAAGACAGAAATAGCAATGTGCTGCAGCAAACGCCACAGTGAAAAGGGAAACATGATTCAGTTGAATACATATACTTGCGTGAATATACCTATTTGACCTGAAATGCATATATCCAACTCATTGGTGATTTGGGTGATCAATTTAAAACTCTGAATATCAAATACCAACACCAGGAACTTTAGGTAGAATCCACAGACTGCAGGCTTTTCCTGAAGAGGGATGATTCATGAGTTTCAGAAAACAGAGAATATTCATTGGGAGTAAATATAGGATATGCGTACATTTTCTTGTGATCTATGGGCATAGGCATTGTTTGGGCTCCTTGTTTAATATTTTATTTATACCTGAGTTTGTGAACACAGCACACCTAATAAATTTGAATAAATAAATGTTAGAATTCTGTAGGTAACATGGAACTATTCTGTTTGAGGTTGGGTAATTTTGCTGCTAATGTTAACATATCTGCCTTATTAAGAGCTGTCTGACCACATTTTATTTCTTAAATTTATTTCTCACATGATATGGGCACCTCTAACACGGCTGTTCCTCTGAAACCTGTCAGAGAAAAGAGAGATTAACCTCTCAGTATTTTAAATTGCCTCATGCTGAAATCTGGTGTACAACCCAGCGACCATTTTTTAACAACAAGTGGAATATATATGAGGGATTTAAATCTCTTGAATTGATTTTTCAGTTACATAGCAACAATACTTACATTTACCATGGCTACAGATTTTGTTTGGCAAGATCTAGCTTTAACAAACCTGAAGGCAGTTATTCTTTACTGGGGACTAAGCATCTTTATACTGTAAAAAGGTAAAGCATGTCAGATATTTGACTCCTTAATATTGTATTTCAATGCAGATTGTTCACTGCATCAGCTATGCTGTGCCTATTAACATTCCATTTAAATCAGTGAATCATTTACATATATCTGGTTGATTTGATGGCACAACATTTATTCAATTTGTCTGTCCCTACAATATTTATTTTAGTAGAAGTCAAGTGGTTATATAATAAATGAACTTGCACAATCATTGCTGTCCATGTTTTTCAATGGTAGAAGCTCATACTTCATTATTATTAGGCTACTTAATGTCATAACACTGATAATATATATCAGTGTATATATAGTTATACGCACATGGAGAGCCAAGAATGGTAATTCTACAATGCAAGAAAATATCTATTTTTCTAATATCCGAGCAAGAGTGCTCATCTTTTACTCCCAGTTAAAAATATAATTTTTAATATAATTTATTTTTATGCAATGAGTAAATATTATCGTGGGTAGAAATGACTATGTAAAAATAGAAAAAATGACTGTGGGAATGATTATAACTTTCACACCACAGCACTTCACTGTTGTGTGTCTGGATTTTCACCTTTCAAGAAAGATCATGAGAGGCACTCTGTGGAACTGTCCAGTGTGCAGGAGGCTTGCACATATTCCTGTATGCCTTTAGGCATGTGGCTGGCCAGTTCTGTTGACCAATGTGAAGAGGGAGGAAGATATGCAGCCATGACTCTGCAGGGGACTCTTTAATTCCCTTCCCATTGCATGGGCCGGTAAGAAACTATTGCTGTGTGCGTTCAGCCATATATTCTTAATTTGGCAAAAATATGAATGTATCTTTCACTCCTACTATAACTGCAGAGCCAATGGGAGACTGAACTAGGTATTTTTCTAGCTTGCATCTCCATAGCAGAGTGGGCATATGAGTACAGCTGGTCATATTGGTTTTGACAAAGATTTTGTTGGGAAGTTTTATGAGAGAGACAGAAAAATCAGAGATTTGAACCTGCATCTCCAGCCAGTGCTCTAACTATGGGAATGGGAACACACACACTCTGAAAATGGACCTTTTGACACAATTCTGTTTTCAAATAGATGTTTAGTTGAGAATGAAAACAAACTGAGAAGTTTATTGTGAAACAAAATGGTCATCCCATCGGCTCTAACAATAATCTGTTGCTAGCTATTATGTCAGTATAATAACTATTATGTCAGTATAATAGTCTTTATATTGGCTTCAGTAAGGACTTTGTGTGTGTGTGTGTGTTGAGGGGGCTTCTTTTGTTTTTAATATGGGGATTGTGTGTTCTTAATTGTATTAGCATATAGGTCAATGCCACAGACACTTAAGTCAACTGGTTTTCTTTTAACTTAGATGCTGTGGGCCTGATCCAAGTCCCTTTTAAGTAATGGGTGAGAGGTTTTTCGCAGGAGTGGGTGGGTGAAATTCTGTGGCCTGCGTTGTGCAGGAGGTCAGACTAGATGATCATAATGGTCCCTTCTGACCTTAGTATCTATGAATAATTGGGAGTCTGTCCATTGATTTCAATTGGGCATGCTCTATCTGAGGAAGAAACCAACAATGACAGAGAATTGTAGCTTTAATCTTTTTGGAACTAAGAGCTAAGAAGTAAGTCGAGATTTGACTTTATATTTGAAGTGACAATTTGAAGGGGAGGTATTCCCCCTCTGAGATTTCCAACTTCTGTTTTGAGGCCCTTAGTCACTAGAGCTGATCAAAACCTTTTTTGATTAAATGACATTTCATCAAAATATATTCCTTTGTCAAAGTTGAAAAACTTTGCTCTGAATGAGGCAGAGGAGGTATTTAACCCTGGGTTTCCTACCTCACAGGCCAATGCCGTAACCACCAGACTATGCATCTGGCGAGGTGTTGATCTCAAGTTGGACATTTCAGTGCTATTCTGCATCTGTGAAAATGTTCTAAAGGTTTTTGTATCATTCGAATGGAACAGAAACATATTTTAAAAATTTGAAAGCTGCTGTGAAATGGAATTGTTGTCCTCTGGTCAGCTTTAGTCACTCATTTTTCTTAAGTAATGAGGCAGAATGAGGGAGTAGCACAGATTTAGTGTGACTGATGACTTGCTGTACAGAATTTCCCAGGTGAATATGCTGAATTGTTGAGTCATGAACACTATGTTCCATTGTAGAATATGCTTTTACAAATTTGGGGCCTGATGCATTCCTAATAAAGACAATAGCAAAAGCACAGGGATTTGAATGGGATTAACATTAGGTCCTCTTCTATTTGAGATTTACTTTTATGCCTTTACTGTAGTATATTAAAGCATGATCTATTAAGAAACATTATTTTAAATTTGAATTATTTTCTCTTTTTAAATTAAAATATTCTACAAACTCCCTGATTGTCTATACTATACTTAATATTGTATTAAGTATTAAATGTTTTCAGCCAGAATTGTAAGTTTTACTTTTCCGCTGAATTTCTTTTTTTAGCAGTACTACTTTGTGACAAGTGCAAAACCCCTGGAATCTTTCTTCGCTTATAATGGGAAAATTAATTTTGAACACAATTACTGACACTATTAACATTCCTTTTACTGAACAGAGGGGATTTCCATGGCTTTTGCTGTCACAAATGAGACCACCAGAATCTCTATTAAATCCCACCAACAGCTGTGCAGAGATGAAAGAAACATTTTCCCCTAAACACACACACCTTCAATGTCTTCTTGAAGATTCAGCAATTATGTTAACAAGTTCAGATTGATTTAAGCTTTAGTTAAGGAAGCACCATACACTCAACCCTTTATTGCTTGGAACACTTATTCACCTACACAACAAATAACAGATAATCTTCACCACTATAGCTGCATTAGATTTTTCACTGTGCAAAAAATGGTTATGATGAATCCTGGCAGGATTCCTAGTACACAAAGGGGGTGGGGGGTCTTTATTTTATCATGTATTGCTAATGAAGAGTGGGGCTTTCTTGTGGCTACTCTAAAATACAAAAAATACAAAATAACGATGCATTAGCTTTCTATAAACCCACTTTGTCTAACAAAAATCTCTCACTCTTTAGGGCTGTCAATGGAAGGGGGCAATGGAATAATGTTCCTTGAGTTTATTCGATTTGCAAGAAAAATATGACTTTAATTTTAGTCTGAAATGTAAAGTTACATGGAAACAATGGGCTGGATCATGCCCTTGTGCAGTCCTCACTTGTGCCAAACAGCAGAAGCACAAGTAAGGACCACACAAGAACAAACTCCTTCCTCCCCACCACCAAAGCAACAAAAGGGGACTCATGTAGGGGTCCCCTTAAAAAGATACCTGCCCAGGAGCTCTAAGAAGCATTCACTTCCCTTCTTTATCTATAGGATGCAGACAAGGGGAGCCAATTCCTATATTAGGAAAGCAATATGAATAGGCAGTGACTGGTTTTGCTGTTTCCCCCAGCAATCATATACACTTGAGTGTAATGAAGATAATACAAGTACTGGAATATATCTTAATATGTTAAAGATCCCAGCCATAGCTAAAGATGAGAAGATAGCACTGGTCACTGATGTTGCCCCTAAAGAAATTGAGGAAGCCATACATTATTTGAACTGGGGAGAAACTATTGATTTTATTTGATTTGGTGATAGAATGGTTGGCATTAACAAACCTTTTTTTAAAAAAACTCAGAATCCCCCTTGTATATTAGGCATCCTGCAAATTAATAGTCCACAGTATTAGTCTGATTTTATTTTATTTAGTGGTAGAATAGTTGGCATTAAAAGCCAAATCCTAAAAGCTACTGAGTACTCAAGCTCCCAGTGAAAATCATTGAAAATTTCAGGGGCTCAGCAGTCCCTCTCAGGATTTATCTTATTCTTAGGGTAACCTTGCATGTCTTACAGTGTAGGGAGACAAGAAATGCCAGAGCTCATCTTTGCATTATGGTTATCGAGAATGGATTCTAGTGTGATGTGACTCTTTCTGTGTTGTACCTTGCAGTAGTTTAGATGTGGGATCAATAATTTGCAGATGTTACATATTGCTGTATTAAGGTCCTAATGCTGAGGCATCCCTATTGACTAATGAGTTTTTTTTAACTATTTCTGAGACAAGAGTAGACTGCTTTCTTTCCCTCTTTTTAGACTTTAATCTGAACTCTTTAATATTATAAGGCATGGCCCACATCTAAAACATATTAAAATCTTGCAATTTCCATCCCATTTCTCCCCTCAACTTTTTCCATTGCCTAACAATAGGAAAAAAAAGTATTGTACTAGTCTCCTATTTACACTGAATGATCGATTCCATCACATCTACCACTATTATGTCTATCCATACTGTTCACAATAAAATAAGTACAAATAAGGAAGAAAGGGTGGAAACCCTCATGCAAATGCATAAGATGTTAGGTATGGTCAGAACAATAATATAAGAGGTTCCCTGGTTGGGTAAAAGTGGGAAGTCCCCATGGGACAACACTATGGGAACCATCCCTCTATCAATGATTGTCTGAGAGATCTCTCAGACCCTAGAATATCTTTGAGGATGTGAGTGTAAATACAGTCTTAGTCACTGCATGTGTTTTTTGTAGGTTTTCTATATGCATGGGTAATTTTAAATTGACTTATTGGTTTAATAAAACTTGTAGCACAGCTAAGACTTCGTACTTGTGATTGTATCTGTGGTCACAATCCTTGAACTTCATGTGTTCCTAGCGTCTCCAAATTTGAGAAAAGCAGTGTTGGGGACACTGGGGCATGGCCACTAGGTAACTCGAGGGGATGGAAGACCACGAGTGTCGATGAAGCCCCCTCGCACTAGGCCCAGGTGTCCTTGGCCCCCCCTCCCACCTGGAGGCACTCACAGCAGCTCTGCGTACTAGGCCCAAGTGTCCTTGCCCCCCCCCCCCGCCTGGAGGCACACACAGCACTTATGCTGAGGATCTGCAACAATATGCTGTGGAGTCAGACTGCCTGAAACTAAGCAAGGCCAAACAGGGCAGATATAGAAGAACAATGCTGAATAAAGCAGCTTTATGTATAGTTTAACAAATGATACAGAGAATCAGGGAACTAGCTGGCAACTGGATTGACTGGCTATATGGATACTTGGGGCAGCTTGCTATTGGATAAGTATGCTGGGAAAAAGGATGTATAAAATCCTGTGTAACTTCCTGCTCTGTGTGCAGGATTTGAGATTTTATTCTCCCTGTACCTTTTTGCAGCTGCAAATAAACTTTTCTGCTTCTCCACCCCGTTGTGATTATTGGGTGTAGCACACCGGGTAACGAACCAACTCAAGCTGTTGTTCAGCCTCTCGGCACTGGGTGCCGGCAACAGCAGCACAGGTGATTTTCACTCTGTTCAGCTTGAAATTGTGGCAACAGGAACTGAACCCATGGCAATATAATACAGAATTATTAAATTCAATCTAAATAAAAAGAAGGCTATAACATTTTCGTGACAGACATCACCAAGTGGCACTGTTACACATATCTTTGTCAGATGGAAAGTGAGTGTTTTTGATGGTTGGGGAGGGGGCAGTTGGGGCTTTTAGTACTTAGGGAAGTATAGGAGGTGTTCCAACAATAAAATCTGGAAAGCATTCCATGAGACAACTGGTAGATACTCACCACTGGAGCTAGTCAATGAGGAATTTGTTGATGAAACATTTTTGTTAGAAAACCAAAAGTTTTTGAACAAACATTCCAGGGGCTATAGAGTCAATGTCCCCCTCTCACCCAGTTAATATTTAATTATTTATACAAGTGAAACATCTCTTATAGGAGAAATTGAACCTGGAATAGTTAGTAAGCTGGTGAGTAGGGAACTGAGCTAGGACACTCAGGTGTAAGTCCCCACTATGAATCAGATGTAGCAGGGATTTGAACCTCAGTCTCCTACATCCCTGATGACTGCCTTAACCAATGGGATATTGATTATTGCAGGTAGTGGTAGGTGGCCTTTGTTTCTCTTCCAAAATTGGAAGCGTCTTTTTTTTTTTTTTATCCTGGTGCAAAACAAAAAAAAATGAAAAAGAATTCTAAAATTTTTATGGCACAGGCAACTAGTTTCATACCCAGTTCTACTTGCCTACATGAATAAGCAGCCCACAGTTGGAAACAATGAGTATACTGTCTGTGAAGATACTGATTACATAGAAGTCAAATTGCTTGCTAGACAGACATGGGCACAATTAGCACAGAGGTGGTCTTCCTGCTTTATTATTTTGGGGTTTATTTTTGGAGAAGGGACTAGAGATGTACTGTTTACTCCTTCCAACTTTTGCTGTTTAAGAGGAATCTATTGTGTTTCTGAGCCAGATACTGGCACAGATTCTTAATAGATTCTACAACACTTCTGCAACAATAAAAATGCTCTGGAAAATATTGTTATGAGGAAGCTGCAGTTGCATCTGTTCCCTTCATTGTTTTTATGGGTCTAGCAGTTGGTTTCAAGGCCTTTAAGTTAACTCCTGTTCATTTGATGGTCCTATTGGCAGCTCATGTTAGGTAAGATAATGTTTTCAGTTCTTTGATTACCTAGGGTATTAGTAGTTTGCAAGCTTGAGGCCAGAACCAACTCTCATTGAAGTTAATGGGAGTCCTTCGACTGACTTCAGTAGGAATTGAACTGTGTCCTTGCTAATTCATGCTCCTTTTTTTTTCGCCCAAGATATTTCTGTTTCCTTGCTCATCGTTCCTTGTGAAGATATCTGAAACTTTTCATGCAGCTTTCAAGTTTATTGAAGTCTCCTTTCTACTTGAATAAAAAAAATGCCAATAATTTTTAGAGATGGTACGAAGACGTATTTTAAAAATAAAATGACTTTAATTTTTCTTGATACAATAGCTGATTGTTCAGACATGTTACCCACTGGCTTTTAAAATGGTTTTTAAAATAATTATTATCATAACACTGCCCAGTGTCATTTTAATAGTGCTATGAAGCTCTATTAAAAATACAAACAGCAATTTAAACATATTCAAAGTTTCCTTAAACAGTAGTTTGAATATTTTAAAGAAAATTAGCTGGGTTGGAAGTATTTTCATAACTGGAATTATTTAAATGAGAGCAAACATTTCTAAAATAAAGTAGCCATTAAACAATTCATTCACATTTTCATTGTACTGCTATACAATTGAATTCATTTTTATACAAAATGAGAAGAGGATGAGGAGAAAGTCATTATATTTTATGCAATATTAACTGACCTATATGGGCATCTTGTACATTGAAATATATTTATCAAATATTATGTATAACACATAATAAAATAAGTATAGTTGCAAAACACAACTGACCCCAGAAAGCCATGTCTCCGGAGATGTGGGGAAAAGGGGGTCTTAAAACTGAAGCATGAGTTAAGCCGAGGGAGTCTCAGTGGGTATGTCCTCACTACTGCTGGAAGTGGGCCTCCCAACCTGGGTAGACAGACGAGCACTAGTGGGGCTTGAACTAGAGCAGTAAGAGTAGGAGTACAGATGCTGTGAGACCAGTGGAAACTTGGCCTAGCCACTCATATCACAACAGCCATGCTGCTAGCATGCATTTGTCTACCCACACTGGGAGGTTCATGTATAACTGCTGTGTAGGCATACCTAGTAAGGACTTAGATGAAGAAGCTATTTAACCATGTTCCTGAGTTTTTATATGTTTGAAGTATTGTTGTAGCCATGTCTGTCCCAAGATATTAGAAACACAAGATGGGTGAGATAATATATTTTAGTGGACCAAATTCTGTCAGGGAGAGTCAAGTTTTAGAGTTTTCACAGAGCTTTTCTTCCAGTCTGGGAAAGAGACTCAGAATATTACAGCTAAATACAAGATCAAATTGATAGTTTAGCATAAGTAGTTGATAGATATTTTAAGGGACCATTAAAGGCGAAGTGGCCCATGAACACATCTGCAGTCATAGGATGAAAAGATTTTTGTAATAAACCATATATCCAGTGTCTTTATTAAGACTATGAGTTTCAGAGTCTAGCAAAGTTATGAATTTAAGCTCCCAGTCTTGTCTTTTGAAAGTGTGTTCTGCAGGTTCCCTTTGAGAATAAAGACTGATAGATCAAATATATAGTGATTGTTTTGTGAAATGTGTTTGCCAGAGGATGTGTTTGTCTTATCATTTTTCTGTGTCAGTTCATTCAAGAGTGCAGAGATTGTCTGAGTTCACCCACATAGTTGTTGTTGGGGTATTAGTGCACAAAATGAGGTATACCATTGTGACAGGTATGTGTCCACATCCTTCTTGTAGTGTGGGGCCCAAAACTGGACACAGTACTCCAGATGAGGCCTCACCAATGTCAAATAGAGGGGGACGATCACGTCCCTCGATCTGCTCGCTATGCCCCTACTTATACATCCCAAAATGCCATTGGCCTTCTTGGCAACAAGGGCACACTGCTGACTCATATCCAGCTTCTTGTCCACTGTCACACCTAGGTCCTTTTCCGCAGAACTGCTGCCTAGCCATTCGATCCCTAGTCTGTAGCTGTGCATTGGGTTCTTCCGTCCTAAGTGCAGGACCCTGCACTTATCCTTATTGAACCTCATCAGATTTCTTTTGGCCCAATCCTCCAATTTGTCTAGGTCCCTCTGTATCCTATCCCTCCCCTCCAGTGTATCTACCACTCCTCCCAAATCCGTAAATTTGCTGAGAGTGCAATCCACACCATCCTCCAGATCATTTATGAAGATATTGAACAAAACCGGCCCCAGGACCGACCCCTGGGGCACTCCACTTGACACCGGCTGCCAACTAGACATGGAGCCATTGATCACTACCCATTGAGCCCGACAATCTAGCCAACTTTCTACCCACCTTATAGTGCATTCATCCAGCCCATACTTCTTTAACTTGCTGACAAGAATACTGTGGGAGACCGGGTCAAAAGCTTTGCTAAAGTCAAGAAACAATACATCCACTGCGTTCCCTTCATCCACAGAACCAGTAATCTCATCATAGAAGGCGATTAGATTAGTCAGGCATGACCTTCCCTTGGTGAATCCATGCTGACTGTTCCTAATCACTTTCCTCTCATGTAAGTACTTCAGGATTGATTCTTTGAGGACCTGCTCCATGATTTTTCCGGGGACTGAGGTGAGGCTGACTGGCCTGTAGTTCCCGGGATCCTCCTTCTTCCCTTTTTTTAAAGATTGGCACTACATTAGCCTTTTTCCAGTCATCCGGGACTTCCCCCATTTGCCACGAGTTTTCAAAGATAATGGCCAATGGCTCTGCAATCACAGCCGCCAATTCCTTTAGCACTCTCAGATGCAACTCGTCCGGCCCCATGGACTTGTGCACGTCCAGCTTTTCTAAATAGTCCCTAACTACCTCTATCTCCACAGAGGGCTGGCCATCTCTTCCCCATGTTGTGATGCCCAGCGCAGCAGTCTGGGAGCTGACCTTGTTAGTGAAGACAGAGGCAAAAAAAGCATTGAGTACATTAGCTTTTTCCACATCCTCTGTCACTAGGTTGCCTCCCACATTCATTATGGGGCCCACACTTTCCTTGGCTTTCTTCTTGTTGCCAACATACCTGAAGAAACCCTTCTTGCTACTCTTGACATCTCTCGCTAGCTGCAGCTCCAGGTGCGATTTGGCCCTCCTGATTTCATTCCTACATGCCTGGGCAATATTTTTATACTCTTCCCTGGTCATATGTCCAAACTTCCACTTCTTGTAAGCTTCTTTTTTATGTTTAAGATCTGCTAGGATTTCACCGTTAAGCTAAGCTGGTCACCTGCCATATTTACTATTCTTTCGACACATCGGGATGGTTTGTCCCTGTAACCTTAACAGGGATTCCTTGAAATACAGCCAGCTCTCCTGGACTCCTTTCCCCTTCATGTTAGTCCCCCAGGGGATCCTACCCAGCCGTTCCCTGAGGGAGTCGAAGTCTGCTTTCCTGAAGTCCAGGGTCCGTATCCTGCTGCTTACCTTTCTTCCCTGTGTCAGGATCCTGAACTCGACCAACTCATGGTCACTGCCTCCCAGATTCCCATCCACTTTTGCTTCCCCTACTAATTCTTCCTGGTTTGTGAGCAGCAGGTCAAGAAAAGCTCCCTCCCAAGTTGGCTCCTCTAGCACTTGCACCAGGAAATTGTCCCCTGCGCTTTCCAAAAACTTCCTGGATTGTCTATGCACTGCTGTATTGCTCTCCCAGCAGATATCAGGAAAATTAAAGTCACCCATGAGAACCAGGTTGTGCGATCTAGTGGCTTCTGCGAGCTGCCGGAAGAAAGCCTCATCCACCTCATCCCCCTGGTCCGGTGGTCTATAGCAGACTCCCACCACTACATCACTCTTGTTGCTCACACTTCTAAACTTAATCCAGAGACACTCAGGTGTCACAACACTCAAGATGTGTTGTGGTAGTGTTGATCATTGTAGCAAAGGAGATATGCCTGCAGGTTTTTCATCCATTGTTCTGGCAGGGTCTGGTGCCTCTTTCAGTTGGTGTGTCCTGCTCTGTGCAGAGCTTGCTTCTGATAATGAGCTTGGAGAGATTGGAGGTTTGCTATCTTTTAAGGTGTGATCCCATTGAGTAAGGGATGTAGTTGTTTAATGATAACCTCTTTGGGTTCCAGTGTGGGGTGGTAGATAACAACTAGGGGTGTCTGATTAGAAGGTGTTTTGTTTTTCTTCTGTATTGAAGCGGGTTCTCTTTAGGTATTTATGTGGCTATTCCACAATATAATTTATTTATCTGATGTGTCCTTGTTTGCTAAAGGCAGTGTTAAGTGTGTTTAAAGGTGTGTACCTCGGGCTTTCTCCTGGGAACATATTCTGTGGTATCTGAGTGCCTGGCTGTAGATAACAAGATTTCTTGTTGAGTTTGGGGTGGCTACAGGTGATCCATGCCTTTCTTGTATATAGCTGTCTGTAGTGTTCCATTATTGAAGCTGATCCTGGTGTCCAGGAAGTTGATGCTAGTGTGAGAATGTTTCAGAGAAGTTTTAATGGACGGGTAGTCGTTATGGAAGTTGTGGTGGAAATCTATGAGGGAGTTTAAGTTGTCTGTCCAGAAGATGCATTACCATTGATGTAACTTGGGTATACAATTGGTTTTGTGGTGCATTTTCCCACTAACCCTCCTTTTTTGTTTTATGATTGCAAGGGTATTAATGGTCCACTTTACCTTGAATGGTCCCTTGGAATATGTGCTAACTATTTACGCTAAACTATCTATTTGATCTTGTATTTAGCTGTGATGCTCTGAGTACCTTTTCTGGACCTGAAGAAGAGCTCTATGGAAGCTCAAAAACTTGTATCTCTCACCAACAGAATTTGGTCCAGTAAAAAATATTACCTCACCCACCTTGTCTTCCTGAGTTTTTAAGCACCTGAAGAGTCTCATCATGTGACTTCTTGTATAATTTAAATTAGGCCCATACCGAAGGGCCTTCCACAGCCATTTAGCTGTCTATTGTTATACTCCAACCTGATCCTGGAATCCTTCTCATTTATTCATTAGACTTAAAATAATTAGTGAAAAGAACATTTGGATCAGAGCATATGTAGTATACTTACTTATTCACACTGATGCCAATCTGGGACATTATCACAACATCTATTTTATGCAGAACTTCTTATTACATTAATGGGAAGTTCTGTTTCAAAAAATGGTGTTGGAATAAGGTTTTTTTTGTATATTGTTCTTCTTTGGGCTTTAGCACCCCTCATTTTGTGATGAACAGCCTCTCCAACATTTTGGTTTTACTGAAAATGTATAGGCCACTTGGGTTTGGGAATAAGTTCCATTGGAAATTACTGGCATAGATAATATAAATCTGTTCATTAGTGTCTCGTGATGTTGTACCAAGTGAGCTGTTTGAGTGCTTTTTTTCCCTGCTTCTCCACAGTGATATTTTCAAGCTATTTCTAATGAACTAGCAAGTCACATACAATTGTTTTTGTGCTCTTCCTATATTAATTTGAAGTTTATTTAAATAAATGATTTGATTTATCAACATGTTACTTTTTAGGGTCATGCATCATTTCACAAATGTCTGTTTGCAGTAACTGAGACACAGAATTTCTGCCCTGAAATAAAGCTATATGGGGGACAGAAGGGCATTGTATTTGCTCACTGAAAGTAGTTTAAAAATGTACGCCTGCATTTCTGTGACAGTTGAGATGACCCAGACTGGAAATGTGATTTTCATATACTATTATGATGACACTAACATCTCAACAACTATTGAAGTTGGAATACTATAACATGGCTACAAGGACATACTGATGAGAAGTAGAACCGTAATCTGAGGTGTACAGACATTAAATTTCTTATTCTGAAGCCAAGAGTGGCTTATTGAATCCAATGGAAACGTCAGTTACAGGTAGCATCTTTTTCAACCTCTGTATTTATACTTGGTGGGGGGGGGGAGATCAGCATCATAGGACACTTGGCAAGTGTAACTCACAAATGGGGGAGTAACCCCGGGAGAGGTAGTTGGTTTTTATTCATCTCTTATTATTTTTGATGTTTTTCTACATTTTCAAATAAATTGATTTCAATTACAACACAGAATACAAAGTGTGCAGTGCTCACTTTATATTTTTTTATTACAAATTTTTGCACTGTAAAAAGATAAAAGAAATCGTATTTTTCAATTCGCTTCATACAAGTACTATAATGCAATCTCTTTGTCATGAAAGTGCAACTTACAAATTTAGATATTTTTGTTACATATGTGCAGTCAAAAACAAAATAATGTAAAATTTTAGAGCTGGCAAGTCTACTCAGTCCTACTTCTTGTTCAGGCCAATCTCTAAGACAAACACATTTGTTTACATTTAAGGGTGATAATGCCGTCTGTGTCTTATTTACAATGTCACCTGAAAGTAAGAACAGGTGTTCATGTGGTGCTGTTGTAGCCAGCGTTGCAAGGTATTTACATGCCAGATATGCTAAACATTTGTATGCTCCTTCATGCTTCAACTGTCATTACAGAGGACATGCTTCCATGCTGATAACAGGTTCTGCTCAATAACATCTAAAACAATGCAGACCGATGCACATTCATTTCCATCATCTCAATCAGATGCCACCAACAGAAGGTTGATTTTTTTGGTGGTTTGGGTTCTGTAGTTTCTGTATCAGAGTGTTGCTCTTTTAAAACTTTTGACAACATGTTCCACACCTTGTCTTAAATCGAACAACATATGGTGGGTTGTCATCCAAGATTGCCATAACACAAAATTTATGGCAGAAGGAAGGTAAAACCATGCAGCAGGAGACATATAATTCTTCCCCAAGTGTCATCAGCATGGAAACATCCTCTGGAATAGTGGACGAAGCATGAAGGGGCATACAAATGTTTAGCCCATCTGGCACGTAAATACTTTGCTGGCTACACAAGTTTGAAATATATGAAATTGTAGAAAACAGAAAACATCCAAAATATTTAAATAAAAATATTCTATTATTGTTTAACAGTGTGATTAAAACTGTGATTAGTCACAAATATTTTTTTTATAATTTTGAGATTAATTACAATTAATTTTTTTGATAATTTCACATCCTTTTTTCAGAGTCAACTGCCATTTATCTCAATGCTGTGTTAAAACCTGTGTCTGATTAATTGTTTCAGGCTACCTGAACATTTCGGTAAGCATCATGACTACATTATTTTATATTCAGTTCATGTTTGGAAGGTTACTGTTACAACCATAAGATCTAGAAAAAATAATTATGAAAACTGAAAGTTCACTGCATGACAGAGCAACAGGGGGCTAAACTTTGCAGCTGTTTATAGGATCATATGATACAAAAGATCCCAGGAACATTTTTCATTGAAACTTGAATATACATACATAAATCAAATCACCTGTAATCTTCTGTTAATAATAAAAATACTTTAGTTCAACTCTCTTGTTTCATTGAAAGATCTCAAAGCATTCTAAACACATTATTGAATTAAGACCCAAATTTTGAGTATAGTATTATATTCATACCCATTTTACAGATGATCAAATAAGAGAGAGGGAGGAATCTAAGGCTCATTAAAGTCCATTAAAGGACTCCCTTTAAAATCAGTGGGCTATGGATCAGGCATATAAAGAGGTGGAATGAGTGACTGTCCAATAAGATCACATAATAGATCATTTAGTAGATCATTAACAGAGTTCTGGATCATAGGCTCTGCTCTAATCACTAGATCAGTGGTGTCCAAACTTTTTCTGTCAGCTCCCCTACCCCCGTCCCCCTGTAGTAGTAGGATTTTATTTGTATTTTCTATGATTTAGAATGAAGGATAAAGAATAATGAGATAATAATGTAGCATGTATTAAATGTACTTGTGTATGGTTTGATCATATCCTTCCAGCCACCCTTTTTGAATAGAAGAAAGGAATGGCCTAATGGGCCATTTGGTAAAGATGCATCAGCCAGAATCTGTGTCTGGGCTGATTTCAAGGGAGTACAGACGTTTTAAGGTCACTATTTTGTTGTAGGTTTAGCATTTTAAAATAAGTAAAATAATGCCATGATTGTTTTCTTGTTTATTGCAATTTGATGTTCCTGTTCAAAATGTTCTATGTAAATTAATTCTGTTTTCTGTGTGAATGAGGAATGTATGTGTAAAGAGAGAAGTGTGAAGGCCATCACTGAGCAAGATGTATGAGGGAGGAACTAGAAACAGACCAAGGGTGTCAGGAGGCTGCAACATGCCCTTATTGAAATGTCAGAGGAGGGTAGATTGACAACTCTAAAGCTGAGACAGGCACCTATCAATGGGGACAAGATAGCTGTGATAAAGAATGAGAAGGACGATTTAAGAAAGTAAGCACTCATCAAACAACAATTGAATACAGCATGACGGTGCAAAACTCATTGGTCCCAATGAAGCAAAATCACTATAAACAGGGTGTCTTGCCATGAAACTTTGGGTTCGTCCTGCTAAAACTTTCCCAGAGCATTGTGTCGTGACTGACAGAACCCAGCTCCTCCCTACCCATGATCAACCTAGCTGGCCACTAGATTGATCTGGACTCTGGACTGGTAACTATAACACTGACTGGCGGGACAGTGTGTGGTGTGATTGAATGCATATGCTAATTGTTGTATCTTCAATAAATATGGTGTATTGCCTTTTCACCTGAAAAAGATCCTGTGTGCTTCTTATAAGCATAACACCCTTACTAGTAATGGAATGTGTTTGCACCACCCCAGGACAGGAGTGGAGACGTGGCTGTGGGGCAGGGGCAGAAGGTCAAGCTGCAGCCAGGAGCAGGTCTGTGGCCAGAACCAGGGGCCAGGAGCAGAGCTGGGGCTGTAGAAGGGGCTGGGGCTGTAGAAGGGGCTGGGACCAGGAGTGGGGCCAGAGCAGATCTGGGGCCAGAGCAGAGCTGGGTAGCGCTCCCTCTCCCCCTCTTCCCACCAGGGGGCTTGGCCTGGAGCCTGCTGCACCCCTTGGGCATTCCTCCATGCCCCCTTAAGGGGGCACTCCACAGTTTGGGGACCATTGCCCTAGATTGTCCTGTTTCCTCAAAATATCCTTCTTTTGTTCCGGGAGGGGAATAATTTCCTTTTCGGCATATGTTAGTCATGATTTTAAAAACATGGTACTGTACTGAAGAGAAAAAAAAATCTTGCCCTGTTATTATCTACTATTTTAGACTTCAGTGGGAGTCTTGGTGCACAAGAAATCCAGGATCCAACTTTTTGTCCTTATTTGATGTTGTTCACAAGCACCTCTGAAGTTAAATGGTGTTCATTCAAATTGTAAAAATGAACAAAAAGAGAAAATATTATTCTAAGAGAAAACTGTTTTACTTTCAGACTCAAAGGATTAGATGTTTGATTTTTAAATTATGGTCTGTAGATGCAGAATAACCTTTTCGTTACAGTGCTTATCTTTACATTTGTCAAACAATATTGAAATACATGAAACATCAAAATGGGAGCCAAATATGTCAAAAGAAGTACTATTAAAACAACTTCCATTATGTGCAATTTTTAAAACATTGTCATGGCAAGGCTGCTTTCATTGTGGCACCAGGTAGGCTGTTTAAAGATTACTGTAAATTAACCCAAATATAACTAAATAAAAATCAAAATACACACACACAGAACAAGGTGGTCAATACTGTTGCAGCAGTTCTCCTATGCTTACTTCTTTTGTCAAATCCAGTGGCAAAAAATCCAATCATGTCACCCCATAATATGTATCTAAAAGCAAACAAACCCCAGCTAGACCTTATCAGTGAAATTGATGAGGTAAAGCGTGAATCATATGAGCTCGAGAAGAACGAAAATTTTCCATCAAAACTGATTTTCAAGGAAACAAAACTCTGCAAAAAGTGTCTGATTTCTGTGAAAAGTCTTTGTTTTTGTCAAAGAAAAAACCAAAAATGGTTTTGACTGAATATTTTCTTTATCTTTTGCCAAAAAGTAGAGGAGCTAGAAGGGAGAGGAAAAATCCTGTTGTCCAACCAACTCTAATATGAACTGGTACATACAGCATAATGTACAAGGAAGTTTTTATGGATATTTTTAAATTAATTGTTTAAAAAGGCCAGAAATTTTAGTGCATATAGGTGTAAGTCTTACCTGCAATTGTGTTGAACCTGTAAATAGTTACTCAGATGTGTAACTTTATTTATGTATAAACAAATATATTGACTTTAGTGGGACTAAACATGTGAGAAACATTATGCACTTGTGTGCTTGTATGACTACTGCCCTCTTGGCCGGCACAGCAGAGCTTGGACCATAGATTATAGATTCCAAGACCAGAAGGGACCATTGTGATCATCTTGTCTGACCTTCTGTATAACATAGTCCATAGAATGTACCTAAAATAATTCCTTTTGAATGGAAGCATATTTATTTTAAAAAAAAATGATTTAAAAAAATGCCAATTTTAAGGAATCCACCACAATCCTCAGTAATTGTTCCAATGTCTAATTATGCCTCATTTCCAGTCTGAATTTATCTGGCTTCAGCCAGGGCCAGATGACCCTGTGACCCTTGCCCCAACAAGGAGGACAGAGACACAAAAAGCCCAACTCTTGCTGGTGGAAGGAAAGAGGAGAAGCACTATGTTAGCAAATGTCTAAGACAGGACTGTAGCCCATAGCGTTAGCTTCAGGTTTACTGTATCCTGTAATACATTGGCTACAGCAGCTATCATAAGACATGAGGCCTATGAATTTAGGCACACTTAAATGGCCCAAAGTTCACCCCTAAGTTTTGGGGAACTGAGAGTAGTGTCTGTAAAAGAGACATTTGTACATGATGACACCAGATGACCACAGGGCCATGAGCTAACACCAGCTTTTGGATATTTTAGGATAGGAATATATGCAGATATCTGACCACAAGAGCACCATGGCAACAAATTGATGTATATGATAATTAAAATTAAGATTTTGTCATGTTATTTTTAGTAAAAGTCAGGGACCAGTCATGAGTAATAATAATAAAAAAAATGCACGGAAGCCCTTGACCTGTCCCTGAATGTTACTAAAAATAACTGTGCCAAAATGAGGCTGAGGAGGGGATGAGAGCTCAAGACATGCTGCAGGATGGGAAGAGGGGTACAGCACCGCCTGCGGCAGCTTGGAGCTCCAGGGCCAGTGTCTGGGAGCTGTGGGGGCCTCTTGCCACCCACGACACCTGGGAGCGTGGAGGCCTCCACTGCCCGTAGTGACTGAAAGCTCCAGGGTTCCTCTGCTGCCCACAGTGGCTCAGAACTCCGGGGTATCCTCACCATCCATGGTGGCTCTGAACTCCAGGTTCCCCTGCTGCCCACACCAACTGGGAGCTGTGGGGACCCCCTGCTGCCCATGGTGACTGAGAGCTATAGGGGCCCCCGCTGCTGGCGGTGACTGGAGCTGCTGAGTCCCTTCCACCCCCCGCCGCCTGTGGCGGTTCTGAGTTCTAGGTTCCCCTGCAGTGGTTCAGAGCTCCAGGGTCCCTGCTGGCTGACAGTTCCATCCCTGCTACACTGGGACTTAAGGGGAAAATGTCATGGAGGTCTCTGGAAATTATGGAATCTGTGACTTCTGTGACCTCCATGACAGAATCTTAGCCTTAATGGCAATAAATTGGGATCGTTAATATTGTAACCTATAGGGCTCCCCGAGATTAGTAGAGAAGGGTTCCTCAACATTAGTAGGGTGAGGAAATACAAAAAAGGAAGACAGGTGAAACCCTGATGAATATATTTTAGGCATAGTGGTGACATCACAGTGGTGGTGTATTATCAAGTTGTATCCCTTCTTGTGTGCAGGAAGAAAGAGAGATGTAGTCCTTGGGAGTTGCCAGATGATGGCCACTGGTGATGATGAGGAAGATGATGGTGATAAGGAAGATAATGGCTAACATTTAATGTTGTGCTGCAAGGCATGGTGTGAGTATGTGGCTGTTCAGATGTACATTTTATATTATCTCTATGTATTTGCTGGGTTAGAGTGTCTGTGACTTTGCTAAATGTATTAATAAACTATTTACAAATAAAGAAGGGTTCCTAAAGTGTAAGTGCTGCAACCATGAACATCAGGGTTCCCAACTAAACAGTAATTCTAATAATATTGGGCATGATCTTGGAACAAAAACCTGTGAAATCTCAAAATGCTATCTGGAAATTCTTAAGTAATCAATATAATTAATACATAATCCATGGATCAGGCTGCAGGACCAGTAATAAGATCACCTATCTCCCCCCACCCCTCCCCTCACTGCCGCCCCAATCAGTCATACAATCCTGATCCCACCCGCAATGTGAAACTCTCTGTGCCTCCTAATCCTAGCAACTGCTTCACTGCCTTAATGTATTGACTATATTAAATTAAATTGTAATGCAAATTGAAATATGAAGTAGAGCAAAATAAATGGAAAAACATTTTAAACAGAGGGTTTATTGAATTAAGTATTAAATTAAATAACACAATCAACTCAGCAGTGAGTCTGTTATTTTATTAGAAACTTCTTATTTTTGCAGCATAATTCAAGAAAATAGTATGCTACCAAACTCAGTACTGTTGAAATATGGGTGATCTTGCAACAAAGCATAGGTCACTCATGCTATGAAATACACCGTGTCCTGCATATTGGAGAAATTCTGATCTGCATGAATCATAGTGCACCATTACTGCATAAGGAACTCAAAAAACTATATTGCCTACTTTTGTGTCCGTATCCCACACAGGTTCCTGCTGGATTTGCTGTTCATCATAATTCCTAGGTCATTTTCAGCATTACCACTTTTCATGTATTCCTTTCCCACTAAATATCTGTTTCAGATTTTTCTCCCAGATGCGTTAATACAATATTTAACCTGCATGGATTTTCAGTGCAATCTGAAATTTTAGCTTCGAGGTTGCTGCCTGTGAACTGACCTTCATGGATTCGCCTAATATGTCTACAGAAAACCACAGCAAGTGCAGGGGCATCCAATGTCTGGTGCTAAACTGTTACTGACTAAAGGAAAAAGACACTGCTCTGTAAATCATTCCTTTCTATTCAGTAACCTTCAAAAGAAATAGCAACCAAGAGCTCTGCTGTGTTACCATGGTGATAGCTAGATGACACCTTGCAAACCAATGGCCAGAGAAAAGGGGAGGAGCATACATGGGAGCAACGGAAGGAATAGGCAGCCATATTGGTGGTGGTGTTAAGTAATCTAGAGTTCAGAGAGAAGAAAAGGTTTAAGGAATTTGGGCATGATTCTAATGCAGTGCTGTGATCTGAACCTAGGTCTCCTGGCTGTTCATTATATATGCTAGCCTCCATATCACACAGGGAGATAAAATAAAACTTAGAATACAATCCATGGTATGTGGCGCCCCACAAGCCCTCACCACAAAGTGATCCAGTGCCACATAATGACAATTTACACTTTGGGATTAATTTTAATTGCAATATTTATCTGTCTTTAGAAAGACTAGATTAGCAGATCTATGAATAAAAACTGGTGGCCACTAAAGCATGGTTGTACAGAGGTGCGAAGCAACAGGAAATATAACACTGAGTGAACAGCTGGCAGAGTGTAACATATTGTAATTCTCAACAGATACCATATTAATGCTAAAATATTTTATTAATATTATCGTTCAATAATTTATATAAATTTAATTAGACTGTTTTACACTGAAGTACAGAGGCCAGGTAACTGGTATATCTTTAAAGTACCTTGCCTCACAAAAACTTACTTGGAATATTCATTCAGACGGCCCAGATGTGAGGACTGCTACATGGACCGAAATGGTTTTAAAGTAAAATAAACAATGGACTATAGACATGGAAAAATGTTGCAGTAAATAATAATAAACCCTAATAATACTTAACATCTCAGAACTTGCTCAACATTTTCATCTTTAAAGTGCTTCTACAAGCATTAATCCTCACAACACTCCTTCAAAGAAAATATTACCCAATATATAGTGGGAAACTGAAGAAGAGCGAGGTAGTAACTTGAATCTATGATGGAAAAGCTTCTGCTCACCCCAAAAGAGGAAACTTTTGCAGCATTTTCTGAAGATACTCAGACTTGCCTAAGGTACTCTGGAAGCTTTATTCCATAGCCGGATGTCCTCAGCTCCAAATTTTCTCTTTGAGAAAAGCTTTTTTCCAAAAGCAAATATGACACTTGCATATTTGATACCCCTGTCTACTCAAATACCTTCTACTCACACCAAAAATAAATAAAGATAAAACACGACACAAACAAATCAACAAAGAAAAACCAAATAATATATCCACATCAGAGTTTTTTACCTCTCCATCCACGAAATGTCAGAGAAGTCTACCAAAGACTTTGTTATTGCTATTGATTCTTATCACCATATTCTCAGCAGGGGCTCTGATAATATGGTGATTAGGAGCCATATATAAACTCTTAGCTAGATCAAAGCCACACACTGATTTGTTGTCAGAGCCAAAGTTACTGCTCAAGAGTTTCTGCTTCCTTCTCCTCTGCTTGGATCACAGGTCTGAAAAAGGATTTCAGATCCTTCAAAAGAAAGGAAAATAAAGGCCATGTATTATTAAATAATACACAAAGGGGCGGGGTGTGAATCACCCTGAATCACAACTCATTCTCTCTGTTCA
The DNA here is from genome assembly GCF_965140285.1 of Lepidochelys kempii. Classification (NCBI taxonomy): domain Eukaryota; kingdom Metazoa; phylum Chordata; order Testudines; family Cheloniidae; genus Lepidochelys; species Lepidochelys kempii. The sequence goes on from NC_136380.1 coordinate 86,838,101, forward strand.
ACCGCCTATCCTATCTGAAAAGAAACTTTCTACTATCCATTTTCTTCTCTTGCAATGCAATCAGTAACCAACATCCTGACAATTGGTTTAAAAACGCAAACTTTCAGTTACTTGCACTGATCTGCATATGTCTATGATACATACAGGTACATGTACACACAACCTGTACTTAATAGCCCAAATTTTGATAACTGTGGAGCTTCCCATTTAGTGGAAGAAGAAACAATTCTTTATATCTCAAACAGCAGACTGAAAAATGTAATGAACCAAAGAAGAGTTGAAATGTCAAGTAAAAATGTTCATTGGAGGAACACTGAAAATGGTGTGTGTGTGTGTGTGGGGGGACACCTATCAATAACATTCAATGAAAAGATGCCCAGAAAAACATGGACTTTGACATACAATTATTATTATTTATTTATATTACTTTAGTGCCTTGGAGTCCCAGTAATGGATCGAAACCTCATTGTGCTAGGTGCTGTAAAACACAGAACAAAAAGACAGTCCAGGACCCTGTAGTCTAGTATCCTGTCTGTAACAGAGGCCAGTACCAGACACTACAGAAGAAAGGGAAAAAAAGTTTTAAAGAGAATGATATATTTGTGGTAACACTTTTGGCATGCTCCGACACGTGCAGAGATCACACTACACATGAACACGGGAGCAAGGGGATGTAACAATCCCTTTATTTCCCTGCATAAGCCATGTGGGTGTGGAGCAGGAAGAGCCTTTCAAAATGCCAGACCAAGAATGGGCTAGTGCCATGGGTGTTATGCCTGCTTAGTTCTGGCACAAATGCCACAAACCTGCCTCAATAGGTGGAGGAACTTGATGGGGCCAGTGGTGAAGCAGGATAGTCCCAGCAGTCAGGGAGGGGGGCACTTGCTAAGGGACACCAGGTGCCTTCTTCCCCCCTGGGAGTCTCTGGCACCCATTGGAGAGCTCCAGGGTGAGGGTGCTGATTGGCCAGTATTCCCCAGATCCCAGGATTTAACCTGCCATGGGTTCTATGTGTAATGTCTTTCAACTCCATTCATCAGTCCCACCCTACCCACTCAGAACTTGGAATGGAAACACAATCTGAAGGAAGCTGTGGGTCTAGATTATTGCCTTTTTGGGGTCAGGAAGAATTTTTTTCTCAGATGGACCAATTGGCAGAGAAGCAGGGAATTTTTCTTCTTCTTTGCAGCATCTTGAAGCCACAGTGGGTTAAGTAGGACTTTGAATAGTACTTCACTGAGGTACTGTGGTTGGGTTGTTCAAGTGTCACAACTTGTGACCAGTTTCTGTGGATGAAACCCTGGCCATGTTCAGGTAAATGGGAGTTTTACCATTGATTTCACTGAGGTCATGCTTTCATAGAATCATAGAAGATTAGGGTCGAAAGAGACCTCAGGAGATCATCTAGTCCAACCCCCTTCTGAAAGTAGAAACAACCCCAACTAAATCATTCCAACCACGGCTTTGTCAATCCGGGCCTTAAAAACCTCTAAGGATGGAGATTCCACCACCTCCCTAGATAATCCATTCCCATGATTCACCACCCTCCTACTGAAATAGGGTTTCCTAATATCCAACCTCGACCTCCCCCACTGCAACTTGAGACCATTGCTCCTTGTTCTGCCATCTGCCACCACTGAGAACAGACTAGCTCCATTCTCTTTGGAACCCCCCTTCAAGTAGTTGAAGGCTGCTATCAAATCTCCCCTCACTCTTCTCTTCTGCATTCTAAATAAGCCCAGTTCCCTCAGCATTCTCCTCATAAGTCATGTGCCCCAGTCCCCTAATCATTTTTGCTGCCCTCGGCTGGACTATCTCCAATTTATCTACATCATTTCTGTAGTGGGGGGCCCAAAACTGGATGCAGTACTCCAGGTGTGGCCTCACCAGTGTCAAATAGAGGGGAATAATCACTTTCCTCGATCTTCTGGCGACACTCCTACTAATGCAGCCCAATATGCCATTAGGGTTTTTGGCTACAAGGGCACACTGTTCACTCATATCCAGCTTCTCATCCACTGTAATCCCCAGGTCCTTTTCTACAGAACTGCTGCTTAGCCAGACGGTACCCAGCCAATGGCAGCACATGGGATTCTTCCATCCTAAGTTCAGGACTCTGCACTTGTCCTTGTTGAACCTCATCAGATTTCTTTTAGCCCAATCCTCCAATTTGTCTAGGTAACTCTGGACCCTATCCCTACCCTCCATTGTATCTACCTCTCCCCCCTTCCCCAGCATAGTGTCATCTGCAAACTTGTTGAGGGTGCAATCCATTCCATCATCCAGATAATTAATGAAGGTGTTAAACAAAACTGGCCCTAGGACAGACCCCTGGGGCATTCCGATTGATACCAGCTGACAACTAGACTTCGAGCCGTATATCACTGCTCGTTGACCCCCATGATCTAGCCAGCTTCATATCCACCTTATAGTCCAATCCATACTTTTTTAACTTGCTGGGAAGAATACTGTGGGAGACCATTTCAAAAGCTTTGCTAAAGTCAAGGTATATCATGTCCACTGCTTTCCCCATATCCACAGAGCCAGTTATCTCATCATAGAAGGCAATCAGGTTGTTCAGGAATGACTTGCCCTTGGTGAATCCATGTTGACTATTCCTGATCACCTTCCTCTCCACCAAGTGCTTCAAAATGGATTCCTTGAGGACCTCCTCCATGATTTTTCCAGGACTGAGGTAAGGTTGACCGGTCTGTAGTTCTCCTTCCCTTTTTTTAGACATAGGCACTATATTTTCCTTTTTCCAATCATCCGGGACCCACCCTGATCACCAGACTTTTCAAATATAATGGCCAATGGCTCTGCAATCACATCAGCCAACTCCCTCAACATCCTCGGATGCATAATTCCGGCCCCATGGACTTGTGCATGTCCAGCTTTTCTAAATAGTGCTTAAGCTGTTCTTTCACTACTGGTGGCTGCTCACCTCCTCCCCATACTGTGCTGCCCAGTGCAGCAGTCTGGGAGCTGACCTTTTCTGTGTAGACTGAGGCAAAAAAGCATTGAGTACTTCAGCTTTTTGCACATCATTTGTCAGTAGTTTGCCTCCCCCATTCAGTAAGGGTACCACACTTTCCCTGACCTTCTACTTTTTGCTAACATACGTATAGAAACCCTTCTTCTTACCCTTCACATCTCTTGCTAACTGCAACTCCAATTGTGATTTGGCCTTCATATTTAGACCCCATGCATGCTCAAGGAATAATTTTATACTCCTCCCTAGTCATCTGTCCAAGTTTCCACTTCTTGTAAGCTTTCTTTTTGTGTTTAATCTCACCAAAGACTTCTCTGTTAAGCCAAGCTGGTCGCATGCCATATTTGCTATTCTTTCTGCACATCAGGATAGTTTGTTCCTGCGCCCTCAATAAGACTTCTTTAAAATACAGTCAGCTCTCCTGGACTCCTTTCCCTCACATATTAGCCTCCTAGGGGATCCTGCCCATCAGTTCCCTAAGGGAGTCAAAGTCAGCTTTTCTGAAGTCCAACGTCCATATTCTGCTGCCCTCCTTTCTTCCTTTTTTCACGATCCTAACTCAAGCATCTCATGGTCACTGCTGCCCAGGTTGCCACCCACTTCTACTTCCCCTACCAATTCTACCATGTTTGTGAGCAGCAGGTCAAGAGGAGCATGGCCCCTAGTTGGTTCCTCCAGCATTTGCACCAGGAAGTTGTCCCCAACACTGTCCAAAAACTTCCTGGATTGTCTGTGCATTGCTGTATTGCTCTCCCAGCAGAAGTCAGGGTGACTGAGAACCAGGGCCTGTGATCTGGAAACTTCTGTTAGTTGTCTGAAAAAAACCTTGTCTACTTCATCCTCCTGGTCTGGTAGTCTATAGCAGATGCCCACCATGACATCACCCTTGTTGCTCTCACCTGTAAACTTAACCCAAAGGCTCTCAACAGGCTTTTCTCCAGTTTCATACTGGAGCTCTGAGTAACCATTCTGCTCCCTTACATACAGTGCAACTCCTCCACCTTTTCTCCCCTGCCTGTCTTTCCTGAACAGTTTATACCCATCCATTACAGTGCTCCATTCATGTGAGTTACCCCACCAAGTCTCTGTTATTTCAATCACATCATAGTTCCTTTACTGCCAGGACTTCCAGTTCTTCCTGCTTGTTTCCCAGGCTTCTTGCGTTCATGTACAGGCACCTAAGATAACTAGCTGATTTCCCTACTTTCTCAGGGTAAATCAGGAGGCCTCCTCTGTTGCACCCTCCTCCTTGTGTTTCCTCCCAGTATCTCATTTCCCCACTTTCCTCCAGGCTTAGGTCACTGGCGAACCTAGTTTAAAGCCCTCCTCACTAGGTTAGCAAGCCTGCCTGCAAAGATACTCTTCTTTCTCTTTGTTAGATGAATTCCATCTCTGCCTAGCAGTCCGTCTTCCTGGAACAACATCCCATGGGCAAAGAATCCAAAGCCCTTTCTCCCACACAACCTGCACAACCATGCATTTATGTCCACAATTTGATGGTCCCTACCTGGGCCTTTTCCTTCAACATGGAGGATGGACGAGAACATGACTTGTGCTTCAAACTCTTTTATCCTTCTTCCCAGAGCTATGTAGTCTGAAGTGACCCAATCGAGGTCATTCTTGGCAATATCATTGGTGCCCATGTGGAGAAGTAGGAATGGGTAGCAGCCCAAGGGCTTGATCAGTCTCGGCAGACATTCCATCACATCCTGAATTCTAGCTCCAGGCAAGCAGAATACTTCTCGAGTTTCCTGGTCTGGATGGCAGATAGATGACTCCATACCCCTTAGGAGGGAGTCCCCAACCACCACCATCTGTCTCCTCCTCTTGGGAGGGGTGATCATGGAACCCCCATCCCTAGGACAATGAATCCCATGCCTTCTGGTCGATGGGGTCCCCCTCTGATCCCTTCCCTCTGATGACTCTTCCAAACCATTCTCCGATGTAGTACATGTGCAGACAGCCTGAAAATGGTTTCGTACCTCTATCTGCATTGGGGGGTACATGGGTTCTCCTCTTTCTTCTTCTGGAGGTCACATGTTGCCAATTTTCTCCCCCGTTCTGCACTCCCCTCTCTGATTGTTCAGCATGTGATGCCTGCAGCTCCAAACACTGACTTCTATCCAGAAAAAAACTTCATTTTCTCTGATGCAATGCAGGGTTGATACTTGGGTCTCTAGTCCTTTAACCTTCTCTTCCAATATGGAGACCAGCTTGCACTTTGTACAGATGAAGTTGCTTCTATCCTCTGGGAGAAAGACAAACAGGGCACATCGTGTGCAGGTCACAGCAGCTGGTTGCTCACTATCCATAATATCTTCCTTCTAAGAGCCTCTTCAGATGTTGTATTTACTGCTCACAGAAGCCTGAAAGGCAAAAAAACAAACAAACAAAAACCCTCTGTGGGAACTCCCCCCCAAGCAAACTCCAAAGCAAACTCCTGCTTGCCTGCCCTCTGTTCGCCGCTCACTTGGTTTGCAACTGGCTGCTTTTTTATAAGGCTGCTGGCTTGAAGCACCCTGTGAATATCCATTGAGGGCTTGTCTTCCCTGCAGAGTTAACTTGGATTCTTACTCAGGTGTTGCCCCTAGCCTGGTTGCCAGCCACAAATGAAGCTCTCTGGTCAAAGTGAGATGGTGCTTTCAACCTGGGTGAGCTGGCCCATCCTGAGATATAGGATAAAGTGAAGGAATAGAAATGGACACCCTGTAGAGTCAAGCATGAGGGTTTATTACGCACAGCGCTGGCAGTGTGTTACTTTGCTTATTAGGCTCAGTGAGACACTGCTAAAAAATAGATTACAATAGATGATATAGGGTGCTCATGGGCGGAGAGAAACAACGGGGTGGGAGTTCCCGAGCCCCTGGATAGGTTCTAGCAGCAAGACAAGATTAGCACAATAAGCCAATATTCTAAAAGGTTACATAATGGCTCCGCCCATAGTTCAGGATAACATGTTGCTAATACACAGGTGTTTTCCCTCAAACATTTCCTATTGCAATGTGTAGGTTAAATCCTGATTTTGGGGTCCACAAGAATGAGGTAGCTCTTCCAGTTGTCCAACAGGTACATTCCTGGGTGTTTAAAACAAAAGACAGTGAAAAGTACACAGCAAATAGCAATTGTTTTAGGGTGTTTCAGAGACCTAGAGTTGGCATCTGTGAAGGAGGATACATCTGTGGAAGGGAGGATGTCATATCTCATACTGAATGTTAGGCCTCTCCCTGAACTCTGGTTGGCATTTGGGGAGGGTGTTCACGATCTCCTTCCTGCTCGAGGGAGTAGACTTTGAGGCTCTTCTCAGTGCTTTGTGTGTCTATAACTCATGATAAGAACACTCAATTACTGCTTCCCATCTGGAGTTCTGCTGACTCCACTTATCTAGTTGAAACAAAGCAAGATTGTCTCCTGTTTACCCAGTTTTTCTTTAGCCATATATTGTCCATTGTTAGCTAGGCTCCAGGCCTCAGACCAAGCTGTGGAATTTGGGCCTATGTGAAAAGTTCTTAACAGAAACTGTGGTTAGGATCTTACATACACATTAATGGATTTTGGCCTTTCATAAAGTCTGAGTGCTGCTTACTCAAAACAATAGTTGCTTATGTCTGTAGCTCTGTGTGTATCAAAACAATTAAATTTTAGTGTTGTTCCTATTATTTTTTGTAAATCAAAGTTTCTCATTTGCTGAATAATTAGAAAATAATAATCTGGCTTGTCAGTCTATAAATTAATCATTTTAGTCTGACAGAGTGGCATTATTTAATTAAGTTTAGACAAATGTCTATGTGATTTATGCTGTGTACTTGACTCTTCCTGTAGTATATCATTACAGCATTGCAATGTTTCATCTTCTTCAGTCAAGAGCTTAATCTTACAAAAATAGCATTTTTGTACTTACAGGAAATTCTCCTTAAAATCAATATCCCCAAACAATTACATCTTTCAAAATAGTGAGTTCTTGAGAGAAAGTTCTATGAATTATAATCGAGACAAGTTTTCCTAACTTGCGTTGTAATGAACTTCTAATAAATTAGCTGTCCAAAATGGCTTTCAAGTTTAAATACTGTGTGCCTGTTTCCGAGGTAACTTTTTAAGAGTTTCTGGTTTTGATTATTTTGTTATTTTCTTTGTCCTTTAACTCTGGTTCTGTTCTTCCTTGGTTTTCCTGGAGATCTTGTTGTAGATCTCAGCAGATGTATACTGTTAATTGTCACAGTACTGAATCTTTAACAAAGATTTCCATTCTCAAAAATGTTCATTTAAATAGGTGTTAACCAGAGCTAACAAAAAACAGTTTTAAACAGCCCCTGTCTAAATATCTCTGCTCCCCTCTATTGCTCAGCTTTCACTCGCTTGGGTTATTTAATGTCATCATTACACTGGTTCTCAAGTTGTGATAGTCTTCCAGATCTGAAGCTCAATGATCTGGTGAAGTATAGTGATGGTGTTTGCAGTAATACATGAATGTCTTGCGTTATAATTTAAAAATCAAGCAGGGAAAACTGTTTTTGTTTTTTGGGAGGAGTGACTATTTCAGACCTTATTTATACCTCAAAAAGTAGAAAAACAAGAGACACAAGCTCAAGTTATTTTTTGCTTTCTTGAGAGGTTACACCAAAAGAGATTATCTATATTTTAGCTGACTCATATTTTACTTTAAAGAAATGTTGAATTGGTTTAATTATAAGTCAGGATAGCACTGACTGAATATTGTATAGCACTGCACTGGTAACTAGCAAACTGTAATATTCTACTCATATATATCTGATTGAAGTACACGGTTGCATTAGTCACTGCACCAAAGATTTTGGTCTAATTCTAATGATATAATAGTAGCTCAGATACAGTATTTATTTGCACAGTTGTCCAATATGAAGGAAATTCTCTTATTCTGAAAGAAAATATTAATATGGTAGTTTAATTTATGTAACTTTGAATTACAAAGATCCATATGAATACTGTCTGATCTAATGAATTCTCTTTCCAACTTTTGCTTAACTACTGGGTATGAAACTATTACAATGCTAGGAGGTACATTATCCTTTTTTGTGTGATCTAGGCACAATATTAGGGTTTTATTTGTTTCCTTATTGTGAATCAAACATATTGCAACCCACTAATAAGCAAAGATTAAAGACTTCAATTGTCCTAAAGGTACTAAAAGCCTTTTTCTATCTACTTTTTCAGGTTAGTCACAGTTGATTTACTAGGCATTTCTAAACTCTTCATTTTGCGGCAACTATTCCTGTTACATTTTGTCCATACCCTAATTAGGATGTGCCAATCAGGAATTTACTCTGAAGCTTCCGTAGTTCAATGACAGGTCATGAGATGGTGCTAGAGTAGCAAGTGAATCCCTTTCTCCTTTTCTTGTCTCCACCATGCACTTAGAACATGCGATCCAGAAAAGTTAGATTTCTGCTCTGCACTATGGTCATGATGGTCCAATATAATGTTCTTGGATTGAAATGAATGTATTTTTTATAATGTATTCCTGCAGGAAATATTTCATTAAAGATAAAATTCTACACTCCAAATTCTTTTAGCAATATCAAGTTTTAGATGTAAAATTTGTTTAATGCATCATACAACTCAGAGTGGGGGATGAAGTTGTGGATAGCTATTAGCATATTGCTAGCCAAGGTGGTGACTCTAGGATCCTGAGAAATAGGAAGCCTTGCCAACAGAAAAGGAATGAATTATATCTCTGATAAAGGCTTTGCCTGTGAATATATATATAGTGAATATATATATATATATATATATATATATATAGGCTTTTAAAATAAGTATAATAAGCTGAGAGAATTTGGGCTCTCTTACTGTTTAATAGTTAATTCTCTCCCCGCCCCCCGCCCCCCCCAGCTGTTCCTGGTCACCCCTTTCTACGCTGTCAATTCTGTTCAGTTCTTTCCCTTTAAAAAAAAACAAAATAAAACAAAACAAAAACCTAAGAGCTAAATTCAACTGAATTTATGGAGTAAGTGAGTACAATTTTCATTTAGGTCTGGGCAAACTAGTCACAACAAACAATTCATTCAAAGAGCTTAAATCTTTTTCTCATTTAGTTATTCACAAAATATCCTTGATTATCTCATTTTGGTGTATTATAAATAAGGCTAAGATTTTGTCATTGTTACTTTTAGTAAAAGTCATGGACAGGTCAAGGGCAATAAACAAAAATTCACAGAAGCCGTGACCTGTCTGCGACTTTTGCTGCCGTGGCTCCATGGTTTCCCCCACCAACATGGTGGCTGGGAGCTGTGGGGTTCCCCCTCTGCCTACGGCGGCTGGGAGCTTCAGGGTGACCATATATCCCAAAGAGAAAATGGGACACCCCAGCTGCTTGCCCAAGGCATCCCCCTTCCCCCACGCAAGGCTGTCGCTGGAAGTCTGAGGAAGACCCCCTCAGGAGTCTGTCATCTGTTGCTGGAACTTTGCAGGGGGTGCCTTGTCACTGCTGTTGTGTGTTGCTGGAATCCTGCCAGGACCCCACTGGCTGTCAGCTTGAGTCCTGCAACCTCTGGGGCTGAAGCAGAGAATGTCATGGAGGTCTCTCATGACCTCTGTGACATAAACTAGCCTTAATTATAAGTAATTGTATTCTGTTCAGGTTCTTATATTGAATTGTTATCAGAGCACTTTCCTATAGTGCATAAAGCAACATAGCTAACATCTCTCATGTATGGTTCCTTCTTTCATTGTTCGCCCCACTAGTAAAAGGAAGTGTACAGTGCCTGGCTTTTGTGTGTGTTTGTACTGGCAATGGCAAGTTAAAGGATGTGTTGTTTCCACTTGGAGCAAAAAGTGGTAAGGTTAGTGGTGGTTTTAAGTTTCTATAGGAGTTTCTTCCATTGTCTTGAAATCGTTCATTACAACCTACTGATTACCTATACATTGAGTACTATGGTCATTTGTTATTCATTTGTGTGATTGGTCACGTAAAGCGTATTATGTGTGTTTATTTCTGGATTTTGTCACCTCTGGTTTATAAACAGGAAGCATGACTCAATTTGTCAAAGTGAACCATTTTAGAAAGAGAGGAAGGACAGCAGGATTTTTGAGAACTTATGTAGTTTTCTAATGTTGCACATAGAGAAAATAAAAGTTTGCTTTATCATCCCAAACAATTACAAAGGTCTGATAAAGCTCCGGTGTAAGCAAAACACTTCCCATAGAATCATGACTAAATTTGGTCCCCAGGCAATGCCAGATTGCTGCAAGTCACATTACTTGGTCCCATCCTCTGAACAGCCTACACCCAACCCTGTAAATCAGGGATCGGCAAGCTTTGGCACTCAGCCCATCAGGAAAATCCACTGGCAGGCCAGGACAGTTTATTTACTTGCAGAGTCTGCAGGTTCAGCTGATTGCAGCTCCCACTAGCTGCGGTTTGCTGTTCCAGGCCAATGGTGGCTGCAGGAAGTGGCGTGGGATGACTGAGGGATCTGCTGGCCACCACTTCTGATGGTCAGTCTGCCAAAGCTTGCCGATCCCTGCTGTAAATTATACCACTATTTATGTAATTCATGAATTTGGCTCAAACAGCTTAATGGGACTAAACTGGGGAGGAGTGAGTCCTGATAATCTCCATCCAAGAATATTAAAGGAACTGGCACATGAAATTGCAAGCCCAATAGTAAAGATTTTTATTGCTCTGAAAACTCAGGTGTCATACCATATGACTAAAGAATTGCTAATATAATACTAATTTTTAAGAAATGCGGTGTGGGAAAGTGATCCAGGAAACTATAGTCCTGGTAGTTTGACCTCAACTGTATGCTAGGTCGTGGAATAAATTTTGCAAGAGAAAGTAGTTAAAGATATAGTAGTAAATGGTAGTTGGGATAAAATACTACATGGTGTTACAAAAGGTAGATCGTGCCAGACCAACCTGACCTCCTTCTTTGAGAAGATAACTGATTTTTGAAATGACAAAGGAAATGCAGTATAGGGCATTTGATACAGTTCCACATGAGAAATTCTTAGCTAAATTGGAGAAGATGGGGACTAATCTGAGAATTGAAAGGTGGATAAGAAACTGGTTAAAGGGGAGACTGCAATGGCTCATACTGAAAGGTGAACTGTCAGGCTGGAGGAAGGTTACTTATGGAGTTACTCCGGGACTGGTCTTGGAGCCAGTCTTGTTTAAATTTTTTAATTAATGAACTTGAGACAAAAAGTGTGAGTGTGCTGATAAAATTTACAGATGACACAAAGTTGGGAGGTATTTCCAATATGGAGGAGGACCAGAATATCACAGAAGAAGATCTAGATGATCTTGAAAACTGGAGTAATAGAAATGGAAAGAAATTTAATAGTGCAAAGTATAAGGTCATACACTTAGCGACAATAAGGATTTTTGCTATAAACTGGGGATTTATCATCTGAAAGTGACAGAGGAGGCAACAGACCTGACTGTATTGGTTAATCACAGAATGACTATGTGCCGCCAATGTGATACAGCCATGAAAAAGGTTATGCAGTTCTACGATGTATCAGGCATGGTATTACCAGTAGGGACAGGGACGTGTTAGTATCATTCTACCAGGCACTGGTGAGACCTCATCTGGAATACTGTGTGCAATTGTGGTCTCCCATGTTTAACAAAGATGAATTCAAACTGGAACAGGTGCAGAGAAGAGCTACTAGAAATAGAAAACCTTCCTTATGAGATGAGACTCAAAGAGCTTGGCTTTTTAGCCTGACCAAAAGAAGGCTGTGTGATTATGATTTTTCTCTATAAATAGGTTAGAGGGATAAATACCAGGGAAGGAAAGTAGTTATTTAAGTTAAGCACCAATGTGGAACTCAGAACAAATAAATATAAACTGGCCATCAACAAGTTTAGGCTTGAAATTAGGCAAAGGTTTCTAACCATCAGAGAAGTGAAGTTCTGCAGCAGCCTCCCAAGAGGACCAGTGGGGGCAAAAAAACTAACTGGTTTTAAGACTGAGCTTGATACATTTATGGAGGATGTGATCCACAATGTCATGTAGCCGATCTGCAGTTGCTAGCAGCAAATATCTCCAATGGTCGGTAATGAGACACTAGCATCAGGTGAAGACTCTGGGTTTCTACAGAGAGTTCTTTCCCAGATGTCTGGCTGGGGGTTTCTGCCCACATGCTCAGGGTCTAACTGATCACAATATTTTGGGTCAGGAAGGATTTTTTCCCTGGGACAGATTGCTTGGGGGCAGGAGGGGTTGCCTTCCTCTACAGCATGGGACATTGATCACTTGCAGGTTTAAATCAGTGTATATGGTGGATTCTTTGTAACTTGAAGTCTTTAAATCCACTGTCGCAAAACTCTTTCCCATGAGCCCCTCCCCCCTCACAAACCGCCAACACACTCTTATCAACCTCCTGGCTCCAGTCTCTACCAGCAGCATTCTGCTCCTCCCTCCTCACAGTCCAGCAGTGTGGACTCCCAATACCCACTTGCACCCAACACCCATCCCTCTGCAGTTTGGCCTTGCTGAAGTACAGCACCCATACTCCAAAGGAGAAGGTTGGGTATGATCCCTAGACATACATAAATCTGTAGCCATCATGGGACTCCTTCTCCTCTTGAGACCTTCCATTCCCCCATCCACCTCCCTGCTGATGATTTTTTTCATTTGACTTTCTCCTCTGGTTGTTATCTTTCAATAAAATAATTTTGTTTGTTTGAAAAAAATCTTTATTCTATTAAGTGACAACAAAAAGAGCACTGCAAAGCAACACACAATTATGTTAAGGCTCTTTCTTGCATTATATGCACCAATCACCTCCTAGCATTACAAGCACTGCAATCCCGAGCATAGCAACAAATATTAGTGGCTTTCAGTTTCAAATTGCTGCCTCAAAGCATCCTGATCCTTATGGCCCTGTGTTGTGCCCCTCTAATAGCCCTGGTCTCTGGCTGTTCAAACTCAGCCTCCAGGCACTGAGCATCTGCAGTCCAGCCCTGAGTGAGGCTTTCACCCTTCCCTTCACAACTATTATGGAGGGTACTGCACATGGCTATACGCACAGGAATATTGTCATTGGCCATGTCCAGATTCCCATACAGGCATCACCAGCAGACTTTTAAATGGCCAAATGCACACTCCACAGTCATTCTGCACTTTCTTAACCTATTGTTGAACCGCTCCTTGCTGCTGTCAAGTTGCCCCATGTATGGCTTCATAAGCCACGGCATTAAGGGGTAGGAGGGGTCTCCCAGGATCACAATGGGCATTTCAACTTCCCCTACAGTGATCTTCTGGTCTGGGAAGAAAGTCCCTGCTTGCAGCTTCTTGAATAGGCCAGTGTTCTGAAAGATTTGTGTGTCATGCACCCTTCTGGACCAGTCTGCATTAATGTCATGGTCATCCACATGTGCCTGGAGAACCATTGAGAAATACCACTTGCAATTAATGTACTCAGTGACTAGGTGGTCTGGTGCCAGAAGTGGAATGTGCATGCCATCTATCGCCCCTCCGCAGTTAGGGAAGCCCATTTGTGCAAATCCATCCACAGTGTCATGCACGTTGCCCAGAGTCACAGTCTTTTGGAGCAGGATGCGATTAATGGTCCTGCAAACTTCCATCAACACGACTCCAACGATTGACTTTCCCATTCCGAACTGGTTAATGACCGATTGGTAGCAGTCTGGAGTAGCCAGCTTCCACAGTGCAATCACCACACACTTCTTCAGTGACAGAGCAGCTCTCATTCTCATGTACTTGAACTGCAGGGTTGGGGCAAGCTCATCACACAGTCCCATGAATGTGGTTTTCCTCATGCGAAAGTTCTGCAGCCACTGCTCGTCATCCCAGACATGCATCACGATGTGATCCCACCACTCAGTGCTTGTTTCCTGAGCCCAAAAGCGGTGTTCCACTGTGGTCAGCACCTCCATGAATGCCACAAGCAATCTTGTGTCATAGCTACTACACATGGTGAGATCAATGTCACAATCCTCTTGCTTTTGTAGTTTAAGGAATAACTCCACTGCCACTCTTGACATGTTGGTCAGTGCGAGCAGCATTCTGGTCAACAGCTCAGGATCCATTCCTGCAGCCAGAAAGAGGCAGGGCAGGGCGCGCAGTACACAAACCATTGAAAGATGGCAGCAAATGTGGACAGAAGCACAGGGATTGCTGGGATGTGAAGCAATGTATCATGGGGCATTGGGACAGAACCCAGGATGCCCCATGACCCCTTCTGCCTTCCCACAAGTTTTAGCAGCAAAAGAAAAAGAGGAGCCCTGTGGGATAGCTGCCCAGAGTGCACCACTCTGAATAGCGCCGCAAGTGGGAACACGCTATTGCACAGGAAGCTGTCAGTGTGAACACACAACCGTGTATTTTCTTCAGAGCTCTCTGTAACTGCCCGCGCTGTCACTTTGCAAGTGTAGACGTGCCTGGACAGATATCTGAATTACCTATTACAGCACTAACAACTTATCTTGAAAGAACATTACTAACCAGTATTACAGAGAGGCAAAAAACACTGAGGCAAAAGCACCTTATTGAGATGAATAGAGATGAACAAAATATGGTTACAACTTTGGTTACTGTTCGGGATTAGAGCCGGGAGACAAATAGTAAACTTGCTGAAAAATTCACTGTTCAGGGCATCAGACTATGTGTGAATTCGGCAAATAGTTTTGGATGGAGGAAAAATGGCAAATGTTGAAACATTTTGCTTTGAAGTTTCTGAAATAACATTTTGTTTCAATAATTTTGAAATGAATCATTTTGACTTTTCATTTCAAAATTGTGTTTTGTTTTGAAATTTAGCTAATTCGAATAAAGGTTGTAAAACACTCACAATTGAATGGAAAAAAATAAAAAATCAGGTTGAACTAAATGTTTAATTTAATGTAAAGAGATGTTTTTGTTTGTTTTGGTAAGAAAAAACAAAATTTAATTTCAGTTTGAAAGGAGCCTCACATTTTGTTTGTTTTCAACTTAGGGGTGGAATGGAAGAATCTATTAGTGTCTCAGCTCTGTTAGGGATGTGTGAATTCATATGCCCAAATTCTTCCTTTGCATTCTGGCAGATTTGCTATTAGTGTCTCAGCTCTGTTAGGGATGTGTGAATTCATATGCCCAAATTCTTCCTTTGCATTCTGGCAGATTTGCTCTGCTTAGCTTCCACAAAGTACCCTTAACGCCAGCATATAGATAGCTATTGATGGAAGCATCACCTTATCACCTCAAATGGTATAGATCAAATTAATGATCCCTCTCCCTCTATGTAGTTAATGTTTAAGGATTGTGGCCAGAAAAGAGGCATGAGTGGGGCTTTGCAGCACACTGTACTACCTCACTTCAATGTTTGTGCATTTCTCTCCTCCCCAGTTGTGCTGTGTGCTCTGAAGCTACAGCTGAAGATCTGGGCAATTATACCTAATTTCAATATTGTGAGGTCAGAAGGTCAATTTGAATGTTTTTATATTTGTGCTTCACTCATCAGAGACTTGTGGGGGTGAAGTGGATTGAAGGATCAGAGTTGGTAAAATGAGCGATAGGTAGGTAAAAATCTCAGGGAAAAAAAGACAGGGCAAAGAACATGGCATAGATGAAACAAGTATACTGAGACTTAAAAATAAGCATAGAAGAAAATTCCCTAAAGGAATTTCTAGAGCTTATATTTTAGGGGGGAAATATAATCTTAATTTTAAAATTGTCAGTGATGGAGAATCCAACATGACCCTTGGTAAGTTTTTCCAGTGGTTAATTACTCTCACTTTTAAAAATTTACACCTTATTTCCAGTCAGAATTTATCTAGCTTCCACTTCCAGCCATTGAATCATTTTATACCTTTCTCTGCTAGATTGAAGAGACTATTCTTAAATATTTGTTCCCCATGAAGGTGCTTCTAGACTAATCAATTTACCCTTTAACCTTTTCTTTGTTAGAATCAGGAGGATAATCTATTTATTTTACCATCATAAGGCATGTTTTGTAATCCCTCATTCATTCTTGTGGCTCTTCTCTGAACCCTCTCCAATTTATCAACAGCCTTCTTGAATTGTGGACACCAGAACTGGAGACAGTATTCCAGCAGCAATCACATCAATGCCAAATACAGGGGTAAAATAACCTCTCTACTCCTACTTGAAATTCCCCTGCTTATGCATCCAATGATTGCATTAGCCCTGTTGGCAACAGCATTATATTGGGAGCTCATGGTCAGCTGATTATCCACTGTGACCCCCTAATGTCACTGCTTCCCAAGATAGAGACCCCCATCCTGAAAGAATGGCCTATATTCTTTGTTTCTAGATTACATATTACCTTTAGCCATATTAAAATGCATATCGTGTGCGTGCACCCAGTTTACCAAGAGACCCAGATTGTTGTGTATCAATGACCGGCCCTCTTCATTATCACTCCCCCATTTATTGTGCCATCTGCAAACTTTATCAGTGATGATTTTATGTTTTCTTACAGGTCACTAATAAAAATATTAAATAGCACAGGGTTAAGAACCAGTCCCTGATGGACCTGCACTAGAAACATATCCATTTGATAATGATTCCCCATTTACAGTTACAATCTGAGACTTCTCAGTGAGCCAGTTTTAATCTATTTAATGTGTGTCTTGTTATTTTTATATTTTTCCAGTTTGTAATCAAAATGTTAATCAATTATCCCTTTAATCTCTCTTCACCCTACCCCCCAAAAAGGTTTGTGTCATAAATATAAAGTCTGTATACAGTGCTATAAAATCCCTCCTGGCTAGAGGCAAAATCCTTTCACCTGTAAAGGGTTAAGAAGCTAAGGTAACCTCACTGGCAAATCTGGAGGGAGGGAAAAAGGCTTTTGTCTGTACCTTTGCTGGGAACAGATCAAGGATGCAAGCCCTCCAACTCCTCTAAAGTTAGTAAGTAATCTAGCTAGAAAATGTGTTAGGTTTTCTTTGTTTTGACTTATAAATTCACTATGCTGCAGGGAATGTGTATTCCTGTTTTTTGTGTCTTTTTGTAACTTAAGGTTCTGCCTAGAGGGATTCTCTATGTTTTGAATCTGACTGCCTGTGAGATTATCTTCCATTCTAATCTTACAGAGTGTTTCTTTTATCTTTATTTTGTTCTTCTAATAAAGTTCTGTTTTTTTAAGAATCTGATTGGTTTTTTGAGTCTAAAAAATCCAAGGCTGGTTTGTGCTCATCTTGTTTATTCTCAAGCCTCCCCAGGAAAGGGGGTGTAAGGGCTTGGAGGGATATTTTGGGGAAATAGGGATTCCAGGTGGTCCTTTCCCTGTTCTTTGTCTAAATCACTTGGTGGTGGCAGCATACTATTCAAGAACAAGGCAAAGTTTGTGCCTTGGAAAAGATTTTAACCTAAGCTGGTAAAAATAAGCTTAGGGGGTCTTTCATGCGGATCCCCACATCTGTATCCCAGAGTTCAGAGTGGAGAAGGAACCTTGACAGTTTGTAATAAAAACCCAGGTCTAAGAATGAGAACAGTGGGAGTTACTGTACAGTTAATTTAGGGACAACAGATTTTACGTCTGAATCTCTGTTCCACTTTGGTTTATTGCAAAGCGAACCTGTTAATTTTATACAATTTTACTTGTCAGAAAGCCACTGCACTTACTGCATTTTTGTCATGAATGTCTACATAGTTGGTGCTAGCTAACATTTGTAAAACATTTAGCCTTATTCAAATCTGGAGTCTCAGCCTCAACAGCCTCTTTGTTGTTTTCACTTATTTCCAGAAACCTTTTAATAAAATAAAATCATAAATCAAATGTCTTTCCTACATGTTGGGACTGATCCAAAAGCCCATTGAAGTCAATGGATGCTTTCCACTGACTTCAGTGGGTGTTGGATGTGGTCCATAGTGCTGAACAGACTTGTAGCATGTCTTTTAATAAAAGTGGATTCAATCCATTTTTTTCAGATTAAAATTGTCTTTTCTCTTCTTCCATCAGATTTTCTTGTACTCTAAATAAAATTTACTACATTTCATTGAAAATACAGCACACAGTACATAAAGCAAAGCCTAAGGTATATACCCCTTAGGCCAGGCACAAGAGTTTCAGAACTAGTGGAAGCAATCAATCAATAAATAAAAATAAAATTAAAAAAAATCAAGCTAGAACTCCTCTGGTATTCAAATACAGCATGAGCTTCTCTCATTGTTCCCTTTTCTTTCAGTAGGAAACAAATGTACAGAAAGTTAAAAAACCTCTTCATTTAAAAAATAGTGTTAAGAACTTCTGATTTATACTTCAAATTAATCATCTGATTTCATACATATGTTTATACTTGACAATGCAGCTTTGCATTAATGAAATATTATCTTGTCCAGCGACAATAAAGCTTTGAAAAGAATGTCATTAATTCCTTTCTCCCCATTGACACTGGTATGCCAATAGAAACAAAAATTAGAATTCCAAGCTACTATACATTATTGATTCAAGATGGAAATGTCCTATGGAGAAGCTGTGGAAGCTTTCATATGCAGAACCTTTCATCTCTGAATTATAAATACTGGTTCATGCTGTAGTGCTCTAGAATATTCTCTATCACTCTTTATCAGCATTGTCACATAATATAAAATTAGTGGGAAACAGAGACTGTTCCAGTGGCTTGCTAACTCATTATGCAAAAAAGCATTATGCAATTAAAAAGCCTTTTTCACATATGTATGTATTTAGTCAGACAATTTTTTTTATTATTTTTGCTCATATTGTTGCCAGAGATGGGAGAAAAACTGGGAAAGCTCTGGTTTAAATAAATCTTGATTCTGATTTTAGATTTAAAGCTGACACAGAGGCCGTCTACACATTTTGTATTTAGCTTGTGTGGTGGAAGAAAAGAGAGTGATACTGAAAGTTAACAAACTATCAATTTAGTTACAAAAAGCAACAACAGCTCAGGGGTAGGAGAACATGGTTTTAGGATCATGAAACAGGCTTTTATTTCCCCCCCTTTTTTTTGTAATTAGCCTGGATTAAAAATCAGACCTTTTATTGTTTTTTTTAAATGCAACTTGCATTTTTCTTGACATGAATTCCAAATTCAATAAGAATACCTAGCCTGTCTCTATTTATTCCCAACCTTTGAAAAAACAATGGGAGCAGAGAGTCAAAGCAGTCATTCTTGTGGAATTCTCTCTCCAAGCCTCTCTCTCGGTTTCCTTCTCTTTTTAACCAGATTCTTTAGTCCCTGACCTACCTGTGCCAACTACTTGCACTGGAGGTCATTGTGCAGGAAGATGCCTCGCCTCTGCAGTGTGACTACTCCACATGTCTTGACTTTGTCCCCACAATGAGCTGGAAAGCAGAACTGAGCCAGTGTGGAAGAGGAAATATTGAGCTACTGGTACATATCAGCTGAGTTTGATCATGAGTCTGCCTCTCTAAAGTCCCATATGCTCCACTGGTATGTGCAGCCCAAAATATGCACTAAAGCAGGTGAAAGCCACAGATAAAAGAGGTGCATATTATTATCATTACTATTTTTATTTGTATTGCAGTAGTACCTAGGAGCTCCAGTCTTGGACCCCATAGTGGTAGGTGCTGTACAAACACACAACAAAAAGATGATCCCTGCCCCATAGAGCTTACAATCTATGTTTTATTACTGCTAGTGAGACTAGAACAACACTATTCCATGACCTGTTGAGGGGACAGTGTTATACCTTAGGTCAAGACACAGAGTTGTGACTCCTGGAATCTTTTGATTTGTTTATCTGATTATTAAGTAGTTATTGAGTAGTCCTTTTATTCGCAAAACTATTTTTCAAAATCATACAAACACCTTTTTAAGAGATCTTGACCACGGAGTGTCCTCTGTCTTCTTTAAAAGCCAATTTTATCGTTCATACAACAGGAAAATAACAATGTTTCTGGATAATCCCTTAGGCAAATGGACTTATATCAATAAAGCTTAAGGGATCTAGTTACAGAACACAAACAATATTAGTAGCAAGTAGTGCAACTGCAGATTACACATTTGTACAAGTTGTGACCTTCTCATGGGCAATTGGAACATGAAAAAATAGCTAAATCTATATTATGTCATGTATTTGTTTTATGGTAATATCTAAATGCTCCAATCCCCACTGTACTAGGTACTATAAAAACACATAGTATGAGGTAGTCCCTGCCCCAAAGAGTTTACAATCTAAATAGACAAGATAGACAAATGGTTACAGAAAGGAAGTACTGTTATATATATTGTGATACGGCATGGCCAGAGGGCAGCAAGAGAGTGTTTTTCTTTTTTTTTCTTTTTTTCAGCAGGAGAGTGTTTTTATTTGCATAACACACTTACAAAACAAAAACAACAGCATATGCAATGTGTAACACAGCAACCAATCACAATTGTTTTCTCATTAGCTTCAGGGGAGGGAAGTATTCAAGCTTGCCTGGGCCCAGGGCGGGGGGCTTCCTCAATTCTCATGGTCTTCCACCCTTCCAAGTTACCTGGTGGCCCAGAGCGGGGGGCTTCATCGACTTTCTAGGTCTGCCATCCCCGTGAGTTACCTGGCACCACGCCCAGTGTCACCAACAATTCCCTCCTTTGAAAGCACCCAACAAGAGGGGCAGGCTGTGGGGTTGACAATCCGGGGGGAGGCATGTGCACCCACGTGTGAAAGGACCCCTCTAATGTGGTGGTATCCGCAGCAGCAATGGCTGGGGCTGGGGTCCCTTACTCTCTCCCCCAGTCAAAGGGTCAAACAAAGGGAGCTGGATGGGGACACTGAGCAGAGAACCTTGGACAGCGCCCACCGCTCCTCAAAAGCTTCAAGGGAGTCAGTGGACGCCGCCCAGAGGAACTCCGCCCGGATACGTGAATGGACCGAGGATCGGAAAACGGCCCCAAAGTCACAGGAAACTCCATTGGCCAACCTCGTCTCTCTGGTTTTATAGATGGCCATTTTAGCCAGGGCCAGAAGGAAGATCCCACGACTTTGTGAGGCCATGGATGGGGAGTGCATAAATAAAAAGGTGAGTGGAAAAATGCTACCAAAAACGTAATAGAAGATTTGTGAGGAGCCAGAACAGGGCTGCAGCCTGGCACACTCCAAATATATGTGTGCCAGGGTTTCCCTCACACCGCAAAAGGGATAAGTATCTGGGATGGGGTTGAACTGTGCTAAGTACATGCCTGTGCTCCCAGCTCCGTGAAGGAGCCGCCAACTGATGTCCCCGACGGACCTCGGAACCAAGGTGGAATATAGGCTGGCCCACCGGGGCTGCTCACCCTCCAAAGGTGGCAAAAGGTCTCGCCACTTTGTGTCGGGGTGGGACACCAGGGTGAGGGCATGAAGGGTGTGGAGCACGAGCGTGTATAGATGTTTCCTTGGTGCGGTTTGGAAGTGTACCGGCTGCAGTTCATGCAGCCGGCTCGCAGTAAAGGGGTGAGGGGGTCAATTGGATCTACGGGGTAAGGGTCCAATTAAAAGGTCCGGCGGGCCTGGGGTAGAGGGTGGGCGGGGCGTGACCTCGAGCAAGACCCGGTCGAGGTAAGCTCAAGCAGCAGGCGGCAAAGCGGCCTTCACCTCCTGAAGTACACGCCGGGGGGTACAAGGTCTGGAGAGCCCCATGTGCCGGGCGAGTGTCAGGGGATCCAGCCAGTCTTCCCGGTCGTAGTCCAGAAGGTCTCCGACTCTCGTGACTTCTGCCAGGATCAAGCTCTGGTGCACCGAGCGGGACAATGCCACCTGCACACAGAGCTGGGGGTTGTGTAGCAGGGGCTCTGCGAGGAGATCTGCCTCCTCAGTGGCCGCCATGGACCTGGTAGTTAAAAACAGTTTCCAAGTCCGGAGGAGGTCCTGGTAGGAGACCGGCTGCCTGGAGAGGTCTCGCGGAAAACCTCCCGGGCAGAGATAAAAGAGCTGCAGGAGTTGGGGTCAGGTAAAAAGGGACAGGCTGTAGGATGGGCAGTTCGGGGGGGGGGAACATTAACCACCATACGCTTGTCCAGAGAGTCCTGTTTCATTGGCTGGTGCTTCTGGCCCACACGGTGGAATCAGGGCGAGCAGCTAAGTCCAAAGGCAGATGTTAAATAGCCAACAATGATGGTGGAGGAGGCAATTGTGAAGATGGTAATGTGGGGGTTGGGAGGACACAGATGGATCGGGGGGCAGCTCCGTGCCACACCCCCTGTGTCCCTACAAACACAGTCACGACACAGTCAAGGCCTCCCCCCACACGAGAGCACAGTTCGAAAGTTACTCAGTCTTGGGCCCCCTCCACGGCGATTTGTAAGTTCCCCGGGCGGTGTTCCTCTGGTAGACGGCTGTTTCTCTGTCTGTTCCGGGTTTTCTTTTTTGCATTCCAGAAATGCCGGAGCAAGTGATAAGATTCCTCTCAACCGGAGATGGGTCCGCAGACAAACAGCAAGTGGCTGGGTCTGGGGACTGGGTTCTTCCACTCCCCTGCTCTGGGGAAGCGGGCTGGCAGGCCCCCCCTCCCTCAAAGGGGGGGGGGGGGGGGGTTTCAGCTGGAGCGGCAGCAAGCATCCGAGGGCGGGCGGGGGGGGGGAGGGGCTAACAGCCGGCCGGCAGCCGGCCAGCACTCTAGCAACAGCGGAGAAAGAAAAAAAAACAACAAAAGGAAAAGAAGGGGGGGAGAGCGTCTGGCCCGGTTGGGGGGGAAGCCGAAAGCAGGGGCGAAAAGCAAGGAAAGCCCAGGCCAGGGGGCAGCAGCAGGAGAGCGCTAGAAGGGAGCCTTCTTCCCTGTAGAGGGAAGGAAGTTTGCTATAAATTAGTTAAAGCACCTGAAGCTAGTCAGGTAGTAAATGGATTAAGGGCCAGATTTATTAAGGTATATAGTTGTCTTAAGATGCAGATAAGCATGTAGGGCTAGATTCACAAAAGGACTTAGGTGACTAAATCCCAGAATTAGGCCTTCCTGCTGCCACCAAACTCTGTAGGTGCCCAACATGACTTGGTGTCTAATTTTTTTCAGTAAATATTCCCTAGTTACCTATGTTTTTGTATGTTAGCATGTGTACTGCTGCCTCACTGTAGGTGACCAGACACCTAAGCCCCAGTGTGATGAAGAACCAGGGGATGATAGGCATTCCTATGCCTACCTCACCTGTGGGGGCCCAATCCAGCAAGTAGGCTCAGAGCCAGCTTAACAGCTCAGGTCCCTTTAGTTGAGCTTGGGTGGGAGGGAGAGATCTTTAGCTTAGTGATTAGGGTACTTACCTGAGATGTGGGAGCCCTCCATTTCAACTTCCTCCTCCAGCTGAGGAGGAGATAAAGGGATCTGAACAGGTTCCACCACCTCTTGAGAGCATGCACTTACCATTGGGCTATGGGTCACCCTCAATCTCTCCTACTGAAGTTGTTCCATGCTGGGGCAGTGGGCCAGAGAGATAATAAAGAGAGTGAGTCTCTAACCTGGTGGTTATAGCACTCACTTAGGATGTGGGAATTCCCTCATCCAGTAACTTTCATTATTTGTCCAAAGTGGAATAGCTTCAGCAGGAGAGATTGGGGGATTAGATGGACTTGAACTGAGATTGTCTCACATCCCAACTGAGTACCCTAACCATTGGGCTAAAAGTTATGTCTCTGCCTCCAAAATGACAATGTTGTCTAACTCTAAGAAAAGGTTTGTTGCTGAGAATCCCAAGGAGAGATAGGCACTGAAGGCCCAGAGTAAGGTGGGGCTTAGGACATATCTCCCATTGCTAGTTTAGGTGGGGACCTGCGTAGCAGGCTGGCTTTTGTGAATCTCATTCTGAGGTATCTATCTTCCCCCATTCACTGTATAGGAAGTCTGAGTGAAAACTCTAAGAATCCCACTGTGTTCCAACTAGTATTTTAAGGTTCCTAAATGTCTTTGTAAACCTGTCCCTGCATGGCACACCAATGGTCACATGTCAAATCTTAGATTGTTAGTAACTGAACCCAGATTTCTTTACTTACAGTCCTGTGCGTTTAACCACATGACCATTCCCTTTCTAAAAAAATAAGTTATCTAACACATTTTATCTAACCTTGAACAGCTAACATATATTAAAGTATAATGTGCCCTGTCCATACTACAGTTTTGGAATATTTTAGTAAAAACATTTTAGCTAACATCTTTTAAAACATATGTTAATCCTACATTAGATGACTCTTAAAAGGGAATAAATGTGAGTTAATTCCCCCATCAGTAGCTTTTCTATTAAATCTAAATTTGCAAGATCCCATAAATATTGTATGCAAATGAAAAGACAACTAAGGCAATTATGTATGATCAACAAAACTGCTTTCAGCTGGATATCATTTTAACAAAACTAGCATCCAAAATATACTAAGAGTAAGAGAGGTCAGGATCCTGTAAACCAATCAAGTCCTTACTGCTTAAATGTATCCAGTGCAGGATAAGAGAGCAGCCATGAACTGATGTTCATATAAATTATTCAGTATTAATAGCAAAAAAATCATAAAAGATCCCAGACATTTCATCACAGTATCTGATGAAGTAGTTTCCTGCCTAAGAGAACCCTGGTAAATAAGACATCATATACAAAGTATCTAGCCAATATTACACCATCAATTTAAGTGCTGTGTTCAGTATCTTTATACCAAAAATGATAATAAAGCTTGCAAAAATCATAAATGATGGTAAATTGCAGAATCATGAGGAATCTGGATATTTTTCGCCTATCTTCCTCTTTCCTAGAGGAAGTCATCCCTACCGTCCTTGCTGTGCTTCATCTTTCTTCTTGCCTTAGACACCTTTCAGCTTCCAAATTCCAGCTGTGAGCCTCCTGTCCTATGACCTTGCCATACACCTCTCTGCAGACTCCTTCCCAAGATAATTTTCACTTGAACATATATCCAGGAGAAGAGGGAAAATAGCAAGATCCCATTTCAAATTCCTGAGAGAACCAATCCCCTTTAACCTAGTTTTTGAACCTATTTGAGTTTGAGTCATTGCAGAGTCTTGGGAGGAGGTTTATCCCTTATCTACTTTGTACACAATACCTCTTTATTATACTCTATTTTTCAGCATGTAATGATAGAGCATAAATCACAAGATAACACAATTCACTGCTATAACATGCCAGCTTATACACACAAGCCTCCATATATTTGAAATAATGAAATTAAATTTTGTCATTTTTCTTTGTATTTATTATTTTTTTCTCTAACTCCATAATTGTCCACATTATTCAGTGCTTTTCAGAACTAATGCACCTTCCACGAAGTGAGATGGAGGCAGGAGGATAATGCAGGGGAATGTTGACAAAGGGGTTGCAAATAGCTACACTGAATATGTGGCCTGTGTCATTTCCAAATTGATGGGAGCCCTTTAGATTAAACAATAAAAGTTTGCAGAACTCAATGTTTCACTGTGATGCCTGATGATTACTTAGTAAACTCAAGCTAAGAGTCACATTGTTGCTAAATGCCAACCAAGGACCTAATCCTGAACATCCTTAGCAATAGGCGTAGTTACACTGTAACTGATGGGACTAGTCACAGAATTAAGAATCACTCACATACATTTTCACAGGATTCAGTCCAAATACTATCTCTCCATTGATGAGAGCCATATAATTATGCCTATGGTAATTGAATTTAAGATCCTTGAAATGTATGTAGGACACCCTCTGTATTGCTATACATTGCTATTTGCATGAGTTTGTAATAGTCACATAAGGGCTGTCACTCCAACAGGGACTGCTGGAAACCTGTGCACTCGGGGCACACCGATGGCACATACCCCGATATGCTCCCTATACCAAGGTGACTAGGAGGGAGTGGTACAAAGTTGATTTAGCTGGCTCCAGTTGTGCATGTCAATTTTATTGGATACCTGCCACCCCGGCAGGTGGCCAGTAGACAGACAATGAGTATTTGTTTATATCTTTAATAAAAAAGAGAGATTAAAAACTTGTGCACATAGCCACACTATGTAATGGCACATTCCTACTGCTATTGCTCTTGTCCTGCATCTTCCACACTCACAAATGATTTGTTACTCCTGTTTGGTAAATCGATTATTAATTTAAATTGTACTTTCTCAGAGGCAGGGACTGTCTCTTACTATGTTCTTCTATGACACCCAGCCCAATGGATCCCAATCTGATTAGGCCTCTGCATACTACTGGAATACAAATAATAATTGAATATGACATGTTGCTGGACCACTTGCAGACCCAAATATGAGTAGCCTGACTTGCTCTCACATTGTTTGAGACTTTTCTCTTTATGTGACCCCAAAGCCAGTTGTTTCTCTACATTCTGGAATCTTTTCTCCTGGATTCCTCAAGGTTCCATCTTGTCAGCCATGTTGCTGGCTGATGCTTATGGAGTAATGAGAGGTTAAACATAACTTCAGTGTTATGATTAGACTCAGCTCTATGTTTCAGTCTCATTTGACCAAGATAGTGCAACTGAATGCCATATTCAATGTCTGAGAGAGTTTCATGGAGGAGATCTACTGGTTAAGACGCAATCAAAATAAAACTAAGGTGATGCTCTAATTTGGGATAAGCATTTTGAAGAAATGGCAGAGATTGTATCAGACTTATGGGATGAAAGGTGCACTTGCTACTTTGTACTTGGCTTCAGAATTAGGGGAGCTTGTTAGGTTTTCCATTGCTATTAGATCAGTGGTGGGCAACCTGCAGCACGCAGGCCACATGCAGCCCATCAAGGTAATCCACTGGTGGGCTGCAAGACAGTGTTTACATTAACCGTCCACAAGCATGGCTGCCCACAGCTCCCAGTGGCTGCGGTTCGCCGTTCACGGCCAATGGGAGCTCCGGGAAGCGGCAGCTAGCATGTCCTGGTGGCGTTCAAGGTGCTATTTTTGACCTAGTAATCATCAATAACTGGGACCTGCTTTCTTGGGAGACCACCTCCCAGAAAAGAGATGCTGCAGAGTCACTTTATCTATCATCCCCTGGTTTAAAAAGTGTGCATGGGGCAGGGAAGAGAGGAGGCTGGGGGCTGAGCTACACTTTAAAAAACAACTGCCTCCTCAGGTGACTCTATGTCACCATTGGTCTGAAGTATCTCAGACTTGATGAGTTTCACAGAAAGCTTGCAAGACCATCTACTTCCCCAAGTTTTGGGAGAGTAGTGCATAGTAGTACATAAATGCAGCCATTCATGGGGTCTTCAAAAGAAATTGTGGCTTTTAATCTCGGTTCCTTTCCTGCTCCCTGTTTTCACTCAGCAGGAAGTAATTTACTGAAGCCCGTTATGGAGGAAAGCCTACTCCCCCTTTGTACTGACTCAGTTCTGCTGGTTTGTGTGTTAGATGGGAAAAGCCAATGTTCTTTCCCCTTCCTGACCACCTGCTTTGGGATGCTAAGAGCTGAACTCTAGAAGCCACTTATGGAGCCACGATGAGGTCAGCACTATTGTGGTCATGCAGAGACTAAGAGGTTCTTACACTTGTAAATTGAGCTGCGGCACAATCCAGTCATTAATCTAACTTTTTTTTTTTTGTATATAAAATCTTGTCTTATGTGAATGGCTGACTGTAGAGAGAATCAAATATTCAAAGTGGATGCTCAAATGAAGTTCCTAATCATTTCACATCAAATGACACAGCCTTGTGCTTAAAGCTCTGCCCCATATTTTTTGAGACATTGTATTGTCCCACTTTTCAAGTGTCTTACTAAAGAGAAATACAGACTGTGATTTGTTCTTGATGCTGACATTTGAAACTGGGATAGGAGAAAAGTGTCAATGACACAGATAGAAAATCAATAGAAAGCTTAAGCACCTCGATCTTCCCTCATTCCATTCTGCCAAAGCCAATGGGTGTAATTCAATACCTAAAGAAATATAATTTGATCTACAAATCCAGATATGAAAAGTGGACATTCTCAACCAATCAGATAAGTATGAGTACGCCATCAGCAGGGGGCTTAATGAGTCAATTCCAGGATGAGGCAATGTTCCTATTTCAAGTGGAAGGAATTCAACATATGCCTGTGCCATACAACAAAACTATGTTACAGTGGTGTTATGTATCTAAGTAGAGAATATTTTTATTCTGGCAGCAACCTCATCCCAGAATGCAGACAAAATCATGTAAGCATTCATCTTTAAAACTTATGCCAAAAGAAATATTAGGCGGCAGAGGGGCTTTAACTGTAGGAGACAGATTTTTTTTTTCCTCCACGCTCTTTATGGAGGCGGATCAAATCAGTGATTTAGATTTTTTTTCTCTTTGTTGTTACCTATTGATTACCAGAAAGCAGAGAAAAACTTTGGCCAGAGGGTTACAGAATATAATTAAAGCTTCCTCTTTAATTCTCTGTAAAGTTTGTGGGCTAGTATACCTCTTCTGGATGATTTAACAGCTCTGCATGAGCATCATGTGAGAACCAATGCTATGTTTCTTTTGTGCTCTAGACAGAGCTCCAAGAAAGAAGGATGGTTTCAAATGACAGAACATTGCAGGTTAGAACCATATGATAATTAAAAGATTGAATGGATTCTAGAAGGGGATTAGTGTGGGAGGGCAGGGCTTGCATTTTATATCATTCATGTTTCTCTGACTGTAAGCAAATCAGTGCATGTAACTGTGTAAAATATTTTTAATGATAGTATAATAGAATAATTGAATTTTAAAATTCAAGATTTCGATGAGATGTAAAATCAAGGTCCTGACTACTTGTCCAAGAGCTGTTGGCACATTTGGCAAGAGTAGTGGTGTTAACACTAGTGTCTTGGCCACATTGCATTTATCCTACCTTGCAACTGCAAAAGAATATGATATTCTTCCTCAGCTCCTATATTAGACTCTAAAACTGTACAGCAATCAACCTATTTGAATCCTTATCCTAGCAAGGACTCTCACTGACATTGAAGTTCAACCCAGGAAGATCCCTTTCTGGGATACGGGCCTTATGTTAATGGACCTCCTTACAAAAAGTTGGGCATATATGTGTATGTCTTCGCAAGATCAGGGCCTAAGTTGTTATGCAGTTGATCTTTATACTGACAAGCATCTTCTGTGTTTTACCTTAAGGGCAAGATAGATGAAGTGATTGTTAAATCCCTTACCTGCTTAACCACAGTACTGAGACTTAAAACACTGTGAGATTCTCTGATGAAAGCTGTTGTATGCTTTAATGCAAAATAACAGTTGGAATATTATTTAATAATAAAAAAAGTAAAAAATACCATCTTGACAGGCTGACAAATGCAACATTGGAGACTTTCACAATTAATTTAAGATAAGGCAAATTCTGTTGTTTCTTTAGACATTTTTATGTGAACTCAAAACTGGTATTATATGAAAAGTAGTTATAGTTTTCTATGCAAAATTGTTCAGTAAGTAGCTAACTTACCACCAAAGTGAGCTCCCTGAAAAGCCCTATTTTTTTCATGCATTCGTCTTCTGATTAGCACTTCCTTTTATCATAACTGTGGTTCCAGTCATGGTACAAGGCACAATAGTAAATGGAAAGGCAAAACAACTGGTAAAGAGATGCACATAGTGTGTTCAAAAAGAACAGGAGTACTTGTCGCACCTTAGAGACTAACAAATTTATTTGAGCATAAGCTTTCATGGGTTACAGTCCACTTCATCGGATGCATATAGTGAAAAATACAGTAGGACGAGTTTATATACACAGAGAACATGAAACAATGGGTGTTATCATGCACACTATAATGAGAGTGATCAGTTAAGGTGAGCTATTACCAGCGGGAGAGAAAAAAAAAACTTTTTGTAGTGATAATCAAGATAAGCCATTTCCAGCAGTTGACAAGAATGTGTGAGGAACAGTACGGGGGGAGGGGGAAATAAACATGAGGAAATAGTTTTACTTTGTGTAATGACACTTCCACTCCCAATCTTTATTCAAGCCTAATTTAATGGTGTCCAGTTTGCAAATTAATTACAATTCAGCAGTCTCTCATTGGAGTCTGTTTTTGAAGTGTTTTTGTTGTAATATTGCGACTTTTAGGTCTGTAATGGAGTGACCAAAGTGATTGAAGTGTTCTCCGACTGGTTTTTGAATGTTATAATTCTTGACGTCTGATTTATGTCCATGTATTCTTTTATGTAGAGACTGTCCAGTTTAGCCAATGTACATGGCAGAGGGGCATTGCTGGCACATGATGGCATATATCACATTGGTAGATGTGCAGGTGAACGAGCCTCTGATAGTGTGTCTGATGTGATTAGGCCCTATGATGGTGTTCCCTGAATAGATATGTGGACACAGTTGGCAACGGGCTTTGTTGCAAGGATAGGTTCCTGGGTTAGTGTTTTTGTTGTGTGGTGTGTGGTTGCTGGTGCGTATTTGCTTCAGGTTGGGGGGCTGTCTGTAAGCAAGGACTGACCTGTCTCCCAATATCTGTGAGAGTGATGGGTTGTCCTTCAGGATAGGTTGTAGATCCTTGATGATGCACTGGAGAGGTTTTAGTTGGGGGCTGAAGGTGACGGCATCCTCTGAGCTCCACTGCAAACGAATGCATGTCCAATACTCACCTGCTCACCTACTGCTATGTGCTGTCATATGTGGTGAATATCTGTACATTAAGGTTTTGTATGGTTTATGATTTATACTGGGCATATATTTCCTGTTTAGGTACTTTGGTGTGTTCCTTGTGAACCACTTTCTTGTGACAGCTAGGTGGTATGATGGGGTGCATGGCTTTAATTTAAGGAGTGCCATACATTTGCACTGTGATTGGCAGAGGCTGCCCAATATTCTGACATGGCCATTGCAGCATTAAGTTTTCTACTAGCTTTCTTACATGTTTCCAGTAATGGTTTTCACTTTTTTACTACTTACTTTTTCACTTATTTACTACTGAGTCAATTCTGTGATTAGTCTTGTTCATGGAACATTTTCTTACCTGGAGTAATTTCTTCAACTTGTTGATAATATAAGGCTACATGTCTGAAATGAGTATTTAAACATGTTGATGTCTTCTTGAGACCAAAGGTTTTTTGGTGGCCTGTGATATGTCATGTACAAGTGAAGGATCAGTTGGAGAATGTGAAGGAATGAGAGAAGGGTCTAAATAGTCTTGGAGAAGGGCAAAAGATCAGAAAAGTAGGTAAAAAAGGAAGGAAGAAAAAAGAACTCAAATGCTTCAGGTAAGCATCTGAAATTCAGGTGTTAGCTGTCCTGCAACCTTAAAATGTTGAGATTTGCCTAGTGCTAATTCTTGGCACAAGAATTTGACAAAGTGGTGAGTGCCAAATTAAAGACTATTTATGCATTTGTCAATGTTTTCATATTTAAAACAAACAGAAAAACACCCCTGATAATGAAGTATGAATATTCAGCTAATATAGATATTCTGATCTTGCTTGTACCCATTTTGCATCGGTTTAATGTCTTTGATTTAATCCTGTTTACTTTGGTGTAGGTGAGATCAAAATCAAACTCTCTTTCTCTCTTTTTAAAGGAAAGAAGTAGGGCTGTCAAGTGATTAAAAATCAAGCGATTAAATGTACAATTAAAAAAATAATAGAATACCATTTATTTAAATATTTTAGATGTGTTCTACATTTTCAAATATATTAATTTTAGAACACAAAGTGTACAGTGCTCACTTTATGTTTTTATTACAAATATTTGTACTGTAAAATCAAAAGAAATATTTTTCAATTCACCTAATACAAGTACTGTAGTGCAATCTCTTTATAATGAAAGTTGAACTTACAAATGTAGAATAATGTACAAAATATAAGTGCATTCAAAAATAGAACAATGTAAAACTTTAGAACCTACAAGTCCACTCAGTTCTACATCAGCCAATCGCTCAGACAAACAAGTTTGGTTACAATTTGCATTTAGATGTGCTAAAGATTCATATGTCCCTTCATGCTTCAACCACCATTCCAGAAGACAGGTTCTGCTCGATAACGATACAAAGCAGTGTGGACTGACACATGTTCATTTTCATCATCTGAGTCAGATGCCACCAGCAGAAGGTTGATTTTCTTTTTTGGTGATTCGGGTTCTGTAGTTTCCGCATCGGAGTGTTGCTCTTTTAAGACATCAGAAAGCATCCTCTACACCTCGTCCCTCTCAGATTTTGGAAGGCACTTCAGATTCTTTAACCTTGGGTCGAGTGCTGTATCTACCCTTTGAAATCTCAGATTGGTACCTTCTTTGCATTTTGTCAAATCTGCTGTGAAAGTGTTCTGAAAACAAACGTGCTGGTTCATCATCCAAGATTGCTATAACATGAAATATATGGCAGAAATTGGGTAAAACAGAAGAGGAGAAATACAGTTCTCCCCCAAGGAGTTCAGTCACAAATTTAATTAGCACATTATTTTTTTAACGAGCATCATCAGCATGGAAGCATGTCCTCTAGAATGGCAGCCGAATCATGAAGGGATATATGAATGTTTAACATATCTGGCATGTAAATACCTTGCAATGCCAACTACAAAAGTGCCATGCAAATGCCTGTTCTCACTTTCAGGTGACATTCTAAATAAAAAGCAGTCAGCAGTATCTCCCATAAATGTAAACAAAGTTGTTTGTCTTAGTAATTGGCTGAAGAAGAAGTAGGACTGAGTGGACTTATAGGCTCTAAAGTTGTACATTGTTCTGTTTTTGAGTGCAGTTATGTAACAAAAATAAATCTACATTTGTAAATTACACTTTCATAATAAAGAGATTGCACTACAGTACTTGTCTGAGGTGACTTGAAAAGTATTATTTATTTTGTTTATCATTTTTACAGTGCAAATATTTGTAATTAAAATAATAATATAAACTAAGCACTGTACACTTTGTATTCTGTTCTGTAATAGAAATCAGTATATTTTAAAATGTAGAAAGACATTCAAAATATTTAATAAATTTCAATTGGTATTCCATTTAACAGTGCAATTAATCATGATTAATTTTTAATTGCAGTTAATTTCTTTGAGTTAATGACATGAGTTAACTGTGATTAATCAATAGCCCTAGAAAGAAGTATTTCTAATTATAAATAAATACATATTAAAATAAAAGAAATAAAAAATATAATGGTAAGTGACATATCCATTTTTTTCTCCACTCTTTATACCTGTATACTACAAGGAGAAGCTCTCTACTAATTACAAGGATCTCTTCATATCAAGAAAGATAAAAAATGTTTTTTGTTGTTGGCTTTTTTTCTTTTTTGGTAGCATAACTCTTTTTGATAGTTAAAAACAAATGAAAGAAGCTGTTGGGAATTCATTTTTCTTCTCATAGCCTATAATAGAAGTATCTTGAATTGTTTTGGAACTAACTTCTAATGTTTGACTACAGATGACTAATAGCTTGACCGATTCTAGCATTCATTAACCAATACCTCATTCATTTAGGCACTGTATTATAGCAGTTACAGTGGTGGGCAAATTTCATGCTGTATTATAGTTGCATTCTGGAAACATTCCTATGTGCAAAATATTGCTAAAGGGCCACTGATATTAACATGTCCACCCTCATTTTATAAGGCTTAATGTATGATACGTCATGATGCTTTCATTAGCACGTCAGCAGATTGATATTTTAAGAAGATCCTATAGATGTATGATCCATCTTTAAAGTAATGCATTCTGTAAATTAGCAAATAATTGTCTAGCCAGTCGAGGAAAAATGGCTGAGAAGCATTTCTTGAAATGTTTACTATCCTGTCTTAACAATATGCAGACATTAAAACATCCATTTTTTAATATCAGTTAAAGTTATGTTGTAGCTGTGTATGTGTCCCTGTACATATTCTTCAGAGAATGCAACTTTAATTATGTAAACAGGTACCAGTTGATCCTCTGAGTACAGTTTGTTTGGTTATTGTAAATACCATTAAAAAGAAAGAGTGGTCACTTTATCACAGGTTCTTAATGAATATCATTAACTAATTGAGCCACTCAGTGAGATTTTAAATCTACACTTCCCTCTCAAAGAATTTTAAACAAAAAACAGTGTGGAGTGAATAATTTGACCTTTTTGCTTCTACCATTTAGTCGAATTCAGAGTCTGTTTCAATTTGACCAAACTTCCACCTCTTTTTTTATTTGATTATTCACATGCATATTCATATGAACAACTATTGTTCATATAACTGTTTGCAAGAGAATCTGAAGATGGTATTTGTGTGAATATGCTTGTTTGCACGAGAATATGCATATTAATAATTCATACCAGAGTCACTTGTATGGTTATTCTATATTGTTTTTATAGGTATTGGAGTTAGTGACAGAGTAAAAGCAGTAAAACCAATTAATTCAAATATACAGAGTGGGATTTTTCACAAGCTTTCAGCACTGGCATAACTCTACTATTGAAGTCAATTGTGAAACTCCCATTGATTTCATGGGAGGAGAGCTATGCAAACACTGGGCACTTTTGTGATGCACAATCATATCAATTTGTTTATAATTGATCACTGTAGTGGAAAGAAAGAGCCTGAAGTAAGGGCCTGGTGCAAGGCCTGAGGCCTGAACCAAAGTCAGCAAAAGTTATGCTATGAGCAACAGTCAGGCACTGTCAAAAACAGATGCTTGCCTGCAAGCCAGTGTCCAGTACATGAACCCGACAGCAGTATTACTAGCATTGCTAAAACACACTGAATATGTCAACACATTCCAGCAGGGCAGCACAAGAACACCCCAACCTAACACAAAATAAAATGGTTTGTACACAAGTGATGAATAGGGATATTTTGTCTGAAACCGCAGGAGTGAAAGTACAAGGGGAGGTAACAAACATGTCATGAAACACATAAGGTGATACTTAGGCTGTTTATCCTACCTAGATTGTTTGTTTCAGTCTATATATGTTGGTATACCTCTCCTTAACCCTTCGTCCAGCCTCGGGGGCAGTGGAAAGTCCCACCACTGACTGAGCTGTGTCCATTATCATGGGCATATATGTCTTAGTATCCTCATAGACTCGGCCAGGTGCTATTACCATGCTTCATTGACAATAACCTGGCCAGGCACCTTCACTACTAAACCCAGTCTTGTGGTCATTGGGCAGTTTGACTGAGGTCCTCTGTGCTAACTATCTGCGCAGAGCTGGGACAGCACACAAAGAACACACACGCACAGCCAAACATCTGATGACAATCATGACTTGGCAATCATCGAGCAAAAGAGTGTAGGAGAGTGAGTGCTTCAGCTGCACCACCAGAATGGAGAAAGTTTGCTTCCCAAGAGACACTTTTTCCATGTTCCAGACCCAGAGTATGGAGAAAGGTTTCTGAATGTGACCAGACAGTGAGGAAAGATGGAAAGTAATGCTGAGGAACAGGGACATATATGGTTCAGAGGCCAAAATGTCACCCAGAGGTGCTATGTGTAAGGGGCTGACAGAAAGAATCCAGAAGGTGGACCACAGCATTGGCAGGGCAGGTTGAGGGATAGACAGTTGGGTAGAAATTAGGCTCACCACTGGGTAGATTCTCTTGTGGAGCAAGAGTGGATGCTGACAAGGATGCTGTGGTGGATGAGCAGTGGATAAAGAAGGACCAGGAAGTTTTGTAGGAACAGTAACAGGTGAACTGAGGGAAGAGGGCTTTAAGGCAATTGGAGAAGGGCCAGCAGTAGTGGCAGGCCATCTTGAGTACTACATGGCAGAGGGGCAAATTATCAGTGTGCTGAGATGGATCCTGAGCTCCTGTTGAGACTCTTACAGAATAATCTTCAGCTCCTGTTACTGAGCAAGGTCTTGTTGCTAATAGGATGGATGTACCCCATTACTGGTTAGACCAGACAGAGTTCATTTTTATATGTTTTCTATGTGTATAAATTACATACAGTGTAAAAGAAAAAAACATTATTTAAAACAATGGTCCTCAAACTTTAGCAACCTGAGGACCCCCATTTTGATTTAAAAATGTTCAGGGACACCCAAGCCTTCTCACTCAGCCCCAGGCCCTGCCCCCACTCCACCCCTTCCACCAAGGCCCACCTCTGCCCCACCTCTTCCTGCCCCCTGCTCACTCCATCACCCCTCTCTCCGTTGCTCGATCTCCCTCACCCTCACTCACTTTCACCAGTCTGGGGAAGGGGGTTGAGGTACAGGAGTGGGTGCGGGCTTTGGGAGGGAGTTTGGGTGAGGGGTTTGGGCTCTGGGGTGGGACCAGGGTTGGGGGTGTGGGAAGTGGAGTGGGGTGTGGGCTCTGGGAGGGAGTTTGGGTGCAGGATGAGGTGCAGGCTCTGGGAAGGATTTTGGGTGCAGGAGGGGGTGTGGGCTCTGGGAAGGTGTTCGGGTGCAGGAAGGTGTTCGGGGTGCTGGCTCTGGGAGCGGGCTCAGAACTAGTGCAGGGGGTTGGGGTGTGGGAGGTGTAAGGGGTGTAGGCTCCGGCTGGTCAGTGCTTACCTTGGGCGGCTCCCGAAAGCAACTGGCACATCTCTTTGGCAGTGGCTCCTAGGCAAGGGGCCAGCGGGTCTCCGCTGGCTGCCCTTGCCCTCAGGCACTGCCTCTGTAGCTCCCATTGGCTGCAGTGCCCATCCTTGGTTGAAGACAGAGCTCTGGTGCAGTGTTAGCACTCCCTAAAATCGTTAACAAAAGAGTTTAATTAGATAGTTAGATAGAAAGTTATAGTTAGCGTTAGGGTTAGTTATATTTTAAAAAACAACTTTTATTTCATTAGCTACCTTCAGTCAGGGGACAGTTATCTGATAAGATGCCTGGCTCCCCAGGCTTCAAATGCTATGGATTCTGCTGCAAAGCTATGCCCATTTCAGACGGGTATTCATTGTGTGTATGCTGCCTAGGTGAGGGGCATATCCCCCCAAAATGCCCCTACTGCAGCAATTTGAAAGCCTGATGTGATGTGGGATTTCCGGCTAAAAATGATGTTAATGGAGAAATCCCTCCAACCCAATTCAGACAAGCAGACTGCTTCGCCAGGAAGTCCTCCAACTCAAAAGGGAGATGAACCCTCTGAAAGACCAAAAAAGAGGGCTAAGAGAGCACCACAGAAACAAAGTTGGTCTCCTGACAGGCTGCTCCCCCCAATGCTGACATATGCTCGGGTGAGCAACTATGATGCTCTGAGCACTTCTGGCACTTCCGAGGTCTGAGCAAAGGAGACTGAGTCAGGCACAGACAAAGACATGCCTCCTCCATGGTACTGAGTTCACCCACAAGGGAATCAGCACTGAGTGTCTCATCAGGCACCATGCCTCTGCCCCCAGCACTGACAACGCAATCAGCACCAGTGCAGAAAAATAAGTCGTCACCTACCACACCGACTAAACAGTCACAGCATCAATCAGCACCGATGCTGGCACCAGCGAGAGCGGACCCCCTGGCACCGACAGTCCAGACATTTGCATAAGAACAGACTCTGTTACACCAAAAAGACTTGGTGATACCATTGGCACCGTACTCCCCGATACGGCTCAGAGGACATCCAAACAGCTAACACAAAGAATAGTTTTTCAGAGAAGACGCCAAGGAGATGCAGGATCAAAACACCTTCTCACCACACCATTTCTCACCAAAACCACACCAATCATCTTGGAGCCACATGGGACCATGATAGCACCAGACAACTCAGTCATGGTGTGGACCACCATGGATATACCCCGCTGTGGCCTTCCCAATACAATGGACACATTGGGAACCCTGGGCTTCTTACAGGTGTCCACGTTCCAGGCCTCCCACAGCACATAGATCATAGAATCATAGAATCGTAGAATATCAGGGTTGGAAGGGACCTCAGGAGGTCATCTAGTCCAACCCCCTGCTCAAAGCAGGACCAATCCCCAATTAAATCATCCCAGCCAGGGCTTTGTCAAGCCTGACCTTAAAAACTTCTAAGGAAGGAGATTCTACCACCTCCCTAGGTAACGCATTCCAGTGTTTCACCACCCTCCTAGTGAAAAAGTTTTTCCTAATGTCCAACCTAAACCTCCCCCACTGCAACTTGAGATCATTACTCCTTCTCCTGTCCTCTTCTACCACTGAGAATAGTCTAGAACCACCCTCTCTGGAACCACCTCTCAGATAGTTGAAAGCAGCTATCAAATCCCCCCTCATTCTTCTCTTCTGCAGACTAAACATTCCCAGTTCCCTCAGCCTCTCCTCATAAGTCATGTGTTCCAGACCCCTAATCATTTTTGTCACCCTTCGCTGGACTCTCTCCAATTTATCCACATCCTTCTTGTAGTGTGGGGCCCAAAACTGGACACAGTACTCCAGATGAGGCCTCACCAATGTCAAATAGAGGGGGACGATCACGTCCCTCGATCTGCTCGCTATGCCCCTACTTATACATCCCAAAATGCCATTGGCCTTCTTGGCAACAAGGGCACACTGCTGACTCATAT
This sequence comes from Lepidochelys kempii, assembly GCF_965140285.1. Lineage (NCBI taxonomy): Eukaryota > Metazoa > Chordata > Testudines > Cheloniidae > Lepidochelys > Lepidochelys kempii. Next base: position 86,876,295 of record NC_136380.1, read on the forward strand.
CCAGCTTCTCGTCCACTGTCACCCCTAGGTCCTTTTCCGCAGAACTGCTGCCTAGCCATTCGATCCCTAGTCTGTAGCTGTGCATTGGGTTCTTCCGTCCTAAGTGCAGGACCCTGCACTTATCCTTATTGAACCTCATCAGATTTCTTTTGGCCCAATCCTCCAATTTGTCTAGGTCCCTCTGTATCCTATCCCCGCCCTCCAGCATATCTACCACTCCTCCCAGTTTAGTATCATCCGCAAATTTGCTGAGAGTGCAATCCACACCATCCTCCAGATCATTTATGAAGATATTGAACAAAACCGGCCCCAGGACCGACCCCTGGGGCACTCCACTTTACACCGGCTGCCAACTAGACATGGAGCCATTGATCACTACCCGTTGAGCCTGACAATCTAGCCAAATTTCTACCCACCTTATAGTGCATTCATCCAGCCCACACTTCTTTAACTTGCTGACAAGAATACTGTGGGATGCAAATTGTGCTCTAATCCTGCATCTCCCACACTGTTCCTACACCTCCTGCTCCAATTCTTCCTCCTCCCGAGATGAGGCTATTATGTCCCCACCACCAACTTTGGCGGATGATTGCAATCAGTTTCAAGAACTGTTTAATCAGGTCACTCATAGCCAGGATATCCCACTAGCGGAGGTGCAGACAAACCAGCACAAGCTAGTACAAATACTACAACCATCATCTACCTCCAAGATGAACCAGCAGAGAATATTTGGTAGACCTCGGCCTCAATTCTGCTAACATGCAAAAGGGCAGATAGAAAGTATTATGTCCCCGCAAAAGGAGCAGACTTTCTCTTTGCACATCCACCCCCCAATTTGTTTGTTGTCAACGCAGCGAACCAACACGGCAAGCAACCACAGTTGAAATCTGCACCACAGGAGAAAGAATATGACTTGTTTGGGTGTCAGGCTTATTTGTCAGGCACACTATAATTCAGAGTGGCCAATTACTCTGCATTGTTAGCAAAATATGACTACGATAACTATGGGAAACTTAGCTCATTCACTGCAGAGCTCCCAGAGGAGAAACAAGCCGAATTTCAAGCCATCATCAATGAGGATCAACAGATAGCCAAAACAGCCCTACAAGCATCACTAGACACCATGGACACAGCAGCCAGAATGACAGCCACAGCTGTCATGATAAACCGAACATCCTGGTTACAGGCCTCGGGTATACCCAAGGAACTGCATACAAAGTTAGAAGACCTACCTTTCGAACAAGAAAAAACTCTTCTCAAATAAGACTGATTAAGGACTCTTCATTCATTCTATGAAGGACTTTTGGGCCACTCTCTGCACTTTGGGGATGTATAACCCACCTGCAAAGAGAAAAAGGTACAAGCCATATCACAGAACCAGAGACTCCCCTAACAGCAGGCAACAACATAGACCTTACGACAATCAACATCAATGCTCACAGTGTTGAAGAACGCCTCAATCTCAGCACCAACTTCCCAATCGGCATCTCCAAAACAACAATTTTGAAAATTTGTTCAAGGGTTCAAACGACCTCCCGCACCAAACAATGCCTACGCCTGACCCAATCCCAATATTTGGTCATCAACTTCACCCTTTTTATCACATCTGGGCCATAGTAACATTGGACCAATGGGTTTTAGAAATAATCCATTCTCGATAAGCCATTCCCTTCACCTCCCAACCACCTACCCTACCTCCCTCCCTGTCCCTCTTCAGGGACCCTTCTGATGAACACCTGTTATGACAAGAAGTTGATCATCTTATATGACTAGGTGCCATAGAACAAGTGTCTTCACAATATAGGGGAAGGAATTTTACTCCCATTATTTCTTGATCCAGAAAAAGAATGGGGGATGGAAACCTGTCTTGCACCTCAGGAAGCTAAACAAATTTGTACACTCCCAAAAGTTCAGAATCATCACACTGGGCACGATACTTCCAGTGCTGCACCAAGGGGACTGTTTTTCAGCACTTTACCTCCAAGGTGGTTATTTCCATATCACCATTCATCCCGTTCACAGAAAATACCTGAAATTCACAGTAGGACATGAACACTTTCAGTACAGAGTACTAATAATGGGTGGGCCTGGGCCCCTCCTATCAGAGACACTGCCCTCCTGGTGGCACCACCCTGGGTACTGGCCATTAGGCCACACTGCCCTGTGTCTGAAGGCTGTTATATTGACCCTGGCTGCTAGGCCATTCTGCCCTGTTCCTGAGGGCCATTATATTGACCCTGGCCGCTAGGTTGCACTGCTCTGAATGGAAGAGCCGCTGTAATTAACTCTGGCCACTAGGCCATACTGCCCTGTGTCGGTGGGCTGTTATATTGACTCTGGCTGCTAGGATGCACTGCCTTGGATACTAGGGCAGCTCTAATTGACTCTGGCCACTAGGCCACACTGCCCAGTGTCTGAAGCCTGTTATATTGACTCTGGCCATTTGGCTGCTCTGCCCTGACCCCAAGGGCTGCCATACTGTATCCAGCCTCTGGGCTGTGCCACTTTCAGCCTAAAGACTATCAGAAAGACTGTAACTGTGGTGGTATCACAACCTCGCCATGCCCCAAAGGAAGATGGGGTGTGCATACTACTTGATAGTTTGGATCAATGGCTCTCAGCACCCCCACTACACAAATTCTTCCAGCACCCCTGAGTGACACTGTATGTGAAAAAAAGTGTAGAGTCAAATAGTATAAAAACCTTAAATGAATCAAACAGTACCATCAAATCTCGAAGGATAGAAATTCCATGCTTGAATACTAAGAGTATAGCAGTACTGTACTACCGACCACCACACCGAGATGATTATGGTGATTGTGAAATGCTCAGGGATATTAGAGAGGCTAAAAAACAGTAACCCCAACAATAATGGGGGATTTCAACTATCCCCATATTGACTAGAAACATGTCTCTTCAGGATGGTATGCAAAGATAAAATTTCTAGACACCATTAATGTCTGGTGCTTGGAGTAGCTACTCTTAGAACCTATAAGGGGAGAGACAATTCTTAATTTACTTCTAAGTGGCAAATAGCATCTGATCCAGGAGGCGAATATTGCTGAACTGCTCAGTAATAGTGACCATAATGTAATTAAATTTAGCATCTTTTGAGGGTAAGATGAAGGTGGGGATATCCTAAAAAACCCACAATAGCACTTTAACTTTAAAAGGGGGAACTACATAAAAATGAGGAAGCAAGTTAAACAGAAATTAAAAGGGAGCGTCCCAAGGATAAAATTGCATGGACACTTTTTAAAAACACCAAAATAGAGGCACAAATCACCTCCCCACCCAAAAAAACCCAAAACAATAACAAAATAGTAAGAAGAGCGCAAAAAATGCCACCATGGTTAAACACAAAGTAAAAGAGGCAGTTAGAGACAAAAAAAGACATCTGTTAAAAATTAGAAGTCAACTCCTACTGAGGAAAATGGAAAGGAGCATAGTCTTTGGCAAGTCAAGTGTAAAGTATATTTAGGCAGGTCAAAAAAGAATTTGAAGAGCAACTAGCAAAAGACACAATAACAGCAACTCTTTAAAAATATACCGGAAGCAGGAACATCAATGGGGCCACTGTGCAATCAAGGTGCTAAAGGAGCACTTAAGGGGAAAAAAGGCCATTACGGAAAAGCTAAATGAAGTGAGAGAGAGAGCCACACCCAAGCCATTCTTTTTAGGTGACAAATACAAATAACTCCCAATTGAGGTGTCAGTAGAGGAGGTTTTGGAACAAAGAGGAGGTTTTGAAACCTCTCAAGGAACTCAAATATGAAATTGCAGAACTACTAACTGTGGTGTGTAACCTCTGGCTTAAATCAGCTTCTGTGCCACATGACTAGCTACTACCTAATATAACTCTGATTTTTTTTTAAAAAAGGTTCCAGATGTGATCCTGGCAACTACAGGCCAGTAAGCCTAACTTCAGTACCAGGGAAATTGATTGAATCTATAATAAAGAGTAGAATTATTAGACACATATTTTGGGCATGAGTCAACACGGCTTTTGTACATGATTCACGCATCTACTTGAATTCTTTGATGGGGTCAGCAAATGTGGAGAAGGATGATACAGTGGATATACTGTACTTGGACTTTCAGAAAGACTTTGACAAGGTCCCTCACCAAAGGCTCTTAAGTAAAGTAGGCAGTCATGGGATAAGAGGGAAGGTCTTTTCCTGGATCAGTAACTAGTTAAAAAAGATGAGACAAAGGGCAGGAATTAATACTCAGTTTTCACAGTGGAGAGAAGTAAATAGAAATGTTCCTCGGGGATCTGTACAAGGACCAGTGCTGTTCAACATATTCATTAAGGATCTGGAAAAAGGAGTAAACAGTAAGGTGAAAAAGTTTGCAGAATTGCTCAAGAGAGTTAAGTCCTAAGCTGAGTGCAAAGACTTACAAAGGGATCTCCCAAATATGGGGTACTGGGCCACAAAATGGCAGATGAAACTCAGTGTTCATAAATGCAAAGTAATGCACATTGGAAAACATAATCACAACTATGCATACAAACTGATGGGGTCTAAGTTTGCTATTACCACTCAATAAGAAGATGAGAGTCATTGTGGATGGTTCTCTAAAAAGATCTGTTCAGTGTGAAGTGCAGTCAAAAAAGCTATCAATGTTAGGAACCATTAGGAAAGGGATAGATAATAAAATAGAAAATACCATCATGCCATTATATAATTCCATGGTATGTCCACATTTTGAATACTACATGCAGTTCTAGTTGCCCATCTCAAAGAAATGTATATTAAAATTAGTAGAAGTACAGAAAAGGGCAACAGAAGTGATTAGGGATATGGAACAGCTTACAAAATGAGAAGTTAAAAAGACTGGGACCATTCAACTTAGAAAAGAGAGGACTAAAGAGTGATCTGATGAAGGTCTATAAAATCATGCATGGGTGAAGAGAAGGTGAATAAAGAAGTGTTGTTTATGCTTTCACATAACACAAGAACCACACATCACCCAATGAAATTAATAGGGAGCAAGTTTAAAACAAACATAAGGAAATATTTTTTCATACAAGGCATAGTCAAACTGTGGAACTCATTGCCAGGGGATGTTCTGAAGGTGAAAACTATAACAGAGTTCAAAAAAAGAATTATAAAATTTCATGGAGGATAGATCCATCAGTAGCATTTAGCCAAGATGCTCAGGGATGCACCTGAATGCTCTGGATGTTCCTAAATCTGTGACTGCCAGAAGCTGAGAGTGCATGACAGGTGATGGATCACTCAAAAAATTGCCCTGTGCTGTTCATTCCCTCTGAATTAATCTGGCATAGGCCATTGTCGGAAGACAGGATACTGGGCTACATGGACCATTGTTCTGACCTAGTATGGCCATTCTTATTTTCATTTGATGTGAAGGAGAAAATTAAATAATGTGAAGGTGCTTGAAGTATTGATGGTATTTGGGCTGAATAAATCTAATGCTAAAGGCCAAGGTGTTCAGATAAAAAAAATTCCATAATTGAGGAATTTTAGTCCCTGATATAGCTATTACTGAAAAACACATCAGGCTATTTTGCTATCAGTAAAAATGTGGATTAATTTGCAGGTTTCAGTGAAAGAAGAAAAATATTACAAAAATGAAAAAGCCTGTCACACTGAAGAAAGGTACACTTTAAAATAAATACCAAAAAGATGGTGTTTCCTTTCCTGCCCTACCTTGTAAGACCACATTTAAATGATTTCTTATTTATTTTATTTGTACTACATCTAGAGTCCCTATGTGGGTATCAGGGCCCATTTTGTTAGGCACTTTACATTGATTCAATGAAAAGTTGGTCCTGCCCCAAAGAGCTTACAAACAAAGTTTATGTTTATGACACAAGACAGTCGATATATATAACTAGTTGACGGGGGAGTACATTGCACCCCCTTCTCATTTTCATCCTTCCCTTGTGTTTATGTATCTTTCATCTTTCCTCAAGTCAACAAGGCTCTTCTTCCAAGAATAACTTCAATTTGTTTTTATTTGCATTATGTTATAATCTGTAAACTGAAAGATAGAAGAATGCAGTTTGTACCATAGAGTCTTTTTAACAATGAACACTCAAGCCTGGATTGTTCTGGCACAATATTTGATTAAAAAAAAAAGACTAGATATGTAACTGGAATTATTGGGCCAGATTTTTCTGTCAATTACACCAGTATAAATAGGAATTATACCAGTGAGGTAAATGGAGCGGTATCAACAGAAAACTGGTTGAAGTAACAGGAGAAGGAAATCCATTATTTCTAATTGAATGTAGTGCTCATGATAGGCGACGGAATTAAGTTGTAACTACTGCAGCCTTGTAGCCATAAAATAGGCTTTTCCATATTACACTGCAAATGTGCCTTAGCACATGACCTGCAGGGCCTCTTCTATGAATGAGAAAGTACAAATACAGTTCTTGGCTTCTGTAATAAGACTGACAGCTGTGGTGACAATTAGCGTCAATTGCAATGAGGTTTTCTATGAGCTGGACGCTTGTTAACTAGCAATGAGATTAAGACCATTAACTCAAAATAAAGAGCCTTTAGAACAGACACAACTTGTGGTCACTACTATTCAGTGATGGTCACCAATTAATCAGATCTAATTTAATTACCCCATTGTCTTACATATCATTGTAATCTAAACAGGCAATTTCCAATTCTAGTTATTTTTGTCTAACTGTAATTAAACATATAATTAGAACATTTGCTGCTTTGGTGTAAATGTGATGCATGAATGAAATATGAATGGAAAGTAACCTGTTTACTTCTGTGTCTCCATCCTTGCTTGTTAATGTTCTTCCTTTAAGAATGGAAGCTCCAAATTCAGATTTAGAATAAGGTCTCTATTAAAAATAATGAAAAAGTGGATGGCAACATTAAATCTGGCACTCAGGCTAGATTTTCAATTGTGACCATTGTAGGGGGAGGCAAACTCCGATTTGTAGACATTGATTAGGAGCTGTATGCAAGGAATTCAAATGTATTCTGAATTATGCCCTTGAAAATGTGACCACTACATAACAGCCAACCATTAATGAGGTCAAATCTTTCATACCTTAATGGGGCAGATAGTCCATGCACTTTTTGTTCTAGCTTTGGGACAAATTAACAGCCCCTATTAGAACCAAAGAAGTAACTTCCTGTCAAAGCAACCTCATTTTATTCATCCTTATATTTTCTTTTCTTTTGTTTGGTATGTGTTAACACTTTCTTCATTCTCTCCTAAAATGATTCCTTCGCTCTGGCTGATCAGAGCAGGCTGGCTTTGGAGATCTCTTACCTACAAGTGCAAGGCAAGCCAGGGTGCGAATATACAGTGCATGAGCCTTCTGCAAGCTGGATCACCATGCGGGCCCTGTTACCCTGCCCTAAAAGTTCAGTAGTTCACTTTGATATAGTGCTGTTTGAAAGCACAGGGTCTGTTTAAGATCAGCAGCTCAAAGTAAAGGTAAAATAGGAGTCTAAAGGATATTAAACATTTCAATGCACTCTTCCATGGTAAAGCTGAAGCTTCCTAGTTGCTATTTCACAAGACTGGCTCCATATAGAGTGTAGCAGTTGAGAGCTATATGTAGTACTTATTGTGATGTAATAGCCAATTAAGGCAAACATAAAAAGGCAAGTATCACTGCTGAATATGAACATTCCATTAAAGCAATAGGGTAGCCTCAAAATTTAATAGAAAGGAATTGATTATTTTATTCCATTAATTAGAATTTTATTCCACTAAAGTGATTTTACTGATTATCTGAAACTTTTCAAGTGACTTTGATTTTAATAATATGAAAAAGTAATTTGGTAAGTTACCTAAAATTAAACTGAATTGATAAAAAAAAGTGTGTCCATATAGAGGTTTGTACCAATTCACCTAAATCAATTACAAATTTATTTTAGTGAAACTGGTATAATGTTTGTGTTTAGAGAAGGCCTCAGACTGTTCTCTCTAGATGTCCCTCCAGCTCAAACACAATTTGGAAAAAAATATTATTAGTTACTTAGATTCCATTCATCATCATCATCATCATCATCATCATCATCATCATCATCATCATCATCATCATCATCATCAGTTTTGAGGATGATCTCTATCATAGCTTTACATATGAGTCTAATTCTGGAACCACAGATCCGCCTGCAGTAGGTACAGACATTTCCTGGCAGGTCAACTGCCTCCAAGGAGAAAGTTCTTTCTTTTTTCCTTCTTTCTCTCTTTCTTTTCAGCTTTGAGGGTAAGGCACTTCTCCTTGAAGTGGGGCACTGTCTGATGGAGTATGTGGTGCCATTAAGATTGGCTGATGACATGCCTCTCCCATCTTGTGATGTCCACATCAGTTTTATTGAGCTACACTTTCAGTGTCTTAGTAACGTTTCCTCTGACCACCACAGGGTCTCTGACCATGGGTGAGCTGAGCGGAGACTAATTTCAGGAGGTGAGAGTCTGGCATCCGCATACGATGTCCAGCCCAGCAAAGTTGGTGCATGAGGATCATTGCTTCAATGCTGGTGACATTGGCTTCAGTAAGGATGCTGGCGTTAGTGCGGCGATCTTCCCACTTGATGTGAAGGATCTTCCAGAAGCATCATTGGCGGTACTGCTGCAGATTCTTGAGATGCTATTGATAGGTCACACAGGTTTCATATCAATAAAGGAATGTAGGAATAATAATTGTCTTATAGACCTGTATCTTGGTGTACTTCCATAGGTCACAGCCTGTGAAAACACATCTGAGAAATTTCCCAAAGGAAGCACTTCCGCACTAGATGCTGTGCTGGATCTCACTGTTGACTTAGCATTTTGAGAAAGTTGGCTACTGAGGTAGCAGAAGTGCTCAACTGTCTTCAGAGTCTCTTCCTCGATGGTGATTTTTGAGTGGTCATGTGCAAGGCCTGAAGCAGACTGATGGAGCACTTTAGTCTTCTCGATGTTGAACAAGAGCCCTAGGCTTCAATAAGCTTGTGTAAAATAATCCAGTGTGGACCGAAGGACATTCTCAGTGTGTGCAAGGGTGGCACAGTCACCAGCATACTGAAGATTAGTAATGGACATCCCGAGGACTTTAGACTTTGAGCAGAGACATTAAAGATTAAAAAGCTGCCCATCCATTCTGTATTGAATATCAACTCCATTGGGGAGGTGGTCTTTAATGAGGATCAAAATGACTATTAAATATATGGAGAACTGGGTTGGGGCAATAATGCCTCCTTGCTTAACCCCAATTTTGATGACAAAAGAGCCCATCTCCAGGTCATTACAGAGAATGGTGGCAGTCACGTGATCATGAAGAAGCCTTAGGACCTTAATAAATTGTGGAAGGCAGCCAAATCTGGCCAGCACCTTCCACAGGGTTTCTTCTCTTCAGTGGCTTCCAAAACAAGACTAAAAGAAAAGGAGTACTTGTGGCACCTTAGAGACTAACCAATTTATTTGAGCATAAGCTTTTGTGAGCTACAGCTCACTTCATCGGATGCATTCAGTGGAAAATACAGTGAGGAGATTTATATACACACAGAACATGAAAAAATGGGTGTTTATCATGCACACTGTAAGGAGAGTGATCACTTAAGATGAGCTATTACCAGCAGGAGAGTGGGGTGGGGGGAAGAAAACCTTTTGTAGTGATAATCAAGGTGGGCCATTCCCAGCAGTTAACAAGAACGTCTGAGGAACAGTCGGGGGGAGGGGGGAATAAACAAGGGGAAATAGTTTTACTTTGTGTAATGACTCAACCACTTCCAGTCTCTATTCAAGCCTAAGTTAATTGTATCCAATTTGCAAATTAATTCCAATTCCGCAGTCTCTCGTTGGAGTCTGTTTTTGAAGTCTTTTTGTTGAAGACTAGCCACTTTTAGGTCAGAAATCGAATGATCAGAGAGATTGAAGTGTTCTCCGACTGGTTTATGAATGTTATAATTCTTGACATCTAATTTGTGTCCATTTATTCTTTTATGTAGAGACTGTCCAGTTTGACCAATGTACATGGCAGAGGGGCATTGCTGGCACATGATGGCATATATCACATCGGTAGATGTGCAGGTGAACGAGCCTCTGATAGTGTGTCTGATGTGATTAGGCCCTATGATGGTGTTCCCTGAATAGATATTTGGACACAGTGGGCTTTGTTGCAAGGATAGGTTCCTGGGTTAGTGGTTCTGTTGAGTGGTGTGTGGTTGCTGGTGAGTATTTGCTTCAGGTTGGGGGGCTGTCTGTAAGCAAGGACTGGCCTGTCTCCCAAGATTTGTGAGAGCGATGGGTCGTCCTTCAGGATAGGTTGTAGATCCTTGATGATGCGTTGGAGAGGTTTTAGTTGGGGGGTGAAGGTGACGGCTAGTGGTGTTCTGTTATTTTCTTGGTTGGGCCTGTCCTGTAGTAGGTGACTTCTGGGTACTCTTCTGGCTCTGTCAATCTGTTTCTTCACTTCAGCAGGTGGGTATTATCCTCCCCTTAAAGTCTCTACTTCTGCCTACATCTCTGCTTCTTTCTTTTAAATCCTCCTCCCTCATCTATCTTCATATATTCTTACCTACACAAGCCTCCTGTAGGTTATTTTACTGTGCCTCCTTTTCCTCTCCTGTTTTCTTACTTATTCCTCTTCCTGCCTTTATTGTTTGTCCACTTCTGCATGTCTCACCCCCTGCCCCTGCATCTTCTTTTGTTCTCCAGTACTCTGTGTGACAACAACCAATCAAAATGATATTTGTTCTTGTAGGTTTAGATATGTAGCCCTGACATAGAACAATAACAAAGCTGTAGGTTGAGGGTGAGGATGTGGGAGCAAATGAGGCCAGAAAAACAAAATTCTATGGTGTTGTCATGACCCCCTCACATTCTGGAACACTGTGGACTCTCAGTAAATGTAGTCCAACCAAACTTCAGGGAAAATAATGAATTTGACACTGAATTGATTTTAGTACTTATCAAGGTATGTGTTGGACATTATACAATGTGTTTTCTGCTTTTCTCATATACAGTTAATGTCACTGAGGGCTTGCCTACACTTGAAAATTATATTATATTAAAGTGAATTTATAACTCCATGTGTGGACACACTTATTGTAGAATAAGGTCTTGTCTACACTAGAGACTTAAGTCAACTTAAGTTACTTCAATGACCATATGCCTCTTTAATTAAATTGGTTGTACACATCCACACAGTGCTCCTTGTGTCAGTGAAGTGAGTCCACAGTCGGTGCGCTTGCATCAACACAGAGCATTGCATCGTGGGTAGCTATCCCACTGTGCAACTTGTACGGTGACCAGATGTCCCAATTTTATAGGGATAGTCCCGATATTTGGGGATTTGTCTTTTATAGGCCCATTACCCCCTCCCCCCCGCCCCAACACAGAGCGTTGCCAGGACCTCCTTGAGCAAGTCCTCCTTTTCTTTTTGCGGATACAGACTAACACGGCTGCTACTCTGAAACCTGTCATTAGCAGAATAGTTCTCCTAAAATGTTCAGCATTGAAATAGTGCACAATGGGTGGAACTTTTCAGAACTGCTTACTTGAGTTAGGGTCATAATGCCAATGACTTTCAGAGGGAATGGGGCATCTAACATACTTAGGCACTTTTGAAAATTCCACCCTGCCAAGGCTGATTCGCCACTCAGGCACTTCAAATACAGAAGGTGGGGGCCCGCAAGGATTCTAAAAATTAATACTGGCCACTCCAGGCTGGTATTAAACTCCCAAGGTTACAGCCTCTCTCTGACATTGGATAGGTAGATGCTGCCACAACCCAAATGCAAAAAAAAAAAAAAAAAGCCTTTTTGACCAAGGAAGTTGCCCCTGGGAATTTCTCCCGGTGGGGTACCCTCAAGCCCTTTCATTCCCCCCGCCTTCCCCCCGAAGAAGAGCTGAGAAAGAAAACAAAGGAAATCAGCTGTTGCCACCAGCTAATTAAACAACCAATGCACAAACCTCTTAGGACAGAAAAACCCAATCCTGTTCTTAAAAAGGATAAACTTTTTTAAAAACAAAAAGAAAGAAAATACATCTGGAAGTTAGGCTACTGCTAGATTCAAAAAGAGAAAATATAATAATTAAGCATCAAGAATGGTTTTCTTGAGGTCCAGCTTAATGGTTACAAGCAAAACAAAAGCATTGGGGGTTAGCACAGAGGAGTCCACAAGCCTTGCAGAAATAAAAGAGAGAAACCGAATCGGGTCTTTCTCAACATTTCCTGATCTACTTATACCTGGGGTTTCAAATTGACTAGTTTTTAGGTATGATCTGGTGATTTTCATACCTCATTCTCAGCTTTTTACAGCATAGCTTCAGCCCTGTCTCTGCTCTGTCCCCTCTCTCTGGAGAACAACAACAGACAGGAAAAAGGGAAAGGTTTTTTTCCCCAATTTTAAAAAGTTCTAGCCCTCCCATTGGCTCTTTTGCCCACTCCCTTCCTTTTACCTATGTTTTTTTTTAAACCCTTTACAGGGAAAGCAAGTAAAGAACAGCTACCAACAGGGATTTTGTAGCTAACTGTCTGGCTAGGTGTTCATAAAAGGGAGCTACCTTCCTCCTCCCCGCCTTCATTTATCACAGGCCCCCCAATTCACAGATGGCACTGTCAAGCCTGGTTCTGGTTGGGTCTACACCAGCTGGGATTTCTTCCTGGAAGTTTAAGAAACAGAGATAATAATATACATGTGGCTCTAATTTTACAACTAATTACATGAAGAGCAAAACAGTATTTTTAACGTTTCAAGGACTACAATGACTTAGAATACAGGTTCCTGAAATGTGTTTTATTTCAAAATCAAAGTTTTGAAGAGCTAAACTACACTGAGGAAGATTTTTATTAGTTTTTTTGACTGTGTGAAGCCACTTCAGTGTAGCCTGGTCAGTCTGCAGGTGGAAACGCCATCTCCAAATGTATGGGCGTAGTTTCTCCAGAGCATACACAATAGTGTAACATTCTTTTTCTGAAATGAACCAGTGGCTTTCTCTCTCAGAAAGTTTTTTGCTGAGAAACACGACAGGATGGAATTATTAATCTGGTCCTTCCTGCATTAAAACTGCTCCTACACCACGTTCAGACGCATTTGTGGTTACGACGAAAGGTTGGTTGATGTTCGGGGCCCTTAGTACAGGGTCAGATGTAAAGGACGCCTTAAGCTGGTTAAAGGCTTTTCGACACTTTCAGTCCACTAAACTGCATTTGGCTGTTTTTTTTCCTGGTTAGGTCTGTCAGTGAGATGGCAATTTGGCTGCAGTGTGGTACAGATCATCAGTAATACCCGGCCAAGCCCAAGAAGGATTGGACCTATTTTTTTGACTTAAGGACAGGCCAATTTTGGATAGCATTTAATTTAGCCTGTAGGGGGTTGATAGTTCCTTGACGCACCTGGTTTCCAAGGTACATTCCCCAGTTTAGGCCTGTTTGACATTTTTGGGCCTTAACAATTAATCCTGCCTCCCTTATGAGCTGGAAGACAACTTGGAGGTGTTCCAGGTGTTCTGCCCATGCATCTGAGAATATAGCCACATTGTTAATATAGGCAACTGAAAATTCCCCAAATCCAGCCAGAATGTTATCTACCAGTCTCTGGAAAGGGAGCACATTAAATTCTCATTTCTCAGTCTGAAAGGGAGCACATTAAATTCATACAGACTTACATGGGTGATGAAGGCTGACCTTTTCTTGACTGGGTCATCTAGCAGCACTTGCTGGTACCCCTGAGTTAAGTCTAAGGTGGAGATGAACTGGCTACGTCCCAGTTTCTCCAATAGCTCATCTGTGCTTGGCATTGCATAGTTCTCTGGCTGAGTTACAGCATTTAGCTTATGGTAGTCCATGCAAAAGCGGATTTCCCCATCTGGTTTGGGAACCAGAACCATTGGAGAGGCCTATGCACACTCAGGGGGGTGGATTACACCCATTTGTAACATGTCCCTGATCTCCCTTTCTATGGTGGTTTTGTCTTGAGGAGCCATTCGGTAGGGCTGGGCTCTAATTTTGGCGATCATCACCTGTGTCAATGGAGTGGTACTCATGTTCTGTCAGTCTGAGGGTGGCTGAAAACATTGGTGCGAAGCTTGTGCACAGCTCCTGGATTTGCTGTCTTTGCTTATGACCAATGGTTATGGAAAGGCTTACCTCTTCTACGCCACTGTTGCTTTTTCCTTCATAGTAGACTCTTTCAGGCCACTCCACATCATCTCTCTCCTGGGCTGTAAACTGGAGAACCTTGACTTCTCGGGAATAAAAGGACTTTAGAGAATTAACATGGTATCCTTTAGGTTTTAGGGTAGGACCTGGGAACGTTATGAGGTAATTAACAGCTCCCAGGCACTCTCGGACCATAAATGGGCCCTCCCATGATGCTTCTATCTTATTGGCCTGGAAGGCTTTCAGGACCATGACTTGATCACCAGCTTTGAAGGAATGCTCTCTCGCATGTTTATCATAGCAGGCCTTTTGTTCTTGTTGAGCATCCTATAGCTTTTCTCAAGCAAGGGCTAGATAGTCCCTGAGAGCGTTTTGCAGGTTGGTTACAATGTCCAAAATGTTAGTTCCTGGAGAAGATGTAACCCCCTCCCATTGCTACTTCACCAACTGTAATGGCCCTTTAACTTCATTGCTGTAAATGAGTTCAAAGAGTGAAGACCCCAAACTGGGATGTGGTATAGCCCCTTAGGCAAACAGCAACTGCTGCAACACTAGGTCCCAATTATAGGAGTGCTTATCCACGAATTTACATATCATGGCCCCCAACATCCCATTAAACTTCTCCACTAGGCCATTTGTTTGATGGTGGTAAGGGCTTGCAACCAAGTGGTTCACCCCATGAGCTTCCCAAAGACATTTCATGGTCCCTGCCAGGAGGTTAGTTCCCAAATCTGTAAGGATGTCGAAGGGCCAACGTACTATGGCAAAAATGTCTGCCAATGCCTGGCTCACGCTTTTAGCCCTGGTGTTCCTTAGACCTACTGCTTCTGGCCATCAGGTGGCAAAATCAATGAAGGTCAGTATTTATAGCTTTTCTCTGGGTGTCATCTTAGGGAAAGGACCCAGAAAATCTACAGCTACATGCTGAAATGGCACCTCAATTATGGGGAGTGACTGGAGAGGGGCCTTGACCTGCTCTTGGGGCTTTCCCACCCTCTGGCACACCTCACAAGACCGGACATAGGTAGAAACATCCTTGCCCATTCCCTCCCAGTGAAATGACTTCCCAAACAGTCTTTGGTCCTGTTCATCCCAGCATGGCCATTAGGGTGATTGTGGGCTAAGCTCAAGAGCTTTTACCTATACTTAATTGAAACTACCAACTGTCTCTGAGGATGCAAGTCCTCCTTGTGCCCACCAGAAAGGGTTTCCTTGTCTAAGAGTCCTCCTTCTATAACAATCCTGGACCTATTAGAAGAGCTGAGACATGGTGGGTTGTTTCGTGCCGTAGTCCAAAGCCTTGAGGCTTTCATACACTTCCTGCTCTTCCTGTAACTGCTCCCTTGATGCTGGAGACATTAGTTCCTTGCTGGGTTGTGGACTTTGGCTTGGTCCCTCTGGAAGCGATGCAGGTGATGGGGTTGTCTCCGTCTATTGTGAACCACTTTCCGCTGGTGCACTAGGTTGTATTTCAGGCTCCGGTTGAGCTTCTTGCTCCAGTTTAGCTGCTGCTGCAGGTGCAGACTTTGTGGTGTCCTTTGGTGCTGGCTCCCCTGACTCTAGTGGGGTTGCAAACATGGGCTCTGGTGCTGACTGCTCCTCCAGTTCCGATTCTTGGGCTGGTTCTGGTTGGGTCCCAGGATCTGGGTCTACAACTGCTGCCATAGACTTTGGTATGGGGTCTGGTTCCACCACCTCTGGCTGGGTCCCTGTAGGAGGCTCAGGAATGGAGTTAGGTGTGGAGGCCTGTTTAGCCTGGCAGTGGGTGATCATCCCCACCCTTTTTGTTTGCGTTACATGGTTGGGTAAGTCTTCTCCCAGCAGCATGGGAATGGGATAATCATCATAGACTGCAAAAGTCCATATTCCTGACCAGCCCCTGTACTGGACAGACAACTTGGCTGTAGGCAAGTTAAAAGAGTTGGCCTTAAAGGGTTGCACCATCACTTGGGCCTCTGGGTCGATGTATTTGGGGTCCACCAGGGACTGGTGGATAGCTGATACCTGTGCTCCAGTGTGTCTCCATAGTAATCTTCCTCACTCTCACAGTTTCCCTTCACTCTGGCGGTATTTGTGAGGCATCTGGATCTGAAGGCTCTCATTGGGACCCTGGGTGATGAGTAGCAGTTGGCTGGTGCTCTTGGGGCAGTTGGCCTTCACGTGCCCCAGCTCATTACATTTAAAGCATCGCCCAACTGACTGTGAGCTGGGGCAAGGTGGGTGGTTGGAGAGTGGGGTGGTGGGACAAGAGGATATCTGGGGTTTCCCTGGCTGTGTGGAGGGCTCCTCCTTGCGATGTGAGACCTTGGGGTGACTTTGATGGTGGGGTGTCGTCTCGGGTTGCCCCTTCTGTTATCCGCACCAACTGCTACTAGCTTTCTTCTTTTCTGCTACCTCCACCCATTTGGCTTTGATCTTCTCCACCTCGATTATAGTTTGGGGCTTCCCATGTAGGATGTACCTTTCTATTTCCTCAGGAACACCCTCTAAGAACTGCTCCATTTGTATTAGAAGAGACAGATCTTCCAGGGACCTAACATTTTTCTCCTGATATTCAGGCCTCGCAATTTTTTACAATGTGGTAGGTGTGTTGGGAAAATGCCATGCCTGATTTCCACCTTAGGGCTCTGAACCACCGACTGGTATGCTCGGGTGTTAGCCCCATCCTAATTCTGACCTTTTGTTTAAAACGTTCATACTCATGCATGTGTTCTTTAGGCACTTCAGCTGCCACCTCTGCTAAGGGTCCACTGAGTTGTGGCCTCAGCTCCACCATATATTGGTCTGTAGGGATGTTGTACCCAAGGCAGACCCTTTCAAAATGTTATAAGAAGGCCTCTGTATCATTGCCCACCTTGTATGTGGGAAATTTCTTGGAATGGGAGCAGTACCTGGAGAAGGACCGTTAGGGCTACCTGGTTGATCCAGCTTAGTCTTTTCCAGCTCAAAGTGCTTCAGCTCCATTTTCACCTCCAAGCGCTTCATCTCTCTTTCTGCTTCCAACTCCAAGTGCTTCATTTCCAAGCGTTTCACCTCTCTCCTCTCCTCCACTTCCACCTCCAAGCACTTCGTCTCCATTTCCACCTCCAAGCGCTTCATTTCCCAGCGCTTCACCTCTCTCTTCTCCTCCGCTTCCGCCTCCAAGCACTTTGCCTCTAGGAAGAAATTTCTTTCTTTCTCATTTAGGACTCAGCCTGAATTAAGGGAATCCCTCCATTCTGGCACTGGCATCTTGGTTGCAGGAGGGCTGACCCTTACCTCCTGGGAAGTTTCCATTCCCCCATCCATTGCCACGAAGCTAGGGAAAAAATCCTGCTTGTTGGACTCGCTGGCTTGGCAGGCTGAACCCATTTCATGCCTATTCCCCCTCAGGCAGAAAAGAAAAGAAAAGAAAAGAAAAGAAAAGAAAAGAAAAGAAAAGAAAAGAAAAGAAAAGAAAAGAAAAGAAAAGAAAAGAAAAGAAAACTTCCTGGCTTTGCAGACTGCCAAAAGGAAAAATGTATCCTTTTAAAATTCTGAGTTCTGTGCTTCTAGTTCAAAATGATCCCACCGCGCTGCCACCATGTCAAGGCTGATTTCCCACTCTGGCACTTCGACTGCAGAAAGTGGGGGACTGCAAGAACTCTAAAAAATTAGTACTGGCCACTCTAGGTTCATAGAATCATAGAATCATAGAATATCAGGGTTGGAAGGGACCTCAGAAGGTCATCTAGTCCAACCCCCTGCTCAAAAGCAGGACCAATCCCCAATTAAATCATCCCAGCCAGGGCTTTGTCAAGCCTGACCTTAAAAACTTCTAAGGAAGGAGATTCTACCACCTCCTTAGGTAATGCATTCCAGTGTTTCACCACCCTCCTAGTGAAAAAGTTTTTCCTAATATCCAACCTAAACTTCCCCCACTGCAACTTGAGACCATTACTCCTTGTCCTGTCCTCATCTACCACTGAGAATAGTCTAGAACCATCCTCTCTGGAACCACCTCTCAGGTAGTTGAAAGCAGCTATCAAATCCCCCCTCATTCTTCTCTTCTGCAGACTAAACAATCCCAGTTCCCTCAGCCTCTCCTCATAAGTCATGTGTTCCAGACCCCTAATAATTTTTGTTGCCCTTCGCTGAACTCTTTCCAATTTATCCACATCCTTCTTGTAGTGTGGCGCCCAAAACTAGACACAGTACTCCAGATGAGGCCTCACCAATGTCAAATAGAGGGGGACGATCACGTCCCTCGATCTGCTCGCTATGCCCCTACTTATACATCCCAAAATGCCATTGGCCTTCTTGGCAACAAGGGCACACTGCTGACTCATATCCAGCTTCTCGTCCACTGTCACCCCTAGGTCCTTTTCCGCAGAACTGCTGCCTAGCCAATCGGTCCCTAGTCTGTAGCTGTGCATTGGGTTCTTCCATCCTAAGTGCAGGACCCTGCACTTATCCTTATTGAACCTCATCAGATTTCTTTTGGCCCAATCCTCCAATTTGTCTAAGGTTGATATTAGACTCCCAAGGTTACAGCTTCTCTCTGACCTTGGATGGGTAGATGCTAAAAAACCTAATTGCATCTTTCTAGACATTCCCTAATCTACTTACATATCTGCGGTTTCACATTAAGTAGTTTTTAGGTATGATCTGGTGATTTTCATACCTGTTCCACAGCTTTTTATAGCATAGCTACAGCCCTGTTTTTGCTCTGTCCCCTCTCTCCGGAAAACAGCAACAAACAAAGTGAATCCTTCCCCCCCCCCGCCAATTTTAAAAAGTTCTAGCCGTCCCATTGGCTCTTTCGGTTAGGTGCCCACTCCCTTCCTTTTACTTATCAGGAATTTTTTTAACCCTTTCCATGTAAAGCAAGTAAAGAACAGCTACTAACAGGGATTTTATAGCTAACTGGAAGGCTGGGTGTTCATACAAGGGAGCTGCCTCCTACCTTCATTTATCACACACCCAACATTAACATTAAAATGGTTAACATAAGAACATAAGAATGTCCATATTGGGTCAGACCAAAGGTCCATCTAACCCAGTATCCTGTCTTCCATCAGTGGCCAATTCCAGGTGCCACTGAAGAAACGAACAGAACAGGTAATCGTCAAGTGATCCATTCTCTGTCACTCATTCCCAGCTTTTGGCAAACAGAGGCTAGGGATACCATCCCTGCCCATCCTGGCTAATAGTCATTCATGGACCTATACTCTATTAATTTATCTAGTTCTGTTTTGAACCCTGTTATAGTCTTGACCTTCACAACCTCCTCTGGCAAAGAGTTCCACAGGTTGAATGTGCGTTGTGTGAAAAAATACTTCCTTTTGTTTGTTTTAAACCTGCTGCCTATTAACATCATTTGGTGACTCCCTAGTCCTTTTGTTATGAGAAGGAGTCAATAACACTAATTTATTTACTTTCTCCACACCAGTCATGATTTTATAGACCTCAATCATATCCCTCTTTAGTCACCTCTTTTCCAAGCTGAAAATCCCAGTCTTATTAATCTCTCCTCATAGAGAAGCCATTCCATACCCCTAATAATTTTTGTTGCCTTTTTCTGAACTTTTTCCAATTCTAATATATCTTTTTTGAGGTGGGGTGACCACATCTCCATGCAGTATTCAAGATGTGGGTGTACTATGAATTTATATAGAGAGAAGATGATATTTTCTGTCTTATTATCTATGCCTTTCTTTATGATGCCCAATATTCTGTTTGCTTTTTTGATTGCCACTGCACATTGTGTGGTTGTTTTCAGAGAACTATCCACAATGACTCCAAGATCTCTTTTGTGAGTGGTAACAGATAATTTAGACCCCATCATTTTATATGTTGAGTTGGGATTATGTTTTCCAATGTGCATTACTTCACATTTATCAACATTGAATTTCATCTGCCATTTTGTTGCCCAGTCACCCAGTTTTGAGAGATCCTTTTGTAGCAATTCGCAGTCTGCCTGGTACTTAAATATCTTGAGTAGTTTTGTATCAACTTGAAATTTTGACACTTCACTAACCCTTTTTCCATATCATTTATGAATATGTTGAATAGGACTGGTCCTAGTACAGACCCTTGGGAGACACCACTTGTGATGGGTTGGATCACAGAAAACCCCTTGGGAACTGCCAACTGATGTGTTGAGACTACCACTGAGCCTGTTTCCCCTGGCAGCTTGGGATTTCAATGCCCTGCCTGGTTTGATCCAGACCTGCTCGTCTGCTGTAAACCCAGACCCAGGTCTGAACCACGTATCCCAACAGCTGCAGGCTTAACTGAAAACAGCTGAAGAAGTGTTCCTGTCTCCAACACTCAGATGCCCAACTCACAATGAGGTCCAAACTCCAAATAAATTAATTTTACCCAGTATAAAGCTTATACAGGATAAATTCATAAATGTTCGCCCTCTTTTACACTGATAGAGAGATATGCACAGCTACCCCTCCCCCCCCCCCCCGCCCCAAGTGTTAATAAATATTCTGGGTTAATTAATAAATAAAAAAGTGTTTTAGTAAATACAAGAAGTAGGGTTTAAGTCTTTCCAAGTAGTAACAGACAGAACAAAGTGAATTACCAAGCAAAATAAAACAAAACACTCAAGCCTATGCCTAATACAGTAAGAAGCTGAATACAGATAAAATCTCACCCACAGAGATGTTCCAATAAGCCTCTTTTACAGACTAGCCTCCTTCTAGTCTGGATCCAGCAATCACTCACACCCCCGTGATTACTGTTCTTTGTTCCAGTGTCTTTCAGGTATCATTTGAGAGTGGAGAGGCTATTTCTTGAGCCAGTTGAAAACAAAATGGAGGGGTCTCCCAGGGGTTTAAATAGACTTTCTCTTGTGGGTGGACACCCTTTCCTCCCCCTGTGTAGAATCCCAGCGTTGTGCAGGAGGTCAGACTAGATGATCATAATGGTCCCTTCTGACCTAAATATCTATGAATGTCTATGAAAAAGATGGAGTTATGGAGTCACATGGGCAAGTCACATATCCATGCATGACTCCGAACTTACAGGTAGCAGCCATTGTTCACATGTTACCTTGAACATCCTCAGGTAGACTTTTTATGTGGATTGGAGCCTTCCAAGATCCATTGTCCATTAAGTGTTTCTTGATTGGACACTTAACTTGCAAATTCCTTTCTAAAGAAGCTGCGCAAATGCCTCACTAAGGCTACTTAAAATCAAACAAGTACACAGCCAATATTCATAACTTTGAATACAAAAATGATACAGACATACAAATAGGGTGAATATATTCAGTAGATTATAACCTTTGCAGAGATATGTTACATGACATATGTAGAATAAAACATATTCCAGTTATGTCATATATACATTCATAATCATATTTCCATAAAGTCTTATGGGGTGCAACATCACAACACTACTTACCTCTCTCCATTCTGAAAACTGACCATTTATTCCTATGCTTTGTTTCCTATATTTTAACCAGTTATCAGTCCATGAGAGAACCTTCCATCTTATCCCATGACAGTTTACTTTTCTTAAGAGCCTTTGGTGAGGGACTTTGTCAAATTTCTGAAAATCTAAGTACATTATATTCACTGGTTCTCCCTTGTCCACATGTTTGTTGACCCCCCTCAAATAATTCTAGTAGGCCAGTGAGGCATGATTTCCCTTTACAAAAAAATATGTTGACTCTTCCCCCAACAAATTGTGTTCATCTGACAATTTTGTTCTTTAGTATAGTTTCAACCAGTTTGCCAGGTACTGAAGTCAGGTTTACTTGCCAGAATCACCTCTGGAGCCCTTTTTAAATATTGGCATCACATTAGCTATCCTGCAATCATTTGGTACAGAAGCTGATTTAAATGATAGGTTACAGACTACAGTTAGTAGTTCTGCAATTTCAGATTTGAGTTCCTTCAGAACTCTTGGGTGAATACCATCTGGTCCTGGTGACTTATTACTGTTTAGTTTATCAATTTGTTCCAAAATTTTCTCTAATGACACCTCAATCTGGGACAGTTCCTCAGATTTGTCACCTAAAAAGAATGGCTCAGGTTTGGGAATTTCCCTCACATCCTCAGCCATGAAGACCAATTCAAAAACTTCGCTTAGTTTCTCTGCAATGTCCTTATCGTCCTTGAGTGCTCCTAGCATCTTGATCATCCAGTGGCCCCACTGGTTGTTTTGCAGGCTTCATGTTTCTGATGTACTTAAAAAAATGTTTGCTATTACTTTTTGAGTCTTTGGCTAACTGTTCCACTTCATTTGCCAGAATTCATACTACTTTCTATTTTTCTCCCTAGAATTTAACTTCCACTTTTTAAAGGATGCCTTTTTGCCTCTCACTGCTTCTTTTACTTTGTTGTTTAGCCAAGGTGGCTCTTCTTTGGTTCTCTTACTATGTTTTTTTTTTAAATTTGGGGTATACATTTAAGTTGAGCCTCCATTACGGTGTCTTTAAAACGTTTCCATGCAGCTTGCAGGGATTTCACTTTTGGCACTGTACTTTTTAATTTCTGTTTCACCAACCTCCTCCTTTTTGTGTAGTTCCCCTTTTTGAAATTAAATGCTACAGTGTTGGGCTGCTGTAGTGTTTTTCCCGTCACAGGAATGTTAAATGTAATTATATTCTTGTCACTATTACCAGGGGGTCCAGCTATATTCACCTACTGGACCTGATCCTGTACTCCACTTGGGACTAAATCAAGAATTGCCTCTCCTCTTGTGGGTTCCAGGACTACCTGCTCCAAGAAGAAGTCATTTAAGGTGTCAAGAAACTTTATCTCTGCATCCCATCCTGAGCTGAGATGTATTCAGTGTGACAGGGTCCAGCCAGATGGCTATAGAAGAGTAATAGAAGGCAGATATATTAGCCCCAGGTTAAGTAGGTCTCTTTCCCTGAGTAAGGTAACAGGGAAAGTTCCAGAACAATCAGGAACCTTCTGGAGACAATTAAGACAGACAGGCTGATTAGAGCACCTGCAGCCAATCAAGAAGCTGTTAGAATAAATTAAGTCAGGCTAATCAGGGCACCTGGGTTTAAAAAGGAGCTCATTTCAGTTTGTGGTGCGCGTGTGAGGAGCTGGGAGCAAGAGATGCTAGGAGCTGAGAGTGAGAAAGCATACTGTTGGAGGACTGAGGAGTACAAGCACTATCAGACACCAGGATGAAGGTCCTATGGTGAGGATAAAGAAGGTGTTGGGAGGAGGCCATGGGGAAATAGCCCAGGGAGTTGTATCTGTCACACAGCTGTTCCAGGAGGCACTCTAGACAGTTGCATTCCACAGGGCCCTGGGAGAGTAGAGGGCAGGCCCGGGTTCCTCCCAAATCTCCCAGCTCCTGGTCAGACACAGGAGGAGTTGACCTGGACAGTGGGTTCACGAAAACGGCCAAACTAAGGGCTGCTGTGAAGCTCCAAGGCAAGCAAATCTACCAATAAGCGCAAGACCCACCAAAGTAAAGGAGGAACTTTGTCACACCAGTCAATATGGGGATAGTTGAAATCCCCCATTATTATTGAGGTTTTTTTTTTAATTTTTATAGCCTCTCTAATCTTCCTGAGCATTTCACAGTCACTATCACCATCCTGGTTAGGTGGTCGGTAATATATTTCTACTGCTATATTCTTATTATTAGAGTACAGAATTACTATCCATAGAGATTCTGTGCTACTGTTTGGTTGTGTTTAGGTTTCAGATTTAAAATATGTAGTCAGATGAATGAGGTGAGCTACTGTTTCAGCCTCTCAGCATCCTTAGGCAGAAAAAAAATCTTGTTTGTACTCTGTTAATAGTTCCAAGGTTTTCTTCATATATGGCTTTTTTAAAATAAAAACTTATATTCTTGAGCAGAGCTCTTTAGCACTGGGTGAAGTCTCTGGCAAATTCTGCTCCTTCAAAAATTACATAATTAATAATGGCTCAGTGTTAAGGTTGTAATGTTATTGTGTTTATTAACAATGATCAAATCTATATTTTTGTTAAATGAAGTATATATAATGCTGTAGTAGCTATGCACCGCAGGACTTTAACTGATACAAATTTGATAGGCACCTTAGAAATGTCTAAGACACAGACAAAACCCTAATTCCTTTACTTCTAAAGATCTAGAGTTTGTTTTAAAGTACCTTCTATTTTACCTCTAATATATTTTGTTTGTAAACAGATTAGTAATTATATATATTTGCAACTTTGCATTTTGAAATTTTGCTTTTTTCACTTATCAAGCTTAGTAAAGCCAATGTCCCAGCTCACTGTCCATAGCTTCAAAACAGATTCTTCCTTAATAATAAATACATTTTAAAATAACAGTTTTGATTTTGCTAACTGTCACTGACATAAGCTTTAGAGTTCATTGTTGTTCATTAAATCCACTAACAAGAACTATTTGAAGTTATTTTTGTACCCTGAGGCCTTCGGTAGAAGCAAGAGGCAGGCATGAAAAAGTTGAGAAAATATGTGAAGTGAAAAGACCACACATACAAAAAGTCAAGGCCTTCTTGGAACCTTGACATGCCTCATGAAGCAGGGCTCCCTTGTGCCTTACACAAACTCCTTTTTTTTTCTTTTATTAAACAATATTTTTAACATGCTGAAGGCTTTAATTGTTAGTGATCATGTTTTTCAGCTACAATAGAATTATACATATATTACAGATCCTACACATTAAGACAATGGAAATTGTGATCATTTATTGTTCTTGTCCCAATGTCCTTCTTATGTGAGTAAAGCATCCAGAATTTGACCCTGAGAGTTCTTCCATTGACTTTGGTGGGGATAGGAATAAACTGTGTCACAGAAGTGTCTGACATAGCAGACGGTCATTTGACACAGTTTACTGATACCTTTTTTATCACCCAAGGCAGAGGTTAGGCCAAATTCAATATGCTGCTGAGACTAATCATTTGTGTTTAATCTTTTATTACATGGACTTGAGAGAAGGTGATGAATTCTTAGTAAGGGAAAATGAAGAGCTTCTCTAACGCACCTCAGTCATTTAACTGGTGCCTGATATTGTTCAGGTTTTATATATTTGAACAATCTGCCTTTCTAATTGGTGCCAGGGTTTGTCTTCCTAACATCACTATAATTAAGGTTTTTTACATTGGTAGTATTCTTATCAATAAAATGTTGGCTTAAAAAAAATCTCCAGGATTGCACCAGCATTTCAGGTTCATTAAGTAACAGGGAGAGAGACAAAATAATCATACTACATATTAGTCTACTTGTTTCTCTAACCATATTAAAAGAATTATCTTATTTGCCTAATTTGAAAGAAACAAATGTTACACTCTTACTCACATTTACTATGTTATTGTGCAGCGAGTACTATAAAACCAGTGGGACTAGATGAGGAGTAAAGCAGTCCTCAAAGGACTAGATTTTACCTTTATAAACTGTTCTGAATAAAGAGTGATGTGTGGCTACTCCATACCAGAAGCAGACTGGGGGAAACTAACTGTAACTGAGAGAATCACAATTCCTTTCCTGCTTCCCCTTTACTGTAAGGAGAAGGAAGTTACTTCATCTCTGTTTGAGGAGCAGTTACATGCTGGCCTCTGTGTGGATGTTTAGAAGGGAAGTCCCTGCGGCCCACAACTCCCATTGGCCGGCAACGGAGAACTTTTACGGGCACTGGGAGCTGTGGGAGGGCCTTGCCTGCAGATGGTCAATGTAAACAAAATGTCTTGCGGCCCGCCAATGGATTACCCTGATGAGCCATGTACCCAAAGTTGCCAACGCCTGTTCTATAGAATAGTCCAAAAAAACAGAGGAAGTTTATTAGTTTCTATAGGACCTTCCAGTAAAGGCATAATGATTTCTAATACATATTCCCATCTAAAGAAAACATTTTCCTGCCTAGAGAAAAGGTATCTCTAAGTGTTTATAACATCTACCTACTTTTAATCAAGGCTGATTATTCTAAAACATAACTTTAAGAGATTGAGAATAATCATAGGCATTCTGCCTCTCTTCTTATTTGGATAAGCAATTACTATCAAAGCAAAGAGGGCAGTGCAGTTTTGTGATGGCCTGCCAAGAGCTGATAACAATCAGCATGGCAATGATTTAGTATGATATTTTTCCTGAAAGATTATAGCTATATGCATTTTTTAAAGTAAAAAGGCAAATTCTGCTGGGTTAGATGTCTTTCAGTCTGGAGTAACTCCATTGATTTCAGCGGAGAAACTCTGGATTTACACCATTTTAACTGAGAACAGAATTTAGCTCACAGTGGGCCTACTGTATAGAAAGACCTAACAAAGGCCTAACTCATGCAGACTACTGCACCAGTCAGCCACCAGTCTCCCATAAAAGCTCAGGCCTGCCTGTAAATCTTCTGAATTGAAGATGGGTTGATGCCTAATCCACACACACATACAAAGGGGGAATTAACCCAGCTCCTGTGGAATCAGGATAACAACTGCTTTAAAAGGATTAGACCTATTTTACAGCACCACCCTCCCCTATCAGGCCAAGCTTTTTCTTGTAGGTTGTGCTCACTCCCTGGAGTTAATTCCAGCCAAGCCTTTCAAGAAATCCAGGGAAGCTTGTTTCCACAGGGATTAGTTGCTTTATTTAAGACTTCTTAACTAAACATTATCAGAACCTTTGTAGATTCTTCCCTCAAAGTCTATGCATATAAAGTAGTCCCTTCACCAAATGTATCTCTCACATCAGTAACTCCAGTAACAAGATTGTCTGGCTTTTACCTCAGAACTTCAACAATAAAAGGGATCCCCAAAGCTTCCCCTTCTATCTGTTTGGTTTTCTAAAGCAGTTCCCTGGATTACTACCCCTCCACTTTCTAAAGAGTACTACCATTTGTTTTCTCCAGTTCCTGCTGCCCTCTTTTATGAAGGTCAGATAATTAAGTTCCAGTTCTTTCTCAGGTACAACAGGATGGGCTAATCAGACAGCCAGCTAGCTCCCGGCCTCTGATCCCAGAGGAATGGTATCCTTGAACTTCAAATCTCCATATTATATTATATTATATTATATTATATTATATTATATTATATTATATTCCTCTTCAGAGGAATCTACCCGTTCTGCAAAGCTAACCACAAACATGTCACTTTCCTTCAATTTAGCTGTCATTCCCCACCAGGAACCATGTCCAAACTCATATTAAAATGTACGTATTGAACATATAGGTTTCCATTATCTGACACTTTGGCAATGCATAGGGGTGTTGCTTGTCCCTCCTGTCCCAAAGTCAGTTATGTTGGGCTGATGTCCCTTCATTTAAAGCAGTGGGTTTCAAACTTTTTTTATTTGTTGACCCCTAAAAAATTTCAGATGGAGGTGCGGACCACTTTGGAAATCTTAGACATAGTTCACAGACCCTCACAGGTCTGAGGACCATAGGTTGAAAACCACTGATTTAAAGGAACACTATATCAGAGTTTAAGCCAAAAACATCTCTTTTTCCATACTAATGGTTATTCCTTCAATAATGCAATTGATGTTTTAAAATATATTTATCCGTGTAGATTTTTTGCTGTTATATGAACAGATGCATTATTATTAGTAGGTTTCAGAGTAGCAGCTGTGTTAGTCTGTATTCGCAAAAAGAAAAGGAGTACTTGTGGCACCTTAGAGACTAACCAATTTATTTGAGCATAAACTTTCGTGAGCTACAGCTAGTAGTGTCACATTTCAGGGTCATCTGTACCTTTGATCCCTCTCAGTCTTTCTGAGTAAAGTGTGTAAGTATAAGGCCTGAGCCTTCACCTCTCCTGGGACAGATCCTGTGATTCCTCCAGCCTCAGACTGAGTCCCTGGCTTGCAGCACCCTGTGTCCCAAAAATGATTTCCCATTGGGCCTGACTGGATTCAGCTGCCCTGCAAGACTTCCCTTTGGCTGCTGCAACCAGTTTGTCCATAGATAGTCCAAGCAGCCTTTTCCAAACAAAGCACAACAAGAGCAAAGGAGTATTAACACCGTAAGCTGTCTACACACATATTTGCATCCGATGAAGTGAGCTGTAGCTCACGAAAGCTTATGCTCAAATAAATTGGTTAGTCTCTAAGGTGCCACAAGTCCTCCTTTTCTTTTTGCGAATACAGACTAACACGGCTGCTACTCGGAAACACATATTTGTTTTACCTACAACACTGGTAAGCCTAGCTTACTCAGACACCCCAATCTCTGGGTTTTGGAGGGACAGTCTGCACCTCTACAGCTTCTGCCTCCCTTTCTCCTGAGCTCACACATTGAGTTTTTTTTTCTACTCCAGAGCTCAGAGGTTACAAGCTGGGCCCTTTCTCCGGTAGAAACAGCCAGACTATTGGTTCCAGTCTGATGAGGATAAAGCTTTAAGGGAGATGACATCCACATTGTCCCTTTAAGTGTTGATAACTAGTACTCTCTGAAACTTATTATTTCCTTTCCTTGCCTATTGAGACATAGGTAGTATGCACCTTGAAAGGGCCCTGAAATTCAAAACGCACTTGCTGTGCTCTTGCCCATATGTTTCTTTTTGATATGTGATCATATTTGTTTTTCAAATGCATTGCACTATTTTCATTCACTACTCTATCTCTCTCTTTCCATAGTGCTTACTTTTTAAATCTGCAATTAAATAATTGTTAAATAGAGAAGAGGTGTCCATAACCAAATCTTCTAGGAATGATTTGACTTTTGTTTTTTGAAGAAGTCTCAAATAATTTGAAAAGTGTCTCACCACACATTTGATCTTATCCCTGTAATTCATTTTGTGAAACTTATAGCATTTCCAATTAAGCGCTACATGTAGCAATGATGATTTGGTTCCCTGCAGCTTTCAGTGCCATTAGACATTCAATTATTAAAAACAGGGTGGCTTAATTAAATAAACTTAATTAAAAATAAATTAACCCTTTTTTAAATGAATCAGCCACAAAGTAGTATCACGTTAAAGACACAATGGCAAACAAAAATCCTATAACATATTCTATGCTAAAGTGTAGTTGAATGCCAGATTCACTCAAGTTTTAAATTAAAGTTCTGCAAGCCTGGAAATGAAACAAAAGATGGTTAGCTGTTAATATGGCTCTTCGGCAACACAGACAGTAACATCTGGCCCTAGCATGATTATGAATACAGTTAATATGTTTAATTAATCATGGACTCTGATCCAGCCACACAAGCTTAAATGGTGACATTTTACTTTGCAATAATAACAGCAGAGAAAAGGAATTTCAATATTATTAAAACTATGTTTGCTTTCCTCATTTAAGGATGTGTAATTGTCAGTCTCTCCTGAAGGCTGTTTAGAATGCTTCAATTAAATCAAAATGGACTGTTCATCAACAAATACATGCACTGTGTGAGCACTCTGAGACTACAGACATAAATTAACTATCATGCTTCTTAGCACAAATTGTATTGCTTTGAGAGAGCTCGAACAGATGAAAAAACATTATGAATTTTCTACCTGCTTCTATAGCAAATATGCCTATAATTTTAAATTCCATAATGGAAAAGATATATTTTAAATTACTAGTATGAATGAAATGTGGATTATTTTTAACCCACTAAATTCAATTTTAATTTTAACCCACTAAATTAAGTTTAACCACAGTTACCTAAAAATGGGTATGGTAGAATTAAGTAATCTGAGGGTAAATTATATATTTTTTCCTGCGGTATCCTGATTTAGTGTGTACATACATACATGCAATGCTGATGTTTTATATCTATAAAGAGCTGTGCAAAGCTCTGGCTGTCTCATTGATCTTCCTGTGCTGATACATGCCATCAGATATGAAACTGCTTTAGTGCCAATCTATATATTATAAGGTATTCAATAAAAACCAAAATTGTTTTCAATTTAATCATGCAAAAGATTATATTAAATGATTAGAAAGTACTTTATATTCCATCACAGTTTTCCTCTAACTCACTAGGTTAGTTAAATTTAGATTTTACTGCACAGGTAGAACTTGTTATACACCAATCCTGCAAAAGCTTACATATATGTGTATTTTTGCTCATGTCCTGCTGAGAGCAGAGGCACTACCCGTGCAAATGAAGGAATGTGCTTGTATATATTTTTTTTTTGGATCAGGTCCCCAAGTTATAAGCTCTTTGGAGAAGTTGTCGTGTCTTCATCTGTGTTTAGGGTGACAAGATGTCCCGTTTTTAAAGGGACAATGCCGTATTTAAGCCCTCTTGCAGGTGTCCTGATTTTTACTTAAAAATGGGAAAATTGTCCCATATTTTCTGTCTCCCCTCCCATCAGTTCTGGCAGGTCCTGCTGCTATCCAGATCCCTGCTCACCGGCTGCCCACCCA
The DNA here is from genome assembly GCF_965140285.1 of Lepidochelys kempii. Lineage (NCBI taxonomy): Eukaryota > Metazoa > Chordata > Testudines > Cheloniidae > Lepidochelys > Lepidochelys kempii. Next base: position 86,906,634 of record NC_136380.1, read on the forward strand.
CCCGTGGTGAATGGGGGGATCCAGTGGCCGACAATGGGGGTGGGTGTGCAAGGCTGGGGGTGGGGCGAAGCTGCAGTGCGCGGGGCAGGCCACTCCCCCTACTGGTCCATCAGTGCAGCCCCCGCTGCATGCTGGCTCTCGGCCAGCAGAACCCTGCCTCTGTCCCGTTTCTGGCTGGCATTGGCTGCATGCTGAGAGATGCAGTGGCTGATGAGTGTGGGCAGGTGCCACTTACAGGTGGTGGCTGCCACTTACATGTCACATCTGCTGTCCACTCAGCGACCCTTTATATGCTTCCCTCTAGCTGTCCTCTCCCTTCTTTGCCTCTTCACCTCCCGCCCTCCCCATAGCCCATTGCTCCTTCATACCCCCGCCCAGGGGGTGTATCCCACTTCCAGTGCTGTGCGGAGAACCAGCCCCTGGTTGGAGCACTCAGTTCATCGACAGCCTGGCCAGCAGGCTCCCTCCTTCCCCCACTGCCTCTGGCTGGGCAGGCACCCCAGGAAAGCCCAAGACCCTCTGGCCCAGTGCACTGTCCAGGAGGAGCCAAGCCCTGTGTGTGCCAAAGCCTCGTGCTGTGCCGTGCTGGTATGGGGAAGCCTCTCTGTCCCTAAGCTAAGTTCTGGAGTGGGGAGGGGGAAGTGATTTCCAGCCTGTTCATGCCCCGAACTTGTAGGCTCCACAACAACCTCTGGGGCAGGGGCTTAGCACTTTCTTCACCCCCCACCCCCACCCCACTGCTTTGGGTCCCCAGTGAGTGTGGGGCTACTTTGGCTCCTAGGCACCCTCCCCTGCTAAGCCACCTCTCTGGCAGGGTTCACTGAAGCCCCTGCAGTGAGAATCCCTGGGTCCTGTTTCACAATGCATCATTAGGGCTTAACCCCTTTCTGCTTAAGCTGTAGCCAGGAGACAGGAGGTGGCTGGGTTATGTTGGGGGCCAGCAGGAGCCTGAGGTGTTAGCTGCCTACAGGAAAACCTGCTTCCAACTATGGGGGGAAGGGAGGAAGATGCAGTGGCAGGTACCAGGAAAGGCGGGTCTGTCCCAGGGCCCCAGCCAGGCATGGAGGTCAGAGAGTTCCGGGAAGGGAGGGTTGGGTCGGCCATCCCCCCCCTGCAGCCATGTGAAAGAGGTGTATGGGAGTGCGTGCGTGTGTCACCTCTCCATGTGTGCGTGTGTGTGGAGAGGTAGGAGTGCCACCCCCCCCACCCCCCCCGTGTGAACCATAAAGCCTTAAAGATAAGAAGGTAAATAAAAATAATCTACCTATGGAGTATTTCTTTTTAACAGGGGCTCAGTCAACTTGATGTTAAGACCCAAGCGGACTGTGAAGAGCTATAAAAACTGAGTGACTGGGCAACAAAATGGCAGATGAAATTTAATGTTGATTAATGCAAAGTAATGCACATTGGAAAACATAATCCCAACTGTACATATAAAAAAATCATGGAGGACAGGTCCATCAATAGCTATTCGCCAGGATGGGCAGGAATGGTGTCCGAAGGATCTGCTTGCTGGAAGCTGGGAATGGGCAACAGGGGATTGATCACTTGATGATTACCTGTTCTGTCCATTCCCTCTGGGGCACCTGGCATTGGCCTCTGTCAGAAGACAGGACACTGGGCTAGATGGCCCTTTGGTCTGACCCACTATTTCTATTCTTATATTCTTATGAATGTTTGTACTGCAGAGTTCTGATTAAATGCCATGGAACTTGCTTGAAGATAAGTAATTTTACCAGCTGTCCCATATTCAGAATAGGGAAATAGGGAAATATTGTCACCCTATATGTGTTTGTTCAGTTTTTTATGGTGTCTAGTACAAAATTATTCCAAACTTTCTTGGGGGCCCCTGGGTGGTAATGTAGTAATAATAGCAATATTAATAAATGCTGCAGTTTATATGGGAGTTTTGATCAGGGCGGCAGGTATGGCAAGTGATTCCTGCAGTACCTAAACAAAACAAGTCAGACTAGAAGATCACTATCGTCCTTCCTGGCCTGGGATTCTATGAATCAAACAACAGTACTGTATATGGGGTTTTAGTGAGATCTATAGTATCATATTAAGGTGTTTTGGGGATTTTTAGCTTACTTTTTGTCTTTTAACTATATTCAGATAGAATATTTGAATTGATATACAGTATCTTTCAGTTCATAATGGTAAACCACAATCACAACATGCTATTGATGTCAATTTGTATATGTTATAAAAAGTAGCTATCACACATACTCAATCAGTAGCTCAATCAGCTGTTTCTTGTATTGAATTATACCAGTTAAATGCTATAATCAGAAACGTTTAAAAAATGGTTCAAGCTCTTCTATTTGACTGTTCTACATAAAACCTGATTTATCCTGTTTAAACTAGTTTATGGTGAGAAAAATAAAAGGACTCCTATACATCTAAGCTGAAAGTTTGTATTCTGGAAATTACTGCAAACCGTGTTTTGCTTATTTGCACAGAAACAGAAACTGGTTATTAGGACATTTTACAATGTTAAAACAACAAAACTCTGTGTTTACATGTGTGAAAACTATGTGTGTATTTGTTTACTTGATGTTTAAAATGTGACCAACCTATCTGAGTGTATTTCTGTAACACCCCTTGCTCTTCCAATTCAGGGCTTCAGTCTCTCAGTAAAATGAAAGTCCAAAGGAGACAGTACTCCTTTCCAGGATTCTGGCTTCTACTATGGAAGGCAAGAGAAGAACAGAAATACATGAATTTACACCAATAAACAGACAGGACATATCATCAGTTAGCCAAATTGTATTTTTCAATTTAATCTTAACATGTACAGAGATGGTAATCACAACCTTACTCATTTCAGCTCATTCCAGTTTGTTTGCCAACAGAGTGCATTCAAAGCAAAAAGATCAAGACTCTGTGTCCAACAAGTCCTACCCACACACAGCCAGGTATGGAGCAGTGTATCCATTCACAGAATCCTCTCTAGTTGCTCAGGTGTAGTTGCATGGCTGATCTCCGTGTGGTAGGAGATGCAACTTTGAGAGATTATTCATCTTTTAGTTTTTGGTACCAGAACAAAGAGAAACAAAAACAACAACAGGTTTCAGAGTAGCAGCCGTGTTAGCCTGTATTCACAAAAAGAAAAGGAGTACTTGTGGCACAAGTAGAAGATCTTTTTATGCACACAAAGCATGAAAAAATACCTCCCCCCACCCCACTCTCCTGCTGGTAATAGCTTATCTGAAGTGATCACTCTCCTTACAATGTGTATGATAATCAAGTTGGGCCATTTCCAGCACAAATCCAGGTTTTCTCAAACCCCCCCCCCCACACACACACACACAAACCCACTCTCCTGCTGGTAATAGCTTATCTAAAGTGACCACTCTCCTTACAATGTGTATGATAATCAAGGTGGGCCATTTCCAGCACAAATCCAGGGTTTAACAAGAACGACTGGGGGGGGGGGGGAAACAAGGGGAAATATGTTACCTTGCATAATGACTTAGCCACTCCCAGTCTCTATTCAAGCCTAAGTTAATTGTATCCAATTTGCAAATGAATTCCAATTCAACAGTCTCTCGTGCTGGAAATTTGTGTGTATAAAAAGATCTTCTACACTTTCCACAGTATGCATCTGATGAAGTGAGCTGTAGCTCACGAAAGCTTATGCTCAAATAAATTGGTTAGTCTCTAAGGTGCCACAAGTACTCCTTTTCTAAAAACAACAACTCACACCATAAAGCATGAAACAGCAATTATTATTCAGGGTCCCAATATATTTAATTCCTAATTCTTTAGGAGATGATTCACCCCTTTTTTATACCAATTAATCTATTCCAACAAAACTCTTTATTACAACTGTTTATATTTTACACAGGAACATTAGAATGACCGTACTGGGTCCAATGGGACCAATGGTCCATAGCCCACTTTCTTGTCCCTGACAGTTATCATTGCCAGATCCTTCTGACAGTAGGAGGTTTAGGGAATTCCTGGGTATGGGGTTGTGTGCCTGACCATCTTTACTAATAGCCATTGATGGCCCTATCCGTCATGAACTTATCCAATTCTTTTTTTTAACTCAATTGTACTTTGCCCTTACAACATCCCATGGCAACTAGTTCCACAGGTTGACTGTGTATTCTGTGAAGTACTACTTTCATTTGTTTTAAACCTGCTGCCTATTGATTTCATTAGGTGACCCCTTGTTTTTTATGTATTACTAATATTACATCATATGATGCAAAGTCTGGGAGCCAGGTATATCATATTTTTATTTCATAATATTACTGAACTCCAAATTATCATGCATTACTGTAATCATGTGTTGCACAAAAATGGAACTTAATTCTTTTTCCCCAGCTCCATTTCATTTAATGTGTTTTCATTTTTTCCCTTAAGAAATGGTTACTTCCTTTTATATCATTCAAAATTATCCAAATACAACAGAATTAACCCTATACATGTTCATTCTTATGCACCTTCTCTTTATTTCAGTCTTCATAGGAATTACTCCAACAAATTAGCAATACAGAAAATGTAAAATATTCACCTGTCCTTGCTATTTTCATGTTCCCTTCATTACTTAACATTGAACTCCCTGATTTAAGCAAAACATAATATAATATTCACCAATTAGAAACAACCTAATTTAACACAGTTTAAATATATTTGGGTTCAAAGCTGTTGGTTTCCTCTTCCCAGTTTAATGTAATGCTATTTCCTCTTGTGTATACAGATCATCTCCATGGCTGCTCTAGGTGCAGATTTCCCTTGCCTCTTCCACAAATTAATAGTTTTGGAATTATTCATAAAGTTCAGAGAACGAATTTAGAGAGTCACTTTAAAGAGTAAAACAATGTATAGAACCAAAATTAAATACCTTAATTAAATAAAAAGATCATGATCAATGCAATCCAGACTGGTGAAGTCTTGTGTCACCTTTTACCCTGTAACTCTTGCTACTGTGGTTGTCTGTCTGGAATGCCGACAGTCAGAAAGAAGCGTGAACTCTATGTCTATGTATTGGGCAGGCTGGGAACCTGCCTGCACTACCATAGACTTCTACTGCTTTCCACCAGCCTTGGTTAACAACTGGTAAGATGATTCCACACTTTTCTCAGCCCTTAATTTCGCTTAAAAAAGTATTCTGAAATGTGCAGCCCTGTCTGGGAAAAATCAGAGGAATGTTGAGGTTTGTTGATCCTTTAAAGAGTCAATATCCAAGAGTCTGATACTTTAACTGGAGTTATTCAAACACAGCACTGGATTGGTTTAGACTGAAAATAAAACAAGTGTATTTAATTCCAAAGAGATAGTTTTTAAGTGAGTATAAGTGTAAGGTATTAAATTCAGAAAAGGTTATAAGAGAAATAAAGATAAAACTCTTTCTATTAACTAAAACTAGACTTGGTTCCAGGTAAAATCTGCACCACATATTTCCATCAAGATGGCTGACAGAATCTCTGCAACATGATCTATTCCCAAAAGTCCAAGAGCTGATACCTTTGTCTTATTAGGTGAAAGATAGTTAACTTGAGATTACCCCATGCTTTTAAAGTCCATTAAATCTTTGAAATGTACTCTTGTGAAGGATACTGCTAGATAAAAGTATATTTCCAGTTGTGAGGTAGGCAAGATGGAGTCTGTTATGAAGTACAAAGGAAGGAATAATTAAATGGCAGGAAATCTATTCTGTATAGAAAACACCTACTATACTGATAAGCTTTGTAGAAAGCAATGCCACTAATGGCTGTTTCAGCTCTGTATCAAAAGTCATGGAGCTTTGAGGCTGCTCGACCAAGCAGGAAGTGTCCTACTGTTTCTTTTCCCACTGGGGATGTGTGATGATGCCACAGTACCTCAGTGGGTCACAACTGAGAATACCAAATTCAGGACAAACTGATGAGAAATAATGCAGGCAAACTCCAGAACTGGTGGTGGTTATTCCATAAGATAAACCAAACAAGCAACAAACGTAAACTTCTGTCTCACCACACTGTCTAACAAGAAGACAGAAATGTAGCCTTCTTGGGTATTTCAGTCCTAGATTCAACACCCAGACACTAGCTGTAATGATGAGTGGTTATTGTGGTTATTGAAAACCAATTTCATCATCCAAAGTGTTCTTCTGATCCCAAAGGACCAGCCACATACCCAGGTCAATATATAACTAAGATCTTACTCAATAATCATGCTATTGCCAATCCTTTAGTATCTAATATCTAAAGGTGTATTTATAAGAGAAAAGAAAGAGGTGAGAGTTAAAGTTGGTTAAAGGAATCAAATACATACAACAATTGCAGAATTCTTGTTTCAGGTTTGGAGCAGCAATGGAATAAACTGCTGACTTGTTAAGTCTCTGTGTGCTTCCAAATAACTGGAAGGTCCCCAGTCCTTTGATTAGAATGCTCCCATTAGTATAAGTCCATAGTGCAGAGATTAGAGCAGGAAAGAGGCAAAATGGAGCTGTCTCAAGGGCCTTTTATAGCTTCTGCCATGTGGAGGGAAACTCATTGTTTCAAGCAAAGCGCTCAGCACAGTCTGTGGAAAAATATAGGCACAAGATGGAGTTTAGTGTTACATGATCTAGTCACAAGCCCTTGCATGCTTCAAAGAGTCAAATCAGTGGCCATTATCCATATTCTAATGGATGGCAACCTTTGGCACGTGACCGATCAGGGAAATTCACTGATGGGCTGGGACAGTTTGTTTACCTGCAGCATCTGCAGGTTCGGCCAATCGCATCTCCCACTGGCCACGGTTCGCCATTCCAGGCCAATCGGGGCTGCGAAAAGTGGCGTGGGCTGAGGGATGTGCTGGCCTTAATAACAGTTGAGTGATTAACTATCACACCAACTGGCCTTTAGAAGCACATTAAGCTGCATAAAACTTCATGTTTTCAGTTCAAAGGGATTCATGCAAATTTTATGTAGTCTGATCTGTAGGATTTCATGTCCCCATTGACTTTTACTTTACTGAAAATGAAACTGCTGACACTCCTGTGTGTCCCATGGTTCATGTCAAGAATACAAAACCAAAAGGGAAATTCTCAGCTTCAAAGGAGTTACACCAGTCTACATCAGCTGAGTATCTGGGTCTAAGTGTTGTGTGTTTCCTATCTATAAATTGGACCAAGTTTACTTGAAAATGTTGTGACCTTAATGTGAACCTTTGGCAAGGATTGTAGTCAGAAGACACAAAAAATCTTACATTTTTTGAAAAAAATAATTGTAGGTTTCATTCTGAGTAATGCAGTTGCTATTGGTACTCATGCCAAGAGGTACCTTATTTCACAATTATTTATTCCCAATTATATCATTTCCTGTAGTACCTGCTGGAGTAGGAGACCCAGTAGTTATGGGTGTAGAACCATTCTGAGAATGCCAATATTGTTTTCTAGGAATGGCCCTTAAGGTGGCACCAGTTGAATGTGCCCCGGCATTCACAAACAGGAAGAGGTCTGTAGTGGCATGTATTTCTTATAGGAACTGAAGGGGCCTTGCAGGTTATTGAATCCAGTCCCTTGCTGCCACAGGCAACCCTGTCATATAATCCATTCACAAATTTGTCAAGCGGCAATTTGCATGATATTTACCTGCTTCTATGAAGTCAGTGGGTTGTTGGTTCATGGATACTTTTGAACAGTGCTGGTCAAAATCTCTTGTTTCTCTGTCAGTAGAAGCAAATGAAGAAAGGTGAATCAGTGTGGCATACCCAGCTAAACTTCAGGTAGTTCTAAACTGTAAGAGTTCTGCTGCTATATATAAGAGATCAAACATTGTTGTACATTGTTCCATGATTACTGTTGTTTATGAAGTGGCTTCCCTGAAATAGCCCATAAATCTGCCACCCTGTCCACAATAAAAAAACTGCTGATAAAAGAATTTCAGGAAGAGGGATGAGTTTGGGTATTGATGTGTGTGGGCACATGCTGTTCTAGAGTAACGTAAAGACTTAGTGCCTTCACATGCCCTTACATTTGCTACAAGTGGTAGTTACCAAGATGGGAGGTGCCCTGAGTGGCAGCTAGGCTCCTGGCAAGGAGCTGTATGCAGAGCTGAGATCCCTGGCTCTCATCTCCCCACACTGCCACTCCTCAGTCGGTGGAAGTGCTCCTGGTGAGGCTGTGCACCACCAACCAAAGGAGGGTAGTGTGGACATCAGCCACCGTGGTAATTACTACGGTGGCTGTAAGTCGACTTAAGATAGGTAGACTTAAGATTGTATTGTATACATGCACTTAGCAAAAAACACCTTTAGAACTGAAACCAACACTGCGTTTAGTTTCATTTTCAGAGGAAAAGCATGATGTCTTAGAGACAAAGGACCTTACCTCTCTTCACGGAGATGAGTGGCTGACGGGTTTCCCCAGGGTGCAACCTAGACTGCAGTACCGCTGAGCCCTTTGTCTCACTAGCTCAGGCTCCTTCACTCACTGTGATGCTGTGGCAAACTACAGAGCCCTCCTAGTCCTGCACTAACACAAACATTTACACAGGTAGGGACACACCCACCTGTAGTTACATGAATGTTTCTCCTAGATATTCATGAACTAACAATAGAGAGGCTTCTCCCTCCAGCCAAGGACTCCTGAGCTGTACCATCTTGCCCAGGTCAAAACCCTGACCAGTGGAAGTTTATTACCCAGTCCGCCCCTCCTTCAGTGTGGAGAGGACAATGCACTAGCCCCCATTCCTGAGTGGATATCCCTTTTGCACTTCAAACAACACACTGTTTTAGGTAAAAAATATAAAACAGATCTATAAACTACAGAAAGATAAATTTTAAGTGATTATAAGTAATAGCTTACAGATCAAAGTTGCAGAGTAGCAGCCGTGTTAGTCTGTATTCGCAAAAGAAAAGGAGTACTTGTGGCACCTTAGAGACTAACCAATTTATTTGAGCATAAGCTTTCGTGAGCTACAGCTCACTTCAGCTCACTAAAGCTTATGCTTAAATAAATGTGTTAGTCTCTAAGGTGCCACAAGTACTCCTTTTCTTTGTTAATCAAAGTTGGTTACCTAAGAAATAAACACAATAACTATCTAAATTCTATACACTAGACATGATTTGAATTAAGCAGTGTTTCACCCTGATGATACAAACAGTCCACCAATCTTCCACACACAAGCAAGGCTTGCTTCTTTCCCACCTGGGATCCCCTTCCCCATTTTAGTCTTTGTTCCTAAGGTGTTTCCAGATGTTGAATTGTAAGGCTCAGTGATGATGTCGCTTTCCCATTTTATAGTTTCTTCCAGCTTCCTGGAAAGATTATTTGCTATGATGTCAGTCAAGCAGCCTCCATAATGTATGTTTTATCTCTAGGAGATTCCCACTGTACACAGTTCCTGCACAGTTGGTGTTTCCAGATGTTGAATTGTAAGGCTCAGTGATGATGTCGCTTCCCCATTTTATAGTTTCTTCCAGCTTCCTGGAAAGATTATTTGCTATGATGTCAGTCAAGCAGCCTCCATAATGTATGTTTTATCTCTAGGAGATTTCCACTGTACACAGTTCCTGCAGTAATTCTTGTAAATGTGTATATTTCCCTCAATGGGCTATCAACACTGTTTGGCCTTTTTATTGTTGTACCTGAAAGGTTGGTTTCGGGTGTTTATAACCACAACATATTTCAAAAACAAAAACATTTAAAAAGTCCAGATACAAGGACAGCATATACAATCCAACAGGATATTAATATTCAACAGATCAAGACTTTTAAAATGATAGCTCACAATGCATAATTTGTACAAAACATAGCATAATTATATCACCATAGTAAATATGGGGGTGCCAGGGTGTTGCTTTGGGGTATAGAATGTCACAGAGTGAAAAGGACTACAACTGACAAGCCATGGTACTGCCATTGTTTAAGGTAATGTTCTCTTGAAGAAAAAAATCATTATTTTGAGTAAAGTCTTTTTTTTTCAAACTAAAGCCAAAAATGAGTTCAGATTATTTCTTAAAGGAAAGTGTGTAGTGATGGACAAATACATTTGTCCAATTTTGAAACTGCTTCACCACTGTGGGTTTAACATTTGACTCAACTTGAATGTTATATGGGACCTATGCCCCACGCCAAAGAAAAGAGCGGAGATTGGATAGAGGAGGAAAAAAATCCAAAGACAAAATAGACATGGTGCAATATACCATACAGATTCCATCCACTTGGGCCAGCCCAGCTTTTAGAAGGGGTTGTTCATTCTCTAGCACAGGGTAATCTGCTGGCAGGCCGCAAGACATTTTGTTTACGTTGACTATCTGCAGGCATGGTCCCCCACAGCTCCCAACCAATGGGAGCAGTGGGAAGTGATGACCAGCATGTCCCTGCAGCCCGCGACCTCCCACAGTGCCATTGGCTGGGAACAGCGAACTGCGGCCACTGGGAGCTGCTGGGGGCCGTGCTTGCAGATTACCCTGATTGGCCATGTGCTGAAGGTTGCCGACCCCTACTCTAGCACATAGGACAAACTTTCTTTTAGCTAGAAAAAAACAAAACATTATTTTCCCTTGCCTTACTCTGGAAATAAATATAGGGTTAATTTAGAGGGACAATACAGCAGATGTAAAACCTAAAATAATTAGGGTGACCAGATGTCCCGTTTTTAAAGGGACAGTCCCGTATTTAAGCCCTCCAGGAGATGTCCCAGCTTTTTTCTTTAAAATGGGCAAATTGTCCAGTATTTTGTGTCTCCCTACCATCGGTACTGGTGGGTACTGCTGCTGGCTGGATCCATGCTTGCCAGCCGCCCACCCACAGTGAGTAGGAGGGTCCAGTGGCCGATGATGGGGATGGGTGTGCAAGGCTGGTGGAGGGGAAAAGATGCAGCGTACAGGGTCGGCCGCTCCCCTGCTGAGTGCCAATCTCAGCCATCAGGGCGCTGTTTCCTGTCCCTTTTCTGGCTGGCACTGTCTGCATGCTGTGAGCTGTGATGGCTGGAATGTGCATGCAGGCGCCAGGCAACGGCCATATATATGTCGCCTCTGCTGCCCACCCACTGGCCCTTTACATGTTCCCCCTATCACTGTCCTCTCCCTCATTTGTCCCTTCAGCCCCCTTCAGCCCCACTGTCCTCCATAGCAACTTGATGTTAATTTGAATATTTGTACTGCACAGTTCTGATTGATTGCCATTGAACTTGCTTAAATAAGAGTAATTTTACCAGGTGTCCCGTATTTAGCATAGGGAAATAGGGTCACCCTAAAAATAATAAAGGTTCACAAAATCACACAATATATAAATTCTCCCCATCCTCGAGACTCTTTTGAATCCAGGGCACTTCCATCTCTCAAGGAGATGAGGGAAGCAGTATAATTATCCAGCATGTGTGAGAGACCAGCTAACTTGAAAAAATGTGGTCATCAGGACCAACTCCTCTACCATCTTGAGTACAATATTGAAGAGATGCAGGATGGGTATTTCTTTCCTTACCACTTCTGTTTTTGTTTGTTTACTGGGGGGAGGGGTCCGTGGAAGCCACCATACATTTGGAATTTTTTTGAAAAAAAATCTATTTGTAGGAGTGTGACTAATCAGCTCTGTGTTCTTGGGAAGCCAGGGCACAGTATCCAGTCTATCTAACTCACGAAAGACCTTCCCCTTCCCAGCCTCTGCTTGAACCAAAACCGAACAGAAGAAAGACTTACCAAAAGCAATAAAAAGGCAGAGGGAGATACACCTAAATTGCTGGCATAAGGATGACAGGATTAAGCAAACTCCCCTAGCCTCATTTGCATCAAAGATGGGTCAGGGAGGCATCTCCATTAGCATACAGAATGGAGAACAGAGATTCCAAGACAAATACCACAGGAAACTCTGGGACCAGAAAAGCAGGGAAGCACTGCATGATGGGGGATCTCTGCTCCAGATGTTAATGAACCCATGCCTTCACACACCCAGCTCAGTAGTTATCATACCAATTCTAGTAATAAATCCTTTATTGGTATCCAAAATAGTGAAGCTCCCTACTTGCATTGTGAGCTTCCTCCAAGGAACACCAGAATGATTAGTTCCTGTTGTCTAGCCTGAACAAAACAACTTTGGTATATGCCCTTGAGCCATCAGTTTACACAAACAAATCTAGTGTTCTCCCTTGAACTGTTGTTCTTTCCCTACAAAAACCCCTATCCATGCTCAAGTAAGAGTTCTGATGCCTGTATCCAATATCTACATCAGTTCCACTGGGACTTAATCTTCTCCTGACTGATTATGCTGGGGGATCTGCCTGTCTCCAGCACTCTGGACCCTCAGCTACCACCATCACCTGGGAACCCTGATTGATTCAAGCTTCACGGAGTGGTGAGAACCCAGCTCTCTCTCTCTCTCTCTCTCTCTCTCTCTCTCTCTCTCTCTCTCTCTCTCTCTCTCCCTAGCTATAGCCTTCTGACCCTGACTTGTGTGATCAGTTATAGTTTTCTAAACCTGACTTTTATAATCAAATTTAAGTTAAATTTAATATTATAACTGTTTTATTTGTTTGGCTCCTCTATGGTTATTACCTGGCAATAAATAACTTTCATGGTTAAGCTTGTTGCCTCTCTCTCTCTCTCCCCCTCCTCCCCCCCCCCCCCCCCCCCGTGGCTGTTTTTTGGCTTCCTCATTAGCTCTGCAGGAACACTCCTTGTACCTAAGCTAAAAGATCCCTGTAGCACCCAAAAAGGCTGTGGGGTTTGCTCATCAAGTGGGTTACTACCAGAACAATTGTAACATGAAAGTGGGCATAGGGATGTGCTGAACCTGGGACATAGGAGGGTGGCAGCTTGGAAGTGCTGCTCGACCCGGTTTTGCTGAGTCCAGGGGCATATAAGGGTGGCAAATTGAAAGTGCTGCTCGACCCAGACTGCTCAGGTGTGCTCTATTCTGGTGTGGTGCCCGTGGCATTTGAGGGTGACAGCTTGGAAGAGCTGGTTGACCCAGCCTGCTGAATCCAGGGACATATAAGGTATCAGCTTAGGAGTGCTGATTAACCCGGTCCTCTCAGATGCTCAATGTTATTGTGTGTGTGCTCGTCTGATTCTGGGGCTGAAAGAACCCAGCCCCGAGGAACTTAGGTCCTGCAGGACAGCTCCATTAGGAGGGAACTTGCAGTAGGGAGAAATAGAGCTTCGTATGAAAACAAAAGTGACACAAGCAGTACGTTGATAGAAGTACAGAACCCTCCCACCCCCCAAAGAATAACCCTACTAAATGACCATATCCCAAAGTAACAGGCAAATCTGGTAACAGGAGAGAAAAAAAAAAACAGCAGAGAGAAATTTCCTTGAGAGGAATAACAGGGAGTGAAGGGGAAGATCACCAAACACCAAAAGGTGCCAACGTTCCAAATGCTAGATTGGACTGTCTGTGACAGAGTAACCTAACTGTCTGGACTGAGGTTAAACAATATACAGAGGATGAAATTATCAAGTACAGTCATCCTTTAATGCCAGGATGCATGATGGATGATGGGATATTCCACAATGAGGCATCAGCATTCATTATAATATTTCATTCTTCACTTGGCAGTCCTTGATTCTCTAATCGCATTCTTTATGCACGGGAGAGAGAACAATCAAGAGCACTTGTGAGGCTGTACATCAAACCAATCTGTGTTTTTATGTCCTTGTCGTCCATGTATTTGTGGACATTAATTAATACAAAATATTTAAGTTTTATGTTCTAATAAATATTAGTACAGCTTCTTGTATTAGACATCAGCAAATATTATAAAACCAGTACCTGGTGTCAGCCTCTGTTATCAGAGCACATTCTGAAAGTATGAGGTGTGAGGATGTCAGCATGAAGGTTCTTATTTGCTGCAGAAGAAATTGAACAGACTAAGTCTGATATACTGTATTGCAGCTACTGCACAAGTGTACAAAATTCCCTCTGCTCTGCAAACTCATGCCAACAACACCAAAAACATATTTTTTTTTCTGAAATGGTTAGTCTGTGTCTGTACTGAAAAGTAAGCTCCTTGAGGTTAGGGAGAATGTTTCCTTATATGTTGACAAACACTCTGTTGTTGGTAAATAATAATCATACTTGGACCATGCTGTGGGGCAGCTTTACAACAGTTGCTTTGGTTGAATTAAAGCTGGCAGCTGACTACACAGGTATACAGTTTCACATTGTGTTCAGCTAGAGGGGTCCCTGTTCAGAATTCCTCCAGGTTATTCCATCTGTATCAAATTCTTCAACAGAGATGTGATCCAGAATGTTAGAGCATGTCCAGAGTGTTTTCATGGTTGCCATAAGGTAGTTTGCTTCTATATTGTGTATTTCCCAGCACTGTAGATCAATAATGATATGTAAGGTCCTGATCCGTCAAAGCAGCTTATCTTTAACATTTGATTTCAGTGGGATTACGCATGTGCTTAAGTGCTCCGCTGGATTGTAGCCTAAATAAATAAAGCAATGAAATCCTTTGATTCTCTGACATGGAAATTAGATTGAACAGTGATAAAAATTAACACAAAAAAATCAAACCAGGATGTGTCTGAAACAAAAGGCTGTTAAAAGCTTAGTATTTTCAGTGACAAAGGAAAAAAAGTGCTGTAAAACTGGAAACTTGCCTGAAAATCATGACTAATTGCAATAGTAATATATTCGACACATTCCAGCAATTAGTAGCAATGCACCAATTGCTGGAATGTGGTGAACACAAGTTCTGGGACTAGCTTTCCTGACAACCTTGTCCTTACAGAATGGATACTATTTCCCAGACCTCTCAGGTATATCAGGGATATGGAGAAAATAGATAATCTGAAAAGGGGTTCTTTAAGAAGCCTTAGGTATCATGAAATAGGCATGGAGTGCTCAAAACCCAAACAGGGGAGTTTTCTGACAATTTGCACAGAAGTAACTGAATCATGGTTGAAGTAAGTGGAGCTATGGCAATTTACAGATGCTAAGGATCTGCCCCTTTGTGTGCGTTGTTGTATTTGAAACACATTATGCGGTCTGAAAATCCAGCTCTGTAGTCTCCACTTGTGTTTGTGGAGAAAGGTTTATATACTACTTTGTGCTTGAGTCTTCAGGTGCAAACATCTACTAATAATGTTAATACTTAGAATCATAGAATCATAGAATATCAGGGTTGGAAGGGACCCCAGAAGGTCATCTAGTCCAACCCCCTGCTCGAAGCAGGACCAATTCCCAGTTAAATCATCCCAGCCAGGGCTTTGTCAAGCCTGACCTTAAAAACCTCTAAGGAAGGAGATTCTACCACCTCCCTAGGTAATGCATTCCAGTGTTTCACCACCCTCAGAGTGAAAAAGTTTTTCCTAATATCCAATCTAAACCTCCCCCACTGCAACTAGAGACCATTACTCCTCGTTCTGTCATCTGCTACCATTGAGAACAGTCTAGAGCCATCCTCTTTGGAACCCCCTTTCAGGTAGTTGAAAGCAGCTATCAAATCCCCCCTCATTCTTCTCTTCTGCAGACTAAACAATCCCAGCTCCCTCAGCCTCTCCTCATAAGTCATGTGTTCTAGACCCCTAATCATTTTTGTTGCCCTTCGCTGGACTCTTTCCAATTTATTCACATACTTCTTGTAGTGTGGGGCCCAAAACTGGACACAGTACTCCAGATGAGGCCTCACCAATGTCGAATAGAGGGGAACGATCACGTCCCTCGATCTGCTCGCTATGCCCCTACTTATACATCCCAAAATGCCATTGGACTTCTTGGCAACAAGGGCACACTGCTGGCTCATATCCAGCTTCTCATCCACTGTCACCCCTAGGTCCTTTTCCGCAGAACTGCTGCCTAGCCATTCAGCCCCTAGTCTGTAGCAGTGCATTGGATTCTTCCGTCCTAAGTGCAGGACCCTGTACTTATCCTTATTGAACCTCATCAGATTTCTTTTGGCCCAATCCTCCAATTTGTCTAAGTCCTTCTGTATCCTATCCCTCCCCTCCAGTGTATCTACCACTCCTCCCAGTTTAGTATCATCCGTAAATTTGCTGAGAGTACAATCTACACCATCCTCCAGATCATTTATGAAGATATTGAACAAAACCGGCCCCAGGACCGACCCCTGGGGCACTCCACTTGACACCGGCTGCCAACTAGACATGGAGCCATTGTTCTCTACCCGTTGAGCCCGACAATCTAGCCAGCTTTCTACCCACCTTATAGTGCATTCATCCAGCCCATACTTCCTTAACTTGCTGACAAGAATACTGTGGGAGACCGTGTCAAAAGCTTTGCTAAAGTCAAGAAACAATACATCCACTGCTTTCCCTTCATCCACAGAACCAGTAATCTCATCATAAAAGGTGATTAGATTAGTCAGGCATGACCTTCCCTTGGTGAATCCATGCTGGCTGTTCCTGATCACTTTCCTCTCATGCAAGCGCTTCAGGATTGATTCTTTGAGGACCTGCTCCATGAATTTTCCAGGGACTGAGGTGAGGCTGACTGGCCTGTAGTTTCCAGGATCCTCCTTCTTCCCTTTTTTAAAGATTGGCACTACATTAGCTTTTTTCCAGTCATCCGGGACTTCGCCCGTTTGCCACGAGTTTTCAAAGATAATGGCCAATGGCTCTGCAATCATAGCCGCCAATTCCTTCAGCACTCTCGGATGCAACTCGTCCGGCCCCATGGACTTGTGCTCGTCCAGCTTTTCTAAATAGTCCCTAACCACCTCTATCTCCAGAGAGGGCTGGCCATCTCTTCCCCATTTTGTGATGCCCAGCGCAGCAGTCTGGGAGCTGACCTTGTTAGTGAAAACAGAGGCAAAAAAAGCATTGAGTACATTAGCTTTTTCCACATCCTCTGTCACTAGGTTGCCTCCCTCATTCAGTAAGGGGCCCACACTTTCCTTGGCTTTCTTCTTGTTGCCAACATACCTGAAGAAACCCTTCTTGTTACTCTTGACATCTCTGGCTAGCTGCAGCTCCAGGTGCGATTTGGCCCTCCTGGTATCATTCCTACATGCCCGAGCAATATTTTTATACTCTTCCCTGGTCATATGTCCAACCTTCCACTTCTTGTAAGCTTCTTTTTTATGTTTAAGATCCTCTAGGATTTCACCGTTAAGCCAAGCTGGTCACCTGCCATATTTACTATTCTTTCGACTCATCGGGATGGTTTGTCCCTGTAACCTCAACAGGGATTACTTGAAATACAGCCAGCTCTCCTGGACTCCTTTCCCCTTCATGTTAGTCCCCCAGGGGATCCTGGCCATCAGTTCCCTGAGGGAGTCGAAGTCTGCTTTCCTGAAGTCCAGGGTCCGTATCCTGCTGCTTACCTTTCTTCCCTGCGTCAGGATCCTGAACTCAACCAACTCATGGTCACTGCCTCCCAGATTCCCATCCATTTTTGCTTCCCCCACTAATTCTACCCGGTTTGTGAGCAGCAGGTCAAGAAAAGCGCCCCCGCTAGTTGGCTCCTCTAGCACTTGCGCCAGGAAATTGTCCCCTACGCTTTCCAAAAACTTCCTGGATTGTCTATGCACCGCTGTATTGCTCTCCCAGCAGATATCAGGAAAATTAAAGTCACCCATGAGAATCAGGGCATGCGATCTAGTAGCTTCCGTGAGCTGCCGGAAGAAAGCCTCATCTACCTCATCCCTCTGGTCCGGTGGTCTATAGCAGACTCCCACCACTACATCACTCCTGTTGCTCACACTTCTAAACTTAATCCAGAGACACTCAGGTTTTTCTGCAGTTTCGTACAGGAGCTCTGAGCAGTCATACTGCTCCCTTACATACAGTGCTACTCCCCCACCTTTTCTGCCCTGCCTGTCCTTCCTGAACAGTTTATAACC